>NC_143556.1:63535000-66512500 GCF_054136105.1 Typopeltis vanoorti
ACGTGATGTCAGCAGCGCCTCTTTGTGATTGCACTATCTATGCATAGTATATTATCATTCTTTTTATTTTCTCGTTTGTTTGTTCAGAATGGATGAAGGCTGCTGTTAAATAATGCTCTTTTATAGCGTGAAATGCTCGATGTTATTCAGTCGACGCGACCATGAAACACTTAAAAAACTTAAATTTGAAATTCCGCCTCATCATTTTATAATCAAGACCCAGTATACAAATACTACTCCGACTTTATATGTTAAATATAATCAATATATCTAACATTACCAGCATATGCACATTTTCTTTCAACATGTGCAACGTAGGCGTCTGAGTTACTCTAAATCCAGTCGACAACGCGTGTATTTTGCATTTTCCATTTCTTAATAGCGGTAAAAATCAGTACGCGATGCATCAGAAAGAGGAAAAAACATTCTTTCATCCAGCAAGTTACAGTTCTGCCTGATAAGTTTCCGTACTGAAACTACGAGTATATTTGATAAAGAATTACCATTCCAAGTAATCACAGTCTTGATCTGTTAACGATGTTTTAGTAGTGATCATACTGCAGGATATTGAACTGCCCCTCTCCATCGTTTACCTAAGCGCTGCAACTGTCGCTATTTGCTGCAATATAACACTGCTACACGACACACACACATACCGAGATTGTTTGTTTGGAGATATATAGTTGCATTACAGTTACATTTTCCGCAAACATTCACACAAGTTGTTGTAGTTTCCGTGAGGCGATAAAGTAAGGTTTTAAAACTGAGAAACATGCTCTATTCTTCTGCAAAATAGGCAAACCAACTTTAAAACAAATATGTTTTAAAAAATTAAATCATGCAATCTCTGAATTATCTCTGAATTAAATCATGTGACTTAATTAAGGTATATGACTTTTAAGGTATCAGCTTTGACTTCGGAAACTTAGCTAAGTTTCAGAAGTCAAAGCTGATTGGTAGATTTGCATAGCTGTCATGAAACAACCTTTCAAAGCAGTTAGTAGATCTCGGAATTCCTTCAAATATTTTGCATTCATTAAAAACCATGATTAGCGCTATGAGTCGTAATCCAATATTGGTAGGCCAATTTATCTTTTTTTTTCCTTTTTTTGATTAAACCAACAATCTTGTGTGCTTTTCTAACTTTTTCCGATATCTCTTATATGTCCATTAAAATCGGTAACTTTTTTCTAATTTTCTAATTCTTTCCATTCGATTCTTATCCATCTCTACTTCATTTTAATCAGATATACTGTGTAATCACATATTGTCTATAGGAATATTGATTTTATCAAATGTTATAATAAAATAGGCCTTATTAATGTTGTCATGGTTAAGGATGACAATAGTGTTAGTCCACAAGATATTCACTATCTTGTGGACTAACAGTTACCACATGAACTCACGAGAACGACTCGATTATATTTCTCTTCTTGAAAGGCGAGTCGTGAACTGCAGGAGTTGCTAGGAAAAATAAACATATATTCTTCTTTTTTTTACTTCAGAATGTTTTTATTTTATAAAAAATAATAATGGTATCCCAATTTCGCAACTTGTTAAATCAAAACGACTTTGGTATTTGATATTTTGTTTCTTCCAATATCCAGAAGCTTTGTTTTCCAGATGTAAATACATTTATGTAGCAGAGGTTTCTGGAGTCAGCGTTAGATAGACCACTGGTTGTTGAAATTTATAATGGAAAATACAACACAATACATTTTTACATTACAGTACAATGTAAAAATATACAAGAATTTGTTATATCTTGTCTGCCAAAGGCATTATACAAAGTATCCTCTATAGAATTCTAATTTTGTTAACTTCGTGAAATCAGTAAGTCCTACCTAATTGATATGTAAAAGAGACTGTATCTTTCTTTTTTTATTCTTTATTGTCTGTGAAGTTTGTTTAAAAAATGTTTAGAAATCTTCTTATATTATGTCACTCTTCATTTAAATCGCCATGCGTGACACTGGCCAAATATAGACTTCTACGAGAAATGTTGCACAATTTCTTATATTCTATCAACAATGCCCGAGATGTCAGTCGAGTGCATTACTCTGTTTGACTTTCCTTGAAATATTACAAGTCATTTAATTAAACGTCTGTCTCATGTACTAGATATCTTTCATAAGGGAATAAACTTTCCAAGGCTTCTAAGTATGATAAAAATAAAGTTTAAATATGTAAATAATAAAGAAACAAGAGTGAAATAAAGTTTAATATACAGCTTGTCCTTCACACGTATCTTTTTTTACTGGATAAAGTATAACATTCCTTTGTGAGGAATGATCTGATCTGCAGAACTTGATTATATTATTGGTGATATTTTATAAGTACTATACATACATAAATGGACCACATACAGAAGAAGTGACGCATCTGCCAGACACTCAGTTGTCTACTGCTCTGTTGTCTCCTGGAAATAGGTAAGAGACAAATGAGTACTATTTATTTAGAATGGTTATTTTAAAAGTTATCTAAAGTGAAGTTAGCTATTATCAGGATACAAAAATCAGAACTGAAAATGAAATGTCTGAGTGTTGAATGGCAGGGTACGAGAGGTTTCCTTTTTGTGCTAAATTTAAGGAAACTATTTGTCACTAAGTCAGTGACGTAGTGGATGAATCCACAGGATTTAGATAATATGTTACAAAAAATATTGCAAAATTGAGAATTCGTTTCTACTATCAGCAAAAATCAGTTTCGATTATTTTGTTTGTATATGTCACCTCTTTGTATTTCATGATAGAACACAATTTTGGGTTGCAAATAAAATAAACAGAAAGTGTAGGAGCTTGGCTGTATTTCATACATCGAGGTGCTATTATATTTTTACATTTAATTTTTTCTTTAATGTTAAAATTTCCAAACTATAAAAATTAATCTACGTCCGTATCTCTGCCCGAGTTTAAAATTAGGAATATTAGAATGCAGAGTCGTATTGAAATACGATCTGAATGTAAGGAGAGATTTATTCCAAAAGCAATCCAAGTAGACTTATTTGGAATACTTAATTGTTACGATTACAATGAATATTATTTGTAGATTATATTTAGTGTGATATATAAGTACAAATGCAAAATATAAATGTTTTCTGTTAAATTAGATTGTTTTTTTTTATGTTGTTACCTATTTTCCTGATATCGTTGAGTAAAATAGTTAACATAGTTAATATATAAATAGTTAACATAACTGGAAGCAGTCCTACCATATTTGACAGTAGTTGCCAAATTTTCTCCTATAAACACAATATAAACGCCACTCAAGTCAAGCCAGAATTTATGTTCAAAATTTTCATCACCGCTTATTGAAGAATGTATATCTTAATTGTCATTCGGTAACACACAATTTCAAGTTACTATTTGATCACGACGATCTTTGTACTACAATACCAACCAAAGCATTTTTTTGAGTGGGATGATCATTTTCTTCTACACACAAGTTTTCTCCCTCGGAAACCAAGTCTGTGGATCTCAGTACTTCATTTCTGATACAAACCTCTACATTTGGAGACATTCGGAACTTCTGCTTGAGAGAATTTTCTAATGCATGTACTCGCATTCCCTTTTTAGCACTGTTTTATCCCTTTTCTGTCAAGATGTGTAGTCTGTATGGCTGTTTATTGGGGTCGCTTTTCATCATCATTCATAACAGTGATTACAGAAATTTCGGCAAACTGACGTTGAAATGATTAATCAGGAAGAAGTTTACGGTAATTCAAGTTAGTAATAGGATAGACAAGCACAGTCTCCGCCATCAAACTTCACAGTTTTATGGCGAAGACTATGTGCTGCGATCCCTGGTAGGGAGACGTCTATCCTAACGGATATGCAAAACTTCTGGATAATACAATACTTCCTACATCGTGGCAGTTTTCCGGAACATATCCATTTGTCTTTCAGCATAACTGTGCACAGTGTTACGCTGCATTTTTCTGCTGCGACATGATTTGAGGAAAATAACGCGGAAAAAGTTCACTCACTTATCAAGACTCCTAATCTTAATCTAATAGTGCATCTTTAGGATGATATGGAACTTCAGTTTATCCAGCAATAGTCTAATTAGTGTTACCGTTGAAGTAGAATGATCCAAAATAACTCATATATCACAAACTGGTGGATTTCACAACCTAGCAGAATAGAAAGCGCGATCAAATGTAAAGCATGCAATACTGTGTGCAGTTAAGGTTCTCTGAAATACCGTGGTATTTCCCAACACAGCGAATAAGGCGTAATGAATTCTAAAATTTCGTTTCCTTCACAAGTTTTAGTACAGTATTTTGTAGTTAGTAGAACTACTGCACTAATAATAATCAACGCAGTAGTTCTGATTTTCCCTTTTCAGTCGTTTCCGACCGTAGGTGACTTTGTAGGCATTTCCCACAAAGTATTCCTGGAGAGATTTTTACAGGGTAGTTCACCATTGCTCCATTCCCCCAATTTTATCCGGGCTCGGGACATGGCTGGGACGTATTCATGACTGTAATCCATGTGTGTTCATGGGACCGGTTTGCCTGTTCTGGGGGACGAAAAACCCAAGTTTCCGAGTGAAAAAAAACCCTACCACCGTATGAGACCGGCTAACTCACATTTAGTCGAAAGAGACCAGATAAAAGTTCCTCACGTCCTGACGGGAATCGAACCCTCTTTACGACCAAAGGACTTCGTCTATACTGATTGAGCTACGGAGGCTCTCGTGCAGTAGTTAATAGAAATAAAAGAATATATACATATCTTGCATATATATATCTTGCATATATATATATATATATATATATATATATATATATATATATATATATATCTTGCATATATATATATATATATCTTGCATATATATATATATATATATATCTTGCATATATATATATATATATATATATATATATCTTGCATATATATATATATATATATATATCTTGCATATATATATATATATATATATCTTGCATATATATATATATCTTGCATATATATATATATCTTGCATATATATATATATATCTTGCATATATATATATATATATATATATATATATATATCTTGCATATATATAGAATATGCAAGATATAGAATATGCGTTGAATAAAAAATTACAACTTCTCATTTTTTAAAAATGATTTAGGATGTTATAAATATAAAGTATAATTTAAACTTTTTTCTTTTTTTTTTTTTTGAAAATCAGTGCTCACCCTTCCCGTCACATGGTTGCCCAGCTAATCCTATATGCTAATCAGAAGACGTCATCACTTGCGTATTTGCTTCCCTGGCTTAGACCGAACGTTGCTCTCGAGTTAAACGCTCTTTTTTTTTTTTTAAATTAAAAAAAAAAAAGAAAAAGAGAAAAAAGAAAAGCAAAGAAACACACGGATGCAGAATATTTAGAAATTTATAATATTCAGTAATTTATACACGTTTCCCTAGTATGCAAAGAAGCTTCGTTATTCATTATTATTTCCATTTTTCACTGTTAGGACATTCGCTATATAAAACTTTTTTATTTTTATTATATAAAATTTTCACTAAAATTATCACATATATTTAACATAAATTGTTATTGTGTTATTTACTCCATTTGCAGTTCTTATTCCAAAAACATCATCACACTATTAAGTAAAAATATTAGCATATATATATATATATATATATAGAGAGAGAGAGAGAGAGAGAGAGAGAGAGAGAGATTCGTTGCAAACCAAAGAAGACAATAAGTTCGGAAGTTTACTTTAAAAATATCTCCGAAAGCTTATTTTAATATCACACATTGAACCTTCTAACTCTTCCAAGCACATAGATGGAAAAAAAAAAAAAGGAGTGTGAGGGAATTATATATATAAAAAAGTGCTCTGATCTCTGTGCATATATGTCAGCTCGGTGTAGTTATTACGTAATGAACATTTCCTGGTTCATTTTTCATTTATTCATTAGCACAGCAATTGCGTGCTTTTATTTCTTTAGTTAGTTTTCATTAAATTAAGTTTGGAATACATTTCTGTAGAATAGGACATAAATTCATCATTTTTCATAATTTATAAGTTATTTTATTTAAACTACAAGTTTAAATTGTCGAGCGAAATTACTCTGATACAGTCCCTGTAGTTGGAAGTGTTACTGATATTAAGAATTACTGATAATTCAGTAAATAGCAGCATAATGGAGATAGAACTTTCCTGTAGTGTATTTTCTTTACCTGTGCAGAAGATAAAATTTCGCTGTTGCAAAATAATATGAAATTTAAAAACATATTTCGATAGTTGCGTAATCGTGTTTATTTAAAGCTGTTTGTTTTATGGAAATTTGTAAAACTAAAAAAAAAAATAATAATAATAACATATAACAATCATCAACGGTGGTAACTGGGTTTGAGCTAGTAAAATTGAAACAGGGACGTTTCTTTACTTCGTCTCAAAAAGGATTTTTTTTTCCCCTTTCGAAATCTCGGATTTTCCTTTCCACAGAATTGACTTACCGACCTTAGAACGCATATATTTCACCGACATCGGGCTTTGACACTTGATGACTATAATTGTCTTTGCAATAATTCTAAATAACCCAAACTCTTCACTGCATTTCCTAAGTTGCTCATATACTGCTTATTCATATTTCATAGAGCGGGAGATTTTTCTTGACATGAAGTAAACAACAATAAAAAAAAAGTGTTCTGACTACATGAATTGCGTAGGATTCAATTATTAACATTGGTTTTTCTACCCAGCAGTGTGTCCGTGATTCATGTCTTGCCAAACAAATAATTAAAGGTGTCTCTTAATGTCGTTTCTTTCACGACTTTTCCATAGATGGAGCTGCAGTTAGTGTGGACGTGAGTAGAACATTGCGTGTATATGTTTACATAATGAGCCACGTGCAAAAGGCAGAACGAGCCTGAAAGTTGTACACACTAACATCTCTAACAGCAGTGCTAATTAGGATCCAACGATAGCAGAGGTGTTGACAGTATCTTGCCTGTCCTACGCAGGTTTCATTCGTGTTTGGGACTCCTCCACACGACCGACAGTGATGTAGCTTTAGACCTAAATTTATGAAGCAGTCGAGTGGTTGAGGAACTGCAGTCTTGATTTTTTGCACAGTCCTCACGGCATAACTTAACCGATCGTCCCTACTTTATACACTCGGTGCACTGCGAACAAGCCATTAAAGGAAATAAAATACGAGGGTAAGGCCGAACTTGCCTCTGGACCAACAACATTACCTGTCAGCCTACCGAGGCCGCTACGGGTTTCGTTGATATACGACAGACTGGTCGAATCGAGCGATCTGCGGACAGGGGGAGAGGGAGGAAATCGGAAAGTCGCCTCGACACTCATGCCGACGGGCAAGCAGTAGGGGGTCCGTATTGGAATGACGTGCTCTTCCTAACATATACCTTGTCTTCTTAAGGATAGCTTTCAATAGGGGTGTCATGTAACACAGACGTGTTTGCGCAAGGTCGATGATATATGACAACCATTGCGGCTATCCCTCCTCTTTCCCCTTTCTTTGTTTGTAGAAAATCGTACAGTACATTAAGTGTCGCCCTAAAATACAACTTCGTTTGTGTGGGTAGTACAATAGATGACGTGTATATCACGCCTGTTTGTAAAAACCCCTTAGCTTCTACTTCCATTGTACAAGTCCACCACTGGTTTTTAATGACGACTTGTCACACTTCTTTGTTCATAAGTTGCTTGTTGTTCGCGTGTCCTTTGTGAATCATAGCATAAATACGAAAGACAGAAGCAATAAGACTGTATGAAATTAATGTAAGCTAAGTGTGAACAGCAACAGAAATACGTGTTTGTCAATAGTTGAGAGATTCCAAGCAAAAGAAAATAAATCGAAATTACTGAATATTCTCAATATTTATTGGATATTCTGACTATCAAAGTTTCATTTCTTATTGGATAATACTTATAAAACCTGAAATGATATAAAAACGTCTTGATGATTGCAATTGTCTGCTCAATTTCTGTCTTTGGTAATTACTATTGTTAATCGTGCGTTGATAGAGCGTCTCAGAGCAGGCATCGACAACGAATTCCTTGGTTTGAAATCGGGTTCGATTTCATCGCAGTACGAGGGAAACATTTATAAGGCGTTTTTTTTTTTTTACATTTTTTTTACTGAAAGCGAGTCCATTAGTCGGACTTGTAAATTTACAAGAGAACACATTCTTTAGTAGCTTTTGTGTCATCTAAACAACCAGCATGTTTTAACATAAGTAAAATACATTCACATTTTACAGTTTTAAAGCAGAAATGCCAAATATGTATATAGACACATGGCGAGAATAGACCAGACGTCTCAATGTCTGAGAAACGAAGCTTTCGATAATTGCATTTATTTTTTAAATCGTACATTAGAAAATTAAAATATTTCCCTAGCATTTTACACAACTTATAGATGATACTGCATATCATCTAAAAGTTGTATAAAAAGAGAACTTCCATGATCTTCTCCCAACGCACAGCCTTGACTCCCTTCTTTGTATTCACTAGAAAGAATCACGATTCA
Organism: Typopeltis vanoorti; assembly: GCF_054136105.1. NCBI lineage: Eukaryota > Metazoa > Arthropoda > Arachnida > Uropygi > Thelyphonidae > Typopeltis > Typopeltis vanoorti. Next base: position 63,543,515 of record NC_143556.1, read on the forward strand.
TTTATAAAATAAAAATATATTGAAACACATATTAGTCAGACTGTTGTAAACTTTCACTATCACTTCTGATCTTCGGCGTTTTCGTTCGACACCCACAACGATACATTCGTAGACAACCGACACGATTTCCCCTAAGCATAATTGCATTTCCCCCCCCCCTCAACAGCCTTTTCACCCGATTCTTAGTTATTTCATTTTTCATCAGCTTGAGAACTGAATGTAAAACGTTGAACATCTCTAAGATGGGCTTTGTGCGCTACAAACTTTTGGACTTAGGCTTAACCGCCGAAACCCACAGCGCGAGCTCACAGAACGGCGGGTGGTCCCCTTTCCGCTGTGAAGGCCGGCCGACGCTTTCCTCGGATTTTGAATAGTAGAACTCGCAAGGGGGCGTGCGTTCTTGTCTCCTGGCCACAGTTATTCCGCTCCACTTCCCATCGCTTCGCTGCAGGTACACGGTGTATAAGAGAGGCACGTGCGAGAAAAGATGGTAGGCCTAAAGGTCCGATGATGAATCAGGGCAGGCCGCGATTTTCCCGACCACACAATCTCCATATCCTCCCCACTGCGACCGGCAGGTCGAAGGGGCGACAAAGAGCGCTACTTGAGAAGAGACAAGTCACGACCCCTCAATGACAAAAGGGGAGCTCGCTGTGGAAACAACACTTCAGAATTGTACCTAAACTAACAAGGACTGACTGTAGGAAGTAGAATGGGCTAGTCTACATTGTACGCCTGAGCACCGTGCGTGATCTTTGTAAGTTGCTTACAATCAGAAAGGCGACCGGGGAGGGAAAGAATATTTCGGCAAGTCTCTTAAAGACGCGTGCGGGTGATGTTTGCTTGCAAACTGTTGGATGAAAAACCACTCAGTCAAAATGAAAGGTAATGCTTTTAACCGAAAAGAGGCTCTGCATGACCAACGCTGGGAAAGTTAGAATCAGCAGAGGGTATTTGAAGGAAATTTTTGAATTTTGAAATAATTTCAGATGTTTCAGTCTGATAATTCAATGCCTTGTCGTTATTCATTTTTAGTTAACCCTGCATGAATTTTTATATTCATTTATAAAAATTTATAATGCTGATACAGTACCATTTAATTTTACAGTATTACCACGAATTCATTAATTTTGTTAAATTTGTGCCCTGTATATGTTAAAAATGATGTCCTCATCTGAGGGCATCATTTTTGTGTCCTCATATGAGGACCTTATGCATGAGAGGGTTAAATACAAAAGAGCATTATTAAACATTATTTTAATTTCTCTACTGATCATAACGAAATTGGCCAAACGTGTATTTAAACAAATAATTGTTTATGCAAGGAGCAGAGTTTACTAAGTTAATCAAGCTTAAAAAAAAGTTATGCATTTTTGTGAATTAGTCGAACAGGCACTTGTCACAAGAATATCTATTGTTGCTTACGTTATAATTATCGATTGCTACCTTCTACTAAGAACAATCTATTATGACTATCTGATTATAGTCATCGGAATGGTTTATTAACATTTACGCTTTCTTTTTATTTGTTTGTTTGTTTGTTTCGCTGGACAGAAACAGAGTAATGAATATGTCAAAGGAGGAGGAGAGATTAAGAGAGAGAGAGAAAATTATTTATTGAGAAAACAAAGTTTTCCTAGTAGAAGAAAGTCTTTCTATAAAATCTTACACTTGCCTTGGAACACTATTTAGACGACTTTAACTATATGGCTTCCGCTGTGCTAGTTTCCGTAGGAAATCCTGGTATATTACCTTATCGGAGCAATACTATATCTTGTGATCCTATACAAAGAACCGTGGGTGGGGGAGGGGAAGAGCTGTAGTAAGGCTAGATTAAAGTAGACTTCTGTACTGCTCATGTTTAGCTTATTACACGAAAAGTCCGTACATATGAATGACGGATGATCACGTGCTGAGCTACCATATGTCTCTCATTTGTCGTCCAGGACTGCCCTTCAGTTCGGGCTTCAGTTTTGCGACTCAATTAAAGCGACCTGCCGTCGACCGCATGCAACAATGAAGGTATCCGGTATCAAGGAGGGTTGACGTCAGCACGTCTGTCGTGGCCTAATACGACCGGCTAGCATAGAACACGTGCAGCGAGAAGCGGAACATAGAAATCAACATATGGCCACTGGCGGATAGAGTGGGTGTAATACGGAGGCGTAAGGTTACACCGACGGCACATTGCTGAGATTGAGAGATTAGATCGGAGGGATGGGTGAAGGTGGGGGTATTAAAAACACCGCGAAGGACTAATGAGCAATGGGCGTCACAATCGCGTGCCCGTAAGTCGACCGCTATTAAATTGTTATTATAGAGAGTTGTAGTTCGAAGCTGGCGGACATTTAAAGCCGGATGTTATTAGCAAGAGGAGGACAGACCAGGAGGACTGATCGCTGGTGCCGGTAACACTGTGGCAGATGCCAATTACTTATACCACTGTTCACCAAATATGTAGCCATTCATCTGGATGAATGCATACACGACACGTCATTTCGAGAAGGGATCATAAACGAGTATTCATTCAAGAGGACTTTCTCCTTGAGAGCAAGAGTTTATTGAGAAGTGTAGAAGTCGCTTCTTGAAAACACACTCACCTCTCGAATTTTCATTGATTTGCTTCTTTTAACGGTTAAATCGATTTTATAATAAAATTATTCGATACCCTTTACTTATTTATCCTCTTATAATATTGAAATAAAAACAAATATGTTTACTATCTTGTTTAAAGCAAATAGTTTCTACACAGAAACCTTTTTTGTGTGTGTGTGCGTGCGCGTGCAATTTTAATATCATTATTAAATGCATATTTTGGAGATTGAGGGGGAAAAATTGTAGCCGTACTATTTTTTGAAAATTATTTAATAAGGCTACCAAATTCTGTGGAAATAGTAATTCAAAGTTATTGCATTGCTCACCTAGTTTAATATAACAGTCGTATGCACATAACAATTCTGAGAATTGCTTTCTTTCCTTTATTACTGCCACTAACATTAAATCGCTTTATTTGCTTCATAGCCTTAGTGCTTCGGTTGTAATTCCAACTAATTGGACTCCTTTTCTACTTGGCTTTCTTAATGTCTCGCGCTTCTCTAAAACCTCCTAACTCCCTCTGGTGGAAAATGCTGCCAACATAATGGAACCGCTTCTTTTACTTCTATTTTCAAAAGGACTGATTGTAGTGATATCTTATCGTCAAATATTGTCATATATGTGTAAATAAAATGTGTCAAATACACCTGCACACCAACAGCGTGATGACCCTCCTTTGGCACTAATCACACTTGTCTCCCTTCTGAGAATATATTCTGCAGCTTTTGATAGGAGTGAAGTATTTTGGAGCACATTCTTCCTTTAGCATGATCACATCCCATCCATGTATCGCTGTTGGACGCATTACTCTACTTCACACCCGACGTTCGAGCTTTTCAAAGGCGTTCTATTAATAGAGTCGAGATTAGGACCCTATGCTGGCCATTCGAGTGTTTCCATAACATTTCCCTTAAAAGGTGGTGTACCGTCGTGTTGAAAAGACATGTACCTATTCTGGAAAACTGCAACTATTGAATATCTCTCAGCATTCATCCTTCCAAACACTACCATTAATGGACACCTACGCTTGAGCCCATAACAAAAGAAACAGGTCCAGACCATTCGTACGGAACTTCACAAGCGGTACGAATGCATCCGGGCACAAGACGTTCCCTTAGCATTTTGTGTCTGCATTTGTACACCCCATCGGAAAAATATATAGCCTGGTTCGTCGCACCATATCACGAATTTCCAACGCTCTACAGTCACTTCACTTTCTTTTTTAAATTCAAGTGATTTCTTTTGATGATTGAACTGGTTGATGCCTGACTTGTTCGTCGCTGCCTTCTGTAGAAACCTAGATTGTACAGCCCTTTACAATTACAAAGCTGAATTAATATTCTCTTCGACAAACTGTCGAGATTTCCGCATCACTTTTCTGAAACCCTTTGATTGCTTGATGTTAGCTTTCCCGGGTCTTCTTATACGATTCTTAGCTGACATAGCGCTCACTTCCATCGGCTAATAATGTTATCTAAAGTAGATAACGTGTAATGCAATCTTACAACTGACACTAACTGATAGAGAATTTTACGATAACACCGAAGTTCTTACGTTCTTTTGCACATGCCGTTGTCAGTATACAGATGTCCACTTAACTCTTAGGGTATATTTGGTTGGCCCTATGTATTTGCCATCCTACCCATGAAATATTATCAATGCGTAGTACATAATGCCGTGAGTTGGCTATGGGTAATAATCAAAATCCTTACTAGAGAAACCAACTATAAACTTTTGAAGAGACTTCAGGCCTCTTATAACCAGAGTAATGGTCTCACACCAGGCAAATGAAAATTATCCGCCTAAAACATTTATAAACATCCATACCACAGTAATATTCTAAATTCTGGGCAAACTGAATAGAGCGGAGACGATGATTCCACACTTTACCAGACCGGTATATAGCGGTATAAGCACATGTAATGACAGAATATACATATCAGTAACTTTTATTCTAGGCATGTACCAATTCTGACTTTAACATATATAGCCTGAAAAGAAAAGAAAAAAGAAAAAGTAAATATATACACATATGTCAACCCCATCCACGATAAATTGTTGAAACATTTCCGAGTTTCCCGGAGGGGAAACTCTGCTACCTCCGTATGAGGACCGGCTAGTTCACTTTCAGTTAAGTTTTCCAGTCTTTCCAAAGGGGCATTGTCGATACCGACTGAATTAGGAGGCTCTTTGTTGAATTTCTGTAGTACTTTAAAAGGTTGGAATGAGACAAGTGTTAAATAAGAGATCAATTATGAGTTTTGGGATGTATTAGATGTATAAGGTGACATTCTCAATGCCACAGCGATAAAAATCATCTATCATCTTCTTTATGTTGAACTTTCTCGCATTCATAGTACACATTTCTTTTCTCCTCTTACAATAATACCCTGATTTCCATAGCATATCTGAACACATTTCTCGTACATATCTCCAGCCCCTATATCCTTCTCTTGGTTGTTTTCGGTCTTTTAAAATAATCTGAACAGGAACAACAAGCAGCTGATAAGATATGTGGAAATTATCACTTCCGGCTGCTGTCTTGACCAGCGCACTTTAGTGGCACAGTTTGGGAAAGAGCGCAACACATGCTGTTTAGACAGAACATGCGTTTCAATCCCAAATGGAACGTGGAGTACATTTATAAGGCCTTTACAATTGAAGAAGATTGTGTGTGGGGGAGGAGGTATTTTATTTCCCGGCGAAAAAACATTGCCTAAATTCCACGACACGACACAATTTTCAATTTTTTACAGTCGAAAACTTCATATGCCTAGAGATGACAGAGAGAGAGAAATGTATTCATATGTTATGCGTTTAGGACCAGGAAGAACATCCGGCCATAAAACATTAGTTTCAGCATGTAAATCCCAAGAGTTTGAAATGAACATCCGGAAGGAAGATTTTATGAAAGGAAACAAAAATAATTATAAGAACTCCGGACTACCATTATTTGATCTCTAATTAAATGAAGTGTATTTGGTACCGGGATACTGACCTCTAGTTCACTAATTTATGGAACTTAGATTGATTCTGTAATACAAGACAAAATCCTCTCTCCTCACTACAAAATCCTAAGAATTACTATATCCACAATTTTGTCGAAAATTGAATGATGCGATATCTATATAGCTGTCTGAGGAGGAGCAATCATCCCCCCCTCGCGTTCTTTCATCTTAGTTTTGTTGGACCGAACTTCCCAGATTACCACCTTACTTATGAAACAGAAAAAATGTTTCTATTCTGTTGCAATAGAGAAGAAGAAGTAAAAGTGGTTTTGAATGTTGTGAGCTCATAAAATTCACTTAAAAATAGTTTTTAAGTGAATTTTAACTGATTTAACTGATTTATTACCTATCATTGCAGGAGCACCATCAGTAGTAATAGACTCAAGTTTAAAAAGCGGAAGTTTGTGTTGTTTCACAAATTTATCAAATGCCGAAAAAATGTCTTCTCCCCTACTCCTTCCCAATAATGGTTTAATTTTCAAAAGTTTTTCTTTACTTGAATAATCTTGAAATACCATGCGAATAAATACCATTAACTGAGCAATATCAGTGAAGTCGTTTGATTCATCAAATTGTAATGAAAACGCAACACACTGGTGAATGTCTGACATTAACCTGGCCTGGAAACTTTTCTCCAGCAATTGGAACTCTTCCTTTCAGCAATTTGAAACATTGTCTGCGGTCTAGAAGTAGTCTCTCTCTAGCGACGTCTCGAACCGAGAAGCGCCTTTCTGGAAGCGGGAAACTCCTCTCTCAAGCAACGTGAATCCGGGCAGTCTCTCTGACGGCGACTCTGGACCGGGCGGTCTCCTCTCTGACAGCAATTCTGGAACAGGGACCCATTCTGCTTGCTTCAGTCCTTTTTATTAGGTCTCCTCTGAGACCTCGTATGAAGTTTGGCAACCCCCCAAAGAATCGGTATGAGTCTTTCATCTTAAGTTTCAAGTTCGGCATGCCTTTTGTTCTCCTCCGCATACTATAGGATAATATACTATAATAACTATAATATACTGCAGGATCTTTCATAATGAGTATATTACGTTCGAAAAACACTCAGTGTTAGTGAATGGAATTCAAGAGTGCACAAGTGGTTCTGATGCATTTTGATTGTCAATACCCTGAGGGAGAGGGAGCAATCTCTAACCCATGAACATCTATACGCATATATCAACTAAGTAAATGATTTTTAGCATTCTGGTTGGTTAATAATATCCGGAAGGAATTAATCGCTCTAGGAAGAACTACTCGCAGAGCATTGCAACTGCTCTCCACCAAAAAAACGAGATGTGTGAAGGAACTGAATGAACTCAGTAACTGTTTAATATCACTACCGTTACAGGAGACAAAAATTTGTCGTTTTTCTTAAAATAGAGGTATGGAAGCCCATTTCGGAGTAACGAGCTATATTTTTTATGTTTATATATTACTTTCGTACCCTGGTTTTTTTTTTTTCGCTTTTTCAGGAGGATAATTCTGTTTGTTATGTTTCACAAAGAGAATTAAATTTTATAGTGAAACGGACGATTCTACACGTATCTGCAATGATTTCTGAATTAGGAATAGTTAACATTCCTAATTCAGAATTAGAAATGTTAATTATCATAGTATCTCTCTGATAAAATCTTATTCAGCCGAAGCCAGAAATGTTAAAGAAGTAGAAGCTATAAGGTGGAAGCATTAGTGATAGCTGATCCTTTTTCTCTGATTCATATGCAACAACTATCAGATTTTCGATCTGTTAACTTTATTGTATATAAATTTATTCATGTATTTCACCCCCATCTGTTTATTTATTTTTTTTAATGGAACTGCCGAACTCAACATCAATGTATAATAAACACTGCCCATATTTAAAAGCAATATAAATATGGGTATAATTTCTGTAGTAGTTCTTTTTTTTACGTATTTGTGTGTGTGTGTGTGTGTGTTTATGGGGGCGGTTTGCCTGTTCTGGGAGAAGAAAAACCCGAGTTTTCGGGTTTTTCTTCATACAGTGTCATACAGGGATATGAAAAACCTCATATCCCTGTATGAGACCGGCTAACTCACTTTTCGTCGAAGGAGACCAGATAAAGGTTCCTCACGTCACGAACGGGAATCGAACCCAGGTCTTTCCGACCAAAATGCTTCGTGTATACCGACTGAGCTACGGAGGCTCAGTCGGTATACACGAAGTATATTACCGACTGAGCCTCCTGTATACTGAGAGTCGGTATACAGACACCGATTTTGTTTTCTTTTTTGTGTGTGACGTCCTTCTCGTTCTATTATAGCTTAGTTTCTCTTTTGGCACATTTCTTTTTTACCCTTGAACCTCTCCCCCCCCCCCCCCAAAAAAAAGATTGAATGATTTTTCGTGCAAGAAACGTACATAAATATATTGGCTTACTGAAAAATGCTTGCTATTTTAATATTTCAAGATATTCGCTATTTTATTTGTAGCAAATTGAAAATAAGGTTAGCGAAACAGAAGCTAGATACTTTTTTTTTCGCGTTTTATTGTAGTTTGTTATGATATACATTTCTAAACTACCAAAGAAACTGTACGGCATAATAAATTTCTTAGGCTGTACGCAGCCGAAATTTCATCGGTCAGCATCAACTTTCTCTACATCGTGCCATAGGTCGTGAACTTTTAATTTGTAAATATTCTTCAGTGCCATTTAGATTAAGAGAACAAAAAAATCGAAAGATGTCTAATTTTCATTCTCTTATAATCAAGACGGATGAAAAGATTTATATTGTAGACCTTTCTTCAGCGTCGTAAATTTAAATGTTCTTAATGATCCTTCATAGCAGGTTAAAGCATTGTAGAAAGCGAAAAAATATCTTTGCTAAATAACCCACAGCTAGCAATAGACAATAAAGGGGGGGGGGATTTCTCCATTTAATCTGGATTCTAATTCTCTTTGAATGTTAATTGAAGCTGCCCTGAAGCATTTTTGCTACTCTCCTATCACTTGATTACTTACAAATCTTGAAATAGGTTTCTAGGGGTTACCCAGTGGTCTGACGATTTTATTCCACTAATGATCTCCCAGCTTGAGTAGATACTGTTTCAGAGTCCTTCACTACTAGTGCCACTAGGCGGACTCCGGTGATTTCCGAAACCTCCTTTCTATCGTATTGATCCGTGTATAACAAGTCCTCCATGCCTTCATTGGACGGCTTTAAATTTCATCCTGTATGCGTTTAACGTATTGACCCTCCTTGCTCGTTTAATGAGGATTTTTCTTTTCTTCTTCAACAAAAGAACTGAATACGCCTCGTATCAACCGTGCAAGCGAGTACCGTATTACGAGAACATACTGAAAGGGAAGTTAAAAAAAAGAAAAGAAAAAAAAAGTATTTCTGGATGTTTAGGGGAACCTGTAAGCTGATATATCTACACTTTTTTAAACTATAATTGCCTTCGTTAGAGAAAAATATCGAAAACTACATAAATACACACACGGGAGACGGCAAGGGCAGGAAAGAAAGCTAACGAATGACTTCCGTTTATTTATCGTTCAAGTGAAACAAAAAAAAAAGATAAAAAAATAACAGTTTGAAGAAATGATGAGAAAGATGAGCACGCGAGTGAAAGAAATCAAGTACGAAACACTAAAGCAGAAATTTGTAAGAAGCGAACCAAGTTGAATTTTAAAAAAATTGTAGTATAATGAGAGAATAAACAACTCTTTTCAAAGTGGGCTTTAGTAGAAAACGTCTAGTTTAAATTCTACAGAAGTCAGTTTTTTTTTTCCTAATGTTTTTCGTCAGAAATAAACAGTTAATATGGTGTCAAATGATTTTTCCCCAAGCCGTTTGTAGTCGCTAAGTTGAGTTCCTAATATCTAAATAAAAGTCTTAAACGAAAAATAATCCTTTTAAATGAAGTTTGGTATCTTTTTTTTTTAGAAGCAAAATAATATTTTAAAACTATCAGTGATAGTTTTTAAACATTATTTTTTTCTATTCCTGCTTAAAATTAAATAATGTGAGAATTTGGTTGAAAATTGTTAAAATTGCAACATGGTATAGTTAATATTATATAATTCTTGTAATTGTTATTTTTCCAATCGAAAAAGAAAGTACACTTAAAATATAACTATCTGTGTGAGAAGCAAACAAACAAACAAACAAAAATAATACAGCAATGTTTATTCCCTATTTTTAAAATAAACTGCACCAATAAATAATTACCATGAATTGTAAATTTTACAGTTCAATGGTTACAATGTTACTTTGTTATCGGAGTTCCGCCCTTCTTAAATCGCATGTCATTCTTCCTTCTGTTGTCTGCTAGAATTTTGTTTAGCTCAGTGTTTTAAATGAATATTTATCGTCTCTCTTAACAAAATATTTTCACGGTATGGCATTGCATGATGTTTTACTTTCAAAATCCGTAAACTTGATTATGTTATCATTTCCAGTAGTGATCTTCATAATGTATCAACATGAATCATTATAAAATTAATTATTTTTGAATAGAAAATGAACGACTCATGATCTTAGCCATGACACTGCTGAGTTAATGTGAAGATCATCATTTCTGCCATTGTAATTTTATGACTCTCGAACACACTTCAAGGATGTATGTTAATAATCAGAAACGAAACAAGCCGCATAGTTTATTTAATTTTATTTATTTATTTTTCGTAAGCATAATTTTTCTATACAATGCAGATGGTCTGGAAAGATTTAGTACAGTCATCCCTCGACTTACATCCGTTCGAGTTACGTCCTCTCGAAGATACGTCCGTGATCCCATAAGGGAATAAATAACATTTTTGGCTGTACTTTCGAACAAGACGCAATCGAGCGTAAGGTAAAGCATGCACAGTAACAACAGCGCTTTCAGCGGCAACCTCCTTTCAACAGTACCTATGTTGATTTTGTGTTTGAGAAATGGATTATTTGTGTATTTATCATTAAATATTTCACGATGTTTTGTGCAACATGACCTCCTACACACACAATCAAAAAACCTAGTGAAGAATCACAGAAAAAGAGCCGAGCAATTGATCTTGAAACGAAGTTGCAAGTTATAAAGCAATATGAAACTGGTAAGCCCGTCAATGTGATTGCACATGACTTCGGATGGTCTCATTCTACAGTGACGACCATTTTGAAAAATAAGAGTAAAATCGTTATCGACAAGGTCCTATCGGTGATATGAAAAAGCTACTTGCATCATGGATAGAGGACCTGAACTCAAAGCGCATATTCCTTAGCACTGTGACCATAGCCGCTAAGGCACTAAGTCTCTTCAACATGTTGAAGGAGAAAGCAGAACCCGATTATGACTACGAATTCAATGCTTCTTCCGGTTGGAAGAATCGTTGAATGAGAAGGCTACAAAGGAGTTTGTGAAGAAATTGGATAAAATTATTACGTACGAAAATTATTTGCCACCGCAAATATTTAATATTGATGAGACCTCCTTCCCTGTGTCGGAAAAAATTCCCGAGCGGACATTCATCCACGAAAAGCTAAAAATCTATGCCTGGTTTCAAAGCTCTTAAAGACCGTATTACGATTCTGTTACGGGTAATTTGGCTGGATATAAACTGAAACTATTTGTGATGTGGCACAGTGAGAATCTACGAATCTTCAAAAACATTAGGAAGCATACTTCCAGTTCATTATCGGAGCAATAGGAAGTCGTAGATGACTCAAAAATTGTTTGCGGATGCCTTAATAAACTGTTATGCGAGTGAAATAAAAAGCTATTGTGTGAAAGAAAATGTAAAATTTAAAATTTTATTAATTCTAAATAATGCTCCAGGTCATCCGTCTTATAGCAGTGATCTTCACCAAGTTCAAGGTCATTTTCTTCTTCCAAACACTGCTTCATTGATCCAACCGATGGATCAGGGAGTTCTTGCAGTCTGGAAAGATTCGGAGAACTTTTTTTTTCACAAGCCATTTCTGATGCTGAAGGAAATGACCAGACTCATGCAATTCTGGAAAACATTCAATATTTATCATGCTTTTAAAAATATTGCTGTGGCTTGGGACGAAGTGACCTCTCAATGTATGGTGGCATATGGAAAAAGACATTATTAAAAAAAGGTTTGTGCATGATTTTGGAAGTTTATAATAGTGGGCCCAGCAAACAATCTGAATCTCGAAGTGAATGATGACGACATGATTGAACTCATAGAAAGTTCCCCTGAAGAGTTGACCAACGAAGAATTGATCGAACTGGAGGAACAATTGTAACAGAAGAGGAAAAACGAGAAAAGGAAGAGGGAAAAGAGAAACAGGAAGAGGTAGTTAAACAATTTACAGTGAAGGATCTTGTAGAAATGTTCTTTGCAGTTAACGATGTTCTCAAAATGGCTGAAGACATGGATCCCATTGAACGCTATTTAATAATAGAAACAAAAGTACATGATGCGTTTGCTTGCTATGAACAAATTTTATGATAAAAAGAAGAGTAATAAGCAAAGCACATTGGACATTTTCATCAAAAAAAAGTTTTTTTTGATGAAAAACTTCTATGAAAAACACTAGAAGAGCCACAGCCTGATCGTTCACACAGGGAAAGTAATGAAGATGTGATGGTGGAGAAAAGATTTGGGTGATTATTCTCCTGTTTTATAGTAGCAGTAACACAGAGTACAGTTTTATATATATATATATATATATAGTCATTATCACAACAGGCTATAGTGGTAAACAATTTAGAGTTCCCTATTTTGTCATTATAAATATTCCGATTGAAACCAAAATTGAAATTTTAATAGCGATTCTAAATCAAATTTTATTAAATTTCAAACCGCCAAAGAAGAATTATTATAATTTCGAATCATTTTTCTGCTAAAAGTGGTCCAATTATAGCAAAAAAAAGTTTCCTTCATCAGCCAATCTTGAAGGTAAACTAAAAAGTACTGCACCACAATGTATGCACGTGCCCAAAGATACTTTGGGTTAGCAGTTCTGTTTATAATTTTTTAACATACAATACAAACAAGTCGAAATTATTCAGATTTGAATTTTGATTGTTGATATTTTCATTGATTTTGCCAAAATTTTCATGACATCTGTGAAAAATTTATTGATTTTTAGTAAATTCATAAAAATGGTATTTTAGTAAATACCATTTTTGAGATATGTACTGTAAATACTTTTTTTCTCCTAATTTTATCCCCACAAATGATCAAATTAATTATTTAGTTCTCATTTAGGATAATAATTCATTCAGAAATAAAATGATTCAATAATGTTTAATAGCGATCCGAAATGTCAACTTTCATTATAATCCATCCAGACAGCGTTGAATTATTATCGTGGGTTCAAATCAAACGTGTGTGTGTGTTCTAAATACTGCTTGTTTGTTAATGTGAAATTTTTAGGCTGTTTTCTGCCCAATTCCCACAAGAAAATCATGCGACTACTGTCGGAATGATCTTAGTTCTCGCTCAGTACGTACGATCATATCAAAAATTAGGAATCGGGGAAGAATCCTAAACGTATTTTTGTCTCCGGCAGGCCGAGTGGATAGCACTTCGCTTCTCCAATCAATAGGAGAATCGACGTGCTATCCACTTCTTTTGTGGAAAGCACTTCGTTCAGTGAAATTCGAACCATAGTTTCGAATTTCACTGTAACATGGATATTCGTGAATGTGTTTAGGTGGTAGATTAATTTAATCGCCTTTTATGAGATCACTACTCCGCTTATTGAAGACCTGAAGTGGCTTGAAAAAGTTCCATATTTGGTGTTTAGAGTAAGGTTTTTGGACTTATTCAACATAGTATTAATGTACGATAGTTTACAATTTTTTGCGCTTGAGATTCACATCGAAAAAAAAAAAACGGTTTCGGCTTGGTTCGCTGAATTTTCGTGAGTTCAAATCTTCCTGTAACATGGCATATGAATGGAATAATCTTCAGGTGGCAATTTTAATCGCTGGTATGAGACTCCTTTGCTTTTAGGAAGCTCGTGGGGGAGGATTTTATTTAAAATATAGCACTTAAGATTGACGACGAAATGTTTTTTGATATGCTCATTTATCACCAGTTCCTGATTATTATTGCACACTGGCTATCTACAAGAACTTCTTTATTCACTCCTTGGAGATACTTTTCGTTAGTTATTCCTTATTCTGCAATGGTAATTAATTACAGTGCTAACAGTGATTAATTATGGATTTAGTTTCTACGAATAAAATAAGGCAAAAAAGAAAGAGAGAGAGAAATACTACAATTGCTATGTTACAAGATTTGAAATCACATACTTCTAATAGATGCCAGTTATTTAGTTATTATATTTAAAATAGGAGAGATAAATATTCAGAAATCCTTTTGAAGCATTTTTTTTAAATAAAAGTTTTAAAATTTTCAGTTCTATGGTCAGAATATTTTTATTTCGTTCGCTTGTTTGTGATATGAGATCGGGAGATTACTTGAATATAAATACTTTTTTAAGAACTTCCGTTTCTTTTATTCCGTTCATTTGTTTATAATATTAGATCCAGCCATTTAATATCATAAACAGAAGTGAATAGCGAACCATGATTTGAATATAAATACTTTTTTTTTTGTTTTCTCAGCTGTTTTTTAGAAAGATTAGAACTGGCGATACATCTCTCTCTCTCTCTCTCTCTCTCTCTATGCATAAGAACAAAAACATGAAGCTCACACTTGAAGCTAATTGATTCTTGAACATTGATTATAATATCTTGGACGAGCTGCTGGGTTTTGGCCAAGATATTTAATCTTGAGGCTTGAACGTTTGCATCGTGTAATTTGAGGTTTGTGAGTGTTCGTAATAAGAAGTTTAATTTTGTTTCAACCGTTGGCCAGTGTCGATACCATTGACAACTGAAATAGTTAAACCAAAACCATCGAGAGCGACAAAATCGTTATGGTGAAAAGAAGAAAAAAAGTGATGTCACTAGTAGTTTATCGTGTCGTAGCTGGCAAATCAAAATCGCATCATATTGTAATTTCTGGCAAAGTGTGATACTACCAGTGAGAGGATAGAATACGCATGCATCAGTTTATCTTTAGAGAGCGTTCAATCTTACCACAAGGTAGCCGATTGATTACTACACGGCAGCCTAAAATAGATAAGCAAATAATTAGCGATAATGAACTTTTTATTTCCCAGTGATGGAAGATGCAAACTTTGAACTATTAATACCAGATATTAAAATTTGGAAGACTGAGAAAGAAGTGTTTATTTTTAAAAAATACAGACAGCACTGTTAATCCCACAAATTTCTGAGCCCAGTTAGAATTCAGAAACACCTAATGTTATATGTGTAGACATAAGGATTGTATTTTATTTATAGTTTTTTAATGATATTGAATGTTTTAGCGTTTGTTTATAACGGCAAAGAAGAAATTGCTTTTTTTCCATAAAACTGAATAAATACATATGATACGTGTTAGAAGCGAAACGAAACGTAAAATAGTATGATTAATAAAATAAATACAATAAAATAAACAATAAATGATCTTTATTCTGTCAGTTGTAAAGTTATGCATTTTTTCTCCACAGCCTGATAAACACATTAATATGTAACTAGGTGTCATATTTTGTTTCAACGCTGGTAGTTGTAAGAGGAAAAATTATCCTAACATTAACAAATAAATTCACCAGATCCGCTATTACATACGCGACCGTGATATATTATATGGTCATGGTAGAGCATAGAGCACACCGATACTGACATCTCACTAGTGCGATATTTGCCTGACTGGTGACCTGAAACATAATTTTCCAGGCTCTCTCTCTCTGTGTGTGTGTGTGTGTGTGTGTGTGTGTGTGTGTGTGTGTGTGTGTGTGTGTGTGTGTGTGTGTGTGTGTGTGTGTGTGTGTGTGTGTGTTACAAACTGAACAGAACCGAAAATATTATTGCAGGAGTATGCACAGCATTAGTGTCATCGGTATACATTCAAATTGAAGATCCAGAGCTTTTCTATTTGTTAAGGTTTCAGAATCCACGCAGTTTTGTGTGCATTAGGATTTTAGGGTTCCCATCTTTTGCACATTAAGATTTCGAGGTGTGTAGGCTTGTGCTGCAGGTAGATTTTAAGTATGTGAGGACTATGATTATTATAATAAGCAATTTTTATTTTTTAAATATTTTATCAATATTAAACTGTAAGGTCTCTTCAGAACTCACTGAAAAATCTCCCCCAGAGATGTGACTGGTTAAAAACTTCAGTAGAATTATTAAGAGGTAATAAGTTTGATTGCCTTCAACTACACTTCTGGAAAATTGTTCATTTTTCTTAATTAACAGAACAATTAAGAGTTGAAATACTTAATTTCATTAATGAACTTTATAATTATTAACTAATACTGATATGTACAGTTTAAAACTTCCTTTCATAATAATTTTAGCATAGTCCATACCAAATTTCATAAAAAATGTCAGATGATGTAGATTCTGATAATAGATCATATAATGCATGTTGCTATTCCTTAAAATTACGACCAAAGCTACTATGAGGCCAATACTGTATATTATGCCTCTAAATTACGTGCGGTATACTGGTCAGTTTGCCTTTTTTTTTTGTGGAATATAAACTCCGAATTTCGCGAAGACACATCCTGACACATCCATAAGAGATAACAGGCATAATGTAAACAATGCATATTAATAGCATTTTAGGTACGATCAAAAATATGCAGTCATTTTTAACTTTTAACGGTTTCGAGTGTGCAATCTTATTTTCTGAACGAGATTCATATTCTTCTTATTTTTTTTAACCTCTGCCCTAATGTGAGTCAGAAAGTAGTAAATCATATGAATTTTGATATGTTTCAGTAATGCAACACATTAGGTGGGGGAAAAAAAGAACGCTTGATGGATATTTAAGAGATGCACCACATTGGATATTGTGCACCTCCTAAATCTGAACAAGTAATCTATTGTTGAATGGCATGTAATTAAAATTTTACTAGAAGCAAAACTGAATATAATTTAGAGTGAGACACTTAACATGAACAATAATGATCTTTCAGCATGATTAGTTACATTTATTTAATTTTTGATGCCCTGCTAGGACTATTTAGCATTGTTTTTTTTACGTTTCTTTTCTCAATAAGATATTTTTAGAATAGTTTCTATGCACTTTCATGAACGCTTTTTTTTTTTTTTTAATTTTAGAGATTTTAGAGAAAATGGAAAAATCTAAAATGGCAAGATGGTTCAGTTTTGTTGAAGGTCACTTTTCAGTCCAACTTTTATATTCCTGATCGCTGACAAATATCAGTGATTGATAGTTTGCATCGGTTCAGATTTCATAAACTTTTTTTTTGTTTGTTCGCCAGGGCTTCCATTCTTGTTCGTCGCTTGATTGGTTGTAATATTCCTGACATAATACGCCAAAAAGCAAAGTTGTTGAACTCGTCGTTAACTGCTGTGCCTTTTGAAGAGAATTTGATGGCAAGATTAAGTGATTTAGTCTCCGATCCTAATATTTTTCTGTCAACCTTGAATTTTAACCACCTTTGTCTCTTTTCTTTTAGCAAAGTTTTATGAATGTTTTGGTGGAAGCAGACTGTACTTACTACAGTATCACCTTCTCACCACAAACCACCTATTATGATTTTTTTTTTTTGTAATACTCTCATCGCTGTTTTTACTCACTTTCAGTGAAGTGATAGGTGTAATACTGTTTTTGCCCTAATTTTGAGTGTTTCCTCATAATAACACAAAATGTACAATTACGTCACTTATATAATATATTCACCCAAAACTATACAAATAACATTGTTCTAGATTATCTCCTGATAACGTTATAGTGCATTCCAAGGATTTCTTATGATGTATATGAAAGTCACTCATACATACACCTGCAAGGATTGCCATCCATTTTTTTTATTGCAGTTTCTATATTATAAGCTTGTGTAGAGAATAAAATTGTGAATAAAATAGAGAGAGTAGAAGACAGGTAGGGGAGGGAGGGAGAGAGAGAGAGAGAGAGAATCATCATTAAAATTGAAATTTGAATGATGATCTAAAAAGGGTTTCCGGATAATGTAAAAATAAATAAAAAAATACAAAAATGAGACCTTATTCTGTACGTATTAATGACTGTAGATTTTCAACCTTTAGTGGGTGTAGTCACATGAAAAAAGTTAGGTAACCATACTTAGCTAGACAACTGAACAGATGTATTAAAGTCTCTTACTTAATGTTAGACCAGTTACAATCTCTATATAGTCTTCAGTTTATTATGCAGTATTGCTATCGGAACTATCATTAACCTTTTCAAATTTTGAACAATGTCAGTCTAGAATTTCAAATCCTTCTACATAACTTAAACAGTAACGGTTTAAGCCTCAGCTCGAAATAAATTTTAATGAAGAATACTACATTTCACCCAGCACCTTACAATCATAATATGTCTGTTTCGCGATGAAAGAGAACTGGACATATAAAGAAATGTAAAAAAAGCAATATTGTACAAGAAATTGTCGAAGATTTTCTTTGATAATGTCTTTGACAAAGTTTTAATAAAACTTTGATTTTAGAATATATTTCGGTATCTGCAATTAAAATTTGTTTGGCAACCGAAGAGCATTCAACACAAGTTGGTGGATATGTGAATTAATATGTTCGTATATACCTGCAAAACGCTAAACAGAACTAATTTTATTTTATTTGTCGACTTATATAGTAATATGTATGCGAGGCATTTACTAATTGTGAAAAATTAAGCTAAAATTATTTTTGTCGATGAAATGTGTATGTTTGATCTTACCAGAGGTTGTGATTATAAAACATCTCATCTCACCTCTTCTATTTCTTCCTTTGTAAAAGAACACCACATTTATATGATATATTTGTCATTGTTTTGTGTAAAATAATATGTTATTTTACATTTTATGCCTTTTAGGATATTTAAACTTGTGTGGCACAGCTTAAATAAAAGAGATAGAGAGAAAAAATGCCTGTAAATCAAGTCTATTTCTTTCTCCCCCCCCCCTCTCTCTCTCTCTAAAACATTACCGCTTCATTCCCTCCACATATTTCAAGGTGAACTAAAGTCTTCTATCAAGCAGAAATAGCTGTAAAAATCTCTCTGACTTGTAAGAGCTAGATTGTGTGAAATGTGACATTCTAGAGAGAAAGATGACTTTACACTACAAACATCGTATTGTAATAAAGAAACCTTGCGAAGTTACTTATTTCAAGCTTTCAAGAAATTCATGGCTGGGTCTTTCAGTGGGGTCGTATGACAGTTGAAGGTTCTTCCCCTCCCCTTTCCCCCCAAATGATTTATGGACAGTGTCGTATCAGGTAACCTACTCCAGCGATAAAAAGTCTCCGTCAATGTCTCTTCTTTGGGTACTCCTCGTAAGTAGCGAGCGTGTTTCGGTGACATGTCACGCTCTTCCGTTGCAGCAGCTCCGTCTAACATTCCTGGCTCCGGTTGACATTCACCGAGGTGGTCGACGCCACCCATGTCGAGAACGTGGTCACGATATAGACAACCCTTGCGGTTTCCACCATCACAGTATAAGTGTACGGTCCATTCACGAGACAGAAAAGCAGGCCTTCTTACCTCGTCACGGTTAGTCGCGCCATAATGCCAAGAATTTCGACAACTCCGGAAAGGACCCTTATTTGTGGGCTGCCCTCGTGATAGGTGTCCCTAAATACCAGCCACTTAATGTCTCGTGACGCTCTTCTTCTTCTCTAGGCATACCTAGGCTGTAAGACCACGCCTCCGTCACTACGGCAGGCACCCAGCTGTATCCACATGTTAACTAGCCGGTCTAACACGTGCACCGAAGCATGCCATATTATACTTTCCCTCAGATACTGGCGACTCACTTTCCCAACACCTTGTTATCGCCCGACTTCATGTTTTGACACAGATAAAGTGGGCTGGCTTATGGAGTAATTTTGATATTTATTTTTCCAGAACTGCTGAGCAAAGTATCATCCATTGATTTCCCCATATAAGAAATGAATTAGAAAAGTCATTATAAAAACTATCTACGAAGTCTTTTCTTGCTCTCTCATAGTATGTAAAGCGAGCTAAAATCGTAGTTGTTGCCCACTCAAACGTATTCTGCCAATTGCAGAAAGCGTCTATACTTCATATAGCATTGTGAATCATCCCACTTTCAATAATGATAATTAAGTGATCAAAAAGTAAACATATAGACATTAGAGTTTGCGCAGAAAATGTTTATTAAAATATGGAAAATGAAAGCAATGCTACTGTTGGAGCCATCAGAGAGAGAGAGAGACAGAGAGAGGGAGAGAGAGAGAGAGAGAGATAGCACTCTCATTTCACTTCACTCAGAAATGTTCATCTTGGAATATATGGGGCTGTAGGATATACATAACGTTTAATGTAAAAAAATACTAAGAATATTTAAAATTTTTTTTACATAATCCGTAAACCCTACTCCTTAGCCAAACATGGATCAAGCCACTTCAGGTCTCCAGTATGTCCGGTGGTCTTACACGTGGCGATGAAATTAATTTTCCACCTAAAGACAGTCACAAAACAACCATGCCTACCACAACATTCAAATCCGCAACAGTGCACTAACCACTCTTCCAAAAATCAGTTACGACACTACGAGTATTTATAGTGTAGAGATATCGAAATAAAAATATACATTTCTTGGAATCAAGCAATGTTTAAAAATATACAGTGGTTGTAAAATAATAAAATATGTTTGTTCTACATTATATTATTATAGTGAATGCTGAATTTTATTAATATTAAATAGATGTAGGTAGCACCGGCGCCTAGTCTTTTTCTTGTGTGTGCGATTAATGTTTAGCGCCTTTCCAAAAACGTTTTTTTTTTAATAAAGTGAATAAAACGAACAGGAAATGAAAAACAGATGAAACCGCTTTACAGTGTAATGTTACCTACGGATTAGTTCTGCTTATACAATTTTTTTTTTACACGGAACTCAACAATTAATCATAAGTTGATTTATGATACATCAAAAAATAAAGAAGAACTATTTTAGATATATTTTCGTAAATTTTAATCAAAAATTACAGTGATATAATCGGGTCCAGGATACAATTTCAGAATTTATTTGTTCGTTTCCGAGAAGATCTGAAGGGGCTCGAACGCAAGACGACCTACATTCATAATTATATGTACCATTCGTTGTTCGTTTAAACTCTTATCTCATATTTTTTGACATCTTTTATGTGCCTTTTCTTCTGCGGCGCCTGTGTATATTGCACACTTCGCACACGCCACCAGTCGGCCCTGGATGTAGGTTTGTTTAGTTCCGATAGCTTTTATCTATTAGGCTGAGTAAATCTAAAAATATGGTGCATCATGTTTTAATAATGAAATATTCAAGAAACATCTCCGTCTTTTCTTCTATAAGGAAAACTTACTACAAATATATCAAGTCTATTTTTGTGACAAAACAGCATTGATACAATAATGAAATTTTACATTTTTACCATTACATTATTTATCAAGTTCCAATAGGTCCTTATAGATTAACAATCCTCAAAAAGCTGTAAAACTAATTCTTCATCGCGTGTACAATCAGCATGATAAATAAAACAAAATGACATGTTTCTGCTCGAAAGAGATCATCCCTGTACTGATTGGTTGATTTTTACGTAAATGAATACCTGTTACTGCACAAGAAGATGGATGGAAACGAGTTATTTTCAAAATTCAGGTTTTGCTATTCCTCATGTCCAACTTCATGTCCGACTCTACAAGAAAAAAAGTATCCATTCAGTGATATCATCCGCTTATCATGTGACAAACTTCGTTATTTATATTCTCCTCTAGGAACGAATTCGCAATGCATAATTCCGTGAATGTAAACAATTCTGTCAGTAGATTTCCCTCTACTTGGAAAGTTTGCTAATTGTTTCTTCTTCGAAAGCGAGTTTTAACATCTGAAAAGAGTCCATTGTAGTTTTTTTTTTTTTTCTCCCAGTTTGACAAGGATCTGATTGCACGCGCGCTATGACTTGAAATCACGAAGACATAGCAGAACACCCAGTTACACTTTATCACTTTTCCACAATATAAGCTTCTGCAATTTTGACATCTAAAATTAACTGTCTATCATATTCTGCTCTAGCTGCATCTAGAGGAGATGCGTAAAAATGGCGGTCATTCCGGACATTTTTTAAAATCATACTTTTCGTTTTGCAACATATTACAAACTGAACCTGAAATGTATAAACTTCATATTTACGCTTTCTTATGGAGCCGCCATCAGATCTGTAACCTAAATAGAATCGTTAAAAAGCAATAATTATAAGTCGCAATTAGTTAAAAGCAATTATATGTGTTCAAGACACACACACACACACACACACACACACACACACACACACACACACACACACACACACACACACACACACACACACACACACACACACACACACACACACACTAGCTTTGTGTTGCAATTGTAAAACTTTTTTTTTTTTGTTATAATTCCTTATCAATCCTGCAGATAAATATTTCGAATGGAAAGGGGAAAAATAAGTTTCTCAGTATATCGTTTCCACCATGATTTCATAACGCTGGGCGTGTAGGCAGCTTGATATGTTTGACATCAGTTATATTGTGCACAGTTATGATTATGAGGAGCACGTTTAGGTAAAGATAAGAATATGTTCAAGAACCTAAAAGCATATATAACTGACATTTTCCTCCACGGCATTGCCATATTATACAAGTTTTATAATATATACATATACATACAAACAGAAACAAAAAACTGCAAAGCGTGGTGACAGTCAATGTTTTTTTTTTTTTTTTCATTTTCTTTTCTTCGACACAAGACCTCCGAAAATCAAGCAACGTAAAAGTGATTATGACTTATCTCTGACCGAGCAAGGTTATTCTTCTTCTTCGGCTCTATTCCACAGAGCGCATTTACTACATGTAATACGTTACATATTCCTTCGCTCTTTCCGATCTAAACTAAATCACAAACGGAAATATACGTTTAGCAAGATACACAATGTTTTATGATGTACCAATTCATATGGTGGAATTTCCCATGCGGATTGAGCCAATGCAATTGGGCGATATTTCAAAATCCACCCTACTCTCCTGATACGAGTCTTTGAAAATTTGTACTTTTTCACTGTTAGTTTAAAAAATAAAAATAAAAAATTGTACAGGACATGCGTTTTTGTGAATAGAGCATCTTACACTCCATAGACTAACTTGACCTATCGACTTCAATAGTTTACTCTTCACAGATTAGTAACGCTAACTTTCCGGGGCCTTTACTACGAGTGTACAATTTTAGCAGATAATCATAAAAAAAAAGTACTCCGTATTTTTCCAAAAATAAACGCTGGATATTTCAACTGAACATTCACGCATTAGTTTTGAGGTTGCAAATTGTGACATGAACTCTTAACGGGTGATACTTTGATATTCTTTTTTGTGTGAATCATGCCTGAGCCAAAAAGTTAGATATACTTTTCAAGCCATTTCAGGCAGGACAGTGGCATTCACATCGGACAGTGAAATTCATCTGTTAGTTAAAACTTTAGAAGCAATCGCTGGAAGGAAAAAGCGTTTCGGGCTTTTTAAACTTAATATAAATCTTTTTTTTTTTCAAGTGATCCAGAAAAATCAGATCATTGATGTGACTTCACTTCGCCATATCACAAGATTAAATCAGCCATCTCGTCCTATGATGAGTTACTCAATTTTGAGAGAAGTGATGACATATAACGATGACCTATACATTAAAAAAATCATACTATGAATGATATACTTCTGGAGACTTTGAATTTGATGTGATATTTTGCTTGAGAGGAGAAACATTCTGTAGACGATATTTTCTAAAAGTTTTCTTTACGATATTAAAAAATAGTTTGAAGTTTGATTTTTTTCTAACGTTTATTAAAAAGCAACTTATACGACGAAATAAAACATATTTAGTCATGCTTGAGCTTCATAGGAATTTAATACAAATGTTGTGTAGCGATTATCCGCATCATAGGAAGCCGAAATATTTATCCCTGTGTAGGAGACTGTGTTATGCATACAGAAGGTATTCATCAGTGACTAGTAAACCACAATAAAGACTCCCGTTATGTACCAAAACACACTTGGAATGAATGCTTACAGGAACAACTGAAACTCATTAAGAAAGGAATGATTTCTCTGCTGTCAAGTGCAAAGAATTAATGAAGTAATATCTTTTAAGATGTTTTCTCACTCCTCAAGTGAAAAACTGCCGTTCCTTTTTCACCCTCGCCGTGGCTACTGTTAATACATGCACAGGATACAACAGCTGCTTACATCAAAATGCTTCGACTTTTCACTCCGAAGAACTCTAACGAACCGGAAAATGATGCATCATCTTCATGACCTTTCCTTCCGTTTCCTGGGCACGCGACCTTCGCTCTGGAATCTTGGCTTTGGCATCTTGCGTACTTCCAAATAGCTTTGTAGGACGCTAGTTTCACCCGTCAAAACAACTTTCATAAAAACAGCAACTGAAGTGTTCAGAAATCCATGGAAGCATAATACTTAGAGAATCCACGCATATTCATAAAAGCATCAGTCTCAGTGATATGAGTCAAAATCTGTTATATTTCAATAGCTGTGTTGGTTTAGTTTACTTCTTTGCATTTTATTATTTTGTTGCATTACACGTTTTCGTTTTCTGAAAAATAAATTCATCTGAATTTCAGATTATATTTGTATGTCACACGTGGACAAGATAATAGAATCATTGAATCATTCTATTGCATTAGAACTCCTTAACATTCCAGATTGACTGAAGACTATCTAAATATTTTTGGCACCCAGATTTTTATTAATGTATACTTGTTTCTGTTCTTTGAATCCCTTCATAGGATCTATTCTTGTTCATTTTCTTCTTTAATGGATTGATTTTTAGAATTAAAGCCTATCTACTAAGACCTATAGAGAAGTGTATTATGTCTTTCAAAAATTGTTATATCTCTCACGTCAGCTAATTCGACTTTTATTGAAAGACAAATTCTTTTTGCTTCTTCAGTATGTTTTCAATCTTATTAATAGTTTATTATTGAAATTTATGCAGTGCAACATATTTATTTGCAGAAGTGGAGAGACGATTCATAGAACTTTCGTGCATATTATTATTATTATTTGGCGGTGGAAAGTGAAATTAAGGATTGTTCTGACACACACACACACACACACACAGAGAGAGAGAGAGAGAGAGAGAGAGAGAGAGAGAGAGAGAGAGAGAGAGAGGGAGAGAGAGAGAGAGAGAGACACAGACAGTTGAGAATTCTACTCCTTCAGGGTTGGGTCTATGTGTTTCGAACTACTGCCGAATTAACTTTGGCGAATCAACCAACTATGAGATTATATTATGTCTGTGAATTGCATGTTCTTTCCAACCAGTTTGCTTCTTTGCGGGATAATAATAACAACAATAATAAAAACATCGAGTTTCTGAGAAAACCCTTAGCATAAACCAGAAGTACAAGTTCTAATCATAGTCTCATGGTGGCACCTTTTTCCGCCATTGTTCGCGTTGGCATATTTCTGATGAGGATAGAGATACGAGATAAAGAATTTTGAACAGCTAAATTCGCAACCGTATCTAGGAAGCAAGAAACCTTTATAAGGATTTTTCAGCCTAAGTAGAGTTAGCCACTCATATACGGGGAGGAGCAGGATTCCTATTCCTCATGACAAGGCAAGCTTGCCAGAAAACATATGCAATAAACCGACTTACTAATTACAACCAAACTAGGCCTCTCGGTGCCACTTGTGAAAATAGTAGCTCTCTGGGGATATTCGCCTCGGGTGGAAAAATGACTAGCTCCACTCGTGCATCTTTCTTGTTTTTAAACTTACATTTGATTATATTGTATCACTCCAATCAAAGATCATTCCACATTCCACACTGTTGGAAGATGATTTGTATATTTTGGGATAAACTTTCTCCGTCAGGCAAGGAAATCTGAAATTAGCTCTTCAAGGATAATATTCGTTTATTATTAAACTTGAGTAATCAGTGTAAATCCACTTTCGTTTTCTAAAAAAAAATAACCAGCAGATAGTTATTTTTTAATCTACTTAAGCAAAATTTTATAACATTATAGAGTTACGACAGACTACTATTTTCGTATGGTTTTCTAATTCAAATTCTTGTAAAGGAATTATATAAGTGTTATAACTGTTATGAGTACACGAGTCCTATATAGAGAGTTTTGGTTGTTCGGTGGTTGTAGCTTATAGAGTGATGTATGATGTTAGCGATGCACTTTGCTGTGCAGCGAACATGTAATAATTTACTAGTTCCTCTTACTGTACTATATACAAAGTTTTCAAGAATCCGTGCCATCCTGAAAAAGGAGCATATACTGCTTCTGTTCAACTTTCTTGCAGCTCGTAAGAAAAAATCATTCGTTGCTTTTTTTAAAAAACTATTTTTTTTTTTTTTTGCAAATCAATGCTTTTTAATTTTAATCTCTGAATAAGACTTACCTTACCTTACCTCCATAATGCCAGTTTCCTGCATTCGCGTGACACGCCAACTGTACTTGTTTTTTAAGTAACCCAATAATACCAGTAGTACTACTTGTATTTTTTAATCTGCATACTAATTCCCTCGAACCAGGCGACATGAAATAATGCAGAGATTTGTTCCAAACTAGATAATGTGGTTACACGTTATCTAGATGCCAAAATGTATAATGAAAAGTTGAGAAATCTAATAAAATAAGCTTCCTTCCGTTACTGATGTAACTTGCACTGGAACATTTGCAGAGACCCTCCAGAAGAACTATATTACTGAATTGAATAAATCCATGCAGCCTGTAAACATCTTGTAGATTGTTCTTTGACGACGATTTGGTGATTTGTTATTATTATTATTATTATTTGACACCTCCAGGGAGTCCAAAGACTCATCGAGGGAGAGTGTGTCGACAACAGCATCGAACGATTGGATTCCTTCCAACTACTAACCGCGCTCAAACTTACTTAACTGAGCCATTAGTAACAGAGGCTCTACCAATCGACCAACCTTTGCCGGCTTTGATAATGGTATGGCTACATATGGCCACACCAGCCATGTGGAAAAAACACACCTCTTCGACGTCAACTGTACTTGTTTTTTAAGTAACCCAAGTGAGCCTTTTAACTGACTTGCATAGCGCTTTGCAAGTTGGTGCATTTTAATATTTCTTCAAAACGGAAGAATAAGGCTTGCCATGTTGTTTTGAATAACACATCCTTATATGTGATTATTTGTGTGCAAATTATGAACGTATACATCACTCCCTTCATCCATTTGTATATATTATAATGCTTCCCATGCCATCTCATCTTCTTGTGCTCGAAAACCTATCGGAGACACAAACAGATCAACTTATAAATTTACTTTATAATCATCTGTATTTGTATACCTAAGCGTTCCTAGAGTTTTGAAGTCTTTTTACCACTAGTATCCCCTACAAAAACCTTAGCAGTCTTTTTACCACCAGTATCCCCAACAAAAACAAAAAATTGGAAGAAATCAGAATAATCGTCATGACCTTTAGATAGCAAGTTTGACCACTTCAAGGGTGGTCTAAACTGACGACTACAGAGCAGTTGCGTATGAAGCTCGAGTTATTGGTACTAAATACTAAGCCCAGATGGAATTCTTATCAAGTGTCGGCGCTTCTGGCAAAGTCGTCAGTATTTTATGGCCTTTCGGACAATTCTTTGGGTGCTCTTAAATCTCTTCAAGAGTTGCTAGAAGACAATGACCCTAACCCCGTATACGCTGGACAGTAGCCACAACGGCGTAAGACCGAAGCACACCTTTTTATGGCCTCTGTTTTATTATCCAAGTCAAACGCAACACGGTTGATGCGCGCGCGCGCTCGCACACACACACACAAGAGAGCAAGCGGATGGTTGATTAAAAGCTGATAATATCTGCGCACGCAGCCTACGGGAGGGAAGTAATAAAATATCGATACTCGATTAATAGACTCGTGCAGCAGCAATTTCCTCTATGACTTCCAGACATATAACCCGGCGATGCTCGAGGCGTGGAGAGCCTCTTGTGTACCCAACTTAATGAGAATCTAGGGGGCGTTTTACCTCACGTTCTTGGCCACATATGGTTAAACGTTAATATCTAGTGGTAAAGTTAATTCTTGACAGACGACCATCGTCTTTCCTTCAGGGAATTTAATATACATTATAAACTTCAGGGACCAGATAATCGAAAGGAGAGAGCGGGGTGGTGGTGGTGGGGGGGATGGAGAGGAAGAGCTCCCTAATATATAATGTAGTAACAGTATAGCAGTTGCATGTATGTGTGTGTGTGTGTGTGTGTGTGTGTGTGTGTTAGTATGCTTCTTCCTTTAGAACGTTTATTTCTAGCGATAAGTGATTCAACATCTCAGAAAACTCATACAAGATCATTGCAACATTATACGCTGAAATCAACTTTTGTGTACGGAGGAAGAGATGATTGTGTAAATAAGTTCTCTTACTTCCTCGCGTATAACTCAAGACTATATACCTTAGTAACCTTTGATAAATACCTTAGTAACTAACAAAATGCTTGTTGACAGACCAAACGAACTGGTATAACTAGTATAGCTTAAAGGTGTGAGCTAAATACCGTCACTGTTCCCCTTTCCGGGACCCCGTATTCTGGGGGAAATACTTCCCATTAATCAATATCATAAAATAAGAAAGA
Source organism: Typopeltis vanoorti (assembly GCF_054136105.1). Taxonomy (NCBI): domain Eukaryota; kingdom Metazoa; phylum Arthropoda; class Arachnida; order Uropygi; family Thelyphonidae; genus Typopeltis; species Typopeltis vanoorti. The sequence goes on from NC_143556.1 coordinate 63,571,768, forward strand.
ATTTTCTTATTTTTAACGAAGTATAAAAGACAAATTTCTACTTGGTTATTGCAGGATTTCAGTCCATATTAATAATAATAATAGCCTTAGATTGCATCTATAGTCACAATGAGCTTTTTCTGAAGCAAACTAATCTGAGAACCAAACGAATATTGAATTCGAGAAGATATGTTTATTTTATATAAGATAACTAAAGAACTGTCAGGTTGTCCAAGATAAAACTATCTTAAGTATACTACATGAGAAAAGTTTTATATACGTCAAGAAATTATTAGCTTGAGAAAATAAATACATTTTAGGAAATAAAGTTCTTAACTTTATTTTTAGTTAACATTTATCAGATATTATATGTTTATAATAAGAGCTCCCCCCCACACACACCCACCCTTACTCAGTTTTGTAATAACTTAGAGCAAGCAAGGCTTTTCCATGATTTTCATCTTGTTTATATCCAAAACCAAATCGTCCTTCCAAACTGCTAGTGCCGAATTCACTGTGAAATCTTCAAATTAGCTATTGTACTTGAAAGAAAGGTCTCTTATCGACACTGCATATTGTGTTTCATTATAGTGATTTTTTGTCTTTATCACTTTCTCCAGGAATTGCGGTTATGTTATTGAGTAGGTCAAAGTCAATCGAAATAAAATGTATATAAAAGCTATACAAAACTGTATAAAAATAAATGAATTGTAAAAAAATTTCATGAATTTAACACAGTGATGAATCCGATGAAACGTTCTGATACAGTTGACAAGGCCTGGTTCCTGGTTTGTTCGTCAGACGTAGGGAGTCCTTTTGTCCCTCTCTCTCTCTCTCTCTCCTTCTTCTTCTTTGGTGCATCAATCCGAAAATTGGTAAATATAGCAGCACATCACAAAATCCTGTCTTGTGACTTCCTTTTTATCTCTTCATAACTCTTAGCGCCGGTTAGCATCATTATGTTATTTATATATGGAATTCTTGGTCTGCCTCGTGGCCTCTTTCCTTCTACAGTCCCCTCCATTATTTCTGTAATCAGTTCCCCATGCCTCAAATGGTGTCTAATTAGGCTTTTTCTTCTCTTATTGATGTGTTTCATTAGTGACCGCTCTTCATGAACTATATTCAGAACTTCTTCATTACTTTTCTTTTCTGTCCAACTAATTTTCATCATCTTTCTCCAGCACCAAATTTCAAATGCCTCTCTCTCTCTTACTGCGATGTTATTAGTTAGGTCAGATAATGCCTTAAGAAAATGGCTTAAAATAAAAAAACTCTAGATAAATATTTCCATCTTTTTTTTTACCATTCGGTTTTTTTCATTATAATATTTTTTCTTCTCCATTTATTTCATATTGGGATTGACCGAGCAGTCATTAGGAGGTTGCAGGCATTTAATGCAGCCAGCTTGTTGTTCATTCCTAAAAAGGCAGGTATATTATAAGTATGCATTCTCTGGGCCCGGTTTGCCTACTTGCTGAAGATAAAATTCGAGCTACAGTAAACTACTTGAGACCTACACCTTCAGTTGAAAAAAGGTTCATCGCATCATAGACGAGATTTGAACTGTGGTATTTCTATCCGAAACCTCGAGTCACCCTCGCGACCGAGCTACGGAGGCTCCATAGTATTTTCTATACAGATGTTTCGCAAAATTCCATTGGATTTTCGAAATGTTTTAAGGCGATTTCATAGAAGACTGCTGTAATTACCCGAAACAACAATCTCTATTTAGTAAAACAGTAAAACGCTCACTGTATGCATTTCAACTACGTGTATAGATTTCAAGTCAGGCTATAGTATTAAATTCGAAATATTGAAAGTACTTTACTACGTCCGTTAGTAGTGTTGGATCACTTGCAATGATCAGAAGAAAGCAGAAGAATTGTTCGCTTTTCTTTAGAGAAGAAAAAGAAAATCTCAGTTCAACTTTTTTAAAGCCTACGTCTGTATTTCAATTCAAAGCTTGTCAACGTTGTTATTAAATAATTTTACATGCATGTGTAAAAAAAAATGTACATTTTTTTTTATAAATAAAAATTTACAGATACTCAATACTCTTTTTGCAATCTTTAACTGTGTCAAATTGCTTAACGCTGAGGCCATTACAAAAACAAGTTCGAAGGTCACATTTAGTATATTAACAAATAAAGAATTCTTTTGAAAAATCGAAAGGAAAGAGACACTTTTAGGCAATTTTATTATTAAACCGACTAATAATACGTTGAATAAAAATCTTTTTATAGTTTATACTTTTTTTTTAGTAAATAGTAAATTAAAAAAAAATCGGAATGTAAACATTTTAGGAGGTTGTTCACAAATACTTAAAAAAAAGCGACGTGCGTTTGGCTTTTCAGATGACCTACGTCCAAAGCGAAGTCGAGGGCCTTCGATGGGATGGGATAAAGAGGGTAAGGTGCTACAAGGTTGTTCAACGTCTCAGTAGTGAGTGGAAAATTGGATCAGACGCCAGTTGTTCTCACGATTTCTGAGAGAAAGATATATAAGAAAGAGGAAGCAACTACATTCCGTACTGCCTACATGTCCAGGTTTTAACAAATGTTGTTGCCTTAGGCGACAGTTATTCCAACACCCATTTATTGATCGCCTCCGGAAGATGGATGTAACAGAGAGACTGTAAACGGACTGTCCCAAGGGTACAAACAAAAGTGATGTCATAAATTAAAGCAGCATCTTTCAGTGTGAATTAACTCATCAAACTGTATCTGAAACCCTGAAATTAGAGTTCGTTGCTGCAATCCCTTAAAAGTTTCTTAGAACTCTAGTAGATACCTTAGTTATGATTAATTTACGGCCCTATCGATATAATAACTGTATGACAGTCATTAAAGTTCCTTTTGAAACTACAGATATTAACGAAAAGGTTTTTATATGCACTAAAAAGCTTTAAAAATTCTTTTTATTTACACTTTCTTCTACTTTAATTCATGACCTTAGATGCTCGGTTGTTGATGTTTATTTTAAACGGAATTCGAAATCAGTCACTCATTACTCCAAAATAATGTGTTTGTTTTCCATCTGTTTTCCATTGTTTCGTTTTCTCTACTTGTATTATTTGTATTCGTGACTTTGCTATTTTCTTTTTTGTTCGGATATCATATCTTTCATCCTTATACCAATATAAAATTTGTTGAAAAGATCCGGATTCGGAGTTCGTAAAGAATAGTTTAGGCTTTTCAACAGAAGTGATTAGCCACCTCTGTTGAGCATTTATATTCTGTCGTTGTTGGCCAAGTGTATAGCGCTTCCATTCTCCAATCAATAGGCAGTAGTTTCGAATTTAGTGAGATCATGGATGTTTGTGAATATCTTTAAATGACAATGTATTTCATCACCCATATGACTACCATCCTATTTACTGGAGGCCTGAATTGGCTTCAAAAAGATTTCATGGTTGATCTATAAAGTAGGGTTTCCGAATTATCTAACCCCTTAGTCCACCCACAGTAATAATGAACTAGGTTTACTACTTTTCGTAGTGGGATTCACATAAAAATTCTAACTGAGCAACATAATTTTAATTTTTTTTCCTTTTTGGAAATTCCAACATTGAAATAACATACTCTTAAGGTTCTTAGTTCTCTGGATGTTATTGTCTAAAACTGTAAAGCCACTCAATTTAATTCAGTGCTGTTCTTTCCGATAGTTGCTGTTCATTTTCGTTTATCAAGAACTAGTGCTGTTAATCTCAGGACTAAAATTTGTTGTTTTAGACTAACAAAGATGTAGCTTATTTATAAATGACAGTATATTAGATAATATATGGCTATCATGATTTTAAGATATTTCTCTCTCTCTCTCTTTCTCTCTCTCTCTCTCTCACACACACACACACACACACACACACACACACACACACACACACACACACACACACACACACACACACACACACACACACACACACACACACACACACACACACACACACACACACACACACACACACACACAGAGTTGTTTGAAAAACGCTGTATCGGCGTATGTAGTTTGTATTTATATCCATCACAATACTGAGTCCTCTGACCTTCAGAATCAGATGACAAAAATAATGAATAGCCCAACGCCATTTTTGAAATGATAGTTTATTGTCAGAATGACAAAATACACAAGTTTTACTCTCACGCAAATACAATGCAGCAACGTTATTTTCACAACGTCATATTTGAATCACCCAGATATCACCGAACCTTCGGGAGACAACTCAACTCAACTCAAAATATTCATTAAAGGAATATGTTACATTAGCCACCATAAGGCTTTGTCTTTAATGACATAAGTGATGTAACCTCTTTATTCAAGAAATATTCAAGAAATACTATGATTTAATTTCCATCAAATAATATCAAGTATATTTACTATTTACGGAACAGTGAGAGGTATACATATAATAATATCAGTTCTGCGTGAAACGATTTGAGGGCCAAATCGTTTTCAAAGCGTGGAATCTTGGTTTGTGTTCTGTTATACTGAGATTGTGGGAATTATTTATATTTTGTTTGCTTAGAATCCTGCCTGAATTAAAATTAGCATTTTCTAAGTACTTGTGTTTAAGAAATCACAAGCCATAGAATAATTTTCATTTTATGGAGAAAACACTTGAAATTTAAGATCCCGGTAATGTGATTCAGCAATTTGCAGTACATGTATTTCGCACTTTTTAATATTTTAATATTCTCGTGAAATGTGTAATAAAGCTTGTTCAGAAATTATTAAGCGCCACTAGCGTAGTTAATGACGATATCCTTCATTTTGAAAGCTGTTTGAATCCTATCTAGGATACCATGAATCTTTATAAAGACTTTTCGACTGAAAGTGAATTAGCCGGTTCCATACAGAAATAGCAGTGGTTATGGTTGTACGGATATACAGCAAAAGCAGTTAAGGCAATGAGGCCTTACGTCTGTAAATTGCATGTGTTCTTCTGGTCTGTTTTACGGAATGAAAAACTCGAGTTTCCAGGAAAAACCCTGTTATCTCCGTATGAGACAAGCTAACTCACCTTCAGTTAATTAAAAAAATTAAAAAAAAACTATAAAGTTTCGCATCTCAGACGAGATTCGAACCCAGGTCTATGTGTTGTACCATTTGCTCTATGCATTAAATGGATTGTTTTTAGAGATATTAAACGACAAGGCAATGGCACAGCTAATGTATTATATTCATAAAATTGTATGCGAAGTGTGTGTGTGTTGTTCGCTGAGTTGCAAGCACTTTGTCTGTTTGAGAATTATAGGCGTTTCCTCTCTTGGAATCTTAGCCAAAGACTGGATAGCTTCGTGCTAGTCGAAAAATCTGCTTTAATTATATTTAACTTTCATCAGCAGGTGGTAGGTAGATGGTATTCATCACGCGGTGCAAGACCACCACTGCACTACTTATTGAATGCCTAAGCGGTTTGATCTAAGCCTTCGCAATACTCAGCACTCAAAGCTGCAGGTTTACAACATTTATTGGCCGAGAGTTACGAAAAAAGTTCGAATTGTTCACCTTTCACGAAATAAGATGAAATGGTTATCAACTTGTTCCTCAAGTGTAGATCATATAGATTTAGTAATAAGAACAGGACACAATAACTCCTGCGTATTTAAAATAATGTCCTGTTTATTTATATTTACTATACAGATGGCTTATTCAGGATTTTAGAAATAGAAAAGGAAAAAAAAAATTAACATGTTATGTAATTCCCAGATAATCTGCTGTCAGACTGACAACCGATGCATATTGCAATCTATAATTCGTGCGAATGCTCATTACTTCTTCAAGGACAAATCAGGGTCTACCTGCATCGTTCTGTTGATAATGTTAGGTAACAGGGAACGAAGGTAACTTTTGGGTAAATTTTATTTGCCCTCAAGTTCATGCTTACAGCTGCATAGAAAACAAGAAAGAGAGAACATATTAATGTTCGTTTTTTTCTTTGCCTATCTTTGAATCAATAATAGTCTTCGATTAATATCAGACTCGATTAATATCATTTTGACAGTAATTTCAGAACAAGCTGGAAATACAAGGGCAAGCTAAAATTCAGTGGACACTTTTTTTGAATGAAACCAGAGACACTTAAAATAAGTAAATCAAAGAATGGGTACCAAATAAATACTAATGAAACATGATATTCACCTGTCCAGGAAACCAAATGAATAAAAGTCATCCTCAGCTAGTCTGGAGAATAGGAAAGATAAACAGTGATTATACAACCAAACTTGGAAACTTTATGGATAGTCTTGTAAGAGGTGTGAATTATTATGATGTAAAGTTATGTCCTGATGATATCAGGTTAAATATTTTATTAATTGTGGTGATTTTGTTTTATTTTATTTTTTCAAAGTCGCACAATACAAAAATTATTCGCTTCATTATTATATGATGTTGCCAACTGTAGCGAGTGATCTGCCTGATCGGGGACCTAACTAAAGATATTTTTCTGTTTTTATATTGATAACCTGTCCTTCTAACATTATTGATATCAATACCATATGAAACGAACAGTTTTGATGAATTTTTCTATAGGAGACTTTTCATCTCCTTATTTGACTAGAAACTCAATGATAATTTGTTGTCGCATGTGGAATCAATTGGACTGGCCATTTCTAAAAAAATTTGCAATGAAACAAAAAAAGAAAGAAAGCTAATAGGCGATGCATAGAAAGCAACATTTATAATGTTTATAAAAATTATTGAGCAGTAGCGAGAACAATAGGTAACAGTTTAGGATTTTATAAGGTAACAAGCAATATGTTTTAGCTCACCTTTGTATTTTGATAACGTTTTGCATTTTATATAATGAGTTTAAATAATGAATCTACGTTTCATTATTTGGTAAAGGTTCAGTAAAATATTTAGAAATAAATTCCAAGCAACAAATTCATTTCTATTTAATTTGTGTATTTTTGTTTTGAGATGGTATTTAGCGTAACATTCTGGCTTTTCAAATCCACAAGTGACAATCACATATTCTGTCTTCTTTAGAGTTTATGAATATGAACACACAGTTCAGATTTGAGTTTCTTCTTTTACTAGTTTTGTGTGCAAAATATGTTGATAATAGCAACGATGTCATAGAATTATTCGCTCCGAAATTGATTTAATAAATTACTATGAAGCTGTTGTTGTATCACCCAAATACTACGTTATTTTTTGACGTCTAGTTTTAGTTATATGCATTAAACAAAAGCATATTTTGTTTAATATTTTTTTTATATTTATCCCACACACGAAAGGGGAGATACAAGAACCTATAGCACATCAGTGCCGTGTGTGAGGTGAAATAATTTCAGAAATCTGAGAAAAGAAGTATTTTCTTAAACAATTTATCTTAAAGAAAATAATAGTTTGCTGTTAATTTTCTGATGCAACTTTACATATGAAAAATTCATTTTAACGATGTTTTCTGAGTAAGGCCTGCTTGAAAAGTTATTGATGTGAGAAGATAAAAAAAACGAAACATGATTCGCAAGACATTTTCACATTTTAAATTTGCGAAAAAAATTCCATTAAGCGGAATGAGTGCACAACTGTTGACCAAGTTCGGAGTCAAGTGCATGTATCTGTTGTAATTCTCTCATTATCTCCGTTTCTCAACATATAATCTAAGGAAAACAATATTTTGGTTAGACACTCAACTTTTTACATTACAAAAACTGATGCTTGATAGCTCCTAAAGAATCACTTTTTTGATCAAATTTGGGATCAAAGTACATAATGACATTTCTTAGTTAACTAAAAGAAATTGTGCTTCTTGTGTTCTTAAGTCTTAAATATTGAGTTGTATAAGGAGTTTGGTTCAACGCTACTGAACAGTTCATCATCATCACAAGTAAAATATTTCGCTTACATCTTTTGCCATATTTCACAGTAAATTTGTAAATGTTTGGATATTTTGTTCCTCTTGAGTTATAGGAGTTGGTTGCACATCTATCAGCGACGCACTTCCTCGCATAGCATCACAAAATTGGGATTGGGGATCTAGTTCGGCCAAGGGTTTTGAGTCTTGCACTATCTCCGGTCCTTGAGTTTGCTGCCTCAGTAGATTCCGACGCCATTTGGCTCGAGCATTCTGAAACCACACCTACAAATTTGTACATAAGCACAACATATTGACATATATTTTTATACTTTTTTGTAAACAAATTTTAAGTAACTAAATAAATGTATAAAAAACTGCATAAATATGGATTGATTTCAGGTTACTGGTCTCACATATTTGTATTGCTGCTTATTTTATTTCAGAACTATGTAGATATAGCATTCAAAATTAAGAGAATAGCAGCAATCCCTGTTAATTAAGACGTGAATTATCTTGAAAATATTCATAATGTACTAAATGCATTAATAAATGCTAATAATTTGTAGTCTAAGACAAGTAACCAAAACAGGAAGTGCAGTTGTAGTTATACTGTACCTTCTTTTTCAAGTCTTAAGTCTAGTAGGTTAAATATATGCTGACGGTGATGTCAAGCAAAGAGGTTTTAAAACAAAAAGGAAAAAATAATAATAACAGTCACAATAATAAACAGTACAACGTAAATTTGTTATCACTTTGCCTAGTAGTATTACAGGTCATGTTCCCTTTCCTAGGATATCGTGAACAAATAGTTGGGCCATATCTTAATCAAATTATTAGTTTTTTTTTCCTTTTTTGATAAATCAAAATTAGAACTACTTTTCTTCGTATATAAAAAAAAATAAGAAATATATATCAAGTCATCGCCCATTTCATTTGCATTACATAGTTTAACATGCTAAGTACTCGTATATTAAACTATGTAAAGCATACTGCAGCCATGTGGGACAATGCTTGCCCTACATGGCTGAAGTAGCAATTAATATGTACAGAAGATTCAACATGCTATTTTTTTTTTTACTTTTCGCATTAGTATACAAGATTGTCTTTTAATAGGGCCCCAAGACTTAATGTGTCTATTAATATGATTGCTATTATTACTAGCATTTATACAAGCTTAAATGATGCTTGCTAATCATAATTGCACTTTTAGAATAATAAAATAATGGGATATCATCAGTGATAATTTCTGTACTTAAAAATTATTTTTATTTTATTTTTTTCACTTTCACAAGAAAATACAGAACAATGTGTGTGTTAATCAAACAAATTTAGGTGAAATATTAGCTAGCTTATCAGTAGTAAATTAATTGTAGAAAAGCAGAAAAAAAAACAGTAGTAAGATTTAGTGTTGCCATAAAAATACAATATATTCCTAGCTGGAGGAAAACCAAATCAGCTAGAATCGCTCAGTCAATCCATGGAGAATTTTTTCTAGTAACTGTGCCACCAGGGCACATGACGCATTTTTTTTTTTGTGATAATTTCACCCACGAAATATTGTAAAGTGAAACCGTATTAACAATTCGGATGAGCTGAAAGCTAATAATTCAGGAACCTCCCCCTCCCTCTCTCTCTCTCTCTCTCTCTCCCTCTTTCTCGAAACCAGGCATAGACATATTCCTTTTCCAAACCACTTCAGCCTTACCATAAGCAGGGTTATGGTCTTACCAGTAACGAACATCACTTACCACGTAAAATCATACAACCATTCATACCACAACAGCATTCTGGTGTTGCACTAAGTCTTGATTATTGGGGGCTAAAAGGAGTAAGACCATGAAGAAAGAAAGAAAGAGAAGATTTCTTTCTTTATTCTATTGGTTTATGGACCGTGACCAATTGTCTTCGAGAAATAACAGCTAAAATGGTTTTACCGGCTAGCATCCAGACAGTGTTTAAGACCATTAAGAGAATTGTGGTTTAGCGTATGAATAATATCTCTGTCAGCCACTTCTGCCTCGAAGGAGTACTGATAGTGGTATATGAGGACAATGACTAGGCTTCACGTGGAAGGGCTGATTAATTTCCTGCTACACACTCCCGAAAATGCAATTTTCTCTCTGATTCCACGTCCCTACCGACCTGTCTTTTTCTGGTTAAAATGACAAGAAACATTAAACACGACTACATCTTGTCCATAAAAAATTCCCAATAAAAGAGCTTAGAGATAAAATAAAAAAATTAAAAAAAAACTCCTACCAAAACTGGATATTCATTCTGCCAATATAGACAACATTAGTATCCATATTCAAATCACTTATACTCTTTCAGACTAAAACAGCTGTCAGCTACTTTGCTATCTCATTTATTAACTATAATTTCCACAATTTTTTACGTTTTGAAGATGGAATCCGTGTTGTGTATATCCACTCCGGTATCGCATATTACAAATTCCTAACATGGATACTTATATCATTCAGGAATTGCTCACCTCATTCTGTGCGTTTCATTTGCTTTTGTTGTTTCCTTTACGCAACACGCCTAATTTCTTCTTCACGAAATTCAGATCGCAACTTAGTGCAGATTTCCTCAATCATGGAACGCACCTCCCGATTCTCAGCTCGAGGTTATTTGTTTTTTCTCATTACAAAGTTACAGATAGCATAGGATGATCTAATTAATTAGCAGTGTTATCTGTAATTATGCTATATTACAAATAATACTGCTAAATGAGATTATCTCCATCATTCTCTCAATGCTGTTCTATTGCTTTCAGTTTTAGTTTCAAAACTTTTCTGAATGTTACCGAAATTATTCTCAATTTCATTCATCATTCCATCTCGAATTCTTCTGTATTTGGGTGAGTTTGTTTTTCGAAGTGCTAAGATACTTCTCAACGGAGAAAGGAAGGAAAAAAAAACCACAAGTGACTCGCAACGAAGTGTTAAGTTTACCTTTATATATATATATATATATATACTGAAACCTGCAATATTTTTACATACAGAAAGATTATCAAAACCCGGTAATCTTTCTGTAGGTAAAACTATTGCAGAAATATTATCAAAACCCGACTTTCAAAAGATGTCTGAAATTTTTCCCATAATCAAATTGCACCTGTATCTTCTTGTTCCTTGCTGACAACTTCTTCTTGCACCTATATCTCTGATATCATAATTCTTTTCAAGTTTCTCAATGGACGCCAAAAAATCTCCTCTTTCTTTACAAAATATTTCGTATTTCATGCACCCCTTGTCTTTCGTCAAGAAGAGATCAGAAAAAAAATTGGACTTGCTTGGATATAAAGAAATCTCTTTTATTAGTATAATAATAAACAAATGAATGGACAGTATGCGTAAAAGTATGAGGAATACACCATATACGTAATTTTACGTGTATAGTATATTAATTATACAAAAATCTGGTTCATTTAAAACTTCTATTTAAATAGCACAGTTTTATGTCGTGTATTCCGTTTGCAGAATTTACTCTCTAGCCGCGAAATTAATTCTTCTAGCCTATCTCACAAAACAGCCTAACTATACGAAATAATCAGTTGTCATTTACTCTTACGTCAATTCCTTCCAATTTAATGGAGATTCATTATCTTCCTCATCCGCCTAAGGCAGGTTGAGGCTACCGTGAACAATAGCTTTCCAGTCCAATCTATCAGCATAATGGAGATTATTTACATCTAATTATTGTATCAAATTCGGACATGTATCTTGAAAATAAAGAGGAACAGCATACGTGTGTGGTCTTTTTTGACCACTCCCTTGCGCTAAATAGTGGCATTTCCTTAAATGACTAGCTCTATATGCAATTCTGCATTGAAAAATTGTAGACTTTTTTTTTTTCATAAAATCGACCGTACTTAAACTAAATGTCGAATTCGGATTCCATTCAGGATGCAAGGAACAATTATACAAACATTTTAATAGGAGAGTTAAATGATGAATGTGAATGGCTTTTATATGCATTTAATAAGTGTGATACAATCGTTTAGTAGCCTTAATTACTTTGTTTGCGTAATTTTAACTAGCGAAATGAAATGGATAATAGATAAAAGATAACCTAGTTGATAGATTTTCTTCACAAACTCAAATTTTCCCCTTGTCTAACAAAACAACAACAACAAAAAAAAATAAGTCTTAAATAAAAAAAGTTTCTTTTCTTCTTGGAATAACAATAGGTTTGGCGCATGATAAAATTTTGGATAGCTCCTCCTGCACCAATAAAAATTTGCACACGGTGTGCTATCCAAAGATTTCCCGACTGGTCGCAAAAAAAAGGATGTATAAGACTTGGAGCAGTTAACTGCTATATTGTTTCATTATAAGTTCATCTCTTCAGTGTCGTCTATAATTTGCATTGTTTGGATGTGTTTAATTGCTTGCTAGTTTGCTATATTTGGTGATTATCAAAAGGAGTGAGAAAACTATATGAAAATTTGCATTAGGTTACTGCAGACTAAATTATGCACGTGCACAGCTGGCTCTTTCACTAGCACAATGTCCAGGCGTACACTGCGCTCTCTACGTAATAGTTTTAAACAAAGAAAACGTGACTGTGGTCTCGTATTCTTGGTAGACCCCTCCTCATTGATCAGGCTTCCTGTGATGTTTTTCTTCTCCACTATGAAATGGCAGTTCAAAAGAAAGAAGATTTAATCACATTTCAAATATCCAGACCGAATAACAGGCTCTGCTGAATGCTGAATACAAAAACCGGCTACTGATCAAAAATCACTAGCTGGTTTCTTAATCAGAGTCAGAAACGCTGGGACTCGGTATGTAAATTCCCGAGATATTTAAACGGAACAGCAACGCCTGTAGCGATTTGTAAACTGTGGAGATTTATTGTTCATGAATTACAGATTCACTAGGCATGAATGCTCTTCTGATGGAGGCGTGTCCAAATGTAATTTAAAAATGACTGATTAATAACACCTATCTTACACACGCCACTCTTTTTTTAACATATGTGCAGTTTTTGTTTTACACACATACACACAAACTCTTTATGAATATTTTTATCATTATATTTTCGTCGTTATTAATGTGTAGTTAAATCTATAATTCCGATACTTTCCTCAAAATATGTTAAAACTAAAGAATGCCAACGATTCAGAATGGCAACGATTCGGTACCTAACTATTTTTCATTTAGTCTTATTTTTTCATGGCAACATTTTGTGTTTTTATATTTTGGAATAGGTTTCCTCCCTTTGGCGTTTCGCAGAAAACTATAATATGCAGTTCTGTATCGATAACTTCACCCTTTCTGTTAAATCTTTGAAGTCTGCGGTACTAGTGTATGATAGGTTGTTAGCCTTTTGTGAATGGGAATGCTTAAAAAAATGCGAGCATTGAGATACTATGTACTGAAAAACAATTTCAAATGCTAATACTGTATATATTTTCCCCCTTCTGGTGACCGGGGTTAAACAATAGTCCCAATGTAGCCCATACATGTCGTAAGAGGCGACTAAAATGGGTACCCAGTGCCTGGGGGGTATAGTACAAAAATTTGGAGGCCTGGTCTACCATGTTGGGGGTTTGACAATGGGTTAACAACCCTTCCTGTAAAAAACCCTCTTGTTAAAAACCTAAACAATTGTTTTACAAGCTAAAAACCCTCTTATTATGATATTAATTGGGTTTGAAGCCTTACTTGGCCGTGTTAGGACTTCGAACCTAACGTTTTAAAAGGAAAACGAAAAGAAACTTACAAAAGCATGTTGGAAAGTAAAGCTAGAAGAAGAATATATATTTTTTAGATTATGTAAATAAATAACAAATTTGATTACTTGCACAGTTATTAATCTAAATGCTTGATGTTGTAATGGAGAGTAAGTGCCCCCCTCTGCATAAAGTTTTAAAACCAAATACATTAATGATAAGATAAGATAAATAACAAATTTGATTACTTGCACAGTTATTAATCTAAATGCTTGATGTTGTAATGGAGAGTAAGTGCCCCCCTCTGCATAAAGTTTTAAAACCAAATATATTAATGATAAGATAAGATGTTTATTAACACCCCAAGTGAATATTTTCTTTCAAGAGCCTCTGCAGCTCAGTCGGTGTAGATGAAGCCCTTTGGTTGGAAAGATATGGTTTTCTGTCTAGGATACGAATGACCTGTATCAGGACATTTCAGCTGAAGGTAAGTTAGCCAGCTTCGGAGCTGGAGGGTTTTCCCCTCCCAGAAATTCGGGTTTTTCATTCCGCAAAAAAAGGTAGAAGAGCACAGGCAGCTTGCAATCTAGCAGGCAATGCAGTGAGGATTAACCGCCTTATCATAAGCAATCTCATGTTTCTAAAAAGCAGAGTTACTTGGCGGTGACAGGCGATTGAGCCTAACACGAAACGCAAGATGGGATCGAATGGGATTTTTCTCCCCCCCCCCATGACAATATTCAAGGTTCTGAAAGAAGTTGGATAGCTTTTCTAAAATAAAGGTTGAGGAAAAACATTTGTCCAGCAGTTCTCCTCCTATTAGACCTCTTAAAAGTAATTTTCAAATCAATAAAATAGGAATGATATTCTAGATCACTGGTTATCCGATATGATGTCTTAAGTTTATAATTAATGCCCTCAGAAATAAATTGTATTATATTCTTAATTGCGTCTTAATTGTAGAGAAAATAAGAATAATTTACAACTAAAATAACAGAAAGGCATTTCTGCTTTGATCCGAAATAAAAAATATAGACCAGGTATTTAAAATTTCCATTCATGAATAAAATATTATCAAGGTTTTGTTTAGTGCTGTGTGAAACCTCACGGTGAAGTGCATATTGGGATTATTTTTTGATCAGCAAATTTTCATAATTGCGGTTTAAAATCTCATTTAATTGTCTAACGCAAATATTATTAGTGTTAATTACTCTAGAAAACGCCAGTTCTGCTCATTGCTGTTTTTTTTTTTTTAGATTGTTGTATTTAGCATTAAAGATTCTTAGATTACTTTCTCCATAACATTGCTTAATTCTATCGTTTGCTTAGTTTTAAATGACAAGCCATAAATTATGAACACTCATTAAATTTCTAATTGCCATTCCATTTGGGATCATCATATATGTCCGATTTTTTTCATCTCGTTGATGACCTAAATTTTACACTTTCAGAAATAACTGTTTCAAACTACATTTATTGACTTTATGCCACCTTCATTTTAATTATTTAAACTTCAAATCAAGAACATTTCCAAAATAATAATTTATTTTGGAAATGTGGAAGGATTGGAAACGCCTTATTTTCATATAAATGTTCGCAATTTTCCGCGACTTTTTTATGTGACTTCCACACTTGAAAGGTGTAGGCTTTTTGTAAAATAGTAAAGTGAATGGGCTAAGAATTGTTATCTATTTTTTTATGAAGTTTATAATTTTTTGTATGTTTATTGTTTTTACATATCCCGGAAACCCTGCTGCAGAAACCAAACGTGGAACTTTTTTAAGCCATTTCAGGCCTCCAGTAAGCGGAGCGACAGTCCTGCACCTCACTGATTTCACTTATCATCAAACTTTGAGCACTTTAAAATATGAATGCTTCTTCCTAAAAATAATTGTTGTTGTAGATTTCTTTTTTTCGACTTGTTTAACTAATTAATCCCTTATGTAGATGCGCACTGCTGCCTTCATGAATGCTGACGTATAGAGCCTATGCACGAGCAACATAAAGTAAAGTAGCATCGTTTTATTCACCTTGATGGTCTAGGATTGTTTAAAAAACGTTAGGTGAACTACTGATATCGTTCGGGAAACTTAAAAAAAAATTATAAAAAGTTAAGATTTTAAGATTTTCATTTTTCTGCAAGAATTTGAATAATTTTATTGAAAATTGATCGCAAATCTTGACTAATTATATATTAAGAAATGATTTTAGCAATAGCTGTAATCGTTCATTTGGATTTATTTTTAAATATCTATTCGATCTAAACTTTCATACTGAACCTTTCTTTTACCCCCCCCCCCCCATTTTAGACCTAAGTCATATTCAAGACCACTTTGAAAAATTGCAAGAAAAATAGATTAGGAAGTAATTATTTATATTTTAAGAAGAAAATTTCGATTTTTTTTTTCAGGATTCATACATTTAAAAGAGAGTTTTGTGAACAAACAGATAATTTTAAAAAAGGCTAAAAATCAAAAGAAATATCAGTGCAATGTGCCTGTATTGTAATAATTTATATAGTGTATTATTCTGTAATTTTTTTTATATTTCTGGAAAATTGAATTATGTGCTCCATCGAAAATTTAATTCGGATGATTGAAAATATTGGTCTTAGAATTTAACCCTTTTTTCTTCCTATGATGCTAAACAAAATATGTTTTGAGAGTGAAACCAAATAAATTAACATTATCACGAGATATGAGGAAAGCTGACAGCTATAGTTTATTTAAAATTATTATTAATGAAGAAGAGATAGTGTTTGGAGAAAGATTACAATTATCCAGCATGGGACTCTGGTGAGCAATTTTCGAGATCGCGAGTATGACAAATGTTTCTGTATTTATGGAAGTGGTGAAAGGTTTAAGTTTCTCATTGATGGTGATAAGGTCTCTGCATTGTGCATTTGCCAATGTTGATTATTTTCCTCTTCTTTATTTATCATCAATTAGTAATCTCTGTACCTAATGCTCAGTAAAATGCAACTTCTCTTAGTGACTAGAATTCTACGAGCTATAACATTGTTAGAATTTTATAAGGTCGAGGTTTTGGTTCACACAGTGATATCACACACTTTAATGTAAATAAATGTGAAACTGAAATTTTAATGAAAAGGAAGAACAAGCAGAAATTGGGTATTGTTTTGGTTCCCAATCCGAGACTGCATCCGTACAGGAGTTCTAATAAAAAAATTTTCTGATTGTCAACTACTAGTACTGCAGGTAGTGATTCTTAGCTAGGTGCATATAAAGTGGAATATTTACGCTAATTTTTATCGTTTATTTCAAATTTGTAGGTTGTGCTAATGAAGGGAAAAAATGCATACTCCAAAGAAAAGCAAGCGTGCATGCTTTTACTAATTCAATCAAAAATTTCAGAAACATACTGGTGTTAAATCTTGCTGTCACAATGAGCATAATTCAAACACTGATTGCTTGATTGATTGTGACTTTCTTTGTTTTCTTTTTTTTTTTACAATATTTAGGAATTAGCACTGAAGGGATGGAAATTTGATGACATCGCGATCACGATTTATAGAAGCAGTAGGCTATATTTGTCGAGTCAAAACGCAGTAATTGGCAAGTATTTTTTCAGCAATAACATGCACGATGGGCTCTCTATATAAGGACAAAGGAAAGTTGAAATATAAAACAATAGATAAATTGGGTACTGTTTTGGTTCCCAATCCGAGACTGCTTCCGTACAGGAGTTCTAATAAATTTTTTTTCTGATTGTTACCTCGACCTTATAAAATTCTAACAATGTTATAGCTCGTAGAATTCTAGTCACTAACAGAACTTGCATTTTACTGAGAAAATTTTTTTCTCTTACAGCATCATATCCATAAAGAGAGTTATGTCCGAAATTCACAACATTTTGTGGATAAATTAAAAGACATTACTATATCTGAAAATGATCTACTTGCAAGCTTAGATGCTACTTCTCTTTTTACAAACGTTCCTGTGGTGGAAGTTATCAACATCTTAGGCACTTTATTCCCACAAGATATAACCTCACTGTACAATCATTTCCTAAATTCAAACTATTTTTCTTGGAAGAAAACTATTTACCAACAATTAACTGGCCTAGCAGTGGGTAGCCCCCTTTCAGCTTCTTGTGCTGACCTATTTATGGAAGATCTCGAAAATAAAATTCTATCTCAAATAAATCCTAAACCCATAATTTAGTGGAGATATGTAGATGATATCTTCATTGTATGGAACCACAACAAAGATGACCTAATTGATTTTCTCAATAAAATCAACTCCTTTCACCATTCTATTAAATTTACTCTAGAACTTGAAAAAGACAAACAACTACCGCTCTTAGACATCTTAATTAAGAAGCAAGTTAATGGCCTTATGAACCTATTAGTCTACAGGAAACCTACGAATACAGGACGTTATCTACATTTCAGCTCCTCACACCACATTCCTCACGAACTCAGCATAGTACACATACTAAAGAAAACAGCTGTCCACATTACAACAGATGAAAAGGACCTCCAAGATGAATTAACATTGATATCTAATAACCTCGCCTTGAATGGCTACCCACGAAGACTCGTCAACAAAATCCTTTTCTCTGAGCCACCACAAAGAGAACGAGAAGACACTCAATATATTAAAACAATCGCCATTCCGTATGTGAGCAGTATCTCTAACAAGCTCGCTAATCTCCTCAAACCACACAAAATAAGAGTGACATTCAAACCTATAGAAACAATTCGTAAACTACTACGATCTCCAAAAGATACCCATCCTTTCTATAAGTATGCTGGAGTCTATAATATCCCATGCGCGTGTGGTTCAAGTTACATCGGCCAGACTTCGAGACTAAACAGAAAGAACACATTGGTTATGTTAAAAACAACAGACAAGACATATCAGGCCTGTCATCGCATTTCTCCATAACAAACCATATCATTGAGTGGGACAAAAGTTGTACCCCTTGCATAGAAGAAGACTACCACTCTCGAATGTTTAAAGAAGCAGCCACAGTCTTACTCACTACAAATAACCTTACAAATAACTACAGGAACCAAGGTTTAATATTTCCAGAGATATGGAAAACCCTAATTAGATCTCTGAACACACAAGAAATGAACTTTAATGCTAACTATAGAACGTTCCTTAGCAACAACTAGTAAATCATGTACACGCGATACGCGTGTATTATTCACGTTCAATGCTATTTTAGTTTGTAACTACAATTTTTAGAATTTACAGTTAAGATCTATTTTGTGATATGTTTTAACCTCATTGCTACTACCCTGGCGATGCCAACAGCTTACGTTTGATGAAACTAGTCGGTATTAAAAAATACTTGTTTACACTTGATCAATGTTCCCAAATAGTTATTTACAATAGATAAAATTCTGTTATGTAAGAGATAAAAAATACACCTTAAAAAATAAAAAACATGGATTTTTTTCATATCTCGTAATTCGTTATATAATCTGCTTTTCTCAGATCTGTTTATTGATGTGGACCACACACTCTTTCTAGACCATAGAGATTGGCTGAACCAGTTGGAAATGGTTTCATATGAAAGGTTTTTAGTAGCCTATATTTTTTTTTAAATACGAATCCCACTCACGAAAGGTTCTAAACCTATGGGGCATTAGTATTTTGGATGATTTAAGAGTTAGGTTTAAGAGAGGAAATCCTACTCTGGAAATCGAAAATGAAATTTTTTCTTCAAGCCATTTCAGGCTTCAAATAAATAAGCGAAATGATGATTTCATATTGGTGATGAAATTCTTCTACTATCTAAAGACTTCCGCAAACCTCTTGCCCATTTAGCATGTTGATTGGAGACACGATGCGTTATATACTTGGGCAACCAGGACGATTTGTGACAGGAGTTTTTCGAAAAACATTTATAATACTTTGTAATAACCTTGCATTGATTATACGTAATAAATCAATACGTAAGCTACTTATTTATTTATTATGATTATTTTTTTTTATTATGGCAATCTAAGGCTATGAGGCTAGAGTGTTATGTCTGTAGAATGTGTGCGTGCGTGCGTGCGTTCGTGCGTGCGCGCGCGCGCGTGTGTGTGTGTGTGTGTGTGTGTGTGTGTGTGTGTGTGTGTGTGTGTGTGTGTGTGTGTGTGTGTGTGTGTGTGTGTGTGTGTGTGTGTGTGTGTGTGTGTGTGTGTGTGTGTGTGTGTGTGTGTGTGTGTGTGTGCGTGCGCCTTCTGGTCGGGTTGCCTTTTTTTTGCGAACCGTAAAAATCGAAGTTTCCAGGAGGAAACCGTCTTGTGTACGCATGCCATCGCCACCTTCTTACTTTATAGGATATTCCTCAGTTCGGCTCCTTCAGAGGACTTTTGTGACGTAGAAAATACATGATTCGTTTCAGCCTTGTAAGGATGAAGGCCGTAGCTTTATTAATGTAGGTTAGTAGATGCGATAGCTATCTGGTGTGGCAAATTAATCATCTGGGAGGGAGCGCGGTATCTAAAGTATGGAGAATCGTGTATATGTTTGAAAAAAAAAACGCTATTTTTCTTGGCAGAACTGCAAGAAAGGGCTGTAATATTACCTCATGATCGTTAACTGAATAATCAGGAATTGCATGAAGCATTTTTCTCTTTAATTTTTAATTTTTTCATATGTTTAAAATTTTTGGAAGGGACGAAACTAAGACATATACAAATACAGAACAGTTTGTACTTTTTTATTTTTATTGAATCATGGAGTAAATAACTGCTAATGATATATGTGATGCTCTCTCAATATTTTAATTATAACTAATGATCTTATCAATCCCGAATTAGCTGTTATATTCCTGAACTAATTTAACGTGCCATTGTTGTTTTACTAAGTTCAAAATACAATCACCTTCTTATTGAATGAGTAGTAACTAACTGACATAAATTTTCATTTAATAATTTACCTTAAACGTTGGAAAATAAAGAAAAGTAATTCAAATTCAATAGTAATACTGATGATTTTTGCTTGATATTTCATGAAGTAAGATAGTAACTCTAATCCGTTTGGAAATAAAAAGATATAATTTCAATTCGTTTCTCATCCGTCCAAGATGGATTGAGAATTCCTTGATTAAGTGGGGGGAAGGCTTTAGGGTAATTTAATGCAGTTGAATTGGCATTCTTTGCTGCATCCCTTTAGGGGCAATTACTTTTTTTGACTTTAAAACTGTGCGCTCACGCGGCCCGTTTGCCTGTTTTAAGAGACGAAAAACCCAAGTTTCCAGGAGAAAAAAAATACTCTACTTCCGTATGAGACCAGCTAACTCACCATTTAACTGAAAAGATTGATAAAGGTTTCTCACGTCGTAAACGGAATTCGAATCCGGGTCTTTTCAACCAAAGGGCTCTTCTACCAACTGAGCTATGGAGGCTCTCTCGATATATTTTTAGTGGTAAAGAAATAAACTTTACACATGTAAATGATTTCGAAGCCAGTTTAATCAATCTAGAAATCCGTCTGTAAAGATATGCGCAGTGTAATAACAGAAAACATTGAAAGTCAAAGAGATTTATTTTTCTCTCCAAGCTGACAAGTGCTTCAATTCCAAATATATGAAAGTAAGGAATTTATTGTAACGTGTCATAAACCGCATATCTGGATACGTTGTTGTCTTTCATTTGTTTCCAATGATCATTGATTTTACTTTACGAAAAAAGAAATTAAAAAGTTTCGCATATGGTTCGCACACGGAAAAAGTTTAACACTTTAAGAAGTAGAGAGTGAATGTTGTTATGGGAGTTTCAGATATTTTAGAATTCATTTCAACTCAACAATCGTCGGCTTGCCTTTGTCGTTGAGTAGCGCGAGCTTTTGTTAATACCACACAAGTCACATGCATAGAGATGAAAGCAACCAGTAGAGGAAATGTGGGAGTGAGGGCATTATCTTCTACTCGATATTGGATTGCGCGGCGGTAGATTAAGATTAAGAGACAATCATTAGAACTGTTGTGCAATTGGATTTTGAGAGCTTGGGACTTGATTTTGCCAGAAATAATTAATTTAATTACAGAAGCATTGCCGCTAAAAGATTCAAATATATCTCGTGATGAAGGTGAGTGGTCGATCGCGTAAATAATTGAATAATTAAAATTTAATGCATTCATTTTATAAATAATGTGAGCAATTATAAATTATAATGAATAGTGAGGATTTAATTATAAACGTCAATTTAGTTTTTTTCCTGAAAAACTTTCGTTTCCGAATATCCCCGCATATATCTCGCACCACGATTTTTTAACTTTAATTTTGGGGAAAAAAGTGAGAGGTATATATTGGAATAAATACATACGGTACTTTGAACATGTGTAATGATTGTAAACGAAGCTCGAATTAAGTATTGTTCTGGTGTGAAATGAAACAGAATATAGAACCGGAACTTATAACATTTAGATGAAGTCACTTTAATGTATTGAGAATCTTTGCATTTTTTAAAATTCTCTGTTAAAATGAGAAAGAGAAAAGCAAGATATATATCTATCATTCATTCTTGTATATAACAAGCCCAGCTACTGTTTTAGTATATGCAGTTAATTTTATATATAATACATAATTTGCTAGTTATGCAAGTAATCTTATTTGTTTGTCGATTGCTTTATGAACATCTGTCTGTGAATATATATATATATATATATATATATATATACACACACAAAGAATTAAGTACTTCCACTTTTCCTAAACGATACGATACGAAGTTTAAAAAAAGACGTTAGCGAAAATTTAGTAAACATTTTTGAAGTACTACATGTTTAATATACTTCTTATGTATAATTCTTTCCTAATGCGTTTAAAACTGTTGCATTTCTTCTTTTTTGTTTTTTTCCATTTGCTTCTCAGGGGAAGCGATTAAAAAAAAAAATTAAAGATTTTACCAGACTCGAGCACGCACGCACGCACGCACACACACACACACACACACACACACATTCGCATAATAATACCTGTAAAACTCGCTTTGACAGTCCGGTCTTCTGCGACAACTGTTTTAAATCCTTTGCATCCGGATTATGGTTGATGGCGAAGTAGGATTTCATGGTGCGCAACTGATGATGTTTGAAGGAGGTGCGCATACGTTTTGGCCGTGGGAGGTGCTCATTTGAAGAGATACTGCTACTCCCACTGCCCGACGGAGAAGAACAGGAACTTGGTGTCTGTTGTAAAACACTTCTAGAAGTTCTAGGAGAATTGGAATCTGTTGAGCAGAGATCACCTGTTCCCAGAAGAGATTCGCCTATATACAAAATGAAAACAGAATTTTAAAAACATAACTAAGGCTCTGAAAGAAAATATCCCATATTATATCACATATCATCTAAAGCATGTTTTCCATTGACGTTTATGATTTATGATCCGTGCGCATCAAATGACATTTATGGTTCATAAATGTCATTCACCCATATACCCTACACTATTATTCCTAATCGCTCATTAATCATAGATGTCAGCATCATATTATGATTAGACATGGATTATGAATCGCAAATTGACTACCCGGTAATTCTAATTCATAGTGAGAACATCGCAGTAGAGAGTGTATCAGACCACACAGCTGTGATGCCCCTAAGAACCAAAGGATGATAACGTACATTATTAAATCACAAATGCCAGAGTAAATATAATATGCTAGTCACTAAACCAGTATGTTTCGTTTTCTCTTCAGCTGAGTATTTCACTGAATTACACTGCTTGTTTTGATTAATAAAAATAAACAAAGATTTATATATTTTTTAGTTTGCTTTTAATCATCAGGAGAATATACGAACTTAGGGAAAATAATAAAAAAAGCGAGCTACATTGCTTTATAACGCTTCATAAGTCATACACATTGCAATCAAAATAATACCTTACGCCTTGTAAAATTATCCATCACGCATTAAAAGTGAAAAATACTTATACAAAATAATCATAATAAAAATATGAAGTTAGCGTGA
Source organism: Typopeltis vanoorti (assembly GCF_054136105.1). Classification (NCBI taxonomy): domain Eukaryota; kingdom Metazoa; phylum Arthropoda; class Arachnida; order Uropygi; family Thelyphonidae; genus Typopeltis; species Typopeltis vanoorti. Next base: position 63,595,170 of record NC_143556.1, read on the forward strand.
ATAAGTTTGGTTTTTTGAACAGTTCCTTTCTTTTCTTTCTCTTTTCTGTTTTTTATTTAATGCTACCGAAACATCTCGTGCAACTAAGAATTTGTAAAGGAATTTCGAAGCTATTTTATCATAAGCTGATTTTAAAATTATTGGAAAAATGAAAGAGTTAACATTACAGGAAAGATTTTCTAACTCATATTTGTTTTACTGATGATATAATCCTCTTGGTAGAAGATGCTGAGATCTAGAAATAAAATTGGATTGAAGAAAAAAAAATGATAAATGACAGTTTAACGACAAAAAGACTACGATGAAGTGGAGAGGATATCTAGATTCATATGTTTATCAGGAGCAAATAATAATTATCGAAGATGGACAACTAGAAGAAATAAAAAGGATAAGATTGGTCGAATCTTTGAGGACGATGAAAGATATTTTCAACAGTGATACACCTATTCCTATTAGTTTGAAAAGGAATACTTTTGACTATGTATCTTCATGTAATTACATGATGCCAATGAAAAGACTAGAATTTAACTAAAGACATGGTTCACCAATTGAAAATTATTTAGAGACGAATCGAAAGGAATATTCTCAGTGTGGCACGTATAGACAGGATACCTTCCTATTTGATAACATCAGGAACAGGTGTAGAGAACATTATCAAATACATCGTGTACTCAAAATGGAAGAGGACTCTATACATTGCAAGATACAATAACACAGGACAGCCTAAATTATTAACAGAATAGAGACCTTTGAATAGCAGCAGGCAAAGAAAAATATCAAAGAAGAGATGGGATGGCACTATGAAATATTTAAGGATTTCTGGAACGCTAAGGCTGAAAAGAGTGGAATGAAGAAAACTGGAGGAGATCTTTTTCCAGTGGTGAACTGGTCCAGTTTGAAAAAGAAGAACATTTCAGATTTTAATGTTATTATGCTTCACTTTTGACAATGTAATCAGAAAATTACTAAGGCCTGCTTTCGAAAATTTGCTTATACTGAGAAATTTCACTTCTGATAAGCTATTTAAAGCAGTTTTATTTCTTATATATATATATATATATATATATATTGGAGATCCCTATTCCTATTACCATCGCTCCGCCACTGACTGACCTGCACCTGCGTATTAGAAAAATTTGATTGTCATTTTACACTTGGGTGACTTTTAAAGGAATTGAATTGAATGCCATTGAATGCAAAGCGTTTTTTTAAAATACAATAATACTTTAACGAAAATATAATTAATATCCTTTACAAATACATTTAATTAGAATTACAAAATCGCAGGTGCAAGAATTATTTGCCATTTTCAAATTTGTTATTAATTTTTTGGCATGTGTTAATTTGCCGACCTTCGAGTGGATAGCGTACTCGTTCTCCAATCAACAGGTTGCGGGTTCCAGTCCTACGGTGGGTATGGATATTTGTGAATGTTTTTAGATGGCAGATGAATTTTATGATCCTGCTTATTGGAGGCCAGAATTGTTTGAAAACAGTTCCATGTTTGATCTCTAGAGCAGGCCTTCCAGATTATGTAACACTTGCACACCAATGCTGGTAATATTAATTCACTATAAGTTGTGTGGGTGTGACCTTTAGTGGGTGTGTTATGCAAAAACAGTGTTTAACGTTTCTTCTGCTTTGAGTACCACCTCCTATCGGAGGTCGGCAACCAACTTTGCAAATTTTGAGCGATCCTTAGCCACTCTGAACAGTCCCTCAGAGATCATGCCAGTCCACTATCTGATGTCTGCCAGCCAAGATTTTCTTCATCTTCCTTGTCCTCTTCTTTCGTATATCTTTTAACTTTTAGTTTAAATTTGATTCGTGTTTATGTGTTGAAACTCTAACTTGCCACAGGATTGCGCACGAAATAAAAAATGCTTCCCTCTTCCAAGTTTCGAGATCATGATGATAGCTACATTCATCCTCTGTTTGCCGAGTACTTTTATTTTTCCCTTCCTTCTTTTCATTATTTCTTTATTCTTTAATAAAAACACAAAAAAATTGTAAAATTTCTATGTACCAGTTTAGAATAAAGAAACTGTTTCAGATTTGTTATATGCTCATCATTGATAAATCGAAAAATCATCATTAAAATATCCACGAATACCAAAAAGAAAATAAGAATCTGGAAACGTGATCTGGTAATAAAACTTTTGAAAACAGCGTAGCATATAGAGCATTTGAATATCTTTATAAAATAAAAGCAAACAAGTAGAAATAAAGAAAGATAGAAACTATAGAAAATCAGAAATATATGAGAAAACAAAGAAAATCTGTTGGAGAACATAAAGAAAATGAAACAAGAATAAAAGAAATATTCAGAAGGTTTGCACATAACTACTAACGATGGTGCTACTGAAATATTTTTCTCCGAAATTTTGTACGTATATTTTCAGAAAGATGCACGCTATGGAAAACTATGCAAACTATAAAAGACAGAACTGATTTTAGGAAACATTAATGAGAGCTAAGCCAAATAGAAATGCAGAAGGAAGTAAGGAAACAATACATAATAAATGATAAGAAAATAACATATAGAACTGGGAAAGGCAGGAAGGAAATAGGAAGAAAAAGCAGTAAACCTAACAGAGCAAAATAGGCAGTATAAAGAAGCCATGAAAGCTGTCTCTGCACATATCATTTGAGCCAACAATGTTATAAAGCCTCTCTCTCTTTCTCTCTCAATTTCCTCGATGGTTGGCAGAGCAATCTCTAATTATGAACTCTAATCAAGTGTTCTTATGATTCACGAAGGGATTTTTACGACAAAAAAAAAAAATGGTAACAAGACGAATCGTAAGTTTTCTCTTCACTCCCCCCCCCACGCTTCTTCCGATATCTGTCAATGTTCTTTTTCACTGCGGGTGGGATGAAGCTCCAGCGTATCCATGTTTATATCAACGGAAAGCAGTCGCTACCGATGTCGCAAGAAGCAGTTAGTGTCGTACTGCCGAACATTTTATTCCAAGTCGATCACTTTAGTTGTACGCCTACTCAAATCGCAACAGGCATCTTTAAAGACGGAAGGGGAAGAAAGGGGGAGAGGGGAGCAGTGTTTTTTTATCATTACGTCGACGTTGCCGAGGTAGACTCATAAACGTCAAGCGTCTTGCCAACTCTTGTGATTGATCGCGAACACGGAAAATCCTGGGAAGCGGCTTATCGCCGTCCTGATACGTTGTCATTGCTAATCCCGGCGCGTAAGACCGCTTCGACACGACAATGCGGCGTTTCACTGATCACGAGCGATGCTCTTGCGCTTGCTTTTCCAGGCCTTCCACGTGCATGTCCCCCTCTCAGAGCCAATTACAGAACTACGCCGGTCTGAGTAGGATTTAGTGCCAAGACGATTTACGCTGGGCAAAGTGTCCCAATAAAAATTAATTCCCCGACAGAAGCAAGCGTGCCGTAAGCGGATCGGAAAACTAGCGGAAACATAATACTGTACAAGTTCGTTGTGCGTCTGTGTGTGTGTAAAGCTAATTTGTCGCGGTGCGCCGGTCAAAGGATTGTACGGCACCGAACTGCGATTTCCATCCCCTTCCCCTACATCAACCACTCTATTTCAGCGTTGTTTTGTTGACTCGGATCTAAAGATGAAAGGTCGCATATCGTACACAATAGAACGTCCGAACTGGACGCTCATCACTACCTTGCTCTAATCTCGTGTGCTTGTCTTAATGGAAAATTGTCGAATTTCTGAAGCTTGGTGGGAAAAAAGAAGACGCTGGCGGTACATGAAAAAGAGAAATGGTGATAGGTTATTAAAAATTGTCAGAACGTATTTTTCTTCTCATAAGTCAACTTAGCTTTCTTCATCATTCGGTGATCTTTATCGTAGTTAATACGTGGGAGTAAAGAAAAAATTTAGTAGATGCTGCTACAACAGATAACAATTGTGCATACATCGGAATGATGCCAAAAATGTCTCTAGCGGCCAGGACTGAAATCTATAACATACTTAAAATTTTTCTTTAGTGCTGCTTTGTTTTTCTTGTGGATTAGCAGGCTCTCTCTCTCTCTCTCTCTCTCTGATAAATATCGACTTTTAACCTCAATTAAATCATTTCGACAATGTCGCAACTTAAAAAATTCACTTCTAATTTTTAGTTTTTCGTATAAAACCTTTTTTGCATTATTTTTGCAAAAGACGCAAAAATATTTTGAAAATATTTGGAAACGTATGGAAAAGACGCAAAAATATTTTGAAAATATTTGGAAACGTATGGAAAAGACGCAAAAATATTTGCGTCTTTTCCATACGGAATTCTTGTTTAGAATAGTGTTTACTTAGAATTATTGGTGGGTTCTCTTTGTTGTCCAAATCTTTTATTTCACTGTTAACTGCAAAAAATGCTTCTAACCAAAACCATTTAAGAGCGAAATGTTTATTTAAAAAATAAACTAACAACAATAGAATTCATAAAAAAAAAATTAGATAAATCCCAGCCAACGTGGAGACTGTTTTGGATTTGTAAATATTATAACAGACTAATACCTTTCTCTTATCAATACTATTCTTAATTTGATGTTTTAAAGAAAACTTTTCGTTCATAAATATTTTTAGGAGTACAAGAATTTGGCAATTTTATAGCAGTTAAAAGAAATTTCAGCTTTAGGCAACAAAGGAATGCAACTAATAATTAGTTTGCTCAATAGTCACACTACCAAAAATCATGTTAATAGTTAACTTGTGTAATAAAAAGAATAATGTACTGTTTAACTTTGATTAAGCGATATTAGAGAACTGAGATGAGTATTCTTATTCTGGTGATGTATGAATACAAATAAGAACGAGGTACTGTATTGTTAAAATAATGTCAGGAAATCTAGTAATATGCGTTCTTAAGTAGTTCATCATCACTACTTAAGTTCACAAACAAGAATCTGTTTTTAAAAAAATTTAATTCAGTTAATAGAACAATCACGACTTGTGTATATTGTACACTCATACCAGAACAGGGTTTTCTAAAGATTGCAATTTACTGTAAAATAAGTGATTATAGAATCGTTTAGGACCCAAAATAAAGAGTACTTTTGTATTATGTAATAGGGTTCTTAGTCAGATCTCTGAATATATCTGGTTGTGGAAAATCATAAATCTTATTAAACTGATGCTATTTATTACTTTCAGTTTCAGGTTCATCTTAGTCTCAATTTTTTGGTTCACTTGGACCATTTTCCAAATTTTGGAAAATGTTTCGAAAATCTGTAAATGCTTGAAAATTATACGAAGTAATAACTCAATTCTGGTTTAGCAGAATTCAACGCTTTTGCTCTCTTTCTCTCTCTCTCTCTCTCTCTCCCCGCTACCATTTGTATGATCTGGATTTTAATCAGCCCAATTTACTGGTAAAACTCTGGCTGGATGGGGTTTAATAAAATTTGGTATTCAGATATACTACCAAAACTTATAAAGTCATTTCAGTTGTGTTTTCAATTGAACCGTTTTAGTGGCGATTTTAGGCAAACCGATGAGTGATGACGACACAATTATTTTAAATTTATTCACAAAAAATCAAATTATGACATTTTTTTTCGCAGAAATAAGAATCATTTGCAAAAGCAACATTTGAAACATTCCAGTCTTGACTATTTGAAAACCGTAACATTAAAGACAAGGCTTGAGAAGATGTTTACTTCAGCGTCACTTTGGTAGCTTTTTTTTTTATCTTCAGTTGAAAAGCTACATCGTTGAGGTAATCTATGATATCAGTCAGAATTTGAATTTATTTGGCCATGAAAGTTGACACTAGCCTTAAGTGGTAAATCAATCATATTAATAATTTTGAATTTATAGATTCGCACACTGTTAATTTATAGACTTAATTCCATTTACAGACTTTCCTCCATATAATCCTTTATGCATTTCCTTGCATTTATTCTATTTATAGATTTTCTTCATTTATTGAGTTTCAGACTATTGTTTTATTCCAAGAGAAATGAAAATGAAGCTCTTTTTCCTTTCTATCACTCAAAAATAATATTTAACAACGTGCTATGTCATTTCAGCAACAAATTCCAAAGTGTTTTCTTTCCGTTTTTAGAATTAGATCCGATTCTCGTTACTTTATACAGTTATTACAGCAATTCTAGTGTACGTTGCCATTCATTAAAAATCCGATGTCTCCATTATCTGAAAACTTTAAAATACTGCGACCGTTTTACACTAACTAAACTCGCACGTGCTTTAACTTAACGTCGGGTCACGTTCTCCTTGATTGCAGTGCATCACCATCCATAAGATAGAAGAACTGCGTGTGTCAGATTTCTTTTTCATCCAACAGACTTCCAAATAAATTTGTACAGTGATGATGCTGATTTAGCTGTTTTTAGCACCGCCCCATATGAATATATTGACCACAGCCCACAAGAACTCTGAACCCGTTGTCTGTATATGCATGCACCCTCGAGAGACAATAAACATTATTAAACAAACAGTGGCATACATAGATAGTTAGAACATCGGGAAAGAATTTCCTGGTGCTGATATTTACATGCTGATTAAGAAAGAAACAGCTAAATAATAATTAAATAAAATCAATTAATTATTATTCCTAGACGTTTGTTTCTTCCAGTAAACAAATACACGAGGGAAGCGCACTTCATAAATTACTAGAAAGAGTGAGTAAATATTTTAGTTTTAATTTCTCTGGTGAGAAATGGTTGGTAAATATACCGAATAAATGGTTAGTACCACCGATATCATTTGAATGAAAAGACTTGGATTTGAATCTCGTCTAATGCCAAGAATCTTTATAAGGGCTTTTCTGCTGAAGATGAGTTAGTCTAGTCACGAAGATAGTAAGTTTTTTTTTTATTTTTATTTATTTAATATACTGACATAATACACTAGCCACAAAGCCTGAGTCGCTTCGGCTGCAATTCTAAAACGATCCAATATTTTTCAAATACTATAATTAATTTTAACCTTGTTTTTTCTGTATTAACTCTAATGATGAATTTGTTATCTCTAAAGCGAACATCCTTTAAAAGATAGAATTCAATTATGCTAGAATTTTCTTTTCGATTAAAAGCATTATTGTTTTTACATGCAAGCCAAGTAACTAGTTCACGATGACAGCAAACAGAAGTCATATTGGACAGAAAAATTCTGACTGTTTAACTTTTATGAATGGAAATTTAAATTCGCAAGGTATATATTACCATGTTAATCTTATCACGTAACAGAGATAAACATCTCATTTTTACCCTTTCTGAACAGCCTAAATCAGAAGTTCAGATCGCCTTTTATTTTATGGTTGTAGTTCTTTTCACTAGTTATTTCGACGAGACAGCAGAAGCAATGAACCACATGCGTAAGGTCTATTAACTGTATGTATATTTTCTGGACGGTTTTTCAGTTTTTCTAGAGTTTCATCTCTCTCTCTCTCTCTCTCTCTCTCTCTCTCTCTCTCTCTCTCTTACAGAGAGTCCTAAAATCTTCACTTAACACGCAAATGTGCAGATGCAGTCATCTATGATAACGCTACCATCTGAACTTAAGATATTATTGAACTGTGCAGTTAAATTATTTCTACGAAAACAATTAAGATGAATCCTGCTTAAGAGGTGTATGCATTGTATAAAGGGACAATCATCCACCTTTCTAATACTGAAATTATATCAAATAAAATCACCACGATCCTGAAAATACAATAGGTCATTAAGGTTGTACTCTAATACAAGAAAATCCATACTCATTTTTCAGATCCTCAAGAATCTCCTCTTTTATAGGAATATAAAATATGATGTTTTTGTGAGAGCTTATATCTCAGACAAACGTCAATGTTTGGATATCCGGAGGAAAAAAGAGTCATCAAGAAATAAATGCACATGAATTTAGCTAATAGGGGATGAAGTAGATATTTAATTACCTGAAATTGATAAGTTAGTTCAGGACATATATAAAGAAAGGTTTTTTATTTTATTTATTTTATTTTTATTTTTTTATTTTATTTATTTATTTATTTATTTATTTATTTTGCATTTATCGGGTCCTAATGTAAATAAGAGAGTTAGAACAAATCAGGAGATGCTTGTTAGTTTATCTACTGGATTTTCTTTTTCTTTCTCCAGCACTGAATAATTAGTTGCTTTCGGACAAATTTAGTGTGGAAGAATGGCTCAAATGGTCTGGTTTTTGCTTCATGAGCAATAAAACGTTTCTGTAACACATTTTGCAGTATGAACACATTATGAATTCTTCTCAAGTTCAAGATATACATTGGCGACTGCTATGTCGTTGATGTAGCGGTTTTAGCACTGGTACTGGTATTGAAATTACGATCGAAGTAACTAAGGCCACGAGACCTGTATATTGCGTTTGTTAACTGTGTGCGTTCTCCGGCCGGTCTGTCTGTTTTGCAGGATGAAAAATTCTTCGCTTCTATACGAGAACGAAGAAGTTTTCACCCTGCAAAACAAACAGACCCTCCCGGAAAACGCACAGAGTTAACAGACCAGTGTAACACGCACATAGTTACACTAGCCTCATGGCGTTAGTTGCTTCGGTCGTAATTCCACCGAAGCATTTACATTTCAACTGTATTTAATTCAACTACACAGTTCAGTATAGTTTTCACTGGACTTCTACATGTTCGTACCGTTTTTTTTTTCTTCCTAAATTCCTTAAAGGTTAAGAAGATTATAGTACTTTATATTCTTGGTAGAAAATTCATTAATTCAAAAACAATATATATATGTATTTTTTCACTGAATGTTTAGAAATATGCCCGAGTCATGAACCTTCTCCTTATCCTACACTTTTCAACACTTTTCACCTTTAGATACTGCTACTGTTGGTAACGTTGTTGTTTGAACAATTTAAACAACAAAGACTATATTTAATTACTGAAAATAAAAATATACAACCTCATTCAAATAGCCTGCAAGTATTTCACTATCGGTATTTTAGTTTTCTAAAAATCTTCTGAATAACAAATACAATGTATCTATATTTAATAGAAGCTGTAATCAACTTTCAGTTTTTTCCAAATCGGTACTACTGTATAGTGTGGATCGACAAATCTACCCCACGCATTAATGGCATTTCTATTTTCTTGTACTGGTAAAGTTTAAAATAAAAAAAATTAAATAAAAGTATTTTATATTTATAGTTTTAGGTGACTAAAAATTTATTCGCAGGATGTTTTAGGAGGGATCGTGTCGGTCATCTTTCGGTAAACCAATTAGTGTCCGCATTGATTTGAAAATGTCGATTAGTTTTTCTCGCGACTATAGTCTCGTTTCATATTTTAATCTTTTTTATCTAATGAACTGGAAAATATTTCATGTTTCTTGTCAACGGAGGAGTAAAAGTGGAAAGTGAAATTGCGCAAGAAATGTAGCAGTTGAAGAAACTAATGAATGAAATTTAAATAATTTTATCGGAGTGTAATCTATTTGTGTTGCTTGAAAATATTACAGCGTGTTCGCCATAATCGTTGCTAACACTATCAAAACTTCATTATTTTTAATTAACCTGTTTTCTCCGTTGTTCGACATGTTACACACAAGTCACTACATACTTCGTACATAAAAAAATAAATAACTGAATGGCAAAAAAAGACTGGAAATGAGTACATACCATGATTAACATGCGACTGCGTTCCTCCTTTATGTCTCCTCGGTCTTCCTTTCTGCGAAGATCCTCCTATTCTTGTCGCCGTAGGGGAACGGGAGCAAGTGGTTAAATTTAAAGAAAGTTGTTGGCAGTTCGTAGAGCACGCGACTTTACAGTTTGTGACGCACTCATCACTAATGCTTCGATTCGAGTCGTTCTTCATGCCAGGCAGCTGGCAGTAAGGATTCTGTGGATTTTCGTATTGGATGAGCATTTCGTAATGGGTTCGACAATAGATGATATCGTCTTTGAGACCGAAATATTCCCCTTTAGTTAGAGCTTTATTACAGGTAGCGCACGTAAAACAGTGAAGATGATACACGTGCTCGCGGACCCTCATCACTAGTTCGTTTGATGAGATGGCTAGGTGACAACGAGTGCAAGACTTCACTGCGAAAAGCCTGAAATTATGAAGAAACAAATTATTTCAGATCATGTTCAAGATTAAAGATGTTTGATTTCAAACCACAGCTGTTTCTTTCTCTCTCTCTCTATCTTCACTCCCCGACACCACACACACACACACACACACACACACACACACACACACACACACACACACACACACACACACACACACACACACACACACACACACACACACACACACACACACACACACCACACACACACAATCTATATAGGAAAAATTTCATCTGTTGTTGTTGAGTATATCTGAAAGTCGTTAAAGAACTAACAGAAGTGGTTAAATCACGTTTCATTCTGAATAATAATTTATTCAAAACTAATAAATAGTACAACAAAAATAATTTGCCGGACATATAACGTTGTGAACAATATCTGTACTTGTTTTCCTAGAAAGAAAGCTATTGATATAAAGTGTTGAGTATACAAAATTGTGCCGTATATAAAACTACAAACTACTAGCGTACATAGCAAAATGTGTAGGATTGAAAATATAGCAGATAACTCCAAAGTTATATCAATTTATGAATCTTATAAATGATATAATTGGCTCATCTGAAGTTTTGTTCTTCAGTGGTGCAGTTTGCAAGGACGATGCGACATTTTCCCTTCGGTTGAAAAGACCCAAGTTCTTATTCCATTTGAGATGCAAACCTTTACGGTTTTTTTTTTTTTTTTTTTTTTTTTTTGTTGTTAAAAGTGAGAGATAGTCAGTCTCATATGGAATTTGCAGAGTTCCTTCTCCTCCTGAAAAGTTGGATTTTTTTTCCTTCAGCAAACCATCAGGAACGCCCACATTTAACAGGCATAAATGCATTTGTATCGTAACCTTAGTTTCTTTGGCTGTAATTCGAACCGAATTAAAATCAAACTCGAGTTTCAACTTTTCGAGAAATGTGAAAAGCAAGCTACAGGATAATGACGGTACCCTCTGGAAAAGAGCACACCTACAGCAAAATTGTATTCTCCTCTATACCGCGCTTCTACGCAGTCGGAGAATGGTGAGATATTGGTCCTCACATTGAAAGATCTAAATTCTCATCCTGTTTTTGAAGACGAGGAATCATTATAATAGCTTTTCAATTGACAAGGTGTTGTTAACCCAATCTCATTTATAAGGAGATAGCAGTTTTTTTTTTCTTTCAAAATAGGTAAAGTTCTTCGTTACTGCGGCGTATTCTAAATAACCAACGATACTATAAATCACGAGTCCGCACGACTCTTCAGTTCTTCATATATTATGCCACACTTTGTTCGTAAACAGAAGTACATGAAAGGAAGGAGAATATCGAAATATACGCAAATCAATTTTAAGATTTCGATTTGTAATCAATTTTCTCTTTAGTTGTTAAGTACCGCTTGTCCCCAAAATATAGCGATCGACATTTTTCATTGGCCAAACACTAATCGGAGATCATTACGGTAATTTTCCACTGATTTGTTTTGATGAACTGACAGCCTCTTTTCTTGGGGGAAAAAAAAATCAGAATAACCTCTTCTTTTTCACTGCAGTAATAACGCTCATTCTTCAACTTCATTAATAGCTGAAGGTGGTATTAATATATGATACAAGTATATCTTTGTATGAAATGAAAAAAAAAAACATGAAATTGTTTATAAACATGACAAGCTTTTATTTTATTTTAGGCGATATATCTACTTCAGGAGACATTTGTACATTAAAAATGTAGTTCGTTGGTCATAACCACTCGTAGTATAACTATTAATAAGCAGTGAGTTGATTGTTATTAGTAATTAAATAATGTATATTTTAATCGCGTCAGTGGTGTGATACTTACGGGGGAAGATGTCCATGACTGTGACAATAAGGAATTATTAAAACGTTACTGCAGAAACTCAGATAGGATATTTATTTCCTCATTGCTGCTATATTAGGTGTTCAATAAGAATTTGTAACTACAAGTTATAGCTTAGTACGAGTGAGATTACAGGCAGCTAATTAGCGCTAGTGCTCAGATAAACGAACAAAAAGTATGTAGTACGCCTATGTTAGCACTGAAGCTAATCCGCCCACATTTTTAAAAAAATACTTTTTTTAGTTATAATTTACCACGAGATAAGATGCTGGTTCAGAATTTCACACTGCGTAGTAGTTAGTCGATTTGAATCAGTAAATGAATTATATGATTGCCATATCAACTGTTTATTATTATTATTATTATTATTATTATTATTATTATTATTATTATTATTATTACGTACAGCGTAATTGACCTATTCGATAATCTCTTCCTGACCTAACTTGGCTCAGCTGTTCTTTCTCAATCGAGTTAAGGAAACGACAAAATATGAATCTTCAAGGTCTCTTAATTGACAATATAGCTTATTATATAGATGAACAACAACAAAAAAACATTCCAAACCAAAACATGTGATTTTCGGTTAGAAGAAACTCTGTCAACCAGTAACGATCACTAAACTGTTAGAGGTTTGAGTAAATACTAAAATTTATTTCTTTACACGGATTAAATCTGTTACTTTAATTGGACTGCAATATATACATTCGACCAGTGCACTTCATAATAATGATTTATAGAGATTAAGAAGTGGTAATCAAAATAGAAATAAAGAAAGCTGTGTTTTAGATGGAATACCATAAATGTCGAAATAGTAGTCTTGAGAATATTTCAAAGTTTCCTACTAATACCTGGATACCGCTTAAGCCTCAGCCTTTAATCGAATATTAATTTCATTTCTGTTTACGATTTTGTTTCAAATCCACTACCTGAAATGCCTGTTCTATTTTGATCGTACTGATAGAATGACCTAAGACCTATCCGATCATGAAAGGGAGTTTGAGAATGCTTGAGACTTAAAAGATATTCGAGTTTTCTAGAATTGCTTATGCCATCGTCTTGTTTCTTAGTGTACCATAAGTCGAAGCCCTTTTCCGTAACAAATACTTTTATAATCCGTTAAGCCGAAAACGGAACTAAAATATGGATTTGCTGTAAACATTTATAAAGGTCTAAATCCTTAAGATATAGAAATGGAGTGGTTAGCGTAATTCCACAACAGGGTAACCCTCCAGTAAGTAGTTGATGGTATTACGATGATTATGTTCTTAGAAACGCTCACGTGCTGAGGGAGGGGAGGAGAGGTGAAATAGGAAGAAAGATAACCCGTTTTCCGTGCTTGCTGATCACTGGAAGATGTTTTATTCCAGTTCATACTTTCGTCATCAGAATTGGTTAGAAAGCATTTGATAAACCTGGTTCAGTTTGAATTTTTTGTTTAAGTATTTTGTATAAAAACTGATTGTTATTGAAACTTTCAACGCAGTTTCAGTTCCTTTTATTTCTCAGAATATTCCATTATTCCATTTTTAAATGTGTTTCAAAAAATACATAAGCACACCTATTGACTTCGTTTTCCTCCTATCCTCCTGTGTTTGTATTAGTTCGACTCTACCCCTGGCTGAACGGATTTTATTGAAATATTGCATTTGGGATATCTTTTAAAATTTGCCGACCTATTTCAGTTTTCGTGAAAATCGAGCTATTTTACTGGCAATATTTGACAGAATGATTTGAAATTGGACAAAGTATCAACTCCACTCTGGCTGAATGAATTTACTAAAAGTTAATACTTTAGTATCTCAGCTGAAATTTGCCGAGTGATCTCAGATTTGGTACATATTTTGTGATAAAATCAAGCAAAACGATACAAAATCATATGTTACAAATGGCAATGAATGAATTAGCGATAGAAGATTCGCAATCATTGATCCGTGGCAATTTTTATCTGTCCACAAAACTTCTACTGACAAAGATTCTCTCAAACGAACACTTGGCCAAAACGATAAATGCGCCATAACTTTAATGTTTCTCTCAACCGGTGTTTTGCAGACCAGTGATTTGGCGGACATGTTAAACTGAAAGTGGATCAAAGATTTCCGCAAACTTTTGAAAAATATTAGAAAAATCGAGTCCGAAGATTTGCAAACAGGATGTCACCATTTGTTCCTTAACTAAAAGCTTCTTTAATAGATAAAAGAAAATATAAGGACAGAAATAAAAATAGTTTTGCCGATATTCGCCAAAGAAATTACTTAAATTCTTAGTTATTTAAATATAGTCAAATATAAGAACGTCTATAGTAGTAGGAAGTCTCACAATTGGTTGCTTAGGAGTGGGAAAATATGCTGTGATTTTTTTTATTCTATGATAAACGAAAGGAATGAAAAGGGATAAAAATAAAACGGTCTAATACACACACAAATAATAATCAGTAAAAAGTAATCAAAAAAATCTTGGTTCATTTGCTTAATAATGAATACTATTGTGAGGCGCATCTTTTTATGATTGTGTTGATCATGTTCATACTTGTTATTTCCGATTGAATTACCGAGAAGTGTTACAATAACTGCTATTTTTCGAAGTGTCTCTAGACGTTAATTGCTAAGAGTTCTTAAAGAAAGAAAGAAAGAAAGAAAGATAAAAAAAAAATCATTCATTTCTGGAATATATTCACAGCTATAGTAGGAAAACATGCTTTATGGCTTGAGAAAAAAGTACGTTAGAATAATATTTGTCCGAAATGAAGGAAGCAACGTAGACATAAGAAATATTAGGTCAACAAACGATGTGGTTCCAACATCTCTTTGCCTTACATTTTATTAAAGCAAGAACGATGAAATGTAATAGTTTTTCATTTCATTTTCCATTTAAGTGAACCTATTCAATAAATAAAATCAATGACCTGTTCTGTATATGAGAAAATTCGGAACATATGTACAATTATTAGTTGTGTCATAAACTTGTAATTGTTTGATATTCAGAACTTGTGTGAATATTGTTCAGCTAGCGCACAGTAAATAAAGGCTTCCTTCCCAAGCCTATTTCGTATTATAATAATAGTCCATTCTTTCCTGTTAACGTCATTATTTCAGCCGAATGGAGCAGCCAATTTGCATATAATGCTAAGACGTCCTCAAACGACAAATAAATTATTCCGTTAAATATAAAAGAACCCTAAAAATTTAGATCAGATGACACCAATATGATACGATACATTGGAAATGAAACTATTTCATTTCCAATGTAAACAGTTCATTGAAACTGACACCTGTCAGTTTCAATGAACTGTTTCAGTACATTATTTTCCTAGTTGAATCTGCATGAAATGAATATTCATGATATGAGTATTGATGGAGTCATATATTTATATAAGCTTTTATTTTAGCATAATATGTGTGTATGGTCCTCAAACAATTCTCAAACAAACAGGACCATACACACATATTATGAAATTTATGATTTGATCATTCTTTGTCAAAACACTTTTGAGCGCTTCATAATGAACGTTTATTCACATTGATGAATAGAAAGAAGGGTAACATCGGATGATATTATTATCATCATCGAAAAAGTTATGAAAGGAATCGAACAAGCGACTTCATTATAGAATCGGACTAACAGCATACAAAACTAACCAAAATCAGGTCTAGAAACTTCCAAAAGGACTCGTTGATTGTCTAGTGTTTGCTGTTCCGCTGTTACTACTATTTATTATTATTGTTGATTACGTAAATAAGATCTGAATGGTTGGTGGGGGGATATAACATCATCAAACAGCTGTTTAAGGAGGTCGTATTTTTTCCAGAGCGGGGAATGGGTTCATGGTCACGATATACCATAATTATTTAGTTTTTCTGTTGTTACCAATTTCGCTTTTAAGTATCAAAATATTTACTATTCATTTACTCATCTTAATACTCACCTGTAATAATCTTCTTTGCAATAGATATTTCCGTCGCGTGCAAAGCAGGTTAGTTCGGAATCCAGTTGTAACTTGCATCGGCAGCATGTCAAACATTGCACGTGCCATCGTCTGTCCACTGCGAGCAAGTAATAGCGATCGGCAATCTTACCTCCACAGCCGGCACACAACACAGCCATGTCGTTCGGCTGTTCTAGTCTATCCGCCGTTGGCCCGCAAACTACCAACATACTTCGCCCCTTTTCCCGATGGAAAGTCAGCTTTTGGATCCGATTTACATGGTTTTACAAAAGTATTTCGTTATGTGAGCAGGAAGCGTATCCAGAGAATCCTGAAAAATTAATTAATCCATAAATAAAACAAATAACTACAATATGTTGTTTAGAAAACTTATCAAACACCAAAGAAACAGAGTATCAAAACACAATTCTGACAGTATGTATATGTACAAAGGATTAATTGTGAAGAGTTTTTTTGCCCTTTACTCCTGTTAACCTTTCTTTGTGTAATACATTTGTATTTCGTAATGGTAGTATGTAAGTGGGTATCAGAATCCTCTGATACCTGCTTGCATCCCTAATCAATGTACAGTCTGGATCATCTTAGTTTTGACAGAAAATTTGACATGATGAGTATCCTGAGTTCTAAATGTCAATAATGAACTCCCTCCTTTGATAAGCTTTTATTTCCTTCCCTGCTAAGCATAATAATGGCTTCAATAACCAAATAAAATTAAATGCCAAAATTAAATAAAGCGCCAGCTTTGATCATTTCTCCTAAAGAAATACTCGAAATGCCTCATAAAATCTCTTTAACGAGATCTGTTTAAGTCACTTTAAAATGTTTCGCCTCGTAACAGTTTAATATGTTTCATTAGTGAACACAGTGCCAATCGGAACATATTTTAAGATGACAGAGCTAAGAGATGCTGACTTGAAAACATAAAGATGATGCAAAGACAATTACAGCATAATCTAAGTATATCCGAGATATTTGTAAGCGATGTGTTGAAGCTCCCATTGAGGAAACAGAATGGAATGAGAAATAAAGAAAGAGAACTGGAGGAAAAGCAACTGCAAGCCATTCAACAGACTTAACAGAAAGAAAGAAAGAAAATTAAATCTCTCCTTGTGCTTAAGAGAGAGAGAGAGATGCGAGATGTATGTACTGTAGGGGAAGGCAGACTTGTTTTGGAATAGCGCCGTGTCTGCACAGTTTAGGATGTGAGGCGCCAGTGTTTTGTGTGTCAGTCCCATGTTCTTAACCGATCACTTTGTAGAAAAAACAAATCAAGTTTCAGAGTTAAAAACCCTGCCATCTCCATCTGAGACCTCGTTTGAAAAACCCGTTTCTTTTATCCCTAATGGAATTTGAATCTATTTTTTTTCTCGATCAACCATTTCTTTGATTGAAATACTTCTTTTTATCATTTCTAATAATTCTTTAAAAGCAATGACCACATTTGAAGTCACTTTCTCGTGTCGTTCACTCAATATTTATCTGTCCTGATGTAATATAGGTCAAGCAGCTAAGGTCGCGCAATAAATTACAAATATGTAAAAAAAAAAAAAAAAAAAAAGAAAGAAAAACAGGAATGCAAATAGCTTGGTCCAGAAGCATTTTCCTGGAACAGATCACAGAAAAACTCAGTACAAAGAAATATCCACTAGGATTGATGCATTCGAAACGTTGATCAAATTGTCTTCCCAATAACCTGAAAGCGACTCTAGTGCAGTAGACACGTCTACTTTTTTTGTTCTACAGAATTTACTTTCTTTTTTATGCTAGAGAATTAACTCCCCGTGTTACAAGGAAACAGCCATCATCACAGTATAACAGAAACGTATAAATAGCGAAAACGTGACACGAGTGTCGGCCATTTGCACGCAAGTGACGATTCGCAGACATAATAATCGCTACTGGGTTACACTGTCTGTGCCGTATCAAGAGGAGGAAATGGATTCTTTAAGTGAGGGGAGGCTACAAGGTCTCCGGGCTACAAACGATTTTCTTGATAAGGTAGTAGCTTGTGCAACGACCTAGGCATTGATTCTATCAGTTTGCTAATGAAATTAACACTACTCCGTACAAGGTAGAGAAAGACAGAGCACTAATTCCCACCTAGCCCGTGGGTTATCGTGATTCATTTGCCGTTCTTATTACACCGGTCACGCCTTAATAACAGGGTACTAGGCGGTTAATTTAGGAGAAGGCAAATGACGGCACTATCATCTCGTCCGGATCCTGGTAGGGAGTACGTACGGAGGGAAGGGGGGTTTACAGATTGCAGCTATCGACACATCTCTATAACTAGGATAATTCTACACTACTCGGAGTCATGGAGCCACAGAAGCAACACACGTAGTTGTGGTATTGTTCTAAATATCGACAGCCTGCTCTTAACTGTTACTCCGGGAATAAACAGGGAACGCGCAGCTGCTGTTCGAAATGTGTGTCGAATTGGAAACATCAGCGTGCACTTCATGCCTTGGTTAAAACTGAATTTGTTTGCTTTTCGTACTCTCTGTTTCATTCCTTTTCTCTCTTAATAGTTTCCATTATATTTCTTATTACTTTCGCCTAATTTTTATCTTTCCATCGGTCTCTAAATCTTATAAGCTATCTACTTCTGTGATTATTTACATTTTAATTGTCTTTCCTTTTATTCAACTTCTATGTTTAATTTATGTGCTTCCATTCCTAATATAAAGTCATAATTTACTGACCCTTAGTTCTCTGAAACCCTTCCTAAATTATCTTTTTCCTCTTTTTCTCTCTCTTCATTCATTTTTTCGCATCTTCTTTGATGAACAGTAAACAAGACACGGACCACATTAAACTTGAGATTTTTCCATTGTAACTGGATGCTCGTGGAATTATGTTTAATCATCCTTTGCTTGAGGATCGAAGTTCACGAGTAGTGTTGAATACGAAGGTGGTGGGTGTGTCTGAATGATATTGTTCTCCAAATAAATATTGCCCTCTCAAGATTATGATGAATGTGTAAAAATTGAAAAAAAAATACATAGCGGTTTATAAATTCTTCCTCTTGAAGGTTATAACCTCCTTTGGTAAAGCAGTGGCTTCATATTCAGTCGTAGTAGAGGCGACGCGACATTTACTTTTTGGTTGGAAAGAATGCGTTGGAAACCCGTGTAGGATGCAATGGGGATGGCGGGGTTTTTCTTCGCAAACAAGCCAGAGAGCGGTTAATAGACATAATATACGACAGTCTTCGGATGTAATTGCAGCATATAATTCTAATTCGAACTCTTGTTAAAGAAATCTGAATTAAATTAAATTTTCTTACTGCCAAAATTCTGAATACTAGATATATCTTAATCTAAAATAAGACTGTTTGCAATAAATTTACTTCAGGTAAACATTCGAATTGCCTGAACATTTATTAATTTGAGCTACTAAATGATAGTAAAATTCATCTAACAAATTAACCCTTTTTTTAAGAGACAGCCGATTTATCGAATCCATCTAAAATATATTAAATATTGCGCTAAAATGTGCTTTTTATCACTTTTTTATGTGGATTCCACCATGCAAAAGGTTTTTAGTAAACCTTTCGTACATGCATACCGTGGATGGGATAAGGATTGTTTTTTTCCTATTTTTATCAATTATATATATACATTTTTTTTTAAATTATGTTTAGATAGTTCGGAAATCCCAAAGGTGGAACTTCTTCAAACAACTTCAGGCTTCTAGTAAGCGGGACAGTTGTCTCACACCAGGCGATGAAGTTCATCTCCCACCTAAAAAAAAACTTACAAACACCGATGCCCAAGGCGGCATTCGGGCCGCCGCCTGTTGTTGGATACACTAAATACTCGGCCAATCAGGTCAGCAAAGCTGAACCATTCGTTTTGTGTGTGTGTGGGGGGGGGGCAACATAACAAGTAAAGGCAGTAAACCTAATTCAAGGGAGATCATGAACATTTGTCAGCCTTTCATATCAACAAACGTTTCTGCATTGAAACTTTTGAGTTTCGAAAATTATGAAAACATTAAAAATATAAACCTTTCACATGATTTGTTTTTGATGTTGCAATACTTAAAGGACACAAATTCTGCCCACGATATAAATTACACGTGATTTTTATTAGCTTTTGATCAAGGATTTTAGTGACCTGACTTTCGAAGAGACATTATTAGCAGTCAGATATAAGTTTAGGTTTTTAGGCTAATCCGTGGCTGTACGGTCACAAACAGAATGATGAAAGATTAGAAAAATAAGTTTGAAACAAATGTTGAAACAATCAAGAGGAAAGAGAATGTCTATATAGATGGATGAAGCTCATAGTGCCTTTCAACAGGGTACAATGTAAGAGCAGGTTAGGAATAAAAATTTGGAAGAAAGCAGTTGTTGATCAGCAGTAATTGTTTAATTGATTAATACATAATTCAGCTATGAAGGATTTTGTCGTAATTCAGTTTAATCTGTATCAAAACATTGGATGTCTGCATTACGACTAATGCAAATTTCCATTGTAAAAGGTTTTCGAACTATTTCTTTACATCGTTATCAAGAAAATGAGTGCAGTTTTATTTACTCAAATATACCACCTCTTTGTATACGTATATATGAAATGTTTTTTTCATTTGTGATGGAATTAAAAAATACCAGCACAAATGAATAATAACATGAGCTAACTGATATTACATGAGCTAAATGTTTTAAGAAATAAAATTGTATCCATTGCTGAGAAATAAATAACCGAAACAGCACTATTTTATACTCGTGTTATGTGCTTTTTAAGCAACCGAGATAAATTACTTTCTTACTCGTTTTCTAGAATAATACATAAGCTGTTATGTGGAGTAGTGCCAAGGGATGTCTGTTTTTCCTTCCATTAAAGGAAATTAATGTTTCTGCTTTTGTTTGGAATTTCAATGAGAAAGCCAACATGAGGAAAATTTTAAATTTGTGTAGGAAGAAAGAAAAATAAGTCGTTTTATGATATTGTGCAGCCCACACATATTGGTCACTTTGCTGATGATTACCCTTCATCTCTCTCTCTCTCTCTCTCTCTCTCTCTTGAGAGATAAATTTAAACAATAAATACTCGTTTCAAAGCTGTAGGTGTTAATTACTCAGAAATACCCACACGAAACAGCTTTCCTAACGTTTTGCAATCACTAAGATGTCTGTCACTATCCCAGATTATTGACTTTGAATGGACTCACTTGCATTTTATTATAAATCGAATAATTCACATTTAGAAAATGGGAAGATCGAAAAACAGACTTCTTTGAAATTTCAAACACAAAAAGAAGAAACTAGAAGTGTTCATTGTAAGTATACAGTTATATAGAAATGAGACTTTTGAAAAGAAAATATGACAAGGTAGGAAATAGATGAGAGAGAGAGAGAGAGAGAGAGAGAGAGAGATGACGAGTTCACGCTTACGATTTCGATCTTTGTTCATATTGCTGTGTTCATTTTAGATTCTAAAAGAATATTTCCCCAGAATATGTCGGTATACTGTTCATCTTTTAACGCTGATGAACTAAAATTCAAATTACAGCAGTTCCACACCCAAGCCCACCCACACAAAGTTTTAAAAGTTTCAATACTGTGGGTGCGTTACAAGTTTAGACTAGATAAAGAACTTATCGACCTCTTTATTCAATATGTATAAGTTGAAATCATTGGGAATAAAATTTCTTCAAAACTTAAGAAGGTGTGTTTTATAGATTTCGAGAAAAGTAGATGGATTACAATTCCAGTTAAGTTTAACAGCACACGTGAACATCTCTTAAAAAATCAGAAACAAATATCTCATGTGTAACAGAAAGGTAAGGTAATAAGAAAAGGGAACATCATTTAGCGTATTGTTCTTCTCTAAAAAAGAATTAAGGATTTTAGAATGTTTTGGTCAGCCATCCCAAATGCAGAATTGGGATTTGTGCAGAGTAAGTAGTAGTTCGAAAGCGAATCGATTAAACAGTGGTGGATATGTTCTGTTTATGTCCATCATTCATAGAGATATCTCTTCTAGTTTGAACACTTGGACAGGTCAAGAAGACGTCTTTTATTTGTCATCCATTCGCAGTGATAAAACAGTAAACGGTAAGTAGTTCAGATGCAGACAGTGATTTTTGAGACTATGATAGTGTTCTGCACAATCCGTCAGATGAGAAAGAGAAAAATAATATTTTGTAATCGAAAGATGCGTCTACAGTCAGAGATCATTGACTAAAGAAATAAGCGGTTAAGAGAAAGAGCCTAGACCATTCCATTTGGACGTTTAACGATAAAGCCATCTAGCAATGACATGCATTACGCTGAAACCAGCCACACGAATGCGAGCAAAGATATTAAAATTAAAAAAAAAAAAAAAGGAACACGAGATGGAGTTTGTTTCGAAAACCTCTATGCCAAACCAAATATCCTGTTCTTGTTGTTTGTCCTCGTCATGAAATTACGACCCAAGCCTTAATATACCTTTATTGATGTTTTAACTGTATCCTTTAACGAAGATAACCACATTAACATGTTCATCCACGGCAATGTATGGATAAAAGGATTTTTCTACACTGGCGATAATATTACAAATTCGGTAGTCTAGTAAATGAAGCGCTTTCTTTTTTTCGTCGACCAGGCTATGAATTTCACTGTGATTTTTGCAAAAGTTGATTTGGGTTTTCGTCTTCCGGTGTGTCATTGTCTAGCAAAGATTTGTTTTTTTTAAAAAAAGCACATTTGGTCTAGGAACACGGTCCTCGACTTAGTAGCACTACATTGTGGTGTACTGTAAATTTCTAACTTTACATAGATGAGATTTAAATAAACACCAATTTAAATCTCAATGGACAATCGTTTTCTTTATATTTTGAAATGTATTTCTACGTAATCCAGAAACCCTGCCCTAAAGAAAGATGAAACACGGAACTTCAAACCCTTTCATGCCTTTAATAAACAGAACGGTGTGCTCACACGGGCAATGAAATTCATCTCTAAATTACAAACATTCATGCCGGGTTTCGAACCCGGTATGAATGTTGGCCTGTTGGTTGGAGAATACGCATAGCAGCCACTCGGCAACCGAGATTGTATGAAGCATATTTACTTTTTCAAATTCAAACATAACACAACGTTCATGCAGTATAAATTAGTTTAATAAGGGCTGATAAAACTTTTTTTTTCAGATATTGAAGCATTGCTTTCAATATAAACTGTATATTATAAACCGTAAAAAAATCGTTCTTCCGTTTATTATTTTTTTATTTTATTTTTGTTTATTTATGTTTGTGGAGGGGAAGTAATGCCTAATCAACAAGTGTGATAATATATTTTAGGTAATAGTTTACACCAAAGTATCAAAAGTAGTTTCATCTGTTCTCTCATGTTATCATTCATGTATTCCGATATGCGCAATTGTAGAATATTACTGAATAAACATGAACATGAAAGTGGAAGAACTTATACTTGCAAGGTGAAGTGTATAGCAGTTCCTTTTTATAATGTTCGTCGTGACATTTTAATTTCATTTTTTCAGAATCAAATTTGATAAAATACACACACACACATGTATGTATATATATATATATATATACATACATGTGTGTGTGTAATTTTTATAATATATATATAATAAATAAATATATACATATATATATATATATATATATAAATATAAAATCCTTCGAGTTATTTACGAAAGAAAAAAAAATCCTCCTATTTGCTAGATAGACCAGGTGTAATGCAACCATACGGTATTTACTTAAGCCGGTAAAGGATTTCGAAAAAAATTAACATAAGTCTTACACATAAACTCTGTAATTTTTGTTAATTTCGGACTAGAGAGAGAGACTAAGAATAAGAATGAGAATGAGAGAATAAGAAAAGAAAGAAAGAAAGAAAGAAAGAATAAGAAAAGAAAGAAAGAAAGAAAGAAAGAATAAGAAAAGAAAGAAAGAAAGAAAGAAAGAAAGAATAAGAAAAGAAAGAAAGAAAGAATAAGAAAGAGAGAATAAGAAAAGAAAGAAAGAATAAGAAAGAGAGAATAAGAAAATAAAGAGAGAATAAGAAAGAGAGAATAAGAAAGAGAGAATAAGAAAAGAAAGAAAGAATAAGAAAGAGAGTGGAGGTTTCTGAAGATTGTGAGAAAGATTGATTTAAAATTTCTAATATACGACAAGCTAGATGTTTTTGGCTTTGAAATGTTGAACAAGTCAAAGCAGTTCGTCAAATGCTGTTTACCGTACTCTATAATAAAAAAGCTTGGAATTCTCTCAGTTCTCTTTATCAGAATGTCTGCACATATTAACGACTTTATTATGCTTTTCTTCCAAACCGGTAAGTCGCGAACATCAGTAGCTAGGTATGCCGTTCTGACTTTGCTTTACTGCCAATAAAACTGGGATTTCGGTTCGAGTTATTCCGCTCCGGCATACAAATCGACCCTCAAGTGCGTGCGGCAACCTCAAAGGTCCATTCATTTCACGCGCACTAGTCTATTACGGTTATCGCGAAAGGGTTGAAACCTTCATCACTGCCGTATTTCGTACTTTATTGTTGCCTTTTTGCTTTGCGTTGGCAGCCGCACTATCTACGAAATGATCCTACTTGGTTTGTTCGTATTCAAGGGTTCCTCAGTACGAAGGAAGATAACCCAACGGGCGGGCAAGCAGGAGGAGGATGAAAAATAGATGGTTGGATAAGTAGAGCAAATATTTATACAGGATTAAGATTATGACCCAAACTAACAGCATTGATTACCATATATATATCGCGCTGACGAAGCATTCTTATATCTTTTTAATGTTTCCATTTTCAGCATTGGTAACAATTAATAAAAATGGCGTATATCAATATATATACAAAGCATGTAGCTGTAAGGTTTTTGTTTACATCCAACAGAATCGGACTTTCATCACAATTTCAAACAACATTTAATTACCTCGAATATGTGAATATACTTTTCCCCCTTTTCTTCATTAGTGTTTATTTTTACTAAGCTGCTCTTAGGTTAGTTGTTTCTCTAACATTCATACCATTAAAGTTAAAATAAAGACCGTTCCCTTCAAAGTTATCTGTCTGCTTTCCTGTGAGATTTTTGTGTTCCCCTGAGGATATCTAAAGCGAAAAGGAAATGATAAGCATATAAAATTTGATAGGCTTTGTTCTTCGGTAGTACGTTTGTATATCACGTTTCCAACAGTCGGTAATGTTAAAAAAAAAATCCTGTAATTGTGTTTTCTGCCTTTGAGATCGTTTCACTTCTCAGTGTGTTTCTGCAGTAGACCAATCCAATCCAAGCGTAATTGATAAGAATAATCATAAAGAAATAAAAATATTAAAGAAAAGAGCGAGCTAGTTATATAAATACACGGTTAAAAGAGTAAGACTAGAACTGTAATTAACAATTATTTGAGCATTGGGAGTATCTCTTTCTCTTTCATACAATCCCTACCCGCTTCCTGCAAAACATTATCAAACCTCAAAAGAGATAATACTGTTTTGTAAATTATCTTGGCGTATGTGAGACAACAAAGAGACGGTTCATAAAGTAATGTTTTCTTGGATTTACTATCGAGAGCATTTTGTATACAATAATAAAGCTGTACTTTGAATTGACAAAAATCACTCTTCTTATGAGAAAATCTGACCGTTGATCAAAATGGTCTTCCCAACTTGATGAACTGCGTATCGTTTTGAGCTTCAGGAGGTGTTCACTCCTTCTTAGACTCGATACAAATCTTAAAATATTCACCATAAAGCCACTTAGCTACTACACATGTCAACAGAGCAATGGGCATTGTTTATGTTCAAACGGTAGTCAGAATAAGTAAAAAAAAAAGTAGTTAATGAGCCTTGATAAGAATGTTCTCCAGGCAATTAGGGAGAAATGCTTCATATATTGCGGTTATTCACTCACATACCATGTTGTTAGCATAGAATTCCGAGTACTTTATTCAAATCAGAGCGAGCACATCATTCGAAACAAGGTAAGCTAGTTATGGCTGAATTTATTGTATGGTTTTTCTAAATTTACGATGATATAAAATTTTGCTTAATGAGCCTTTGACGCTGTTCGCAATACGAGTTTTTCAAATTTTCAATCAAAAATTATTTTTAATATCGCTCTAATGTAAATACTATAATGTAAATACTTATTAGAGCGAATGAGCAGAAAAGCCTCAAGTACTTGGAAGCCACTAAACTCCAGCTTTAATCAACTACTTCAGTGCACTTTTTCTCATTTACCACCTGTGCCTTTTTAATATTCATTACTTAGTTAATTTATTGTATAATAACATCGCTGCATCCGCTGGAAGCACATATGGTGATAAATATTCTGAATTACATACTTCTCCGAAACATTAACATATAGAAAGTATTTTCAATTTATAAATTTACCAATTGAAGTCGGTCGATTTCTGCTGTGGGAAGCTGTTGAGGAAAGGGATAGAACAAAGAACAGTGTCGCTCCTTGTAATGCCCAAAATGAAATCAAACTTCGCCTTGTAGTTTTCGTGTCTTTTAGTGATTACAGTAGCAGACAATTATAGGGTATATAGAATTTTCATCTCTTCTTAAAACTTCTTTTATCTAGGTCCTTCTTGTTGTAAGACCGGTTTCCCCGTTGATAGTTTGGCTTCTACTTAAAACACTGGGTGCACGGACAACAAAAGAACCATCTAGATGTGGGAGGGGCAAGCTTTATGGCCCTCTACAGAACGCCAGTGAAGTCATTTATGACTTTCGGATGTAACACTATAGTCAACATGTCTTTTGCGAGTTCTTGGGGTGGGGGAAGAGAACTTTCTCCGATGAGAACACCGATAAGATGCGTCGAAAAGCTCTACAGTGCAAAACGATCATTCAACAAATTGTCATTGTTTCCCATGTTCACCCTAAGGCACAGTTCCCACGGCTGCTGTTTGGGTACCGACACCCATCAGTTCTTTTTCTAAGCGTGCTAGTATTCAGGATTATTGTTTGGCGTTGCTGTTTGAAATTTTTATCTCATTGTCAAATATCCACGCTTATCAAACGCATTACTGAATGAGGTTTGTTAAAGCTGTCATATCACAAATAGCGAAAATTGGGTCACGTAATTCAATAGATTTTTCTCTTTATCTCTTGGTCATCAAAATCATTAAATTGAAAAAATGTAATGATTTTTCAGGCACATTTAAAAAATATAAAAACATTTGAATGCTATATTATGAGAACTTTACGTTGTTTCTTAATCTATCAACAAATATAACGGCAAATAATTTGCCAGCATTAACATTTATTAAATATGAAATGAAATATTTTTCTGAAATCAAATTGCTATGATTCTGAAATATTTCCACTTCTGTTTTATAACATAGGAATAGGGCTGATATTCCACATTGAATCATACGGTATTCATCACTTAAAAGGACCTGAAGATGTGTTGTTATGACTTACAATATTTATGCAGTTAAAAAACTTCTAAACATACTTCTTTTTCGTATATAAAAACTAAGTCACATGGAAGGTTTTCCATGTAACAATATTTCTATGCTTTAGACAAAATTTAAGGAAAACCTATAAAAGCACAGTGCACCTTAAGCACGTTAATTTTAGGAGCGATAAAATAAATTTTAACGTGTACTAACAGATTCCTCTTCTACTGATTTTTTGATTGACCTCGATTCTGCCCTTCTCATTTTCTTCAAATCCAACCAAAAGAATATCCAATAATCAACAGATTATTGGATATTCTTCTTAATAGTGTTTTAATATCCACGTCAAAGTCAATTATTTTATCTTAGCTCTTAATATAATGTAAAAAATATTCTTAAGCAATATTATAATTGCATAAGCAAACTTCTCTGATTGTGAGCTTATTTAAGTTATAATAATTACTTTTTTTAAGACTTCGTAGCTCAGTCAGTTTCGACTGTGTCTTTTGTTTAGAAAGAGCTGGGTTCACCCGTCTATGACGCGAAGAACTTTCATCAGGGCTAATCATCTGAAGGTGAGTAGCCGGTCTCGTAGGAGGGTTTTCTCGCAGAAACTCGGGTTTTTCATCCCGCAAAAGGGAAGGAAAGATATTTAAGAGGTACATAATAGTAGTAGTATCAGGTAGAGAAATACACATAGGTTGACATTAGTGACGATGTAGGTGACGGCGGAGAACTGTTTATTCAAACTTTGAGAAAAAAAAAGTCAAATACAGGCACCTATTATGTAAAACGATAGCTGCCTGCACTGAAAGTCTAAGAGTGGTAAAAAAAAATATAAATCTTGCACAAATACTTATTATTTATACAGTATTTGTTGTGATGGTGACGAAATAATGGATGACCCATATTTTGTTTGCAATGATGAGACAGTTCGTAAAATCATTCCCGTCTTCAATATATTGTTTAATCACACACACACACACACACACACACACACACACACACACACACACACACACACACACACACACACACACACACACACACACACACACACACACACACATACACACACACACACACACACACACACACACACACACACACACACACACACTAGGTGATCATAAACTGAGCTTTGTGATTTGGAACCGGTACCCAACGAACAAACTCTGCCCTATCCCAACTCGCATCGTCATGAATAATATGAATATTACAATATATAATACAACCTGGGAGAATTCCGTCTTAGGAGAGCTCTGTTAAATGCTTCCAATACCATCGTGAACACTGACTTTAATAGTAGAGGTACACCACTTAATAAATGTAGTACTTCTGACTGCGCTTCTCAGATTTGTTTATCTAAGTTACTTCCATATAATATGTCTGTGAAAACAGACGAACCATACAATAGATTCTTCACCGGATTATATTTTTAGCTTGTTATCATTTGGAACTGCGACTACACATTATTTTATGCACATCGACACTTACAGACCTGTCAGACTATTGCGAGTCATACATATGCAGTGTTGCCAGACCTGCACATTAATTAATTCAGCAGAAGAACAAAAAAGAAATGCGTTTCTCTTATTTGTACTGAAGTTTCAGGAATGACTGAATCCCAATTATCTAACCTCCCTGACTAATTTGTGTATCATTAAGTACCTTACTAGAAAGTTATATTTTTATATTATAATATTATATAAAGGCATATGCAACAGAATACGGTTTTAAGTCTATCCTTTAATTTCATTTAGTTCAATTATTTGACTGAAATTTAAGTTTTGCTTTCCCACTTTTTTCATAGCAAAGTTGTGCAGAAGAATGGAAGAGAAGAATGGAGAGAATAATTACTCGCTTTATAGGAATATTTTTATGGTGAAAATAATATTAACTAAATTCGAATTTCGGATATTACTTAACTGAATCAGTTTGCTTATCTAAAGCTAACAGGAAGAATAATATTATTACTCATCAGTAGTGAAAAATACAGTAACAGAATATACAAATTGAAAAACAATAGATGATGAAAAAATAGGATTTAGAAATATCCTTCTTCATAGCTTAGTCATTCCACAAATGGGAGGGCATTATGTTGCTAAAATTGCAGGAGACGTATTTCAACAGTGGAGGATTTGTATAGATAAATGCATTTATTGTGTTATTTTTGAGTACCTGCTTACTGTCGTGGTAATTCTGATGCAAATCAGTGTAAGAAATCGAAGTTTTATAAGTTCGACTCTAGTCATCGACTAGATGGTCTTATGTTTTTTTTTTTTTTTTCAAAATTGGCTCAAGAAAGCAGTTTTTCTCCCTCGCGAAATTTGAATTTTTAATCCGACAAATCATCTGCAGAACATGAGCATGCATTATTACATACACATATAAAACAGGAAATGATACCAATTGTTTTCTATATTTTCGTTGGCTTTTACGATGTTGCAGAAGATGTAACTTAGCCTGTGATGACGATTAATTCAGTAGGAGACTGAAAGAGTGTCATTCATTTCCTTTAGGAATGAAAATTAAAGAAAAATTTGTCTGTCCGCTTTTCATTTGAACACACCGATATGATCATAGCGTTACCTGAGAATATAGTACTAATTTAATCATCCGTACTCTATTCGCCGAAAGTTAAACTGTTGT
Source organism: Typopeltis vanoorti (assembly GCF_054136105.1). NCBI lineage: Eukaryota > Metazoa > Arthropoda > Arachnida > Uropygi > Thelyphonidae > Typopeltis > Typopeltis vanoorti. Next base: position 63,625,018 of record NC_143556.1, read on the forward strand.
GCATGTGTTATTCTGGCAGTATATCTGCACATGATTTTATATTGTTAACCTCTTCCTACTATGATTTGAACATTTAGTAGAATCACCTGCGGGAAGGAGATTCAAGACTTTTGCTCTACATACGTTTTAATTGAGCGAGACCTCTACCCAAAACATATTTATTAATTGATTGCTAAAGTATAGAGTCAAAAGGCTTCCATTTATCATAAGTAAGATATTGAAATGGAGGATATCAAAGCTCTATCCATATTTTACAGCCAAATATAGAAAGAAATTTAAAGAATTGGAATTTGCCAGAGGGCTTATGAGAATACAACTTCCAACATCGGAGTTGCCTTGGTATGCACCACTCAAAAGACACGAACTTTGCCCAGAAGTCCGTATGTTTTATTAGTGCTTAAATTAGGTTTCGCTGGCTTAACAGCATTTTTCGAACTGTTGACTGATGCATCAATGAATACCTATCAAAAGTTCACTTACGATGAATATAACTTTCTGACATAGGATTCCTAAGGTATTGAAAAGAGAGTTCATGCATTATTTAGGATTCTGCCTGGTCTCTGATGAGAACCGACAGTTCGAAACAGCTGTCAGGCCAGTTTAAGCATTGAAGCAGGCGATCATATGGACTCCTTGGCAGAGCTCGTTTGTTTTAACTAGTGCATACCAAAGCATCTGATAAAGCATCCGATGTCGAAGGCTATATTCTCATAAGCTTTGGTAAATTCCGAAACTTTTAAGTTATTTTTGATATATGTGGCTATAAAATATGGATGAATACATAATAGTTTTCATATTCTCAGCAGGATCTCGAGCTCATTAATGAATCAGCTTCCATCTCTTCTGTGATATGTCCTGTTTCCATGGCTTATCAGATATGATATCATAGTATAAACGCTTACTTTTTCATATACAACCTTGACGTGCCATTCAAAATTAAAAAGAGTCGCTACGAGTCATTCAGATTTCACAAAAAAATTACACCATGAAAGAAAATGTCGCGCAAGAGGAAATAATAACGACGCACAATTACAGCAACCGAGTTTGTTGCATTGCTTACCGTTTTCAGTTCCCGCATAATAATTTACATTCAAATCGCATTTACATTATATAAAGTTCAAGGTATAATTCCTTTATAATGCTGCATGACCATTATTATATGAACGTAAATGTCAGATTAGACTTGCGTTACCTACTACTACACCCAAAAGGAATTTCATTTAGCTACGGTGACGATATCGCACACCATTCTGTATTATGTTGAAGTTTCTGTGGCAAAAGGTCAGATCTCCAAGTCACATTCTACATGATCCATAAAGCAGTTGATGCATTCCCAGCATAGTGTTGTCACATCGTGGACGAACAAGGTCAGCAGTGCATGCCATAGTTATCCCTCGTGACTCGCATTACAATTGCTGCGGAAATTTGCTATGAGAAGGACATAGTATCACACAAGTTTATTACTTCGTTTATGATGATCGGCTGCTGCATAATAAATTACTTTCAAATTCCACTTTTCATTATAGTTTCACTGCATAATATAATGCGACATGAGCCATTAGAGCTTCCTTTCCCAAAGTTTTGGAATGAAATGAGAATGCTGATGCGTAATTATACTGTGAATAGTTCAGTGAGACTCCTTAGATAGTAATAGCCATTGCAGTGTCTTTAATAATGTATGGTTGAGACTAAAACTGGCTTCCGATAACATAAGCAGTTAATAATTAACATAATTAACATAGCAGTTAACACTATGCTTGATGCTTTATGGACTTAATTGTTCGGGTCTTAATCCAACCAATCAACCAATCCGGTCCACACGCTCACCTAATAAGCATTTTCTAGATTTAAAGATATTAGTTAGGAAGAAGAAGAAAAGCAGTACATGCTATTTGAAAATGAACATAGTTAATGTTATATTTACAAAATTTGATATTTGGCGACCCTAATGAAAACAGCAACAAACACAACGTATGCGCCATTTAGATCTACCTGTACCGCTTTTTTATATTCAGTACTAGCAACTCTACGTTTATGCAATGCATTACTGTTTTTCTGTTTCCTTCCGTCGTGCTGTATTCCTATCGGGTCGTATATGACCCAGCAGTGTGACTCCCGTAGATGTATTTTTGGTTCCTCTTCGCCTCACAATTACATGCTTTTTCCCCCTCATTCTTATAAATTTTTTATACATACCAGCGACAAAAATGTACTCTGAAAATTTATTCATAATTTCAGAAGAGATAGTTGACAAATTAGACCAATAGCCAAAAAACGAAAAAAATTCCGATTGCGAATCGGACGACGATTCTATCAAACGTGACGGATGTGTAGGTGAGATAGGAGAGTTTGTCGATCGTCGAAAAGACGACGAATTCAACACCGATTCCTTCTTCGTCAAGTTAAGGGAAGCATACGAATGAGAATGACAAAACATACATTCGCAGAAAAAAAATTCGCGCTGTCGTAGCCCGTATTCTAAGATGCAATAAACAACAGGGATAGGAAAATAGCATACTGCACTAAATGTAAGAAAAGCCTAAGTGCGAATATAAAGATAATATTTGTGAGAATATCAAAAGTTATATCAAGAGTGTAGCATTTTCTTACTTATATTGGACTATTCTTACGTTAAAATATATTTTTACGTTGTATATTTGGCGTTTCTAGAAATGTTTCTTTTTATGGAAATTTAAAGGCCCATATGTGTCCCCCACTTTGTGATAATATGTACCGACTGTTCTACGTTGTAAATATACGACCGAGTATGATCATCAGTTGAACGAGGATAGATTCAGCAGTGAATCTCCGAGTTATTGTTAATGAAGGGATACGAAAAACTAAATTAAAAAAGAAAGAAACATTGATCTTCCGCAGAATCATTCGGTAGTGAAGCTACTCTTTGATTGGAAAGACCTGGGTCGTTAAAGACGCAAACCTTCGTTAGGACTTTTCAGTTATAATTACCTAGTCTCTCTCTCTCTCTCTCTCTCTCTCTCTCTCTCTCTCTCTCACTCTCACTCTCTCTCGCTCTCTCTCACACACACACCCACACACCCCCACACACACATACACAGAGAGAGAGAGAGAGAGAGAGGAGAGAGAGAGAGAGAGAGAGCAAACTGTGGAAGAGGATTAACCGCCCTCTCATTACCGGGATTACGCATATTGAACCTAACACGCAAAGGGAGATGGGATAGAATGAAATAAAAAAAGCAGGCGTAAACGTGCCGAATGTCAATCTGTCCATTCTTCATGAATGGGTACAAACATTGCTAAGTAACATCTTTGCGAAACCTATGAGGTGAATAAAAAAGGATCGTAGATGAAAAGAGGAGCGATATTTGAAAATAAATAACTTAAATATCCAAATTACTCATCCACGTCATCACTCAACTACTGACTAGTAACGTAAATGAAATATGTCATCATGGATGCAATTCATTCGGCTACGTCAACACCGACGTAAAAATTATCAGAATGAGCTAATCCGTTAGGCTAAAATGTCAGGAGACAGTTTATTTTCATTCTTTACCAATTTTCCTCTCTCTCTCTCTCTCTCTCTCTGCCTGCCATTTCGCTTTTTACTAACACGGATGCCTGTATTTTTTCTGGACATCTCTCTTGTTCTCATTAATTTTTCTCTCCTCCCATCCTCTTTATTTATCTTTCGTCATATCTTTATATACCTTCTTCACTATAATGCGTAAAACTGAAGAATTAATAAAGAATTCCTCAAAATTTTTAAAGGCCCTTTCATATGACTTTCAGGAGCTTTCATAACTCATTCGGTAAAGACAGAATCGTATGCGGTTGAAAATACCTGGATTCGCAAAGAACCATTATAAGAGCTTTTAAACTGAACGTGAAGAGGGAGCAAAAAATTCCACTCGGATTTCATAGAGATGAAGAGGGTTTATCTTCCAAAACCTAAGTTTTTAATCTAGAAAAATAGACAAACTAGCTATTAAACACCCACAACTTACAGATAAAATTACGTTACAACCAACAGCAATATATTGGTTTAATAAGATGGTGTACTTGCTTAATGGGCCTGACGTCCGTTGTATTACATGCAATTTCCTGTTAATTCTCCATTATTACATCCTTTTACTCTGATAGTTAATATTATTTTAATGAAATTAATTTCATTTTCATAGTAATTTTTTCTAACCACGAGCTTCATTAAATTTTTGACAGATATCAGCATAAATAAATTGAATATCCCCACCGGAAATTTGCATCAGTCCTATTAAAAAAAAAAAAAAAGTCTTATTGATCCAGAGCGGCGAGCAGTCATAAGGCATACACAAAATAATCTTTATTTTACTTGTCCAATCTTTTTTCGTTTAGACAGTTTTTCTCCTGGTTTTGACAGCCATTATCCCTTCGTCCGCCCAACCTTTTGACTCTCGGGGAATCTTGTGCAAAGAAACCCCCTATTTCGCAGACACGGTAAAGACTTTCCAGTCTTTATAGCCGACGCGGTGTCGCCAGCGAAGCGTCACTTTAATTAAAAGGCCATCCTTTATGCAGGTTGACCGCTCGTTAACGCACCGACTCTGGCCATTAAAAGGAATCCACAGATCGAGTTACCCTCACTCTTGCATCTAATTTTTCCGATTTCCCCAGGAGACTCTTCTCGTAGGTGGCCAGCCCATCCGCGCGGGTCACTGCAGATGAGTAATGGTTGGCACGAGGAAGGTGGCGCGGTGCCTCAAAGGATGCGGAGAGTCGAGAGGACGCCCGGAGTCGCTAGTCGTTAGAATGATGGGTAAGAAGGCGACAGGAACACTGGGGTGATAGGCAACTGTGAGACGCCGTACTTGTAGGTTTCTCTTCACTTTCCTATCACAGATGATATTTCCACTTGGCAGCATGTGAATAACCATCCAAATTTTTCCTCGAATCATTTTTCATGTTGAAAATGTGCCAATGATAGCACATAGCAACTGATGTGTAGGAAGTGGATCCCTATTTATTTATCTTTTAAATGCACTATCAACGACACCTTGCAATAGTTCATGGTACAACTCGATGTACCACTAATGTGTTTTATTATTATTATTATTATTATTATTATTATTATTATTATTATTATTATTATTATTTTGTTAATAAATCGCGATCACTTACCTCCATCTTTAAATCTATGTGACCCGATTTAAATTAGCTCTCCACTTAGCTTTAAATATTGAAGTTACGTGTGCAATATTATTCGGGAATTACTAGGAAATTATAATAATACACATCACAATAAACTAGAGCAGTGGTTCCCAACCTTTTTGCACTTGTGTACCCCTTTTAAACCCATTTCTATAAATTGTATCCCTTGTTTTTAAAATAGCAGTGATTCAAACTTAACATTTATTGTTCCATAACTAATGTTTTGCATTTTATTTACTTGTTTTTCCGCCATTACTGATTATTTTTCGTGTACCTCTGAACGGCCCAGCACGTATCCCTGAGTGTACGCGTACCACCGGTTGGGAACCGATAAACTAGAGCATAAGTATAGACAAAAATATCCAAAATGTTTTGCATATTTTAGCAATAAGAGATTATTATCCTTATCATGTATTTCAAGGAGTTAAGCTTAATTATTGCCTGTTCTGCTCTCTGCAGTGGGCAAGCCTATTCAATGGTGTAGTCTCTATCCTCTTCTTTATTTTCTCTATTACTACTTCTTGAATTAATTAATTAATTTTTTTCTTTCATTTCAGTGATCAAATAGGTTATATTTTGTCATAAATACATGTCAGAAATGTTTTTCTCAACCATATTTCTTTCTCACAAATTTCATTTCAGATGCTATTAGTATTTGCTCATCATGTTTTACATATATATTATTTATCGTATATAAACTTTACTCAGAAAATGCCACAATTTGCTTTGTAAGGTATTTTATTCTTAATTAAATATTTTAACAACTGTTTGCAAGCATCCAGATGAATGCTGCGGTGACGTTCGACATGGTATTTGTACTTGTCAAGATTTGCCGGAAGAGTTGGATGATTTAAATTTCAAGTCTTGAATATTCTCTCGCCTAAAAGAAAAGGTTTAGAGGAATCATGGAGCAGATGATTTGGGGAGGAAGGGAGAGAATCATGTCAGATCTAAAGAAATGAAGATGCAGCCTTTCTGTTGTTCGAAGTTCATGTCAAAAATATGAATTGACACTATGATATTCGTCCATCCATTACGATAGAAATATTTAAGGGAATAATAAGTGGTGCTAGAGCAGTAGGTCGAAAGATTATCTGGCTAATTTATCTAACTCCAAAAAATTCATCAATGATTAGATATTGACCTTCGAAAGGTTACTGTAGCCAGTTGCAGTTAGATGTACACTCTTCATTGCGACCATTAGGCAACATGAATTAAGTCATGCAGCCTAATTATCACAATGAAGATATCAAATTGTCTAATTTGATATCCGCATTGCCAAATTGTCTCCTCATGTTATTATATATGAAATATAAACAGATTTCTACCTTATTTTGAAAACATCTCAGATCAAACATATTCGAATGCTTCCCAAAAGTGACGATAGCTCTTCAAGAAATGCAACTTTTCATTGCTCCAGTAATCATCAGTGGCTTTAGAAACTTAATAATGAAATTTTTCGTCTTCTTTGGATAATTGCATCCGTAGTTCTCAACCACCTATTTCACACGCGAGATATGTCATGAAACGAATAAATAGAATCCCAGATCCAGAATACTATTTTTGCAAGAGTCGATTGAAATTACTCAGTAAATCTCACACTAGTAGCTTCTATGCAATGACGAATTCAATACGTTGTCAAGTTTTTCCCTCTACAATACTGAGATTTCTAACTTCCTAGCTGGTAGTCTGTGATAACAAAGGCCGCCATGTTAAAAATGCTTTAAACATAAAACTTTTATTGTGACTACTTCTACCATCCTTTGTGGTTTTCAAGTTGACTCTGATCCATTGCTAATAACAGTTTACTTTGACATCCATTAACAGTTTATTTAACCAACTCCTCACTGAGGTCAGTAAACGAAAAAAACCTTTGTTTCAAAATTAATCTTCATGGACAACACTGTTCTCTTCAGTCAACCTCTTCAGTCCTGTATAGGAAATATTATGCACTCCAGCCCTAATTGCATATGCGCAATGGAAATTTCAGACAAACTTTTTTTTTAGAAATATGAACTTTTAATTGGTTGAGCATCTTCAAGCCACAGTTTCAATTAATGAAAAGATAACAGAATTCTGTATGCAATTTTTTTTCTGTATTAGAAGATAACTTCCTATTTAAAGCATCCAGCTGTTCTGTTTTATCTGAGAACTAAGAAAAAAGTGCGAATACAACATAGAAACAAACAAAGACAAGCCAATGAGTGTTAGAAACCTGACAAATCTGTTCTCAGGTTTCAAAAGCGAACGGGCAATATTGGCAGCCCCTCCCTCAAGCAGGAGGAAAGCTTTCGTCTTCTCCGATATCCCCACTCTCCGACGTTTCAAGTCACCTCTTCAAAGAAAGAAAAATCCCTTTCTAAACTTGTTTCGTTACATTTCTGAGAAGAAAGTGGGTAGCGCCGTTTTCCCGAACCCCTAGTTGATTTTTTCAGTTGATTTGTCGAGTGTTTATTTGCAACTATAGATGCATATTTAACAGTTTTTTTTATAAAACTGCTGATTTTTTTTAAATCAACACTTTGGATATATTTATTTCTTATTATTTCAGTCCCACACATGAGAGATCACAAAACCTATAACCCGCGAAGCTAATCGTGTAGAGACTAAAAGCTGATTTGATTCAAAGCAGTTAATTTCTGAAGGTAATTTTTGATACATGGCGCAAACGGTGTATACAGGAAACTTGTGTGTTTATTAAGAAAATAATTTGCATCGTTCCGGAGTCCATTTGTTATATATCATAATAAAATGTTTCTCTTTTCCTTACCACGCAGGACTGATAATCTCTCTCTCTCTCTCTCTCTCTCTCTCTCTCTCTCTCTCTCTCTCTCTCTCTATATATATATATATATATATATATATATATATATATAATATTCATCAAAGCTTGATTTGCTTCCTCAGTCTTAAGAAAAGGCTGGTTATATTCCACTAATTCGGGCCCTACCCAAGGGCCTATGAGTTATATATATATATAATATTCATCAAAACTTGATTTGCTTCCTCAGTCTTAAGAAAAGGCTGGTTATATTCCACTAATTCGGGCCCTACCCAAGGGCCTATGAGTTTTGGAAATATATATATATATATATATATATATCAGTGACGTCGCGTGCCCATTTAGGTTGGATGTGCTGTCGTGTGGCTTATGCAACCCGCACTACAAAATTCACGTCAATTTGGCCGTATGGTTGCATTTTTTTTTTTATGTATGAAAATTTTAAGCATCAGCACTCGTCTTAATTGGTCCAATGCAATTAATTGTAGGATAACTTTGAATACTCTAATTTATTAATTAATATAATTTTAAATATAGAAAGTATAAAGATAAAAATAGCTATGCTTCACGCGCACCAAAATAATGCATAAAGCACAAAGGATTTACGCTTCTTGGTGAGATTAGATGATCATTGGCAAATACTAGAGTGAGACCAGGATAATTTGAATTTTGATACGATTTTTAAATACAGCCATTTAAATACGCACAGAAAACGAAAAACGTAATCATTGGGAAATTATTACTTTTCCGGATTGAACCAAAGAAAGGCTGAAATAACTTGTTTTACTTATTTATACACAAGTTACAACCGTCTTTGACTATAATCATACAATCTGCGAAAGCTCTGGCAGGAAACGAGACATTCAGTAGATCGTCAACACTCTTTCCCATTGTAAATATAGGCAAAAAAGTTATAAATTATTTATAGAAAAGTATATATTAAAAATTTGTTGATATCTGTGTCCTAAAACTCAAAAAACAAAAACAGAAACTCGTGACAACGTTCAATTGGACGTCACAATAACCAATCCCAGCCACTGATATCTGGGTGCTATTGTCTCAGCACACACCCCTGCTCGCCTTCTGGGTTATTGGAAACCACCGAAGTGCTAAGAATTTGACCTCCTGCGCCATCTGTAGCAGGAGGTCAAATTTGAGCCCTTTGAAAGAGCTCAAAGGTGTCTGTATTTTTGACCGCACACCCGAACTATTAACGCGAATGCGATGCAATGTTTACGCGTCGAGAAGTGTCTTCTTCATGAAGCATTAGAATATTCTGTTTAATTTTTGTAATCGTGCAGGTTCCAATAATTAAACAACTAGGAGAGTCTTTAACAGGAATAAATGCAAAAATATAATATCGGTGATATTTGATACGATTTTTGTTATTTGCTATATTTGCTATTTTGCTATTCCGTGGTTGTGCACCGCACACCTGGCATCCTCTGAATATATGCCCTTGATATATATATATATATATATATATATATATATATATATATGAGTAAATTTTATGCAACATTTACTCATGAGAAGGTTTTAAACTTAGTACTGAGGGCTAAGGGTTTCATAATTCCGAAACCCTGCTTTATAGACAAGACATGAAACGTTTTCAGGTCCCCAATAAGTAGGGTGGTGGTCTCACATCGGACGATGAAATTTATCTACGATCTAAAGATATTCACAAATATTAATGCCTACAGTAGGATGCAAACCCATGTTGACTGGAGGACGGATATCGTATCCACTCAACTCATCAGACCGCTAATAAAGCCTGATAGATATACCACAAACGGTTGAAACTAACTTAAGTTAGCGCAGTGCGCAGTCTCTGATCGCTAACCTGCAATCTGTGGATTCGAACTCAGTGGCGTGGTTGTTTATGAAAGTATTTAGGTTGTAGATTATTTTCATCGCTCCATGAGACTACCACCTTGCTTCTTGGAGTCCTGAAGTGACTTCACAACTTAATGATTGCTCTACAGCCGAGGTAGGATTATGTAACCATTCTGATTATGTCTACGCCTTACAAACTGGTGGACATATCTTTTAAGCAAAGCACACTGCACATTGTGGAAACCACTGAGGTAGTTAATAGCGGGTGAGAAGCTCAGAGCGTCAGCTTGCAGATAGAAGTGTCTCCTTCAAGAAAGAGTGTCAACTATTCAGCAAGTATTTCTCTTCACACATTAACTGGTTTCGAATAAACAAATAAATGAAATGACTACTAGTCAAACATAGATTGTTTTTGATTTGGACTACAGATAAGAACTATTAAGTGGATGCCTTCAAATCCTCAAGTCAAATATTTGAATACTATGTTCCAGTGAAGACTTGAGGTTAACCTCTTTAAGGTTCGAAAAATAACACTTCTCTTTATATAATTATTTAATAATACATAATTTATATAATTATTTAAATTGTTAATTATATAATGATTGGAAAATGCTGATTGAACGTCTTTGTTGGTTACTACCTTTTTTTGAAGGTTATCTAAAAAAATATGAAATATAATTCTTTTTTGTGCCTGATAATGAGACGAATAACACTATCTTCCCCAAAAAACCGACAAAAATTCACACGATGAAAAAACAGAAAAGATTATCCTGAAAGTATTTTTTTAAGTCAAACAAGAGCGTCGCCACCTTTCTGACACCTTAGCACTGTAACACGCAATTGAGCTAACAATGCGATCACTTTTCCCCAATGGTGCCCATAACAATACAAAAAAATAACAAAGGAGCTCCGCACACAATTGAGAAGGGATAACTTTTCTTAGCAAAGTTTCTTCTAAATAGAAATGATAGGTTGGTTTTCATTAAAGACGGACAAGTACCATTCATCACTGACACTGACGATAATCTTACGATAATAAGTAGTTCGCCTTTCTAAAGAAACAGTCATTGATTGATGGCCATAATATACCGTAATATTATAATTATAAAAGTGTTAAATAGGGGAGTTGATGTTGAAAAGGAGTAACAATTGCTATAACGTAATGCTGTAATTATTATCGATAGACTAAAAATGAAGGACTACAGACTTGACATTAAGTTTCTTAGATGTGGTTCAAATGTACTTTCAAAGGTTTACCGCCATTTTTTTCCCTTGAAGATTTAGTTATAACATTTTCTGCTATTTACGGTTGTTCCTTCCGACGGTAATGACCTTATTGTCAACCGTATGTAATAATTAAGGCTACTGTTCACAGAGTTGGAAACCAAACTCCTGTGTGAAAATATAAGATGGCATTTTAAATGCCGATGACTCACATAAGACAAAAACGTTTCTATTTTCTTACACGCCCGAATGTATGTTGATAACAGCATAGTCACTAAAACAATCTCGATATACATTCGGGCGTGTAAGAAAATAGAAACGTTTTTGTTCACATTTTGTTCAAATATTCACATTTCTGTATAGTTGGAATAACAATTGATGGGGAAATTTGGAAACTGTTGTTTAACGTGTATAACCTAAAAAACTTCCTCGTGTTTATTTTATAATGCTGTTTCTCTAGGATTTGCTCTTTTTAAATAGATTCTTTGATGCCTACTGACTTTCTGCTTGTCAAAATTCATGTTCTCTTTTCATGTTAACAGCTGCTGCATTAACTTTCTAAAGGTAGGCTATTTCAACAGTGGAACTTCGACCCCTAGGGTTCCGCGAACGTACATGAGTCCAGAGAAACCCAAGAGTGCTAAGAACGATTGAAAGATTCCGGCATCCTGCAGAGGTCACACGAAAGCCGCTTTTTACGACACCGCTTCGATTTGAATACACTTCACGAGGGAAGGAAAAGGTACAAAGCACGGATTCATAATTGTGAATGTCGGTATTTCTTTGTTTGATGATGGAGTAAATATTGCATGATGATTTTATTTTGATAGCTTTGTTTTTGAATCGTGAATGAATTTATTGTTTCAGTTTTTGGTAATAACACTTTCAAGAGAAACATTATCATATTTACACCTCATCAACAATTCTGATTTGCATCATTTAAATCGGTCAGGTAAAAAAAACCTCTTCTGGAGAAGGACTATATATAGTAGATCAGTATTAGTAGGTGGTCGCTATAAGGAAAACAACTTAAAAAAAAATAAGAAGAAACCCGAATGAGAAAGTACGGAGGGTCATAACGGGCAGTTAACTAAATTTGGATTGAGCTCACCTACACGGTTTACAATTTTCTGCCATTTTTTAATCCCGCAAACGCATTTATTGTTTCTGTTCACTAGAAACACGGCTAACTGTACAAGATTACAATGCTTTACATGCATTATATAAATTAGGTAGATGAAAAGTAGTCTGTGTTTCAGTCTACTAGACGTTTATATTCTGTATGTCAGTTGCCGTTCATTGCTTATACAAGAAAGTAGTATTTAGGTCAGAAAATAGTAATTGGAAAATAATACTGAACGTGAAAAACCAATAAATGTACATAAAAATATGGAATAGAAGGAATAAGAGACATATAAAACAAAAAATACGAATTTAAAATAAAAAGTTATGACCTAAAAACCCTGCAGTAGATGACAAACCAGCAGAATGTGAAAGTGTGCTGGCCGTTTTGGCAAATTCGTCATCACATTATATAAGGTGGTTGCCCTCGACATTTCAAAGACATTTGATCGGGTTTGGCACAAGGGCCTAGTTAACACACTGCCATGGTATGGTGTGCCTTCCCCATACTGCAACTGGATCGCCAAATTTCTCACTGGTCGCTCACTACGTGTTATGGTGGACAGCTTACTCTCCTCAGATTTTCCAATCAATTCAGGAGTACCCCAGGGTTCTGTTCTTTCACCAACTCTCTTCCGCTTGTATATAAACAACCTGCTGTCACAGACTTCCAATTCTATCATAGCTTTGCCAATGACAGTACACTCCATTCCTCCTTTTCATTCTACAAACTTTGTAGTGCTCAAATGTTAGAATCCTCTAGATCTACCATGATCAGTGACCAGAACTCAGATCTCCTAGCTATATCCCGGGGTGGGGGGAAGGACAACCTTGTAAACTTCAATTCTACCTACCAAAACTAGTCCTGTCTGATCTCTCGCAAAAAGAGCTCGTATCCCTCCCCCTTACCTTCAGTAAAACTGAGATATCCAAACATGATCAGATTTCTCAACTCGGACTGACCTGCACCTTCGATCTTTCCTGGCACAACCACATTTCTACTATAACTTCCGCAGCCACCAAAAAACTTCGTGTACTTTTTCGCACAAGACACTACTTTACACCTTCACAGCTGCTAAATCTATTCAAATCCCAAATCCACCCAGTCATGGAATATTACTCCCATATTTGGGGTGGAGAACCAAAATCCTCTCTACGATTGCCCGATTTGATCCAAAGGAGGGTACTCCGGCTAATTAATGATCCCTCTCTCTCACAGACATTCAGGTTCTGCCTTGTGCCTCTTCTACAGATACTTTAATAGAGAGTGCTCTGCTGAATTGGCCACTATTATTCCCCCACTCTCCTCCAAAATCATCAAAACAGGAGCCATTACTAATCAACACCCTTTTACAGTCCTTCTTGAAACTCACAGAACAAACTTCACTGCCTCCTCCTTCATCCGATCTGCTTCTGTCCTTTGGAATAGTCTCCCCCACTCTGCCTTCCCCAAAGATTACAACCCTCGGTTGTTTATTTGAACAGACTTCTCCTTTCTTCTATTCCTCTTGCCCATACCCGGCGCTAGTGTACTGTAGGTCTTGTGACCTTTCATGTGTAGATCAGGTATATATATATATATATATATATATCGAGCCCTACCCAAGGGCCTACGAGTTGTGGAAATACTTTCTGAAAATGAAAGCTGTGCCGAACAAAGCGGCCTTTTGCAGCTGCCCAATTTTTAATCCATCTAACTCGAGTGCTTCTAGATGTTTTTTCAATGTTTTAGGGATGCCGCCTAAAGCACCTATTATTATGGAAACAACTTTCGTTTTCTTTTGCTAGATTCGTTCAACTTCGATTTGCAAATCGCGATATTTTGTAATTTTTTCATTTTCTTTGTCGTCAATCCGACTATCTTCTGGTTCTGATATTTCGATAAACTTAACATCCTTGTTTTCACTTTTTTCAACCACTGTGATATCGAGTGTATTACATTCCAAGCTTTTGTCAGTCTGGATTTTGAAATCCAGAGTATTTTAGTTTTTTCATTCTCAACCACTTTCTGGTGAACTTTATGCTTCCAATAGTCTTTAGATACTTCAAACCCATACTTTTTACATAAATGCCAGTGTATTATCTTAGCTACGTTATCATGCCTTTTACGGTACTCAATTTGTGCCAATTTGCTGCATCCACTTATGATGTGGTCTACCGTTTCTTCCTTTTCTTTGCACAATCTACATTTACTGTCTTCTTGAATTTTTTATATTTTTGCCTTCATAACGTTGGTTTTAATGGCCTGTTCTTGTGCTGCAAAAATTACCGATTCTGTTGAGAAATGAAGCACTAAAGAAAGTGCTCCATTTCTCAAACATTGCCAGGTCAAGTTGCTGTCAGCGCTGTCCTCTACGCTGTGAAGGTATTTTCCATGCAATGCCTTATTTTTCCATCTTTCCGTTCTTTTACTTGGTTGGTTTTGTGTATATATATAAACTAGCGGTGCTTTATTTATTTAGCATACTCAAAACAGCATGAAATCTCATTGGTGTTTTACGTGCTATTTCACTTTGATTAATCAGTCGCCTTGCTGAATTGTCAGTGGCTATAAAAATCGAGAGTGGCTGTTCTATTGACTGTGTATATTAAAGAAGACGAAACAGCACGGAATCGTTCGTTTTTTAAGAATTGAAACATAGGATTTTTTAAAAAATCCTCTCTTCACCGGATGCCACGTATAATTAGTGATAGTCTTGGGCCAGCTATCTCTGATTGACTACCGGTGGAAATTTAACTGTTCTTTTACTCTCCAAAAGTTAGATAGGGTTAAACGGCCTTACTACTCCCTATATAGGTATAAAAGGCGTTAGCTGATTTGATCAAATAATCATGTATTAATGAAATTTGTGTAAAACAGATGAGGGGTTACATATAGATATATATTGTAAAGGTGTGAAAACAATCTAGAAGATAGGCTGCAATACTGAGAATGATGCTGGCCAGCAAAAATAAGAGGGTGATATGCCATTCCCTGAAGGAGTGTCCATTGCCTGATCAGTAAGGTTGATGTCACGTAGATGGAAAGACCTGAGTATGGATCAAGTCTAGAATGCAAAGAACCTTTGCACGCCTTATAAGGGCATTTTTCAAATGAAGACCACCTTACCTGTGAGCGGTTTGAGGTCCGATGATTAATAAACCCTCGACACCGCAAGGTAAAAGAGGGTAAACAGGAAGATGAGATGAGATGAGATGAGATTCAACGACAACCTCCAGGTATCGATAACAACTTCCAGTTATCAGTAAAACCACATGTTCAAAAAAAGTGCTGAAAGTATCGCTGACTAAGAACGGGAAAATCATTGACATCAACTACTGATGAGAATATTAAAGATCGTGCATTTATTCTCGACTATAGGAGAGTGTAAATTATATGCATATTTGTTACGGTTCTGCTTTGAAATGCGCTGATTTTTTTCAGTGATGTAATGTAGCTTTGCCATCCAGCCGATTTTTCTCCTTGCCAGCATACAGAGCCTTGCGTAACTCAGAAACAAGTGCTGCATCGTATATTCAAAAGGTGAGAAATGATGAATTTTTTAATAAATTAGCCGACCTGACTATAGTTTCGAACTTCCACTGTATCCTAGATATATGTAACCGATATTAGGTGAAAATTGGTTTATCATCCGGTGTCCGACCACCCTTATTGAAGGTGAAGTGGCCTGAAAAAAAAAAAAAAAAACATCATGTTTCGTTTTCGATCAGTTTCAGAATTATCTAATCTTGACGGTATTAATGTACTTTTTAATGACAATCTTACCCAAAAGAGATTTGCTACATTTCGTAGGTGAGATCAATATTAAAAGTAAATTAATAAAATAAACACATTGCCCATGCTTTCTGGCTTACGTTTATAAGAGTATTCTCCTAATATTGTATATCACGCACTGCTTGCAGTCACATATTTTGATTGTAGCATTAGATGTAATAGATATACATACTAGATTTAGTCGTTCCTGATTTTGGATGTTTTATAAGTCCATACTTTTTCCCTCTGGTGAGCTTCGTGGCATTATGCTACCCCTTCATAGAAAGGAAAGCATTCCAAATGTTAATTGTTTGTCATCGTGTATTTTTGACTGATGGAAGACAGCGACGCTTTCCTCACAATTCCAACTCGAGTCCTATAAACTATTATCCTGCCCAGGTCATTGTCGGTGACAAATTGTCTGCTTTATCCGCTAACTGTACTACGGACGGAGCTTCTAGAAGACGAGTTATGGCTGCGGAGAATCGGGGAGCTGTCACTCAGTCGGATCATTATCAGTGATGATGAACGACAAGCTCCGGACGGACGTAAACACGTGTCAAAAGATCGACAACCCCAATGAAATAAAGTTATTGAGCTGTCAGTGAAAGGAAATTATACTCCGCACGTGCATCTTAGTTCCCCCCCATTTTTTTTTTTTTTACATTGGACAGAGAATTTAATTGGTAGGACTTTGTTCCCCAAAAAACTCTACTGATAAATAATCCTTTGTAAATAGATGCATGGAATCAATGATTCGGGTCATCCAGACTCTCTAGCATTATCCGTATTGAGATCTACACATATATACGTTTCCTTGAACTAAACAGACGTTAATCCTAAGATGCAACTCACTTCCGTCATATACAAGGTGGTTCTTTGCTCCATCATAGCTAAAACTTCAATAGGCTTCTCCTTCTGTGGAGGAGAAGGGATTCGGAAAAAATGTATAGGGTTGAACTTGGAACTTATGCTGTTTTTAAAATAAAAAGAATACATTTCTTGAATCTCACTCTGGTAGCATTTAACCGAAATCTAATCATGGATAGGAAATTTAACCGTTATCCTATCCATGGTGCTAAAGTACTATAGGTTTATAACCATTAGTAAACGGGAAATTCCAGTTTGCATACCGAACACTATTATTACTAATAATGAATAGTTAATTAGGCTGTGCACTTGTAGCCATTCTAAAACAGAAAGCGATTAACACCCTTAAATTAAAAAAAAATTACATTACTTATAGAAAGCATCATAATATAATGTTATAGACAGCTCAGAGAACAAATCTCTTATCAAGACGACTGAACATTGAGAAGTTGCTGGGTTACTAGTCAATCAAGAGGATGAGTCAAAAGATCTCAGTATAGACGGATGAAATGTTGTTATGAGTTAGTCACGATATTACAATCCAAACGATGCTTCAGCAATGATGAAAGGTTTAAAAAGATGGTCGTTAAAAAGATGGAATTAATCTTCCTTTTCCTTGAGTTTAAGGCACAGATTTGTTTTGCCCATCGGCAAACTCATAACGCAAAGAACAACTATCGACATACGCGGACTGCACTCCGCTTGCTCGCTAATGAAAATTAAAACAAAGCGCCATTCCATCGGTGCATAACACAAAATTGCTATCTTTAATAAACAAAAGCTAAACGAAAATGCTTAAAAATATTTGCAATCCGCTCTGAGGCGAAATCTTTCTTCGGAACTAAGATGTGATATCATCTTATCCTTACCAACAGAACTAATTGGTTCTATAAAATGACTCAAAACTGACGTACACAGTACACAATACGATATTAAAAGTAAAATATAAAAGTTGGTTAGTTGGGCGTGAGTTATTAAAAAAGCATTCTATACAGAGCATTTCTCTCCTTGCATCCATATATTGGTTGCTCCCCACTGGTATGAGCCGTTTTCATTTTTTAGTTATATTCAATGTTTATTTGATATTAATTGCAAAATTATTGCTATGTTTTTAAACGTAATGTTTCAAAGTATACCACAAAATACCTTGATGAAGTTCACTAAATTTCTCATTAATTTATTTTGTTATCTGTGTGAGCAGATGACGTAAGCTCTTTTTTTTTAGACCGCACGTAAGTGATGCATTTTTCTACTGTCGTATTAATCAAGATAATTCATGATGTGTATCGAGGATGTGAATATCTCAAGGAGTACAATAATGGGAGTAAATTAATGAATGGGTCGTTGCTCGCTTGTCTTTTTATCCTGAATAAGTCGTGCAAACGCTTCCAGTTGTAAAAATGCCTTCTGTTTTCAGTACAGCAGCATTCTCAATTACTCTTGAGTTACATGAACTCCGAATATTCGTGCCAAGAATAACATAATAAAATAATTTTTCAGTGTTGTTTTTTATTATCTTCCCTCTTAAAACAAATGGATTTGGCTGAAGTCCATTATGAAACCTCTGCTTAATACAAACCGCCTCTCTCTCTCTCTCTCTCTCTCTCTCTCTCTCTCTCTCTCTCTCTCTCTCTCTCTGTTTAAAACAAAGGGTTTATCCTCGGTTAAAATTAATAAAGCTGAGCTATTTATCTTATACTTAACACAACTTAGTACACTTAATTCAATAATACTCAGTAGAATAATTCAATAATAACACCCTGCACAAATAGGCGGTGTCCAACTCACAGTTGGAGGATGATTTATACACAGGCCAATTCCTTTAAAAATAGTACCCCAAGTGCCATCCTATTATTAGCTAAGGATATCTGGTCCCAAATAGCATTTTATTAAATAAATTATATAATTACCGCTCATTCGTTGAACATGTCAATAATCTCATTTCCTATAATCTTTTATTCATGTATTAAGCCTGGCCTGTTTTGAAAATTTAGCAACCTGTTACTAATTCCTGAATTTGGTGTTTCAAGGCAATAATGCAGACAGCTCTGTCTGCGTAGTTCTCTATATCTACCAGTGTGTGTGTGTGTGTGTGAAATCTGCCCTGTTTTATATATATATATATATATATATATAAAACATGACAGATTTCAAAGAATAGCGTGTTCATTGTCCTCGGGAAAAACTGCAGCAAAATGCAAGTCTTCTCAGCGAGAGAGCCCATCACCTCCACGACTGAAGGCCAAAGTGCATGCTAATTTATTTAGTTATTTTTCACATTGATTGAACTGTGGATTATCAGTTTTGTAAGCCATTGTTTAGATATTTATTACGCCATTTAGGCTCAGTATTTCACATTCTTTAGATGATGTGGACAGACATTCATTAACCCATTATTAAGACTAAAAAAAGTTAATCTTAATAACAGAGTAGCAGATCGTTTTCTTGTTTCACCTATATCCGTACTTTTATGAAAATTTATCAAATTTGATTGCACGCGTTTTTTTTTCATTAAAGATAAATATAACACAAGCAAGTGCTATCTGAATAACTTCAAGAGATTGAGAGTCTTTAGTTGCTGAATGTTGCTTTCTTCCCTACAAATAGTACTAGCTCTCCGGATGTGTCTGCATCATCATTTAACTTAATAAAAATTACTTAAATATTTTTCCTGTCGACCAGGACAGAGCCCGAGATTATGAAGGATCAAGTGGACTTCATGTTCCATCAAAAGAAAACAAGGTGTTTTGCTAAAACACCTTTTGTGTTTTAGCAAAATAAAAATCATGACAAGTGAACTTTCCATAATTATGTTAAATTTTAAGGAATATTGCAAATACTAGCTTTCTCTAAATTCCCCACCATCCAATGGAATGTTAAATCCAATCATCTGCTTCCCTCAAAATTCAAAAAAAAAAAACACTATTTTTTTGTTTCTCAAAATAGTTACTGTGCATAGTTAATATTTTTTATATCAACAAGAATAAACAACTATAGAGAGACGCTGAACAGGAAAATAAAAAAATAAAAAATAAATGAAAATATTGCTTAGTAACGTGTCGGACCACATGTGGGGTAAGTGGAATAATACAATCAGAACGAGGAATGACACTGACACTCATTCAGTGTCAATTGAAAACCAGTCCTCTTATGTGAAGTAGAAAAAGGCTGCCTTTCAACGTGTGCAAATGATTGTTCTGGAGAGTAACGTTACCAGACTTCTCCATTCAAATGAGTAAGCCCGCGTTAAGTCATGAATATTCATTACACTCCCTTTATGGAACTGTCAGAACTGTTTGCTATTCAAATAAGGCATTCCAGATTGTTGAACTGTCTTTAGGCTGTCACCATATATGCATTTGTCCATTCCTAGAGACCTCGTGGCCCTTATCTTCTTCGGCCGTAATCACAAACTACTAGCCAACCAACTATTAGAAGAAAATCAGATGATGGTCTACTCATAATATACGATATTTCTCTCCAGCTTGCTAATGTGCGCGCGCGTGCGTGCTGATGTCCCCCCCCCCCGAATGCGTCCTGTATCATCCTCTGTACAGTAAGCTTTCGAGGGGAACATCATGAAATAATACTGAGTTTGGATTTCTCCTTTCGATCTCTCCCTTCTCTCTCTTCTCCTGAAATCTCAGCGTGTGTAGATGTATCATACTTGCCGAAAATGCTTTTATACGCAGAAATAGTTTTGGTACGTACTCATCAAATACAACAGAATATGCCAAAATGTAAGCAATGTATCCTTTAACTAATATTAAAGAATATAATGGTCTGTAGCACTTTACAGGCTAACTCTTCAACTCAAAAGATCCCGCTATGAGCCAATAGAAACTGGTGCTGTTTAAATGAAACCGCAAAAGTTTTCAGATAGCCCTAGTTCTATTTCTAATTAAAGTAAAGCAATTTCAGCGTCATAAGCAGACATTTTAATGGTAAGAAGCAATTTTAATAATCTCGTACTGTCTCAGCTTCGTAATCTATCAGTTTTACATCGCCTGGTAAATTATTAGTACTACATAATATCCTAGTGGCTTTGCGCTTCTCAACCATATGCCTGGGGAAGGAGTGTCCTGGGTTCGATTCCTGTCGCCGATGTGAGAAGCTTAAGGATCTGCCATAGCCAAGTGAGCCGGTCTTGGGCGTGGACAGCAGGTTTTTTTTCTCCCAGTTTATCTGTGGTTTTTCATCCCGCAAGCAGGCAAACTGGCCCCGTGGACACACACGGATCTACAGCCATAAATACTTAAACCCCCATGAGGGGACGCAACTCGCCCAATAGGGACGGGGGAGAAAAGGGAGGAAACTCCATATGAATAAAGTACTACATAATAATACTTGAGTTAGCGGGTTCATATGGAGGTGTTAGGGCTTTTCCTCCGGAAAGAAACTCATGTTTTTAATCCCATACAATGGCAATGGCAAACCGGCCACAAAAAACACGAAATTAACAGACAAAATACAATGGCCTATAATCTTATTTGTTTCGGCCGTGATTCTAAACAACTTCTTTGAAAGCATTTTCATTATGTTTTATGGCATGTTATTTCTTGCATTTGAATATCTTGAATGCTTTTAATCTGTGTTTTTATGGCTGACTTTAAATAGCAGATTCCTCAAACAGAATGAATTTAGTTGTTTCGATATTTGTTGTAATCTTCGTTGTTATCTGTCTAGTGGAGAAAATTAACATACTACAACAGTTAATTAGGTTTCCTTTCAGATTCATTAAATATTAATTTTTTTATATGTATATATCAGAATTACAAACACAAAGTGTGAGAAACTTTCACCAACTTTGTAATGAGTTAATATTCGCTGGTAACATATTCACTTCAGCTACTCGCAGTTAGAAAAAATCTTGTGAATAGGTTTGCAATTACTACGATGGTTTATATAATTTTTTATTAATGGCGAAAGGGTTATTACTTTATTAAGTAGTTACAAATTTATTATATGAAAATTTCTTTATGACATGAAGTAGGAATATTTGCTAAAACTTTATTTTACTGTGACTTTATTTTACACTCTACAGCCTTATTTATCTCTAATGAAACACATTTCATCTTGATAGATTTCAAGATGAAACGAGTCTTCATCTGCTGGACAAAAAGATGGAATTTGCAATCCTGCTTGAAGTGCGATGATTCAAGTTTGCAAATAATCACGCTTCATTCAAACTAGCTGCCATACAAAAATTGCAGTTTAAAAATAGTGTGTTCCTTTTATTTACTGTAAGTATTCAATGATCATTTTCTACTTTCCTGTTTTACTCATATGTATCATGCGTTTAATATATTTAGCGGTAGTATGTTTTTGTAGATTTTGTAGGCTATTTTTGTAAAGTTCGTTACATACAATTAACAATTAACTGTATAAAATTATTTCAACATTTTGAAATCGTGTGTGTGCGAGGGGGGGAGCCATTTTATTTTCGAATAAATGTAGATGGTTAAATGCAAAAGGCTGTAAATAATCATAACACTTCGATTATAAATCGAAGTGAATAAGCTATTTTATTCTCGTTCTCATTTTTAATATTTAAGTAACGCTACATCATATGTTATGATGATGATGCGTATTTGGGATACTCCGGTCTTCATCCATATAACACATATTCGAACGTTATAAGAAACAAATCCATGCACTAATGAACAAAACAAAACAAAACAAAACAAAATGTGGCTATACAGACCATTCAACCACAGCCGTTCTGCTAGCACATCGCAATCGTATTTTATATATCTATCTAGAAATCTTTTGAGACAAAAAAAATGACAAGAGTGTATTCTGTAACTATAGATCTTCATAGCTTTCACTTCATGGCAATTCATCTAATGAACCTAGGTCAAACCATGCGAACCAGTCCTATAACGATAATGCTATTTCCGCCATACTTCACTATGCTCCTTACTAATACTGCTGGAATCCTCCGTTCCACAGGAATTTCCATCACTTACCCTCATTATGTTGTAGTGGACCTGATAGGCTTAAAATTGTGAGAAATTGCACAGTATAATGAAGTGTATTTTTCAGACTTACGCTAGCAACTAATATGTCACAAGCTTTCCAATAAGCTGCGAAATTGCCATGCTAGATTTTAAGTCATCACATATGAACAGAAGTTAAAATTAAGAAAACGTATGCAAATAATCTCAAAGATTGTCTACAAATACGTAGTTCTTCTGTTTGGAAAAAAGTGCCTACGGTTTTTATCCATTTAATCACCAAACTTCAGCATTGGCCAAGCTTGGAAGTCTTTCTCGGGCGATTTTTACAATCACCTAACTCATGGAATTTGTCGTGTCGATTTTTATTACTGATCCGACTTCTTTAATGACAGGAAACCAACTCAATGGTGCAATGCCAAGATAATCACACAGCTTCTCATGGAATCTCTCTTGTTGATTTTCACCCTTCAATCTACCTCTTCGTCACTAATGACCGGAAATTACCTCGATGTTGCAATGCAAAATAATCTGAACATAAATGGACTCTGAGCTGAAGCTTAGCATACAAAACAACAAGTGGTTTTAACTAGCATTTCCAAAAGCATGTGGCATTCTTTCGAATTTAATTAAAATGGCATTAGTTCTGTAAGGGTCATTTTAATTCAAATCTGAATTCTACTCAACTTGATATGCGATGTAACTTATAAAAGTAGTCAGGCAAAATATTAAATTATCAGAAAAGTTCTATTTCGTAATGAGATTTTGAACGTTTGAGAACTATAGGCTTAAAATATCATGTGCCTTTGTGATGTGTAAATCCAATGACTTAGCGAATGGACTTAAACTTCAGTTCTCAGACGTTCAAGGAGAATTCGTAAGTATATTTGAAATACTTCTTATTCATTTCTCTTTCATCTTTTTGCTGTAAGGCATGTCACGTTTTATCTTTCTTACCCAAATTGCGGCTTCAACGGAAGAAGTCCTCGCACATGTTGCTAAATTTATTCTCTAAATAATACACTAAATTAGTGTTTCTCAAACTTTATTGGCACCTCAGGTCTCAACTACGATATTTTTTCCGCGTAAAATTGCCATTTCTCTTTTAATTTTTATTTCACTTCTACAAAAGCGATAGTCCATAAGTACTATCAGTTCTTGAATATTGATTCTCTTCACAATTCTTTTAAAGTAAGCTCTATTTTTTATTTGCTTTAAAAATATCGAAAATGATTATTGACAAGCGGTATTGTCAATTCCTGAGACCTCCCATATTCCAATACAATGATCAGTAATTTCATTTAATGGCGCGCGCGCGCGCGCGCACACACACACACACACACACACACACACACACACACACACACACACACACACACACACACACACACACACACACACACACACACACACACACGTAATATATGAATGAATGCGATTTATTTATCGCTTATACAGAACCATTTCAGTAGAAAATAATATTGGAGCGAAAAAAATATTTTTTTTTCTTACTTTATCACGCGTTATCTGAAATCCCTCCAGATTTGAGGACTGCTGGACGATACTTTATCTGATGGGGAGGAATTAAGGAGCTAAAAGTACATAACTATTGAAGATAAATCTACTTACAGTTCCTTACTCTTCTACGAACGAAACATAGATTAGTAATCCAAATCACAAAATTATAACAGAGCTAAAATCACTCGTCCATCTCTAAAAATCTTAAATTTATCGATATAAGTAACCTTCCTTACTTCTCCTAGGAAGAAACAAACAGTATATTCCACTGGGCAGAAGAATTCATTCTGTTACTCAAATCGAACTTAATTCTTACCCAGTGCAAATTCAGGCTTGTTAAACATTTGGAATTCGAAGTCGCTATCTTTTAAACCTTTTAAAGTGCGAAAGTCTCAACAACACTTTTCCAAAAAGAGAATGAAAGACTACATTCGTGTGTGTGTGGTGATCGCTGGAAACATGCATTCTATGTCAACAGATGTTTCTTAGCACTTCGGAACAGGAGACTATTACTTAGAGATTATAAAGATAGTTTAGAGCTATTTTTCTTTCTAGTTTCTACTTGCATGACATATAAAAGTACCCTGGCTTTCCTTATCAAGCAGTAAAACCATCACATCATATATTAGTCCTTATCCAGTTTCATGTTTCCGATATGGTGAAAGGTGCTTGTGTTAATTCACACACTCTCTCTCTCTCTCTCAGTCTATCGCTGGCTCTTTCGAAATGTGCACGTGGAGGGACTACTCCCCCTAGTTTATCCTTCATCATTATTCGATGTGTGAACAGACGCCGACAAAGTGTGCGCGACAACGGGCGGGCAGGCTTTCTGGGCGTGAAGAGAAGCTGTCAGGGCAGGCTAGTCTGAAATTTATTTCGAAGCGGCTACGCACAAAACTCTTAAGATATCGGCAGTGCACCGATCATCTCTCCCAAATGTCCTCCCCCCCCTCAAAACACTTGGACTGGGGGGAGGACATTAGAAGACTGTAGTCGAACTATTGTTGGTATAACCCGTGACCTCTAGCAGCAGGGGTTAACAGTCAATGCCCGTGTAGAGAGTGTGCTGAAAACACGTGGAACTGGAAAAACTCTAATCCAGAAGAATACCCCCCCTTACGCATATATCCCCCCTATTTCTGACATCGCATGTTCAACACTGCACGACGTCTGAACTCCGCTCTAAGATACGGGGCGCCGATTCGACGTCTCAGTGAGTGGTCTGAACTTGACGGTGGTTAGCGGCGAGTGGCCTTTGTTTAGTTTACTTGAGAAAAACAGTTACGCACTTCGTATATGCGAGTACGAACATAGTTATCATCGACCTGGCCCGCACGAGGGCTTTTGTGAATAAAGACGATTTGGAATGGCGGCAGACTAAGGTGAGGGTCAAGACCGACGAACATTATATCAGCTTGCCGTTATCTTTGAAGGATATACACTCAGCAGTGGCTTCGGATAAGCACATGCTTTCTAGCGACGTCCTGGGGATATCCACAGACAGTGATCTACAGGTTCTGAGATAGCTAATAAACGCCACCCCACACTGGCTACAACTATGGCTCACTGGAGGGCTGCAAACATTTTTTTTTCTTACCTCACCAATTCTCGGCTTTAAATGATTCACGGAAAGATAGAGGAGTTAAAATGAGCTCTTATTTCGAAACGATAATACAGAAATATTAGTGAGAGATATTATCTATGTATTATAGAGAGTTCGTGTTTATTATGGTGACGTATGTTACTCAACTGTATCTAGCTGGTAATGTCATAAGTTATATGCATCTTTACATAATTATTTCTATATAGAATGAAGTTATGGCTTTGTTACTAATTTGTATAATTTCAGAATTGCACGTATAGAAAAAAAAAATTAATGAATCGGCTATCTGATCGTATTAGATCATCTCAGTTGAAATCATTAGAATTATAACAATAATTATGGTTTTGAGCAAGCTATGGTTGTTTTCACTTAGAAAAACAATCTTTTAGGAAATGCAAAATAAGACTAAAAGTAGTTGTGTTCAGAAGTTAGTTAGTTAGTCGCTAGGCTTATTTTAAATACTTCAAATTCTAACGTAATTGTAGTTGTTGTTTTTTTTCAATAGAACAATTACTGTCTGTTGTTACATATTAGATCATAAAATAAGCTGACTTTTCTTACTACGTGTTTCTTCCAGTTTTTATATATTTTTATAGACAACTCAATCACGAAAGGTTCCAAAATCTACGATGTCTGCGTCGGTAAATTTACAGAATAGTAGCTGAATTCTTATGCTTTACGGAATAGATGGTTAATCCTTATTCCTGTAGTCTGCTGTATCTATACATATTGAGTATGTTCTTTTGGCCGGTCGGGATGAAAAGCCTTGTTACTCCCGTATGACATCGGCTAGCTCAACTTCAGATGAAAATCTATGGAATAGATTCATCGTGTGCTAGGCGACATCCAAACCTGGGTCTTTCCATCCGAAGAGCAGCGTAACCGACCGAGTTATGGATATTAATTCAGTTGAACATTTCCTGAAATTATTTATAAAAAGAGAAACACAAAAGGAGCGTCCGACTGCTCTCCTCTTCGCTTAATGCACTCAAGAATTTTTAAGATCTGATGTGAAAGGAACTACTCATCTCCTTCCCTTCCTAAAGCATAAAAATAGTACTCAATTTTAGCAGGTTTTTTGTTTTCTTTATCTATTGCAAAAGTTCTTAAAAAAAGAGGAATGCGTCCTTTGTTTGCACTCCTTATCAAAACGACTATAAACTGGATTTGCAATGAGTGAAAAAAAATCACTGGAATGATATTGATTTCATTTACTACTAACCATAAGTATCTGAAATAAAATTATCCAACATGTGACGGAGGATTGTCTGCCGTAAATTTGGGAATTGTGTCAAATAATGACCTCTCTCACTCTCTTTAGTTGTATTCGTGCTTCCTCTCTCTTTTTCTCCACCTCTCTACTCTATTTCAAACCTGTTTCCTCTCCACTGCCTAACTTAAATTACGCAATAAACTGAACAGGAGGTGTGAAAAGAGATCCATTTGTCAAAGTGGCTGCTAATGCACTGTATAGCACATTGATTGCTAAGCGAGTGAGATACCATCTCCCCGTCTCCTCTTACCCATTTTCTAACCCTCATAAACAACAGGAAGGAAAAGGTGTGTCTTCCAGCTGAACGGAAAGAAACGCAAATTTTGCTCATCGAGAACCTTAAATATTCATAAAATGTTTGCGTTTGTCCCGAATCATATGGTGAAAAATTCTATTTGCCCTTGTATAATTAGAAACGATCTGAGAATAAAAGATTGACATAAAAACATTGCTTTATAAATGTTGGAAAAGAAAGAATTCAGTTTGTAGCTTATGTTTTACTTCACCTCAACTAATATTTTCATATTAACTTTAATGCGATACTTCAGAACTGAAAATTTTCCATGAAAGCAGAATCGAATGATTTGTTGATATTCTTAGAACATAAAATTTGGACATATTTTCAATTTATTTCGGTGAATTTGCTGAATGAGAAAAGTTCAGTTTTCTTGTTAGTCAATTCAGGAAAACAATAATTCAAGAGTTTATGTGACCGACAAATTCCGAATTGAGGTGGAAAGGATTAAAAGAAATATTTCGCTGATCTAAAGTTATCCAATTTTGTCACTTAATTATATGAAAATATTATCGGTTCTGTGCTCTGCGCAACCAGCATTTGAGTGGGTGCGACAACCTTTCCTCCCTGTTCCCCCCCCCCCCAAAAAAAAAAAACTCTTTCTTTAATTACGATTGGTGAAAGGTATAGCAATGTTATGGTAGTATTTGTATCCTAATAAAATATTTTATTATTTTTACTCTCGCTTAAAGTATTCAAACTACTCGTATGTTTGTGTACAGATTATTTCTCATCAGAGCAGTATAAATGATCACCAGATTGCTAAAAAACGTTTCACGATTACTTCTAGATCTTTTAGTAACGCTTTCCATATCCGAGACTTTACAATAATTTTTTTAAAAGAAAACTTTTCTTGTGTTCTTTTATCTACCAAAATCATTCACATAACTAGCGTAAAAGATTTTACTAAGACATGTCGAACCTTCGTAAAAGATAATGACATCGTTCTCATCTTTTGGTTTGTCATTTGGCAGTTTGGAGCACATAGAATATTCAGGAACTGACCTCTTGGATAATAATAAACGTGTAAATAATTACTCTGATAGATGCATACCGAGTTGAAATTTCAAGTTCATATATACTCACGCTGAAAGTTTACTAATTCTTTTTTTAAAAAAGTCTCGTCACAATACTTAAGGTAGAAGTTCAAGTTGATAAAGTTAAGTCATGGTACTAACATAAATTGTTTTCGAGATAACCATACAACTAATGCTGCAGAGATGGGACACCATTTCCTTATTTTATTATCTGTTTTTGTCAAGCAAAACTATATTATTGAATTAAACTAGAATAATATTAATGTTATTTATGAATATAACGTAAACTAAAATCAGCACAGTATTTGAATTTATTGTTTTTGAGATTACATCCTCGATAGTTAAACAGCAATAGCAAAATAAACTTACATTGCATCTTTACCTATTGAGCGTTTCCTATTCAGTCATTTTAAGTTTTAACAAAGTGCCTTAAAATCTCAAATAAAAATAAAATATGTTATCGTATGAATGCACGAAACAAACTCAGAGCGCTCTAATCGCGTATTCATTTTGTGTTTGGTATTTGAAAACCATCCTTTCATCTTTGCTTTAATTTTTTGCGTTATATGTCGTCCAGTTCAGCTCAAAAAAAAAAGACATTAACTGAATATCACAACAGACTAAGTTACCAGATTTGCATATGTACAAGAGAAGATTCACCATATTCAAGCATTGTAGAAACATTCAAAACAAAAAGTTTCTTCCTATTATCCCTAGCGACTTCCTCTTTCCTCCCCTCGCTTCCCCCTAATTGCAAGTATCTTCTTCACTTCAGCGAGGAGTAGGTCGATCCCTTAAGATGTGTTTATAGTGTGGTGTGCCTGCTGGGATATGTCGATCGGGGACTGACAGCCTCCCCATAAACACCTCGTTCACTCGACAACGCAATGGCACCGTTGTTTGTTCTCCACTCCCACCTTCTCACACTGCCGCAAACCATTAGAAGGATGCAGGAAACAGAAACTTATCTTTGTAGTTTGGTCCCCATTATCTCATCGTCCACAGTTTGTAAAGTTGCCCCTTAAAGACGTAAATAGACCGTTAAGTGTTGTTAATAATGTACACTTGGAATGTCCACTACACCAGTTTCTTTGCAGTACAAGTCAGGCGACGAGTGAACAGGTTCCTTGAAACATCAAAATCCATTCTCTCTCTCTCTCTTTCTCTCTAAGAGAATAATATTTGAGATCTCGAAGAGATCTCAAATATTATTCTCTTATATTCAATATTTAGTCAATACATTTAACCCAGCTAGTGTTCAAAATTATAAAAATAAAGGAATTTTTCAGCTCCCGTGAAATAGCTTCGCTATAAAAATACGTTGCTTAATCTGAAAGATAGATGAAAAAAAAAAAAAAAGAATTTAAAGTACTTTTCGGAACAACGATTCTATTTGTAAAAATTTTTGTGTTTTGCCTAGCTTAAGAAATATAAAGCAAGCACTTGAAATGATTTTGAAAACCTGTACTTGGTAGGCCTTGAAGTGCATTTTATATGTGTACCTAATGGAATTATGATCATCTGTATAATATCGTGCTGGACCCTTCTTTCATACTGATAACGGTCTGCACCTGCCGTCCCCGTGGCATATCGAATCCAGACATAAATTTATATCTGTGAATTCATGTGATTCCTGATGTTTGGTAAGGCATTCCACACTCCTCAGAGGAGGATGCAGTGTATATTAATATTCTCGTTACAGAACATCTCAAAGTGTTCGATTGGACTGAACGGATATATTATCCTCAGAGGGAAGTGGAGGTTGTGTAATATGACATCGTCGTCCGGGAAGACTCCGTTTCCAACCGGAAACAATTGCAACATCGCAAAGTGCACTTGGCCTACTACAAGCTTCCGTTAAGCCATTGGTATTTAATATTTAACAGGGATTCTGACCAACAAAACATGCCATATACTACAATACCATCTCCGCTGGGCCCGTTAGGTGTGCAGTATGAAACTTCCCCTGACGGGCCCATCGATGTTGTTTGCGTCAGCAGCAAAACCCTTTTCACTCTTATCCCATTGGCATGCTCCAGACAACACAGCAGCTGCTTTCGAAGATAAGCTTCGGAACTTTCCCCTCTCCTCACCTAACTTTCGCATGTATGAGGCTCTGGAACTTCACCCCATACATATGATACTCGAATTGTCATCTGAATATTTGTACTTCCTCATGTTGTAATTGCGTTACATCCTTCACTCACTACGGAGCATCCACTTTCCCAGCTCAGTCACACTTTCGTCGGCGGGAGGTGGTTTCGTCTATTTGCGGCCGTTTCGTTTGCATGTTGATCATTTTGGGCCGTACAACCAATGAAGCGTTCCCTAACCGAGATGGAGAGCAACCGACTAACGTGCCCTTTTCAAGCTCGATGTTGTGTACACAACTGTATATCCTGTTGTGTACACAACTGTATATCCAATTATTATGCTAGCCTATACAATGCAAC
This sequence comes from Typopeltis vanoorti, assembly GCF_054136105.1. Classification (NCBI taxonomy): domain Eukaryota; kingdom Metazoa; phylum Arthropoda; class Arachnida; order Uropygi; family Thelyphonidae; genus Typopeltis; species Typopeltis vanoorti. The sequence continues at coordinate 63,655,908 of NC_143556.1, forward strand.
ATATTCTTATATTGCGGTAGACAGGGCGGGTTCCACTCTGGATGATGGTGGTCGTAATAATTCTGTGTGTGTTTGCAAATAAATATTTTAATCATATTAATTTAAAAATCACTTATTTTAGGGTAGCTATAATCAATCGGGATCCGCCGTAGCTCAGTTGATTGCAAAGACTTGTGTTCGAATCCTGTCTGAGACGCGAGGAACTTTTAGTAGGGTTTTTCAATCCAAGGTAAGTTAAATGGTCTCGTACGGAGGTAGAGTATTGTTTCTCCCTAAAACTAGGATTTTTCGTCCCTCAAAAATAGGCAAACTGGCCCTGTGAGCATATTTATCTACAAACATAGAATATTATTGAAGAAGGAAGACAAAGGGAAGGCTTGTTCTCTAATAATTCCCTAGTATAGTAACTTTTAATTCCCAACACTAAGTTGAAGTAAACACACAATATAATTAACTAATCATAAATAAGGGGGAAAAAAAAGTTAACATACAGAATTTTAGCCAATACTCGAAAACATAAAAATCTTACTGGAGTTTTATCCTATTTCGGAATAAAGTATGACTTTGACTAATATAGTTATTTTTTGTGTAGTACAAAGCAATCTACTAAGATATCTGTTAGGCTTTGATGCCCGTTTTGACTGAATTGCCATTTCCTTCCTTACCTCTTTCCAATTTATTATTTTTCGTTATGTAGGCTTGAAAAATTTTAAATCGGGGGTTTGATTATGTGAGTGTGCTAAACCGTTCTTTGCTTACCCAATATACCCATGTATAATATCTTGTTTCCTATTTTAAAACAAAAAGTCTGTTCTGAATATAGAATGTAGGTTCTTTACATATTTCTGTGGTGTGCCAAAGAAATACTTAACGTTCTGAGTAAATAAACATATTCGAAGTACTTTTGAAAACCATCATTTCGCAGTTGTTATCTAGGATTACGGCCAAAGTAAGTAGGGTTATGAGATCAATGTAAATTCTGTAAATTCCGTGTCTTCTTCTGGACGGCTTGTCTGTTTTGAAAATATAAAACCCGAGATTACGGGAGGAAATATTCTTCAATCTCCGTGCGAGAACGGTTAACTCCCCTTATAAAGTTTCTTCGCATCCTAGACTGGATTCGAACTTGGCCCTTTCAGGCTGTAGGTGTCGTCAATACTGACCAAGCTACAACAGCTCCTCATTTAGCAGTACTTATGTACATTTTTGAGTACCTTCCCACTTTGAATCCATAGTATTCGTCTGACTTTGGAAGATATTAGGATGTGAAGTGGGGCTGTTTGGGGAAATTGTGGTGTTTTTTATCGGCAGTAATGGAAACGCGTTCAAAGCATATTCTATTTGAATGTGTCTTGTTTCACTAATGATAATGTTGAGTATGTTACAGATACATTTCTGCATATCGTGATGCTTCAATACATTATATCTTCTATTTTAGCCACGATAAGTGTAGTATTACAGAGGAAAGAAAGAAAAGAAAAAAAAAGGAGCTGAAGATGTTTCCAAGTATTTTGTTTCAGATGTTTTCCTCTATTCTCCTCACCAATATCTTTTCTTCGAAAAAATAACAAATCGCTTACATAATCGACCTTGACATACAAAAAATTTTAGTAACAGTGAAATGAGTTAGCACCCTAATGAAGACATATCGAGGAATTAAATAAAGAATACAGGAAGTGTCTTTTATAGAAAGGTGTGGAGTTTGACGGAAATCAGGAATTTATAAATGATTACAAGAACAATATCCGACAGACAGTGAATAAGACAATGGCAGTAAAACAATGTACCGAGATTGAAAAATCCTGTTTATTGAATTTTGGATAAACAGGTAAAGCAGATTGAAGAACACATAATTAACGGACATTCTCACAGTTACAAATATTAAACTGGTTCAAAATAAATAAATTGTTTAATCATTTGGAACGCCAGAATCAACCTTGGTGCGACTACAATTCAGAATTTCATTATAAAAAATACTCTAAGACAAATGCTTTAATGTGTCTAGATCATCATCTGCATCTTACTAGATGTTAACATTACTTATTAAACAACATGTAATGTTAATATCAGAATAGAACGCATATTTTCCCACTGTTTCGCTACGAAGATTGGGATAGTGGGTATTATGACCCATTTAGACAAAAACACAACACATTTCTAGCACATTCTTGGATCTGTATGATTTAAATTAAAGGAATTTTCATTTTTGAAAATGTATGAATCTCCACAGTCACTTTCATCAGCTATTAGTTCTTAATTTTAGAATTTCCATATTCAGCATCCCATTACTCGTCCGTTGTTATTTCTTGCATATGCATGTTATAGTCTAACAATCCTATGTCGATTAAGAGTTTAATATGCGAATATAAAATTTCAGTCTGTGTATTTTGGACATCAAAACAATAGGTACTGTATTTCATTATATTACCAAAATATGGGCTAATATATGTACATCTGTTTTCCCTAATTCATCCAGTTCCTTAGAGTAATTTTTCTATCTTCGAATCAATATTTTTACGAGTAGTAATTACACAAGAAAACAGGTATGGACAATGAGCAGAAATGGTCTGTCTTGAGAAAGAACTAATTGATCTTCAGTGGAATGTGATTATTGGAATTCTATTTTCCCATCGATCTATATTTAATGTTCACGAACATTAAATCTAATCTAAGCAGGTTTAAAATATTCTGGAAAAACAAACATTAGTTACTAATGGATAAAAATAGAAGTTGAGTTACGCTTAATTCAAATTTAGCGTATTCTTGCTTAATGTTGATCTTTCAATAATGTGCGTGTGTATGTGTGTGTGTGTGTGAGAGAGAGAGAGAGAGAGAGAGAGAGAGATTTACATAACAATGCCGTTCAAAAAAGGCTTGAAAACTTTTAGTACAGTATTGATGCAATTGGTACGTCAATGGTCAGAGAGAAAAGAGAAAATTATTGGTATATGAAATGTCAGCCTAGTTGGCAAGAGGTTAAAATACCCGCTCTCCATTCAACACCTCACGGATGTTGAATGGAGAGCTGGTATGTTAACATTCTGTTTTAATATGGGATATGAATTTCATCGCACGTGAGACCACCACTTTGCATAATGGGGGGGGGGGGGCTGAGGTGTCTTAAGAAAATTCCATGTGTGGTCTCGGGAGCACGTTTCCTAGATTATATAAAAATAATAATAAAATTCTTAATCCCATCACAATACTAATGTGCTATAGTTTTTACAAGCTTTCATATTAATGAGAAAATGATGTTTTTGTTGTTATTTACTATGATCCGAAGCAGTTTAAGCTATGAGGTAAATGTGTAAGGTCTCTTAGCAGGCGTTTCTTATGTGTTAGTTGTTTATGAGGATATATTTTCAATTGAAGTGCGTGCATCAGTCTTCCGGTTTCTCCAGGAATGCTAAAGTAGCATGCTTATTTACGAGGTCATAAGTAGAGGAAATGAATAAAGAGGAATGCCTGTTAGTACATTGAGTTCGAAATTGAACTGACAATGAATGCCGACGAAATAATACATAAAATTTAACGATTAAAAAGAAGTGTGAGGAGAGTAAAAGATTACACACGATCACTTCGACAAATCAGTGACCATGACATTATCTCTAGAAAAGGCTGAGATTGTACATCTTTATGTTAAGAAATGGAGTGAATTAGTATGAGAGGAATCATTAATCATTCTGACTACAGTCTGCTGAATAGATTTTAATGAGATTATAGAGAACTTCCACTAAATTAGGAGCAGTATTTAAACCAGTAGGATGTTAGACCGGTACAAAATAAGCTACTATTCAAGTGTGAATTAGCTTCCGAATCGGAAGCTAATCGGAATGATCAAATGAACACAAATATCCTTGATTAATCTTCGATTCTATTTTATCATTAACAATGCCAGCAGCATGGAACACACTGTTAGTTCATGCTGTAAAAACGAGACCCCACTCTCCTTGATGGGCTACTTTTAAATAATACAAAACTTACCACAAAAAAAAAAAATAAATAAATAAATAAATAAAATAAAATTATATTATCCCCACTTATCTTTCCAATCAGTGGATCTCACAGAACAAGACATTTTTAAATACAGTAGTCTAGGTTTGAATTTTTGAAGATTTTTTTTCTTATCATCTTTACACATTAAAATTTCAACTAAAAGATTCTAAAATGATCTTAGATGAACTACATTTACTTTTTTTGACACACACACACACACACACATAAACAGATAAAGAGAGAGAGAGAGAGAGAGAGAGAGAGAGAGAGAAATGTCGTATTCGATAAAACTAGCATAATACACTGCCTTTGTATTATATTTGTTACTGTTTCCAAGACATTTTTTTGCTTTTCTGATAAACTGCATGTTTTTATCTGTAATCTCTACCCGGCTTATCTGTTTAAAGAGATTTCTTCGCAGAAAATGATCTAATACTTACTTTATCTACGCTTAAAAATTCTTATAAAAAGCTCTTGACATCATGGGATGTAATCTCTGATATTTCTGAGCAGATGGTAGAAAAAATATAGAAATAATTTACATATAATTATAGGTATTTGTTTAATATCTGATAATCTATTATAGTTGAGGAATGCATGCATTTGTGGTTGTAATTCAGTGAATCCATTAATAAATATTAATGGCTTATTTCCACATTGTAATAACACATTAATGACATAAATATAAGTAGGTTAAGAACGTCTGTGTCATTTAATGTCGGTCTATCAGTCTGCATCTTAAAAATGCACTTTAAATATTTACTTTAGAAAGAACATATGAATTTGTTTTAAAAAAATTAAAAACAAGAACGATAGGATTTCTCAACTTCCTGGCATCTGTTTCATCATCACTTCATTTTAACAGAGAAAGACAGGATCGCTCAAAAAAAGGAGAAAAAGTCCCGGCCATTTCAAAGTCGGGACTTTTCTTGACCAGAACATGACAGCAGGAAGCGGCTGTCAAGATCCCGTCATACATGGCGGCATAAAGGTGTGTCAAAGCTGTGTCGGCGATTGCAAAAGAGATCTTTTGCCTCTAAATAATATATTTATTTCCGATCTACAAGGTTTCCAGTGCTGAGATCATAAATACTAATTCTTTATCTTTTGTAGATGACTTGATATCTTGATAATTTTTTTACATTTTGGAGGGGACGGGGAATTCTGGTTTTCGGTTCTAATTTCCGAAGGCTATGGGTTGTTCTAATAATACAGCTGATATATTCCAAAAACTATATCCACAAAGCGTTTACTGGAAGATTTAAAAAATTCAGTTTTTTCTTAAGTCATAATTGCTGATCGATTTTAGTCCAGCGAGACAGGTACAGTTCTAATATAAAAAGTTATGTGATCTTGTAACAACCGATTGTTACCGAAATATCATGTAATGTACATGATACTTTGGTAAATTCTCCAAGTTCTCTCCATGTTTATTCTCCATTGGTGCTCCTTTGTCAATTCTGGTCGTCTTTTTTTTCTTCTTTTAATCCTTTGAATGTCAGCTGTTAGTTAAGTTTCATTTCAGCTTGCTGCAATTTCAGTTACATTCCCCAAGTTTAAGCAACAGTTGAAACGAGTGCTGCATATTTTATCGCAGGGCAATTTTCTTGCCAAAGAGAGTCTTCGTAGCTAAGTCTGTTACGACGATATTCTTTAATTAAAAAAAAAAAAAAAAAAAACAGGTTCAAACCCTGTCTAGAATGCGAATAGCCTTTATAGGATTTTGATCTCAAAGTGAGTTAACCAGACTTATATGGAGGTAGCATGATTTTCATCTCACAAAACGGAATAAACCAGCTATCTGGCCTCACAGCCTTAGCTGTTTTGGCTGTATTTCCACTAATAATCTGATCAAAGGTGTTTATCCATTGTATGTAAATTCAATCTAGCACAAAGAAGGTTTGTTCTTCTCCCCCTTTTCTTAAATAATACCCGATATATTTAACATATTTAATGGTGATAGTAATCATAATAATGATTATGTCTATATTTTTGCTCTTATTTTTGATACGCTTTTCGGCTGTGTTATATACTAAGGGCATTAACCGAGAATTTCTTAGATGTTTTAAATGCACTACAATAAACATGCACTTCTATTTGCATTACATACAGCCAGATAAATTGCTATCTCATATTCATCTTGAATGGAGGACCAGATTATTTCCTCAGAGAAAATTATAAAATTAATCAAATAGAACTTCCAGGAAGTATTAATGATTTTAAAGTTACATTCTTTTCCCATTTTATTAATTTTTTTTTATTAGTTTTTCGTTATGAAACAAGTGGTAAAGCTGTAATTTCCCATTGATTTACGACAAGAGCATGACGGATTCACATAGATTATAAATAATACAGTAGACTTGCGATTCATCTATATTCCCTCCATTATTACTATTTTATATAAATTCGAGAACAATCTAAATGTTTTTCGCTATTAGTTGGTACAGAACAATTTCGGATAAGCCACGCATCTAGCATGTACAATTCACACTCATTGACTAGCCAAAATCATTTCTTAAACTGTAACTAGAGCCTCAGTAGCTCAATCGGTATAGGCGAAGCCCTTTGGTCGGAAAGACTGGTTTCGATTCCCGTCCGTGACGTGAAGAAACTTTATCTGGTCTCTTTCGACGAAAGGTGAGTTAACTGGTCTCATACGGAGGTAGTTTTTTTTTATTATTATTACCGGAAACTCGGGTTTTTCGTCTCTCTCCCAGAACAGGCAAACCGGCCCCCATGAACACACTCATCTACAGACATAGGACACTTCGGGAATAAGGATTGACCGACCTATTTCGTTAACTTTACGTATCAGGCCACCAGGCCTGATACGTAAAGGAAAAAGAATCTGTGAGTAAGGATCAAATGATTCTATACTAAATTTTTTGACAAATGGACCGTCTAATAGCGAATGTCAATGATGAAAGTAAACATGGATCTTCTTCTTCTTCTTCTTCTTCTTCTTCTCCCATAGTCCTAAATGAACCGTTAGATCATTCATGGCTGGTAGGTGATACTCTTTGCTAGCCTCCTCCAGTCGTCTCGGTCTCTTGTTCTTGATGTCAGTTGAGAAAGGGAGGAATTTGTCCATTTTTTGATGTTATCAGTCCATTTTAATCGAGGTCGGCCCCTAACCCTTGATCCCGGAACGATTCCTTCTAGGGTTTGCTTTGGAATGCCATTAGCCCCCTCCACATGTCCGAACCATTTCATCTGTTTTCTTCTGATGACTGTCAGAATATTTTCCCTTTTTCTCCCATCTATTGAGTCAATCAGTTTTCGGACATTTTCATTGGTTTCGTGAGAGGTATAGGAAATTCTCAAAAGTCTTCTGTAAGTTTTCATTTCGAAAGAAAGGAGTCTCCTCTCATCTTCCTTCAATAAAGTCCAGGCTTCACAACCATACAAGAGGACAGAATTCACGAAGGTGTCAATTAGTCTTAGTCTGGTTGTGATTGCTATTCTGTTATCTCTCCACAATGGTTTTTAACTTCTGTAGGGCCACGGTTGCCTTAGCAATTCGGTATTTAATGTCGGTTTTTGAACGACCATCTTCACTCAACGTGCTTCCTAGATAAGTGAACTTCTTTACATTCTCAATTTGCTTATTGCCAATTTGTATCTTTAAGAATTCAATGTCTGATTTTGAGGTTATCATTGTTTTTGTTTTTTGTAGGTTTATGTATAATCCATATTTTTTTAATGTTCCGAAAACACGCCTGGTTATCTCTTGTAATTCTTCACTTTCTGCCAGAAGATCGATATCGTCAGCGAAACGTAAGTTATTTATTCTTATTCCGCCAACTACTATTCCAGTGTCATATTCATAAAGAGCTTTATCTATGACATATTCCAGAAAACAATTAAAAAGAAGAGGGGGAAAAGATGCATCCCTGTCTTACCCCCGTTCTGCCCGGAACGGTTCACTGCTGTAATTTTTAATTTCAGTTCTCATATCAGATGAGAAATAAAGAGATTTAATAATCCTAATGATTTTGTTGTCAGTACCATAATGTTCTAAAATTTTCCATAATGCCTCGTGCCATATTGAGTCAAAAGCTTTTTGAAGATCTAAGAAGTTGTGACAGATTATTTTGTTATGTTCTATGTATTTTTCGTCTAGTATGTGTGTTGTAAAAATATGGTCGATTGTACTTCTGGACTTCCGAAAACCTGCTTGTTCATCTGATAGTCTGCTTTCTATTTTCTTTTCGATTCTTGACAATAGTATTTTTAACAGGATTTTGCTTGGATGACTAATAAGACTTATTGTTCTATAGTTGGTACATTTATTGCTATTTTCCTTTTTAGGGATAGGTACAAGGACAGAAGTCCGCCAATCAGAAGGCCAAGTCTCTGTGTTCCAGACGCCCTGGAATAAATTTAGCAAGGTGTCTATGATGATGTCACCTCCTTCGCGTATCAGTTCCACTGTGACACCATCACTTCCCGGTGATTTTCCAATTTTTGAGGAGCTAACTGCTGCAATAACTTCTTCTTTTAATATCGGGTAATCTCCTTCCTCCGAACCTCCTGGCAAAATTCCGTCCAAAATATCATCGGTCAGTTGAGGGTTATTTTGAAAAAGCTTGGTTGCGTAACATTTCCATCTATCAATTATTTTCTAGTTATCCGTGATTGGAATTCCATCTTTATCTTCTATGCTCCAATTAATATTGCGGTAAAAGGTTTGGTTAGTTTATTGATAATTTGAAAAGCACTTTTAGAATTATTTTTATTTAAGTCCTCTTCTACATTTTTGCATTCATCCAATATCCATAAGTTTCTACCATGTTTGATTTCTTTTTTAATAATCTTAGTAATATTTTATACTGTTCTCTATTATCACCACTATTAATATGAGATTTCAAATATCTTCTTTCGTCGCATAGGTCCAAAATATTGTTGGTTATCCATGGTTTATTTATTTTCCTTTTGTATCCAAGGATTTCTTCAGCTGTCTCAGTTATCTTTTGTGAGAAGTATTTGGTTTTAGATTAGATACTATTATGTTTCTTGAAGCTTGTGTCAAAAATTTGTTTTAATTAATTTGTATTTATATAGTGTATTTATTTGGGGATCTTTTAATTTTTCTATGTTATATCTTTTACGAGTTGATTTTGTAGGTAATCTTTCCCTCATTTTCATATTCGCAGTTGCGATGACCATATTGTGGTAGCTGCCAATGTCGGCTCCAGGAAATGATCTGGTTCTTGTGAGGTTGATGGAGTTTTGAAATCTTGTGCTTACAAGGATAAAGTCAATTTGGTTGTGTGTTTTACCATCAGGGGAAGTCCATGTCCATCTTCTGGAAGGTTTATGGGGAAATAGAGTGTTAGTAATGGTAAGTTCATCTTGTGAGGCAAAATTGCTCAATTCAAAACCTCTTTCGTTTGTCTCCTCCCCATAGCCATATGGTCTGACAAATGGGAGATAATCCTTGCCGAAGTCTGTTCCAATTTTGACATTCCAATCGCCCTGTACAATCAAAAGGTCTTTTCTATTCACTCTGGTGATTGTTGCATTAAGTTGACCATAAAACTCCTCTACTTCGGAGTCTTCGTGATCTGTGGTTGGGGCATAGACCTGTATGATGGTGATATTGAGTGGTTTTCCTCTCAGGCGGACTAGAGCAATTCTACTATTGATAGGGTTGAATTCCATGACAGAATTTCGTGATGATTTCTGTATCAAAAATCCGACACCTTCCTGACATGGATCAGTGAACAGTAAAACACAGTTCTGCTAATAATGTATGTTTTAAAATGTTTTACTCAACTGTTGATATAAGTAAATAAAATAAGTAACAATAAAATTTAAAGTAAAAATGAAAAAAAAAAAACAGTTTAAATAATAAAATGATAAAAATAAGTTAAAATAAATAAATAAAACCACAAATATTTAAATTTTTTTCTTAAAAAAAAAAAGGAAGAAAGAGCGAAATATTGTTTTGAATTTTGAAGAACTAGCGAAAACATTTGTTTCATAGCATAATTTGCTCTCTCTTATCGTAACAGGATCGCATCTCTTCCTCCCCCCCCCCCCCACCCAAAAAGTTCATTACTTAATTCCAATTGTCAGATCTGAAACATGCGTTACAAGATTTATCTATTAATGATTCCATGCTGTGTAAATGTTTATCCATCTTTATAATAACCTTAGGGTGTCTATAATTCGAAAACGATGGCTATAATTTCTCTAATCGGTCATGACTTTGCGGCAACCCTAACAAGGAAAAACATAAGCATGTGTCAAACTACAGGAATTAATGACAGCTTCAAACAAAGCGCATTTCACACCTTAAGCAACCCTCCCATACTTTACTATAATAGCCAAATATATAGTTGCGTTTGATAATGAGGATTCGTTAGATTCTGCGGAAGTTACAGTTGGTTGAAGAAGTGCAGATGTTATCCCAATTCATAAAAGAGGGTCGAAAGGTGAATGAGGAACTATAGAACCGTGAGTTTAGTATCTGTGGTAGGGAAAAGAGAAAAAGAAATAATAATGATAATAATGACATTTGTTGTTACGTCAACCTACAGAGATAAGCGGATCGCAAACAGCTTTGTCAAGGACAAGTCCTAATTCAACAAACGTAGTTACTTGCAAAGAATTAGATACAGGAAACAGTTTGGACATCATTTATTTTGATTTCGTTAAAGGATACGACACGGTATCACACAACTGTGTTGTTTGCAAAGTGTATTGTAGAATACGATATCAAGGGCAGTCGTTTGTTGTTGTGGTGGTGTGGAATTATGATATAGACAACTAACGGTATGAAGCTAATATATTATGTCTGTTAATTGCATGTGTTCTTCTGGTGGGTTTGTCCGTTTTACGGGACGAAAAACCCGAGTTTCTGGGAGGAAAAATTCTGATTTCTCAATATTAGACCGGCTAACTCACTTCCGACATTAAGAATGAGACACTACATCAATTATTTAGAGGGTAGTTAAAGGAGAGAAGGCAGATAGTAGTATTGAGTAGCAATTCCTCCAATTGAGTTACAGCTACAACTAGCGAAATTCGACAAAGATGTTATTCCATTGTTGTTGTTCAGTTTTAATATTAATTAACTATAATGATCAAGGCCCAGTGCTTTAAGCAGATTTAAATAAATAGTTCATTGGTCTGAGAAAAAGCAATAAACACGTAGCTTTAAATTAAGCTGCTTTCATTTGGATAGCAAAAATCCGAAGGCAGCCAACCTCTATGCTGGTAAGAATAAAATCAAAATAAATAAGAATGACCACAGTTTGGTAACGGCAGTATTTTTTAATGTAAATTAAAAACGAAAGTTTGTAAACCTGTCACACATTAACGGGAGGCAGAGGGAGGGATGAGGGTTAGATAATTCGGAAATCCTGCTCTAGAGCGCAAACATTAGAATTCTTAAGGCCACTACAGGCCTCCAGCAAGCAGGGTAGCGGTCTCAGCAAGATAGTAGGCGCAGTCCTACCAATAAAATTCACTAAAATAAAACGATGATCAGACCTAATTTCAAGTATTGTATATAAGTTTGAACTTCATAAGAAAGGATATTGATATGTTGAGATATGAAAGTGTCTAGGAGAGTAATAAAGTTAGTATTTGGCATGAGCGGCTACGAGAAAAAACTTCGAGTTCGTAGGTGATACAATTTAAATAACTTATTGGAGAGGACTTCATTAAGCTATTAAGGATTTTAATAAGTTAAAATATAGAGATATTTTTACATTTTTAATGAAACTGCTTCACGCGAGCTTAGTTTTAAAGGAATCAACGCCCGTTGTATATTAGACTTGTTTTAAAAAATGTTTTAAAAGAGTAGTCAATCGTTGGACTTGACTCCAGGAAAGGGATTTGTAAATTCAAATCTGTTCTAAAGTTCTTGAGAGAATTAATTATGTGTAGTTAGCTACTTTTATTGGATAGAATTGATGTAATGAGACCATCAAAGTCATTTTTCTCCTGTGAATCTGTTTATGCTGAAACGCCGATGCTATATATAGTATTGATAAATTGTTATTATAACCTGACTCATCGCGGAAGACCAATCTACATCACACTAACCAAAGATATTTTGTTAACTGCATGTGTTCCCAGGCCGATTTTTCTGTTTGTTGGAAGAAAATACAAATTTCTGATTTTTTTTTATTTTTAAGATCTCTTCTACACCCTTCTTAAATCAGATATCACTTAAAATGTCATTATAAATCTTCCTCAAGTCTGACAACTTTCGAATCTACGTCTTTCTTACAATCAAACGGCCAAGGAAACGAGTGCGTATTGGTATTAATACAGTGGATATACTAATACTAACGCAATGTTTTAAAATAACCCTTTTTATATAGGTGTGCTTTAATAAATTTAGTTTAATCCTTTATCCAAGTGGGAGAAAACAAAGTTTGCACCTGAAAGTATCTTCAGGACTGGGGTAAGGGGGTACAACACCGGGCAACTCGTTGCAAAGATGGAGCAAGCTAACATCACTCCTATCTCAGTATCTCCCATAATGCAAAACACATCTCCTTGCGGATATGTATAATGTTATGCATTAAGGGGAGGGCCACTACCCAGACTACTTTCAACCTTTATTGAGGTCTCTTCACAGGCAACTCCTATAGGTAGAGATGACCTTGTGCTTCTGTCTCATATCTCCACTAGGGCCTGGCTCCCACTGAAGAGACCTCAATAAAGGTCGAAACTAGTCTGGGTAGTGGCCCTTCTCTTAATGCATAACATTATACATATCCGCAAGGAGATGTGTTTTGCATTATGGGAGATACTGAGATAGGAGTGATGTTAGCTTGCTCCATCTTTGCAATGAGTTGCCCGATGTTGTACCACCTTACCCCAGTCCTGAAGATACTTTTAGGTGCAAACTTTGTTTGCTCCCACTTGGATAAAGGATTAAACTAAATTTATTATAAACCAAGTGAAAAATAAACTTTCAACATCTTTCTCTAAATCCAGAGTAATTTAATAAAAAGGTGGCACACCGTTTGGCAACTCCTATAGGTAGAGATGACCTTGCTAATGCTTCTGCCTCGCATCTCCACTAGGGCCTGGCTCCCACTGAAGAGACCTCAATAAAGGTCGAAACATTATACATATCCGCAAGGAGATGTGGTTTGCATTATGGGAGATACTGAGATAGGAGTGATGTTAGCTTGCTCCATCTTTGCAACGAGTTTTCCGGTGTTGTACCACCTTATCACAGTCCTGAAGATACTTTCAGGTGCAAACTTTGTTTGCTCCCACTTGGATAAAGGATTAAACTAAATTTATTATAGTCTAACCAAGTGAAAAATAGACTTTCAACAGGTGTACTTTATTTAGGAATTCAATTGCTTCAACAACAATTCTAATTACATTAAATTCGAAGTATGGCTGGATCACTTCATGTAGTAATTTTCGATTTTGTCATAGACTAGTCAGGAAAATGTTATTATTATTATCATTATTATTATTAAGGCAACTATTTTATCGGAAAAAATAAATCGACTGATGAGAGGTGGTGCATAAAAGCTTGAAAACTTTTGCTCACAAATTAATTGCAGAAATATATTTTTATATTCATTATTTAATGAATCCAAGATGGCTGTAAAAGTTTGTTTAATGCGAATCCAAGATGGCTGTAAAAGTATTACCATATAGTATGGGAAGGTTAAGAGTTTGATAAACTTTGCTCAGAAACCAAACGTGGACCTTATTAACATGGTGGATATTACGGATCCATCCAAATTTTATAGTCAAATATAGAAAGAAATTTAAAAGTTCCGAAATTTAAGAGAGGTTCGAGAATATAACCTTCGGTATCACATACACTTTTATGCACTCTTTCTGCAATGTTATTTTGGTAAATTTCGAAACATTTAAGCTTCTTTCTATATATGATTATACAATATGGACGAGTCCATAATATCCTCCATTTTACTTTCTTATTTATAGCCAAACTTAAGCTTTCTGGCTCTATACTTGAGTAACTATACTTAAAAATTTTTCAAGTCTCTAAATAGGCAGGTAATAATTTTCATCTTCATTTTCTCTAATTTCATTCTAATATCTGCCCATGTTTCTTCTAATTCAGAGATCCAAACTGCATAAATAAACTAATTATATGCGACTGCAAACCTGTCTACTAAACATACATTTACTATCGCGGGAGAGTTATGGGTTAGATAAAAAAAAAAGCTTTTTTTTTCTTTTTAACATTTTTTCAAAAGAATATTTTTAAAAGTTGTGGCGATTTTTTCAAACGAATGGAATATCAAACGAGATAAGACTGTTTATTTTTTATAACATTAATATGTATTTAATCCATTATTTTAAAACTACGTTGCTGGTATGATAAATTACGATCATTACAATCATAATCGATGCTGACACAATAATAACTCTAGATCTAGAATCAGTACAGGAATTAAAACAAGCTATTCTGATTTTCATTTCATTGGTTTCTAGATTTGTTACACAGAGATACACTAAATCTTAATTTTTTTTTTCCCTTTTCTGAAACGAGCTTTGGTCAATATTACACTGTGTGCACGCATGCATACTTGTTACGTTTAACTGCACGCAATTATATTAGTGCAGTTTTATCGCATGCTTGCTCACAAATTAATTGCAGAAATATATTTTTATATTCATTATTTTTAAAAAAAATATTACTGGAATATAGTGAAATATACATCGGTTGAGAATATTACTCAGGGTACTTTATTAAATACATATATGTATTCAATTTATGAAGATGTGATTCGTATCTCGATTATAGCTTTAAATTGTGGATACTAAATCTGAGATGACTTCCAAACCTTGTGTGCTGGCATTCACGTTATTGAATCACTCATTTATTATTATTATTATGATGAAAATATCAAGTTTAAGGAGACTCTGCAAAAGCTAATTTGCGCTGAACGCTGTAGTCTTAGGACTCCCATATATACATTAAGACACGGAGGCTATAAAAATCATCCAGATCCAGATCATAAGCTTCAGAAAGGTAGGCATACTATTGCTATTTTTGCTTATGCTTCTATCCAATATTCTTCCTTGCCTAAATATATATAGGGGGCAGGAAAATTTTGTATTGTCTTCTTTGTACCAGTACTGTTTAAAAATAAGATCTTCCGCTCTTTCCACCGCTATGTGCATTATAAGATAGAATAGTCAACATTTGCTGTATGAATGACTACATAGAGAAACTGTGATACTTGTTAGAAAACTACTTTTACTAACCGGTTGACTTCTTTCTAGTCAGTGAAGAAAACTGTTCTGGTCGCCATTTAGTTTTTTGAGAAAGCGCTATTTTGTTTGAAACAACTAGACAACATTTTATTCGCATTTCTGTTCATGATCTGGTTGTCAAAAATAGTGCTGTAGAAATGGTCAATAGGGATGCATGTTTTGCTCATGAAGACCTGAGTCAGAATCCTATAAAGGGCTTCCCGTGAAGCAAAAAGCTATTTTCTAGTCTGTTTTTTTTCTTGATTTTTTTCCAATTAAGGCTTAGTTTCTAAGTCTAATTCAAGTTTCTGTTGGAAACAATAAATACCAATATTCATAACAAACGGATTATCACTGACTCTACTAACCACTACTGTTTGACGTGAAATAAAATGTTAGTATGGTAATTTCTGTAATGCTTGTTAACGTCACAGAATATGTACACTTACGAGTCAAAACATTATGGCCGCCTATTTGCAGTATGTTGAGTCTCTTTCGCGGAGATAATCGCTTGCATCCCTCTTGGCATTGACTCTACTAAATCACGTCTCCTGAGATATTCTGACCAACTAAACAGGATAACGTTCGCGAGGCTAGCGACAGTCCGAAACACTGGCGTCGACCGGCGGATTCTACGTTCCAAATGATCTCATAAATGATCGACGTGATTCATTCAAATCAGGAGAATTACACAGCCAGGGGAGCACAAGGAATGCTTGGATATGCTCTTTGAACCATGTCTGCACAATGCGAGCCTTGAGACACGTGGCATTGTCTGGCTGCAAGAGTCTTGAGCTATCCAGCCACATTATCACCATGTAGGCAATACATGATCCGAAATAGTCATCTGGTATGAATTAGCAGTAAAGATGTATTCAGGGGAGGTGGATGAGACGATTCAGTGATGTCCGCAAGAACAATCCTCATACTAGGAAACCGTCACCATTGGCCTGTTTCCGATCTACTGTGCAATCTGGTTGGCCCTAAACAGGCTGATTAATTATAATGTTTTGGCTCAGTGATGTACGTTACAAGAAAATGACACGTTCTAAGCAGATATCTGGTATATGTCGTAAAGGTTTCGTGGAAGTCGTCTATGAACTCCTGCTGTTCTTCGCAACAGTAAAATAAAATACAAACATAATTCTATTTTCCATATTATAGAGTACAAAAATGACCACTTGATGGTTTCTCCCTTTGCAGACATAAATATTCTATTATGTCTATTATGAATTGTAATCTCAAGTACCAAATAGTTGTGTGTGTTACTAAAATATCATCCCAAATCATAATGTAGTAAAAGAGGTGTTCTTTATTTTTTCTTTATTTTAATATTGGAAATATTTCTAGATCGGTTGGAATATGGTGAAAATTATGGCCATAAATCTGAGTTATTCGTAGATGTACAAACATGTTCTGTGGTTCTAGAGCTAGAACTGCTAGTACATAGTTTGAAAATTGCATCGCGCACACCCAAATATCTGCAGTTACATTCAAATGTAATTACGCTAAGTTTTGTTTGATGCCGAATGATGACATGGCGGAAAAAGGTAGTTCATGCAGACACTTTGTAACCTTTTGCTCGATAATTTATCCCGAACAATATAAAATCAGCTTAATAAAGTAAACTTAGCACGTTACTATATAACCAGTTAATTCGGCGCTTCACCATCATGACATTCGCTTGTCATTATAAGACAAGACAACAGCTGATATATTTTATAATTATTATAAAAATTGTAATGGAAAATATGTGAATGGTTGACAGAACCGATAACTTGGTACCTTATTTGGGATTAATATGAGGATGGTGAACTTATAATAAAGAATTCTGTTTCTTAAAGTTCTGTGAAACATTGAGTTTAGTTTGTTGGGTTTCTTGACTCAGTTAAAACAAATGCATAGATTAAAAGATACTTTAGCTGTCTTCTCAAAAACATGCAAGACCTCTTTTACTGATGTGCACAGAAGAAAATAAAATTTGTTGGAATATTGCTGTTTACAACTAATAAGTAGTCATTTTTCTTCCGACTGTTCCATGATTCTTTTCAGAAAGTATTTTATGTCTATTGTGAGTAACATTAAATTATAAGGAGGAATTCAGTTAAAAATAGTAATTTGAACTGTAGAAGAACCTTTACAAAGATACAATTAACAACAAAGATTGCGACAAAAGAATGTTAAAAAAATATATATGCATGAACGACATTAAACTTGGCCTACACTTGTGATTAACACCGATTCCATTTTTATTCATTAAGTTATTAATCGGTGCAATCATTAAAATAAAACATTGGGAATAGCCCTTTGTCGGCGGATGATCTCATCGTTACTGTAGAAACAAAGTCAATTATGAAGGGGATTTATGAAACAGTGGAGAAAGAAAGGGATGGAGAGTTTTTTAAAAATGAATACCGTGATGAGAAACGAAGAACTGTTGTTTGTGGAGATGAAGCTAGGAGGAGGATTAAATGGAGAAAACTAGTGGGAATTATAAAAGTTAACTAAGAATAAAATCCAAATGCACGTAATGCAGTGATTAGATGTGAAATATTTTAAGGGAAAAGAATATGAAATGAAGTAGAAATGGAAATACTTTATTTACTTTATTATTTAAGTGACGTCCTCGCTTTCTAAAGGACAGATCTTATCCTAGTCATCTTATCCGAGACATCAAAACATGTTAGAAGACAATTCAGGTTATGTCTGACCGCAAGATAAATTTTTGAACTAGAAATGAAAATATCGTCATTGAGTAGAGATGAGGCAAAGGGAAAAAGATTAAAAATTAAAAATTGCGACAAAACCACTGGGAAGTAAGAAAAAGTTTTAAATCTACGTTTGAAAATAATGGAAAATAAGATTAGTTTGGTTGTAATTAGTCAAAGTAACTATGAGACTATGTGTTATGTACGTTAACTGCGTGTGTATTCTGCTGGTCGTATTATTTTGTCAGACAAAAATAAAATAAAATAAAATAACCTACCTTTCCTGATCGTTTAATAAACCTAACCTTTGCAAAACATACGCCAACTTATCTAATGACAACCTCATATAAAGATGTTTGTGGTGCTATAGATGGAATACGAACCGTGGTCTGCCCAAGGACTAATGTTGATGATTATGATTACGTTAAGAAATTATTATCACTTTTCCATGATTACGTTACGCAAATGTACAATATAGAAAATAAGAATAAGTTTGGAAGAAAAGGAAGAATGATACATGCAAATAAAATGTGGGAAGTTTCTTAAAACTGTCCGTTGCGGTAACTAAACCATAAGACAGAGAAGGTATGAATTTCTTTCTGCTCACAATCATTAAATATCTACAAATAAGATGATTACGAAGAATAAAACCCACCTGAGTAAAACTTTCCGATTGCATCGTTTATAGAGACTATAATATGGCGTGGGAACAGAGTTAAGTTCTTTAAAGATGAGTTCCATCTTAGATTTTGAATTATAAATAAACACTTTACTTAAAAGGCAAAAAAAAAATGGGCAATATTACCGGCGAGCGTGAAATAAACTAAAAAAATCAGGTTTCTTGTTTAAGGAAAAATTGTGATGTCTCGATCTGATTAAGATATGATTCCCACGCCATATGATAGTATTTATCACAATAACATTATAAATCACCTGGTATGCTGTTCTTAGAAACTAAATGAATCTTACTGTATATTCATGTGACACATTTTTGCGTGAAGATGTTGTACTTTTGAATTACGCCGAAGCAACTACGACAATGAAGCCACTGGATTACGTATGGACTATAAACTCTTCAAATTCATATGAGTCTGGCAAAGCCACCTTCACTTCACAAGCCCTTATGAAAATTCTTTATCCCTAGACTGGATTTGAACCCGTATTTTTCAAAGGACATCGCCGTTATCGCTTGAGCTAGGCTCCTCGCGCGCGTGTACGTACATGTGTGGGTGTGGCAACCTCAAGTTAGGAAGATAATATTTAAACCCGACATACAGTTAAAGATATTTATATTTTTAATTATGTATTAAAGGTGTTACCTTAGTCCGATCGGTTAGCCTAGTGGCTGGGCGCTTCGCAATCATATTCCTGCGAAAGGAGTGTTCTAGGTTCGATTCCCGTCGGTGACGTGGGAGCTGAATGATCTGCCATAGCCAAGTTAGCCGGACGTGGACAGTAGGGTTTTTTTTTTCCCCCAGTTTATCCTGGGGTTTTTCATGCCGCAAAGCAGGCAAACCGGCCTTGAGAACTCAACACCACGAACATAGAATACACCGGGGCATAGGGCTGACCACCTTATCCTGTGAACGGTTTGAGGTCCGATGATTAATAAACCCTCGACACCGCAAAGTAAAAGAGGGGAAAAGGAAGATGAGATGAGATGTGTTGTTTTAGAAGAAAGACATCTAATTAAATAAAAATAATAAGTAAGAATAACTATGATTTTTCCCAAAGCGGGAAAAAAAGGTGAAAGTTATATAGCTTAAAAAATCAAAATCCTGGTCAATTGAAGGTTAGCATTTTTTTAGCTCCGACAGTTCTGTTACATATTATCCGACATATCATTTTACTAACAGTTGTTGCAGATAAATTACATTACAAACAAATTGTTTGCTGAACTTTACTATATAATCTGCATTTCTGAATGATTAAGACAGATTAGTTTTATCCAAGTGCTATTTAGAAGTGGAATGGCATCATCATCGACCTTATCTGGTCGATATAAGATATATTACCAGGATAAATCTGTTGACCTCACTGAATCAAACAGATTTATGCACAACACAAAATTGATTTTTTTTTTTTTTTTTTTTTTTTTTTTTTGCAAATAGTTGACAGTTTATCTTGCAAATTATAAATAGTTCTGCAACGCTTGAGGAAACAGAAAAAACGACAGTAAATCGTTCGGAAATATGAACCTTAATATCGGGTGCCTTATACACTGATTGTTGGAAAACCTTTCTATCTCAGCATATAGCGCTAAGAGAATTTGAACATTAAGTTCTTAGGATATTTTTACATTCATTTAACGTTGAAATTATAATAACGAATGCATTAAATTTCGCTATTTAAATGCATGTAACAGAATAAATGCAGTTCATATATTTGCAGTTATTTTAACTTCATTGTTTCGCGTGGTTGGCCAAAAAATGGTTTTTTATTTGAAGAAATATTATCATTTTAAATATTTTTATGCGTGACTTGAAATTTTATTCTGCATTTTATAGATTACTTTTGTTACATTTTCGGCACCAGTTTTAGCTCTCTGCATCTTTCTGTATATACTAGCAGATGCAGAAGGACTGCGGCTTCAGAATAAGTAAATGCATATTAGAAATTCTGTTCTGAATAGGTCAAATCAAACATGGATACCTGAAAAAAAATAATAATGATATTTTACGGCCGCAGCCATCCAAGCACATTTATTCGAGAACAACAAGTTTTGTCAGTTGGGTAATAATAACTTGCTAATTCATTGCTTTTACCGATCACTTCAGCACATATATTCCAAGTTAACCACACCGCTTATTAGTTTGCTATAGTTAATCAGCAGCCCTGCTTTATTACAGTCTTGCGTTTACTAGTACTTTATAGCGAAAGAGTTTGCTAAAATACCAGGGATTGACTAGAAATTGTTTACTCTAAACATAACTGACAATTTAGTGTGTTACTTTCAACAGTAGCCTTAACTTTAATTTGTTCTTTTGTTTCTTGCCAAATTACAAAGAACACGTGCATTGGATCAATAACAATCAGTCATGTGACGACGCATATAAATTTATTTGCTTCAAAATGCAAATATTCTTCTTAATTTTTTTTTCTTTGAAGCATTCCCTCTAGTTTTTCTCTTGCGCGATACAAAGCTTCCTCTCAGTTTTGCCTTTCTGTTTACTGTTAATTTCTTCGTCTGTGCGCTTAATTTATTATAGTTCTATAATTTTATTATTAAAGAGTTGTTTTTTTATGTGAATTTTTGTTGTAAACCTAAAGTACAAATATTAGTACCGTGCGAGGCTAAGGGGGGGGGGTGAGATAATTTTAAAACTATGCTTCTAGAGACCAAACCTGGACTTTTTCAAACTATTTCATGCTTCTGATAAGGAGCAGTGATTTCACACCAAACGATTAAATTCATCGCCCATTTAAAAATTCACGAAAATTAATGCCTGCCATAATATGCAGATCCGTGACTTGTTGGTTGGATAGTGGATAGTCAATCCACTCGGCCATTCAGACCGTCAATCTTGGTTACGAGAGTGGTCGAGAATTTTATAACTGCAAATTCAAACAAATATCAAGTTCATTAGATTCCTGTTTCAAGGTTGCAACAGGAAACCTTAACTTTCAATCTCATGACGACTTCGTAAACTGAACCAACAATAAAATGCGAAGTGAAAGTTAAGTAGCTTTAGTACAACGGATAATTTACATCCTATCGATGTAATCACTAGCTGTCTAAATAGCCCTTTTTTTCTCACATAAATTGCGACCCGGATGCTCCACCTGCAAAGTGCATTGCTGACCGTATGTAAAAGAATGAATAGGCTGCTGCAAAATGGTTATTTCGTTCTAATGAATTTATCAAAGTTACAAGGCTTATGTTAGAGAAACAGGAAGAATGCGCTAATGTTTCCCAATTTCCAACGGTTCAGAAGCTGCTTAATAGCTTTAGGCAACAGCCGGTACGAAAGAACATGGAATTTTGTGAACTGTTTTGTGATTTTCCCCCCCTTCTTCCTGTTTTGCAGAAATAAATGCAAAACAGCAATTAAAAAAACACCCTCGCAACCATATGCAACAACCAGCACAACTTTCACATTGACAGTGATTTTTTAATTATGCAGATCCCCATTGGCTCTGACTTTCAATTCCAGTTCCGAAGACCGACTCTTGTTTCTCATCTAATGCAGTGATGCGATGCAAGAAATAATACACGCAAAAGATCTCGTAGATAGCAAAAGCACCCTTAGACATTGACCACACAAAAAAAACAAGCATATCTATCTCAAAATAACTAGATTTATACGGATATAAACTATGTGGTTTCTAGTCTTAACTAGAACTTGCTGTTTATTAATTATTGCTTAGATTTTTCACAGATCTTTCACAATATCCTAACGAAGACTTCGCTCTCACAAAAGGGAGAATCATTCAAATGAATATAAGATCAAAAACTATTGGTACAGCTATTAAATATCTTCACATTACGTTGTTGCAAATTAAAGAAAGTGAGAAAGTCAACCGGAATGTCTGGGAGTATGGAGAGTGCTATAATAGTCTTTGATGCCGTGTGATTTCACCAACATTGCCGTACTTAATTGGGACTGAATGTGCAAGAATATTGTTTATGATAAGGTTGCATTAATCGGGGCATGTTTGCAGTTATTTCAGCAGACTGCACTGCGGAAACGTTTCAAAACATGAATGTTTGGTCTTGTAGAATGTACTCTGTGATAGAAGAAATCATTGAGTGTACTCGGCTATCGCCCAGGGTGACGTTATTTTTAAATACGATCCTGCATAGCCTTGCAGTTATCTAAAACAATTTTCCCGCTCGTGATAGACACTTCCTTGGCGATTGATAACACCACGCACATATTCCTTGTCTAGAAAATAAAATATTATATATGAATTTTGTCGGGGACATTTTATAGGCCCTATCAACCAAAGTCGAGGACTTGACTCTCTCTCTCTCTCTCTCTCTCTCTCTCTCTCTACTTTAATTCTAAATAATACACGGTCGTTTTGACTTGAATGTGGAATTGCATTTGTTTTTAATACAGTCGTTTTCTCCTTTGTTAAAACCAAGAAAAATACGCACTACGAACATCCAATTTTGAACTTCACGCAGTTAGGTCCAATACTTCATGATACTTCACCAGTCGAATACTTCATGATACTTCATGATGCGAATAATAAGTTTTCTAATTTTGTAAGTAATACCATTTTTCTGTGTTAGAAACTGAAATATCAAGAAATTTTTCATCGATTCAACACGCTAACCATATCATGAGTATACATTTCTATTGCAATTAGTTTCGATATCAGCAGGACTTCACTTTCTACGGATCAGCTTTCGGCGTAACTAGTGTGTGTAACTCAGTACAAATTTTGATTTGATGATTTATCTATCAAAATACTCTATTGCATGTAAAAAATTAAGGTACATTATATAATAAATATAATTCTTTCAAAAGTTTTATATAAATTAAACAATTTGCAAAGTTCCTGATGATGTTTGCAAATACACCTTTTCTTTATTAAAATGCTTTTCATACTATGGCAATGCTGTAGCCAATGAAGTTTTAACTGAGGCTCGGCTATTACCGTTACCCAGCCATGACTAGAGCTTTTAGCTCAATAACACCCCATCCACACAGATTTTTTTCATTCAGATGACGGGATAAAGAGTCAAGGACTCAGTCCATCGACCAGTTCTTTTAAGAACTTGCTGTAACCCTCCTGCCATGACCAGAGCTTATAGTTCTATATATTACCCCATCCATACATTTTTTTCTATTGACAACGGGGAATATGAAAAGCATTCTTGCTTCACCCCCCCCCCAAAAAAACTCTCTCGTCTCATTTATACTATGTTATAGGTGATAGAAACTCTGTTTATTCTATTTCACGCTATCAAAACTACAAGTAACTGCTCTAAATTTGAAATAGTGAAGCCAAGAAATCACAAAATTTTAGTTGACTTATGCGCCGCGCGGTGTGGGTTTCGTATCCTGATCAGCGCGGTGTCGAATAATAGTAGAAAGCTGAAAGGGTATGTTCTCGGACGATTACTAGCACTGAAATATTATTTTAATATTTTGTCAAATGATTCTATAATCTGTTGAAATATAATCATCATAATATTAACTTATGAAAATTGAATCATGAACGATTCTATGTTAATATATTAGTACAATGTTGCCAATGAATGTTATGATTCCATAGTTGTTCTGTGCATGAATGCAAGTGCTTGTGTTTGTGTGTGGAGGAGTGGGGATGAGCGGAGTGAAGTCAGTAGTTTAATTATCCTAATGCATACATCTTTATTTTCATTGCATTAGTAGGAGAAACAAATATTACCACTAAAATTGCTTTTCGAATAACTACGTTAGTTTTTCGTGTATGCTAATATGAAGTTCTTAAAACCGATCCCTCAATCTTTTTTGCAGCAACAGCATACTTCTATTCGATTAATAACATGAATGCAAATAAATTAATTCGCCTTCGTAAGTTACATTGTCCGAAATGTTATCGCCATAAGAAACTCACCATTTTAAACTGTACAAAATAAATAATTTTTCATCTTGATTTCGACATGTTCTCCTATAAATAACACTGAAAAGTATCTGTTTTAGGTGATCATATCATCAATTCGAGCAGAATATTAAATAACCAATTCTACCTAATGACTTGTCATTGGAAACTAATTTGTTTATCATAAAGATAAGCAATTCTTTCGGCATGCTAATTCACGGACCTCTATGCGATACTTAACAACCATTCTGGATTTTTGCTGGTTTTTCTGTAGTGTTTAGCGCATAGCGTTCTCTTTACTGCCACTTTTAGAAAACGGTTTTCATATTATGTCACCTGAATGTTAAAGTATTTAGCGCGCACGATTTTCATACAAACTTCTTTTTTCTTTTTGTCTTCTAAATGATTTTGCAATGCTATTGTGTTCATTTTTTTAATGTTGAACTTTTCCATTACCATTGCAATGTTGGTCTTTTATATCTAACTGATTGTCTGTATGAATAGATCGATGATGTAATAAGCGAACTTGCTCTCTTTCTTTTGACGGCCATTTCTGATTTTCATATCGCTTGAATTAGTTTAGTCCAAGTGCATTAGATTAGGGCTAATGCAATTCAGCCTTTTGAGCCTTGGCTACTATATCTATTCGACTGAATGATCTAAACATCATTTTTCGGGTTCATCGTTGACTATAGAACTTTGGAAAATCTTGCTTCAGTTTGAGGATATTCGAACTGTACATTACAACATATAATTAGTTTCCGTGTGTTCTAAACAGTAAAGCATAAAAATACAACCCATTCAAATACACAGTAATTAAGACTTTTGCTGTATTTTCAGTGTTTCGGTTCGAAGTGCTATTTGTTGAATGAGGTCACAGAAAGAGTTGGACACAGCGAGATTTTATCAGATAATCTCTCTCGTATTGCTCGTTAACAAAGACGTGGTTAGCCAATGATGTATATATTCTGGTGTGTGTGGAAAACAGGTATGAAACACACAAAAACAATAATAATAATAGCGATACCTAAAAGAAATCACCATGGTGCCAGAGGAGAAGAATCCATACGCCATTTTGATACTCAAACAGGTCGTTTAAACACTGCTGGTTTGCAGCAAAAAGATAATATCAAAACAATGATTTGGTATCTGACCTCTATATTGTCTTAAATTCATTGAAATGTAGTCGTTTTTTAGAAAAAAACAAAGCTGTATAGCAGTTATTTACAACTAGCACACGGATGAAAAGCTAAATATAACCCCGTTATTATACAATAAATTTTATTGAATGAAGTATTTTTCATTATTTTAATTTGATTTATTGACGAATGAATATAAGTGGAACATAGAGATTGTTTATATAAACGCAATACAGGAAAAACCTGTGACCAACGTGTAGGTAAACTGTCTATTCTCTAAACAGAAACCTACATTCAAGTTGGCTGATCCAGTTCCTTATTGAACACTGACTACTAAGTTAATCTGAACACCATTTAAAAGGCGACATTCCAGAGAGAGAGTCGACTTGAGATAGTAAGATAAAAGAGAAGAGTGAATTCCTTATGTTTGAAATAAGAAAATCGTAAACTATATGAATTCTTATAAATAACTATCATTGAATTAGAGAAAATTTAAGTAAGGGTTATCAAGACCTGAAGAGTAAGAATTCCGATTAGAAGAAGAGTATTTTACTATTCGTTAATATATTTCGGTTCATATCAGTTAGAAATTCTGATTAAGATATCATTCTTTAAATGTATAACGGTGGTATAATCTGCTGGAAACGTATGGCATGAGGATTGATGCCATCCATAGAAATACCTAAACAGGTATGGATAAGAGTATTGATTCTCGTCTTTGATCTTTATGGAGAGAGAGAGAGAGAGAGAGATGGTCTTTATGTAAAGTAATTCAGAGAATAAATTCCCTAGAGTTTCCTCTCTTCCTTACGTGTTTTTATTGAGAGTAATCAGTCTTAGGACGAATGGGATTTCAAGAATTCGCAATTTGGAAATATCTATTTCAGTAACTCACGGAATTTGCAGGGAAAAAATTTCGAATTCGAGTGCACGCCCATCTTTTTACTCTCCCGTAGAGAATATCAACAGTAATATGATGTAGACCGTTGCAAAGCGTATTTGATTTCTTTTATCTTAAGAATCAGTTGATTTGTAATTAGTCATTTCATTCATAATAATGCATCAAATTATCATCAATAACTTCAATCAGAATACAAATGGTGTGGAACATACGAAAACGAAATCCAAATCTACAATCATATTCTGATTACGTTGTATCCCTTGTTATGACCTACGATTACATGTGTATGAAGAAACGACTCAAGATATTTTGTTGCTTCGAGCAACTTGACTTTTTATACCACACATTTTTTTAAAGAAAAAAGGGCGGTAGAAAGTCGTGACACAAAAGTTATCACTCCAGGCCACTGTATGGATTTCTTATACGGTCGTTCCGGCTATGTAAGTATACTATCCTTAGTTAGAACACAAAGACTGCAGTCACTAAGACGCCAGTATCCAAAGGGATATTTGTTCTTATTCTATGATTATAGTTTACAAGGGAAAAAAATACATATAATGAATAGAACACTGCGAATCTTTCCGACGAATGACCATATTAGGTGCATAAATGAATTCTGATAGCAGTTTGACATTTTGCGCAAATAAGTATTGTATTGTATTGTATTGTTTTTCAACAGTACAGTATAAATAATAAAATATAAGTACAGTTCGCTCTGATCAGCTGCATGGACAACATGATTTTAACAGAATAGTTTTTTTGGAAATAAAAATCTCGTTTATGGAAGGGTCACTGACATTTACACTGTTTTTTCTCACATTCGTTCTACTCTATTCATATGCTGACATCGGTATAAAACTATGCACAACCTATATTAACATGGGAATGGTTAGCTGGTAATTGATCATCGCTAACAAAGAAAATGTCGCAGAAAATGTCAATTTTCTGCGACTCTGTTGACTCAAATAACCAACCAACCTTCCAACAATTCTCTAGTTGCTAAAAAGGAAACAATGAATACGATATATATATATACAGTATATATATATATATATATATATATATATCGTATCAGAACTTAAATTTTGTTTTATTTAACTTGATAATTAAATAAATATGTTTCACCGGGAAACCTGAATTATTAAACACATAACACTGAAGGGAAAAAACATCTTTGTTTACTTCAGTTGGGATTCATACCATGTGAAGGAAATGAGTAAATTACTTTCGGTTTCTTGCTTCATATTTTCTAAGAATTCATCGTCATATTTGTCTCCTTTTATAAGTATACGAACGAGAAAATGTCATACAGAAAGTGTAAATAACAAGAATTTATTGCTGTAAGCTGTCAAATGACAATGCATTATGTTGTGTTGGAATAAGACGCATTCTCGGTGAAGCATTTAGTACCTGATAAGATGTCAATAGAGTAAGAGAAACGATTACTTTAAAGCACTTCTAACAAATTAACACTCTACTCACTACGTTTGTAAACCTCGTATGATAGCGTATTGTGGAATAGAAGTTCCTCAGGCACGTTCTTGCATGCATAGTTAATATATTCACTAGACAATATCGTTTCTATTTTATACACAGGTTGTATCCGTATTCGTGTAGGATTAAGGAAGAAAGTAAATAAAGTCATCCATCTTTAAAAGTGGCACCTCAATAGGTTATAAATAATATTAAGCAATACCAAGAACCTTGAATTAAACATTAGGGAAGGAGACTCAATTTTATTATTAGAGGCTTGGTTAGTTGGAATTACGGTTGAAGCAACTAAGACGATGAATACAATATCATGTCTTAATGGTGTGTTCCTTAAACCCCAGTTCCTACAAGAAAAATTCTGCCATTTCCGTATGAAGCAGGCTAACCTACCTTCAATTGAAAAAGCCCTTATAAAAGGTCTTCGCGTCCTTTCGAACTCAGGTCTTTTCAACCAAAGGGTGAATGCTACTGCTGCACACTAAGTAAGATAAAGCGCCTGTCCATAATCTAGTACTTTAATATTTGAAAGCAATAAAAAATTAAATAAAATTCAGATGTGCTGCTCACTAGGCTATATAATTTGAACTTGAATCTGAATTTGAACCTATCCGATAGGATTTTATGAGTCGGTATTTAGTCATCCATGATTTTCATTTTTATGTTTTGAAAAGTCAAATAGTTAATCGGAAATTAAATTCTTCCTTCTCAGAATAATCATTTCAGGATATTCTTTAGACTCCAGGAAGGTCATCTATTTTCATTTAAAATTATTTCTCACATGATCTCCATCGCATTAACATGTACATTTAAGTTTCTGTATGATAAAATTCAAAAATACATTTTCATCATGGAATTTTTATTTTTGGATGTAAACATTCCTTCCTATTTTCATTATACGCTTTTAATTCTGTTTTTATAAGGTTCCAGCAAGGATATAGGCCTATGCCTTATAATTATTAATTAATCTTTATTAAATTTTGCATGATTCACATTCAAAATTATGTATAACGAAAGAGCTGTGAAATTATAGTGAAAAGTCAAAATATGTGGCAAAAACATTGGTGTTCTTGACATTGAAAATTTGGTTCATTCTGTTGCTTTTGAAACAATGGGTTAAAATTTACATACCTGTATTGTGTCTCCGAAGGCCGGTCCAAACTTCCGTGCTTAAAATGAAGTCCTGCGAATGTCTCGAGAACAGCTTTAAATTATTGAATACCAAGATGTAACGAAGAGATGCATCCAGAATGTCACAACAATAGCAGCATCTCAATGTCGTTCACCCTCCCTAAAGGACCCAAAAGGTAATCTGTGACAAGATGACAGGTCCTCAGAAAAAGGGGTTGAAGTTCTGCTCGCTCTACAAACTTCTTCCGGTCAACAGTTTACGTTATCGCTTTACGTAATCGACGAGTCGTGCGAACCGCTTCAACCTGGGCTAGCTGCCGGAGAAAATCGACGGCGGCACCCCTGCTATTCGTTCTTTCCCCGAGCACAACGATGGGCAGAGGATTAAAGACAGACTGCGAACTAGAAATCACGTGTCGGCGCCTCGCCAACCGAGAACTCCTTGAATGGCAGGAACGCCCGTGTGGTGCACTTTGGGAGGAGTCGGTCGGATATGCTGGGTGGATAAGGAGAGAGATTGATTCACTCTCGCCAATGCGAAGGCGACAACTGATGACCTGACATTAGTCCGGGAGCAACACATCTAAACATGGTTGTCCTAAAATCGTCAGAGACGACAGAGACCTTTGACTCTCGAGTAAGAATTCGCCTTTTGTACTTTCCCGCGGGGAAAAAAAAAGGAAAGAAAAAGATTCCCTTGCGACCTCACAACAAATAAAGGATAAAATAAATACAAGAAATACGATATAAAGAATTTTCCTTCCTCCACATCATTCATAAAAATTATACCAAATATTTGACACTTCGCTTCGATACATTTTGTATTTTCTGATCTTCTTCAGATAAGTCACCAATAAGGAAATCACCGAGGTCGCTCTGGAAGATTATCTTCAAGAGCTTATCTTCAAAATGATCTTTTCTACTCCCCCCTTGAAGATAGAAAATGCACAGGATACTGCGGTATCTATGTAAGAGATAGAGTAAATATTGAAAATACCTGATTATTTGCAAAGAAGATTTGGAAGCCTTTGACGTCTCCTTACTTGGAGCTGTGGTTCACTGTATATCAACCAGTTCGCATCAGGAGCATGTGTGTGTGTGTGTGTGTGTGTGTGTGTGAGAGAGAGAGAGAGAGAGAGAGAGAGAGAGAGGTACTTGGTTTTCCTTAAATATCCAAGACGCTGTAATATTGATTTCCTTCTCACTATCCATTTCAGTGACTATTTGAATTAATACCTTTAATTAATGAGTCTCTTAGCGTGCGCCATGTTATTGTATTCGAACAGTACACTTCTGGATTAGAGAAGATCTGGACTCACTGTGTTTATATAAAAATCGCTAGATGAGTTACTTAGTATGTAGGGTGATCAAAAAGTTTGTATTTTGACATTAAAGGAATTTGTTGCTCGGGTTGAAAATCTCTAGTTTTTACTTGCTTGCGTGTTACTGTGTACTAAATTTTATCATAAGACTAACGACGTTGCCATTTTATAGGTTTTCGTGTGAAGCACGTCAAGAGAAAAGCTGAAAATGAAGAAATCGCGAGTACGTGCTGTCATAAAATACTTCCTTTTGAAGGGCATGACCCTGCAGGAAGTGCATACCGACATGTAGCAGACTCATGTGAGAGATTTCGCTTCATCATATTCAACTCTTTATAGGGGTGTTGAATTTATGCTTAACAGCTTCGTGTGAAGATGCTGACCCATGTAGGGTCCGTTAATCATATTGTTTTAAGGAAATTAGGCAGAAAGTGATGATCCTTTCGCAAATGATCTTTAGTATAACTGTCAGATATTTCTAAGTCTGTCAGCATTTCTTATAGTGATGTTCACTTCACATTAACTGCTTACTTAAAGGTAAGAAAGGCTGCTGTAAGATTGATGCAGTGAATTGATAGATGAACAGATTTTTTTTTTTTTTTTAACAAAAGTTTGAACTTTGGATCATTGCTGCATTTCAACCCAAAGAAAACTCACTGAAGTAAAAATAAAACAAAATGCAGTGTTATTTTATTTTTGAATTTTATTGAATTCAAACCTACAAAAGAATAAGATTCGACATTCACGATTCTCAATTTTGTCTTATCTAGGTTGGAGCCTCCGTAGCTCAGTCGTTATTTCCTTTTGGTCGGAAAGACCTTGGTTCGATTCGCGTTCATGACGTGAGGAACTTTTATCTGGTCTCTTTCGCCTAAAAGTGAGTTAGCTAGTCAGAGGTGGGGAGGGGAGATTCACCAGGAAACTCGGGTTTTTCTTCCCTCAGAACAGGCAAACCAGCCCCGTGATCATACGCATCTACAGACATAGGACACTCCTGTAATAAGCATTAACCGACTTATTCCGTGGGATTTTTGGTTCCGAATGCCAGCATGGTAAAGTGTGGCCAAGAATATCACCTACTCATTGATATTCTTGAATATCAATGAGTAGGTGGCTTTTAGTACAATACTAAAGAGAGCTGGATTGATACGAATATTTGGTCAAACCTCTCTTTTGAGACTAATTGGATAGAAAAAATTTCTGATCGCCACTGCAGTAGCGTTCCCCGGCAGGATACCCTCGATCATCTTTCTCGTGGTCTTGTGTCTACTCGAATATGTTTCAAAATACTGTAAAGATATTCATAATAAAGACGAACGAGCAAATGTCTTCTCAATTGTACAAAGAGAAAGGCTAGTGTATACCCCATGAATAGCCCACAACTTAAGAGATCTCCGATGAACTACAGAAATGTATCACTTGATTCAAATTGCCGTTTGAATCAGCTGTTCAGCATGTTAACGAATAACTTGTAGCAGGCATACGAAGAGCCAGTTGCAATATTAGTCAGAATTCACTTTTTTTTTTCTTTTCGTGAAAAGACTCCGTGAGTTTCTAGCGAGAGGCGAAAAACAAAAAAAGAAAGAAAATTATTGAAATTTTGGACACCAAGTGGCACAAAGGCCCCAGGAAATTTTGATAAAACCTTACACCAAATCTATCAAAACCAATCACTCGTTTGATTTACATTTCTTCAATACTGCATCGAAGATCTTACGTAGGGAAAAACTGATAATAAAATATAGTTTGGTGTAGCCTCGAATTCTTTCTAATTTAGTTGAAATTATAATACTTATAAAACTGTTGCATCTCTAATGATGGCATGCTCCGCTTCCCTATCTGTGACGCTGGAGACCAGTTTGAGCTAAGGATGTTTATTCTTTTGTCTTGGGATCGAAGATACCTACGTTTTAGATGTCATAATTCGACTGTTGGCGCCTTGAGTGGAATCCCTACAAAGTACACCAATTCCATGCACTCTTTCTATACTTTCATTATTCGTTACCCATAGAATCTTAAAGTAAATTATATATTAAATATAAATTGTTCAGAATTTTATGATCTAATGAGATTTTCAAATACACCTTTTTTTTCTTTTCTTACTATTGCCATTTTTAAAGTATATTATGGTTTCATGGTACTTCATTTTGTATTTGGAGAATGATTTGATCTTAATAGTATCTACGATTATCCTCTTTATGAGTAAGAAAAAAAAAACAACAGATAAAAAAACAACCAAACTAATATTTATTGACTAACGAATCGGCACTTATCCATAGAGCAGTTGGAAGAACAACAGGACATTGCGCGCTTCTACTGGAAAAGACCTAAGTTGGATTCTCGGTGTAACGAGAGGAATCTTTATATGGGCTTTTTTCGATTGAACGTGAGTTACCGATCTCATACGGAGGTAGCAAGTTTTTATCCCCTGAGAAAATCGGTTTTTCATCCCACACACAGGCAAATTGCCAATGGAACACACGCAATTTACAGACAAGAAAGGCTATTGTTGTTGGTGGGTGGTAGATGGCATTGTGTGTTGATAGTAATAATTGTGTTGTATATAGTAGGAGGATTAAGTAGTGGAATGGGTGAACTGTATGTAGTGGAGTAGAGTAAGTAGTGTGCACTCCCACGATTAGCCCTTGGTCTCCTTGAAGGTGTCGCGTAATAATAATAATATATTCTTCAGTAAACGCTATACAAAACTAAATGAATATACGAGAACTGAGACAGGTTGGGTTTCATTGTTTCCATGACAAAAGTAGATTCTGCTTATATGGTGATAAGCTTGTTTGTTCCTGATCTTGCAAGTAATTTCAAACGTTCAGTGTTCAAATGTAAACTTACAAATACTCTTATAAATGAGGAGAAGGGAAAATTTAGATAAATACATGTATTATTTTAGCATGCTGCTCCTGCCGAAAGACTACTGAAATAAAAGAATTTGAAATGCTATTATGCATGCATGCATAACTATTATAGATCTCCTTCCATTCTCTCGCACTGTAAAACGAATAAATGCAGATTCTTTTAATTTACATTAAAATAAAAACAGAATAGGAAATAACTTTTTGACAGAATACATTCAAAATTTATTAAAAACGGTGTGTCACATCACTTCCTAGTTTTACTGTGAAAATAAACATCATGTAAAATTTTCATCTCAATGAGAAACCGAATACTTTGAATATCGTGATTCGGTTTGTCAAGGTTTTATTTAATCACAGAAATGAATTTCGAAATCACTTCTCAAAAAGTCAGAAGTTTGCGATTACAAACGCGATGTAAATAAACCTACGAATTAAAAAAAAAAAAAAGTATATATCCGTAGAAATATTTCATTAATTTTTAAAATTTAATAATTTAATAATTTTTATTTAATAAAAATTTAATAAACGAAATTTATCGTTCATTCAAGAAAACCAGAACTGTTTTATTATTAATTTTACTGTTAGATAAGCATTATAATTTTTTATATAAAGTTTCCTTTTAGTTCTATAGATTTTTCTTGCTAATTAGCCTTTATTCAAAAATTGAATGGCCTATTAATAGTCTAACAGTGTGTGTGTGTGTGTGTGTGTGTGTGTGTGTGTGTGTGTGTGTGTGTGTGTGTGTGTGTGTGTGTGTGTGTGTGTGTGTGTGTGTGTGTGAGAGAGAGAGAGAGAGAAATTATTCCTGTTGTTGTTTTAAATCCGAGTTATTATTCTTGTGTGTAGAAAAGTAAGCACAGAAATCTTCTGTTCCTCCTCCAACAATACCAGAAGAAAATTTAAGTTTAATGTATTAGTATATTATATTTAAAAAACTAGTTTGTTGCAATACCTGAATGAGTCCTTTCACTCTACAAGGATTCTGTTCTTTAGTTAAACAGGCACGGTCAAACTTAGCCGATTGCTTATATAAAAGTAAAGTAATAGTTTTTTATAACTATTTTCTTCTGGTATTGCACGAAAAAATTCCCCCGAATTTGTTAAATTGAAAGCGACTTCCCTTTCCTTCCAGTATACTACTTGAATCGCCTCTGAACATAGAAAATGAAACTTTCTTCTCGCATTTATTTCCGACGCGTAAGTCTCTTAATTGAGAAAGGGGGCCAAAAAGTTGCAACATTTTTGAAAATCTTTATATTTCCAAAGTAATTTCATTTCTGACTGCATATATTATTATTATTTTCTATCCTACTCTCTTACCGTATGCCTATTAAAATCATAGCTACCCTTGAACCAGCTATCCGTATAGTTAAAGGTCGGTTGACTGTTAGCCATTCTATAAAAGTTGGGGCTTAACGACCTAGCCCTACTCCCTTCTGGGAAATAAAAGGCGTTAGCGGATATATTATTATTATTATTATTATTATTATTATTATTATTAGAGGTTTGTGCATTTTCTTAATATCCATATATGCATACATTTAGTTTCATTGTTATATCTTCTTATAATGCATTCGCTAGTGCATATTTTAATCAAGTCGCTTTGCATCTCTGAGCTGATAGAAAAAGGGCGTGGTGTGTCCATTTTGTTCTACTAACTCATTTTCAAATTAGTAGAACCCTTGCTGATAAAGCAGCTACTTTCATTTCTCAGAGGCATGAAAGTGAAACAACTTTGTAGCAGTAAACAGTTTATCTCTTTTAATAATAAGAAAAATAAGAATTTATTTTGTTCAGATTTCGCATCGACATAGCTTTATTCCGAGAAAAATTATCTGCCTCGTCTACTCATGTTGTAAGATATAAAAAAATTTCTAGAAAAAATCAAGAAAAAAAAAAAAGAAACTATTGGTGTTAACATGGTATCGTTATTGGATATGTCAGTCATCAAAAGTAGATTTTAAAAAAGCATATTATAACCTATTCCGTTTTTATTTGTAAGAACTTAATAAGGGTTTTCTTAAGGGTATACATATATCAAAATCTTTCATTCTGAAAATATTCTTAAAACCTAAGCTCAAGTGGATGATTAGTTGGCTCTTGAAGATGAGCATGTGTTATGCATGTCATTGGCGTGTGTTCTCCACCCACAACTTATGTCTGTTAATTGCGTGAATGTGCTTTTCTGCCAGTTTGCCTGTTTTCGGTAATAAAATCTGAGTTTTTGAGAGAGAAAAAGGTCTTGCGGTATAAGATTGCTAATTCGTCTTCTCTTGAATAGCTTATATCTTTCTTTTATCGGATGGAATTCTAAACGACTGTATTAATAATTTGGAAGAGCTGATTAGAAGAAGAAGAAAACATCTTGTTGATGATTTGCGTAGTAGCCCTTTCTAACAGAACAACATCTCTCTCTCTCTCTCTCTCTCTCTCTCTCTCTCTCTCTCTCTGATACTGCCTATCTGCGAGATTACAGTCTGCCTACTGCCACCAGATGAAGCGTCTCTGCAGCACAGGCGCGAGGACGTCGGGAAATGGAAATACTTCAATTCGAATTTCAAATCTGTTTTTATAAGGGCTTTCCAAGTGAATGTCAATTAGTCAGTTTCACATAAAAGTGCATCATGTTTACATCCGGGAAACTTGAGTTCTTTATTCCTCAAAAGAAGCAAAACTACTGGACCTCATAACTAGTTTTCAACCATTATAGTTATCAAATTCTACCCATTTTTAATCGATCAAAATGAAAGAAACACCTCCATGACGAATATGGCAAGGGAATAGTTTTATTTCTTTTGATAACTTTCATTTTTTTTAATTCTATAAAACTAATTAACTGACATGAAAACACACACGCCGTTGATAAATATAATACACCGATCCTTGTGACCTCCAATCTACTCGAGATTTTCTTTACTAACCATGAGCAAATTCTTATGGAAAGACGTTATTTCACCTGATAACTCGATTTTCTGCAACAATACGTAACACATGCATTACTACCCTAATAAATCTACACATCCCTGACATTTTTTACCTGTCAGTTTCTTTAAATTGTACCATCCGTGATCATTATATCCTGGAATTATTAACACTGCTATTTTATAATCTAAAACAGGGATCGGCAACCTTTTCAGACTCACGGGCCACATTCAACTTTTATTTTTAATAATCGGGCCGCAAGCGTTTAATTAAGAGAAAATAGTGAGTGAAAAAATACTTAAGTTATCAATTTTAAAAAACACAGAAATATTTAAAGTGCGAACTATGAAACAAGCATGAAAATAAAACTCAACGAAAAATTATCACGTAAAAACAAAGTAATATAGTTTTATGCATCACAACATGTGTGTGTGTGTGTGTGTGTGTGTGTACAGTGTGTGTGTGTGTCTTTGCTTAATGTGACTTTTGTGATTGTTTTCCCTTAGCCAAATTATCTAGATCCACTTTACAACCTGAGGTGCAAATTCGAATCGAAGCATGCAAAGTTCATCAGTCAGGTCAAGAAGAAAATTTATTTTTTCTGAAACTCATGGCAGAAAATGCTTATTCACAAATGTATGTGCTTCCAAATGCGACTATCATCTTCTTTGCTAAACTGATTAATACTTCAAATTTTTTTTTGGTAAGCATCGATAAAATGTTTGGATATTTTTTAACTAAAATGCGTTCTTTAATATTTCATAGTGCTGTAATTCCAAAACTTCCATCTGTAGTTGGTTTGGTGCGTCATCAATGTCGACATTAAAAGTGTTAAAAAATAATCGCATTTCGATGCTATTTTTATGAAAATCAACAAATCTTGTTGAAACTTGTAAACGTTTGTAAATCTTCAATAATACCAATAAAAGTTTCCTTTTGTTTGTATTTCCAAGTTGCACAGGTGGTATCACGAAGTATGGGTATAAAATTATTTTTAATTTATTATTCATATTATAAAATGCATTATTTAAATAATTCAACATACAGGCCACATGCCATGTAAGTGTGGTCAACCTTTTATGGATCGCCAAAAATGCACGTTTGGGTCGCCGGTTGTTGACCCCTAATCTAAAATGTTCACGGGCACTTTTTGCGCAATCATTTTAAAACACAGTGTGTTAGATTATTTATTTCGATATACCGAAATAAATAATACATGTTTTGGTGAGGTATTGTTTAGATATGGAAAATGTATGTGAAAGTAACTTATTATA
The DNA here is from genome assembly GCF_054136105.1 of Typopeltis vanoorti. NCBI lineage: Eukaryota > Metazoa > Arthropoda > Arachnida > Uropygi > Thelyphonidae > Typopeltis > Typopeltis vanoorti. The sequence continues at coordinate 63,693,416 of NC_143556.1, forward strand.
AAAATATATCTTTAAGATAAAAACAATAAATCACTGAAGTGATTGTTCACGTCGACCAGAACTGTTGTTAAACATTCCCTAGCTTACTCTAAGGAATGTTTAACAACATAGTCAACAATGGTGTTGACTACAACATAGTCGGATGTGCAATGTCACAAGACTGTGGGCTGGTGGTACACACGTTCCATCAATATGCCAAATAAATAAATAAAAAGCATCGGGCTATGCTGTCAGTATGCCAATAATAATAATAATAATAATAATAGGGTTTAGCGAATCCAAAAGGAACGGATAATCTGTTCTGAGATAGGAACTACTACCTGAGTCGACTCCTATGAGCGAAAATAATTTCAACGAGAGCTTTCTCACGGATGTTTAAGGTCACTGTGCTTGAATTGGCATAGTCGAATTGCTCAGTCAAGGTCACGTTACAGAATCATAACACATCGACAACCGTGAGTCATAATGCTAATTAATCATGAAGTCAGTCAGTCATAACGAATGTCAGTCACAACAAAGCACCCCACAACTGTTGCACACCTTCTGGAATACTTTTTTTTTCTATAATCATGCTATGCTATTCTCTTGTTTTGGAAGACCTTCCGAATTTTAAACTGTTGATTCTTGATAAATTCTGCCCTTCTAATGACTTTGAAGTTTTTGATCGAATTTAGGCATGAAAATCTAAATCTGAATCATGATCTTCCTCTTGTTTTGTAGCTTGTCAACGTGCCATTCACCGTATCTTAAGGTTCTTTATTCGCAAACTGAGTATCTAATGTGGAGTATGTCAAAGGTTTTCGTTTGTTTTTCCGCTCTCTTTCCCTCCTTCTGAACGTCAAAGACTTATCTGTTTTGCGAATCTAAACCATGATTTTTAGTGAGATTCAAGTGAGTCAATCACTTGGTTCTTCGTGGTGCAGCGAGAAAGAGACCAATAGGTTAGTCGAACTTCAATTCCAATCTCGTCTTAGGATCATAGGAATATTTAAAAGACTTCAACTGGTCGGGGGGAAAAAATGGCAATCTGCGGAGTATTTAGCATCATTATTTTTAATAAGAAAGTCAGAATGCCTTTCTTTGTATCAATATAAGTATTCAAAAACTAATCCCGTTATTTTTTTCTGTAGATAACTTGTTACAAACTTTGAACTTGCGAAATCATGTGCGGTAACTGTTCATCGTCTGTTCGAAGTTAACAACTCATTCATTCGAAGCTAACCACGAATTTATTAAAACTTGCGAATCAGATAGTGATATTCAATGCTCATTCACTATTAACTGGATAACATCTTATGATTCGTAATACAATAAAAAGTTTTGTTTTTGTAATGCCATAGGAAACCATTATTCACCATCCCCCATTCTCTCTCTCTTCTTTCATACGATTGAACTTCTGCCCTTCTCTATCATCGCTTTTGTCTGGTCTCCAGCATTTTTAACATCACCCATCCTTCCACAAGTCTTATTTCTTCCTTGTTTACCCGATGATGAAATTCTCTGCATGTAAATGTCAGCAATTCGGATTCACTAACCGTAGGGCATTAATCTATAGATTTAGCGAGTCACTTACTTCTTTATTATCTCATGCAATGAACTTCTGCTCTCTGCGATAAAAGCAAAATTATGGTTCCATTAAACTTAAATATCGCACAGTCATTCCATTCTGTTTTATGATCATTGTTTCCCACGCCCGCTAGTCACACGTGTGTACAGAAATGCAGTTGAGACAGTTTGTATCTGATAGTCTAAGCACATCCTCGGTAGGGAGGCATGCTCCTATTTAGCTAAGTCGTAACATTGGTCTTGTGAGAGGTGGCCATAAACTATCAACCAGGAAGTGGGAGAAGTAAAGTGCCACCGGTGTTAAACCGTTCACGAACACTTATCCTCAGGCTAGAAACGGGGCTATAAGAAAGCCAGTTTAAGAGGAAATGTTCTGACTTCGGGGTGTAGTTCATCAGATTTAATTTCTATGTCTTACAGATATGTCTGTCAAAGCACTGGTCCGCGATGACAAGTGCATTAAAGGTTGGTATTCAACTTTGTACTTTACTTAATCAGAACATGTAAGAAACGCCCATTTTGGTTATAAATAATCTTTTTCTGATGGGAAATAGCATGATCATCCTCCTCCTCCTAAAGAAACTTATTTGACCTCTGTCAATTAGGTTTAGTCGAACGATCAAAGATATTTGCTATACGGTCATTGGCAACTTGCAAGGAGTAACACAGTGTCTCAAGGAAGTTGTAAGAAAGTAACTGCTGTTAAAAATTCATGAAGTACTCCTATTAATTGGAGCTTCAGATTATATCTTTCCCATAGCCAATAGATTTATAACCACTCCCGAGATGCATATAAAATTGAATCAGTACCACGTCGTTGTTCAATTGCTATAAAAGTGTACTTCCGTTTATGCAGATTTGCTACATGATTTATGTTTAACAAACCACAGTCACAGATATGACATCGCATTTGCTTTTTTTTTAAATATAATTACTTCAAAACAACTGAAGCTACTAGGCAAAACACGAGACGCAAAATGTAATATAGGAATATAAATACATTCTGTCGTCTCTAGGTTTTTCTTCTTCCCTTTATCATCCCAACAAAGATAGAGTGGATTGGTGAAAAATGGTCTTAAATTTTTAAAATCATTCCGAGAAATTTCTGAAAATTCTGAAATTTGTGCTCACAACGAATGCATCGCTCTCTTACTCTTCAGAAACCAAATGGGATAGGAATAAAACTCATATTTCGAATATTGACTATGATTACGTAATGTAATCTTAATACTTCATCGCCTTTAGTGCCTCCATGGCTCACTTGGTTTACCGACCCTTTGGATGGAAAAACTCCGGATTTGAATTTTGTCTATGACATGAGAAACCTTTATTGGGTTTTTCATTCAAATGGTGAGTTAGTTGGTGTCATATGGCGGTGGAGGGTTTTTTTCTCTCCCGGAAACTAGGGTTTTTCGTTCCTCAAAACAGGCAAATCAGCTGGAAAGCACACACACACACACACACAGTATACATACATAGAATACTTAAAGAATAAGATTAACCAACCTATTCTATCAGATTTGATTTCGACTACTTGCACGGTAAAGTGTGGGTTTACGCGTAAGCGTAAATCGGGAAGGAAGGAATGTTATATTCTTCTGGATAAACTGTTGTTATCCAAGTCTAAATATTAAAGAGAACGGATTCAAAAAAGCTGTTATAAATTAAATGTCATCTGTAAAATTTGGAAGCAGTTTAGAAACAGCTACTTTGCTCGCAGTAACTTTATTGATGTCTTTATTAGCGGTACTGTTGTCAGTTCTTGTTGTTGTTGTCACTGGAAGACAAATTGTCAATATTTTTAACTATCGAGAATGCACTAACAATTCGTAAAAAACTGCATCAACCAAGTAGCTACTTCTAATTGATTTTTATATTAATCCCACATATCAGAAGAGGTTGCAAAACTGTAGTACGTTGGGTGTCGTGTGAATAAATAATTAAGAAGAGGGAACCTTTTGATGTGTTTCTAAAACAGCTTGAGGTTGTAGTCCTTTTTTTTTTTTCTTTATTAATGGGATTTAATGCTGCAAATTTGACAGTCTGAGTCCAGTCGAATACCATTTGACATACTGAAACTTCATTCCTAGTGAAATAATATCGATCGAATTTGGGCCCTAATGATTTTAGTATGAGAGCAGGAGATCGCACTCTCTCTCTCTCTCTCTCTCTCTCTCTCTCTCTCTCTCTCTCTCTCTCTCATCACTTGGCTTAAGAGCCCTCAGCAGCGGCAGCGACTCTTAAGTCAAGAACCATCACTCTTGATACAACAATAATTTTTTCTACTGTTGACTTTATAAGTCAACAGTAGAAAAACTATAAGCTACAACAAAAATGCAATAGCAGGCATGTTACGAGCCCACGTTGGCCATATTTTATACATTAGCTGGTCGTTTCTGAGGTCTTTAAAATAAACTCTTTCTCTCTCTCTTTTCTCTCAAGTGTCATCTCCATTCAGGGGGTTAATTCATTACTCTCCACATAGTCCTCCTATCATGAGTTTATTTTGTCTCTACATAGCTCAGGCTCGGCTAGTCCTGTGGAACCACATGCTGCTGTTTTCCTTTCTTTCTTTTTTTGTTTCTCCGTATAAAAGTATTTAATCATTCTTCAACTAGTTTTCTCTTGCTGGTAGTATATTTTTCATTTTATTTAAGATTGAATTTTCAATTTCTATTATTCTTCTTCCTGTAATCTCTAGTATTATTAGATGAACTAAGTAAATACTTCTTTGGGATTTGATTTGTTTTATAATTAATTTTGATACTTTGATTTTTATTTCCAGTACTAATTTTCTCTTTTCTTACTACTATCATAAATCGGGGGGGGGGGGGGGTTAATGCAAGACCATATTTTTGCTTTGTTCATTTATTTGCACTATTAATTTTTGCAAGTATTCTCTTCCCCCCCCCCTCTTTCAGAAATCAATATAGTACCATGTGCATAATCAAGAGTAGTAATATTTTTTCCTCCTGTTTTTACTCCGTTCGCTTCATGAATACATTCAAAAATTGTTCACTGTAGAGATTGAACATAAGGAGAGAACGCACGCACCTCTAACACTTTTCTATGCTTGTTTCGGACAGTTTTTACTAATTTTTATATTTTCCGTTTGGCTAGATGGATTTATGTATATATGTATATACATAAATCTTATGTATATATATAAGAAAACTTATGGAACTTCTAGATTATCTGTTTTTCCAGTTGTTGTTTAAGCTGGCTAAATTCTCTGAAAAAACAAGTTTAAATTCGATTAATGTGAATCTTCGTACCTCAGATTACCACGGCCATCTCATAGCTTTACGGCCTTATTAGAACATATAGTTTTAGAACCATCGCTTTATGGAGTTATTTAAATATCCATCATTGCTATGCTATTTTTTTTAAAAAAAAACTGTATGTTTCTGTTTTTAAAATAATATTTTCAGGGACCAAAAGATTTATGTAGTCTGTGACGTTTATACGTATTATGTAGCATGTAATGCTATATAATACGTATAAACCAAGGATAGAAAGAGGGAGGGAGGGAGGGAGGGAGAGAGAGAGAGAGAGAGAGATGATTTTTATTTGCAGTTGTGAGAATATCACTTTCAAGCGTGAAGACTTTTAAACATTCTTGTTATCACCAAAGTCAAGTTGCTGACACCTTGTTGATAAGACACCAGTACGATAACGAATTAATGACTTAAAATGTCATTCTGAAAACGACAAACATATATATAGAATGAGAGCTAGATAAGGTTATCCTTTACTTTTCCGGCGAGAGGAGTATTGTTATTAATAGTAAGAAAATTATGAATAAGGAAAGACAAACAACCTATCCTTTCTCACTCGTAGCCTATCAGAGCACAGTGGGCCCATCGCAGTGAAACATCTGCGTAAAGTATGTATATATAAGAGCATTTTTCGTCTGTTTTCTTTAAATCAACAACACATTCTCACGTTTCCTAAAACTGACACATGATGACACCAGGATTACGTGGTAGAATTCGAATCATCCGATAAAGTAAGAAAATAAACTTATATAGAATACTCGTAAACCTCAGAACGAGATCTTGTTTGCCCAATCTCCATAAACATACTCGTGTTATTTCTACCAGAAAAAAAAATATTATTATCTTTTTCTCTGCTAATCACCTATTACTCAAATCAAAATTCTTTATTTAAAAAAAAGTAATCTTAATGTGTAAGTTTTTTATTGGTAAGTTTTCTTGGCATGTTCTGAGGAAGCTGCAGACATCACATTTACAGCATCCTCAGCAGCTAAAACGTTTTTTCTTTCATTCCCGCCAGCATTTCTGATTTGAACTACTCTCGAATCCTTCTTTTCATGGAATATTTTTTTTAACATTGAGAGTAGTGACAACATAAAATGTCACCTCAGCAAATAACAGTCTTCAGTAAAAGTTTGCTGAGTCAGCATTACTCGTCGCACTCAAAATATGTAAAACTCTAGCGCCGTCTTTCGTACAGTTAGTCATTCTGAAGGTTTTCAACCGTTGAGATATTTTATTTATCTTATACCATATCTTATTCAAAAAGTCTGGCAAGAGAAACTTTTTTTTTTCCTCAAGGATTTGTTAAGAAATTCGCTTGGAATATCTCGTATATTTTTACATGCATTTAATATCTTGAAATCGTAATTGTTTAATTGAAAAGTTTTGTAATATATGTCAGTGTATAGGGAAGATAATTTTATGTTTTCGGTAGAGAATCATTATGATCTATAGATAAGAACATTGTTATTTAAAATATCATAAAAGAACTCACACAGCATATTATTTTATTGTACAATGAAGCCTGCGGAAAATTCATGACTAAACAAACACACGTAATAACCACAGTAATAAGGTTTAATAAATAAATATTTCATCCTAAGTATCTTAGGACATCGTCAGTACAGTTAATTCAAACAATACTAGGAATAACATGCAGTTAGGGCGCATGATTACATTGGAATCCCAATATGCGTGCAGTAGCGTATTATAGAATTAAATTAAAATATATCTGGAGAAAAAAAATGATTACATTAAAATAAGATAACATATATAAAAAAAGTATTATTTTACACAATTTTGTATGACAATTTCCCATACTTTAGGAATAGCAAGAACCTCATTACGGTTTAGATTTAGTCTGTGAAGTAGGGCTTCAGCACTTTTTTTATATAAACGTTCATGTTTATATGAAGATCTATGTAGAAGTTTGTCTTTTTCCAATGTGTCCTATGGTTTGGGTTTTCAACTCCGTGTTTCGTCCGGTTACTTCACTTGGAAAGAGAAAATTTACAGGCAAGAGGAAGGAACAGCAGTGGGGACTCCCTTATTACCATACTTAGCCAACCTGTTTGTAGAATACCTTGAAGAAAACATTTTCGCATTTAAACCCAAACCAAAAATTTGACCACGATATGTCGATGACGTCTTTGCTGTCTGGGGTCATTCCGAGCGAGAACTACACCTTTTTCTAGATAAAATAAACCTTCTTCATCCTCGCATCAAATTCACGCTAGAAAAAGAATCTCCACAGGGTATCTCCTGTCTGGATTTACACATCCAAAGAAAAGAAGACGGTTCCATCTCCACTTCTGTCTATTGCAAGCCAACATTTTCAAGTCGCTACATTCACAATTCTTCTGCTCATCATCCATCTCAAAAAGTTGGCATCATTAAATCATTAGTAACTAGAGCACACAGATTCTGCTCCTCTGAAGAATCTTTGAACAAAGAATTGGAAATAATTAAAAATACAGCCATACTAAATGGATACAATCTTACAACTCAAAAAACCATCAATCACTTCCCCACACATCAACCTAGACAAAAACAAGCTCGTAGGATTCCCGTACCTTATGTCAAAGGCATCTACGAACGTCTTTCAAAAATTATGAAGACATGCAAACTTGCTACTACCTACAAAACAATCAACCATATCTATAACTTGTTACCTTCTCCTAAAGACAAACTCTCACCTCTGATGCTACCTGGCCTGTACGAGGTTCCATGCCCCTGTAAATGTTTTACTATGGACAAACAGGTAGATCTGTTCATAAACGCATTTCGGAATATCAAGACCATATCCGTCTTATCAAACCGCAGAAATCTGACCTCGCACAACACGGAGTTGAAAACCCAAACCATAGGATCCATTGGGAAAAGACTAAACTGCTACATAGATCTTTATATAAACATGAACGTTTATATAAAGAAAGTGCTGAAGCCCTAATCACACCAAATCTAAACCGTAATGAGGTTCTTGCTATTCCTAAAGTATAGGAAATTGTCATACAAAATTGTGTAAAATAATCTATTTTTTTCCCTCCAGATATTTTAAAAAAAAAATCAGCTAACGCCTTTTTATTCCCGTATAGGGAGTAGGCTAGGCCGTTTAGCCCTATCTAACTTATGGAGACTGAGTGGGCAGTTCAATCTCCACTGGCAGCCAATCAGAGATAGCTTGCTCAAGGCTGTCAATAATTAAGTGGTACACATTGAAGAGAGCCGGTTCAACAAGTGCCGCCATCTCGTGGTTCCTAACCCTAACACAATATGTTTAATGTCTGAAATAATGTGGATCCTACGATCGATTTTTCTTGAGTTTACGGGACGAAAAACCCGAGTTTCCGGGAGAAAAAATCCGCTTGTAGTGCCAGAGATCGACTAACTTGGGAACCGGTCGAAAAAAGGCTTAGAAAAATTTTGTCCTTTGACTTATTTTCCAGCAGTGCATATTAACTACCTATCTGTGACCAAGTTTCTGGAGTTCAGTTATAATGACAATACCCTTTGGTTGGAACGATCTAGGTTCGAATCCAGTACGGAATGCTCACAACCTTTATAAAAGCTCTTCAGCTGATGTTAATGTCAGTCTGGTCTCGTACGGAGTTGCCAAAAATATTTTTCCCTCTAAAAAACTGGTTTATCATTACGAAAAAAAAAAAACGGCAAACTGGACGGACCAGAAACTGAATTAACAGACATAATACACTATCTTCATAAACTTTGTTGCTTCTGTTGAATTCTAACACACACAAAATTGCAGACTATGGAGATAAGATCCTACCTTATTCTATGCAAAAATTAAAATTTCTGAAAAGTCCATTTACTTGTTCCAGAATAACGAATGGAATACATATAAATATTTCCGCTGTAAAACAAATAATCTCTCTCTCTCTCTCTCTCTCTCTCTCTGATTTAGAGGAAAGAGGGATAGAATCCTATGGTCTTTCCAAGATTTTAAATTTTTTTTTTTATATACGGCCTAAGAGCAACCAAAGGCTGTGAGTCTAGTGGTGTACTATGTGTGTAAATTGCGTCTACTTTTAGGCCGGTTTGCCTGTTCTTGATGAAAACTCCCATTCTCTGGGAGATAAAAACCCTATCTATTTCGCAATATTTTTCAGTTCATCGTAATATTCCTACTTTTCCATTTTCTATCTCTGAGTAAACAGTAAGTTCGACTGGTATTTTGTCGAAGCAAAATTCTATTATTCCGGATTGCTGTCGAACAGCAAGTACACTTGTTTGTACAAGGCCTGTCAAAAAATCTCCACCAGTTTAGATGCAAATGCAGCAATAATCATAATGATAACATTGCCTATATGTATTATGCTTAAATTACATACTTAGTACCTGGCATCTCTAATATAATACACACGACAGCAATGCTAATCTGAATGCCAATTGTAAGAATTTATGTTGAAAAGAAAAATAAAGAAATAAAAAACGGAGATGCAAATACGAGTTGGAAGAGCACATAAATATCTTGTTCAGGTTTCTGAATAGACGAAACAGAAAATAAGGGAGATGACGAGCGTGTACATAAATAGTAGTGTCAGTGCTGATGTTGGCGCTACCAGAGGTATGAAACGTGGTGGTAATAGTATCCACCAAATATACTGATGAGAATAACAAATGGCATACCATAATGACAGAAACAATAATAAACTTAATTAGAAACGTGTATAATAGTAATAGTAATATTTAGGAGCTTCTCGATGGCAATGACTTACAAGGCCTGTCTAGATATAATAATTTATTACTTCTTTAATTTTAATATCGACTTTAAACAGTGCGTTGCTCACCAAGGGCAGTTTTAGGAAATAAACACACAAGCCATTGATTAATGTTTAATAAACAAAGCTTATTGTTAGCGATCTAGAAGCGTGGTGTCGTGACAAAGCCTATAAAATGGCAGTGGATGCATTACATTCATCTCTCAACAGCGTCCTGCCCAGGGCTAATGGTAAGCTTGAGTTCGTACATTTCTCTAGGAAGTATCCTCGGGCTGTGTCTGTTCTGGCGCCATTTGAAAAACGGCAAGCCATTGAGAAAGAATAATGATAAAACCCATTCAACTAGTTCTTAAGGGTACACAATGGAGATAAATAAATTCTTCCTTCTGCTTACGAAATGAAATTTAGTTTGGTTAACCTTTATCTTGATCCTGAAGTTATTCCTGGAGGTTATTATCACTTTACCTGTGATATTACTTCATATTTCTGTTTTTGTTTAGCCTTAGAATCAAACAATTTCCCATTATTCACATCATTATTGAGTAGTCTGTCCTCTAGACTATTCTGATAATGTAGACCCTAAACTGGAGAGTTGCGAATACTCGCAATTTATTCTTTTTATTTTCAAAGATATCTTATTGTCAAAGTTGAAACATTCTGATATTTATATATTTAGAATAAAGTATATACTTAGAATATTTAAATCCTAAACGATCCACATTCATAAGAGAGCAATTGATTCAATCAACCTTTTTCTGATAGAATCATCTATGAATTTTAAACAGAATATTTCGTGTTTAATTTGAGATGTGAGAGTTGACGTCTAGAAGCATGAATAGTCAGAATGAACTTTCTTCGACTTGCAGAAGATAAGATTCGGCAAATCAAATAACCTTGAGTGAAAGACGGCATATTAAATTTCTTAAAGAGTGCAGTACCATCTTGACATCCCGCCATGTCATGGAGTGATAAAAATGTTAGTATTCACTGACGCGTACAAAGAAAGTTCAAGAAACCGCAAGTGTACAAAAAAAAATTATTGAATGGTGCTAATTTTGTAACAGGGTTAAAGACATCGGCGTTAATCTGTAAGTCGAAATAACTTTCATTGTGGGTGTAAAGATTTTTTTGCAATGAAAGGAGAGATGTCAGAGAGTTTGGCACAGAAATGATGCTGTAAGCTTTGAGCCAACGTTCGCGGTCTGATGGCATGCTTCATTTGTGTGACAGAGATGACTACTTGCAGTGGAGATCAGTTACTACAGTCTATGAAAATGATTACGACAGCAGTTATATGGCAAGGCTTCTGCATGAACACAGGTCAGCGTAAAATCTAACAGAATTATTTGATAGTCTAGTTGCAATTGGGAATGAAAGTACAGAAATAAAAATTTGGGAATTGAGTCATGTCACGTAGAAGCGAGTCAAGTTGATATGCTTAATAGAATTCTATGATGATATTGTATGTATGGTGGGATCCGTCTTAAATCTATCCTACTATTATGGGCAACGTGGCCACAAAGAAAATGAAGGTGTGTTACAAAAGTTTACTTATTCATTGCTACACATTAATATGAATTAAAACTGAAATATCTCTATATTTTTATGACTTCCACCTGCGAATTTTGTAACAGGTTAAAGATATCGGCGTTAATCTGTAAGTCGAAATAACTTTCATTGTGGGTGTAAAGATTTTATTTTGCAATGAAAGGAGAGATGTCAGAGTTTAGCGCAGAAATGATGCTGTAAGCTTTGAGCCAACGTTCGTAGTCTGATGGCATGTTTAATTTGTGTGACAGAGATGACTACTTGCAGTGGCGATCAGTTGCTACAGTCTATGAAAATGATTAGTTATATGGCAAGGCTGTAAGGTTGTAAACCTATAATACATCAGTACCATCGGTAGTGATGTATTATATAAATATAAATAAATAAATAAATAAAACTAAATAAATATAAATATATAACTGTTTCTTTTAAAGTGTAAAAGTGTGGTTACACACTTTTACACTTTAAAATGTTCATTTTAAAGTGTAAAGTGAAAGTTTTACACTTAAAAGTGAATATTAATTTTGATAAAATTCCAAAAGGGGGGATACGTCTTTACTATGCGCGTTTATATTTAGCACTTTTAAACACTCGGAGTAGTAATCAAAATATTTATTTGCTATCAACACTTGGGGACAAAACTTTAATGAATTTTAAGATATTATTGTGAATTTTCGAGAGCCCATACAAATACAGTGGGCATTTTTATTCTGTTGATGCTGGTCTTCAGCCAGCGTTCTATTCAATATTTCATTGATATTGCTCTAGACAAGGGAAAAAAGGGAACAAGGAAGACATAAAAAAACTATCGTCCAATCTGTTTACTCTCTCTCACATATATAAAATCATGAACAGAGTAATGCTGAATAGAATCCAAAGCACACTCGAAGACAACTCCAGTAGAGGGAAAGCAGGATTAAGAAGAGGCTTCTCCACAATAGATCATATCCAGGTCATTTCACAACTAACGGAAAAATGCAGAGAATACCGAATCCCTCTATGTTTCCTCTGTATTGATTTAAAAAAAAGCATTTGATACCATAGAACACAATGCAGTCATCAGTGCCTTACTGTAAATAAATGTGGATCCTACTTATATCCACATGATAAAAGAAATTAACAAAAATCAGACCGCACAAATAACCCTATTTGATCAACCTATAAATACAGATATAAAGAGAGGCGTCTGCCAAGGCGATGTGATCTCCCCAAATCTATTTACCAGAACTTTAGAATACATTCCGAAAAAAAAAAGACCTAAATGGAGGAATAAGCATAGATGGTGAAAAACTACAAATCCTTATGTTTACCGATGATCTAGTACTGATATCCCACAACCCAAAAGACCTAGAAGAAATGGGTGAAAAAATATACACAAACAGCAGTAAGATAGGCTTAGAAATAAATCTAAAAAAACAAAAATGGATCAAAAACATCTACACAAGTGACACTCACCTATGTATTAATAACATCCATATAGAACAAGTTGACTCCTACTATTACTTAGGACAAACAATAAAAATGAATAACGATTTATCTGAAGAACTAGCAAAAAGAAAGAAAGCTGCATGGCTATCATTCAACAGACTAAAAGAAATACTTACTGATCCAAATCTTGACATCTCTGCGAAGGCAAAACTATTTAATAGTGACATTCTTCCATCACTCACATATGGATCAGAAACATGGAACACGACAAGAAAAGAAGAAGAGACTCTCAGAATAACTCAGTTTGCAATAGAACGTAGGATTTGTAATATCAGCAAAATGGAACATGTCAGAAACACGGAACTAAGAAAGATATCAGGCATAAAAGATGTGGTAACTGCAGTATATGAAAGCAAGATGAGATGGGCAGGTCACATAGCCAGACTTAGGGATAACAGATGGACATATAGAATACTCAACTGGCAACTAAGAATAAAGAGAAAACCAGGAAGACCACCTACAAGATGGGAAGATCCACTGGTGAAATCAATGGATATAACATGGGAGAGAGAGGCTCAAGATTGAGATCGTTGGAGACATCTTTGTGACCTGCACTCATGGAGAAATCCTGAGTGAAACACAGGTCCATCAAGGTAATTGCTCTAGACTACCTGTATCTGCTTCTTCATGTTTTCGACATTCGTACGAAATTTCTACGTTGCTTGAGCAAAAATCAATAAACAGGAAAGAAGATTGTTGATCTGTAAAGCATTGTCGGTCTATAGAAAAACTTTGGTTTAGTCCTGCATTCGACATCAAAGGCACATTGGCAATTTACGTCAATGTATTTTGATTCAGTGTATCCATCTCATTCATATCTTTATTAAACTAATTCCACTCTGCATAATGTATGAAATATTTTCCTCTAGTATCTTGATTATCAGTTGCTCAAGGATCTATCAGCAGTGACTGGAACTGAATTTTAATAGAGAATGTCCTTCATGTCATGACCTTGATTACAAAAGAATATACCTATCGATGTCACAATAGTATCACTCTGTTGTTTTTCCTAATGAATGTCACGTCCCAATGTAAATTTCCTAAGAAATTGTTTTCCATAAATACCACTGACTGAGAGAAAATCCGAAAGAAGCGTTACTGATTTTTATGCCAACCAAATCCTGTTAAATAAATGCTATATTAAATCTACCTACTCCGCTACACCTCACTGGTCATCAAGCATACTACATCCATCTGTGTGTGTGTGTGTGTGTGTGTGTGTGTGTGTGTGTGTGTGTGTGTGTGTGTGTGTGTGTGTGTGTGTGTGTGTGGAGGAGGAGGAGTCAGTTACTCTTATAGCATGCCCGCCAACGAATCATTGACGGAATGAAGGCTACAGTTGAAATGGTATACCAACAGATGTGAGTTCTACGAATTATTACTAGTTCAAAGATCATCAAATAGCATCTGTCGATTGATTCTGATTTGAAAAGCTTGACGAGAGAGTCTAATTTCTGATTTAATACAGTTCTTGATATAGTTGCACGAATCGCTGTTTCGCAAGTGGAGGACATTTTCTAAGATCACGCATATTCACTTAAGCTATGAAAAAAAAAAATTCGAACTACATCCTATTTAAAGCAATGCGATTGTTTAAAAAAAAAAGACTAAAAAGAAAAGAAGGAGAATTCTGATTTTCTACTTCGGTATAGGGATAGGCTACTTCAATAACACTAGCGTGGAAAACTCGCGGAATATGATATTCGGACTTCACTGGCAGAATGATGCCCTCCATCAAGGGCAATGCTAACTCACTCATTCCAAAGATTTGCTGTTTCTAAATATTTCAATAATCCAAGATTATCTTGATTCATCTAAAATTGCAAAGCACATATAAAATAAAAGAAACAAAAATAATAAAACATAGTTTTATTTTATTTTCCTTTCTTCCTCGGAGCTTGTTTGATCAACAAGGCTGTGAATGCTTTGAATTATTTCTCCCGAAACAACTAAGACTATGAGGCTAGTGTATTATATCTGTAAATTGCGTATGTTTTTCTGGACGGTTTGTCTGTTGTCTGGACGAAAAACCCAAGTATCTCTTTCCGGGAGGTAAAACTCCAATTCAGCATGAAACTGGCTATCTTATCCTCAGCCGCTCATCTTAAGCAGGTCAATGCGAAACGATTGCTGCTAACTATTCCCATGCTATATTTGTATATTATAATAAGGCAGGAAGAAGTGTTTTGAGTTCTTCTGTTTAATCTTCTTTTTTTAGCAGGAAAAAAAAAAGAATCCTGACTTGTAATTATTCCAAAACATTTCCGACTTCCTATACTTTCTATTCTCCCTTTTATTCCTTTACCTTGTTTCGTTCATCTTCCCAGCCTTGATTTACGAAATCACACGAAATGACAAGAAGAATGCGGTCACTAAGACAATGTTAAAGACGAGGGAGGTATGACCTTGGCAGCAAAATGCAACCAAGGGAAGTTACCGATTCCAACATGCAAAAAAAAAAAAAAAAAAAAAGAGAGACGTGACTGCATTTGATAATGTGAAACCGCAGTGAAGTAGGTCTGAGGCATTCGAGTTAACAGTAGACCTCCAAAGATAAAACTCTAATCAGAATGTGACAAAGAAATCTAAAAATAAGATAAAAGGGTGCACAAAAAAGTGTCCTGCGTGTATAGAAGTGCCGATAGTAAATTAAAAAAAAAAAAAAACGGGATGGCATGATTGTAATGAGAATCAGACCAATAAGCTTTGTGGCCATTGGAAATAGTAGATGTTTATAGGAGTGTTGAGAGTTCTTAGAACGCACATAAATGGAGGAATGAATAATAATGAAGCAATAAAAGTAGAATAATAGCAGATTAAAGAATAAAAACCTTTTTTTTTGTTGTTGAACTGGGAGAGACTAAAGACTAAAAGAATGAAGACGGAATACTGACTATTTTTTAAGATAAACAATGTTAATCTTGGCAGGTGATTCTCTAACTTTGGGAACAATCATCTGACGTGATAATTAGCTGCTTCTGTTACCTTGGATATTTGTAGTGACTTGATTTATGATCGGGAAAACTGACATTAGTCACCTATATGTTTACGTCTATCCTTTGCAAACAAAAGCCTCCTACTTGACGGAATTCACTTTCCAAGAGCCATGCATCCTATTGACTGCCGAAAGCATATGATTTAAAGAAATCCGAATTTTCACCTATGAACATGAGAGCCACACACACACACACACACACACACACACACATGAACCTTGAAGAACACCTGTAATTATGGATGACCTTCTGTGAATAGACGCAAGATCATGTTTTCTTCTTCTTCGTACAAATCAGATGGTTTATGAATGGGTGATCCATTCTGTTATCCAAGTCATAAACATAGATATTATCAGTCAAACGCTTTTGTCTTTTTCTTCAAACAAGTCTTGAAATGTGCAGGCTGTATAAATAACTTTTATAGAACTTTGCGAAAGTGTTATACTACTTTTTTTTTTCCTCTCCTGTAGTAGCAAATATAAATTATGTCTATTTAAATTCCTCAACTTAGAATAATTTGTGTTTACGAAAAGATGATTTTTTTTTTTTAGTCACACGTAACCTGCATAGGATTCTTCCCGAAGCAGTTAATTTCAAAGTCCATTGCTTACTGTTTCTTAGTTATAATTTATGTCAATGAAGCAATGACACTAATAGCATTAACGAAAGCTAAAATATCATTAGAATACGAATCACGTTTGTGTTTGGAGATGGGAAGCGATTCGTTAGTACCGCCATCTTCTGGTCACATATGAAAGTAAATCGTTAAACTGATTTCAATTATAGCAATGTGTTAAATTGATGCGTGATATGTCCGCCGTGGAGCACAGAGTTACTTCGACAATGCAAAATTATTGTTGGATTATTATTTTTTATATTTTTTATATCTTATTTTTTAAAAAATGGATGGGTATACTCGATAGCATGTATGAAAATATACTTGATATCACTCAGCACAGAATAGGGAAAACTGGGGCTAGGTCTAAAAGATATTTCCCAACTCATCATTGGGACAATGAATAGGGATCATTGTCCCAATTGATTCTAAATGTCCCAATTGTCATGCCCCAATGATGTGAAATAATGTCACATCATTGGGACATGATAGTAATGAGGAAACAAAGATTTTAATAATGTTATAATTAGTCCTAATAAGGGGGGAAATATGTGTATATTACTCACACGCTTCAACACAAGGCATTTATTTATAGGTCTTATTGTAAATATAATTTTCTTTTTCTATAAGGTGAATAGGTCTGGTTAGCAGAATGATAACTTACGTCATCGCTTTGTCGCTGACAGGTTGTAAATTCCAGTCCCACTGTAGATATACATGTGTGCCATGATTTGCTTGATGTGGTAGGTGATTTTCCTCATCACCTTTCTTCTGTCAATTCCTAAGTCTTGACCATTGGCAGAAGCATGTATAATATGAGTTTCCTTCTGGAAAGTCATATTTTTAACTCCAAAGCTCAAAATTGACCATAGAGAACAATAAGAAGACGTATTTCACATAATGGCTTTTGTGATTTAAGTCCACGAGATGGTGTCACTTGTCTGCTGTAATCTGTCTCCTGTATCTTTTGATTCATTTGATAGCTCGAGCTCAGCTATCAGTGACATCTGAAGAGTGGAAACAGGCTACCAACCTATCTTAAAACATATTAGGATTCAAGCAGCTGTACTTGCTCCCTTCAGAATAACAGAGGCCTTAGAGGAGATATATTAAAATGCAATAATACCCTCGGAATGTTGTAAAGTTGCTCATAACGTTAGACAAAATCAACGCGAACCATTAGTGGCTGAACTCGGAAAATAAAGATGCTCGAAAATTTAGTTTTCTGATACCCTCCCCCCCCCACACACACACACAAATAAATCGCATGTTCTCAATAATAATCAATCATTAAGCTCTCTCTTTCTCCATTTTCAATCTTGATTCAGTATAAAATTCTTATCATGTATTTCATCTGAGGAGGAGAATTAAAATACTTAATCTTTAACTGTTGCTTAAAGATTTTCGTTAGCGGAAAATGCAAAAATCAAGGTTGCGCTCGACCCAACACTACGCCGCATCTCTTATTTATCTAGATGGTGCACTTCGCGTGATTTTATTTGACACTACATGCAATATTGGAACTCCCTTCCTTACGTAGTATTATCTAAAGACTGTCTTCAAGGGGAAAAAAAACATTAACAAGTTCCTTTTCTTTTCCTAATCTTGACGTGTTGGATTAATATAAAAATATGAAAATAATCAAAACTTTATTTCTGGAATTCAGTTGCAATGATTTCTATTCTACCACTCTGAGCAAAGATTATGGAAAAGGTTTTTTTAGTTATTCTTTCTATAGGATGTTCTTAATCTGCAGTATCTTCTAATGAAGTATTAAAATGATAGATCTACTGTTTTTTTCCCTTTCCCAGTTTAGCTCTCTGGTTTAGCATACGTGGGCCTCTCGGCCGAATACAATTAAAAAAATATAAATAGCAGAAGCACATTTAATAAACCTCATGTGCAGTCACTCCATTATATATTATATATTACATTTGAGATACTGTAAAAGAACTTCGTGTCTCTTCCCCCCCGCCCCCATACACGACTTAGTGGTTATTTCTCGGAGGTGAATGAATGATAAAAGTCTTATTACCACACTGACAATGCCAACATATCCATAATTATATCATCATAACTACCTGCTGGGTAGAAATAAATCTTTTAGCTGAATATGTGTCCAGTTCAATGACGAAGAGTGAATATTTATCCAGTTTATTTGACGTATATCCAACCGCTTGAGTTCTCATTTTTATTTTTATTGTCACTGCAGATCTAAAATGTTTTAAAATCGCTCTCCTTCTAAAGAATAGTAAGAGTAGAAAAGGTTGCGATTGAAGTAAGTCTATTGCAAGATGAACTTTGTTGGAAAATGTATATCCAAGATACACTGTTTAAGATGAGTTTCTCATGTGCCGCAATCATAATAATAATAATAACTTATGTAGCGAAGTACACTAAGTATTGCGGTATATCATTTGGTTGTTATTAGCAGGTTTGGATTGATCAACATATTCATCCTCATCTAGAGCAGTGGTTACGGCCTTAGTCATACACCCAAGACTGTAGCCCTCGCTTTGCTCATTCTCTTATCTTAAGTGTTTAAGAAAAGTAACTCGAAAATACCCGGAAACCGCTACGTACATTCTAGATAAAATTTTGATTTTAGAATAACTGTTTTTTTTTTTTCAGCTTATTTTTAACTCCTCAGATTCAATTGCTTCATCATCTCAATAAATATAGCAGTAAAATAAAAGTGCATTTAAAAATATTTTTTTTATTTACTTATTAGGAGCGTCGCCATTTTATATTTGATATTTAATTGAGATAAATACCGTATTCAGTATGATGCAGATGAAGTGAATACATATTTCAATCGCTTCTTGATAGACACGTGTGTTACTTATGTAACACTGTCATTCAGTTCTTCAACGCACATATATCCGCCATTTAGAGTGGAAACAAAGGTTGTTCTTTATCTTCTTTTTTGTTGTTGATTTTTTTTTTTTGTCTTTGTCACTCACTTTGATCTGAAGAACGAATGGTTCCCCTTTAGATGAAGCGATTGCTCAAATCGTTACTTCCAGGCAAAAAGGTTTCTTTCTCCTGTACCTTCCTAAACTGAAAAGCGTAAGAGGCCTTTACTGAAACTCGACAACTTCCGCAAAAATCTTTATCAGAGTTTTACGAAACTCTTAAAGTTGAAGTTAATCGTTTAAGCAACCGCTAGCAAAGTAAAAGAAAAAGAAGGGAGGAAAGTAAAGAAAGATAAACACAGGGAAGGGGCGGGGGGGGGGGAAACAGAAGAGCAAGGCTAAGATATACGACAATGTTGTGACAGAGAGGGAATTTTTTTTTATCGGTTATCTCTTTTGCTTTTCTACTAAGCGACCCGTCTCCCAATAGGCCTTAGGGTGATGGCGCAGGTGCAGTGTTGATCTACACCTCGCTCTGATCTCGCTCTCTCTCTCACTCACTTTGTGTGTGTGTGTGTGTGTGTGTGTGTGTGTGTGTGTGTGTGTGTGTGTGTGTGTGTGTGTGTGTGTGTGTGTGTGTGTGTGTGTGACAGAGAGAGATAAAACAAAGACAAAGATAGCGCAGCAGATGGCCGTCATGGGCCTGCCTATCCAAACGGACATGAAAACATGAGTAACCTTCGGTATAACACATTGTTTAGTCTCTTTACGTGTTCACTCCAAGATGGCTTTGATCTCAACTATTGTTATCGTTCAAGCAGAAATGCACTGATTTAACCGCGTGCGAATTATGTAGGATGCTAGCGTAGCATGGTTCGCAAGATATGTCATACCTACTGCCGATCAGTGACCAACTGTTTAGAAACACAGCATGACTGCGGCTCTTGTGTTCGCTTTGTAGTTGGTGTCCAGTTACACGGAGACAACTTCCTGGAAAATTTGCAATTCTATTTTTTAAAAATTAACCTCATTTATACAGCCTAAATGAATTTTTATGGCTAACTAAAGATAACGATGAATGTATGTTGTTCTTTTTTTATCGCTCTTCTACCAGGAAACTTAATTAAGATGGCAACAGCATAAACTCGCGATTGTCCCATTTAACATAGCACCTCCTGCGCAGTCGCTACTTGTGCTTCCGTTGAAAAGAATTACAATTTAATCCCCTTGGGTGCAAAGAATTTCTTTGAAGTATTTCACTTGATAGTGAATTAACCGGCTTCAATGAAGGCGTAAGAGTTTTGCTTAAAATTCTTTTAAGCAAAACCCTTACGCAAAACGCATGGTAAATGAGTGGAATAAGCTTCCAGAGTCTGTTGTAGGTGCTACGACCGTGAATGAGTTCAAGGCAAGGTATGATAGATACTGTGTGAATGTTGAATAGTTGTTCTTGACATGATGTTAGGGCCTCCCTCGATGAGTCTGTCGACTCCTTGGAGTTTCCCGGAACAACAACAATAATAATAATAATAAAAATCTTTAAAAAACTTAATCTTTTTTTTTTTTTTTTAAGTATTTGGTCAGCAACGTTTGGTCTTGCTTACATTGCTGGCCAAAAACTCCATCTTCCAAGCTTCACGCTTACCAGCAAACTTGCCTTCTCTTTGCTTTATTATTAAGGAAAATCCGATCAATGAATCACACAAAAAAAAGTTAAATTCATTGTAAATTTAAATCACTTAAAATAAATGCATTCGTATGCACTCACTGTAATGATGATCATCAATTCTAACGACCGTTATGGGCGATGTCACGATCTTGTTTTCACATAAGTTTTAATTTATTCAAATTTGCAATCAAAATAATTTTCTAAAAAATCCTTTAAATTACAACTCAATAATAAACATAGCTTATTAAATGCCGGCCTGGTTGGCCGAGTGGTTAGCGTATCCGCTCTCCAGCCTAAAGGCTGCGGGTTCAAATCCCTCCGTGGGCATGGATGTTTGTGATTGTCTGTGAAAATACTAGTGGTGATGGTTGACGGTAGATGGCGTTGGTGTAGATGATGAAGGTAGTTGCTGTGGGTGGAGTGGTGGAGACGGAGAGTTGTAGAGTAGATGTCCTCCCTCGATGAGTCTTTGGACTCCCTGGAGTGTTACGTAATAATAATAATTATCTTATCATACCTACTTAGTGCAACGATTAGAGTGCTCTCTACCGGTGTTTTTATGAACTTCTCTCTTAAACTGTAACTCTTTCCAATCGTAATAAAGAACATATTACTAATACTACTGCATATTAGTATTAGATTAATATTTGTTGTTGGTGGTGGTGTTGCTAGTGAATAATATGTATTTGAATTTTAATACAGGTATTAGAATTCTAATATAGAAGCGTTTAGAAAGTTGAACTAGATCATCATTTGTTGCACTTGTTTTTTTTTTTTTTTTAAATTTAAAAACAAGTGCAACCCACTCACCTAATTTTTCCTTTCTATGAGAAAGGAGGACACTTTTTCCTTACGGAAGCATCCGTAAGGAAAGAAGGGATGAGAACACACACGCATCAGGTAATGCTTCTTTAACTTAATGGTTACGGCGCCAACTGAGCCTTAAGCAACTGATCACACATGTGATAGCGGAACTCCGACCATGAGAATGTCGTGTTAACCTCATCCGAATGATAAATTGCGTGAGATTTCAACTAAATAAGAAATGCATTTCAATAAATGTCAAAATTTATCGACAGTTCTGTGACCTGTTGCACTTCACTATTGAAATATTCTAACCAGTTATCTTTTTTTTATTGGAATGAATAAGCTGTTCATTGAATCCTGTCGAACTCGGTAGTCCTCCCTGATTATAATTGATGCTTCCTCATTTTAAATATTCTGTAGTGCTTTGAATTTGCAGTTTATAACTAGAGATGAAAGGATAAATACGAAATGTGAACTTTTTAAAAGTGATTATAAGGATCTGATACTCCTGATTTTATACGAACTCCTTACTAATTATTCAAAACGTCTCGAATTCTGAACCAGATACTTGAATCCGATATTTACAAATACAAACACATAATTGAAAACATTCAATATTCATTTTGATAATTTATATTAAAAATACACATGTTATTAAGGAATAAATCATTCATTTGCAGCTAAAAGTAACCTACTCATATTTGGTGTAAAATTTAATCCGTTCTGAAATAAAATTCGCAAACAACTTGCATAAGCATGCGAAAAAAGATGCAAGTTAAAATACGGTGAAAATTCTTAAAAACTAGTATGTCGAAATTAGGAAAGCAAATTTTGTAGAAATCTTTTCCATCCATTTCATAAGCCTCTCTGTTATTATTTCGTATTTATCGATTTCTGCAATCAGAATATTTAGAGTAACCTAAGGTCATACGTTCAGAAATGACTAATGCACACCACTACCGACACATGTTTGGATTTTGTGTGAAGCAAGTTATTCTTATTACTATTACCCAAAACGCATTACTCGTCTATATTTTAGACAGCTCGTATGATGATTAAACACAACAGGAAATCATAAATCTCCCTTAAGTATATACGACTAATGAGATTTTGCATAATTCTATAAAAACTTGCTTCACACGAAACACAGACCACTACTGCCACCTATGTGATAGAAAGTGAATTGTGAATATTTAATTTCTTTTTTTCAAGTGAAAATGGAAATATAAAATAGGTAAGTGATTAAACATTATCTTGCGTCCAACGACAAGCATCAGCTTGTCAGTGTATTATTCTATCGTACTATATCATGACAATTTATTCCAATTTTAACATTTTTAAACTATTGATTTAATTTAGTCTTTCAAAGTGTCAGAAACAATGAAATAAAAAAAAATTAAAAAAAAAAAAACTATACGATGTAGTGATCGCTGAAAATATTCCAAAAGTTGTTTTCAACGAAACTCTATACGTTTCAACCACCATCTAACAACCCTTGAAATTTGACTCTGGCAGCCACTCGGTTTAAGAGTATTAAAAAAAAAAACGTTCAAACCCGTCACCCGCGGCTGTTCAACCAAGTGTGTTACGTATCCGTTTGGCAAGAGTTGGAGGAACAAAGCCAAATTAGAACGCAGCTCAGCAACAAACAGCTCTTTGTGCAGCACCTCCCTATTAATTCAAGATAAATGAGCGAAACTTCGAAGATCCAGTTAATCAAGCAGCATAAACCCAACCCCCATTTCCACTTCTTGTAACTCCTGATTTATTGTGCGTCTCTTCATCTTTACTCTGCAGCCACTCGCCTGAGACGAAAACCCTTGTCATCTTTCCGCCTGCTTCCAATAGAAATACATCTCGCAGTCGGGCTCTTTACGAACAATTATAATAACCACAGTCAAGGGCATTCATTTTCTTTGTCACGCCACCGTTTACAGATGGCACATGCGATTAAAAACTAGAGAGAGAGAGAGAGAGAGAGAGAGATTGTGTTTCTTGAAAGGCAGAGGTAGACATCACTGTTGCGTGTCCTGACATAATCACTTATCTGCTAGCCTGAGTTGAAAAGGCAGATAATAATCTATCGGTGTTCTCTTTTTTATTGAATCCAACATGTTGAAACTGTGCCAGATATTTTACTCGTTAGCATGGCCGTCACATAAAGAATACTCTTCAAGGCAGTTCCCTCCGAAATAAAACCAACAAACAAGCCGTTTCTGTAAAGAGGGTTAAGCGTTAGGTGAAGTGGAAGAAGAAAACGACTTTGTTTGTACAAGTCCGTGATGAATACGTAGTTCGGATTTAGCAATTTCCGAAATAAACCAGTCTGAAATATTGTGGCTATATAAGATGCTATGGTGAAGAAGACGTTTCGGATGTTAGTGATTTATTTTTATTCCTTTTAAAAGAAAAAAAAATAAGAAATATAAATATGAATATGGTGACGTGCATTTTCTTGATTTTAATTCAGAGTGCAAATCTCTGAATATTCGAAGTTCTAAGACAATGTTTCTTAATTTTTTTTTGAGGCTGATGAATCCTCTTGAGAATCCACCTTTACGTAAGTGAATTCTCGACAGTCACTGCAACGGAGTAGGATCCAAAACGTCCGTATCCTCCTTGTATTTTATGTAGAGGTGAACAGGTAATTTTTCTTCAAAATTTTCAGTGTTATGCCTAAGGAAAGATCTGCCAACATAGATATTCTTTCAATGATAGAACATTTCTTTTACCACCGAAATTGAACGGATCTAAAACCCACAGAGTCCTCTTGGATCCTTCAGATGAAATTTCTGTTGTTTTAACACAAATGTAACTTACACTGTTTACTCATATTGGTAAATATATTTAATAAATAATTACAGTAATATTAACGTCTTCAGTACGCTGTAATAACTGGCGAATCACGCCCCCCTGCCAACGATAAAGACCGTCCCTCCCGTACACATGTGCATAGGTTCGGCTCAGACTGTATTTTTTCTATTCACTGAATTTTTTTTTTTTCTTCAGAAACTACACATAATGCAAGTCGTAACTATCTGTATTTCGGAAGGCTACAAAGTTTTCGCCGTACTAGTCCTGTCTATTCCATAAGACATCTGAAAAACTTGGATGTATAGATGTCGTAATGATTTTTTTTTTTTTAAATACTATATCGTGAAATACTCAAGCGGCGATGGAAAAAACGAGAGTTTCAAATCAACCAATTGGCTAAATTGTATTTATTTTAGGCCCTGATACTACCTTATGATTGAACTCCAATCGCACTCACATACCTCATCAAGAATTAACCATTTGCCTGTTCGAGTGTCATCGGTATTTTCATCTCACTCTCAATTTCCCCTTCTCTCTATATTTATCCACTTCTTCTTCCTCTTCATCTTGTTTCCTTTTTTTCCCTTCTCCTTGTATTCCTTGAATAATTATGAATATCTAATTTTCTTCTGATATATTTACTTTTATACGAACTAATTTTATGCGTCATTTAATTATTATTAAAAATTCTCGTTTCTGCTTCTGCTTCTTGTGTTTTGTTTTTTATCTTTTATATTTTAATATTTTTTATCTGTCAGTTACCATCTCTGTATGAGAGTAACCAACTTGCTTTCAATTGAAATAAAACATGAAAAAGCGTTCTTCGTTTCTTATTCGGGATTCTTACTCTGTTTTTTCCGGTCACAATGCACGTGCACTTCCGACTGAGCCACTGAGACAATCGAAACTATTTCAGCATTAAAGAAGGGGGAAAAAATTAATATTTTAAAATTAAAATGCAAATTTATTTCAGTCTTCTTTGGAATTTTAGAAAGATAATGCATAAGATTAGCTAGTCACGTTAGGAATACGTGACTAGCAAATCTTATACATTATCTTAAATCAGTCTCGTAATTAGACATGAACAAGATATGTCAATGATTAAGGAATGATCTGTTATTTACAGCGACAATTAAGAATGAAGTTTAGAGAACTATGATGTAAGTTATCCCACTGGTGATGACGAGAAACTAATGAAACGTATTCTACTGTCATTGAAAACGTTCAGTTGGTTTCATCTACTTAACAACTAGATTAGGATTCATGTTTAACAATTAATAAACATGAATTTATAGGGAACTGGGAGTCGTCCATCTGGTAAAATATTAATAGATATTTCTCCTAGTTCCCGATGTTTCTCCTGAAAACAAGTTAGTTTTGAAATGCGCATGCAACAGCCTTCTCTGACACACTTCGATCCACTAGTTTGATAATACGAACTCCCATTCGCCATTAAGATGTTGATCCATAAGCTTGGATATGGATCAACATGATAGTCAGGAAGAATTAGAGGTGCAGATATGCAAATAGCAATGTATCCTGTTTTCCAAGGCTTGGTTTTTTTTTTCTTTGTTTTGTTTAATTTTTTCTCTTTCACATGGTTATTATTTAAGCTAATTAGGATGCGTATATAGTTGCAATATTTTTCATTTTTAAGATAGTAGTTGTCGATATTATCTCAGTGGTTTTCGACTTATACGATATCTTATGTGTATTCCTAACCATTGCAATCGTTTGTTTCCGTATGTTCAGAAGTTATGTCATAGTACCTTTCTCTCAGCCGTATATTAGGGTTGCGAGCTATCCTTAATTTCAACGAATAGTAGCCGGTTCAGTCATATTGTTTGTCCATCCTCTCAAGAAATATATATATATAAATTGCCAAAAAAAAATCAATATATATTGTTTTTTTTTGGAAGGGGGGGGTAATTTTTCTTCTTAAGATAACCAATGGACAATAAACGATTTTAATAACCATTTTAGTTATTAGATGAAAATTTATTTTCAGCAGTTTTATTTTTATTTTTTAAGTGCTCTCTATATTTGCAATTTAATACCCTGGCTGTAGAATACTGGTCCCAACTTGCCACAGAGCATCGTGTCACTTCATTGTTTCATTTAAAGTCTGATTTGGGATGGAAGCTAACGAAAGTGAATCTCTGACATTTGATTCCTAAACATAGTCTTCGTTAGATAGATAAACCCATCCCTCATCCCACTAAAAATTTAATTTTTTTAAATAAAAGGTAAACTTTTAAAAACTTTTTTTTATGATAATCCATCTACTGATGGCTCACAGTACTAATGCACACATTAGTACTGTGAGCAGGTTAATAGTTAGCTAATAAGAAAACATTTCTCTAGAGCCCCAACATGGTGTTTTTACGCTACTTGAGATTTTCAAAAAAGTATGTTTTTTTTAATTAATTAGTTAGCTAATATGTTATTATAATATATATATATATATATATATATATATATATATATATATATATATATATATATATATATATATATATATATATATATATATATATCATCATCATCATCAAATTCCTGCCATGTACCCTCAAGGGGTGTAATATATATATATATATATATATATATATATATATATATATATATATATATATATATATATATATCCAAAGTTTGTAAAAAGTGGTACGCAAAAAAATAAGTGAGAGAAATCCTACTACACGTTGTTATTATTATTTTTATTTATTTATTTTTATTTATTTATTATTATTTTTTTTTTTTTTTGATTATCAGAAGCAACTGACGCATTAGGGTAAACCTAATCATTTAAAAGCCATCTTCTGAAGCCAGATCTCTGTCTGAATTAGTTCCTGTTCTTTGAAAGAGATCTCTAATGTTTAACACCTGAAAGAATACAAAATAGGAGAACAATAGATTGCTTCTTTGGTTATACACCCCCTGAAATTGTTGAATAGACGATAAAAAGACAAAAGACGAGCTTATCAACAACATCAAACTAAAAGCGTGGACCTCAACTCCCACTTGCAAGTGTATTCACCTGTCACGAGTTGGTGACTAGATCCTACGGATGATTGATAGTCTAGTGTATTGCTGGAAGTGCAGATGCTAGCAACGTGAGAACCACCTGCACGGTTACGGCAGCGAGGTCACTTCAACGCAGCAAGGGAGAACCCTCCAAAAGAAAAAAAAAAGAAAGAAAGAAACTGGCAAGGACTTCAAGATGTCAAATAGTTTTATCCTCCCTTTTGCCAAAAAATATGACAAATTAATCATCTTGAAAGGTGCTGAAATATCACGGAGTGAAACAGAAGTAATTATATGAAACAATTATGTAACTAAAACTTATGAAATTATTATCTTATCTTTATAGAAAATCATCACAAAATTGCAAACATTCCATTAAACGCCATTAAAAACGATTACAAAAAAAAAAAAAAGGAAAATCGATTCAAAGAATCACTTTCTTTGATTTTGTAATTAGCTTACATAGTCCAGTTTCATATCTATCCACTTACACATATCCTTTCAGAATAGGATATGCAAAAAATGTAGATTTGCATGGAAAGGCGAAGAAGAACTCATCTTGAAAGAAATTAATTTATTAAAGATGGAAAACTTAATTAGCGGTATAAGATAATATGCGATTTTTTAATATTGTTCGTCCACATATCACAGGCAAGAAAACGAAATGACTACACGAGCGCCATCTCTGCGCAAGAGTTTTATTTACAGATTAACAAATATGAGTTTGTCGTGCGATAAATAGTAATTAGCTACTTCTTTTACAATTAGATATGTTATTTGTTTAGTAATTCACCAGCAAATAACTGTCTGTCGTACATCCTGTATCAATGCACTATATAATATAATTATTGTTAAAATTAGTGATAGTCACCAAAATCTACTTTTTATCTCAAACTTGATTGGATAATGAAGATGTACTTGCTACACACTATTTAGTATTAAGATTAGTATTTAATGAAGTACTTTGGTAATATGTAACTTAGGTAGCTGTAAAGAGTAGATGCAGGCAAACTACTTTAACATTTATTTAACAACTGTAATGCTAAATTCTAATTTGAAATTAGCAGGAACAGGTGTCCTGTTCCTGCTAATTTCAGTTTTCAAGTAGTTACGGGTTATAAAATCTGTTTAATAGGAACGTAAGCAGACATAAACTAATGATACGGATAAACTATTAATACCATAATTTTTAACGTCGCAATTTTTTTCGTCGCAAACATAAAAATTTTATATCAAATACAGTCTTTCGAAGAAAATTAAAGTCTTCACAAGAGATAATTTCTTAAGACAAGATTAAACGACCAGCGTTGCGAGGCATTATTAGATCGTCCTGTTGATCTTTCGTAGTCTAGTCAATAATGGCGATGACCTTTGATTGGAAGGAACTGGGTTTTGAATCCATATAGGATACGAAGAACCTTTAAACTAGCCGGTATCGTACGAAGGTGTAAGAATTTTTTTCTCAACAGAAACTCGAATAGTTCATCTCACAAAGCAGGAAAAGTGGCCAGAAGAAGACTTCAACCAAACTTACCTCACCCTAATCTAAACAGGTTTGATATACTACGTTTATCACCTGATTGGAGAATAGTGCTCGTTGACTCTAGTTGTTATAATTTATTCTATTTTCTTATTTCTGTTACACTATTTGGTTTCAGTATTAATTAACTATTATTACCCTGCTGAATTATTGACGTCCGGCTGTTAAAGTTTCTATTATGTGTGCGTGCTTTGGTAACCATCATTTGTTCCCATCCTATGAATCGTGGGCGGCAATTTTAGAATGATTAATTTCCACGTAAGTTATTCGTATCATTAATTTTGTTCAATAGATTATAAAAAATTATATTAGATGCATATCACAGATCTGCTTATTGTGTTGACCAACCACAGTTGCATATGATACCCAACCTCTTTTTTTTTTGTTTCTTTTTAATGTTGACTTCAATATCCCAGTAATCATTTAAAGAATAAAACATGACTCATCTAAATTCCATGCACTTGTTGACACATTCATATCTGATGCAAATTAACATCATTAATACTGCTATCAATATTCATTTATGAGTGTAAATCCGAAAAATGACGCCAACTCTGTTTATAATTTCATAAACTCGATCAAAGTCCGTTGGATGTTGGAAGCAACATGCGGTTCCCTCGCCGTCACTTGAAAACTGTAGCTTTCCACCTTTTATTTCTTAAATTATTAACTATTAAATACACTTTATATATTATATATATATTATATATATTATTAGTATATTAAATCGAATTTAATATAGTAACCAGTACAGATCCCCGCGATTCAACTTTTAAAAGACTGATTTATCAAACACATCAACATAAAGGTTGTCTGACGGGAATATAAGTCTGACCAAAACGTCGAGCTGCAATGATAGGCAGAATCGAGATTGTATTAGCCTGTAAATGTTTGGGTTAACCACAGGAGTACAAAACTCTTCAATGTCGTTCATATATCAAGTTACTTTTGTGATATGCATTCGGTGCTACTTTTAAATAGTCTGTTTACTTACACAGAGAGATAGAGTATGAATTATGTACAACACGTAAGGTAGTATTAGATATGTAATAACATCTACATACAAATAACATTTTCTGCTACTTTATTTGCATTTTTAGGCCGATTCGTTCTTTATGCGTTCCTCCTTTATTCTTGGCACCATGTATTGAATTTCCTTCAGATTCTCTTCTTTCACTACGCATTATTCCCGCTTCCTATGCAGGGTCCGCGTGTTACTTAGATGCGACTACTTGTTAGTACCACTCCCAACCGACCTGTCGCCTGGTCTGCCGCTGGGGGGGTGATATATTTTTGGCTGTAGAAGCGTATGTTCACGGGGCCGGTTTGCCTGCTTGTGGAATGAAAAACGCCAGATAAACTGGCGGAAAAAACCCTACTGCCGCGCCCAAGACCAGCTAACTTGGCTATGGCAGAATCCTCAAGTTCCTCACGTCTTCGACGGGAATCGAACCTGGGAGACACTCCTTCCCCAGGCATATCGTTGCGAAGCGCAAAGCCACTAGGCTGGCCGCGCGAACTAATTTCCTTCAGATTACTTACCGTTAATTTTTGTTTTTTTATATGATTTTTTTACCGCATGTAAGATACCTATGCGTTTACTCCTACATAAGATTATCTATTCCTTTATCGGAAGAATTTATGTCTGCAATAAAATCAATTTCCCATTTGATCTCCTAGATTACAGTAGTTTTTATTATACCAACCTTCAAGCTCTTTAAGAATTGCAAATTGACGATGTTCAGATATCTTGGAGTCCATTCACCAGTAGATTAATATTCTTCCGCGCTAATCACAGTGATTTATTTGTTTATTTACTTATTTCTAAACATACGCCTTAGTCACATTCCAAAAAATACAAAACATTCAGAAACTCCAACATACAAATAAAAATTAAGAAAATATGCACGTATTTGAAGGTCTGATAGTTCAGGTCTGCCAAGTTATTTATGATAGGAGATTAAGCAGGTAATTTACTGATGCTAACGATGTTGACTTATCAGTTGAATTACAAAACAGGAAATAAACGTAGATCATTAGGGCAACTACTACTAAATTAAATCGTTTCATCTGATAATATAACAAATACCGATAATTTCATGTTATATTGAAACATTCGTGTAAGAAATATTAGTGTGAATAACTGTTTAGAAATATCCATAGTCTAAGTTTTAAAAGCCGTGCGTCATTGAATTAATGAAAATAAAATTATATGTTAACATTTTGGAAAAAGGTAATATTAAACTAATAGTTAACAGATAATTACATATGTATTTATGAACAGGTTTTCAGGACTATAATAAATTCGGGTATCTGGTAGGCGTGGCGCCATCTCTCAACGTAAACAGATATTAGAAGTAGCAGATGTCACAAAAATTTATCTGCATCTTAACGTAACGCGCATGGTATAATGCGTGCTGAATTCTTATTAAAATAAACATACATTAACTCTCTTTTGTTTATATTTTTCGAAATATTTATATTTAGATAAGATTAAAATAAATGTAAATATTCAATTTTAATAAATCTTTAATACTTTAATTTTCTCTTTCCCTCAAATTAATTTAATTATTTATTAAATGTTATATTATTCTGTTGATTTAGTCACTACAGAAATATTAAAATTAGATTACTTCTGGTATATTCCCTCCGTCTCCAAGAAGTTTATTGATTCAGGCAAAACACGAATATTTTTGCCCAGGATTTAGTCTACTAGGAAATTATTTTTGGAGAATCTTAGGGGAAGCTTAGATATTTTAAAACAAATTCTTATCACTGCTGTAATATAAACAAAAGGTAAATAAACAAAGATGATCAACTGGATTTCGTCCAGTAGCCTTTAATGCCATGAATGTCCCAGAGTGGAGCATCTGTTGTACATCACTTTGTACCCCATGACCTCACTCTTACATGAACTCTACTGAACCTTAATAATTCTATTTTCGGTGCTGTACTTATCGCTGACATCAAGCTGGAAAATTTTGGGTATGTGACCTTTAACTCAGTGGAAAAGAAATTTTTGTTACAGAATATATCAAAAGATCTTCGAAATTTCCTTTGGCTATTTAAACAATTTTAAACTCAGAACAAGCCTTCTCTTGCTCACAAGAAGGTGGGGGGGGGGAGTTTCACTGCTAGTATACGTTGATAAATTATGACATCTTTCTTCTCTCTTCTTCAAAGTGAAATCCATTCCCATTTCTTTGAGTAGCTGCTCTTATTCCTTAATTTTTATTTATTTATTATTTTCAATGACAGGCACATCCACCTAAGGTTGGAAACCTGTAGCTTGACATAGGTGAGCTATCCACTAGGTTAATATCGAAATATGAACGAGTGGATGCTTAGAATTCACGAATTTTTTTCAGTATCTCCAAACCGCATTAATCATATAACTGTGCAATTTAATTTTCTGCAATCGAAACACAAATAATCTCCTTCGCAGTAATTTGGATACGCTGATTTCAAAAACAATATCAGTTTTTGGTATAAAACTTACTGCAATACAGCAGCTAATCATAACTATCAATGATATTGGTTCATTTACTCATAAATTATTATTCTTGTTTCATGCGATAAAGCGGAGATTAATTCATGAGTAGTAAGGTCCGTTACTTGAACCTCCGTAGCTCAGTCGGTATAGACGAAGCCCTTTGGTCGGAAAGACCTGGGTTCGATTCCCGTCTGGTCTCCTAAAGGTGAGCTAGCTGGTCTTATACAGAGGTAGAGGGGATTTTTCTCCCGGAAACTCGGGTTTTTCGTCCCCCAGAACAGGCAAACCCGCCCTCTGAACACACACTGATACAGTCATAAAATACATCTCCCCTCGGCATCAAAAATAAAACAGGCGAACCCTGCATTGGAAGTGGGATAAACGCGCAGTGGAAGAAGAAGTCAGGTCCGTTACTTTTTTTCTTAGTTCTCAGTTAGTGACTATCACAACATCCTGCTAAAAAAACTACCATTTTCTATGTCCTCCCGACCTATCAGAAATGTCTTACCATCGGCAAATAGAATATAAACAGGTTGCAACTTAATTTCATTGTGGATCATTTCACTATCATCTTGTTCAGGTTTTTGTTTCTTTGTTTGTTTCGATTTAACTGCGGTGTCTTGCGGAATTTTCAATTGTGGTTTTGTCAGTGATCAAGACAAGTGCTAGTCAGGCCCATCCTGAATGTTCTGCGTGCGTAGACATATAACTACGTTCCCCAGAATATATTTGAATGAAATAAGAAGTTTTCAAACCGAAGGTGTTCGCCTGCATAGAGTTTTGTTCGCATGGAGCGCCATCTCGTTGTAATCAGTGAATGTGAAGATGGTGGCAATTTTCAGCCAAAAGCTCAGTGTATTTTATGATACATAAAATTGCCTGTGAGTAATGAGAATCTTTCAGGTTTTGGAGGAATCCATCAAATTAATTACCTACTTTTTAGACATGTTAGAAAATTGCTCATCTGCTGAACTCTCTTCATGTAATTTTCTAGCTGGATGGAAACCCTAGCAAATACTGTGACAAACTTAGGATATACATTTCCTGAGTAGGTAGTTGAATAGGAAAGGATCAATTTTCTAGCCACCTCATAGTCCTAATCTTGGATTTTTAGGTTACGCAAAATACTGTTTTCTTATAAGTGGTTTTACATACTGAGATCCTAAATAGCGTCTCAGTATACAAAACGGAACTTATATTGTGGGAAAGCGCCATGGAAGCCACTTCTGTCGATAGACCCATCGTCTTCAGTGGAAGCATTGAAAGCCTATGAATCAAATAAATGTTGTAATGATTTATCATCTCATCTCATCTTCCTTTTACCCTCTTTTACCTTGCGGTGTCAAGAGTTTATTCATCATCGGACCTCAAGCCTTTCACAGGATAAGGTGGTCAGCCTTACCCCCTCCCCCCGGTGTATCCTATGTTCTGTAGTGTTGAATTCTCAAGGCCGGTTTGCCTGCTTTGTGGGATGAAAAACCACACGATAAACTGGGGGAAAATACTGAGAATGAGAATCTACTGCCCACGCCGAAGACCGGCTAACTTGGCTACGGCTGAGGAAGATCCTTCAGCTCCTCACGTCACCGACGGGAATCGAACCTAGGACACTCCTTCCCCAGGCATATGATTGCGAAGCGCACAGCTACTAGGCTAACCGTGCGGACTTGTAATGGCTTAAAATATATGAAATATCTTATAAAATTAAAATAATCAATCAAAAATGAGAATTGCAGTTATCTCAATAGTTAAATGTGTCTTCTTCAACGTTAATTGAACGTTATTAGTACAATTGACAATGAATATATTTTGAATACTGTTTGATCTCGAATTCTCCCCCCCCCCAGGCGATTGGGTTTTCTTAGGCCGCCACTGAACAAACACGGATATTTCAAGCGCACACAATATTTCTCAAAATTAAGAAGAACCAATCAATAGATGTACTTTGATTTTTGCAAACCTTAAGATAATGCGGAAATAGAAAAATTGCTGAAACAAATATAGACTAAGGAGTTGAATGACTAAACTATCAAATAACACCGCAACAATGCTTTTAATCGAATTAAGTGGACTGCTCAGTTGTTTTCGAAGCATGACTCCAAGAAATATGCTTCTGTTGAAGGGGCCGATTTAAAAATTTAAAGTCAAAATGAAGAATTATTAAAATTTGGATGAGAAAACTTTCATACACTAAGTGTAAATTTTGATTTTTCCTTGGACATGTAAATGTCCCGTTGCTAGGCACGATTATGTCAGAACTGTGAACCTGTACAGTACGATGGTGAGCAAGAAGATTAAAAATATGCCTACGCTAAGGATAGCGGCGTAATGTTAAACGTGATTTCTGTGATTTTTTTTTTTTTTTTTTTATGTGTTTTCCACCCACGAAAGGTTTATAAATCTATAATCCATTGGGCACCTTGGATGGGCTAAGGATATTTATTCTATTTTATCAATTTTATATATATATATTTTATATTTTTTTTAATTTGTTTTTATACATATTCCGGAAGCCCTTCTCTAGAGACTACACATAGAATTTTTTCATCCCCCCCCTTCATTTCTCCAATAAACGGCTTGGTGGTCTCACACCGGGTGGTGAAATTCATCTCCCACCTAAGAATATTGAGAAACCCGTATAAATTAAAGTATTTTGATGACGAATTATTTCAACTAGAAGACTGATAGTGCTGAAAGTGAAGTCTTTTCTCTGATGACACATCTCAAGCATGGGTCTGGTTGTAAATATTTGAGATTCAGTAGATCTACCAACATTGGCATTTCGCTCACAGATGTCTACATCTATCTAGCATTTCGCTACCTCTATCATTTCTATCTTTGAACTTAGATTGAAATTGTCTTACAAAGAATACAATGGATGCAATACCTACTATTAATACATTATTAGATAGTGTGCGCACTTCGAGGATAGACCTAAGCGCAGAGACTATGTGATATTTTATGAAGACTGGTTAAGTTAATGTCGCAATAACTTTTTTTAATACTTTCCAAAAAGATCGCTATTTTGCTGAATGTCTCGTTTACAATACTGTAGCTACAAATATTTAAACTTCTACAGATATCAGTCTGTTTTTAGGGCATGCAATATTTTTCATTATTCACGATACTTTTCTAAAAAAAAACCGAACAACACGAAATCTATTCGTTACTTTCCTGCTGAGTGGGTGGTCACTAGCTCCCAAAATGAAAGTTATTTTTGTATCGGGTGAATGCTAAATAGATAATCAGGACAAAACTGCATCGCAGAACAGATATGAACCAAGGAAAGCTTACCAAATACGTGTCATGAAGCAAACAGTGACATAATCGGTTCTTAGAGCAGAAGTTCCGTTTTCTACGATAAAGCTGGAGTCATTTAGGCGCGTGCGTGCGTGTGTGTGTATGTGTGTGTGTGAGAGAGAGAGAGAGAGAGAGCCAGATATGGTCCACAAGCCGTAATTGATTAACTCTAGTCAGCAATACAAGTCCAACTACACATGACATTCAACAGAATAGAACCATCACGTTTTTTTTCTCTTTCCAGAAATATCAAGTGAAATGTTCAAATAGCATGACGTTCCCTTTAGTGTAAATATAAATATTTATCTTCTGTTTATACAAAGGTTAGGGATGCACGTTCCCGATAGAAAAGTGGGGGAACTCGTACGAGATAATGCAGAGACAGATCGCCACGATCTGAATTCACGTATACCTACGATATCGCATATCTCTCGTCATGTTCCAGGTCCGAATTTTGACACAGAGAGACCTCATGCCAAAAGATGAATCGATCTTTTCCCCTTCTAACTAGATTTTCCCCAGCTGTACGCTATCCGCTACCAGCTAACTAAACTGTCATCACTAATCTGTTCAAGTTTATTTTCGATAATATATACACTACCGTACGAGTCGGAGAACATGGGTCGAAGATAGCCGATGGTTTTTTCTAGACGATAATAACCGTGACTTAATCTTACGACTTGAACTTGTCACTTAAATCATGAGTTAGATTTTACTTAGAAATGAAAGGTCGTGTATATACATGTTATATACTATCTTCCTATCATCCGGTGTTACCATGGCGAACTCTGGTACATGTGTGACGTCAGTGTTTACCAAAGTTTTTGATGAAAGATGTTTCAAATAGACCAACACACACACATGCAAAGTCATAAATTTCTTCTGTCGTTGCCTTTCGCTGGTGGTTCATCGCGTGTTAGTCGTGTGGAGGTAACACCGTTCTCTAAGAAATATATCCCAACTTATATAAACGCATTTAAGAGTGATTAGCGACACTGAGATAACATCTGTAGCCACCTTAGCGAAATAGGCCGAGATTTGAAAACAGCAAATTACTTTGTGGTTTGGGTGAAGAGCGGTGTTTATCTGGTATTATATTCTGTTCATCTACCACTTTGCACAGCATAGTCTCTGCCTCCTTTTGCTTGCTAGAATTTTAAAAAGGAGCAAAACAAATATAGCCAAGGAGGTTTAAATCCTACTGTTAAGAATGGTACGTATATCTCTGCTGAAAAATCAGTACACCAAAATATCAGTTTTTTTTTTTAGTTGATTATACCTTTCTTCTTGAAAGTAAAATAAAGGTATACAGATCCTCTTTTCTCTTACACACATTCTGTGATCTTAAAAATGTGTAATTTTTTAAAAATAAATTTGAAATTAAATAAATTGCCTAAAACAAAGATGTTTAACTTATGTAGAACATTTTTGTTTTAAAATAAAATCAGAATGAAATAAAAGCGAGGGGGCGCTTTTATTTCATTTTTTATTTGAAAAAATAATTTGACCTTTTTTCGTTTAGCCATCGTTAATCTGAAATGTACAATTGGATTTCATGTCAGTTTCATTAAAAATAATATCATATAAATATATAATTATATAAATTTATTTAAATTGTGCAGTGGCCACTATCACAAACTGATTACTTCGTATATTAAATATTTAATGTTTATATATTTTAAAATTTATGACTTACGGTTGTTTAAATTAGATTCAAATAAGTTGTCGCTTTCTTCTTAACCATTAACCAACCCACGAGTGCACTTTAAGTTCGTCAACCTTTCATCGAGCAGTTTTCAACTAAAACGATTGTAAGATCACTGGAAATGTATCCAAAATTCAAGGAATATATATATATTTTTTTTTTTTTTTTTTTTTTTTTGGAACTGGCACGTTATTCTTAACCAATAATGCTTGGTGTACTTATCGCATCCTTTCCTTCAAGTTTGTTTGTCATCAAGTCATTCGGTCACTTGTCTGAATCAATGACAATCAGGGAAATGGTTACTACTGCTCTGAGTCACTTATCTCTGGTCTATGCGACACAGAATTACCAAGAGTTGTTTTAGTTATGATTGTCACTCGGAAGTGACATCTTGTTTTTCCGTAGCGTGCAATGTTCATGATTAATCTTTTTTTTTTTTATTATTTTTATGTTATCAGACTCATTCCTTTCAAAAGGAAAGGAGAATAAAAAATGAATAAGATGATTTGTAAATTAGAAAATTGTGTAAATGCCTAACATCAGCTCTACCCCGACTTCGACGAGTGATTAGGTTATTAAATATTAATTAAAATATATAATAATATAAAACAAAGACAACGTTATACTCGATAGGATCCATATTTTACCACAGCATGCTTGTAAGAAAACAAAAGTTTACGAAATTGAAGTATCTTCACATCTGTATCGGAGGAGCAGCTGCCTTTCATATCGCATGTGCACAGCATATCACACGTCACTCAAAATACGTGAATTGTGCCACATTATTATAAGATTCACTGCTTTATTAGCCAACAGTATCGTGCAGTAGACATACTCGTTATTTCCCTCTAATTTTGATTTACATCTTTATGATTCGCCATTTGTGTGGGTCCATCTACTACTTACAGTTCCATGTTATGGAGCTGTGAGTGTAGTAGAAGACCCTCTAAATCTCATTCATTACACTGGATGTCCTAATCCTTATATTAATGTTTTTGGATCTAAGTTTAGCGTAATTTCTCTAAGTTCTTGAGTACAAGAAACTGGTTTTGAGTTAATTTCACACCATCTATAAAACATCATGGGTTGGGTTACAAATCGTTAATGCTAAGGTGATTTGTGCATTTTCTCTCTCTCTCTCTCTCTGTATGTTTCTTTTTTTTTTCTTTATTTTCTTTGTCTTTAGCAGCATAAATGCCTTCTGGGTAAAAGGCGCCTGTCTTCGGAGAGGATCAAATAACGTCATCTGACCACCGAACTAAGTAAATACATCTTCCATACCCGAATTTTGGTCAAGACTTCCTTATTAATTTTTTTTTAATCTAGTTGGATGAGTTAAGATAAAGTTTGAAGCAAAGCATTAAATGCACGAATCTTTGTAATCGATGCCCTTATAGAGTTAATCAAGTTCGAAAAGGTTATTTTCCTCCTCCTCTTTCCCCATCACCCAAAAAAAACATCAATGTTTCTTTAATTTCTAAATACGATATTTGTACTCTGTAATTAAAAATAAAAAGAATTATTATTTTTTACTTATTTTTATTTAGAATTATTATCTTTATTGTTACACAGTGATCAGCATTCATTGTGATAAGGAATAAAGTTAATAACTTTAATTAAAATAAACTAAACATTTCGACCTTCATATTAAGGTCTTTATCTGAAGCACGCACGCACGCACACACACACACACACACACACACACACACACACACACACACACATATAAAAAGCAATTACATTACAATAGAATGCCCAGCCAGGGCAGTCGTAACCCAACTTTGGAGGGTGGGGGGAAAAAAAAGAAAGAAAATTTGGTTCGCAATCATAAAAACACTTTTTTTTTTTTTTACATATTTTCTTGAATTTAGGGGACGGCATATGCCCTCACAACGGTCCTGCACGCAGTATACCAAATTATTATTAATTTCTTCAACTAGCCAAACCTCTGATGAGCGATGAAAACCTACATCGAAGTTAAAGTCCTTTTATAGTGAGTTGGCTGCATATCAATTCCACTCATACTGTTCACTAATTTAAAATAACGGGTCAATACTATAAGCATTAGTGGTGGCCTAACTATTTTAGTAAGGTGTATGTATCATAACACGAGCTGAGGTTATTACTATTTATTTAGCGCGTAGAGTCCTGGAGTTGGCGATTTCTAGAGACCAAAAGAAGTCCTAATTATTTGGGACCTGCGTGACATAGAAGTTATGCGGATTAACTGTGGGCCATCCCTATTCTTAAAGTTTTTAGATGTCACTATTACTGTTGGGATGGAGATGGTTAATTAGAATTTCAAAGGTTTCTTTACATTTGTTCATAGCGGGTTTTGGTATGATATATAGAACAGATTCCTTTCCATTTTTTTTTTAATTTTTAATTTTTATTTTATTATATTTTTATTTTTGGAGAGGGGTCCAGGATAAGATCAGAAAGACCAGATTTCTTATAATTGTTAAACTGGACATGTCTTTTGTGTTCTTTTTTTCTCTCTCATTGGAATGGTGCTTCTTGCTTGTGTGACAGGTTAGAGGTGCATTGGATATGATACACCCAAAATAGGCTGGAGTTGGGTAGTGGAAACATCCTTGGAGGAAATGAATACGTTATTTGATTCTGTAGGCCGTTTAAAGGTGGCAATTAAGGTTGTATTTATGTATAATTTTTTTTTTGGATGTAGTCTTGTAAATAATTTTGTTGATTGTATTTTTGCTATAGGTATTGTTTATTAATGTATTGCTGATAATTTGTAATTCATGTTTATGACTTTACTCATCGGAGTAAAAATTGTTATTGTTCTATTTCGAAGAGCGTTAATGACATCTCGTGTTTGTGTTAGGTGGTAAGAGTCTATGTGTACGTATTGGTTGGCTAACGGTAGTGTAGACTAACGATAAAGAGTGAACCATAAAGAGAGACGTTTGACAAAGCGTATCCAGAAATGGAAGTGCGTTCTGGTTTTCAATTGTGAATTGCGTGAGCTTGTATTTTTTATTCAAGTGGTTGAGGTTTAATGTTTGGCGATCGTTGGGGGATGAATAACGAAAATATTATCAAGGTATCTGAACCAAATTAAGGTTGGCTATAGGATGGGGACAGTCAGTGTCGCACCCAGAGGGGGGGGAAGGGGCCCGGGCACCCCCCAAAGAAAAGGAAAAAACACTAGAAAAATTTCCAAAAATCTTTTCCTAATTAAAATTCACTTTTTTTATTTATGTTGTGTGCTACTTATGAATTAGCGATCACTGCAGATGCTCAGTTATAGGTCGTATGCGATGTGTAGTGTGTATTCGCAAAACGTCTACTCAACTCGCCCCCCCCCAAAGGTTAAATCCTGAGCGCTCGGCCCCCTCCAAGATTAAATCCTGAGTGCGCCACTGGGGACAGTGGTGAGATCTCTTCTGCTGTTAACCTTTTCCTTTCGATAAGCACGTAAACATTAAGTCGGAGTTTTAAATTTCCTCGGATATATCTTGATTGATGCATGGTATAAAAATTAGGATTATTTCATCATCATCATCATCATCATCAAATTCCTGCCATGTACCCTCAAGGGGTGTACAGGATATGACAGTACTACATGAAAAAATTACATCATTACTAATTTCCTATCTACAATTTTCCTCCAAATCAGTCTATTACTTGTTAAGACTCCAACATTATCAGATCTTATATTTCTATCGACTAAGGCACTTTGTACCGTATCAATCCACCTATATCTTGGTCTTCCTCTGGGTCGTTTTCCTGCCAACCTGGCAGAGAACACTTGTTTTGCTAATCTTTCCTCTCCCATTCTATTTAAGTGACCATACCACCTGAGTCATGTCATGTTGTACCACCAAATGATGGTACAACATGACAAATAGGATTATTTCATATAACGTAAATCT
The DNA here is from genome assembly GCF_054136105.1 of Typopeltis vanoorti. Lineage (NCBI taxonomy): Eukaryota > Metazoa > Arthropoda > Arachnida > Uropygi > Thelyphonidae > Typopeltis > Typopeltis vanoorti. The sequence continues at coordinate 63,734,750 of NC_143556.1, forward strand.
AAATTCACAAATTCTGAAAGAACAAATCACAAAAAACACATTAAATTTTATAAAGTAATTGCACACTAAAAGATGTAATTTCCCGTGCCAATAAATAAAGATTTATTTATTTATTCTGACTTCATAATTCAAATTTACAACGTAAAATTGTATTCTACCTTATGAATTGAGGTTTGAAAAGTTAACGTATTCCTTACTACTGCTGTACTTAATCACTTGCAGTACTGTCTTAGAATTTGAAAGCCTCCTTTATTTTATTTTATTTACTTAGAGCAGTGGTCGCCAAAGTGGTCGATATAACATTGTTAGGGGTCGATTGAAAAATGTAAGACATCTACGGGTAATATTTAATTCGGTTAACTTGGATTACCTCCATCCTGAATGACAACGCAATTAAGAGTGAATCGTGGGAACAGTGACATGAATAGGACCCGTAAGATGGAGAAAGATCATGAAATTAGTTACAAAAGCCAATCAAGTAGGCCAAAATAACGTATTTACCAATAAACGAATGTCGGTGGTTCCCGCCCGGCAACGAAGCACACCCTTCACATTGACAACGTTAGTAAATTGTATACTAAGTTAATAAAAGTCTTATTTTCATATATGTAAGGAAGATTGTATTATTGTTATCTAAATTAAATTTTATATTTGATACATTATTTATCCCTCCTATCAAATATGTAATGTTAAGAAGGACGTCAAAAACAAAAACGTATCCCTTTGACGTTAAGCCAATATAATAATATATACTATAAATACTGTAACTATAAAATAAACCATCTAAAAACTCACATAAGCGTCTTTTTTGCTTGTCCTATTATAATTACTTAATAGTAAAATAGAGGGGGTCGATAAAAAGTCAAGAAACTCTTGAAGGGGTCGACGGTCAAAGAAGTTTGGCGACCCCTGACTTAGAGTAAGAGGTTTCTTGGTATTTATGCTTGTCATACCCAGAACAACGTGAAAAACTGAATCTGCTTGTTTTTTCCTTATTATTCTTAATTTGTATATTATTGTTGGATAGTGCTAAAATAATATCAATAATAACATTATCACAGTTCTTTAATTAATGGAAAGATGGTTTGTTTTCCGTTCGTATATTTTTTTCTTTTATTCTGTTTTTGACTTTCACTCCCTCCAGACGTATCCATTACAGTTGTAGTCTTTACTTAGATACATCAGTTTACCATCATGTTTTAGACACATTTCTTTCACTCCAAAATTTAATAACAGTCCTCTGTCTTCTACAGGTAGCATGTTGGAAATTGTTTTTCTTCTGTCTATTATGACCTTTACAGTTTGTACATCAGCATGACATTAATTGACCGCATCTGTTGGCAAATATTGCACTATCTTAAAAGACAAATTTCTTTCTTTCAGCTTTCAATATTTCTCTCGTTGTTAACTCACATTTTATAGCTTTGAAAGTTCTGTCTGTTGGTTTGAAAATACACATTAAAAAAAAAAAAACGATAAAGGGAAGGAGAGAAAACATAGCTCCTTGTCTCACTCTCATTATAATATCCTCTAGAAAATCGCCTTTACAATCTAAATTAAATAACAAAAATAAATAAATTATATTAAACCTTACCAATTATGTACGAGAAACCACCAAAGAAAGCTTTTAACTTCACGTTCCGCAAAATGAAGTATTGGAAGCTGACTTGAGATAATGAAAGCCATCTCGAAGCCAGACGTAATTCTTCTCATATACAAGTAGCTTAGTCATGCAGATACTTCATATGCAAACTTGTGTTGCAAAAATAATGGACGAAAACAAGAAATTATTTCTTGAAAAAATATAATATACTTTTCAGCCCAGCAGGAAAGCTTGCTACAAACACAGTGCGATTTTTGTATTAACATGTGGTTAAAAATTATGTAAATCGTATTTCAGGCGGTAGGAAATTTCTGTTTGCTTTAAGCTAATGCCAGGAGATTAATTTGTTTTGTTTAGTAACTGCGCGTGTGCATTGATTTATCTTTACGTTTTGCACAGAAGAAAGCCTGTCATGTCACCTCCGTATGCGATTGGTTAATTTGCCTTGCCTTTCCTTTTCTTCCCAGATAATATCTCTGTAATGATGAAATATCCTAAAGTATATTAAGTTCAGATTTTGAAATGTTTTATTTTTTTTTTAAACGGAAGTATGAAAGGATATAAGAAACAGAAATAACATATATGTAATTGACAGTTGTATGGTGCTTCCATCTAGCGGGAATAAATTCATTTAAATAAGTTATTCAATAAGCTCAAGCCCTAATTATAATGCCGCACAGCGAATCCAGTGAAAGCTCTCAAACCAGATCCTATCGACGATTTTAGATGGAATTTCTAAACCTTTCGTTGGTCTTTGTGTGGAAGGTGTGTTGTTGGGGGGGGGGGGGGTTATATAACATTGTAGAAGTACGACAGGATTTTTTTTTTAAAAAGTAAGAAAATTTGTGATAAATGTCATATTAACATTAGGGTAAAGAAAATCACTGAAGGCAATTTGTGAGAGTGTAATGTACATCAGATATTTACTATTTTGGTAATGGCGTGTTTGTGTAGGTCTGTCATATAAATAACTATCCTTGGCAGTTTGTCAAGGACTTTTTAGGCCTATCAAACTTGTTTTAAAGCTGAAGTTTAAAACAGCTTTACTACTAGAAATAATTGGACTATATTATAAATCATTTAATTGTGAATTATGTTTTTATGATGAAGACACACACACACACACACACACACACACACACACACACACACACACACACACACACACACACACACACACACACACACACACACACACACACACACACACACACACATTCTCCAAAGCGTCTTTCAGAAAAATTTAAGTATTTATCCAACCCGTATACCGGCAGACATACTTTCGAAAACGTATTTCATTAAAAGACTGAAATGAAATTTTAATGGCACATCCGAAAACATTATCATTATAAATTACTGGGATCTCAGTTAAATGTATTATGTACACTACAGATACTTTCCTTTGGCCAGTTACTGAACATTCACTTCGATGCATAAAAAGTCTATTTGAAAGACGTTTATCACCGTTTCCTAATCGATGCTTAAGCTAACACAAAGCATTTAATTCTAAGTAATATCGAAAATGTTCGCTTATTTGTTGAAACCAGCTACCAATCTGCAGATATAATGGAAATATCAATGACAAGGAATTTTCTTCACATAACTGCATCTAAGAATTAATTCCATACATAATCACAGCCGACACAACAGAATAATCAAAATGAATGCTTACTGGTTTAGGTTTTTCTCAGAAAAAGTCGATGAACAACCTGAACAAGCATGAAATAACTAAATAATGTGTTAGAGAAGCTTAGCATCTTAATTCCGACCTTAAAATTCGCGATTGTCCACAATGTGGACTGTTTCTCAAATCTCGCACAACATGACGTCATTTGTAACACGTGATCTGGACTTCATTTTTAATAATCAGAATGCTCGTTTTCTAGGAGCACAGTTTTCTGGAAAATCTCTACATGGAATGAAGAGTGTTTTTTTTTTTCAATTTTTTTTTCCATCCAAAGAACTGTTTTAATCTTTAATTCACTCCTGACCACCACTAAACCCGGATCTGAACTCCATTGAGAATGTGTAGACACATCAGAAAAACAGATCCAGAAGCAAAGTCCTCTTCCGTCAAATTTGAGCAAGTTAAAAGATTGTCTGGTGAACGCCTGTTGTATTGCAGAAGTAGATGCAGTCCATCACCTTGTGGAATCTGCCAAACCATAATAAAATAAATAAAAGTGGCCGGTATGTGCATAATACAATTTGAAATTGTTTACAGTTAGATTTTCGATTGTGGATATTTCGAGAGTAAAAAACAATTTACGTATTAAAACTTATCACCTGTGGTTAGTACGTGTGTTTTTTAGTGATGAATTCACCACACGTTCCATTGTATAAAAAAGATATTTCGAGAGAACTCGAAGACGATTTGTTGCGATTTACGTTATTTAAAGACCATCTACTGGTATCAATTTTACAAAAAAAAAAAAAAGTATCAATTGATATTTTCCAAAATTCTGACGACTGTATCAAACATTATAACAACTTACACACTACAGACATATAATTTTCGTCTGCGTCAATTTTCCCCTATCTAAAATTCAGCAGTGAATAATGACACTAGAAGGGCAACTCTGTTTCGGTAATATGCCGATGCGAAAGCAACTAGTGGGAAGAAAATGCAAATCTCACAGAACTACGAATTTACGATGATGAAAGTTGTCGACTACTGACCTCTTCATATTCGATTTTTAATTCTCTGTAAAGGTGCGAAGAGAAAATGAAGTCTTAATCTTCAAGTAAAATGATGATATGCTGTATTTTGTCTCTGCCTGCATTAACATATATTTGATTTACGATAGTTTCTCAGGAAAGGCGATCAATATCAAATTAGGACCATGGGTGAGTTAAGGATTACATAATTCTGGAAATCTTATCAGCAATCTGGATGTTGAAAATCTTAGTCATTTATTTGAAAATTATCTCTGTGGTTTTGATTAAGGGATGATGACATTGGAAATGAATGAGACTTAAATTGCCTTCATTCCAACTGGAATTATTTCACCAACTCAATCTGAGCAGCTCTCAGAATAAGAACTGCATGGCAAGTGAAATTTAATGGCATTATGGCCATCATTCCATTTATCATCATTATAGGATCAAATGGTATTATGTAAATAACCAGTTTTTATTATTTGGCATTGCATTTCTTCACACTGAGGGGTTTTTTTTTAAGCAAAAGTCAACATTTCTGTAATTGCTGAAGTATATTGGAAATTACAAAACCACAAAACTATGGGAGAAAAAAATGAATTAAATCGATCACTGACATATCTATGATTGAGTTGAGTATTTCGATGTAGTTTAGCGCATGATTGTTTTTTTTTTTTCATCCAAAGAACTGTTTTATTCTTTAAATCACTCCAGACCACCATTAAACCCAGATCTGAACTCCATTGAGAATGTATAGACGCATCAGAAAAACAGATCCGGAAGCAAAGTCTCATTCTAGCATCTTGAGATGCTAGAATGAATCCTTTTGTTTCTTTTTTAATGTATTCATATTGTAGTCATCGCCACGTCTTCGTCGCGTAATTTTTTTCTCAGTGTCTCGAAGAAATTGGCCATGCAAGAGTTTATTTTTTCCATCGCACATGTCAGTTATTTTGCTGTTCCTTTTTTTGTAATCGGATTTATTTCCTATTGCTTCTAGAAGGCCTCCTTGTGAAGTGGCTTGAAGCATTTACTAGTTTCTTCTTTCTCAACAGTTTCTCTCCCTTGCAGCAGACCACGTCCACCTATTCTTCTTGGTAGATATTGCTGGTCAACATTCCTTCGTGGATGTAATGCATGATGCATAGTCATTAATTTTCGAATTTTGCGGTCCAATTTGTCCATATCTTCTTTTGTCTAATCTACTATGCCAACCGTGTATCGGATCACTGTTATAACCCAAGAGTTTATTGCTCAAATTGTGCTCAATCAATTGTTCTCAGTTCCTGACTCTCTTGGTGTATTTCACTACTACTTGTTTTTTAACTTTCGAGTGTAGAATATCACTGACTTTCCTAGGTATTTATAGTGTTCCTTAGCTGAAATTGCTTTTATATATTTCTCCTGAATAAATTAAAATGGCTAGCGTCATTAATGCACGATTTTCCGCTAACCGCTTGGCCAGCCGGCTGGCTGGCCGAGTGGTTAGCATATCCGCTCTCCAGCCAAAAGGCTGCGGGTTCGAGTCCTGCCGTGGGCATGGATGTTTGGGATTGCCTGTGAAAATACTAGTGGTGGCGCTGGTGGGCTATAGATGGTGTTGGTATAGTTGCGGTTCGCTGGTGGATTGAGTGATGGAGACAGAGCTGTAGAGTAGGTGCCCGCCCTCGGTGAGTCTTTGAACTCCCTGGAGGTGTCAAGTAATAATAATAATAATAATAACTTCAAGTCATCGATATATAGCAGATGAGAAATCTTAATATTATATTTAGGAATTTCGTATCTTCAAAAAAATCAAAGAAATGTTGAAGAGTAGTGGTGACAAGTAATCACGGAAAATTCTACGTTTAATGCTAATATCTCATAATCGTTCATTATTGACTATTAAAGTTGTTTTCCATGATTTCATAGTAGCAGCTAGAAACGAACATATGTTTTCTAATTCCAAATATTTCTAGTGATTTTAGGATTGAGGAGCGTGTAAGGGAATCGAATGCTTTCTTGTAGTCTATTCATGCCATATTATTATTATTATTATTATTATTACATTCAGTTAACAGAGTTTACAGTAAGGAGTACAAGAAACTTGCAGAAATATAATCATATCTTTGATCGGCAAATGTGTCCTATTCATGCCTTATCCAAAGGCCTAGGAATCGGTTACTCTACTGTATTACTCTTCTGGAGTTGAGATGATGGTATATCTTCACTCGGCTTTTCCAAGTGTTTCATAAATTGTCTTGATATTGCTCCTAGCGCTTCTATGACAGTTGAAAATCTTTTGTTCCAAATTCGTTGACTTGAAATCTTGAGACCTCGGCGTTGGTCAGTTTGACATGCACTTTTTCTTCTACTCGAATATCTCCTTGTATTACCAAGTCAGTAAATCACACTTTGTTATTCAATTGCAGTGATGTCTGCAATATTGTGTTCCAGATGTCCGTCTCTGCCTGAAATTTCAAGTCTCGTAATATGTTTGCATTTTCGTTTTCAATAACTTTAGCTGTATCATCCCAGAGGGTTTTGCAAATGAGGAATCCATATATCTTACGCAAGTTCAGAGCCTTTGTAACCTGACCATGCCTTTCTTTATAGCGTGCTTGATCAATTTTGCTGCAGTCAGCATTTGTTATCGTAACTGTTTTTTTTTTTTTAGTCTGAACCGTTATTACGTTGCTTTGTGAAGCTTTCTTGAGCAGCAAGTATCAGACCTTCTGTCTCTTTCTTGATGGCCTGTTGAAGCCACTGACAAACACAAGTGACGTCAACTCTCTCTTATGTGTTGACAGAAGGGCGAGTTGATAGTCAGTGTCATCTCTCCCTTCTGTGTTGTTCAAATCCTGACCATGGAATGTTTTTTTGCCATTTATTTCTCATGATTTTTTTAAATCTACAATATTCACTTTGTTCTTTGCAAGCTTCAAGTAGTGTTTTTTTTTTTTCTGTGCTTACTTGGATGAAATCATTCAATGTTCACTTTCTTCTTCTGTTTGCTTGATTTGTAAAAGTCCACGTCCTCCATTTTCCCCAGACAGGTGCAATCGATTTATATTACTTCGTGGATGTAAGGTATGATTCATTTACATTAATTTTCATGTTATACGATGATACATTGGCTTATGTTCAGTCAATAATCGCTGTTGTGCATATGATTACAGGGATACCCCATGTATTGATCGCTGATACAGTGCTGTCATCATTCGGTTATGAACTTTGCTGTCTCTTCTAAGAAATTCACTACCTATTTTCTTTCTTTGTTTGTTTTTTTCATTATGAATACAAAATGTCGTCTGCCTCAAGAATTCCAAGTTATTTGTAAGACTCGTTCTGGGACAATGTTTGGATTCTCTTTTCATCTACAAATTTTCCTCCAGTGCTATCATTTGACCTCAAACTACGTATTCAGCCGTTCATATTTAACGAATTTAACTGAAAATTCGGATGATATGAGAAATGATTGAATAGACACTATCCCCCCCCCCGATAATTCTCACGAGGCCAGTTTTATTTAAAATTAATGTTAGCGGAATCAATATTAGCATAAACAACAGATGCGAAAATGAATCACAATTCCACTCTTAATATTCATTGTAAACCTGTAAACAAATTGTCCCCATTGGCTATCAGTCGGGTTTTCTATATGGTCATAACTACTGCAGTTTCCTGATGTTTTTAGGAATTCCAAAAATTTCTGCATATTTTCTAATCTAGTTATATGGCAAGTAATCAAATGTTTAATTGTATTCAATCTATGTGAAATACAAGTTCGTTTTACGTCTCTTCGAATTTGCAAAAATTTTTGTCGACTGATGGTCCTTTAATAAAGTTTTTGAAAGAACACTTTTTATTCAATAGGCATTATGGTAAATATTATGGTAAATCCTGACTAAGTGAATTTGCTAGAAGATCCACGAATAACTTAAATGCTTTTGTCAACTAAGTTGCTGGACGGTAATTACTTGTCTAGCTCCCTTTCTTTGTCTTTCAGAATCGGAAATGTCCTTCCTACTGCCATCTGCTCTTCAATTGTGCCTGTTCTCGAGCATGAGTGCTTAACATTTTAGCCAAATACCATGCAATTCATCTTGCTGTCGACTCTAGTTCTTCAATTTCTTTGCTTGTTGCTGAATCATATCTGACAAGGTCTTTCTTCCATCTGACAGTGTTGCTCAATTGTTTTTCAACATATTTTAATCAGTTAGCATTTTATTATGCTCTTGTGGATTATCCTACAACTGCTTCCTAAACCTCAGGAATTGTCTCTTCAGGGTTTGTACTTTTCAACACTGATTAAGGAATTTCCCATCAACATTTCGATAAAACTGATGATCGCTCGTCTTGATTGATGCTTCATAGCGAATGATTTTTTTTTTGTTGTTGTTTCAAATCGATATTATTTCAATAGTTATCTTGCCAAGATCTTTGCCTGCTTTTATTTATTTAAGTTACTGATATCTCTTGGATGCTAGTTTATCTTTTATTCCAAAAGTAATTTCCACTTTTGCGTGTTTCTTTTTAATTTATTCATCTCTTATTGTATAACGAAGTTCGTTTGTAACTATAACTGCGACAAGACTCCCCCCCCCCCCCCAATACCATCTTCATTGAGGAGTCATTCTTTCACATTCACTCTTTCTTTTACTTGTAACATAAGGAGAGAATTGTTTTGGTTTGTGTTTAGCTTGTAGAGCAAGTTTTTTTTTTTTTTCATAGTCACATTTACCTTGCCGCAAAATAGTTGTAACTCTTCTGGCTTCCGCCTTATAATTTTCATAGCTGACATCATCCTTCCACATCACCTTTTTCTTAAAAAACCGTACTCCGTGCCCAAAAAATTTAATCATCCAAAATACTCTATTTTTTTAATGATAATCTTTTTAATTTCTAATGATAAAAATGAATTATATTTTGTGTACATTTGTACACAGAAAGTACACAAATGATTAGATAATCCTTTTCTCCATGATCAGATAATTCCTTTCTTGTGACTTTGTGAATTCATCATTCTTGGTAAGAACTCAAATGCTCCTATTTAAATTGTTCCTTTTTTTAAAGCTAATATGTGTATCAACATACATAATCTGAAAAAAAAAAAAATAGCGTTTTATTGTCAGTACCTCCCCAACATAACACATTAGCTCATCACAATGGGAATGCTTGATGGTATAATTTGTGTATATCATGGGCAACATTTTGCCTTAGTTAATAATCTTTAAGAGAATTAAGGTTTGAGCACCACTCACTTCAAAAAAAAAAAAAAAAAATCTAGGTTATTTTCATCGTTTTGGTGTTCAGTCGCCTGTAGTTTCTCAGGCGAACGACAAATGCCTTTTAGTCGAAAAGACCTGTTTAGAATCTCATGAAGGCCTGGAAGATCATTTTGTAGACTTTCAAACTAAGCTTTTAACCACTCTCGGACTGAAATGGAAGAGATTATTTTCCCGTCTAGAAACTCCGATTTGTTCTGTCTTTTGTGGGAGGACGTAAAATTGATGGATAATAATGATACTCACTTGCCTCCAGATATCCTTAGCTAATTAGGCGTTAATTCAAAGTAACTCATCGTTGTGTTCAGTTAATCTCATGTTGGAACAGCAAAGATCTTACCAGATGGCTCCGTTTCTCGTTATTTACAAATTAATGATATCAAACTATGACGGTGAAAAAAAGTATCTCTTCAGAATTATAAAATGGAAATAACCAGTAAATAAACGAATCCCCTTTTCTCCTTTCGTGTTGGCCTAGTAACTTCTCTTCTTAAATAAAACTATGATAAAGGAGGTTAATCCTGTCTGCATTATTTATTGTGATTGTGAGTTGCCTGTGTTCTTCTGCCCATTTTCAGGATGAAAACCCTCCATCACCGTATGAGACTGATAGACCCCATCTTCAATTGAAAACCCTGTTAAAGGTTCTTCACGTCCTAGAAAGGATTCGAACCCAGATCTTTCCAACCAAAGGACTTCGTCTATACCGACTGAGATACAAAGGCTCTCCTCGATATAAACATTAAATAATTTAAAAATAAAATATCGTATTTATAAATTCAGATACAAAAAAGTATTTACCAATAAAAAATAATTGTCATTTGATAGAGAGGCGTTTTGATGTCAATCCTCCAAGGCGGTTACACACAAGATTTCTCCATTAACTCTTAAGGATACTTCACTCCTTTATCACTATTATTGAGCCTGCAAAGTGCACGCTAACTTTAATCCAATGAACATCAAGGAAGGATTGGCTCTAAGAAAAATAACAAAAACATTTCCCTAGCGTCAAATTAAAAAAGCGAAGATTTTATAAAATAAAATATAAAAAGTAAATAACGCACTAAATTATTTTTTGCGTGACGCGTCAACAGTTACAACACCAACCTGTGCAGTATGTAGCACCTTATATCTTATGTGACGCTGGCAGTATAGTACACGACACTCATATTATGTACTTGCTTGCGGTGGTTTCCATACAGCACTTTAGCAATTCTAATAAAAAATGTTTCCAAATAAACTGTTAACTTTAATTTTCTTAATGAAATAAAATTTCAAAATTGGAGGATTCGTATTACAGAATTTCCAGTTATGTAATATTATAATCTTAAATACATGCAAAACAAATAACTATTTGCTTAAGAATTTTATAATTAACAAAATGTATTTGAATTAATAAAAACTCATCGATAATTGCAGAGATCTGCTTTATTATCAACACGATGTTCATATACAGTAATATGAATATATACTCTTACAGTATGTTAATCAGACATCTATAATTATAAGCAATTAGATATTCTAGTAACAATTATATACTCCTCTTTTCTGCTCAATTCTTTTGGTCGAACATTACAGCAATTTTCTTTGATTTCGTTTCACAATTCAGAAGAGGTAAGAAACCATGAGATAGTGTGTTATGTGTGTTCAGTATTTGTGTGTATGTACAGAGGCCAGTTTATTTGTTTATGCGGGAGGAATAACCCGAGTTTCCTGGAGAAAATCCCTGCTAACACCGTCTGAGACTGGCTAACTCAACCTTGGTTCAAAACACCTGAAAAACGTTCCTATCTTCCATGAAGGAATTTGAACTAAAGTCTTTCCAACCAAAGCATGCTTGTAGTTCTTCAGACTACCAAGAGGCGTCACTTTGGCTTCATAGTATAGCATCTGCTTACGATTGATTTCGATGAAACTCCTCCAGATCTGATGACGCAGAACTTCGGCAGTAGAGTCTGCAAGATGTCGACGAACTGTGTTCGATCTTCTATCCATCTCTTAATTTTCATTCTTCATGCTCCCAGTATCCACTCCATGAGAACCTAAACGAAGAAAAGTAAATTCCGATTATTCAAGATGGGATTAAACATCTGGAGGGACACCATTACAGAGCCGTTTTCTCCCGTCCTAACAGGCAAATATTTGCCTTAATCGTGTGCCCATCGATATCCTCAGGATGAAGTTGAATTTGCCTCATTTTTTGCGACAAGATCGACTTTTTCTTGAATGCTCTCCACATTTGTGTTCTCTTCGCTGACGAGTTTTCCATCTGTAATAGATGTGCCAGGTTTCAACTACAGAACCTCCTGTGTAGCAGTAATGAGGTCCTCCAATATGCTGACATTCATTACTTGTTACAGCAGTGTATTGCTCAGATAGAATCAAATGCATTCATCGCTCATTTGACACCAACACGAAAAAAAGAAAATCAAAACCTATTCATCTGAATCTGTTACTGCAAAATACTCTTTATTTGATGACACCATTCTTTCATTGATATCTTATAAGGATCCAATCATTGATATATCTTATAAGGATTAAAAATTAAAGGATCTTAAATACACTTGTGTTTGCAACTATACTGTGGAATCATCATCATCATCACGAACCATGGGCTCACTGCCCGTTGATGTCTGATGCCTGGTTCACTATCTTCTTCCGCCTTTCTGTCCAGTGCACAGTGTCGCAGTTTTTGTACACCCATTCCACACCAGTCTTTTATATCCTCTATCCATTCTCTGTATGGTCTACTTCTTCTGTTTAAACCATCCAAAATACCAAACATAAATGTCTTTATCTTCCGGTCCTCACTCATTCTACAGATGTGTCCAAATAATTGCAGCTTCCGTTGTATACTGTTGAATGCCGAATGTTATACGTTAAGATTAAAAGTGCCAATAGCGTTAACAGCAGATGAACATTGTAGGCTTTTGCGATGTCAGCAGAAGATGCTACAATTAATAAACTGATTGAAAACGTTTCAATTTTCGTATGATAATAACGAACAGAAGAGTGTTTTAATAGTGAAGCGAAGTCTTCCCTTATAATGTATGGATATGTTGAATAAATAATCAAAAAGAATATTTAAATTTTTTTGCTAGTTTTTTTCCATTCTTTATTTATTTTTTATTTAAGGTTGCATATTCATATTGTGGTGACTTCCGCAACACTAGATGGAATAGAAATTCAGTTTTTGATGTACGATTAGAGAGACTTTTCTTTGGCTTCATTTTCCCAGCTATTATTTTTTCCCCGAGATTTATTCGTTAGAAAATTAAGTATAGTCTGTGACTATACTTAATTTTGTGACTATACACCCCCCCCCCAACAGAAATTAGGGTTTTTAAAGCTGCATCCAGAAAATCTACCATACAATTTACACAATTTCACACAATAATATACTAGCTAGGAATATGAGCCCGTGACAGGTGACTTGAGAATTGCTAGAATACATTGCGAGGATGCTGTTGTATCTCGGCATCCTTACATCTACAGATTAGTATATTTGAATTAAATTGTGGACAGCAACAAAGGATAGAGTGGATTGGTTGGAAGTACGAGAGCTGCAACATGCTATGAAGCTCTTGTATTATGCCTGTTTCTTGCGTGTCCATGTTCTCCTACCTGTTTGACTGTTTTACGACATAGAAACAAATAAATAAAAATGCTTCCGAGAGGAGGAACTTTCTACCTCTGAATGAAAAAACTAATAGACTTTCAGTTGAAAGTCTTTATAACTGTTCTTCACTTTTCCATTTCGAAAAGTTATTCAAACACAGCTTTTTTTTTTTCTGTAAATACCTCTCGAATATCATTTGGTAGCATATTTCAAGGCTTTTTATCGATCCCTATGCGTTTCTTACATCACAATTGTATTAGAGTTTTATATTTAAAACCTCCCCCATCTAAATATTTAAAGTCAACATATTTGGAGAGCTTCTTTTACTGATTATTGCATTGTTTTTGCAATCTTTTAAATGTTTTATTAATAAGCAAGGTAATCAAGTGATGTAGGATTGCAATGTTCCTGATAAAAATGTTCTTGACACACAATAACAGCTGCACATTAACGGTGTTTGTTCAAATGAATGAAAGAAATCTTATCTGCATAAATACTTAAAATCCCGTTCAAGTATTTATTTTTTTCGATTTACTTGAAACAAATTGCATGAATTTTGAATCCAAAGTTTCAATATCATTATGTTTGACAAAAAAATCTCTTAATTTGAGTTTCAAAATTTCTCCAGGTAATATTTTTTAATTTTGAAAAAGAGAATCATTATAATTTCGAATGAAATACAGTTGCTTCCACAACTATGAATGACCCACACCATAGTAGAGACGTAGCCAAAACCGCGGAGAGAATAGCATGATTACTTCTGCAGTTAAATCAAAAAGACTCGTGGAATAAATTAGAAACATATAATACTAGAGATGTCTATACACTTCGCACATGTCAGAATTAAATAACTTAGCTTTGAAGTTGCTAGATGTGTCTTTTAACAGCATTTCTGTACTGTCACAATGAGTACCTGGAGAACTTCAATGTAACTATTCCTTTGCCACTTGAGAGAGCTAGGTCAGGGTTCGGACCATTGTTGAAAACATTTGCAGAAGTTCTGAGTTTTGAACTCCATTAATATAGCCTTGTTTTAATCGCAACGATGTTGTCAGATTTTCCTTTAGTGTCAACTTTTTTTTTGGAAAAATATAAAAAAAGCTGTGCAAGTCATGCTTAGAGAACATGGAGGGTGGAGTGTGACGTAATGATCTAGTTTTTCTGTCTCTGCAAAGACAAAGCACAGTGAATGGGAGAAATGTCGTAATGCAGAAATCAATCACAGTTCATTTTTGTAAGATATCACCGTGTAGATGCCGAATAATATTGGAATAAACATATTAGTTCACATTTCGATTCTCCTGAACAGGTGTTGAGTTCTGCTAATTTCCCCTGTATGAAAATATCGAATGCTTTTGAAACATTTTTTTCTTTTTCAAAGAGAACTTTAAAGTAAATGCCTCTCCATATTATATTAAACTCTAAGGACAAGCTTTGTACTAACCCTGCAGTGTCTTCTGGAAGTCAATAAAACATTTTTGCTCAACATCTTTTATAGAGACATTGCCGATATTGAAGATGCAAATTTAAACTAAATATGTCATAAATTTCGTGGATTTATTTTATTTTATTTTACTTATTCTATTTAAATTAGTCCTCATCCAACAGCATGGCCAGTACAGTTATGAAAAAGAGAAAATCATTATATAAAATAAATATAAAGGAAGTATAAGGTATTTATTTTATAAATAAGTGAAATAGAAATATATCGAATAGCTTCTGGTTTAGTGTTGATTACTTTCATTGATGAAATCGTTCTCAAGCCTAGTTCAGAAACTTCAGTATGAAGCAGTCAACTTTTTTGAGAGATCATGAATGCTCTTGACAGCATGTTCCATTTTCAAAGTCTTGTTACATCATGTTGGCTTTATTTCACAACTTGAAAGGCAAGTGCTTTTGCCTGCCTCGAATCAATTACATAGAGTAAGCTCTCCAGATCGCCGTAAATTTCTTTTGGTATTTAGCTAGCAAGTTTCACACAACATGGTTAAAGTAATGAAAGGGCAAATGGCTTCTGATGATCACAATTTGGTCGCTGTAGCTCAGTGGAAGTGGCATTTATCCACAGCGCTAGATCGCCCGAAGAAAGAGCGTCGCACTTCTAGTCTCCAATTAGAGGAACTTTTACTAAACCTTTTTTCAATCGGTTCCCAAGTTAGTCGATCTTTGGCGCGGACAAGCGTTTTTTTTTTTTTCTCTCCCGGAAACTCGGAGTTTTCGTCCCGTAAACTCAAGAAAATAGATCGTAGAATTCACACTATTTTCAGACAGTAAACACAGTGTTAGGATTAAGGACCATGAGATGGCAGCACTTATCAGCCACTTTTCTTCATCGGATGACGTATAATTAGTGATATCCTTGGGCCAGCTATCTCTGATTGGCTACCGGTGGAGTTTGAACTGCTCACTCAGTCTCTAAAAGCTAGATAGGGCTGAAAGAAACGACCTCGCCCACTCCCTGTAAATGGGAATAGAAGGCGTTAGTTGATTTTTTTTTATTTGTTGACAAATGTTCTGTTTATATCGAAATTGGCTTAAAAATCAGTGAAGATTTTGACAGACTTATGATATTTGACTAATCCATGTTTATCGATTGAAGAAAATATTAAAATGTCAGAGATATTTATGTTGCATTGTTTTATTTTATTTAAAATAATTTTAAATAAAATGAACTATTTTATGAAAATATCTGTTTCACTATTAAAAGAAATAATAAGTAAATATTTTAATGCCTTTAATGACGTTGACAAAGCTGCACTTAACCTCACCATGATTATCGATGATTTCAGAAACATCAGGGTTAAAGTATTATTATTATTATTATTATTACATATGGATACCTTCATGAAATCCGTTGTCTCATCGCGGGAGGTCCACTACATGAATACACTAACCATCAATAACTGTCCAATGCCTGTCATTTTGCTTTGAACGCATTCACCATTCCCGTATCAAAAAATCCAGTCTTCACGTTCTTGCTAACCGCACACTTACTTAATTTCAATGGATGAGCCCTAGTTTTTTTTCATATTATTCATATACAAATATTTCCTCCAGATCAATCCTGTGAAACTCCTTAGCAAATTATTGTCTATCATATCCCCTCCTAACCGCCCATCACGCAGCCTCTGAAACCAACAAATCATTAATCTCTCCTCATATGAAGTATCACTTAGACTTAGACCTGCCACCATATTGGTCACTCCTCTCTAAATCCATTCTTCCACATCTCCAAGAAACCCATGTTACCAGATCTGTGCAGTCAACCATATGAGGCCTTATAAAAAAGAAGCATGACTTACTTATCTCTATTTGTAAGTATTTCCTAGAGTATTCTAGATCAGTATTGTATATAACTGATAACTTTTCACTCGAAAATACAAAAAGTGCGTTTAGCCATATTAAAATGGCATGTCTTCTCTTTTGCCCATACTGCTACTCTATTTAAATCATCCTGTAACTGTAAAATTTAGATGTCATTCATACTGACTATTGCTTTACCTAATTTTTCATCATCTGCAAACATGGGAATATTTCCCCTCAGGTTATATCCTATAGCATTAATGTGTAAAATAAAGAGTAGTTGCCCAACTACAGTGTCTTGTAGCATACCACTAGTCAAAGGCAGGACCGGCGCATAGTGTTTTTCTTGTGTGTGCGATTAATGTTTAGCGCCTTTCCAAAAAAATTTTTTTGAATAAAGTGTGAATAAAACGAACAAGAAATGAAAAACAAATGAAAACCGCTTTGCAGTATAATGTTACCTACGGATTAGTCCTGCTTATACAAATTTTTTCAAGTCATATAAATTTTCAAAATAATATAAAATAGTAGTATAAAATTAATAGATTTATTAAAATATTCTTTACATTAATTTTGTTAAAAGGGACTCTCTGGCTTTCATTTTAGCGAAATGCTGTCGCAGTACATCAATGTTGATAGACTGAGCAATCTTATTTTCTATTGAAATTAGTGCCAAACCATTTGGTTTTTCTTGGCTCATGCTTGATCGTAGGTAGTTCTTTATTAATTGTAATTTAGAAAATGTTCTCTCTCCCTTAGCAACTGAAACGGGCAAAGTCAATAGTATTCTCAATGCAATCAGTGAATTTGCAAAGAGTTCTTCAAGGTTGCCGATTATTTTGTGTCGCTGACGCCGCCCTAACAGCCTAATATAACAGGCTCGAATGTCAAGAAGAATGAGTTATCAGTAGTAAGCCGACTTTTAGGGCTGGACCACATGCATCCCATCCGATTAAAATTAGGATACGGCCCTTACACGGAACTCCACAATTAATCATAAGTTGATTTATGATACATTAAAAAATAAAGAACTATTTTAGGTATATGTTAATCAAAAATTACAGTGGTATAATCGGGTCCAGGATACAATTTCAGAATTTATTTGTTCGTTTCCGGGAAGATCTGAAGGGGCTCGAACGGAATACGACCTACATTCATAATTATATGTATTGTTCGTTGTTCGTTTAAACTCTTGTCTCATATTTTTTTGACATCTTTTAGGCACCTTTTCTTCTGCAACGCCTGTGTATATTGCACAGGCCACCAGCCGGGCCTGGTCACAGGCCTTCTACAGGACTTGGCTGCTGAATAAACTACTGAATATCTCTCTCCAAAATAATATTTAAATATTTAATTCTTCCAATACTTCATCTCAGTTACAGAGACTTAGTCAGGGAGTACCAATATGAGAGTTGTAATAATAGAAAAGCAACACACAACTAAGTTAAACACGTGCACTAAAGACAAACGCTGCTAATGCTCTTAAAAATCAGCTCAATTTGAATAAATATAGTTGCATAAAACTTCCCAAAATATGGGAAACACTACTACTTCGAGACCCTAGTTTACATCCTAGGCCGTCGACAGCTAGTTATAACTGTAATCTTTCATCCGTGTGTTTCACTTAATGGTGTGTGTATGTGTATATGTGTGTGTTACAAGTCTCAAATTGTACTCTCTGACGATGTCTCTGTAACTAAAATGAATTATTGGAAGAATTAGATATTTTCAAAATTCTTACCCTGTTTCACTCCATTAAACTTCTAACATGAGTTCTTCCAGTACTTAAGCATTAACACACAAACATCTCCAACATATGCCCATATCCATTTACTGTAATTTATGTATCAGAATTCCATGCAGCATCCTGTCAGTAACTATTACCTTTATGCAACTAAGTTGTCACTTCATTATAAAAAGTAAGTTACTGAAGCATGACCTACCCTGACAGAGCCAATTCCTATCCTCCTTTTCCCGAAATTTGTCTTTACCCAACTTTTTCACATTTTAACTACTACTGATAAAATGCTGATTGGTCGATAATTGGCCACTTCTTTCCAGGAACTTCATTTATGCAACTCAGCTGGTACCCCTCCTACTCCCTTGGGACTCTATTAAAACAGAGACTCAGATTAAACAATCTAGTCAAAGGCGCTACCAATTCCCTAGTACATTCTCGTAATCCGCGATTCGCATCATAGCTCGGTCATATCTATTACTAAAATATCTTCACCTGGACGATACACTTTTGCAAAGTAATCAGTGAGTAATGCAACTATTTCGTTTGCTGCAGTCACCTTCCTACCACCTACATTCATCAAATTTTTGTACTATGGTCATTCTTTCTTTTACTTGCCACATACCGAAAAATTCTTTCAGATTACCCTTGGCTTACTCAGCTAATCTGCTCTGATATTTCGATTTTGCCTTCCTTACCATAATGGTCACTCTTCTGGCCTGTGCTTTATACTGCTCATGGGCTGCTGGTCACTTCTATCTATGGATCTCTTCCATGCTTCTGTTTCTTTTTAACTCTTGCTTAATGCTGAAAATCATTTCTTTAATTCCCTGTTTATTAATTCTCTTAACTCTTGGTATGCAGTTAGCTATTTGTTTCTTCAAACATCTCTGTACCATGCTGCTTTAGGTAATTGTTACTTAGAAGCATAAATTCCATTCCCAATACCAATAGCGTTTAGCCAATAGAAACTAACCAATGTCCAAAACTCCTTGTTTTCGACATTGGTTAGTTTACGATACATAAATGGTAATTTAGGATACAAAAATGGTACTATCCTCATGGATCCATAACTAACCTTATGCTTTTTATCATAGTCCAATTCCTATTTTCTACCTCAGACTCAGATCTTGAGATAGTGGCAAATGGCAAAGATTTGCCACTATTTCGAGATCCTATGACACTCGTACTTTTGTCTGTAAAAGCGTAAGTTGTACCGTTGGTTTTTTGGGAATTGTGGGGATAAAAATCCGAGTTTTCTAGAATGAAGAGAAAACTTACTTTCCTTCGCTAAAGATCGACGCTAAAAAGGTCCTTTAGTTGGCGACTTAAATAGAATCTATAACTGTCTTTCTTTTGGATGTCTAGTGCTATGATGTAGGATAAGCTGGAGTACAAACACCCTTCCACTGAGCTACACAGGCAGTTTCATTTCAAATAAAATAAAAATAAATCCTCAGTAATTTTTTTTATTCTCCAAAGCAGTATGCACCACCTATTGTCCCTAACGTTTTAGAAAGCGGTTGGTTGCCGAGTTTCACATTCGTGTTTGAATATTAGTGCGATTTTGCTGGCGAGCATAGACGAAAGCCATACAAGAAAATATCAGGCAACTGCCGCCATCTTATTCTTAACTAATATATTACTGAATCTTAATAAAGTATGTTTTCTACAGTCGATTTTATTATGTTATAGGATTAGAAACCCTAGTTTTTCCTAGGAGGAAGGAACCTACTGACCTGTCTCTAAGATCGACTACTCGAGACCATACTGGCAAATGAAAGAAAATGCTTAGATAAAGCTGCTATAGTCACTGACAATTACGGAAAACGTATAAAATAATTATTTTCCAGACACTATTTATCCTACCAGAAAGCTATGCAGGCAACTTAGAATAACATATAAGTTAATAACTCTTTTCAATTATTTTAAACTAATCAGAAAAATGGGTCGACTCGAGCGCTGTCTAAGAATTACTTTTGGAAGATGAAAATGTCCGATGAAGCCCACAGTTTTATGTCATCTTAGCTTAGAAAAATCGGCAGAACGTGTAATATACATATAACAATACTGACTAGGTCAAGCAACACAAGATGGGGGAGGGGAGTGACAGTTGTCTGCTGTATTCTCGAGTCATGTTTCGACTAATCTCGCTGGTCTTAATAATGAATGGTAGAGTCCTATTGCCTACTGATTTCCAAAAAGGGATCAAACGAGTTCTGCTTACTTATTTTGGAAAATTAAAAAGGTTAATTTATTTTGGATTTTATAAGTCTATTAGTTTATTGTTATTAATATTTTATGTGATATCATAATATTTATGATTTATGATCACATAATATTTATGTGATATCATTAGATTTCCATTATAAAATCGTATTTTTATAATAGATAAAAGAATAATATACATATTTCTTTTTTTAAATGACCGGGGTCGACAAATTATGGAAAACTCTACTCGCACTCAAAAAATTTACTCGCCGAAGATTACCCAGTATTTTAATGACATGTCCGAACAAGTCAATAGGAGTTTCACAAATGATTAATAGTGTTTCACCTTGGTTGGATAAATGATTTATTTATTTATTTTTATTAAATAAAAATATTCTATTTTGTTCATTCTGCAGCTATTCACCACGGCGAGTAGGCGAGTGTGTTTGTCGAACCCTATATATAATTAATCGTATAATATATAAATAAATATAAATATACCTAAAGATATAATAATTTTTATGCAGGGGTTCCCTCATACCTGAAAATTATTTGAATGTCTCCTCCAGGGTAAAAAGATTAAGAAACGGCTAGATGTCACAGTCACTTGAACTCGTGCAAACGGTGGTGGATTTTTTGGAGAATTAATGTAGTGCTTGCAATTTTACAGGTTATAGCTAGACGAAAAAAAGAGCACCGCTCATATGAGAAATATTACATTAGGTCCACATTTGAGTCTGAGACCGGAAACTTGTACATAAAATGTTTTTCATGCTCACATGAGGTGACAAAAATTTGAGAGAAAATTGGTGTTGTAATTTGAACTCTGATATAGATTTATATATATTATACAGTATATATTATTGATTAAGGAGCTTTTGTTTTCGGTTCTGTGCTTTCTGTCACATGTAATTTCTTTTCCTAAAGATCACGGGACACCAGGTGGCAGAGAATAGTGAGATGTCTTTAGCGAGGGTGGATGTGGTTTTACTGTTCGGAAGAGGTGGCATAGATGTTTATTCACCTGTGTTGTTAATCTGAATGTGTGAAACTATGTACAAAAATAAGTTAGCGATAACTGACTCTGCGTACCCTTGTCATTATAACGATACATAACTGTTCCTTTGTATATAGTAAAATGGGATCTCGAATAAGGTGAGCGTACGGTTTCATATGCGAAAATACTGTCAGTCTTATGGAAACTGTAGAAGTAAGCAGCTGAAATTAGTTTTGTAAATTTATCAGAGATTTATCATCTCTCAGCGGCAATTATTAATGTTCATTTTGTACTATGCATCGACTATGGCTTTCATTTAGAGCAAAAATCTGATTATTGCATAGCAATGCTTATGTGACAAATAGTGCTATACAAGAGATATTATGATACACGTTCAGAATTTTAAAACATTTGCATGAGCATCTTGATTATATGACATTTATATATCCAGTCTAAGGATTTTTTTTTCTTTTGTGTCTTTGCCATAATAATAATAATATGTATTACTGAATTATTCATCCTTCAAACAGCCCACGCAGAACTGCAGAAAAAAAAAAAACCCAATAAAAATGATTAAAAAAAACAAACAAACATGATTATTTAGTGTACTCCATCGTTTTCTAATCAGCTGGCGTAACCTCTTAAAATTCCTAATTACATATCACTAACAAAATTTGTATATACTTTTTTTGGACACCTTAAAATGTTCAGTTATGTTATGCCCTCAAGACTGCAGTATGTTTTACTATAAATTAGTAACGATGAGTTACTAATTTATAGTAATAGCCACTCAGTATATGTACACACATACAGTGTAATACTATTGTAATTCATTTCAATTTAACAAAAGATAGCTTTGTTCATTTATGTGTAATATGTAAATACATTATTGTATCCATTTTTGTATGGGAGTTAATACACTATAAAGTAAGCATAGATTTCGCTCATCCAAAATAATGTTATAAATTGTTATTATAATATTATTAAGCAGGCGATTTAAAACAGTGGGGTTTATTTGTAAAGCTGAATTATCCGAGTTACTTTTTTCTAGTAAATCACTTTGTCATTCTAATAACATCAAAGTAACATTTTTGAATAATGCCCCATACACCTTGATAAGTTGGTCAAAAGACAAGACAGCATACCATTGGTGTTTTAAATTCCTAAAATTTGTTATGGAATTATAACTTAACTGCTAGCATATTTTCAGTATTTAAATGAAGTTCAGTATATTCTGGATCTGATGACTATGTATGTCATCATGTCTGTTTGTGTAAAGACAACTCCTGCAAGATATTTTAGGAATTGAAATATATGATGTTTATAGTTAAATTTCTCTAGCTGATATTGAGCATCTATTCAAAAGTTGTGAGAGTAATAGTAATATAATAGAATAAGTGGACGTTTTATGAAAAACATAAAGTTTTTATGTGTTATGTTGTTTATTCTTTTCATAATGTGTATATTTTATTTTTATGAAATTAATTTTATTTTATTTTAAAGTTTATGTTTAATGTAAAGTATGAGTGAATAAATCCTAAATAAAGTCTTTAATGTATTTTCCTTCTCCAAAGAGAATAAGCAGTATTCCTTTAGCTCTGAGTTTCTGGAAATCAGCACACAATCAGCCATCACTGACCTTCATTATTGCTGAGGTTAAATGCATTCCCACAATATGTTAGATAAAAGATGATGTTCTTGGTCCTAACTAATTTATTTGTATATGCTGTTTTTGTTGTTTAGTGACCAGTTTGATAAGTTGCAATATTAAAAATCATGTTCATTCATACCATCAAATACCATCTAACTGAAATCAGGTAAAACAAAAGGCCCAAGATCATTAAGTTTTCTCAGTGATTGGAATCAAATCTACAAGTTATTTCTTAGTAAATTTAGCATCATGAATGTTAGTACAAAACTATATAGTCCTTGAATAATAAAATAATAATTGTTTACTATTTCTGAGGGTAAAAAAATTCTCAAAAACTTTTGGAAGAAATATAATATCTTGCATTGTATAAAAAATGCAGCATGATGTGAAGTGACAGCAGATTGTATGAATGATGTTTGGAAAAAGCTGCTAAAAATGTGTGTTCATGCATTCAAGTGATTTGACTGAAAGCCTTGCAAGAGACTGGTGATAGGATATTGTTGCTAGCCAAATAGCTAGAGATTGAGCGAGGATGTAGAGCAGTCGATGAAAACTGGAAGAAGAGCTCTGAAGTGAAAACTTTATCAAGTTAGAAGAGCACAGAAATTTGCAGTAGGAGGGGAGGAAGAAGAGCATGAAGCAGCTGTCCTCCTTCCACAAACAAAAAGTTAAAAAAAAATTGACAGAGGCATTTGTCTCTGTTTTAAAAAAAAAAAAAAAAAAAAAAAAAAAAAAAAAAAAAAGCCAGTTTGGTTGAGGAAATGGGCTCCAATGATGGAAGAATTATGAAAGCTGCAATTGTTTGTGATAGAAAAATTTATGCAGAAAAGAAAAAGCAAACAATGCAAACTAAGTTGGACATGATGTACAAATTTTTAAAGAAGCCCACTCCTGTTGTCACCTGATCCCCCCCCCCCCTTTCCCGAAAATAAGCCTAGATCTACCACACGTTTCCTCTCAGTGGGGCAACTGTTTGTGGTGGAGGGGAACCCCCAGTTATGGTACTGATCCTTTTCATTCATTCCTTATTTATTTGTTTTTCTTCCTGTATTCTTCACTCTATTTCCGAGTCCTTTTTAATCTATTTTCTTCCAGACCACCAGGATCCAGTACCCTTCTGCCATACAGTGTGATACATGGACATCCAGAAAGGGTGATCCTGATAGTCTTGCATTACTTGGGCCTTGCTTCAGTCAGCTAGCCAGTCGCTGGGCATCCATATGCAACTCGGTGGTGAATGAGGAGCTCTGGTGCTAAACAAATCTCGAGCATGAATTCTTCATCCTCTGATGTTTCAAGAGCCCTAACAAGGTCCCAACCAAGTACTGACACCATAGATACAGCATTTGATAACAATGTACTAGTTTTTCTCATCGTTCATTTGACCCTGGGAGGCTGCGGTCAAAAAAAATTGCAGCGTAGGTCGTGTGTATCTGAAAGATACATTCATTACTAGTATGTGCTAAAATACGATAAAAACTTTAAAAAAAACCAGAAAATATAATGCATGATGGTTTATTGATTTTCAGTTACAATCTGAAAATTGTTGAACAAAGAAACAAAGGGAGAAAGACAATTAAACCAATACTATACTGACATTGGAGTTCGCAGTATCTCTTGGATACAATTTACTATCAAATATTACTTTCACTTCAACATTCAACTATCATTCTCATCTTCGGACTCGAGTAACATTCGCTGAATCTCTTCAACATCTGATGGATTATCCGATCGATATATTTTCCAGCCATTTTCAACAGTAAAAAAAAAACAAAAAAAAAAAAAAAACACCTTTTATATAACGTGTTAAACCAAAACTGACCACATAAACAGTGTGGAATATCACTCATAATATATGTATACATAGTTAGTCATGACCTCCAAGCTATACACTGGATATGTGTTAGAATATTTATATTAAACAATTTGTTTGTATCTGTCAGATCAGCCGTGACTTCCGCAGGGCTAACAGGGAAAAAGCCATTAGGAAAAACGTCATCCTTCATTATTCAGAAGGGTTTAGGACTGGCAGGTTCTCCCAAAAAGTTAAGAAACATGTCAGCAACATTCTGAAAACCTACTGAGATCGCCTCATGAAACACTCAATTCTTGTAAAGGAGTGATATCAGAATGGGATCTCCTTAATGTTCCTCATTAGGAAATGCTCAGAGCTTAAAGATCAGAGAGTGACAGGTTTGAGGTGCATCCTGATATGTAGGTATGGCTTCCTGGTTCCAACCAGGAACATTATCCTTACTTTTGATATGCCTTAGCCTCCATCATCTGTTAAAAGCATGGTATCTGTTGTCAACTCAACTGTCCTATTAGAGTGTACATCCCTAATCCATTAAGATGCTTTAAATGTTAGAAATATGGACATGCCCAATCTACCTGTCATGGGGGTCTACCACTTGTGCCTGAAATGGTAGTAAAAATCTACAATAACAAATCTTGCTTGCGAAGAATGTGTCAACTGTCAGTGAGATCATCCCGCTTGCTTCTCTGCATGTCAGAAGTAGAAAGGTGAAAAAGAAATACAAAAGATTAAAACAGAACAAAATATATCAGGATGCAAAAAGGAAGTTAGCTACCACTATACACCTGCCCTGCGATCCTTTTATTCAAAGAAAGTCATAGTTAAATAAAAATGTGAACAGCAACTGAAACAAAAATAGACAAACTATAAACTATGTCTGTTCCGCCATCTGATAATTTCACCAGAATACCTGAATTTTATGATCACAAGTACCTCTCTTTGGAGCACATCAGTCACATGACCTATGGTCTTTCTCCAAAAATAACTCCAAAAATGATTCCATTCTTAAGGATATCACTTAAAGATAAACCACCAAACACTCCCATAGAAAAAAGGAATACTTCAGTATCTACAGAAAGTAAATTAAACTTACCAAATGATCCTGACACAGATGATATACAGGCATACCCTGGTCATATGACATGTTATTTCCAGATCACTGTCCTATAGCGAATCGCTGCTGCTTTCCCTTCTTTTTTTTTTTTTCTCATAGATGCATGTAATGGTTTAATAACCTTTTTTAAGCAGTTATATATTGCATAAATGACATAAGTAAATGCTTCATTTACATCAGATAGGCCAACGTTTCTCAATCTTTCTAAGCCCAAGGACCAGTAAAATGCCTAAAACAATTCCGCAGACCACTTAAGTTACAGAGGAGTAGCTGGGGGGGGGAATCCTCCCCTGGTGGCGCCTTTTTTTTGGCATTTATGAAATCTTGCCATACTGTCTATAAAACAGCAACTGAGTGATGAAATAGACTTCGACAATGTCATCGATTTTGTGAACAGAAAGCAAGAAAAATAACATTTTAGAATGTTGGAATTAAAGTTTTACTTCAAAAATAAATATAGTGTTTTTAATTTATTTCCCTATACGTAGTTTTGACTTTTTGTAATTTTTTTTTTTTAAAAAAGCTATGTAGGATTTACCAACATTTCAGAAAAATGTATAATTTATAACATAATAAATCTAAAAGCATGTGTTGAAAGATATGGCAATAAATTAATTAAATTGGAAGTAAACGATTAAAAGCGTATCATCATTGAACAAAGTTTTAATGAGATGGTTGAGCTTCTTGGCCCTTGCAAAGTTGCTGGATATCTGGCTCAATATTGGTCAACTTCAGTCGAAGATCGGCACACACACTCAGACGATTTCTATATTTTGTTTTTATTTGAAAGAACGATGAAAATCCTTTCTCACAAAGATAGGTTGTAGAAAACTGCAGGACGATTTTCAATGCTTCTTCAGATAATTCCGGAAATTCACTTCTCACTGAAGACGAGATCCAAACTCAAGCAAAACCGAGATCACGGAATTGCATTTTAAGCCCACTGTCACTTGAAAGCCCAATTAACTGTTCCTTTTTCGATAATGAAAGGTCATTCTCATAACTGCAAGCCTGAAATGGATCACGAACCTACAGAAATTTTTTATAAAAGTTATTCAGAAAATATGTTTCAAAATTCCGTTTCAGACTTTTGAGGTAGTCACAAACCCTTTCCACAAACTCAGAATGAACAAAAATATTATTTTCCACTAAAAAAGATTCCAGTGTTGGAAAAGGTGCAAATTGTCTGTCTTTTACATAATTAAATCCATAAAACCATTTTTTTCTCGAATGGCTTTATTTTGTCGTAGGCATCAAGAACAGTTAAAAAAATTTACCTGAAGGGAGAGATTTAGTTCATTTAATTTCAAAAAAATGTCTGAAAGATAGGATAGTGTTGATAACCATGCTTTGTCAACAAGGAGTGATGTAAAATCAGAATTATGGTCATTTACAAATAATAAAACTTCATGCCTTAATTGAAATAACCTTGTTAGTACTTTGCCCCTGGAAAGCCAGCGAATTTCAGAATGAAGCAAAAGTCGTGTATATTCACTGCCCATTTCAATGCAGAGTACTGAAAATAACCTGTTATTTAATGGTCGAGCTTTAATAAAATTAACTAGCGTGACAGTGTTGTATAGCATAGTTTTAAATTCTGGTGGCATTCCTTTGAAGGCTAACACTTCTCTATGTATGAAACAATATACCCGATTCATATCCAGAGCCATTTCCTTGACCATAGAAACAACTCCCAACTATGCCTGTCTGTATGAGCACGAGCTCCATCCGAGCAGAAGCCTATACATTTTTCCCACTGGATCCCTTGGTGTATTATGTAATTATCGAGAGTGTGAAATATTTCTTCTCCAGTTGTTCGGGATGACAAAGTTCTACAAAACAGAATATCATCATGAATGTTGTTATCATGCGCATATCTTACGTAGCATATTAATTGTGCATCATTTGTAACATGAGTAGGCTCGTCTATTTGTAACGCATAATAAGGGATCCTACTTAACTCTTGCGATTAACTGAGATTCTACTTCACCTGCTGTATCATTAATTCCTCGACCGACAGTGTCATTTGAAAGAGGAATCAAAACAACATCGTTTAGTAACTTGTTGCCAAACATCTTTTATAGCTGGAAGTAGTAAATTTTCCCCAATCGAATGAGGTTTCCTTGTTTTCGCATTGCTCAAACTTAAGAGATAGGATGCTTCCAGTGCTTTGCTATTAATAGAACCCATGGCTGAAATTATATCTTTCCCATGATTTAATGTCCCTAAGAGTCGCTGAAAAAATTCAATTTGCTTATTTTTTACATCACAATGTTTAGTTTCTAAATATCGTCGAAGTTTCGCAGGTTTCATGCACTCGTTCGACAACACTTCATAACACAAAACACATTGAAGTTTCTGTTCACTGTCATCTCCACACCAAGTAAACCCGAATTCCAAATGAACTGTTATATTTCCTACTGTATTTTTTCTTTGAACTGCTTGTTTCTTCTACTTTAATAGTATCAGATTTACTGGCTGTTACAACACGAGTATTACAATTAGGGTTAGCATCACCTGTTTCATTTGCTCTTCTTTTCAAAGTCCTAATTCTAAGCCACTTTTCCATTATTAAAAAAAGTTTCCGAAAAATATATAAATACTGGGGTTAACTCAGGACACACTTTGTTCAAGTATCACTTAGCACTTCTGAAGATATACTGAGCCTTGGTTAAGGAAACCTTCAATAATAAAAATCAATACACAACAAGCAATTCGTTGAAATGTGGATAACACATGTTCACTTCAAATCTGACAAAACAGCATGGGAAGGTAGAAGCAATAAAACTATATTGTTTTTCACTTTACCCCTCTTTTATTATTCGTTTATCTGCAGTTACAAATTTAGCGGCAGAATGACAAATAATAAAAGAGGAGTGAAGTGAAAAACAATATAGTTTTATTGCTTCCGCCTTTGAACATTCAGACGCTATTTGTTGGTTTTTTTTTTATCTCCATTTGATTGCAATAATTTTTACTTATTTATTCAATTTTAATTTATTTTGTTTGGATAATTAAGAAAAATATATTTATTTTATTAATTTAAGTCTGCCTGCGGACCACCTGTCCCATCTTCGCAGATCACATGTTGAGAAACACTGAGTTAGGCAAACGAAAATTTATTCATTATAACTTGGCTTAAGGGAGCATGCAAACGAGTTTGATCATCAGTCTACACCTTGAAACGTTTTTCCATTTCAGCAATAAGATTTTCACATTTATGGATAAATGCAGCATTACTTAGTATAGTACATTTCACTTCACTAAGAACTTAAACAGCTGTAATAACAACAGCAGTGTAGGGTAAGATTAGCCTGCAGCCTCTATGGGATTACGTGTCTTCTTTTCACTAGAAGCAACATCATCCTCACTTTGAATTTTATACCATTATTAATAACAATACAATAATAATGACATATAAAATTCAAAGTAAGGATGCTGTTGCTTCTAGCAAAAAGAAGATGTGCAACTATATTGCAAGAGCATGAGGAGTGGTTTCTTTGCATGGATAGCAGTTGAAAAGTGGAATGCGTTACCCCATAGAGCTTGTATAAGAGCCTGATCAGACCACGCTTAGACTATTGTTCTCAGATTTGGTCCCCAGAATTTGAAGAGGATAAATTAACTGTGGAAAGGATACAGAGGCAGATCACCAAGACAGTTTCAGGACTGTACAATGTTAGTTATGAGGGAATGTGGACTGCAGAGTTTGGATAGAAAAAGGAGAGGTGATATGATTGAGACTTTTAAACTGTTGAGAGGTGGTTACAGGGTTGACACTGGGGAGTTCTTTCACTTGGTTGAACAGTATGATGGAGTGATGACAAGGGGCCATCCCTGGAAGTTATGAAAGGAATCTGTGAGCAAGAGGGTGAGAGTGATTTCTTTGCATGGAGGGTGGTTGAACCAAGGAATGCGTTGTCTGATAGTGGTGAGAGCAAGAACAGTCAATGAATTTAAGGAGTGATATGATAGACTTTGTGTTTCCTAAGAGGGACCTCCCACGTTGAGCCTTGATAGACTTGTTTCCTAGGAAGGACCTTCCACGATGAGTCTCTTGACTCATCGTTGGGTGGTTTGACTCCTTAGAAGCCTAAATAATAATAATAGTAATACCATAATACTGCAGTTTATATAATTATTAAATACTTAAGGAATTGATAGCGTATATTAGAATATAAATTAAATCAAACTTTAATATATACTTTCCAATATTTCAGCAATATCACATTGCCATCTTCATGGGAACTTAAGATAAAGACACGTGCACAAGTACTACACAGCAGCAAATGAGAAACGAAGCGAGGAAGCTACTGTTGTCCGAAAGTCCTGATGGTGTCCCCTAGCAGGCTATATTAGGTGTTCTTGGCCTTTGGGCTGAAGTTCTCCTGATGTATGTTTCCCAAATTTGGGGCAATCTCATGCATCCAAATTTGTTGAGGTTTGGCATGTTCCTAAGGGCTGAGGCTGATTCCATGAATAGTCTTTCATATTTGAACTTGCTGTAGTGTATAACTGTGGCTTTCTTCCACCGTATTCTGTGGTGAGTATCCAGAGCATAGTCTGTAAGCCCAGAGTGGCTGTACTGGTGAAATCGGATGTAGTCCTTGTGTTCTGAGATTCTGATATTTACTGTCCTGCCTGTTTAGCCCAAATAAGACAATTTACAGCTGCAAGGGACTTGGTATACACCAGGTAGGTATAGGGGAAGTGGTTGGTCTTTAGTGGAGCGGATAAGGGATGCCAATTTTCTATATGGTCTGTAACAAGAAGTCAAGTCATGTTTTTTTTAGGATTTTGTTGATTTTTTCACAAGTGCCTCGGATGTAGGGAATGGTGATGGATTTAGAGTAATATTTTTTGTGAAGCGGGGAGGGGGGGGTTGTGGATTACTGGTTCTAGTATTTTATTTTTGGGTAGGGCAGTAGCCACTGGCTGAGAAAGTGTTAAGGATGTGATTTAGTTCAGTAGTTAAGGCTTTGTCATTTTGAACAGATTAGTTTAGCCCTGTTGAATAGTGTCTTAATAACTCCATATTGTTGTGAGGGGGAGGAGGATTGTTGGTAAATGTATCTGCCTGTATGGGTGGGTTTTCTATAAACTGAGAAAACCAAGGTTCCATCAGGTTGGCAGGTGACTAGTGTGTCTAGCTATTGTTTTCCTCTTTTTCCAGGGTGAACTTGATTCTGGGGTGTTGGTTGTTTAAGTGTGTTAAGAAGGAGAGGAATGTATCCAGGCCAAGTGGCCAAATAGCGAACGCATCATCAACGTAGCGAAGCCATACGGTAGGTTTTTGTGAGCAGAGTTTAAGGCTTTCTCTTCAAAAGTCTCCATAAAAAAGTTGGCCAAGGGTGGGGAAAGTGGTGAACCCATGGCTGTCCCCTCTATCTGTTTGTAGAATTTTTTTTGCCAAACGAAATGGCCTGAGTTCATTGTGAACTGAAATAGTGCTGAGATATCGGGAGGAAATTTAGCTTGGATTAGCTCTAAGGTTTCTTTGAGGGGGACATTTGTGAATAAGGAGGAGACATCAAAACTGACCATTATGTCAGTATGTTAGAGTATAAGGTTTTTTACACTGGCTTTGAAGTGGGCTGAGTTTTTTATGTGTGACGGTGTGTTGCCAGTATATATTGTGTGAGCGCTTTGACTAAATATTTAGCTAGTTTTGTACGTAGGAGAATCAATGCTATCCACTATGGGACGTAATGGCACATTTTCTTTATGTATTTTTGGGAGCCCATATACGGAGGGGGGGAGGGTCTAGAGTTATGTTTTTAGTTTGTTAGTAATCTCCACAGGCCAAGAAGTGACCTTCTTAAGGAGCCAGTGGAGTTTTCTAATTTGTGAGTTGGTGGGATTGTATTCAATGGGGGAGGTAAGTAGCCCAATCTAATAGTAAAGCTTTAAGCTTACCTGTGTAGTGAGTATGATTGAGTACCACAGTGCCATTCCCCTTACCGGCTTTGGTGATAACTATTTCTTTGTTTTTCTTCACTTCCTGTAGAGAGACTTGTATTCAGTATTGGATATGTTGCTTTTGTGAGAACACAAGCTATTTCCAATCTAATATCATTGGTGATGTGGTTTGGAAGGTGGTGAATCCCGCATTCAATCTGATCATTAATTCTCAGCTGGTATTTTCCTAGGAGCAGTGCCGAAGTTGTGACCCTGTGACAGAGCGTTGAATGCTTCAGACTTCAAAATAACTGAGTTGGTTGGTAGTTTTGGTTTGGATGTAGAGTTCTTTTTTAATTGATCAAATTTGTTGATATGTTGACTCCGTATTTTTTTTTTTTTTTTGTATTCTTTATTTGCCGCAGTGCACGAGACGTCATGTAGAATTGACCAAAGTTCGTGACTTAGCGTATTAGAAAGTGCTTCCTTTAGCACTAAAATGGCTTTGTTTGCATCAGCTAGGGAACTGCGTGTCGTGTTAATTTGTTCATGTAACAAAGCATAGCTCGCATGGTTATAGATTTGGAGAGCTTTCTGTGAAAACAAACGGTGCTTAAATTTCACACAGTTTGAGATTAACTGATTATCCTGGCAGCGTTTTAGGAAGATCAGGCGATTCAGTTGTCTTGATAACTTCAGCTTCGTTTTGCCGTATTGGCAGGCCATGCGTGCGATGGAATCTCCATGGATGATAGTAATTCTTGTAGAAAGACCACCAAATTCTCTACAGGAAAGGAAGAAAAACAAACAAATAGTTAAATAAAAAAAATAAAAAAAAACTAATAAAAAATAAAATAAAAAAACAAACAAACTTTTGCAATGTGCCCCCTAAACTTCAGTTCCCTATCCACCAACACTCCCAAATCCCTGGCCTCATCAATCTCCTGGATTATGGTTCCACCAATATGATATACTGCTGCTAATCTTTTCACCCCAAAATGCATAACCTTACACTTTGCCACATTAAATTCACATCCATTTTCCCTAGCCCAGTCCTCCAAACTATCAAAATCATCCTGCAAAATTTTGACATCCTGTGCACGCACAATTGCTCTACCCAACTTTGCATCATCAGCAAACAAGTGAACACTTCCACTCAGATCCTTTCCTATATCATTGATGAACAAATTGAAAAGTAGTGGTCCAAGAACAGAACCCTGCAGCACACCACTAGTCGCAAGCCGTCTTTTGGACTCAACTCCTGAATAAACCACTCTCTGGTATCTCTGCATCAACCACCTTCCTATCCATCTCACCAACCCTATATCTATCCCCATCTGCTCCAGTTTACTGATTAGAGTTCCATGTGGTATCCTGTAAGGCCTTGTCAAGATCAAGTAGAATCACTGTAAACCCATTATCCTTATCCAGTTCAGCTGCCACTGTGTTATAAAACGTGAGCCAGTTACTGAGGCATGATCTACCCTTCACAAAACCAGGTTGTCCCCCATACAATATCCCATTTTCATCTATCCATTCCTGTATTCTTTTCTTGACTAATTTCTCCAAGACCTTGACAACGATTCCTGATATGCTAATCGGTCAGTAATTTACAACAGCAGTCTTGGAACCCCCTTTATGCAGTGGAACTATTTTCCCCTCTTTCCATTCCCTTGGGACTAACCCAGACCTGAGACTCAAATTAAACAAAATGGTTTAAGGTACTGACAATTCTTTAGCCGCTTCACGTTCGACACGAGCTGGTATACCATCCAATCCCACAGATGTATTGACATTGAGGTTTTGCAATAGACTACTCACCTTCATTCACCACAATTCCCGTATAATCTATTGGTTCATTCATTTCTGTGATCTCATCACCTGGATGATATATTCTTGCAAAGTGCTTGCTCAACTATATCAACTGATTCAGTTACCTCCCTACCATCGGCATTCTTTAAAATCATTCTGCCATATACATTTTTTCTTTTACTTGCAACATATCGAAAATACTGTTTAGGATTCTCTTTAGCCTGCATGGCCAACATTCTTTCGTAATCCTTTTTTGCTTTTCTTACCACACTTGTTACCCTTCAGGCCCGCGCTTTATACCGTTCATGTGCCTGCCGTTCACCTTTCTCCTTAAATTCCCTCCATAGTTGTTTCTTTTTTTGCAGCTCAAGCTTAATGTTATTCATTCATTTAACCCCTACTTGATTTATTATTCGGACTCTAGGTATGCAGTCAGCCATAGCTTCATGCAAACACTTTTTAATCGCCTCCCATGCACTATCAACTTTTAGCCCTTGCAGTTGTACATGCCGTGGCACTGAACCAATCAAACTCCTAAGCTTGTCATACTTACTGGCCTGATCATTCCACATGTACCCTGTCTTAATTGTAAATTCCATACCTTTAGCCACCTCCCAAGTCAAGACCCTATGATCACTCTCACCAATTGGCAATGTGGTCTTGTTAGTTACAGCCAAATCCTCAGATGCAATTACTAGGTCAAGCACTCTCTGACCCCTAGTATTTTCCATTACATGCTGTCGCAGATAGTTATCCCTTAATAACTGCATAAAATCCAGTTCCTTCCTCCAATGTGCCCTCTCCTCCTTCCAATCAATGTTACTATAGTTGAAATCTCCCATAATAATTACCTTCCTTCCACTCATTTCTTCTATTTACTTGTGCATACTATCTCCACCATCTTTTCCATCACCTGATCTATAGCAGCACCCAATTGTATATTTTGTTCTGCTAGCCACAATCTCACACCAAATGGTCTCAAATGTGCTCTTTTCTGTATCCTGCAATTCAACTTCTATTCTCCTTGGCTGCAGCTCATCAGCTATCATCAACAATACTCCTCCCCCCATTTTATTCCCCCTGTCATTCCTGAACACACTATACCCATCACATTCAATCCCACTAGCTATATCATCTACAGTCAGCTGTGTTTCACTAATGCCAATAACCTGCGGTCTGGAAGTGCCAACCAAGGCCAAAAATCCTTCCTTCTTGTTCCTAATACTCCTAGCATTAGTGTACATGAATTGCAGACCCCCCCCCCCCCGTTAGCCCCATCCCTACCTTGACCTTATAATAACTATCACATTCTGATTTGTTGTCCTTATTCGCTCAGGCATATTATACTGATTCATACATTCAACTGCCTCCCTGAGGTCTGCATATCTACTCCCCCCCCACCCTTAATAAATCTAGTTTTCCTGATTCTGCACATCCACTTCATTCAACAACACTTTTTCAAGTCTCCTTATACCAAATCCATTCAAATGCAAACCATCCATCTTATATAATCCTTTCGCCCATCAAACTCACTCCACACGTCCACAAATTCCACACCACTCATCATACATAACCCATGCATAGTCATTTGCAATTATGGCCTTCCTTCTAAACACTTCACTCTCATACCGTGGCAAAAGACTAATCATCCTAACTCTCTCACTCTTTTCTTTTGCTACCTCAAACAATTCATTCAGGTCCTTTATCATTTCCATTTTATCTCCTTTCAAAGCATTTGTGCCTGCCACAACTATCATTTCTTTCACCCTTTCCTTTTGCTCTCTAATAGACTCACTTATGTCCTTGATGGTCACACCAGGTTTTTATGATTTTGTCAAATCCTCTACTAACACACCTCGTACTAACGAATCTCTATACAGCAATCGCTCTGTCATTTTGTTTACGTTCACAATCATACTCCTATTTTTCCTATCATTCTTTTTATTGTTGGCTGGTACACTCAGTAGACATTTGTGCATACACTCAAATAATCATGTTTAACCAGCATATAAGCCTTTCTACAAGAACTCCAGTTTATAACTCACAGTGAAATATCAAAACACAGAAGTGTAGTGGGCAGTGACTGTAAGCAAAAGAAATAGTACACCAAAGTGAAAACTGTGCATCAGTTGATTTATGGGAGCATTGTTTTGTGAAAACTGTCATATGAGCGAGTTCAGTATCGTCATATCCCTTTCTGTTATGTTGAACTCAATACTGGTCCAGAAGCAGTAGTGATTTGCCTATCCATGAGATTTCTTATTACAGTATGGTCAAATTATTTACCATTGGGTGCCGAGTTAAATGAAATTGATCTCATAACCTTATCTCAAAACTACCTGAGCTCACACTTCTAGATGACTTTAATGGGCATAACACTGTGGGGTAGTGCCAAAACAAATGAATTAAGGTATCATTGAATGAATATTTGAGAGTACTGACCTCTCTCTTTTGAATAATAGTCAATACTTTCTTCCATATGCCTACCTGTCATATTTTGCAATAGATCTTACAATCTTCTACCCTGCCATTTTTCCACTGCTCATGTGAGATGCTGAAGAGATCATATATAGAAACGATCATGTTCTTGTTATTTGCACATCTTCACAGATGCCATGCTCTCCATCACAAATACTCATATGGAAAATGGATCAGATTGACTTGAATGCTTTTTCCCATGTTGCAAAGTTTAATGCTGATATGGTCAATCAAACACTTATCAATGAAGTGTTTGATTGACCATATGTAACAGATTACATTGTCCAGGTAGCAACAGCCTCAGCTCCAAAAACGTCTCAATTTGCACTCTATCCAAAGCTTTGGTGGAATCCAGGTTGCCAAAAAAAAAAAAAAAGATCAAGACAGATGGGTATGTTTTGTAGATAACCCACCACATCAAACTTAATAGCTTTTAAACATGATTAGGCCAATGCACATATGAGATGGCAGTCATAAACAATCTTGGATCAAATTTACATCATTGATTACTCACACAACTAGTGCAAAAATTGTATGGGATACAATGAGATTCAGCAAATGAAAGGTAGATACAGATCATACTGTTTGTGTACTTTAGACTATAATGAACATTTTGTTGCTGATCCCAAAGCTACTGCAGATACCATGGGAGAAAATTTGGCTAGAATCTCGTGACTTCATATCCTCTTGAATTTTTAATATTAAAAGAGCAACAAGAGAAACAACAGTCCACTGAAACAGACAACAGGCCATTAGTAGAAAGCTAAAGTTTTCTATTAATGGCTTTGAGCCATACAATCAGCCATTTGTTAAGAAGCTAAAAAGAGCTCTTTTATTGCTCCAGTGCAGTAATTCCTGATATCTATTATGAAATTAGTCCTCACGGTGAGCCTAGTGGCTATGTGCTTCGCAACCATATGCCTTGGGAAGGAGTGTCCTAGGTTCGATTCCTGTCGGTAACATGAGGAGCTGAAGGATCTTCCTCAGCCATAGTCAAGTTAGCCAGTCTTGGGCGTGGACAGCAGGGTTTTTTCCCCAGTTTATTCTGGGATTTTTCATCCCGCAAAGCAAGCAAACTGGCCTTGAGAACTCAACACTACAGGCCATAGGATACACCGGGGCATAAGGCTGACCACCTTATCCTGTAAACGGAGTGCGGTCCGATGATCAATGGACCCTCGACACCGCAAGGTAAAAGAGGGTATAAGGAAGATGAGATGAGATATTATGAAATTATTATAAATTCTATATGTCGATACTGCATTGCTTAACTTAATTTTTTTTGTACATACAATTATTTGCAAATTTATCTCTTTTTGACTACTTATAATAGTTTGTGTGCTATTGTAACCTTTGATATGGTGCAGCATGACTTTTGTTGTCCTTATACTAATAAACTATAAATCAACCAACCAACCTATCAAAGTTATGTATACAGTGAACCATCTTCAGTGCACTTCATTGCAGTTCCTAACTTTGAAATATTTGTTGTTGATGGCATAGCTACTATCTTTTTCTAATGAATTGTCCAATTAAAAAAGCAGCAGTTTGAAGAATTACTCTTGCTCTGTGTTTTCAGCCGATTTATTTTACTAGTTAGCACACGAAAGCACAGCATGCACCCTC
Source organism: Typopeltis vanoorti (assembly GCF_054136105.1). Classification (NCBI taxonomy): domain Eukaryota; kingdom Metazoa; phylum Arthropoda; class Arachnida; order Uropygi; family Thelyphonidae; genus Typopeltis; species Typopeltis vanoorti. The sequence continues at coordinate 63,772,541 of NC_143556.1, forward strand.
GTGCCGTAATTTTGTTATAATTTGTACATTATTTCATTATGAACAAAGAGTAAAATTAGTTAAATGTAACAAAAAGGCCTACATATTTTAGCATTCAGGTGCATGTTAACAATTACATATTCTTATGATTCACATAGTGATTTCCAACTTATGATCCTTTTGACTTAAGAAGGAATTGTCCAGACAGAACCTGTTAGTTATATAAATACTGATTGTATTTACACAAGTAATAGTTTCCACAAATGTCCTATAAATACAGTCAGTCCTTGACTGTATTTCCACAACATATTTACACAAGATTGCAAAAACTGTTAGTTGTCATACTTATATTCTATAACAATCAGTATACTTATTATCTATAAGAAAGCATAAATCTGTATATAAGTGTTCTCTATTGAGCATAAATTGTTATGTGCCAATGCAGAATATGTTAGTAAATTATTATTATTATATGGGCATCTGCATGGAGTCCAGACTCATAGTGGCCCACACTAACTTGTATACACAACCTGTCATACCTCTCCTTAAACTCATTCACTGTTATGACACAATGAATTCTGGTTCTATTCCACTCACCACTCTCCACACAAAAAACATTCTAGGCCATATACCCTCACTAACCATGCTCATATACAATTTCTACAGATGACTCTTAGTTCTCTATCTGCTATGTATGTATTGAAATTTTTCCTTTGTGTCAATCTCGTAGAACTCCTTTAATAACTTATAAATTTCTGTCATGTCCCCTCTTTTCCTCCTATCAACTTTGCAACCCACACACCTTTCACTCATAGGCAACATTCCAGAGTGTTGCCAGCTTGCCCACTCGTCTCTGAATCCTCTCCACTACCTTCTGATCACCAAAAACCCTAAGTGATCAACACTATGCATAGTAGTCAAGATGTAGCCATATCCTTTGCGCTGTTTTATCAAATTTTGCAATATGTCCTCTGAACATTAATTTTCTGCCCATCATTATTGCCAATTATAGCCTCATCAATTTCCTGCAATCCAGTACCATCAATGTGATGTTACTGGATTGCAGTAACCTTTTCAACTTGAAGTACATAACCTTACATTATGCAACACTAAATTCACAGTCCTTTGCTTATAATGTCAATTTATTTAAATCATCCTGCAGGATATCTACATCTTTATCAACTGTTGCAATCCCCAGTTTTGTATCATCCACAAACAACTGAATAACCCCTCCTCCCCTTAAATCTTTCCCTATATCATTGATATACGAATTAAAGAGTAGTGGTCCTAGTACAGAACCCTGAGGTACTCCACCAGTCACCCTCATTCTCCTAGATTCCACTCTGCCATATACTACTCTCTGGAATTTACTATCTAGAGAGCATCCAGTTTGTCCAAATAGGAGAGATCACAGTTGCAGGAAATTTGATAAACTCCAAGATAGAATCTTGGAGTTTATCAAATCTGATAGAATCCAAGAACATCAATCTTCCATTCATCACAACAAACCCGAAAAATCTGGATTGGCTCAGCACGGGATAGAAACTAACCACAACATCGTTTGGCCAAAAACTTGCCTCTTACATAGATCCTGCTATAAATTTGAACGTTTATTCAAAGAAAGCGTAGAGGCCTTACTCCATCGTCCTAACCTGAATCGGAATGACTGTATATCTGTATCAAAAATCTGGGAAAGTCTAATCAGGATAACTCATTAATTCGTATTAATTTTATGTTATTTAAAATGATTGAAATTATTAATTAATATTTTTAATTCAGTCATGTCTCTGCTTAAAAATATTTCTCTTTAATACTTAGTGATATAACATTACGTGGCTTGTTCTATTTATAAATTATCTATTGTTAGTATTCCACCTTGTATTTTAAAACTGTTCTTGTATTGCCACTGAAGATGGTCTGCAATTTTCAGACGGAAATGTTTGGCTAATTAAATATCTTTATTGTATGTACGTGCTTATATTATACAATCTTTATGTCACAAGTATCCTTAAAATATCAAATTAGTCAAGTATTAAAAAGCCATTAATGAAAGTGATCATAAAACAATTGGCAGTAGAATCTTTAACCACCCAACTGTCCATGACGTGTACACAAGTCAGTTACCATGGATACGAAGTGCATATTAAAATTGCAATACCATTGATATTACATTGAAACATATGATGGATACAAAGTGTATGAGAAGTGATGTATTTTATCCATACTGATGTCGATGTGGTTAAGGGTAGTTTTCTGGAGGTTAAGATTTATCTTAACCTCCAGAAAATGTAAAAGATGATGAAATAAATAAATTGTGAATGAGCATGATGTTGATGATAGTGAATGATAATGATACTGAACAAATAAATAAATCGGTAATGAATAAGTATGTGTGGTGATAAAAATAATAATAAAAATTAAAAATAAATAAATATATATATATATATATATATATATATTATTATTATTATTATTATTATTATTATTATTATTACGGGTATCTCCATGGAGTCAGTAGACTCATCGCGGGAGACCCAAACTAGCAAAACAATATCTGTCATATCTCTTCTTGAATTCATTTACAGATGAAGAGCTCACAACAAAGTCAGGCAATGAATTCCACTCATTCACCACCCTCCAGGCAAAAAACCTTGTTCTGACACCTTTGTTAACCACACTCTTCTTTAATTTCCAGAGATGACCTCTTGTTCTTCCATCACTATCACACAGCTGAAACATTTCCCCTGCATCAATCCTATAAAAACCTTTTAGTAATTTGAATGTTTCTATCATATCCCCTCTTCTTCGCCTATCAACCAATCTCTGCAATCCACAAGCTCTCAATCTATCAACGTAGGGAACATTTTTTATATCACTCACCAACTTGGTCACTCTTCTCTGAACCCTCTCCACAGCCTCCTCATCTCCAAGGAATCCAGGTGACCAGACCTGAGCACAGTAATCCAAATGTGGACGTATCAATGCTTTATAAAGGGGAATAATAACCTCTTTATCTCTGGATGTCAGTGTGTTCCTCAACAACCAAGTAATCCTATGTGCAATCTTGGACACCTTAGCAATGTGTCCTCTGAACTTCATCTCCTTATCTACCAATACCCCTAAGTCCCTAGCCTCATCAATCTCTTGGAGTACCTTTCCATCTATGTAGTACACAGCTGGTAATCTTTTAATCCCAAAATGCAAGACTTTACACTTTTCCACATTGAACTGACATCCATTTTCTTTTGCCCATTTTACCAGCTTATTTAAATCCTCCTGCAAACTTTCAACATCAGCTTGATTTTTTATTGCACTACACAACTTTGCATCATCAGCAAACAACTGAATATCTCCCTTTAAGCCGTTTCCTATATCATTTATATACAAATTAAACAACATTGGCCCAAGCACATAGCCCTGAGGCACACCACTGGTCACCTGCCTCATTCTGGACTCGGCTCCTCCATACACCACCTTATGGTATCTCTCCCTGGGCCATTCTCCTATCCATATCACCAATTTAATATCCATTCCCATCTGCTCCAATTTGCGTAACAGTGTTCTATGGGGTATCCTGTCAAAAGCCTTAGCAAAATCCAGAAGTACCACTGTGTAGCCAGTTCCTTTGTCCAACTCTGATGTTATTCTATTATGGATAGTTAATAGATTGCTAAGGCAGGATCTACCTTTAACAAAACCATGTTGGCCTCTATAGAGTATCATATCCTGATCCACCCATTCTTGAATTTTGTCTTTAACCAACTTTTCCAATACTTTTACCACTACTCCTGAGATGGTGATTGGTCTGTAATTCAATACTGCAGTTTTAGAGCCACCCTTATGCAAAGGAACCACTTTGCCTAACTTCCACTCCCTAGGGACCATACCAGAGTTCAAACTTAAATTAAATATCCAGGTAAGAGGGGTTGACAATTCATTTGCACATTCACGCAACACCCGAGCTGATATTCCATCTAAGCCTACCGCAGTGTTTGCATTTAAGTTTCGCAATATATTTAATACCTCTGATTCTTTAGCTTCAATTCTCACATTAGGTATTGCTATAGGTATAGAGATATCCTCGCTTGGGTGATAGACTTTTGAGAAGTGATCACTCAGTAACTCGACTATTACATCTGATTTTGTCACCTCAATACCATCAGCACCCACTAAGGTTATCCTTCCGAAGTCATTCTTCCTCTTACTTGCCACATAGCGGAAGAACTCTTTGGGATTACCCTTGATCTCTTTGGCTAAGGTCTTCTCATAATCTGATTTAGCTTTTCTTACTATGCTGGTAACCTTCCTAGCTTGAGCCTTGTACTGCTCATGGGTGTCTTGATCGCCCTTCTCCTTGTAAATTCTCCATAACATTTTCTTTTTTTGTAGTTCAAGCTTGATACTACTGCTCATCCATCTAATGCCTGCCTTGTTTGACCTCCTGACCATGGGGACACAATCTGATATTGCTTTCCTCAGATACCCGCTGATTTTATCCCAAGCACTGCTAACATCTTTCCCTTGCAATATGTTCTGCCATGAGATGGCTGCAAGCTCACTCCGAAGCTTGTTATAATTGCCTAACCTGTAGTTTCATACATACCCCTTCTTAATAGAAAAATCCACAGATTTTGCAACCTCCCAAGTCAATACCACATGATCGCTTTCACCAACTGGAGGTAACGAGGTCACCTTACTTATGCATATAACCTCTGAACCAATAACCAGGTATATAAAAAAATTATATATATATATATAATTTTTTTTTTTATTTATATGGGCACTTCATGAAGTCAAAAGACTTATGAGCTAGACATAAAAGGTACATTGAAACTTGTAGTAGAAAAAGTACAAATTTAAAACCCCCCTAAGAGCTTAAAACGTAATAAAATTTATGATTTATCATAAATTTTATTATTATGTTTTAAGGATGCAATAAGGGCAAAGAAAACGATTTATGGGATGAGAAATGGCTGCTTAAATGACAGTCAATCCTTCTTGGTCTCTTGTTAATGGTGTTGAGCACAACTTTGCTCCTCCATTCTTTTAGCATTCTCACATCGTAATGGTACCATGTCATGACCTAAAGCAGTGATCCCAGACTTTTTACTATGGCAAAATCCCCAAAATATTTTTTTATATACCAAAAAATTCTCAAGTTATGTAAACATATTTTTGTTCATACAAACAGATTCTACAGTCCAATTCTAAGCCAACTCTAAATGTCAATCCAAATAATGTTAATCATAATTATTCCAAAAAAATTCAAAATCTTTTTAAAAAATTCAAATTCAAAACCAAAATTAAATAACTTAAGGAAATTACAATGTACAGTAGAATATACATTAAATTAAACTTTAATATACTTCCAATATTTCGGCAACGTCATGTTGCCATCTTCAAAGGAACTTACAATAAAGACACGTGCATGCAGACACCAAACACAGTAAATGAAAAACGAAGCAAGGAAGCTATGGTTTTCCTAAAAGCCTGATGGTGCCCTCTAGTGGGCTATGTAGATATTCTTGGCCGTTGGGCTGAAGGTCTCCTGATGTAGGTCTCCCAAATTTGGGGCAGTCTCATGCAACCAAATTTGTTGAGGATTGGCATGTTTCTTAGGGCTGAGGCTGATTCCATGAATAATCTTTCAAATTTAAACTTGCTAAGGTGTACTATTGTGGCTTTCTTCCACCGTATTCTGTGGCGTGTATCCAGAGCATGGTCTGCAAGACCAGAATTAATTTCCTTATTTTCCTTAAGTTATTGTATCCAGAGCATGGTCTGGATACACGCCACAGAGTACGGTGGAAGAAAGCCACAATAGTACACCTTAGCAAGTTTAAATTTGAAAGTCTATTTATGGAATCAGCCTCAGCCCTAAGAAACATGCCAAACCGCAACAAATTTGGTTGTATGAGACTGCCCCAAATTTGGGAGACTTACATCAGGAGACCTTCAGCCCAACGGCCAAGAATATCTACATAGCCCACTAGAGGGCACCATCAGGACTTTTAGGAAAACCGTAGCTTCCTCGCTTCATTTCTCATTTACTGTGTTTGGTGTCTGCATGCACGTGTCTTTATTGTAAGTTCCTTTGAAGATGGCAATGTGACATTGCCGAAATATTGGAAGTATATTAAAGTTTAATTTAATGTGTATTCTATTGTACGTTGTAATTTCCTTAAGTTATTTAGTAAATATGTACAAACAACGTCTAAGCCTTTCTACGAGAAAAATCAAAATTAAGGAGTATTCATAATGAAAATTAATTTAAAGATTATCCTTAGTGCAACAGATAAGTCTGTCTCTCCTTGCAAATTTGATACACTTCACTGACATGCTTTCTTTTCAAAAAACCTTCCCTTCGGTCACTAGTAAACAGCTATTTTTGCCACAGAAAAAATAGTTTTTTGGGAAAAAAAACACAATTTTTTCACTTTTATTCACAAAAAATGCCAAGAACACAATGGTAAAAGTTGGATTTTCAGTGGAAAAATACAAGTGGTCCACCCAAGATGTGTATGTCATACTTATCAATGTGGCTGTCACACTGCATTACTCAAGAAGGTGGTAATGGAACAATAATCAAGCTCCATGCATAAATCAGGTGAAAAATTTTCATAAATCTGACCAATTTTTTTTTAACCATATTTATGTGCTATTAATGCAATATAAAATATTCTATTGCAATTTTTATTCCTATATAAATTTTGAAGAATTCCTGAAGAGAGTTTGCAGAACTCTAGGGTTTCATGGAACCCAGTTTGGGGAATCACTGACTTAAAGATAATGTGAATCTTTGCATTGCCTACTCCTTAAACAATTTTTAATGTACAACCAAGGAAAAACATTTCACTATACTACAAACAGTTCACTTCACAGCAGAAATCAAAATCAGAAAAATCCCTTTAGTCTGATAATAGTATCTTCTGGTGCAAACAGAAGATACTATTATCAAATTTTGAGCACAACTGGAGGCCACTCCAGTTGTGCTCAAAATTTGTATACACAATTAGCATCACTCTTATAATGTCCATTCAAGCAGTCGTACTAGTCTGGTATTTACCCAACCAGCAAGCCTTTGTTTATCAGCCCATCCCTAAAATGGAAGATAAGGCAGCTATTGGACTATCATTCTGTGGCTTTGACTTCAGCCTCCTCAAAAACACTGGAAATCATATAGCCATCTTCATTATTTGTAGGGCTACCAGTTAAGCATTGATCAACAATATGGATTCCAACACTCTTGTTTCACAGCATATCTCCCAGCCAACCTTACCCTCCTTTCCTTTGGCTATAAGCCATGGAAAGACTGGGAGAAACTCATGTGGTCACTCTTGACTTTCACTTTTAAATGCATGTCAAGAGCAACCATCATATGAGCTTTCTAGGGAATTTGATTGCTGGAATAGAAGAATCCTTACCAGGTTGCCATTTATGGTTGACTTCTGCCTTTGCAAGTAGATCATCAGTTTTGTCTCTGGTCATCCATTGTTTTAGTGGGTTGTTTCTTTTCTTCAGATTTCCTTATCAGTACTGGAGTATTGCCTGTGTTCTTTTTTTTTCTTTGCATTAATGACCTTTTGTCACTAACCTCAAATACTATCTATAGTTTTGCTAGTAACTCTGCATATGTCCCATTCCTGTTTTACATTTGACAAACCTTGCAGTATTCAGCTAATTCAGTCTTCAAGAACCAGTGTCTTAAATGTTGATCTCTTTACCAATCTCCACTGATGGTGAGGATAATCTAGTAAACTTCAACCATAAAACAGTCCTATCTTGTTTCTCATAAAGATTTCACTTCCCCTTACTTAATTTACCTCTTCAGTTATGATCAGTTTTCACTTCATCTATATTTACACATTTGGCGTTGACACATGCACATCACAACCATATTGATGTGCCAATAGCTTGATGCTACATAATCCTCAACCTGCATAACTTTAGAATACTGTTTTTACATTTGAATATTATAAAATACAGAAATGCAAGAGGATGGCATATTCTAAGCAGATAAAATAAGGAAATCAGATCTTCTTCTCCCCCAAAGCAGCTTTCTGTGTCACTGAATTCAGTATGTCAATGACATTTTTGCAGTATGAAACTCTGAGCCCGATATTTTTATTCAGAAAATTAATTCAGTCCAGCCTAGGATTAAATTTACTCTTGAATTAGAAGATAGACAGCAGTTGCCTTCTATTCACATATGGATGACATTCTCATCCATAGACAAGTTAATGGTGAAAAAACTCAGTTTTCAGTATACACAAAGAAAACAAGTACAGGGAGATACATTAATGCTGCTTCTCATCATCTCAGAAGTTGGGTTCATCAAAATCTTAGCATCATGCATACTCCTTATTTTCCATTGACACTCTTCTGAAAGCAGAATAAAAATAAATAAATAAATAAAAATTCATCTTTAATGGCTACAACTCCAACATTATCACCAAAGTAATAAAGTAATTGATAATTTTAGCTGTTATTTCATTCTTTCTTCAAAGGAGGTTCTAGTATCCCCATTCCTTATATGAAAGGTGTCTTGAAAAGCTTGCCAGTACGCATGGCAAGCTTTGAATGAATTGAAATATGACAGTAATGATATTAATAATCTTTAATGAAATATACAGTATGATATTTTCTGCCTTGTACCATGTGTATAAAACAGTTCCAAGTAAATATTATTTTTAAAAACTTTGTTTCTGTATATCACAAATAATCAACAAATTAAATATGTTTTAGAAAGCATATTTCCTGTCAAATAGTTCGTTTTTATAGCAGTTGCTGTTTTATTCATTATGAAATGGGACTATATGAGAGCATATTATATTTTAAATAGCATTTTCTTTTGTTCCTTATGAGTCTATAGTAATTGCTTTGTGTAATGATTACAAAGGAGCATTATTTGTGTTAAACCTTTAAATGATTCTCTTTTGTTTTTAATGAATTATTATATGCACTGTATGAATCATTGCATTCCTACCTACCAGGAGTTGTTGTTCTTCTTCTTTTGCAGCTTCTCCCACTTAAGTGGGGTCACTGTTGATAATGAGTCTCCTCCACACCTTCCTCTCTTGGGCTGTCACCACATCCAAGTTCTTCATCCTCACGTCCTCTTCTACCAGCTCTCTCCATCTCTTCTTTGACCGCCCACGCTTCTGCCTTCCTTGCACATCCATCTGCATGACCCTTCTTCCCACATGTTCGTCCTCCCTCCTCATCACATGACCAAACCATCTCAACCTTGCCTCCTGTATTTTCGCTCCTAAGTTCGTAACTTTCACTGTTTCCCTGACATAGTCATTTCTCAGACGATCCTTTCTGGTCACACCACACATCCACCTAAGCATTCTCATCTCTGCTACTTCTATCCTGCTGATGTTATTTTTCCTCAGGGCCACAGTTTCTATAGCATATGTCATAGCTGGCCTCACTACTGTCCTATAGATTTTGCCTTTCAGATTGATCGGCACCCTCTTATCACATAACACTCCAGCCATCTCCCTCCAGTTCCTCCAACCCGCTTGTATCCTGCATCCCACTTCCTTCTCAGCTCCTCCATCTTCTTCCACTGTTGAACCTAAATATCTAAAGTCTCTCACCTTCCTGATGACACTTCCTTCCAGCTCCAGACCTGTCTCCTGTCCTTCACCCACTGTACAACACATATACTCTGTCTTACTTCTGCTAAGTCTCATACCTCTCTCTTCCAGTACTTTTCTCCATCTTTCCAGTTTAGTTCCCACTTCTTCTCTTGAATCTGCACACAGCAAGATATCATCTGCATACAACATTGTCAAGGTGCATCTTCTCTCACCTCCTCTGTTACCACCTCCATCACAATATTAAACAGAAACAGACTTAATGCTGACCCTTGATGCAAGCCAACTGTTACTTGAAAACTTTCTGTCTGTCCCAGACAGGTCAGCACACTTGTCTTCACATTTCTGTACATTTCCCACACCAACTTGACATATTTCTCCAGAACCTTCTTCTCCCTCAGACACCTCCAGATTTCTTGCCTTGGCACTCTATTGTATGCTTTCTCCAGATCAATAAATGCCAGATGTAGTTCCCTTTGTTTCTCTCGATACTTTTCCATCATCTGCCGTAAACCAAAGATAGCATCTGTTGTTGATCTACCAGGCATGAAGCCAAATTGTTCCTTTGCAATCTCCACCTCCTTCCTCAAGCTACCATCAAGAACCCTTTCTAGAATTTTCATTGTGTGGGACATCAACTTTATTCCTCTGTAATTTTTACAGTCTTGTGCATCCCCTTTACCCTTATAGATGGGGACAAGAGTACTCTCCCTCCATTCCTCGGGTATATTTTCCTGTTGGCAAACTTTCATGAACAGGTCCCACAGTAGGTCAATTCCCTCTTACCCCAGTGCCTTCCATGCCTCTACTGGAATTCTTTTGGGGCCCACTGATTTTCTATTCCTCATCCTCTTCATGGCCTCTGTCACTTCCACTCTACTAATGTTCTGCACCACCCCTTCAGAAGGCTGCCCATCTTCTCTGTGAGTCCTTGCATTTCCCTCATTCAAAAGTCCCTCAAAGTATATTTTCCATCTGTTTCTTATGTCACATCCCTCCATAATACTCTTCCTTCAGCGTCTTTGATCTGCCTCACATGTAAGATGTCCTTTGCTGCTTTATTTCTACATTTCGCTAGTTGGTAAATTTTTCTCTGTCCTTCCTTTGTTTCTAATTGATCATACAGATCTTGATATGTCATGGCCTTCGCCTGTGCCACAACTCTCTTGGCTTCTTGCTTTCTCTCTCTGTACACCTCTCTGTCCTCTTCCACTCTTGACTCATCCCACTTCTGCTTTGCCTTCCTCTTAGCTGTCACTGCCACTTGTACATTATTATTCCACCACCAACCCTCCTTCTGCTCTCTAATCTTTCCGGATGTCTCACCAAGCACCTCAATTGCACAGCTCAGGATTACTTTTGAATTATGTTTCCACCAATCTTGTACACTTTCCAGTCCATCCAAAATCCTCTCTAACACCCTCTCCCTAAAACGATTTCTCACACTCTGTTTTAAGCGAAACCACCTAATTGTCTTCATCCCATGGCATCCAGAGGCTCTTATCTTTGATCTTATTTTAAAGTCTGCACACAGCAGTCAGTGATGCTGTGCTACTTGATCTGTTGGAATTACTTTACAGTTTGTTACAACCTTAAGATGTTTTCTTCTAGTCAAAATGTAGTCAATTTGTGAACTGTTGTTACCACTCCTAAATGTTATCAAATGTTCTTCCCTCTTGTAGAAAAACGAGTTCACAATTGCCAGATCAAGCACTACTGCAAAGTCCACAACCCTTTCTCCTTCCTGGTTCATCATTCCCACTCCGTGGCCACCATGCACCCTTTCACAGTCTCTATTCTGTCTCCCTATGTGTCCGTTCACGTCTCCTCCGACAATCACCATCTCATTTACTTCCAGTTCCCTCATTTCTTCATCTACCAGGGAGTTGTTGCTTTAGAATATGATTTTGTTTCATATGATGATACAACTGTTGTGAGCCTCTTCTACGGGAAGTAAGCCACGTCATCAGCAGAGAAATCAAGCCACAACCTTGGATCTTTTGGTATATTTACTTCTTCTTTTGCAGACTGAATCATTTCACCACCATCATGGTCTACTAAACTTTAATTTTCAACAATTATTTCAACCTCAGAATGTTTTGTAAAGCAACTTGCATCAACATTTGCAATAGAGATATCAAGAGAATTTACAGACAAAGTGAGGTCAGTAGTGAGACATGTGCTAGATGAACCTGCTTGTGACACCTTGATGATTCCAACATCATCATATTTTGATTTTAAAGTGATCAAGTGGTATTTGTGTCCATTTCTGATGACGGAGATTGGCTCTGATCAGGAATTGGTATATTATGTTGTTGAACTTGTGTGAAGAAATCAGTCAGCTTTGCAGTCTTGGAATCTAATTTCAAAGTCTCCTCTTGTTTCTTTTTTGATAGTTTTTGCTTTTGTGCACCACTTAACTGAACAGGTTTCATCTTGGTTCTTGGGATCTGTTAAATACAGAAATAAAAAGATTATTTTGTTGAATATTAGGTGGCAATCAACACAGTTACACATATCCCAGGCAAAATCATACGAACAATTTAATTTTCGGCTTACAGCTGAATCTTGTGCTTTAATTAACTGTTATTTTACCAGAGTCATACTTCTGCGACAGCTAGGCGTTTTACCGGAGGCGCTTTTCTGAGACAACTACATGATTTGTTTATTTGCTTCTGGAGCCTTTTATAAGACATAATTTATTAAAACAAGACCTAAAACAGTCAGGAAAATAAAATGGTTACATTAATTATAAAAAATTACCTCCTTTGATGCAATGGTAGTGCCAGAAAGTGTTGAGCGATAATACGGTGTAAATGAACCGTCATGCACGTGGTTAGAGTTTTATTAGGCTTTCTACACATCATTATTTGCTGAAACAAAGTAGTAACAGTAAGAAAAGATAAAAACAATGAAAAACTAATTAAAAGTTAATAACTAGTCATTTTATTATTGATTTATTTTTTTCTTCTACTTTGAAAAGAATTATATAGTTTCAGTAGAAAAATAATCAAAATACAATATTTGCAAATATTATACAAACATTCCATTCAGTTTTAAAAAATGTGAGATAATATGTCATATTTATTTTTTTTATTTTTTAGAGATAATCCAGAACACATATTTGAATGCTTCTGTGAAGTAGTTATTCCTGCCACTTGCAATGAAGGTATGGCTCTAAAACTTGAAAGCAATTAATTAGGTTATCTATATGTTTTTTGCTTGTTATGGAATTAAGAATACGATATAAGAAAATAAATAAAGGTAAAAGCAAGAAAAGGTGGAACCTAGAAAAAGTCAAAGGAGATGCAGGTAGGAAATTCAGAGAAGAACTGGAAAATAAGGAACAAAGAGAATATATCTGAAGAAACTATGGATGTTAATGCAAAATGGAATCAATTGAAAAACTTGATATATGAAACAGCTGCTAAAGAGATAGGTTTTGTGGAAGGGAAAAGAATTAAAAAGGCATGGATTACAAATGAAATGATAAGAAAAATGGATGAAAGAAGAAGAAGATGGAAAAATGTAAACACTGAAGAGGGAAGAAGAAAATACAAAGTATTAAATAATGAACTGAGAAGAGAAACTGATAAAGCAAGAGAGGAATGGTTAAAAACAATATAAAGAAATTGAAGAAATGGAAAAAAGGGGGCGATATGATAAAATGTTTGAAAAAGCAAAAGAAATTACAAATATTAAAAAAAGCATAAGAAATCTGCCATTAGAAGATAAGCAAGGAAAACTGATTTATGATATTGAAATACATGGTGAAAGATGGAAGGAATGCATCGAAGAACTTTACGCAAAAAATGAAAGACCAACAAAAATTGAATTGGAAGAGCAAAATGAAATCTCAACAGAAGAAAGAGGTCCTGAAATACTAAAGAGAGAAGTAGAAACAGCAATTAAGGAATTAAAAAGTGGAAAGATGGAAGGAGTGGATGGAATACCTAGTGAAATCCTAAAACAACTGGAGAACAAAGGTATAACAGAAACATGGAAACTCTGCATCCTTTTTAGGAATATGGCTTAAAGATTTCACAGAGAGTATTCTTATACCAATTGAAAAGAAAAGCAATCCTGCTAAGTGCAGTGACTACAGAACTATAAGCATACTCTCACATGCATCCAAAGTACTGCTAAGAATATTAAATCAAAGATTGTATAATAGAGTGGAGTATTTTCTGGGGGATGATCAATTTGGATTTAGAAAAGACAGAAGAACCAGAGATGCAATTGGAGTAATGAGGACCATATGCGAAAGGAATATAAAAGTAAATAAAGAAGTTTATATTTGTTTCATCGACCTTGAAAAAGCATTTGACATGGTGAAATAAGGAAAAACTGATGGAAATATTACGCAAAGTAGGTTTAGATTGGAGAGACCGAAGGTTAATAGCCGAGTTATATATGAACCAGATGGCCATAATAAAGACAAAAGTTGGAAAAACTTAAAAATGTGCGATTGGCAGAGGTGTAAGACAGGGATGCTGCCTGTCACCGACACTCTTCAATATATTTGCAGAAGAAATGATAAAAGAAGCATTTTATGAAGAGGACTATTGGAGGAAGAACAATACAAAATATTAGATTTGCAGATGATCAAGCAATATTAGCTAATACCGAAGATGAACTACAGCACCTAATGCAAAATGAAAATATATGCAAGAAATATGGTATGAAAATTAACGCAAAAAAAAACAAAAGTAATTAGAGTCTCCAGGAAACCAGGAAGTATCAAGGTGATGATGAATGGAGAAAGTGTAGAGCAAGTGAGACAATACAAATACCTTGGTAGTATAATACAAGAAAATGGAAAATGTGACAGAAATAAAAGATAGAATTAACAAAGGAAAATATGCCTTTTATAGCAAGAAAAATTTGTTTATTAATAAAATGAATAAAAATCTAACGAAAAAGCTTATTAAGTGCTATATTTGGAGTATGACCTTATATAGGTCAGAAACATGGACAATTAGGAAGAAAGAAGCTAAAATGTTGGAGGCATTTGAAATGTGGTTATGGAGAAAATAAAATAAACTGAAAAAATCACCAATGAAGAAGTATTACAAAGAGCTAAAGAAGAAAGGAATTTACTAAAGACCATAAGAAGAAGAAAGCATTACTGGATAGGACATGTATTAAGAGGAGACAGCCTACTGAAAAGAATGATAGAAGGGAAAATTGAAGGAAAGCGACCAAGAGGAAGAAGATGACTAACGATGCTTGATGATATAATGGGAACAAGAAGATATCAGGAAATGAAGGAGGAAGCAAGAGAATCTGCTGAGTTATACCATTGGACCTGTCAAGAGACAGGAACACTAATGATGATGATATGTTTTTTATTTAAATAATTTTTTATCTAAATAATTTTTGAGCCTTGTTTTTATCAGTATCCATTCCTATAATCTGTTAATTATTAAAGGCTTTTATTATTATCTGTAATCAGTGTGAATGCAATAGCTTTTACTATCCCCTTTCAGGTATATACTAGATGGTATGGTTTTTAAAAAGCTCTTTTTTTCCTCTTACTGATGTTGATGTATGTTAGCACAGTTTGAATTTTACTGAAATTCATTGAATCCATGGTCAAGATATAAATTATTTCAGAAGTATGTGTGTTAAAATATTTGTGATTAGACGTGTGTGTATTTTAGATATGTTATGCAGACTACATAAATTCATATTCATTTAGGCATGGATGAATGTTTTAATGATGCTCTGATCATTATCATTGTTATTCCTATTTTTTGTAAAATACTAGAAATCATATCAAATTTTATTTCTTCTGATGGGCCATATATTCCACAAGTCATGCAAATGCAGAAAACTGAAAGTATGTCTCTATGTGATTTATTTATTTTGGGTGGGAGAGGGGATTGAAGCAGCATTTCACTGTTGTACAGTGAAATGCTGCTTCATTCTGTCATACCTTTCCTTAAACTTATTCACTAATAGGGCACTCACAATACCTCTGGTAATTCATTCTACTCATTCACAACTCTCCAAGCAAAGAACCTAGTCTGCACACCCTTAATAACTATGCTCTTACACAACTTCCGTGGGTGACTCCTAGTTCTATTTATCACATCTTGAAAATTTCCTTTGTGTCAATCTTACAAAATCCTTTAAGTTTCTATCATATCTCCTCTTTCCCACCTATCAACTAAACTTCACAATCCATATATCTTCAACCTGTCTCATAAGCAGCATTCCACAGACTTGTCAACAGCTTAATCACTTGTCTCTGAATCTTCTCGATCACTTCCTGATCTCAAAAAAAACTAAAAAAAAAAAAAAAAAAACCAGGTGACCAAATCTGTTCATAGTAGTCAAGATATGGCCAAATCATAGCCTAATAAAGAGGGATAATAACCTCCTTATCTTTACTTGTTAGTGTGTTCTTCTACATCCAAGTAATCTTTTGAACTACTTTGCTGAATTTTGCAATATACCCTCCAAACTTCAATTCTCTCTGTCCACCATTACCCCCAAGTCCCCACACTCATCCATTTCCTGCAATCCATTACCATCAGTATATGCAACCTTCTCAATCTGAAGCGCATAACCTTATGCTTTGCAACATTAAATTGCTAATCATTA
This sequence comes from Typopeltis vanoorti, assembly GCF_054136105.1. Taxonomy (NCBI): domain Eukaryota; kingdom Metazoa; phylum Arthropoda; class Arachnida; order Uropygi; family Thelyphonidae; genus Typopeltis; species Typopeltis vanoorti. Next base: position 63,788,734 of record NC_143556.1, read on the forward strand.
TGCCTTGCCTATAATGCCAATTTATTTAAATCATCCTGCAGGATATCTACATCACTTTATCAACTATTGGCCTCCTTAATTTTGCATAGTCAGCAAACAACTGAACATTAATCATTAATATGCAAATTAAAAAGTAGTAACCTTATTATAGACTCCTGGGGCACTCCACTAGTCACTTCACTTGCCTTGATTCCACTCGACCATAAACCATCCTCAGATGGCTGTATGTGTCAGTCCCTTTCCCATTCATGCTGCCAACCTCATCTATTCCAGTTTTCTCCAACTTATATAATATTTTTCCATACAATATTTTGTCAAATGTCTTTGCAAACTGTGGCAGTATCATGGTGTAGCCATTTTCTTTTATCCATTTCTACTGTCACCTTATTATAAAATGTGAATGAATTATTAATGCAGGACCTACCTTTTACAAATCCATACTGTCCCATATGGAGTATCATATTCCTATCTGCCCATTACTGAATTTTACCTTTAACCAGCTTTTCCAATACTTTATAAAGTTGGTTAAAGGTAAAATTCACCACCACTCCAGAGATACTAATTGGTCTGCTTGCTACTTCTGTCTTTGAGCTATTTTTATGTAATAGAATTATCTTACCCTCTTTCCATATCCTTTAAGCCTTGCAACATCTAAGATTTTTAAACAACTCATCAGAGGTACTGCACATTCAATGGGACTGGACAGTATATCAGCTCATAAGCTGATATACTGTCCAGTCCCATTGCTATATTCAAGTTGATATTTTTCAGAATGTCGAGTACCTCCAGTTCACCTAACTAAATTTTCACGTTAGCCTCAGTCACATCAGTAAGTGCAAAGTAATTACGTAGTAACTCGACTGTTCTGCTTCTGTCACTTTCCTACAATCAGCACTGAGCAAAGTTATCCTTGTATAATTCTTTCTCTTACTTACTACATAGCAAAAAAAAATTTTGGACTTAAATTTGACCTGCTTGGCCAATTCTCTCTCATAATCTGATTTAGCCAGCCTTCCACCCTTCTTGCCTGCGCTTTATATGCCCATAAGCATGTTTATCACCTTTTTGTTTATATTCCTTTCACAATGCATTTTTTTTCCTTCCCCAGCTCTTGCTTTATATTGCTACTCATCTACTTGATCCTTACTCAGTTTGTCCTAATCCTGGGCATGCAGTCAGATACTGTCTCTCTCTTAAACAATCCCTGACCACTTCCCATGTACTACTGACATTCATTCCTTGTAGCTTCTTATGCCATGTCGCTGTTCTAAGCTGTCACCTAAGTTTGCCATAATTGCCAGCTTTTTTAGTTCCACATAAACCCTTTCTCAACTGAGAACGTTCAGCAACCACCCAGGCAAGACTGCATGGTTGCTTTCCCCGAGTTAGAGGTAGATTTGCCAGTGCTCAAATCCCTGGTCCCCTCACCTGTTGTTTTGTGTAATTATCCTTTAGAAACTATAAATTCCATTTCCATTTTGCCATGTGCTCTTCCTCCTTCCAGTCTCCCCATAGTTGAGGTCTCCTACAATAATTGCTCAGCCTGCCAATACATGGTATCCATATCTTCCTGCAGACCCCCCCCTACACACACACACAGTCTATAGCAGCAACCAACAATATATTTTGGCCTGTTGGCCTCAAATGAGCTATCTCCCTCAGATCTACAGTTCTCATGCATTTTTGGAAATTATGGAGACAACTACCGTGTTTGAATAAAAACTTTAGTTTACTATTACTAAAATTTTACAATTCGACGTTTCGACCTTTATGTTAAGGTCATCTTCTGGAGCGTACAAATATACACAGGAAACAAGCTATACCACAATCATACTGGTTCGTTAAAGACACTGACTAACCGCTACCACAATTGTTGGCCTGACCTCTGGTGGGGAAAAAAAAAAAAAAAAAATTATACATCAGCGCTAAAGTCCTATTATTTGTGTTGTCTACTATATACATATATTAACATTATATTAACATCATTCCAGCCAGTTGGAGTGGAATGGTTTCTAATAATAGCAGATTGGCTAGAGTCCTGACTTGTGTTGAATCTTTCAAATTAGGTTGGCTGAATGTGTGCCATCCAGATCCTTGGAATTTTCATACCATCTTTGTTGTTGATATTTGGGTGGTTTATCAGGATTTCGCAGGATTCTTTAAATTTTCTTTCGTACCATGTTTTTGTACGGTGTAAGGAGCAGGTGCTTTTCCAGTTGATTTGGTGTAAGGTGTTGAGTGCGTGGTCTGAGAGGCCTGCTTCACCATAATGGTTATATTTAATGTGTCTAATGTGTTCTTTTTTGCGTATAGGGATTGTCCGTCCTGTTTCACCAATGTACGGTAAGTTACAGGTGCAGCGGATGCAATAGACTCCAGGATGTGCTAATGGGAGGAGAGGGTCCTTAGAGGAGCTGAATATAGTTTTAAGTTTAGTGGGTGGTTTAAAGGTGGCATTAAGGTTATAATGTTGTAGGATTCTGTTGATTTTTTCTGATAACCCTTTAATGTATGGGATGGCTATGGTTTTACTGTAGTCTAGATTCGTTTTTGTTGTGGTTTTATAGAGTATTTTATTGACAGTATTTTTGTTATAGCCATTGTTTATGAATGTGTCACTAATGATTTTTAGTTCTTGTTTCAGGGCCTGCTGGTTAGAGCAAATAGTTGTGGCTCTGTTTTTAAGGGTGTTTATGACTCCATATTTTTGTGCTGGGTGGTGATATGAATTCGCATGTATGTATTGGCCCATGTACATGCGAATTCATATCACCACCCAGCACAAAAATATGGAGTCATAAACACCCTTAAAAACAGAGCCACAACTATTTGCTCTAACCAGCAGGCCCTGAAACAAGAACTAAAAATCATTAGTGACACATTCATAAACAATGGCTATAACAAAAATACTGTCAATAAAATACTCTATAAAACCACAACAAAAACGAATCTAGACTACAGTAAAACCATAGCCATCCCATACATTAAAGGGTTATCAGAAAAAATCAACAGAATCCTACAACATTATAACCTTAATGCCACCTTTAAACCACCCACTAAACTTAAAACTATATTCAGCTCCTCTAAGGACCCTCTCCTCCCATTAGCACATCCTGGAGTCTATTGCATCCGCTGCACCTGTAACTTACCGTACATTGGTGAAACAGGACGGACAATCCCTATACGCAAAAAAGAACACATTAGACACATTAAATATAACCATTATGGTGAAGCAGGCCTCTCAGACCACGCACTCAACACCTTACACCAAATCAACTGGAAAAGCACCTGCTCCTTACACCGTACAAAAACATGGTACGAAAGAAAATTTAAAGAATCCTGCGAAATCCTGATAAACCACCCAAATATCAACAACAAAGATGGTATGAAAATTCCAAGGATCTGGATGGCACACATTCAGCCAACCTAATTTGAAAGATTCAACACAAGTCAGGACTCTAGCCAATCTGCTATTATTAGAAACCATTCCACTCCAACTGGCTGGAATGATGTTAATATAATGTTAATATATGTATATAGTAGACAACACAAATAATAGGACTTTAGCGCTGATGTATAATTTTTTTTTTTTTTTTTTTTTTCCCCACCAGAGGTCAGGCCAACAATTGTGGTAGCGGTTAGTCAGTGTCTTTAACGAACCAGTATGATTGTGGTATAGCTTGTTTCCTGTGTATATTTGTACGCTCCAGAAGATGACCTTAACATAAAGGTCGAAACGTCGAATTGTAAAATTTTAGTAATAGTAAACTAAAGTTTTTATTCAAACACGGTAGTTGTCTCCATAATTTCCAAAAATGCATTCGGATCACCGTGCAAGCCTAAAAGAAAGGATCTACAGTTCTCCTTAACTTCTATTTTCGTTGATTGTAGTTCTTCAGCTATCATTAATAACATCCTTCTTCCTGCCCTATTTCCTCTTTCTCTGAAAATACATGCCTTTATATTCTATCCCTCTGACTACATCATTCTCTGTCAACCAGGTCTCGCTGATGCTGATAATTTTGGGGCAAGTCAAGCTGACCAATAACAAGAACTCCTCTTTTATATTTATGATACTTTGGATGTACATGTTTCAACACTCCCTTGGGTGCACAGTTACCCTTGCATAATACTATTACTAGGCTATTCAGATTCAAAACCTGGTACACTGCAACCAGCTGTTCATGGTCGTTCCTACACTCACACTTATTTGTTCCTGGGTGGCCAGACACACATGCTTAAATGCCTCCTCCATAATATCTGTAGTTTCCCTGATGTTGCAATTTGAAACTCTCTTAACACTTTTTTTTTCCAAACTGCTAACTCCAGAACCATTCAAATACAATCCACCAAACATATAAATCCTTCCATCCATCAAATTTAGTCCATACATCTATAAACTGCACACCATTCATCTTGCACAATCTTCTCGTTGATTCCTTAGCAATCATGGCCTCCCTCCACATGCCCTATCATATTGAGGCAGCAGACTCATAATCTTTACTTTCTTACTCTTTTTTTCTTTCAACAACTCTCATATCTTGTCTCTGATTGCATTCAGCTCTTTTGCTTCTTCCTTCTGCAAATTTACAGCTTCACTAACATCCTTGATCTATACACTTGGGAAACATGCTTTCATCAATTTCTCATTAAGTACACCTCTTATCATCTGGGAGTAACTGCATTCCCAGTTCACTGTTTGTATCCTTTCAATTGGAAGGGCACAAACAGTAAACAAAATAAAATCTGATATATTGTGCTTTTAGGTTACAAGAAATGTGAATTTGTAAATATGAACTAAAGTGCAAGTTTAACTCCTTATATAGGTAGCATTAAGGTCAGATAGTATTTTATAATTGGTTAAAAAAAATTAGGAGGTATTTTAAGCTGTTGCCACACAAAATTATCTAAGGTCTATGTGAATTTATGGAATTAGTTTAGATGGTTAGTTTCTGAAAGTCTTCCCTTATTTTTAAATTTGTAATGGTAGTGTTTTTTGACTACTGTTGTTTGTTGGGGATAAGTTCAGATAGAATTAACCAAAGGGATTGAACTCTCAAACCCACATATATATTTGTGTGTGAGTATATATAGTATTATTATTATCTGAGACCTTCAGGGAGTCAAGGACTAATTGAGGGAAACTATACATCAACCAAACTAATTGTCCTTCCTTCCTTTAAACTCATTCACACTAGATGTACTTACTACTTCAACAGGCAAACTATTTCACTCATCCACTGTTCCGTGAGAGAAAAATCTAGCTCTTACCTCTTTCTTAACCATGAACAAATTTAACTTTCATGGGTGCTCCCATGTTCTCTCTTCTTACCTTTCATATAACAAAAAATTTTATCGGATGATATCCTATAGTAAATATACTTGCAATCTGTCTTCATAATTTAAATTTCATAATCTCAGTATTCTTTGTAACTTTTCTTTGCACCCTTTCCACAGTTTATTTATCCCCTTAGAATCGAGGAGCCCAAATCTGTGCACAGTAGTCCATTTTTGCCTCCTTACAAAGCCCTTATCAAGGCTATGTAAAGAGGTAAAAATGACTTCCTTGCATGTTAAAGTTCAGTTTAACTTTGCAATTATCTTCTGAATTGTATTTGCAATTTTTGCTAATGTGCCCTTTGAATTTTAAAGTCTTATCCACTATTATGCCAAAATCCCTATCCTCACTAGTTTCTAGTAGCATAACTCCACTAACATAATATGCTGTTGGAAATCTGATCATACCAAAGTGCATAACCTCATACTTACTAATATTAAACTGATATCCATTTTGATTTACTATTTACTATATATACTACCCAAATTTGTCATGTTGTACCATCATTTTCCCTGGTGCAGGACACCAGAGTGTACAGAGGATTTGAAATTGGAAGTGATCACTATTTAGTCTTGAGCAGGATAAAATTGAATTTCATATTGAAAAGAATAACATGTAAGAAAGTTTTAAAACGAATAAAAGTTGAGCAGCTCTCAGATGTGAACTGTAGACTAAAATACAGAAATATTATTGAAAAGAAAATGAAAGAGTTTGAGAACAGGAATCAAACCTTGGAGATTCAGTGGCAAACTCTGAAGAAAACACTGATTGATTCTGCCAGAGAGGCATGTGGTGAGGTTGTGTGCAAGGATAAAAAAATCAGAACTCCCTGGTGGACACAGGAAGTTAAAGAGGCAGTGAAGGAAAAGAAGAAAGCATATCAAAAGTTCCTGGCAAATAAATCAGCTTTTACTCTTAGAGAATACAGAGACAAATGTAAGAAAGCTAAACACTGTGTAAAACTAGCTAAACAAAAGTCATGGGAGGACTTTGGCAAGAATATAGAAAATAAATATCAAGAAGATGGCAAAATATTCTGGAGGTTGTTGAAGAAGCTTAGGAATGGAGGAAAGAGTGCTGTAAAAGGAATTAGAGATGATAAAGGTGAAATGAAAACAGGAGAAAAAGATATCCTTGAAGTATGGAGTAATTACTTTGAAAAACTGCTAAATGAAACAAGCAGTGATGACAGCACAGTGATAAAAAACACTGACCAGGCATGCAGTCAGGAATACATATCCATACTTGAAGTAGAAAAAGCCATCAAAGGCTTGAAATATGGAAAGGCAGCAGGAGTAGATGATATTCGACCAGAAATGCTGAAGTATGTTGGTATAAGAGTCTTACAGTGGCTGCACTGCATAGTTCAGAAAGCCTGGACAGAGGGACGAATTCCCGATGATTGGAGTAGAGCTCTCATAGTACCCATATATAAAAAGGGAAATAAAACTGAATGTGAGAATTACAGAGGTATTTCCCTACTTAGTGTTCCTGGCAAGATCTATGGAAGTATACTTGAGAAACGGTTGAGAAGAATTGTGGAAGAAAAGCTTGGTGAAGAACAAGCTGGATTCAGGCCAAATAGAGGCTGTCAGGATCAGATCTTCACTTTACAACAAATAGTCGAGAAAGCCTGGGAATATAACAAAGATCTGTATTTAAGTTTTGTCGATTTGGAAAAGGCATATGACAAGGTGCCAAGAGAGAAGCTATTCAATACGCTGCAGTTATATGGTGTCAATGGGGCATTATATCAAGCAATACTTAGTCTTTATTTGAGTTGTGAGTCAGCAGTTAGAATTGAAGGAAGTACAGGAAGATGGTTTAATGTTAAATCTGGTGTGAGACAAGGATGTACATTATCCCCTCTGTTATTCATTATCTATATGGATCACATTATGAAGGAATGTGGTATTAAACCTGATATCAAAATTGGAGATGTTAATGTCAGCTCTTTGCTTTATGCAGATGATGTTATACTTCTAAATAAATCCGCTACAAGTCTGCAAGATTCTCTGACTAAATTGAATAGCTGTTGTAATAGATATGGTATGAAGGTCAGCAATAAAAAGACAAAGACAATGAAAATAGGCAGAATCATTGAAAATGTCAACTGTGTTGTGAATGGAGAACCTGTGGAACAAGTAAAACATTTCAGCTACTTACGCACAATTTTTACTGAAGATGGTAAACTAAATATAGAAATAGACAACAGAATCAGCAAAGCTGGTATCGTGGGAAGTCAATTGAATAAATTCATATGGAATAAGAAAGAAATTAGTCGGAACACTAAATTAGCTGTATACAAGACTGTGTTCAAACCAATTTTAACTTAGACGATAGAAATATAAGATCTGATAATGTTGGAGTCTTGACAAGTAACAGACTGATTTGAAGGAAAATTGTAGATAGGAAGTTAGTAATGATGTAATTTTTGTTTCATGTAGTACTGTCATACCCTGTACACCCCCTTGAGGGTACAATGCAGGAATTTGTTGATGATGATGACAACACACGTGTTAGAATAATTACTTTATTTAACATTAGGAAAGTAACATTCAATGTTTCAACAAAGAAACAACCAAAAAACTAATACCGTATTATGGCCTGCTGAAAATACACAAAACAAACACCACTATGACCGATAGTTGAAGAGATCAACAACCCTAATTATCACTTAGCCAAGACATTAGTGGCCACACTCAAGGAGTTGGTAGGTCATCCCCCCTTCTACATAAAAGAAATACACAACATTCATGAACAAGATTAGAAATATCACACTCAATGATGAAGATTTATTAGTCAGCTTTGACATAACTGCCCTTTTCACTAATGTCCCGATCAATGATACTATTCTTGATTTATAGAACATATTTCTGCCCGACATCACGGCCCTTTTTTGCTCATGTACTTCACTCTGGGTATTTCGTGTGCCAAATAATTTTACCTACAAAAAGAAGTACAGGCATGGGATCAACCCCCCACCTCCCCAATAGCTAACTTTTACATGGAAGCTTCAAGTAATGAGCTCTAGATTCGGCCAGCCTAAAGCCCAAAATTTGGCTTAGATATGTTGATGATATTTTTGCCATTTCGCACCATGGCCACGAAACATTAAATACATTCCTAAGCCATCTGAACAAACAACACAAACATATCCTATTCACCATCAAAATCAAAAACAACTCTCTGCCTTTTCTAGACATACACTCGTCACATCTCTCCTTCGCACTCTACTGCAAATCTACACACACAAGGCAATACATACATAAAAATTCATACCACCATTCAACACAAAAACTAATAGTCATAAGCACCCACAAACACAGAGTCCTAACAATTTGCTCTAATGAACAAGCTCTGAACCAAGAATTCGAAATCATTAACCAAACATTTGTAAGAATTGGCTACGATAAAAAAAAAATTAATTAAAAAAATATTTTAAAAAATGGTTGACAAGATCCTCCATAAAAATGCTACTAAAAACAAAAAAGATTACAAGAATGACATAGCCATAACCCTATATTAGAGGCATTTCGGAAAAAATAGACAGAATGCTACTTAAATACAACATTAAGACCCTTCAAACCCCCGACAAAATTAAGAAATTTACTTAGCTCTTCCATACTTGGTCCACCCAGGGGCTACAAAATCCAATGTACCTGCAACCTACCTTACAAAGGGGGAAACAGAACGCACTATCCCAATCAGAAAAGACGAGCACAAATGACACATTAAATACCTCTACTATGATAAAACAGTCCCATCAGACATGCACTCCAAACATGCCACAGAATCGAATAGAAAGGCACCAAGTCCCTACACCGCACCAAAACCTGGTTTGAGAGAAAATTCAAAGATGCTTTTGAAATGCTAAAACATTATCCAAAAATGATGGATTAATCATTCTAAGAATGTGGAGGACTCATCTGCAACCCTTATAACAACCAGAACAAGCCCAGAAGAAAATCTCAGTACGAGAGGACTTTAGATATGTTTAATGTAGTTCTGTTTTTAATTTATTTGTATTTTAATTTTTAATTTTATTTATTTAATATAATTTATTTTTTATTTTATTTAATTTTTTCCTCACAAGAGGTCAGGCTAGGTTAAAATATTAACAAGCATTTAGATTCATTTTACTTTTGTATAGTGCAGTGTCATGTAGCTTGTATCTTATACATATGTATTTTTCCTGATGATGACTTCAATACAGAGGTCAAAATGTCGAATGTTACTTTCTGAATATTAAGTAAAGTAATAATTCTAACACGTGTTGGCCCCATAAATTCTCCACTATGAATGTGAACCACCGTGTAATCTTAAAAGAAAGAATACTTATGGCAGATCTCCTAGTTTGTCCACAATATGACAAGCTATATGAACAAGGAAGCTTGTACACATTTCGAACAGAATAAGGGCTGTCATTTTCGAATGAGGTTTGAAAGTATGCAAAGAATATTTCTTTCATGTTCCAGAAATTTTTTATGAGGTGCCCCAGCTATAGGATATAGTATTAGTATTAATATGATCTGTCTGTTAAAAAGAATGTGAGGTGATGGGAGGAACATCTATTTCATTAACCTTTTTTTTGATATTGTAGCCATTTTATTTACTTTAAGTCTTCCTTTCAAGGTCACTCAGTGGTCCGAATTGTGTAGTATTTATGGAGACAAAAGCACACATTAGAAAAATTACTTTACTTACAATTAAGAAAATAACATTCAAGTTTTGACTTCTATACGAAGTTCATCATCAGCAAAACATATATATGAACAAGACACAAGCTACATGACACTACACATAAGTATGCTCTTTGGTCTAGGGGTATGATTTTCGCTTACAGTGTGAGAGGTCCCGGGTTCAAATCCTGGACAAGCCCACAAAATTTTTTGTTGAGAGGTGGTTACAGGGAGTTCTTTCGCTTAGTTGAACAGCGGGAAGGAGTGATGACAAGAGGCCATCCCTGGAAGTTGCAAAAGGAAACTGTGAGCAAGAGGGTGAGGAGTGGTTTGTGTGGAGGGTGGGTGAACCAAGGAATGCGTTGACTGATAGAGTGGTGAGAACTTTGTGTTTCTTGGGGGTGGGGAACCTCCCCTCAGTGAGTCTTTTGACTCCATGGAGGCCTGAATAATAATAATAATAATAACTTGCTTTTTGTTAACTGTTTATACTAGCCTGACCTCTTGCAAGGGGTGGGGAATGCATAAAATAAAACTTTGTATATATATAATAATATACAGAGTGTAATCTAGCTCACCTCCCAGTGGTGCACCCTGGGTAACGCTAATTGAGTTAGAGCGATTTGGCAGTCAGTCTAACATTTAGTTCTCCTGTTAAGGCATGCAGTCAAACAATATACTGATTTTTCTAATTTTATTGATGATGCTGACAAAAACTGGGATTTAGCCTTAAGATGTGTCAACTGAATATCAAGGGAATTAACAGAGCAAAATGTGACTATCTCTGCAAAATACTACAAGAAAATAACATTGACTTTGTGCTTCTTCAAAAAATGCATACTGAAAACGAAGACGACCTTAATAGAAGAGGAAAAATAACTGGTTACACTCTGATTGGTGCTACATACCATCAGAATTATGGCATTGCAACATATATCAAGGATGATATAGAAAATGCTTCTGTCTTGACAAAGAGATGTGATAACGATACCCATCTTGTGAGTGTGAAAATTCACAACATAACAATAGTCAATGTCTATAAATCTCCTTTAACATCATGGTCTCTATAGATGTGATACCTACTTATCAACATCCAACAGTATGGATTGGTGATTTTAATAGCCATCATGAAGAATGGAAGTACCATGATAACAACGACTGCAGTACTACCCTCGTTCAATGGGCAGAAATAAATAATATACACCTTGTATTTGATGGCAAGGATAGAAACACCTTTAGATCATCAGCATGGCAAACAGAGTCTAATCTGGACTTATGTTTTGTTTCAATAAACACAGAAGGGCAACCATTACCAGCAGACGATATGTACTTTCCAACTTCCCACACAGTCAACATCAACTGGTGTTACTGGAAATTGGTATGACACTAACTATAGCAAGATCCTTTCCACGAACTGCATTGGAATTTTAAAAAAGCAAATTGGAGAAATTTTGCGAATTAATTGATAAATGTGTTTGTTGGATACCTGCTGCAGTTGCGGAGTACAAGAGATTTGTATGAGCAGTCATATCAACTGTGAAAAAATATATCCCTAGAGGTTACGGAAAAGATTATGTCCCCAGATGGAATGAAGAGAGTGGATATCTCTACAGAGAGTTCCTGAAAAGTGAAGATCCTGAAATAGCAGATGAATTACTACATAGCCTGAACTCATCTCGAAAAACAAAATGAATTGATACGGTTAAAAACCTTGACTTCAAACGATCAAGTAGAAAAGCCTGAAATATTCTCCAACAACTATCCACAACTAATCTACCTAAAAGAAAAAGCACAGTTATATCCCTTTAGAAAATAGCTAATCAAATCATTAATATGTCAAGGGCACCTAGGAACCTTGAACATACCAAGAAAGTTAAGAAAGAACTTAGAGCTTTAAAAGCAAATGTCCCTGCTTTCTCACAATATGCCTCAATCTTCACTATAGATGAAGTAAAAGCCGTCATAAAAGATATCAAAGCAGGCAAGGCCCCAGGCTTCAATGGTGTCCATCCTGAATTTCTGATTAATAAAGGCCAAATACTATAAAATTACTCTATGAATTCTTTTCTGATATATTATTGACTGGCCAACTAAACTACCTAGCCAGTTTAAGAAGTCAAAAATAGTTGCTATTCTTAAACCTGGAAAACCACCCCAGGAGGCAAAAAGTTACAGACCTATTGCTTTATTGAGTTGCGCCTATAAAATGTTAGAACGCTTTCTGTACAACAGATTTTCCATACCAATTATGCAGCATGTCCCGATTGAACAAGCTGGTTTTAGAGAAAAACATGGTTGCTGTGATCAAGTGCTCACTTTAACATCATTCATAGAAGCTGGATTTCAGAAGCAAGAAAAAACATCAGTTGTCTTCTTGGACCTAACAGCAGTATGGCGTGAAGGTCTTATATACAAATTTCTTAGCATTGTCCCATGTAAATGGACTGCACACTTAATTTCCTCCATGCTCACTGAACGTTTCGAGTTATATTAGGAAATAAAATGTCCCGACAACGAAAACTTAATAATGGTCTTCCACAAGGGTCAGTATTGGCACCCTTACTTTATAACCTATACACATATGACTTGTCTGCTACCATCTCACGCAAATTCTGTTATGCTGATGATACTGTAATTGCCATTCGACACAGAAACATGAGTCAGGCTGAAGAGGTACTTGCAAAAGATCTGAAAACAATAGGTGAATATTACAAAAAATGGAGGCTTCAGCTCAGTCCAGACAAAACAGAAGTATCAAGCTTTCACCTTAATAATCACATGGCAGATGTCACTTTACATATCTTCTTTGAAGGATGTTTACTACGACACAGTAAGTTTCCATAGTACTTGGGCGTGATCCTGGAATGCACGCTCTCTTACAAGGAACAACGCCTAACAAACGTTTCTGCTAAGTTAAGAACTCATAACAACATAATACAAAAACTAATAGGCACAACATGGGGAGCAACAGCTAATAATCTGCAGATTACAGCTCTTGGTCTAGTTTTCTCTGTTGCCGAATATGGCTCAGAAGTGTGGCTAAATAGCACACATGTTAAATTTGTTGATAGCCAACTAAATAATACAATGAGACTGATTTCTGGCACAATTAAATCAACGCCCACACATTGGCTTCCAGCTCTTAGCAACATTGTTCCACCGAATCTGCACAGGGTTAGTACTTAATACAGGAAGTACAGGAATACAGGAAGTATTCCTGTACTGATCAAGTATTGAGATCAAGACATCCACCACTACAATTAGACTAACTACTACTACAATCTAACTTTGACCTGAAGCAAAAGTGGCAAGAACAGTGGGACAGCCAGACAGATGGCATCACAAAATTTTCTCTCAAAGAATTAAGAAAGTTTTGATGCTTGCTCACACTTCCCACGAAAATCCTGGACTCAGCTTAATAGAATACGAACTGGTCATGGTGTATGTGCAGACATGCTTTTTAAATGGGGTAAACAACCATCCCCCACATTGTGGAGCTCAAAGACAAACTGTGGATCATTGTGACTCAGTGTTATCTCAGAGCATATTCAGGAGACAAATTGGACTTTTTAAGTGCTACACCCTAAGCTATGAACTATCTGACCAATATGGATGTAACCATTTAATTTTATTGGTTTTTAAAATGCCTTTTGACTTTTAATTTTATATATTTTTAAAGTGACAGTCTATTGTATTGCATGTTTTGTTATTCATGCCATACAAATAAATAAATATACAGTGGGTAATAAAAAATCAGTGAAACCACATCAAATTCACCTCTCTACAGTCCTGTTATCTTTAGGGTTTCTTGTGTTAGGGCTCTGCGTGTTCTTCTTGATGCTATATAGGTTGCAGATGGATCTTTCACACTTTTGGAATTACTAATCCATCATTCCTGTTGAGATTAGGATAATGAATCATCTCACAAGTGTCCTTGAATTTTTTTTCAAACTGGGTTTTAGTCTCTAAACCATAGACTAAAACCTGGTTTGAAAGAAAATTCAAGATGATTCGTTATCCTAATCTCAACAGGAACGATGGATTAGTAATTCCAAGAGCCCAGTGGAGTCTAGAAGGGATAATGCTGGGTATAGAAACAATGCCATTTATATGCTTTATACTAATGCCAGGAGTATCCGGAATAAGGGAGAGGAATTGGTGGCGCAGATAGCATCAGCCTGGCCAAAAATTATTGCGATCACTGAGACGTGGTTGACAGAAGGGGATATAACAAGAATAGAAGTCGCTGGGTATAGCATTTTTCGTCAGGATAGGAGGGGAAAGCGTGGTGGTGGGGTACTGCTTATGATAAGTGATGACCTATGTCCTCTAAGAGTGGAGGCTTTGGAAGGAAGTGAGACAAATGATTTTGAGAGCGTATGATGTGAGGTAGAGGTAGGCAGGACAGGATATTTAGTGGGGTGTTGCTACAGGCCCAGGAGCACATAGGATGGGAACCAGGAGATGTTTAGACAGCTAAGTTTGGCAAGTGCAAAAAGAATGATTGTTATGGGAGATTTTAACTACAGTAGTATAAATTGGAGAGAGGAAGATGCATGTAGCAATAGGGGAATGGAATTTCTAGAATTCTTGAGAGACAAATGTCTTAGGCAGCATGTAACAGAGGAAACAAGAGGTTCAAGAGTTTTGGATTTGGTTATAGCATCAGAAGAGTTGATAATAACTGAGTTGACATCTCTATCTCTCCCACCAGTTGGAGAGAGTGACCATATGGTTTTGACTTAGAAAATGAATAAACATGCAGGAGTATCAAAGAGACGGGAACGTATGTGGAATTATAAGGCAGGTGATTATAATAGTCTTAGACGTCAACTTCGGGAAGTTTCATGGAGGGAGGAATTGGAAGGCCGCGATATCATTAGTGCATGGGAAATTGTGAAAGAATATTTGTTAGCAGCAATGGTAAGTTGTATACCACGAGTGAAGAAGAGGACACAATTTGGAGTAAAGTGGATGACAAACAATATTAAACAGGAATTGCATGTGAAAAAGAGGCTGTGGAAGAGATATAAGGAGACAGGTGAAGAGAAGATGCATGAAGAATATAAGACACAGGCCAGAAGAGTGACTAGTGTGGTAAGGAAAGTGAAACTGGAATATGAGAGGAGATTGGCCCTAAGATCCAAAGAAAATCCTAGGGAATTTTTTAGCTATGTGGCCAGTAGGAGGAGAAATGACTGTGGAAGAATGACATTGTGGGATAAAAATGGGAATAGCATGACTGATGCAGAGGACATAGTGGAATTGTTCAATGAACACTTTATTGGAGTATTTCATCCTAGAGGAGTCAGTTTTAATGCTAGAGGGATAGGGCTGGTTCGAGGCTTAGAGGTACGGGAGGAGAGTGTGTTTCAGATACTGAGTACTCTGGATGTCAGTAAAGCTGTGGGACTGGATGGTATTTCACCATGAGTTTTGAGAGAATGGGCTAGGGAACTGACAGTGCCTTTGACCTGGCTCTTCAATGAAAGTCTGGCTTCGGCAAAGGCGCCCAGGGAATGGAAGGAAGGTAAGATAGTACCATTGCATAAGGGTGGTAACAGATTGTAAGTGTCTAATTATAGGCCAGTCTGTGTGTCATCAGTAGTAAAGATCTTGGTGAAAGTAGTGAGGGACCGTATACAGCATTGGGCAGATGAGGGTAATGTTATCTTTGAGAGTCAACATGGATTTGTGAAAGGGCGCTCTTGTTTTAGCAATATGCTAGCCTTTTATAATAAAGTTACAAGAACATTAGATGAGGGAAAGGCATATACTGCAATTTTCTTAGACTTAGCGAAGGCATTTGACAGGGTGCCACATGATAAGCTGATATTTAAGTTGCAGCACATGGATCTGGATGTCAGATTGGTCAACTGGATTCAGGATTGGCTGTCTGATAGGTATCAGAGAGTTGTGTATGGTGGAGCAGTTTCAAAGAGGCAGAGGGTTACAAGTGGGGTCCCACAGGGCTCAGTACTAGGACCTATATTGTTTAACCTATATTAATGACATTGCCAGTGGATTGCAAGGGGATATTCAGTTGTTTGCAGATGATGCGAAGCTGGGAAGGATTATTAGTAATAATGCAGATGTGGTAGCCCTGCAAGAGGATTTAAATAAACTAGATAGATGGGCAAATGAATGGGGGTGTCAGTTTAATGCAGCAAAATGTAAGGTCTTGAGGTTTGGGAAACATCGATGGGATGCTGCATACTCTATGGGAGGAGTTATACTGGAGGAAGTGGGAGGAGACAAGAGATCTGGGGTTGATGATTGATAGAAACCTGAAGTTTAGGGGACATATTGCAAAGGTGGTGAAGGTAACACAGAGGATTGCTGCAATTATGAGAAGGACACTGACCTGCAGAGATAAGAGGGTTATCATTCCGTTGTATAAGTCTCTTATCAGACCACACTTGGACTATTGTTCTCAGATTTGGTCCCCAGGATTTGAAGGGGATAAACTAACTGTGGAAAGGATACAAAGACGGATGACAAAGATGGCTTCAGGACTGTACAAGGATAGTTATGAGGATCGGCTGAGGGAATGTGGACTTAAGAGTTTGGTGGATAGATGAAGGGGAGGTGATATGAGTGAGACTTTTAAACTGTTGAGAGGTGGTTACAGGGTTGACACTGGGGAGTTCTTTCGCTTGGTTGAACAGCGGGAAGGAGTGATGACAAGAGGCCATCCCTGGAAGTTACGAAGGGAAACTGTGAGCAAGTGGGTAAGGAGTGGTTTCTTTGTGTGGAGGGTGGTTGAACCGTGGAATGCATTGCCTGATGGAGTGGTGGGAGCGAGAACGGTCAGTGAGTTTAAGGAGTGGTATGATAGACTTTGTGTTTCTTAGGAAGGACCTCCCACGATGAGTCTTTTGACTCCATGGAGGCCTGAATAATAATAATAATAATAAAGAGTGTGAAAGACTCATCTGCAACCTATATAGCATCGAGAAGAACATGGCAGAACCCTAACACAAGAAAACCTAGAGATAACAGGATTGTAGAGGTGCATTTAATGTAGTTCCTTCTGTTTTTTTACCCTCTGTGTGTATCTACACACACATACACACGCACAATATAAGTAATTTTTTTATTATTTATTTTTTCATTTTTTTCCTTGCCTGAGGTCAAGCTAGTGTAAACAGTTAACAAAGCAGTTATACTTGAGCATACTTAGTTGTGTAGTGTCATGTAGCCTGTGTCTTGTACTGTATTTGACATACAAATCGTAGTAGCTAATGCTATTCCATATATCTGGGATACTTCAGAAAAAATTCCCAGAATATGATAGAAATATATATATATATATATATATATATATAAAAAATCTCTCACTACTTTCAAACTGCATTTGAATCTGGCTGCCCTTATTCTGTTTGAGGTGTGTACAAACTTCCTTGTTCTTGCAACTTGTCATATTATGGACAAACTGGGAGATCTGTTAGTATCTACAGCAAGAACTATGGTCAGTTAGATCATGTTGGCCATGCCTTAGATATCTAGCACTCAAATTCTGCACAATGAATTGGATAAGGGAAAGGGAAATGCATTGCATGAATGATGGAATATTTTGTTTATGCATTTTAGGAGTATGATAAAACCATCTCATGATGAATCATTAGACTTTATGGAGGTTTCCAAGTACTACAAACAGTATTGTTTTTGCATAAAAATGCATAGCTGCTGTTTTAATCATTTTAAAAGTTCTGCACAGTGTACTCCTATTGTTAAACTAAACATTTATTTAAAAATTGCATTTATAGATCTTCAATATAATCTCCATTCTTCCTTATCACTTCATGCTCAACATTTGGTTACGTCTTGTATTCCTGTCAACAAAACATTTTATTGGTGGTGGTGTTGCTTGATAAGTCAGGTCACTTCATCAGAAACCTCATCAGTAGTAGTAAAGCATTTTCCATGAAGTAATTTTTCAACTTAAGGAACTGAAGTTTGGAAGACTTGTGTAGGGATGTGGGGGGTGGGAGATGGAAATAAGAAGGCATTTTCCATCCATACTTACTTTTCCATACGATTAGATGTTTCAGGTGAAGCACATGGCCTTACATTGTTGTTCAACATGAGGCCACATCTTTAAAGTCTTGTTTTGTAGAATAAGTTCACTAGAAACAGAATGAGAGCAGATCATTTTTTTAAATCTATGCCTAGCTTACAATTGATGTGAAAGTGCAGTGTACAGAACTTTTGAAATGGTCCTTTGTATATGAATTGATTCTACGTATCTTTGATGTTGTTATGTGATAAATAAAACACCTAAAAGCTCCCTCCCTTGTGAGGAATGTACTCATGACATTTCTTAAAACTTAATTTTTATTATAAAATCATGATTCTTTCTTTTTCTTTTAGCTGCCTGGATACTCCAGAAATATCCACATAACTATAAGGATGAGGTATAGATGCTTCTCATTTTTAATATCATTAAAATATAGAACTGAATTTATTTAAAAAAGAAAAACCCTTATGACAAATGTGTTTTTTTTTATGTGAATACCACTCATCAATGATTGTATATCTATTGTATATTTTACTACTGTGAAAGGCCAGATAATACAAACTCTTGTTCCAAGCCACTCTGGCCTCCAGTGAGCATGGTGATGATTTTTTTTTTTTGTTTCAGTTCACAGTAATTTTGGTTTTGGTTTACTATTTTCGGTTTTGGTTTTAGTTCGCTATTTTGGGTGAGTGCTGTATGGTTTTAATAATGTAATCAAGTTGACATTCATAGTGTTTTATTCATTTTGTGCAGCTATAAAATGCATACATTTCCAAGAAAGTGTTCAAAAATGTGTAATCTTTCTCAGCACACAATGAGTGCAGTGTTGGTTTGGATACTATTAATGTGATTTTAAAGAGTTTTCGGGAGACTGGTACCTTTTCTTTCTAACAGAAAATGAAAATGTGGGTGAAAAAGGAAAACTACACTGACTCAAGATCGTTTACTAGCTAGGAAAAGCAAAATGAATCCAAGATTGTCTGCTGTAGACTTAAATAAAGAGTTGGCAGCTAGTGGGATTAATGTTTCTGACATGACAGTCTGTTAAAGATTGTTGGAAGCAGGGAAGACTGCCCACAGACCAAAAAAGAAACAACTGTGGATGAAGGCTATCTAGAAAAAGATGCTCCAGTGGGCAAACGTGTACAGAGATTTGACTGATGAGAAGTGGAAAAAGGTCATATTCTCAGATGAAAGCCATTTCTTTCTCTAAGGAGAGCAAGTTCCCTATGTTTGCAAATCAGTGACTGAGAAGACTTCTCCCACCCACCTTCAACAAGCTCCTAAACACCCAGCTAAAAAGATGTTCTGGGGTTTTTACACAAGACAGTCCAGGTTCACTTGTGCCTGCTGATGGTATCATAAAAAGTGACCAATACATATAACTATTGGAAAAAAGAGTTGTTTCACAGATCCAGAAAGACAAAGAGCTCGTCATCCAACAGGATCTTGCTCCATGCCACACTTCAAAAAAATGAAAGAGTTCCTCAAAATTCACATCATCCAATTGCTTCAGTGGCCAGGTAACTCTCCTGACATTAACCCAATATAAAATTTGTGGTCCATAGCTAAAAAGAGACTTGGAAAATTTAGTTGTATACAAAGGATAATACAATTCATTCTAAAAGTATGGTTTTGAGATGCAGAAATAAGAAATATGTGTTCTACATTGGTAGACTCCATGGCTAAGCGAATTAATGAACTTATTAGGAATAGAGGAGCACATGTGGATTATTAGGTAAATTTCGAGTTTAATTTTTCTGCATATTTTCTTTCAAAATTAAAATTTTCTTTAAAATGTGAGTATTCGGATTAATATTTTTGCTACTGTACATATGTTCAGAGTTTGAGCCACAAACTTAAAACAGACTGATTAATAAACTGTAAAAATTCTGTTCACAAAAAAAAAAAAAAAAAAAAAAACCTACCTCCTTATCAAGTATTAGGAAAAGTATTAGCAAAATACCTTTTTATTAGCAAAAAAAATTTTTTTTCATGAATAACCTGACTAAGCTAATCTGAATCCTTTCTGTGTAGGTAAGTACATAATAATATAACTTATGTCAAATTAGTAAGTGCAGAGTAATTTATTTAGAGTTATCTTCCTTCCTGATTTTGAAAAATAAGGCTGACTTCAATATATTCCTCCTGATTGTATGCTGAATCTAAAACATTCACTAAACAGTTAATAAAATCATCAATAGCAACTTAACCAAAAAATAAATCATGCAGCAACCATCCTAATTAACTTAAGTATTTCTCCAGTTTTTCTAAGGACACCACTTTATTCTACCCAAGAGTACAAAACTCAGCTATAATTGTTGCATGTTATACATTTATCAAAACTGGATGACCAGGCAAGAGACAAAAGGCACATCATTTAATGACTTCAGAAATCTGGACTTTCTGACTATAGAATTGATATATAACCCATTTCTACACCACACCAAATTTTAGATAGAAAATTTAAGGAGGTTTGTGAGACAACTCTCCCAAAATAAGAATAATAACCTGAAAATATTTTTAAAAATTTAGTCTAGACTATCTATTCTTAGCTTCTACTTAAAGGTTATATACACAAATTTGAACCAAAATATAATACAAGGCCAAACAGACTGATAAATACATTGCAAATATTTCAGGACAAGATAGATGCTGGTGCTTATTCATAATCAGTTAACTCATTGGTTTGGATGCTAGATCTTGCAAGTTAAAATATATCTGTTCTGTTAGAACATTAGTTTCTAGAAAGGAGTCCTGTGATATCCATCATTAATTGCTAAGCTTAAAGATAAAGAATCAACCACTGTCACTGTCACATATGACTAGAGAGAGAAAGAGAGAATGTGTGTGCTTGCAGCTAAGCTGTAGAATTCAGAAGACATTGCTTAAAATTGGTTTACATAACAGACCCATATAATAGACCTGTGCACAAAATTGATCAAATGCCTTAGAGATATCAAGAGGAACCACTGAAATTCTTAAAACTTGTCCATAGCATTTGTTTAAAGATGGCTGATATAAGTAAGAACAGAGTTATTTTGATCAAAGGTAACAGAAGTCATCCTGACAATCATTTGTTGCAAGGCTTTCAGTTGGCACTTATATCCTAGAAGTTCACTAATATGGATTTTACCACTGTTGATGAAGTGGTAAAAGCAACTCCTTACAGGTAGTTGTGTAGTTGCTATTGATGTTTCTAGGGTATTTGACTGGGTATGACATGCAGAAATACTCTGCGAAGTGCCATCTTATGATCTGCACTACATCTTTTGTAATTAGAAGCAATTTACATCCAGGTCATCTTCTGTGTATCATGATATCTTCTCCTCAGATTATCCCATCATTGCTGGAGGAGTATCCAGAAACTTTGTACTTTGGCCTGTGCTCCTCTTCCTGTACATGAGCACTCAGCTCAATTTCCTCCATAGTTTTGTTGATGACAGTATGTTCTTCCTCTGTTTCAATGCCCTTATAGTGCTCAGACATTCCACCTGTCAACATGTTCCAAATGATTCCTTAAATCAATACTGATATCCATTGGGACAGTCCTGTCTTCTCTCTCGCTTCATTTTAACTTTGATAATACTCAGATCCTTTGACAAGATTAGATTTTTCTTCTTGGGCTGACTTACTCCTTTTACTCTTCCTAGCAAGAATGCATCACACTCACAGCCTCAGAAAAATGTGGTATGTAAATTCCATTTCTTTTTTGCAAAACCCAAACTGATATCCCATCTAATCCAACAGCTATATTTACTTTGAGATTCTGCGATATACTAAGAACCTCCAGTTCATCCACTTTTGTTCCCACATCAATGTCTGTCACTCACAGCCAGTAACCTTGCTTGGATGATATACCCTGGGTTACTACTCACTCGATAACCCAACTATTTTTATGCATTTTTTTTATCTGCTGTCACCTCTTCACCATCAGCACTCATTAAGGTTAATCTTCCGTAGTCATCCTCTTACTTGCCACATAATGAAAAAACTCTTTGCGATTTTCTTTGGCCTGCTCAGCTATATTGTTCTCATAATCTGATTTTGTCTTTCTTGCCATGCTGGTCACCTCTCTTGCCTGAGCCTTGTGCTTTCATGAGTTTGCTGATCACCTTTTTCCTTATATACCCTCCACAGCACTTTTTTCTTTTGCAACTCATGTTTAATGATATTTCTCATCAATCTAACACCTACCCGATTAACCTTCCTTGCCTTAGGTATGCAATTTAATAGCGCTTCCTCTAGATGTCCCTTAACTATCTCTCATGCATCACTAACATCCTTCCCTTGCAGTGTTTCATGCCATGGCACAGATTTCAGTTTCCTCCTAAGCTAGTCACAATCACCTGCCTTGTAGTTCCATACATACCCCTTCCTGACAGAATATTCATCATGTTTGACAATCTCCCAAGTCAAGACTGCATGGTTACTTTTGCCAGTTGGAGACAATGTGGCCACCTCGGTTATGGATAGCTCTTCTGATCCTATGATCAGCTCCAATTCTCTCACACCTCTAGTCCCTTCCATCACATGCTGCCTCAAGTAATTCTCTCATTAGGTGAGAATTATAAATTCCATTTCCTTCCTACTATGTGATCTTTCTTCCTTCCATTCACAATAAACATTCCATTCACTAAACCCTTCACATTTTATCCCTATAACTACATCATCTGCTGTTAGCCAAGTTTCACTTATGCCTATAACTTTTGGTGAAGTTGCACTAACCAATGCTAAAAACTCATCCCTCTTGTTCCTGATATTTCTGGCATTAGTATATAGAAACTGCATCCCTTTAAGATCTTACTCACCTTTACTTCCTGAATTGACTATCCTATTCAATATTTTTGTTTGAGAGACTAGATTCTGAATTTGGTTATTCTCACACTCACTCACCTCATAAGTGCCTTCTCTCAAACTCACCTGGTTCCACCCTAATTGCTTAAGTTTTCCTGAATTTGCACTTCAGCATGCTTGGTGAACAAAGCTCTCTCTAGATACCTAACACCAAAACCATTAGATGCATTCCATCAGTCTTATACAAATCCTTCTTTCCAACAAACATAGACCACAGATCCACAAATCCTGCATCATTCCTTGTGCATATCTATATATATTGATTCATTTGCTACCAGCATCCTCTTCCTCCTCAGTTTGTTCCTATCATAGCATGGCAGGAGACTTACTATTTCCACCTTCTCACTCTTCAGTTTTACTTCTTCTAATAATTCCTTTCTAACCTCCCTCATAGAATACTTCTTGCCTCTCAAATTATTTGTGCCAACCAAGACAATTAGTACTTTCACCTTAGCTTTTTTGCATCCAGATGGTGTAACTAATATTGGGAATTTTTGTGTGAGCATCTTTATGTTGGAATATGATATTAGTAATGACTAGTCCATATCCTGAACCAAAACCTATGGTACATTATGACCTTTGCTCTTTTCTCCAAATTTTTCCAAAACATTACTATATATATATATATGGAATTGTTTTTTTCCTTACTCTGCTGTTTAGGTCACCCACAAGAACCAGTTTTTATTGTTGTTGTTTTTTTTGTTTGTTTTTTTATATATCAATTGAAAAATTAATTTACTTCTTCCTACTAGAATTCTCTCTGTCACCATAAGCAGCAATGAATCTTGTCCACCCTCTCATTTTAGCGTTTGCACATATTAATGAAGTTTATCTTCATGATCTGTGTTTAATACTATAGCAAGTCCTTTCTTCCTTTCCCTGTTCACTATTACATGAATATAAGATCTTATTTACAGATATCTCACCTGTTTTAGTTTTTTTACCTCTCAATAACACCAATTAGGCTGATATGGTATTTTTATAATTTTTCTGCAAGCCACCTCTTTTCCATTAATATGTTTATGCTAAGGATGCATATCTTCAGTTCTTTTGAGTTTGGGGTTGTTGGAGTAACTGACTTTTCACTGTTCATCTGCATCCTTGATGAATTCAACAGTAGACTTGTTTAATTGCACTATGCTCCAAATAGCATTACATGTGTTTGTCTGTAGTTTAGGCAAATATAGAGTATAGTTTAGTCAGTCAAGTCCAAAATTGCCTGCAATTCTTGTCAATTCACTATCTTGATGAATATCTAATAACAGTGTGTATATATATATATATATATATATATATATATCATCTAAACTATCTTGTCACATAAATAAAATTTGCATAGCTAGAAAAGCAGTGATGTTATTCACTTGGTCAATAACATCACTGCTTTTCAACTAGCAGGCTATAGATTCGAATCCCGTTCTGGTGTGGTTACTTATGAGCATCTGTAGGGCAAGCGGTTTCCATCTCCCAGTGTAAGATCTTAGTATTTAGCCTCTTGAGCAGAGAACAAGTTTTGTGTAAACCAAGGCTTGACAAATTATGCAAAACTCTGCTCGCCATGTGAAAAAGGTTCTTGTTCAAGACGTTCCTCCTTCACCCCACCCTTTTTTTTTCTTTCTTTTTTCAAATTTTATGTCCCAGTAGGTCACTAGGAGTTCCATAAAGTGATTAGTGATGCTGCATCTGTTTTTTCTAAAAGTTAAAAAGAATTTGTTTATTATTTTTTTATTAAATAACAATATTCTGTTTTTTAAGTCTGCAGCTTATCACCAGCTAACAAATCTACTTGTCACATGTAAGTAAGTAGGCCAGTGTATTTGTCCAGCCCTGGTGTAACCCTTTGCCTATCCACATGATTAAATGTGCAATAAGTTAGTAGTCTTTCATGGGGTCAACTCATTTCTAAAATATGATTCTGGTATAAAGAAAAATCAAATATGAAAGTAAAATGAAAGAATTGAGTTGTATCAGTTGTACATTAAAAAATTTATATATATACATATATATTAAGGATATCAAGTAATTTTATAAACTTGATTTTTTTACTCCTTCTCCCAAGTAAGCAAAACAGTTAAGTTTGCGCCTGAACGTAGTTCAAGTCTAAAGGTAGTGCAACACCAGGGCAACTTGTTGTAACGGTGGGTAAATCTCTGATCACTATTCTTAGTATTTCCCATAATGTAAAACATATCTCACTAGGAGATGTATACTGTTATACGTTATTATTATTATTACGGGCAACTCCAGGGAGTCATTAGACTCATCGAGGGAGGGAGGCAACAAATCATATTCATCACAACTATTCGACATTCATACAGTATCTATCATACCTCGCCTTAAATTCATTCACTGTTACAGCATCCACCACAGACTCTAGGAGTGCATTCTACTCATTCACCACTCTAAAAGTAAACAACCCAGCTCTAACACCTTTACTAACCACACTTTTGCCCAGTTTCCATGGATGACCCCTAGTCCTCCCACAACCAGCCCTGTTCTCAAAAATATTTTCTGAATTAATTTTATAGAAACCCTTCAGTAATTTGAATGTCTCAATCATATCTCCCCTCCTCCGCCTATCAACCAATTTTTGCAACCCACAAATCCTCAACCTGTTCTCATAAGGTTCATTCCACAGATCTGCTATCATCTTGGTCACTCGCCTCTGGATCCTCTCCACTTCCTCCCCATCAAGAAGAAACCTAGGTGACCAAATCTGGGCACAGTAGTCGAGATGGGGTCTTATCAAGGCTCGATACAGAGGAACAATAACCGGCTTGTCTCTGCTTGTCAACGTATTCTTCAGCAACCAAGTGATTTGATGAGCTGATTTGGCCACTTTTGCAATGTGCTCCCTAAACTTCAACTCCTTATCCACCAACACTCCTAAATCTCGTGCCTCATCAATTTCCTGGAGTGCAGTTCCACCAATGTAGT
This sequence comes from Typopeltis vanoorti, assembly GCF_054136105.1. NCBI lineage: Eukaryota > Metazoa > Arthropoda > Arachnida > Uropygi > Thelyphonidae > Typopeltis > Typopeltis vanoorti. The sequence continues at coordinate 63,814,568 of NC_143556.1, forward strand.
AAACTGCTGCTAATCTTTTCACCCCAAAATGTATAACCTTACATTTTGCTACATTAAATTGACACCCATTCACCTTAGCCCAGACCTCCAATCTATCCAAATCATCTTGCAAAATTTTGACGTCATCTGCATTCACTATTGCCCTACCCAACTTTGCATCATCCGCAAACAAATGAACTGTTCCTCTTAGATCCTTTCCTATATCATTAATGAACAAATTAAACAGCAGTGGTCCAAGAACAGATCCTTGTAGCACACCACTGGTCACAGGCCGTCTTGTGGACTCTACTCCTGAATAAACCACTCTCTGATATCTCTCCGTCAACCACCCTCCTATCCATCTCGCCAACCCTATATCCATCCCCATATGCTGCAATTTACTGATTAGAATTCCATGTGGTATCCTGTCAAAGGCCTTAGCAAGGTCCAGTAGAATCACTGTAAACCCATTACCCTTATCCACTTCAGCTGTCACTGTGTTATAATACGTGAGCAAGTTACTGAGGCATGACCTATCCTTCACAAAACCATGCTGTCCCCGATACAGTATCCCATTTTCTTGTATCCAATCTTGTATTTTCCTCTTGACTATTTAATCCAAGACCGTGATAATGACTCCTGTTATGCTGATTGGCCGGTAATTTTCAACAGCAGCGTTGTAACGACCTTTATGCAGTGGAACTATTTTCCCCTCTTTCCACCCCCTTGGGACTGACCCAGACCCGAGACTAAAACAAAATGGTCAAGGGCACTGACAATTCTTTTGCCGCTTCACGTAAGACACGAGCTGGTATACCATCCAATTCCACAGATGTATTGACATCGAGGTTCTGTAATAGACTAATTACCTCAGTAACCACTGTAATAGATCATTATTGGTGTTGGGGAGTCACTACCCAGACCGGTTTCAACCTTTTTTGAGGTCTCCTCAGTGAGTAGCTAGACCCTGAAATACCAAGGTTTTTAGTATCCTTAATATATATTATCACCAAGATAAAAAACTTTTCACATCTTTATCTCATCCACAGTTTCTTATTTAAAGTAAAAGCACCTTATAGCAACTTGTATAGGTAAAGTTGATAAGGCTCTGTATTACTAAAAACCTTGGTATTTCAGGGTCTAGCTACTCACTGAGGAGACCTCAAAAAAGGTTGAAACCAGTCTGGGTAGTGACCCCCCCCCCACCCATAATGTCAGTATACATCTCCTAGTGAGATGTGTTTTACATTATGAGAAATACTAAGAATAGTGATCAGAGATTTACCCACCTTTACAACGAGTTGCCCTGGTGTTGCATTACCTTTAGACTTGAACTATGTTCAGGTGCAAACTTAACTGTTTTGCTTACTTGGGAGATGGAGTAAAAAAACCAAGTTTATAAAATTACTTGGTATCCTTAATATATATTATCCCCAAGGTTAAAACTTTTCACATATATATATATATATATACACATACACAGTTAGGAAGGTAAATGAAGATTTTTTTTTTAATGGGTTAAAAACATCATCATCAAATTCCTGAAATTTACCCTCAAGGGGTGTACAGGATATGATAGTACTACATGAAAAATTTGCATCATTACTAACTTCCTACCTACAATTTTCTGCTAAATCAATCTGTTACCTGTCAAAGCTGTCAGATCTTATATTTATATATCTATCTTCTAAGGCACTTTTTACTGTATCAATCCACCTATATCTTGGTCTTCCTCTGGGTCTTTTTCCTACCAACCTGGCAGAGAACACTTGTTTTGCTAATCTTTCCTTGCCCATTCTGTTTAAGTAACCATACCACCTGAGATTAGCTCTGCTAACACATTCCTGGATGCTGACAATGTCAAGTTCTTTCCTAATATCCTCATTTTTAACATGATATTGCCATTGATGCCATCTGTTCATGCCCCTAATCTTTCTCAGGACTCTCATATCTGCAGTCTCTAGTCTTTGGTCAAGTGTTTTACTTCTGACTCAGCTCTCAGATCCATAAGTTAAAATTCGTTTGAACACTGTCTTGTATACAGCTAATTTATGTTTCGGCTAATTTCTCTCTTATTCCATATGAATTTACTCAGTTGACTTCCTACCATACCAGCTTTGTTGAGTCTGTTCTCTATTTCCATATTTAATTTACCATTTTCACTAAAAATCATGCCTAAGTAGCTGAAATGTTTTACTTGTTCTATAGGTTCTCCATTCACAATGCAGCTGATATTTTCATTGCTTCTGCCTATTTTCATTATCTTTGTCTTGTTATTGCTGACCTTCATACCATACCTATCACAACAGTTATTCAATTTAGTCAAGGAATCTTGCAGACTTGTAGCGGATTTATTTAGAAATATAACATCATCCACATAAAGCAAGGAGCTGACATTAACATCTCCAATTTTGATATCAGGTTTAATACCACTTTCCTTCATAATGTAATCCATATAGATAATAACAGAGGTGATAATGTACATCCTTGTCTGACACCAGATTTAACATTAAACCATCTGCCTATATTCTCTTCAATTCTAACTGCTGAATTACAACTCAAATAAAGACTTAGTATTGCTTGATATAATGATCCACTGACACCATACAACTGTAACGTTTTGAATAGCTTCTCTCTTGCCACTTTGTCATATGCTTTTTCCAGATCTACAAAACTTAAATACAGATCTTTGTTATATTCCTATGACTTTTCGACTATTTGTCGTAAAGTGAATATCTGATCCTGACAGCCTCTATTTGGCCTGAATCCAGCTTGTGCCTCACCAAGCTTCTCTTCCACAATCCTTCTCAAGTATACTGGCATAAATCTTACCAGGAACACTCAGTAGAGAAATACCTCTGTAATTCTCACAATCAGTTTTATTTCCTCTTTTATATATATGGATGAAAGCCCTACTCCAATCATCTGGAATTCATCACTCTGTTCAGGCCTTCTGAACTATGCAGTGCAGCCACTGTAAGACTTTTATACCTCCATACTTGAGCATTTTTGGTCAAATATCATCTAATCCTACTGCCTTTCCACATTTCAGACTTTTGATGGCTTTTTCTACTTCAAGCATGGATATGTATTCCTGATTACATGCCTGGTCAATATTTTTTATCACTGTGCTGTCATCACTGCTAGTTTCATTTAGCAATTTTTTGAAGTAATTACTCCATACTTCAAGGATATATTTTTTTCTCCAGTTTTCATATCACCTTTATCATCTCTAATTCCTTTTACAGCACTCTTTCCTCCATTTCTGAGCTTCTTCAACAACCTCCAGAATATCTTGCCACCTTCTTGATATTTATTTTCTATGTTCTTACCAAAGTCTTCCCATGACTTTTGTATAGCTAGTTTTACACAGTGTTTAGCTTTTTACATTTATCTAAGTGCACAAGCTGACTTATTTGCCAGGAACTTTTGATATGCTTTCTTCTTTTTCTTCACTGCATCTTTAACTTGCTGTGTCCATCAGGGAGTTCTGATTTTTCTATCCTTGCAGACAACCATACCACATACTTCTCTGGCAGAATCAAACAATGTTTTCTTCAGAGCTTGCCACTGAATCTCCAAGGTTTGATTTCTGTTCTCAAACTCTTTCATTTTTTCTTGAATAATGTTTGTATATTTTAGTCTACAGTTCACATCTGAGAGCTGCTCAACTTTTATTCATTTTAAAACTTTCTTACACGTTCTTCTTTTCAATATGAAATTCAATTTTATCCTGCTTAAGACTAAATGGTGATCACTTCCAATTTCAAATCCTCTGTACACTCTAGTGTTCTGCACCAGAGAGAAAACATCACTATCAGCAATAATATAGTCAATGAGACTTTTCTTATTCCTTGCCTCTCTTCTCCATGTGTGAATTTGTGCACATTTTTATGTTGGAACATGGTGTTAGTAATAACCAGTCCATGCCCCTAGCAGAAATTCAACAAGTATTTGCCATTATTGTTAACTTTGCTCTTTTCTCCAAATTTTCCCAAAATATTTTTGTACGTCTGACAATCATTTCTTACTCTACTATTTATATCCCCAACAAGGACAAACGTTTCATTTTTCATTGTGTCAGTTGCTTTTTCTAAAGTCTCAAAAAATTACTCCGTTTCTACCTTCGGAGAACGTTCTTTGGGACCATAGGCACAAATAAGTCTCATTATCCATTTCCCCATTCTGATATTTGCCCACATCACTCTACTTGAAATTGCCTGCCATTCAAGAAGATTAGTCTCGTATTTAGTGTTGAATACTATGGCTACTTCTTTTCCTTGATTGTCATTGCCTGAATAAATACAAAATGTTATATTTAGGCAATGACAATCAAGTAAAAGAAGGAGTAGTCATAGTATTCAACACTAAATACGAGACTAATCTTCTTGAATGGCAGGCAATTTCAAGTAGAGTGATGTGGGCAAATATCAGAATGGGGAACTGGACAATGAGACTTATTTGTGGCTATGGTCCCACAGAAGGTTCTCTGAAGGTAGAAGCAGAGGAATTTTTCTCACCAGATCTCACCAGTTTTGTCTTTTTTTTGTTTCAGTCACCCCTATTATGTAGATCTGGTACTTATCTAATTCCTCAGCTCGCAACGCCCCAGCCGGCATGAAATGCTATCATGTTGTACCATCATTTAATATTGTGGTTTAAGCCAATAAGAATACAATTTGGTCAGCTAAAAACAATATATTAATAAAACTGTAAAAGCAAAATTGGATTAAAATTTAAAAAATTTAAAGATATAACAGGAGACAGATAAACTCGGGAGGATTAATAGATTCTCCTTCAAACAGAATCATCTGTGAAAATAACAATGACAAAAAAAAAAAAAAAAAAAAAAAAAAAAAAAAAAATCTAAATGTGATAACAATATCATGCTTGCTATCATTTTGTAGAAATATATATCTATTTGAAACTAATTTTGTGATATACTCAACTTTATAATAAATTAGTCTTTATACATCATATTAAGCTTTAAAAATATTATAGCAAGCTTTGTAAAAGGTTTGCTTTATCATTAAAAATGCAGATGCATTTGTTCTAGTTTTTTTTTTGGGGGGGGGGAGGGAATCTATTCTTGCATTCCCAACCATAATGTCTTAATTAACCTTTTTCAAATCTTATAATCCTCATTCCTGTTTCTGGATATGTGAATGAAAGAAAAGTTCCTATTAAGCATACATTAATTGTCCTGAGCTGATTTACACTCTCTGTCCAAAAAGAAACCGAACTTTTGATATAAAATAAAACACAGGCCAATTATAATTATTCAAATCATTTATTTCAATCAGTAACTCTCCCTCAGCTTTAATACGTCATTTGGCACAGTCAATTAATTTGTTAAATGAGTTTTTTATATCGGTTTTTGGGATACTGCTGAAGGTTGTGGTTACTGCCGCTTGAACATTTTCAGTGGTGTTGTATCGCTTTCCTTTCATCAGTAAATGAAGTTGGGGGAAGAGAAAGAAGTCACAGGGTGCTAAATCAGGTGAATACAGCAAGTGATCCAAATGATCCAAATTGGTATTTGCTCAAAATCCGTCTCAAAATGTTCGAATGATGAGATGGTGCAATATCATGCAAAAGTAACCAGCTGCTTGGATCACGATATTCATGCCATATGCGATGAATTCTCACTATTAATCACTTCAAAACTTTGAGATAAAACTCACCATTGACCGTTTGGCCAGGCAGAACGAATTCCTTGTGGGTAATGCCCTTGGAATCATAGAAACAAATCAGCATTGTCTTTACTTTTGACTTCCCCAAGCGACTTTTTTTTTTCTTTTCAGGTGCCCCTCTTCTAGTGGTCTCCACTCAGCACCGTAGCACTTTGTTTCGGGCTCATACTCAAAACACCACGTTTTGTTACCAGTAACGATTGTTTCAAGGAAGATCGGTTTTATGAGGTCCTTGCAGTGTTCAATTCAATACATTTTTTGGTTGCCGGTCAACTTGTGGGGAAGAAATCACAAATTCAATTTACAAAGACCCAAACTCTTGGTCAAAATGTGCACAGTTGATTTTGGAATCCCCGATTCATCTTCAATCAATCTCACGGACAATTTCTAGTTTTCTTTGATGAAATCACACACTTTTTGGATGTTAACTTCACTCAGTCCAGTTTTTGGACAGCCTGACTTTTTGCCGTCCTCAAGCGTGTCATGGCCACTTTGAAATCGCTTAAACCACTTGTAAACTTGAGTACGGGATAAGCATTCATCGCCATATGCTTTTTGAAGCATTTGATATGTTTCGGTAAAACTTTTATGAAGTTTAACACAAAAGTCAGTCCCAGCTCTCTGTTTGAAACTCATTTTCTGACCGTTCGTCAAAACACACTGTCACTCTCGGCTTCTAATGAAACAATTGTCATAAATAGTTGATGCTACACTAATGAAGATTGCCTCTTTAAACAACAAAAAGATATAACAGGTGATGCCACTAGTTTCTTCTATTTTCGAAAAGTTCAGTTTCTTTTTGAACAGAGTGTGTATAATACAAGGGTTGAATTTTTTATACATCTATATATGCATATATATATATATATAATGTTTGTGTTTTGCCTTTGGAATTTATAATATTTTTCTCTGTAGGAAATTCTTAAGTCCCTACCAGAATTTGCATATCCATGTGAGTTTAACAAGTAAGTTGAGATTGATATATGTCCCAAAGCTATTTTTATTTTGGTGTTTGAGAAGCAGTTTGCATTTTCTGTTCCTATTTATTAATAATAATCAAAGTAATAATTTTTATTCATTCTATACACTTTTATAAGTAATCTACCATTTATCCACATTCTGAACAGCACTCCTTCAAAGTTTCATTCTTAAGTCAACCAACTTCACTCCCATTCCTAACACTAGCTATCACTGTTTGTATGATAAACTGTTGTACAACATCTGTAATAGAACAGAAAATCATAACATTGTCAGTACAAAAAAGTACTACTTTACAAAAATTCATCACTTTTTCTTCCAAATGGCATTCATATTTCCATTAATAAGAAATTTTTGCCAATTAATTTTTGCAAAGCTGATATTTCATGTTATTATACATACCATACCTATATATCTCTAACTCATTCACAGTTACTTAGCTATGTGATTGTAATGTTTATTCTTCTTTTCATCAGTTTACTATTTTATAGTGCAGACTTGTGTTTTCTGTTAAATAACTGTTAATCTCTGAAATAAATGTTTATTCTAATTTTCTAAAGCAAAGATTATATCATTTATATGTATGGTCATTTGTGTACTATTTTACATGAAATGTCCTAGGGGATATTTTATTTGCTGCATTTTAAAAATTTGGCTGTTTGTTCTTCTTTTATAAAAGATTTCATAAGTTCAAATAATACATTAAATGAAGCATCAAAGTATACTTTGTTTCTGCCATTTTATACCTATGAGGGTGTGCTGAAAAGTTGTGAGACATGGGGTGCTTAAGGGTCAAAGCTATATAACTGAGAGGAGACTTCCACATAGTCTTTAAAGGAATGCAGAGAACCGATCGGTGCTTCTGACCTAATGTCCAGTCCTCGCCTCCCTCCTCGTGGTGCACCCTAAGTATCTACCTGGATAATGAACGAACGAGGATGGGCTGGCAATTTGGGATTTTTTATCCGACCAAATTGTATTCCTATTGGCTTAAACCAAAATAAAAAATGATGGTACAACATGACAGAATTTCATGCCAGCTGGGGCATTGCCCAATTAAACAAGGCCCTGTTGTTTTTGCCAGAGAACTGTGGCAAAGAGCGAAAAGTCAGCTACTGGAACAAATCCTAAAACCCACCCCAATTCAATATCACCAGAGTTCAAGATTGGTACTATCAACATAAGAAGCCTGAATGGCAAAGAAATGGAGCTAACTGAGGAATTATAAGTATCAGATCGACATAATAAGGGTGACAAACAAAAAAGGCAAAAACTGGTGAGATCTTTCTGAGCAATAAATTACAATATGTTATATTCAGGCAATGACAATCGAGGAAAAGAAGGAGTAGCTATAGTATTCAACACAAAATACGAGGCTAATCTTCTTGAATGGCAGGCAGTCTCAAATAGAGTGATGTGGGCAAATATCAGAATGGGGAACTGGACAGTGAGACTTATTTGTGCCTCCTATGGTCCCACAGAAGGTTCTACTAAGATAGATGTGAAGGAATTTTTTGAGGCTTTAGAGAAAGCAACTGACACAATGAAAAAGGAAAAGTGGGTCCTTGTTTTGGATCTAAATAGCAGAGTGAGAAATGATTGTCAGACATACAAAAATATTTTGGGAAAATTTGGAGAAAAGAGCAAAGCTGATAATAATGGCAAATACCTGTTGGATTTATGTTCAGGACATGGACTGGTTATTACTAACACCATGTTCCAACGTAAAAATGTGCACAAATTCACATGGAGAAGAGAGGCAAGGAATAAGAAAAGTCTCATTGATTATGTTATTGTTGTTTTCTCCCTGGTGCAGGACACCAGAGTGTACAGAGGATTCGAAATTGGAAGTGATCACCATTTAGTTCTGAGCAGGATAAAATTGAATTTCATATTTAAAAGAATAACATGTGAGAAAGTTTTAAAGCGAATAAAAGTTGAGCAGCTCTCAGATGTGAACTGTAGACTTAAATACACAAATATTATTGAAGAAAAAATGAAAGAGTTTGAGAGCAGGAACCAAACTTTGGAGATTCATTAGCAAGTCCTGAAGAAAACACTGATTGATTCAGCCAGAGAGGCATGTGGTGAGGTTGTCTGTAAGGATAGAAAAATCAGAACTCCACACCTGGTGGACAGGCAGTGAAAGAAAAGATGAAAGCATATCAAAAGTTCCTGGCAAATAAGTCAGCTTGTGCACTTAGAGAATACAGAGACAAATGTAAGAAAGCTAAACACTGTGTAAAACTAGCTATACAAAAGTCATGGGAGGACTTTGGAAAGAATATAGAAAATAAATATCAAGAAGATGGCAAGATATTTTGGAGGTTGTTGAAGAAGCTCAGAAATGGAGGAAAGAGTGATGTAATAGGAATTAGAGATGATAAAGGTAACATGAAAAAAGGAGAAAAAGATATCCTTGAAGTATGGAGTAATTACTTCTAAAAATTGCTAAATGAAACGAGCAGTGATGACAGCACAGTGGTAAAAAACACTGACCAGGTATGCAGTCAGGAATACATATCCATACTTGAAGTAGAAAAAGCCATCAAAAGCCTGAAATGTGGAAAGGCAGTAGGATTAGATGATATTTGACCAAAAATGCTCAAGTATGGAGGTATAAAAGTCTTACAGTGGCTGCACTGCATAGTTCAGAAGGCCTGAACAGAGTGACGAATTCCAGATGATTGGAGTAGAGCTCTCATAGTACCCATATATAAAAAGGGAAATAAAACTGAATGTGAGAATTACAGAGGTATTTCTCTTCTGAGTGTTCCTGGTAAGATATATGCAAGTATACTTGAGAAATGGTTGAGAGGGATTGTGTAAGAGAAGGTTGGTGAAGAACAAACTGGATTCAGGCCAAATAGAGGTTGTCAGGATCAGATTTTCACCTTATGACAAATAGTTGAGAAATCATGGGAATATAACAAAGATCTGCATTTAAGTTTTGTAGATCTGGAAAAGGCATATGATAAGGTTCCAAGAGAGAGAAGCTATTCAAAACGTTACGGTTATGTGGTGTCAATGGGACATTATATCAAGCAATACTTTGTCAACCATTTCTCAAGTATTTATCAAGTATCAATTATCTTTCTCAGGACTCTCATATCTGCAGTCTCTAGTCTTTGGTCAAGTGTTTTACTTCACACCCAGCTCTCAGATCCATAGGTTAAAATTGGTTTTAAAACTGTCTTGTATACAGCTAATTTCTCTCTTATTCCATATAAATTTATTCAGTTTACTGCCTACCATACCAGTTTTGTTCATTCTGTTGTCTATTTTCATATTTAATTTACCATCTTCACTAAAATTCATGCCTAAGTAGCTGAAATGTTTTATACTTGTTCAATAGGTTCTCCATTCACAATGCAGCTGATATTTTCATTGCTTCTGCCTATTTTCATTATCTTTGACTTGTTATTGCTGACCTTCATACCATACCTATCACAACAGTTATTTGAGTTATAAGTCAGCAGTTAGAATTGAAGGAAGTATAGAGAGATGGTTTAATGTTAAATCTGGTGTCAGACAAGGATGTACATTAACCTCTCTGTTGTTCATTATCTATATGGATTACATTATGAAGGAAAGTGGCATTAAACCTGATATCAAAATTGGAGATGTTAATCTCAGCTATTTGCTTTATGCGGATGATGTTATACTTCTAAATAAATCCGCTACAAATCTGCAAGATTCGCTGACTAAATTGAATAACTGTTGTGATAGGTATGGTATGAAGGTCAGCAATAACAAGTCAAAGATAATGAAAATAGGCAGAAGCAATGAAAATATCAGCTGCAATGTGAATGGAGAACCTATAGCACAAGTAAAACATTTCAGCTACTTAGGCATAAATTTTAGTGAAGATGGTAAATTAAATATGGAAATAGACAACAGAATGAACAAAACTGGTATGGTAGACAGTAAACTGAATAAATTTATATGGAATAAGAGAGAAATTAGCTATATACAAGACAGTGTTTAAACCAATTTTAACTTATGGATCTGTGAGTTGGGTGTGAAGTAAAACACTTGACCAAAGACTAGAAACTGCAGATATGAGAGTCCTGAGAAAGATTAGGGGCATGAACAGATGACATCAATGGCAATATTATATTAAAAACAAGGATATCAGGAAAGAACTTGCCACTGTCAGCATCTGGGAATGTGTTAGCAGAACTAATCTCAGGTGGTATGGTCACGTAAACAGAATGGGAGAGGAAAGATTAGCAAAACAAGTGTTCTCTGCCAGGTTGGCTGGAAAAATACTCAGAGGAAGACCAAGATATAGATGGATTGATACAGTACAAAGTGCTTTAGATGATAGAAATATAAGATCTGATAATGTTGGAGTGTTGACAAGCAACAGACTGATTGGGATGAAAATTGTAGATAGGAAGTTAGTAATGATGTAATTTTTTCATGTAGTACTATCATATCCCATATACCCTTGAGAGTATATCAGGAATTTGATGATGAACTGACATGTCTTCTTATATCCTAAAAGAAAAAAAAATAGAGATTATTACAATTTGATGAAACATGGAGGGGTTTAAGATATGTTCTTTCTTGTGGTTATATCTGTTGCTTTAATATCATTTTTCGTTCTAGTGTTTATGAGAACTTTTCATCCTTCCCCATTGCATATAAGGTATAAAATTGCAAATTGGATTTACAGTTAAGTCATGTCAGCTGTATGTTTTTTTTTACAGTATTCAAAGAGCACATATATATTTTTTTAATTTGAATTTACATATTTGAATTTCACATTCCAAACAAAAAGTTACTTTTTTTTCCTAAGAGTATTATTATTCTCTCTCTCGCTCGCGCGCACACACACACACACACACAGTATTGCGTGTGTACATACTATTTTTCTATCCATTTGACCAGATCATATGCATTGTTATCCTGTAATATCTGCCCTAAGCAAACAATTTCCAAAATTCTTCTATACCTTGCAATTTTTGGAGTGGGATGCCAGTTCAGATATTAAATGTAGACCAATGTGTAAAGTATGGTACTACACATTGGTCCACAGGAAAGGTGAAACAAAGTTTTTTCAAGTTGTCAAATATAATAGGGTTGTTATATTTCTCTCATCTTCCTTACACCCTCTTTTACTTTGCGGTGTTGAGGGTCCATTGATCATCGGACCTCACTCCGTTTACAGGATAAGGTGGTCAGCCTTATGCCCCGGTGTATCCTATGGCCTGTAGCGTTGAGTTCTCAAGGCCAGTTTGCCTGCATTGCAGGATGAAAAACCCCAGAATAAACTGGGGAAAAAACCCTGCTGTCCATGCCCAAGACTGGCTAACTTGGCTATGGCTGAGGAAGATCCTTCAGCTCCTCACGTCACCGACGGGTTGTTATATTTGACAACTGCAATTCTTGTGAAGGAAGAAACAAGTCAGTTTGGAGACGATAGTGGATGGGGGGGGTTTGAAGTTCTGGGTGAACTTTGCAAAAGTTGTGAAAGTAACTTTCATTACCTTAATAAGAAAAACATTGCCAAATCGAGATAAAGCAATAGGGTCATTGAATGAGACATTCATCATGCAACATCTTGATAGCTGTACACAATCTACTCACTGATACAAAAGATAGCAAAGAGATAAGAAAACACTATAGAAAATTTAGTAGTCTTAAAACTGGAATGTTGGCTATGAGGATAGATTGGGAGATTGTGATTTGTATATGTTATCAAATTGAAGGAAGAGAGATGATAGAGTTGAGATTTATAATTTGATGAGAGAGTCCGAGTAGGTGATGAGAACAAGAGGTCATCTCTAGAAATTATATAATATAAATGATATACTCTTCTTATGGGTTTGATGACAGCTGTTTATGTGGAGACATTAGCATTAAGTACTTTACAATCCATGTCATCTGGATGTTTATTTGTTTATGGGCAAATATCCAAACTGCCTGATGGTATACATTAGTGTAGTTTACTAATAATGATTTCATAGTCCTTTATTAAGACGATTGTTGAGATTCTTCTTAGACACAATTTTGCTCTTCTATTTGCAGTGCTTCTGCATTTGGTAGAATCAACACCTGCTTCTGGTTGGAAAAAATCTAAGTGTGAATTTCATTTGGATGTAAGAAATGCCCTTTTCAGCTGAAGGTGAGTTAGCCACAGGTGTCACGTGGTCCTGGTTTGCAGAAGGAATCTTCTGTTTGACACAGAAAAATAAACTTTAAATACATATAATACATGTTGCTTATGGTCTTAGTTGCCTCTCCATATTAATTAGCACTGCCATAGTGCAAATGCAATTGCAATATAACATCTGTTCTGCATTTGCAAATATCTGGTTTGAAATCCAGAACATGAGGAATATGTATTAATTGCTTTTCAAGTGAAGGTGGTTAACTAGTCTCATGCAGAGATGGAAGGTTTCCTCCCAGAAAGTTAGGTTTTTACATTCCATTTTGAACATGCACCTGGACTATTAATGCAAATGTGATGCAATGTCTACGAATTGAAAAGTGTCCTCTTCATGAAGCATTAGTATATTTTGTTTACTTTTAGGAAACACGTGAAGCCAAGAAACAATTAGGGGTGTCTTTAACGGAAATAAATGCAAAAATATAATATCGGTGCTATTGCTGTTTGGTGGATGAGCACCGCATGCCTAGTACACCTTGAATATTCGTCACTGGTGTGTGTGGAGAGAGAGAGAGTAGTTAATTTGTTTTGAGATACACATCACTTTTATTTTGTGCTATTTTCTATGGATTGGATTCATATGAAGACATTAGTACTTGTTGCACTTTTAAGTGAAATTAAAAATGCTTCTATAAGCATCACTGGACTTCCTTAAATAAAATATTGTTAACTTGCATTATTTATACTGCTCAGCTTTTGAAGTAATTAGTAAACCTCAATTTGTGCAAAACAGTTATAATTAGTAATAATTTCTTTTTTTAATGTGTGATTGCTTAACTAAACTTTTCATTTACAGTCTACACTCACTACAGCAATTCATCATAACAAATTTACTCCATTCATCCCACTCTTTGGACAAACCATGTACAGGTAGTTCCTGACTTTCTAGTTAATTCGTTCCTACTGTGCACTTGTAAAGTGAACACTCGTATAGCGGGAATTTATTTCACTTAGCAATGTTAAAAATGGGTTTCATTCTCAATAATGGAATTTGACCATAGTAATGTTAAATAAAGATCAGCTAAAGAATATTAACAGCAATATTCAGCCATTGTGTTTGATCACTTACTCATGTAGTTAAAAGTCTCTTATATAACTGTAGATTGCATTGATTGCACATTTTTAACTTCCTTCAAATATTTTTCTTTAGCCTTTAAAACTGTATTCACAGTTCAAGTGCTTAGGTAATTTCACAGAAAGATCATTAACACTTATTCTGTTTGCATGTTTGTTATGATCTCACATGTTGTTTCCAGTGTTATTCCTCTTTACTGACTGTTAATATCACTATCCATAGTACCACTCTATTTTAGCACTGTGTTGTATTAATAATAATGTTCGTATGGGGTTTCCCCCATTACTCCTCCATTCCTTTATGGGGCGGGTTGAACCCTCCTGATGAGGGATTAAGTATTATATATATATATATATATATATATATATATATTTATTTATGACTGCAGATCTGTGTGTGTGTGTTCATTGGCCTGGTTTGCCTGTTCTGAAAAACAAAAAATCTGATGAGACCAGCTAACTCACCTTTAGTCGAAAGAGACCAGATAAAGGTTCTTCACATCATAGACAGGGAATCAAACCAGGTCTTTCCAACCAAAGGGCTTCATCTATACCAACTGAGCTATGGAGGCTCTACTGTATTCTATTAATAAAGGGATATAAATATGAAATAAGACAACAAAAATGTAGAGCAACAAAACCACTCTTTGTAGCGTTGGTGTGGTAATTGCTTTGTATTATGTGAGTCGGTAAGATTCTCTCATCTGCCTGAAGAAACAAACGTGCATAGTAATGTACTGTATAGCTGTATGCATTTAAAATGCCATATTTATAAATGTTTAGCATTTATTTATTGCAGTCAATGTTGATATTTTCGATTTTGTTGATACTTGAAAAAAAAAAAAACTTGTAATGCAAAAACTCAAAGTAGGAACCATCTGTAGTTCTCAGACATCCTAAGCATCAAGATCATTTGCACTCAGTGCTTTAAACACTGATCTCTACTATCATTCAGTTGGATGAGGACGATCTGATCGGCTTCAGTGCCACCAAAATGCAGTGTTGCCATTGCTTGCACAAAAGGGATCTTAGCTCACCTACCCTTATTCTCAGTAATACACAGATCACAAGACAAGATCAGATCTCTCTTTATCTCTGAACTGGCATTTACTTCCAGCCTCATCTAGCATAAACACATCACAACAGTAGTTTTCTCACACTAAAAAACCAGGCATGCTTTTCCACTCTACACAACTCCCAAATCCAGCCATCCTTAGAATATTGTTCATGCATTTGGGGTAGTGCACCTAAAAACTCCCTAAAAATTCTTGACACTCCAGAGAAAAGCAATTCGGTTCATAGATTACCCTTCCCTCGCACATATCCTAACTGCTATCACAGGTTTTGGCTCTGTATCTCTTCTAAAAGTACTTCTACAGGTACTGCTACTACTACTACTACTACAGTGAACTGGCAAACATCATTCTCCACTTTCTATCAGATTAAAACAAGAGCAGCTGTTGCATCTGTTTTCAGTACAACTGCAAATACATGAAATCTGCTTTTTCTCTTCCTCATTTATTCTATTTACCTCTATCCTATGGAACAGATTTTCTCATAACATTAGATTTCTTTATTCTCAGTCCTTACCTGCACTCCACACAGCACTGATGTGTTATAAGTCTTTTTTGCATATAGTTTATAAAAAAAAAGTTACTTCCATCTTGTGTGTGTGTGTAATATATATATATATATATTTTTTTTTTTTGTTTGTTTGTTTGTTTTTGTAGTAGCACAGTGCAGCACTTTTCTTTTGTCTTGACAAGTCTTGACAGTAAGTGGACCTTTGGATATTGTAGGCACACTCCAAATGCACCAACTTGTTTTGTACTACTTAGGTAAGAAAACTTATTAATGAATTATAACTGTTTGTATTTATTATTTTTTTTAATGACAAATTCAAATCCTAGCCTGGTTGACTAAGTGGATGGCATCTTTGCTCTTCATCCTATTATGTCATAGATTTGTGAAAGGCTTTAAGTGGTGGACAGTTTTTATTGCTTGCTGCTTGTTTGAAGCCTGAAGTTTCTTAAGAATAAGGTTTGTTCTCAGAGTAGAATTTCCAGATTTTCTAGCCCGTGTTATTAAAAGAAATATACAATTCATTTCTGAACTTTATGGGTTGGTTTCACATAAAAAATAAAATAAACTGCTATAAGTTAGCAAACTTTTGTAAATAAGTTTGACATGAAATGTAATACAGAAAACATTTTTGCCTTGACTGAATATTATGG
Organism: Typopeltis vanoorti; assembly: GCF_054136105.1. NCBI lineage: Eukaryota > Metazoa > Arthropoda > Arachnida > Uropygi > Thelyphonidae > Typopeltis > Typopeltis vanoorti. The sequence continues at coordinate 63,830,704 of NC_143556.1, forward strand.
AAAGATCTAACTTTCAGTACAGATAATTAATGTAGTGGTTGAGTCAAATGATGTTATCTCAAACTGGGAAAAATATAACCAGCGTTTTCTTTGTTTTCTAGAATTAGAAATAAAATTAACTGCAAACAGAAAGAAATTATAGAATGCTTCTATAAAAATAAATATTTGGAATATATACTTACTTTTTACTTACCAGCAGCTGCCTCTCCTCAGACTCCACTCTTCATGATTCCTCCTCAGTGGCCATCGTTCTCTCATTCTCTGAATGTGTCCATACCATTTCAATGCAGATGCTTTTGTCCTCTGCATAATAGGCTGTTCATCTTCCATCTCTGTTTAAATATATGCATTCCTCAGATGATCCGTATGGGTGGCTGTCATACTTTGTCTGAAGTAATCCATTTCCACAATTACTTGTTTCTTTCCTCTAGCTATTAGTGAGGCTCCAACACTTACACCCATAGGTCATTACTCTCTATAAATACACATCTTCTTACTCGAGACCTTATGACTCCATAAAATACAATTCATGGTTCTAATAGTCACTTGTGCCCATCCTGTTTAAATGCTCTGTCCACTTTATACTAACTGAACTTATCTATCATGGAGCCCAGATACTTGAAGGCATCCACTGATCATTTAAAAAAAATCTTGTTATTTTGTCTTTTTTGAAGACATTTTTTAATAATTATTTTTGTGATTTTATAAAAATAAATGTTTATTTGGAGTATGCATGGAAGAAAATCTTTTTTTTTTTTTTTTTTTTTTGACTATTTTGTGGTTTTATGTGATGCACTAATAGTTTCCCTTTTTCAGCAGCCATGTACAATATTTGACAAAATTAACTCTTAACATTATCTACCTGAAAAGATGTCAATTTGCCTTAGTCATGAGTGAGTTAATTTAGCATAGAAGTTGATGTATTTTGTTCCATCACATTATGAAATAGGTGTGTCAGTTTGAACACAAACATATTCCCATCTTCTTTCATGAAAGAAAGCTTCAAGATGCAATCCAGAAAATTCTAAGCACAACTTCCATGCTTCATGAACATTACTAACCAGATATGAATCCTTATGAATTTTCCACCTTTCAGTGCTAAAGCAACATAGAGAGAAAATGATTGCTGATATGTAAATGAATATAACCCATCACATCTGCCATTAATTTCCAAGTGAGCATACTTAAGGATGCCTTAAGCAATGCAAGGGTTTCTGGGATTGCCACATTTGTACAGTGGAATTGTATTTTGAACAAGACAACCTCATAAGACAAAGAGGTGATTAACTGGTTTAAAAATTTAATGTCATTTTTGTTACAAACAGAATAACAAAGTTGAACTGATTTTCATTTTTTTTCCTACATAACACTTCATTGTGATGAGTCTTCGGACCTCTTGGAGGTGTCACGAATAATAATAATAATAATCCTCCCGCGATGAGTCTTCAGACTCCTTGGAGGTGTCACGAATAATAATAATAATAATTATTATTATTATTATATAAAACCTCCAGGGAGTCAAGGACTCATCGAGGGAGGCCATGAATCACCCACACTAACTGTCATACTTTCTCTTAAATTCATTCCCATTCATTCACTACCTCTAAAGGCAAACTATTCCACTCACTCACTTCTCTGTGAGAGAAAGGCCTAGCTCTTACCCTTTGACTGCAAACAAACTTAACTTCCATGGATGCCCCTGTGTTCTTTTCTCACCTTCCATGTAACAAAAAATTTCGTTAGACGATATCCTATAACACCCATTCAAAAGTTTATAAACCTCTATCATATCACCCCTCTTTCTCCTGTTAATCAGAGTCTGCAATCCACATACTCACAATCTGTCCTCATAGTCTAAATTCCACAAACCAGATATAATCTTTGTAACTCTTCTTTGCACCTTCTCCACAGATTCTTTATCCCCTTTCAACCAGGGATACCAAATCTGTGCACATTAGTCCAGGTGCAGTCTTATCAAGGCCTTATAAAGAGGCAAAATGACTTTCTTATTCTTACATATCCAAGTTCGCTTCAATATTGCAGTTATCTTCTGGGTTGTATTTGCAACTTTTGCTATGTGACCTTTGAACTTCAAATTCTTATCTACCATTATGCCAAGATCCCTATCTTCATCAATTTCTTGTAGCATAATCCCATTAATATAATATGCTGCTGGAAATCTCATCATGCCAAAGTGCATAACTTTAGACTTACTAACACAGTATTTATTTTTTCCCAAATTTCCAGCCTTTCAAATCATTTTGTAAGTGCTGGATATCAGTAGCATCCCTGATTGCCCTGCCTGTCTTCACATCATCGGCAAACAGTTGCACATCACCTGTTAGATCCTTCCTAATGTCATTAGTATATAGATTGAACAATAATGGCCCAAGGACTGAACCCTGAGGTACATCACTTATCACCTTAAATCTGGCAGATTCACATCTGTCATATACCACTTTTTGATATCTTTCTGTCGACCATCCACTGATCCAAGTCAAGAGTTTATATTCCAATCCCATATTCTTCAGTTTATGCAACAGCCTTTCGTGTGAAAGGCTGTTGCATAAACTGAAGAATATGGGATTGGAAAAGTTTATTCAGAGAAGTCAAGCTAAATGTTCTATTAGAATGATGTTCTCCCATATCTCTGGCAAATTAATGTAGCCATATTTGTTGAGATTGGGAAGGGCTTCGTAGCTAATTCTAAAAATAGTCTTTTTTGATCTCTCGCAACTTCTCATAGTTAGGTTTAGTGGAATAAATTCAGAAGAAATAAACACCAGTTTAATTGTTCTGATATTTTGTCTGTTACAGAGCAATTTCGGATACAATATAAAAATTGTAATAACACAAAAAACAATGAGTTGAAGAAATACTGGAACAGTTAAACCAGTGTTTAATTATTTATTTGTGTATTCAATCCATTAAACCTAATTAGCTTAAACCATCACTTAAGCATTAATGACAAGCAACATCTATACAGTACAGTTTTCTTTCATTTAATTCCAGTTAAGCTAATCCTTAAGAGAATGGATTAAGGTTTTGAAAGTGCTATGGATATTATATTTGCTGAGAATTTTAGCTATCTTTTCCAGTGTATGTTGAAATATACGCTGTAGGAATGGGAATAATTTTACTGAGATTTGTTATGTTGGTTGCATGAGGAATGCGGGAGGGATATATACAGTTTGTCTATTTCATAAGGGTTGTAGCTGTTAGCTGAAGTGTTTCAAAAATACCTAAATCAATAACAAGGGCCATATCATATGAAAAAAATGCCCTGGTGCTGTGTGTTTTGAGAGTGCCATGCTTGTGGGATGGGTAATGGTGTGATTGCTTATGTAATTACCTTCCAGCATATGTGGATTTCCTTTAAACATAAAAGGATAACGAACCATTTGGTAGTTGTGTAAGTAGCATATCTAAGAAGGGGAAAGTGATGCTAGTTTCTTTTTCTATAGTTAAGTGTATTTTTGGATGTTGGCTGTTGTGCACTAAAAATGTATCTAATATGGCTAGGCCATGAGGCAAAATAGCAAACACATCATCTACATAGCATAGTAGTCAAACATTTGGTCAAACTGCTTATGTAGAGCAGTGTTTTAAGTGCTCGACTTTCTAGAAATTCCTCATAAATACGTAGAAATAGAAATTGCCTGGGGAAAGGGGGCGGGGATGAACTGGTTGCAGTCTCATCTAGTTAATGTATTTTTTCTTTCCATGAAAAATCACCCGAATACATGGTGAATTTGAATAATTCATTTATAGCAGAAGGGGAATTTGGCTTGATAAGCGCAAAGGTTTCTGTCAGTGGTACATTTGTAAACAGTAAAGTAATATCAAAGATGACCATAATGTCTGAATCTTTCAGATTAAGATTTTTTTTTTTTTTATTAAGGCTTTAAAGTGAATAGGATTTTGATAAAGTAGAAGTCATAGTTGGGCTGTCTGCTTTCAACTATTAGACAAAAGGGGGGGGGGTATTGAATTTGTGAATTTTTTGACCCCCCTGTGTATATCTGAAGGAATTTGACATTGTAAGGTTTCAGTTTTTTTATATATATAATTTCTTTAGGTCAAGGTGTATTTTTTTTTTTTTTATATTTATACACTTTCTTCTGAGATTTGGTAGACTCATAATCCACAAATCTATGTAGAGGAGTCTTTGAGAAGATTATTCATTTTTTCTGTTATACTCTGTTTGATCCATAATCATAGTCTCATTACCCTTATGTGCTTTGGGTGTGATGATTTTTATTTTATTTTTTAAGGCTCATATTTCCCCTAGGCAAAATGTTGCTCTTGGAGTTTTGAATTTTGCAAGAATTCTGGCCACATCCAAATAAATATTCATAACCATAGTGGGAGATAGATTATAGTACCATGCTCACTGCTAGTAATGATTTCTAGAGCAAGGTAGTACTTATCTAGGAGTGATAGCAGAATTATGACCTTGACTGAAGGTGTTGATAATGTCTTCTCTAACTAGCTGTGATGATAAATTCATTATTCCATCTTAACATAGTTGATTTATTTTACCAGGATGTATTTTATTGTTGAAGAGCTTCAATTTTTTTCAAGCAACAGTTTTGACTTTTTCAAATTCTTCAGTTCCTGCTATTTTGAAGATGGTGTAGAGGATTGACTACAGTTCTGGATTTAGTATTCTTCTTCTTTTTTTTTTTTTCTTTCTCCTTGCAACAAAGTGATAGTGGCACTGAATTTTGTAAATGCAATGTAGATGCAACATGAAATAATGCAAACTATCCCCACATGTAGATACGTTTGACATTTAGTAGAATGAAATGTTGATGTCCTGGCATCTTTTAACAAGGGCAAGAAGCCTGTTGAGTTGTCATGCCAGTTTTAGTTTCCACTTACCTAATTGACATGCTTTATGTGGGAAAGCTTCTCCATGTAGAATTTGAATATGTATACATAGGCTTACAGTGGTAGTTATTTGTAACAGTACTTCATAGTATAAACAACCAAAAGAAAATAAATAATTTACTGAATTACTAATGTTATGGAGGGTATATAAGGAGAAAGGTGACCAGCATGGTAAGGAAGGCAAAATCAGATTTTGAGAAGAAATTAGCTGAACAGGCAAAAGGAAATTATAGTGTTTTCATTGTGGAAAGTTTTCATTGGTGGAAGGATAACTTTAATGAGCACAGATTAGTAAAGGGGTAACAGAGGCAGACGAAATTGTTGAGCTTTTGAGTGATCAATTTGCAAGTCAAGATATTGTTATGACAGAGGTGATAGGGACTAGCGTGAAAAGAGGTTGATGAATTGGAGGATATTGCAAAATCTGAATGCAAATACAGCTGTGATATTGACTTGCCTTTTAAGGAAATGTGCAGGAGAACTGGCGATGCCTTTGACTAGAGTGTTTAATTTAAGTCTCTGCTCTGGCAAATTCCCAATTATGGATCAATCAGTATCTCAGGAGTGATTGTAAAAGTATTGGAAAAGTATTCAAAAGTGAATTCAGGGGGTGGATAAAAATATGATATTCTTCTTGTAGATAGGCTTATAAACTGGTTAGACATACTTCTAATTTTTTTGGATATGACAACGCAAACTCAATTATTAATTATAAAAACTTTAATAACTACCTATATTTCGGCAATGTTACATTGCCATCTTCAGGGATCACAAAACAATGATATGTGCACACAGGCACTCACACTAAGCAAATGAGGCTGAAGGAAGGTAACTGAAGTCGGTCCTAGAGTCCTAAAAGGTGCCCCCCTAGTGGGCTAAATTGGGTTGTCTTGGCTGTTGGGCTGACGATCGTAGAATGTATGCTTCCCAAATTGTTGAGGTTTGGGAAGTTTTTCAGAGCAGAGACTGATTCAAGGAATAATCTTTTATACTTGTACTTGATTTGGTATAATAAAGTGGCCTTCTTCCAGCATATTCTGTGGTGGGTGTCCAATGCATGGTCAGCAAGTCCTGAGTGGCTGTATTGGTGGAACCAGATGTAGTCCTTGTGTGTGGATATCCTGATATTGATTGTCCTGCCTGTTTGGCCATAGTAGGACAGTTTGCAACTACAATGGACCTGATATACCCCAGGTAGGTCTAAGAGAGGTGGCTGGTCTTTGGTGGAACAGATGAGGGATGGTAATGTCTAATGTGGTTTGTAACTAGTTGTGAGGTCATTTTTTTTTTTAGGATTTTTGTTGTTTTTTTGGATGTACCCTGGATATATGGAATGTTGATAGATTTAGTGTAATCTCTGCTATGAAGGAGAAGGGGGGAAAGTGGGGTTGTGATTAACTGGTTTTAATATTTTTTGGATTTTTTTGGGGGGGGTTGTAGCCATTGGCTAAAAAGGTGTTAAGGATATGGTTAAGTTCAGTAGCTAGGGCATTGTTATCTGAACTGATTAATTTTGCCCTGTTATATAGGGTTTTTATAATCCCATATTGTCAGGAAGGGGGGAGGGTGACTGCTGGTGAATGTTATCTACCTGTGTATGTAGGCCAGCCTATCCCTGGATTCTCTGTTTACAGTAAATAAACAGAGAATCCAGGGATAGGCTGGCCTGTAATCAGAGTGTCTAAGAAAGGGAGTGTGTTGTTTTCCTTTTCCAAGGTAAACTGGATCCTGGGGTGTTAATGGTTTAAGTGTGTTGAGAAATTGTATGAGTGTGTCCAGGCCATTTGACCAAAAGTTGAACACATCATCCACATAACATAACCAAACAGTGGGTTTATGTGAGGCAGAGTTTAAGGCTTTTTCTTCAAATGTCTCCATAAAGAAATTGGCCAGGGGTGGAGAACCCATGACTGTCCCATCTATCTATTTGTAGAATTTTCCTTGCTAAAAGAAATAGCCTGAGTTCATGATGAACTGAAATAGGGCTGAGATATCGAGAGGAAATTTGGCTTGGATGGGGTCTAATCGATCTTTGAGTGAGACATTAGTGAATAAGGAGGAGACATCAAAACTGACCATTATGTCAATGTGTTTGAGTGAGAGGTTTTCTATAGTGGCTTTAAAGTGGGCTGAGTTTTTTTATGTGTGAGGGCATGTTGCCAGTATATTGTGTGAGCACTTTGGCTAAATGTTTGGCTAATTTGTATATGGGGGAATCATTGCCATACACAATGGGATGTAATGTAACATTTTGATTATGGATTTTTGGTAGTCCATATATCTTGGTGGGGGGGGGGAGAGTCTAGAGTTAAAACTTTTAAGTCTGTTAGTCACTTCCACAGGCCAACCTTCTTAAGGAGCCTATGGAGTGTTTATTCTGATTTGGGCCAACCTCTCTATAGAATATGATTCCAACTAGCACCCATAGTGAGTGGTCTGTGAATGCTCCCTGTGAGGATAGATTGAGGGTGTGTGGATTGTAGAAGTTGGTTATTAGGCAAAAAAGGAGAATATAATAGAAACATTTAAGTCTCTATGTTTAAATATTTAAACAGAAAGGGCATGAGGACTAGGACTAGATGTTTTGCCTGATGTTAGCAAGATGTTAGTAAATACTCTATTAATGATTTCAAGGAGAGGTGTGATAGATATTGTGTGGAGGTGCTCATGCGATAATAATAATTATGAAAAAGTAACATTTCACTGGATTGCCAGTGAAATGTTAACAGTTACCCTTCCACATTTCTAGCATCTCCAGAGCACAAATTATAAATGTAAATGTATTGCACTTAATTACATAGTTATAGAAATAATTCAAATTGTAACTGAAAAGGAACTAATGTCAAGCAAGGTGCCTTTTAGAGACCAGATAAAAATTTATTCAGAGAATTAGGCTCAGAATGACTGTCTCCAGATTGCATATGAATGCAGCCATACTTGTCGAGGGAGTGTTTCATAGCTGATGATCCTAAAAATAGTCTTAAACCTGTGTGAAGGAATGTACATAGCATGTTTTGATAGTCCCGACTTGCTATAGATGATTGTGGACTTAGTTTTTATGTTCACAATGAATGTTAACAGAATTATCAGTCTGTCCACAATTTTTCTTAGCCTCTTCTCAAGTAAACTTGCATAAATCTAATTCAGTAAGATAATTCAGTAAGAATATTCGTTTTTGGAATATTCAGTAAGGAAATTCCTCCGTAATTCTCACATTTGGTTTATTTCACTTTTTATAGCTGGATACTATGACAGTCCTACTTCAATCATCTAGAATTTGACCTTGCAACCAGTCTGAATGATACATTGCAGCTACTGCAAAATTTTTTTTTTACTTCCAATATTTTTGAGGATTTCTGGTCAAATAATATCATCTAGCCAAGTTGCCATTCCATATTTTAGGTTTGGGATTTTTTTTTTTTCTACCTCACATGCACATGTACTGCATTCCTCTTGAATATTTTCTGGCTGTTCTGTCACTGCTTGTTTCATTTAGCAATCTTTTAAAGTATTACTTTAAACACATAGAATACATGTTCAGTTTTCACACCACCTTTATAATGTTTGATTTCTTTGACAGTATTCTTTCCTCCATTTCTAAGCTTTTTCAATAGCCTCCAGAATATTTTACCACCCCTCCTGATATTCATCTTCCATATTCTTACTAGAAACTTCCCATGATTTTTGTTGAGCTACCTTTACTCACAACAAATTTTTCCGTCTTGCATTTCTTTGTATTCTTTCACAGCACATGCTAACTTATTTGCTAAAATTTCAATATGCTTTCTTCTTTTCTAGCACTACCTAACTTCTTGAGTTCAAGGTGGAGTTCTGATTTTTCTAACTTTGCAGACAATTTCACCACATGCCCTACCTGGCTGAATCAGTCAATCAATATTTTCTTCAGAGCCACCATGGAATCTCCAAGGTTTGGTTCTTGTTTTCAATCTTTCATTTTTTCTTGAGTTATTTGAGTTTACAGTTCCCTCTCTGAGAGCTTTGTAGCTTTGATTTGTTTTAAAACTTCCTTACACATTTTTATTTTCAATATGATATTTGGTTTTATTCTGCTCAAAACTAAATGGTGATCATTTCCTGTTTCCAATCCCTCGTACACTCGTGTGTCCTAACCAACATGAAGATATTGCTATTAACAATAACATAGTCAGTGAGACTTCTTATTTTGTGTATCTTCTCTCCTTATGAATTTGTGCACCTCTTTATGCTTAAATGGGGTATTAGTAATGAGTAGTCCATATCCTGAACAGAAATCCAGCTGGCACTTGCTGTTATTATTAGCTTTGTTCTTTTCTGCACAAGGAATATTTTGTGATTATTATTTTATTTATAAAATTACTCGTTGTATTCTTATCATTTTTTGATATCTACTCTATAATATAAAATAAGCCTTTTTTTTGTCATCAAATTTGAGTCATCAGAATTTAAGGAGAACTGGCCTGCCAGTCTGGGGGGGGGGGTCATCAAAATTCAAGGAGAATTGGCCTACCGGTCCAGAACCTTGGGGATTGGGTGCTGGGGGGACCCCTTTTCGAGTCATCAGAATTCAAGGAGAACCGGCCTACCAGTCCGGAACTCGGGGTGGGGACGCCGTAGGTATCAAGGGGCAGAGCCTCTTAGTGTGTGTGTGTGTGTGTGTGTGTGTGTATATATATATATATATATATATATTTACATCCAGATAATGCTAAAAATTTATTCATATCATCTTCTCACCACTTGGAATTAACAGCAACACAACAATCAGAAGGAATTCTCAATTTTAAATATTCTTATGTAGCCTAAGCCACACACCTGTTACTGTTTCATTATGTACATTTAATTAATTTCATTTGTATATAGTAATATTTATTTGTGTGTTTCAGTTATCTTCCTTGGCATGAAACATTTTATAGGCTTCTTAATCACATTGCTACTATAACTAACGATAAAAAGGTAAGTCAAACTTTACTGTACTACCAATGTATCTACATATTTCTTTTACTCATGTAATTAATCAGCTATTATTATTATTATTATTTTGGGCAACTCCAAGGAGTTGACAGATAAATAGCTATATAGTTAAAAGATTTATATTTCAAAGCAATCAATTATAGACCAGTCATTATTTGCAGGGATGGTAATTAGTGTTGGAAAGATTAATTTTGGTCAGTATTCAAGAGAGTAGATAGCACTTTAATCCTCTATAGAGTACAGCATGGCTTTATTAAAAGTGAGTTTGCTCATGTTTTGTGATAATGACTTCAGAGTTCTATAAGGTAATGGATATATCACAGTGTTTCTGGATTTTACCAAGTTATTGTATAGAATTCTACACTGAAGGTCAGGATACAAACTCAGATAGATGGAAATGCAAAATAGGTTTGCAACATAGATGGAAGAGTAGCTGACCGATAGGTATCAAAGAGTATGTAGGTGGAGGACCATGATGATTACACAGGATTCTCTTTACTTGGACTGAGAAGCTATTAAATTTGATATGTTGTTTGATGTTTAAGAGTTCTTGCTGTAATAGTTTTGATGTAGAACAAATAGTATGGGCACATTGCAATAAAGTGAAAAATGTTTCCCTACAATCCACTGATATAATGACTAACTTTGCTATAGAATCCAAACACAACCTCAAAAAATTGGATTATATGAAAGATACAGATCTCTGTATGGTGAAATATAAATCATTGAAAAATTTTTGATATATTCCTATAACTAGATTCAGCCAGAGATTTTATAGAATTTACAGAAACTCTAGTGTGCAAATTTTTGGACTGTTATCTAAATTTAAACATTCATGTTCTTTTCTATGTTTTAACTTCTATTGTCTTTTTACTATGAATTATAAATTTTGCTTCTTATTGTATGATTTAGCTGTTGAATTTTGTGCTGTTTCCACTGGACACTAAACAAAGGACATATCTGTGTTCACTCTTTATTTGATTATATTAAATTACTATCATATATTATAGTAAAACTGGTTGATGGTTAACCAGTTTTCATATTTGAAGGATTTTTTTTACATTTTATTCATAGGAGAGAAACCTAGTACATTAATTCATCCCTAGAATATATACTAAGAAGACATTTTTAAAATTAAATTGATCTTGAAAGTTGGGTTAGAAGTAAAATATCAAAGACTGGATGCAACAGATATGAGAGGTCTGCAGAAATTAGGTAAGTGAATGGATGGCATCAGTAGTAGAACTATATGTATGAAAAATGAGATATTAGAAAAACCTTCTAATATATTTATTTTTCTCGTAGTTAAGCATGTATAAACAGGTCCGATCTAAGGTATATTACTTAAACAAAGTGGAAGAAAGAATTTGTAAAAGGAAAAGGAGACCAAGATATTAATGGATTTATGCAGTTAAAAGGCAGAAACTGTCTTATTAGAAATCTGACAAATAATAGATCTGTTTGCGAAAAAAATGTAGATTGGAAACTACATGTAATGTGTTGGAATATCCTCTATATATCCTTGAGGTATATGCCAAAAGGGATGAGAATGGTGCTTATGCAGAAATAGTAGTGTTTTATATGTAGTGATGGATTTTATTATGTCCCATAAACTAAAACTGATGTGTTGATAAATTTTATTGAGCTTCCTAAATAATGAATTTCATCAGAACAGATGGACTTCAAATTGTCCTATTAACACTAACAAGTAACAACTGCAGTAAATTCTCGGTTACCAAATTTGATTACTGTGCCACAGTAATTTTTCCTTCATGTTCCTTCAAAAAGAGATGTGTTCACATCTCTTCTGTAAATAGGAAAAATTTTCTGGTCTTTTTTTCAGGTGAGTCAGCTAGTCTTAGATGCAGGGCTGGTCCAAGAGTATCTGATGCCCTTAGGCAAAGAAAATTTAGGTGCCCCTATACATTGTCTCTCTCTATATATATCTTGTCATACTCACACAATGACACATACATGTGGATATTTACTTAGCAAATCGCCTAGGTTTGCCTAATGATAAAACTGGCCCTGCTTAGATGGAATGTTGTCATTAAACTTTTCTTATGGCCAACCAGTCATCAAAATGCATCCATCCAGAATAGCTAATTATATGCATGCAATCAAAATGAGAAATGACAGTAATAAATGCTGAATACATCTATTAGAAATGATGCAACCTCATTATTTCTAATAGTTCACAAGATTAAATAGTTAAAATTATGATAATTCCAGTGCCTAACAGTTTCAAAAGATTTACATTATAAACTGTAATTTACTAATAAGGTCTACCATTATTTAAATTCTTTTAATGGATTAGGATTAATAAGTTTTTTCTTTAATTGAACTTTATCAACTTCATTAAAATATTTTTATGTTTAAAATGATTCTTTATTTACTTCTTAATAGGAGGATCAGTTGTCATTGTTTTTAAAGACGTTATATCAGACAGAAATTCCTGAACCTGGACTGGAACTTCATGTAGCTTATAACCAGGGACAAAGTGTAATGAATGAATTGTACTTTTGTTACATAAAATCATTTCAATTTTGTGTTGAAAGTATTCATTTCTTATTTTAAAAGTAATTTAAATGCACCAAATAATTCCCTTACCATTTATATCATTGTAATTATATTAATTACAGTTAGTACTACAGTTTGACAATATAGGAACAGAATCAGTCTCAGCCTGGACCTGGGGACTTCTAGTTTGAATTTTCCTGATTTCTGAACGATACAATAATTTAGCTAAAAAATTAATTAATTTAGTTGTTGTGAATGTCATTAAATGGCAGATTTGTCATCACCTAGTATAAGGTATTGTATGAATGATAATCCTTGTTCCATTTAATGAGTAGACTTTAAGAAAAGAATGGATGTTTTCAGATGTATGGAGTGAGTTTGAGAGAAGAATGGATGTTTTCAGATGTATGGAATGAGTTTGAGGGAAGAATGGATTTATAGAAGAGGGATAGCCTATACTTAAATGAGGTTACTAGGAGTCTGGAGAAATTAATTGGTATGAAATCTAACACACTGAGTCAGAGAAATGAGATAATGTTAGGAGGAATGGTAGGAATATATGTGTTAGAGCTATCATGTTATGCAACAGTGTTAATGATAGGAATGTGCACTATGGAAATGATTGATGAAAGAATGATAGTGTGTTCATTGGATTCAGACATTAACTCTGCAGAGGTCGCAGTCAAAAAAATTGCAGCGAGGTTGCGTGTATCTGAGAGATACATTCATTATTAGTATGCGCTAAAATCCAATTAAACTAAAAAAAAAAAAAACACTACAAATATAATACATGATGGTTTATTTATTTTCAATTACAATCTAGAAATTATTGAACAAAGAAACAAAGGAAAAAAAAAAATAAACCAATACTATACTGACATCGGAGTTCGCGGTATCTCTCAGATACAATTTACTATCAAATATCACTTTCACATTTGATTTTATCATTCTCATCATCGGACCTGAGTAACGTTTGCTGAATCTCTTCAACATCTGATGGATTATCCAGTCGATATATTTTTCCAGCCATTTTCAACAGTAAAAAAAAAAAAAAAAAAAAAAAAAACTAAACCAATACTGACATTGGAGTTCATGGTATCTCTCAGATACAGTTTGCTATCAAATATCACACACCTTTTGAATAACATGTTAAACCTAAACTGACCGCATAAACAGTGTGGAATGTCACTCGTAATATATGCATGCGCAGCTAGTCATGACCTCAAGCTATACACTGGATATGTGTAAGAATATTTATATTAAATGATTTGTTTGTATCTGTCAGATCAGCTGCGACCTCCATAGGGTTAAATATGTGCAAGGATGTCTGCATAAGTAAGGTATTTTATATTAGAGCAGAGATTTGCAAGTTGTCCAACTGGGCCATGCAAACCACAAGTGAATATACAAAAAAGTATGCAGGTATCTTATTATGTCTGTACACAGAGTTTGTTGCCCTGCTGTACATATTAGAGCCTCAAATTATAGACATTAGTGAGACTTGGCTATCAGAGGACGATATATTAACTAGCATCAAGTGTAAAGGGCAGTATTCTTAGGAAGGATAGGAAAGGAGGGGTGTGTTGCTAATGATATTGGCTCAGTTGAATCCAGTTAGAATTGAATCCTATGACTGCAATAATCTAGTAACAGTTCTCCATGTGGCAGTGAGGTGGAAGTCTACCAAGATCAAATAGATTGATGTGTTATGGACTTAGTAAATCAGTTGTGACAACAAAATGCATTACCAAATAAACATGATGGGTGATAAACGAATAATTATCATGGTGACTTTAATTATCTGAATTTTGATAGGTAGTGGTGGAATCCCATAAGAAGAATGAAATCAAATTTACTGAGCCGTTGCAAGACAACTTCCCAAGCAGCGTGGAACATTTGAAAGAATTCGATGTCAAAGAGGGTTAGATCTGATTATAGTGGTGGTAGTGGGAGGGGGGGGTTCCCATTTCAGGATTTGACTGCTCTGTCTCTGGTTAGTGACAGTGATCGTTACTGACCTCAGCAGTGATTAAGTATATTGGTGTTCCATTCAGGAGAGGTTACATGCTGAACTACAAAGCAAGAAATTATGAGCAACTGAGTAGAATATTAGGTTCGTTCCCATTGTACTGATTACTAGATGCAAAGTATTAAAAAAAAATAGATCATTGATGCAGTAGTGAAGTGTGTCCTTAGAGTTCAAAAAATAAACAGAGTAGGAGTGAAATATACTGCTCAAAATAATTCAGGGATATTCTTGTTATTATTCTTGTTAAAATTATTTCATGCTAAAATGTATAATTTGTTAAATTTGTAATAAATATCAATTATTTAAACAATATCTCATCAATTACATCCTATCCATAAGTTAGAAATATTTATTCATGCATAAAGTACCCAGTAGTTATAATTATTTGCAGAAATTTATAATTATCCGACAGAAACTAAAATATACGCTAATTGTTTTGAGCAGTGTAGATGGCAATTTTATTAGTCAAGAGATTCTTAAGGGAAAAAACACTGTGGAATGATGTCAGTTATGAAAATTATAAGGAGCAGGCCCAAAGAATTATAATTATTGTGGGATAAGCTGCTGACTGTGAAAAGAAACTGGCTCTACAAGTCTGAAGAAACCCAAAAGAATTCTATCATTCTGCTGCAAGAAAACAGTAAGAACAAATCATCATAATGCTAAATACAAATATAGACCTTATGATCTGTTCTGGTCTCATTTTTAGTCTAATATCCTCATTTGAGGTTTACTTGGAAATACATATTACTGTCAAGTCTCAAAGAAAGAATGAATGTAAAAAAATAATTACCGAATGCAGGTATATGCAGATAACATATTCAGAAGAGATTTTTTAACTGTCCATTTTGCTAAATGCTCTCAACCTAGCATTCACAACATTGATCTCACTGTGACCTCTTCACTGGATAGAAAAACTCGGGTATATGAAGAGATGTTAGAACTGTTGCACAAATTGAACAAAAATTTGGCAACAGTAGCTGATGGAATATCAGCCAGATGCTAAGAGAATAGTCAGCTGAACTGTCTGTACCTTTGACCTGGTTGTATAATTTGAGTCTCAGCATAGGGAAGATTCCACAAGAGTGGAAAGAATGTATGATAATCTCAATATGCAAGAGTAGTGCATACAGAAATGGGTTGACAGAGAATCTATACTTTGCAGTGACCAGCAGAGGTTTACTAAGGGAAGGTCATGTTGGAATAACTTGCTCACATTTTATAATAATATTACTGTTGAGATAAAGAGGAACAGATGCAATTGATATAAATACAGATATAAATTAATAGCTTTAACGGAAAATGTGCACTAAACATATTAAAGTCAGTTTCATGGCTTACACATATAACAAAAATTATGTAGTTTATTCAAAAACTCCAGTATATTTCATTCAACATTACTTGGACATCATCGGGGGGGGGGGGGGATAGATCATTAACCACATTCAAAAGATGAATCAAAATAATGAGTCAGCTTGTGTCGGTTACAGCTGAAATATATGATATCACACTATTAGAGTTCAAAGGAACAGTTCTAGCAAGTTGCATAGATTAAAAAATATCTATATATTTATTTACTAAATTAATTTTTATAAATTTACATTGCTGAAGTCAAGCCTTTTTGGCTCTTTATTTTAGTAAATACTTTTACGCACCAACCAAGAATTCGCTTACGAAAAATACACCTCTCCAACGTTTCAAGTTCCTTAGTACTGAGAGTGTGCTCTCTTAAGGTTTCTGCCTGGTCTCTGACGAAAACCAACCAATTTGTCCATTTTATTCCCCTCCCATTGGTCCATTTTGAAACCTTTTCAAAATGGACCAATGGGAGGGGAATATAGAGACACTTGGGCATAGCGGTTATCTCTCTTATAAGGTCTGGCTAGGATAACTCGGAAATGCCGGCGAGTTTACTCCCTTAAGCACTCTGGTCAAATTTCATACAAAACTTTCATTGTTTCTACATTTGGCTTTGAAATAATGCTGAATTTAATATCCACTTAATTTTTATAAATTTGCGTCACCGAAGTGAAGCCTTTTGATTAACCTTGCCGATGTTTCAAGTACTAAGGAACTGAAAATTTTTCCTCTCAAAGTTTCTGCCTGGTCTCTGAAGAAAACCAACCAGTTTGAAACAGCTGTCCAGCCAGTGAAACCTTTTCAAAATGGACTAATAGGAGGAGAATATATGGATACTTGGGCATAGTGGTCATCTCTCCTATAAGGTCAGGCTATGGCAACTCGTAAATATCGGCAAGCATATTCCCATAAGCACTCTGGTCAAATTTCATACAAAACTTTCATAGTTTCTATATTTGTTTTTGAAATAATGCTGGATTTAATATCCACTTAATTTTTATATATATGTATATAATAAAACAATTATTATATACATAATGATTGTTATTAATTAAAATTAGTTATTAATTTAAAAAATTATAAATAATTAAGTGATCACTCTGCAAAATTGGATATTGGTATATAGTCTGATCGGTTCAGGTTTGGATGATTTATTAACATTTCACGTTTCAAAGAAGAGATGATTGAATTGGAACTTGCTAGAGTGAAAAAGTTTTGTCTGGTTCCTTACAAAGAACTCTGTGCTTAGTATCAGTGGCATGAGAAGCAAGGCTAGACTTGATAAATTGCAAAAATGTAATATAATCATGATGTTCTTCAATTCTAATTAAGGCAGAATGCCCAGTCTGTCTCTTTAAATAAAATATTAATTAATAATTATTTTATTATATATATATATATATTTAGAAAATTAATATTTGTATTGACTAGAACCCGAATATAACAAAAAAACTTTAATGAATCACGACTAGTTTCATTGGTGTCCTGACTTCTTCAGGTGAGTAAGAAATAACACAAAACTTATAAAACTAACAAGGTAAAAAACATGGCCTTTTCAGCTTAATAAAAGAAGAAGAATAGCAACAGTCATATTTGAAATGGTGACCTTGTGCTATTGTTAGCGTGAGTTGAATGTGAGTGACAGCTGAATTTAGAGCACCAGTACTGGATTACTGCGCTATGGGAATCAGGCAAACTGTAGCTCAGATTGTTGTTTATGTGTGAAGGGTCCAGAACTAGTCATATTTGAAATGATGACTGAGTGCTATTATTAGCATGAGTTGAATGTGTGTGACAGCTGATTTTAGAGCGCCAGTACTGGATTACTGCGCTATGGGAATCAGGCAAATTGTTGTAGCTCAGATTGTTGTTCATGTGTGAAGGGGTCCAAAACTATTTCTTTGGATTCTACAATTCGTCTTTCAAATTCATCTTTGCATATATATATAAATTGGTCGTGCGATCCCAATCAATTTGGTGTTGACGTTCTTCTAGGTTAGAGTTGACGGAGAAAAGAACATGACTGGAAAGGGTGCTCGCTCGTGTTCTTATGTAGGAGATGTCACGTCTATGTTCCTCAAGATGTAGCGAAATAGATTTGTCTATCTGACCAAAATAAGGTCGACCACAGTCGCACATAACTTTATAAACACCTGGAAAATGTAGTTAGTTGTGTTTTGGTTTTGGCCGACTCAGAAAAGAATGAAGATTTGGTAGAGTGGTATATTTCTTCATAATCCTAGCTAGTTTTGGGGTAAGAGAGCTAATAAATGGTAACTGGATATGCGTGATAGGGATGGATTCATCTTCTTGTCGAAGTAGTTGACGTGGTCTCAAACGTTTAGTGATGTTACGAGATGAATATCCATTATTTAAGAAGGTGCTTTTCAGGAAGTTGAGTTCTGTTTGAAGGTCTTCTTCTGTGGAAGTAAGACATCTTGCACGATGGGCAAGAGTGGAGATGATGCCAAGTTTTTGAGGGAAGTGTTGAGAAGAGGCATGCAAATATCTATCAGTGTGGGTGGTTTTCCAAAAAATCGAAAATTTAAAACAATCAGGTAATCTACTGATCTTTAGATCCAAAAAGGGGAGAACGCCATTAATCTCTAGTTCTGATGTGAATTTGATGTTCTGATATTGATTATTTAAATGGTTTAGGAAGTTTTGTAGTTCCTCTAAACCATGTTCCTAGATAAGGAAGATGTTATCTATGTATCTTAACACAGTTTAGGTTTTAATGTAGTGATAGAAATAGCTCTCTCTTCAAAATCTTGTAAAAAGATGTTTGCTAAGACTGGGGATAGAGGGCTGCCCATAGCTATTTTGAGAGAGCTATTTCAAATATGACTGTTGCTATTCTTCTTCTTTTTATTATGCTGAAAAGTCCATGTTTTTTGCCTTGTTAGTTCTATAAATTTTGTGTTATTTCTTACTCACCTGAAGAAGTCGGGACGCCGATGAAACTAGTCGTTATTCATTAGTTTTTTTGTGTTATACTCAGGTTCTAGTCAGTACAATTATTAATTTTCTAAATGTATACATCCTGAGTCAATTCTAATAATAATATATATATATATATTATTTACGCAACTTGCTACAATTGTTCCTTTGAACTGTAACATAGAGCTATGACATAGACACAAGCTAATATATATGCATGATTTATGACTCATTATTTTGATTCATCTTTTGAATGTGATTAATGGTCTATCTCTCTGACTGATGTAATGTTGCATGAAATATATTGGAGTTTTTGAATAAATTATATACTGTATATTATCGCCTATAATGCGATCCATGTATAATACAAACTAGAAATTTTGTTTGAAAACTAGCCCTGAAATGCCATGTCCACGTATAATGTGATCTGTTAATCTTGTTCCATAACATTATAAATAATACTATACGAATTAACGAAAGAAATATTTATTTTAAAACAAAATGTCAAACTACAATACAAATTAACGAAAGAAATATTTATTTTAAAATAAAATCTCAAAATCCTTTAAATTCTTCATCTTTTGAGTCATCAAACATTTCATTTATAAATTCATCTGTAGGGATTGTGTCATCAGTGTAGCAGTTGTCGTCATCGTCTTTTAGCTCTCCATTTTGTTGTGCATCATCCTCGCTTTCATATATGACGTGATCTTCGGATCCATCCATTGAATTACTTATTCCACATTTAAGAAATGAGTGTTGAATCATTTCAGATGGTATCGAATCCCATGCTTCTTTAATCCAGCTGGTGACGAGTGATCTCAGGCTTCTGAAAATTCCCACCCTTTGTTATCTTCACCAAACTAGATGACATCCATTCTCTCCATTTTTCATATAAGTGATCTTTAAATGGCTTATTCAAGCTGACATCAAGCGGCTGCAAAACGGAAGTTAGACCACCCGCTATGACTGCTAGGTCTGTACGTAGCTCACGCTTTCTCTTTGCTTGCTTCTGTTAAATGCACCCAGAACATATCCCAGACTAGTAGACTACCTGGACGTATGTTCCATACTTGATCCAGCCACAATTGTACACCTTCATCCATCCAACCTTTCTGATTGGCACGAACAATTACACCTGGTGGAAATTTCATATGCTTTGGAATTTTCTTCCTTTTAAATATCACTGTTGGCTTTAATTTGGTTTTCCATCTGCCATGCATGCTAGAACAACGGTAAAATCCGTTTTTTCATGTCCCGCTGTTTTTATGAAGACACCCTTTTCACCAACTGAGTTTACTGTTCGATTCCCAGGCATATCAAAGTACATGGGCATCTCATCCATATTGCCAATTTGGGAAAGTTCATATCCATGACACTTCCGTAATTTTATGATAAATTTATGGAAGGACTGTACTTTTTCTTCAATATGCTGTGATAACTTCTGTGCAATTTTTGTTCGGTGTCGTAATGTTAATGCTTTGCGTTCCATAAATCTGTTGCACCACCCAGACGAAGCAAGAAAAGATGAAATACCTGGTGTGTCCTTGAATTTTCCATTCTTGAGTTGTAGAGCTCAAAAACGAATTGCATTTCTTGTTACTATAATGCCATCTTGTCGTTGCATCAAAATCCATTCATTTAGCTCTTCTTTGAGTTCTAGAAAGGATGCTACATTTCCATGACGGGCATGTTTCGTTTTGGGGATTTTTTCAAGACTGTCTTTTTGCTTATGCCAAAGTCTAATATTACTCTTTGCTACACCAAATTCTATCATAGCAACACTGTTATTATGTTCTTCTGCAAACTGCACGATACGCAATTTAAATCCTGCTTCAAAAGATGAACGTTTACGTTTCTGTTGGCTCATTTTCAGGCTAGGTTTGTTTAACGAATAATATTTAAAATGAACTGTGGTTAAACCGATATACCTAACTGTGCTCTATCTATCTCACTGTGCCCTATCATTCGGTGATGGAGCGCGCATCGTATCTGCGCATAAAGCCAGTAATGTAAGTAGATTTATGCGCATATACAATGCACTCTCGGTCGCCGAATGCGAGTGGGTCAAGTAGATTTGGTTGCATAGGCATTAGGTAGTATATATTGTGTGTGCAAGTCTAATAAGATGTTATATTTTTTATGATCTGCATATAATGCGAATCCCTAACTTGAAGTAGTATTTTTACCATAAACTTTTCCATTATACGCAATAATATACGGTAAGTTTGTTACACGTGTAAGCTGTGAAACTTATTTTAAAAATTAAATAAAAATAATATGCATTTCATGTCTTCAGTTAAATTGGCAGCACACTACACCTACTACTCTTCTTCTTTTATTCTGTCTACTTCGTCCTCTGAAACAGCTTTCCACATGAAGTGTTCCTCAACAATTTCCAACTCTTCAAGAAAAATGTCAATAGATTTTTTTCTTTTCATTCGATTTCCTGTCCTCATCTGCACCTTCCGCATAGCACTGATGTGCTATATGTCCAATTCAGCATGTTGGGAATGGTATCAAAAAAAAATCTTTTCATGTTTTCTTTCTTACATCAGACACAGGCACTTTTATGTTAAAAAAATTGGTTCAGTTTAGGATGGATGGACCAAAGTAATCCATCCTTAAGGTGGTTTTGGGGAAAAAAAAAAAAAAGTATATTGAGTGCAGCCAACCAAAAAGTGGACTGATACAACATGCCTTGAATATAGACCATTTTATCAGTTAACAGAAAACCAGGCTAATACACAAATTATAATATAAATCATAGAGATTTAAATTAAATCATAAATAAAAAGAAATAATAAATCACTGTTCCTGGAAGCAGCTCAAGTTTTGCTGAACCTGGTTAACTGCAGTAGACCTGATTGTGTGATCCCATACAATTTTGGCACCCCACCCATATCTTCCCATCAGCACATTACCATGAAGAGTGCCATATCACCTTTCACACATGCGACTTTCCTTGTTGTCAAGGTAGTTTCATTCTAAGTCTTTGCTGAGCATCATTAAAGTGCCTTTGATAATGCTATCTTGAGCTAGCAAAACTTTGGCTTGTAAATAATTTAGTCACTAAATTATTTATTTTTGTTTCAGAAACTTCTGTATACATGAATATGCACTACAAATGCAGTGGAGAATGCTGTTTCCCCATTTTGATTAAGTCAACTGAATTTCAATCTGCCATAATTAATCAAAGAAACTGAGTTAGAACAAATTATTTTTCTGATAGTTAACGACTAGTAATTTATTAGCTGTTGTCACTTAATAAAGTTACAATAGCTAATAAATTAAACAAGGAGTAAAAATTAAAGGATTAACTAATTAAACAAGGAGTAAAACAAGGAGGGGTATATATATATATAAAAAAAGTAAACTTTATTATGATTAAAATTTATTACTTTTCCTCACCCTAAAATTATCTAATTTAATGATGTTCTTTACAGGAGTTTGTTTCCCGTTGTCCAGATCATTATAAGTTGCCCACCATACCAGAAAATGTAAGTTCACCTCAAAGTATAGATGCACTGCTCAAAACAATTAGAGGATATTTTAGTTTCTGTCAGATAATTATAAATTTTTGCAAATAATTATGACTATTGGGTACTTTATACATGAATAAATATTTCTTACTTATGGATAGATTGGTGTAATTAATGAGATATTGTTTAAATAATTGATATTTATTACAAATTTAACAAATTATACATTTTAGCATGAAATAATTTCAACAAGAATACCAACAAGAATATCCCCTAATTTGTTCATCTCAACTGATCACTTTGTTGTAAGTTGAGTACAAAACAACAAACTTAATTCCTTACTCAACAAAGTTATCAGTTGAGATGAAGATGGTCTGCTTTGATATCCAGTCCTGATTGGTAGGTGGTAGATGAATTTCTTTAAGATTGCTTAAAGAAAGATTGCAACCAAAATTCATCTACCACCTATGCATAAGGGTTTAAAGCTAGTTGACTTGGAGTCTCTTAAGAAATTCAGAGAACTAACAGACCAACCAGAGCTTTTGATCTAATATCCAGTCCTCATCTTCTTGTGGTGCAGTCCATTAGTAAGTATTTACTTAGATACTGAATGAACAAGGTTGAACTGGCTATTTCAGATTGAGCTGACCAAATCCTTTCTTTTAATGTTCATTCATTTTAGAAATTATGGACTTTACAACCGTGTTATAAAAAAACTCTTTTAATTTCTCGACATTTCGATCTTCATATTAAGATCATCATCTGGAGCATACAAATATACAGGATAAGCTGAGCTACATTACATACAGTAAGCTAGAGAAACAATGATTAGATCACAGGTTATTCTACTGGCATGACCTCTAGTGAAAAAAAATAAAAATAAAATAAATAAATAAAATTAAAATAATTATTTAGAAACTACATCAAGCTAAATTCTATTTATGATAACATGAATAAACATTCTTTCTTATAGATAGTTTTCTTTCAGTAACAATGATGTCCTATTTTTAGCATTACAATTGTTATTTTTGATTTAGGATCTTGGTTTATCTATAGTCCTGTTTATAGTTCCTCTTAGAGAAGAAGGTTCCATGGGTCGAATATGTGCCTTCCATATGTTTGGGTTTTTTAGACCATTTTGTTCAGATTGGGGTGGTTGATAATAATCTCACAGGCTTCCTTAAATTTGTGTTCATACCATGTTTTGGTGTGATGTAGACAACTAGTGCTTTTCCAGTCAATTCTATGTAAGGTGTTCAGGGCATAATCAGATCTTCACCATAATTATTATATTTAATGTGTCATTTATGTTCTTTTTGTCCGATAGGAATTGTGCGTCCTGTTTCCCCTATATATGGTATATTACAGGTGCAGTAAATATGGTATACTCCAGGGTGGGCCAGCAGAGGGAGTGGGTCTTTGGATGAGTTGAATAAGCTTTTTAATTTTGCAGGAGTTTAAATGTGGCTTTGAGGTTGTATTTTTGTAGTATTCTGTTTATTTTATCTGATGTCCCTTTAATGTAAGGAATGGTTATAGTTTTATTGTAGTCTGGTTTGTCTTTATTTTTTATTGAGGTCTTGTAGAGAATTTTGTTAATAGTGTTTTGGCTGTAACCATTTTTTTGAAAAGTATTGCTGATTGCTAAAGTTGTCTTTAAGTGCATTCACTTTAGCAGATCTTCAGAGCCCTGTTTTTTAGAGTATTAATGACACCAAGCTTTTGTATTTGGTGGTGGTATGAGATTATGTGTATATATTGGCCAGTATGTGTTGTTTAGTAAACAGTGAAGGAAAGATTGCCAGAAGGAAGATGTGTGACAAGTGTATCTAGAAGTGGAAGTGTGTCCTGTTTATCAATTTCAAAATGTGTCTAGTGTCTGGCGGCCATGGGACCAGATCGCGAAAACATCGGCAATGTATCTAAGCGAGTGGAAAATCTGGAAGTCATTAAGAGACATGAAAGCATTGCTAGTAATACAATTTTATTTATTTATTCATATGGAGTTTCTTCCCTTTTCTCCTCCATCCCTATTGGAGCGAGTTGAGCCCCCTCATGGGCGGTTAAGTATTTATGGCTGTAAATCCGTGTGTGTGTTCACGGGGCCGGTTTGCCTGCTTTGTGGGATGAAAAACCCAGATAAACTGGGGGGGGGGGAACCCTGCTGTCCATGCCCAAGACTGGCTAACTTGGCCATGGCTGAGGAAGATCCTTAAGCTCCTCACTTCGGCGACGGGAATCAAACCCAGGACAATCCTGGGTGTGATTCCCGTCGCCGAAGCACAAAGCCACTAGTCTAACCACGCAGACAGTAATACAATGATTGTATGAGACCTGGGATACAGCACGTCTACAGTTTGGACTATATTAAATAGGAGCAAAGAATACAAAGAACAAGGAAAGGTTGTTTAGGAAGACTGACCAAATAGTATTTTAAGTAATTCTAGGGAAATTGCTCTACCACCTATTCTTAAAACTCCAAAGGTAGATAACTCAGAGCATTTTGAGGAATGTGAAGAATAAATTGCATCTTTTAACCTAATATCCATTTCTCATCTTCTTGTGGTGCATTTCATTAGTATGTATCTGTTCAGATACCGAATGAACAACGATGGACTAGCAATTTCAGACTTAGCCATTAAAATTATATTTTTTTTAAATGTCCAGGTTGAACAATGAAAAGTCATGTTCTGGATATATGTTGAGTTATCTGGTTGATAACTCAATCTAAGAGGTATGAACAAAGCAGTGGAAGTGACAGAAGAATTAGAGAAGTATGTTGACATGATTGGTGTTACCAATACGAAGATGACAAAAATAAGTGACATTCTTTTAAATATAATAAGATGTTGTATTCAAGAAATTATTAAGCAAAGGAAGGAGTAGCTGTGGTGTGAAGATAATCATCTTCAAGTACAGTGATGTAGGCAAACATCAAAATGGAGAATTGGACAATGAAATATATTTGTTCCTAAGATCCCACTGAAGGTTCTATTAAGAAAGAACTGGAAGAATTTTTCGAGTCATTAGAGAAGGTTGACAAAAAACAGTTGCTCCTTGTCGAAGATCTAAATAGCAGAGTACAGAGTTTTGAGAAAATATGAAGAAAAGAGCAATTCTAATAATAATGGCAAGAACCCACTGGATTTCTTTTCATAACATAGACTAGTCATTACTAATGCCATCTTCCAACACAAAGATGTGCATAAATTTACAAGTGGAGAAGACATAAAAATAAGAAAGTCTCATTGATATCTGATAGTGATAAATTCATTCTGTTTCAGAACAAGATTATGAAAAGGATTTAAATTAGAAGTGATCATTTAGTTTTGAGCAGGATAAAAATGAATTTCACAATAAAAATAAAAATATGTTAAAATTTTTAAGAGAATCCACATCAAGCTGTGGATTCTCTTTCAGAAGTTTACTATAAACTCAAAATATTATTCAAAAAAAAAAAAAAATGAAAGTTTGACAACAAGAATTTGAAAACATGAAGATTCACTGAAATATGAAATATAGCCTGGTGTAAATGTGTTAACCAGATGATATCCCAATCTTTATGCCTGAAATTTTTAAGATATGTTTTTTTTTATATACTTTTAAAATAAATTTTTTTTTTTTTTACAAAGGAGGAAGAGTTACCTATGAAGGAACACATTATTTAACCAACTGTTTAGTAAGTTTATATAATGATTAGCTTCAATATTACTTCACTATTTACTTATACAGGAAAACCTTGCTTAACACAAATTTGATATGTGTGATTGAAATGATACTATTTCCTGCCTTAAGCGAGCGTTTAATCAGTTAATGTGATTTTTTGCGTTATGCGAAATTTTGTTACATGAAATTTTTTGTTGCCAATCTGCAGTGAGCGGAAAATCTGGAAGTCATTAAGAGACATGAAAGCATTGCTAGTAATACAATGATTGTACGAGACCTGGGATACAGTGAGTCTACAGTTTGGACTATATTAAATAAGAGCAAAAAATACAAAGAACAAGGAAAGGTTGTTACTGCTTCTTTAAGCATGCAGATCATCTGAAATAGAAACCATTTAATGATCGAGATGGAGCATCTTCTATCTCTCTCTCTCTCTCTCTGGATTGAGGAATTATAACCAAAAAAGAATACCTCTTAGTACAGGAAATATTCAGGCAAATGCTCTCAATATTTTTACCTCTTTGAAATAGACAAAATTTCAAGAGGAATATAAAAGCTTGACTGAGAGTTTAGGATGTTTGACCAGTTTTAAAAATCAAACTGGACTGCATAACGTAAGAATAACTGAAGAATCTGCTGGTGCTGATAAAGATTCTGCAGCCAAGTTTCTTGAGGAGGGTGATTATTGACGATGTTGAATATTCAGCAAATATTCAACATCGACAAAATTGGTCTCTTTTGGAAGCGTATGCCAACAAAAACTTTCCTAGCTAAAACTGAAGCATCTCAACCAGGATACAAAGTATCTAAAGATCGTCTTACACTTTTATTAGGAGGCAATGCAAAAGGCGACTTTAAATTCAAGCCTATGTTAGTTTATTGTGTGCAAAATTCAAGATCTATTTAAGAAATCAGCACAATTGGAAAAGAACTTGGATTTAATGAACTGGATAATGAAGATGTGAGAAACTTGCTCAATTCTCGTTCAGAAGACGAACAGCATGCATATGAAGAAGAAGAAGATAAGGAGTGTGAACAAGAAGAGAATGTTATGACTAAGAAGCTAACTGCAAAAGAACTTGAGCTAATTTTCAATCACATTGAGTATGCTAAGGAAATTTTCTTTGATGCTGATCCTGATGTGGAACGAAGCTTTGAAGTCTGCAAATCTTGATAAAGCGATCGCCAGCTATCGCAAATTCCATGACAAGATAAAAATGGCAATAACAATTCAAACATCTTTACTTAATTTTTTTTTAAAATAAGTAGCTCAATCAAATGTTTAGACATTAAATAAAAATTTAAGCAATTGATTTTTATTAATCTGGGAGACAGTCATTTCAAGGTCATGTTAATACTTACTGACCTCTTTATCAATAACAGACCTAATGCCAATTATGATTTCAGCTCTTTGTATGTTAGGTTTTAAGCCATTTCCACTGTAAACTGATTGTTGCTGTTTGCATACTGTGACAGACTGTTTGTTTGCTCTCTGAAGATACTGGATATAAAACTGGTAACTTTAGAAATTAAGTAAATAAATATATTATTTAAATATATTTTCTTACTGTCTTGTATTGTGAATTAAACCATAGAAAATCTTAGACGAACTGCCAATGCACAAGTCTTTATACACCTCTGAAGAATTCATACTTTGGTATTTTCAACCAAAGGATTATTGTCACTGATGACTGAGCTGGGAGACTCCAAAATTTAACTAATTCATCACCTGCCTCATCCACACAGTTAGCCTAGTGGCTGTGTGCTTCGCAACCATATGCCTGGGGAAGGAGTGTCCTAGTTTCGATTCCCATCAGTGATGTGAGGAGCTGAAGGATCTTCCTCAGCCATAGCCAAATTTGCCGGTCTTGGGTGGGGACAGTAGAGTTTTTTCCTCGGTTTATCCTGGGGTTTTTCATCCTGCAAAAGCAGGCAAACCGGCCTTGAGAACTCAACACTACAGAACATAGGATACACTGGGACACAGGGCTGACCACCTTATCCTGTGAACGGTTTGAGGTCTGAATTAATAAAACCTTTGACACCACAAGGTAAAGAGGGTAAAAGGAAGATGAGATGAGATCACCTGTCTCATTTTGACATAGACATGTTAGTGTTGGAACGTCCTTCTTGGTTCTATGGTCTGCCATCTTGTTGTAAAGTTGATCTTAATAAAATCAATTAATTGCTGGTTGATTACCAATCAAAATATAGGGAAATTTATATTTATACTGTGCCACCCTATATTTAGATTAGCCTATGTAAAATAGCAGAATCAATCTTCAATTAACTTAGCAGTCTCCATATTCATACAGGCCAAATTTAATATTTTACACTTAGGGCTCCTGCAAGGTTCGAACTTTTTATGAACGGTGCAATGAAAAAGAATCAGGCACACACAATATTGAAATCAATAAAACAAAACATTTAATATAAGGTTATATGACAAGTACATAAATCTAACTCCGAAAATAAAATAATACAATTAACTCAGTTCTTCAGGTCAAAACATTCATATTGAATTAAACTTCAAATCTTCAGATACTAAATTCACAGTTCTCTCAATTACAAAAATTATTCACACTGTTCAATACTACAGAATCTCTTGCTAAATAAATTTGCTGGTATTACTCAGTTACACTCTGTATTTAACACTTAGCAAGCACTTATAACATTATTAATCGTGGCTGTCATTACTTCAAGGGGAATTAAACTTCTAACTTCGGCTAAATTCAGTGAAATGACACATTAAATGTGATATTCGAGACGGAGCTATCACTTAAACCCTCACACTGAAATAAAATAAAAATAGGACTGTTCTTACCGGGATTAATCCTTAGCACATCAGATTTAATGTGAGCACATATCAAAAACTATATTCACTTATTATTCCGATGGAATACTATTCAAAAGAATTCTTCAAGGAGATAATTGAATTATTATTTATCGCGCTACACAATTCTTGACAGGCTTACTGTAAGGCAGAATAATTATTCCATGTTTACTACTGTATAACAAATTGAACTTTGTACGATCCTTCTTTAAAGCGATATAGGAATACGTAGTAATTCTAAACTTAGTGGATTTATTCTGAATCTTCTATTAATCTTCCAGTCTTTTAGTTATCCTATTACGGCACTAGATTCCTATTACTGCCACCGCTGACTTTACTCTCAGCTGTCTATAAGTTTTTCTCCTCATCTCCGTACGCTTCTGAATGCTACTCCCTTGAATTTCCTGCCCTTGAGTGGACTTGGTTACTTTTATCTCTCACTTATATGCATTCCTTCTTCCCGCCTAAAACTTGTTCACTCGTCCAACTCATTAAATCCTCCTCTCCCAATTATCGAAGCTCACGTCCTATGCTCGCACGTTCTATTTTATTTCTATCTCCATGGCAACGATCAAAACAGAATGTAAACATTAGCATTACATAAGGTTATACCTTTACACTCAGTAATGAAAAATAATAAAACTAAATATTATAGTTACTTAATTTCTCCTTCACTTTCATTTACAAATATTAATAATAAAACATATGTTATAGTTTACATAAGGCACATAGAAGTTACATACATAGAATTCTTCATAATATTATTGAAGGAATAAAGTAATAAAATAAATGTTACTTACTACAGAGTCCTTTGATTAGCATAATATATATATATTAAAATTATATAATTAAATAATAACTGATAAAATTCAAGGATAATACATGAATAATAAATCTTAAGTAAGGGACTAACAAATAATATTTAAACAAGTTTTGCTTAGTATATGATAGAGAATGTTAAATGTGAATGAATAATATAAACATACAAAACAATTTCATTCACAGTTTAACATTAGCATCTTATATTATTACTACATTAAATAATATTAATATTAAATATCAGTTTCTTGTTATAATGGACAATGTTTATTTTTCAATAGTGTTATTCTATTCATAATATTTTTGAAACTTAAGTCCTGATAAAGTTTCTCATTACTAAATAGATACTGTTTTGTTATAGAGAAATTTGACTGAATACTTTAATGCTGTTGATTCTAATAACATGATGATAATTTTTGCAAGGTAAGAATTATTATTATTTCCAAGTTTAATCTTAAGATTGTTTGTATTTGAACTGTAAAGCCTATTTATGTAACAAAACTTAAAATTGAATTAGGTTCAAAGCTGTATCATAAAAGGTTGGTTTGTTTAACATTCCTGTAAAACAGATGATTTTTATCTGCTACATTGTTCGTTTTTTCTTAGAATGCTTAGTGTTTTATAGCATAGTACTGCTGATTTTCATCTTTTTATTGTATTTGGTATATTTCCTAATATATTTGTTGAGATATTATAATATCTCAACAAATTAGAGTTGCACTGTAAAATGACATCAAAAATGTTCAAGAACAGTAGAACAGTAACAAAAACAAATGCTAACTGAATACCAAAGTCAAGAACAAGAAGGCATCATCATCAAATTCCTGCCATGTACCCTCAAGGGGTGTACAGGATATGACAGTACTACATGAAAAATTTACATCATTACTAACTTCCTATCTACAATTTTCCTCCAAATCAGTCTGTTGGTTGTCAAGACTCCAACATTATCAGATCTTATATTTCTATCGTCTAAGGCACTTTGTACCGTATCAATCCACCTATATCTTGGTCTTCCTCTGGGTCGTTTTCCTGCCAACCTGGCAGAGAACACTTGTTTTGCTAATCTTTCCTCTCCCATTCTATTTAAGTGACCATACCACCTGAGATTAGCTCTGCTAACGCATTCCTGGATGCTGACAATGTCAAGTTCTTTCCTAATATCCTCATTTTTAATATGATATTGCCATTGATGCCATCTGTTCACACCTCTAATCTTTCTCAGGACTCTCATATCTGCAGTCTCTAGTCTTTGGTCAAGTGTTTTACTTCTGACCCAGCTCTCAGATCCATAAATTAAAACTGGTTTGAACACTGTCTTCTATATAGCTATTTTAGTGTTCCGACTAATTTCTCTCTTATTCCATATGTATTTATTCATTTGACTTCCCACCATACCAGCTTTGCTGATTCTGTTGTCTATTTCTATATTTAATTTACCATCTTCAGTAAAAATCGTGCCTAAGTAGCTGAAATGTTTTATTTGTTCCACAGGTTCTCCATTCACAACACAGTTGACATTTTCAATGATTCTGCCAATTTTCATTGTCTTTGTCTTTTTATTGCTGACCTTCATACCATATCTATTACAACAGCTATTCAATTTAGTCAGAGAATCTTGAAGACTTGTAGCTGATTTATTTAGAAGTATAACATCATCCGCATAAAGCAAAGAGCTGACATTAACATCTCCAATTCTGATATCAGGTTTAATACCACTTTCCTTCATGATGTGATCCATATAGATAATGAATAACAGAGGGGATAATGTACATCCTTGTCTCACACCAGATTTAACATTAAACCATCTTCCTGTACTTCCTTCAATTCTAACTGCTGACTTACAACTCAAATAAAGACTAAGTATTGCTTGATATAATGCCCCATTCACCCATATAACTGCAGCGTATTGAATAGCTTCTCTCTTGGCACCTTGTCATATGCCTTTTCCAAATCGACAAAACTTAAATACAGATCTTTGTTATATTCCCATGCTTTCTGGACTATTTGTCGTAAAGTGAAGATCTGATCCTGACAGCCTCTATTTGGCCTGAATCCAGCTTGTTCTTCACCAAGCTTTTCTTCCACAATTCTTCTCAACCGTTTCTCTAGTATACTTCCATAGATCTTGCCAGGAACACTAAGTAGGGAAATACCTCTGTAATTCTCACATTCAGTTTTATTTCCCTTTTTTATGTATGGGTACTATGAGAGCTCTACTCCAATCATCGGGAATTCGTCCCTCTGTCCAGGCTTTCTGAACTATGCAGTGCAGCCACTGTAAGACTTTTATACCACCATACTTCAGCATTTCTGGTCGAATATCATCTACTCCTGCTGCCTTTCTACATTTCAAGCCTTTGATGGCTTTTTCTACTTCAAGTATGGATATGTATTCCTGACTGCATGCCTGGTCAGTGTTTTTTATCACTGTGCTGTCATCACTGCTTGTTTCATTTAGCAGTTTTTCAAAGTAATTACTCCATACTTCAAGGATTTCTTTTTTCTCCTGTTTTCATGTCACCTTTATCATCTCTAACTCCTTTTACAGCACTATTTCCTCCATTCCTAAGCTTCTTCAACAACCTCCAGAATATTTTGCCACCTTCTTGGTATTTATTTTCTATATTCTTGCCAAAGTCCTCCCATGACTTTTGTTTAGCTAGTTTTACACACTGTTTAGCTTTCTTACATTTGTCTCTGTATTCTGTAAGAGTAAAAGCTGATTTATTTGCCAGGAACTTTTGATATGCTTTCTTCTTTTCCTTCACTGCCTCTTTAACTTCCTGTGTTCACCAGGGAGTTCTGATTTTTTTATCCTTGCACACAACCTCATCACATGCCTCTCTGGCAGAATCAATCAGTGTTTTCTTCAGAGTTTGCCACTTAATCTCCAAGGTTTGATTCCTGTTCTCAAACTCTTTCATTTTCTTTTCAATAATCTTTGTGTATATTTTAGTCTACAGTTCACATCTGAGTGCTGCTCAACTTTTATTCACTTTAAAACTTTCTTACATGTTATTCTTTTCAATATGAAATTCAATTTTATCCTGCTCAAGACTAAATAGTGATCACTTCCAATTTCATATCCTCTGTACACTCTGGTGTCCTGCACCAGGTTGAAAACATCACTATCAACAATAACATAGTCAATGAGACTTTTCTTATTCCTAGCCTCTTCTCTCCATGTGAATTTGTGCACATTTTTATGTTGGAACATGATGTTAGTAATAACCAGTCCATGTCCTAAGCAGAAATCCAACAGATATTTGCCATTATTATTAGCTTTGCTCTTTTCTCCAAATTTTCCCAAAATATTTTTGTATGTCTCACAATCATTTCCTACTCTGCTATTTAGATCCCCAACAAGGACCAACTTTTCCTTTCTCATTGTGTCAGTTGCTTTTTCTAAAGCGTCAAAAAATTCCTCCACTTCTACCTTAGTAGAACCTTCTGTGGGACCATAGGCACAAATAAGTCTCATTGTCCAGTTCCCCATTCTCATATTTGCCCACATTACTCTACTTGAGACTGACTGCCATTCAAGAAGATTAGCCTCGTATTTTGTGTTGAATACTATGGCTACTCCTTCTTTTCCTTGATTGTCATTGCCTGAATATAACATTTTGTATTTATTGCTCAGAAAGATCTCAGCAGTTTTGGTCTTTTTTGTTTCAGTCACCCCTATTATGTCGATCTGGTACTTATCTAATTCCTCAGCTAGCTCCATTTCTTTGCCATTCAGGCTTCTTACTGATCTTTAACTCTGGTGATGTTGAGTTGGGGTTTGTTTTCAGATTTGTTCCAGTAGCTGACTTTTCGCTGTTCGCCCTGGTTCCCTGGCGAAAACAACGGGGACCTTGTTTAACCGGGCGACGCCCCAGCCGCCATGAAATTTTGTCATGTTGTACCATCATTTTGTATTTTGGTTTAACCAATAAGAATACAATTTGGTCGGCTAAATCCCAAATTGCCAGCCCATCCTCGTTCGTTCGGTATCAAAGTAGATACCCAACAGGGTGCACCACGAGAAGGTGAGGATTGGACATTAGGTCAGAAGCCCTGGTCGGTTCTCCGCATTCCTTTAAAGGCTATGTGGAGGTCTCCTCTCAGTTATACAGCTTTGACCCGATGATGATGATGATAGTCACAAATTGCTCGAACAAGAAGGCTTGTCCCACTAAACAGAATCATGCCAGTATGATACAAATGAGCAGACTGGAAATAAATGAACTTTCAAAATCTCAAGACTAAAACAAATTATTAGTTGATTATGCAGGAATTGGAAAATGTGAAAGTGTTTAGAGAAGTATACTCAGTTTATGGAAGTTTTTTCACCTGGCTATGCTACTAATTATATATTTGGTTTTATCCTTTATCCAAGTGTAAGCAAACAAAGTTTGGCACCTGAAGTACTTTCAATACTGGGGCAACTCATGGTAAAGGTGGTATAAGTTCTCATGACTCTTAGTATCCCATAATGCAAAGCACATCTCCTTAAGGATATATATAATGCTATGCATTACGGGAAGGGTCACTACCCAGACTGGTTTCGACC
The DNA here is from genome assembly GCF_054136105.1 of Typopeltis vanoorti. Classification (NCBI taxonomy): domain Eukaryota; kingdom Metazoa; phylum Arthropoda; class Arachnida; order Uropygi; family Thelyphonidae; genus Typopeltis; species Typopeltis vanoorti. Next base: position 63,864,774 of record NC_143556.1, read on the forward strand.
TTTATTGAGGTCTCATCATTGGGAGCCAGACCCAGAGGTGGTGATACTAAGATGGGAGTAATGAAGAAGTCATTTCCCTATACTAGTTGCCAAAAGGTGTCACACCTTATTATTATATTCTCTGGATTAGAGATAAGTTTATGGAATAAGGATATGTGACTTCTCCATTACTTCTACCTTAGTATCACCACCTCTGGGTCTGAGGTGGTGATACTAAGCACATCTCCTTGAGGATATGTATAATGCTATGCATTACGGGAAGGGTCACTACCCAGACTGGTTTCGACCTTTATTGAGGTCTCATCATTGGGAGCCAGACCCAGAGGTGGTGATACTAAGATGGAAGTAATGAAGAAGTCATTTCCCTATATGAGTTGCCAAAAGGTGTCACACCTTATTATTATATTCTCTGGATTAGAGATAAGTTTATGGAATAAGGAAATATGACTTCAATACAGGTCCATTTCGACCTCAATAAAGGTCGAAACCAGTCTGGGTAGCGATCCTTCCCTTATACATGCATAGCATTATACATGTCCACAAGGATGAGAACTTATACCACCTTTACCACGAATTGCCCCAGTCCTGAAAGTACTTTAGGTGCAAACTTTGTTTTGCTTACACTTGGATAAAGGATAAAAATAAGCAACAAAATGAGACAGCAAAGCACTGAAGTATATAAGATTATTGCTTAATAATAATCAGATAAGTAGAATATAAAAAAACAGAGGAATGTAATATTGTAAAGTGGATTATTTATAAAACATGTCATTGATGATTGCTACTTCAGGTTTTCTGGGAATCAAAATCAAGAATATAATGAATGTAATTGAAACAGAAAAAGTAAAAGAAATGTAGTTCTCATAAGTACAAACAATTTAACTAATGATAAATAAAATATGAGCTAGGATATCAAATTGATTGCTAAAAGAAGAATTGAGAGTGAAAATTGTTCATCTTTTACCTAGATATAATAGTAGAATTAAGGACTATGGTGGCAATGGATTTGATGTAGGCATTGAATAGGAGGAATGTTTGGATATGTGGAGTAATATTGAAGGAAGAATGGATTTATATAAGAGAGTGGCCTGCACTTGAATGCTCCACTTGGAGTCTCGAGAAATTATTTATTGGTATAAGGCTAATATGGAGAGTCAGTGAAACTAGACGATGATGAAAGGAAGGTGAGAACCTATGCCTAAAAGTGATTATGTTATGCAGTTGTGTTAATGTCAGGAATATGCTGGAAAGGAAAATATTTTTTCTGAGTAGCTGGGATAATGTATAAATTACAAAATCTCATAGATTGCATCCATCATTATTAGGTAACTTATCAAATTTACATTGTCATTTGCTTTCACTTTAAGATAAATCTCTGCTAATAATAAATAATCTGTTTGTTAGTTTTATCTATGATATTCTGCAGTTCTTTACATAAGATGTAATTTCCTCTTCTTTTCTCACTAGTGCAGTGCTTTTCAAACTTTGCTGTCCGTGATCCACAATAAAAAGATACATTTTACATTGCGACCGTGTACACACACACGCACACATATACATTATATATATATAAAATAAATTGAAGTAAAAGTTTCACAGAGCCCCTGAAACTAAACTACAATTTAATCTTGTGCACAGGTTTGCATCCCAGGATGTCATAACTTATCTTCTAAATTAACCCAGTAACCATTTAGCCATTAAGAGATTGAGTCTTCACACACTTTATAACCAAAGTAAAAATCTTTAATTTACAAATAACATAAATATACAACATCAAATCAGCTATTCAACTATGCAAGGACTAATGTATCCTTCAATTTTATTCTTTCAAATTTAATGTGCATAACTTCCTTTCAGCCACATAAACCAGCCATTGTTGTCTTATGTGGACAAAGCTGAACCTTAGTCCGAGTCTTAGGCTGAGTAACTTCTGCTCCAGTCTTCAATTCTCCACCACCATTACTGCTTTCTGCACTGTGCTTGGAACAGCAATAGTTCTTTTCCTAGGGCCAGAAAGTTCATTCTTTCATAATGAAACCGCCAAAATTTATAACATTTCTTTAGTTAATAAGGTTTATGCACTTGAGGTAAGCTCATTTAATCACTTTCAGTAATATAATGGTAGACTTCGCTTCTTGTCATTGACAACATAACGAATTGTCTTGATACCATGGCATGACATGACAGCTCATACAAAATTATAATTAAGCTCTAATAATTAATTTTAATAAATTAATTTCACGTCACATCTAAGCAGGAAGACTTCACTGGATAAAAATAAAAATTAACACTTGAAAACATCTGGCTCATCACATACAAAAAGAAATGTACATTTAAATAACTAATTTTATTAATATTTGCATACAACATTAAAAAAAAAACAACTAAAAATACAAAAACAGGAATTAGGAAATACTTTATTTAATGTGCTGGGTATGCTTTCCAAAAAAACGTAGAAGGATTCATTTTTATTCATATGAATGAAGATTTTTGCTTCACTATGCCTATTCTTGTGGAAGATTGCAATGCATATACTCTGCATAATGATAAACATCCCCTCTCTTGTCCATCAGACACCAGCTGCAGATACAAGAAAAACATAGCTTTGTTGCATTACCAAATACAGTATGGAGATAATTAGTATGCATACTATATATAGTGACAATTAGAGTATATCTGAGACAACTTAGAAAATGACCCTGAATAGTGAAAAGCAGCTTCCCTTCCACTATACTTCATACAGGAACCAAAAAAGTTTTATTATAGCACCAAACTTGGTATCTAATTAAATACGTTTGTCCTAACAACCTATTTAAAATTTTCACTGCAGAAAATACATGGTAACAGCTGTTTATAATGTAGTCATTGGGTGCAGAAACTTAATGATTTATATAAATCAAATTTTCAAAAGAATAGATATACAGGTATCCCTTGATTAACATGATTAATTAATCCCTTGATGTTACCGCATATATCAAAATCACGTTAATCAAATATAATAATCAATGGTAAAAATTACAATTCATCCATGATAAATTACTGCATTAATAATTCGTTTTATATGGTACTCTTTTAGGGAAAATAAAAAATGAGTGCGAAGTATTAATTCTTGCACCAACATTAGTTACTGCAATTTTTTTTATAAAAAAAAAAGTTATCAAGAGTCATTTGAACAGCTTTAGTTTTTTTCTTATCAGCATAAGTTCTAGGATAACAAGCAAAATGACTCTTTGGACCTCGGCAAACAAGCATTCTTCGATTAACATCTGGATCCATATCCATTACTTGCTGCTTAAGTGATTCTAAACTGTGAAATATTCCATGCAGTTCTTTGATTGTTATCTCCTTTGGAACCTTATGTTCACATTCCATTTGTTCGTTGTCTTCATATGAACATGTTGTTGTTCAATTTCAATTGTCACTGAAATTTTTTGAATTTGAATCCAATTATTCTTTAACATCTTCTGCATCAACACCATCCAGGGCTGGATTAACCATTAAGAAAAATAAGCATGTGCTTAGGGCATCATGATAAGGGGCGCCACAGAATTTCTGCTTTAGTTAGATGACGAATTTAATTTAAATTAACTTTTAATTAGTTTTTTGTTGTTTTTATTTTTTCTTACTGTTACCTTTTTTGTTTCAATAAATAATGACATGTAGAAGGCCTAATAAAACTCTAACCACATGCATGACGGTTCGTTTACACCGTATTATCGCTCACGACGCTTTCTGGCACTACCATTGCGTCAAAGGAGGTAATTTTTTATAATTAATGTAACCATTTTATTTTCCTGTCTGTTTTAGGTCTTGTTTTAATAAATTATTTCTTATAAAAGGCTCCAGAAGCAAATATAAAACAAATCACGTGGTTGTGAAATATGGAAATTGTGGCAAAGGAAATCCTTCTTATATGTCCAAAGCCACCTGTGAGGAACTCATTCAACTGATGGCTCAAAAGGTCCACGTGCTTATTGTTGATGAAGTAAAATCTTCTGGTTACTTTAGTTTGTCAGTTGATTCAACACCAGATTTGTCACATATCGACCAGTTAAGTGTTGTACTTAGGTACTTAAAAGATGGACAGCCTATTGAACGCTTTTTAACCTTTCTTAAAATGAAAAGCCATACTGGTGAGGAAATGGCAAATCAGGTGTTGCAGTACTTAAGTAAAATTTGTCAGCTAAACTTTTCAAAATGTAGGGGTCAGTCTTATGACAACGCTGCTAACATGTCTGGGCATTATAAGGGGATGTATTATATTATACTATATTATATTATAGCAAGTAAAAGATATATTATAGCAAAAAATTTTAGAAACAAACAAGTTTGCTATATATATGCCCTGTGCAGCTCATTTACTAAATTCAGTTGGCCGAAGTGCTGTTGACTGCTGTCAAGAGGCGGTTAATTTCTTCTCTATAGTGTGGTTGCTCTATACCTTTTTTTCAGTCTTAACCAGCAGGTGGACAATTCTTAAAGGTTGTATTGGAAATGAAAATGTCTTAAAATCCCCCTCTGATACCAGATGGGAGGCACATGCTATGGCGCAGCAATTTTGAAATCTTTCCTTCAAATTTTAGAAGCGTTAGACTGTATAGCCGAAGACCAGTCACAAAAGGGAGACACTAGAAGAGAAGCAGATAATATTGCAAATAAGATGCAAGAGCTAGAATTCGTTTTTATGTTAATTTTTGGGATGAGATTTTGCAAAATTTTCATAGAGTAAGCCAAGTTCTACAGAATGAGGATGTCAGCTTTAAAACATGTGCAGATCTGTATGGATCATTAGATGACCAGTTGTGCACTTCACGAAATGAATTTGAAAGATATGAAGCAGCTACAAAGGAAGTGCTACCAGATGTTGATTACAAGGCAGCTCAAACTCGCAAACGTATCAGAAAGAAAGTACCCAATGACAGAGTGCTCCAGAAGTATATCTGAATGCCAGAGATAAATTTCATATCACCACCTTTTACACAATTGTTGACAAACTTGAAACTGAGATGAGAAGAAGAGGAGAGATATATATACAAAGAAATGTCAGAGAGATTTTGTTTTCTAAGTGATGTGCCACATAATGCTACTTCAGTGACTTCATCATCTACTGAAATTGAAGGGTGTTCTCAGTGCTGTCAAAAGCTGATTGATGCTTACCCAGAGGACTTGAACACTAATTTCTCAGCTGAGCTTCAGCAGTTTCACTTATATGTGTGCCATAAGTTCAGTGCAACAAAAAATGTAAAAACAAGATTCAGCATGCTGAACTTTATAAAATAATCGTATTAGACAATATTGTGTGTGCCTTTCCAAATATAGACATTGCCTTTCGTATATTTTTAACATTAATAGTCACAAATTGCTCAGCTGATCATTCATTTTCTCAGTTGAAGTATATTAAAAATCCCATCAGAACAACTATGCAACAAGGCAGGTTGAATGCCTTATCTCTACTAAGTATAGAAGCAGATGTGTTACGTAAGATTAATTTTGAGGATCTGATCAAAGACTTTGCAATTAAAAAAAGTAGGAGAAAACTTTTCAAATCTAAATAAAGTTGAAGTATACAAAAATAAATATTATTTTCCATCTTGCTATAAGTTTTGTTTCATTTTGAAAAATAAAAATTTATTTTATGGTTTATTATTGTTTATATTTTGAATTGCATATATATGGGGCACCAAAATCTGCTTAGGGCCACTAGGGTCTTAATCCGGCCCTGACACCATCAAAACCAATTGCAATGATTTCTTCAACGACGTTTACAGGATTTTAAAAACCACCTAAGTCATTAGCGCATTCTGGCAAAAGGTTTTTCAAACAGCTCTCATTCAGCTTGCTCCCACGAGTCATGAATGTTTTCAAATTGAGTGTTTAATGTTAAAATTTTTCCAAAATTCTTGGAGCGTAATTGCATTTTCTCCAGTTGCAATGATGCCCATATCCATGGATCGTAGCAATGATGTCATATTTGGTGGAATTTTGGTAAATTTAAAGGCGCGTTAATCAAATCACGCGTTAGCAAGGGATACCTGTATAAAGTACCAAAATTTACTCAGAAACATTCAAACTAACAAGCCACACATATTTAAAACATTTTAGAAATATGCCCTCTTGATGTGGAAGATAGATAATACACTGTCGAGTAAGTTCCCACTGCTGAAGCAAAACATGCAGCTTGTGGTTGCCCAGTATGAATGTGTTAAAGCTACAAAATCTGTGAGATATACTCTAATATTAACATTCTATTTCATTTAAAAAATGCTTGTTGCCACCTGCTAAACTAATTTCACAAGCGACTAATGAGTTGCGACCTGTAGTTTGAAACACACTGCTCTAGTGCATAAGTACCAAAATTATTATTATGTGGACTTTTAATTTTTTTTGAGTTGAAATACCAATATTCTTTCATTTCACTAGCTATAATATGCAGTATTGATTTTTTTTTTCCTTCATAGTTTTGCATATCATAATGGATGAATAAATGGATGAATAACACCATTAAGCTTGAGCTGCAAAAAAAGAAACAACTATGGAGGGAATTTAAAGAAAGGGGTGACCTGCAGGCACACAAACGGTATAAAGTACAGGCCAGAAGGGTAACGAGTGTGGTAAAAACAGCAAAAGCCGATTATGAAAGGAAACTAGCTATGCAAGCAAAAGAGAATCCCAAACAGTTCTTTCAATATGCTGCCAGCAAGAAAAAAACTGTACATGGCAAAATGATTTTAAGGAATGACGATGGTAAAGAGTTCACTGAACCAGTCGATATAGTGGATTTACTGAGCGCGCACTTTGCAAAGGTATATCATCCAGGTGGTGACGTTGAAAAAATGAAGGAACCATTAGTTTATATGGGAATTGTGATGAATGAAGTGGAGGTGAATAGTCTATTACAGAACCTTAATGTGAATACATCTGTGGGATTGGATGGTATACCGGCACGGGTCTTGCATGAAGCGGCTAATGAATTATCAGTGCCCTTGACCATGTTGTTTAATCTGAGTCTCAGGTCTGGCTTAGTTCCGAAGGCGTGGAAAGAGGGGAAAATAGTTTCACTGCATAAAGGAGGATCCAAGACTATGGTTGCAAATTACCGACCGATCAGCATATCAGGAGTCGTTGTCAAGGTCTTGGAGAAAGTAGTCAAGGGAAAAATACAGGAATGGATTGATGAAAATGAGATACTGTACAGAGGACAGCATGGCTTTGTGAAGGGTAGATCATGCCTCAGTAACTTGCTCAAGTTTTATAACAAGGTGACGGCTGAACTGGATAAGGGAAATGGGTTTACAGTGATACTGCTGGACCTGGCAAAGGCGTTTGACAGGATACCACATGGAATTCTAATCCGTAAACTACAACATATGGGAATGGATATAGGGTTGGTGAGATGGATAGCTGGGTGGTTGATGGAGAGATATCAAAGAGTAGTTTATTCAGGAGTAGAGTCCAAAAAACGGCCTGTGACTAGTGGTGTGCCACAGGGTTCTGTTCTTGGACCACTGCTGTTTAATCTGTTCATTAACGATATAGGGAAGGGTCTAAGTGGGACAGTTCATTTGTTTGCTGATGATGCAAAGTTGGGTAGGGCGATAGTGAATGCAGAAGATGTCAAAGTCTTGCAAGATGACTTAGATAGATTGGAGTTCTGGACTAAGGAGAATGGATGTCAATTTAATGTGACAAAATGTAAGGTTATGCATTTCGGAGTGAAAAGATTAGCAGCAGTATACCACATTGGTGGAACTGTACTCCAAGAGATTGATGAGGCCAGGGACTTGGGAGTGTTGGTGGATAGGGAGATGAAGTTTAGGGGGCACATTGCGAAAGTAGCTAAATCAGCTCATCAACTCACTTGGTTGTTGAAAAATACCTTGACGAGCAGAGAAAAACAAGTTATTGTACCTCTGTACCGAGCCCTGATAAGACCTCATCTCGACTACTGTGCCCAGATTTGGTCACCTCGGTTCCTTCTTGATGGGGAGGAGGTTGAGAGGATCCAGAGGCGAGTGACTAAGATGATAGCAGGTCTATGGAATGAACCATATGAGAACAGGTTGAAGATTTGTGGGTTGCAGAAACTAGTTGATAGGCAGAAAAGGGGAGATATGATTGAGACATTCAAATTGCTAAAAGGATTCTATAGGATTAATTCAGAAGATATTTTTGAGATCAGGACTGGTGGTGGGAGAACTAGGGGACACCCATGGAAGCTGGGCAAGAGCGTGGTTAGCAGGGGTGTTAGAGCTGGGTTCTTTACTTTTAGAGTGGTAAATGAGTGGAATAAGCTGCCAGAGTCTGTTGTGGGTGCTATGACAGTGAGCGAGTTCAAGGCAAGGTATGATAGATACTGTGAGAATGTTGAACAGCTGTGTGAACATGATGTTTAGGGCCTCCCTCGATGAGTCTAAGGACTCCTGGAGTAGCCCGTGGTAATAATAATAATAATAATACCAGTCTTTCTTCGTTTTTTTTTTAATTCCTTTAAAGATTTGTATATTATAGACAGAGTTAATTTAAGATCATTGTATACTTTAAAATCTGAAATGTTTTACTTTTTTTTTATGCTTTTCATATATTCCTATTATTTTTTGTTTTTCCATTTAAATCTGATGCTAATGTTATATGTTTTATAATTGTTTACAGAATTCAGTACTATTTTCGGGAATATATACTGTATTCCATTTGCTAAGTGACTGTTGGTTTTTTAATCTAATTATCTTTTTACTCAAAATATTTGTAGTAATTTATCTGTTTATGACCGTTTTTAATCCAAATTGTAATGCCTGCCTGTATTCTTTTTCTCTGCTGACTCCACTATATATTATATCAGTACCCATTGTTTCTGGAGTTTTGTTTAATTTCTTTTTTGTTTTCCATAATTATTGAAATTTTAAACTCCTGTATTTAAAATACTGTATTATATCTAATTTCATTCTTTATAAGCTGTTCCTCTTAATTTTCATATTGCAGTATTCATTCCTCTTCTTCCAATGTAGGCTTAGGCATTTTCCTGTTCCAACTTCTCTGGTCTTTCAATCTTGCATCTGGTCTTCCTCTTTTTCTCTTTCCTTTTGGTATATATTTATATACTTCTTTTGGTAGCTGATATCTTTCCATCCTATATATGTCCAATGCTATTTCTTTCTAAAAACCTTTTTTGATATTTTCATTTAAGTTGAAAATACCCGCCTCATTTCTGACTTCTTCATTTTTTATGTGGTCTAATTTTGTGCATCCTTTAATTGTTCTTCGAAATCATTTTGGTTGCCTGTATTTTACTTTGATCTTTTACTTTAATAGTCCATGTCTCTGAACCATATAATAGAGTGGGACTGGCTTGCCAAAAAACATAGGATTCATTTTTATTCATACGAATAAAGATTTTTGCTTCCCTATGCCTATTCTTGTGGAAGACTGCAATGCATATGTCTGCATAATGATAAACATCCTCTCTCTTGTCCATCAGACACCAGCTGTAGATACAGGAAAAACAGATAGCTTTGTAGCATCACCAAATGCAGTATGGAGATAATATGGAGTTTGGTTTCCTCTTCTTATTTTTTTATTTGGTGTGTCATTTTAATCGTTTCACGAATTTTCTGATATGTATTTATTTTAACAGAGTTCTTGATACCTCTGACAGCTTCTTTAAATAAACAAGATTTCAAAAATGCAATTACATCAAGAATACTACAGGCGAAGATGTAACATTGTTTTGTGATTACAATGTTAAAGCAGGCTTTTTTTGCCAATGTATAAGACCTCAAGATTCTTATATGCATCAAAACATCTGCATCCCAGGAGTTTACAAAATTCAATTCTCTTGTGGAATTTGCTATGCAGGCCAGATGGGATGGTCTGAAGATGTGTAATGTTTGAATCTCAACACCTGAAAGACATTGAGAAAAAAAGACAGCACATATCAGGATTAGCCTTCCACACAACGAACATAGGCTAGCAAGTAGTTTGGCCAGAAACAAAAATGCTGTTTATTGAGTGTAATTGTTTTACAAGAAAATTTAAAGAACTCTCAAAAATGCTCCATATCCTTACAAATGTAATAAAAACCAAGATTTAATTCTACACCATGTTTGGTTTGCTTTCATCAAAAATCTAACAACTGTGGACCTGGGTTATGACAAGCATCATGCCACAGAACATGACATCAACAGCTAAAGTTGTTCCAAATATATACATATTAATTACTACAATGCTTTTTTATGGTCAGCTTGTTTATATGTACTAGTTTTGAAGTTCTGATAACATCTATGCGTAATTATTTTTTTAGTCTGTTTTTTTTATGTTTATACCCCCTGATGATGTGACTTACAAAACTTATGTTGTTTATTTTAATAAACCTATTTTAAATGAATATATAAATTTCTGTGATTTTAGCAGTTCTGTAGAAAACTTCCAGTATTGAGACCATGTGTTTTTAGATAATTAACGAGTTTAATAAAATAAACAAATGTTCCCCTACACGTTTCATAAGTTGTCAAACTGACATCATCAGGGGTCTGACAAAAGTTCATCATAACACTAATTACGGATATAGACCACATTGGTCTATTCCGGTCTCATTATCCACCATATATCCTCTTTTGAGGTCTACCCAGCCTTCTCTTTCCAATTGGTTTATATTTTATTATTTGTTTAGGATATCAGGTGTTAGCCATTCAGTTTACATGTTCTATCCATTTTTGTTTATAATTGTTTAGTTTTTCTTCTATTGATTTTGTTTTTAATTTTTTTAAAATATCTTTGTCCCTTTTTTGGTCTAATAATGTGTATTTTGCAGTTCTTCTCATAAATCTCATTTCACTTATTTTTATTCTTTGTTTATCTTGTTTGTTTATTGCCCAAATTTCACTGCCATATAACAATGTGAGTGTTGCTAAAGTATTGTATATTTTCAAGTGTGTTTCTTTTTGTACTCTATTTGGATTGAGTGGTCTATTTATCAGGCCTATAATCTATAAAAATTTTTAAGTTTTCATTTTTTTTTTTTACACAAAAAAAGTTTATACATGAAAAAGACCGTAAACAATTAATTACACATATTAGATTTTATCAGAACTTCACAATTGGATGAAGATAAATTGGGATCTCAATACCAGAAATTAAATGAAGATTCACTAAACCACATAAATATTTGTGTTAATTAATGTAATTATTTGACTAGCATGCTGAATTAATGAATAATCAATGAAAAATAGTCCTGCAGATTAGTATGTTTTTATTAAACTTAAGTAAGTTTAATAAAAAAAATATCAAAAAAAGCATAAACTTAGCTACAAGTACATTGAAAGAGAAGAATGGATCAGTTATTAATGTCATATGTTGGTATATCTAACAGTTATATTGCCAAATTCATATAACTATCCTCCCTGTCATAGGCAGGTGTGGACTGCCCCCACTATCTTGAATGAGATAGTGGTTTTTATGAACCATTATCAATATGATATTGATAATGTCAGGATCAGATCTTCACTTTACAACAAATAGTCGAGAAAGCATGGGAATATAACAAAGATCTGTATTTAAGTTTTGTCGATTTGGAAAAGGCATATGACAAGGTGCCAAGAGAGAAGCTATTCAATACGCTGCAGTTATATGGTGTCAATGGGGCATTATATCAAGCAATACTTAGTCTTTATTTGAGTTGTGAGTCAGCAGTTAGAATTGAAGGAAGTACAGGAAGATGGTTTAATGTCAAATCTGGTGTGAGACAAGGATGTACATTATCTCCTCTGTTATTCATTATCTATATGGATCACATTATGAAGGAATGTGGTATTAAACCTGATATCAAAATTGGAGATGTTAATGTCAGCTCTTTGCTTTATGCGGATGATGTTATACTTCTAAATAAATCTGCTACAAGTCTGCAAGATTCTCTGACTAAATTGAATAGCTGTTGTAATAGATATGGTATGAAGGTCAGCAATAAAAAGACAAAGACAATGAAAATAGGCAGAATCATTGAAAATGTCAACTGTGTTGTGAATGGAGAACCTGTGGAACAAGTAAAACATTTCAGCTACTTACGCACAATTTTTACTGAAGATGGTAAACTAAATATAGAAATAGACAACAGAATCAGCAAAGCTGGTATCGTGGGAAGTCAATTGAATAAATTCATATGGAATAAGAAAGAAATTAGTCGGAACACTAAATTAGCTGTATACAAGACTGTGTTCAAACCAATTTTAACTTATGGATCTGAGAGCTGGGTCAGAAGTAAAACACTTGACCAAAGACTAGAGACCGCAGATATGAGAGTCCTGAGAAAGATTAGAGGTGTGAACAGATGGCATCAATGGCAATATCATATTAAAAATGAGGATATTAGAAAAGAACTTGACATTGTCAGCATCCAGGAATGCTTTAGCAGAGCTAATCTCAGATGGTATGGTCACTTAAATAGAATGGGAGAGGAAAGATTAGCAAAACAAGTGTTCTCTGCCAGGTTGGCAGGAAAACGACCCAGAGGAAGACCAAGATATAGGTGGATTGATACGGTACAAAGTGCCTTAGACGATAGAAATATAAGATCTGATAATGTTGGAGTCTTGACAAGTAAAAGACTGATTTGGAGGAAAATTGTAGATAGGAAGTTAGTAATGATGTAATTTTTTCATGTAGTACTGTCATATCCTGTACACCCCTTGAGGGTACATGGCAGGAATTTGATGATGATGATGATGATGATAAAAACACCACAGTAAGAACTTTGTGTGAAACTATCACAGGAAAATAAAGGTCAGGTGATATTAGGGATCCCATTTTTTGAAAACAAAAAACCGGGACACAATAAATTTTGTAGAATTAAGGGTTAAGAGAAATAAATTTTATTCGTTAACATTATGTATTTTAAAATAAAAAAATTAAATATTTATTTGAATTTGATTTATTAATGTAGATAACAAATGTTTATATATATGTCAAATAAATAGAATTCTAATAACAACACTTAAACACAGATGACAATACTTAAACATGTTCAAGTATTAACACTTAAATCAAACATTAATAAGTATATGAAATATAAAGACATAGAATAAAGATATTCTACCTCCGTGGCCAATGTTAAATTCTGCATGGCACACGCTACATTTCACTCTTGAGCTATCATCACAATCACTGCTTTTTGTTATGAAAATGAAAGGAAAAAGATCCTTCAATTTTTCATTGAAATTACACTTTCTTTTGGGCATTTTGTAACAAACGGTATAACTTTATTAATTTAAAAAATACAATATTCACAGTTAATACGAGAATGCAAGAATACGAAATGACAGTTCTAAACTAGGTTATATCACATACCCTGTAGCGATATAAAAACAGTTGAGCACCTGACGCGTGAAGCTTAGTTCGCATAGCGTACAGCATCTGATGGTCTGAAATGTTTCTCATTGGTTGAAAGAAAATGAACTATCGTGGTGCGTTAATATTCAAAACAAAAACATGTCGACCAATGAGAAACATTTTGGACCATCGGATATCATACACTATGCAAACTAAGCTTGAGACAAAAGATTGCTAAAAATTTACGGCTGACCAGACGAACGAAATAGATGCCGTGGTTGCAATTAGTTAAACATACAGTTGGGCGACTGTCTCCCTCATTCTGACATTCTTTTTTCCAGCTGAATGAAATGTATGGAACTAAATTGTTTTCCCAAAATTCTAACATTCTGGTAATTCACCAAACTACAAAATAAATATGTCTCTGCTTTTTGTTTTGTAAACATTTTTAAAAGCACCCAAAAATATTACGACTTGTACTTATTCTTATCATCATCATCATCATCATCAAATTCCTGCCATATACCCTCAAGGGGTGTACAGGATATGACACTACTACATGAAAAATTTACATCATTACTAACTTCCTATCTACAATTTTCCTCCAAATCAGTCTGTTACTTGTCAAGACTCCAACATTATCAGATCTTATATTTCTGTCGTCTAACGCACTTTGTACCGTATCAATCCACCTATATCTTGGTCTTCCTCTGGGTCGTTTTCCTGCCAACCTGGCAGAGAACACTTGTTTTGCTAATCTTTCCTCTCCCATTATACCACCTGAGATTAGCTCTGCTAACGCATTCCTGGATGCTGACAGTGTCAAGTTCTTTCCTAATATCCTCATTTTTAATATGATATTGCCATTGATGCCATCTGTTCACGCCTCAAATCTTTCTCAAGACTCTCATATCTGTGGTCTCTAGTCTTTGGTCAAGTGTTTTACTTCTGACCCAGCTCTCAGATCCATAAGTTAAAACTGGTTTGAACACTGTCTTGTACACAGCTAATTTAGTGTTCCGACTAATTTCTCTCTTATTCCATATGAATTTATTCAATTGACTTCCCACCATACCAGCTTTGCTGATTCTGTTGTCTATTTCTATATTTAATTTACCATCTTCAGTAAAAATCGTGCCTAAGTAGCTGAAATGTTTTACTTGTTCAACAGGTTCTCCATTCACAACACAGTTGACATTTTCAATGATTCTGCCTATTTTCATTGTCTTTGTCTTTTTATTGCTGACCTTCATACCATATCTATTACAACAGCTATTCAGTTTAGTCAGAGAATCTTGCAGACTTGTAGCAGATTTATTTAGAAGTATAACATCCGCATAAAGCAAAGAGCTGACATTAACATCTCCAATTTTGATATCACGTTTAATACTACTTTCCTTCATAATGTGATCCATATAGATAATGAATAACAGAGGGGATAATGTACATCCTTGTCTCACACCAGATTTAACATTAAACCATCTTCCTGTACTTCCTTTAATTCTAACTGCTGACTTACAACTCAAATAAAGATTAAGTATTGCTTGATATAATGCCCCATTGACACCATATAACTGCAGCGTATTGAATAGCTTCTTTCTTGGCACCTTGTCATATGCCTTTTCCAAATCGACAAAACTTAAATACAGATTTTTGTTATATTCCCATGCTTTCTCAACTATTTGTCATAAAGTGAAGATCTGATCCTGACAGCCTCTATTTGTCCTGAATCCAGCTTGTTCTTCACCAAGCTTTTCTTCCACAATTCCTCTCAACTGCTTCTCAAGTATACTTGCATAGATCTTGCCAGGAACACTCAGTAGGGAAATACCTCTGTAATTCTCACATTCAGTTTTATTTCCCTTTTTATATATGGGTATAGTTCGCCCACCGATTTGAGGTCCCTCGAAACTACTGCGCATGTCAGAAAAAGGAGAATCCATTCCGATAATAGGGTAATCATTCTATCTTCTGGGATGTAATAATAAACAAACTGAGTTTGTTTATTATTACAGGTCAGAAAATTTAGCTTTTCTTTTACAAACATTGCTGTTTTTAAAGTGTAACTATTTTGCTTGTATAACAGTTGGAAAAATGTACGTAGAGTGTTAATAGGTGCAAATACTGCGTTCTACATAAAACAGTGTCACTTCGCTCCATGATAAGTTTCCTTTTATTCTGGGACTTTTTAAAACAAAATCCGATTTCATGAAGTATTTTCCTTAAAGTTTCTCTTTTCCAAGGAAAATTAATTTTTTCTTTAAGCACAGTAATCAATTTCGGAACAGTTGGCACTCTTTTCTCGAATACGTAAAATTCGTGAAAAGCTCTTCTTATAACGTCTACATCAAAATCATTCAAAGCTACGGTTTCGATTGTTTTCTTTACTCTGGCGCTTTTTTTTTTTTTGGAGATTTAAATTTTGGCTTACCTTCACCTTTTGATTCCCTACGAATTCTTTTAACAGTCGACCCCGATACACCCGCAATTGCACTTGCACGTTTTATGACTTGAGAAAGGGGAACAAGAAGACGGCCTTCTGACGATTCTTTTTCGCAGAATGTCAGCACATTATTCAATATTCTTTTGCAAGAGCTACTGAAACGTGTAACAATAGAACTTGTTGACTGTACTGGATCCATCATACAAATTAATAATAAAAAAATAATGCAAAAAGAGAACAACAAAAATTAAGCTAGTACTAGTACAGCGACAGACAAGAAAGCACGTGATTTCGCATGTTGGCGACCAATTCGTACATCCTTCATTTCTTTCTCCCCTTCAGCATGAATCGACTATTCTTGGCACAAAGCCAAGAAGGGACCTAGAAGTGGTGGGCGAACTGTACTATGAGCGCTCTACTCCAATCATCGGGAATTCGTCCCTCAGTCCAGGCTTTCTGAACTATGCAGTGCAGCCATTCTTATTAGAAATGTTAATATTTTTATATTCTAAAAAATCTGGGACATTTAGTGTCCCAAACTAAACATATCGGGACGCCGGGACAGAAGTAATAAAACCGGGACATATGGGATCCTTAGGTGATATGAGCAGTGCTTTCCCCAACAGACTCCATAAGTGTTCAGAAGATGACAATGAATTTAACCATTCATGTTATAGAACACTTCTTGCTTTTAGTAATTTTATTTATTTTCATTGAAAGATATATATATCATCACGATCACTTCTCAATCATGCAGTTGTGAAAGTTATTAAGGCCTAACTTTACAATTTTTTTGATGATTAAACTAAACTTGAATGAAAATCAGTGGATAAAGTGGTCTATAAACTAATCTACATAAGAAAAACTAAAAATAGTTAAAAAGGATTCATGTTAGATGGTCTACTTTGAAAAATATTAATTTTTAATATTTATTGTAAAAGTTCTACAGTTTATCCAGAAAATTGCTATCATGAGAGGGGGATAAGGAACTAGCAGTTTCAATGTACCACATACTAATCAGACCATATCTGGATTTCTGTGCATAGATCTGGTTGCTTAGATGTATAGATGATAAGGAAATGGAGAAAGGGAGAGAATATGCAGTGCCAAGTGACTGTCTTAGGACTCTGGAATGTTGACGATGAGAACAAAATAAGGGAATATGCTCTGCAAAGCTTGGTGTATATGAAAAGAACTGATATGATTAAGACATTGCAAGCTGGTGAGAAGACCCTGTCAGATAGATATAGCAGGAAATTGCATATAGTAGTAAAGAACGTCAAAGGATATTTTTTTGCATGCCAAGTAGTGAATGAGCAAAATGATTTTCGAAAGTGGATGGGTGGTTAATGCTTTGATACTGAATATTTTCAGAACTAAGTATATCTATTGTGATCGTTCTGAGTTTGGCTTCCTACAGTGAGGCTTCTGATGCCACAGAGACTCAGAAATAATACTAATACTTATTCCAATGTGAGTGTTGTGAGTGTGGTAGTAAAAGTAACTGTATAATTTATAGCTTAGCTATTGTACTCTTTTTGATCATATGTTGCAGTACATTTAATTACTTCTAATTTTAAATATCCTGATATAGTTTTTGTTTCCACTGAGATATTTTACTATCCAGTTTTATATGGTATAACTGCAAGCCTGTGCAACTAGCAGCATTCCCAAAGCTGATTGCAACACTCCACATGTGTACACACAGATACACACCTCTCCAAATCAAAAAATTAGAACAATCATAGAAAAGGTGGTGAATGATTTGTAATTCTAATTTATTGCATAGAAAATAATTATTACCAAATATGAATTAGCATAATCTAAATCTATGTACTTCGTATATTATATAACCATGTAAACACATAAAAATGTAATATAAATTATAGGAAAACTGTTATTGAAAACATTCACAAAATTAGAATAATTTTTAACATGGTTCAAAATATTAGAATAATGTGAAAATAAATGCCCAAAAATTACAGTCAAAGGGAAACATGATAATTAGTACTTTACTTTGTTGTATATCTCCCTTAGCTTTTATGACAGTTTGTAAATGGTTGGGGCATATTATTTACTAGCAGTTCAGTCTTTTTTTATCAAAACATGCCCATATGGTCTGCAGACTAGAAACAAGTTCATTTTTTTCTCATTTAAGAAGTTGTCCCAATACTTGGGATAACTTCTTAAAGACATTTCTTCATAATGCCTCACAAATTCTTATTGGGGTTACATTGATTTGCCTTTCTTTGAGGCATCTAATAGTTGTCTTGGAAGTGTGACAAGAAGCTGAATTTTGCTGAAATCTTCTGATGCCAGTGACATAAAATGCTCAAGAATTTCTTTGTACACTTTGGAATCGACTCTTTCGTACATAATACACAGTCTACCTGGACCCTCTGCTGTCATACAAGCCCATACCATGACAGAGGTTTCAAATTTCACCGAACCGAATGTTTCATGCATTCTTTATCAAATGCTTCTTGCTTAAGATGCCAAGCACATATCCCTTGATGACCATGGTACACACAAAACATACTTTTTGCTAAAAAGTACCTTTTTACAATCCTCATGACCCCACAACAATCTTTTACACCATCACACTCTAGTTGCCTTTTTGCTTGGAAGTCATAAGCGACTTCATCTTAGGCACATGTGATTTTAAACCCAATTTGTTAAGTCGTCTCAACATCTTAGATTTTGTCACATTCACACCTAGTTCTCTCCATCTCCTGTAAAAATACCTTACGTTTCAGAAGCAGTTTTTCTTCACAATATTCTTCAATTTTCTCTCATCTCTTGATGTAGTTACTACCTTTCGATTGCTATTGTAGTGATTATTTTGAAAACTGGTTATTAGAATACTGTCTCAATACTCTATTCATGCTTGCTTGAGAATACCTTAGCTATAAACTGTTGAGTTTGGCCTTCTTTGTGTAGAGACACCATACGAAACTTCTTAGCTTCTGATATGTCACTTATTCAACCCATGTTTAGTAAATGATTAACTGAAATCCAGACACAAATGATTCCTCACGCGTGAGTCAGTCCAGCAGCTGCTGGAATATATGCTATTTCTATGCTCTCTTCAAAACCAATCGGAAAAATTTGGAATATTCTAATTACTTAAATAAAGAAACAATAGACTTCACTTCGGCGATGTAACATTATTTAAATTAAGAGGATATTAAACCCCACATTATTTCAAAGCCCAACAAGAAACTCAAAGATAAGAATCAAAGAGTTTCATGCCAAATATAGCAAACTATAAAAGTTTCGGCAGACTGTAGCGTAAGTTAAAGCACACAGTTCAACACTACGGCAACTCGTTGCAAAGATGGGTAAAGTTTCTGATCACTATTCTTAGTGTTACCCATAATGTAAAACACATCTCCTACGGCAGTGGTGGCAAACTTTTTTATGTCTGCATGCCAAAAGTTTACAAATCGAGTTGCTGACGTGCCGGTTTGTTGTATTAATTAACATTAATTAATACAAAATTAATTGCAGAATTTTATTGAGACAAGTTTAAAAATTAATATAGAATTTCATAATAATGAACACATAATTTGACATACACATTGTCGTATACAAATCAGTATTAACCTATTATCAATTTATCAATATCAATTTATTAATGAGATTTTTGCTGTTGTACATTAGATGCCAAATGCTTTATATCAAGTTCATATTTTGTCACTTTTAGTAATACACACGCAGAACTAGATTCAACAGTCATTCTATTTCTTAAACTGTCTTTTATAAAATTCATTTAAAAAATTAATGACTCACAAGCATATGTAGAGGAGAAAATTTATAATATAGCCATCACAACAAAAGGTTTCAGGAATGGCATTCCAAGTTCTCAATATTTCCTCCTCTTCATTCTTTTTAATTTCCCCCAATAATCGATCATTTTCCATTATTTCCAAGTCATTTCTCAAACCGATAAACTTTTGTTTCCATATAGAAAAATCGATTAGTTGCATTTCTATATCTTCCAAATTCAGCCACTTGAAAATCTCCAAATTGAGTTTATCTCTTGATGTTGTGTCCGGATGCAAAATAAATTTTGATGTCTCTGCAAATTGCCCAAACTGCGTAAATCTTGAAGAAAATTCATTGATTATCGACTAACTCTTTTGTCAATTTAACTTGATCTGCTTTTTCATGGGATTCTAGATCTGCAAAGACTTTTTTTGTATTTGGAAAATATCGGAAGGTATTGGAAATGCCGTCACGATTAAAAATTGGTAATTTAGCTTTGAATGCTTTGATTAAATCAAACATGACAATAATCGTCTTGTTAACACCTTTCAGTTTAACATTTAATTCATTTAAATGTAAACACAAATCAGTAAAAAACGTTAATTTTGAAAGCCATTCGAATGTTCATTAATTGATTGTATTTTTCAATGATTTTCTCTTTATGTTAAAAAATTCTGACTTCATATAAACACTCGACAAATCTTTGAAGAACTTTCCATGACTTAACTATCAGATATTGTATATAAGTAAACCATTGTACACCGAGTTTACCTCACTTAATAATTCTATAAAATTTCGTTTATTTAAAGCACGTGCCGATATAAAATTGACCAACTTTGTTACAATGCTCATAATATCTTCCAGTGGCTTGAAACTAGCCCAATGAAAACTCAGAACTGAATGTTCAATACGTTTGGTAAATAAATTGAACTCATTATCCTCTCCAGTCATACTGCGAGCACCATCAGTAGTTACTGATACAATTTTGAAGGGATCTATATCTCTTTCAGCAAGTGCATTTACAACTGTGTTGCAAATATCTATTCCTTTTGTTGTTGTTGCTAATGATATTAAACTTATCAATTCTTCTTTGATGTTATTCCCAACACAATAACGAATAAAAATTGCTAAAAGAGCTGATCTGGTTATGTCAGTACTCTCATCAAGACAAAGAGAAATTAAACCGGAAGATTTTATCTGTTTTTTGCTGATGAGTTATATTTTTAGCCATTTCTATGATTCTATCTTTCACCGTGTTTCTAGCAAAAGGCATATCTTTTATTCTTTGAATAATTTTTTTCCTTGTTTTCAAAATCTTCAAAGAGAACTGGTGTGCATTTTAAACATCCTTCTTTTATAGATTCCTCATCATTAAAAGGTTTCCTGTGTTTAGCAATTACATTTGAGCCAAAAAAACTAGCAACAGTTATATTTGAGCAAATGCTGTTAAATTGCATTAGGGTTGTTGACTGGATATTCCTATTTTTAATTTCCCGAGCAATAAATTCTTTCTGTTTGTCCTTGCTTTTCTCAATGAGCGATTTATGGTTTGTCTCATAATGCCATTTTACTGACAACGTTCTGCACACAACTGTCCTGGAACATAAAACGCATATTGCTTTATTGTCTTTATTAGTCATGCCATACCCTTCAGTCCACCAGCTTTGGAACTCTCTACTGCTTGAATGTGATAATTTTCGTTTTTTATTTTCGTCAGCCATGTTCGGTAGAACTGTAACAAAATAATTCACAACTTAAATGCACTTTTTATAGTTTAAAAAAAAAATCAACATTTTATTATATGCCTAAATTAAATTATTTTTATAATTCCCATTTACAGTAGCAAAAACAAAGTGCACATACACAACAATAATGCACTTGGCGCTGCTTATTTCTGCCTACTGGCGGATGCGTGATGCGAAATGCATAATGAATGGATGTGCAATTAGAAAAGGGAAAAGTCAGGGAATCCTAATGATCAGTCGTTTTCAATTCTTTTTCTATAGACTGTATTTTTATTTATTCTTACTGTATTAGAGAGCTCAGTCCCAACAAACTTACTCATAAATACCGTTCCCATTTTTTTGAAGTTCATACATTAAACTAACATAAGTATTATTATTATATAAATTAAGTGGATATTAAATCCAACATTATTTCAAAGCCGACTACAGTAACTATAAAATTTTCGTGGGAAATTTGACCAGTGAACTACGGGAATACACTTGCCGCCATACTACCAGTTGCTCTAGTGGCTAAGGCAACTTGTAGAATGGCGGCGAGTGTATTCCCATAATATCACTGGTCAAATTTTACAAGAAACGTGTATAGTTTCTGTAGTCGACTTTGAAATAATGTTGGATTTAATATCCACTTAAATTTTGTATCGCCGATGTGAAACCTTTTGGCTATTTATTTTAGTAAATAAGTATTAATAATTAATTATGGCATAATCGTAAAGAGTATTAATACACTTAATGTATACGGTAGCATGTCGACAAATATAAAACGCATTCAGATTAGTTATCAATCACAGAACTAATGCTACAATATTGTAGTTTCCCCAGGCCAACATCATTAAATTAACTTCTGGTAAGTTTCAATGACATATCCCATTCTGATCACAAAAAATTTATGATATTATTCAGTATTAAAATTGATTATTGTATTATTAAATTGATTTTAATGATGTTGGTTTGAAAAAAAAAAAAAACTACTAAGAAAAATATTTATGCGTTGTAACTCACCATAGCAGTCAGTGTAGCAGGGGAAGCAGCAGAAAGATGTCGACTTGTCG
Organism: Typopeltis vanoorti; assembly: GCF_054136105.1. Taxonomy (NCBI): domain Eukaryota; kingdom Metazoa; phylum Arthropoda; class Arachnida; order Uropygi; family Thelyphonidae; genus Typopeltis; species Typopeltis vanoorti. The sequence goes on from NC_143556.1 coordinate 63,887,096, forward strand.
GCGAATGCTTAACGTTGAATATAACTTGCCGTCGCATATAACTGGTACCCCACATTTCACTTTACGAAAAAAAATATTGAAAGGTTTTGCATATATACCTCCCAGACAAAAAATTACATGCCCTCCCCAACAACCATTATATAGTGTAGATGCAAGAAAAAAAAATAGTTTTATTATATCCCTGAATAAGGTACAGAGGCTTTTGCAATCTGTGTAATATATTTCTCAACAAATAGTGCAATTAGAGACAGCAGGAATAAAAACGGCGCCTAACTAATGAATCACATGTTGGTTCGAAAAAAAAAAAAAAACTAGTAAGAAAAATATTTATGCATTGTAACTCATCATAGAAGTCAGTGGAGCAGGGGAAACAGCAGAAGGATGTCGACTTGTCACGAATGCTTACCATTGAATATAACTTGCCGTCGCATATAACTGGTACCCCAGATTTCACTTTACAAAAACTACGCTGTATAGGCAAGCAAAACCATATGTTGCACTGGAAACACAGTATCCAACTAAAACTATTGTCCAATTTTTCAATTACATGAGCGTTTGTTGGATTGCATTTGAAATTCTCGATGTCATTATGACAGATCACAGAGGCTGACTTCAAATAAAATTCTTCCATGAATTGAAACATGCCATATAATGCTTGTGTGAGTTCCCCTTCTAGCTCAAACGCAAACAAGGCAATAAAAACCAATCATGGGTTGAAACTTTGTGCGAGTAGAGTCTCCCAGTAATGAGAAGTTCTGTCAGAATGATAAACGACACCCTGTCGTGGATGTCTTAAAACTAAGAAATATATAGTGAATGTTGTTATTGACAGTTGCAGATGTTATAGAATTTGGTTGAAGAGAATTAGCATTTCAACTCAAAATTTGTCTTTGGGTCGCGTAATCTTTTGTTAATACCGCATCAATCAAATTCATATCTTCATAGCTGCTCTCTCCTGCAAAACAAAATTTAACTTGTACATATTGTAACAATTAAAAAAAAAAAAAGGCTGAATAATTTATAAGCGTATAAAAGGATATCACATGTAAATCGTTGATGTGACAGCAATATTCTCGGGCATTCCACCTCTGTCAAGCGTGCCATAGGTTCGCCACCACTGTTCTAGGAGATGTTTGATGTTATACATTATGGTGGAAGGTCACTACCCAGACTGGTTTTGACCTTTATTGAGGTCTCATCAGTGAATAGGTAGACCAGGTAATATTGAAATTATAGTACTTTATACTTTGCTATACGAGTTGTCAAAAAGGTGCACCCATAAATTACTTAAAGAGCCAATAGGCTTCACTTCGGTGATGTAACGTTATTTAAATTAAGGGGATATTAAATTCCACATTATTTCAATGAATCCTTATTGGCTCTTTATGTAAGTAATTTATGGGTGCACCTTTTTGACAACTCATATAGCAAAGTATTAAGTTCTCTTTGCTATAACCTCAGTATTAGCTGGTCTACCTATTCACTGATGAGACCTCAATAAAGGTCGAAACCGGTCTGGGTAGTGACCTTCCATCATAATGTATAACATCAAACATCTCCTAGGAGATGTGTTTTACATTATGGGTAATACTAAGAATAGTGATCAGAACTTTACCCACCTTTCCAACGAGTGCCCTAGTGTTGAACTATGTGCTTTAGCTTACGCTACAGTCTGCTGAAACTTTTATAGTTTGTTATATTCGGCATGAAACTCTTTGATTCCTATCTTTGACTTTCTTATTCGACTTTGAAATAATGTAGGATTTAATATCCCCTTAATTTGAAAAAAAAAAAAGGGAATATTCTAATATTTTGAACTAGATTAAAAATTATTCTAATTTTGTGAATGTGTTCAAATAACAGTTTTCTTATAATTTATATTACATTTTTATGTATTTATATTTGGTAATAATTATTTTCTATGCAATGAATTAGAATTGCATATCATTCAACACATTTTCTTTGATTATTCTAATTTTTTGATTCAGAGGTGTGTGTATTACTGCTGACCTAGACATGCTAAAAATTTTCCACAAGTACAAACTTTTTTTGCCTTTTCCTTGAGAAGTAAGAAAAATACTTATATAATAAGTATTTTCTAAAATTTATTAATATTCAGATAACTTTTCTGGTGTGCCTTATTATTTAAATGAAATGTATATATCTTATTTAATTTTTCTTAGTATGCTGCAAGAAAGAAGGATCCTTGTTGTATCAAAGAGGTTAAGTAGGTTAAGCGCCTGTGTGCAAGCTATAGAATTGTTAATCTATCCAATGCATTGGTCAGTATTTATTAAATACTTATAGTTCTGAACATATATTTATTTTGCAACTGTGTGTTTTCAAAATAAATCATAAATTTATTAAAATATTTATCTTCAGTCAAGAATAATTATTTTTAATATGAAAAATTATCTATCTGAAAGGCATTTCTAGGAACATTAAATAAATATTGGAGATTTTCCATTTATTCAACAGTTAGATTTTGATTTCTGCATAATTACATGCCAGTTGTATATATATTTTGAGCAAATTACTATTCAATTTTGACTGTGAGACCATCTAGGCCAGGAAATTTGTTCTTGATAAAGAATTTCATACCATATAGTCACTATTCCAAGGTGTTAAGGAAGGTTTGGTTGTTTTTGTTTTGGTTGTTATCCTTTCTATGAGATTATCATTCCTGTTGGCTGAGATGCTGACTGATAGTTGGTGTTTTTTCTGAAGGGAGGAAAAAATGCTTTGTTCAGCACCTGACAGGTTAAGGGCAGCCTAATGTCACTTGATTTTGCAGGCTTATATGGTTGTGAGGATCTAATTGGGATATAGGATGACATTTTGTCTATGAAATTCTACAGCTGTTGTCTACTGCTAATGTTCTCCAGTCGACTTTTTTTTTTTTTTTTAGTAGTTGTAGATAGGAAAGGTTTCTGATTTCATGCTGGGCCAATTTGATGAGTTGTGTTATCTCTTTTGAATAAGTAAGGTTAGAAATCAAATTAACACATGCTGTGGATCTTGCAAGAGGGTGTGTGTGTGTTTCCAATCAGAGGAAGAGTGTATTTGGATATGTAGTGCATATCTACACTCTTCCTGGAAAAGGAACCTGCCAGGCACAGGATACCTCTTCTCTGGGTGTTGGTGCTGAAAGATGCCAATCATTTCATTATTTATCTTTACATGCATTTGTTGATTAATGAGTTATAATGTTGATCACATTCAGACATAGTTTTTTTTTTTTTTTTTTTTGTCGAAGACATGTTTTTAGATCAATTTTAGAAAGCTAACTTGTATGAACTTCAAGATTTTTGATATTAGAGCATCCTACCGTGGTTGTGTTTCAAGATGGGCATACAAAGCACAGTCTTGTGCTGCAGTGATCAGCTTAAGTTTGCAGGTGGGGGAGTGTTCGTAAGAACACTTTGTCTATTTTACTGACACCTTCGATGCAGAATAGATTTTTTTTTCTTTTAAAATGATTAGATCTATATAATATTGCTTACTCAAGATATAATATAATACACTTACTCAAGAACTAGGATATTGCATAAAACAGAGGTACATTCTTTTTATTATTATTATTATTATTTATGGATAAAATGCTTGGCTATACAGTAGTCCCCCCCCCTTATCTGTGGGGAATATGTTCCAAGATCCCCAGTGGATGCCTGAAACCATAGATAGTACCTAACCCTATATATACACATACTATGTTTTTTCCTATACAGACATACCTATAGTAAAGTTTAATTTATAAATTAGGCACAGTCAGAAATTAACAACAACAATTATAACAATGTACTGTAATAAAAGTTATGTGAATGGAATCTTATCAACCTCAGCATGCTATTTTTTTTTCTTTCCTTATGAAGTCAAGAACTTTCATCTTTTCATTTAAAGGAAACACTTTACAGCTTCTTTTTGGCACATCCAAATTGCCTGCATGACTACTCTTGCACGTTGAGACCATTTTTAAGTAAAATAAGGGTTACTTGGACACAAGCACTGCAGTACCACAACAATCGATCTGATAAATGAGGTGACTACTAAGTGAGTAACAGGTGGGTAGTACAGCATGGATATGCTATATAAGGGAATGATTCACATCTCAAGCAGGATGGCACAAGATTTCATCATGCTACTTATGAATTGTGTTCTGGAATTTTCCATGTAATATTTTCAGACCTGGATCAACCATGGATAACTGAAACTTGGAAAGCGAACCTGTAGATAAAGGGAGACTACTGTATAATGGAGTTTAGATTTGGGAGATTATGAGTTCATTTCCTCTTGTGTTAGTCCTGGTAATGTGTTTTTAGTTCATTAAATTAGTTCATTTTAGTTTTACATCCTGGAGGTATATTATCAGTTCAGACACCCTCATGGTGTATTTGATATATATAATCATTGTTTTATGAAGAGAATCTCAGAATTTCTGTGTGAAGGATAACAGTTGACAGGTTAAAAGGGTTCTGAATATTTAGAAGTTCACATTTAGCCTCTTCATCTTCTGAGTCATTAAATTCAGTATCTATATATCCTTTATTGGTAGATTTAAATGAAATTGTACCAGAATATGGAATATTATCTTTGTTATGCTTTCTTTCTGTTTAGCATAAAATTCGACAAGATTGAGTTGGTTTCGCTCCTATTTTGCTTTTAATTTTTGTGTCTGGGAGGCTCAGTCTTTTCTTTTATCATTTTCATCCATGTAAAGGTTACCGTTTGCAGGCTGTGTACCAGATACTTTTTTGTTGTGGTGTTTCATTGCCATAGCTACTGTTTCTTTCCTCAGTTACTATTTATTCATGAGTGAGTCATCATTTTCATCATTTTCTTAGAGCTATCTTCCTGTACTTTGTCTTTCCTCAATAGCAACTACTGGTCTGATCTGATGAATGTTCTTTGAATTGAGAGATATTTGTTTTCCTATTAGAAGTAAAAACAGTTCTTTAAGAAAAAAAAATGAGGCAGAAAAGTAGAGAGTGTATAGTGGATGATCTTAGGAAAGTTTGGTTAATGTTATAAGTATTATTTCTGGGAAAATTCCCATATTACTCCTCTAAAAATAAACTATTATTTTAATGGCTAATATAGCCTACTTTTGTTTAGGAGTGCCCCTTTTTTTACTATGTCATTGGCTCTTTACCCAAAAATCTAAGTCATTACTGAAGTGTTATAAAATTAATATATGAAAAATAAAAAATATAGGAGAAATTTTGGACATACTTTTTTGGTGTTGTTTTCTGTCTCCTTATTCTGGCGATGTGCCTTCATATGCTGTTAAGCTGTTAAAGGAAGGTTTTTTGTGGGGAGGGAAGTGGAGTGAAGCACTGTGGGGAAATTATTTGAAAAAACCCAGGTTTTTTCAAATAATTTCCCCACATTGCTTTGCCCCCCTTTCTTTCAGAGATTGCTCCCATCAGCAATCTCTGATGTGAGCAAAGTGAGGTTTTGCAGTGGCTGTTTAATACTGCATATTTTATCCAAGTAACTGATTTTATCTTAAGATTCTTTTGAGACTTTAATGAATGGTTTGGTTTCAAAGAGTTGCTTGATATTATTTTAGTCAGTGTCTAGTACTTTGGCAACCATAACAAAGCAACCTTCTCCCAATCTTTTGTAGGCACCTGAATTTTCTGATTTCCAGGCAACAGCTGGAAATCAGGAACTTCAGGTGACCACACCAGCAATAGATAGGAGAAGCTATGATATTACAACTGAAAGCAGTCTAAATACTAGTAACCCCCCCCTTCCCCCCACACAATGTTATATCTATGCATACAAACATTTAATGAATAGATGTTTCTTATCAAAGATGATGACTATAAGAAAACAGGCACTTCCTTATGGATATATATAGATATATATATATAAAAATCAGGGGAAGCAGGAGCATAACTGCAAATGTCTGATGAGCTCTACCATCTATTGAATCTATATATATATATATATAGAGAGAGAGAGAATATATATATAGATATTTTTTAAAATTTTTTATTTAACTTGTTAAAATATACATTAGACGATAGGTAACAAGGACTATTTATATATTATAAGTATATATATTACAGAGAAAGAAACATTTTCCTTTCGGGTATACAACAAAGAAAGCAATAAATGAATTCAAAATTTACAGTTTAGTTTCACTCTTAGTTATCTTTCAGATGAAGCATATTGTCGTCGTCAATACAGAAGAGGGTACCAGTTGGATTCCACTCCTCTATGAATTTCGCGACAGTTCTTGTTTCTTTGTGAAATACTCACGTTCCAGTGAAAGCCTGCTTTTTAGTTTCCGACGGAGGATATACATGAGTGTTTGTGCAGTTTCAGTGATGGGTGGGTGCTGGTTATTTCTCGTCTGTTTTAGGTAGAAGCTGTAGATGATGGCCTTAGCACAGATGAAGAGGGAATTGCATATTCTTTGTCTGTTTTCTTCTGTGTGGACTAAATTCCAGTAGTCTTCTTGGCTGTGTGCGTAGTTACAGGTGCTAGAGGAAGTATTCAGGGCATAGGTTATTATCACTTTGTTTGTTGGACAGGTCACATGTGTGTCAAGGTTCCTGAAAAGTCACAGAATAGCCACAAATCCGTTTCTCTTAGCTGAAATTTGTAGAGCTTAGGAGTTGGCAAGATGTTATGCCATAGTCTCCACTGTAAGTCGGAATGTGGTTTGGCACACTTCGATTTATATGGAAGATCCCACTGAAAACTGAGTGGCATGTGCAGCCTTGTAGATGAGATGGTTAAGGATGAATATAATAAGGGCGAGGTTGGAGACACTGACATGAGGAAGTGGTATATTTTCTTGTAGTTGGAGGGAAGAATTGGAAGTGAGACTTCAGATTGTACAAGATGAAATATCGGCCCCAAGCAGTTTCTAGAAGGAATACAGATTTCCTGAGGTGTAGCGATATCTGGACAGGCTTTTATAATGGAGGCTTGCATCGGTTGATATTGCTTTTCAGTTTTTGGGTTCTTCATTGTACGGCTTGTGAATGTTTTCCACTTTAGGGTCTGGGTTAGGAGGTCCCCTATGACTCTCATTCCTTCCCAGTTCCATATAGGGAAAAGAAAGAGGTGGCCAGTTGTGAGACTTGTTATGTTTCTGTTCGAAAATAATGGTTCTGTAAGTACAGCTGACTCTGTTGATCCTGTCAGTGTGTGATGAAGTTCTGTGTTTTTCCACCGCTGTAGAACATCTTTGTAAAAATGAGGTAGTTTAGGAGGAGATGGTTCGGGACTGGCCATTCGGAGGATTGTGGAAAGTGTAAGTCCTCTGGTGGATAATTTCGTGATGTAATCGAAGGTGATTACATACGTGTGATTGCATTGAAATGTCTTTAGGAGGAGGTTTATCCTGACGGATCTGATCTTGTTTTCAAGGGAAATCAGGCCTTGACCTCCCTTGCTGCGTGGCTTGCAGAATTCAGAGTATGTTGTCCAGTGAGTTTTGTTCCGGAGGAAACGTTTGATTTCTTTTTGAATGTGGTGGAGACATTCTTCAGGAGGTGTGAGTACTTTGAGGGTATGCCATAAGACACTCGCAGCCATCTGGTTAACTATTAGTACTCTTCCTCTAAGTGAAGACATGGAACAAACGCTGTTCCATTTACTAGCATCTGTTTAAAATGGTTGTGCAGCTGTGTCCAGTTCAGTGTGTTATATATTTTGGTGTTGTCAAGGTGCACACCTAAGTATCTTTGTCCTTCGCTTGACCAGGTACATTCGATCGGAGAATCATTTCTAGACTTCCATCTGCCTGACCACAAGTCCGTGATTTTTGCAGAATTTAATTTTCCCCCTGAGGCTTGTGCATGTAGTCTGTGTGTTTCCTCGGTTACTGTCATTTCTTCTTCATTTCGGACTATTACAGTGACGTCATTGGCATATGCTGATAGGGTAATTTTTTGATGTGGCTCTATTATGCTGGTTCGTTTGGAGATGATGGTGTCATGTACTCTTTTTAAGATGGGTTCTATGGCCAGTGTGAATAATTGTCTGGAGAGGGGGACATCCTCGCACAAAGTGCGAGTGAGCCTGTTGTTGATTTTTAAACAGAAGTGTGCATCTCTGTAAAGCAATTGCACTGTTTCAATGATGAGAGGACCATAGCCAAATGCCTTTCGGACTTCATAAAGGTACTCGTGCTCTACCCTGTAGAAAGCCTTCTCCTGATCAAGGCTGACAAGTGCTAGGTTTTCATGTTGGCTGTTTACAATGTGGATGAGATCTCTTATTAAATGGAGGTTATCATGTATTGATCTTCCTGGGACAGAGTATGTTTGATGTTGGCCGATAACTTCAGGCAGTGTTGGCTTTATTCGGTTTGCTATAACTTTGGAAATGATTTTGCAATCGGTATTAATTAGGGAGATTGGATGCCAGTTTCGGATATCCGTGTGGTCTCCTTCTTTGGTATCAGTCGTGTTACTGAGGTCGTGACAGATTGTGGGAGCCCATTGAGGTAGGCTTCTTGCATTGTTTTGAGGAGAAGTGGTCCGAGTTGATTCCAGAAGACTTGGAAAAACTCTGATGTGAGACCATCGAGGCCAGGAGATTTGTTCTTTGGCAAAGATGTGCATGCGGTTTTCAGTTCATCTAGCGTGATTTTGTTATCTAAGTGCTTCCGATCTGTTGCAGAGATTTTTATTGATTCTTTCAGTATTTCGTGAATGGCATGATAGGTTGCTCCTGCAGTGCTGTATGCATTCTTGTAGTATTGTAGGATTTCAGAGGTGATTTTACTTGGATCTTCTGCGATGCTGTCTTCTTGAAGTCTGTTAGCAGAGATGGATTTTGCTGCCTGGCATTTTTTTCAAAGAGAAAAAGTATTTTGTGGGGGCATCTGAAAGATTTATTTGTGTATGCCGCGATCTAAGTTGGGAACCTTTTGCTGATAATTCTACCTGTCTTTGCATTGCTTGGGAGGCAGAATGATATTCAGGGCTTTCTTCTAGGAGATACTTGAGCTGTTCTTCAAGTTGTTGGATTCTAATGTTCTTCTGTTGATTTTTCTGGTGACTGTAGATCTGCATGAAGGATTTTATTTGTGACTTTTGGTGGGGCCACCATGTTTTCATTGGTTCTGTAACCCCTTTCAAGTGAGTGTGATTGGTTATTACAGCCTGTATGTTTTAATGTAATCTGGATCTTTCAGGAGGGTATTGTTGAAGATCCAATAGGCGCTTCCTGGTTTGGATGCTTCCAAAGATAATGAAAGTTGCAGCTTGACGAAGCAATGATCTGAGATGTAGGAAGGAATGTGTGAGATCTTTCTAACTAGAGGAACAGTGTGTTTGGTAATATAGTATCTGTCCAGTTGTGCTTGGTAGAGTGGTCTGTTAGTTGCTGTGATTGCTGACCTCCATGTGTAAGACTTCTTATCTGGATGTTGATGCCGAAAGACGTCAATGAGTTCATTATTGTTTATCAGTGTTTGAAGTTGGTTTATTAATGAGCTACAATATTCAGTACATTGAAGTCTGTCTTTTTCTTGGTCAAGTAAAGTCCCCAGCTATTATGATATGTTCTTGGTCAATGCTGGAAAAATGGTTTTTTAATTAAATCCAAGATTTGTGATGCCATAGAATCCTGCTGTGGTATGTAGATATTGAACACATGTAGAGTATTATGGTTGGGTGCTTTTATGTGAGCATGCAAGGCATATCCTGGTATATCAGCAATCACTTTTAGTTTGTAGGAAGATTGATGATGTACTCCTAAGCTGACTCCTGCTCCATGATGTTGTTGGGTTGCAGAGTGATGTACATCATAAGGCCACTCTGCCCATCTTCTAGATAATTTGGAAGAGGAGTTTATATTTGTTTCCTTCAGAAGTAATAGGTCTATATGATGTTTTTGTACCTGGTCAAGGACTATTCTGTTGTGTAAAGCAGAGGCACATCCTCTTGCATTGAGAGAAAAAAGGCTCAAAGACATTATGTTTATGAAAGTTTAATTGTAGGTTGAATCTAATATCGGTCCTGATATTGTGTTTTTAGCCCATTAATCAGGTAGTAGATTCGCTTACTCCTGTTAACCTCTGCTCTGCCCTTTTTACATTTTAATTTTGAGTGTAGATCCTCAAGTTGAGATATTAGTTCCGGAATTCTTGTGGTGTATTTAAGGATTGTAGTTAATTTGTAAGGGGAGCCTCGCACTTTCTGTATGAAGGATGACAGCTGCTTCATGGTTAGGGGACCCTCAGTGTGGGGAAGTTCCCCCTCAGCTTTGAATTAGTGGGAGGCTGGGTTGGTGATTCTGGTTGTTGTGTCCGGGGATTGCTTTTAATTTGTCCATCCAAGTCATCTCTGTTGGGAGGATCCGTGATTTCATGCTGTTTGTGCTGTGAGACTTCGTTATCAGAGCTTTGGATCTCATTAGTTGACTGAATCTCGTCTTTTCCAGTTTGGGATTTTCTTGGTTCTGAAATTCGTGATTGGGAGAGAATTTTTGGTTTTCTTTTTCCTATGCATGGATTTTCGTCACATATGATGTTGTTCTGTTCAACTGGTTTCGTATTCTGGGTGGGATATTTGTTGATGAACCCTTGGTAATATAGGGACATTGTTTCCTAATGTGACCATCTTCATGACAGAAGAAGCACTGTGATGAGGAAGATAAGTAGAAAGTGTAGGTTATTCCATTTATGTCTGTGTTGATTAATTTTCGGAGGTCGTGTAGTGCGTCGTTGTTTGGAAAGTGCATTAATGCCTGTCTTCGAAAGCTTTTAACATGGGCGAATTCGGGTTTTTTCATAGCTGCCGACAATGTGCATATTTTTCCTGTGATAGAACCATATCTTGATAACATGGATCTGACGAGTTGATGTGGAATTTCAGGGGAAACATTTGATACGGTTACTTTTGTTGGGGCCAGTGTATTGGGGCTGCTTCGAAGTGATAATTGCCGATATTGATGCCTTTTTTGCAGTACCATTTGTGCTCATGAGATATGGCTGAAATACACCTGCACAGTACCAGCAACATGGGAAGCATCAGTAATATTTTTTGCAGGTACAGTTTTGGCGATAGCCATCAAATACTCTTCTACTGCGACGTTTTCTTTGGTTGCGAAAATAACAATTCCATTTTCTCAGGAAATGACGTTGCTAACAGTGGTAGTTATTTTTGCGTTAATCAGTTTACTGCTGGCTGATGTAGCATTCGTGTGTGAAATCAGTGTTTTGGGGGATGATTGGATATATCCATTTCATACAACATTAGTGTAAGATTTGGAATTGACTGACCTGTTTTCCGTGTCAGCAGCTCCGGTGACCTTTGCTCTTCCTTCCGGGTCCGAAGTTGTTGGGGGCCTTGCATTTCTGTGTCAGTAGTGGTACAGGAATGTACGGTTGCCGTGGTAGATAATCCTTCACTGGTGATAGCCACAGGTGAGGAATGCAGCTAGTGCATATAGCAAAGAAGGAATTATGGCATAGAAGTGGAAGATATATAGGAACTCATACACCAGGAGAAGAAAACTGTCATAAATCACTTATCACTACACTTACGCGTAGACGACTGGTATGAGTGAATAGCTCTTGGATTGGAGAATATATCTATGTAAAAAACCAAGTCCTTGTGGATAAACGTATAAAAGGTAGGAGAAGGCAGGAGCGGTACATACGTACATACATACACAGAATGTTATATAGTAAGGGAGATTAAAGCTGTATGACTTACTGGAAGCTTAAGGCCTGCTATGCTAAAATTAGAAACAATATGTCTGATTATGCATTTTTTTTGCTTATATCAGACCTGTTTGTTAATAAAGTGTGTTTTTCCCCCACCTTTCCCCCTATAGTTGAAAAAAAAATAAAAATAGAAAACTGAAGCAAAATTGCTTACTTTATGGCAGTTTCTTTGTAAACTTTAAAATTCATAGATATGTAAATTATGCTGAAATGCTCTGCTACTGCAGGTAATATTTAATATATAAAAAAAGCTTGTTTTAGATATGTTGCTGGCATATGAGAGATGAAGAGTGAACTTCACCTCTTCCATTCCAGCAAAAGTCCGAATTACTTGAATGTTTATTGAAACTTGAAAATCTTGTTTATTTAAAAGAAAAGAAAGGGGAGGTCAAGGTATTAAGGGATTTAAGCAATGGAAAATAATGTTGCTAGTCCAGTTTATGTATTATTCATTCATTATTTGCATAGAAATTTTAAACTAATATAATATTTATGGTTTCAGGCAGCATATTTTCATACCAGTTCTTCCTAAGCACCTTCTTGATTATCTCAGGTAAGTCAAATATTAGTTTTGAATTAGTAACATTGATGTAGTCTAATTAGGTGCAGTATAACTCTTCAAGATAATTAATATATGTAAATGTACTTAATACAGAATTGTTATTTATCAGTTTATTATTCTTAATTGTGTGATGTCTCAATTCGATAAGTGGATATAGTGTCTGCTTCTAACATGCAGGCTGTGGCTGTGGATTCCAGTCCCAAGGCATGAATATATCTGGAGGCCTGAGCAGCCTGCTCTGGAAACAATGTAGTTTTTGTGTTTGTTCTCTAAAGAAAGGTTCCCAGATTATCTATGCTTTTGTGTTTGGAATTGTCATAAATATATATATATATATATATATATTATCATGTAAACCACTTGAAGTTATATATCAGGAATTTGATAATAATGATATATTCACTAGCACAGTTAAAAAGAAATTAGACGAGGAACCTGTTTTTTCGAGCATGATTGACTATTTGAATTTAGCACAAGTAAAAAAGTAATCTTATCCTAACTTTAAGTTTAAATAAAAAGCAAAAAAAAAAGTTCACTTTGGAAAGCAATTGATATTCAGATACAGAGAATATATTGCAAAATGGAAGCAAAACATCTCAAGGGATTACTTGGATGTTGTAAAAAAAATACAGGTGAGATTATTATTCCTCTTTAAGTCCTTCATATGGCCACATTTGGACTCTGCACAGATTTGGTTGCCTAATTTTCATGGGATGGATAGGGGATGATGAAGTAGTGAATAGGATCAAAAAGGCAAGTGATCAAAATCGCATGGTTTAGGACATCAATTCTAAAGAAAAAATTAATAACTAAATTGTTTTACTATTTAACATCTATGTTATCACCTCTTTCTTAAGAATATCAATAGAAGAGAGAGAGAAATTCTGAGTGTTGTGTGTGTGTGGGGGGGTAATGCTGATTATTTTACATCTATCTATCTATCCCAATGGCTTTAACAGGCCTTTAAGGCCCACAACCTTCCAAGCATGCTTGGATTTCGTAACCGAAATACGAGGATAGAATGGTCACTCCTATGCCTCAAGGTATTCTTGGCTGTATCCCTGTGTGTTCAAGGGGCCGGTTTGCCTGCTTGCGGGATGAAAAACACCAGATAAACTGGCGGAAAAAAACCCTACTGCCCGCGCCCAAGACTGGCTAACTTGGCTATGGCTGAGGAAGATCCTTCAGCTCCTCACGTCTCCGACGGGAATCGAACCTAGGACACTCCTTCCCCAGGCATATGGTTGCGAAGCGCAAAGCCACTAGGCTAACCGCGCGGACGATTATTTTACATGGAAAGGAAAATATACAAATTTAATAGCCAGATGAGACTGTAATCGGTTCCTTTCCCCTTTGGTTAATGTCTGTATAAAACACTAGGGAAAAAAGTTATCAAGGCAGTCATTCTCAAAGCTTTAGTCTGGCTATATTATATGCGATGCTGTTTTGCTATTTGGCAAAACCAAACATACACAGATATAGACTGAAGATGTTTTAAACAGATAACAACCTAAAATACACTTCATGATAAGAAAAAGAATGAAATGCTTTGCCCTTCCTTCATTTAGTCACATCTTTCAAATAGTTCGTAATCATTTTGCTATTTATTGTAAATGTTATACCATCACCAAACCTAACTATAGTCGGGTATCTTTTTATGCGGTAGATACATTCCACAGAAATACGTTCCTAACTTACATTGAAAAATCAGGGATACATTCCATAATTTTCTAAAACTGAAGCAATGAATTAAAATAAACCTAAAATTGCATAGAAAAAGTTTATGAAAATTCAGGAAAATAAGAATGCCTAAGTTTGTTTTAAAGCTTTATTCATTTAATTTTATTGAAAACTGACATTTTTTTTAACATTTTGTCATCAGAATTATCATTGCTATTAGACAATATCACTATATACAATGTCTACAAACCTCCATTGCAATCCTGGCCTGATCAAATGGACCAACCTCCTCCTCCTCACCCTGCTATCTATGTTGGTGACTTCAATTCCCATCATACCATGTGGGGCTATTCCTCTAACAACCAGGATGGTAATAATCTGGCTAACTGGATGGATACATATAACTTGTATTTAAATTATGATGCCAAGCAGGACAGCACTCTTTACCAGCGAGATGGAACAGAACCTACACCCCAGATCTGTGCATAGTCACTAAAGACTCCAAAGACCACCCTCTACCATCAACCAGAACCATCCTTAACAGATTCCCTAATAGTCAACATCGTCCTACATTATAGAGATAGGAACATCAATCCCAGTCATCAGCGGAACACCAATTGTTAGATGGAATCTCCACAGGTCCAACTGGACTGCATTTCAGAAACAAATTGAGCAAACCATTAGAGCATTTCCACCCGTGCTCCTAATTGCTATCCTAGATTTGTTAAGCTACTCAAATCTGCAGCAAAAGCCTATCCCTAGAGGCTACAGAAAACAATATATCCCATGTTGGAGTAGAGAAAGTGAGGAACTCCTAGCCAAATATGAGGAAACTGAAGATCCGACTATTGCTAAGGAGCTCATATCAACCCTGGATAAAAACAGAAAGGAAAGATGGATCTCAACCATCAATGAACTCGATTTCATCACATCTAGTAGGAGAAGCTGGTCACTTCTGAGAAAATTAGGTGAAGCAGAGCCAACAACACACAAAACAACAGAGATAACTCCTGATCAAATGGCTAACCATTTATTGAAAACCTCCATGATTCATCCCAGCTCTACCAGGAAAATTGCCGTACAAGCTTCCACCAGACAAATCCTGAAGATGGAACCCAAGCTTCCTGTACTCGTACACCCAGTATCTCGGGAAGAGGTACAAATAGCCTTAAAACTTACCAAGAATGGCAAAGCTGCAGGAGTGGATGGTATACTCCCTGAGTTCTTAAAACATCTTGGCCAACATGGCCAAACATGGCTGGCTGCCCTTTTCTCAGAAATCATCATGACTGGTAAACTACCAAAGCTGTGGCTGGAAGCCAAAATAATTGCTGTGCCCAAACCAGGGAAAGATCCAAATGATGTGAAAAACCTGTGACCTATCTCCTTGCTTTGCACCACCTTTAAGCTCTTTGAAAGAATTCTCCTTAAAAGAATTTCACCACTCATCGAAAGAGCACTCCCGACTGAACAAGCTAGCTTCAGGCCAGGAAGCAGTTGCTGTGACTAGGTCCTTGCCCTGACAACTCAAATTGAAGCAGGCTTCCAGAAGAAACTTAAATCTGGAGCCACTTTCATTGACCTAACATCTGCTTATGACACTGTCTGGATCAGGGACCTCCTCCTAAAACTAAGAAATATTTTAAAGTGTAAAAAACTTTCCAACTTTTTGATTCCATTCTCTCCGACAGAAAGATCTGGGTCCATATTGGTAGAAAAAAGAGCAGGCCCAGATTCATTCACAACGGTCTTCCTCAGGGCTCTGTGTTATCCCCTATATTTTTTAACATCTACATGTATGAGCTACCTCATACCAGATCGAGCAAGTATATCTATGCCAATGACCTAGCGATCTTACATCAATCCACCTCCTTTACCAACCTAGAATCAACCTTGAATACAGACCTGAACACCCTGGAAGAGTACTTTAAGCAGTGGTACTTGAAGCCAAATCCAACGAAAACAGTGTCCTCAGTATTTCATCTGTACAATGCAGAGGTGAATCGACAACTCAACCTTTTTTTCTGTGGAAAAATGGTAGAACACGAGCCTCGCCCAAAATACCTTGGGGTGACCCTTGACAGAAGCCTAACCTATAAAAATCACACCATTAACCTCTCCAATAAAATTAAAACCAGAAATAATATCATTTCAAGGCTTGCTGAAACAACCTGGGGTTGTGGTGCAGAAGTCCTAAGGTCGGCTGCACTAGTCCTCACCTTCTCTGCAGCAGAATATTGTGCTCCTGTCTGGGAAAGAAGTACACACACTAACATTATAGACACCCAGCTAAACTCTACCATGCGCACAATTAGTGGGACAGTGAGGAAGCACTCCTCTCTCCTGGCTGCCTGTTCTCTCTAACATTGCTGCACCACACATAAGGAGAGGACAAGCCTCGATTAAGGAATTTAATAAAGCAGTGAGCAACCCACTCCTGCCCTACATCAGACTCTCATAAACCCACCTAGTCTATGCCTCAAATCTAGAAAGCCTCTCTGGTCCATGGATGAACTCCCTTCAGCTGCGCTGCCATCAATATCTGACATATGGAGAGAACACTGGTCCAACAATCTACCAACAAACGACTTCCTGGTAGAAGATTCCCTGTGCTCTGCAGTCTGGTTTTGCTCTTCCTAGGAAGATTTGGTCATCAATAAACAGGATCAGATCTAGTAAGGGCAGATGTGGCTACCTTCTACATAAATGGATGCTGTCAGATCACCCTTATTGTGATTGTTCTCCTGTGGCTCAGGCGATTATTCATATTGCATATGACTGCCTAAGGTGCGAATTTCACAGTGGTGGCCTACAGGACATCCACAAAGTGATGGATGAGGCCTTGAATTGGCTTTCCAGCCTGAACCTTGACCTGTAGTTGATGTGGCAGTGGTATTGGAGGAAACAGAAGATCACGGTCCCGTCTCACCACGAAGACGTTATTCTCGTAGTCACTCTCATAGTCCTCGTCATGGTATCAACAGAACTCCTCCTCATGTTAGAAGATGATGATGTAATGTGAAATGGGCCTCCTCTAATGGATCAAGTTTTCTCACACAAGACAACTGCTCTCTAATTAAACCTAGGATACAGTTGCATTTATGTTGTGAAGTGTTGAGAGAACATGCAGCAGCCTTGTCATACTTGTTACAGTTGGACGATAATTGTCCCTGGCTTGATTATGGCAAGTTACTTTTGCTTTATTTAAAAAAAAAAAAAAAAAAAAAGACTTAGAAAGCTGGTTGTGCCTTTTACTCACAGGCTTCCAGAAGAAACTTAAATCTGGAGCCACTTTCATTGACCTAACATATAATGAACTTTATATGTTAAGATTTTCATCATTTGTTGCTGGAAATTGTGATTGTACTTTTCACTTACCAGTTTCATGTAGCCATAAGCATAAATAAATAAATATTCGGTAATGTTTGCGAACTGGTGCAAAATCACTTTCATCACCAGAAGAGATAGTCAGCACATCAGATCTGTATGGTAAAGACAATGGTTCTTCACAAACAGAATTAGCTTCACCCTCATTCTGTGCTGATTTTTTTTCTTCTGAAATGTAATCAGTGATTAAACTTTGCGATGATGATTTCACTCATTTTTTATACAGCTTGCGATATCCAGACATACAGTTCTTCAGCTCACATTGGAATTTAAAGGCTCATTCAGAATTTGTGTCATTAACAAGAAAATGATTTTCCAGTTTATTGCACAGTTCAAGACCTTCTCTAATTATATTGGCAGTAAGGGGGATAGGTTTTTCTTCTGCTTCACTATCGTTTTCTGGATCTTCAACCGATATCTAAAGTTAATCGATATCCAATAATATCATCGTCACTTAAGGCATTATCCACAAGCAATTCGTCTACATCGTTCTGGCTAAATGTATCAAAACCTTTCCACCAATTTCATGTGCCAATGTAATGATTTCAGCTGATAATGTAAGATATTTGCATTGTTGCACTGTTTGCAATACATCCAGGCCTAGCTGCTTTCCAGCAAGGGAAGCATTTAAAGTTTGTGGTCTTATTTCAGCGATAGCAGATGCAACATGATTTTAGCAGTCCAAAATAGAAAATTTTTTCCAAACACCAGTTACTGTTAATGATTTATTTTCTAGTTTATCCAATATAAATTGAAAAATGTGCTTAACGTAATATTTTTTTAAAATAGCAATTACGCCTTGATCTAATGGCTGAATAATGCTTGTTGTATTGGGTGGAAAAAACACTACCTGCACATTTGGATGTTCTAAATGCGGATGACTTGGTGCATTGTCAACAATTAATAAAACTTTAAAATCTAGAACTTTTTGCCTCATGTATGTTTCCACTTCTGATACAAAGCAATTATTGAACCATTCAGTAAATACAGCAGTTGTTACCCAGGTCTTTTATTAGCCATCCAATGTACCAGCAGCTGTTTTAGATCTTTGCCTTTGAGAGCATGTGCTCTTAGAAATCGATTTACTAGGAAGGTTTCAACATTCGATCCCCTGGTGCATTGCTATAAAGTAACAACGTTACTCGATCTTTGCTTGCTTTAAACCCACTTGCTTTTTTCTCAGACTTTGCTATGTAAGTTCGACTAGACATTTTCTTCCAAAACAATCCTGTTTTGTCAGCGATAAACACTTGATCAGGACAATATCCACCATCTTCAATAATTGTAGCTAACTTCTCTTAAACATTTTTGGCGGCTGCTTCATCTGCTGCTGCAACCTCGCCTGTAATCTTCACGTTATGAAGTGCATTCCTTTTTAAAAACCTGGTTTACCATCCATTGCTAGCCGAAAATTCTTTATCAGCCTGGGAAGCAGAAGTAGACAGCTCCAATTGCTTCATCTGTTCATAAAACCGAAAAGCTTTTTGTTTAATTAAATAACCACTTATACGAATTCCCCTATGAGTTAATTCTTCAATCCAAATTACGAGGTCTCATTCCATGTTTTCTAATAAAGCATCTCTTGAGTACGATGATAATTTGGCACTTAGTTTTGTGCCCGAAATGACAGATTTTCTTATTGGGACTTCATTCTTTTTAATTACTCTTATATTAGATTCGCCTAAATTAAAATGTTTACCAATCACTGTAGATCCCTCTCCTTTTGCTAAGCGATCTAAAATTGCAATTTTCATTTCCAAAGAAATTACTTTTCTTCAGTGCTTTTTTTCCTCCATTCGGCCAAATTCAATTAGTTAATAATTAATGATCAATTATTAATTAATAATAAAAAATCAGCTAAATTAACAATTAATTATTAATGAATACATTACAAAATAACCAAGGTATTCCATGAAAATTTCAGAATTTGTGAAGTGTTTCCGTCATAGGAAAAGTTTGGGAAACGCTGGATTACCCTATTATTGGAATGGATTCTCCTTCTGCTGACATGTGCAGAAGTGTCGAAAGGTCTTGTATCTGTGGACGTGCTCTGCATAAAAAGGGACCCGAGTGTATATGGTATCCTTAAAATGAACACATAAGGCCTGGGCTATTTGGCCATGAAACATAAATGCTCCCTCCCCTCCTCTGAACATACAAGATTACAATAACTATTCCCATCTCATGTATGTTAGGTACATCTGAAATGATAGCCAAATTGCTAAATAAATATAATCTTCAGACCACTTTTAAATCGTGCATCAAACAAGCAACCCTCATTCATTCTCCTAAGAATGAATGAGGGTTGCTTTCTGCCTTTTCAGTTATCCAGTAGTTATAAAATTAAATGTCTAATATGTGCAGCTGAGCTTCCTGTGGGCAGTCAAGAAGAGCTACTAATATTGTTACTGTTATTATGAGAGGAGACTAGCAGGCAACATATGGGATAACCCTCAGGATTTTATGAAAAACTGCAACCGATAGTACAGTAGACCCCTTTTAGAGAGAGAGAGAGACCGATGAAAACATGGGCAGATGTTGCATCCATTGTCTTAATGGGAGAGAAAGAGAGAGCCCATGAGGCTTGACTGCCATTCAGTCTGATTTAGATTTGTTGATGGTCTTTTGCAGCTGTTGCACTCTACAATGTAGGCTTGTGTATGAAGCTGGAGTTTTGGTCTCAAGCCATTTGTAATGCTAGATTTTTTTTCATAGACTACCTTAGTACACTTGCTCGGAAGATTTTTGTTATCCGACTTATGTGCTATCTGGTATGATGCTTTCAAAATCTTCTCCTTGCAAATTGCTAATTTCTCTCATTTAGGGTGCTTTCATTGGTGTCCTTTAACATTTTCTAGTTGGTTATTATTCATGCAAGCCAGAATTGACTGGGTTCAGTTGCTCTGGCAATGAATTCATTATGTAAGATTTCATTATCTAAGAATGTTTTGTTAAATATCATATACACACACACACACACACACACACAAGAGTTACAAGAACCTGCAGCACATCAATGCTATGTGTGGGATGCAAGTAAGGAATGAGAGAGAAATCTATTGACATTTTTCTTGAAGACCAGGAAGTTGAAGTTGTGAATTTTGAAACATGTTTTTGTGATTGTCTTGAATTGTTTTTTTATGAAACAGAGTTTCCATAGTATATCTGTAACACCAATCAGGTGAAATTGCAATGCATTCTAAACCTAACTTAATGGAAAATACCGTAACCAGTACAATATTGAAAAGTCAGCAAATTTAATGACTTACAAAGCTGCTGCTTGGTGTATTACTCCTTTTCAATTTTAGTATTTTTAAAATTTGTTTTTGTACATATTTTTGCACAATTAGCCTAATTAGATTAATAAGGAACTCACTATAGCAAACTGTAGCAAATACTATTATAATAAACTATTTCACACAAACTATCAAGAGTCCCATAGGCACAATGCTATTCCAAAGAAAATGCACTGTAACAAACTCTGCCCTTTGCCAAATTATTCAGTGGTTCCTACATGTTTACTGTAGTGAGAGTTGACAGTATTAAACGTAAAACAAATACAAGTATAATTTTTTTTTTATAGTGCCCCTATGCCTTTCTTAATTGGTGTTCCTTCTGTAACAATGACAGTAAGTATAAAATTTGTTGTTTGAAATATGACTTTAATGTCTTTAAAAAGTATAATAAAAATTTTTGTACAATTAAAATGAGTAATAAATTATAATTAATTACACATATTTTGGTTTATGTATCAATAAAATTACTTCAATCCCTCTCTCACACAGACATTCAGTTTCTGCCTTGTTCTATAGATACTTTAATGGACAATGCTTTGCTGAATTGGCCACTATTATTCCTCCAAAATTCATCAAAACAAGAGCCACTGCTAACCAACACCCTTTTACCATCTTGAAACTCACTGAACCAACTTCACTGCCTCATCCTTCATCCCATCTACTTCTGTCCTTTGGAACAGTCTCCCCCACTCTGCCTTACCCAAAGATTACAACCCTCAGCTGTTCAAACAAAATATGAACAGATTCCTCCTTTCTTCTGTTCCTCTTGTCCCACACATGGCACTAATGTGCTGTAAGTCTTTTGGCCTTTCATGTGAATCATATATATATATATATAAATATAAAAGTGTAGATTAGGAATCATCCACCATAACCTAGCATGTCCATTCAGAAAGCTGACAACCCAGTTGCAGAAGTCACAGGACAGATTACATAATGGGAACAGACTCTTATGAGACTCTCTCAACTGACTTTTCTATGGTATTTGTCCAGTGACAGAAGAAAGCAGATCTCTCAAGTTGATTGATGATGGTGAAATCCATGCTGCCATTTATTAGTTGGGTACCTTCAAGGTGGCATAGGAGTTGAGTATCGATGGTTCTTCTGTGTTACTTTAGGAAGAGAATGGGGGGGGAGAGATAAATTTGTCAATAGTTTGATGGCAAGGATTTGTTACCTTTAGGAATGGTTGTGTGTGGACTAATTTCCAGGCTGCAGGATAGAGAGACCAGTGGAATATGAATGTGTAAAGAGGCAACATAAAATTGGAGTCACTCTGGAGTGCAAGTGTTAAGCATGCTTGAAGAAATGAAGGCAAGATCAGGAGACTTTTTGGTATCCTATTTGGACAAGATTCTCTTGATCTTGAAGGTTATTTTCTTGATCATAAATTAGTAAATAATAATATTTTTTGGTTTACCGATCAAGTGTTGATCAATTTTATTAACTGAACCAACTAGTTTCGCCACACTTAAGTGGCATCTCCAACAAGCTCGCCAATCTCCTCAAACAACATAAAATAAGAGTAACATTCAAACCAATAGAATCTATTAGTAAACTACTAAGATCTCCAAAAGACAACCATCCTTTCTACAAATATGCTGGAGTTTATAATATTCCATGCTCATGTGGCTCTAGTTACATCGGACAGACTTCGAGAAGCCTCGAAATCAGGAAAAAGGAGCACATTGGCTATGTCAAAAATAACAGACAGGACATTTCTGGCCTATCGTCTCATTTCTCTACAACTAACAATGTCATCGAGTGGGACAAAAGCTGTTCCCCTTACATAGAGGAAGATTACCATTCAAGAATTTTCAAAGAGGCAGCCACAGTCGCCCGTTCTACTGTCAACCTTAACAGAAATCAAGGCCTAATACTCCCAGAGATATGGAAAACCCTAATCAGAACCTTAAAAACGGAAGAAATGAACTTTAATACAAACTACGGAAAGTTCCTCAGCAACAGTTAGCTGATCTTGTACACGCGATACGTGTTTCACTCACGTTCGATACTATTTTATTTGTACTTATTCTAGTCAGTGTTTTACAGTTATTCTTGTCAGTTTGCAGTTATGCATAACTGTGAGATTGTTTAAACCTCTATGTAAGCCCTGAAGATGCCAACAGATAAGTGTGGCGAAACTAGTTGGTTCAGTTAATAAAATTGATCAACGCTTGATCGGTAAACCAAAAAATATTATTATTTATTATTCTCTTGATTTCTTTCTAGTGAAAGGTCAAAGGGGGGTATTGAGAATTGAATGTTTAGAATGGTTGGGAAACATTTACTGAGGTCAGTTTTGCAAGAATTGGAGGAGAAGCAAGAAGCCAGGTGGTATTAGTTTTTTGTAAGTGATGATACATTAAATCTATTTCAGTAGTAAGGTGTGAGCAGTGTTGGACAGAGGTTAAAGCCGATAACTTTGGCAAGAGACTAGAAAGCATGACTTTCTTTTGGACAACATACACATTTCTTATTTTTTGCTTTTATCAGAATCTTAATGTGTTAATAGTTTTCTTGCAGCCATTAAGGCTTTGATATAATCAGTAAAGGAAGATGGATTTTTGGATGAACTTGTTATAGTATGCTTGATTCATCATTTGTGCAGCCTTGCCACACCTTTTGGAAAAACCAAAGCTTAAATAGGAATTTAGAATGGTATGGGGAATAAATGTTACTATTACAATAAGAATCGTTTCAGTTGCACACTCAACCTGGCCAAGGGAATGAGGTATAAGAGTTCTGAAGATCATCCCATTTGACATTTTTATAATGCCATACAACACATGGATGGAAGTGAATGGTTCATGTTGCTTAATAGAGAAGGAGATCAGTATGAAACAGTATGGTGTGATCTGAATTACATAAACAACAAACAATAGGACAATCTTCAACGTACTTAGAAGATTTGCTATTGACGAAGAAATCTAGGGTTTTCAGAATGGTTAGGTTTATCTGGTATTTGGGTAAACATATTGTTTATCCAACTTTGTTTGCTCCAGGGTGACTCCAATTCTATTTCCTTTTTACACATTCGTATTCCACTTGTCTCTCTCTTTATCTTGGAAATTAGTTTTTCTCTCTTTATCTTGGACTTTAGCTTGGAAATTAGTCCACACTCAATTCATTTCTAAGGATAATAAATCTTTACCATCAAGCTATTGCCAATTTTTCTTTCTTCAATTCTCTCTTTCTCTTTAAAGTAATTGAAGATCCATCAAATTAACTCCTAGTTGAGACCAAGCAAGAGAGGTAACTTGCTTGGTAAGAGTAGCAGAAGTGCAGTATGAGCAGCAGTTAGCTAATGAGACCAAAAAAAAAAATCCTGTGGAGTTCTTTCGATCTGTGGTCAGCAGAAAGAAGAATGATTTATGGAAGGATGGTACTGGTTGGAAAGAATGGTAGAATAATAATCACTGAGGAGAATATAGTAGAGATAATAAATGAGTAATTCATAAAGGCATTTCACCTCATGAAAGTAACATCATGCAGAACTTGAGAGCAGTTGGGGGGGGGGAACCACTGATGGTCAGTGAGCAGAACATACAAGGGCATTCTGAAGACATGTCTGACATGTCTTCTTATATATATCATAAAAGAAAAAGAACAAATTATTACAATTTGATTAAACATGGGGGTTAAAGGGTTTTAAGATATGTTCTTTCTTGTGGTTGTGTTAATATCATTTTTGTTCTAGGTGTTTATCAGAACTTTTCAGCTCCTCCCCCTTCATATATGAGGAATTGATTAAACTTGGTGTCATTACAAATGCACAACTTGAATGTCTTGAGGGAATGTTTCAGGAAGTTAACAACAGCTTTAACTTACCTCTTAGATTGGCCTAAGTTCCAAAGGAATGGATAGAGAGCAGAATTGTTCCACTTCAAAAGACTAAGACTTCGAATTACAGCCCAATCTGTTTATCTGGAGTTGTGGTAAATGTGTTAGAGACTAGTTCAGATAAGGATTCAGAATTGGGTTGACAACAGCAGCATTCTCTTTGATGGACAGCATGGGTTTGCTAAAGAAAAATTGTGTTTAGTAATCTACTTACTATTAACAAGGCAACAGGAGCAATGCACAAATTGCTCCTGTTGCCTTGATGGTGCATACATGATGGTATATTTAAATATAACTAAAACCTTTGATAGATTGTCACATGACAGGCTGGTAAGTAAAGTGGAGAAGATGGGATTGGTTAGTGGATTGTACCAGATTGGAGATTGGCTGTCTGATAGCTATCTAGTTGTGTATGGGGAGCAATATCCCAGAAGAGGAAAGTCACTACTGGTGTGTGTGTGTACCCTAGAGGTCTTCTTTGGTGCCAGTGTTGTTTAATTTGTATATAAATGATATTGGGAATGGCTTGAACGATGATATACAATTGTTTGCAGATGATGAAAAATTACGGGGTGTAGAATGGATGCTGTAACCTTGTAAGTGAACCTGAATAGACTTCTGGAATGGGAGAATAAATGGGACTACTAGTTCAACATAGCAGAGTAAGGTTTTAAAGTTTGGGAAGCATAGATGTTTCCCAAATGGATGTGAATGTATAAGTTTGGTGGGGATGTCTTAGAGAAGGCAAAAGAAATGAGAGATTTAGGGTTGTTGGTGGAAAAGGACCTAAAATTTTGGGGACATTTTGCTAAAATTATGAGGACATCACAGTGCATTATGGTGATGATGCAAAAAAACAGTGACATGCAGGAGTAAAGATGCTATGATTCCATTGTATAAGGCTTTGATCAGACTGCATATGAATTACTGTGCACAGATTTGGTCACTAGGTTTTCAAAAGCATGAAGAGATGTTGGAAAGGGTTCAGAGACAGTGGAATGTTGAGTTATGAAGACAGAATTTGGGAATGCAAATTGCAGTCTAGTGGATATTATTGGAAGGGTTAAGGGGACGTGGTAAGAGGTTATTACCCAATTAATGTGGATCAGATTTTTCAAAGAATGACAGGAGGAGATCAAGAAGTCATCCCTGGAAGCGGTATAAGGAGGATGTGAGCAGATGGGTAAGGAGTAGGTTTTTTTTGCATGGAGAGTTGTAGGTGTTCGGAATGCAATGCATGGAAGTGTAGTAGGTATGGAGACAATGAATGCATTCCAGTCATGGTATGATGAGCTGTTTATGTGATGGAAAACTTCCCGTGATGGGTTGTTTACTCCCTAGCGTTCTGATAATAAATATAATATGAACAATTGTGTAAAGATGGGGTTAAAATGCATTAGTCAACTCTTACCGTAGTGAATTTTAATAGAATAAATAGCATTAATGCTATAGGGCTTCAGTTGGGATCTTTTTTTGTGTGTGTGTATAAATGAGTGAAATTGCCTTGGGGAGAATTGATTGTGATGTGAGAGAATTGACTAACAGTCAATTCTCCCAAAAATAGTCCAAACTAATTATTTCTGACTGCCATTAAAAATGGATTTTTTTTTCTTTCTTGTTTTTAACAGAGAGTAAAGCGACCAGAACTAGGTGAAGTGGTAATTTTAGATGCTGATAATAATAAAGTGGAAACTCCTTTTAATGATGTAGATATCCTTCCTTCAGAAATAGTAAGTTTTTTTTTACAAACTATCTTTGAATAACTATATATATATATATATATATATAGTTGTGTGATTTAACTAATTATATCACTATGTGTGTGTGTGGTTATATACATTTTAAGTATTTTAAATGACTAAATTCCCACTAACAGTATTAGTGGGAAGCATTAAATTGCTAGTGCTGATCAATTTTAACCTTTTTTTGGAAAGGGGGGGATTTCATGTTGAAAATTAATGAAAAGTAATTAAGTTTATTTTATATATTTTTTTCCTTCATTAAATTTACTTAAGTGTAATTAGGATTCATATAACCATGTGAACCTTGTATAACGCAAGGTTCCACAGAAATGGCACATCATATAAATCGCGTTATGCGAGACTCAGATCACATAGAAAAAGTAGGGTTATGTTCAAAAAAAAAGAAATCGTTTCTTTTCTTTTTTTTTTAATTATATAAACAACAATGACATCCAATAAAAAAATATTTTTATTTAATTCAGGTTCATGTAAGTTAAGAAAACATATAAACTATGAAACAGAATACATAGTATAAACTTATAAAAATACAAATTGTACGTAAACTTCATTGCCCATAATGCATAAATGTTTTAGGCAAAATAAAATGAAGTGCATAATTTAATTGTCATCACTGTCTTCAAAACGAAGATTTGCTGGATGTTCTTATTTATGAGTGGCTGGATGGCGTTCATCACTTGAAATCTCTTGGACATCATTTGTATAATTCTCATTGCATACTTCAGCTGGTTTGGTTATCAAGAAGTCAGTAATAAGTCTTTACATGCCACTATGCTGCAATTTTTTATTAAGTTCATAATATGGAGCTAAACAAATATCCAATTGTCTTGAGAATTATTCTGGAATGCTCCATTGAGGGATCATTATCTGTAAAATAACTTCCTAACTTTCTTGCCAAGTCCAATCCTCCTGCTAATTTCTTTAAACTGAATTCTTTAACGGATTCATCACAATCAGAATCTTCAGTAGAACTTTCCCCGTCATTTGGTTTGATGTCATCTATTAATTGTACCAGTTCCTCCTAATTTAAATATATTTCCCCATCAATTAATTCACTAATTTCATTTTTTCAAAATCCCTCTAAGTGGCCATTGCTATAAAAGATAAAATTTTTACATCAAAAAGCATTACATATTGTATGTAACTCGCCAGAAAATAAAGTGCTTAGCTTGAGATTAACACACTAATGATTTTTAATGCACTTTCCTGGCAGAAAACGAAAACAGCTTTCAACAGTAAACACTTTATACTGTAAACAATTGACATACATGCATCAATTGTTTACTGTATAAAGGGTATTTCCCCTAATATAAATTCGCTACTTATAAACTGCATGCATGATATGGTAGGTGCAAATTTAACAAAGATAAAATTTGATTTTTAAGTCATGCAGTGAAAAATATATGAAAAGATAAAGGGTTACTACAATCTGTTGACCATGTTTTTATCAAAACTGCAATGTATAAGTACCGCGTTGAACAAGGGCTACTACAATTTGTAGACCGCGTTATGTCAAATCCGCATTGTATAAGTACCGCATTATATGAGGGTTACCTGTATATGATTGAGTCAATTGTGCCCATTTGTTCATGCAGTACTTGGACGGGCAATCGGGATAGGAAACAAGTAACTAGGAAAAGCCAAAATGTTAAAATATTAGGAACAGTTATATATTATTTATTATTATTAAGAGAGAGAGAATTTCAGGGAAGCCATACCTGTTCTTGAATTCATTCACGTTACTTGCACACACACAACATCCAATGGCAATCCGTTCCAATCATACACTGCTCTATGAGAAAAAAATCTAGCCTTCACCCCCTCTTGACAGCATTCATTCCCAACTTCCAAGAATGCCCTTGCATCACCCACCATAAAATGAAAAATTCCATCTACTGAAATTCTGTTTAATTCTTTCAGAAATTTGTAAGTCTCAATCATATCACTGTCCCCCACTCTCTCTCCTGTTTGCTAGTGTCTGCAGTCTACAAATTCTCAACCTGTCTTCATATTCAGTATTCCACAATCCTGATATCATTTTTGACACTCTCCTTTGCGCACTCTCCACTATATCAGAATCCCCACAGAAACCAGGAGACCAGACCTGCACACAATAGTCCAAGTTAGGTCTTATCAAGGCCTTGTATAGAGGCAAAATGGCATCTTTATCTTTACATGTGAATGTCTGTTTCAGCATTGCAATTATCTTTTGGACATTTGATTACTTCTGATACATTTGTAATGTAATTTGGACCTTTCGCTTGAATATTTTAAGATTTTGTGCCTGTGTGTGTGTGTGTATGTACACACACACACATGTAACCTTTTAAGGAATGCAGAGAACCAACCAGGGCTTCTGACCTAACATCCAATCCTCACATTTTCATGGTACACCCTGTTTAGGTATCTACTTGGCTACTGAACAAATAAGGATAGGCTTAGGCTGGCATTTTGGGATTTAGCTGACCAAATTGTATTCTTATTGGCTTAAACCACAATATAAAAATGATGGTACAATGACAGAATTTCATGTTGGCTGGGGCATTGCCAGGTTTAAACAAGGCCCCTGTTGTTTTCATCAGGGAACCAGGGCAAACAGTCAGCTACTGGAACAAATCCCAGAATACGTCCCAACTCAACATCAACAGAGTTCAAGATTGGTACTATCAATATAAGAAGCATCAATAGAAAAGAAATGGAATTAGAAGAAGAATTCGATAAGTACCAGATCAACATAATAGGCGTACTGAAACAAAGAAGATAAAAACAGGTGAGGTCTTTCTAAGTAATAGATACAAAATGTTATATTCAAGCAATAACAATCAGGAGAAAAGAATAAGCAGCCATGGTATTCAACACTAAATATGAGAATAACCTTCTTGAATGGAAGGCAATATCAAGTAGAGTGATGTGGGCAAATATCAGAATGTGCAACTAGACAATGAGATTTATTTGTTCTTGTGCTTGATTCTACCAAATAAGAAATGGAGGAATTTTTTGAGGTGTTAGAGAGGGCACCAGACTTAACAATTTTATTGTTCCTGGTAAGATTTATGGAAGTATGCTTGAGAAACAGCTAAGAACAATTGTGGAAGGGAAGCTTGGTGATTCAGACCAAATAGAGGTGGACAGGATCCGATTTTCACTTTAAGACAAATAGTTGAGAAATCTTGGGAATATAACAAGGATTTGTATTTTAAATTTTTGTTGATCTTGGAAAGGCATATGACAAGGTGCTTTTCAAAATGCTAGTTATGTGGTGCAAATGGGACATTATATTGAGCAATACATAGTCTCTATTTAAGCTGTAAGTCAGCAGTTAGAATTGAAAGAGGTACAGGAAGATGATTTGATGTTAAATCAGGATTAAAACAAGGATGCACATCTTCACTGTTATTCATTATCTATATTGTTTCTTTTATCATTTAAATAAGAATTCAGTAAAATAATCTTTTCAACACGTGTGTTTTGTGTTCCTAAATTCATAAATATGAATGCTGATCACCATGTAACCTTAAAAGAAAGAGTCATCATAATCCATGGAGATGTGACCCACAAGCAGTGCAGCCTCTATGGTAAACTAAAGATGCATAGTTCCATGTTAATTAATCAACTGGCCTTTTTAAGTTATTATTTTATTATTAATCAGTAAAATAATCTTTTCAACACATGTGTTTTGTGTCCCTAAATTCATAAATATGAATGCATTATCTATATTGGATCATATTATGAAGGAAACTGGTATTAAATCTGATATCAAGATTGGCAGTGTTAATCTTAGCTCTTTACTTTATGCAGGTGGGTTATACTTTGAATAAATTCAGTACAAGTCTGCAAGAGTCCCTGTCTAAATTGACTCCATTAATCTGTTGTAATAAATTTGGTATGAAAATCAGCTATAAAAAGACAAAGACAGTGAAAATAGGTAGAAACATTGAAAACATCAACTGTATCCTGAATGGTGAACTTATAGAACGAGTAAAGCATTTGCTGTTTAGGCAAAATATCTTGCCACTTTCTTGATATTTATTTTCTATGCTCTTGCCAAAGTTCTCCCATGACTTTTGTTTAGCTAGTTTTACACAGTGTTTAGCTTTCTTACATTTGTCTCTGTATTCTCTAAGAGCACAAGCTGACTTATTTACCAGGAACTTTTGATATGCTTAACCTTATTTTTTATTCAACATTAGAGGATATGTATTAGCTCTTTTGTTCCATCATAATTTTTGAATTGTTTCTACCAGTGGTGGAAGTCCTGGTAGAAACAATTCATCAGTTTGTTAGCGCTTCATGTACAAGTTTTTTGTTCTCCAAAGATGCTGGTTTGAAATCTGGCAAAATAGTTACACCTTAATTAATCTTGTATATTTTGTTTTCTTATGGTATTGTGGTGCCCACTCTCTTTGGTGAAGAAAAGCTTCAGAAAATTTATTTATTTGATGGTAGCACAGGGGAAAGGCAAGGGTCAATCATTGAACAGTGCATTTGTCAAAGGTCATGAGGGCTAGATTTTTCACTTGGTGCAGTGATGGCTGAGTGGAATGGGTTTGGGGTATCATCGTCAATAAATTAGTTTAAATGAATATTGTTACCATTGTGTCTTATCTCCTGTACAAGCCATACTCTATGAATTGCCTGAATAATAATAGTAGTTAAGCATATATTATCCACTTCAATTATCTTTGTACATTTCATTTCTCTTGGTTTCCTCATTTAATAATTTTGGAAGTAATGTATAGGCATCCAGAACATCCTTATCTTCAGTTTCAAATAGCCTTCATGATGTTCAGTTTTTAGTATGATAGTAGAATCCAGAACATTTTACCACCTTTATGATATTTATGTTTTATATTCTTCCTATTCTCAAAATCTTCCTATTACTTTAATTAGATACTTTTACTCATAACTTAGCTTTCCTCTATTTTATATGTATTCTTTAAGCATATGCAGATTTGCTAATCATAGAACTATCTGTATGATTACTTCTGTTATGATTATATAGCTGACAAAAATTTTTAACTTTCATCATTTTTATTTCATTATGTTACATTAATTTGTATTTGATAAACCTACTGTTTATTTCTTTTAAATTTAAATAATGTTTAAAAAATGCAGGTTTCCATGTTAAAGCGTAGTTTTAAAAATCCAAACATGGTACTTGGAGATGGTGTTGCTCGAGCATTTATGAGGGCACTAGTTCGATTAATTGGAGGATATCGAGAAGCACTGAAGGTTACACCCGGAGAAAAAATTAGTTTTCAGTCAAAAGAATTTGTTCAAACTCGTCCTTCCTCCTTTCAGCCTTTTTTAGAAAAAATGCTTCATTTGCAGATATTCCAACAAGTAAGTATTTCCGGATTGTTTATTGTTATTTAAGTATATTTTATCTGGATTCTATACTTGTATATAGAATCTGGATAAAAATACAAAAAAAAAAAAAGTTATTTTTTTTTAAAATTAATTTAAAACATAATTATAACAAAATGCAGTGATTAAATATTTCCTTTTTAATAAGCTGTAGGCCCACCTCTGAACCACTATCATAGTCTATGCAGCACACTTTTTATGCACTTTGATAATTTCATGGGAAATGAATATCCAATTTTCATGCTGGGCTGTCTTGATTTCTGCCAATGGTACTGTCTTCAAGGGAACATTTTCTTCTCACATGTCATTTGTTTCATACCACTAGTGTTCAGTCAGGTTTAGATCAGGACTCTAAGCTGGCATTAATAGTAGCATAAAAATAAAACCACTGGATCAGTTTTGTACTGTGCTTCAACAGAAGATGTATTTTTGCTCATAATGTTTGCTGAAATTGCCACCTCTAGATTCTCCCACCAAGGATTGATTTGGACAAAAAATAAAAAAATAAAATTCCTTCCTGATGCCGAATCAAAATTAATTTTAAAGCCGCATTTGGGGGGAGTGGCATGTTTTAGTATATAGGATAAAGTTATATTATAAAGATCCTTTCTGTTGGCCATGTGGCCTGCACATGGCCAACACAACTTTTGAGACTAATTAGCCTAAAAAAAAAGCCAGGAGGATCTAAAGACATATCGAATTCATGCATTAATATTATGAATAATATTGAAAATATTTTGAATAAATGGTCAAGAGTGAATGTATATGGAAATATTTAGAATATATGCACTATTAGCACATACTATTGTTGACAATGAAGCAGAGAAATTCCAAAACCAAAATTAATATTTTTTGTGTGGAGGATTTTTAGATGCATTGAATAAGAAAATGCTGAAGAAAAGTGTGGAGTTGTATTATTTCAGTGAAGTTTTTTCATCACTGAAGTTTTCAGTGATGTTGTGATAGCTGTGATATTAGAATCAGAGTTGTTTTTGAAAATAATGGGGACATTTATTTTATTTTTAGTATATTATAAGTTTTTGGAGTGTTTGCTAATTTATTTGTAAGTCCTTTTATTCATCATCATCATCAAATTCCTGCCATGTACCCTCAAGGGGTGTACAGGATATGACAGTACTACATGAAAAACTTACATCATTACTAACTTCCTATCTACAATTTTCCTCCAAATCAGTCTGTTACTTGTCAAGACTCCAACATTATCAGATCTTATATTTCTATCGTCTAAGGCACTTTGTACCGTATCAATCCACCTATATCTTGGTCTTCCTCTGGGTCGTTTTCCTGCCAACCTGGCAGAGAACACTTGTTTTGCTAATCTTTCCTCTCCCATTCTATTTAAATGACCTTACCACCTGAGATTAGCTCTGATAACGCATTCCTGGATGCTGACAATGTCAAGTTCTTTCCTAATATCCTCATTTTTTATATGATATTGCCATCGATGCCATCTGTTCATGCCTTGAATCTTTCTCAGGACTCTCATATCTGCGGTCTCTAGTCTTTGGTCAAGTGTTTTACTTCTGACCCAGCTCTCAGATCCATAAGTTAAAACTGGTTTGAACACTGTCTTGTATACAGCTAATTTAGTGTTCCGACTAATCTCTATTACTCCATATGAATTTATTCAATTGACTTCCCACCATACCAGCTTTGCTGATTCTGTTGTCTATTTCTATATTTAATTTACCATCTTCAGTAAAAATCGTGCCTAAGTTGCTGAAATGTTTTACTTGTTCCACAGGTTCTCCATTCACAACACAGTTGACATTTTCAATGATTCTCCCTATTTTCATTGTCTTTGTCTTTTTATTGCTGACCTTCATACCATATCTATTACAACAGCTATTCAATTTAGTCAGAGAATCTTGCAGACTTGTAGCGGATTTATTTAGAAGTATAACATCATCCGCATAAAGCAAAGAGCTGACATTAACATCTCCAATTTTGTTATCAGGTTTAATACCACTTTCCTTCATAATGTGATCCACATAGATAATGAATAACAGAGGGGATAATGTACATCCTTGTCTCACACCAGATTTAACATTAAACCATCTTCCTGTACTTCCTTCAATTCTAACTGCTGACTTACAACTCAAATAAAGACTAAGTATTGCTTGATATAATACCTCATTGACACCATATAACTGCAGCGTATTGAATAGCTTCTCTCTTGGCACCTTGTCATATGCCTTTTCCAAATCGACAAAACTTAAATACAGATCTTTGTTATATTCCCAGGCTTTCTCGACTATTTGTCGTAAAGTGAAGAGCTGATCCTGACAGCCTCTATTTGGCCTGAATCCAGCTTGTTCTTCACCAAGCTTTTCTTCCACAATTCTTCTCAACCGTTTCTCAAGTATACTTGCATAGATCTTGCCAGGAACACTCAGTATGAAATACTGAGTAATTACCTCTGTAATACCTCTGTAATTCTCACATTCAGTTTTATTTCCCTTTTTATATGTGGGTACTATGAGAGCTCTACTCCGATCATCGGGAATTCGTCCCTCTGTCCAGGCTTTCTGAACTATGCAGTGCAGCCACTGTAAGACTTTTATACCACCATACTTCAGCATTTCTGGTCGAATATCATCTACTCCTGCTGCCTTTCCACATTTCAAGCCTTTGATGGCTTTTTCTACTTCAAGTATGGATATGTATTCCTGACTGCATGCCTGGTCAGTGTTTTTTTATCACTGTGCTGTCATCACTGCTTGTTTCATTTAGTAGTTTTTCAAAGTAATTACTCCATACTTCACGGATATCTTTTTCTCCTGTTTTCATGTCACCTTTATCATCTCTAACTCCTTTTACAGCACTCTTTCCTCCATTCCTAAGCTTCTTCAACAACTTCCAGAATATTTTGCCACCTTCTTGATATTTATTTTCTATATTCTTGCCAAAGTCCTCCCATGACTTTTGTTTAGCTAGTTTTACACACTGTTTAGCTTTCTTACATTTGTCTCTGTATTCTGTAAGAGTAAAAGCTGATTTATTTGCCAGGAACTTTTGATATGCTTTCTTCTTTTCTTTCACTGCCTCTTTAACTTCCTGTGTCCACCAGGGAGTTCTGATTTTTTTATCCTTGCACACAACCTCACCACATGCCTCTCTGGCAGAATCAATCAATGTTTTCTTCGGAGTTTGCCACTGAATCTCCAAGGCTTGATTCCTGTTCTCAAACTCTTTCATTTTCTTTTCGATAATCTTTCTGTATTTTAGTCTACAGTTCACATCTGAGTGCTGCTCAACTTTTATTCGCTTTAAAACTTTCTTACATGTTATTCTTTTCAATATGAAATTCAATTTTATCCTGCTCAAGACTAAATAGTGATCACTTCCAATTTCAAATCCTCTGTACACTCTGGTGTCCTGCACCAGGGAGAAAATATCACTATCAACAATAACATAGTCAATGAGACTTTTCTTATTCCTAGCCTCTTCTCTCCATGTGAATTTGTGCACATTTTTATGTTGGAACATGGTGTTAGTAATAACCAGTCCATGTCCTGAGCAGAAATCCAACAGATATTTGCCATTATTATTTGCTTTGCTCTTTTCACCAAATTTTTCCCAAATATTTTTGTATGTTTCGCAATCATTTCCTACTCTGCTATTTAGATCTCCAACAAGGACCAACTTTTCCTTTTTCATTGTGTCAGTTGCTTTTTCTAAAGCATCAAAAAATTCCTCCACTTCTACCTTAGTAGAACCTTCTGTGGGACCATAGGCACAAATAAGTCTCATTGTCCAGTTCCCCATTCTCATATTTGCCCACAAGACTCTACTTGAGACTGACTGCCATTCAAGAAGATTAGCCTCGTATTTTGTGTTGAATACTATGGCTACTCCTTCTTTTCCTTGATTGTCATTGCCTGAATATAACATTTTATATTTATTGCTCAGAAAGATCTCACCAGTTTTGGTCTTTTTTGTTTCAGTCACCCCTATTATGTCGATCTGGTACTTATCTAATTCCTCAGCTAGCTCCATTTCTTTGCCATTCAGGCTTCTTACGTTGATAGTACCGCTCTTTAACTCTGGTGATGTTGAGTTGGGGTTTGTTTTCAGATTTGTTCTAGTAGCTGACTTTTCGCTGTTCGCCCTGGTCCCCTGGCGAAAACAACGGGGGCCTTGTTTAACAAGGCGACGCCCCAGCCAGCATGAAATTTTGTCATGTTGTACCATCATTTTTTATTTTCGTTTAACCAATAAGAATACAGTTTGGTCGGCTAAATCCCAAATTGCCAGCCTATCCTCGTTCGTTCAGTATCAAAGTAGATACCCAACAGGGTGCACCACGAGAAGGTGAGGATTGGACATTAGGTCAGAAGCCCTGGTCGGTTCTCCGCATTCCTTTAAAGGCTATGTGGAGGTCTCCTGCAATTTTTGTTTGTGGAGTTTGCATGACATGTGCTAGTTGCAAAAGGTCCTTTACTGGATAAAATGTGAAATAGAATAGTTGGAGAAGCACCTGGCTGAAAGCAAAAGAAGGGCGAATTGCAAGGGCAGAGAGAAAGTGAGTGAGTGAAAGAGATGATTATTTTGCAAGATTAAAAAAAAAGAGTTGCATATAAGTAAATAAAAAGCGTGAGAGAGTAAAGATTGTGAGTCTACTGCTATGTTATGCTAGAGGTGAGTTTGAAAAGAGTCATGATTGCAGATAGGTCATTGCAGGATGGTGTAGACTTACACATGGCAGATGGTTTGTGTTTGGATGGTTTGAGTTTGGTGTCATAAAATAGAGAGTTTGGAAGTGTGGTGTTAGGGAACTAGAGTATTTGGGAAGATGCAGAAGCATGAGGACAAGTATCCTAGAGATGGGCAAGTGGAGAATGAATACATCATACTGAATGCTGCTTCTCTGATTCTGAAATCGAGTGGGATCTTCAACAGAAGGCATGAGAAAGTTTGCAGAACAAGGATGGGGTGGGATACTGCATTTTATGTATACTGCTGCCAGAAGCATTTAGAATAAATTAGAAGAATTTTTGGTTAATTCAACTTGGTCAAAAGTTTGTCGTTAGTGAAACTTGGTTGAAGGATGATGATGAGGGAACACAATGGAGAGAGGGGGGGGGGTTGCTAATGACAGCAGAAAAGCCAAAAAAAGAGTGAGAGTGCATCAGGATGCAGAAGGCAGTTCATTTAAAGCTGTGTTATCGTATGGAGTAGAGGAAATAAGAGAAAATATAGGGTGATCAAAATTAAAGTATTCCTGTTAAAGATCTTGTGGAGTGCCACCCAGTGATCCAAATACATTTTGTGTCATGCAGAAGCAATATCTGAGAAATAAAAAAAAATAGTCCCAAAATTCACCACCAGGGATGCTGTGTGATCTAGTAGTAATATTTCTAGATGTAGTATTATTTCTGTGTGTGTATTCAAAGTGAATAACACATTGTTATTCACTTCCATTATGCATTCATGGGCTGTACTGTTCAATGTGCTGTCCTTCCCAATATGCCACAAACTGCATCCTTTGCACAGTGTGTTCAATGGCAGAATGCAGCTGGTTGGGACTGGTGTTGCACATGTGCTGCATTATGCTCTCTCTTTCAGCTCAGGCAAGTTATTGGGATGATTCCGATAAACCCTGTCTTTGAGAAATCTCCAGATCCAGAAATCACAGGATTAGATCAGGTGAATGAAGCAGCCTTACAGTGGAAAACACATGACTGATCACTCTGACTTTCTGTAAAATGTTCTCAAAGAACCTCCTGTAGTCAGTCAATGTGTGGAGGGGACCCCATCCTGCATGAAAATGACTGAATCCATGTACAACTGCTGCTGTAGCTTTGCACAACAAAATTGTTTATCATATCATGATACCTCTCAGCAGTAACTGAGCAGGTCACATGACTCGACTAGCAAATGTCATCAAAAAAAAGAATGGTCTAGTGATAAATGAAGCTATAAACCTGCACCAGACAGTAACCTTGAGTGAATTCAAGGAATTTGTTGGATTGCAGGCAGGTTTTGCATAGCTCATACCCATCAGTTGTGGGTATTCACAGCTCCATTCAGTTGAAAGTGAGCCTCATCTCTCCACAATATCATCCATAACCACACAACGTCCAACTCCACTCGAGCAAGAAATTTTAAAGCGAATGTCAGTCGACTTCTGAAATCCTGCAAGCATAGCTGTGTCTGGGTGATCTTGAATGAGTAGAAATGCACAATATTCCATAGCATTTATTTTCCTGACAAGTGTGTAAGGCACATCGATGTGTCTTGACTAGCACTAGCACTGCAGGAAACATGTTGTTATTCATGGCCTGCTCCAGAATGGCTGTAGCAACTTTATTCACTTGTTTCAAAATGATTAGTTTGCAACCTCTGCCAGATCTAACTCCCAACAGTCCCCTTCTTCAAAACAACTTTCAATTGTTGCAGAGCACATGGAGATAGTGAGCCTCATCACCATTTCTTCAGGTGACAAAATTTTTGGAGTGAAGCAACAGCTGCAATTGTTTTGGTAGTACAGCTTCATGAGCAAAGCACATTGGGATAAGGTTAGTGCCATCACTGTGGATGGTATTAACAACCAGAATGAAGTAAAAAAATCTCAAATCCATCTTTTTAAACCCTCTTGGTACATGCCGAGTTGCGTGATATGCACATTCCAGGCATTTGGTGTTTACGGTGTCCCTGGTGATGAATTATGGAACTACTTTTGTTTTCCTCGGATATCACTTACGCGTGATGCATAATGTATTCCTGCAAAGTTTTGCACCATTTGGAATGGTGCTCCACAAGGCTTTAAGCAGGGATGCTTTAATTTTGATCACATTATATATAGTTGGTTGCTGCTGTGTGCCAGAAAATTTAAGGGAGAATGTGGATGCTATGCATCAGGAAATTAGAACAGTGAGTTCAGGACGAATAATTATTATGGTGGAATGATCACAAGGAGGGAAAAAAATGGAATTCATACAGCTACTAAGGGATAATTACCTAAAGTAATATATATTGGAGGGGATTTGTGGTTCTAGAGTGCTAGATCTGGTGGCAGCATCAAAGAGCCTGACGATAATCAAGAGCCACATTGTTGCCAATTGGGGAGCGTTATTGTGGGGTTTATGACCTGGGAGATTGCCAGACATTCAAAATTTTTAGTTAAGAAGGAATGTGTGCAAAACTACAAAGTAAGTGATTATAACAAAAGCAGCTTGGGTAGTGCATGGATAATGGTAAGGGAGTGTTTGAAGAAAGCATTGTCAGACCATATACCCAGAGTCAAGAGGATAAATCAGGTAGGAGTTAGATGGAGGAGCAATATCATTAAGCAGAAGTGGAGAAAAAGTTGTGGAGGTTATATGAAGAGAAAGGTGATCTGTATGGTAAGGAAGTTGAAAGCTGATTACGAACAGAAAATAGCCAGTGAGACCAAAGGAAATCCAGAGTTCTTTCACTGTGTGGCAAGTAAAAGGAAGAATGATTTTGGAAGGATGAATGATGAGAGCTGATGGTAGGGAGATAATAGAATCAAACAAAATAGTTGAACTACTGAGTGAATCATTTTGAGGGGTTGTATACTTTCTATGTGGAGATACTGCCAGATGTGACATCGAATTGATGTGAGAATAGAGGTAGAAGATATTACAGAACCTTAATGCAAATATGTTCATGTAGTTAGATGTTATATCAGATCGTGTATTATGAGAATGTGCAAATGAATTAGCAGCTTCTCTGACCAAGCTGTTAAACCTAATTATTAAGCTTCAGTTCTAGGAGGGGGGGGGCACCTACAGAATGGTTTTGTTGCATAAAAGAGGGCTCCAAGACAGAAGTAGCATTATAAGACATTTTATAAGCTAGTCAGTACCTCAGATGTGGTGGTTAAGGTATTGCAGAAGTTAGTGAAAGGCAGAATTCAGGATTGGGTGAACAGAAATATGGTACTCTGTACAAGACAGCACGCTGTTTTGTGAGATCTTGCTTTAGTAATTTGCTCACTTTTTTTATAATGAAGTGATGCTTAAGTTGGATAAGAGAAATGGCCACAGTGATACTGCTGGACTTTGTGATAGCATTTGATAAGATATCATGAAATTCTGCTATATAAATTGGAGCAAATGGGAATGGATGTGAAGCTAGTGATTTGGATAAGAGTATGGCTGAGTGTCGGACATCAAAGAATAGTTTTCTAATATGTATCTTCAAGGGATTGTTCAGGATATTATGATATAACATGAAGAGTTTACATCATTACCAAATTCCTATTGTCAGTTGTGATGATTCAGATGTGAATGCTTTTAAGAAAATGGAGAAGAGGAACTTGCTTTACAGATAATTTCTCAGGAAATCATTATTCCTAAAAACTTCATTTAGTCCATTTTTTCAAAAGAAAACAACATGGTTCAATACAAAATAGGTTTTCAGGAAATAAAGTTTTAAATTGTCATTGCTTCTAAGAGTTTTTAATTTAATTTAGTTTGATCTTTTAAACTGTGTGAAATGGATACAAAAAATATCTAAAATGAAATTTATTAAGAAGCCAAGTTTTTAATTTAAAGGGAAAAAGTTTTAACTATGCAGTCATAATGAGATGTGATAAATTTATGTATTATTAAAATGGTGATAGTGACCTAGCACCATAATAAAAAAAAGCTTTACATTTTACTTAAGTATTTGAAAATTGGAGCAGAATTTTTCTTAAACTACAAATGCCAAAATAGAAATATTTTGTTTTGAAATTAATGTAAAAAAAGTGTTTATATATTATTAATTTTAAAAATGTAAAATATTTAACTATTAAATATTTGACATTATCATTCAACTTTCCAACATGTAATTTTACTAGTTAATCTTTTAGAGATATTTTAAAAAAAAATCTATACATAATTTTAATGTAAAAATTATGTAAGACATACTTTTTAATTATTTATGATTTTGAAAGACGATAAGTGAATTTATTTTATGCAGTTCATTGAAGGTCGTTTGGAAATGTTGAATGCTGGCATAGGTTTTAATGATGAATTTGAATTTGAAGTGAATACATATGAGGATAAAGCTAGCAGTCGATTAAGAACTCAGTATGAAGGATGGCTTTTAAATATGAAGGTAAGTGCACATCATCTTTAAATTTTAATTTCATCTATTTTGTGTGTGCAGACACCCACAGTGTGGGTGTCTGCACACACATTTCCCCCAGTTATCTGGTATTAATTTTAAAAGAAATATTCATATCTTTTAAAATGAATACCAGATAACCTGGGGAGGGGAGAAAGAGAGCTCTGTATAGTTTCTAAGGAATGCATATAACTTACTGCTCTCTTGACCAATGTCTGTTCCCCACATTCAAGTGAGAGTTACACTACACATTGGATCATTAGAAAAAGCAGCTAAATAAAGAGAAACTTGTTCAGGCTGGAGACTTGAACCAGTTGGAAATAATTTCCACCTAGGAAAACAGAATGTTTGAAAAATTTTGAAATAAATCAGGCCTAATGGTCATTGTATATCTTCTGTATTTCTACTCAAAACATAAATAGTCATTAATACCCTGTTCTTAAAAATGTACTTGAATTCACATTGAGAAAGCACACTGTAAACAAGGAAAAATCTTACTTATTTCATTATTCCCTAATGTCAACATGTCATGCATACTTGGTACACTTCCTCATGGTTGTTTGAGTTTTAAATCAATGTCAATCAGCTTAATTGATACAGTTCACCTGAAAGGCTTCCAACTGTTTGAACATTTTCCGTTATTTTCCATCACCTGTGACATAGTAAAGATTATTGGACACATATATTCACAAGAATCAAAAACAAACACTTTTATTATTGCAAATATATTAGCTAGAAATTAACAGGCCATCATCAGTGCATCAACATAATCACAAAGTGAAGCTGAAACAAAGAACGTTAATCCTGTATACAGAGCTGAGCCACATGCGTTTGGAATGCCACCATACAGGTGGTTACAAAATAAAATGAGATTACAATTAAAGATAAAATTAAAATTTGAAATACAAGAAGTAAATTTCAAGAAACTATCAAATCACCAGGTGCTTATCATATTTATATCAAAGCTACCCATGCTCTCTTATGCAATCAACCGTGAGCTGCCAAATGTGATCTTGCTCTGAACACTCATAACATCTCCTTTCTTCAAGAAACAGTATCCTTTATCTTAAACACTGACCTTTTCATTTGGTTTTAGACTTATGTAGACAGCTTCTTCAGCAACTGTACAATAAAAAGACATCCTTGACTGCAAGTTTTAATTCACTTGCTCAAGAGCAAAAACCAACTAATGTCAACCTGGCGACAAACAGATAGGTTGTCGATGTATCTGGACATTCTCTCATTCCTGCAGAAGCTTCAGCACTCTTCTTCTTGGCTTCCCGTATCAGGCAATTGTTTGCCTGTAACGTTTTTCAAGGGTTTAAAAAGTCTTCTGCCCATCTCCTCCTGGATATTCTTCTTGATCAGTGTTCCCTTTGGTTTATATTTCCAACCAATATTTGTCCATCTATCCTCATTCATTCTTTCTATGTACTTTTTCCAGTTCTTTCTATAGTTTGTGATGTCTTCTGTTGTGTTAATTATGGATAACTGTTTTCTTATTTCTTATCTTATCTATTCTTTTATAACCTGCAGGCAGTCTTAGGAACTTCATTTCTGCAACTTCCACTTATCTTTTATCTCGTCCCCCCCCCCAAGTCCATGTTTCACTGTCATATTTCAGAATTGGTTTGGCTATTATTTTATGTAGTTTTATTTGGGTTGGTCAATAGACATCTGTTTATTGAAGTGTCTATTCAAAGTTCCAATGGCTGCTAGGAATTTTTGCTTTTTATATGCAATGTTGATTTCTCTATTGGGGCTTAGGTAATTTCCTAGATATTTAAATTTGTTTTCACTTGTTCTATTACTTGTTGTGGATGACTAGTTTGCATCTTCAAATTTCTTTACCTTGAAATGCTATTGATTTCGTTTTATTTATTGAGATTTTCACATCATGCTGTTCTATTGTTTTGTTCGATACATGTAGATTTTTCTGTAATTGGTCTTCATTTTCAGCAAAAATTACTTGATCGTCAGCATACAAAAGGCTGGTTAATTCCTTATTTCCTATTTTAATTCCTATGATTTTGTTTTACCTTCATTCTCTTGAAATTTTTTTCCATATATATATATATATATATATATATATTGAAGAGCATTGGTGATAATCCAATTTTTTGGATTGAACCTCTATTGGTTTTAATTTTTTTGGTTGTTTCATTATTAATTTTAATAATATAGCTTTCTTTCACTGTATTTGCTATTGCTTTTTTGGTTTGAGGTGGAGCTTTCAATTCATACAGTGTATTGATTAATTTTGTTCTGTTGATTTGATCATATGCTTTCTCATAATCTAGGAA
The DNA here is from genome assembly GCF_054136105.1 of Typopeltis vanoorti. Classification (NCBI taxonomy): domain Eukaryota; kingdom Metazoa; phylum Arthropoda; class Arachnida; order Uropygi; family Thelyphonidae; genus Typopeltis; species Typopeltis vanoorti. The sequence continues at coordinate 63,930,094 of NC_143556.1, forward strand.
GGCCATATATGTTGGCGGGTTAAATTCTATTCTTTTTTCTATAATTTATTTGATTGTAAATGTGGGATCTTTGCAGGATCTTCCTTTCCTAAAGCCACATTGTTCTTTTCCAATAATTTCCTCTGCCCATGGTGTTAATTAACACCATGGGCTGAGGTATATATAATTAATAACTTAATATATAATTAAGTTATATATAATTAATAACTTTTAATTATATATAGATATATTTTATAGCATGTATTTAATAAAGATATTCCTCTGTAGTTTCCTCAATCCTTTGTTTCCTTTTTTGAATATGTTTGACTATTGCTGTCTTCCATTCTTGTGGGATGTTTCCTTCTTCCCATATTCTGTTTAGAAATTTAATTAATCTTAATTGAAATGGTTTAGAGCTGTATTTGTATAGTTCTGAATTTATTCCATCTTCTCCTGTAGCTTTTCTATTTTTTAGTTTTTCCAATATTTTCTTTAGATCATTTAGCTGTATTGGTTCTTCATTTGTTTCTTGACTTATTACTTGTTTTATTCCAATTTGATTATTATTGTTTAGAAGCTGGGTGTAGCGATTGGTCGTTGGAGAGGCTTCTAATTGTAGATTATCCTTTGTTTCTTGAGTCATTTTTTAATGATTTTATAGCTCTTTAGTTGAGGTCCATTTGTCATGCTCTAATCTTGATATAAATTTTTCCCAGTCTTGTCTTCTGATTTTCTTGGTTTCTCTTCTTGTTATTGCTCTGATTCCTTTATATTCTATTTCATTTCCTATGGTTCTGTCGTTTAACCATTTAAAGTAGATTTCTTTTTTCTTTCTTATTAAAGATTCTATTTCTGGGTTCCAGGTTCTTAGTCCTTTCCTTTTTCTTTGCAGTTTTGTTCCTATGCCTTCATATGCTGCCTGTTTTACTATTTGTCTAATGTTTTGCCATTCATTTTCTATATCTGTATCTTTATATGATTTGTAAGTCTTCTTTGATATAGTTCTCTGATACTATCTTGCTGTAACAGTTTTATTTTTGTGTTTTGTTTTTGTGTTCTTCTTTCTTTCTATTTCTCTTGTTTGGGATTTTAATATTACTGATTAATAAATGGTGGCCTGAGTCAATATTGCATCCTCTGTATACTCTGCAATTTCTTACCAATTTCTTTATTTTTTCACCCACTATTATATAATCAATGATGATTTTATATCTTCTGGCTTCCCATGTATATTTATGTATATCTTTATGTTTAAAGAAGCTGTTGGTGATTTTCAACCTATTATAGGCCACAAATTCCCTGAGTTCTCTTCCATTGTTATTTATGATGTTTTCTCCTTGATTACCTATTAAATCTTTAAATATATTTGATTCAATTCTAACATTGAAATCGCCTGCAATGATTAAGTAATCTCGTTTATTTGTGTTCTGAATTACGTTTTGGAGGTTTTTATAGAATTCTTCTGTTTCAGATTTTTTTTACCTTCTTCAGGTGCATATATGATCTATGATTATAATAAATGTCTTATTTAAGTCTAGCCATTATTATTCTTTCAGAAATCCAGTTATATGATTCGATTTTGTCTTTCCATTTATTGCTGATCATGATGGCTATACCTGCAGCTGCTTGTTTTTTGTTGGGTACTCCACTGTATATTAAACTGCAGTCCTGAAGTTCTGTAGAGCCTTTTGATTTTTTCTTTGTTTCTGAAATTACTGCTATTTCTATTTTTATTTCTGTTACAGCTTTTTTGTATTTCTTCGATCTTGTGATTGATGCCTCTTATGTTTTTACTGTTCCGATCTGTATCCAGTTCATAGTCTTTTTTTCCACTTCTGTTTTGTCAGCTGGACTGGTTACCAACTATCTGCAACCATCCACTTCAGCACTCATAATATTATTATGCTATAATGCCAAAAAAAAAAAAAAAATTCCATACCTGGATTTCCTACATAACATTCAAAGAAAGTTAACCACCCTCTCAAGTGATGATACTAATAAATGTTGCCTAGAAGTCTCCTCAGTACTACTCAGTGCCAACCCCCCCCCCCCCCAAAAAAATCTCCAGCTGAAAATAATGCCCTAAAATCCTTGAGACATAATAGCCAGCTCACCTAACTAAAACTGACTACAGTCTTTCCTTTGTCAGCTTTAGTTATGGTGAGCTGATAAAGGAAAGTGCATCAGAAATGTTTGGTGGGTACATCAGAAAAATTTCCATTCTCTTACAAGATCACTTAGAATCCTACCAATAGTCAAATCAACAAACTTAATTCCTTACTTAATCAGCTGGAATGAAACCATCAAAAAATTTGAAGACTCATTTTGGAAGAATGCTTTTCTATGGCTGGCCCACCAAAAATCCATGAAGGAGTCCTAGTCAGACCCATAGTTGACTGTATAGATGCCCCACCTATTGCCTAGCCAAATTCCTAGCTCATCATTTGAACTCCCATACAGCCACATACACAAGTCTCTGAAAAATTCATCACAATTTTTGACGAAAATAAAACAAACCTAACCCTTCAGCTTACAGACATCATAGTCAGTTTTGACATGCAGTCCTTATTTACTAGTGTATCTCTTGCTGACCCCTTCAACTGTTATCAGAGAAGTTCCCTCCAAGCATTGTCACACTGTTTGATTTTTTTTCTACAGATATGGGAAGTCCTTTGTCACCTGCACTTGCCTACTACTTACAGCATCTTGAAGAATTTCCAGTAGAGCATCTTTGTTCTTTGATACAACCTCGACCTTCCTTTTAGGCACACTATGTGGATGATGTGTTTGCCATCTGACCGGACTCGGAATCATCTTTACCGAATTTCTTAACCAAAATCAACAGCTTACACTCATTCATCACCTTCATCATGAAAAAAGAAAAGGATGGAAAATTAGTCTTCTTGGATATCTTCCCTTCCCATATCCCATCTGAAATACTTACAACATCTGTTTGCCTCACAGGCTGCTACATACAACAAGATTCAGCCCATCATCTAGTCCAAAAATTAAGCATCTTCCATTCTTTTCTCAATAGATCAAATGTAATCTCCAATTTATAGGAAATTTAAACACATGCTGTACACATAACAAGCCTAACCCCCAAGAATCTTGAACCTATATAGAAAGTCCCTATTCCATACATTGCAAGCATCTTGGAAGCAATTGCAAAGATCTTGTAAATATAGTTCCTACATTCTTCCTTATCAACAGAATCTTGTTGATAAGGAAGAATGTAGGACTTACCATCCATGAAAAATAAACAATCCACCTCCTCCTTCCCTGGTGCTTACCATGGAAGGAGGATGTTCAGTTGAAACATGGCTGCAAGAACATCTGTCTTATATCAACAATAAGCATAAAAAATCTGACCTTGCTCAGCATTTTTTTTTCAATATTTATCCCACGCACGAAAGGCAGAAGCTATAGCAACAAATGCCATGTGAGAACAGGGTCAGGATACAGTGATCTGTTGATATTCTTGAACTGTCAAAGATTGTAGACCTTTGAAATTCTTCACAAGGGAGGCTGTTACACAGATTTGAGGTGAAAGAAATGAAAGGTGACTAGTTGGTTCATTGAGTATGCAGCTCAGCTGTAAAATGATGCTATGCAACTGTAGTATGAGAATTCCTGTAGATCTGGCAGAAATATGAGTCATAATGGATGCTAGTTCTTCTACAGATATTCCATGGGAATATCTGTAGAAGAGACATAATGCAGAAATCGATCCTCTGTGGGATAGTGGCTGAAGAGAGAGTCTGTAAGAGAAGTGTCATTTATCAACCAGACTGCCCTTTTCTGAACAGCATCAAGAATTTTTAGGGAGGTCTTGGGTGTACCATTCCATATGTGAGAGCAGTATACCAATGTTGGTCGGATTTGGAATTTGTACAGAGTAAGTAATTGTTTGGCAGAGAAGTACTGCCTTGACTGCAAAAGGATGCAAAGTATTTGTGGAAGCTGTTAATTCTGTAGAAGTGATATGATTGTGCCAGGAAAAGTTTGGAATAAGAGTCAGTGTGAGACAAGAGAAGCAAAGAAAATCTGAAGTCTTCTTCTTCATCTATGATCTCTTGTGCTTTTAAGCGTCGAGATTTTGCCAAAGAGATTTCCATGCCGTCCTGTCCAAGGCTTGTTGTTTTGCTTCTTTCCAGTTAATTCCCTTCTTTTCCAATTTTTCTTTAATTTCCTTTTGCCAACCTTTCCTGGGTCTGCCTTCTTTTTCCTATTTTCTTTCGTATACAGTTTTTGCTATTCTTCCTTCTTCCATTCGATTAAGATGCCCAAACCACCTCATTTGGGTTTGTATTATGAATTGATTCAGAGGTGCAACTTGAAGGCTGTCTCTTATGGTTTGATTTCTTATTCAGTCTAGTCTTGTTTTTTGTGCCACTTTCCTAAGATATTTCATTTCAATTGTTTGTAGTTTATTTGTGTTTTCTGTTGTTAAACACTGAACGGTATACTGCCATTTTGGTATTCTGGGTGACAATCTGAAGTCTTTTTATACAAAAAAGCAAAATTGCATTTTGGAAGCATTCAGTGTTCACGCACTTATTATAGATGATCTTGAAGCATGAGATGTTTGTGCACTGTAAAGCCTGTCATATGACTAGGACAAGTGAATTATCAGCAAAACTTGAATACGGTTTGCAGCGAATGAGAGCAGGTCATTTATATAAATTAGGAAGAGGATGAGTGCCCTAAGGGATGGCATTGAGAGGAAAGTCTGAGGAGAGAACACCATTACACATAGGGATAGGTCTGAGAGAAAACTGGTGATCCATTTATACAAGGACAAAGGCATTCCAAATGATGGTAGCTTTGTCGAGAAGCCCTCGATGCCAGACCCTATCAAAAGCCTTGGAGATGTCAAGAGCAATAGCACAAGTTTCTCTGAACTTTTCCATGAAAGGGGTCGAAATGTGAGTGATGTAGGCCAAGAGATTTCCACGGATCTGGAGTGGCAAAATAGAGCATCTTGAAAACTGTGCTCTTCAATCCAACTTCAACCTTCCTTTTTAGGTATGTTATATGGATGATGTGTTTGCCATCTGTCTGGACTCAGAAGCATCTCTGCCAAATTTCTTATCCAAAATCAACAGCCTACACTCACTGATCATCTTCACCATTGAACTTACAACATCTGTTCATTAGTGTTTCCTAACAGTGATGTACCCTGTGTAGGCACCTGTTGGTGGCCTAGGATGTAAACTGGGATCTTAAAGTATTAGTGTTTCCCATATTTTGTGAAGTTTAATGCAACCATGTTTATTCAAATTAGGCTGGTTTCTGAGAGCAGCTGTGGATTCTAAAAACAGACTTTCTCCTCTAAATTTACTGTTGATGGAGCATGGGGATCTTTTTCCAGTTGATTCTATGAACTGTATCAATGCATTGTCTACAAGGTCCTATTGTCCATCCATAGTCATGACTGTAGATGAATTTTTTTTATGTACTTCCATGCAGATATTGGCTGATATTCCTATCTGTACATAATAGGATAACTTGCAGGATCTGATAGAGGAGAGATTTGGTCTTTAGTGGTCACTAATCAGATAGCAGTTCTCAAGGTGGTGAAGAAGTAGATGTAGACTGTTGATAACTTTCTCTATTACTTAAGACAAAATTGATGTAAAGAGCAATAGGTTGATATCTTAATGGTAAGCATTTATCTCCTTTGTTTGAAGGGGGGGGAGCTTTATATGAGTTTTCTTCCATGCCAAAGAATGGATGCCAGCTGAGTGTGCAGTTTAGGGAATAGATGTTAGTTCAGGAGCACATCTCTTGAGTACAATGGGTGGACTTCCATCAGGACTGGTTGCGTTTGTAGTATCCAAGTTATTTAAGATTCTTCTGATGTCTTTCTGGCAGAAGGTCATAGGAGGCATGAGATGCAATGTTCTAGGCAAGGAAGGAGGTCATTTGTCATGGTCATCTGTGTAGCAGTTGGAAGAGAAAAATGAAGCCAAGACTGCAGCCTTGTCTTTAGGTGATGTTACAATGCTACCATTATGTTGAAATAGAGAGGGAAGCATAGATGGACAAAACCTAACAAAAGGTTGCACCCAACAGGTGCAGCTTTTGTTGGGTTTTGGCAAGGGACCAGAAGGCATGATTGCTGGTGGCACAAGCAGCAAGTTTTCTACATTTATCCTTGGTGAATTTAGACTTTGCCCTTTTAATGGTGATTTTGCAAGTATTGAGAGCAACTTTGTAGGCTATGAATGAAGTTGGAATTTTGGTCTCAAGCCACTTGTGAAAGGCTCTTTGCTTTTCTTGAACAGCCCTAACACTCTTTTGAGAACCATGTTTTATATATAGGTTGAGGAATTTGAACTGAGTGAGGAATGAAAGTTTCCATTCCAATATGGATTATTTCTGTAACAAGATCACAACAGCTTTCTGGATCTAAATCAAAAGTCTAACCATGGAAAAGAGGAGTAAAAGTCATGCAAGTCCTCCCATTGGCATTGTTGTAATGCCAGAGCATGTGAGGTTGTGAATGGCTGAAGGATGTTCCACCATAGGTGAAACTTGGATAAGATTGTGGTGTGAATTGCCAGAGGATCAGTCATTTGGACAGACTTCCTGGAAGAACTAGTTAAGAAAAGATCTGGTATTGGATGAGTGAAGAGGATCGTCAGGAATTTGGTTAGGGAGATGAATGATCTGTTTTAAGTCATTGCTTGCAGCAAAAATTTCTTGCTTGCGCTTTTGTCTATTTCGATATTTCTTGCCAAAGGATGTCTAACCTAGAATCTCACCTTTTTTGACCTCCTGCAGCTTAAAATTTCTTTTATACATTTTGTTTCATTCATCTGCTGCCTCTACCGTTCTCCCAATTCTGAAAATCATTCCAACCTTTTTGACTTCTTATGTTTAAAGCTCAATTTCATACAGTCAAAATTAATTTCCAACAGTGAAGTCATTCTTCTTGGTGATTTCAATGTCCATAATTTTAATTGGCTCCCTTTTTTGCAATAATAAAAATAATTATTTTTGTGAATACATGTGTAATAATGTTTAAATCATTGACATATCAGAGCAACAGCTCATACTTCAGTGTGTGTGTGTGTGTGTGTGTGTGTGTGTGTGTGTGTGTGTGTGTGTGTGTGTGCATGCATACATTCATTAACTGGGTGCATAAATTCATGTTAGAGTCTTGGAGTTGGAATAAAACAGCACTGAGAAAGGATTAAAAATAATTAATTTTTTCCAATATTTTATCTCTGTCACTGAGACATCATCAGGAAGTGTGATATAAGACTTGTAACACACACACAAAAGAAATACAGAACTAAATGAAGCATCTGGGCAAAAGACTCTAGTCCTAACTAGGTGATGCACCCTGTGTGGGCACCTGTTGATGACCTAGAACAGTGGTGGCAAACCTGTGGCACATCAACGAGTTACATGCGATATCCTTTTATACGCTTATAAATTATTCAGCCTTTTTTTTTTTTTTTTAATTGTTACAATGCGTACAAGTTAAATTTTGTTTTACAGGAGAGAGCATCTATGAAGACATGAATTTGATTGGTGCGGTATTAACAAAAGATCACGTGACCCAAAGACAAATCGAACTGACAATTTTTGAGTTGAAATGCTAATTCTCTTCAACCAAATTCCATAACATCTGCAACTGTCATAACAACATTCACTATATATTTTTTAGTTTTAAGACATTCACGACAGGGTGTCGTTTATCGTTCCGACAGAACTTCTCATTACCGGCAGGCTCAACTCACACAAAGTTTCAACCCATGATTGATTTTTATTGCCTTGTTTGCGTTTGAGCTGGAAGGGGAACTCATACAACCATGATATGGGGTAGTAAATAGCTTCTTTATCCCCAGTAACTTACAGAGCTGTAGCATCACTTCGGCGGTGAAATTTATGCCTTGATCCGACAGGAGCGTCTCAGATGTTCCATATCTCGAAATTATCACTTTGAATAGCTTATTCGCCACAATCTTCGCCGTCTGATCTTTCATGGCTGTGGCTTCGGGGAATCTGGAGAACATGTCAATTATGATAAGTATATATTTGTTCCCCTTTGAGGTAGTGGGGAGTGCTCCCACTATGTCCATAGCCACAGCCTGAAAAGGGCGTGAGGGGAGGGGGAAAGGTTGGAGAGGTGCTTTGCCAGTGATGGGTGATTTTTGTTGACATAGATGACATGACGATGATATGTATGTCTCAATATCACCCTTCATCCCCTTCCATAGATACCTGTCCGTCACCCTCTTCCAAGTTCTGTGTATGCCTTGATGGCCAGCTAGGTCCGTGTCATGAAAGGTGTACAACACCCAAGGGATCATGATACTCGGGGCAAGAATCCTTTCTCTCCACTTTCCGGTGTTGTTTTGATTAGACAACAGAAAGCCATCCTTGTTGATGAATATGGAGTCATAGAATCTTTGACTGTGTGATAGAGCCTGTCCTTCTGATAGCCTTTTGTTCATGCCCCCTAAAATTGGATCTGACCTTTGGGCATCAGTAATTTGCTGCTTTCACCAGACTTGTAACTTGGAGAGGGGGGGTAGAGATTCCCCCTCTTCTCTTTTCTTACATTACCATCACAGGGTTCATCCTCTCCGTATCTATACAGCTGTTCTCGTTAGGGTTGGGGTCCAGTTATCTGGATAAATAGTCAGCTACTATGTTTTCTTTGCCAGGAATATAACTAACTTCCATGTTGTATTCCTGCATCTCTAGGAACCAACGCACTATCCTCTGATTTTTGTCCTTCATTGAGGAGATGAAGGATAAGGGTTTGTGATCTGATCTGAGGATAATGCGCTGTCCCAACAATAAGTATCTGAACTTTCTAAGACTGCACGTGATTGCCAGGGCCCCTCTCTCTATAACGGAGTAGTTCTGTTCAGAGGACGACAATCTCCTACTCATAAAGGCAATCGGCCTAAAACTTTCTCCTTCAGTCTGTTCTAAAACAGCGGCAATGGTGTTGCTTGAAGCATCAGCAGCAAGAAAGAATGTCTGTCCCATCTTGGGATGAGTGAGAACTGGCGCCGAAACCAGAGCGTTATTCAACGCTCAGTGAGCTCTCTGCTGCTCCCCCCCCCCATGTGAATTTTACTCCCTTTTTCATGAGCTTTACTACGGGGTCCATTAACTCAGAGCACTCGGGAATAAATTTCCTATAGAAATTCACCATTCCCAGATATCTCCTGACTTGTCTAACAGTGGAGGGAGGATTTGCCACCAAGACAGCACTCACATTCTCCTTGGAAAGTCTTATTCCAGTGCCACTCACTATGTGTCCAAGGTACTCGACCTCCTTTAAAAAAAATTTACATTTGGAGCACTTGAGTGACAAGCAGGCTTCGCTGATCTTTCTACAACTCTCAGTAGAATTTCCTTGTGTTCGACTATTGTGGAAGAGTAGATCAGCAAGTCGTCCTGGAAGCACAGGACTCCCTTGCCCAATACATCAGATAGCATGGTGTTCATGAGGCTCTGGAAACTCATGGCTGAGTTCCTTGCTCCCTGGAAACAAATTTCTTCTGTACAGTAGTCGCACGAGAAACCAAATTGTTTCAGGAAATCCTCCCCCAGAATTAACCCAATTTGAGAGACCGAGTTCTTGGGTAGGATCAAGAAGTTATGCCATGCATATAAGCTAAACTCTGGCAGTCACACTCTCAGTCTTATTAATTTAGTAGCATGAGTTGTGGAATGGGATATTCCTAAAAGTCGGATGGGTTTTCTCAACCGTTTAATTCTTCCATTAACACAGGGCTCCAGTTCCTTGAGACACTTCTCAGATATAATGGAAGCTTGAGAACCGGTGTCAATGAGTGCCTTTAAATCACTTCTGCAGATTCTTGCATTTACTGCCATTCCAGGGAAGTGACGCTTGCCCTGTTTCCCCTTTTATCAAATGGTCTAGCACACATGTGTAACGTCGTTTCTGATTGATGTCTTCCTCTCGAGTTTCTAGTTGTAATAAAACAGTCTCGGGCAAGGTGTCCCAATTTGTTACAATTGTAACACCTAGGAACTTCTCTGCAAAAAAGACCTTTTATCATCTCCGTTCGAGGACAAAGGAGAGCTCGTCTGACACTTGGCAGACATTTCCATCATTTTCTGCATTAGGAAATCCATTCTCTCCAGCACTGGTTGTTGCAGTCTTTCAACCTCTCTATGAATTATATTAGTTATTTTATCTTCTGGAAAGGAAAGAGTCTCCTGATCCTTGGGAGGACCTAACGTCAACTGACTCATGACCAAGTCAAGCTGCTCTATAATTGGTTGTTGCAGTCTTTCAACCTCTCTATGAATTATATTAGTTATTTTATCTTCTGGAAAGGAAAGAGTCTCCTGATCCTTGGGAGGACCTAACGTCAACTGACTCATGACCGAGTCAAGCTGCTCTATAACTGGTTGTTGCAGCCTTTCCACCTCCTTCCTGACCAGGGAGTGAACTTCACTAAAAGGCCAGGCATCAACCACAACAGTACTAACTGACTCAGTTTTGTTTCCTTCGTTACCTCTCTGCACTTTTTGTTTTTCCTTCCTTTGCCAATCCCTATTTTATAGGATTGGGATCCCCACCAGCATTCTCTACTTTCTTTGATCACATTAACTGGTCCTACTGCAGCTTCAGGACAAATATCCCCAAGCAGCTATTCTCTTTCCTTTACTGCTTCATAAAAACTCTTCAAACAATTTATCCCTTTCCCAAAAGCTGTTTCCCTCAGTTCCTGCCTTAAGCCAATTCTGAAGTGTTGAAAAACAGCCCACTCAAAGTGATGTTTTTCCTCGTCGGCCACATTCATACTACTAGCAAGGGGAAGCAACCTGTTAGGAAAATCAGAGATGCTTTCCTTCTCTTTTTGTACCATCCTTTGAAGTTTCCGGAGGTTAGGTCCTACATTTTTCGCCTTAGAAAATTGGGAAATTAGGATTTCTTTAAACCTCTGGTAATCCAAAGTTTCTTTTAGGATTGACGAAGAGTAAAAGAAGTTTTTCGCGCTTCCAGCTAACTTACTGCAGAGCAGGATAAGTAGCTGGAAGTCACTCCATCACCCAATCTTTCTAAGCTCTTCTATATATTCAAAGAATGATCTCACATTGTCTGTGTCTTCTCCAGAGAACTGAGGAAAAATCTGTTAAGGGTTTATTGTCCTAAAGAATTCCGAATCAGAAGCTGAATTGTCTGACTGGGAGCTCGATGGAAGAGACATACCTGTACTATTACTTTACAGTCTTACAAGTTCAATTTTCAAAGTTCCCTTCCAAAATTTCCTGATTGCTCTGCATGAGACTAAAGACCACCTCACTGTGATAGATCAATTTGTTAAAAATTGACCTATCACATTCACAGGACCTAATCACATCCTACCGGCTGCGCCATTGTTATATATTCTTTCCGGCTGTGCCTTTGTTATATTCTTGTCTTTAGTTCTTTGTGTTCTATCTTAATGTTTGTCATACTAACTAAGCCTGAAATCTCTAGCTTAACTCTCTGGGGCTGCTTCTCTATTCGGAACTCTGATAAAATTTATTTATTTTAGCTGCGCCAGCCAGAGTCCTAGTACAGAAGAATTCTTGTACAAAGAAACTTTCCCAGAGTTTAAGTATTACCTAATCTTTTTAAAGTATTAAGTGCCTATAGAAAATTCAACATTGCAGTCATGGCCTAATCTTTCTAAACTTTCTTTAATTTCCCCTTATTCACAGGTTCGACTTTAATGAGTGGTAATTTCAATCTCATGCTCAGACAAACTCAGACTTACATAGAAAAACATGTTTATTAATTATCAAAATTTCATACAATAAACTTTTACACATCAAGGTATGTCATATCAGAATTCTAATTCATTAGTTGAGCTATAAGGAACACATTAATTATCTAAACACTCTAATTTTACACCTATAGATTAAGTAAGCACATATTTATCATGAAATAGTAATTCAGAATTCTAAGTAAAACTTGCTAACAAAGGTCAATTCATATTCAACTAAGTGTTGCATACTCTCAGGCTTTCAGACTACTAGTCCAATATAATTAGATTAACGCATTACTGAGCACAAAAGTCACTTAAAAGTTCTCTTTTTTTCTCAATCAGAAATCTGTTCTCTCTTTGCTCCAATACTAATCGTTACAAGAATAAGGAATTTGCTGTACATTACTAGTGTCCTGAGAGGATATCACGCTTCTTTTCATCCGTCCTTTGTTGTCAGATGTCTTTCTGCATTATCGAGTCGCGTCCACGTGGAGATTACACTGATCGACGCAAATCGCCATTCCTTGCACTTTTGCCGTATATACGCTCGTCTACTAGATCGATATCGTCATCTTGGCCGTCCCTTTTGAGGAACTTATTCCGCTGTTTTGCATCGGTAAACTTTTACCGATGGCCCTAGTTGGTGTCTGCCATCAGCTCACGTATAGCGACTTCTTCAGCTAGCAACCAGGAAGGAGAATGCTTCCGGCGCTGTCGATCGGTCAGCTCTCTGCTTGTCCACACGAGAAAACCGGAACAGAAAAAATGGAGGGGTTCAAACCTGAGTGAACTCACTTTTTATTCTTCTTTTCAGCGCTCTCTTTTCGTAATGGAGGATATCTAACTGTGCCCTCCTATTCGCCTTACGCAATTGCATCACACTTCTACTCCTTGAAGAGTGCCATTTCGCCGAACGCGAGTTCAGCGCACCTTCCACGAACGCTTCCGTTGCACCATGATGTCATCATAGGCAGTTAGCTAGCAACCTTTGAACCTTTGTTTGCACTTAGATTTACATTCTTATACAGTATAATTTAGACATCAATAATTTTAACAATATAATTTTACTTTGACATACAATTTTCTCCTCAACTTTATTTCTTTCTAAGGTAATTGTAACAGGTTTTCTTTTATATTTTTCTTAATTAACAAATAGTGCAAGCATTTCTAGCTCAGAATTTTGTTTCTTGTTAAATCTCGAATGAATGACTTTTTTGTTGAAAGAGTCCCCATTCAAGATCTAACAACAGCATTATGAGACAAATCATAAATCGCTCCTTGAGAAAAGCAAGGACAAAGAGAAAGAATTTATTGCTCGGGAAATTAAAAATAGGAATATCCAGTCAACAACCCTAATGAAATTTATCGGCAGTCTTTCAAATATAACTGCTGCTAGTTTTTTTGCCTCAAATGTATGCTAAACACGGGAAACCTTTTGGTGATGGGGAATATATAAAAGAAGCATGGTTAAAATACGCACCAGTTCTCTTTGAAGATTTTGAAAACAAGGAAAAAATTATTCAAAGAATAAAAGATATGACTAGAAACATGGTGAAAGATACTCTCATCATACAAATGATGAGAGTACTGACATAACTGGATCAGCTCGTTTAGCAATTTTTATTCGTTATTGTGTTGGGAATAACATCAAAGAAGAATTGATAAGTTTAACATCATTAGCAACCACAACAAAAGGAATAGATATTTGCAACGCAGTTGTAAATGCACTTGCTGAAAGAGATATAGATCCCTCCAAAATTGTATCAGTAACTACTGATGGTGCTCGCAGTATGACTGGAGAGGAAAATGGGTTCGTCAATTTATTTACCAAATATATTGGACATTCAGTTCTGGGTTTTCATTGTATTATACATCAGCAGGTTTTATGTGCAAAGGCTAGTTTCAAGCCAGTGGAAGATATTATGAGCATTGTAACAAAATTGGTCAATTTAATATCGGCACACGCTTTAAATAAATGAAAATTTATAGAATTATTAAGTGAGGTAAACTCGGTGTACAATGGTTTACTTATGTACAACAATGTCCGATGGTTAAGTCGTGGGAAAGTTCTTCAAAGATTTGTTGAGTGTTTAGATGAAGTCAAGACTTTTCTTACATAATGAGAAAATCATTGAAAAATACAATCAATTAATGAATGTTGAATGGCTTTCGAAATTAATGTTAAACTGCAAGGTGTTAACAAGACAATTATTGTCATGTTTGATTTAGTCAAAGCATTCGAAATGAATTTTATGAAAGACAGTTTAAGAAATAGAATGACTGATGAATCTAGTTCCGCATGTGTATTACTAATAGTGACAAAATATGAACCTGATATAAAGCATTTGGCATTTAATGTACAAAAATCTCATTAATAAATTGATATATTGATATTGATAAATTAATAAATTGATAATAGGTTGATATTGATTTGTATATATACGACAATGTGTATATCAAATTATGTGTTCATTATTATGAAATTCTATATTAATTTTTAAACTTGTCTCAATAAAATTCTGCAATTAATTTTGTATTAATTAATGTTAATTAATTAATTAGTGTTGTATTAATTAGTTGCTGACGTGCTGGACAAGTCAGCAACTTGATATGTAAATTTTTGGCATGCGGACATAAAAAAAGGTTCACCACCACTGACCTAGAATGTAAGCTGGGATCCTTGAAGTATTAGTATTTCCAATATTTTGGGAAGTTTAATGCAACCATATTTATTCAAATTAGGCTGATTTCTGAGAGCAGCTTGGATTCTAAAAACAGACTTTCTCCTTTAAATTTACTGTTGATGGAGCATGGTGATCTTTTTCCATTAGTCATTTCAGTCATTTTTGATGATACACTAACATTTCAGTTAGTGTATCATCAAAACACTAACTAATAGAGCTGTATCCAAAGCATTGTCTGCAAGGCCCTAATTGACCACAGTCGTGATTGCAGATATATTCTTTATGTTTGTTCTTCCAAGCAGATGTTGGCTGATCTTTCTGTCTGTCCATAATAGGCTAACATGCACGAACTGAGAGGAGCGATTTGGTCTTTAGTGGAGCAGATAAAGGTAGTTAGTTACAAAAGGGAGTTTTGAAAGGCTGTATTTCTTTAAGATTCTGGCTATTTTTTCTGAAGTGCCTCGGACATGAGGGACGATGATAGCATTACTAAAATCTTTCTAAAGAGAAGGTCAAGGACTTGAGGAAGGATTGGTTATCTTTTTTTGATACTGTAGAAACTATAGCCATTAGATAAGAAGGTGTGGTGTATATGATTAAGTTCTGCTCCAAGAGAAGATTCAATGTAACAAGTTCTATTAGTTAATGTTTTGATGATACCATATTGGGGGGGGGGGGGGGGAGTTTGTGAATATATTTACCTCTGAGTGGGTATCCTATATACTGAAAAGGACTGGTTACCATTGTGTAGCCATGTTACCAAGTATCTGGAAAGGCTAAACTATTATTAATTTCCTTTTTCCATAGTAAAGTTGGAGTCTAGTGTAATGACTATTGAGGTGAGATGAGAAATTGTCTTTGTGTCTGATGTGTGTTTGCCATGCAGCCAAATAGAGAAACACATCATCCACATATCTTAACCAGATAGAAGGTTTGAGGGCGGGGGGGGGGGGGGGAGTCAATAGCTTGTTTTTCAAAATATTCCATAAAAAATTGGCAAAAGGGGGTTTTAATCCTTTCTCAGTTCTGTTTTATTCACTTAAGCCTGTATAAATGGTGTGTGCATAAATCATCATAAATAGTTCTTCTGTTTACTTTATTCGATATGAATGTTCTTAATGTTTTGGAAAATGCTACTCTGAAGGATGCCAACTGTCTGAAAGAACTGGCATCTGGTAGACAGCAAAAGGGGATGAATGATAAACTTTTTTTGAGGTGGTGGGAACCTATAGCAATCATTGACTCGGCTATGCAGAGCCTTTTATTTAAGAATTTCCCTCCATACCTCTGTGTCAGCAATAAATATCCTTTCTTTAAATATTGACTGTTCAGAGGATGAACATTTATTACTATATAAGAATATAATCAAGATTAACCCTCTTGTCTTTGAATACAGTTTAACTATCTTCGTGTTTACCGTTGAATGCTGTAGCTACTCCTTCCTTTCTCTGATCATTATTGCTTGAATAAAATCTTATAATTGTTGAATCTCATCTGTTCTTCTCTTGTTTCAGTACTGCTTGTTATGTAAGGTTTACACAAGAATATTATATTTTAATTTGCCAAATATTTCTGAAAATAACAGACTATCTTCAGTGGCTACATAGGAACAGTTTTTAACAAGGTGGAATACCAACATGATCATTCAAAAGTAGAACGAGCCGTGTGATGTTATATCGTTAAGCATTAAAGAGAGGAAAACATTTTTTATCAGAGTAATGATTAAATTAAAGATATTAATTCACAAATTCATATAATAATCTTAATTTATAAATAACATTAGACTAATGTAAGAATTAATAGTCTTAATTTTAAAAAATAAAATAAATTATATATATATTAATGTGTTATCCTGATTAAACTTTCCCATATATTTTTTTTAATCAGGACATTAATATATATATATAATTTTATTTTATTTATTTTTTTAAATTAAGATTATTATATGAATTTGTGAATCAATATCTTTAATTTAATCATTACTCTGATATTTTCCTCTCTTTAATGTGATATAACATCACGCAGCTCGTTCTACTTTTGAATGATCAATTGTTAGTTCTACTTTTGAATGATCCACCTTGTTAAAAACTGTTCCTATGTAGCCACTGAAGATAGTCTGTTATTTTCAGACTGAAATATTTGACAAATTAAAATATAATATTCTTGTGTAAACATGTCTATATGTTATAATCTTAATGTCACAAGTTTCTCTGAAGAATCTAGTTATGTTAGTTTTCATCAGAGAACCCTGGTTCTCCTGATGAAAATAACAGGGGTAATGTAACTGGGCAACACTTTTGGTTTAAGCCAATACAGAATACAGTTTGGTCTGCTTAATCCTAAATTGCCAATTCATTCTTGTGAATATCCACTAGTAGGTACCCACTAGTATTCTGAAGCATGAAGGGGAGGATTGGATGTTAGGTCAGAAGCCCCATTTTCCACATTCCTTAAAAGGTATGTGGAGGTCTCCTCCTAGTTATTTAGCTTTGACCCCTGAGCATTCTTAGCATGTTTGCTTCAGCTTTTTTATTTTTACAAATAAGATTCTGTTTGCTTAAATTGGAAATACTCATAATGGAATTCACCATGAAATAATGAATTTCTCCTTTACATATTTTTAATTAATCTATTTATTGAAATACAATGTAATTTAGTTACATTTTTAGGACAGCCTTGTCCCTGAAAGGACATACACCTATAGCACATTAATAATGTGGGTAAACTAAGGATTAGATAGTTTGATTATCCTACTCCTACAGATCAAACCTTCAAGTATTTATTATTATTATTATTACATAATACCTTCCAGGTATACCTACATAATACCTTAGGTACTTGATGCTGGATCATACCTTATTTCATCTAATATGCATCTGTTATTATCTATAAGATGGCCCCTACTCTTATTTCGTTCATTCTTTTTCTTCTTTCTTGTTCCCCCCCCCCCAGTGTCATTAGAGTATTCGAGGGCTAGGGGTGAATCTTTCTGTGTTTCTACTTTTTTTCATTTCTTCATGCATAGAAGGCAATGGAAAACCACTATGCTTCTACTTTTCCCTAGTTTGGATGAGCAGCAAGGATCAAAATGACGAGCGATGCACAGTTCAGGATGGGACACCTGGGTCCGGAACTGTGCATTTGGCTACCAGAGAAGTTCTTGTTCCAGTATGAATATTGACCCAATTGCATGTCAGTCATATGAATCATCTTTACTAAAGTCTGTGGGAGGTGGGGAAGAGGAAAATGGAATATATTCCTATTCCATTTTCTAAAAGTAATTTTCACATTGGATCTTGGAATGTGAATACCTTACTTCAAACTGGAAGATTGGAGATTGTAAAGATGGAGATGCTAAGATTGAAAATAGATGTTCTGGAAATGGCTGATGTGTAATATAATATTGAATAAGCAGGTGTAATATAATATTGAATAAAAGAGTGACAGGATGTGTGGAAGGCTACTGGCAAATCTCAGACAGAGTGGTAAAGATGAAAGCAAAACCAAGAAATATTCTACTTATTCAGATATATTTATCTACTTGTGATTATGAAGATGAGAAGGTAGAGAGAGTTTATGGAGATATAAAACAGAGTTTGAAATATAAAGAAACAAAAGATATAATTATAATACAGGGCGATATGAATACAAAAATCGGAAGAGGAAGGGAGGAAGATATCATTGGGTTTGATGGATTGGAAGCGAGAAATGAAAGAGAAGATGTGCTGTTGGATTTCTGTAGAAAACATGATTTGGCAATTATGAACACTTGGTTTAAGAAACATCCAAGAAGATTGTATACGTGGAAAGCCCCAGGGGAGGATATAAATAGTAGGAGAAATCAGATAGATTATGTTTTGATAAATAAAAAATATATAGAAACATTATAAAAGATGTGACAACATATCCAGGAGCAGACCGGAATACAGATCATATATTGTTATCAACTAAGATGAAAATTAATCTAAAAAAAGTAACTACAAGAAACAAATCATGGAACATAGAGCAGCTGAAAATACCAAATACAGCAAATTTCACAAAGAAAGTAGAGGAAGAAATGAATAAGAGAAATGTACAAGAAAGTGATGACATAAGTGAAAAATGAAAGATTCTGGAGGAAAGCATAATTACTGCTACAGAATTACATTTAGCCAAAAAAGAAGAGGAAAGAGAGAAAAGAAAGAACCCATGGATGACAGAAAATATTTTGAGGAAAATAACAGAAAGAAGAAAGTTAGTTAATAGTAAAACAGAGAAGGGGAAAAAAAAGCAGTATAAAGACTTGAGTAGGGAGATACAAAGAGAGATAAGAAGGAAAAAGGAAGAGTGGTTAGATGAAATAAGTAAAGATTCAACAGCAAAGGCAGAAAGAAATGACATAAAAGATGTTTAAGAAAACATTAATATGATGACAGGAAGGAGAAAAATGCAAAGGACTGGAGCAGTCAAGAATGAAAGAGGTGAAATTCTGATAGAAAAAAGAGAAGATATTGCAGAGATGAGAGGAATATGTAAGTAAACTTTCTGAAGACAGAGAAAGAGGAGAAAATCAAATGAAAGAGCATAGTGGGCAGAGGCTATACATCATGAGGGAGGAATTGAATCTAGCAATTCAAAAGATGAAAGAAGAAAAATCCCCTGGAATAGATGGTATACAGATAGAACTTATAAGGAATATAGGGTGAAAAAGGTATGGAAGTGTTATGGCAAATTATTAACAGTTGGATCTCAGAGAAAGGAACTTCAGAGTTGGACATTAGAAATAGAATAGGCAAAGCTAAATCTGCATTTATGGAAATGGAGAGAATTTTAATAAACAAGAATATTAAAATAGGTGTTAGAGTTGGAATAGTTAAAGCAACAGTTCGGAGTATTGCGAGTTATGGAAGTGAGTCATGGACACTCAGAAAGAGAGACATGGAAAGAATTAATGCATTGGAAATGTGGTATTAGAGAAAGATGGAAAAGATTAGCTATACAGAGAGAATATCAAATCAAGAAGTTTTAAGAAGAGTTGGGATGGAAAAAACACTGCTCAAGAACATTATGCAAAGAAAGACCAGATTTGCAGGACATCTTCTGAGAGGTTCTTCAGGACACCTGACAAGAACTATATTACAAGGGAAAGTTGAGAGGAAGAGAAGACGTGGAAGACCAACTTAGAGAATGGTTCAATGACATCATGGAATGGACTGGTTTAAGAATGACAGAGGCAACAGACCGAGAGAAATGGGGAAGAGCTGTTCATCTGCTGTAACCCTCTTTCTAGAGGATGCTACCAGACAACGAATACCTCCAGTGAGTCCAAAGACTCATTGAGGGAAGGTACGTGCTCTACAACTCTCCATCTCTACCACTCCACCAGCCACAACTACCTTCATCATCTACACAATGGCATCTACCGCCAACTACCACCACAAGTATTTTCACAAACATCCATCCATACCCGCGGCGGGATTCGAACCCTTCAGCCTTTTGGCTGGCGAACGGATACGCTAACCACTCGGCCAACCAGGTCGGTATCATTGTCAATTTGTATTGTTTGGTATTATAATTTTGTACAAACTTTTAGTTTGTACAAAATGAACTCAGAGTGAAAATTTATAGCTCAGAATAAAAGAAAAAATACATACAATACTCATTGTTCATCATATTTTGTGAATATTGATAATAGATAATTATTGAATGTATAATTATATGTAATAATGTTAAGCCTGTTGAAGATTAAACATGTTTAAATCATTCACATGCAAATTGATGTTTAATATATTTTGTAATATAATTTTATGCAATTTTGTTCTTTTTGCATTATACATACTTAAATTGGTTTAAACATTTATAGAAAGAAGGTGGAGCTCTTTTGAAGACTGTGAAAAATAAGGTATAAGTTATTCTTGTTGCAAACTTTTTAGAATAGTGATTATTATATTTTAGCAATCCAAGAATCAAGAAAAACTGTCACATTTTTTTTACAGATACCAAAATTTACCCCTAATTTAAACAAATATTTGACACAGAAAAAGAAAAAAACTAAATACTCATAAAAAGCTTTATTAGTATTTTTATATATAAATTAATGTACCTTTAACATAATTATTTTATTATTCATGATTAGATACACACACACACACACACACACACACACACACATATATATGTGTGTGTGTGTAGTAAGTCAAACTACCCAAATATGGTAGAGCATTTGCTTTGTTTGGGAGCGGTTTAGGGTTCGATCCCATGCACATCCATATTTATAGTGCATGGAAAACCCTTAAAGAGCATCTAGAGGAAGCAATAGTAACATGTATACACAAGGTGAGGGGGGGGGGAATCAGTTAGGAGTTAGATGAATGAGTAGTAAGCTGTTTCCCATGAGCTGGGGGGGGGGAATCAGTTAGGAGTTACATGAATGAGTAGTAAGCTGTTTCCCATGAGCTGGGGGGGGGGATGTTGAGGAGGGTATACAAGGAGAAAGGTGACTAGCAAGCTCATGAACAGTACAAGAGTCACACAGGAATGGCGACCAGCATGGTAAGGAAGGCAAAATCAGATTGTGAGAAGAAACTAGCCAAGCAGGCCAAAGGAAATTCCAGAGGGTTTTTGTGTTACATGCCAAGTAAGAGGATAAATGACGTGGAGGAATAACCTTAAAAAGTGCTGATGGCAATGAGGTGACAGAAACAGATTAAACAGATTAAATAGTTGAGTTGCTGAGTAACCATTTTGCAAGGATATATCATCCAAGTGAGGTTAATGCTGTGACAGAGACAAGCAGGAACAGAGGTGGATGAATTGGAGTTCTTAGGATAGTGAAGAAACTCAATTTAAATAAAGCTTTGGGATTAGATAGGATATCAGTTCATGTTTTGTGAGAATGTGCAAGGAAACTGGCACTGCCTCTGATTGGGCTCTTTAAGTCTCAGCTCTGGTAGAGTTCCAACAGATTGGAAAGGGGCAAAATAACTCCTTTGCATAAGGGAGGTTCTAAGATTGCAGTAGCAAATTATAGATCAATCAGTATCTCTAGAGTGGTGATAGAAGTACTGGAAAAATTGGTTCATTGAATAAGAATATGACTTGATGAGAGGCAATATGGCTTTGTGAAGGGTTGATTAAGGCATAACCAACCCTTGGTAATTTACTTTTTATAATAGAGTGACAGCTGAGCTGGATAAAGGAAATGGCTACATGGTGATTCTGATGGATTGCAAAGGCATTTGACAGAATACCACTTGAAACGCTGTTATGAAAATTAGAACAAATGGGATGGATATGACACTGGTTATATGGATAAAAAGATAGATGCTAGACAGATATCAAAAAGTGGTATATGGAGGAGCAGCATCCAGGAGAAAACAGATAACTAGTGGTGTGCTGCAAGGTTCCATACTAGGACCGCTACTTTTTAATTTGTCATAAATGATATAGGAAATAATCTGAAAGGAAGTATTCAGCTGTTTGCTGATGATGCAAAATTGCATAGAGTAATGGTTAAGATGATGTGGAGAGCTTGCAGGTTGATTAAATAAGTTATCAGTATATGCAAAAGATAATGGATGTGAGTTTAATGTGGAGAAATGTAAGGTTATGCATTTTGGGATAAATAGATTACAAGTTGTGTATCACATTGATGGAACTGTACTCTAGGAAATAGATGAAGCTAGGAATTTAGGAATGGTGATGGTAGACACAGTTGAAATTTAGAAGGCATATTGCTAAGGTAGCTTATAAGATTACTTGAGTTAGTTGGTTGAGTAGAATTTGTAGTTCTTTATTAATCTTCTCATTTCTTAAGATGGAAATAGCAAATTTTTAAGTATGAATGATGCCCATTTTTTGTGAAGGATGGTGCAGTAAAGATGAATGGAGTTAACAACCAGTATATGGGTTTGCTTATGATATACATCAGATGTAAAACCATTATCTACTTTTTATTGTGAATAAAACATCTAGATAGGGTAATCTTCCTTCAGTTTTTATTTCAAAGTGAATTTTTTTTTTTTTTTTTTTTTTTTCGGTGGAATGAGTTGATTGAGGAAAGAAAGTTGTTTAATTTAGCAACACTATGTTTCCTGATGATGAAAAATATCTCCATGAGTCTGAATGTTTTGGGTTGACTGATATTAGTAAACTTTTCAAAATTTTCCATGAATAGGTTGGCAAGTGGCAGAGACAAACTTCCCATTGAAAGACTAGAAAGCTGTTTGAAAATTTGTTCCATTTAAAATAGTGAAGGCAATGTTTGAATAGTTGATTGACATCAGGAGAGAGAGAGAATGGATTGTCAATGAGTTCTATAAATTCGTCTGTAGAGACATTAGTAACAGTGAAACTTATTCCATTCTCTATTGGTCATAAGAGTATAACCAGCTTTAGGAATTTTTGGAACTCTGTATATTCTTGTAGTTATATGGATCTTCGCTAGACTATAATCCTGCTTGAGCTAATCATGAACTCTTGTGAAAAACATACTTACGTGGTCAACAAATCATTGTTGAATTTTTTTTTTTGTACTTGTTTGTTTGGTCGCTTTTTTTTTTTAATCTGATTTTATTATTATCATTATATATTTGTTGGGTGCTGTTTTTTTTTAAAAAATCTGATTTATTATATATATATATATATACACACACATGCACAAACTCTTTGCAGGCTAATCCAGCTGTGAGACATGCTTATAAATCTGTAAGTATTGTTTACTTCTTTTCATTTTTTGCTTATTATGACATTGAATTGTAATTTATTTGGAAATCAAATTAAACATCTTTGGATATATTTTTTATTTTTATTGTGTATCTCATCAACAAATGGCTGTGAATCTATAGCCACAGTACTAAGAGTATATATATATATTAGTGTTGTGAAAACTCTGCTCTAGAAACCAGATATGAAATTTTTCAAGCCACTTCAGCCCCTTTTGATCCATGCCACAACAGGACTTGTCTCACAGCTTTCTTTATTCCCTCCAGGATAGCTAAATTAAATGCATGTAGAGATGCGTGTATGTGTACACACATACGTGCTTGTGTGTGCACACACCTACATCAGTGTCAAATACTTCTATTTGACACCAGCAGTGTCAAATAGAAGTACAAGCTCTGAAATCCCACATACTGCTCAGATAGGCTTTCATAATCATAATTTTAGAATAAGATGGTCAAACTTATGTCTAAGAATAAACTTTTATGTAAATTGCATGTGTTCTCCTTAGTTTGCCTGGTTGCAGGATGAAAAACTCCTGTTTCCAGAAGGATACAGCCAAAACAACTAAGGTTATGAGTATATATCTGTCTGTAAATTGTGCATGCGTGCGTGTTCTTCTTGTCCTTTTATCTGTTTGTGCTAAATGAAAATCTCAAGTTTCCTGAAGGGAAAAAACTTGCTCCCCCCCATCCCATATGAGACTGGCTAACTCATCTCCAAATTGAAAAAGCTTCAATAAAGATTATTTCTTTGCATCCTGAACCAAACTAAACATTAGCTTGCCACAGGTGTGAATTCCATCTAAAATGTAAAAAATCCTTTTGGTTTTCAGGTTATTTTTATTTTTATTTTTTTATTTATTTATTTTTTATTTTTTTCCTAAAATGGCTGAGCTATAGAGATAAATAGTCTCAGGGAAAAAAGAATGAACCTATTGACAGGGCTCTTGAACAGATGGAATAGTATGGGAAAGGCTGTTCCAAAAAATCAAAAGCATGAGAATCAAAAAAAAAAAAAAAATCTCAAAGAGGATGAGAAGTTGGCTCAGTAATTTTGAAGTTGAACCAGTAGTTGCTTGTATTTTTAGAGGAAAGTTAAGGAATCATGATGGTGGGTAGTTCAGTAGACTAGTGTCCATGGAAAATCTCATAGAAAAGGCATAAACAGGACATTGTAAGAATATGCAATAATCTTCATCATATAATCCTCAAGAAATTTATAAGAGAGAGTGAATCTATTAAGTGTGAATTATCCTCTTAGGAAGGTTTTTGTTTCATCTCCCCAAATATCAAAAGAATGCATCTTTTATCAAATCATTAGACATATGAATCTTTAAAAATAAATAAATAAATAAAAAAATGCTATCCCTGCAAAGTAATGTCCCCTTTTCAAATATTTTCTTAAATGTAAATCAAATCCAGATTGCTACTATGTTCTCAACAGAAGCAGTTTTATACGAGTGATGTTAATAAACCGATTGTTAAGTGAGCTTATCTTTCTATTATTTTTTGGACCTATCTCATAATGGTCTGTGCCAGACCAGAAAAATCTGGTCTGGCATAGCATGGAGTGGACACCGACTGCAACATCCTTTAGTCCAAGATCCATTTGTTATATCGATATTGGTTAAATTTGAGCAATTGTTCAAAGGGTGCTGAAGCACTTTCCACTGCCAAAACTTGAAATTGAAATGACTATCTTTCCATAGAAAAAATTTGGGAATATATTCATTAGCAATCAATAACCACCCTTTCTGTCCCTTTTTATTTTTTAATTTTTATTATTATTTTATCTTTAATTTTTATTTTATGTATTTAATTTTTATTATACCTTATCATCTGTTGTATGGTGTCATACTAACGCAGCTTGTATATGCAGAAGAGAAAACAGTCCATTGTTGTTTCACCTTTTGAACTGCTTGTGTGCTGATGATGACCTGTTAAATTCAGATCAAAACATCTGCATTATAGGTTATTATTAATTTCTTGTGCTTAATACTACTTGTGCTTAATACTACTTCCCTCAAACACTATTCGATCATTTAAAATTCAGATCAAAACGTCTACATATATAAGTTAATATTAATTTCTTGTGTTTAATACTACTTCCCTCAAACACTATTTGATCATTTTCCCATGCACTGCTGAATATCCTTTACTTGCAGTTTCTCGTCCCATAGTATGGCTCCAAACTATTTCTTGTTTGTCATGATTGCTAGCTTCTCCATATGCTTTTTCTATTATAAAATTCACTCTATTTATAAAATTTACTTTTTATAATAGAGTGACAGCTGAGCTGGATAAAGGAAATGGCTACATGGTGATTCTGATGTTACTCGCAGATTAAGACTGAATGATCATTCTTGACTACCTTGGTTATGAATAAATTCTCTAATACTGTCAACAGATTGTCAGCAGCTGCATGAAATTCTTTTCATTTCTCCATGTGTTCTGTCCTTATCTATGTCCCCCATAGTTGAAATCTTTCAAGATAATTACTTTTCCCTGTGCTCATGTAACTAATTTCTGTGCATACTATCTAAATATTCCTGTGTGCTATTTGATGACTGTATATTTTGTCCTTTTGTTCTTTTACTTCACACTTAATATCTTCAGTTTCACTCTTTCCAGCTTTCTTACTGAACTTCTGTCTTGTCAGTAGCAGTTTTTCTGCTATCCTCACAGTACCCTCTTCCTCCTTTCCTGCTCTATCCTTCCATAAAGTTCTATCCCTGTAATTATTTTGGCCTGTTGTCCTTTTGTCATCAGTCAAGTCTCATTTATATAATTTCTGGCATAATCAAACTAACTAATGCCTAAAACTCCCTTTCTTATTCCTGATGCATTAGTATATATGTAATGCAATATCCCTGAGCCCACAGGTATCCTTGCAGAATTCAGTGAATGTCTAGATTTGAGACCTGAGAAACTACATTCAGCATTCTGAATGTAGTTTCTCAGGTCTCAAATCTAGACATGTGTGCTCACCTTTTGCCCCACCAGTAGCCATAGTTTCCCTGAACCAGATTCATTCAAATACAAACCATCAGTAATATCTGAGTCCTTTCATCCATCCAATTCATTCATATTTCTACAAACTCCACACACTTTTCTCCTACATAGATATATGTATTAACTCATTTGCAGTTAATTCAATTAAGAAATTTCTTTCAATAATGAAATACTGTGAACTGACATAAGGAAAAGAATTATAAAATTCTAGGAAAACTCAACTGAAAAACTTTATTAGAATAGAATTTTTGCTTAAGAATCATAGGCATTGTCAGCAAGATCTCAGAATGACAATTAAACAGTACCAGATAATTCTAAAAAATCACCACCTGAGTAGCTAATGTAAGATAACCAAAAAACGGCAAATTTCTAACTTACTTTTTTAAAAAAAAAATTATATAAATATATACATAGAGAAAATAAAATTAGGAAAGATTAGAAGATTTAAAAGTATTATCTCCCACAAAGTGGATAGGCATAGACCATCAGATATGCTTAAGTTAGACCAATGAAGTAAAGATTTACGTTTCTTTATAAAGATGTTCTGTGCGGAAATGACTTTTATGATGGACTCTTGTCTTGTTCCAGTGAACTCTACGAGGGTGGTCTGAAAAGTTCTCGGCCTAACAATGAAAAAACAAATTTATAATTTCAAAATTATTTTTATTTTTCAACATAATCTCCCTTAAGACTAATACATATATTCCAGCTATGCTCCAGCACCATCATCCTGTCGCTGTAGTGGTTCTCAGTAAGATCTGCAAAATACCCCTCTACAGCGGCAGTCACCTCTTGATTCGGATTGAAGCACTGACCAGCGAGGAAGAATTTTAGTTTTGGGAAGAGATACAAGTCAGAGTGAGCCAAATCTGGAATAGCTGGATGTTGTAACAATTCATAGTGCAAATCCCTTAATTTTCCCATCACCAAAACATTTTTGTGGGCAGGTGCATTGTCCTGATGAAAGATGATTTTTTTCTTCTGTAAACCAGGTCTTTTCTCATGAATTTTTTCGTCTAGTATAGCTAAAAATTGGAATAATATTCCCTGGTTATTATTTTGCCCTTTTCAAGATAATTAATAAACAAAATGCCTTTAGCATCCCAAAAGACTGTTTTAGAATGTCTGTTATTGTTTAATTGTTATTCTGTGATCTTGTACTGATGATCCCTAATGATACTTAGGCGAAAATTCTATGTTGATCGTTTTTTACATAAGTGTTCCTTCATTTTTATAATTCTTTTCATTGGAATTAGGAGCTATGGTGTGGAGTTATTTCAATCCACTTAAATGTTATTAGTTTGTGTCAAATTAATAAATTTTTCTGTGTGGCATGTAGTCACACACACACACACACACACACACACACACACACATACACACACAACAGAGAGAGAAAACAAGTTGAAGTCATGTTCTTCAGTTTTGTATTTAATATGAAATCAATGTAAACTTTTTCAGGTTAAAGATCGAGGTAAAAAGGCATATAAAGGTATCAGATCAAAATTTCAAGAAATCCAGTTTCAAAAGGTAACAAAATTTCATCAATTTTGTTTACTAAATCAGATTTTCTTTAAAAACTAATAAATACTACCAACTTTAAAGCTTGAGAGAGAGTATTTGTTTTCAAAATTAAAAAAAAAAAAATCATAGCTCACTTAAAAATCAAAACTAACTGGTAAGGAATATTCACTGTAGTAAAAGCAGAGCAATGAGAATGGCTTCTGAACCAGTGTCTCGGCACACCCTATTAGTATGTGTGCACCTGAATACATGAATACATGATTGATATCATGTTTAATACATGGTATTAAACATGATATCAAAATTGGAGATGTTAATGTCAGCTCTTTGCTTTATGCGGATGATGTTATACTTCTAAATAAATCTGCTACAAGTCTGCAAGATTCTCTGACTAAATTGAATAGCTGTTGTAATAATAGATATGGTATGAAGGTCAGCAATAAAAAGACAAAGACAATGAAAATAGGCAGAATCATTGAAAATGTCAACTGTGTTGTGAATGGAGAACCTGTGGAACAAGTAAAACATTTCAGCTATTTAGGCACGATTTTTACTGAAGTGTCACAGTGAAAAGGGAAATATGTACAAAAGTCATATCAGTTGATTAGTTTCAAATGTTATTGGAGAAAAAGTGAACGAGAAAATAATAACCAAAACCTTAGAGACTAAGTGGCAAAATTTGAAAGAAATGTTGATAGACTAAGACAGAGACGTATATGCTGAAGTTGTCTGAATGAATTTAAAAAAAAAAAAAAAAAAAAAAACATGGTGGATCCAAAAAGTAAAGGAAAGTACTGGAAAGCAAAAAAAATCATATTGTAATTAAGCAAGCATGAGCTCTTTAGGTGAATAATGGATCACTTGTGACGAGTCTTCTTGACTCCATGGAGATGCCTGTGTAACAGCAATAATAATAGTGTTGCTTGAGTATTTTTGTTATTTTATGCATAATATTTTTTTATGTAGAGTAAGAGAATGGTACCTTTTGTCTGCTGCTGTATATTCACTGGGATAATAGACTGATCTCATAGGATAGTCAATGCATGGAAACTAGAAATTTTACCAATGGATAAAATTTCAGTATTCTTATGAATAATCAGAAAATCTAAAAATTAAAAATAATTGGAGAAGATAAACAGGAAGATAATTGAAAATCAGAAGTTTGCTGTCTTAATTGGGAGAGTTTGGTGCCAACCCAAGCCCTATAGTCATATTGCTATATTAAAGAAAATTCATACCAAACTATTCTTGTAGTCCCTAGGCATTGACTGTAATTTGATTATATCTTGGTATCGCTGAAATAAAATTAAAGCATTAAAATGGATATATTTAAATATATTATGCAGACAATTCACTGAAGGCAATTTCTTAAAGAAACATCTGCTGATAAAAACAAACCTAACAAAATGTTGAAGTAACTTGTTAGGACAAAGCAAACATTATTTCACAAAATAAGTTTCATGGTTATATCTGATTCTGTACCTAACATTGACACTATGTGTATATTTACTCTACCAGTAAATATACACATACATTGCAAAAATTATTTCAATTGATGGTTTTTCTTTGAAGTTTAAAATAGTGTTCAGTATGCTACCGTACTGTGTAGAATGAAAAGTAATAAAATATGTATTATTATATACTATAAAATCATATTTTTCCAGAAAAGTCTGGAACATACAGTACAAAATAAATTTTTTTTTAAAAAAAAAAAAGGTGTCACATATATGGATATATAAAATAATGACTGATCTCCATTAAAAATTGTATTTGGTTCACTTATTTATATACATAAGAAACAGAATGATATTTTAAATAAAAACAAATATAATTCGTAAATAGTGATTTTCACCTTTCTTGGGCTCAGCAACCTTCTTTTTTCACAATGTTTTCTAACACTCCCTTTTCAAAATTGATGTATAGATATTGCAAATTAATTATAGCTACAAAAAAAAAAGAAAACTACAAAATATGTCTTTATAAAATATCATTATTGGCCTTAATTAGTTTAAAAAAAACTTTAATGATGTGTTATTCAAATTAAAATTTTCCATATTTTTGATAAGGATAGGCAGTCATTCCGATTCAGGTTAGAGCGGTGAAGAGGACTCAGCACTCTCCTTAAATAGGCATTCAAATTTGTACCAACATCTATGCAGAAGCCATGTTTTAGACCAAAGAATGTTGTGGTCTGCCTCTATTCTATGTTGAGTTAATCCAGTCTTATCGGATTTTTGTGGAAAATATATAATTTGATGTTCTTGTATTTTTTCTGTTGAGTGTCCAGTTGTCCAAAGTAGGAAAGATGGCAGTCACATGTAACTTGGTATACACTTGGAACAGACATAAGTAAGCGTTTATCTTTAGAAGAGGGGAAATATGTTGAAAGTTTATTAATAGGAATATAAGTCACTGCTAAATCATATTTCTCCAGAATTCTTGAAATTGGTTCTGAAATGCCAGAGATGTATGGGATTGGCACTCAACATATTGATTCCTTGTTGTTTTGGTTAGGTTTGTAGGAATCAAACAGATGTTGTGTAGTTGGAGAAGTCATTTGATTTAATATATTATTTGATAGTTGAGTTCTTCCTGTAAATGATGGGGAGTTGAAAAATTAGTCTTCTTCTTCTTCTAGATTTACAACTCTTTATGAGTTATAGCTTGCAAAACAATTTTTAGCTATTTTTTTTCTTTTCTGTGCAGTATTTTTCCATTTTGTAACTTTTACAGTTGTAAGATCTTTTTGAACATCGTCAATCCATCTTTTTCTTGGTCTGCCTTTCTTCCTTTGTCCTAATGGTTTCCATTCAAATATTTTTTTAACTCTATCTTTTTCCATTCTTTCTATATGACCCAACCATGCTATTCTTTGTGACTTTATATATCTCACTATATCTTTACCATTAGTTAGTTGTTCAAGTTCATTATTGTTGTAATTCTCCATATCCCATTTTCTTCTTTTATTGGTCCATATGAAGTCGGCTCATCGAATTAAACACTTCATGATTCCTGTCTTTTGAGAAAGATGATGTGCAGATTGTTGAAGAATGTAACATCCAGTGAAAGTGGGTTTTCTATAAACTGATGTTGTTAAATTCTTTTGAATTACCAGATGAGAAGAATGTCTAAAAATGATTATTTGTTCTCTTTCAATTTCCATAGTGAATTTGATACAAGGATGTAATGTATTTATATTAGCTGAAAACGTTGGTAAAGTATTTATATTGTGAGGCCACACCGTAAAAATATTGTCTATATATTTAACCCAAAATGAAGGTTGAGGGTTGTATAGATGAAAAAAGGATGTCTTCTAAATAAAAGTTAGTTAAAGCAGGGGGGGGGGGACTTCCCATGGCAGTTCCTTCTACTTGGTTGTAGAATTTGTTTTGACAAACAAAGTATCCAGAATGCATCACGAATTCAAACAGTTTTACTATATCTTGTGGGAATATTTCAGAAAGTAGTTGTAAAGTCTCTTTGAGAGGTACATTTGTAAATGGGGATTCTACATCAAAGCTCACCATAAGATCAGTAGGTTGTATGGAGACTTTTTTAATTTGTCTAAGAAATCTGAAGAGTTTTTTTCAAAAAAGAGTGAGACCTGCCTATATGTGATTTCAGTAAGTTTATAAATATTTGGCTATGCAATACATAGGTGAATCAATGCAGTCTACAATCAGACAGAGAGGAATGTTTTCCTTATGGATCTTTCGTAGACCATAAAATCTTGGCGTTTCTTGCAAAATAAGTTTTTAACTTTTCTATGGTGTCTGCATCTAAATTTATAACTTCGTCTAAAAGGGAGTTTAATTTCCTAAGTTGCCTGTTAGTGGGGTTATGATCCAGTTCCTGGTAAGTTGAATGATCTCATAGTAAAAGAGAAATTTTTCTTTTATAATTTGCAGAATCCATAGCTACTGTAACTTTTCCCTTGTCTGCTTTGGTGATAACAAGGCAACTAGTTGTGTCTTAGGGAATGTAAAGCTTTCTTTTCAGATGGAGATATGTTAGATGGTGGAAGCTGGGATTTAAGTAGGATGGATGCAATTTCTTAGCGGAAATTATTAGCCTCTTAACTGGAAAGGTGAAATAAGTTTCATTCAATGCTAAAAAAGGAAATCTAAATAAGGTAGGTTTTTTTAAAGAATAAGTATTTCACTGTTAGTTAACAGGCATCTGGAAATGTTAACCCAATTATCTGGAACATAGAGAGGTTTGATTTGCCTAGCAACAAGAACATTGAATTTACGATTTAGATGTCAATTTTGTTTATTAAATGAATGTTGTGGAGAGCGTTTAGCTACAAGAATTATGTAGGAAAGT
This sequence comes from Typopeltis vanoorti, assembly GCF_054136105.1. Lineage (NCBI taxonomy): Eukaryota > Metazoa > Arthropoda > Arachnida > Uropygi > Thelyphonidae > Typopeltis > Typopeltis vanoorti. The sequence continues at coordinate 63,962,080 of NC_143556.1, forward strand.
TGTGGGTCTAAATTTGAGGAGATAAAAGTCCAGAGATCAGTAGCAAGACGAATGTTAATTGCAAGATCACATTTAGCTGCTCTGAATTGATTGTGGATGAGAGATAAGCTGGCGTTCCTATAGATAATATAAACACCAGGTGATTTTATAGTTTCCTTTATCTTAGCGAAGTTTGGAATAATCTGCAGGTCGTGGCACTTTTTTAAAAAAGTAATCCTAGCTCACAGCTTACTTTGTAATACGAGATAGTTTACCAAGTTTACCAGTCTCTTTGGTGAAGCTTTTCTTATGGAGGATTTGAATTCTAGCTTTAAGAGAAACTTGTTCTTTACAATATATGCACAAAAACACAAGGTAAAAGTATTATTTATTAAATATCCTGCCATACTGCTATTGCTGATTTAACATCATGTGGCTTGTTCTACACCCTCTGTCCAAAAAGAAACCGAACTTTTGATAGAAAATAAAACGCAGGCCAATTATAATTATTCAACTCATTTATTTCAATCAATATACTCTCCCTCAGCTTTGATACATTGTTTGGCACGGTCAATTAATCGTTAAATGAGTTTTTTATATCAGTTTTTGGGATACTGTTGAGGGTCGTGGTTACTGCCGCTTGAACATTTTCAATGGTGTCATGTTGCTTTCCTTTCATTGGCAAATGAAGTCGTGGGAAGAGAAAGAAGTCACAGAGTGCTAAACCAGGTGAATGCGACGAGTGATCCAACACACAAACTTGGTATTTGCTCAAAATCTGTCTCAAAATGTTCGAACGATGAGATGGTGCATTATCGTGCAAAAGTGACCAGCTGCTTGGATCACGATATTCATACCGTATGTAACAAATTCTTGCTATCAATCGCTTCAAAACTTCGAGATAAAACTAACCATTGACTGTTTTGTCAGGCAGAACGAATTATTTGTGGATAATGCCCTTGGAATCGTAGAAACAAATCAGCATTGTCTTTACTTTTGACTTCTCCAAGCAACTTTTTTTTGTTTCGGGCTCATACTCAAAACACCATGTTTTGTCACCAGTAACGATTGTTTCAAGGAAGATCTGTTTTAATGAGTTCCTTGCAGTGTTCAATTCGATATTTTTTTTGGTTGTCTGTCAACATGTGGAGAAGAAATCACGAAATCAATTTACGAAGGCCCAAACTCTCAGTCGAAATGTTGTGCATAGTTGATTTTAGAATCTCCATTTCATCTTCAATCAATCTCACGGACGATTTTGGGTTTTCTTCGATGAAATCACACACTTTTTGGATGTTAACTTCACTCAGTCCAGTTTTTGGATGGCCTGGCTTTTTGTCGTCCTCAAGCGTCTCACGGCCACTTTGAAATCGCTTAAACCATTTGTAAACTTAAATAGGGGATAAGCATTCATCACCATATGCTTTTTGAAGCATTTGATGCGTTTGGTAAAACTTTTACCAAGTTTAACACAAAAGTTAATCGCAGCTCTGTTTGAAACTCATTTTCCGACCGTTTGTCAAGACACACTGTCACTCTTGGCACTATAACTCGACTTCTAATGAAACAAATGTCATAAACAGTTGACACAACACTAATGAAGATTTCGGTTTTCGACAACAAAAAGATACAACAGGTGGTGCCACTAGTTTCTTCTATTTTCGAAAATTTCAATTTCTTTTTGGACAGAGGGTGTATTTCGAATAAATCAATTGTTTGCATTCTACCTTGTAAAAACTTTTTAAGAAACTGATGATAGTATGTTAATTTCAGACTGAAATATATGGCAGTATATTTAATAAATAATACTTTTGCCTTGTGTTTTTGTGTATATATTGTATAGAACTCTAGCACAAGTTTCTCTTAAAACTAGAACTGATGTAGACTGTTTTCAATTTGGCCTGGACACTTCGACTTGTCCTGTTATAGACAAACAGGAAAATCTTTTAATATTTTTCTTCAAGAACATAAATGATATTAATACATTAAAACAACCAACATCCTGGAATACATTTCATAATAGCAAAAAGAAAAAAAATCAACTGCCTTTTTATTCCTGTATAGGGAGTAGGCGAGGCCATTTTAGTCCTAACTTTTTTTTGGAGACTGAGTAGGCAGTTCAACCTCTGCTGGTAGCCAATCAAAGCTGGCCACCATCTCATGGTCCCCAACCCTAACACAATATTTTTAATGGCTGAAAATAGTGTGGGTTCGATGGCCGATTTTCTTGAGTTTACGAGACCGATAAACCTGCTTGCCCATGCCAGAGATTGACTAACTCAGTAACCAGTTGAAAAAAAGGCTTAGAAAATGTTCCTCTAGTCAGTGACTAGATTTGAATCCAAGTCTTTCTTCGTGCAGTCAAGCTCTATAGAGGGCAAACACCACTTCTACTGAGCTACACAAGCAAAAAGAATCAAACGACTATTTCCTCTCATTATATTAATTTCATATTTCCAATGTTTCATCATCTTTTTATTTATAGCAAGCCAACATATTATTATGAACATCATATCAAGAACTATGCAACATTTGTGCAGTATCTATCATACTTTGCTTTGAACTCATTCACAGTCATGGCACCCACAACAGACTTTGGTAACCTATTCCACTCATTCACTACTCTCCAAGCAAAAAACCTGGTACTAACACCCTTGCTAACTACACTCTTACTCAGTTTCCATGAATGGCCCTAGTTCTTGAATCACCAGACCTTTTCTGAAAAATTTCCTTTGAATTAATCTTGTAAAAACCCCTCAGTAATTTGTATGTCTCAATCATATCACCTTTTTTACACCTATCAACCAGTTTATGTAACCCACAAATCTTCAACCTGTTTTCATAAGGTTCATTCCATAGACCTGTTACCATCTTGGTCACTTGCCTCTGGATCCTCTCCACTTCCTTCTCATCACCAAGAAACCCTGTGCTAGATCTGCATGCAGTAGTCAAGATGGAGTCTTATCAAGCTCGATAAGAGGAACGATAGCTTGTTTGTCTCTTCTCATCAAAGTATTCTTCCATAACCAAATCTAATAAGCTGCTTTAGCCACTTTTTTTATGTTCCCCCTAAACTTTAACTCCCTATCTACCAATACCCCCCCCCAAGTCTCTGGCTTTGTCAATTTCCTGGAATACAGTTCCACCGATATGGTATATAGCTGGAAATCTTTTCATCCCAAAATGCATAACCTTACACTTTGTCACATTAAACTGACATCCATTCTCCTTTGCCCAGTGTGCCAATCTATCCAAATTATCCTGCAAAATTTTGTCATCATCTGTATTAACTATTGCTCTACCCAACTTTGCATCATCAGCAAATAACTGAACAGTTCTTCCTCTCAGATCCTTTCCTATTTGTTAATGTGCAAATTAAACAGTAGCTGTCCTAGAGCAGAATCCTGCAACATGCTCACTAGTCACAGGCCTTCTTTTGGACTCTACCCCTGAATAAAATACTCTGATTTCTCTCCATCAATGACCCTCCTATCCATCTCACCAACCCTATATCCATCCTCATGTGCTGCAGTTTAGTGATTAGAATTCCATTGGTATCCTGTCAAAGGCCTTTGCAAAGTCCAGCAGTATCAGTGTAAACCCATTACCTTTATCCAACTCAGCTGTCACTGTTTTAAAACATGAGCAGTTTACTGAGGCATGACTCACCCTTCACAAAACCATGCTGGCTCTCCCCATACAGTATCCCATTTTCATCTACTAATTCTTGTATTTTGCTCTTGACCAGCTTTTCCAATACTTTGACAACAACTCCTGATATGCGGATTAGTCAGTAATTTGCTACATCAGCCTTTATGCAATGGAACTATTTTCTCCTTCTTCCCCCCCCCCCCCAGGACTAACCCAGAGCTGAGACTTCGATTAAACAATATGATCAAGGACACTGACAATTCTCTCGTCACTTCACATAAAACTTGAGCTGGCATACCATCCAATCCCACAGCTATATTCACATTAAGGTTCTGTAATATGCTATGTACCTCCATTTCATTTACCTCAGTTCCCATATAAGCCTTTGTCTCTCTCATTCCTGCAATATCACCACCTAGATGATATACTCTTGCAAAGCGTTCACTTTATAATTCTACTATTTAGACTAATTCAGTTACTTCCCTACCATCAGCATTCATTAAAGTCATTCTGCGTATACATTCTTTCTTTTACTTGCAGCATATCGAAAGAACTGTTTGGGATTCTTTTTAGCCTACATTGCTAACTTCCTTTCATACTCTGCTTTTGCCTTTCTTACCACATTAGTTACCCTTCTGGCCTGTACCTTGTACTGTTCATGTGCCTGCTGGTCACCTTTCTTCTTAAATTACCTCCACAATTGTTTCTTTTTTTGCAGTTCCAGCTTAATGATGATGATGATCATCGATTTAACTCCCACATGATGTACTCTCCTGACTAGGTATGCAGTCTGCCATTACCTCTCTCTCAGACGTCCCTTTATCACTATGCACTGTCAACATCCAGCCCTTGCAGTTTTACATGCCATGGCACTGATCCAAGCAATTTAATCTCCTCTCCTGTTGCTTGTTATACTTACCAGTCCCCTGTAATTCCACACCCTGTCTTAACTGAAAATTCTACACATTTAGCCACCTCCCAGGTCAAAACTATATGATCACTCTCACCAGTTGGTGGCAACGTGGTCATATTCATTATAGACAAATTCTCAGATGCAGTTACTAGATCGAGACTCTCGAACCCCTAGTATATTCCATCACATGCTGTCTCAGGTAATTATCTCTTAAAGTAACTGCATAAATTCCATTTCCTTTCTACCATGTGTCCTCTCCTCCTTCCAATCTATGTTCCCATAGTTGAAATCCCCCATAATAATTACCTGTCCTCCACTCAGTGAGTCTATTTGCCAATGCAATTATCTCCATCATCTTTTCCATCCCCTGGTCTATAGCAGCATCCAACTGCATATTTTGTTCTGCTGGTCTCTATCTCACACCAGATAGCCTGAAATATGCAATTTTCACTGTCTTGTAGTTGACCTTCTGCTCTCTTTAGTTACAGTTCATCAGCTATCATCCTTCCCCATTCTTTTTTCTCTATCCTCCCTGAACATACTGAGCCCTTCACATTCTATCCCACTAACTATATCATCTTTCGTTGGCCATGTCTCACTAATGCCAATAATCTTTGACTAGGATGAACTAACCAATACCAAAAATTTCTCCTGCTTGTTCCGAATGCTTCTGGCATTAGTGTACATATGGTGCAAAAGTCCCTTAGGCCCACCGCTATCCTGACACTTTATACTAACTATCCCATTCTGGTTTGTTACCAGTGGTTCTAATGTAGACATAGTATGCACACGTTCTTGCACTCTGCAAACTGCCCCCGCTGATGCCTTCATATTCACTCAGCAGCCCCCCCCCCCAAAAAAAAACTAGTTTCCCTGATTCTGCACATCCACTTCATTCAGCAACACTTTTCCATTCTGCAAACACCAAATCCATTCAGATACAAACCATCCTTCTTGTATAAGTTCTTTTGCCCATCAAATCTCACTCCACACATCCACAAACTCCATACCACACCTCCATAACCAATTCATCGAGTCATTCACTATTATGCTCCTCCTTCCCAGTCTACTCTGTCATACTGTGGCAACAGACTCACTATCTTAATTCACTCACTCTTTTCTATTGCTACTTCCAGTAATTCTTTCATGTCTTCTCTCATGCCATACTTTTCTCCTTTCAAATCAATTGTTCCAACCAATATGATCATCTCTTTCACCCTAGCCTCACTAACATCATTAATCATATATACCAGAATAAATAGTCATGCCATCATCCAGTCAAATGATGCAGTATCCTTTGAGAATTAACACATAATTCTGTTGACAGTCTATTCTAATGGTGCAACTCTTGCCACTGAGCTCAATCTTTGCCACACCTTTTTAACTAGTGGCTACAATTCCTGTAAAAAAGATAAGATAAAATACTATGTCTTCACTATCTTATCTACTCAAATACACAAAACCAAAGCAAAACCATTTCTATCCCTTTTATCCAGGATATGAAAATATTGCTAAAGTGCTATATAAATATAATCTCCACACCATTTCTAAAGTGCTAAATAGATACATTCTCTACACCATTTTTCAACTGCAACAAATTGGCATCCTTCATTTTGGGATAAACTCCATCTTCTGATACATCCAGGAGTGTATGAAGTCATTTGTGCCTACAACTTCTGCTATGGACTTACTACTATGGACTGCTTCTGCTATATATTGGCTGTCATTATTATAGTTAGTCAGAAGCATGAGGTAGTGCTTTAGATAATACTCTGTTATACAGATTGGATGGAGGAAAAAATCTACACTGTTGCATAGTAGTTACAAGTTTAAGATACTATTTTTATTTTAAAGTCAGTAACAGTGGCAAGGCGCGCACACATCCCCCAAACCTCAACAAATATGGCTGCTTAATTTACTCAAATTTTTAGAGAGTCATTTGAAGACTACCTTCAACCTAAAAATGTAATTTTTCTTATTAAATTCCAGAGGAATCACAATAGTATCGTAGTTCTTTTGTTTGTTACAGTATGGAAAAATAACAAGCATTGATCAAACCAGGCAGGTTAACCTAAAGTAGTAGTACATGGACAGTATTGAAATTTTGATTAGTATGTGCTTTCACTTTGGTGGTGAAATTGTCGAAATGGCTAAAATTTATTTATAAAATTTTATTTATTTATTTTTATTTTTTTTTGGTCTTTTTCCATTTCTTATCTTTTTTTTTATCCTGTGTCTGGCAATTTTGTTTGAAAATATAACCTTCATTAAGGATTACATTCTGTTTTGAATAATGCTCAATTTTTCAATTGAGGATTCCTATTGCATCAAAATATTACTACTTTATGAGGCAGTAAATTCTCATGGAATTTGATAACTGAGGACATATGTGATGTAATACATAGCAGAGTAAGACTTCTATGTAAAATACACCAAAGAAAAGCATCAAGGATATTTGAAGGTCAGATATGTTTCTTTTCCATGCTGATGATCCAATCTTTTCTGTACAACTGTTAACCTACCCAGCCTTTGAATACTGTTTTTGCATTTGAAGTGATGCACCAAAAATCTTCCAAAAAATTCTTGTTGCTGTCCAGAAGGCATTAGTCTATCTATAATTGAAGGTTCATTACAGTCACGTTCTCGGAATGTTTAAGAAACACCCATTAGCAGCTAATTTCAAACCCACTGAACTTTTTCTTTATTCCATCTGTCCTCTAGAACAGCTTTTCTCATGTTCCCCAAGGACTACAATTGCCAGTTTTTCTTTCTGAAAAACTAGAGGATTTTCCCCACACAGCACTAATATGCTGTAGGTTCCACAGTCTCGTGTGTGGAAAAGTTTCAAGTATGTTATTTTGAGGAATTGAACTCTATCCTATTTTCAATCTCTCTTCCACTCCACTGCTTCCTTTTAAAGTTAGATGACCTGAATCATTGATTCAAAACATCTTCTGAATGGGAACTAAATATTAAAATAATAAGTATTGCATCATAATATTTTGTGTTTTGTTTCCTTATTGATTATTTTATTGCATATTTCTAAAATCCTAATGTGACTAAAGCTAAATCTGGACATTATTTTTTAGTTAGAAAAGATTTGCAGTTTCAAAAAGCATTTACCATGTAATAAACAAAAACAAAAATCAATCTATTTCTGAATTAGCCATCTTATCAACTGTTATCAGTACTGTTAGAGCTCTTATTGAAATAGAAATCTCACTAGTAGTTGAAGGCTATATTACCTTGTCATGTGTCTGAAAAAATTCCCATTATGGATTTCCTTTACTATATAGATAGTTTATGTAATATTGATTGTAATGTGAGGAAATTTATAATCTTGCATTATTGTAATATTACAAGATTGTAATGTGGCAGCTATTCTGGTGAATATCACTTCTGCTTTTCAACCAGTTAGCAGATGATTTATTTTTTTTTCAGTATGATCACTGCCACTGGAGATCTATAGTGGTTTGACAAAGCTCCTTGATTTCTAGAGTAGAATTTTCTTTATTTGATCCTTAGCCAATCCTTATATATAGATCTGGACATCCTCATGCACCAGTTTAAAATTTTATTTCATCAGTAGTGTTATGAAATGAAAATTCACCTAATCTGTAATGAGATTAGTATTCGAATACAGTGAAATTGTATGTCTGAGAATTAATGTATTAACAGTCATATAAAGTGCCAGATATATATATATAATGTAACATACATGCTGAGCATTAGCAGAATCACTACTATATAAGGACTTGGTATGTTTTGTTGAAATAGATCACTTGTTCCATTATGATAAATTTAGTTTAATCCTTTATCCCAGTGACAGCAAACAAAGTTTGTGCCTGAAAATATCTTCAGGACTGAATATAGTGTTGTACTATCTTACCTGGGTAAGTAGTACAACACCAGCCAACTTGTAGCAAAGGTGGAGCAAGATACCAACACTCCTATCCCAGTATCTCCCATAATGAAAAACACATCTCCTTGTGGATATGTATACTGTTAAGCATTAAGGGATTGGCCACTATCCAGACTAGTTTCAACCTTTATTGAGGTCTCTTCAATGAGAGCCAGGCACAGAGTTGGAGATACCAGGCAGAAGCAGTAGCAAGGTCATCTTTACCTATAGGAGTTGCCAAAAGGTTTGCCACCTTTTTTTTATAAAATTACTCTGGATTTAGAGAAAGATGTTGAAAGTTTATTTTTCACTAGGTTAGACTATGATAAATTTAGTTTAATCCTTTATCCCAGTGAGAGCAAACAAAGTATGCACCTGAAAATATCTTCAGGACTGAATATAGTGTTGTAGTAGTACAGGTAAGATAGTACAACACTATATTCAGTCCTGAAGATATTTTCAGGTGCAAAATTTGTTTGCTCTCACTGGGATAAAGGATTAAACTAAATTTATCATAGTGAAATATATTTTTCACTTTACCTAGTGAAAAATAAACTTTCAACACTTGTTCCATTGTCTTGTTCTTCGTGTACATCTTTCCCATTACTTCACAGATTGATTATTCTTAGATGATAAAGCAGTCTCTGCTTGTTGATTAATAGCCAATCCTAATAAAACTAGGTTCATTTAGCTTTTATATATATATATATATATGTCTTTGAAATATGTGACATGGTTAGGATGTTTCCACTTTTGATGCTTCATGACTGAACTCAAAATCCTCATGTTCTGTATTCACGAAGACATCAATCTATCCACATAGTCAGATATATTCATTGTTAAGCATCTGTCAATAATTCATCATGATGCAGAATCACTCTGAAATAATGCAAAACATAATATCTGAAATATTGTTTCTTTTGTAGCCAAATCAAGAACTATCGTATGATCGAAAACATCCTGGTCAGCCAAAAAGTGCCCCTTCAAGCCCTGTTCTTTCAAGGAGTAGACCATTCAGTTTAGCTTTGAGTAGCAAGGTGAGTGCTTTATTGTTATATATATATACATTTGAAACTGCAGAAACAAATACACTCAGTATATATCACTTTGTTTTTAAGTTTTCTCAAATATTTGAGATAAATTGGACAGTTATACTCATTTTCTTTCTGGATGTCTACTGATCACCTATTCAGTGCATTTTTTTTAACAATAAGCCTTGGTTTCATATATAAGTCACTTGGTTGTGTTTAAATATCTCTGCAAACATCAATTTATTAAAGCAGATAGTTTGGTATTTCTATAAAGTCTTCATCGCCCTCCTCCCATATCAACAGTGTTTGGCTGTATTTAAAACTTTTTACTCTTCCTAAGGACTCATTCATGCTCTGTCATATATATATATATGATTGACACTGTGTAGTTTACAAAATCATGTTATGAGGAACAAATATGTATTCTGAACTGAGTTTGCTATGGCCACCCTATGAAACTTTAAAATGTTATGATAATTATAAAATTCCAAAAGTAGGTATTACAATTTATGGACTGCTGATATTTGCATAAGAAAAGCAAAAAAGGATTATGAAAGAACATTAGCCATGCAGGCTAAAAGAATCCCAAACAGTTTTTTCAATATGTTGCAAGTAAAAGAAAAAATGTATATGGCAGAATGATTTTAAAGAATACCGATGGTAGGGAGGTAACCGAATCAGTTGATGTAGTTGAATTACTGAGCAAGCACTTTGCAAGAATATATCATCCAGGTAGTGACAATGCAGAAATGAATGAACCAATAGATTATATGGGAATTGTGGTGAATGAAGTGGAGATGAGTTGTCTATTGCAAAACCTCGATGTCAATACATCTGTGGGATTGGATGGTATACCAGCTCATGTCGTATGTGAAGCGGAACCTCCTTTATGCATAGTTCCACTGCATAAAGGAGGTTCCAAGACTGCTGTTGTAAATTACTGACCGATTAGCATATCAGGAATCATTGTCAAGGTCTTGGAGAAATTAGTCAAGAAAATAATACAGGATTGGATAGATGAAAATGGGATACTGCATAGCAGACAACATAGTTTTGTGAAGGGTAGATCATGCCTCAGTAACTGGCTCACGTTTTATAACACAGTGACGACTGAACTGGATAAGGGTAATGGGTTTACAGTGATTCAACTGGACCTTGCCAAGGCCTTTGACAGGATACCACATGGAACTCTAATCAGTAAACTGGAGCAGATGGGAGATAGATATAGGGTTGGTGAGATGGATAGGAGGGTGGTTGATGGAGAGATACCAAAGAGTGGTTTATTCAGGAGTTGAGTCCAAAAGATGGCTTGTGACTAGTGGTGTGCCTCTGGGTTCTGTTCTTGGACCACTACTTTTAAATTTGTTCATTAACGATATAGGAAAGGATCTGAGAGGAAGTGTCCACTTGTTTGCTGATGATACAAAGTTGGGTAAAGCAATTGCGAGTGCACAGGATGTCAAAATTTTGCAAGATGATTTGGATAGTTTGGAGGACTGGGCTAGGGAAAATGGATGTCAGTTTAATGTGGCAAAGTGTAAGGTTATGCATTTTGGGGTGAAAAGATTAGCAGCAGTATATCACATTGGTGGAACCGTACTCCAGGAGATTGATGAGGCCAGGGATTTGGGAGTGTTGGTGGATAGGGAGTTGAAGTTTAGGGGGCACATCGCAAAAGTGGCTAAATCAGCTTATCAAATCACTTGGCTTCTGAAAAATACTTTAACAAGCAGAGACAAACAAGTTATTGTTCCTCTGTATCGAGCCCTGATAAGACCCCATCTAGACTCCTGTGCCCAGATATGGGCGTCAGGGTTTCTTCTTGATGGGGAGGAGGTGGAGAGGATCCAGAGACGAGTGACCAAGATGATAGCAGGTCTGTGGAATGAACCTTATGATAACAGGTTGAAGATTTGTGGGTTACAAAAATTGGGTGATAGGTGGAAAAGAGGTGATATGATTGAGACATTCAAATTACTGAAGGGTTTCTATAAGATTAATCCAGAAGATATTTTTGAGAATAGGACTGGTGGTGGGAGAACTAGGGGCCATACATAGAAGCTGGGCAAGAATGTGGTTAGCAGAGGTGTTAGAGCTAGGTTTTTTACTTGGAGAGGTGGTGAATGAGTGGAATAAGCTGCCAGAGTCTGTTGTGGGTGCTATGACCGTGAATGAGTTCAAGGCAAGGTATGATAGATACTGTGTGAATGTCGAATAGTTGTTCTTGACATAATGTTAGGGCCTCTCTCGATGAGTCTGTCGACTCCTTGGAGTTGCCCGAAATAATAATAATAATAAAATTTAAATTATTTACAGGAAATGCATCACTGCTGTACCTTTTTAAAAAAAAAAAAAAAAGTTGAAGATACTATTAATTTGAAGACTGATAATTTGGCTCAACATTTCATTTCCCTATTTTGACAAAAAAAAAAATTGAATTAAAAGAACATAATGTAAGCAGAGATTTCTGTAATGTTATTTCATTGATGATTAGCTAGAAAGTTTTAGGTGTCAGAACCATCCAGATTATTTCTGATACATGACAGTATTTCAAAAAATAGCTGCTTCAAAAAGAAAAAAAAGTATATTTGCATGTCACATGAAATAAACCACTTTGGAGGAGAGAAATAAGATGCTTTGTGGGGTATTCAATAATTTCTTTTTTGTGTGTTTCACCCATGAATGGTTATAAACCTATATATAGTACATCAGAACAAGCTAAGAAGATTTATCATTTTTTTTTATATATTTTATTTTTATATCATCTGGAAACTCTGCTTTAGAGTTCAAGCATGGAACTTTTTCAAGTTCCTCAGGCCTCCAGTAAGCACACTGACTGATAAAATCCATCTTCCACGTAGGATAAACACAGACATCTTGACCATCCAGAAACTAGCAATGAATAACTGCTGTTATAGCTGTTATTCATAAGACCAGTACTGGATTTATTAGGAATGCATCATCATCTGCTTAAAAGAGAAAGCTGAGATTAATATCTCGGTATTGACAGTAGGTTAGCAACATTTCTTCATGTTGTAATTTATATATAGTGAACTCTCTCAGTAGCAAACTTCTAGGGAGCACAAGAATTGTTTCTCATAGGAATACGTTGCTATAATGAATTTCCTTTAATATGACATTGTGCCTGAAGGGTTGTATCAGGACTTTCAGTAGTTTGCAGTGAATGAGCAAGTTGTTATAATGGTTTTTGCTATAGTGAGAATCTACTATTGTACTATATAACAGTATAGAATGTAATCTGTACCTGACTTAACATCAACCCATCTTCCTGTACATCCTTCAATTCTAACTGGTGACTCCCAACTTAAATGTAGGCTGTATGTTCCTCTGTATAATATTCTGTTAACATCAAATAATTGTAGCATTTTGAACAACTTTTCTTTTGGCACCTTATTCCTTTTTTTTTTTTTTTCAGATCTACAAAATTTAGATGCAGATCATTATTATATTCCTATGATTCTAGACTATTTTTATTATTTTGTTTTTATTTATTTTTTTAAAAAAAGACAAGCCTTATAAACTTGAGGAGCTATATAAGCTTACCTTGAGCAAATTTTTACAAACACCCATACTCAGGGTGGGATCAAACCCATGAGCATTTGGTTGGAGAATGTTTATGCTATCTGCTCAGCCAATCAATCAGGCATTCTGTCTGAATATTTTTTGCCACTGTTCTGTCACTCGAATAATTTTTTCAAAGTAGTCTAAAAGTAATTGTCCTTGCAAGCCCTAGTTCACCTGAACCTAACTTGCTCTTCTCTAAGTTTCTTTTTTGCAATTTTTCATAACTCTTCAAGTTTTCTTGCATAAAACTTATCTTAAACACTTAGTGGGAAATTCCTCTGTACTTCTCATATCCAAGTGTATTCCCATTTGTATAGATTGGTACTATAAGCTCTACTCCAGTTATCCAGAATTCAATCTTCTGACCATGTCGTCTGCATTACAAAACTTTTATACCTCCATATTTGAGCATTTCTGGTTGAACATCATCTGTTCCAGCTATCTTTCTGTATTTCATGTTTCTAATAGTCTTTTCAACTTCCAATACTGAGATGTACTTGTGGAATCACTCTACCTAGATATTTTTGCCACTGTTTTGTCACTGCTCATTTAATAATTTTAAGTTTTTTCAGGCATCCAGAATATCTTTATATTCAGTTTTTGTAATTTTAATCATCTCTTAATCCTTTCAATGTACCCCTTTCCTCCATTTCTAAGTTTTTTTTTGTTCAGTAACCTCCAGAATATTTGCTGTCTTCATGATATTCATCTTCTATATTCTCACCAAATTGTGCATTGATTTTGCAATTTTTCCACATAACTTAGCCTTTCTTAAATGTTCTCTGCATTCTTTCAGGGCACTTAGAACTTTCAGTATGATTTCTTTTTTCCAGAACTGCCTCTTAAATTTGTGTCCACTATGAAGTTCTGCTTTTTTCTGTCTTTGCAAACAGGTCTACACATATACTCATTGACTCAATCAGTCAGTGTTATCTTCAGATTTTTCCATTAGGTTTCTAAGATTTGGTTTCTCATTTTCAACCTTTTTCATCTCCCCCACCAATAATATTTATATATTTGAGGCTACAGTTCACACCTGATGTAATTTGATGAACCCAGTTTTGACATTTAAAAAAAAAAAAAAAATGTATACATATTTTTCTTTTCAATATGATACTTTTATCCTGCACAAAACTAAATGGTGACTACTTCCTATTTCAAATCTTCTGAATACACTTCCTGAATCATTCTGATGATATCGCATCAACAGTGATATAATCAGTAAGACTTCTTATTTGTTATGTTTTCTGTTCCATATGAATTTATTCACATATGCATGTTGAAACTTGGTTATTAATGGGTATTCCTTGTTCTGAACAGAAATCAAATAGGTACTTAACATTGTTATTTGTTTTGCTCTTAAAAAAGTCATCTGTTCATGTTGTACCATCATGTTTTTGTTTAAGCCAATACAGAATATAGTCAGCTAAGTGTCCCATATTTCATTATCCAGGCAGATATTTAATAACTGAGTGCACCAAAGGAGGATTGGGCATTGGATCAGAAGTTCTGATCAGTTCTTTTACATTTCTTACCATCCATGTGCAGGCCTCCTCCCAGTTACCTATCTTTTAACTCTTGAGTAACTACAAATAAAACATAAAAACTTGAGAAATGAGAATTGTTATCTAGTATGGGAGATGGTGGGGAGGCTTTTATGGCATACTTTTAGGAAGTTATATATATGCAAGTTTAAGCAGAAATAAAGACAAACACAGTGTATGATATTTACACAAATCTGTGTGCTTGTTCATCTGTGCAATGTAAATTAGTAAATTTACACACTGAATTTTGTGCACCAAATTTCCTCGTTTTAATTCTTTGAACAAAAATTTTGATTTCTCTTCCTGCGACAATTTACTTAAAAACCTTTTACTATTGATGCCTTTGTATTTTAGATGTCTTTCAATGCGAACTTATTAGCTTAGTCTTGTATATCTGCAGGAAACTACTCAAGAAATGATGAACCATTTTGATTAAAGTTAATATTTAAAACATTAAGAAAAAAATTGTCAAGTATGTGTAATTTTCATAACTTTATATACAGTCATAACTCTCTTTCACTTTACATGATTGGTGCAAATAACTAACATTGTGCTATTGATATGTAGTGGGGTGGGGTTAACACTGACTGCTAGTAATTTTAATTCCCTCCCAAGGATATTAATCATGTCCCTGAACATAATCTTATACCTTTCTCAGATTAATCTCATTTCTTGATAAACTAATTGTAAAGTTCAATAGAATTTTTTTTTGCAAATTTGATGATTCACCATTAGCCTCTTCTATCTTAATCAACAATTCTTTCACACAGTATACCTGGTCTTGTAAAGCTCTGATAATAGGCTTTTCCAGCCAAGCCAATCCTACTTTCTTGCCTCTTTCTGTGAATAGAGTTCTGGTGACCCTGGCAAGTATTGTCAGGAAAGAGATGCCTTTTTTGGCGGCTATTCTGGTCACCTGTTTATAACAACAGGCCATTCTGTAAGAATGTAGAGGTGGCTTGACTGGGGAAAGGTTATTGTCCGAGCTTGTCTTCTACTACCTAGGGATCTAGTTGGAGGAAAATAACTGAAATAATTGTTGCTGGAATGAAATCCTTCTTTCCTTATTCCATTCAGAAATCCCCAGACTTCTGTTTAAACCTTCAAAAATGTCTTCAACAAGTGTTGCAAGTCAGTACACAAAAAATAAAATAATTCAACATATCATGCATGGCTTGAAACCAAAACTCTAACTTCACATTTGGCCTGCACTGCAGCACATTACAGCTGCAAAAACAAATAAGTAAATCAGCAAATCAGACATTTGAGCATGCTAAATACAAAAAACTTTCTTCCTGTTCAAATGGCAGTTAAGCCCATCCAGATGATGCTCATTTACCTAAAGAAAAGGCTGACCTACTGGCATCATTCTTCTCTGACCCCTGCATTGATGACCAAGTACCCCACTTTACCAAAAAAAAAAAAAAAAAAAAAAAAATTCACTGTAAAACTTGTGTTCCAGAGTTAGCACCCTTTCTGTATTATCTTTCATACTATGAATATAATCCATGTTGTACTGAAATATTTTTTGTTAATACTTTTATTATCTTACATTAGTCCAGTTGTGATTTAAAGTGAATTTAAAATAAATATTTTTTCCCCTGTTCTTTCCCCAAGTATTTGGTTTGGTGCTTCACTGTGGCATACACTTAAAATTTAAGTTTTCAGTATTCAACTGAATTAGACTAAAATGTGTTTTGTCAGCATTTTATTTTCAAAGAGTATATGAGAGAGACCATAAAAATAAATAAATAAATAAAACTATGCAAGGTAATGATCCCTTTACTCATCTGCACTTACAATTATACCTTAAAGTTAATGGGTCTATGTTGTGTGCATATTCAAATTTGCCTATAAAGACAAAAGGTTAACATATTCAATAAATGAATCCAAAATTGTTAGTAGATTGACTTCCCTGGTGAGTAAACTTCAAAACACACACTTGAGTGCAATTCCTGAGCAATCTGAACTTAAATTTTTTTGAGAAAAATAGAAAGCAGCAGCAATTATTGCACAAAATGATAATACATACCTGTTCCATAAGCAGTGCCTTATACTACAAATATATTCAATCTCTTTTTAAACAGGAATCAAACTCATAAAATATTACTTTCACAAGATTTAACTATTTATGATACTCGAAGAACAATTATTTTGGAACATTTCCTGTTATTTTACTTGAGAATTGTGAAGTCCATAAACTATATGGTTGTCCTTTCTCATTTCAATCACAAAAGCTTAGAAACTCTCCACTACTGAAGGCAAATTAACTTATCCATAGGAAGTTTGAGTAATAACAAAATATGCAAAATCAATATTCTTTCCTGGGATTTAATTTTCTTTTTTAAGGTAATCTTTTACAACTCTTCTTTTCTTTTTTTCTTTCCTCCCTCTCCCCCCAGACATATATTCTTTTTTCTCATGTTCATCAACTGCTCTACTCATATCACAGTATGTCATGCTATGTGTTTTTGATCACTGGAAATGCATTACTGATATCCTGACCAGGTATTGCAAGTAAAGAGCACTTCAATTAGGACAATGCTTACGTTTGACTTGATGCCTAATTTATATAATTGGCACAAAATTGTCTTCGGGTATTTTAGTTCCATTGACATTTACTTTTTTGCCTTAGATGTACATAAAAAATATTCCAACTTATTTGTTACTATTAGCAATATTTGCTTCAGTTCAGCTATTGCTATGTACTGTATTTGCATACAAATCTACCTAATATTATTATTATTATTCTTATTCAGGCCTCAGTGGAGTCAAGAGACTCATCATAGATATTATCTTTTCCATTTCTTTGTATTTCATATTGGCAGCATAACTTGTCATATGGCATTTATCCTACATAATCAGACCTGCCCAAACTCTAATTCTTCAGAATTAACTGCCTACATTTTTTCTTTGTTTCCTACTTATGCTAAGTAAAATAAAAATTGCAAACTGTAACGTTAATATAAATACAGTACCATATAGTTCAGTTCATGAACCACTTACAATCTAAATGTACTCTCTAAGGCTCTTTTTTACAGTAAATCAACAGAATTGAGTTTAAGAATATGAAATCAATCAAAAATTCAAAAATTGTGGAATTCAGAGTATTTGCTTTCACACATGCTGCCCAGTTTTAACGTTTCTGTTACATGTAAAGGAACATGCATTGATAAAGGGAATAAATGAAATTGGTATTGCAAACTAATCTTAGTTTATTGAGTAGAACTTCTATCTCAGTGCTTTTAGATTATAAAGTAAGAATACTGGTACTGATATATACTGGAGTATACCTAATTTTTTCTTCAGTAGTTAGTATTTTTTATAATTTTATTTCATTTTTTAAAATAGAAAATATCGTATGAAAGAGAACCGTCGGTTGACAGTGGCTTGGAAGCAATTAACATTGCCACATTAGCTGCTATGAGGTAACTTCTTTTTATTATTGTCATTATCAATATATAAATAGTAGGTTTGCTCCTCTTGTGACTGTGTCTATAAATGTATAATATTTTTGCAACTTGAAAAAAAGTACAGTTTTTTCTCTCATATTTATTTATGATTTAAAATTCAGTGGTAATTTTGACCCTTGTTTTTTAAATTCTCTTTACCCAGATTTTGGATGCAAATTGGGTAATATACACACATACGTGTGTGTGTGTGTGTTGATTTAACAAATTAACAAAAAAAAAAACGTTTTTTAAGCAATTACATATATCATTTTTTAAATGAAATACACAACTCTTTTTTTTGCAGTTGAGTGCTGAAGATGGTCACTATTCTCACCTTTCTATAAGTTAGCATCTATTTTGATATCATTGTGCAAGTTTTGGCTTTGGTACTTAATAACTGAAAATGGGCTGGAAATTCAGATATGGACTTTTTAGTACCAAAGTCAAAACTTGCACAATGATAGCACTGTTATTGAAAATATGTCCATCTGTAACTTTGTCTAGCTAAATAAGTTTCATGCTGTTTTCATTAATTAACTAAGAGAAATAGTAAAAGTAAGCTACTGGACCATTGGAATATGTTTTCATTAATTAACTAAGAGAAAGAGTAAAAGTAAGCTTCTGGAACATTGGAATGAGTGGTATCATAAATTTCTCTAATTAATTGCTGTGAGTGATTTATTCAGAATCACAGGGTTAAACAAACAAAAATAGAGTGTAATACAGTAGGTGTGCACTATAATGAACTATGGAAAGACCAGGCCTAAGTCTCATAGAACTAATGTTATTTTAAGCTCACTATTGCAAACAGTAAAAATACAAAACCTTTATAATGAACTGAATTTCCTCACAAACAAAATCACAATCCATATCACAGAATACTGTTGTTGGGAGTAATCCTGTGTACTATATAAAATTTATTCACATTTTGTGTTAAAACTAGAAATAAAAGGAAGAAGAAAGCTGTAAGTGTTGATTAGAAAACAAATAAATGTCAAGAAACATTTCTTGACATTTCTTTGTTTTCTAATCAACAAAGAAATGTCAAGAAACAGAACAAATGAAATGGTAGGAATCTTATGTTGATGATGTAATATCATATAAATAATAATGGGAGACAATATAAGAAAAAAAAGAGCTAGAACATCATGAAATTATCATCAAATTCCTTACATATACCCTCAGGAAGTGTACAGGATATTATGATAGTACTACATAAAAAAGTTACATAATTACTAATTTCCTATTGACATTTCTCCAAATTAACCTGTTATCTGTCAACATTCTCTGGGTCTTTTTCCTGCCATCTGGGCAAAGAACACTTGTTTTGCTAATCTTTCCTCTCCCATTCTGTTTACTACCTGAAATTAGCTGAGATTATGAAATCACTATGAAAATGAAAATTCAGAATTAACATTCAAACTTTAAAATGTTATATTAGCTTAAATTAAAGTCACTTAACTGAAATTTCATAATGAACTAAATATGTGTAGTCTGTACCATTGAAATCAAACATAACCTGAACACCTAATCAACTTCCAGCCATCTCTAGTGGCATGAACAAGTAAGCTTCCTAATTAGAGACCTAAGGTCCACCATTAGGTCTCTGTACAGTTAGAAATCTGACTTGTTCACACTAGCTGTGCTAATCCTTATCATTAGTCTGACAAATGCAGACTAGCTATTCATCACTTGGAGGGAGTAGCCACTCCCTCTTTTTAATTGGTAGTGACTAACCATAAAGTTAACTGACTGCTGAGGTTTTCAGGTTGCTTTTAATTCTAATGGTACACACTGTGCACATATGTAGTTCATTATTATGAACTAAATATGGTTCATTTGTATTGCTTGTTGCTATATGCCTAGGGATGTAGTACTAAGAAAGATGTGAGTGCCATGCATCAGCAAATTGTCACAAGTGCAGACTGAGCAATTATACAGGGACTTCGACTATGGGGACATGATGAGATGGAAATTGAATTTATACAGTTTATAATGGATGATTATCTGAAACAGCATGTCACAGTGGGGACCAGTGGTTTGAAAGTACTTAATCTGGTATTAGAATCAGAAGATGTATCCATAACCAAGGTATTCACTCTGTCTACAAATGGGAAAAAGTGATAATGTAGTCTTGTTCTGAGAGGTTGCTAACAATATGGAATTCTCAGTCAAGAAACAATTTGTGACCACAAAGCTGATGATTATGACAAACTTAGAAAGCAACATAGTGCAGTGGTTGTTTGTAAGAGACAAGTAGGGGTTAAATGGATGAATAGAGATATAAAGCAGGAGCTGAAAAAAAGTAAAAGAAGACATTGTGGAGAAAATATAAAGAAAAAAAATGATCAGCATGACTTGTATGGTAAGAAAGGCTAAATTAGATTATAAGTGAAAACTTATAATCTAAGTAGGCCAGAGTAAATCCAAAATAGTTTTTTGTAGTAAGAATGATTAGGGAAGGATAAAGGTAGGTCCTGCCTACTGCTGGAATTTGCAAAGTCATTTGACAGAATACCACATGGAAAACTATTACATAAGTTAGAGCAAATTGGAATGGATATGAAGTTGATGGTATGAATAGGGGGATGGCCAACATAGACACTAGAGAATAGTATATGGTGGAGTGGAATCTAAAAGAATGAGAGTGACTAGTGGAGTGACTCACAGTTCTCTACTAAGGCCACTATTTAATTTGTTTTATCAGTGATATAGGGAATCAGTTTTATCCCCTTTAAATCAGTTTTATTCCTGATTTAAAGGGGATATTCAATTCTTTGCTGATGATGCACAACTGGGGAGAGCAGTAGTTGATAAAGGTGATATCGATATCCTGCAGTTTGATTTAAAAATTAGCATTGTGAGCAAAGGATAACGGTTGTTAATTTAATGTAGCAAAATGCCAGTTTGCACACTTTCAGTTAAAAAGCTTACGTACTGTGTATCACATTGGTAGTAGTACCGAATTGCTGGAAATTGATGAGACTAGGGATTTGGGTGTGATGATGGACAGAGAGTTGAAGTTCAGGGGGCATATTGCAAAAGTTGGCAAAATAGCTGCTAGTATTACTTGGATGTTGATCACATTGACAAGCAGTAATAGGAAAGTTATGTTATTATCCCAATTTATAAGGCTGTGATTCAGCCATATCTTGACTACCGTGCGAGATTTGATCACCTAGGTTTCTTGGGGGTGGGATTAGAAGGTTGTAGAGATGATCCAGAGACAAGGAACCAAGTTGATGACAGGTCCACACAATGCTCCCTGTGAGGGTAGATTGAAGGTGTGTAGTTGCAAAATTTAGTTTGTAGACAGAAAGGAGGGGACATAATAGCAACATATATAAGTTACTAAAGTGGTTCTGTAGAGATTTTCCAGAGAGGTTCTGTAGAGTAGTTCTCCAAGCAAAAGAGATTTTTTGCTTGGAGAGTAGTGAATTACTGGAATGGATTGCCAGAAGTAGTTGTAAGTCCCCTCAGCGAATGAGTTTGAGATGTGAAAGGTGTCAAATGTATAAAGGTTAGTGTGGATCTCCTGCAATGTCTTCTCACTCCATGGAGTTACCCATATAATAAATAACATTAACTAACTCTTACTGTTATTGAGTTATTGAATTATTAACCTGTATTTCACTTTAATCACTAAAGAAGGTATATTCATAGTCAAAAGATATGAAATAGTGTATATGCATGGGCACAACAGCAAGAAGGCAAACAGACTTGGTTTAATATGTCCTGACCTTACAGTCCTAACTGCCACACTCTCTGGGCATGGTGAGAGGATCTTGATCAGCTTACATTCTTATGATGGCAATTTCTCAGATTTTGGACAGTGTAGGCAATCATTTTTATTCAGGTTAGAGGAATGCTTTTGAGCTGTTGCAGATTTCAGTGTCTCTTGGATTTTTATTTATATCTAACATTTATTCACAGACCTTCGATACAGATCGTTGGATCCAGCAGGGAAAAACCTCTTTATACAAATGTAAATATAAACCTGAGGAGAAGACTATTTTTGGACAATGTGTTTGTTATGCTGCTGTTGTGCCTGCATGTACTATTTTATATCTTTGTGCCCATACATGGATGACCAAGGCAAAATATGTTAATAGTTTAAGGATAGAGTGTACCATGGAATTGGAAAAAAATTATTAATCAAATAACAGTCATATTATTTATTGTTTTTGTTAGGGAGCAATGTCAGTAATAACTTTCTTGGAAAAAATGTTTAAAAAATTAACATTAATTTTTTGTGTCACTTTTTTTATAAAACAAATAATTTTTTTTTCAGTTCAAATTTGCTACAGATATTCTATCATATCTATTAAACAATATAAACTAAAATTATTGAGCAAATATCAGTTCCTTTAAAGCTATGAAATTTAATTTGTCCATATAATGATTATTACACAAATTTTGCATGTTTGAAAAATAAACTTAAAAAATAAAAATGAAAATACATATCAATGATTATAATTTTAGTTCAATAGATTCTGGATATTAAGCTGTGTTAGAAAAAAATAATAATATTCTAGGACTAATAGTTTTTAAGATATCTTGCCAAAACCAACTGCAATGTGTTAAAATTTAAAAACCAGAGAAAAGTCAATTTAAAGTTTATAACTATACTTTATTATTATTCTATGAATATTTAAAAACCACCAGCAATATATGTGTTATTAACAGATTTTGCTTTCTTTTTAATTTTTCTTCTTCTGAGGCAGCTTTTTTTGCTCTTAAGCATCTCTGTTTATCAAATATCTGAAATGTTTGTAAACATTGTTCACCTATTTTCAGTCCCAATCTCTCAAATACTGGTAATCTTCCTAGATCACCACCATTAAAAGTTATCAGTGCATCATATATTGCTATTTCTTCTCTTCTTTTAGGCATGTGTATATATATATATATATTTATTTATTTATGTTTCTAAATGTTATATTAAAACTTAATTTTTATAATAAATCTCAGACTGAAGACAAAGCTTTGAAAACATACTTAAACGCACGAGTTAGTGGCAGCCATATTCGTTCCAGTTTTGGTGTTGTAAGTTTTGCTCTGATTGGCTTATTTCAAAGCAGCTTACAATATAGCAATGGTAGCAAGAACCAATAAAATTTCTTCTCACAATTGATTTTACTTACGAAACTGATGCTATAGAGCTTTTAAATCTACATAATTTACTTTTTAAATTTTTAACTCTGACAATTACAAGCAAAGTTATAACAGTTTAAAGTTTTTGCATATTTATTGAGCATTTAAATGATAAATATGATAAATAATATGATAAGATAACTCAAAATGTAGGAAGTTTTTGAGTACGAAAATTACGGAATATATTCTTTAGTATATAAACTTTATAAAAAAATAAATCAAATAAAATTTTTTTTATTATTTTTACCTCAAAACTATGATTTTTTGTGGGTACCCTAACCTTAATAACTAACTAAAAGTTAGTTAATTACCCTTAGATATCTATTTCTTCCTTTAAACAAAAACATGAATGATAATCATTATCCATGTCACCTAATCAGATTCTTATTTAAGATTATTGTATGTATATTTTACATATTTGTGCACTGTTGTTTCAAACTTAAATATTAAAAAGATATAACAAGAAATGTTAATAAATGCCAATACCATTTCTGTAGTTTCAACTAGGTATCTCTATTTAAGATATAATAAATCATAATAAATTTAGTTTAATCCTTTATCCAAGTGTAAGCAAACAAAGTTTGCATCTGAAGTATCTTCAGGACTGAGGCAACTCATAGTAAAGGTGGACCAAGATCTCATCACTCCTGGTCTCAGTATCTCCCATAATGCAAAGCACATCTCCTTGCGGACATGTATAATGCTATGCATTATGGGAAGGGCCACTACCCAGACCGGTTTTGACCTTTATTGAGGTCTCGTCAGTGGGAGCCAGACCCAAAAGTGGTGATACTCAGGCAGAAGCAATGGAGAGGTCATTTTCTGCCTTAGTATCATCACTTCTGGGTCTGGCTCCCACTGATGAGACCTCAATAAAGGTCGAAACCGGTCTGGGTAGTGTAGTGGCCCTTCCCTTAATGCATAGCATTATACAGGTCCGCAAGGAGATTTACTTTGCATTATGGGAGATACTGAAACAAGGAGTGATGAGAGCTTGGTCCACCTTTACTACGAGTTGCCTCAGTCCTGAAGATACTTCAGATTACACTTGGATAAAGGATTAAACTGAATTTATTATAGTCTAACTAAGTGGAAAATAAACTTCCAATATAATAAATCAATGTTTGACTTCTAATATTTATGTATAATGAAAACTCAATAATTGATAATAAAATGCAAATTGAGTCATTAACATACTCTGCTTTGAATCTGTGTTAAATTTTTATTGATGCAGATATATACAAATACAGTAATGCATAATTAAATTATTTTATCCTTCACCTGCTAGTTAGTTTTTAGACACCTCTGATATAGACAATAAGGGAGTATTTCAACATATTTTTGCCATTGTTTGCTTCTGATGATTTATCTGTTTTTAGAACAAGACGCTATAAAATGCTTACTGTAGATGATGTTACTCAAGTATCTGAAGAATCAGGATCTGATACAGAACGTAGTCCAGATTTGAATATTCAGAGAATCGATATGGACTTGATGGGTGATTTACAAGATTTAATTTTTCGGAGGTGTTCAGTATCAAGTGATAATGATGTATGTGATAATTGCACAACAAGTGAAAAACTTGAACAGGTAAGTCTTGGAACGTGTTATAATAAGAAGTTTGGAAAGCCATTGTTACCTGTTAAATATGATTTACCTCAGATGAAGGGAACTCTAAGCAATTTTATGTATTAAAAAAAAAAAAGCTTATTTATAGGTACCAATGGTATAGAAGTGATAAACTCAGAATTGTTAGATCATCATGTTAGATGATATAATGACTGTGTGGCATTATCAGAGGAATATAAGTTCCATTTATTGCTAGTATGAAAGTAATATTTTACTATTTTAGATCTAAATGAGATAGCCAAAGATTATGGTATGATAATATCAACAGAAAAATCAAAAACTATGGCCTTTAAAGGACAAGATCCAGCAAGAACTAAAATAGTAATAGATAACAAGATCTTAGAACAGGTGAATTCATTTAACTACCTAGGATGTATGATCACATATGAAAATGAAAAAGATATAAATTTAAAAATTGCAAAATATTTAAAAATAACAGGTGTAATTAACTCTATATTTAAACCAAACCTAGTTCAAAAACAAACCAGACTAAAAGTTTACAATACATTAGCCCTACCAGTCTTAATGTATGGATGCGAAATCTGGACAATAAAACAAAAAGACAAACAAAGATTAATAACAGCAGAAATGAAGTTTATGAGAAAAACTGCAAAGTATACCCTATTTGATCACAAAAGAAACGAAGAAATTATGAAAGAATTAAACCAAGAACTAGTAATAGAAAAATTTTTAAAATGTAAACATAAATGGATGGAACACGTTCAAAGAATGAAAACAGAAAGATTACCGAAATAAGCCTTAAAGTACAAGCCATTAGGAAAAAGAAAACCAGGACATCCTCTTAAACGATTCAACGATGACTTCTAAGGCCTGAACAGGCCATGCTAGACCTAAATTCTTGATACGCATGATGATGAAAGTAATATTTACCTAGTGAATTATGTATAGCAAGCACATTTATTCTGTGCTTGCTGTACTTTGAGGAGGGAGTTTCCTTACAGTAGATGGAACATTTTGAGTGGTGAAGAGCATCACCATTACACAGTACCTCCCATATTCTTCCTCTCTCTCCACATCATCCATACTCTTGAAGTCATGTACATTTTCTGTCATAAATCATCATCTCTGTGACTAAGTGGTTTTGCACATGTTACTTTCTTGAGAGAGAGATCTCATTTTAAAATCAATTTCTGTTAAGGAATGCATGCTGATCTCAAACAGAGATGACAAGTTTTTTTGTTTTTTTTTTACAAAATGGACAGGCTAGCTGATGATTTTGCATTCAAACAACAACTTGATTGTCTTATCCATCAGGTCAGTTCTATCTTAATCATCCTATTAATACCTTTAACAGATGTTGAAATAATTTATCTCAAGATCATATAACATTAAAATACTGTGAATACTTTGATGGCAGTTATATTAAATGTAACCAACATGTTTTATTGTCATGTATCTAGTAGCATCATCAGAGCAAACAACTAATAAAAAAAAAAGTGTAAAAATACTAAGGCTTACCAAAAAAAATTGTTTTTTTTTAAATGCACAACACTTCAGATAGTGATTTGTGACATACACCTGACGCATGCAGCATGCAATGACTTCTAAGCGTTATGCAAAATAACACTTAGAATAGCATTCAAACTCACACAAATAACACTTCATAGAATGCAAGCACCAATGCTAAAGAGAGAAGACAGTTGTCAGACCAGTCCAGTTTTTGATTTTCTGCAAAGATACGAACGTATATTACATGGCTACAGTATTCTCTTTAAGTTAAGCCAAATTTCTCCCAGTCTGATCTATGTAATTCTTTACCACAGGAAAAGTAGATTATGCAGACATAAGGATACTGCCTATTTTTCCACTTGTATTTTCATGTTATTATACTCATAAGGTTTAATGGAATAAATACCACATATATAAATAATTAAACAAAACATTTAATCATTCCTATATTTCATATCAGTCGCGAAGACATAGTCAGTAAAAGAATATTAAAATTGCAAAAAAAAACAAAAAAAAAAACACAAAATTGCACATGAAATAAGTGGAAAAGATTACATTGAAAGCCTAAAGTCCTGTGAAGACCATCCTCTTTGGGTGCTATTAGCTAGTCTTAGCTGTGTTGGGCAGGAGGCCTAAGAATTGAAGTTTCCCAAAACTTGGGAAGTTTAATACAACCATATTTATTAAGATTAGGTTGTTTTTTTTTTTAATCTACTGCTGATTCTAAAAAAAGTCTTTCAAATTTGTATTTGTTGTGGTGAATCATGGTAGTTTTCTTCTATTTGATTCTGTGCAAGGCATGGTCAGCTAGACCTGACTGACATACTTATAGCAGCAGATGTATTTTTTCTGTTCTTCTAGGCAGATGTTAGCAGAACTCTCAGTTTTGATAATTTGCAGGAACTAGGAACTTTGTAAACACCTAGAACAGAGAGAGGAGATAGAAGAGCCTTGGGAGAGTGGATGAGGGCAGCCAGCTTCAGATAAGGGTTGAATGCAGTGCAGAGATTGTATTTTTTTTAGTTTTTTTAGGCTATTTTTTCTGAGGTGCCCTAGATGTAAGGAACAATGTTAGCATTACTATAGTCAGCATGTTTGAGAGAGATGTGAGAAAATGGGAGGGAAAATTGATATGTTAATCTTTTTGGTATTGTAACCATTGGACAAGAAAGTCTGGCCAATAAGGAAAAGTTCAGCTGTAGGTTCAATCTGGATAGTACAGCGATTTCTATTAACAAGGGCTTTGATAACACCATATTGTTCAGTGGGATTGATGGGCAAGTTTGTGTATGTATCTACTTGTGTGGGCGGATTTTCTCTAAACTGAGAAAGAAAGTGTGATTAGAGTATCTACAAAAGGTAGGCTGTTATTAATTTTTTTTTATTGCGAACTGGGTGCTGTCTTTTGAGATGGAAGAGGAAGGAGTCTAATGCGTCTGAACCATGTGGCCAGATAGAGAACACATCACAATATATTTTAACTGGATAGAAGGTTTTAGAATAGCAGTGTAAAGAGCATGTTTTCAAAATGTTCCATATAATTATTATTATTATATGGGCACCTCCATGTAGTCTGAAGACTCGTCGCGGAAGACCCAATCTATCCACACAATCTATTATACTTCTCCTTGAACCCATTAACAGAAAATGGGTTCACTCTCAAATGACTCTGGCAACCCATTCCACTCATTCACCACTCTCCAAGCAAAAAATCTAGTCCTGACCACCCCTTTATTCAACTTCCAGGGATGACCTCCTGATTCTGGTCCCTCTAGCCAAATGCTGAAACATTTCCCCTGCATCCATCCTACAAAATCCTTTAAGCAACTTAAATGCTTCTATCATATCTCCTCTTTTACTCCTATCAACCAACTTCTGCAATCCACACACTTTCAATCTATCCTCATGGGGCACATTCCACAGACCACTCACCATCTTGGTCACTCACCTCAGAATCCTCTCCACTTCTTCCACATCCCCAGGGGACCAGACTTGAGCACAGTAATCCAGATGTGGGCATATCAAGGCCTTAGAAAGAGGAATTACAACTTTCTTATCTCTACTTGTTAATATGTTCTTCACTAGCCAAGTAATCTTATGTGTTACCTTAGCAGTGACGCCCATTAACTTTTGTCCATACTAACAGCCTATTTAAATCATCTTGCAAGCTCTCCACATTGCCTTGATTAACTGTTACTTTACCTAATTTCGCATCATCAGCAAACAACTGAATATTTCCTTTTAGGTTATTTCTTATATCATTTATATATAAATTAAACAGCAATGGTCCCAGCACTGAATCTTGTGACATGCTGCTAGTCACCTGCTTTTGCCTCTATTCTATCCCTCCATATACCACTTTTTGATATCTGACTTTTATCCATTTAACTAGTGTCATATCCATCCCCATTTGTTCTAATTTGCATAACAGTGTTTCATGTGGTATTCTGTCAAATTTGCCTTTGCAAAATCCAGCAAAATCATTGCGTAGCGATTTCCTTGATCCAACTCAGCTGTTACTCTATTATAAAAAGTTAGTAAATTACTAAGGGCATGACCGACCCTTCACAAAGCCATGTTGATCTTCATTCTTACCCATTATATACTACCCATTCTTGAATTCTCTCTCTCTCTCTCTCTCTCTTTTTTTTTTTTACTAATTTTTCTAATACTTTTACCACCACGCCTGAGATACTGATTGATCTATAATTTACTACTGTAGACTTAGAACCTCCCTTATGCAAAGGAATAATTTTGCACTCTTTCCACTCCCTTCGAACTCTACCAGAGCTGAGACTTAAATTAAACAGCTTAGTCAAAGGCATTGCCAGTTCTCTTGCACATTCTTTCGAAACCTTAGCTTGATATCCCATCTAATCCCACAGCTGTATTTACATTGAGATTCTGCAATATCATAAGGACCTCCAATTCCTCCATCTCTGTTTCCACATTAGTGTCTGTTACATTAGGTTAAAACAGTAACCTCACTAGGAAGATATATGCTTGCAAAGTTACTCAGTAACTCACCTATTTTCTCTGCTTCCATCTCCTCCTGACTATCATCACTCATTAAGGTTAATCTTCCATAGTCATTCTTCCTCTTACTTGCCACATAACGAAAGTACTCTGGGATTTCCTTTGGCCTGCTTGGCTAAATTCTTCTCATAATCTGATTTTGCCTTCCTTGCCATGCTGGTCACCTTTCTTGTCTGAGCCTTATACTGTTCATGTGTTTGCTGGTCACCTTTCTCTTTATATACCTTCCACAGCATTTTCTTCTTCTGCAGCTCATGCTTAATGATATTACTCATCCATCTAACTCCTACCTGAGGTATACAAATTAACACTGTTTCCTCTAAATGACCCCTTAGTTAAGGGGTCATTTAGAGGAAATCCCATGCACTACTAACATCCTGTCCTTGCAGTGTTTTATGCAGTGGCACAGATTCAAGCTTCCTCCTAAGCACTAAGCATATCATAATCACCTGCCTTGTAGTTCCACAAATACCCCCTTCTTGATAGAATATGCCTCATGATTTACAATTTCCCAAGTGAAGACTGCATGGTCACTTTCACCAATTGGAGGCAATGTTGTCAACTTGGTTATGGATAACTCTTCTGATCCTATGACCAGGTCCAATACTCTCCAACCCCTAGTCCCATCTTTCACATGCTGCCTTAAGTAATTATCTCTTAGCAGGTGTATAAATTCTATTTCCTTTATGCTATGTGATCTTTCTTCCTTCCAGTCTAATATCTCCATAGTTGAATTCCCCCCCCCCCATTATAATCACTCGACCTGCACTCATTGTACTAATTTGGTCATGCATGTCTTCCATCTGTGGATTTCCTGGCCTATTGCAACAACCAACTGTATATTTTGTCTCACTGGTCTTAATCTCACACTAGATTGTTCAAATGAACAGCCACCTGTCTCCTATTCTTTTTGGTTGCAATTCATCTGCTATCATCAATATCATCAATAGTACTCCTCCCCCATCCTATCTTTTCTATCTTCCATGAAAATACTAAACCCTTCACATTCAATCCCTGTAACTACATCATCTGCTGTTACCCAAGTCTCACTAATGTCTATAACTTTTGATGAGGTTGCACTAATCAATACCAAAAACTCCTCTTTCAGCTCTAGCCAATAATAATTGGGTAGAGGGTGAAAAAGGAGAGAACCCATGGCTGTACCTCCATCTATTTATAAATTGTATCTTTCCAAGTGAAGCACCCAAAATGAACAGTAAAATTAAAAAGATCGATGATATCATGTGGAATACATTCAAAGCTTAGCATTATCTAAAACTAAATTTTGGGTTAAATAGAGAAAGTGGCTAACTTAAAAGAGGGGTAGAGGCATATTATGAATTTTTAGGAATCCATATATCTGCAGGGGCAGGGGGCTAAATGGTTTGAGTTTTCTAATTATTTTAGGAGGTCAAGATATGACATTTTTACGAAACCTTTTTATTATGTTTACTTTTGAGAATTAGTAGGATCATAATCCAGTGGTTTATAAATAGTGTGTTCTCTCTGAGCAACATATTCATTTTCCAATTAGATTCATTAGCATTGATGACCACAATAGCATTACCCTTATCAGCTCTAGTCTTTATTGTGCTACTATCTTTGCACAATTTACGGGGGGGGGATTGACTATTAGATTTCTTCTAGGTAATGAAGCTTGAGAAAGCATGTTTGCATAGATTGTTATATTTCTTAATGTGTCTTTACTTTATTTTTAGAAATTCTTTACAGGCTGATTTATGTGTTCTGTTTTATTCCTTGTTCCATCAGCTTATCATATTATGTTCAAACTGGATATTTTCTAACATCTGACATAAGTATGGTTAGCTGACCATGCCTTCCATAGAATCAAATGGAAGTAAACTACTGTGCTTGACTACAACAAATACAAAGTTGAAAGTATAAATTAAAGATACCAAAAAAATGATATATTTGGTTTAATCCTTTATCCAAGTGTAAGCAAACAAGTTTGCACCTGAACTATTTTCAAGGGCAACTCGTATAGAGAGCCTTATAACTTCACATTACTTGCCATAGTATTCCATAATGCGAAGCACATATCCTTACGGGTATGTAATGCTATGCATTGTGGGAAGGATCCCTACTCAGACTGGTTTTGACCTTTATTGAGGTTTATTGACCTTTATTGAGGTCGCATCAGTGGGAGCCAGACCCAGAGGTGATACCAAGGTTGAAGTAATGCAGAAGTCATATTTTCATATATGAGTTGCTAAGGCAAGTGATGTGAAGTTATACACTTCTATATACGAGTTGCCCAGTCCTGAAAATAGTTCAGGTGCAAACTTGTTTGCTTACACTTGGATAAAGGATTAAACCAACTATATAATTTCTTGGTATCTTTAATTTATAGTATAACCAAATGGAAAAACTTCCAACAAAGTTGAAAGATTTTATTTTAGAATCAGCAGTAAAACACCTGCTTATGCAAAGTGAAAGCATTGATTGTCTCTTGGCTAGTCCCAGTGACCTGCAAGGTGAGAAGTATTGTATAAGGGAGGATGTCAAAGAAGTTCTGGAAAACACAAAAAAGAAGAACGAGAGGGTGAAGTTTGTAAGTCTGCTTCCATGCTATGTTAGAGAAGGATGGTAATGATAGCTAATCAATCAATACATAGGTTGTGCAGAAGGAATGATGTAGGGTTTGTGGACCTGTGGATTGAGTTTAATGGATGAAAGGATTTGTATAATGCTGATGGACTGCATGCGAATTAATTCGGAATTAGGTGTTTTTAGAGCGAGCTTTGTTCACGGATGGCGTGAAGTGAAGAAAAACTAAACAAATTAGGGCAGACAGGCAAGTATGTGTGTGAAGGCACCCATCAAGTGAATGAGTGTGTAAATTCAAAAAAAAAAAATTCAGAATCTAGTCTCTCAAGCAACAGTATCAAAACCATTGCATCCTTAATATCGAATTAAGGATGTAAATGTGGGGGTGGGGGTTGAATTTCAGTCAACAAGAGTAGGAGTCAGTCAGGCAGATAGTAGGCCTTTTGAGGTGATCCAGTGTGAGATAGAGGCCAATAGGACAAAATATAAAATCGATTGCTGCTATCAGGGATGATGTGGAAGACATGCATCAGCAGATTAGTACGAGTGCAAGTCGATTAACTATATGGGCAATTTCAACTTTGGAAACATAGGCTGGAAGGAGGAAAGATCACATGGTAGGAAGGAAATGGAATTTATACAGTTAATGGAACATTATTACTTGAAACAGCATGTGATGGAGAGGCAGCCACATTGCCTCTTTATAT
Source organism: Typopeltis vanoorti (assembly GCF_054136105.1). Classification (NCBI taxonomy): domain Eukaryota; kingdom Metazoa; phylum Arthropoda; class Arachnida; order Uropygi; family Thelyphonidae; genus Typopeltis; species Typopeltis vanoorti. The sequence goes on from NC_143556.1 coordinate 63,994,700, forward strand.
GTGGAACTTCAAAGGCAAGTGATTATGACATAGCAAAAGATGCAAATGCAAATTCAGATCTCACCTGTGGTGGGAGTGCTATGTTATTATTATCAGAGAACTCCAGAGAGTGATGAATTCATTAAGAGTAGCCACATATCATCCACACCAGCTGTCATTCCTTTTCTGTTCATTAACACTCACCTCACCACCTACAAAAGCAAATCATTTCAATCATGCACCAACTATGAGAGAAAAATCTAGCTCTCACCCCCCCCCCCTCTTTCTTGACTGCATTCATTCTCAAATTCCATGGATACCCTATCATCCTCCATAAAATGGAAAAATTCCATCTACTGATATCTTGTATGATCCTTTTAGAAATTTGAAGGACTCATCTTTTTCCTGTTTGCTAGTGTATGAGGTCCACAAATTCTCACTGTTCTCATAATTTTCATTCCACAGTCTTGAGAAAGTGTTAGAAATTATCATCTTTAACACTCTCCTTTGCACTCTTTCCACTGTGTCTGAGCCTCTGAAACCATGACCATGTACACAATAATCCAGGTGAGATTAAATCAAGCCCTTGTTAAAGAGGTAAAATGACTTTCTTATCCTTGTATGTTCATTTCAATATTGCAGTTAGTTTCTGAATCAACTTCCTGTCTACTAATATTCCAAGATCCCTGATCAGTTTTTTCTTCACCAATGTAATATGCCGTTGATATCTCATCACACCAAAGTTACACAACTCTACTAACGTTGAATTAATAGCCATTTTCATGTACCCACTATTCTAGTTTATTCAACTCTTTCTACAAATGCTGCATGTCTGTTTCATTCTTGATCAGCATGCCTATCTTTGCATCATCAGCAAAAGCTGTTCATTGGGAAGGATTCTGTCAGATCCTTCCCAATGTCATTAATGTAAAGATTGAATAACAGTGGGCCAAGGACTGATCCCTGGGATGCACCACTATCACTCACGTCCTCCCATATGCTTGTTAATATGTCATTCAACCATCTTCTTATCCAAGTTAAATAGTTAATAATCCAGTCCCACATCTGGGACTTATGAAACTGTCTTCCATGCTGTACCCTGTTGAAAGCATTATCAAAGTTCAAAGTACCATGGTGTATCCATTTCTCTTGTCAAACTCAGCCATAACATTGTTATTATAAAATGCGAGCAAGTCACACAAATGTGACTTTCCCTTAGAAAACTCATGCTATTCTTTTATTCAGATATTCTCTGTCACCCCATTTTTGTATGCATGCTGTTAACTTTTCCAGTCTTGGAACCACCTTTGTGCAAATGGAATTATCAGACATTCTTTCACACTCCTGTGGAATCCTTATGTGCTGCAACTCAAATCATACAACCAGGTCAAAGGTACATCCAGTTCATCTGAACACGCTTAGAATTTGTGTCTATATCCTGCTAGACCCTATTGCTGAATTCTTATTCAGTTTATGCAATGACTCTAGTACTTCCTCACACATCTGAGTTTCTTCATTCATTGAAAAGGTAGCATTCAGCTCCATGTTGTATATACCAGGCTGATAACACAGCAAAATGTGCACAAATTAGTGTATAATCCCTTCTCCATCTGCTTGCTACCTACATAGCAGCTGCATTCAGTAGAGTTTTTTCCCTCATTCATTCATTATTTTATTTGCAGCATAATGATGGATTTCATTTTGGGTTGTCTTTAGCTTGCAGAGCCAGTTTCTTTCTGTGTACTCAGACAGCTTTCCATACAATACTTGTAATAGTTTCTGGCCTGTGTCTTATAATTTTCATAACTTGCTTCGTTATAATGTAAGTTACGAAACAGTCATGCACAGGTATTCCTTTGTGTTCTTTAGAATTTCTTGCTTAATAAGATTGCACATCCATTTCACTCCTACCCTGTTTATTCTTCAGACTCAGGAAAAGAATAAATATAGTGGGACTCATTTGAAACATTCTTATATTGCATCCTTTAAGTATGCAATATCATCATATAACCACTTTCCAGGTCAGCTCTTTAACTGAAACCCTTAATGACACTATAGTCAAGTCTAACACTATTAAATATGAAATCTTTTTTTTTTTTTGTTTCCCAAAGCAGGACAGAGTTAATTAATCATGATAGCAATTATTAATGCTGGTGGTGAACTAATCTACTAGCAAGTAATCTAATGGTAGTTGTCACATGATTCATAAAGATAGTATGTTGTTTTCCTTCATTTGAAAATATCTGGATTCAAATCCTATTCAGAACATGAAGAACCTTAATAAGAGCATTGCAGTCAAGTTATTATGATTATTGTATTATTATTATTATTATTGCACCCTCCGTGTTATCTGCAGACTTATCATGGGAGGTTGATATGGGAGGTTGATTCAACTGATAACATATTTATCATAACGAATCTTAAAATCCGTAACGCTCCTTGCATTAACAACATATTCTGGTAATGCGTTCCATTCACTGACAATTCTCAATGTAAAAAACTAATCCTCACATCCCTCCACCACTCTTACATAACTTCCAGGGATGACTGGTTTTTCCCATCTCACCTTCTCTTTTTATAATCTCATCTGGATTATTAATCTGATAAAGTGCTCTCACTAACTTAAATGTCTCTATCATCTCTTTTCCTCTCACCCACAACTCTGCAATCCACGTTTTTTCAACCTCTCTCCATAGCCAGAAGTCCAAAGTTCTGATATTGCCTTAGTCACTCACCTCTGGACCCTCTCCACGTCACACTGAAAACCAGGTGAACAGATTCGAGCACAATAGTTCAAGTCTGGTCTGACTAGTGCTTTATGCATTGGTTCAACCACTTCCTTATCCCTACATGTTAGATTACTTATCATAGAAGCACTACGATGTGTAGCCTTTGCAACAGCATTATGTCTCTAAACTTCAGAGGCATGTTGCAACAGCAATATGGCCCTTCAGTCTGCTGTCAACCATCACTCCCAAATCTCTAATCTCATCCACTTCCTACAGTACGGTACCGTTGATATAGTACACAGCCTTATATTTCTGCACTCCAAAATGCAACACCTTGCACTTATTAATATTAAAACTATAACCCCACTCCTTTATCCAAGTAAAAATCTATTCAAATCTTCCTGAAGGTAATTAACATCAGCAAACAATAAGAGATCCTCACTCAGTCCACATGATATATTGTTTACAAACAAATTAAACAGCAGTAGCCCAAGAACAGAACCCTGGGGCATGCTACTGGTTACCCTCCTTTTTCAAGACATTTCTCCATCATACACAACCTGCTGGTATTGTTCAGAGAGCCAATCTTTGATCCATCTAACCAATATACTACCTATTCCCATCCTCTGCAGCTTGTACATCAACTTATCATGTGGTAATCTATCAAACGCTTTTGCCAAGTCCAAGAATATCACTGTATGTAATTCTCCCTTATCTAAGACACATGTTACCCTGTCATAAAATGCAAGTAAATTGTTACAACAAGACCTACCCTTTACAAATCCATACTGACTATCATAAAGAATGCAATGTCCATCAACCAATCCTGTATTCTATTCCTAACCAATCTCTCCAACACCTTGACCACAACCGCAGTTATACAGACTGGTCTGTAATTAGAAACTTCTGTCCTAGAACCATGCTTGTAGAGTGGTATATTTTGCCTTCTTTCCACTCCTTAGGAATCTTACCCATTGCAAGATTTTCATTACATAACCAGGTCAAGAGCATAGCTAATTGTTGTGCATATTCCTTAAGAATAAGTGATGATATGTCATCCATTCCCACAGCCTTATTAATATCTAACCCAATCCTGATACACCTCTGAGTCAGGTAGCCTTGGCGTTCCACTCCAGAGCGCAGTCATTGATTGCCCGTCAGTGGACACCTATGTGTGGTTCTGTTGTGGGTGGGGAACTCTGGCACTGAACAAAAAACTCATTGGGCATGAATTCGTCATCTTCAAATGTTTTAGGGTCCTAACAAAGTATTGATACAGCATTTGGTAACAGAAGTAAGAAACAAAAGTTGTATGATACCAGTATAAATGTACCATTGTTTTTGATCATTCATGCAACAAGTGAAAAGCCAATAGGGAAAATATCACCTTTCTTTATTCAAAAGGTTTAAAAGGACTGGCAGAATCTCCCAGAACTGTTAAGAAATTACGTTCTGGTGATATCCTTGTGGAAACATTGTGTCAGCAACATTTCGAGAAACTGCTGGAGCAACTGATGTTGCTCCAGTAGTGCTTAAGTAGCTGAAATGTTTTACTTGTTTTATAGGTTCTCTATTCAGGATGCAGTTGATATTTTCAATGTTTTTGCCTATTTCCATTGTCTTTGTCTTGTTATTACTGATTTCCATACCAAATTTATTGCAACAATTATTTGATTTAGTCAGGGGATCTTGCAGACATACTGGATTTATTTAAAAGTATAACATCATCTGCATAAAGTAAAGAGCATCTCCAATTTTGATATCAGGTTTAATCCTGCTTTCCTTGATAATGTGATCCATTTAGATAATGAATAACAGTGGAGATAATTTTCATCCTTGTTTTAATCCTGATTTAACATCAAACCATCTTTCTGTACCTCCTTCAATTCTAACTGTTGACTTATAACTCAAATAAAGAATTAAGTATTGCTTGATATAATGCCCCATTGACACCATACAACTGTAGCGTTTTGAATAGCTTTTCTCTTGATACCTTGTCGTATGCCCTTTCCAGATCTACAAAACTTAAATACAGATCTTTGTTATATTCCCAAGATTTCTCAGCTGTTTATCTTAAAGTGAAAATCTGATCCTGCCAACCTCTATTTGGCCTAAATCCAGCTTGTTCTTCACCAAGCTTCCCTTCCATTATTGTTCTTAGCCATTTCTCAAGTATTCTTGCATAAATCTTACCAGGAACACTCAGTAGGGAAGTACCTCTGTAATTCGGTTTTATTTCTCTTTTTATACATGTGTATTATGAGAACTTTGTTCCAATCATCCAGAATTTGACCCACTGGCCAGGCCTTCTGAATTATGCAATGCACCCACTGTAAAACTTTTATACCTCCATATTCGATCATTTCTGATCGAATTTCATCTACTCCAGCTGTCCTTCCACATTTCAATTTTTGATGACTTTCTACTTCAAGTATGGATATGTATTACTGACTGCATTCCTGTTAGGAGTTTACTATCACCGTGCTGACATTGCTTGTTCATTTAGCAGTCTTTCAAAGTAATTACTCATACTTTGTTTCCGTTTGCATGAGGACCCTACATTAAGGAATTTCACTGTTATATGCAAGGATAGAACTTGAGGTAGTCCTGCTCATGGAGGAGTAGCTATCCTAGTGAGTAATCATCCTGATTTCCATCATCTCCAACTTAATGCTGCTCTGGAAGTAGTAGTGATTCACCTATCCATGGGATTTCCTATTACATTGTGTTCAGTTTATTTACCACTGAGTGCCGAGTTAAATGAAATCAATATTGATAACCTTATCTTGCAACTGTCTGAACCCATACTTCTAATGGGTGACTTTAATGCTCAAAATGCTCTGTAAGGATAGTACCGACACAAATAGATGAGGTCGAATCATTGAAAGAATCCTTTACAGTAATAACCTCTCCCTTTTGAATAATATACTCGATACTTTCTTCTATATGCCTACCTGCTCATATTCTGCAATCAATCTTGCAATGTGCTCCTCTTTCATTCTTCCACTGCTCACTTGGGATGTCGAAGAGAACATATATGGATGAGATCACGTTCTCATTCTTTGCACAGTCTTCATAAGAACAATGTTCCCCTACATGGATGCCCATACGGAAAATGGACCAGGCTGACTGGAACACTTTTTCCCATCTTGCGAAATTTAATACTGATACCATCAGTCAAACACCTATCAGTGAAGCAGAAAGTATGCTCAATTTCCACTCTATCCTTAGCCTTGTTGGAACCCAGAATGCTAGACAGGAAAAAAAAAAAAAGAAAGAAAGAGAGAGATCAACACAGAATTTGGAGTATATTTCGTAGGTAATCCCCCCCCCTACACACACACACACACACACACACACACACACACACACACACATACCACATCAAATTTTATAGCTTTTAAGCATTCTCAGGCCAAAGCACTTTATGTGAGATGCCTGTTTTTGGACTCTGACATCTCACATAAAGTGAGATGTCAGAGTCCAAAAACAGGCTTGGGTCCAATTTATCTCATCAATTAATGAAATGATCAGTTCAAAAATTGTATGGGATAAAATCTGGAAAATGAAAGGTAGATATAGAACACATCATTTGTCTACCTTAGACCATAATAGAAGTGTTATTGCTGATTCCAAAGCTATTGCAGACACTTTGGGAGAAAATTTTGCCAGAATCTCAGCAACAGTTTCATATCCTCCCGAATTTTTAATACCGAAAGAGCAGCAAGAGAAATAAAAGTTAAATTTTTCTACCAATGGGCTTTTGCCATACAATCAGCCATTTATTAATAGTAAAGTCTGACGACATCCATTATGAAATGATAAAGCATCTACTATCATCTTCTATGGATTTTCTTCTCTTAATATACATAGAAATACTTGCAGAGGAAGAGTTTCTGGACTATTGGCATAAGTCAGTTGTCATTGCTATCCCAAAACTAGGAAAAGGATCCAACACAAGCAAATAATTATCTGCCTATTGCTCTGAACAGCTGTTTTTGTAAGATATTAAAGAAAATGGTTAATGCCAGGCTTCTTTGGTATCTAGAAAGCAATGTCTTCTGTCCAATATACAGTGTAGCTTCCATAGACATCATTCAACTTTAGACCATTTGGTTTGTTTAGAAACTTGTATAAGAGATGTATTTCTGAAGCAAGAAATCTGGTTTCAGTTTTCTTTGACATGGAAAAAGCTCACTACACAACCTGGAGATATGGCATATTAAAAGACCTCTATAACCTAGGTCTCAGAGGATATCCTGTATTTATTAAAAACTTTCTGTCCTGGCAAATTTTTCAAGTCAGAGTAGGAAGTACACTATCTCGGCCCACATCATCAAGAACAGGGTGTTCCCCAAGTCTCTGTCTTAAATATGACATTTTTTACTATCAAAGTTAACTCAATCACTGAGCAGCTTCTTCCCACTGTAGACAATGCTCTATATGTTGATGACTTCACAATTTATTGTTACTCTCATAACATTAGAGTAATGGAAAGACAACTTCAGCAAGCAATTAATCATGTTTCTCTATAGGTTCAGGCAACAGAAAAAAGTGTCCGGGTGCATTTTTGTCAAATACACACTCCTCACCCAGATCCTGAATTAAGAATGGAACAAACTATTATTCCAGTAGCAACAGAAGCAAAGTTCTTGGGACTCATCTTTGACAGAAAACTTATTCCTTGCACACATTCATCAACTAAGATAAAAATGCAAGAAAGCATTGAATCTCCTTTGCACTCTATCCTCTACCGCAGCGCTTCCCAAACTTGGGCCGTGGCCCCCTTGGAGGCCGTAGGTTTTGTTGAGGGGGAGCCGTGAAATAATGAAAACAAATTTAAAATGTTTTAAGACTAAGTAGATTTTTTTATTTTAAAAGAAACATATTTAACTTTTATTATTTATTATTTTTTTTTTGTTATTTTTTATATTTTAATGGAAAAATTCACGCATTGGTGTTGGTTCACAAACTTTGCTTCCTGCATATTTTGGCACTTAATGAATATTAGTAAATATTGCTTATTCATATGTTTCATTTCAAAGCAGTGGTTAATTGTATTTACTTTGAATGCTCTCCAAGGAAGCTCCAAATCTTCCTGTCCCTTTCATCACACGTTCGTAATCAGGGACTGTTGACATTGACTTTACATACATATCAAAACTCGTTTTATATTATCACTCTCATCCGAACTAGATTTCTGTAACCAATAAAAGTTTCGCATATACTTCACACATGAAAAAAAGCTTAAACAAGTTCATGTGGAGAAATAGTAACTCGCTTGCAGTGGTAAACAACACGCCCTCCCTAATAGCCACTATAGAGGCAATAAAAACAAGTACTTTTATTATGCCAGTGAATAAGGTATGAGCAGTCTGTGTAATATATTTCTCAACAAATAGTGCAATTCGAGACAACTGGGATAAAAATGCACTAATTATCGAATCACATATCCCCTCATACAGAAACTATGCTGTATAAAGTGAAACAAAACCATATGTTGCATGGGCAAACACAGTATTTAACTAAAAACTATTGTTATTAATTAGATGTGGGTGAGTTCGATTTCCCAAGGCAGCAATAAAATTCAACCAGAATGTGTTAAAACAAAGTAATATATATAATGAATGTTATGGCAGTTTCACATATGGAATTCGGTTGAAGAGAGTTAGCATTTCAACTCAATTGCCAGCTATGCTTTTATCTTTCGGTTGCGCGATCTTTTGTTAATACCGCACCAATCATATGCACGTTTTAATAACCTGCCTTTGCTGTCTGTTTTGCGTTACGCTTAATTACCATAAAGGGAGAAAAGTCACAAAAGAGAAAAATGTTCCTGGTCTGGGGATTCCCTTATTCAGGTAATATTCACTAATTTCATGTTATCAGTCTGTGGTGTGCCAGTATCGGTAAGTGGTGATATTATTTGATCTATTCTACGTTAAAAAAAATTTAACCCTGAGATGGATAAGTGGCTGATAAAAAATATAAAAAAAATCCCGCGAACAATCAGCGGAAGCAGAAACAGACTCAAAAAAAGGACGGTATTTCATATTTTACCAGAACAGCTCGCATCGTCTTCAGAACCAAACGGTAAGAGGCAAAAAATGTAATATATGCATTTGATTTTTGCAATATTCGCTGTGTATGTTTTGTATTGAATATAAATACAATAAATATTATAATAATATATCTCTCTATTACGATTTTTTTTCGAGGGGGGCTGTGAAATATTTTAATTTTTGCAAAGGGGGCCCTGACATCCAGAAGTTAGGGAAGCACTGCTCTACTGAATGGGGTGCTGATCAGTTTTCATTGCTTTATCATGCTGGTGCATTTTGCACATCACTCACTCAAAGTCTTTATGTTGAAGCAAATGAACCAGCTCTATCACTTAGATGAAAACAGTTATCTCTTAATTATGCCCTAAAGATAAAGTCTCTTCCAGTTCATCCTACATGGACTAGTCTCTTTTCTCTGCATTGGGAAGCTCAATATCACACACACCAGACTGCTACACATCTCTTTGGTATGCATGTTAAAGAGACTATGCAAGTGCTGTTGGTATGAATGTTGAAAGCATTGCCTGCATCAAACATAACAGCATCTCCTCCATGGCAGGTTTGCACTCCATCCTGTAACCGCTCACTTTGTCAACTACATAAGTGTTATACTCCATCATCTGTCTACTTTCAATTGTTTAATGTACACAGAGCAGCCCACTCTGATTTCTTGCCCATTTATACTGATGGCTCAAGAACCGATACCTGTGTTAGCTGTGCTTCTTGACATTACTATCTTCAACCAGATTCCACCTGATAGCAGTAATTATACAGCAGAGTTACATGCCATTCAGCTTTCACTGGTGCATATAAAAGGAAACTGCTACCAAAAGTGTTTAATTTATGCAGACTCATTGAACTTTTTACAGACTGTCTCCTCTCCTCTGTATTATCCACACCCCTGCTGTATGAGGTTTCCCACCTGTTGTACAAAATGAAAATCCTTAATTTTCATGTTCGGTTATGCTGGATTCTCAGCCACTTTGGAATTAAGGGAAATGACTGCAAATGCTGCTGATAGATCAGCTCATACTTTCTCTACATACTGTTTGACAATACCATATACAGACAGTTTATAATATCAAAGCTAATTGCTCAATGGCAGTCATCATGTGCAGGAAGCATTGACAAACAAATTATATGACATTAAGTTGGAAATTAAGCACTGGCATTCTAGTCAACATAGAAAGAGAAGAGAGGAAGTTGTTCTTACTGGGCTCTGCATAGGTCACAGTCATCGTACACATTCTTATTTACTGAGGACTGATTTATTTACTGGACCCTCCTATGTGAAAAATGCAATGCATCTTACTATTTGTCATATTCTCATGGAATGCTAGCACTTTACGCAAGAGAAGAATGAAGTTTTTACCTATCTAGCTAAGCCACTCAAGGCAGATGTTATCAGACTCAGACAGATTTCATGATGTTTTTAACCTTCTGCATAGAATTAATTTGTACAAACACATGACTGTAATTTTCTTTATATGTAGATACTGCATTGCTTAACTTAATTTTCGTAAGTTAATGGCAGTCATCATAGCTACCTACTATTTACTAATTTCTCTTTGACTATTTATGTACTGCTGTAACCTTTGCTGTAATTTTATTTATTTATACTGCATTGCTTGGCTTAGTTTTTGTACATGCATATGCATGTTTTATAGTTTGTCTTTGACTATTTATTTATTGTTGCAAGCCTTGACCTTGTGTATTGTTGTAACTTTTGTTATGGTGCAATATGACTTTTGCTGTTTTTGTGCCAATAAATTATAAACCAACCAACCACTACCAGTTTTCAATAAATAGTAAGTCTTAAAGGAGCAATATTTACACTGTAAAGTCTATCTAGCTAAAATTCTTATCTTCCCCTCTTAGGAAAATTATAAGACTTTAGCTGGTTAGGCTTAATCCCTGTTCATGGGCAATAATAACATCATAGAAAGCTAATTAAGCTATGATGGGATAGTTCTACCTAGTTCAGTATATCTCTCGGCTGTGTTTTTTTCCTATGATTAGTTTGTCTGTTTTGTGGGATGAAAAATCCAACTTTCTGGGTTGAAAAACCCTGTCACTTCCATATGATACCATCCAACTCATCTCTAGTTGCAAATTCCATATAAAAATTCTTCACATCCTCCACAGGATTCAAATCCAGGTCTTTTTAACCAGAGGGTATTGTGATTGCTGACAGCTACAGAGGCTCAGCCAGCTAAAATCTAAATCAGTATTAACTCAGAAAAGGTCAAAATGTGTCATATCATAATAGAGAATAGGTATAATATTCACTATTGCATCTATGCAGCTGATAAGTATTTTTCTTTTTTAAATTTTGTGTTCATTTCTTTGGTCCTTCCTGTCACACACAAACAAATCTCCAACACACCTAACTTTTTTAATTTTATTTTATTGCAAAATAACTAACTTTTCTATCACATTTCTTCTCTTAGCGTAGTCCATCAGCAGTATCATCACTGTCTACTTCCACATCTTCGGTGGAACAAGCTACATCCATTCCATTTCCTGCTCCTATTCCTCCACCAAGGGTAAAACGAAGGCATCTTCGAAATCCTGTTGCTTCACCTTCAACATCAGTACTGGCAGATACGAAAGCTGAAGATACTCCGTTAATACAGCTTGAATCTCTAGATGATGAAATATTTGATCCTTTGAAACAGCAGAATGGACACTTACCAAGCCAACTTAAATCAGTGCCAAGTCCTTCAAAAAGTATGCACAATGCTTCAGATGCTTGTATGAGAGAGCTGAAGCAGCATTTACAAAATATGACTGTTTCTGCTGGAGCCAGTAACCTTCAGTCATCCTTTCATACTTCTCTCACTTACTTTCCTTCATCTCCTTCACAGCAGTTATATCGGCATCCTACAGGCTTACCTAGTGCTTACCTTCCAATTTCACAAACTGAAACCAATCCATTCATTGCACAATCTACAGCTAAGGCCCAATCCCAACCCGATATTTTTAGTGACTATAAAGTTCCATCTGGAAATGTGCAATCTGATCATCCCTGGGCATCTGGTGCTCCTTCAGTTGTTTCAGGAAAATACAGAAACCAGAATGATCCAGCAAAGGACCAACTCTTTTTACAGAACTATTGTTTAAATACTCCTTCCATGTCTAGTGCCTGTCTATCTAGAGGAGAGTCTGTTCCATTTGCAACAACACATTCTCCAGTTTTACCAGCAAAGAAAGTAAGTCCAGTTTCTGTCCAGTCTTCTCAGGATCATTTTGCAGATTTATTGAGTTGGGAAGAGGGTGCTAGCACAACAGCTGGCACTAAACCAGATCCTCAGTTGTCATGGCAAAAATTTCAATGAAAAATTAGAAAAATATATTGGCAATACCAACAACTGACATTTTTGTGTGTTTTGATACATAATGCTCAGTATTTCAATGTTTTTTTTTAATATATATATATATACTTAGGAGATATAAGGAATGATTATATCTCTTTTGTTTAAACTTTTATTTATATCTGTAAAAAGTTACTGTTGACTTATTCTGTTATTTAAATGTTAAGTAGCAGATGTTCTCAAGCAGAAATGTTGAAACTTCCCAAGACATTTGAAATTGATAGTTCATAAGAATTACATGTGGTAATTCTCAAGAAACAATTGTTTTCCTTTATTGAAACTGAATACTGTTCTTTCATTGTTTGATTTTTTATCCTTAACAAATATTTGCTGCTTTACCAGCAATTATTTGTTCATTTTTACCTCACTCTGATTTGTTCATCACTCACTCAATCAATCAAAATTTGCAGTTGTAATGTAGTGGCATGTGATAATTTATTACTATAATAATTTTAAATGTCTTTACTCTCTCTCTGAATTTTCTCAGTTTAATATAATATTTGATTATTTAAATATTATATTAATTTATTCTTTATTTAACATAAAGAATATCAATATGCAGAACAAAATAAAATATTTAGTATACAACTTACCATATAGATATTTGCAGAAAGCTTTATTTTGATTACTAGATAGTACTGCACCATGGATCATTGAATTGTTCAGCTTAATGTAATAGCAACAGTGAAGTCTTCCATTGATAACTTTAGCAAACAGCACATGAATTTTACCAATGTTTGCATTGCCTATCATTTGAAACTTAAAATAAATTGCATTTATTTCAACTTCTGTATCTAAAGTTATATTTAGTCTGCCTTAGTTACTTTGATGTAGACTGTCATACAAGTTCCTGAAGCAATAAGAATAGTCTCAGACTTTGAAATGTTCATGACTGTAAATTATTTTTGGATTATTGCTGATTATTATGCTAAAGTAAAAAAAATAGAAAGCTGAGCTGTAAATAATAAAAATAAGTTGTCATGTTTATTACTAAATACAGATCTTTGAAATTTGCCGATTGAAAACATTTCATATTGTGTGATAAAACTGTTGCTCAATTAAGCAGTTTACTTACTCTTAAATGATGCATATTAATGGACTGTTCAATGGGAATAGTTTGCTCTGTTTATGAAAAATTCACACATTAGTTTTACTCATGACTGAAATGGCTGTTGGGATGGAAAGAATTCTAAAATAAAATAATAATAATAAAATTTTACCACTCATAGTAAGCCATAACTTCCAAATTTCAAGTATGATAAGTTTAGATTTCTGCTTGCATGAAGTTTCATTTGTTAAGTTTAATTTTTCATGTAGTTTATTGCTTGGATATAAATTATTTCATATTTAAATGGAAGATTTCCAAAGTTTTAGTAAAATTTCAAATAATGTTTAAGTGGAGAGTACTGCTAGTAAAAATATTAATATGAAAACTAACAATCAAATATCTAGAATTAGATCAGACCTACACATGAAAGGTTGGAAAATGTATAGCACATTAAGTGCTGTGTGCAGGCAAAATAACAACTATCTGATGAAATTTAATATTTAGCTTATAAAAATTGATTGTAGACTTACCTGTCGTATACTAAAGTTGGATTTTTGAGGATCTTTGTTAAGAAATCCATAATGGCAGAGTTTGAGTCTTCAAAACAGAAGAGTATATGAAATTATGGATAGGAAAGACATCTTCAAATATTTCTTGGGAAAGGACATACACAATACTCAGCCAACCACTAATGAAAGCTTATCCAAATACAATGTTCTTTCATATTTTTTTAATAGTTTACCATAATTCTTATTGTTCTTTATTACTGTATTGTACTAATATTGCAGCTGTTTATATATATATATATATAGTATTCTCAACCTGAAAAAGTACTCAGTGTTTACGTGCACTATCACTGTGAAAGATTACCAAAAAAGTCTGGATCTAAAGTCTAATCCTTCTACTATAACACAAATTACACTCACCTCTCACTATAGCAAACTCTACTATTCACTATAACAAGCTATTCCTGGATCTCTACAAGTTTGCTATAGTGATTTGTATTTTAATGACTGTGAGTTTGCCTTAAAGTGGATTATATTGATTTTCTTACATGTTATTGTAATTCCCTTGAATTTTTTTTGATGGAGAAGATAATCTAAATTATTCCAGAGTTTATTAAGTTCACATTTTGTAATTGAATGCAATCTTAATTTAGGTTACTGATCAGTCTTGAAATCTGCTTTCTGTTCCACTGAAGAAACTTACTAATTCTTGAAACATTATAGCCTGTTGCTGCTCTCATTTGATCGCTGAGAATCAGGTGAATCGTTCCTTGGTAGACAACACACTTTGTTAGTTCACCTTATGTTAATATAAAGTTTACAGATTCTTTAATAGTTGTCTCAAAGATTTGAAGATAATGAAAAACTTTGATAAGAATTATATTATGAATTGATAGATAGAAATTTGCTGGTGAGTAGCTTAATTATAATGAAATTTGACCATGTGTATACTTATCTTCTGTCCAGCCTGGTAGTCTGGTTGGATCCTCTATGAATCCATTTTACTCATTCTTTAGCTTTATATAGTTTTACAATACATTTTGTACATGATAATATTTTCCATATTTCTCTCTATATATTTCCAGATCTTTATAAGGGTGTTATGTTTACAATAATCTCATAATAGTATTCTGAGGTCATTTCTAAAACATCTTAGTTGTTTTCATTGTCCAGAATATCTTAGCTGTTTTATTTTTTAAGTTATTGTTTTCTTTATATGTTATTTTCATTTAACTTCTAAATTAATTTTAAATTCTGACCAATAAGTTTTGTATATTCTTCTGAAATAGCTCTTTTCAAATAACTTCTTATTTGCAGTCTGCATATTTCTGAGCCATAGAGAACTTCTGGAATTATATTATTATTATTATTATTATTATTATTTCGGGCAACTCCAAGGAGTCGACAGACTCATCGAGGGAGGCCCTAACATCATGTCAAGAACAACTATTCGACATTCACACAGTATCTTTCATACCTTGCCTTGAACTCATTCACGGTCATAGCACCCACAACAGACTCTGGCAGCTTATTCCACTCATTCACCACTTTCCAAGTAAAAAGCCTAGCTCTAACACCTCTGCTAACCACATTCTTGCCCAGCTTCCATGTATGGCCCCTAGTTCTCCCACCACCAGTCCTATTCTCAAAAATATCTTCTGGATTAATCTTATAGAAACCCTTCAGTAATTTGAATGTCTCAATCATATCACTCCTTTTCCACCTATCAACCAATTTTTGCAACCCACAAATCTTCAACCTGTTCTCATAAGGTTCATTCCACAGACCTGCTATCATCTTAGTCATTCGTCTCTGGATCCTCTCCACCTCCTCCCCATCAAGAAGAAACCTTGACACCCATATCTGGGCACAGGAGTCTAGATGGGGTCTTATCAGGGCTCGATACAGAGAAACAATAACTTGTTTGTCTCTGCCTGTTAAAGTATTTTTCAGAAGCCAAGTGATTTGATGAGCTGATTTAGCCACTTTTGCGATGTGCCCCCTAAACTTCAACTCCCTATCCACCAACACTCCAATCCCTGGCCTCATCAATCTCCTGGAGTACAGTTCCACCAATGTGATATACTGCTGCTAATCTTTTCATCCCAAAATGCATAACCTTACACTTTGCCACATTAAATTGACATCCATTTTCACTAGCCCAGTCCTCCAAACTATCCAAATCGTCTTGCAAAATTTTGACATCCTGTGCACTCACAATTGCTTTACCCAACTTTGCATCATCAGCAAACAAGTGAACACTTCCTCTCAGATCCTTTCCTATATCGTTAATGAACAAATTGAAAAGTAGTGGTCCAAGAACAGAACCCTGCAGCACACCACTTGTCACAAGCCTTTTGGACTCAACTCCTGAATAAATCACTCTGGTATCTCTCCATCAACCATCCTCCTATCCATCTCAACAACCCAATATCCATCCCCATCTGCTCCAGTTTACTGATTATTATATAGTAACATGTAGTCGTTGATATCTTTGAACTTCTCACTGTTCCATTTGAGTAATTAAAATTTATATATCATACTTCTATTCTTTGATTCATCTTTTGGTGTCTCTGTTCTTAAATAATTAAGATTTTTTATTTGTTAAATTTGTCCATTAAAGTAGACATCTACTTTAGTAAGGAGTTATCACTTAAATATATATTGGCAATAGGCAATCTTGCATTAACCCATTAAGGAAGTGAGATTTATCT
The DNA here is from genome assembly GCF_054136105.1 of Typopeltis vanoorti. Taxonomy (NCBI): domain Eukaryota; kingdom Metazoa; phylum Arthropoda; class Arachnida; order Uropygi; family Thelyphonidae; genus Typopeltis; species Typopeltis vanoorti. The sequence continues at coordinate 64,011,112 of NC_143556.1, forward strand.
CTCTTCTTGAAATATTTGCTGTCGGTTATTATAATATTGTACTAGAAATTTCATCTAGAAAAAAATGATTTTTTCATCTATCTGTAAAAATGCCTATTGATTTTTTTTAAGTGTATTGTCATTCCCAACTCTTAATTAAGCCAATTGTTCAAAGTTGACAATTGGGATCAACTGCTGCTTTTTTTCTCTTTCTGAAGCTTATTTTAGTTTTGTTTATTTAAGTTAAGTTTTGGATGATTTTTTTAAAGTTCAGAATAGTAAAGTTATTCTCTAATACTTACATATCTTAAGATCTTCTCTTTTTTTATATATATATGTATAGGTATTATGTTTTACCGATCTCTAATTTTCTGAAATTATGCCTAAAATCTGGTGTCTGCTTAACTTCTTTGGCTCTAGAAGTTATTTTGGATAGCAAATATCAAGTATTGTTGAATTTTTATTTATTTATAATGGTTTTTTCAAAATTTCATGTTTCAATACTATCTGCTCTTTTTATTTTGAACATTTTGAGGAGTAAATTATTTTTTAACTTAATGTTATATATATAGTTCCTTATTTAAGTTAAGAGATATTGCATCCCATATTGTTTCTTAGCCGAATAAGAAACTCAAAGCGTTTCATGCTGAATATAGAAACTATATAAAGTTCGGCGATTCCAAGCGTAAGCAAATACCTGGATAGTGCAACTGACCCATTTGATAGTGCAACACTGAGGCAACTCATAGAAAGGGTGGAGCAAGCTCCAATCACTATTCTTGGTATTTACCCATAATGTGAACTTAGCTCCTAGAAGCTTAATAAAGGTTGAAACCCAGACCGGTTTCAACCTTTATTAAGATCTCATCAGTGAGTAGGTAGACCTAGTTAATACCAATATCCCTTAACTTTGGCTCTACATATAATTAGTAGTAATTTATTAGGACACCTTCTTGGCAATTCTCATAGAAAAGATGTAAGTTCTGTTCACTACAATCTTGGTATTAAATAGGTCTACCTACTCACTGATGAGACCTCAATAAAGGTTGAAACCGGTCTGGGTAGTGACCTTCTCTCATAATGTAGAACAGTAATACAGCTCCTAGGAGCTAAGTTCACATTATGGGTAAATACCAAGAATAGTGATCGGAGCTTGCCCTACCCTTTCTATGAGTTGCCTCAGTTTGCACTGCCAAATGGGTCAGGTGCTGCTATCCAGGTATTTGCTTATGCTTGGAATCGCCGAACTTTATATAGTTTCTATATTCGGCATGAAACTTTTTGAGTTTCTTATTCGGCTAAGAAACAATATGGGATGCAATATCCCTTAAGTTAAATAAGTTCATGTTGCCAAATTGAAGCCTTTGGCTCTTCATATAATTAGTAATTATATAGTTCCTTTTTTTATGTTTATTTTCTTTCTTTCTTTTTTCAGAGTTTTCCAACAGATTTGACTTCAACCCAATTTTATATACATTCTGAAACTCTCTTCTATGTTTAGTGTTTAATTTGTTTTCTGCATATTTTTGCAGAAAACTAATTTAGCCTAATAATAATGAAGGGGATACAAATCCTTTAATGTTTAAAATGAATTTAAATTTTAATTTAAATTTGAAATTTAAATGAATAAAAGCCTTTTGGCTTTTATTCTAATTTAGCGTAATTTAGTTACATTATTGATTCATTGTTTTTCTTTTGTATGTGTAACATAATTTCTTTAACTTTGTTCTATGACAACTGCTATTTTGTCTACATAGTTTAATTACACAAGAACTTGTTATAAGTTTGTTTGTTTTTAATTAAAATATTTTAATAGCAAGTAAATCTTTTAATATCTCTTTTGTGATTTCTATGAAATTTTGAAGTTTTCTATTAACATTTCATTATCTCAGACTCAGTCTGCTCCTCTGTAAGTTGAAACATTATTACTAAACAAATTTCTCCCATCTCTTTGTAATTAAAATATAATCAGCACACGCTTTTATTTTGACAAGCAGGTGAATACTGTGTGCAGTCATCTGTCACTATAGCCAACTCCCAAGGACTACAGAAATTGTTTGCTGCTGCTGTAGCAAATGCATGTTAACATTGTGCTGTGCCTATGGAGCTTTGATCAGAAGTTTTCAGTAGTTTGTTATAATAGTATTTTGCTATAGTGAAATTTAGCAGTATATTTCTGTTGTGGTTTATGGTATAAGATGCATATTAACTACTGTAAATTCTTCAGTCTTATAAAAATTAATAAGCCATTCTCCATATTCAGTTTTAATTGCCTATATCAGTGTTTCCCAAAGTTTGGCACATTTATCCCTAGGAGTAAGCAAAAGGTCTTTTAGGGGGTTACAAGGTACTTTGTTTTTATATTTTTGTCAGCATATTGTGCAGATAAGTACAGGTCTATTCTATAATTAATTTTTCAATAACTATTTTAAAAATCTAAAGAAGTTTTAAACAAAATGTATGAACTAGCCTCTGTTAAGGCTGCATCTTGCTGAACTCATGGTTCAAACTGTTTATATGGCAAGCTTGAAAATAGTTCAAACCACATGGTCAGAAGTCTCCACTAAATTTCATTCATCTCATTACATTTTATTATTTTATTATTGAAAATTTAAATTTGATAATTTTTGTTTCTACCATGTGTATATTGGATTCATATAACTAAAATGTATTTGTGTTAAGGCTTAAGTGCTGGAAAGACATCATGTTGGAGGCTTAAATCGAGTATTGACAGCACTAGGACAGGATTAAAAACTAATTTTAACACTATTATATTTATGGCTATTTTGCCTGCTTCTGTTTAATTTTAATACTTCCCATATTTTGTCTCAGTCACTAAAACATCTTTAGGAAGTACAAATCCACTTGTAACATATATAAAGACAACACGATACTTAATGAAACACATGGGTGACTCTAAAGTCCTATCTAGGTGGTGCACCCTCTATGGGTGTTTGACGCAACCTAGTATGTAAACTGGGATCTCTGACAATTATTTTTTACATTAGGTTGATTTTTGAGTGTTGCTGCAGATTCCAAAACAAAATGGAAGCATTAAAATTACTAATTATATGAAAAGCCAAAGGCTTCAATTCGGCGACATGAACTTATTTAAGTTAAGGGATATTACATCCCATATTGTTTCTTAGCCGAATAAGAAACTCAAAGAGTTTCATGCCGAATATAGAAACTATATAAAGTTCGGCGATTCCTGGCATAAGCAAATACCTGGATAGTGCAACACTGAGGCAACTCATAGTAAGGGTGGAGCAAGCTCCGATCACTATTCTTGGTATTTTTCCCATAATGTGAATTTAGCTCCTAGGAGCTATATTACTGTTCTACATTATGAGAGAAGGTCACTACCCAGACCAGTTTCAACCTTTATTGAGGTCTCATCAGTGAGTAGGTAGAATGGGAGTTCATGTCTTTCATCATCGGCCTTTGGAGTATAAAGAGTGCTGAGGGTTAGCAGGTAGTAAGAGGGGAAGAGAACGAAAGGTAGAATATGATAGTAAGAGATAATAAACTCACTTCCACAGAAGAAGACCTTCAAACAGAGCTTAACTTCCTGAAAAACACCTTTTTAAATAATGGATATTCATCTCGTAACATCACTAAACGTTTCAGACGACGCCTACAACCTTGACAAGAAGATGAATCCAACCCTATCACTCATATACAGTTACTATTTATCAGCTCTCTTATCCCAAGACTATCTAGGATTATGAAGAAATTCAACATAAAGACCGACTATACTACTCTGCCAAAACTTCGTTCTTTTCTGAGTTGACCAAAACCAAAACACAACCAACTGCATTTTCCTGGTGTTTATAAAGTTATGTGTGACTATAGTCGACCTTATTTTGGCCAGACAGATAAATCTATTTCACTTCGTCTTGAGGAACATAGACGTGACATCTCCTACAGTAGAACACGAGCGAGCTCCCTTTCCAGTCATGTTCTCTTCTCCGCAACCTCTAACCTCGAAGAACGGCCACACCAAGTTGATTGGGGCTGCACAACCAATTTATATATATGCAAGGATGAATTTGAAAGACAAATTATAGAATCAAAAGAAATAGTTCTGGACCCTTCACACTTGAACAGCAATCTAAGCTACAATTTGCCTGATTCCCATAGCGCAGTAGTATGCGGTCACCTATTCAAATATGACTGTTACTATTCTGCTTCTTTTTATTAAGCTGGAAAGTCCATGTTTTTTGCCTTGTTATTTTTATAAGTCTTATGTTATTTTCTTACTCACCTGAAGAAGTCAGAACACCCATGAAACTAGTCGTGATTTATTAAAGTTTTTTGTTATACTTTCTCGGGTTCTAGTCAGTTAAATTTTAATTTTATGTATATATATATATATATATATATATATATATGAAATCAATGAAAAAAATAGGGAATAAAAATCTTTCATGGGAGGGGGGGGCAATGTAAGATTAAAAAAATGTAGAAAAGATGACTATTCAAGTATATATTATTATTACGTGACACCTCCAGGGAGTCCAAGGACTCATCATGGGAGGGCACACTACTCTACTTTGCTAAATACATCTCTTCCTCTCCATTACTAAATTCTCCAACTATAACACTACTATCATCATCATCACCACCACCAACAATATTTTTTGTATGTAAATTGCTTGTGTCCTGAAGGCTGATTTGTCTGTACGCGAGATGAAAACCCGAGTTTCCGGGAGGAAAAAACCCTGCTATATATATATGAGAAGACAGCTAGACTGAACTAGCTTACAACTAAAATATATACTAGAGGGGTAAAGATATGATTCTTTTAATGTTTTTGTCATGGTTTTTTTTGTCCTACTATTTTTGCTTGCATCAATCCCCTCCCCACCGTTTTTTTTTTTTTTTTTTTTTTTTTTTTTAAATCACGCTACTTACAAAAAATCAAATGAAATCTAAGAATTAAGCAAACACAGTTATATTATCTGATCAGAGTATTGAGTGCCTGGCCTCTAATGCTTAGTTATATTTATTCCATCAGTTTGCATTGATTCACTTAAAAAGGTAAGCAAATCTGCATCACCAAGTGATGCAGATTTGTTTGCCTTTTAATAAAGATAATCTCAAGCTTTTAGTCAATATTCCAAAATTAACAAAAAAAGTATAAATTGAAAAAAAAAGTTGTCATATGTAAAGTGGGGGACCCTTTACATATGACTACTTTTTAATTTAAACATGTGTAATTGTAAAATTATATTTTTTGAAAAAAGAGCAGCATGTAACATGATATATATATATATATATATATATATATATATAATGAAATATAATATATTATTTCATCATAAAATATTCAAATTTGTTGTCACGTGATAAATTTTATTGTTGAAGCGTAGTTAGCTGTACTTTCAAATTTTTTTAATCAACTCTTCATCAGTTTGTTTTTGGTTTAGTTTCTGAATATAAAAAAACCTTTTCCAATTAAAAATGCTACAGAAAATTATGTATAGTTTTAATTTCTCCTTTAATATAATTATAATAAACTGTTTATTTTTATTATTATTATTCTATAATAATTTTAGTTGAATTCTTTATCCAAGTGTATGCAAACAAAGTTTGCCTCTGAAGTATCTTCAGGACTGAGGCAACTCGTAGTAAAGGTGGACCAAGCTCTCATCACTCCTGGTCTCAGTATCTCCCATAATGCAAAGCACATCTCCTCACGGACATGCATTAAGGGAAGGGCCACTACCCCGACTGGTTTCGACCTTCATTGAGATCTTGTCAGTGGGAGCAAGACCCAGAATTGGTGATACTAAGGCAGAAGTAATGGAGAGGTGATATTTACTTATACGAGTTGCCGAAAGGTGTGCCACCTTATTATTAAATTACTCTAGATTTAGAGAAAGATGTTGGAGGTTTATTTTCCTTTTAATTAAACTAAAATTTAAAAAAAATTAAACTAAATTTATTGTAGTCTAACCAAGTGAAAAATAAACTTCCAACATCTTTCTCTAAATCCAGAGTAATTCAATAATAAGGTGGTACACCTTTTGGCAACTCGTATAAGTAAATATGACCTCTCCATTGCTTCTGCCTTAGTATCACCAATTCTAGGTCTGGGTAGTGGCCCTTTCCTTAATATATAGTATTATACATGTCTGCAAGGAGATGCACTTTGCATTATGGGAGATACTGAGACAAGGAGTGATGAGAGCTTGGTCCAACTTTACTAGAGTTGCCTCAGTCCTGAAGATACTTCAGGCGCAAACTTTGTTTGCATACACTTGGATAAAGGATTAAACTAAATTTATTATAGTCTAACCAAGTGGAAAATAAACTTCCAATATTATTATTCTGTTTATTGTTCATTTTTTGATAGATGAACAACCCTTCAATTAAACTTTCCATCCATTACTTGTGTATGGGCCCAACATAATTAAAATAAAGATCCTTAAACATTAGTATGTCAACTGACTTCTGATACAACACCATGTAATTGACCTTCAATTATCAAACCAGCAAACTGCTCTCCTGCTAATTAGATGATTGAAAGAATAGTTGCTTTCTGACATAGAAAGGTGAAGTTTGAAATTCTTTATTTTTATTTTCCTATTTCTTGCTGTTGTTTGTCAGTTAAGAAAACTAGTTTCATATGCACATTGTATTACGAATAAAAGAGGCACTTTATTGGTATTTGTAACTAATTCTGATGTATTGTCATCATTTCAACTGAAAATGGTTAAGGAAGTCGATGAATTTTGCGTTTAAACTAAATAATACATAGTGTTATGATTGCATTTTATATTTATGCAAATACATATGTTATGTTTGCAGTTGATATTAGCCACAAGAAATAGAGCACTAACTTCTGTACTATTAATTCATTTGTGGTATGTTTTAGCCATTCAATAGCCATTTCAGTACCCCACCCCTGTCTATATATATATATAATTGTAACGAAGAGGAATATTTAAATATAATTTCACATAAAATTTGAAATTATTATGTATTCCTCAATTTATGAAATCCTTTAATATGAAAATCATTTCGTAAATGATGCATTGTGAATTCCCATTATTTCTTATATAGTTACTTTCATTAATTTCATTTCATTGAGCAAAAATTGTTAATCAATGTTAAGCAAAAAAAGTTATACTCCATTTTATTAGAATGGTATTGATTTAAAATGTATTTACTATATAAAAGTATTTATACTACAAAATCTCTAGCTCATTAGTTGGAAATGCTAATAGGTTACTGTGCCAATTGAGTAGTATAGATAACGTAATGCTGTTCTTTAAGTGTATTCTTCCACTCTCTCCTCTATTACAAATATTCTAGATTTCACTCAGGTGAAGTGATTTGCTCTAATGAAACTGTGCTTCACCGAATTGAAATGAATATATTAAAATGCATGTTTCGTTGTAGTGGAAATTTCAAGGAAGTTTATATAGAGATGAATATATTAAAACTGTATTAATTTTGTTTTATGGACATTCCCAATAGCCAAGGAACATTTCCTCTTTAGAATTAAAGGGAATAGAAATATTCCTCTTTTGATTCTTATTATATCATAAGAATTTCTTATTTTTAAAAAAAAAAAAGCATCAAAATAGCCTGTAACTGCAAAAACTGGAATCTCCATGTATGACAGTGAGTATCGGTTTAATTTTTTCTCCCATTTAATAAAAAATCAATAATGCATAAATAGATAAGCCTGAAAAATTTGGGGACTGCTTTATTGACTGTTATAAACTATAGTATACTGGCATTTATTGCTGTTGACAGAACTACAATTTAAAAGTTGTGGTTTTCCTAAAACATTGATTTCAGGTTGTATTTTCTTATACAATATATTAATCATTTGCATCATAGTATGCTATGATAAATAGATAAAAAATCTTTAATATACAGTTGACTGATATCATTCTCCATTATTTAGAAAAAGTTCAAATTCCATCTGTGATTGGATGAGCTTTCTTAAGTATTTTAAAGGGCAGGACTAAATTAGTCAGTTCATACAGAAAGACTTAGGTGCTGTTCATTATCCATAATAAAGCTTAATGGTATAACTAATACCAAGAGAGGGAAAAAATACATTTATTAAACTCACTAATATTTTGCTGGTTTTCTACCCAGCATCATTAGAGCACAATGAAAACTGTGATGGGCACACAGCACTAAACCAAGTAATTGTAGAAACAATTGAAATTGTAACTGACACATAATGTCCTTATGTGGTGCCAGCTATGAGTCTGATAACTACAACATTAATTCAGAGATGTCCAGCTATTAGGTCTTAAAGTGATAGTCTTCCAGTTCTTTAGTAAATTATTTTATCTATGCAACCATACTTGTTGAGGTTGGGAGAGAGTGCTTCATAGCTGATGCTGATTCTAAGAATGGCCTCTGACCTGTAACGACTTCTATGCAATAAAGATATTTCCTTCACATAGGATCAGATGGCTGATCCTATGTGAAGGAAATATATGATGGAGTATCTAGAGCATGATCTGCCAATCCCACCTTGCCATACAGATGATCTCAGATGTAATTTTTATGTTCTTCAAGGTGTATGTTAACTGATCTGTCTGTCCGACATAGACTAACTTGCAGACATAAGGAACTTTATACACTCCCAGATGTTCAAGAGGATGTAGTCGATCTTTAGGAGAATATATAAAAGTAGCTAGTTGAAAGAAAGGTTTGAGAGTGGTATGGAGATCATATTTGCAAAGAACTTCAGCTATTTTTTTCTGATATACCCTTAACATATGGAATGGGAATGGTTTTGCTGTGATCCTGTGTGTTTGGTGTAGGAGAGATGGGGAGTGGTGCATGTAATATTTTACTTATTTTATATGGCTGTAGCCATTGGCTAAAAAAGTGTTGCAAAGGTTCCTAAGCTCAGTTTCAAGGGCTGTGTCATTTGAACAACTAGCCCTGGCTTAGTGAGTAATAGTCTTGAAGATGTCATACTGTTGGGAAGGATGGCATGATTGTGTAAATACTGTACTTACCAGTATGGGTAGGTTTTGTGTAGATAGAGAAGGATAATGAGCCATTAGGAAGTTATGTCACAAGTGTATCTAAAAAGGGGACATGTGGAGACTATTGTTATTATTATTATAATGCGACTCCTCCAGGGAGTCTAAGGACTCATCGTGGGTGGGCACACCACTCCACTTCGCTAAATACATCTCATCCTCTCTTCCACTACTTAATTCTCCAACTACGACACTACTACCATCAACGCCATCTATCGCCCATCATCATCACCAGCAACAGTATTTTTTGTCTGTAAAATGCATGTGTCCTGAAAGCCAATTTGCCTGTACACGGGATGAAAAACCAGAGTTTCCAGGAGAAAAAACCCTGTTACCACTGTATGAGATTGGCTAACTCACCTTTGTTACTTCGTTGCTTTTTCTTATAATCTTTCATTATAAATTTGCCTCTCTACAATAACTACAAGACTTTCAAGAATTTTCTGACTTTAATATCCATATCACTTCTTATGTACTCACTCTTTAAGGAAGGCATATATCTCTGGCTGATTCCTAGATTAGGCACGTGTTTATCCTAACTATTAAAGGTTATTACTATTATTATTACTATTACTATTATTACGGGCAACTCCAGGGAGTCATTAGACTCATTGAGGGAGGCCCCAAATCATATTCATCACAACTATTTGACATTCATACAGTATCTATCATACCTTGCCTTAAACTCATTCACTGTCACAGCATCCACCACAGACTCAGGGAGCGCATTCCACTCATTCACTTCTCTAAAAGTAAAGAACCCAGCTCTAACACCTTTACTAACCACACTTTTGCCCAGTTTCCATGGATGTCCCCTAGTCCTCCCACAACCAGCCCTGTTCTCAAAAATATCTTCTGAATTAAATTTATAGAAACCCTTCAGTAATTTGAATGTCTCAATCATATCTCCCCTCCTCCGCCTATCAACCAATTTTTGCAACCCACAAATCCCCAACCTGTTCTCATACGGTTCATTCCACAGAACTGCTATCATCTTGGTCACTCGCCTCTGAATCCTCTCCACCTCCTCCCCATCAAGAAGAAACCTAGGTGACCAAATCTGAGCAGTAGTCTAGATGGGGTCTTATCAAGGCTCGATACAGAGGAACAATAACCTGCTTGTCTCTGCTTGTCAATGTATTCTTCAGCAACCAAGTGATTTGATGAGCTGATTTGGCCACTTTTGCAATGTGTCCCCTAAATTTCAATTCCTTACCCACCAACACTCCTAAATCTCGTGCCTCATCAATTTCCTGGAGCACGGTTCCACCAATGCAGTAAGCTGCCGCCAATCTTTTCACCCCAAAATGTATAACCTTACATTTTGCCACATTAAATTGACATCCATTCTCCTTAGCCCAGACCTCCAATCTATCCAAATCATCCTGCAAAATTTTGACGTCATCTGCATTCACTATTGCCCTACCCAGCTTCGCATCATCCGCAAACAAATGAACTGTTCCTCTCAGATCCTTTCCTATATCATTTATGAACAAATTAAACAGCAGTGGTCCAAGAACAGATCCTTGTGGCACACCACTAGTCACAGGCCGTCTTGTGGACTCTACTCCTGAGTAAACCACTCTCTGATATCTCTCCGTCAACCACCCTCCTATCCATCTCACCAACCCTATGTCCATTCCCATATGCTGCAATTTACTGATTAGAATTCCATGTGGTATCCTGTCAAAGGCCTTTGCAAGGTCCAGTAGAATCACTGTAAACCCATTACCCTTATCCAGTTCAGCCGTCACTGTGTTATAATACGTGAGCAAGTTACTGAGGCATGACCTACCCTTCACAAAACCATGCTGTCCCTGATACAGTATCCCATTTTCTTCTATCCAATCTTGTATTTTCCTCTTGACTATTTTCTCTAAGACCTTGATAATGATTCCTGTTATGTTGATTGGCTGGTAATTTTCAACAGCAGCCTTGGAACCACCTTTGTGCAGTGGAACTATTTTCCCCTCTTTCCACCCCCTTGGGACTGACCCAGTCCTGAGGCTCAAATTAAACAAAATGGTCAAGGGCACTGACAATTCTTTGGCCGCTTCACTTATGACACGAGCTGGTATACCATCCAATCCCATAGATGTATTGACATTGAGGTTCTGTAATAGACTAGTTACCTCTACTTCATTCATCACAATTCCAGTATAAGCTGTTGGTTCTTCCATTCCTGCAAAGTCACCACCTGGATGATATACTCTTGCAAAGTGCTCGCTCAGTAATTCCACAATATCGACTGATTCGGTTACCTCCCTACCCTCAGCATTTTTTAAGATCATTCTACCATGAGCATTTTTCCTTTTACTTGCAACATATTGAAAAAACTGTTTGGGATTCTCTTTAGCCTGCGTGGCCAATTTCCTTTCGTAATCTGCTTTTGCTTTTCTTACCACCCTTGTTACCATCCTGGCCTGAGCTTTATACTGTTCCTGCGCCTGATGGTCACCCTTCTCCTTAAATTCCCTCCACAATTGTTTCTTTTCTTGCAGCTCAAGCTTAATAGTGTTATTCATCCATTTAACCCCTACTTGATTTATTATTCGGACTCTTGGTATACAGTCAACCATTGCCTCCTGCAAACAGTTCTTAACCACCTCCCATGCACTATCAACATCCAGCCCTTGCAGTTTTGCATGCCATGGCATTGAGCCAAGCACACACCTAAGCTTGTCATACTTACCAGCCCGGTAATTCCACATGTACCCTGTCTTAATTGTAAATTCGACTCCTTTAGCCACCTCCCAAGTCATGACCTTATGGTCACTCTCACCAATTGGTGGCAACATGGTCATGTTCGTTACAGCCACATTCTCGGTTGCAATTACTAGGTCCAGCACTCTCTGCCCCCTGGTATTTTCCAATACATGTTGCCGTAGATAGTTGTCCCTTAATAACCGCATAAAATCCAATTCCTTCCTCCCATGTGCCCGTTCCTCTTTCCAGTCAATGTTACCATAATTGAAATCACTCATAATAATTACCCTCCTTCCACTCATTTCTTCTATTTGCTTATGCATACTATCCCCACCATCCACTCCATCACCCGGTCTATAGCAGCACCCAATTGTATATTTTGTTCTGCTAGATTCTATCTCACACCAAACAGCCTCAAATGTGCTTTTTTCCCCATCATGCAGTTCAACTTCTATACTCCTTGGCTGAAGCTCATCAGCTATCATCAATAACACTCCTCCCCCCTTTTTATTCACCCTGTCACTCCTGAACACGCTATACCCGTTGCATTCAATCCCACTAGCTTTATCATCTTCTGTCAGCCATGTTTCACTAATACCGACAACCTGTGGCCTGGAAGTGCCAACCATCGCCAAAAACTCTTCCTTCTTGTTCCTAATACTCCTGACATTAGTGTACATGAATCGCAGAAGCCCATTTGTCCCATCCCTACTTTGATGCCTTATACTAACTATCCCATTCTGATTTGTTGTCCGTCGTACTTGCTCGGGCATAATATACTCATTCATACACTTAACTGCCCCCCTAAAGTCTGCATATCTACTCCCCCCCCTCTTAATAAATCTAGTTTCCCTGAGTCTGTACATCCACTTCCACATCATTCATCAACACTCTTTCAAGTCTCCGTACACCAACTCCATTCAAATGCAACCCATCCATCTTATATAAGTCCTTTCGCCCATCGAACTCATTCCACACATCCACAAATACCACACCACTCTTCATGCATAACCCACGCATAAAGTCATTGGCAATTATGGCCCTCCTTCTAAACACTTCGCTGTCATACAGCGGTAAGATACTCGCCATCCTAACTCTCTCACTCTTCTCTTTTGCTACCTCAAACAACTCCCTCATCCTCTATCATTTCCATTTTGTCCTCTTTCAAATCATTCGTTCCTGCCACGATTATCATCTCTTTCACCCTCTGTTTTTGCAGTCGAATAGATTCGCTGATGTCCTTAATGTTCGCACCCGGCTGGTACGACTTCGTTAAACTCTCAATTATTACGCCTCTTAATAGCGAATCCCCATACAGCACTCGCTCCTTCATTTTATTGACGTTTGCGAACATTCTATTATTTGCCATCACAGACTTCCGCCGGTTATTTGTCGGTACGTTCAACACACATTTTTCCATACGCTCCAGTTGTCTTTTAGCTCTGTGTATCGCACCATTCAAACGGGCAATTTCGCTACTCGCATTTATCTCACCATTTTCATTATCCATCAAATCATCCATTCTTTCTGTGTTTCTACCTTCATTTACATTTTCGGCGACGCTCTCACACAATTCTCTAGCACACCGCCATTTTCTACATTCTGACTATCGTTAACGATATCACTCTCGACACACGAAACACGCTTGAAGTCCTCATTCTCTTTACACTTTTTACACATATTAACTCCACTATCACTTTCTAACCAGACTCCCACCGCTCTTTGCAAGGCATACATCTCACAGACAGCACATTGCATAAATTCGTTTACATCAAAACTCTTAAACAAACATGGCGACCTGGCCGCCATTTTTTTCTTTATTGGTGCCATGTGTACGCTATCTTTTCTTAAAAATAATAATTAAAATAACAGAAAACATGCAAAAATTGCACAGACACACCAAGAAACAAAAAGCAAACAATACTACTTAAAATTCTAGTAAAATATCTAATGTTAACACAAAATACTACTAATCTTTTCAGGAGCTCTCGACAAGCCGACGATCTAATCAGTTATTCCTTAATTTAGAATGAATCCTTTAACTTTCTATAATATCTGGGGCTGTCTCGTTTTCAGGTATTGGCAAATTTATTTTTTTATGCTGCACCAGCCAATATCTTAGGATAGATGGGACTCTTATTCAGGGAGACATTCCCAGACTTTGATGCACAGTGTTGAATAAATCTGGTACTTAAACTCATTAACTAAACACTCTACTATGGCTATGTGAATTCTAGTTTGTAGTTGTAACCCCCTATAACAACATAATATACTTTTCTTTCAATCACCCCCTGCTATGGTTCAGATTAATGAGTGGTAGTTTTAATTCATATCAGAGGCAAAACTCAGGTATAAAAGACAAAACATGTTTATTGGAATCTTAAGATTTATACAACTAGGGATATCTCACATTCAGTTAGTTTAATGTCATGCTAAATTAGACTATATCAAGCAATTAAGCACTCTAGTACATGAGCAATAAATCCTTCTCTTAAATTAAACATTAAACACACACAATATACACACTATATACTTCTAATCAATATTCTGTCTACTATGTTAGTCTCTCACATTAAACTTGTTACAATCATCTATAATCATTCCAGACAATTTGTCTTATGGAAATTAGCCACTGCTAAATAGTCACTTAAAGTTCTCTAATGCTGTCCATACTCGATCATTACATTACAATTTTCTTTCCTCTTAACTAACTGGATAATTTACAACAAATTTCTACATTACCATCTCTTGGCAAGGCTACCAGGTTTGTCCATTCTGTTCACAGCTTTATCTAATACAGCTCAAATCCTTCCTTTGGCTTTCGTCCATGTGGCCACTTATGGCGGTCGCACGATCTGGCCTTTCCGAACGGCTGGCAATATGCCCGCTCTGATCTTGCACCGTTGCTGCTTGTTCTCATCAGCATTGCCAGATCTTTGGTCGTGGTCAGCTATTCTGCTCTGAACAGATAGCTAGCCAGGACTCTGGAACTACAGGTACCGACACATAACATCCAAGGGCGATCCGGAATCCATCAGGAGGCGAGAGAGAGAGACCCAGTGTCCAAGAAATCAGGAACCAGGAACACAGCGAAAAAAGCCTTGAGAAAGGGGAGCAAACCCCTTTTATTGTGCACCCTTGGCACCCTCTCTCTGCTATGTTCTTCTGCACGGCACTTATTCTCTCGCATAGCATCTTCCGGGAAAAGCGAATGAGCGTCGCTTTCCTTGTAAATACCTTTGCCTCAAAGCTTACGCGTAACTGGATGGCTCTTACACAACCTTTGGACTATTGTTTACAACTTATTTACCCATTCATTGTATACAGAATGCCTTAATATAACAATAATTTATACGCAAAGTTCTTTTCATGACTTTGGATGGTTGACATTAAGTCTTACAATTCTGCATAAAGAGGTAATTCTATCTCTATTTACAGTTAATGTTTTATTCCTTCTGCTCAAGTACGAGTTCTTTTCTCAGCTGATTTTTTTTTTCTTGTTAAATCCTGAATGAATTGTTTCTTCTTAAAAGTTCTTCATTCAGGATGTAACACCTTCAACTGAAAAATCCCATATAAGGATTCCCCTCATCACGACGAGAATCGAACCCAATCTTTTCCAATCAAAGAGTACAGTGTTATTACTTTCTTTTTTTATGGTGAAGTTTATTTTAGGATGATGGCTGTTAAAATATGCCAAAAATGTGTCTAATGTTTCTGGATCATGAGGCCAAACAGCACGCGCACATACCTCATCAACATAGTACAGCGAAACTGTTGGTTTTTGTGTGGCTGTGGGGGCAGGAGGAAGAAGAAACCATGGCAGTCCTATCTAGCTGCTTGTATATTTTTCCTTTCCACGGATTCCCCTCATCACGATGAGAATCGAACCCAGTCTTTTCCAATCAAAGAGTACAATGTTAATATAAGGTGAATCAGAATAATTCAATTATGTCAGGGAGGAAATGTGGCTTGATAAGGTCAAGGGTCTCTGTCAAAAGTACATTAGTGCAAAAGTGAGATTATATCAAATTCACCATGATGTCAGAATCTGTCACAGTTTTCTGTTAATGTTTTAAAGTGTAAACAATTTTTAATAGATGAGAGAAAGTTGTTTGAGGGAGGAAAGTGATTTAGATATATATTTTGCCAATTTGTATGTGGGGCTGTCTCTGCTATCTACTATTAGGACATTAGGACAAAGGAGGAAATTGGGTTTGTGAATTTTAGGAACTCCATATGTTCAGGGTGGTTGGACATGATAAAGTTTAAGTTTTTTGATAATTTCTTAAGGCCAGGATGTAACGTTTATATATATATATAATTTGTACACTTTTTTTCTTTTGGGATTTTGTAGGATCTGATAAGTGGAGGAATTCTTTAAGAAGTTGATTCGTTTTTCTGTTGTATTCTGTTTGGTTCATAATGACAGTGGGATTACCCTTATTGACTTTAGTTACAATGATTTGTTTATTCTTATATAGCTTTCTAAGTGCTGATATTTATTTTGGTGGAATGTTATTCTTGGTTGGTGCAAGTTCATAGATACTACATTCTGCACTGGTCATAATTTTTAAAAACGGTACTTTTTGAGCATGATGGTGAAATTATGTCCATGATGAAGTGCATTGATTGTGTCCTCTGAGAGTGTTTGCGACAATAGATTTATGAGTACGCGTTCTTGTCGTAGTTGCAATCTGGAACAGCTCCACTGTTGAAGCACTGCATACTTTTTCAGATGATTCTTAACTGTTTTAAATTCTTTACTAGCAACATTTTCCGAGATGGAGATTAGAATAGATCACAGTTCTGGATTGAGTATTTACAAAAGCTCTTTGTGTGATGTGGTGATGGCAGCATTGATTTTTGCCAACTGGATGTGAGTGCCTGTTGTGGCTGTGTTAGTTATACTGCTAAGCTTTATTATGGATAAATTAGTCAGTCTTAGGCAAAAAAAACAAGTTTTTTTTTTTTTTTTTTGTTATTATTTCTTGCTGGCAATTTAAGTTTTCCTTTCCATAAAATCAACAAGAATGCAGTTATAGAACTTGTCACCTAGCCTAATCTTATTTAAGATCAGATTTTGCTTGTTTTAAGCCCAAGTGTTTATTGGCAATTGATGTGAAGTCAACAGCTTCAATATACAAGTGGCCTAATCATGAAGATACTCATGTGCAAACCTTGTTTGCTTACATTTGGGTAAAGATTGAAACAAGAACTGATATTAACAAACCTATCATCACCATAATGGGTACAACATTTTTTTTTTTTTAACTTGTTCCTCTGTTTGCTTAAGAAGTTATACACCATTTAAGAATTAATGAGGTTTTCATAAAATAACCTAAGATTTTTGCTCCTGATATTGATTTTCACCCAATTTTTATCCAGTTTAACTTTTTATTATAATATTCCCAGATTCAGTT
Source organism: Typopeltis vanoorti (assembly GCF_054136105.1). Lineage (NCBI taxonomy): Eukaryota > Metazoa > Arthropoda > Arachnida > Uropygi > Thelyphonidae > Typopeltis > Typopeltis vanoorti. The sequence continues at coordinate 64,028,249 of NC_143556.1, forward strand.
AATACAAGCTAATTCTAATATTAGCATATATTTCATATTCCCATCATTTTGGTATACACTTTACTTAGGATTCAATGTTATTATAATGTAAGAATTCTAATGAGAGTAAGGTTACTTCAGATTTCAAAATTAATCCTTCAATTTTTGTAAAATTTCAGCTTACTCTTGTTCTTTCATTCTCATAGTCAGACTAAGAGGTAACAATATGAAGATAATCTTTTTCAATTTTCCTAGAATTTTTTGGTCCTTTTCAGTTCAATTACTTTGACATGCTATAAAGAAAAACAGATATAGAAAGTTTTATATTTATAGTTTTCTGATGACAGTAATTATGTATCTTATTAAACAAATGTTAAAATTTTACAAGCAATTTAATATGGAGTGGAAGAATTCAAATTTTTATAAGACTTTTGATCTCCAATAGAGAAAAGATTTTTATAGAATTGAATTGGTCATTTGAGCCTTCATGATAGCTGATATGCAGTTGAGATATCTAGTATGTTGCACTAGTAGATGGGGGAGGGGGGAGAAACACTTGGTTACTGTCAAATTCAGCTGATCAGCTTTCAAACTTATTTGAACCAGTGTTAAAAGATAATGTTATAGAAATTTCCATTAAGCTCAGAGACAGATTGAATTTTATATGAGTAGTGAACATCTAGATAACTGTTTAATTATATATATATATATATATATATATATATATATATATATTTTTTTTTTTTGAATTGTTTGCTGACAGAAAAAACAATATTGTACTTACATTTTGAGAACATAAGACCTAAAAAAGTGAATTCTTGTACTGACCTATTAAAGATAGTTATCTGATACAAATATTGATTAGTTTCATGAAAATCCTCTTGCTAAATAACACATCTTTAGACATATGATTAAATTACTCATTCATGCTGTGTGGGAAAGAAAACCATTTTGGTTCTGTTTGAACCATATTAAAAGTTTTGATATGGCATTATTGTACATTTCAGGGATAAAATTTGCATTTATTGTAAGAGAGCAATAAATAATAAATGAAGTTCTGCATAATCTCTATTATTGCATGTTATAATATTTATTGTATAACATAAATTATACTTTATATTATTTAACTTCATTTAAATATTATAATGATCATTATGAAGATTACAGTTTAAAACTATATATACATTAAAACATTTTAAATCAGTTGATATGTTTACATACATACTCTGTTATGTACTCAAAATACCATAACTATATTTACTAAAATAAGAGCAAAAGGCTTTATTTTGGTGATGCAAAATTAGATAATCCAGCATTATTTCAAAGCCAAATACAGAAATTTCATATGAAACTAGACAGTTTCATATGAAATTTGACCAGAAAGTTATATGGATGCTTGGGCAGTGATCATGTCTCCTATAAGGTTCACATAGGGCAACTTGTAAATGCTGATGAGTATATTTCCGTAAGCTCTCTGGTCAAATTTCGTATGAAATTGTCATAGTTTCTGTATTCGGCTTTGAAATAATTTTGGATTTAATATCCACTTAATTCATTATACAAGAAAGTAAAAAAAGGCCATAATTTTATGACATTCAGTATACAATGTTTCCCAATTATAACACCAAAATTTCATTTCCTGTAAACTTGTTATGCCAAATTGTACTGCATGTTTGCATTTTATATATATCCCTATATTGTCAGCAGTATGGCTAATTTCATGCACTAAGAATTGTTTAACTAATTTTGAAAAAATGTAGCATGAAGTTGTGTATAGGATTGTTTATTTTTTCTTTATTTTAAAATAATACTTTAAAATGCATAATGTGCTCTTTCCTTGTTTGAAAACATACAATTATTGATTCTCAGTCTTTTAAGGTTGCGGACTCCAAACCATTTAAAAATATGGTGACTATTTTCTGTTATGCTTGAAATAGAATTCGTCATCTGTTGTATCATTCGGACCTAAGAATGTTTAATTACATTCTGTCCTCTCTTTTACACACACACCAAAATAGTCAAAAGAAATTAAAAATTATGTAATCTTGATGGCTTGTTTTACAAGTGTTTTGTTGAGTTTTTGAAAGCTTTATAACTGAGAAATTTTATTCTCATTTTCATCTATATGCAACCTACTATAAACAAACTGTTTGTACATATGATCACAGCTAACCACTTATATACAGAGAGCAAATAACTACACATCATGTTGTTCTTTATATCTCATAATGCCATATATTTGACAAGAGTCATTTCTCGAATGTGGAAAGTGAATGTTTGAAGACACTTATGCAAACTCTTGCTTGCACTAGAGTAAAATATGGATGAAAAAAGTATATAATTTCTTGTCAATTGTAATATATTATAGATAATTTTTTCTGTGAGTGATTCACTAATTTATCAATTTTCACTTTTTATATATGTTTCTTAAATATTTTGAAAATTATTTTTCTTTAAATATTCCAGCTGTATGAGACAAAAAAAAAAGTCCTGGTATTTAAAGTTTAGTATATTTGTTACCCCCCCCCCCACCCTCAAAAAAAAAAAAAAATGATGTATTTTGCCCACTTCACATACCAAGAAAAGCAACTTTTTTTAATGAATCGTATTTTAGGACTAAAAAACAATTCTTTTAGTCAATTTTAAAAGTATATGTACAAATTCAAACTCCTGAAGTTGTTCAAAAATTGGAACTTCTAAAAAGTAGTAATTTTAACAATGAATCATGCTGTTATTATTGTTCAAAAGATTAAGGATTCATTTATGGGAATTTGTGTGTTTTCCATTTGTTCTTTTGCCATCACTATTTCCTGTTATGTCATGGTATTAAACTATCATTCTGTATAATTAAATTTTTGTTATTGGTTTCCCCATCATAATCCGGTTTGTCATTTTGCCAAAGAAGAAAATACAATAGAACCTCCTATTTAAAAAAAAAATAAATAAATAAAAAAAATTCTTTATATTTGTTTGTTTCAATATTGCATCCAGAAGCTCATCCAATCATTCTAGATTTTTGGGACCTTGCACATGTATAAAGAAAAATTTTAATGGCATGTGAAATCTCATAAAATAAGCTATAAAAATATCTTTGCAGTATCTAGTTGAAAATTATAAAAATGGAAATCTTAAAACTGTAAGTTTAATCTTTTCATTAACGTAGCCTGTGATAATTAAGTTTTGATGCAAAATATGAACTTGGTTACATTGAGTGTAATGAAGAAAATTTTAAGTTCTGCTCTCTTGGGCATGAAGTTCTTGTAATCAGTCTCTACAGTATACACCAGAAATGTTATTCATAGTCAGTCAATCTTTAAAAATCGAAATTTATAAACTCATTTACTAAATGTGAAACTTGTGTGTGTGTGTGTGTGTGTGTGTGTGTTGACTTTTAGGCTAGAAAATGGTGCTCAGATTTTGTCATGTAGTGCGGGCACATTACATTTCATTGTAAATATATTGAAGAAACTTATATTTGTAATAGTAAATGTAGAATAGAGCACAATCATATTTTATGGTTTTGAACTTGGGGAAAAAAAAATCAGACTAATAATAATTACAATGGCTGATTGGTGTATTTTTCAGATGGAAATTATTTTTAAAATATTTCTATATTAGCAAATTTCTTGATAATGTGTAATAATTGCATGTATTTTGAAAAGGAAATCTCTCTCTCATCATTGCTAATTATCTGTGTTTAAACAATTTTAAGAGATCATTGGAGTGTGCTCTTTCTTGATTATATTGTATGTAAACAGCATTTTCCAGAATCACTGTAATATACTTAGAATCCATAAGTAATCTGTTCCACAAATTACCTATGGATTCTAGAGGATAAAATGATGATAAACATGCAAGTTTTCCCTTGCTATATCTCCAAGTTGTGATTGCATTCATCCACACTTTAAATTTAGTTGTTTAGCAACTAATTTAGTTATTCGCTGTCAGGGACATTTGTACTATCTGTTCATAATTTGGAATCGTTTTTCAACCAGAAGTTTGCTTTAGTGGCATAATAAAAAATAGATACACAGTGTATAGACTATTTCCATAGTGGTTTTGTATTCTTTCAGTATACGTTTTACTGAGAAAATTAGTATTATATTTCTGTTAACTTCCATAAACTGAAGAGTATGTGTATACTATTTATGTATGTGCATCTGTGCTTTTCATAAAATAACTAAATTAAAACTAGCTTGTGATAATTATGCAAGGAAATTAGTTGTGAATTAATCTTGCATTTCTGCCATGTAAATACCATCTGTGATGAATTTTTGATACAGTTGCTGCTGGCACTATACCATACAGTTATTGCAAGTTGGTTACTTAATTCATTAGCAAAAGAGCTTATTAGAGGTTCTTTATTATAATTTAAGTTTCTATGAAGAAACTAAAGTAAGGGGTAAATTATGCCCAACTCGCTCACTAATTGAGCTCTTCTTTTTTATTGGTGCTGTTGTAATATACATGGCATCCCAAAATTTATCACCAAAACTCATTGGTATAATAAGGAAAGTGGTATCTTCCAATAGCACCACATTAGATATGCATAAGAGAAGTGGAATAGAATTGTTAGTAACAAAAGTTTCTTATTAGGTTACATGTTTTTTCCACTGAACTCAGTTGAGTGACATGTAGCAATTGATTTTTGAGGATACTTTTTGGGACATCCTTTATGTATTATGTACAGTGATGTTAGAACAGATGTAGACATTTCTAGGAATTATAGCAGTTTCATTGTTGATACCTTAATATTTTAAAGGAATGTTGTGTATATATTTACTGTACAATGTTTTTTGTGTGTGTAGTATTGATGTATACTTCAAAATACGTAATGTATTGTGCTCCGAAAATAAAAACTAAACTCACAAGTTTTGGTTTATGAATTTTAATAATATATTGTGAACTGTTGCATCCAGCTTCTCTTAACCATTCAGAATTAGAAATGTAAAAGTTATTCACATTTCTCTATACATTCATATAATGAGAGCAGGAGGAATTTTCTGATTGAAATCGTATGCTCTTGTGCATACAAAAACATATAGCCAGATAGCATCTTCCATTGAATGCATTTGACTCGATGCCTGTCCTTGGCCAAGTAATTTAGCTTCACTTATACCTAATTAATACATGATATTACAGTTAAGCCTGTCTGTTGAATACATGTTCTTTCTCTCAACAGTTGGTATGTTTGCAGGATGAAAAAAAGAAAAAAAAAACTATAAAAATTCTTTCATCTCTGAAAGAATATGAGTTTGACTTTTTCTAGCCACAGTGCATTATTACTACCAACATAGCTCCACAGACACTTAAGTTTTATCTTCCTTAATTTTACTAAGACCGTGTTACATGTAGAATGTACAGATCCCTTGCAAATAACCTTTAATAGATAGCTGTACTACTTGGTATGATTAACATTTGTGTAGAATACTGAAGAATATGCACAGTGGTTATAATTAAATTTACTTGGAAAGCTTACAATCTGAGAATGGCTGCTTATATGGCATGGACATATCAGATTTAGAAATATTGATAACTGAAAGATTGACATTCATCAATCAAATGTAGTGCAACGTGCTTAATATGGTTAAAGAAAAAGTTTATATCTTGTATGTAATTGGATATAAACAGAGCATATTGGGGAATTCAGTGTTGTGAGAAAAAAAATTGAATCAGAATAACCGCTTTCAGTAGGCGTGCTAGCAAGGGGAGGGGAGGGGTGTCATATCCAAGGATCTAACAAGATGTTAAAAAAATTGTGCATTATTGCAGTAGCTAGCCACATATTTAGAATATGTTTGCTCTTACATTCCTAGGTAGAATTAAAATGGAAGCATAACTGTAGCATTGTGCAATTGTATTTGTGTAAGATTCAATTGTATTTTCAGCTGCATGGCACAATGAATGTTCATTGTGTCTTGTAATCTATGAGGAAGATATCCATATATTAAATTCACTGCAGTTTTATTATATGGAGTAGGTCATCATGTTGGAGGCTTAATGGATTTTTTACAACACTCAAAAAGAATTAAAATAGAATTTAATTCTTTTTGAGTGTTGTAAAAAATCCATTAAGCTTCCAACATGATGTTCTCACAGCACTTAAGCCTCCACACACGTATATGGAGTAGGATCATGTTAATTATGGTAATATAATCATAAGACCACTCTTCCAGGATGTTTAACATCTGCATATCATGGAACCACACCATGCATGTTAAGTGGATGTTATGTAATCACCTGGCAATTCACTTTTATTTCTTTAACCTCTCTACTGGCCATGGTGGATGTAATAGTGATACCAAATTGCACTTCTTATCCATGTTATTCAATAGATGTTACAGAATCGTATCCAGATTTTGCTGAACGTTTATAGACGTCATGACCAGTTGGGGTGTTAATGCTGGCATACCTCATTCATCCAGTGTCTAAGGGGGAGAGAGAGAGAACCTATATAAGCTTTTTTCATCCCACAAAAACAAACAGGCCTAAAGAACATGCATAATATTCTGGTTTCGTAGCCTGAGTTGCTTCAGTTGTAATTTCTAATAACCTTAATTCATTCAATGCTAGGGCTCTTCCATGACAACTAAAGTGATGTGCCCATTGGTTAGACAGACTTAGGATCAAATTCCATTGTAGATATCAGGAATATCCACATCTTCTGGATTATAACCATATATTTATTAGCTTAGTGTGAACACAAACTGTGTTTGCTTATGCTTGGATAAAGGATTAAACGATATCATTTCTTGTCAAGTATAATTTGTTTTCTAATCGAGAAAAAGAAGAAAAAAAACTAGGTAGTCCTATGTGGTATAACCAAATCCATCACCACTGAGGAAGGCACAGACCTCCTAAACCGTTGTTAAAGTTAGTGGCATGCTTTGAACAGAAAAAGGACTGGTCTTTTGTCCTAGTGGAAATCAGCAAACAATACCAAGAAATCTACGACATTAAAAACTGTGTGCAACCAGGATGCTGTAAAACCAGAACCATTATGATGGAAGGCATCAGCAGGATAATGCGATCATTCCAAAAAAAAAAAAAAAATCATCCTCTCTCAAAGCTGGTATAAGACCAATTTTGGCTGTGCTAAATTTGGAGAAAACTACGCAATGGCTTCCTGCAAAAAATTCAAAAACAACCAGTTAATGCAGCAACTACTGCACACCACATCCCACCAACTACAGAGGATGCAAGCAATATTTGGCTACCCAAAAATCAAGAAAACCAAAGAGGCCCACACAACTGCACAGGCACCCCACAGCAAATGCTGATAATTCCCTAGTGGCACAATAAACCATCCAACCACATGCTTCATATGCAGAAGTGGTGGATGCAAAAGTGCAGAGGAGGGAAAACAAAAATAAACCAAATTCAGTTAAGCTTTATTGCTCATCAATGCCACTTTGTGCAAAATGTTAGTAGAGTTCAGCAAATTAAACCCTAGCCAGTGTCTCTACAAACAAGTTTGTGAGACATACACAAACAATTCTTACTGCACTTGTAGATGGTCTCAAGAACTATGTTCTACATACATAATGACAGGCTCCATGCCAAGGTGGTGGGGGGGGGGGTTTCAGTCATATTTGTCAATCTCAATATGGAACAATGAAATTATAATATCCTGTCATACCAACATGGAAATCATGGGGGTAAAGTTCCAAACCGAAAATGCAGGATCCCTGAAAATATATTTCATATATTCAAGGTACCAAGTAATTTTATATATATAAACTTAGTTTTTCATCCTATTTCCCAAGCAAGCTTGCACCTGCATGTGGTGCAAGTCTGAGGCAACTCGTGGTAAAGGCGGATTAACCTCTGATCACTTTCCTTAGTATTTTTCCCTTAATGTAAAGCACATCCCCTTGCAGAGATGTATGATGCTATGCATTAAAGCCAATGGTCACTACCCATACTGGTTTTGACCTTTATTGAGGTCTCTTCAGTGGGAGTCAGACCTGACCAAGTTTAAAACTTTCTGCATATATCTCTCATCCTGAGATTTTATTTAATGTGGTCAAAGCACCTTGTGGCAACTTGTTCAGGTAAAATTCATAAGCTCTGCATTACTTCAACCTTAGGCAATGGTCACTGCCCATACCGGTTTCAACCTTTATGCCGAAACCGGTATGGGTAGTGACCATTGCCTTTAATGCATAGCATCACACATCTCTGCAAGGGGATGTGCTTTACATTAAGGGAAAAATACTAAGGAAGGTGATCAGAGCATAATCCACCTTTATCACGAGTTGCCTCAGACTTGCACCACATGCAGGCACAAACTTTGCTTATTTGGGAAATAGGATTAAAATCCAAGTTTATATATATTAAATTACTTGGTATCTTGAATACATAATATACCCAAGTTAAAAAACTTTCTACATATATATATATAGAGAGAGAGAGAGAGAAAACCCATGTGACAGGACTTCCTTATGACCTTGATATAGCTATATTTCAAAATATTGCTCATCAGTGCCAAATAAGTGCGATGAACGACCTCGGCTCTGCCCGCAACCTGGATTTACTCCAACTGGGCTCACAGCATGAAAATATTCCAGATCGGGTCCCAACCATCAACTTAACAAAATTAAACGACCACTCTACACGAATGTGCTGGTCCAGATCCGACTATCAACTCAAAGGAAAAAATCGACAACTCAATTTCGAGCTTGGAAAAGCAGATAACAATTACAGCTGCCATGCACAAAGTCCGACCGACTTCTGGAAGAGATTAAAAACCCGATCTGTGAAAAGAAAAGAGGCACCAATACTACAGGGCGCCCCAGAAGTCGTCATACATAGAGAAATTGTAGCTAAATGTACCTTTATTTACAAAACAAAATATTCTCTACCTGCTGACCATTTTTTTCTACACACACACACACAGTCTTCTCTCCCACTCATGGCGAACACGTTCCAAGATATCTGTGGTTATGCAAGTAATTGCATTACGAATGCGTTCCTTTAAATGATCCGTGTTTCTAATCTTTTCCTTGTACACCAACTGGCCCCACAAGTAAAAGTCGAGTGGGGAAAGATCAGGAGATCTTGCAGGCCATTACACTGGGCGGCGGCGACCAATCTACTAAAGTGGAAACTGTTGATCCAACCATCGCCATACGCTGATAACATAATGAAGTGGTGCCCTGTTGTGTTGAAAATAAGATAGAACTCTCCGTCTTCGTTTAAGAGAGAGAGAGAGAACATTATATTATCCTGTAGCATGTTTAAATAAAGGTCGGCAGTAAGATTTGTGTCAAAGAAAACAGTTACAACAGTTCTGTAGACCCATATCCGGTACCACACCATCACTTTTCCAGCACTTGCATTTTTGATGGACTTATTCAGTTTGGGTTTATCACTCCAGTAACGTAGGTTTTGGCGATTGATTTCTCCATTGACATAAAAGTTGGCTTCTTCAGTAAAGAGGATCTCGGCTGTGAGGTTTATATCTTCACCCACTCTCTTCAGAGCCCATTCACAAAATTCAAGCCTCTTATCTTATCTGGGTCGTCTTCACTAAGATGGTGTAACATTTGCATTTTGTATCGATGTCATTTTTCGTAATGTGCTGGATACTCGATCTTCTGATACCGGTTTCTGCAAGTAATCGTATGATTTTTTTGCTGACTCCCTGCAAACGCTGCCAATACCTCGACAGTTGTACCTTCGTCAGTGGATGTCCGTGGACTTACGCTTCTCTGTTGATCTGCAACACTTCCGGTTTTCTTGAACTTCTCAATACGTTTGGCAACAGCGTCGTGTGTGTGATGTGCTTGCCATGTTTCCTGTTAAAATCCGTTGCAACCTTGAAACAGCTCCCCAAACCAGCAATGAGGATTATTTCAATACGCTCTTCTTTTGACAGCGGCATTCTTTTAGGGTATCTGAAAATATAAAAAATATAAATATAATATGAGTTTGTTAATTTTTCCTATGTATGGCGACTTTTGGGACATCCTGTATAGAGCTCTGGCCCCAGAACATCGAAAAGCTTCATTTTCAAAAGCTCTACTCACAGATCGTAAAGCCCTCCCACCAATCCATGGTGAATGTGGTCTTAATTAAAGTGACATAGACAAAGTTGAATCTTTTGCCAACAGCCTAGAGAAGCGGTGTAGCCCAAACTACACTCTTGCGAATCTAGACGAATCTAGAATCAGTAAAGTACACACCTGGGTTCCTTGTATGCTAAAATGCATACAGCACATAAACCCCATCCAATCGGCATCATCTGCTGAGGTATGAAATCGTTACCAATTCTTAATTTTGGTGGGTCTGGGTACCATGCCCAGATGATAATTTTAACAAAATCATCAAATGCTTACCACATAAAGCCATAATGCACATTGTTGCTATTGTTAATAAAATATTAAGATATCATTACTTCCCAGCATGATTGAAAGTAGTAGATGTAATCTTAATCCCAAAACTATCACCCAATCAGCCTGCCTTCCTGTGTAGGAAAAATAGCTGAGAGGGTAATACTAATAAGTCTGCAGAAAATCACTAAATAATTAAATCTCATTCCCGGTGAACAACTTGGATTCTCGGAGAACCATTCCACCTAACAAGTTTTGAGAGTCGTGAAAAACAGCATAGGGTTCAACTAGAAGCACATAGGGGCGATCTTTCTGGACATTGCTAAAGCATTCAACAAAATATGGCAGATGGGACTTCGCTTCAAACTCCTGCAGAGTAAATTCCCACCAGGACTAGTGAAACTTACCAAATCCTACCTCAGCGGTCCCAAATTCCGAGTGAAGCTACAGGAATTAGATCGTCTGAATGTAAAATCACAGCAGACGCTTCCCCCGCCCCCCTGGGGACTTTCTGCTGTCACTCTGCTCTTTGCTATCTGGGTGTCTGACACACAAAGTTGCCACCACAATACGCAGATGATACTGCAATAATGGTCCGCTTCCTGTATCCTAGATTGATAACTGAAAAACTGCAAAATGCAGTCTTAGAACTAGAATAATAATTCAAATAATGGCGAATTGATGCTAAATCAGACAAGCACTTCAGTGCTATTCACAAGAGGATAAGTGTATCTGGAGGGCAAAGTGGTCATGTTTGGCATCCCCAATTCCATGTCAACCAATAGCCAAATACTTACGGGTAGATAAAGGGCTTCACTTCAAACTCCTCAATCACGTCTGTTCAAAAGAAAATGGGATAGCTATGCCTATTACTGAATTGTTGCTGCCAGCTGAGCACAAAACTGATGTAGACAAGGAGTGGAGTCACAGAGCAAATTCAAATGTTAGCAAACTACAGATAAAAACAAATGTGTTCACGAATAGCGTTCAACGCAGTATGATTCGTAAGAAACCAAGCCTATATCGATCCCTGAGTTTAAAACTTTCCTGCGTGAAAAGGCTGCAAAATTCCTTGCAAATGCTGCTGTCCACCCATTAATCCTCCAAGTGGTAGATGACAGTGAGCATGATCCTGAAAAATACAAACGTCCCAAAACTGTATTGAACAGGTAAGTTTTTTAAACCTATTGCCAGAAGCCGAAAATGGGCGAGTCAAATGCTTAGTAATATTCCCTAATCTAGAAATTTCGTTGCAAACAGACAAAGAAATAAAGGACCACAGGTCCAATTAATCCATCTTGCCAGATCAATTAACTTTGGTATCGAAGGATCACTGGTCGGATCTCATGCTGCACCCAACCTTCTGTAGCTTGTCTGGAAGAGTGGAAAGTATAATCAGAGCCAAAGGGAGGCTCATTGCTATTGATATGTGCTGTTTCCGTTTTTGAAATATAGTTATTATTATTATTATTTTACGGTATTTCCATGGAGTTCGATGACTCATCGCGGGAGACTCAAATCAATCACCATACACACATATCCTATCATACCTATCCTTGAATCCATTCACCATCAGGGAACTCACATCCAATTCTGGCAATCCATTCCACTCACTCACCACTCTCTATGCAAAAAATCTGGCCCGACACCCCTACTAACCACACTTACACAATTTCCACGGATGGCCCCTAGTTCTCTGACTATTTGTCATATATTGAAAATTTTCACTTACATAAATTTTATAAAATCCCTTTAATATCTAAAAAGTTTCCATCATGTTCCCTCTTTTCTGCCTATCAACTACACTTTGTAACCCACAAACCCTCAACTTATACTCGTAGGGAGTATTCCACAGACCTGTCATCATCTTGGTCACTTGTCTCTGAATCTGTTCGACCACCTGGTCCCCAAGAAACCCAGGTGACCAAATCTGTGCGCAGTAATCAAGATATGGCCGAATTATAACCTTGTAAACATGGATAATTTCCTTATCTTTGATTAGTGTTTTTCAACATCCAAGTAATTTTTTTTTAATATATATAACGAAACCTGTGGTGAATTCATCACTAAAAACACACGTAATGACCACAGTAATGACTATTTAATTCGTAAATATTAAATCCCAAGTAAAATTTCATCCCAAGTATCTTGGGACATCATCAGTACAGTAGTTCAAACAATACTAGGAATAACATACAGTTAGGGCGCATGATTACAATGGAATCTCAATATGCGTGCAGTAACGTACTATAGAAGTAAATTAAATATAACTGGAAAAAAAATAGAAAAAAATAAAATAAAATAAAAATATAAACATATATATAAAGATTATTTTACACAATTTTGTATGACAATTTCCCATACTTTAGGAATAGCAAGAACATCGTTGCAGTTTAAATTTGGTCTGTGTAGTAGGGCTTCAGCACTTTCTTTATATACGCGTTCATATATATATATAAAGATTTGCGTAAATGTTTCGACTTCTCCCAATGGATCCTATGGTTTGGATTTTCAACTCCGTGTTGGGAGAGACCAGATTTCTGCGGTTTGAAAAGACGAATGTGGTCTTGATGTTCCGAGATGCGTTTCTGAACAGACCTACCTGTCTGACCAAAGTAAGACAATTTGCAGGAGCATGGGGCCTCATAAAAGCCAGGTAACATCAGCGGTGAGAGTTTGTCCTTAGGAGAAGCTAACAAGTTATAGATTTGGTTGACAGGTTTGTAAGTAGTGGCAAAATTGTATTTCTTCATGATTTTTGAAAGACGTTCTGAGATGCCTTTGACGTAAGGTATGGGAATCCCATGGACTTCTTCTTGTCTGGGTTGATGTGTGAGAAGGTTACTGATGATTTTTGAGTTGTTTTAAGACTATATCCATTTAGTACAGCTGTATTTTTGATTATTTCTAGTTCTTGGTTTAGAAAATCTTCAGAGGTGCAGAATTTGTGTGATCTGGAAACTAGTGATTTAATGATGCCACATTTCTGAGATGGATGATGAGCGGAAGAATTGTGAATGTAGCGACCTGAAAATGTAGGCTTGCGATAGACAGACGTGGCGATGGAATCGTCTTATTTTCTTTGAATGTGTAAATCCAGAAAGGAGATACCCTGTGGAGATTCTTTTTCTAGCGTAAAGTTGATGCGAGGATGAAGGTTTATTTTATCTAGAAACAGTTGTAATTCTTGCTCGGGATGATCTCATACTGCAATTACGTCGTCGACATATGGTAATCAAATTTTTAGTTTGGGTTCAAAAGTGATTTTTTTTTTCCTTCAAGGTGTTCTAGAAACAGGTTTGCTAAATAAAGGAGATCCCATTGCTGTTCCTTCTTCTTGTTTGTAAGTTTGACCTTTCCAGGTGAAGTAACCGGATGTAATAACAAATTTGAATAATTCAACTATATAAGAAGGAAATTTTTGAGTTAATAATTCTACTGTTTCTTTCTGGGGAATGTTCGTGAAGAGGGAGACAATGTCGAAGCTAATTAATATTTTCAGTTTTTAACAGTTGAATGTCTTTTATTTTTGCATGAAACTCTGTGGAATTTTTTATTGAAGAGGCTGAGTGGCTATATGAGGACGGAGAACGTTAAATAAGAATCTTGGTAACTTGTAAGTTGGACTGCTAATAGAATCTACGACTGGTCTGAGAGGAACATTAATTTTATGAAGCTTAGGCAAGCCATAAATTCTGGGAGGTCTAGCATGGTATGTCTTGAGATTTTTAATCGTTTCTTCATCTAAGGAGGAGGTTTCATCAAGCAACTTGTTTAATTTTCTGAGTTGACGTTTGGTAGGATCATAATCCAGTTTGGCGTAAGTATTACGATCTCGGAGTAATAAATTCATTTTTCAGTCATATGAATTGGTATCAAGAACCACAGTGGTATTCCCTTTGTCAGCTCGGGTAATGATTATATTTCTATTCCGTTTTAAGGATGTAAGAGCTTTCAATTCTGATGGTGGGATATTTAAGTCCGAAGGTTTGGCAACGTAGATTACTTTTGCTACCTAGAAACGAAATCTGTTGGCTTCAATACTGGAAAGATGGCAGATGTTTCTCTCTATGTTATGTATGAAATCTAGACATGGGAAACATTTGGATGAAATCGCAAATTTATGATCTCTTGCTAGAATATTTAATTCGTATGTTGTTAGTGGACGGTTAGATAAATTGACTACTCATTTTTCCGTTGGTAATTTGTTAGTGATCTTTTTTGATCGATTCAGCAGATTAAGATATTTATTATGAAGATTATTATTGCTTTTATCAAAAGCTTTTTTCCCCGAATTCTTTGAGACAATAATAATCAATTGTAGCAGATCGTGATTTAACGTATTTGATAAGTCGGATTCTAGTCCCGTAATTTTTAAATTATTTGTTGCCAGTTCATGCTTAGAAACAACACGGAGTTGAAAATCTAAACCATAGGATCCATTGGGAGAAGTCGAGACTTTTACACAGACCTTTATATAAATATGAATGTTAAAGAAAGTGCTGAAGCCCTATTACACAGACCAAATTTAAACCGCAACGATGTTCTTACTATTCCTAAAGTATGGGAAATTGTCATACAAAATTGTGTAAAATAATCTTTGTATATATTTTTTTTCTATTTTTTTTTCCAGTTATATTTAATTTACTTCAATAACACGTTACTGCACGCATATTGAGATTCCGTTGTAATCATGCGCCCTAACTGTATGTTATTCCTAGTATTGTTTAAACTACTGTACTGATGATGTCCCAAGATACTTGGGATGAAATTTTACTTGGGATTTAATATTTACGAATTAAATAGTCATTACTGTGGTTATTACATGTGTCTTTAGTGATGAATCCAAATAATTCGTTGAGCTATTTTACCAACTTTTGCAATATGCCCTCTGAACTTCAACTCTTTGTCCACCATTATCCCCATGCCCCTAGTCTCATCAATTTTCTACAAACCAATACCATCAATATGATACATCATATGCAAACTTTTCAACCCGAAATGCATAAGCTTACATTTTGCAACATTAAATTGATAATCATTATCACAATGCCAATTTATTTAAATCAACTTGCAGGATATCTACATCAAAGAAATCATGATATCTATCAGGAGAACTATCTACATAGTTCTGCTGATACTAATTTCAATATAGTGTACATTACATGAGCAAGTCCATAATTCAATGTCTTAAATAATTTCCGTGATGACATTCACATTTCTAAGTATAAGAGCATTTACATGTTAATGAGACAATGCATCATGAACCACATAGGAGGAGAAGAATGCATAATTAATAACATGCAGAGAGACTTCATCTTGTGCATCTTTAAATACATGGATTAATTAAGTTGATGTATCGGTAATAAAAGTAAGAAGTGCTTTGCCTGTGCTTATGAGAACACTAAAAGTAGAAATAATGCTGAACTGAATAAAATTGTCCATGAATATTTTATGTGAATTGCATCTACACATGAATGAGCTGTGATAGAAGCTATCACCAAGAATTTCAGTTGAAGTTTGCATTTCAACTGGGAGAGTGCAAAAATTCAGTCGACTTTGATTTCCCAGTGTTTTCGGACTAGTTTTTGAAAATAGGTAAACAGCTGATTTGCAAAAATATGATGCAATGCTGAGATGATTATGAAAGATAGAGTTGGCTACCAACTGAATTCCAAAACGTTTACGCTGAAAAGTGCTACAAAACTCTTTAGGGAAATGAAAAGGCAAACAAATGTTGCCTTTAATACCTGGAATGAGTAACATAATCGCTACTTGGCGACAAGGGTACAACTTATGCAATTGATATATGTAGTTAATTTCCACGATTAATCATTGCCTTTTGGTTCATGCGATTAATAAAACTTGTATTTTCATCGGGCCTGTGTAGCCCTGTGGAAATGCATCCATAACGCTGGGAGCCCAAGAACGTTATAATTTGGATTCCAGTCTCCAACTAGGACTTGCACTGGTTGGCTTTTTATTTTTTTTCTTCAGGAAAGTCGGGTTTTTCATCCCGTAACTCAATAAAATCGATCTTGTATTATTTCAGATAATGAGTATTGTTAGGATTAGGGACCATGAGATGGCGGCAATTATCTGCAGTACTCTCCTATCCAGATCCCAATTAAGATAATTGATGGTGCCTAAGGTTGGAGATTTGCTGCCACCAGTTTTCAAAAGTTATGACTAAATGGCCTTGCTCATTCCATCTGATGAATAAAAAGCGTTAACTGATTTTTTTTTTTTTAATTTGATTGCATTTTCATCATAAAACTGTCATGGATTCATTACAATCACATAAAAGTCCAACATTCTTCTTATCTTTATTTGATTAATAGTAAAGTAACAATGTCAAAAATCTCTTACATTAAAAATTATAATAAAAATCAATTCTTAGCATATTTGATGACTGCAAAACGTGTACTGCTATACTTGTTGTTGTTGTCTTTATTGCAATTCTTATTCATAAATTATCAACTTTATTGTTTTTAATAAAGTTAGCTCCATGTTATGAAATATTTTACGGGTTATTTAGAAGTTAAATTCAGAAAATGTACTTATCTAACATAAATAGTTTATTTGTTATCTAGCCTGCGAATATTGTGATATTCATTTATCATGTGACAGCCCTAATCTAAACTTTGGCTAACTTGAAGAAACGTTTAATTGTCAAACATGGTAATAAAATCTTTTTCAACTAAATACGTTCATTTTACCCAGTAAAGTGGTTATTATGATTAGTAGTATTATTACGAGGGAAAATCGGTAGGTTACAAACACACACACACACACAAAAAATGAACTGGAAGCGAATGGTGTTCAGCATACATACATCACTAGGCAGCAGCAGCACAGGTTAGGATGATGACTGTGCTTGTAGTAGACGGGCATGCGCATATTATGTAGCGTTTTCATTAGTCAAAATGGCGACTGTGTTTGAGGAGTGTACTGTACGCTCACAGATGCGAGACCCTGCGAACACTTCTGCGCATGTCAAAAGGAGAATCCATTCCAATAATAGGGTAATCAATCCGTATTGTGGGATGAGTTGTTTATTACACGTCGAAAATTAACTTATCTTTTATGATCATTGTAGTTTTTAAAGTGGTACCTATTTTCCTTATTTCTTTCTCACCTTCAACATAAATCGACTCTTTGGCAGTCTGCCAACGACGGCTCTCGCTTCTGTGGTCGGACAGTACAGTTGTTGCGTTTCATGTGCGCAAAAGGACTTCCAGCAAATGATATTCTTAAAGAGATGATCCTGTTTTATTTTTATAACCATTTGTAACTAACTTACTGATTTTTCCTGGTTATTATTATTATGTTACGCCTTCAAGGAATCCAAGGACTAACCGAGGGAGGATATTCCACTCTAGTGCATACAGCTCACACTGTGCACTATTTACTTAATCCACCAACTACATACGATGCCATCTACTTCCACCACTACTACCAACATTATTTTTGTCTATAAATTGCATGTGTTCTCCTGACCGATTTGCTTATACATAAAAAAAAAAAAAAATCAGCTAACGCCTTTTTATTCTCGTATACGGGGAGTAGGCGAGGCCATTTAGCCCTATCTAACTTTTGGAGACTGAGTGGGCAGTTCAATCTCCACTGGTACCAATCAGAGATAGATGGCCCAAGGCTATCACTAATCAAGCGGTACACAGTGAAGAGAGACCGCTCAAATGTGCCGCCATCTCGTGGTCCCTAACCCTAACACAATATATTTAATGTCGGAAATAATGTGGGTTCTACGGTCGATTTTCTTGAGTTTACAGGACGAAAAACCCGAGTTTCCGGGAGGAAAAACCCGCTTGCCCGTGCCAGAGATCGACTAACTCGGGAATCGATCGAAACAAGGCTTAGAAAAATTTCCTCTAGTCGTCGACTAGACTCGAAACCAAGTCTTCCTTCGTGCGGCCAAGCGCCGTGGTGTATAAACGCCACATCCACTGAGCTATACATTCGGGACGAAAAAAAGTTTCCTGCAGAAAAAATAAATAAAAATTATTTCCCTATAAGAAATACAACTAACTCACCTTTAGTTGAAAAAGTCCACATAAAGATTCTCTGGTCACGACGAGAATCGAAGGGTGAAATTTAAATGACTCAGGTGGAACGGGTTAATGTATTGGTGTGTGTGTGTGTGTGTGTGTGTGTTCGGGTGGGGGGGGGGATAATTAGACAAATTCCTTAAGAGGCAAAGAGGCATTATTTGTTGTAATGAAACAGTTTGTGTCACTTTATACTTCTAACTTTTTCTAATGTTGATCCTTATTTCTTTGGTTCCTCACACTCTTTTCTCATTAATTGCAGATAAAGGGGTGATGAGCTGCACATAAAAAGTTTGTAAAGCAGTCACGTCTTTGTTGTTCAATCCTTTACTGTAGTTAGATATTTGAAAGCAATAAATATTATTATTACGTGACACTTCCAGGGAGTCCAAAGACTCATCGAGGGAGCGTGTGCCAACAACATCGAACGATTGATCCCCTTCCCACTTTTAACCGCGCTCAAACTTGCTTAACTTTTTGCGAGCCATTTTGTAACGCTCGGAAATGTGTTCCCCTTATTTTTATACGAATTTAAATACATTTTATACTGATTACAAATCCATTATAATAAAATCCGTACCGTTTGAAATAGCGTTACGGTTTTCATTTTGTTGCGGGAGGTGGCGACACAGCGTTAACTTCTGTACAGCGCCTCTTTCGATGGTGTGTCGATTTGACAGTAACAAAGTGTGCAATTTTTATAGTCTCTGGTAAGTCCATCAACACAAAAAAAAAATGACATCTTTACCGATGTTTATGTTTGCCTGTGAGTCACACTCTTAAATGCTGATAAATATCGCTACGGGTTGCAACGTTCGCATGTTGCCATCAAATAATAATAAATAAATAAACGCCATATTTGCTGGATGAAATGTGCTCGACTCTTTAAAACTGGCCACACACACACACACTTATTTCGTGCAATAAGACCTCGATTACTGGTAGTGAGAGCTCTCATTAAATGACACACTTTTGTGTGTGTGTGCGTGCGTGCGTGCGTGTGTGTGTCATGTGTATTTATATGTTATTTTTAAATTATTTGCTATCATTAAGATATTCAGATCTTGAGAGAAACTGAATATCTTAATGTTAAACTGGTTCTATGACAAATTTTACATTGGTAATTGCAGCGTTAAAAATATAAGAATAATACTCAACTTTTCCCCATTTAAAATACTAAAAATACTAGCCATATGCTTAATGTTGTGCTGAAAAAAATACATCATGTTTCCTAATGTTTCTTTTTTTTATAATTTAATGCTAACAAACAAATATGAAATCTACTTCGAAACACATTTGGAAACAGCTATAGTTACTATAAAGGTAGAAATACGAAATTGGTTTGGCGTTGTTATTGTCTCGTGTATTCCTTGGAAAACTTGTAATCTATGAGACGTCACATTTTCCGAAATGATAATTTTCCCAATAGCCTAAAGATATACGGCCCTACTTGGTAATAGTAACTGAATAAGAAACTGGTTGACGTTTTGTCCTGTCTGACAATCTCCAATTTCTCACAGAAAGAGAAAGTGAATAGTTAAAATAACCACACAGAACTTTTCTTAGTAGCAATCCCCTTTAAGCATTCAATATCTACTCCCTCAAAATACTACTATTGTAACTTCCTAATCTTCCTTCATATAAAAGAAGTATTTCTCCCCCTCCCATCCCCCCTTAATCCTCCCCGAGTTTTAAAAGCAGAAAGTCACTCAGAAAAACATACGCTTGAAAGGAACCAAGTGCGGCTTACGATCGCAACAACACTACAAGTCAGTAGTCAAGATGGCCTAGCTATCAGTGAATATTTCTTCTATATTCAAGGAAGATTTTCCCGTTGTCTCCATCCTATTTTGATTTGTCACAAGAAATGGGCAGATCAAGCCCCTTTGACTGAACAGAAAAGGGCCAGCGCAGCTTCCTCAAGTACTAACAGGACATGAATGGTAGAGTTAAGTATATAAAGAGAGTATAATCGGATTTAGTAACAGGCGTCCGCCCTTCTTCCATGTGGCCACAAAAGACACCGTTAATCTGCTGTTTCTACCTCACCGCTTCTGTACAATGTATAAACGCTGTAGAATGTCGTTGCCTAGCCCACCACAACAGGATGTAGAGTACTTTTCTTTTCGAGTATCCGATCTCCCCTCCTAGTTTCACACTTTTCTTTCCTCTTCGTTATTTCGAGAACGTAACGCGAGAACTCTGGTAACTTTTTTTTTCTGCCCAAGCTCCAACACCTGGACACTTGCCGCAGTTTTGTTATATTATAATCTTTCAAGTGCTTCCCTAAGTTCCAGCTGCTCATGTATCAGTTAACGTTGATGAAATAGGATGTAGTTCAAGCTGAATTGGTTGCTGGAGGTAGGGGAATCGATAAAAGAATTGCATCTGTTTGCATTTTAAAGTTTGGTTAATGTCTTTATACGGTAGAGAGTAGTTTGTGAAATTATCAATAGATGGCGCTGGTGTGCTTTACTTTGTACTGGGTCATGGTTATGAAGAACAGTGCACTGAAATTTACGAAACAGAAAGAAAAAAAAAATGCTTAATCAATCGCGTTAACAGGATTATCAAGCGAGTATTGTCAAACTATTTTAATAACAAGAGTTAATGTCAATGTGTTAGCCAGGTACAAGTGCTTGAAATGATTTACTCAGCTTTAGAATATAGGATCAATACGTTTATGCAGAAATGACCGTTTTGTAATGTTAAAAAATTGAAAACAGCACTGAATAATGCGAATCGAAGTTAATTATGGAGAGATAAATTTATTTCGATATTTTAAAGCAACATTTCTCTATTTACACGAATTGTTTCTTTTAAGAAATGTGGCATGAAAAGCGTGCAATTCTCTTGAATTTTTGACAGACAGGGAGATCAAAAGACATTTAAAAAAATGTTAACATTTAAGGAGGATTTGTAATCCAAATCATCAAGGAAAAATAAACAAATAAATCAGAAAAAATCCTGAGCCCACCCACGGTACGAATGTGCCCCAGGTTTACAAATAAATATTTCGTGCATGGGAGCCACATAAAAAAAAAATAATAATAATAAATAAATACTTTGCTTTTCATCCAACCTTCCATTATGTAATGTAGCAGCCAAAAGTCCTTTGTGACAGTTGGTTAACGATCGTCCCACTGTTAGTAATATTGCTAGTTTTTTTTTTTTTTCACCTTATAATAGTACAGATAGTATTCATCTGTGTGTCTTTTCGCACTCTGCATGACCCAAAGTTTCGCGTGTATCTTCAAATCTCTGTTTTTCATTCCATTCTCAAAGACAGTTTCTCTTCATTGACTTCACTCGCTCTTAGCGGATTATCTAGAATGACACGACAACTTTCCAGTCTCCCACCATTTTGGCTTCACGCTTGTTATGTCCTTGGCAAAGATTTCGCGTCTTTGTTTCTTTCTTTTTCTTGCAATGAGGGATTTGTGTTGCACCGACTGTCGTATACTGACGGCTAATTTCTTGACAGAAATTAGCGACTAGTAAGGATCATTGGAATCTCAATGTATACGTACCATGAAAGAAGGGCGGAGCTGGAAAAGATTTCGCCTGAGATTAGGCCTCCCTTATTATTATTATTATTATTATTATTTTTATTAACTATAAACACACCTAGTAATGCATGCGCGCATACAAATTTCTATGATATAAGTCTTGGCCCAAATTTAAATTTCTTTTTTGTACCATAGCGCATATCATATTATTCAACTATGACCATCTGTCTTAAAAGATCTTGGAGGGATAAATTAACGCAAACAATGGCCTCTGTGCTTCAGTGGCACAGAATTCCCGGTTCCGCTTATACCCCCCCCCCTGGCAATAGGAGCACCTCTAGTATGCTCCAAGCTTTAGAGCGTTCCTCATCGAACACAAAAGATTAATTTATTAAATAAGAGGTAAAAATGACATTAGAATATTCAAAATCAATCCTACAGAAAAATAATTTTATGGTCTAATATATATAATCATTTATGGATTACGTGTCTTGATTTCATTACTCATACAAACATCTCCATCTCGTCAACAGAACACCCAGATATGAGCAACAATGATTAAGTTCAGTCCTCTTTGATATTTTTCCTTCTTTCAGTCATTTTTTCCATTTTTTAAATAGATGACTGGCTTGATTTATATCTTTTCAATATTCAGACATGTGGTATGTGGATCTCCATTTGTACTCTTGTCCCTGATCCCTCAAATGTTATGAGGAGGCCTACTTATTCCACTAAGTTCCATAGTTCCTGTATGGACAACGAGTAGGCCGAGTCTATACCTCTCAAAGTATGTTCAGTTTCTTACACCATGGGTCCAGTGGCATAGCTTGCGAAACTGGAGAAACCAAACTTCCAATATCGTGAACAGTCCCGCACAATATGTGAAAATCATAAACAATGAATATTCTTGATTTCAATAAGCCTTTACTTTGAATCGTGGTATTCTCAAGCTATACTATTGTCTAGAACAGTTGAAGTTGCTGGCTCACCACACCTTTCCGTATCATGAACAGTGATCCCGTCATATTTCAATTTCTCGCACGATCAGTGTATTATTCTGCAGAACAGCCATTTCTTTCCGTATTCAGTTACCATCCTCGAATAAAACTTCACTCGGTGTGATATCCCGAACCCCAATAATCGAATTATCTGGAACAGACACACAAAAAACACGAGTTCGTTTTTCGATTACCGTAACAGCCAGTTTGGTGTCGCCACCTACAGTAAAAATGAAAATCGCATTGATTAATCCTTCATTTGAATGTTCTAAAATCTTCGATGTGTGAAATAAAAAAAAATATCGCGATGCCATTTCGATTTACCTTTCTATTTCTTTTAGAGAAACCAGGTGAAGACCGTGGGTGGAGCACTTTAATATTTATCAGTTTTTTGTTTGTTTTGTTTCGCTTTTTGAGTCAAATGTTTTAACTAAAGATCATCATACCATTAAAATTCCAAATTTAAACTATTCTATTTAGTATTATTTCAAGCCACCCTTCGCGGAGCAGTGGTTTCACACCGGACTAGGAAAATATCCCATCACAAACATCTATGCCTACGGTGGAATTGGAACCAGCAGCCTGCTGGTTGGAGAGTGGAAATGCTAAACCAGTCGGCCAACCATGCCGGCCAAGTAGACCTACGCTTGCCATTCACATAACTGTTAGTGCTACAGCATATACGATATGGAATTAATGATTAGAGAAACGTAATAAACTGTGCTTTATGACTTATCAAAGTCCATCTTATTCATCATAATCATCTTTCACCGCATCAAGAGTCTCATATCATGGAAAACGATTCCACTATAGCTCAAGTCACAATGTGATCATCGTAGAAATTATACAACACCCGAAATCCTTAAATAGATACCTAATGTTCATAAAGTAATATATGCGCAGAAATAAAATTATACATGCTATTCACAACGCCCCCGATGTTCGCTTTAAATCAAAACATGTATACAAGTAAGGATGATTCTCACAGTTCCCCCTGGACACATAGCAATATCGGTCATCAAATTATGCTCTTTAATCTGTTCCCATTACAGCCCTCCCTAGACTATCTTTTGATCAAGTTCCGTTAACGTTTGATACGTTTGCAATCAAATCTCATTAGTAGACTTCTTAACTTATGCGGATCGCATTGAATTCCTTATATACTATTAGCCGATTAGTTAGGAGGATAGCGACAACTCTTACTTGACAAAGTAATAATATCCCGAGGAACTGCTCAGTGTGAGTTTGTCGTAAGAGAAGCTATTAATAAATCATCGCACGATATTTGCTACGTAGAATAAACAACTGTTTTAAGCTGATGCTGACATGCTGTTGCGACCGCACCACAGGCTCTTGAGGGAGAAGCAGTCTTCCATTTTCCGTTTATAAGCGATTTGTTTTATATATTTCATTAAGAGAGATCACTTTTAAAGGGACTGTCATTTTTCTCGATAGAAAGCGAGCGCGAATCATTTGGCAATTTCTTTAATTTGAAGAGTAGAGTTAACAGGATCGGCTGAGGTGAATGTGACAAGTGCTTTAGTTTATTTTTGATTTCATCTTTGCACAAACTTTCTTTGTTTCTACTAAAAATGAATCTCTCTCTCTCTCTCTCTCTCTCTCTCTCTCTCTCTCTCTCTCTCTCTCTCTCTCTCTCTCTCTCTCTCTCTCTCACACACACACACACACACACACACACACACAAATGCAAATTATCGCTATTGGGAGTACCTTTTGTGTCAGAAAGATCTGCGTTACATTTATGTTGTAGTGCAAGAGAAACCTTTTCAAGGACCTTTTCCAATGAATAACAACAAACTAATTTCAAGGATCTTTCTTCTTCACCCACAACCTATGTAGACTGTCGGGGAAACTATAAAGGTGACAGTCCTAACATACTCTCTCTCTCTCTCTCTCTCTCTTTCTCTCCAGATGTTTCTGTTTTGAGATCTTAACAAGTTGGAGAACCATTTTCTAATATTATCTGTCTATCCAGGTGATTCTAGGTCGGTTTTTCTTTTTCTTTTTTTTTAATTTTGTTACCAGAAATCAAGCCCTCTAGTGTTATTTTAGGTAAATTATCAGATCTAGCCACTAGTGCTGTTCTCGACGTATTTCAGTGATGATACTTTCTTGTGTTATGGCAGTGAAGCTTATTTTCATTCTAATCTTTTCATGTGTTGCGTGTGCAGTGTCTACTATCTTCAAAAGTTTTCTGTAGCACTTCATCTCGAAGGACAATTATCTTTTCTCATCTTCCTTTAGCAAAGTCCAACTGTCACATTCGTATAGTAAGACAGAGTTAACAAGGGTATTGATGAGATAGAGTCTTGCAGTTAGCTGTATTTTATTGTCCTTCGAAAGTGGTTGTAACCTTTGAAGGGTAACAGTTGCTTTATCAATGCTTTAATTTCATGTTTAGACCGGCCATCTCTTGTTGTATGCTTCCCAAGTAGGTGAATCTTTCGACTTCTTCCAATTTTTCATTAACTGAAATTTTGTTCGTTAACTGATCTTTAATCCATAATCACTAAGTGCCTTAAGCAACTCTGTCTGTTAATTCATGTAACCGATGTCCATTTTCTGCTATTAGGTCCATGTTATCGGCGAATATAAAATTATTGATTTTTTTTTGCCACCGACTGTCATTCCAATACTACTGTTTTCCAAGGCTAAGTTTATTATATATTCCAATAAAGGTTAAAAAAACATCGGCGAAAGTATGCTTCTTTGATGCATACCTCTTTCCATTTTGAAAGGCTTGCTGTAGTTGCCATTGGTTTTTATTAACAATTCTGAGGAACGAGAAAGAGTTTTAATTAGGCGCACTGTTTTATTTATTATCTATTCCATATTGATTCAGTGCTTCATGTCACAATGTTTCGTGCCATACTGAATCGAAGGTCTTCTGTATATCTATAAAATTGTGACATAGTATTTTATTATGTTCAATATATTTTTCTCCCATGAGATGTATTGTAAACAAACGGTCTGTTGTTCTTCAGTTTTTACGGAATCTTGCCTGGTGTTCTGAAAGTATACTTGCTATTTTCCTCTCAATCCTACAGAGTAAGATGTTTAATAGGAAAAATTTGCTTGGATGCCTGATTAGATGACAAATTTTTGTGCAGAGCATCTATGATAAGTTCTCTCCCTGCTTTCATTAGTTCTCAAGTTATTCCATGTATGCCTTTCAAGTTATCCCTTTTCCCACCAAAGAAGTAATTGCTGCTTCTACCTCTTCTGAAAATAGGGACGCCTTCTTCTTCATCCGATATCATTTGTATTATGTCTTTAAGGTTTCATTATTAAGGTTACTGCCTTTTCTGAGAAAAGGTTAAGTGAGTAATCATGCGAAACTCTGCAAGATTTCATCCTTTCCGGTTAAAAGTGTGCCATTTTCATTCTCAATTAGTGAAGGATTTTGTTAATCTGCTCATCAGGGTCTTTCTGCTTTCAATAAACGCAGATCGATCTAAAGATTAACCTAAATCCACCACTTTTCTTCTTCTAAACTCACCACTTTATTGCCTGATTCATTTGGCCAGCCTGGTTGGCCTTGTAGTCAAGGACCCGAATCCGACTATGGGCATGGATGTCGGTGAATATCTTTAGTTGCAGATAAATTTCAATTTCCCTTTTCAATTGTGAGGCCACCATCCCACGGGAGGTCTGAAATCGTTTGAAAAAATTTCCACGTTAATCTCTAGTGCAAAATTTCTGAATCATCTAAAGAACATACGCGGTATTAATGTACTACAGGGCTATAGCTTTTCGCGAATGGGGTTCACATTAATAATAAGTATAAATAAATAAATAAAACATCACGGTGTTTCCAAAAAACTCCACAGACTTCATTACTATTAGCTGTTTTGGTTTACTTTCCTAGCTAAACTATAACCAGCAGTTCGCATTACGACATGGCGAATCTTGAAAAAATAAAAATAAAAAAATCTAGGCCTTCTCGCATTCTAAAAATCCCCGAATTCAGTGCCTAACTGTACGTTAAAGTTTGGAAGAATTTTCTAAGCGTGATACTTTTGGCTGAGCGGATTAACTGAATAGCCATAACTATCTGAAGAAGCCGTGCGAGTACTCCTTCCCTTTGCAGTTACTGACCTAATCTGAAAGTGCCTTTTCAACCCTGACCATCGATAAAATATCGAGCACACTTTAAAAGGGAAAAACAGTTGCGTTTGACAATCACTCATGCGAAACCCTAAAGTAGACAAGATACGATCGCTCATGCAAGCACAGCTGAACTCATCTCGACTGAAGGCTTCTTGCTTTGCAATATGAACTTCGTAAAGATAAGGATCGCAGCCAATATTTTGAAATTGAAATGGAAAACAATTTGGTAACGATGGGAGCGAGGTTGTTTATGGCTGGAAGGGTGATAGTGATTCAAGAACGTCAGAATGGGAAAACATAAAAAAAAAAAATGGTAGCAGTAGTTGAAATTCTGATCATTACTAGTGGGGAAAAAAAATGAAGAAAAGTAGACTAAAGTATTTAAATTTTCATAATTTCTGTGTATAATAAAATAAGTATAGCACAGAATAACATACAAACGAAGTAGGAAAATTTCCAGCGCCATCTACTGCTAAAGCGGGTCGTTATAATTTCCCACATATAAAAATGTAAAATCATAAATACTCCATAAATATAATACAGTACATAAAACGTTTTTCGATTTGTGATTTTTTTCGTGGCGATATTTATCTTAGGATTTTTATTAACTTACCTAGCCCCAAGTAAAATTATAAAATTAGAATCTAAGAAATAGTGATCGTTTATTGTATATTATTTGAATGTAATTAAATAAATCCGAATGTGCAAGTCATAAAAAATGCATAAAAAGCAAAGCGTTCAAATTAGTTACTAATTAAGAAAGCTGCTAATTAAAATTTAGTTGCTAATTAAAAAGTTTGTTGTGAGCGGCAAACTGGTAGGCAGGGATAGAATTCTCAGCTCCTGCTTTCCTACCATTGATGAGAGAACCAGATAAAGGAAATAGTAAACTGTGTGCGTGTGTGTGTGTGTTGCAAACATTTAAGCACATTAAGCATTTTAGCTTTCATAAATTTCACAATTTATTGAAATTGTGAATTCTTTCAATTAAGTCCCAGTTAATTGTCGCTTATAAATTCCGCTTTTTTAATCTGATAATGAGACCTTATTATTTATTCAAATTTTTTAATGGCTCTTCCGCTTGGAATTAATTAAAATTTCGACATTTCGAAAATTAGCGTTAAACACGTAAACGTTAATTTCTGAAAGATCGCATAAATAATACATCTTCTAAAAAAAAAAAAGTATTATTACATGACATCTCCAAGGAGTCTCAATTGTGTTAGGACTTTTAACTTAATAAAAAAATCACATATTTATACTTTTTAAATTATAATATAAATAAATATTAAAAGTAATAAAGCGAAATAATTTTATATTAATAAAGCATAAAAATACTAATAATAAATCTAATAAAAAATCTGAAACCTCCCTCCCGTCAAAAAAAAAAAAAAAACTAAAAAAAAAACAACAACAAAACTCTATGTCAACCCTACAGACGTATTAATATAAAAATTTTTTTATAACACTCCCCCATCACATGAAAAGTATAAGTATATTAGAAGTCTATAATAATATTCCACAATATTATAATATAATAATATGATATATTTATATAATATAAATATTCTAAAAGTCTATAACATACTTATAAGTATGTTATAGTATATGTATACTATAATATATGTATACCGTGACGTGGTTGGACTAAAAATATTTTAAAATTAATTTTTATAGTTTTTGTACTTTTATTAATTTTGTACTTTTCAGACTTATACTTTTAAACTTATCGTTCGTTAAATCTTTACTTATTCTTACGCAATATATTAATATACATTTTATTAAATCACCTTATTCACGCTTTGTATTTGTATGCAAAAATATTTTTAACAAAACCCTCTTTCTTTTCTTACACACACACACACACGCACACCTTATATACTGCATAAGAAATTCCAAATGATGAAACTGGTATAATATGCATATAAGCTCCTCTTAGAAGTAAATCGCCGCTTAGTTCCATGGTGTAATGGTTAACACTTTGGACCTCGAATCCAGCGATTCGAGTCTCGTGGGACCTTTTTTTTTTTTTAAAATTCCTCATACTTCTGTTGTTTTTAGAAAGAATAATCAACTGATCGTACACTAATAGGAGAAGTGCAGAACAGAAATTTATGCGTATAGGATCATTTTTAAGAAAGACATTATGGATTTATAAATTATTCATAAGCAACTTCACACTAAAATCTTCAATTTACGAATATACGAAAGAAAATTATTCGTATACTTCTTTTTGCAGAATATTAATAAAAGGATCACTAAATTTATTGGTTCTCCACAAAGAAAGCCTCTATCAAGGTGGAAAAAAATAATGTAATAAATAATCAATATCCAACCGCTGAACCGTTGCTTTTCTCATACTTCGAAATGTTTTATTATTAATATGATTACAATGGCATTTCATTTATGCTTTATGCGCCTGGTGAAACTGTCGTTTATCCAGTTACGATATTTAAGAATACTTGACCAGTAAAACATTTTGTAGCCTGTACAATATAATCTAGTTTCACACAATGTTAGCAGGATATTATTCAAAGAATTATTAAGAACTTTAAGTTGCATTTTAAGATCAAGATAATTTAATGTATGATAGTTTTAAATTTTTAAATATTTTTAAAATTTTGAATTTTTTGTTCAAAGACCTGTTACTTTTATTTATCGATATTTTTATAAGAAAAAAATTTTGCTTGAGTAGGTGATGTGCAAATAGGCCGTGAGGAGTTGATTTGTTATTGTTGTATGTTATACTAACAGGAAATGCATAATATTCGTTATGCATAACGAAATTGTAACTGATGTATGTATATATATATATATATATATATATATATGTATGTATGTGTGTATGTATTTTTGAGAGGGTGATGTGCAAATAGACCGCGAGGAGTCGATTTGTTATATGTTATACTAACAGAAAATGCATATTATTCGTTATGCATAACGAAATTGTAAGTGATGTATACATGTATGTATATATATATATATATATATGTGTGTGTAACTAATTTTTTTAACTTGGGGATGCTGTATATTAGGGTTACCAAGTAATTTTATAAGCTTGGTTATTTAACTCCTAATCCCAAGTATGCAAACAATTAAGTTTGCGCCTGAAACAAAGTTCAAGTCTAAAGATGGTACAACACCAGGGCAACTAATTGTAAAAGTGGGTAAAGCTCTGATCACTATTCTTAGTATTTTTCCATAATGTAAAGCACATCTCACTAAAAGATGTATACTGCAATGCATTATGGGTGGGGTCACTACCCAGACCGGTTTCAACCTTTTTCAACCTTGGTATTTAGGATCTAGCTACTCACCGAGGAGACCTCAAAAAAGGTTGAAACCGGTCTGGGTAGTGACTCCACCCATAATGTATTGCAGTATACATCTTTTAGTGAGATGTGCTTTACATTATGGAAAATACTAAAAATAGTTATCAGAGCTTTACCCGCCTTTACAATGAGTTGCCCTGGTGTTATATACCACCTTTAGACTTGAACTATGGTTCAGGCGCAAACTTAATTGTTTGCATACTTGGGATTAGGAGTTAAATAAGCAAGCTTATAACATTACTTGGTAACCCTAATATATAAAAAAATCAGCTAAGCTAACGCCTTTTATTATTTTTTTTTTATTATTTTTTTTATTCCCGTAAACGGGAGTAGGCGAGGCCATTTAGCCCTGTCTAACTTTTGGAGACTGAGTGGGCAGTTCAATCTCCACTGGTACCAATCAGAGATAGATGGCCCAAGGCTATCATTAATTAAGCGGTACGCAGTGAAGAGGGACGGCTCAAATGTGCCGCCATCTCGTGGTCCCTAACCCTAACACAATATATATAATGTCTGAAATAATGTGGGTTCTACGGTCGATTTTCTTGAGTTTACGGGACGAAAAACCCGAGTTTCCGGGAGGAAAAACCCGCTTGCCCATGCCAGAGATCGACTAAATTCGTTATGTATAACGAAATTGTAACTGATGTATATATATAGTTTTTTTGTTTTTTAAATATCCGTTTCTGAAATTTCTTTTGCTACAAGAAGATAATTCAAACTATTTGTTGAAGAATCCGTTTCTTCTCCACTATCTTTTGACGCTCCGGTTTGCAGAAGAAAAAAAAAATCATCTTTCATGAGGACAATGCACCTGCCCACAAAGATCTTTTGGCAATGGGAAAATTAAGAGATCTGCACTATGAATTGTTGGAACATCCACCCTATTCCCCAGATTTGGCTCCCAACTCCCACGGTGGCATCTGATGTCATGGTAATACGGTTAGCTGAAGAGAAGGCGGGGAATCAAAAATCTTGCCACTTATGTGTGGAATAGGAAGCCCCCCCCCCTTAAAGTTCGAAACTAGAAACAAGAATTCATGCAGATGTTTTGACTTTTCTCTTTTCTCTGTTCATATCATGCTTCAAAAACAATTGGTTTAAATGTTAGACATCACCAATCGTCAACATATTACGGAAAATGATAGAGAAGTCTGTTATTAAATTCACTACAAATTTATGTCAAAAAATCGAAGAATAATTCCCAATAATAGAGTTGTGTTTTCAGACAGTTCACATTTCAAGAAATGCAAAAAAGGAAAAATTGTCGCATTGGGGAAATCTAGTGTTTCCCCAGAATGTGTGACAGGCACTTAACAAACCAAGAAATATTAAGCCTATTTTTAAGTAGATAAAAATAATAAACATGAATTTTAGAAACTGGAAACAGATTTTTTTTTTTTTTCGGAGTACCCACAGCAAGATCTAAGTTGTAGACTGGATGTATGATGAGCTATAAATAGAACTTACATTGAACTTTTTCACAAATCACAAATGGATTAACCATGAACATGCATCCAGCAGAAGGGCTCACGTTGAGGATCAGCCACGCGTGGTTGATCCTAGAGGTGTGCGTCGGGTGTCACGACTGGTATCTCAGCAACGACGTGCAACAGTCACACAGCTCACCCACCAGTACAACAGCATTGCAACCCATTTCTACATGCACCATGCGCCGTATCTCTCTTTGTCTAGGGTCCACAGCCGGAGACCAACAAGGGGTACCCATGATGACTGCCAGGCATCGCAAACAACTTCTCGCATGGGCATCGGCAATTGACCCTCGACAGATGGAAGAAGATCGTTTGGAGTGATGAGTCTCGTTTCCTGTTGCACATGCTGATGGCCCGGTTTTGGCGTTAACAGAATGAAGCCCCCATCCTCTGATTGCACAGTTGGGGTTCAACAGATATGTGGAGATGTTTTTATGGTGAGTCCGTTGGTTATCATCGAACACTCACTGAATGGTGACCGCTACAGGAACCTGTTAGCCGACTATGTCCATCCATATCTGCAGGAGCTCTACCCCGACCACAGTGCCATCTTTCAACAGGACAACGCACTTTGTCATCAGGCTCGTACAACTCCTGAGTGGTTCGAGGAACATGACAACGAATTCGCCACATCGCCTTGAACCCCAAAGCTCCTGGACTGTAACCCAATTGAACATGTGTGGGATATGCTAATCCTCCTCCGCGGAATGAACATGAA
Organism: Typopeltis vanoorti; assembly: GCF_054136105.1. Taxonomy (NCBI): domain Eukaryota; kingdom Metazoa; phylum Arthropoda; class Arachnida; order Uropygi; family Thelyphonidae; genus Typopeltis; species Typopeltis vanoorti. The sequence continues at coordinate 64,060,812 of NC_143556.1, forward strand.
CTGACGGAGTTGCTGCAGTGGACATGGGTCGAGTTACGAATGGAGGCTGCTTGACACCGTGTGGAATCTTTTTCCTATGGATCTGCGAGCCGCGATTGCCCAGAGAGATGAACCAAGTGGATGTTCCTAATGCAAAGCTAACTCAGTGTATAGGTTTACAACCTTTAGCAGGTAGGAAACATTAAAAAAATCAATAAAATTGTTTTTCCTTTAGTTTAGCTATTAAATCGAAATATTTCGTTTTTTTGGTACTTTGTATTATTCTAAATTACGCTAACATGTTAACTGTGATTTCAGTAATGCAAATGATATTTTTTTCATTTGCATTACTGAAATATATTTCGATCTGTGACCAAATCACTGAAATGACCGATGTCGGACGCTGCTTCGCTTGTTGTCAAAACACTGATTTGAATCATGGGATAATTATTATTCAATCAAAATAAGCACCGACCTAATTTAACAGAAAATAAGTTTAATTACATAAAAATATCATTAAGGGAGAGCAGATATAGAAATGATTAAACATCTGTGAATGTCATTGAATTTGCATCAGTAATCTAAGGACGTGAAGTTGTGTAATTGTGCAATTCCCAAGTTGCATTCGCAATTAGTATGTAATAAATATGACATATTAATTGCGAATATTACATTAATATGTAATGTAATATTAGCATGTAAGTACTAGTTCCGATCAATTAATTTTTATTACCATTTGTAGGATTCGTTTGCAAGAAGGAGAGGTAATTGCAATCATTACCATCTTTAACTCTCCTTCTCGCCGATTTCTTTATAATATTTGTCCAAACGGTTTCGTGTAATTAATAGACAGAATATGCAGACACAATCCAACCGAATATTTTAGTATAATACTGGAGCCACCCTCGCCCTTCTTGTCGCTTTATATGATTTTTATGTTTTCTTACCTCATATGTATTTTTGTAAAATTTTTCTAAACGATCTATATTTTTTTACATTTTTGTATTCATTCATCTAAATTGAAAAATGTACAATAGTTCACAGATTGACAGACAGATGGCGGCGGAGTTTTTCAACAAGTGCTGTGTTGGTATTATGCATAGATAAAAAAAAAAAAAAACTACATCCTTCTTTTTATTTATACGAAGCACATTAAAGGTACGAAGAGCCTATTAAAATTTTCACGTAGAGATTTTTTGTTCTTTCAACAAGGATTAAACTAAAGTGCTGGCTTTGAGCAATTACAACAACGTCTTATGTCCGTTTTGATTGGAAAAGAATTATATCAAAATTGTCCGTTTATTTAACACAACAAAACATCCACCATGAGCAATCGTAATTATAATATTGTCCAATGAAAATCCAACGAGTTATATCTACTGATATAGTTATTAATGTACTTTACACCGCACTCTAATTGATAAATACTTTTTATTAATTTAAATAAATCCTGTATTAAAATTATTTGAATAAAGTTATTGCTCTTTTTTAGATAATTAACCAAAAATCTTGAAGAAAATTAAAAAGAACATTAGTTTTAATAGGAAATAAAATAGAAAAAAGGATTTCTGTTGAATTATAATTCTCAAATGTTTTCGTTGTGTCATTCATTGTGTTTTCTCACTACACCGCAAATAATTCGCCATAGAAAACATATATATATACGCCAAATATTATTAGTTAAAATGGTGAAGATCGAGTGCGGAAGACAATCCAATACCCTTGGAGGGTAATGGATGGCAATGCTGTACCAATGAAGTTTTAACTGAGGTTCGGCTGTTGCTGTTATCCCCCAAGGGCGCTGAGATTCGAGAGTTTTTGAGTTCGCTCTCTTAGGGTTTTTGCCTTAAGGGAGCAATTTGAGTCTCCGGAGAAAGTGTTCTCCGGCACGGCCCGCTGAGGGGCTTTGTCGGTGAATGCTTTTCTATGAGCGGTTCTGCTCGGTGGTGGTGTGAGGGTGGAAGGCCATCACTGAGTGGAGCCAACGCTGAGATGGACGGTCTCTCACCCACGATTGAGTGGCCTAGGGATCGTCCGAATTTTTAGAGACGGCTTTACCTTTAAATATGGCAATGCCATAGCCAATGAAGTTTAACTGACGTTCTGCTATTGCCGTTACCCCACCATGAGTAGAGCTTTTAGCTCAATAACACGCCATCCACACAGATTTTCTTTAATCAGATGAAGGGATAATCAGATGAAGGGATAAAGAGTAGTTAAAATAATAGTAATATTTTCCCGAATAAATTTCAAGGAAATTCCTTTCGTTCTGAATTCTAATATTTAATGTTTTATTCTGTTTCTTTTTATACAGAGAGAGAGAGAGAGAGATTTGAACTCGAAGAAAGTTATGGATTGCGTGTATGATGTGTAACGCTGTTTGTAGAATCCCACGTTCAATTTATGATCAATAAATGGATACTTTTTTCTTGAATTTTCTTAGTGTTATCTTTGGTAAAATTGATTTAAACTAAAGAACATCAGAAAGTGCATTAAAAAGTGGGTAAAAGCAACTTAGAAAGAAGAAGCATGTTTGTTATGTGTATATTAAGCAATTAAATAGCATGTGTTTTAGAAATCTAATAGCAAAATAATGTTACTGGAGAAGAATAGAGAAAATAAAAAAAATTCGATGTAGATTTCGGAATTAATATTTGCGTTAAACAGAATTTAAAAAAAAAAAAAAGAGTCAGTCGTAACATATTTATGAGCAAATAGCAACTGAATATATATTTATCCTCTCAATTAATATATCTATTTTTTAAATCACTTTTTAGGATCGCTTCTGCGCCAATTCCCATTTATTTACGGAACTGCCGACAGGGGGAGGGAAGTAATCTTAGGGTTGAATATATATATATATATATATATATATATATATATATATAACCTTTCAACAGTATCGTGGTAATTTGCGCATCTTGGAGATTGTGGCATCCAGTTTGAAAAACTATGGACTGACTAACCAATAAGTCTTATTACTGAATTCATTTTGAATAGGAAAAGAACGAAGAAAAAGCCATTATTCAGTTTCGAGAGCAATGGTGTTTGCAAGTCTACATCCAACAAAGATGGCTACTCCTGGAGTGTTTTTATGATTATTTATGTGTGAACAGCGGCACAAAAAATGTTTTAACTTCTCGACGGGGTTCTAGTTCTGATTCTTCCAACCAACGGGGATTATTTTGGTCTTTATGGAAGTCTCGCGGGAGAGGCATTGAAGTCTATGAATGTTTCCCATCCCCCCTTAAACTGCTGCTGACTATTTTGTGTGTGGAATAGCTAACTGTAGCGTTTAGTTATTATAGTTATAATAACTATATGACAAAAATATTAGTTTCGAACCAAAAATGTAAAATTTAAACAAATAATTAACAGGAATTAGTCATCGGAGAAATAATTTAATGTTTTCAAACGTGATATGTTTGTTATAATGCATTTAAAACAACGGATAATTTCGTGCTAATTTGTATTTATTATTTATTTTTTTATTATTAGCAAACTAGGAACGACAAAATCTTGTTCGTTTAGCTGCGATGTGATGTTGCTATTATCATAAAAAAAAAAAAAAAAAAAGTCATTCTTGGTGTTTTGTTCCACAATTTAAATTAAGAGAGATTAGCCAGAGTGTTCTTTTGATCCTGGACAGATTTTATGTCCGGATGTCTTAATTAGAATAGCAGGAATTTATCTTTCTTTTCTTCTTCTTCATTCCCTCCCCCAGCACAGAAACTCGGGTTTTTCTACTTTAAACACACAAACCAGGCTCACATAATCCACTGATTCTATACAGGCGGGATAAATGGGAACAAATCAATTCCGACCCGTGCCATGTGGAAAAGCAGCCAGCAAACAAATAAATAAACGGAATCACACAGAGAAATACGAGCATCACTGGGTTTTTATTCGGCAAACCTGCAGGTAAGTTTGGAGTCCACCTAACTGGGTTGTTACAAAAGTCAATTAATCATTCATGAAGTGTCCTTATTATGTTTGGTCTTGCTGAGAATGCTGGTCAGAATGTAAATCAGGGTTGTTTCGTACAACCACTATGATGGGGAATGCTTCCGGCAAATAATCTTAGATTATGACAAATAAAAGTATTTATATAATTATTAACTGACGTGCTCATCCGTTTCTTGAGTCTGCAAAATCAGACCTGACTGGTTATGCGAACGCTTGTAATGTTTAAAGAGACAAACGTTTTTTTTTTTTTTTTGGGGGGGGGGGGGGGGGGAGTGGCAGAGAAAGAAAAATGTTGGGTTGCAAAACAACTTCTATAATCGCAGAACACCGAAGTGCAAAGGTATAGCTTAAACAACTAATAAGAAATGAGAGAGAGAGAGAGAGAGAGAGAGAGAGAGAACGGCGTTGTCATAAGCTTACATTAATGTTATCACTCTTAAAAGCTTCCCTTATCGCATCCAAACTCCTCCTCATCCCCTTTTCCCACTTCCCCCCTCCCCGACGCTATTGTTCAGTGTTTAGCAGGTTAAATTCTTTGTCTTGTGCGTAGTTTCCGCACTGATTTTACCTGATCGACGGATTAGGTTGACCAGTCGTGCACATTCCGCTAACACACCCGCAGCTTACTAGGCGGGGCCATCCAATCACACATAACACGCGCAGCTGACGACGCCAATCACCGTGAATCGGCCGACTTTGACCGCCTAGCCGGTCGTCTCTTCGTCTTGGCGGGTTCGTAGACGCTGTCCGTCGCTCTCGGCATGGGCGGCAGGACCCCCCCAAGTAATGAGCTCGCGTTAAAGGGAAGCTTACCTTTCATTAAGGCATATTACGGTAGACCGTGTCTTACTGGCCATCGGAGTGAACGCTGAGAACGAGATTAGAGAAAACGGTGGCGCATCAACGCCGAGGGGGCGCATCTCTTGTAAATCTAGCGTTTCGCTGACCTTGCCTTTTGCTGGTCGAGGGAAAAGTTCCGTGACCCGACAATTTTCTACTTCGTCAATGTCGGCGTAACTCAAAGTCGGAGAATTTATGAAAGTCTTCTGAAGTTCGCGCCGCACTCCAGCCATGAGCGCTCTGACATCTGACACAGATACGGCGGACAACAGCAGTACTCGAACGCACAACTTACGCCTGCCATCGTTGCATCGGGAGGAGAGGCGAAACTCCGAGCCTTGCCTGCACGTGCCACTCGGCAACGAACTTCATCCTTTGGTAGGTCAAGAGAAGGGTGGCGTAGGATCCTCAACTACCTCTTTCCTCATACGGGACATTCTAGGCGAAGGAGGGTGTCCTCTCGATTCCATATGCCCGCCTTTGGTGACAGGTGACGTGGAAGGAACGAGAGATGGGGATGTCGTCGGACATCGGAGCGGCGATGAAAGATCAGCTTCGGCAAGTGATGTTCACACGCAGGTTCATCGGAGTGGTGAGTATTTCCTCTTTATTTATCTGAAAAATAATAGTTTCTTATAAAGTATTAGGGGTGTAGTGTAAGAGATGATCCCTAAGAGGGTTTGAAAAAAAAAATGAGATCCCTTGATGTACAAAAGGAACATTTTTCTTTTCTGAGGAAACTGAGGAAGGAGATGCTCAGACCGTTAAAATGTGGGTCCTCAGGGAAGTTTTCATCACCTTCTCTATTGAGTCCACGAGAACTCAGAGTGTTTTTTTTTTTGTTGTTGTTGTTGTTTAGTTTTTGTTCAGCTGATGTCGATCTCTCCAATTGAAGTCGCATTAAAACTCCTCTTTCTCTACCTTGCCCAGTTACAATTTGCTGCTTCTGTTTTTATATTACTACTGATGTTCAGAACAGTGTTACGTTTTATATTTATAAGACGCACGCACGCACACACATTCACTTCTAGTGATACCAACCAGGTAGACGAAAATGATCTTTCCTTAGTGGCAGATGATTTTTTTTTCATGAGCAACACCCCCCCCCCCTTGTTTATTTAAATACCTCAATTGACGTAAAAAGATAAGTTTACTCTCCTGAGCAGAATTCTTGGGCTATTTTGCTTCCACACTCAAGGTGTTGCTGTCCCGTAAGTTTTCTCGCAGGCTTTCAGGAACCGACATTAAAATTATAAAATAGAAATTTCAAAACAGTTAATTGTAACAACTGGCCGAGTGGTTCGAGAGTTGCGGGTTCGAATCCCGCCTTGGGCATGGATGTTTGTGATTGTCCTACAAAGAGGACAAGTGGAAATGGAATCTGCGACCCTACTACTTATTCTACTCAGAAGCCTTCACTCCCAAAACCTTGTGAGGTACGGGAGTAACCATACGGCGTCAAATGTGAACATTTATTATTATTCTTTTTTAATAATCACTCAAATATTCATACAATCGCTCATCTGTCTTTCTTAAGCTGAAATTGCGATCAAATAACAAATGAAAACGTTATTAAGAGACTCGAAATCTGCTATTAATAGAGTTGCCATTGACATATTTTAAAACGTTCAAGAAAGAATAACCTAGATGTCTTATTTCATAAATAGTTACGATGAAAAGCAAATGATTTCACTTTTCTGTCTAAATGAATACGATAACAGGAATAAAAATGATGCACATAAAAGGAATAAAGGTAGTGGTCACGAACACTTTAAACTAATATTACTAACAGATCTGTTAAAATTATGTCTACATAATAAAAGAACTACGTGTTCCTCCACAGATCCACATAAAAATGATAATGTTTTAAAAAGAAATTCATTCTGTCATGTATGAAGCAAAATTGTGACGAAGTAACAATAACAATTGCAATTGTAAAAGAGAAGTTATGCTTAGGTTTACCAAAGGCAGCGTGTCCAGGATTTTGTATTGGGAGAGGAGTGATAAACTTAAAAATTTTGGGATAAGTTTATCCTAAAGTTTCTCTCTTTTTCTAATGTAAAAGGCTACATTAAACCAATGTTTTTCAAAGATTTTAACGTCTCAAAAAATATAAAACGAACTTTTCATGTTATCCAAAGCATGAATTAATATTTAAACCGAGTAGTTACCCAATACACAACTTCTCGTAATCCGGTAAAGAATTCCAACTCCGTTTCCTACTAACTTGAGTAAACATCCCTTAATTCATTGAGCATAAAATTTCTCCCTTTCTTGTGTTTTGCGTTCACTACGCATCTTCGCCATTCTTGAATGTTAAAACATTTGGTACTGCTATTGGTAATTAAAGAGTAATCTTCTTACTGTTCTGTCTTTTCCGTGTTCCTGTTAATCGTTCGTTTTCTGCCATAGGTTGTTACGACTCTACCTTAACTCTGCACTGATCGCAAACATTTTTGCTTACTTCTGCAATCTTATCATTTTGGACGTCGGATCATTCAGTATGCAAAAAAGTATACTTCAATTTAAGTACATAAAAATAAGATTAAAAATATTAATCTTGTTTGTATGCATTCAAATTAGAAGTAATGCAGGATTAAATCTAATTGCTGTTTTCGATGCTTGCCTAAAGTAGCGGACATTTTCTTCGTCCCGTATTTGTAACCATATTGCTGTGAATTAAACGACCAAAGTTACGAATTAGAAGGCTGGATCCTGTGAAAATGTATCGCCTTTATCAAATGGCAAAACACGGTGTTCGTTATTATGTTCCTCATACGAAGTTGTATAATTCTTTCCACAGTCATTCTTTATTTCTTCAATATCCTCTTGTTCTCTGTTCAGTTTAGCAACTCAGCATTATCGCTCTCGATCTGTTTATTTTCCTACACTTAGCTAATCTGTGTGTTTACACAAAGCACCTCCTGGACACACACACATATTGTGAATAATCAATACTAGAGCCAAAATTCTCCCCATTATTCTGAAGTTGCTACATCCTGCCAGATCCCTGACATCGCTAGTTTACAGTCAACTATCCATAGTTTTTTTTTTTTTTAATTCTTCATAATATTATCACATTCAAAAATAACCGTTTTTGTAAAACCGCAATAGGAGACAGGTGTTTAAACCCCTCTGTTAAAACAAGATGTAAAGTAAATAAATTCTCTGTGCTTAGCGTCATCCCAAGTTTCGCCATAAAGTATAGATACTGATTTTATCACAAAATTCTAGAAAGACTGGAGTGATATGTCCATTCATAGTAAATATTTGACTTGGAGAAGTTCTGAAATTCCTGAACTTTCTAGATTTTTCTCTTGTTATTATTTTTTCCCCGCTAAGAAATTAACTAATAATCGGACTCTAATATTATTTTTAAATAAAAATTTGAACATGAAGAAAGTTTCCACAAAAACTCCCCACCCCCACCCACCACCACAACCAAATAAAACTCACTAAAAGCAAAGGGATTACTAAAGCGCAGAAAAAGAATTTTGGTCTAAGTTCATGTTTGGACCTTAGAACACAAACCTAAATTCATCGGACATTACTCCATTTATCTTTTTTCTGTTCTCAAAATAAAATAAATAAATACCTTCATCAAAAATCATGCTTTTTGTCCTCAGGATATAAACAGGAAAATGCGAGAGTCTTTTTAAACAACATGATGGAAAAGGATTTCCATAGTTATTTGTAAAAGGCATTAGTTTTAGAATTAATGAATAGGCAGAAAACGGGGTTATTTCCTAAGGAGATCGGATCTATGAGGCTGGACTTAACACAATATTTTATTTGCATGTATCTATTTGGATAGTCGTTACTTTGTAGAAATCCATATAACATTATTTTTCTAATTATATGACTCAATACAGTAAATGAAGTTAACACAATTTATTTCATATATCCTAAAGCATCCTAGGCAACTAGAATCCCTAAATGTAGACCGAAATAGTTGTAGTCTGGCAGACTATATTTTGAGAACAGGGATTTAACACAGTATTATATTATATGAAAGGTATATAATATAATCGTTGATGCAACTATTCAAAAAGTAATGGCAGGAAACAATACTTCTGTATAACATAAAAATAAATACTTATTTAATGAATTTTTGGTAAATGCGGACAATAGGAAATTCTTCATTAAGGTTTACTCTAGATCTGCTTTCTAGTGGTGTCCACTATATAAATGAGTTTTTCATTAGAAATAAAACAAATAAAGAAACAAAATCAGGCATAATAACTACGAATATATTTAAATTTAAAATGTTTTTATATCCATTATTACAAAATTTAAAATTATGAAGGAAAAAATTTCTAATATATAAACGTATCTGAACTGTTAATAATAATATTGTTAGGACAAAAAACTAGTACCGTATTTATGTTTTTAAATGATCATACTATTCCAGTAATGAATATATTATTTTAAAACTAACACGGATATTTTATCCAAAATAAATCTGAGTAATTTTGAAAGTACGTGAAATTCGAGGATCTTTATTCTCTCAAGAAAATATTTCTTTAAATATATATATATATATATATATACCAACCAAATAAGAGTGAGAACCGAAAGATGGAAAAATAAGGCATTGCATGGAAAATACCTTCACAGCATAGAGGACAGCGCTGAACAGCAACTTGACCTGGCAATGGTTGAGAAATGGAGCACTAAAGAAAGAAACAGAATCGGTAATTTTTGCAGCACAAGAACAGGCCATTAAAACCAACGTTATGAAGGCAAAAATACAAAAAATTCAAGAAGACAGTAAATGTAGATTGTGCAAAGAAAAGGAAGAAACGGTAGACCACATTATAAGTGGATGCAGCAAAATCGCACAAATTGAGTACCGTAAAAGGCACGATAACGTAGCTAAGATAATCCACTGGCATTTATGTAAAAAGTATGGGTTTGAAGTATCTAAAGACTACTGGAAGCATAAAGTTCACCAGAAAGTGGCTGAGAATGAAAAAGCTAAAATACTCTGGGATTTCAAAATCCAGACTGACAAAAGCTTGGAATGTAATACACCCGATATTACAGTGGTTGAATAAAGTGAAAACAAGGGTGTTAAGTTTATCGAAATATCAGTACCAGGAGATACTCGGATTGACAACAAAGAAAATGAAAAAATTACAAAATATCGCGATTTGCAAATCGAAGTTGAACGAATCTGGCAAAAGAAAACGAAAGTTGTTCCCATAATAATAGGTGCTTTAGGCGCCATCCCTAAACATTGAAAAAACATCTAGAAGCACTCGAGTTTGATGGATTAAAAATTGGGCAGCTGCAAAAGGCCGCTTTGTTCGGCACAGCGTTCATTTTCAGAAAGTATTTCCACAACTCGTAGGCCCTTGGGTAGGGCTCGAATTAGTGGAATATAACCAGCCTTTTCTTAAGACTCAGGAAGCAAATCGAGCTTTGATGAATATTATATATATATTATGCAAAATAAACCTGAGTAATTTTGAAAGTACGTGAAATTCGAGGATCTCTATTCTCTCAAGAAAATATTTCTATACGTATATAATTCTCTTTACTTTGAAACAGATATTTTTTGAAAGTGACATACAATTATCGGTACAGTTACCACCTGAAACTAGGTCCTAAAAAAGACTGGGAGATGGACTGAGTCCTTGACTCTTTATGCCTTCATCTGAATGAAGAAAATCTGCGTTGATGGGGTGTTATTGAGCTAAAAGCTCTAGTCATGGCTGAGTAACGGTATTAGCCAAGCCTCAGTTAAAACTTCATTGGCTACAGCATTGACATCCGTTACCTTGGAAGTCCTAAAAAGGAATGTCTAGAAGGGCGAAGCAAGAATGCTTTTCATATTCCCCGTTATCTGTAGAGGACAATGTAAAGATAGGGTGTTATTGAGCTATATAAAGCTCTGCAGCTCTATAAAGCTCTCTATATATAAATTATGGCAGGAGGGTAACAGCAAAATCAGATCCCCAGTTAGCATTACCCCCCCCCCCCACACACACACACACCTCACGTCTGAAACCAGGTCCTTAATCCTTAAAAGAACTGGCTTAAAGCGGAGAAGCAAGAATGCTTTTTATATTCCCCCTTATCTGTAGAGGACAGTGTAGGGATAAGGTGTTATTGAGCTATATAAAACGCTCTGATCATGGCAGGAGGGTAACAGCAATAGCCGAGCCTCAGTTAGAACTTCATTGGCTACAGCATTGCCATCCATTACCCTCCCAGGATATTAATCACCGCATCTCATGGTCGATTCTTTCAAACCCCCAATGTCTGAAACCAGGTCCTTATCCTTATAAGGATTGGCTTTAAAGGGCGAAGCAATATTGCTTTTCATATTCCCCATTATCTGTAGAGGACAGTGTAAGTATAGGGTGTTGTTTGGCTATAAACCTCTGATCATGGCAGGAGGGCAACAGTAATAGCCGAGCCTCAGTTAGAACTTCATTGGCTACAGCATTGCCATCCATTACCCTCCAAGGGTATTCGATTGAATGAATCAATCACCGCATCTCACGGTCGATTGATTCATCCTCTTTCCTGAAACCAGGTCCTTATAGGCCTTATAAGGACTGGCTTAAAGGGGCGAAGCAAGAATGCTTTTCATATTCCCCGTTATCTGTAGAGGACAGTGCATGGATAAGGTGTTATTGAGCTATTAAAGCTCTGATCATGGCAGGAGGGTAACAGCAATAGCCGAGCCTCAGTTAAAACTTCATTGGCTACAGCATTGACATCCATTACCCTCCAAGGGTATGGTGGTTCTCACCAGTCTGAAACCAGGTGCAATGTTACGCATCAATTTATAGGATTGATATTAGATCTATTTTTAGCGGTGTATGTTTTAGAAGTCATTGTTTATGATAATTTCATAAATTAAACAAAAATTGATTAAACTTTTATACATATTTAAAGATGCAAATATATTTTATATACATTAATATAAAATTACTATAAATATAAATAGAAATGTCTCTAAAATCACAAAGTTTTTTACTCCACAATATGCAATTATTTATGTTCACAACATTAACTTGCTCGATGTCTACAAGCTAGCCAGTGACTCAGTTATTTCAGGAAGTTTATGCGATATGCGAACAACAGCAATATCTGGTACCCGCTAAACGTGTCATTTTGCCACTGTTTAAACCAATAAAATTTTATAAGGTGTTGGCCATTTTATATACTAGTATAAGCTATACTAACACTCACTCCGTAAACGTTTTGGCTAGAGTTGGGGAAAATAGATAACCACACGATAGGGAGATTTCGAAGTATAGTGTTAAGTATTATGGGCAAAGAAATTACAGCCAGTGTAATCGGTTTATGGGAGGGAGATATATCTAACATTAGCTGGCATGGATTTAATGATAATGATGACGACCTGCCCAAGGCACTCGCAGAGGAGTAGAGTACGCATTTTTACAACTATTAATTTAACTTTGCTGACAGTTATATGGCATTTGATAGGGCTTGCTGCTTCTCTGACCTTCTCCGCGTGTCATGGCATAGCCGCAAGCAGCCACGAGTCTAAATGAGACACACTTGTTATACCGTTCAAAAGAAGGTTGGCCCCGTAGATTGATCTCTCGGGTCCTGTACACACACACACACACACACCTTAACGAAGGAATCGGAACTCAAGGCAACCAACAGCTGCCCAATTCTCGCGGGAACTTGTGGCTAGGTTAGACGGATGCCTTGTGTATGTTGAAGCGGGGATAGCGGCATCGACAAAACGCTTCGCTCATCCCCATACACATTCTTGTTATTTCCTACGGGAGCTGTTTTGTGGCTTCTGTTTACGGCACAATCTGGTATTCTTAGAGTATACTTGACGTGCTCCGAGAACGCCCCTTTCTTTATCAAGAAAGAATTCTTTCGTTTCACATGTCTCAATAATGTCGCAAGGATAATAACCTTTTTTTTTTCTTTTCGATAAAAAATGACAAAAATTCAACCTTTTTTATCATTATTATTATTGTTTGATGCACCATTGACTTCCTAGATCGATTAGTGTATTGAAAGTTTTTTGTGTGTATACTGTTGCCATCATATTTCTGTTACAAGCGAATGCAGTCACCTACGCATGGATTGTTTCTCTTATAACTTCGTTTAAAAATGGATGAAGTTTTACAGTCTGAAAAATGACATTAGTTCTAACAAATTGTTACCATGAATACAATCCCTGTTTTAATATACTCTTAAATTTTGCCGATGATTCTCTAAAGAAACTATATATCTTACTTAATTTCTTATAGAAATAATATAACATTTTATTAAAATTTTTCATTTACGTTTACAAGTGAAGAAAATATGTAATAAAATTCTAATACGACAACAGTTTAAAATAAAATACAATTTTAATTATTAATATTCATTTTTATGCGGTGATTTAAATATTAAATGAAAAACAATGCTAGAATAGACTCGATGGATTAAAAAATTAATCAATTAACATATTCCAGATCCTTTCATTTAGGGAAGTACTAGGGTCCACTTTTAGCTGCGTTTGCAAATGTCACCCAGCTTAGTAGACTTTTCAATCATAAGACTTACGTATTTTGGTCCAATCCTTCACCGAAATGACAGTCAGTTCTTTTGCTCAACATATGCTGAGGACTTTATGATGAGATTTTGATATGCCAAAAGCATTCGAGCCCGTAAGGACGAAGGCCCCTACGGGCTCGATGGCACTTTGCATTTGTTTCAGAATGGATTGTTTATTATTGTTATAATTCATGTGACTACACCAACAAAACGTTGTAAATTGTAGTATACTAGTGGCAGAGCCTGGTCGCGAGCATCCTATAATGAGAAAACAAGCTGAGATCGAGTGACTAAGGAATTGAGTATGTAATAGCATTCTCTTATTCTTGGAAACCATTCTCAAAAGATCTTCGCTTTGTGGCATGGAACATTAATCGTGTTGTGAGTAACCATTTCTAAATAGATAAAACAAAAATGAAATCTCGTTTTTATGTGACGTTATCAACAAAAAGATGCAAATCTATAGTATATTAGTATCGTGAGTTGACTGAGATTTTTCTATTTTTATTAAATTTTATAATTTTTGTATCTTTTATTTATTTTTTACATAATCTGGAAACCCTGCTCTAAAGACCAAACATGATATTTCTTTCAAGCCACTTCAGGCCTCCCATAAGCAGGTCGATGGTCTCAAGGGACGACGAAATTCATCTCTCAATTAATGACAATTCACAAACATCCGTGTCTACGATGGGATTCGAACTTGCAGCATGTTGGTTTAAGATTTGTAGGCCTCGGCCTACAAATCCCGGTTCGGAATTTAGTCTGCGCTACTTATTTATATAGCTGAAAACACTAGAATTCGTTGACATCATTTAGATATCACATCCCATCCCATCTATGATGTGTCTTGTCCTACGCATTATACATCTTAATATGTTCTTTTGCGAACTGTTGCATTACACTGCCATTTGACTGGCAGTAATTCGTCTGTTAAAACTGTGCATTCTGGTAATTCTCCCCTAAACTCACATTAATTAACTATCCTTTGTCACAGGACTGCCTGACGTCTTATGGTTATATGGTTATTGGACCATTCTCAATTGTGTGGGGAATGCTTCATCACAGCAGCAGTCATAAAAAACGTAGCAGTCATAAAAGTGTGTGATACTTTTCTATTATAACTATCATATCTGACTGTATCAGAGTTAATCTCACATCTGACTGTATCAGAGTTAATCTCACACAATATTTCTGAATAGATAACTCCATTTCCAATTGTAGGTCACCACAATTGTAGCATAACTTAAAATCGCGTGGCTGATTGATTGTGATTAAACAGGTATATTTCTGATATATGAAAATAAAATTGGTGTATTAGTATATTCATTAAAATATAGAGTTAAAATAAATTATTATTTCTTATTTAAATATTATATATTTGCATACATAATATTATATGCATTTCCTTTCAACTTATTGGTTGGTGGAGCAGTAAAAGAAAGATCGTTTCCCTTTGCCTTTCCATTTGTTCACTAGTACTCATTATCAAGAAATCAAAACCGAATTTATATTGTATATTCATACAGATTGCCAATAGGTGGAGCTTTAGTGCCATAACTATATTTACGTTTGCACTAAAATGAAAATGGAAAGTTCTTTATTTTCAACAGCGCTGTGAGCTTATTCAATGTAGTTTTCCTGGAGGTATTAGTTGTTATCAAATAGAAGTTGAAGCTTGCCTCAAAGAAATCACAAGCCAAGGGCTGTTGAGAATACATCCGTACAAGGATGCAGTTCCTGATAGCCGTCTAAAAAGGTTTATTTGGTGATTTAAAAGTTTGTCAGAGCATGCAAGAAGTGCTTCCTTTCTGCTATATAAACAGTCAGAAGTGATGTATGCGCATAATTTGCTGTACCTTGTCTTTCGTTTAGTGTCCTTGGTTGTGCAGGATTTGACGTGCAAAGCGCTTTGACTGTCATTCTGCCTCAATAGCAAGACGGAACGAGCACAGCAGGTGATGGAGAACCCGAATGTCGTCTTCATATGTCTACAAACTTCACAGGGCATTTCAGTTCCCCTCTTTTTAGGGACGCGAAATGAAAAGATACAATGCGAACTTTTCTATCGGCTGGATGCTCGGTTTTCAACGCTCCGTGTCCTGTCGCCATATCTCCGATGACTCATTTAAATAAATCGTTAAAGAGAACATCAACTAATACGCTAAAATTGTCAGTAGTTTTTCAAGTGGATTTTCAAAGAGCTAGAACATATTTAATGACGGGTAGGTTTATATTTAAAAATAAATAAATAAAAAATAAAATAAAAATCATTTAGTTGAATCACCGTAATGACTGTTTTCGCATTCTGAATTTCTCTGTTTTCTTCACGATCTACATTTGCATTCATTAAAAACATTGCAGCCTCCATAGCTCAGTCAGTATAGACGAAGCCCTTTGGTTGAAAAGACCTGCATTCAATTCCCGTCAGGACGTGAGGAACCTTTATCTGGTCTCTTTCTACTAAAGGTGAGTTAGTCGGTCTCCTACGGAGGTGGGGGGTGGTTTAAACCCGGAAACTCGGGTTTTTCGTCCCCTAGAACAGGCCAACCATCCCCGTGAACACACATGGATTACAGTCATGAATACGTCCCAGCCATAGGCTGGTCCCGAGCCCGGATTTTGGGGAAAGCGATGGCGAACTACTCCGTAAAAAAAAAAAAAAAAAATCTCACCAGAAATACTTTGGGGCAATGCCTACAAAGTCACTTACGGTCGGAAACGACTGAAAAGGGAAAATCAGATCATAAATTAGCATTAATTCTTTCATATGGAAGTACCAAGCCATGCTCGCCAAAGTTTTATGACAATCCCGTCTCTCTACCGGCATGATTTTTCAGACCTCCAGTAAGCATAGTCGTACCACACTCTGTGATGAAACTCATCCACATATGAAGATATCCATGGCATAGTGACACTCATTCAAAATTAGTCACGAAGACGTGTCACGACTTTGTGACACACACACACACACACACACAATTTCATTTCAATCACACTCTATGCTTATGAAGGACATCACGCTCTTTTCTTCGTGCTGTTATAGGTGACATATTAGTGAATTAGACGGAAATGTTGAATGGTCATTAGTTATTGTGTTAACTCATCTTTCATTCATGTATCAGACTAAAGACCTATTACGGTCACATAACTTGACTTTTTATGAAGTCTAATATGCTGCAATAGGTCGGTTTAAAGTATTTGCTAAGTCTGCTATGTCTGTCAATGCGTGCATTCTCCGGCCCGTCCAGACTATAACCCATCTTTAGTTTAATTTAGAGCAAATCGAACGTACTTCTCATTGTAATCTAGTTTATCTTAGTTTTGTTATTCGCGAACTTATGGTTTGAGTGAAGGGAAGTATATCTATACGGTCATCATTTAAAAAATAAATAAATAAAAATTAAAAAAAAAACTTTTGACAGTTTATACAATACAGATAAGCCTGGGTAAAACATTTTTCTAGATGGTTTCACATTTAGAATGTTCATTTCATTCTGAAAATCAAATAAATGCATTTTATTACGATTCTGGCAAAGAAGCACGAAGCGTGACTATTGTAGAGAGAAGTTTCAAGGCTCTAAATAGCTGATCGCTTGTCTGTTGAAAATTGAGTGTCGCTTAAAGCTGAGCAAGTTTGATCACAGCCATTTACGTCAAAGAAGAAATCAATAGATCTCTCTCACCTGTTACTTTCACAATACTGCCGGTTGACAGAAGATAGCCTGTTTAAACGGAAGCAAGAGTCTGTTTGTTTACAGTCAACTCTGTGTGTCACGCCATTTAAAGACAGGAAGAGGAGACAATGGGGAGCGCCGATAGTACAAGGAACAACGGGAGATGGCGTCGCATGAGCTTCAAATCGGGGGATGGAGGGATTAAAAAACAGGGAGGAAAAATAGTTTCTGTCGATGTTTGTTTAGGTAAATGTGTGCTCAAGAACGCGTCTGTCTTTCCATTAAACTAAACAACACCGAAAATGATTACAAATTTCATAAACAGTTGGAGTACGTGAGCATTTGGATCACGTTTTCCACGGACATCTTTCAGAGAGAAATCAACTGTGCATTGCTGGTGTTAAATGGGAGCTTTTAATAATAATGATAGTTTTTACTGAAGTTGGAGGGAGGGAGGGAGGGAGGGATGAATAAGATTCTAACTTAGTACAACGGAGAGTATATATTGCAGGGTAAAATAAATAAAATAATTTTTTTTTTCAAAAATTTTATTTCACTGATATATCTCGTTTGAGCGAGAAGTTATCACATTGAAAGCATTATTACTCGAAGAACGTCCCTCGTATTAACCGAGAAACTTTAAGATTGATTTTGATTTGGCTGAGAAAAATCTCGTAAAACAACCTCCTATATATACTGGCATCCTGATCTTCGGCTTGTGTCGGTTATCAACTTAAAAAAAAAAAAAAAACACTATTCGAAGTGTGGTTTCTCTTATCTTGTGGTTTGTCTTATAGAATATATCTTTAAAATAAGATTATCCCTAAAGCTTAAAAAGACGAGACGCATGAATGCGTGCATGACTGTCAAAGAATTTCTCATTTGAAAATGAAAAATAAACATGTTGAATACAAACACTGGCTGTAAACATGCAATGTCCAAACTATAGTGTTCATGCAATACAGTTTTCTTAAAGAGAGATTCAGGATGATTTAAAACGTGCGTGCGTGCGTGCGTGTGTGTCTGTGTGTGTGTGTGGAAGGAAAAGGAATTACTCTTCCCACCGCACCCCCACCCCACACACATTTACGTATACTCTATGGCTATGTCTTTCTTTCAAGTTTTGTAGCACTTGGATTACCTTTTTGTTTGACACCATTCCGATTCGAACTATCAAGAGCAATTGCTTATATGATATTATCTTCACATTCATCTTCTCTCGGACACAATACACTCATACTGAGATTCTAACTTAGCTCAGAAAGATGTGTATAATTACTGATTTGTCTGTTGTAAACTAATAATGAAATTTTAGCATCTGCCCGGACAAACTCAGATTTATTGAGTAAAAATAAAAATTCAGATGACAACAAAAACGTCGACATTTTTTCTTTCTCTTTGAGAGAAAAGCTGTTAATCCACAGTGGAGCACCTCCACTCCAGTTCGTTGCATGTAATTTTTGAGAAATTTCTATATGCAATTCAAATCATTGATCAAGCTAAGAGGAGGAACCTTTGCTCTAATATCATCCACATGACTCCTTTTACATACATTTCTATGCAGCACATCACTAAGAGTCGAATAGTGATGTCAATATGTACATTAATCCTCAACATTTCCGGGATAGTTGGATGTTCCTTGTTCCTGAAAGGTCGGTATGCGAATGGAATTACACACTAAGGGTTAAGTTAATAAATATCACTGATGTTTAACAATATTATGCAATTCGTTGATGTTAATTTCAGGTGAGTGACACCCTCTCGTTTGAGAGGACTTTGCTCTGCTAATCAATCAAGTTGTGGCATGTGGATACTAATGTTCTTTAAGAACAGCATCGCTTCTTAGGGCAACCGGAAAAAGAAGCATTTTAAATCTCCAATAAGTTCTCAAGTTTCACAGTTTGATTATTCAGTCAAGGATTATCTGAAGAAGGGGAAACTTTTATTTTACCAAAATATTTCCTTTTTTTTTTCTTCTTCTTCTGTTTCTTTGGTGTATTTTCAACATCGCATTTTAATGACCTCGTCCACATTTGATTTCCGATGTTCTCATCGTGTTGCATTCACACGAACTGGTTGGTGACTAATATGCCAACTTATGATAACACCTAGCCGAAAGTCGGTTAACTGTAAACTACTCCCACCTGTCACCTGTAGTAATTTGTACCATATTATGCTTGTATTGTACACAACTACACGCAATTACTCTGCATCTTCTGCCTTTGTACTTTGCTGTCCTCACGTAGTTTGTCAATGGTACGCATTATTCGAGAAAAATAGAGGTGTTGGAATAATTGTCGTAACGTGCTGCTAAAAGCTTGTTTCGCAATGTCTACCCTCGAAAACCGGCGAGCGAATATGGGACGAGTTAACAATAGTTAACCTCTTTTCGCCCTTAAAAGGGAACCATAGATTATATGTTGCAATTCATGTATTCCTAATTGCTCTGGCAATTCTTAAAAATTAGAGGACAAACGTTAAACGTTAAAGAGACAGAGAAAACGCTTAGATAAAAGAAATCATGTTTTGAAGGAGCAACTGAATATACCATACATATATAAAACATTATTCTTCAAGCTCATTTTCGGTGTTGTTGAAATAGGCGTTTTTAACATTACGGTAAGATTTAACGTTTGTAGGAGTGAAGGTGAGTTAGCCAATCTCTTATACGTAGTTAGCGCATGAGTGCGTATTCTTTTCCCTCTCGTCAACTAGAAATTTTTATTTCGCAGAACACGCTCTTAGCCTAGAGAATTGAGAATGTGTTTGTGAATGTAGCCTAGATTATTTAGAAACACGATACAATTTCTAAAATTTATATTAAAAAAATCTGCTGCAGGAATCCCATCCTTCCCAAGAGTTTAAACGCAGAATACGTTACTTCAGTTCAAGGCCCACTGTGTGTGTGTGTGTGTGTGTGTGTGTTTTGGAACAGGACTCAAATACGTATTGTATCGTATAACTAACTGATGATTAGCTATTGAGTATAAAAGACTCTTTTATACTCAGTAACCGGAACAATTGACAATTGACATTTATGTCTTTAGGGGTGAAGCAAGATGCGTTTCATATTCCCCGCTATCTGTTGCGGTTACAGTGAGGGTAAAATTTATGAGCAGTTTGCTCGTCCTGAATGGGCATGGAGAATTATGCATCGCTACAGGAGGTTAAAATAGCTTTTGGTCTTCTATGTTTGAATATGTCTGTTGCCTCGTATGCTGTGCAGCTTGCTGAACCAAATCGTTGGGATATGTGGACGTGTTTAGGAAAACTTAGATGCTAAAGATTGTAGGAAAGAGAAAATATGGGGAATATTTGTATCTCTATGAAGTTGATTGTTTCTAACATACCATGGGGCGTTCAGAATCATTCTCAAGCACTTGTTCTGTACTCGTTGTATTTTGATAATGTTAGCATTAGAGGTGTGGCTGGGGAAGTGTAAGTGATGATAGGACGAATCGTCATCTGTTATAGCTGCAGTTTGATTCTGTTATTTAGCTTGCTATTTCTATTAATTAGCGGATAGATTTGAGCGATGGCTTTAGATGCCTTTGCGCACGCAGACTTGATGTGTTGGTTGAAAGTTAGCTTTTTGTCGAGAATTACACCCAGGTAATTTGTTTCTCTCTGCCAGGGAATTTTAGTATTGAATAGTAATACATCTCCTGCAGGAGATATTGGCCTTTTCGAGAAAATAATGGCTGAGCTTTTTGTGGGGTTGACTTCCAATCTCCATTTGTGAACCAACCCTCCAACTTTAGAAAGTTTTCTTGAAGCTTTCTAGTAATGAAATGGGGTCGGAGAGAGCTAGTTAGTATTGCTGTATCGTCCGTGTATAGGGGCATGATGGAAGACATCGGACTGTGTGGGATGTCCGACATGTATATAGAAAACAGCAATGGAGCTAGTAGGGATCCCTGCGGGACTCCAGCGAAGATATGGCACTGGGATGAGGTAGAACCATTGATTGTGACTTGTATTGATCTATTCTGAAGATATGAACGGATTAGATGAACCATTTTTAGTGAGATACCGGCTGAGATAAGTTTGTGTAGGAGTTCGAAATGCCAAATTTTCAAATGTTTTGGATAGGTCTAGAAAAACAGCTCCTGCGCACTGGCGCCAGTTATAGCTGGTGGTAATGTATTCCACAATTCTGTGGATTTGCTGGGTAGTACTATGGTGTTGCTGAAAACCGAACTGTTCTTTAGGGATGATATTAAGGTCATTTACTGAGGTTTGGAGTCGTGAGAGGACCTTCTCTGCAGGACCTTCTCCAACCCAGGTTGGAGATAAGACTGATTGGACGATAATTGTGCGGTAGGTGTGGGTCCTTTCCTGGCTTATGTATAGGGATTACATCAGCCAGTTTCCAGGTGGAAGGAAAATAGTGAAATCTTAAGATTGCATTTATTATAATGGTCAGGTGCACTACAGCTTTTCGAGGCAACAGCTTGATCACCCTATTTGAAATGCCGTCTGGTCCAGGAGCTTTTTTGTTCTTTAAGTTTTTAATAATATCATATATTTCACCAGGTGATGTGGGTACAATGTGGTCAGTACTGGTATCAGGAAGTTTGAGTGAGTGTCTGACCTGTCTGTGAATTTTGTATATGTGATTGAAGTCTAGATTTCCATAGGCAGGTTTGCACTGCTCTTCCAAATTTCTTGCCATGGCCTCCACCTTGTCCGCATCAGTGAATACAAGGCCCTGGTCAGGGAGTATTGGGGGAAGAGATTTGCCTTTGTTTTTGATATTTCTTAGTAATGTACAGACAGAGTGATCAGTAGGTAAGATAGAGGCTAACTTTTCTTCCCATAGATGGTCTCTGTGAGCCTTGAGTGGATCTCTCACAGCCTCCAGTAAGTCTGTTTAGATTTGTTTTATCTCGTGCGCCAATTTTTTTTCTGTTTTTTTTCCCTGATCAAGTTCATAATGTCTTCAGGCAAACGACCAGGCTTGTGGACAGATTTGTAGAAGGTGGCTACCGTTATGGCGGAGTTAATTAGTTGGGAGAGGCTTGTAACTGCAGATTCTATGTCTTCTTTCCTACGTATGTGAGGAACAGGGCGAATGCTATCCCTGTGCACTTCCGACAATCTTTCCCACGATATATAGGAGTGAGGGGGAGGAGACAGGTATTCTTGTCTTCCCATCTGAAGTAATATTCGGTTGTGATCAGATGACAACTCATTTAATGATCTTAGGCTGTATTGAAAATTAATATCCCGCAGGATAGCTATATCCAGGATATCGGCAGTTCCAAACGTACTAAGATGAGTTGGTTCGGTGGGGCCTGCCACAACAACATTGTGTGATCGTATGAGGTTGAAAAGGATGCAACCGTTCTTGTTGGTGGATCTGCAATTCCATGCAAGGTGCTTGGAGTTCAGATCCCTAGCTATAATGGTGGGTTCTCTGACGCATAAGATGGCATTTAGGTCAGAGTGTAGTAGAGTTTTTAGGGGTGGGTTGTAAGCAGAGTAGATTTTCAGTCTGCCAGCCGAGCTGGTGAACACCTCCACGCCCGTGATCTCAAGATTAGTGGTTGGAGGGTTGTTCACAGAATTGTGCTTGATGTAATTTTAATGAAGGGTGGCAGTGCCGCCACCTCTGTAGACCAATCTGTCATTTCTGTATGCGCGGTAACCTCTTATTTTAGGATTATCTGAGGATCTTAGATATGATTCACTGATTAATATAACATCTGGTTGATATATGTTAGTGAAGTCTTTAAGCTCCAGAATTTTGTTTCTTAGGCCATTCGCATTCCATGCAATGATCTGCAAAGAGGCTGGAATAAGTTTGTTTCTACTCATCAATTAGCGCTGTGAGGATGGCCTGTGTTTCACGGAGAAATCTTTTGGTGGAGGTTGCTGAAGGGTTTGACAAGCTGAAGTCTTGTAGCATGTTGGCTAGAGAGGCTGTAATAACAACTGTTAGGTTTGTAGGTGCTGATTTGTTTGTATGGGCCACGTCAGCATAACTTCTTGTTTGCTTTTGGTTCACTCTATCTTTGAAGGTCTCTGACTGTGGACGCTGAGCCTCTGGCTGTGATGCAGGGGCCTCTGGTGTTCTTGTACTAGAGGAAGAGGACTGTTTGATTGATTCCATCCGTCTATTTTTTTTTGGGTGCGGAATGCATCCCTTGTAGAATGCAGGATGGGGGCCACCGCAGTTGGCATATTTAGCCGGAGTTGTTTTCGGCTTTGTGCAGATATTGGTTGGGTGGCTGTCCACGCATTTCAAACATTAAAATTCAGCTTTACATAATTCTGGGCATGACCAAACTTTTGATACCTATGGCACTGCCTAGAAGATGCCCTTTTTCGGGTGACTCTGGTGTGACAATGAGCCCGCAGATTGTATTCAAGTTGTAGATATTTTTATATATGTTATGGATCTCTACGCGGCATGGGAGACTTGTTGGATCTGTACATTCTGCTGACCTTAACTGGAGGTAGATCCTGTAAATTAAGATCAGCAACTATATCTTCTGTATCAATGTCTTCACAGACGCCACTTTTTTAAATTTTTCTCCGAGCTGAGCGAAAAGGTATGGTATTGTATATCTCTATTGTCCATTTGATAGTCGCCTGTAGTCTATCACCGTTGTAGAATATATCTTTATTCCTTCATCCACATTTTTGGCCTTTACATAGCCAATGTGTAGGTTGGACATTGCTGATCTTAAAGCTGCCCATCTCTGCTTCTCTCGTCATATAATCGGAGGCACCTTTTCTTTGGGAGAAGCAGTGGAGTTCAAAATTTGACCATCTTGTTCCATTGTGAAATCTTTGAGTGGTTCATCTGTTGTTCTCCGCTTTTTACGTACGCGGACTTCTTAAAAATCTGTAGCAGTTGGGTTAGCCGATTCTGACTGATCTTCCATAATCTCGGCGTCGACGTCTGTGACACTTGCCGGGGAAAACGTATCATAAAGTTTCACCTTTCCTGGCCAATTTTTGTTGAGTAGTTCGCCCAGTCTGATAAATTCCCGATATACTTATTCAAACGTTGTCTCGTTTGGCTGCTGTTCCATATTTGACAATGTGGACCTAAAAAAAAAAAAAAAAAACGCTTACCGTGCAGTTGTAGCCTTACTGGCACTTCTGCATGATTCGGAAACTGTTTTGGTAAGAGCACTGATTCAAAATTGCATGATCTTCAAGACACATAATAAACGCCCAAAGCTCAATTCCATAATCATTCAAAACTCTCATTCCACTTAAAGTTTGTTGTGATCAATTCAATTTTAACCAGAACAAGCTAATTGTTTTTTCTGATATATGTAACTAATACAATAAATAAAAAGGTGCGCTTTTAAAAAATAAACTATTTTTTAGTAAAATTTAAGAATTATTTGAATTATTATTTACTTTTAAAATATACATTATTGTTCTTTTGTTGTTTTATTTTTAATACATTAAATAAAAATAAAAATTCCCAAAACAAAATTACCTAACATGTGCAAAACTTGTTCAGCATTCGAACAAGTTTTAGATTTCTAAAATTATATTTTTTAGATTTCTAAAACAGTTATTCATCATATGCTGGAAACATTGATATTATTAGTGATGAATATTATTCATCCATTAAAAATTTAGAATATTTGTCTGTTATTAGTTAATACTTAAAATTTAAAAGTAATCTTTTACTCTTCGAAAAAACTATCAATTAATTTTTAGATTTCTATAATAATTATCTATTATGCTAAGTTTAAATAAGAACACCTACTTAAGATTTACATATTAAGTCATGATAAAAATCCTGCATTGTATATTGTTAATAATATCTTTTGGAATAGATCTAGGAGATATAACAGACATAACAAATCGTTTGGGATAGATCTAGGACAGTGGTTGCCAAAGTGGTCGATAGAAAAATATAAGACATCTTTGTACGGATAATATTTAATTCGATTAACTTGGATTACCTCCATCCTGAATGACAACGCAAAATTAAGAGTGAATCGTGGGAACATTGACATGAATAGGAACTGTAAGATGGAGCAAGGTAACGAAAATAGTTACGGAAGCCAATCAAGTAGGCCAAAACGACGTATTTACCAATAAACCGATGTCGGTGGTTTCCGCGCGGCGGGAGCGAGATTGCAACACGCGCGCAGTTGCTTATTTACTTATACTTACACGTATTCGATTCCATTTTTGCGCATCGACATACAAGTGAGCGTTAATGTTCTAAAATTCATCAACATACATATTACGTAATAGTAAAATAGAGGGGGATGATTAAAAGTCAAGAAATTCTTGAAGGGGTCGAAGCTCAAAAATGTTTGGCGACCCCTGATCTAGGAGATATAACAGACATAACAAAATTTAGGTCTTTACTGAGGACACTTTTCTCTGCATCGGAAAGATCAAAACTTGATTTGAAACCACACCTCCAACGCCAACAACTTTGTGGCGTTGGAGGTGTGGTTTCAAAGAAATTAAATTACCTTGAATTTTTTTAAGGGCTTCGGTTGAAATTATAAAAAATGTGAACATTTTTAGTTTTGTTGAACAACTTTATAAGCTAGATTTTAATCATTTTTCCCAAGTGAAGCAAACAGACAAGTAAGCCAAGTTTGCGCCTGAACATAGTTCAAGTCTGAGGCAACTCGTGGTAAAGGTGGAGTAAACTCCCGATCACTTTCCTTAGTATTTTCCCCTAATGCAAAGCACATCCCCTTGCGGTAATGCATCATACATCTCCGCAAGGGGATGTGCTTTGAGAAGAACATTTTTAAGAAGGATATTGTATTTATAAAAGTGATTTACTTTAAATAAGCTAATAATTTTTATTTAAACAATTTAAATTTTAAATTTAATAAGACACCTTTTAATTAATTGCATCATTAAGTTATAAGAGGAGTATTTCATGATTAAGTAATGCCAGGTTTAGGTGAGACGAGAGTCGACCGTGAGATGCGGTGATTAATGATTAATACCCTTGGAGGGCAATGGATGGCAATGCTATAGCCAATGAAGCTCTAACTGAGGCTCGGCTATTGCTGTTACCCTCTGCCATGATCAGAGCTTTAATAGCTCATTAACACCTTATCCCCCACACTGTCCTCTACAGATAACGGGGAAGATGAAAAACATTCTTGCTTCGCCCCTTTAAGCCAATCCTTATAAGGAATATAAGTAATGCTAATTCACCGTGTGGTGGCCTGGAAAGAATAGCGCGGCTTGTTCTGTAAATAGGTTTTATTCATATGAATAAATATATATTCATATTTAGGAATGAGTATTTCTATATATGAATCTGTCTTTAGTTTTAGTGCCTCCAAAGGTCAATCGGTATGGATAATTCCTTTGGTTGCAAAGATCAGGTTTGAATCCTGTTTGGGACGAAAAGAACCTTTATCAGGACTTTTCGAGTGAAGGCGAGTTAGCCGGTCCGATCTCATATATAGGTTGAAAGGTTGTTTCTTCCCATATACTGAGGTTTTTCATTCCGTTTAATCATAGTTTAAATACATAGATAGATAGATTTAGATTTAGTACTGTGTTTGTGACCGTACGAGGGTGGTCTAAAAAGTTCTCGGTCTAACAATGAAAAAAACGAATTTATAATTTCAAAATTATTTTTATTTTTCAACATAATTCCCTCCCCCCCCAGTGAGGAAGAGTTTTAGTTTTGGGAAGAGATAGAAGTCAGAGGGAGCCAAATCTGGGGAATAGGGTGGATGTTCCAACAATTCATAGTGCAGATCCCTTAATTTTCCCATTGCCAAAATATCTTTGTGGGCAGGTGCATTGTCCTGCACCTGCACCTGATGAAAGATGATTTTTTTTCTTATGCAAACGGGGTCTCGTCTGGTTAAAAGATCGGAATACTATTCCTGGGTTATTGTTTAACCCTTTCCAAGATAATTAATAAACAAAATGCGTTTAGCATCCCAAAACACCGATGCCATGACCTTTCCTGCTGATGGAACCGACTTTGTCTTCTTTGGCGCTGAACAACTGGCTTCTGTCCACTGTTTTGACTGCTGTTTGGATTCTGATGTGTAATGGTGAATCCAAGTCTCATCCATAGTAATAAATTGACGCACAAAATCAGTTTTATTCTGGTTAAAAATGCTCCAAGCACTGTTCAGAGATTTTCGTGCGAGTGTGCTTTTGATCTGCTGTGAGCAAGCGCGGCACCCATCTTGCGCAAAGCTTTTTCATTTGCAATTCTTCATGCAAAATATATCGTACACGTTCTTTTGATATGCCTATAGTCTCAGAAAGTTCACGCACTTTGACTCGCCGGTCATCCAATAACATATCGTGCACTTGATCAATGATTTCTGGTGTTGTTACACTTTTTGGGGGTCCTTCACGTGCATCATCTTCAAGGCTCGTACGGCCATGTTTAAACTCGACAGCCCATTTCTTATTTGTCGAAAACGACGGAGAAGAGTGCCCATAAACTTTCATGAACTTCGAATGAATTTCTTTCGGCGTTAAACCTTCTTTTACAAAGAATGTTGTAACCGCACGATACTCAATTTTATCCATTTCAAGGGATGCAGACAACACTTTTGCTTCCAGCTGTATAAAACAAACTACTTGATAGAATGACTTGAAATTTCACATGGATGCTTATTACAGATGTACCACCTTAGAAAAAAAAAATCTTGCCGATAATGTTGCCATCTATGGTCGAGGCCGAGAACTTTACAGACCACCGTCGTATTTTAGTCTATCTTCTTTTAATTTTCGTTCACAATTCTAATTGTCATTGAAGTGTAGTGAAGTCAAATTTAATTTAACGATAAATTGAAAATGTGTTCTAAAGACAGCGTACTCTCAGAAATTTGTGATCATTAGAACTGTTTAATGTTTATAGTTCAACAGCAATAACCACTGACCTGGTTTAGAGAATAGATCTCCAGTAGGTTAAATGAATTTTGCTTTATTTTCATAATAATAATCTAAAATCAACTGGTTTTTGCTACTGGAATGAACAGTTAATATACTTTTTTTATATTTATAAATGACTTAATACTCAACTTATTATAGCATAATAGTGGAGAGGGAAGGACTCGCAGTGGCCTCAATTTAGGAACAACTAGCAGGGTATCGTTGCAGTTCTCATAAGTATAAAAACTGCAGTGAGTCTGTATGGCATTCACATGTATCTTATTACCGGAATGAAAACATTTCTGAGTAGGATTTATGTCAGATATTGGGCTGATGCACTCCTTGCAGTAAACCTGGTGTTTAAGCCTATGTACAACATGAAGTGCTACGAAAATTCATCTAATTTTTTTAATATTTTTTAAGCTACACTGATCGCTTTCATTTTTGTTACTAAAGAGATATGGAGCTAAGCTGTAGACAGTTCTAGTGTCACGACAAATGCCAAACTATTAGAGTCTGACAGCACATTTGACATAACTCTACGTTTCTCTTCACGACCTACTTTTCTCTTATTCTTCATCTGTCACTTTTAAAATACGAAGATCTCTCTCTTCCCCCTCCATCCCTTAAGGTTTTAATCGCCAATTGCACAAACTGCAAGCTCTTATTCACTGCATCTGTTAAAAAACATTCTGATTTGCTAACATCAGAAGAAACTCACAGAGAAGAGAATACATTTTGGTTTATTTGGTTCCTCTAACACGTTATGGTTTTCTCCAGATCAATAAACTGAAACTTTAGAAATAATCTGTTGATTTATTTTGCGATAACTCTACCTGTCCTACCAACACTGAATTTACTGCACTGGTGTCAGCGCCGCCTGGCACAGCAGTCTCAAAGGCGTGTTAAACCCAACAAGCCAACAGATGTATTGTATCACAACATTAACCCATTTTGTTAGTTTTTGAAGGGAAGTAACTCCGCTGGCAGATTTTTTTTTTCAATAATTAACATCCCTCACTCATTTCGTGATCAAGTTATTTGCTATCTCCAGCATTCGTTCTTTGATGTAAGTACAGAACTAACGGAGTTAATCCAGTTGCAATGATTCCTAAATTAGGAAGCAGTTAATCATTCAATAGTACCTTTCGTAATTATTAGTTTCTCGGCAATCTGCCAGGTGACACTATTTTGATAGTTATGGTTCGGTTAAGCAAGAACTACACTGAACTTAGTGACCTGTTACGGCTACATTAATTATTTTGCCCTGTAACAGAATAACAATGTGGGTTATCTTTAAGAGTATTTAAAAATTAATTTGCTTGAATTTGTATTTTTGTTTTTGAGTCTCCTGAGGTTTATTGGCATCGGTATCCAAGTAGCTCATAGTAGTAGGGTATTCATATAAGCTGTCCCTTAGAGATATGGTCCCTTATATATATATATATATATATATATATATATATATATATATATATATATATATATATATATATATATATATATATATATATATATATATATATATATATATATATATATATATATTTCTCCTAAGCAAACATAACAGCGCTTCCACTCTCCAACCAATAAATCGTGGATTCGAATTGTACTGGTGTGGATATTTGTGCAAATGCTAGGCGATAGACGAATTTCATTTCCCGGTGTGTGCTTACTGAACGCCTGAAATGATTTGAAAGAAAAAAAATCTATTTTTGTTCTATAAAGCAGAGTTTCTGGGCTATCTAACTCTTTGAATTCGAAAAGGATACTCCGAAAGTATTAAAATATACTCATATTATGACTTTTTCTTGACCACTAGTATTAATAAATGAAAGACTTAATTCTGTATGTTTGTCAAGTAGATAATAGATTAATATCCGACGTTTCACTGACTAATATCTGTCATCTGATATCCTTTGAAAATGCTGACAGATATCGGTCAGTGAAACGTCGGATATTAATCTATTATCTACTTGACTAACATACAGAATTAAGTCTTTCATTTATTATTAAAATATACCTTTATAAACAAGATTTCTCTTTCCAAGTCTATCTGGTGATGTGGGTGTCTATGCATGTTCTTCAGTTGACATATAGGACAACAATCTACAAATGCAATCAAAATTTTTCACGACTGTATTCCCTCCCACTCCCTTAAGATGCTTGGTGCTTTTTTTTTTTTTTTTGATGATTTTTCATTGCTTTCTTTGAAGTGTTTTTCGACTTGAGATGCTTTGCAGTATTAGCGTGACTACTGCAAGCATTTCAAACAGTTTTGGATTCAGAACTGGCAAAATACTTTATTCGTATATTTATTATTATTATTATTTTCTTTTTGAATCATGATATCACGAAATCTTCCCTTCGGCGCCAACAAAAGTCGCACGGAAGGACACAGGAATAGCACGGTGGAATAGTCGAAAAAGATTATTCGTGTCTACAATTGCTACTCATGTAGGGTGGAAGCGTTGTTAGCTTGTGCCAAAATGCTTTGACTGGATCAAAATGATATTCCCAACTGATTTCTTAAATCGGGAACAGTGATATAGTAACGCGTATGTTTTCATGAATTAGTTCTTTGATTCTGTCCACATTTATATCTTTTGTTGCTCAATGAACATTCCCAGTGCTCACCCCTTTCGGCAGGTGACCTTTGAACTTGAAAACCTAATCACATACTTGAGTTCTGTCCATCATTTTCTCTCCGAACTGTAAAGTTAATTTTATTAGGGGGAAAAATACTTTTTGAGAACTGAGATACTCGGAAAGCCTTCTCAGCGGGTTGTGGTATCACAACCATCCACTCACTCACTCGCTTTTTCTAGCGATGCCTCTTCTGAATAAATGACTCAATTTTATTAATTCAGACAAGTGTATTTGCGCCAGAAATACCGTAACTGTAATCACGTACACGCACTCGTGTTTGTTGTTGCCATTTTTAATTAATATTTCTTTTAAAAAGAAGCAGCCAGAACGACATTCAAAACTCCCGTGTTACAATTCCCATAACATTTCTTTATTCTAAGTTATTTACAATTAACACAAGCACGTCTTTATTCTAAATTATACAAAGTGAACTTGCTGTACACTTTACAGTAATTTTTAAGGTCAATAAACTTATATTAAAAAAAAAAAAAAGTGCGCAGTGCTACTGCTACTTCCACTCTATTCACAACCTCATCAAGCTGCCTCACAGGGCGAAATCTATTGTCAGGAAACAGCCTACTTAGAACATTAAGTTTGTGACATAAATTGGCCCCGCTATATTCTCTCATGTCGCCGAGAGCTGAGGCAGCGAGGAAGCATTTTGAAGTGATGATTTATGGGATGAATGCCAAATATCCCAAGCCATCACTTTGCACTTTGTTTTTCTGAACCGTTTCCGATAGTCGCTCTTTCACGTAGAAGAGTTGTGCCATAGCCGTTAATTGCCCTCATTTATCAATAAGAGACTGGCTGAAAATGACTTGTTTGGCTTTGTTTGCCCATTGGCACAAGCTACGTTGCCAGCGAAGCGTGCTGGAGACACATAAATTTCGAATTTAAACATTCGCCTCTTTTAAATGACACTCTGGATTTTAAAGAAACCCACTAACTCGATGAAACTATTCTGCTGTTTTTCTCGCCAATGACATCAACGCATTGTCTATGAGCGGCATATTAATATGGGGTAAGTAGATTCCCAACAGATCACACACTTAAGGCTTTGTTACGATAAACTCTTGAGTGCTCCAAGTTCGCTTTTTAAATACAATAAGCTCGTGAGAGAGAGAGAGAGAGAGAGAGAGAGTGAGATATATTAGCGCCATCTAGCGTGTTGATAGATTTAACAAACATGCGAATGCTCAGATGGCTAGAAAAGAGGTTTAGTTTCTTTAAGAAAGAGAAGTTAAAAGCTGAAAATAAGTTTTTTTTTTTTTTTAAATTGTTGATAAGAGCTCGTGTTCGATACTAACTCAGTGATTTTTATATTTATATAAATATATTATAATATATATTTATTATATATATAATAAATATATATTATATTTATTATAATAAATATAATATATATTTATTATTGTTATATATTATAATATACGTTGAAATTTTTCATGGAGGAATGAGTTAATGTTATTATTATATTAAAATGTTCATGACGGAATTGGAGATTATACCTTTATTATATTATATTATTTATTATATAGGTATTATTTACTATAATTATATATTATATAATCCATTAAATTATGTGATAAAATTATACATATTTGCGATCAGTCCTCGACTTACGATGGGGATCCGTTCCGACAATCCCATCGTAAATCGAAATCACTGTAAGAATCATTAGGGTACGTTTAAAATTAATAGCCTCTTCTGCTTCCTCATCGGAGGAAGCAGAAGAGGCTAGATCATCAACAACAAATTCTTCCACTTCAGGAATTGCAATAAATACTTCTCAGGATTGTTCTTCTTCATGATGTTCTGCTTTTTCTTCTTCTTTTTCTTCCTCTGCAACTTTCTCTGTAACCTTCTCTATAAGATTTTCATTTGCAAGCTCTTCTTCCACCAACTGCTCTACATCTTCATCGTCAATCTCCAACTCCAACTGTTTGACTAGCAGTGCCATCTTGTCACCAATCTCTTGTAAGGCATTGTCAAATGCTATGAACGTATGAACATATACACATAACGGTCACTGAATTCGAAGCTTTTATTTGACGTCTAGGCATGCAACTACAAATACCGATCCTCTTCAATTCCTTGCGCACAGTTGCGCACGGATCGGTATTAAATTGAATTGAAGAGGATCGGTATTAAACCTTCATTAAATGCTTCGGTCAACTGCTGCACACAGGAAGTCATGTTTGTTCTCGTTCCTGACAGACTGTCTTAGGACCGCAGTTAGGTTTCTTAGACAACCAATGCGAGTTATTTATCCACTGATTAAACACTCGGGGATATCTCACCTTTTGAGAAACCAGTCAGCTCTGCTGTTTTCAAAATCGTGGCTTCAGCCCGACGGGCATTCACAATAAGCCCTTTTATCGAATTCGGAATCTTTTGTTTTTCCCATTGCGATCAACGCTGTTAACGATTACTGACAAGCATGCAGCATTCTAAAATAGTGGCCTAGAACACGTGGTGAAGCAAGCACGTGACCATTTGCATACACGCTGCGTAAGTGACGTTTACATTCACCTGCATAAATGTTTCTTTTTAAGTGGCCGGTATGTAGCCTATATTAAAATGGTGTTCAGCATCTCTTCCGAACACCATTTTAATGCCCTATTGTCACATCCCTTGATGCCACATCTACGTTCTTTGTACAATGCAAGGTATTCTATGCCTTCCAAAAATTCTCTGATAGTTTCCTCACCTTCAGTAGCCGCCGTTGCCCGATAAAAAGTATTTCTTAAATGATATATCTTGAAGCAGCTTGGTCCACTGATTGCAGGAGTGAGGTGGCATTCAGTGAACGTGTCGCATATGTAGTAAGTCGAGGACTGATTGCATATTAAAATTTTCATGTCGAGATTGGATTATATTTTTGTCATATTAAATTATTCAGCATTAATATTTCCATAGTAATATATTTGTTATCTTATTTTTAAATAAAACACACTAAATTAAAATTAATAAGTAGTTATATTCAATAATTTTTTTCATACCTTTTATTTTTATAAAATGGTATCTTATATTAACTGTAAGGGATATTATTGGTTAATGGGGTTCCCCGTGTGGTTGCCGGGATAAGAATAGCACCAATGCAGCTCATGCATGTCGTAGGAGGTGACTAAAATGGGTATTCAGGGAGGGTAACGGATGGCAATGAAGTTCTAACTGAGGCTCGGCTATTGCTGTTGCCCTCCTGCCATGATCAGAGCTTTATATAGCTCAATAGCACCTTATTCTTACACTGTCCTCTACAGATAACGGGGAATATGAAAAGCATTCTTGCTTCGCCCTTTTAAGCCAGTCCTTTTAAGGACCTTAGTCCTCAGTCCTTTTAAGGACTAAGGACAATTGGTTAATGTTTTATATAAAAGTTTAATGTAGGTTTTGTCGTTTAGTATTGGACATTTGTTGTCTGAGTCGAAGTGTCATTCAGTCAAGTACGAGTAACAAATTGTAACTAGTTAGGAAAGTATTAAACTGTAAGCCAAATAGCTATTCATTATGAGATGCATTCACACAGTTCTCACCACGTAAATCCACTGCACGCATTAGTCAAATATTTGTTATCCATATTAAGCACATTCATCGGATCCATTCTGCAGGCATCTTTTGAGAAGCAGCCTTTTCAGACTCTTAGCAGTTTCAGACTCTGTACTCTTGAAGATTTCGACAGTAACTTTTTTTCTTACTTGGGTAATTAAAAAAACAGTTGCTGTTGACCACTAACTGACCACGGTATGAAGTTCTTATCAACCTTTTCTTTTTCTTCTACGCAGCGTCCGTGGAAGACAAACAAAACAGAGAGTCTCCGGGTTTGAAGTCAAAGAAACCTCGAAAAGCAAGAACGGCTTTTACAGATCACCAGCTTCAGGTCAGTAATACATTTTGTTTTCACCTCATTGCTCTGAACATTAATTATTGAGTCAATTATTTCATCCAACTTTTTTTTTTTTTTACAAAACACACGTTTATAGTTTAATGTACAAAACTCATCCGTTTCTTCCAAGCTCTGCACAGTCTGGCTTATAAATTTTGTCTTTATTTACTGACGTTTTTCTGAGGTGAGTCATACACATACTTCAATAACTACAACAAAAGATGCGGGGGGGGGTCTGATTTCGGTAAACTGAAAGAAAATAGATTATCTGATAAAGATCTTTGTCTTCCGTCTATTTTATTTTTATTTCATGGTTATTTGTAAGTTGTTTTTTCTTCCAACGATAATTTTGATAACCTACTAAAAGATTTCGGACTTTTGCCAGGAGAAGAAAAAAAAAAAGATTCCAATTTTGCTCATCGATTTTTGAGAAATTGTTCAAGCCGGTGGTTACACTTTCTCCTCATTATGCCGATCTATCAGCATTCACCTACAAGTAAATTGAGAACCGCCAATAAACATTAATATTTCAATTAATAGGCGTGTTTTATTTTGTAAATAAGACACGCCTCGGCCTGCTCTCTTTCGCAAAGTAATTCGGACCATTTTATTCGAGCAGCGAAGGTGCAATATGAAGACGTTTCCCAACCAACCATCAAGAGTTGCGAAATACTTCATAAGAGTGAATAAATGTATCACACTCTCCGATCAACTTCACCGATCGCTAAGCAAAAATTTACCGGTAATTCAAAATCATCAATACGGCAAGAGAGCGAAGTAGTTCTACCAGTACAAATTGAAAAACCTCATCGAATTATTTTTCTCTATTAATAATCATTTTCACCTTATTAATAATGTGAAATATTTTCACCCTTACAAGAGGAGAGTTGCATTTTTATTACCTGACAATACGCTTGAAATGAAATTGAATTTAAAGTTTTAATCAGCGCTAAAGAAACTCAATGTTTATAAATGACTCTGGAGAATTTTATTTCTTCGAAGAAAAAATTGAATGATGAATAACAAACATATTTGAACATTAACACGTGCAAGAGTAATGCGTTAGCTTTTGAGCAAGTCTTCTGTAGCTCCGTCAATGCAAGCTGTTTCTATAACACCTGAATTCCATTTCTTAACAACGCAAAAACATTTTTTTTTTCTACGCCTTTTTCTAAGAGGTCTCTTATAGAATATTAAATACAACTAAGTACACTGTCTGCGGCGAATTTTTAAGAGGATTGTCATTCAACAGTATAGTATGTTGCTGAAAACGATCTTAAATTTAAGCAGATCAGCTCTTGATATAAACCCCGGCCTAAATCAGTAAAATAGGCAGAAACTGTAGACTGGCTCAAGATATCCGGCCTAAATCAATAACGTAGAAAGAAATTTAGGCTTATCACAGTCAAACTTTCTTTTTTAAAAGACGAAACTTGAATTTATTTGGGTTCTTACAATTCGGATGTGTTGTCTTTCGTTTACTTCCTAGTGACGTCAACTTTTATCATTTTTACAATTTTCTAAATTACAAGTAAAAATGAATACTACCTTCCAAACTGTATTACAATCCGCGAAGTGTCAATGTTTATACTGAAGCAGCATAAAAAAAGTAATGAATGTAATAATCATACATTTTAAGTGATATAAATATTTTTATTTAAATTAAGGGGATATTAAATCCCACATTGTTTTAAAACCAAATAAGAAACTCAAAGATCGGAATCAAAGAGTTTCATGCCGAATATAGTAACTATAAAAGTATCGGCGACTACTAACGTAAGCTATAGCACGTAGTCCAAGTACGTAGTACAAACTAGGGCAACTCGCAGCAAAGGTGGAGAAAGTTCTGATCGCTATTCTTAGTATTTTCCATAATATAAAACCCATCTCCTAGGAGATGTATGATGTTATACATTATGGTGGGAAGTCACTACCCAGACCGGTTTCGATCTGTATTGAGATCTCATCGGTGAGTAGCTAGACCAAAATAATACTAAGGGTATAGCGAAAAGAACTTATATATTCTGCTATATGAGAGTTGTCAAAAAGGTGAACCCATAAATTATTTAAAATAATTTATGGGTGCATATAATCCTTAATTTAAATAATGTTTACATCGCCGAAATGAAGCCTATTGACTCTTTATTTTAAATAATTTATGGGTGCACCTTTTTGACAACTCGTATAGCAAGGTATAAAGTTCCTTCCACCATAATATGAGTTTTACATTATGGAAAATACTAAGAATAGCGATCAGAACTTTCTCCACATTTGCTGCGAGTTGCCCTAGTTTGTACTACGTACTTGGACTACGTGCTTTAGCTTACGCTAGTAGTCGCCGATACTTTTATAGTTTACTATATTCGGCATGAAACTCTTTGATTCCGATCTTTGAGTTTCTTATTCGGTTTTGAAACAATGTGGGATTTAATATCCCCTTAATTTAAATAATGTTTACATCGCCGAAATGAAGCCTACTGGCTCTTTATTTTAAATAAATATTTTTGTTATTTCAGACTAATCGTATTCTCATCCTGAATGGTTCGATTTTTTTCATAACAGCATGTTCAAAATATTGAAATCACTCTGAATACTTAGAATAGTTACATCACTTCAAGAATGATATCAAAACAAGAACTCATCGCCATCTTAAAGGCTGCGAATTTTAAATCTCAACACTGTTCCTCTTACAGAAACAATAATAAATATTTTTATAAGATTTCAACATAACTTGGATGAGAAAATATCAAATGAAAGTGTTAGACGATCTTTGTGCTTATATCTTCAAATATTACATTACTTTTCATGTTATTCAAATCTTCTTAGAATCTTTGCCGTCATATAGAAGAAATAGAAAACTAGCTGATATTTCACGTATCGAATTTTCTATTATTAATGTTCTAACTTCTTGTTTTGTGCAATTTCAGACATTAGAAAAGAGTTTTGAAAGACAGAAATACCTCAGTGTACAGGACAGGATGGAACTAGCAGCTAAACTTAACCTCACAGATACTCAAGTCAAGACATGGTACCAAAACAGGAGGTAAATATTTATTTATAAGACCTTACATTCAATTTCAGCTTCAATTTTTGATTTAAATGTTTCAATTTCAAATGATGTATACCTAATAATAGTATGCAGTTCATATGTTCGGGAACGCAATGAGGAAGGCTATTGGAAAACCTTGGAAATATTTCACTTTCATAATAAAAAAAGAGCATTTTATTGGAGTAATAAAGTCCTAAAAGAAAACAGTAACAGAAAATCTATCAATCAGACCTTGTGATTAAAGCAAATATTTTTCACTTTCCTCTATGAGAAATCATTATGTGTGATATCCCTTTAGACATGGCTTCTTACGTCGGAGTAACTTGCGTTTTTTTTTTTTTTTTTTTTGAATAAAATGTTGTTAATCTATATCCATAGTATTCTATGCCCGTCAATGTGTGTTCTCTGGCTAGTTTGTCTGTTTCATAAGAATAAAATAAAAAAAAATCTACTTTCCGGAGGTGAAAAATCCTGCTGTCTTGTACGAGACAGGCTAACACGTATTCACTTGAGTACTTAGATTATGATAGCGATTGAACCAAATCTTTCCAATCAGAATTCTGATTTATAAATAGATTCGAAACGGTAGAAAGTAATTGTTCTTTCTATCTAGAGTAGTGTTACTTAAACTCTTTGAGATTGCGAAACCCCTATGTAAAAATATTTCTTTTTCGTGGAATCCCCCTATGTTAACCTTCATAAAAAAATTATGACAGTGAAACAGAGCTTCCATAGGTCAGTTGGTTGCGACGACTGCCTTTGGTGGGAAAGATCTGGATTCGAACCCCTTCCAGGACGTGAAGAACCTTTTCTGAGCTTTTCATATGGAGGTGTGGGGGGAATATTTCTCTCAGAAACTAGGGTCTCATCCCTCAAACTCGCTAGAAGAAAAAACGCATCAGACAATACAGGAATAAGGCTTAACCATTATATTCCATTGCATGATTCTAGAGTATCTCTCTCTCTCTCTCTCTCTCTCTCTCTCTCTTGCATATGTTGCTAGTTTATCGTTTACATCACGATGATACACTCATATCTCCCTCCCTACATACAGACAAAATGAAGTACTGGATAAAGCTGAACCAGAATAAACTGGAGTACAAAATTAAATTAGAATGCGAAGTAAATGGCAATAATTATGGCAAATCCAGAGAAATAACTGCGACCCCATTTAGCATTATTTGTATACGAGAAAAATATCCTTTCTGTACTAGCCGCCAATGCGCATGGAATCTTGGTTTCGCTTTAATTCCTCCAGTTGGGAGGAAGAAAATTGTACGCCACGAACCCACATCATCTTCCGAATGTTTATCACGGTGCAGTGGAGGCTTAGAACAGATTTCTGTAGCGTAGAAGCCTCAGACGTCCGTCGTATTCATGGCCATCTTTAGCCGGAAATTCTCGGGTTTCGGAACAACCGTTGCACTCCTGTGAATAGCGGCACCATCAGCGGTGGCGAGCCGGCAAACTTACTGGGCAGTAACGATATTTTTCCGCCCGGAATCTTAATGCTCCGATCAAGTAATGCCTTTCCGGAGAACCCCCGAGCAGAGAGCGGTCACAAGAACTCACCACAGAGAGAGAGAGAGAGAGAGAGAGAGAGAGAGAGAGAGAGAGAGAGAGAGAGAGAGAGAGAGAGTTTCTACTCCACAAAGTCTGGCGTCCACAAAGAGCACACGGCCACGATCCAGTGGAGCGTGCAGGCCGTGGCTGCCCCGGTCGAACTGCCGTTATTCGGTTGCATAAAAAGCCCATTTGGCAATGGCAATTCCTGGAAGTCCACTATTTGGCCACTGTTGATTTGCTGAAAGCTTGCAATTAATTTCAACGAGACACAAGTCTTGAATCATTTTACCTCCATTTAGGGCCATTTGGAAATGTCGTCGTCAAGGAAAAGCGGAACGCGTTCACTTATCGCTAAGCTTTTGGACTTCTGACTGCGAACTACGGCCGGTCGATGGATGGGGTTGTCAAAGCGGGGATGCTGCAAAGCAGAGATTTTTTATTTTATTTTATTTCGTTCTTTCCCTTTTCCTGGCGTAATTATTCTCTCCCTTTCATGGGCGAGAACGAACAGGAAAAGATAACTTTTGATGTCTAATTTCTATGCCCTGACTTTAGAAGTACTTTCGTACTTATCGTTTATCTGCCTTACATTTATAGATGGTTGGAGAATTAACACACTTCTTCCCAAGAGGATATTTAATTGCTTCTTTGTCTCCAGCGAGAATATTTATGGTTTAAAGCAATAAATGTCTTTATCAATAAACGTTAACAGTGAAATGTAGTAAGGGAGGAAGCCACTCTATTAGGATAACGATATGGGAATAATGCTGTTCTAATTATGGGCGCTAAATGAAGACTAATTAAACGTAACTCTTTCTCTCTCCCTCTCTCTCTCTCTCTTTCTTTCTGTTATTCATTATTGTTATTATCTATGTAAACCAAGAAGTCTGTTTTTAATTTTTTTTTTTTTTTTTCCATTTACAAGTCGTGTTCCTGTCCATTCTTTCGACCCAAAGCCTTTTATTGTTTGTAGTGGGGCTGATACACCTATTTCTTCTACCCTTTTTCATATAAATTAACAAATACTATTCACTAATAATGCAGCGATTACATAAATATTACATTATAAAATTACTATTATCCTTCCTTCCTTCATGTATGAGTAGACCCACAATCTACTGGGCAAACATTCGAAACGAAACATGATTTAATAGGATGATTAATTCTTATTCCGAAATGCCTTATGTCTGTATATTGTGTGTGTGTTCTTCTGGCCAGTTTGCCTGTTTTGAGGGATGTAAAAACCTGACTTTCCGAGAATAAAAATCTTTTACCTCCGTATGACCAGCTAACTCACCTTTTGATTGAAAACACGTGAAAAAGGTTCCTCATGTCACATGACGGGATTCGAACCCAGGTATTTCCAACCAAAGGGGTCGTCTATTTCAACTGAGCTACATTATTATTATACAAATATTAATTGTGTTAGGAGATCATTCTGAAAAGGGATGCAGCCACCGATTAAAAAAGGTTCCCCATCTGTTTGAAATCATGCGTAATTTATTATCGTCAACGTGAGTTTGCTGTTGAAGTATTTATTTTCTGATTAAGGAAACAGACTGCTGTTTAGATAAAAGAATCTTCGTTCCTTGGTCAGCAAAGATCAGAGTTTAAAACTTGTCGTTAACGTGAAGAAATGAAAGTTTTATTTATTTATTTATTTAACTGTCGGCGAGTTATCCAGTCTCACACAGAGGAATTTTTGCAAAAACAAGACAGGAACTTTTTATATTTCTCTGGACAACTTATCTTCCCCCCCTCCCCCGAAAAAAATACACAAACCGGCTGGAAAATACTTACACTTAATATACTTAACGTATACCCTCATGGCTTGAGTTGTTTCTTGCGTAATACTAATCAATCCCAATTTACCTTCATATCTTCCATTTACTGTGATCATTTCCCATGTTATTATATTGGTTACTCATAATCCAATAGAAATTGCAATCCTATTGGTAGTTTTAATTATTTTTGTAGTTTTGTTTCAATGATTCTGTAATTTTTTAGTTCTTCTTTAAGATATTCGTAATGCCAGTTAGGTGTTGAAGGACTTAGTCATTTTGACTCTATCTTGGTCTTCTACTCAATAAGTATTAATGATACCCTTAGGTTCGAAAGACGAAATGCTGAAAACTAGCGTCAACAGTTAGTGGAAGGTTCAATTTCTTCTCTTTTTCCTTTGCAATCTTCGAAAAGTTGTCTTTGTGTACCACAAAAGCAGACATTCGAATGTCTGCTTTTGTGGTACTTCTACTGTCAAAATTGACTAGTATATTTGCTTTTATTCTCACTTAACACACACACACACACACACACACACACACACACACACACACACACACACACACACACACACACACACACACCCTTTTTATATTTCAGTTAGAAATTAGCGAGGCAAGAGGGTCACATGCATCATGTGCGTTGTGTCTGTCAATTGTCCTCGTCCACGTTTGGTGGGACGAAGATGAACCCGATTTTTTGCATTATTTTGTATGTTTGTTTTATATTTTAAAATAAACTTTCATTTATTTCTTTCTTTAGTTAAGCATAGTACAATGTTAGCTGTTCTAGCAGCTATATTTCGCTTTAATTATATTTTCTTCTAATTATCTCTGCCTCATTATCGTATAAACATGATGGATTTTATCGAACTGACAGCTATAACTCAGAACATTTGCTTTTGTTCTTGGAAGAAATATAACAGGGAAGCAAAGGTCATTTATTTCATTAATTATAGCAGTTATGTTTCACGCTGCGGAGATAATGTCGCCTATAACTGTTGGAAACTTTACCTATCCTGTTAGACCACAGCACATTTGCTTCTAGGCTCATTACCCACAATCCCAACTCCACATGTGGCGTGTGTGTTGATTTTTGCAACCAGGATGTACATAATTGTTCTCTATTAGTGATGTTTAAAGGTAATATCACTCTGTGAATAGTTCAGTGTTTCTGTTCGTTACGTTTGGCATGCTGAGGTATCTATTCATACCGGTGAAGAAGTGTACGGAAAAGGTAGCGAAGTGGAAAGGGCATTCACTGCTCACAGATGAAGTCATTCTCAAAATCCCTCATGCTCTTCTGTCTTAGAAGTTAATGTTAATGATTTATAAGGTCATGGAAGCAATGAAAATTGAGACACATTTTACCGTGTAGGTATTCGGAACCGAAATCCTACGGAA
This sequence comes from Typopeltis vanoorti, assembly GCF_054136105.1. NCBI lineage: Eukaryota > Metazoa > Arthropoda > Arachnida > Uropygi > Thelyphonidae > Typopeltis > Typopeltis vanoorti. The sequence goes on from NC_143556.1 coordinate 64,103,019, forward strand.
TAGGTTGGTTACTCCTTATTCCTGGAGGTGTCCTATGTCTGTAGATAAGCGTGTTCACAGGGCCGGTTTTTAGTCGAAAGAGACCAAGATAAAAGTTCTTCATATCACTGACGGGAATCGAACCCAGGTCTTTCCGACCAAAGGGCTTCGTAGGTTCTTCAGTACTACTAAGAAAATAAAATGAGAAATAAAATAAGAAACTTCTCAGAAATCCACAGCAAAATACGAACTTACAAAACACTTCTTTACGTGTAGCACTTTCCTGATGAAGCGAATATTTCATCAGGAATGAGCACAAATGCAGTGAAATTAAAACACTCAACAAACGCGGTTTAAAAATAGATTGTAGGTCATCACGTAGAATTTTGTTTCCTAAAGAATATCGTGGACTGGTTTTATTATCGAATAGCAATGTCATTGGATTTTGCAACCTTCAGAATACATCAGATAACCATTCTTCACGTAATATTAGACTTATACAGTACATCGAGTTCCGTTCCTCCTTCTGCGTACCTCTATAAAATCACATACCCACAGTGTTCGTCATTGAATGTGATGTGCCATTCTCATTTTGAAGATGTTATTTGGTGCTTTTGGCAATATCAAGTATGACCCAAAACATAGCTAGAGTTGTATGTGTTCGGGCGCGCGCGCGCGCGCGCGCGCGTGTGTGTGTGTGTGTGTGTGTGTGTGTGTGTGTGTGTGTGTGTGTGTGTGTGTGTGTGTGTGTGTGTGTGTGTGTGTGTGCGTGCGTGCGTGCGTTACTCCAGTTGAGATTTATTGAGTTTGATCATTTCATAATCAAAAATTCTTGACTTCAACCACGTGACATATCAGATTAAATGTTATTCGTCCTTAGTTTCAAAGTGGAAGGTTAATTTACTGAGAGGTTAATTTTTTTTAGCCTTAGTTTTGGAGAAAAAAAACAGTTTGCAAAGACACCAAATCTGAATAATTTTTGCAATCATCTTGAATGGAGCGAAGTCTGTTAATCATCCTGAACTTTGAGGACTTTCAATAACGAACAATAATCGATGAAAATATGGCCCAAGTCACCTGACACATCATTATCTTCCAGTTGACCAGTCAGTTGGGAATATCACTTGAATATGTCAAAGCATTTGGACATAAGATTTGATGATGACGATATCTGCCTTCTTTTCTTTATTTGAGCAGGAAATCTGTAGCTTCAAACCACACACTCATTTCTTCTTAAGATCTATTATCTTACGACTCTTTTTTTTTTCCTCTTAAAATTGAACTTTGGCTTTGAAGGGAAAACAATTCGACGATGACATCACCATGTCTCAAATAATAATTATAATTATAACCACATTCTATAGTTGACGACGTCAAAACAGGACTTTTGCAAATGTTTTTGACAGATGCGAAGCCAAGGGAGTTCGAAAAGGAGAGCAAGATAGTAGCAAATCAATACTGACAGCTGATAGGGAAAAATAAAATATTGAATCATTTTAATTATACTTGACTGATGTTTGTATTTTTATCGTTTCGTTTTAAATCATTTGCTATAATTTTCGGCTTCTAGAAACTTTTCGAACGTTTTCTTTTAATTGAGCCCACAGTCATTTGCGTTAGTTCCATTTCCGAACTTTTAACTCCTTTAGCAAATCTTATTTAATATTTCTGACCTTTCAGTTTATCTCCCAATCCATCAGTGACATCGTGTATATCAATTAGTCTTAACTAACCACGCGGGCACACACACACTCGATGCTTCCTGAAGTTTCAATCAGTCTCTTGGAATGAGCTAATTGCACAATAAACTAACAAAGCATCGCCTTCACCTGTCGAAGGAAACTAGGGTGCATCCGCGTCCACTTACCTGGGAAACTGAGACATCTCACCACTGAAGTTTATCCATTCCGGCTGCACTCCTGCCGGGGTAGGTGGGAATTGGGGAGGACTCACTGGAAGCATCACCAGCAAGGAGAGTTCCCATAATTGTGTTTATGAGTTGACTTCTGTACATTCCCCAGTCGAGAAACCTGCGGTCCCCTGTCTGAAAATGTTGGGGGAGCGGCTTGAATCTCTCAATTAGTCCACAGTACTTCGTGCCGGAAGCAAGAACTTCGAGAAAACGAACCGCATCGAAGTGGAATTTCTCCCCCGTCCCCCCTTCATACCCCCCCCTCCGAATGCTACCATGAATTATTAACCAAGCTGCTATTAGCTGTTAGTCGCTTCTTTCATTATTTCAAGCTTCGTTAGCGTGCATATGAATACGAAAGCAAGTCTGCGGCAGCTTCTTTCCGCCCCGTTACGACGCATCCTGTCCTGATGAAACATTCATGGGCGCAGGAATCCACGACGGGCGGTAGCCAGTCTCTGACATTCCGGCTGACCTAACAGTCGACGAAATGCTGCGTTTCCCCCTCCCCCCCCCTTCGAGTGACTTCTAGACAGGAAGCAGCAGCTATGGAGACGCAGGATTGGTCTTAGAATGAACGCTATGGCTTCCGCTGCTTCACTACACAGTTGCTGATTTTTATATTTATTACTTGGAAGAGCCACCGCAAGGATGGCGCCACCGGGAATTCGTTCGTAGATTAACGTGGAAGAGCCCGTTACACCAAAGGCACGGTTTACAGATGCACATAAAATTAAGACACACACACACACACACATACACACACACATACACACTTGTTCGTGCAATTGTTTCAATGGCGCACGACGATCTCCGCAAAGCCGTAATCATTTCACTGACGTTGTCGCGAAAGTATTAAAAAAATGCCAGTGTTACACACCATCGTTCCGAATACTACATAAGAATTCGTAGACAACTTTCAATACTTTGCCTAAATACTGTAGCGAATGAAGTATTTACTATCAAACAGTTACCGAGCGAAAGAAATTAGCATTTTTTTAATTTCTAATTCTCTTCAATTCTACTTAAAATTTCATAGAAAAGATTAAAAAAAAATTCAGACTTGTGAAATCTTAAGTACGATGTCTCTTTGACTGTTTATTTCCTTTACTTCTTCGAGAGAAGACTACAAATTAAGATTTTATAAGCCTTAAATTCTCGGGTCTCCAACTCCCTAACGAAGACAAGATCTCTGATTAATCTATAGTAATATATATCCAAAGTATCTTTTCTTCAAGTATAATTTATTAGTCACCTATCAAAGAAATTTCTAACTTAAGCTCCTTTCAATTATTATTATTTTTTTTTTTTTTTAATGTGAATCCCACCAGTAACAGAGTGGAAACCTATAGCACTTTGGTGCCGTAATCGAGCTGAGGGTTAGATAAATAGCTCGGCGAGTCCTATAGCGAGTATTGTATTCTTTCCAGCCAATCTCAATCTCCAATGATTAGGGATGGTAGTCTTACACCGTTGATGAATATCACTTAAAGACATTTATATTACGGTAGGAGTTGAACTCACTGGCATAAATAATTAAGAAGCTGACACTTTAAAAGAGCTCTTCTAAACACATCAATCTACCAAGTTCGTAGTTTCCTTTTGGGTCTTTTTGTGGATCAGAAAATGGTGGATCAGGAACTACAAGAGGATGTAGAGTAATACGTAGCTTTGTCTAAATATGAAATAGCGTTGTCTAATTTTTTTTTTTTTTTTACACTTCATAACCAATTGCGGACTGCTCGTAGAATTCTGCAATCTTATCAGATGTCTGTTTTGCAAGAAACTTAAACAGATTCTTTCCAACAAAAATGTGCACATACTCTGGCAATCAAAATCATCACCTCAATGAAGATCTTGTTGAACTGTGTAATGCAATAGTTGAGACACTGAATGCGATACTTACTGTGTCCTCTTCCTCGTCCAATCCCCATCACTAAGTTTGAATCACGATTTCTCCGAAAGATAGGAGGGGAAAGGCAGCGGCTCCTGCCTATTACCAATTGAAAATTGTAAATATTTTGTGTTATTTTAGGCTTTTTATTAGTCGAATTTTAATATGTACCCTCAGGCGCGTTTATGGGATACAATAATAGTACTACATGAAAACGTTACATCATTACTAACGTCTTATCAATACCCCCCCCCCCCAAACCTCCAAGTTAATCTGTTATCTGTCAGAACTCCAATATAATCAGATCTTATATTTTAGTCTTCCGAGGTACTTGATCCACTTAGATCTTGTGTTTGTTATATATCATAGCTTGGCTAAGCTTAGTGAATCCGGTTCTACAGACCAAATATAGATCAAAAATAAATAAATAGGGTTTTGTCTTACACTAAGAGATGAAATTTATCTGTCATCTGAAGGATTAAACAAAGATCGGTACCACAGTCGAATTTAAAGAAGCAGTTCTTCGAATGGACAGTCCAAAAGAACAACGAAGGATGTTGAAAAATAAACGTGGATTGGATTTAAGAAAATATTAATATAATTTTAAGAAATAACAAGAATCCGTATCACCAACAAATACGAACCTGAAAAATTCATTTCTTAAACTCACATTACAGAAATTTGCCTAAACAGCGCTTAAAAACCTAAATTCCTTGGAAAGGGAAGAGACATTTATACCCAGTGTTCCTTGCTTCGAGTTCATTTTCTCATTCCAACTTATTTATCTGGCTTGCGACACTCGATTGTACCCCGATGTAGAAAGAAGTTGTCTCTCCATTCTTTGTTTTCTGGATACTCCACTTTCTGTTGACTCATTAATCTCCTTGCTCAACTGTAATGTCGACATATCGGTGCATTGAGCGACACATCAGAGCATTAAAGTCTCGCGACCTTATTACTGAGCGTAATAAAGTTGCCAGAGATGACTATTATATCCCGGAAAAACATGTCTCGTGCAATAACACCACACAAAAACAGTCTCTCGGAATGGATCGTTTTGTACAACAACGTAAGAGATATGAACGTGATTTCTAACAATCCAAACTTCCGATTAAGCTTCGAGTACCGACATAATTTGTAAGACATCACCGCGTACTAATAGTTTTCTCTGAAGAATATCGGGGAAAGTTAATTCTAAAGATTTTTATAATATTTACACATATCAGAATGGCTTTGCTATCTACCGATGCATTTACTGCAATGACTTCATTTAAACTGAGTGTCTCTACTGCAGACTACTTTTCAAATCATTTGGTTAAGGATATACTGGGACTGTTGTTAAAATCTTAACCCCCCCCCACGCCCCAATTTATACCAGAAACTTTAACGACTGCTTTCATAAACATACCAATATGTAAAGAAATGTAATTTTTTTTTTCTGTTTAGTTGTCTAAAGTTTATCATTTTTAATATTAACATAGGAAATCATACAGAGAAGATCCTTTTCTTCTTTCAAAACTACTACAGAGCAGCCGAACAGGACAAATCGCAATTGCAAAGATGCATTACTCATCTTATCACCTTAGTTGCCAAATGTATTCGTAAACAATTTGCTGAGAAGATAAATTCTAAAGTAACGTTATCGAAGAACATTGGTTATAATTATCCAGTAATCGCAAAAACAATTAGTAACAATAAAATATGTTAAGAAATTGAAAACAAATTAAAAATAATAGTAAATTATTAAATATTTCTGAAATAATACGTAATTGTTATCTCTTTTATTTTAAAATATTTAAAACTTCAAGATTTAAAATACACCTTTAAGTTTTGAATATCATATTCTTTTTTAAATTAATGTGTTAATTTTATTTATCTTACTGGAACTGAAGGATTGGGTACGGAATCAATCGACCGTGAGATGCAGTGATTGATTCGTTTAATCCAATACCCTTGGAGGGTAATGGATGGCAATGCTGTAGCCAATGAAGTTCTAACTGAGGCTCGGCTATTGCTGTTACCCTCCTGCCATGATCAGAGCTTTAATAGCTCAATAACACCTTATCCCTACACTGTCCTCTACAGATAACGGGGAAGATGAAAAGCATTCTTGCTTCGCCCCTTTAAGCCAGTCCTTATAAGGACTATTTATCTTACTGAGTTATATTGGAGGTCGCTAGTGAGTTTTCACTGATACGGTTGTGAACTTTCTTCTCTGTAGAACGTGGTAATTAAATATGATGGTTTTGAAGTGTAGCTGCTAGATTAACTAGCAGAGACGCGTTTAAAGTCATTAACTTGCGGATTATACTGTATTTAAGAACATCAGCAAAGGTAAGTTAACGGTAATTGCAACGAGGGCGATTCGTTAGGCCTAACAGCCGATAGAATCGCCATTGTTAGCATATCTATTCCAGATACATTTACTTGCGTTTATACGCAAACTGTCAATAATGAATGTGTCAGATTTGGACGCCCTCACAGATTCGCTGGATGAAGAGCCAGCACTCATACTTGTAAATAAACTTCAAAGGAAATTTAAGCTCAAATGGCCATCAAACTTGATAGATCCTGATACAATTATAGACTCTCTAGATAAAGGATTGGCTTTCAGCTTCATAAAGAAACTCCTTAAGAAGTTCGAGCGTGAATGGCCCAGCTTCCTGAATCTTTACTCTTCACCTGAGACTGACGATGATCAAAATGAAGACACTCCTCAAATGGAGGAAAATTTAAATCCAGTCACCTCTGACTCTACTCATTCAGATCAAGGAGAGAGGCACGTGCGTAAAAAACGCAAAACTCTCGCCTCGGAGTCAGCAAACGAAAATGGCATGGATGAAGATGCCTCCAACATAGATTCCTCTGCCTCCACCAATGAAAAGGTGCCTCCAGTTATTCTTAGGGAAAAACAGAGATGGACAGCCCTAAGAACCACCATGGCCAACCTGCAAAGAAATTAAATCAGTTATTAAGTTCACAGGGTGGAAAATCTCATTTACCTCTCTCTCTATCTCTATCTCCATCCCCCCCCCCTCGTTTAGTGTTGCGTTATTGAAAAGATTTAATTTCGTAGGCGTGACCTCCGTAGCCTGCTGGTGCCATCTGTTCAATGCTGTTATGTGATGAACACCGCGACACATAATTCTCAGAACTTTGACACCACAGGGGTACGTCCGGAGGATATGTCTGGTGAAAGGACAAATTGTCAGAGCTCTCTGTACATCCAAAACTTTGATGATGATTCTCTTTTGATTGCAGTTGCACATTCACCTAAGTGTTGGATAAAAGAATGTAAAGTGGAATGATTGTGCGAAATTTTTACTCAGTGTTGTTAAAGAAGAAATACGAGAAGTACACTCAGTTACTACCTTAGGAAGACCCTCCCTCCTCAATACACACACACATACACACGCTTCCCTGATTGGCTCTCATTGATTGTAATATTTCCATGTATTTATTTACAACTGTATGGTATTCCTAATATCGCAGACATCGAGTAATAATTCAAAAGGCATTTCTGAAAGAAGAAGGTGACAATATCACAGTTTTAAAGAAGGTGTCTGCAAAATATACTCTATTCGATCATAAAATAAATGAAGAAATTATGAAAGAATTAAATCAGGAATCATTAATAGAAAAAATTAAAAAATATAAACATAAATGGATGAAACACTTTGAAAGAATGAAAACAGAAAGATTGTCAAAACAAGCCTTAAATTACAAACCATTAGGGAAAAGAAAACCAGGACGTCCTTTTAAGAGATTCAACGATGACTTCTAAGGCCGGAACAGACTATTCTAGGCCTAAATCCTTGAAAAGCATGATGATGAAAGAAGGGGTGGGGGATGTCACAAGAACAACTGCCAAAAAACACGTTTGGCTTTCCAAAAAGCTAATCTAGTCTCAGTGTAATAATAGCATTAACGGACTTATGAAGAATGATTAGCAAAATAAAGGTTGACTAAATCGCAAGACGCGCAAGACGTTGCTGACTATAAGGGCGAAGCAAAATGCTTTTTTATTCCCTGCTATCTGATAAGGATTACTGTGTGAGGAAAAGTTTATGAGCTAAGAGCTCTGCCTGAGTGGGTGCGATTCAGAGATCTTCATTTGGAAGTAGGATGGCCTTCGGTCTCCTATATTTTGAGAAGTCTGTTTCATCATAATTTGCTGCTTGTTGCACTAATTCATTTGGATGTGAAGAGGACACTGAGAAGAACTTCACTGCTGAAGACTGCAGGAAAGAATAGATGTAGGGGATATTTGTATCCCGGTGAAGTTGGACATTTCTGACGTACCATGGTGCGTTTAATATCATGCGGAGACATTTGTTTTGCACTTTCTGTAGTTTGAGGATATTTGTACTTGAGGTGTGACTCCAGGCTGGGGATGCGTAAGTGATAATGGGTCGAATCAACAGTTGATAAAGGAGCAGTTTTATTTTGGTATCCAGCTTGCTATTCCTATTGATAAGAGGGTAAAGCTGTGCAATGACTCTTGATGCTTTTGAACATGAGGCTTTTATATGTGAACTGAAAGTTAGTTTTCTGTCCAGCAGTACACCCAGATATTTGGCTTCTGCTTTCCAGGGAATCTTGGTATTAAATAGGAAGATATCATCTTTGGGGAGTATTGAGTTTTTAGTGAAGAGCATGGCAATACTCTTCTGAGGGTTTACTTGCAGTCTCCATTCCGAGAACCAGTGCTCTAATCTCTGCAGATTTTCTTGCAGTTTCTTGGTGACAAGGTGCGGTTTAATAGATCTGGCTAGTATAGCTGTGTCGTCTGCGTATAGGGCAATGATGGATGACATTGGATTGTGCGGAATGTCCGCCATGTAAATCGTGAAAAGTATCGGTGCCAGAAGGGACCCTTGAGGAACTCCTGCCAAGCTGCGTCGTTGGGTAGATAATATATCATTTAGTTTGACTTGCATTCGTCTGTCACTAAGAAATGACTTTATAATTTGAACTAGATCTGATGGAATGCCAGCTAAAATCAACTTGTATAGTAGTCCAAAGTGCCATAACTTGTCAAACGCCTTCTCTAAATCAAGAAAAACTGCCCCGGTGTATTGATGCCAATTATAACTTGTGATAATGAATTCTATTAGTCTGTGAATTTGTTGGGTGGTACTGTGAAATTGGCGAAAACCAAACTGTTCTGAAGGAAGGATGTTTAATTTTTTTACTGAAAGTTGAATTCTGGAAAGGATAGCTTTTTCTGCTATTTTGCCCAGATTAGATATCAGACTTATGGGACGATAACTTTGAGGCTGCTGAGGATCCTTGCCTGGTTTGTATATAGGAACTACGTCTGCCAACTTCCATGCAGAGGGGAAGTACTTAAACCTGAACATAGCATTTATTATTGTTGTGAGATATACGATGGCCTTTCGGGGTAGCAGTTTAATAACTTTGTTGGAGATGCCGTCAGGCCCTGGAGCTTTTTTATTCTTTAAATTCTTTATAATGTCATAAATTTCAGCTGGGGAAATAGGTGTGAGTTGGCTGGTACAGATATCAGGCCGTTTTAACACGTGTCTGACGTGGCGGTGGACTTTGTAAATATGATTGAAATTTAGATTATTGTATGAAGGGCTACACTGTTTTTCTAAATTTTTAGCTATACTTTCGGCTTTTTCTGCATCTGTGTAAACAATGTTCAGGTCAGATTTGAGAGGAGGAAGAGATTTATTTTTGGGTTGACTAAATCCAATTCTAGACCAGAAAGTGAATTTTGAATATATAAAATACAGAATGGTGTATACTGTTAACCTCTAATAATAATTAACTATAAATTAATATCCGTTAAAATTAGAGTACTCTAAAATAAACAGATTTTCAGCTATAGTTTTATAAAAATTGCTAATAAATAAAGAGTGCTAAAACGAAAAAAAAGTTTGATTTCAACATTGCATTTTTGGCAGGACTGGTATGCTCACATTTAAGAGCAATTTCAAAGCATTCCTGCCCCTATATTTTACATAAATTGCTTTCGGTGTCCATAGTAACTATGTAAATAGTAGTATGTTGAACAGAGCTCATATTTTAAAGTAGAAAACTAAAGTTTTCGCTGTAGTGAACGAAAGGAAAGTTGATTCGCTCAAGAGAGACACCTGACGTCAACTCCAAGAAGTGTTCTAAATATTTCCCGGACCTCGTAACGTTGAAGAGTGGCAGGTATTGAGCGTTATGTGAACTTGAAAGCCCAGTTTTGTCAAACAGTTAAAATTTTACACTGGCTAATGCAAGGTACAATAGCAAAAGTAATTTGTTAGCGAAGGCGCCGAACTGTCAGGGGTTTCAACGACAGTGTTCAAGTGGAACATAGTGGAAGTGTTTACAACACCATTTTAACTGGCAACCATCGAATCATGAAAACAGAAGGCCTTTTGGGGAAACTTTGCTGTTCATTAAGGTTCGGGGCAATGACTTAATATCGGACAGCTTCGTACTACTAGAGAAGTGGAATTCATTTGAAAATTGGTAGGAATCGAAAAGCAAAATCATTACTACTAAGATGTTTGTAATTGCTGTGTAAACATATTGTTTTGCCAAGAAATTCTCAATATCAGTTTTCTTTCTATATTTACTATCAAGTTCCAGTTTTAGCTATCTAGTGGAGTTACAGGAGACTAAATTTCTTGTACACGAAATCGAAATACTTTCTTAATCGTCGAATATGTGTGTATTATGGAAAAATCAATATTGATTCGTCATTCTAACACCTTGACATATACAAAAACCAATGAACAGAGCATCGCTTTCTTACCATAACTGCTCGTAAACTTTTGCAATCGACGAAAACACGAATCTATCAATGCATCATGGAATATAATGTGAATTAATTGATTACTATACAATGACCGCAAAACAATTATACAGCATTAACCTACTTCTGGAGAAAAGAATTATCCTAAATAAATAGAAATAGCAGAAATTAAATTAAAGATCTAATTAATATTTATAGGAGACCAACCAATATATACATATATTGATCCAATATATACATATACATGTATATATAATTTATCCTTAGTAAGCATGGTTACTGATCTGGTAATTTATCCTAGATTAGTCATTCCTTATATTCTTATGAGGAGTATAAAGGGGCAAAGCAAGAATGCTTTTCATCTTCCCCGTTATCCGTAGAGGACAATGTAAGGATAAGGTGTTATTGAGTTATATAAAGCTCTGATCATGGCAGGAAGGTAACAACAATAGCCAAGCCTCAGTTAGAACTTCATTGGCTACAGCATTTCCATCCATTACCCTCCAAGGGTATTAATATTAATATTAATCACCTCATCTCACAAAAGCTGCACTAATAAGTCCTTATAAGGACTGGCTTAAAGGGGCGAAGCAAGAATGCTTTTCATCTTCCCCGTTATCTGTAGAGGACAGTGTAGGGATAAGGTGTTATTGAGCAATTAAAGCTCTGATCATGGCAGGAAGGTAACAGCAATAGCCTAGCCTCAGTTAGAGCTTCACTGGCTTCCTTCAGTGAAGATTGAATGAACCTTGACTGATTCATTCAATCCAATACCCTTGGATGGTAAGAATCAGTCACCGCATCTCACAGTCGATTGATTTATTCCTGCACTAATAAAGTCCTTATAGGACTTTATTAGTGCAGGAATAAATCAATCGACTGTGAGATGCGGCACTAATGAAACTGCGCCATCTCTATTATTATTATAAATCTATATTAAAAAATAAAAGGTGTTTTTAAAATTTCATTAATAACTTTAAAATATTTAATTTTTCTTTAAAGTTTTCATTCTTTTGTTTAATATATAATCTACTTTATTATTATATGCACAATAAAAATTAGTTTGTCCATTTTTAAACAGCAAAAACCTGTGTGTTGTCAGGAAGGGAAAACTTCTATATTCGACACTAGCTAGTCTATCATTTAAATCAAATGTCCTTATAAGGTTCTTTACATCCTAGACGAGATTCGTACTTCGATTTTTCCAATGGAAGTATTCGTTTCGAGGTGTTTTAAACGACTACAATACGATGCTGCATCTTCTAAATGCGATTAATATTAATACATAACTTACAGATAATTAATTTCTTTTCTCTTTATAGCGATTGGGTTTTATGATTAGTACATTAGCAGTTTAATTCTTGTTAGGCTGTTAGAGGGAGCTGACAGCAACGTCAAAAGTAATAGATCCTTTTATCCAACTCAGAAACAGCAAATCAATTGGAGGTGTGTGAAGTGAGTCGTGGAAGGCATCCATCGGTTTAAAATATTTATATTGAAGTATTTCAATCACTGTCGTTGCTTTTGTATACGCTGATATACACATATTCGTTTATTATCAAGTATATTTGATGAATACGACTTATTTTTGAATTAATAAATTATTTCTTCGCATATTGTTCTGTTATTATTATTCTATATTCGCTAGTATATTTAAAATCGTTATTTTCTTTGACAAATATCCTAAAATGCACTCGCAACTGTGATTTGGTAACTTTTAAGCTCACAGTGAATGCGAAACTTCAGAAAAGTAAATACTAGAAATATTATTATTTCCAGTATTTTTGCTACAACAGGAATATAACAATACTTTACCTTCATATTTCTGTCATTTTTCACTGTTAATTATGTTTTATTTGATAGTTTGGAAGGGGATTTTATAGCTGCGGGAACCATCTCTCATTATAGTATAAAAATCAATGGGAAATCTTGCTTATTTAAGAAACTTTTACAATGGCGTATCCCTTTCGTCAACCAGGACCTGCCTGCCCGTACTAGTCCTTACGATTCTGTTTAAATTTAAATAACAATGTCATGATTATTAGTCATTTGCGAGCATCGGAGATATTTCCTGTAGCGCAAATTGTTCGTACGATGACTTGAAATAGGACTGTTGAGTTCTAACTTCACAAAATATAATTCATTGTATAAATAAGTTATGAAAAATGACTAGGGACCGCAATCCCTGCCGCCTCTAGTGCAAACTTCACAGAAGTTTAGCTCCACCCCCCCCCTTGTCTGTAAAGTCAATCAGTCCCAATCACATAGAGGTAAAGTTGACAAAGTGACAATTAATGTATTTGATAATTAATACTATGTAATAGATATCGAGAATGTTCATTAACCCGTATAGTAGGAAGATAATACACTAATATTGAAAAAAAAAGTAAGAAATATAAGCAACTTATTAAACCCCTGTATAGTTTTAAAATCGTCATCCTTTCAGGGTATTTTAGGCATTGTGGCTTGTTCCAGTCTTATTCCATCTTTTCCTTAGTCGCCTCTAACTTCTATGTCCTCTAAATGAGTAGTATTGAAGTAATTTGTTTTGAGTAGTATCGAATCGTCCATTTTTTCAATATGTTCGATTCACTTCTTTCTTCATTTGTGTATGGTATACATCATTAGAGTTCATCTTCACATTTTTGCTATGATTATTTGGTCATCTACAAACAAAGAGTATGAAGTATATTATTTTAAGTATACAGAGTATTAAATATATATTTTTTTGTTTAATTTCTTTACTGTTTGACCTGTGTTCATATTAATTAATAGTAGTAATTAGGCACCCTTGATGAACTCATCTCACTATACAAGGTGAATCCCCCCCTCCACAAAATCGCACCTAATCCTTTTTTTTTATTAACCATAAAACAACAACAAAAAAAAAGAATGTATGAACACACTGAATCAGGATATTTTTGCATTCCCCCCCCCAGAATATTAGTAGATTTCAAGGATTTACCATAACTTGATGACATCACAATATTATACATGTTTTACAAGCCCAACTGCTCAGAACCGAAAGCTTTTTTTTTTTCAATCAAAACTCAAATGAAGGTGATGAGAAGAGATTTTTCCCAGGTTAAACAGACACACATGCAGTTGGCCAATAAAACACTTTGATGCCTCATTACTTCATTATTTCAGTGCTAATTATAAATAAAAAGTGGAATGAAATGAAATAAATATGTTTTGCTTTCATATTTGAAGTCAAAAATCCTTTATTTTGAATAGACAGGAATAGTCTAAGTGTAGCCTTCAATATTGTAAATACTTTCACAATTTCGTTCTACCCAGAAGGTCAGCCCTGCGTAACTCAGTCGGTATCTTCGTTATCCTCCAGTTTTTCTTCCATCAGAAGAGGTAAACTGGAAAGAAGAAGAACATAAACACGATACATTGGCTTCATTAGCCTTAATTACTTCTGACTTATTTCACACCCTGCCAACAGTAGAATATCCACGTACTCTCTTGACATCAGCTGTCGCGCAGCTAATAACAACCTCACAGTGCTCATGAGCGACGTCTTATGAAATAGTACATCAGAAACTGGTGGAAATCACCACCAATAACGCTTCTGTTCGTTCATCCATATCGTCTAATTGCTGTTCAAAAACAGGACTACTGGAATTTCCCCCATTCGGCTTCCCAGTGATTTTTTTGTGAAATTTAAAGTAGCACTGAAGGGTTTGTTAGTTGGTTGTTTTGAACTTACGGTTGAAGCATCTAAGTCTATGGGGCCAGTGTATTATGTCTATAAATTGCAGTGTATGTTAATTCTTCTAACCTTAGACAGCATTCGAACTCAGGTCTTTACACCCAAAGATCTTCGTCGAAACCAACGGATTTCATGATGACACTGCGATCTTGAAAGAACGCAGCCTACATTTTGAGATTGCCAAAGAAGACTCAGAGGAAAAATCATTCAATTCTGTTGATATAATCTTGCAATGGAAGTTTTTTCAAAGGAAGCAATAATACTAAAAACTGTTAAATTATCCTTGAAATAGCATATTTTATTTCTTCGCTTCCTTATTTTCTTCACACGTTTGCAATAATTTTATTTGCATTATCGAAACACGTTTGAAATCAGAAAAAGTATATTTTTTGGTCATTGACACTCCTTATCTTAATTAGCGTACTTATCTAAACTAACTGAGCGAGAACGAAAGTAGAAGAAAATATAGCCTTGACAAATTGAAAATTACCGTACTTGTTTTACTCTCTGGACCCGATTGACAGGTTATCAACCTGTCAATCGTAGAGGCATTTATCAAGGGGTGCTTGCGGCCTTATAAATTTTATCATTAATATCAGTTTATGAGGACAAAAATACACAAAATTGCATGTTAAACTTTATTTCGAGGTTTCATTACCCGAAGATAATTACTACTGTAAGGGCTGAAGGTTTTTTCCTCATTCGTTGTCTACGTCAGAAATATCTGCTCTGCCATAATAGCAACCGAACGTTTAAACACTAGAATTAAAATCACTATTGAAGGTATGACATCATATTCCGAGTAAAAAGTTACAGGAAAAATAGTTTCTATACATCTTTCTATTTTTTTTTTTTATTAAATTTTCTCAATGATATCTTTCCTATTTGCAGAGATTCCACATTGAAA
Organism: Typopeltis vanoorti; assembly: GCF_054136105.1. Taxonomy (NCBI): domain Eukaryota; kingdom Metazoa; phylum Arthropoda; class Arachnida; order Uropygi; family Thelyphonidae; genus Typopeltis; species Typopeltis vanoorti. The sequence goes on from NC_143556.1 coordinate 64,118,210, forward strand.
TTTTGGAATAACTTGTGCCCCTAATTATACGCTACAGTTTCATCTTCGATATGAAAATTTATGGAAAAGAAAATCTAGGTTCAACCTGATGCGTGTACAGTTTCAAGGAAGATTTGATAATAATAATAATAATAATATAGCGAAAAATCCTAAATAACTAGATGAAATTTATGATTATATGTGAGCATGTGATAGAAGACGTGTTAGCCGTTAGAATTCATAAACATATACGAGAATTATATGTACTATTTCTATATCTATTTCTAAATGTGAACGTTCCTTATCATGCATGAGATTACATGATAGTTCTTCTACTATTCTTCCCCCGCCCCCAAGTAATTTATAGATGAATATTTCTCTTCTCTTTTTATGTTCATGGTTATATTGCATGTATTATTGCCTCCTGAAAGATGTGCCAGAGTATTGCAACATTAGTTGGAATGCCCTGGTTGCCATCCACAGTTGCTTCGACCAGACCAATCACACCAAGCCTGTAATAGTAGAACTTTTTAATAGTAAAGATTATATCAATAATTTTTCTTCTCTAGTGAGCTAAATACTCGACAACATTTTAAAAATCACATGATCACACTTTTTTTCTTTCTTTCTCCTGTTACACTTTTATTCTGAAATTGTATATTTATCTCGAAATGATGGCGTCTTTTTGTTGTAGTCATTTATATGAATCCACCCACGAAAGGGGTTGAAAACCCAACATATATTTAAATACTCTGGGTAGGATAAGGATTAGGTAACTTTACTCATTTCCACTTGTTGTAGAAACTTAAACATGGAATATTTTTAAGTCACTTCATGAAGACCTTTAATGAGCTGAGCGATGGTCTCCTACCGAGCGATAAAACTCATCTCCAACCTGACGAATTGTCTCAAGAGTTGTTTATATTATTCGCCTGTTATTTGTGTTTTTGGTTTATGGAGTAAGTGACTACAATTTATAAATCCTAATTAATAAAAAAAAAGTCTCAAAGCCATAAACACATAGTTACGTATGAAAATATATAACTTTCAAATATGAACTTGTGATGGAAATGGGTTTTTTCTGCTTGTGCTCTGACGAGAAGCAAAAGTACGCAAAAGTATCAGCGCTGCAGGCACCTCTAATCCTGAGTCCGAGTGTAAAGAGGATCTACGAGCTCCTGGGCAGAATTCGTGTCTTTAGAATAGTGTAATACTAAAGCGGAGGTGCTTGAAATGTTTCAAAATTTCAAGCATTGCCTACTTGGGTTAAAATGATGGAATTTATTATTCTTCCTTTTAATAAGTTTAATGTTAGATTCAAGACTTTTAAGCTATTTTCTTCACAAAAATTAATTACCGTTAATTTTAGAAATATTAACCCTTCCTGGTTGGCCGAGTGGTTAGCGTATCTGCTCTCTAGCCAAAAGGCTACGGGTTCGAATCCCGCCGTGGCATGGACTTTTGTGATTGGCTGTGGAAATACTGGTGGGCGGTAGATGTAGTTGTGGTTCGTTGTAGATGGTGGATTGAGTGACGGAGACAGAGTTGTAGAGTAGATTCCTTCCCTCGATGAGTCTTTGGACTCCCTGGAGGTGTCATAATAATAATAAATTGCCAAAGGACTATTATGACATGATCCAAAAGGTTATAAGGAGATGTCACTTCATCTTCGTATAACCTTTTTAATCTTTTGGTGGTTTAATTATGTACTTTTGAGAAAGATCTTAAAAGCCTTCAATCCCTTCATTCCTATTAGATTCGTATGAATAAATCAAGGTCATTGTTTGGCGACCATAGCGACTCAGCAGAGAATAAACTGTATTGTCAAATTTGATTTTTGATAGGCTTCCGCATATTTACAATACGGTTTTTCACCAAAATAAAAATTAAAAAAAAAAATACTATTTTATCAAGCACAAATTTATCTCCAAAAATATGTTGATTTCCAAATTCTGCTTCCTCTTTTGCCATCTTATTTAAACCATCATCAGTAAAACCCTGTCACTGACTAATCATTCCCCTAAACATATAAAATGACTACCAGCTTTCGAACTCCCCTAGCAACGAACATGTTAGTGCGCTGTGCTCATGACTGGAATAATCAACATCAGTAGATCGTACAATCACACGGCCTGGCGACTCTTGATAGCCCTCTATGAGTAGAAATTATATCGGTTGCACAATCCCTTACAGCGAGCACACACACACACACACACACACACACACACACACACACACACACACTGTCGGTCATTACCTTATACATGCTCTTTTGCGATTAGCCAACTGGATGGACGACTGGGGGAAAAGGTACTGTGTTCAGATGAATCTGGCACAGCTATTAATCTAGTAATATAGCGGTTACCATGACAACAGTAAAGAATCTGTTGCTGATGTGCATGTGGTATTATCTTGAATAGTGCTTATTCTTTTATTCATATGTTTAAGCGCCGGTGTGCGCGTCTACTAAGATGTCAGTATTGCACTCCTGTCGCCTACTTCGACGACACTAATCCATGACAATCTTTTGTGTTCCAGGACGAAGTGGAAGCGTCAGACTGCGGTTGGACTAGAACTTCTCGCCGAAGCAGGGAATTATGCGGCGGTGCAACGCATGATTCAATCCTCCCCGTACTGGCTCAGTCATTATGCCAGTGTGTCGGCACATGCGTCGTTGGGCTCTGTCACGGGACTTGATCTTTACTATCGTCAGAATGCAGCGGCGACAGGGGGTATGCAAAGGCCCATGTTTTCCAATTCTCTTTTTAATTCTTCCGTCGTCCAACATGGCGGAGTCCTCTCTTCGCCAGATTTCTTTGGTAGTGTTCAACCTCGAGCTTAAAATGTGACCCATTTCTAAGTTACAATTTTTTTTTTTTTTCACCAAAAGAAACTTGAAAGATTTACGGAAATGTTATGAGGTCACAAATGACATACAGACTGGACTAAACTACAGACTGAATTCAACTGGCCACGTGATCAAATTTTATGTGTGTATATATATATTTGTATGTGTCTGTATGAGAGAGAGAGAGAGAGAGAGAGAGGATGTTACTGCTAATTACATGGAATAAACGGAAGTGGCGACACCTGGCGGCTGTTTTACGATCGGCAGAAATGGCTTACAACTACTATTATTCTCTAAAAAGAAAAAAAAAATTAAAAAAACATTAAAAAATTGCAATAGTAGCTGAGACTTCATATGTTAGAACAAAGAAAGTCATGTGAGCTCTTCTTTCAGAGATACTGAGAATCACAATGTTCATTTAATGAAAAAAAAAATTTCATGTAACGGACAATCATACTAACTACCATAGTTCCTAACAGCCATCCATTGTTTTGGACATTAAGAATCTCTCTCTCTTTCTCTCTATTGTTTAATTAAATAACCGAAACAAAATAACGGGAGAATTAGTTGATCCCTCCAATGATGCTGGACTGTATATGAATACAACAGTTATTAATTTAAGAGTGTTTTCAAATCATTGCTATTGTATGTCTCCTGCGACAACCTGGACAAGTCATGCCACGCGAAGAAAGAAAGAAAAAAAGAGTGCAGAATGATACACAAAAACAACTATTTGCAGCCTCTCTAATTCATTTGAAACTTAGAGTTGCGCGCACAAATGTAAAAATTATTGTACAATAAATGATTTATTGTTATATTATTGTGTCCTGTGATAATTTCTTACATAAAAAGAGATATTTTTGTTATATAAAAAGAGTTAAATTGTTTTAATAATGTACAATATCTTAAGGATTTGATAATGTTTAATATCTTGATAGGATATAACTTCCTAAAATGAGTTGAGGTTTTTTTGCTTCGTCTGATATATATTTTTGTAATTCACCTCTGGCTCATACTATCCACGTTTTCTTGGGGTAATTTATATTTTGCAAAAGCAAGATTAAAGGTTCAATTTTAGTCACTAGAGAACCTCTCAATTATTTTTTTTTTCCTGTTGGTTTCAGAATTCCTTGATCTTTGAAGCAACTAAGTAGATTATTATTTCCGAAAGAAACTGAGTTGCTGGCTTGAAATTTCAACAACTCATACTAAATTTTTACTGACGTATTATCTTCTTATAATACGTCAGTAAAATAGACGGCAAAATGTATATAAATACATACAAATTAATATTACTAGGATTAGGAACATCAGTGTTCCGTCTAGAAATACTAGACGGGGAAAACTGATGTTCCTATGATGGAAAAACAGTCTAGAAACTATTATTATTATTATTATTATTATTATTATTAGACTGCTTTGATCATGAAAATTAGAGACTAATGCCTACCGGCTTCATAAAAAAAGTTACGGGAAAAAATCGGGAATTTTTTAGCATATGCACTTCTTGCCTTTTGAATCCTTATGTCAACATCTCTAGTTCTACAGATAAAACACTGCCGAGATATGTAAAATGCGAAAAAGTTTCGATTTTTTCATTTTTAGTTGCATTTCGTGCCCTGTTGTTTACATTATTCTCATTTCTTTTTTTTTTTCAAACCAACTTTCAGTGATTCTTCTTGTAATGTGGTTCGTTTGTTTTGGATATCTGTATGTGTGTGTGTGAGCAATTAGACATACATCATCTGCATAGTCTATCACCTAAAGTTTTATTTAAGAGTTCTGTGATATTCATTTGGCATATTTCTTGCTGTCTGTTCTAGAACTTGATCTAACCAATATAAATAATAAGGGAGATAGCAGACATCCTTGTCGCACTCCAGATAGAGTTTAAAAAGATTGTGTTAGATATCCATCATGCAGCACCTGGCATTGGAATTTGTTATATCCCTCCTGTATGAGGTTTATTATCTTCTGTGGCATTCCTTTGTTTTGAAGTGCATTCCACACACAGTCTCTGGCAATGGAATCGAAGGCTTTTTCATAATCCACAAACAGCAAATATAAAGGAGAATTAAATTCACCCGGCTGTTCGATTATTATTCTTGAGGTGTTAATGTGGTCTATGCATGATCTATTTGCCCTAAAACCAAACGGCTCTCTTCTCATGCTCACATTTAAAATGTTAAAGATTATCGAAAGAATAATTTTGCTAATGACACATAGCAGATTCATGTCCCTCCAATTATTACAATTTCCTAAATCTTCTTTCTTTGGAATTCTTACTATTATTCCTGTATTTCAATCCCTAGGGAATGTCGCATTTCCCAGATATCTTGGAATAGTGGGTAGAGCATATCTGTGATTGTCGTGATGTCAGATTTTAGAACCTCTGGCGTGACACCATTATGTCCTGGTGCTTTCCCCATTTTTCATTTCTTTGATAGTTTTTTTTTTTATCTCCAACTTAGATGATGGGCTGGTTTCAAGTTTTAATTCATCTACTCCTTTTTTTTATTTCTGTTTGTATTTCATCACTGCTATTCTTCAAGACGTGACTAAAATGTTGTCTCCACCTTTCCAATTGTTCTTCTGTTGACACTAGAATTTTTCCATTGAGATCCTTCACTGAGACATTCTTTTGCATGGCTTCTCCAAAAAAAAAGTCTTCTTATAATACTCTCTACTGTTATACTTATCTGCAGCTTGTTTTGCCCTCGATGCCAGTTCTTCAAACCACTGCTGTTTATCTTTTCTAGCAATTCTCTTATTATTTTTTTTTAAATTTAAAATCTTATATTTGTCTTTAAGTTCATTTTCCTTTTTCCTTGCACATAATTTCAGCTTTATTTTTTTTCCTTTCATCCAGTAGTCTCAGTTTCCATCCATCGATAACTTTTCTTCTTTCTTTCTTTAAGCATATCCTAAAACATGTATTATTATGGACTTTTCTTTTTTTACTTTTTACCATTTAGCCTCTATATTATCATTCCTTATATCCTCTCCTCCATCAAAATTTATCCATATCTTCCCCGAACTTTATTCTCAATATCAGCACTTCTTTTATTCCTGACATCTAATAACATTTTCCTGCACCTTTAGCTTATAGTAATATAATCTATTTGATTATGTGTTTTGCCATCTGGTGACACCCAGGTTACTTCATGTATTCTCTTATGCTGGAAGATTGCGCCACCTATTTACTAAGTTATATTTGCCACACAGTTCCACCAGCAGTTCACCATTTACATTTCTCTCTCCCAAACCATGCTTGCCCATTACATTCTCCAGTCCCTCATTATTTGTACCAACTTTGGCGTTGAAGTCACCCATGAGAAGTATGCTATTGTTACCATGTGTCACCAGCAAGGTCTTATCAAGTAGACTATAAAACTTTTTTCTTCAAAGGATGCATTCTCAGTTGGGTCATACCACTAAACAACTCTTAGTCCTTCAAATTTAGTTTTAAGCTTTACTGTTATTATTCGTTCTGAAATTGGTTTCCACCCAATCACTGCTTGACTAAATCATTTGCGCATGAGGATTCCAACTCCATATTAATGTATATCAGTTATATTAGGCATCGTTGAATAAATAAACACATTCTCACTGGGAAAATTTAGTGGGTGAAAAACGACAACAAACTACAGTGTGTTAACATTCCATTAGCCAACTGGTGTCCCTAATTTTCGAAGCTTATCCGACTTGAAAACAGTATTTAAATGTTCGGAGACTTGCGGGTTGTTAGTCCACAGAGTTCCTATCTGGTGGTAGATCCGGACATGCATTTTATACACAAGAATTTACTCTCGTGTAGATGTTTCGGTTATATCGCCGATATCCGGTCACCAGAGCCTCGTTTGTGATAACAGGTTCTACCACGAAAGGCTGTATGTTAGAGGCTACATGGAAGAGGCTATATGTTACATATCATGAAGTCCAGGACTTCATGATATTACGCAATCACCACCCCTTGGAACCCACTGAGATATATAATCTCAAAATATTAAGAGATGCATCGACATGAAGTGTATTAGCTGAAAACCTTGTCAGCATTGAGACACATTGGCTTAGTCGATGCATGGATGTAGGTGAGGGGATGTGTGGATAGTAATAAATAATAAAAGAAAATAAATAATAAATACAAATATTTGTGGAAATAAAGGTATCCAATTCTTCTTCAAATATATCTAATGCATGCATACGACAACAAACTACAGATATGAATCAAAAATAAATAGCACATTTTTACTCTTTTTTTTTTTTGAACTTCTATCATAACTCGAATAACAACAAAACAAGTAGCTACTCTGACAGCTGGCGATAGATGGCAGTAGTGTCAAAAGCAGAATAATCGTGACAATACATGACAATAAAAGTTTTAAAAAAAATCCTGAAAATAATAAAAGAAAGCTTTTGAAAGAAAATGCGTACTATTACAAAGGCTAACACAAGGCGACGCGGACTGCTCACTGAGGACATTTACAAATCTAATCGCGCTTTTGACGTCTTCTTGTCTCGATAGAGGGAGTAATTATGTAAATGGAACAATTTTAAAACGCCATCGTACAATGGCGTGTCCACTCTTTGCAAAAGACACAGTTGCCAGTTAGGATACAACGTGTAGGGGGGAGGTTGTCATGGCAACAGATTTCATGCTCAAGAAGACGGGAAAAAAATTCCTAGCTATATCTAAACATGTAAAGCTAACTATAGAGGAAAGATGGAGTGGGTGAAAAACGTTTTGGTGCTCTGAGAGGCAAAATCCATATTCAAAAGGAGAACAGAGATCAAGATAGGATGCATTTAGTAAATGTGAAGATCGTAGCTGTCAGAAGATGCGATTAAGATTTTTTTTTTTTAAAGTAAAAAAGAGTAAAGTGCATTGTTGGTATGGAAGTGGCCTGCCGTTCTTTTTATCAAAGAAAATGCGGTATCTTGAAGGATTTTAGAAAGTGGGTATACATTAGCAAACGCCATTAAAGAAACAGAATTTTTTTTTTGTCTTTTCCGTATAAAAGAAAGGAGATTTGGAATATTTAAATTTGTATTTAAATTCCGTATTGTAATGAGAGTCACAAAGTCGTTTTCTAAAAAAATAAAAAATAAAAACTCAGACATATGAAACAAATGTAAGTCTTATGATGAATGCCATGATGTTTCAAGACCACAGCAACGATGGTTAAACAAATGTGAGCGACTCTAAGCACTTTTTTTTTATTTATTTACGAGATATCACGAATTAATGTTAATATTTTTTTAAAAATATATTTCCAAGCATTGATAAAAAAAAATTGAAAAAAAAGTGGGTGTCTTAATCTTTTGAACAGGCAGTGTATTCACTTCATGAATTAACGAGAGAATAGATTCCTTAGGTTGACAAAACACTCCAAACGTATTAAATTTGCTACTTCGGCCTTTAAAGTAAAAGAAGACTTTGTTCTTCTTAGAGCATTGGTAGAAAAGCAATCGTCGTAAATAAATAGTGAACTAAGAAAATTAAGGCTTCTATAGAAAACACTTTCATCAATAATTCTTCTCACATTTTCTTTGGCTTGTGTCACTCTCTCGACTTCCATTTGGGTTTCAATGCGTTACAGACTGTTGGGAATGAAAAGCGGAGGGACAACTTTGTGTTCTGAAGCTGTGGGAGTGGGGGGGGGGGAAGTGGGAGGTAAGGGGAGGGGAGAAGACTATACAGAAGTGTAAACAAGTCAGGATGAGGGGTTATGGAACCTGATCAATCTGTTTCTTTCGGTCCGTTACAAAAATCCCGCCCGTCGGTTTTAACGATGTCAACATCGTCAAGGGGAATCTTGGAGGATGCTCGTCGAATAGGTTTTATTTTAATGCTTTCTCATCAGCGTCTCACTCCCGAACCATTCTTCCCCTCGCTAACAAGACTAGCGAGGGTTTCTTTTTGGTGTCTCCCCGGCTCGATTCATCTTTGATTAGTGCATTAGAGGCAGCTGCCTCTCCAAATCACAGGGCTGCAGATCTCTCTCGGTGTAAACCACTTTAAGTGAGTACATGCGTGCCACAACGACCCGGCAATCTACAGCCTTGCTGGGGCCGTGTGCAAAGCACGTTCCAGGCGCGCTTGGGAGGTAATGGTAGTCGATGAGATCATTTTAAACACGGATATCAAATTAATTATCCCTAATGGGGAAGAAAGTACCTTCTAATAGAGGAAATATTGGACTAGCCGTCAGTCCCTTTCCTTCCATTCAGCCTGCCGAAGGAGTCGATCGACGGGGTGGTGGAATTAGGCGCGCAGATGCGTTCTATTTTATCGATTGATAGGGAACACCATTAGTGTGGTGTTCGCGGCCGTGCACCTCCGGGTGGGAAGCTGTATAAGAGGCCACATACACACGCGCGCGCGCACACACACACACACACACACACACACAGAAGCGCGTGAAAATTATTAATGCGTATAGCAACCGTTAGCACTTCGCCTTGCCGTGCCCACTTCACTGCACTAACGGCGAAATTAAGGAGGCGAGTGCAGAGAAGCGCAGCCTATTACCGCCCCTGCTACATGAGCAAGAACGCTGGGTGGACTACTGGAACGTGCGATCTGTAGATTGGAGTCTAAGTGGCTTGTTTTGTAGCATTGTTTATTAGTCGCCGTGAGTGGCGCTACGGCAGAAACTTACTGGCAAACATGACCTTTAATCTGGACCATAGCAGGCGGAAGAGATTACTTAATGTACTAGGGTTCGGACTTAGTAACGAGATTAGTTGAAGAAATGGTAAATGCTTGAAAGATTCTACAGAAGTCATTGGTTTCGCTCTTAATTGTTGGTAACTCCCCTTCCTAAACGATCATAATGAGCATCTACAGTGCAGGGCCCGTTGTACTCAGTGAATGAACTCGACTTGGCATCTCTCGCGCACACGCGCGCACACACATAGAGTAAACGTAGATATATGGATTATGCATACATCTCCGTGTCAAAAAGTATGTGACTCAAGTTTGGCTCTGTTTAGCCGTGGTATTTCTTGGGTGTTGAACGAATACTATGCACATTCTAAAGGTCAGTTTGTCTGTCCTGCTTTTCGTTGGACCAACTATAAATCTCTCGGGACCTGTTCATGGATTGATAAACGTACTCCATTGCTTTTATTGCTTTAATATTCCCTTAATCAAATTCTTATGCAAATCATCGTTCCACATTATATGATTATAAACTGGAACGAGACCTAATCCTGTAATAAGTCAGTAGAAATATATTGTACCATGCAGTGCGTCAGAAATGCCATAATCTATTTTATACGAACTCTTTTTCGTGTCTGCTCTCTTTTGAATCTTTTTCAATCTCCGGATTTCACAATTATTCATGGGAATTTTAGTAGGGATGAGTTGGGGATAGTTAAGACACTCGGGTGAATGTATTATGTCTCATTGTGTACCAGTGTGTGTGTTTTAAAGGAGCAGTTTGTCTGTTTTGAGGGAAGAAAATCTTTGCCACTTCCGTCTGAGATCGGTTAAGTCATCTTCAAATGAAGCAGTTCAGAAAGTACTTCTTAAAGCACTGACAGAACTAACATGCAATGTACGTGAAGGCATTGTCCATCTTGATTAGTTAATTCACAAGAAAGATTGATGCTGAATATAGTCTACCACTGGTTCTTCCCTTGATTAAAACAATATAACACTTCTCTGTATACGATGTATTACCCAAAAGTTCTCTGATTGGCCACAAGCTGGTGCACACGATTGGTAGTACTGTACTTGTCTTTGCGAGGTGTTGCGTTGCTTCATGATGAGTTAATCTGTTCAGTGATCATTCATGTTGAAGTTTTTTGTGTACAAATAACTTAATTGCTTCGTCGTGTTTACTGTGTTCTGTGATTTTTGAAATAGTTAGTAATCTTTAAGAGCGAAGCGTTAGACTTTGAGACGTTAAGAGCGAAGCGTTGAGTTAGACTGATGGAACTATTGTCAATTTTGGAAATTATAAGGGAAAGATTGAAAGTTTGCAATCTCTAACAGAATTTTAAAGAGTATTTTTAAATTAAAATTTATCCACGACTTTCGTTTGTAATAAAATCGTTCTAAATACGCTATTTCGCCACAATTGTCTGGCAAATATCAGCCACTGTTTGCTTGTTGGTTGTGCCTGACATCCGTGATTGAGCACGCAAGCAGACATCGTGACAATTGGTGGGTGATTTTTTTTTTCTGTTTGTTTTTTCTTGTTTGCACTTCCATTTAGTTTTTTTTCTCCTTACTGAGGCCATTGTTTGTGCGAAAACATTGGATTTATAGCTCGACTAAAACGTTAATGTCAAAACCCTCTTTTGATCCATTGTATCTTACATGGGCAAGCAGTTCTTGTGAACAGCATGCTATTAGAACTGTCAAGCAATTGACGAATCGTAGAAGGTGTCAGCGTTATTAAAAGGAAAGTTGCTAATCGGAATGAATTGCTTCTTTTCTACATGGTGAAATAATTCTCTTCCAACTTGACCCATTCTGCTGGTTTAGTCCTTGCTAACTTTCCCAGGCGCAGCACATGTTGAACTTGCCATCAACTTAGACTATTCAAATTTGCCGTTGTTCAGCTACGAACCTATATTTCTCGTGCTCTACTTCACAGTGCTTTCGTTGAGTCTTGATGTGTCTTCTTGAGGTTTCCACAACTTTCCCAGGACCCTTCTAAGTTCTAACTCCTCATCCTCTCACACTATGATATTTTGCGGTGCGGTACTTCCTCCACTATAGTCGTTAATTCAGAACGAATAACCAGAAAAAAAAGTATCCATCGTCATTTATTTAGTGATTAGTCTATTAATTATCAACTGAACAGAGGACAGGTCGATCTGTCACGCTTATTACATGTCCTATGGATGCAATTATACACAACGTATTTGTGACGTATGAAAACCCGGAACGCAAAATATGCAGAGTAGATATTGTATATTACCATAACGACAGAACTAATCTCCTCAAATCAAGGTGATTTTTGATCGTTGACTGGTGAAAGAGAGAGATGATGTTGACTCGCCTCATTCGTGAAATTCCGATGAACAAATCGCTGTGGAAGTACAACGTGTAGATGGGTTGGATTATTTAGAATTAATGCCAAGATAGCTAAGGCCTAGATGTGCACGTTATGTCTATTATTAGAAGTGTTCACTAATCGCTTTTTTCTATTTTATGGGAGAAAAAAATCTATTACCCTTCCAAGGAAGGGATCTAAAATTTATAAACACTGTGTGGGGCGCGCAATGTATTAAAGTTTGGGAACCTCTAGGGTTTCTTACTAGTCTTTTTACTAGGTTAGCTACAAAAAACACTCAACTAAGAAGTCGAGTGTGTTTTTGTATAGGATGTATAAGAATTAAGAAACAAGTGTGTAATGACATGTTTATCAACATAAAAATATTGTGTTTACTGTCTTTATTTAAGTCAATTTACGGAACTGTAAATTGTGAAAGGGACCTTCGTAGCTTACAAGGTTTCTCCGATGCTCTTTATTTAGAAATATCAGGGTTTCAGGAATCTTTATCGGAGTTTTTCATTTAAAGGCGAATTAGCCGATCTTATGCGGAGGTAGAAAGTTTGTTTGTTTGTTTTTCTCTCCCAGAAACTGTGGTTGTTTATTCCTCAACACGAGAAATACGTCCAGAAGAATACGCTGAATGTATAGACCTCGAAGGCTACTGAAATCAGGAGAATATAAACTTTTGAACGCTTTTTTTAATCAACCTATTTGGTCATATCTCGTTTCGAAAGCCAGTTGGCATGGTGTGAATCTACGTGTAAATTAACAAAGGTCGTTTATATACAGAAAAGAGTGGGTGAAAGAATGCAACCCCCTGAAGTACTCTTAGAGGTACACTCTGAGAACAAAAGTTGGTGACATCACATTGATTGGTTTCAGATGAAACCGGAAAAGGCGAACTACTTACATGGTATATGATAAGAAAGATTATATCAGTGAATGAAATTGTGTCTTTCCAAACATTTACATGCTATTTGATCAAAGTGGAAGATTCGTCATGATTTGTATCATTCGAATGAGTCAAGATAAGAGGAGAGCGCGTGTCAGGAACTGAATGGGAAAAACCAATGGAAGGAAGGGAGGATGTCGTTACTTTTCAGTAGCACCGGAAATGATGAAATAATTTTATCCCGATGATAAAAGGCGTTTAAAGAAAATACATTTGGTGGACATAGCAGCGCAACAATAAAACTGTTCACAACAATTACAAAATGCATTTAAAATGGACAATTGCGTGAGTCACATTCTCTCTCTCTCTACTGCCAGTGTGTGTGTGTGTGTGTGTGTGTGTGTGTGTGTGTGTGTGTGTGTGTGTGTGTCCGGTGCTCCATAGCAGAACCTGACTTCTATGGAATAATATTTTGATTTTCACTTGAAAATCTGTTCTTCAGCTAGAAAGGAAAACACGACAACAAAATGCAACTAACACAATGATTCATTCATTAAGAGTGAATACGCATGCGCAACATGCAGACTCTTGGGTGGGGGAAGAATGAATTCCCACCGATTTTCAGAACTAATGAGCCCTGAATATTTCGGAAAAATGAGCTAACGCCACCTCTTGTTGAAGGGAAATCTCATCTACAGTGATTGTCTAGGATTCTGAAGAGAAAAATTCCAGAAAAATATTTCGGGAATGTTCGCTTTGATCATCGGCTGTCACATGGAAACGAGTATGATTGTTATTTTCCGAAATGATCTACTGGGGAATCCGGAAATGGTTGATTAGGCAGATCGTGACTCACATGACCTTCGAAAGGTGACGTGTTTCCAGGATGGTAGTGTTTCTTTGGAAGACGCCTTTGCGTGATTTCTTTTAATGCGGGAATGTTGGTGCACTTCCACACACACACACACACACACATTGTTTGACAGCTCGAAGATCTAATTTCAGCAGAAGGGAGACCCAAACGAGTGGAGATCCCCGTTCTGCTGCTGCTTTTTCCCGCGATTCTGAGCATCAAAATATAAAGTACTGCCCTGTCAGTCGTCGAGGTCTTTTTGGATTGTAATACAGGTAACCCTTGTTCAACGCCGTACTTATACAACGTAGTTTCGATATAACGCGGTCTACAAATTGTAGTAACCCTTTATGTTTTCATATATTTTTCGCCACGCGACTTAAAAATCAAATTTTATCTTCGTTAAATTTGCGTCTGCCCGTATCGCGCATGTAGGTATAAGTAGCGAATTTATATTAGGGGAATACCCTTTAGCACGCATGTTCGTCAATTGTTTACCATATAAAATGTTTATCGTTGAAAGTTGTCTTCGTTTTCTGCCAGGAAAGTCCACTGAAAAATCATAAGTGTGTGTTCATCTCAAGCTGAGCACTTTATTTTCTGATGAGTTACATACTCATCAGAAAAGCATCATGTAATGCTTTTTTTATATAAAAATTTTATTTTTATAGTAATGGCCACTTAGAGAGCTTTTGCGATATGGTTGAAAACGAAATTAGTGAATTAAGTGATTAGGAATTAGATTTAAATGAGGAGGAACTGGCACAATTAATAGATGTCGAACCAAATAGCGGGGAAAGTTCTGCCGAAGATTCTGATTGTGATGAATCTCTTGAAGAATTCAGTTTAAAGAAATTAGCAGAAGGATTGGACTTGGCAAGAAAGTTAGGAAGGTATTTTATGGATAACGATCCCTCAATGGAGCGCTCCGGAAAATTCACGAGACAATTGGATATTTGTTTAGCTCCGTATTATGAACTTAATAAAAAAAATTGCAGCATAGTTGTAAGCAAGGTCTTATTACTGACTTCTTGATAATAAACCAGCCGAAGTATGCAATGAGAATTATACAAATGATGTCCAAGAGATTTTAAGTGATGACGACGTCCGGCCACTCGTAAATAATGAACATCTATGAAATGTTCGTTTCGAAGACGGTGATGACGATTAAAATATGCACTTTATTTTATTTTGCCTAAAACGTTTATTCATTACAGGCAATTAAGTTTACGTACACTTTATAATTTTTTATACTTTTATACTATGTATTTGTTTCATAGTTTATATGTTTTCTTAACTTACATGAATTACCTGATTTAAATAAAAATATTTTTGTTGGATGTGTCATTGTTGTTTATATAATTAAAAAAAAAAAACGATTTCGGAACCTAACCCTACTTTTTGTATGTGATCTGAGACTCGCATCACGTGATTTATATAACGCCGCATTTCTGTGGAACCTAACATCCACGTTATACGAGGGTTACCTGTATTTTAGAATTTTCCCTTTGACCTTGCCACCTAGAATGATCTACCAGGGTACAAGACCCGACGGCATCGCTCAGTATCACATTAATATTTCGGAGCCAATTCGACAAGTACCGAAATTATCTCGTAGAGAATCAGTCATATTTTTGCAATAGAATTATTGTTATTGGGATTCCAAATGTTAGTGGGATTCCTAATGAGTGGAATTACTAATTCCGCTTTCAGCTGTATTTTCGCTTATGCAATCAGACAGTTTTTGTCATTTGTAATATATTCATTTGTTTCGTTTAAAACCCTTTTGTTCAATTTTCTCACTAAAATGATTCCATTGACATTGTTTTAGTCATATATCGAGATCGCGAGATATTTTTAGTAACAGTTCCAAATACGAACCTCCAATAAAAGTCAGGGGTTTTACTTACAGACGAACGAAAAGAATTTAATCAGAAAGCCGTTTGAGAAACGAACTTAATTCTTCCTTTGAGAAACCAAGAAAAGTCCGTTTTATGTTAAAAAAGTTCCCAAGAATTTGGGAACTTTTTTTATCCAATTTTGGAGGTGGTTTTTGGCCAAATGCATGGGTTTGTTTTTTATTTATTTATAATAAATTACAAACATACACGTACATTCGAATACATACAAATAAATACTGGTTAAGAATATGAAAACAATTTTTTATCTATTTTCTTGAGAGAATGAATTTTA
This sequence comes from Typopeltis vanoorti, assembly GCF_054136105.1. NCBI lineage: Eukaryota > Metazoa > Arthropoda > Arachnida > Uropygi > Thelyphonidae > Typopeltis > Typopeltis vanoorti. The sequence continues at coordinate 64,133,989 of NC_143556.1, forward strand.
TCTCGGCGATTTCTAAAAAATATAATTAGGATTAAAGAATGCCCCGTGTTCTCTTTGGGATGGGATGCGAAAACGCATTATAGGATAACGACTGTAATTTAAGTGAAGCATTAGGTTTAGAGCAACCATCCTTCTGAGCACTTTAATATTTAAAGGTATTTTACAGAAACTAGTACTAAGCGATTTGGAGAAGCTACGTATCTATCTTAGTCGATATCAATGATGCCCTTTGATTTGAAAGACCCGGATTGGAAAGAAGAAAATCTGGTTTGCCTTTCTTTATTTGGTCAAAATAAAATAAAATAAATAAATAAATAAATAAGTAAAGTAAACGAACAAACCTGAGGGTGAATGATCTGGTCGTTTGGTTATTTACTGAAAATAAAAGATGTTTCCCAAACGAAACAAATTTAAGTATTATTAGGAAAAGTTTGGTATATACATTAAAGTCGTGATTAATAAACTAAAGGGAATTGGTTAACCCAAAAGGAATTGTACAAAAGTTCATTAAAAGTACAATACATATATTTAAAATACAAAATCCTTATGAAGAAAACTTCGGAGGTTAAAAGTTGAAATAAAAATAGTTTTTGTTGGGAGAACCGATTTATCTCTGCTACTGCTACTACTGGAAAAAAAAAAAAAAAAAAAAAAACACCTCAATCCAAAGGGGTGATCGGTTGACCTTCACTCTGTTAAAAGGTGCAGAAATAAAAATGATTCCATTATCGGTATATTTATAAACTGTCGGAATGTACCTCCAGCATATACTCGTTGGTTTAAGTTCATAGAGACGCATGAAACGGGTTAGAAATTTTGCCCTCTTTGTCCATCCAAACTAGATTGAGAAAGCTCATGCTAGGAGTAGAGAATGTCGTTCGATTCACTTGATAGTCGCCATGATAACAACATTTGTAAAACTTAAACTCTTAAACCAAGATGCCGAACTACAAGACGCCTAGATTTGGCCTTCTGTACCATTGCATTGATCCTTGTCCAATAATAAAAATCTTCAGATTGTCAATCAGTTCTAATCCTTACATCATAAACTACAGTTTAGAGCCGAGGTACCAATCTCGTGTTTATTCTCACGGTGAAATTTTCATACTTATGAACTTTGGGGGAATATGTTTCGGTCATTATGTAGAATTCGTGTACTCTTTTCATGAAACTAATTTGAAATGATCAACTACGGTGCTTCTTTTTCCCATTCCGACGATGCTACCCCTGTTGTAAATACTTCGCCAGTCATTTCCGTGAATCGGCATGCGTGCTTCGGGTATTTTTGCAATAAAACTAGGAAGACGGCAGAACACGTTTTCCTGTTGGAGTGTGCTAAGGCACCCTAAATTAAAACTCGTGAGAATTTCCGGTGGACGCTACTGGGTCAGATCAACAATGCCATGCAGAACTGGGAACAAAGTAGTTTCCGAAGTCCGGTGTTCAGCGGCCTCCTGCTGTAGCTAAAATAGGACTAACAGTTCTCGCTAATAACAACAGAAAGAAGGCGAAATGCAAATGATCTCAAAAGAAACCAACTGGTCTCAAGAATTTATTTATCCGAAATCACCCCTACGGGATAACGAGATCATAAAACCTTCCGATAGGATGAGCATCAAATAAAGAACTGCGAAAAATTCCACACTGGACGATATTCAATATGGACATTAAGAACTGCATGGTGCATTGGGGGAGCTAGCATTGGGACGTGGTCGCAGTTCACGTGAGAATAAGCACCTAAGGAATTTTACTGATCACTACGACTAATTGCAGCTAAAAAGTTATTACCTAATAATTTTATTCGAATTTTTTCTCATTATTTACTGACAGTAGTAAACTATTAAAAATAATCAATTAGTTAGTACTTTGATCCAAAAATAATTGCTTCATTCGTTTCCGTATCAGAGCTAAGACAAAACAGTTGAACACTACAAACTATCGGCACAAGTCACTGTGTATTATAGATAGGTTCAGATGTATGGATAAAATGATAACACACTTCTTGAATGGGTTTTATGTACATTATATGCATTACTACTAAAGTTTGTGTTCATTTTTATGCATTTTTTAGAATATTTTAAGGAATTTTATTTATTATCTTATAAATATTAAAACTAGTAATTTAGACTTGAGGAATTCAGAAAGATATTGTAAAATTTTGCATTTTTCATAAATACACCTAACATATTATTACATAAATTTGTTTTTATAATGTCAATATTTATAATTGCTACGTTATCACTCAAACTTCCTATCACCAGCACTGACCATATTGCATCAACATCACCTGCTGAGATATATGACATTATTAAAAATTTAAAGAACAAAAAAGCTCCTGGACCAGACGGCATTACTAATCGTGTGATTAAACTTCTGCCCCGGAGGGCAGTAGTGTACCTGACCAGTATAATAAATGCAATTTTAAGATTTCACTATTTTCCTTCCACCTGGAAACTGGCTGACGTAATTCCCATACATAAGCCAGGCAAAGACTCACACCTACCCCAAAATTATCGTCCAATCAGTCTCATCTCAAATCTGGGTAAGGTTGCAGAGAAGGTCATCCTCTCACGACTTCAAACCTCAATAAATGACCTAAACATCCTTCCAAAAGAACAGTTTGGTTTTAGGCAACACCATAGTACTACCCAGCAAATCCACAGAATTGTTGAATACATCACAACCAGCTACAACTGGCGCCAGTGCACAGGTGCTGTTTTCCTAGATTTATCCAAAGCATTTGACAAAATCTGGCATTTTGGACTCCTGCACAAGCTTATCTCAGCCGGCATCTCACCTAAAATGGTTCATTTAATCGACTCATATCTTCAAAATAGATCAATGCAAGTAAAAATCAACGGTTCTACATCCTCCCAGCGCCACATCTTTGCTGGAGTGCCGCAGGGATCTCTGCTGGCTCCATTGCTGTTCTCTGTATACATGTCAGACATCCCACACAATCCGATGACTTCCATTTTGGGCCCTATATGCAGACGATACGGCAATACTAACAAGATCTCTCAGACCCCTTTTCATTACCAGAAAGCTTCAAGAAAACATTCTAAAGCTGGAGGGTTGGTTCTCTAAATGGAGATTGGAAGTCAACCCCCAGAAAAGCTCAGCCGTTCTTTTCTCAAAAAGGCCAATGTCTCCTGTAGGAGATTTGTTACTATTCAATATTAAAATTCCCTGGCAGTCAGAAACAAATTACCTGGGTGTAATTCTCGACAAAAAGCTATCTTTCAATCAACACACCAAGTCTGCATGCACAAAGGCATCTAAAGTCATAGCACACATCTATCCGCTAATTAATAGAAATAGCAAGCTCAGCAACAGAATCAAATTGCAGCTATACCAGTTGACGATTCGTCCTATAATCACCTATGCCTCTCCGGCCTGGAGCCACACCTCTAATGCTAACATCATCAAAATACAGCGAGTGCAGAACAAGTGCCTGAGAATGATTTTGAATGCTCCGTGGTATGTTAGAAACATTCAACTCCACAGAGACACAAATATTCCCTATATCTTCTCTTTTCTACGATCCTTAGCCACCAAGTTTTTCCTAAAGACGTCCACACATCCCAACGATTTGGTTCAACAAGCTACAGCATACGATCCAACGGACATATTCAAATACAGAAGACCAAAAGCTATATTGGCCTCCTTTAGTGATGCATAATCTCCATGCCCAATCAGGGCGAGCATTCTGCTCATAAATTTTACCTTCACTGCAACCACAACAGATAGCGGGGAATATGAAAAGCATCTTGCTTCACCCCTAAAGACATAAATGTCAATTGTCAATTGTCAATTGCTACGTTATTTATATTTATATTAACAATAATAAAATCATTAAAAGGTTTTTTTTATGTAGGATATTATTACATGAGTTGTTTTTACAATGTCAATATTCATTTTTTACGTATTAATTATTATCATTAAAAGATTATACTTATTAATTATTACAAATCGTTCAGTAAAACATTATATACATTTAACATGTCATTACATAAATTTGTTTTTATCATATCGATATTCATCATTGAATATCGACATTGTAAAAACAAATTCACATTATTTATTATTAATTAAAATTATTATTAAAACATTACTGTAACTTTTTGTTAACTTTTGAAAATATTTATTAAAATAATTATTACCAAGATATTATTTATTAAAATTAAATATTTATTATTACACCAGTATTAATTATGTATGATATCATGTGTTAATATTGTTTGCACAGTACATATTTATTTACAGGTTGAAAAATTTGGAAGATAACGATGGGATATTGAATCAATCCACCGTGAGATGCGGTGATTGATGATTCATTCATTACCCTTGGAGGGCAATGGATGGCAATGCTGTAGCCAATGAAGTTCTAACTGAGGCTCGGCTATTGCTGTTACCCTCCTGCCATGATCAGAGCTTTAATAGCTCAATAACACCTTATCCATACACTGTCCTCTACAGATAACGGGGAATATGAAAAGCATTCTTGCTTCGCCCCTTTAAGCCAGTCCTTATAAGGATATTTACAGGTTAATGGCATGAGGAGATGCGGTGATTGATTCATTCAATCCAATACCCTTGGAGGGTAATGGATAGCAATGCTGTAGCTAATGAAGCTCTAACTGAGGCTCAGCTATTGCTGTTACCCTCCTGCCATGATCCGAGCTTTAATTTAATAATAGCTCAATAACCTTATCCCTACACTGTCCGCTACAGATAACGGGGAATATGAAAAGCATTCTTGCTTCGCCCCTTTAAGCCAGTCCTTATATAAGGACATATTTACATACTGATTGAAACTTCTACTTGTTAGGAAGGATTTAACAAAATATCTAAATAAATACAGAACGAGAGCAGGATTGCACGTTAAGTGTATGCAATTAATTTATCTAGAGTTTACTTTTAGGCATTGGAATTGTTTAAGAAAAAAGTATTGCAATCGAAGTAAAGGTCTTTTCACGTTATTTATTTTGTGAATTTTTTCCTGCCCTTGAAAAAAAACGAAATAAAAGAAGACCTAGTTGATATTTTCTAATAAGCAGATCTCGAGTTTCAAAATGTATTAAAACAGTTCTTTTATTTAAAAAAAAAAAAAATCCTCTCCTGTCATGATTTCCCCTTGAAACGTTACTATTTTAAAAATCAGATTGTTTATATTTTGCTCACCATGAAAACTAAAATAAATTCCTTTAGAGTAGCTCTACCATATTACACTTTTTCATCCAAATACATCCTTTTCATTCGACAATGTTTTAATCAGCTGTTCAGCCACTCCACGTGCATTTGCTGTTTACAGAAGATATTTGGGACCAGCATACTCCCATCTCCTGTCCAGAATTTCCCTTTGACAGGCTTAGCTGAAGGAGCGTGACATGTTCTTTCAACTGAGGGACAATAGACAGGGTAGCACTCTTAGTAATCTTCTTTCACTCGAAGCTTTAAGAAACAGAAATGTGAATTGAGTTGCTGCGTGGGACGGATTCAAGTTATTTTGATGTTTATTATTTGAGTCACACATTCTGGTAAAAGGAATTTTTAAATCTTCTTTTCCTTTCGAGAGTAAGAAACGTAGTATTGTTATAAAGAAATGTTTCATGCTATTTAAAGATAACTTTCAAATTCGAAAAGCAACGAAAAATAGAACACTTAGCAAAAATAAGAATACTCCAAAGATACACCCTTTTTTTTCTTAGATATCAAGGATATATTAATAGTGGTGTAGCTCAAGTCTTGCGTTCAATTCAAAATGTGACTATTAAAGAAATCTTGTCTTATAGGACTCGTACTGTTTGCCTTTAATGGTCATTGCTCTCCATTACGTGACTTGCGATCGGAAAAAGCAACCGAGTAGGCCCCTAATGTTCTACACATTATTACTGACACACTCTGTCTCTCTGAAGGACAAATTTGCAGATATTCGTCAATTTCGTTACTGCACACCGACTTGCACCTTCCATCAGTTATTTCTGTATACGTTGCCGCTCTCGTTGCGTAGTTCGATATCACATTTCTTTGATGATCGCCGACCGCTCTCCACTGGGGTTAAGTAGAGCAGCGTCAACACTTTTTCCAACGCGAATGTGTAAGGTGACTCACGTGTGTGCGAGATGTAAGTTTGGTTAGTTTCTGTCGTCGGTAGTGATCGCTAGTGTCCGTGATCCAATATGCCTATAGAGGTCTCCGGTGTCTTTATGGACTGATGTGGTAATCAGAGAAACGAACTAAACCGATGTTTCAGCTAGGAAATTGCTGCATGTGGAAAGTCGTACTCATATGACTACCGGATGTTCAGGAAAATATTCAAAAATAAACCATACAAAAATATTGTTCAGAATATATAAGTATTACAATGTCAGATAATAAAACTGTTAGCCTAAAAATCACATTCTGTACTTATCCTATGAACTGTAGGCTAATTACCTTCAGGTTTCATGTAATACTACAATTCATTATCGTAAAATGACTGCAAATTATCCTACAACCCATTGCTTTACCAATTTTATCCCATACATGAGAGGTACAAGAACCTGTAATACATCAGTGCCGTGTGTAAGGTGAAGATCAGGGTTGAGAAAGAAGAAACCTGTTGACATTCTTCTTAAAGAGCAGTTCGTTGAAATTGTTGGGAAACACATCATGAGAAAGGCTGTTTCAGAGATAGATGGAATAAATGAGGAAGAGGAAAAGCAGGTTTGATGAATTTATAGTTGTAAGTAGTTGTCGGTAGATATCTATGTGTTCGTGGGGATAGTTTACCTGTTGTGAGGGACGAAAAACCCCCGAGTTCCATGAAGAAAACCCTCCACCTCCGTATGAGACCGACTAAATCAGTTTTAATTGAAAAGTCCTAATACAGATTCTTCTACGTCACAAACGGGCTACGAAAAGTCATAAATATGACAAAAAAGTTTTTAAACAATGTCAATAATTAAATCCAGTAAAAAAAAGCTTAATAATCAATAAATAAAGATTTTCCTAATTCTGCATTAGTTACACGTAGACGCAGTTGAAAAATTATTTAATTATGGTAGATTAACTATAGATGTTTCGATTCTGGTATTGTGGATCATCATCAGTGTAATACAGATAGAAATTCCAACTGTTACCCTTGAAACACTTTTACTTTAAAAACAAAAATCGATTGGTGGATTGAAGAGGGCCTTTCTAATAACTGATCTCTGCTACAAGAGACTCTGTTCGCAAAAGTGCAATCAAAGTCCGGGATGTCACCTAAATAAACACTTCGCAAGTATTATCAAATATTCAGTAATTAATTTGAGGAGAGTGGAATAATGTGCGATGTTTTGACAGGTCTCGATTTATTCAAATCTTGATTTCATGGTCGTTATGGTATTTCGGGAGGTCATTTTAGATTGTGATCCACATTTTGATTTAGATAAGAATTTCGATAGAGATTTAGGAATGGGAAAGGTATGCTGGTCAGAATGCTCTACTGAGTGGATACTTGTTGGTTCCCGGATGTGGAGGAACACCCGCCAAGCAAGAGGATGACCGAATTCCCTTGGCAGATACCCTTTATGAGTAAGCAGCGGGAGGGGAAAAAGAGAAACGCAACTCTCTCTTCTAGTGAATGTAGATGCGTAACTACTTACATCACCCCTTTGCTGTCTATCCCGAGAGAGAGAACGAATGAGACGAGCAACACAGACACCATTAGTGCACTAACAGTTCGACGACGATTCCTGTGTACGCTTTCTTCACACGTTTCCGCTCACCGGAGACGATTCGGGCCACAAGCCGGGCGGATGCTCTCTCTCTCTCTCTCACACACACACCAAAGGGGATTGGAAATCGAGAGTGCGGAACGCTTTTCTCGCGTTTCTGCAGGAGTCCGTGCCTTGGTCGAACGCTAATCAGGCGTTTACAACAAGCGTGCACTTGTTCGGCACGTTGGTTGGAGACGACTGTGGTAGATATGACATCGGTGTGATTCCGCGCTGCCAAATTATGTTTGCTTCAGTGCATTTGGTGTCCATCTTTTTCCTGTCATTCACACGATAGCATCCTTTTCGGTTATAGATCACAATCTGGTTCTCTCTCAGTCCCTCAATATCGTTTTTCCTTAGTACTTCAAAAATATCGTCTGATTTCGTGAAATTCGTACGAATTATATAATGAGACTAAAACAGACAGGTATTCAAGGTAGTGAACTTCATATGAAATCTAATGAACCAGTGTCAATTCATTTTGAAACACCTGTACTGAGTGAAGAGAGTTACTTGGGATTTATATTAAGTTATTCATCGAGATCAATTGTATTTTTTTTCAAATTATGATTTTTATCTTAAGAAACTTATGTTATATATAAAAATGGTAGTTAGCGAAATATTTTTAAAATAAAAGTTTAAAATAATTCAAAGATTCTTGCTATTTTTATTCAAAAACCTGACAAACTATTATATGAAACTTATTTATGTATGGGCAATGGACAAATATTTTAGTTCACATATTTTGTGTTCTTGTGCATTACTTCTTATCCATTAGGAATTTTCGGTTTTTATTATTTGGCATTCTTCAAAAGACCCTTATTTGTTGATTATCGTGATATTACATACGGTGAAATTATTATATTATATATATATTTTATATTTTATTATACTTATGCATATTAACATTCAGGTTGGCTGTCACGATACTCCACTCCTTCCCATCTTGTGCATCTTTTTAAACTAAAAAGATGCACAAGATTTTGGAAGCTATTTTTGATTTGAAGTGTTCTGATGTCCCAGTTGGTCTCCTCTCTTGTTCACTGTGATGATCGCATTGATTAAACTGTCTCTTAGCGTAAGTGCTAAGAATTTCGTTTATCTCTTCCTAATATCTTTCAATAAATTCTTCTTCTATTTTTTTTTTTTATCCATGGAATCCGCATTATTTATCTAAAAATCACATTTCCAGATCCATTAGTCTATTTGCCATTGTCATACTATTTACAAAAAATTATCATACATTACCATGCTATTCGTTATGATAAGAACAATATAATCAATCGAATACTTTATTTCACAGTTTTTATATTGTTTTAAGAGTAAAAAGTATTACCAATTTGAAACGGCGTTTTCAAAATGAAAATTTAGCTTGCATCTATGCATTCGTTTTTATTTATGACAATCTACCTCTAATGTCGTAAACGCATAGTACATGTAATACCGTGGAGGATTGGATAATTCGAGACCCCCTGCTTTAGTGACCCACACGGTACTTTTACTGGCCACCAATAAATAGGAAGTGATCTCACAGAGAGCGATGAGGAAATACATCTCCTACCTAACTTCAAGCCATGGAAGGATTCGCACTTTACAATCCACTGCTTCAAAAACGAATTCATTTTTCACTCAGCCAGCGAAGACTGTAAATCCAATCTTGAATTATTTTCAGTTCTGAGCATAGCCAATAGAAGAAATTTTATTCTGCATCTGATACATGATCGAAGTTAGTGATTTAGACAGCCGATTGGTGGCGCTGATCTCAATACCAACTTTTATGACTGTGGTTTTCATCGAATAGCTCATTTCACTAAGTGCTATTGAAACAAGCTATGTGTCTAATTAAAAGGAATGAAAACCTAAAGTATTGAAATTTAATCCGAAACATTTAAAATTTTATGTTTTTATAATAGGTTATTTAATTGCAAACTTACAAAAATTTTGAAATTACTTGGTTAAGTATTACTTTAAAAATGAATTTTTGACACTATTTTTAATCCTGATTAAATTCTGGTCGTTATGAGTTCTGTTGGGTAGGTTGGTCTGTTTGAAGCAATTTTGATGCCTTTAAAGAAGAGGCATCTTTCATAGAAATATTTCTTTCGGCTTAAAAATGTGGTATAAACATAGTCTCATTTAAGAAATGAATTTTTTACGATCCGTAATTTTGAACTTCTTAATACATAAAGAGAACAATTCAGTCAAATTGACAATATTTTACTTCGCAGAGGTAAGTATAATATGATATGTTATTTATTTATTATTATTTTTAATGTTAATTCCACCCACAAAACACTGTTAGCCAATAATGCATTATTATTAGTACGGTGGTTGGGTTAAGTGTACCTAAAGCGGAAATCTTGCTCTAGAGACCAAACCTGAAACTTTTTCACGCCACTTCAGACCTCCAACAATCAGGACGACAGTCTCGCAGTTGGCTATGAAAAGTTATCTTCCATCTTCTACAAAAAACATCCGATACCCAGAGTAGGAGATTAGAATTGGTTGGAGATTGAATAATTGTTATAACTGTGTGATAAAGCGTAATAACTAAACAAATATATCTCTGAGAAGTTATTAAGATTTAAAGTTTTTCCCGAATTAACATCAATATTTTAAGTAAAAGTAAAAGATAAATTCCGTTCTCTGGTTGCTCAACTTGTCTTTCCCTGATTAGATATAATGGATTTTTAATCCTACGAACCTGATTTATACTGCCTCCACTAAATAGAAAAACAAGAAAATATATAATAGTTCATTACCGGACATATAGATGGCGGTGGCGTTCAGGTTTTTGTCCATAGCGATTTGCCTTTTTTTTTTTTTTTTTTTTGTTAAGGAGATAGATGGAGAACTCTCCGACGAATCTTGAACCATTTAATATGCGCTATATGATCCTAAAAGAACGAAATTATAAACAATTACAAACACTCAGTAGTTCAATCTACATCAGGCCAATCCAGTGCAGTTTACCTACACTCCTACATAAAAAGTTAGTAGACGTTTCTGGCTCGGCATAAAATCCGAATGTATATGGTTGACGATGTGAAATATAGTGGGTGTGGAAGTGTGTGTGTGTGTGTGGGGGGGGGTTTCCACTGAGACTGTACAACATCCAGAGCCGCAATGTAACCTAAAGGTTACGTTTCCGTTGCTTATCCTGTCATTCTAGCCATCAGCGCTTACTACAATAGCCAAGTTGGTCGGTCGCCTATTGTCATCAGCTACGCTGCATGACAACGGGCGTAAGGCGCACGTGTCGGAGCAGCTGTCGCCAAGTGTTCGGCAGTCCCCTTGGCTGTCACGGCTAATTAGGGGTCTCGTTCGCGGCACGTGGCGGTTAATACTTCCCGCCATTACGTCATGCTGTACTCTAGTGGCTGCTGACAGATAATGGAGAGATTAGTAATGGCGTTGGACGCTGGTCGTTGTCAAGGGAACACCTCTTTCAACAAGCGCTTGGTTAATCCATGGTTAGTATCCTCCCCAGACCACCCTCTGGCTGTCTAATCCGATTGTCCCATCGAGGCCTTACGCTCAAATACTCCGTACATTGCGATAATTGTAGCATCACTTTTACATGCCGCACTAAATCCCCTCGATAAACACGAGACCCGAGGGTTCCCAGCCAACACGGATCTCTTTGCGGGGTCATTTTTTTTTTTTTTTTCGCCTCACTCGTAACGTCCGTAGCGATGGCGTAACGCAGGTCACAGTGAATTAGTACACTATCGAGTCACTTTGGCCATTGGAGTGCTCGTTTGAAATCAAGCGTAATGAACACAAATTCCCTAATATCCGTGCATAAGATGGACGGCCCCTTTTTGGGGTACTTCAACACCTCTTAGTAGTGCGGCATCCTTTTATAGAGCGTATCCGATGGGGAGGTCATGAGGATGACCTTTGTTTATAAGCTTACGAGAAGACTGAAGTAGCGCTGGCCATTTCCCTGTCTCCCTTAAGCTTGGAAAAAAAAAAAAAAAAAAAAAATCCAGGACAGCGACATCTGGCTGCTTTGAAATTTCAGAAATTCTTTGCAACTGGAAATACCAACAAAATTATTGCAATTCAAGTAACTACTAAATTTTGTGTTCACAAGGTCGGTTTGTCTGTTTTAAGGAACACTCTCTCTCTCTCTCTCTCTCTCGAAATGAGACCGGCTAGCTTACCATTTGATTGAAACGACCTGATAAAAGTTCCTTACGTCATAGACGGGATTCAAAGGCCCGGTTTTTGTAACCGAAGAACTCGCCTAAACCAACTGAGCTACGAAGGCTTTAAAACCTATTACACGCTAACAATACTTCTTCAAGATATGTAGCTGCCGATGCTTCAAATAGTCCCGTAATAATTCTTGTCTTCTGTTATAAGTAAAATAAATTATGAAGAAAAAAAAGATACATTCTTAATTCTAGTCCATTGGAAAAACCTCACTATTTTCCGCTATGGTTTTGAATCTAGGAACATTACAAATGTAATGGTGTTCAAATAAGCATTCGCGAACTGATTTTATTTATGTATTTATTTTTGTATTCTATTATTTGGCTTTTTACAGTATCTTAAATAAAAAAAAAAGGAAAATTTTCATTCTACTTCAAAGGCGAAGAGAATAAAATATCTCTATTCCTGTACTAGGTTACACACTAACATTTATTATGAAAAATATCTTGGAGAATTCGCTTTGAGAGAGAGAAAAGTCATTCATGAACCACATTATCATTAATACTTCCTTGCAGTTTAATCAAGGTTGCCATAGAATCACCAAACTCCTGATGATGTACAAATCAGTGAAATTAAAAATGCTAATCTTCAATTGCTTAACATCGGAATGCAAACAACCGACATTCCAAAGTCAACTGACAAATATAAGTTATCACTAACTGATAATTCCTTGTTATTACAAGGGATGTGCTGTCATGGCAACAGAATGATCGTGTCATGCCAACAAAAAACTACAAATGTAACCAACAATGAAGAAGTAGTTTTATAAAATGTGTCATTGCGTGTAAACCTCACCTCTGTTCAAAGTGATCCATTAAAATTGTCCAATCTAAAACTAAAATTGAACGTGGTGTTTATATTTTATTAACTTCTTTGTTATTGCATTGGTCGAGTATTACTGCAGGTTACACATTAATAATGTGCTTGCAACAATTATTTTCCACATCTGAGCACGTACTTTCGAATATGTTATAGACTAACGTGTAATCACTGCTTGGATATATTGTTTAGATAATTAGAAGCATAGATCAAATAATAAGATATTCCGTTCACTATGTTGCCATTGAAATCACGGTTTTGTACTGTTTTCAATGCTGTCCTGGAAGTTGCAAATCACAGTGACTCATCGTTATATTAATATGCAGTTACGTAGCTCGCTTTTCCCAAGCCAAATCCGCCTTCATCTATTCGCTTACAAAAGCATTCGGTTATTATTAGTTTCTTCATGAATTGCCTGATATGATAATCACTAATAGAGTCATTGATGGGAAAAATTACTTCCAGAACCACTGACTTCCCAAGTCAGTGGTTCATTAATGCTATTAATGTATAATGCATGATTGTCAAAGGGTTGGGTGAAAGGGGGGACTTTTGGGATTATGGCGTACTGAACATTACATCACTTACATTATCTGCAAAAAGTGTTGGGATATTTCGACCCAACAAGCAGTATGTGGGAATTCTAAATCTCGCTGTGAATATCATTTATGTTCATTTTTAGAAGTAATTTTTGTTTAATAAAATTAAAATTTCAAAAACATTTTACTTTTTAAAATAATATCTCATATTTTAAATTTTTATTATACTATCTTTGTTTTTATTGTAATTATGCAAATTATATTCATACACTAATGTTATTAATATATAAAAGTAATCTAAATAGATCATAACGAACGTGCTATATATATATTTATTTATTGTGATTTTGATAATCGACCGTGAGATGAGATGCGGTGATTAATACCCTTGTAGGGTAATGGATGGCAATGCCGTAGCCAATGAAGTTCTAACAGAAACTCGGCTATTGCTGTTACCCTCCTGCCATGATCAGAGCTTTCATAGCTCAATAACACCTTATCCCTACACTGTCCTCTACAGATAACGGGGAAGATGAAAAGCATTCTTGCTTCGCCCCTTTAAGCCAGTCCTTACTTATAAGGCTATGTTGTGTGTTATGAGACGTGTTAATCAGGCAGTGGAATTGGTTACTTTCTTGGGGGACTTAATATGCTTATCAACTATATAATAAATATGATATAATTGTAGTGTTTTTGCATAGCGCAGGTGATAGATCAAACCAAGATTTTCTCCACATCTTAATATGATGGGAGCAGTCATAAATTTCGAGTGAGTGGTTGTTTTTCTTCTCAATAACACCTTATCCCTACACTGTCCTCTACAGATAACGGGGAAGATGAAAAGCATTCTTGCTTCGCCCCTTTAAGCCAGTCCTTACTTATAAGGCTATGTTGTGTGTTATGAGACGTGTTAATCAGGCAGTGGAATTGGTTACTTTCTTGGGGGACTTAATATGCTTATCAACTATATAATAAATATGATATAATTGTAGTGTTTTTGCATAGCGCAGGTGATAGATCAAACCAAGATTTTCTCCACATCTTAATATGATGGGAGCAGTCATAAATTTCGAGTGAGTGGTTGTTTTTCTTCTCTATGCCACCGCAGAGAATATAAATTGAACAGATAATCTACATCATTTACAGAATGAGACATATTTCGTAGTTTCATCACTTCTTGGCACAATTTCTGATTTTTAGAGAAAGAAGTTAAAGGTTCACTTACAACCCTTTCCTTCCATCCATCCAAAGTCTTATCCAAACCACCCCAGCAAGCAGATGACAATGAAATGTATGGGTTTAAATCCTTCCGGTACGTTACTTGTGAATACGGTCCGACAATGATCATTCTCCCCCTTTTTCCCCTGAACTCAGTTGCCAGCGTTATCTCTGCGACCACTTTATCAAGCACTTGGACTCCCTCTGTCGGCAGATACGTTCTGTATGCCACGATCAATTAGCAACAAACAGTGCGTAATATTCATGAGGGCTCCGCTTTATTCGAAGAATTGTGGACAGCGCTCACGCTTGGCCGGCCGCACTTCCCTTTCGAAGAGACGAGGGGGGGGGATGCTTTTGATGGGGAGGGAGGGGAGGAGAGCTAATGGGAGAACGAATGAGAAGGCCGGATATAGCGGTGATTACAGTCGTAGCGACGCTGAAAATTAACATTTACTTCTTAAAGTGCATTGCAGTCATGAATAGCGGGAAGCAGTGGCCCAAAACGCGTACACGTGACGCGTTCCCAGCGCGCGCGTGCCGTTTTCCGAGGCTGGAGATCAGGAGAACAATGGTTAAAGCTCTCAAGAAAATATAACAAATCAAGTCGGAAACGATGCAGTGCGCGCACTCCGATGACGTAACGAAATTTATTTTTATGAGCCATTCGTACAGCTTTTTCCCGTGTGTAATATTTTATTTGATTCACTTTAAATGGACGGTTTATATCATTGACCTCTAAAGTCCTTGTATACGTGGAGAGGGAACAGGCCTTTGGTCCCGCTATAACAGCATTGTAAATGTATAAGGACACGTTTGAAGTCATTAATGGCTGAAAGGTTATTTTAACGGCTATCCTGGAACTTCAAACAGCAATAAAAAAAAAATCAACTTTTCCCTCCATCGAGATGATTGTCTCTTCAATGGTTGACAGGAGTGAATGCAAGAATTGTGTTATCATAACAATGTCAGGTGCTGTGAAACTAGTTAACGGTCTACTTTCGATTATTTCATATTTCCATCACTAACATAGGTTACCCGCTTTTGTGAAACGCACCCTGGTGGCGATAGTATGAATGAACACCAATCTTTCTGTTTTTACGTTTAGCATGCCAACTGGCTGATTGTGCTAAGAAGTGTATTCCCTTTTTCTTTATAGAAACCTAATTAATGTTATTGTGGGGCAGTTAATTTTATCTCTATAGTCTGCTATGTTTGTCGATTGTGTTAACTTGCTGGTTTGTTATCTTGCGGGATGCAAAAATCCTCCATCTCCGTCTGAGACCGACTAACTCATCCTCAGTTGTTGAAAAGCCCTTCTAAAAATTCTTTTCGTCCCGGACACGGGATTCGAACCCAGATTCTTCTAGCCAAAGGGCGTCGTCATTTTCAACGTGATTTTATTTATCTGGAAATAAGCGATTGGTTTAGCATTTTTCAAAGAGTCGAACAAACATTTTTGAAAATGCATAAAATTAAATTTAAATCGTTAAGATGTAGTTAAATTCTCTCGTACTAA
Organism: Typopeltis vanoorti; assembly: GCF_054136105.1. Taxonomy (NCBI): domain Eukaryota; kingdom Metazoa; phylum Arthropoda; class Arachnida; order Uropygi; family Thelyphonidae; genus Typopeltis; species Typopeltis vanoorti. The sequence continues at coordinate 64,150,050 of NC_143556.1, forward strand.
ATTGGATAATAATAAAAATGGGGGGAAATTAATTTTATCTAACACACACGCAAGGATTCGTAAATGGCCAAAATAATAAAATTAATTGAATTGCGTATTTCTCGACGCTTATTAAAAGTAGTTAAAGAAGAATAACAAAAAAAAAAAAAAATTAAAAAAGACTTCAAACAAATCGCTGATTAAAATGCCATTAAAAGATACCAAAGCTCTTTCAATAAATATCAAAACACACGTCAAGGAAGAAGAGTTGGAGCACGTCTGATGTACCAAGGGAGTTAGAAAAAAGCCGTGGTTTCATGAGCTCTACAAAAAGGAGATGAAAGTATTCGAATAACGTATTTATTAACGAAAGAGGGGAGCACATGAAGAAGATAAGACATCAACTGATGATGATTTAAACTCTTTTCAATTCGGCAACAGGGATATAAATAATTACTTGAATTTTGTTTTCATAGCAAATGTTTTTATTTATTAAAATGGCTTCAGAAACAAATAAAAATTCATTCATTCTCTCTATTTATTTTATCTATTTTATAACAAATCAAAATCAATGGGATGGAGGACAATTTTAGATAGGAACGTGAATTGATCTTTGTTATAATAAAAGAGAGAAATTCTTTTGATCTCAGAAACTTCTTGGTGTAAATGTAAGTAAACAAAAAACTACTTTAGTTACTTAGGTTTGGGGGGGGGGAATAGAATACCTACAATATGTAGGTATTCTATTGTTACTTCTTCAACAACTGGTGAATATTTTCCAGACTTCTTTTTCAAGCGGTCTTGATTATTACAGTCAGGTGTTCAAGACACTACGACTGAGCTCTGCACCACTAACACCATAACGTTAACAACCTCCTGCTTGACCAACACCTTAAATGATTAACGCCTTTTCTATCGAAAAAGATTTTTTTTTTTTTTTTCCCTCATTCATTGCCGAAAGGATCGGGTCCACAGAACACGACGGTTATCAAGCACTACCCCCCAATCAGTAGCCGTTTCCAAGGAGTGTAGGGCACCCAATTACTAGCGAAGAAAGAGTGAGGAAAGGTTCCCATCTACTTGATTACCGCTCATTCACTTCCCATTAAAGGTGATGTTTAGATTCGCCCAACTTTCTCGCGCGCGCTTACTAGTCGACCGCTTCGGGCATCTATTTTCTTCCTTCATTTTGCCTAAAGAGGTCGCTGATGATGGCGTGTGAGACCCGAGAGGAAGTTTCATTCCCACTAGAAAGGGGATGGCGAAATTAACTCGAAATATATTTTTTTTTTTCACACCTTTCTTTGATGGCGAGAACTTGTTACTCGGTGTTTATCGGCAGGTAAAGTGTCACACGTAATGACCACACAATGCTCACTCGGACGGTTGACTGTACTTTTAATGTAGCCGCGTGGACTATTGTTCGTAAAATAAGTACGGCGTGACATTAAGGGGAACGATATTACTCCCTAACACAGGAAAATAGTTTATTTTTATTGTGTGCAGAAGTACCTATTAGGAAGGAAGTACTCAAAGCGCAGTGAAGATGTGAAATTTTGCAATTCATTGTGGGAACGTATAAAGAACTGTGGATCGTTACCTTAGTGCATAATACAAACCTATAAAAACATTTTTGTAACGCAAAACTATTACGAAAAAAAATCATAAATAATATCCCAATTAATAAGATAGTAATTCTGCCTACTTTCGTCTGAACGTGGAATTTTTCTGCTTAAAATGTGCTAAATAGGCAGGTATCAAAAAAGATTCACCTTTGCCAGTGTAATGGTCCTACAATTATTGATGTTGATCACAAATAATATGTTTTTTTTTTCGTTCCAAACAAAGATTTTTTTTCCCTTTGTATTTGTATACTTGCTGAGGATTTGGCGATCTTCGGAAAAGTTAAAAAAAAAAATGGGAAAAAGGGAAGAAAGAAAGGTAAAGCTACTGCAAAGCGTTCTCGTGATACAAATAAAAAAATCGCATAAATACGGTTATTAAGTATTCATAAACTGCGCAAGGGAATAAATAGATAGCTCAAATATAACTCAGTTTTTCCATAGTCAAATAGGCAGGCTATTCAGTAATTTCAACCTTACAAATGTGTATACTAGCCACACACAAAAAGCATTCATCTTGATATGAGATCGTAGAGTACACATAATTAAACACCAATGGAAACAAAAAATAATATCAATAGTTACTAGTTTATGGCATGCATTTTGTTGGTGAGTGGGTTATATGTCCATTCTCGCACGCTGTTGACAGTATAGGCTAATTGTTTTCCTTTTTTTTTTTTATCATTGAAATCGAATTTCTAGCCTACTGCAGTCAGTACGACGATCATTAATCTTAATCGACGATCAGAATGACTGGTTTCTAGCATATTAAAGTGTATTTTTGTCAAAATGGTTGAGGTTGTTGGAATACGCTGAGGTGTCAACAAAGGGGGGGGAGGGGAAACAGCAATCGCATCTGTGTGCATTGGATAACGCGAAGAACGATGAGAATAGCGTAATATGATAATCTAAGAAGAGGAGAAGAAAGATCGCTCCCTGAGATGAATATGCTTAATCGAATAGAAAATAAAATTATGTTGCAAAAGGAATAAGATTCTAATAGGCTGTAACGAGGCTCGCATTTGCAAATGATGTAACGAAAGAAAAAGAAAAAATATCCAGAAAAGTTCTCCAACACACAGCCAGAAAAATATTTTCTATGCAAATAAAGGCAATAAATATTTTATAGACAACTATTTTAAGTGAAAAATAATGTGGCGCCCTCTTGAGTTTTTTAAAAAATAATTAGAACCAAAAGTTACTACTTTTTTTTAAAAAAAAAGGGGGGGGGAAGAGAAGCATATTTAATACTTTCATTTAATCATTTTTAACAACTAAAAGCTATTCAGAAACAATTATTACAGACAGAATAAATCAGCGAGAATTCTTGTCCCAAAAAGAGTGGTTCGTATATTTTTGTACCGGCAGTGTACTTAAAATGTATCTTACATCTCAAAGTATTTATCGAGGCGTTTCTGAGGATGCACACCGTCGCATTATATTCCAAAAAGTGTAAGAAGAGTTAAGATTAAAAAACAAAAAAAAAAAAATGGCATCGAAGAATTAAGAATTGTAAAAAAAATATATAATTCTATTATCTTGCATTGGTTCGGAGTAATTTCCTTCTCATGGAACTTGGTAATGATATTTACATTAAATGTTAGCATATCGTTGTCAGGGCACTACTAATGCAATTACTCTTCGACCCATTAAATCCATGTGACAGCGAGCTATAGTTCGATACGGCCGCTGCTGCTTGTGTCAAGTTATTGCATTACGCTTGGATCGCTCGAAGACGGCCGTGTTTGCGGAAGCATTAATTTTGCCGCAATTAACCACCCCAGTGTGCTTGCGTGCATATTTATAACGCTTTAATAATTCATCGCTAAGTACCCCCTTTATGTTACCGCTAACTGACGTATTTACTGATGGACTTGTTTTCTTTACTGCTAAATGCTTGGAGTAGTTTCGTGAGGTTTGTAGAAATTACTTCTTATTTTCCATACTTGTGGAAGATTGTATTAGTGAGAATCTTGTTATATTACAAGAAATTAACGAATTCCATTTATAAATGTTTTCGTGTTAACAATGTGACTAATGATGATTACCAGTAAATGCAAAAATGAAATCGTTTTCCCCATTGAGAAGAAATTTGTGAGCATTTCAAAATAAACAAATAAATAAATGATGTAACAGTATTAGTGATATAGCTATCAACAATGAAAATTCATATAGCTATTTTTCATCATGAAGAATTGTGTATCTTTCAAAATAGAATATGACGTAACAATATTTCCTATGATTTCTGTTTCTATTTCTGTGTCTATTTCTGTTTTTATTTTTATTTCTGTGTCTATTTCTTGTTTTTAATTTTTATTTCTGTGTCTATTTCTAATGAAATGTCTATTGAAATGAAGAATAGAAGCGTGTATTTTTTTTCTCTTTTTCTTTTTCCTTTTATGGCTACAGAAGAATGTCATATTCATTTCAGAAACACAAAATGGCGTTAGAATGTAATAATATCTCTAACAAAATGAAAATGCGAATAGCTAAAATGATAAGTTTGGAAATCAAGTTGATATTGCAGAAAGTAGTGCAATATCAACTTAAAGGTAAATATATATTTTCTATTAAATATATATATATATATATATATATATATATATATATATATATATATATATATATATATATATATATATATATTAAAATAGTTCAAAAAAACGAAATCAACCTTTCTTCTTATTGGAAAGTAAGAAAGTAATATTGTCATAATCGGGATACACTCATTATTTTTCAAATTATTAGGCTAATATTGTCATAATCGGGATACACTCATTATTTTTCAAATTATTAGGCTCATAAAAAATCGTAAGATTGATTTTTGATACATTGAAGTTTTGCTATGATCTCTAATTGAGTGTGATTTTACAAGCTGTTGGGTCGTGGCTTTTAACTTTTAAAGAAGTTCTAGGAATAATTATTAAGCAATGTCGGATGATTGAGAGAAGGCAAGGAGATTTTTTTGGCTATGTCGATGAGCGTTTCTATTTGAAGATAAAGAAAACCACTCACTCAAACTAACACAAATCTGTACACTTAAAAAATTATCAATAAACCCATGGCCATTCTATCCACTTATTTGTTACCTAAATCATGCATGCAGTTTATACCATCTTGTCCCGCCAGAGGTCACTTGAATCTACCAAAATGAACTGTTTGAAAGTCTAGTCACGTCATTCGGCTAGGCAGGAATGACAGGTATAAACGAATAAAAAACTTTCTCAGAGCTTCGCAGGGTCTGCTCTTGTAGTGGGAGCTACCATTAGAAATGACGTCAGAGAGAGAAGAAACTAAAATATTTATCAACGTAAGTCACTTTGCAATCGGTTCGTCGGGAGATCAAGTACAACAAAGAGCGCCCATTTCAACATATCACCCAATTCTGAAGGAACCTAATGCAGCGGTGCCGTCACGAATACAGAAGAATGTCATTTATGTTTGATATTACGACAGCTGCTAGCTGTTTTCAGATTGTCCCATAAGCTTCTTATCTTTGGCACGTGCATGACCAAACCAAGCCCTCCTTTCTCCCCCTCCCCCTCTCCTATACCCCCCCCCACGGTTTCCTTCTCCTCTCTAGAATCCATTGAGAAGGGAGATAACCGTGGTTGAAACTAAAGCGAACTTAGTAGCCAGGCAGCTTGCATGATAGGCATAAAAATTGGCAATCTAAAAAGATCTCAAGATCGGTGGATAGAACGAAAAGAAGAGTGAGAGAAAGTTCAGGATGACTGTTATTTGCACGCCCTGTTCTTGCTGAATAAATTATAAAGAAATAGTGTGGTAAATGGACTTCCAAAAAGAGGCAAGGGGGGGGGTGTTCATGCAAATATCAAGAGTGGTAGCGCATTTCTGATCTCTCTCTCTCTCTCTCTCTCTCTCTCTCTTTCCTTTTGTTTGGTAGGAAAAGGAAAAATTAACATTATCATTTCGGAAGTTGCTAAATGGACTGCCGGTGGTCGAAGCGACGTATTATACTGGCGGACATTAGCTACCGGAACACGTAACGTCTCGGAGAATGTAATAATGTCTGATTTTTAACAGATAGGTTGTACTGTAAGGGAAGAAGACGACATTACGGATTAAAGATGTACTCTTCAGGATTGAAAGAAAGAGGGAATAAAAATCATCTAGATTAAGCGAAACGACAAATTTGGTTAGCATAAAAAAGGGAGTGTGTGCACTCAAAGAGATAAGTTCGCTGAAATCAACGTGGTTTCATCACTCCCATCGGTTGTCGTGGAGTTAGATGGCTCATAATGAGATTCTTCTGTTGGAAACATAAAAGTTAGGCAAGTATCAGTGATGTGTGGGGTTGAGAAAAACATCGTTAGGATGAAAATTAGTCACTGAATTTATGAAAATATTTTTGTTTGTTTGGTTTGGTTTCACTGTTTGACAACATAACATTTCAATTTATTATTTCTTCTTCCACTGATTTTTTTTTTTTTTTTACGTTTTCCGTATAAAATGAGAATTATTTTAAAGATTATCTGCATAATTTGCATACAAATAATATTGTGACATTTACTTATTTATTTTTTATGAACGATAGACTCGATCGAGTGGCATTCATAGTTGCGGATGATTAGTTAGGATTAAGCAACTAAGGCTATGCATTTTGCTGGAAAGAAAAACGACATTTTCCCCCCAGAAGGAAACTTATGGAGTATTGAATGTGTGTTGGACATTTCCGTGTTAAAAATTTATAAAAAATGGAACGATATGCAGAAAAAAGATCACCGGAAAAGAATAATTAAATTAATTCTAATAAAAAGAGAAGGGTCATTTCTAAGAATCAACGCAAAGAAAAACGAGTGAGAATGGATAAAAAGAAAAACAGAGTTTTATCTTTTTTCTTTTTTTACGTGTTTTATTTTTAGCATTTAGTCGGGCGCTTGTTTCATGCAGTCTTTCGCTACAGACAAACAAATATTATTCCGATAAAAAAAAAGGTCTCATGTTATTAAAATCAAAGCCATGACAGCTGTAAATTAGCAGATGTATTTCATTATCTCCTCTTCTCACCTGTAAAATAAATAATAATGATGGCTTGAGAGGGGGAGGGCTTTCATTTTTTGTCAAAAATCAAATCTAAGTTGAGATATTTTTTTGATCCGATAATTATTTTCTACCCGACGAAGACAATCATAAGCAAGTATGTGTGGAAAGCACATCAAATTACTAGAAGATACTAATCGATGAACGCAAGTGGTTGATAAAAATTAATTGTCATAGGAAAGCTATCATCATTACGTAATGACAAAATACACTCTCATCATAGCCAGTATTGTTAATCAGTTGATAATCTCGTATAAAGGATCCTTGCCTCGTAGACAGTCCAGGTCTTTTTTGATCAAAAGACATTTATTATTTCGGCTGTGCTGCGAACGCATACTCTCGAACAAGTGAAAATTATCTGAGATATAACTTTCACGGAAAAGACAGAAACATCTTCAAAGCAACAACATTTTTGGAAATGGGAGGGGCCGTCATCATCATCATCTTACCCAAATTTTCACGTCACATAGGCAAACTGCATCCGTAAGAAACCCCGTGGTCTATAGTGACGGGAGCAAATTTTTGCCTATTGACTCATGCAAAAAAAGTGGTGTAGACAGACGTAGTAAATTCATACGTAGAAAATAAATTCGACGTATTAAAATCATTTCTAATCCACAGAGATCGTCGTCAAAGTCTTTTGTTGGGTGGGTAGGGAATCTAGACAACGTAGTGCACAATCTCTTGATGGCTTATCTCACAAGCATATTTACGTCCTTCTATCTAACCACAGACAATCTATGATGTCAACTCTTTTCCCAGGTGATGGATTTTGCCATTTCATTACTCGTTAATCCAGAAAAGTTCAAGAATGGTTTCTCAGGACCCTACAGCGAGTGTATCACCAGATGTATTTCGCATCACAGCTACCGTCTGAGTCGTATCGAAAGCTTGTGGGATATTCAAAAGAGGCATTCAGATCAATTGCCTACTTCAGTATCTCGCAAGAGAGATATTTTGCTGTATACGAGTGGTCCAGTATCCATTTTAACAATACGTGTTATAATGCGGAAATAGCTTTAAAGGCCAGAGAAACCTTTGATACATTCCGAAGTTTATTATGGTAATTGAAAGACTCTTTCCCAATTTTTTTTATTTTTATTTTTTATAATTAGACTGTAGTAAAGTAAAAGATTCACAAAAAGAAATCATATCAACAGCAGTAATTAGATGAACGGTATGAGTGGAAAACGAGTTTGATATCAAAAGTATATTATTGAAACTATAATACAACAAAGATGATTCTTTTTTTATTTATTTTTAATATAAGTTTTGTACACTATTCATAATGAAAACATCAATGAAATCAAATAATCTAGAAGATCTACTCAGAAGATTTCTAAAATTGAAAGAATTCACCAAGAATCATGCCTCCATGGTATTTATTCGAATCATATATAGTCTATGAGCAGCTAAACAAAAATGCACTAACCCAGGCCTCACCTTTCTCCCCAATTACTCTAATTATTATTATTATTACAAATCATTAAGATATCAGTTGTCCATAGAAGAATTTAACTGTCTCCTTCGTATTTAGAACTATGTTTGATGATAATGTATTGGGAAATACAATAAGCATTTGTTGTGAATTTGCTAAAAGAAATCAAAATACGGAATACAGGGGAAAAAAAAAAACTAAATTGTTTTCTTTTAATTCAGTTGAAAAGTCCCTATTCACTGTTAACAAAGAACTAAGACTGTACAATAAAGGATATCGAACTTGGCTCCTGCCAGTAGGCGGATCTCAAGAAATATCCATGACCTGTCGTTTTGTAATGACAAAACTGAATATTTTTAAAGAGAATTTTTATAACTATAAAATGTATTTTATAATACCTTTTTGGAAATATTTTAAAACTGTTAATTATGAATTAGAGATTAACAAGAAAAAAAAAAAACCAACGTTATTTCAAAAAAAAAAAAAAAACTACGTTAGCCTTTCTCTCTCTCTCTCTCTCTCTCTCTCTCTCTCTCTCACACACACACACACACACACGTAAGCGTTCATTTGAAGACACTTCGTACTCTAATTTAATGACTTTTTCTTTGCCAATTATTTTTATAGTTCGTTTGTTCATCAAGAGAAATTTCAATCACGAGAGTTAAAAATTAACTCATTTAGTCTCCAATTCGAGCCTTTACAATATTTAAATGCAATACATAAGTGTGTGATGCAATTAACTAATTTATTCATGTATTAGCCTTTTATATCATCGATCATTGCCGATAGGTGGCGACCTATCCGGGGAAAAAAAAACTTGTTAATTTTCTATTCGCAAACATGCGTCCTTTTAATTAATAAATAATTCTACCAATAGAAGTAAACAGAATAGTTAATCGAATAGAATGAAGAAATGAGAGAGAGAGAGAGAGAGAGAGAGAGAGCATTCTCATATGTTACGTATTCTTAAAGAATCGATTAATTAGAAGACACATCAAAGTTATTTTCGTAATGTCGTATGCATTAACAGTCAGCAATCGTATCAGTTAAACTTTACATAGAAAATATTAAACGCAGAAAAATTGTATTCATTTACGTAGCACAAATATAATTGTCAGTAAATTGCCTACTTAATTACGTAATTAACGTGAGCACAGAATACCACTAGCAAGTCACCAAGGGAGTGCTGGAAGATCAGTACACAAGCGACACTAGATAAGCAGGTTTTTTTTTTTTTTTTTTTTTTTCATCAATACTGAGCTCGTTATCCGAGATTCAGACATTCAAAAAATGAAAAGTAAAAAAAAAAAAAAAAAAAAACATCTCCCAGAAAGTTAGTCAATTTTCATGCTGCTACTAATAATTGAATACATTACATATCTTGTCATCTTTCTTTCTTTCTTTCTTTTTTTTTTTTAAGAGTTACCGCACATGCAGTCCTAACTACTTATCATATTTATTGCATTTTAGTATTGCTTTTAGATTTCATTTCAGTAGTTGTTTACGTTTACCAAGAAAACAGTTTCGTTTTTCCATTAAAAAAAAAAAAAACTCCTAGCGTGGTATTCTCTAGTCGAAAAATTTTAATTAATATTTCTCACGCTTTAGACTTAAGAGTGAAGTTTGAAATTTAAATGCGAATGTTTTAGAAGTGTTTGAACGTTACGAGATCGTAAACATTAATAATAACATATGCATTCCATGGTTGTTAAGCCTCGTTTGATACCTGCATGAAATCAAATTTTATATTTTTACTGGTAAGATTCTTAAATCTAAGATAATTCAAATTTTTTTTTAGAAATATTATGTATATAAAAGTAGTACTGAAATGATAGAATTTAAGTCAAAAAACCCTAGTATAATATAAAAAAATCTATAGTAATTTTGCACACTTGATTTTTCTTTTAATAAGTATTTAATTTATTTTTGTAGGTTAATGAATTCTTTATTTGGGTGGATTTGATGAATCAATCGACCTGAGGTGCGGTCGATTGGTTCATTAATGCCCTTGGGGGTGATGGATAGCAACGCAAGGCTGTACCAATGAAGTTTAACTGAGGTTCGGCTGTTGCTCTTATCCCCTTGGGCGACGAGTTTTTGAGTTCGCTCTCTTAGGGTTTTTGCCTTAAGGGAGCACTTTGAGTCTCCGGGGAAGGTGTTCTCTGGCACGGCCCGCTGAGGGGCTTTGTCGGTGAATTATTTTCCTCGGAATTTGAGCGGTTCTGCTCGGTAATCGAGTTTCACTGAGTAGAACCAACGCTGAGATTTGGACGGTCTTTCGCCCACGAATGAGTGGCCTAGAGATCGTCCGATATTTTTGAGATCGAACCTTTACTTACATAGTCGATTGGTTCATTAATGCCCTTGGGGGTGATGGATAGCAACGCAAAGCTGTACCAATGAAGTTTAACTGAGGTTCGGCTGTTGCTCTTACCCCCTTGGGCGATGAGTTTTTGAGTTCGCTCTCTTAAGGTTTTTGCCTTAAGGGAGCGCTTTGAGTCTCCGGGGAAGGTGTTCTCCGGCACGGCCCGCTGAGGGGCTTAGTCGGTGAATTATTTTCCTCGGAATATGAGCGGTTCTGCTCAGTACTCGAGTTTCACTGAGTAGAACCAACGCGGAGATTTGGACGGTCTTTCGCCCACGAATGAGTGGCCTAGAGATCGTCCGATATTTTTGAGATTGAACCTTTACTTACATAGTCGATTGGTTCATTAATGCCCTTGGGGGTAACGGATGGCAACAATGCAATGCTGTACCAATGAAGTTTAACTGAGGTTCGGCTGTTGCTGTTATCCCCTTGGGCGATGAGTTTTTGAGTTCGCTCTCTTAAGGTTTTTGCCTTAAGGGAGTACTTTGAGTCAGCGGGGAAGGTGTTCTCCAGCACGGCCCGCTGAGGGGCCTTGTCGGTGAATTATTTTCCTCGGAATTTGAGCGGTTCTGCTAAGTGGTCGGGGAGCCCGTCACTGAGTGGAACCAACGCTGAGATTAGGACGGTCGTTCGCCCACTATGGAGTGGCCTAGAGATCGTCCGTATTTTTGAGATGTCACCTTTACTTACATAGTCGGTCGATTGGTTCATTAATGCCCTTGGGGGTAACAGATGGCAACAATGCAATGCTGTACCAATGAAGTTCAACTGAGGTTCGGCTGTTGCTGTTACCCCCTTGGGCGATGAGTTTTTGACTTCGCTCTCTTAAGGTTTTTGCCTTAAGGGAGCACTTTGAGTCTCCGGGGAGGGTGTTCTCCGGCACGGCCCGCTGAGGGGCTTTGTCGGTGAATTATTTTCCTCGGAATTTGAGCGGTTCTGCTCAGTGGTCGGGGAGCCCGTCACTGAGGGGAACCAACGCTGAGATTAGGACGGTCTTTCGCCCACTATGGAGTGGCCTAGAGATCGTCCGTATTTTTGAGATTTCACCTTTACTTACATAGTCGGTGATTGATTCATTCAATCCAATACCCTTGGAGGGTAACGGATGGCAATGCTGTAGCCAATGAAGTTCTAACTGAGGCTCCGCTATTGCTGTTACCCTCCTGCCATGATCAGAGCTTTAATTGCTCAATAACACCTTATCCCTACACTGTCCTCTACAGATAACGGGGAAGATGAAAAGCATTCTTGCTTCGCCCCTTTAAGCCAGTCCTTATAAGGATAATTCTTTATTTATATAGAAGGAAGGAAGTCCTTTTTAGGACTTCCGGGGTAACAAATGGCAATTTGCAGCCAAAGAAGATTTAATTGAGGCTCGGCTATTGCCGTTACCCAGCCATGACTCGAGCTTTTTAGCTCAATAACACCCCATCCACGCAGATTTTCTTCATTCAGATGACTCTTTATGAAGAATCTTTCTTCATAAAGAGTCAAGGACTCAATCCATATCCCAGTTCTTTTAAGAACTTTAAGATTCATTTATATAGAATAATAGGTTTTTATTTAGAACTCGGGTTGTTTCTCATGTCAGAAAAACAATTTGGTTGCTTCAAAATATATGATAAAAATATTAAATAAATAAAAATCAACCAATATTCTGTTTCAATAAGTTTTCGTATGTCTATGACTACACACGCTTTTGTAAAAATAATAATAATAATAAATATTTTTGAGGGAACTATCACACGTCATTTTTATTGTATAAATACAAATATGGAGAAAAAAGGCCCATATTTGTCTACAAATACAGAGGCACGTGTGCCATTTGTTATAATAAAAATCCATGTGAGTATACACACTGCTGATTTGTTGTCGTGTACCTTAAATAACAAAAGGCTTTAAAGACAGCGAAAATAGTTTGGTATTGAGAAAGATCATAATCTCTGTATTTTCTAACTTTTTACAGATCTGCGGTTACCGTGCGTGATTTAGACTATTCGTGGGTATAATTTTTCGTGCTGAATAGATGCTTATTGTTGGGTTGAGAACTGTAAGTTCTACTTTGATCACTAGGAATCGCTACCCTAGTGTGCTGTCATCATTGTCTACCATTATCCACAAAGTGGAGAGATTTTTCAGCCATTTTTCCACCACACAATTGTTGTGTAGAGGAAAAATTGCCCATGACAATGCCCATAAAACTGTACAGCATCAAAGCAAGCAGGCGACACATGAAACATTTATTGTTATGCGGCTTCCTGTGTTTCCCATTCAATACAACACTCTGATTCATGTTTACCGCTGACTGGAGGCGTCTTTTGTGCCGATTGTTCCCTGAAATCAAAAGATGAAGAGCCACTGAGCCATTATTATTTCTATACAAATGTCGACTGTTACGAAACGAGCCTTCATTGCATATCTTATGCCCTATTGTGGGGGGAAAAGCGAGAGAGAGAGTGTGTGTGTGTGTGTGCCACTAAGTATCCAGTTCAACTATTTTAACGTTATTATAGCTGTCGCGTGAGGGTAAATAATTCCGTGATTAATAATCACTGCTTTCTTTGCCAACTTGGCTAATGGTTGGGCCTTTCATACAATGAGTTCCTTACAAGTCAAAGGACGCAGATATTTTAGACTTGACGACAAAAGAGACACGTATTAAGTTTCTGGGTACTACCAGTCGTTCTCTCGTTGTATTCGCTGATCGGATTGTTCTGAAGTGTGCGCCTTTGCCAATGTTTTGTTCCTAATTCTAAACCATTGAAGGACTGACTCTCTCAGGTTCCATTTGTAATGACGATGGGGGAAAAAAAAAAGTATTTTCTCTATATTATAAGAGCTTTTCCCTCGGCTTTCGATTTGTTAGTGTAACAAAGAATTACAAAATATATGATTGAAAGTTTTGATTTTTCTAGTTACTTTCGAAAGAGGGTTTCAAGGAGCGTTGCATACACGGAATGACACCTGCACTGAGTGCTCAGGATAATATATCATGCGCAATTGGTTATATCAAGCATGTTACAAAGCCAGCGCCATTTTGTTTCAGTTCACAATAATTTCGGTTTCGGTTTTAGTTCACTATTTTGATTGAGTGCTGCGTGTTTTAACTGTCTCTACGATGTTTATTATTAATAAACAAGTTGACATTCGTAGTGTTTTATTTATTTAGTGTAGCTATAAAATGGATTCATCTCCAAGAAAACATTTAAAAATTTGTACTCTTTCTCACCACACATCCAAGACTCAAAGACAAATTGCCAATGAGCGTGGTGTTCGTTTGGATACTGTTAATGTGATTTTAACTAGGCTTAGGAAGATAGATACTTTTTCTCCTGACAGAAAAGGAAAGTGTGGGCGTAAAATGAAAAACTACTCTTACTCATGATCATTTAGTAGTTAGGAAAAGCAAAATTAACCCAATGTTGTCTTCTGTAGACTTAAATAAAGATTTAGCAGCTAGTGGGATTAATATTTCTGACATGACAGTCCCTCGAAGATTGTTGGAAGCGGGGAGGACTGCCCACAGGCCAAAAAAGAAAACTGTTGACGAAGGCTAAGAAGAAAATGAGGCTCCAGTGGAAAAGTGCACAAAGATTGGACTGTTGAGAAGTGGAAGGAGGTCATATTCTCAGATGAGAGCCGTTTCTTTGTCCAAGGAGAGCGAGTATCCCCATGCTCGCAAATCAGCGGCTAAGAAGACTTCCCTCGCCCACCTTCAACAAGCTTCTAAACATTCACCTAAAAAATGTTCTGGGGTTGTTTTACACATGACAATTCAGGATCGCTTGTGCTTGTTCACGGTATGATGAAAAGTGACCAATACATAAAAATATTGGAAAAAAAGAGTGGTCCCACAGACAAAGAAATCCCCCAAAGATCTCGCTCCATGCCACACTTCAAAAAAAGTGAGAGTTCCTCAAAAATCACAACATCAAATTGCTTCAGCAGCCAGGTAACTCTCCTGACCTTAACCAATAGAAAAATTTGTGAAATTCATAGCAAAAAAGAGACTTGGAAAATTAAACTGTGATACAAAGGATAACTTAATACAATCCACTATAAAAGTATGGTTCCGAGATGCAGAAATAAGAAAAATGTATTATACGTTAGAGTCCATGCCTAAGCGAATTAATGAACTTGTTAGGAATAGATTAGCACATTTAAATTATTAGGTAAAGTTGGAGTTTAACTTTTGTCCTTATTTTCTTGCGAAATTAAAATTTTTCTTAAAACGTTAGTATTCGGATTAATTTGTTCGCTGCTGCACCCATCAAAATGTTAGAGCCAAAGGAGCTCTACCTATTGTCTTCCTTGAATAAAAGGATTTATTTATTTATTTTATATTTTTATTGATGATTATATTGTGGCTGCACGTAATTTATTATTATGAAAGACGGAAAGCACCCAGAAAGAATAATAAACTACAATATGAAATTTTCTGAACGCTTTAATAATGTAGCCAAACTTGAAATGGGATTCTTTCATTAATCTTCCGGAACTTTTCTAGTAGAGATCCAAAGATGTAATTATTCCCTTATATAAAATAGTGTTCAGGCATTCAACATGTTTCAGTAGTGGAAAGGAGAAAATTAACATTTGCCGTTTGATTGGAAAGATCTAGGTTCGAATTCCATCTAGGACGCAATGAAACTTTATAAATGTTTACGAGCTTAAACCTTATCAAAGTTTATAAACTTGATCCTTCCTTTAGTGAAAAAAATATTCAGTCAATAACAGCAAATATACCTTAAACAAATTCAAGGCGTAACTGTCTGAGTAGCTTAACTGAAATATAAACCAATCTTTGATCTGTTATTAGAAAGATCAAAATAAGTGATCAAAATTTCTTTGATCACTTATTTTGATCTTTCTAATAACAGCTAAATCTCTACCGTATTTACAAGAGAACCAATAAAAAAACGGCATCGACAAAACCGAGCAGACAGAAGTTGCTTACTAGTCGCAGTGCATTTGTGATGTCAACTCTCCTGATCGTTTAGATCAGTTCACATGACTCTCTCCCAGCAACCAGGATACTTTATGCAGCGTATTCATTGTCCAATGGGAGATTGATAACATCACAAGCAGTGGTAAGTCAAATATACCGAGGTTTTAGCCTTTCTAAAGCTTTAAAAGATGAAAAGGGGAAAAAGAGAGGGATGAAATTCCAGATTTTACACATGAATATATCCCTAATGTAAATTTTGTCATTACAGGTCAGCTGTAGCTTTCATAGACTCTAAAAACCGCCGTTAAGTCCTATCGGTTTTAACTTGGTCTTCCATAAAAGCAAACGACATCCCCACTCTCCTCCCCATAAATAAATATTAGCCCGCAGAAACCCCCCAGATAATGTGAGTTGGCATAGGACTGTCATGCTGACACCAGGTGCATGTAATGACCGTTGTCAGTCATTTCTGTGCCTTCTTATGATGTTTTGGCCATTTCCTGGATATCGTGGTTCACACAAGGAAACAGTTCGTAAAGACAGCCCATAATAGTTTCTACATTTAGTCTGAAAGCTGAATAACACCTTAGACTTTCTAAATCTTCCTTACGCAAAGTACAGCTGCATCAAAAATAGTCCTTTCCAGACAGTGACTGAATTAAATTTATCTAAGTAATTTAATTGAATAACGGCACTTAATTTATTAAAAATAAAAAATTATTATTTTTTCAATATTTATATTAAACACATATTAAATATTAATTTAACTATAATATTCTTACATTTTTAACATATTATTTACTCTTTCTGTGTTTTTATTTTTATTTTTCAAAGTTCTTTTCCAAAGGAGGCGCTACGATAAACCATTTTAATCGAAGCGCCCTCTATATTAAGCAGTCTTGAATATTATAATAATTTTTACTCTTTCTGTGTTTTTATTTTTAATTTTCAAAGTTCTGTTCCAAAGGAGGCGCTATGATAAACGATTTTGACCGAAGCGCCCTCTATATTAATAGTCATATATATATTTATAGTCATCGTATCATGAAAATTGTAACGGTTTAATTATTTATTTACATATTAATAATATTTTTAAATAATGTAATAAGAAATATATTTTTCAATCATCTAAGAGTAATATTAAATATATTAAGGATTATGCTGCTCAAGTAAAATTATTCACCTATATTTCTATTATAAAATTGCTGCTAGCGAACGCGATTACACGTACAGTTTAATTTTATTTAATTGCTTTGCGTTTTTTTTTTTATGAATGAGTAAGTTCATCGTTAAAAAAAACGTGCATTAACGATTACGGTAAATTTACTTTCCAAAAGATTGAAAAGGAAAAAAAAAATTAATACGAAGTGGGTCATGTGTAAATGTTCGTTAGAAATCCGCGGAAAATCAATGACAAACATTCAATTTGTAAGCACGTCGCTTAAACAAGTCGTTTAGAGAAATGTTCTAATATAAAGAATATTTTAACGCAGTATTTGCAGCCAATGACCATTTGGCACTTTGCCAATTATGTTGGTATCAAAAGATTAATATTCCTCTGTGATCTATTTACGGGTTTTATTATTAGGTGTTAGCTACAAAATATTTTTATACGGTTTGTCTAAAGTTTAAATTAATACTACGCTAAAATATAGATTTTTTTTTTTATTCTTCTATCATAATTTTTTACTTCGGAATCCACTAACCTCAGATAACCGAGACATAGATACAATGGTGACTGCATTATATTTCCGAAGCGTAACAATGCAGACCGGATAACATTTAAATCAAATTCAAGTGATAACTGAGAAGCCAATAGAATTGAATAAATTTAGTTGCTATTTCATGCGCCACTGTTGAGCAGTCTTTCAGTTAGGATGTGCGTGGCCTCACGTAATCTTCTTAGCCAATCATTTTACTCCGTAGAATTTCTTTTCAGAGCGTAAAGAGGGTTGGGGAAAAGTTAGACGACACACACACACACACACATGTAGGGATACTGTGAATCGGAAATTAATCCCGTCTTCTGGAAGTGACAACCCCCTTTTCCTTCCCCATAGTGGTAATCAACGACTAAAAGATTAATTGTGAAAACCGGAATGACAGGTGTAGATCTACCAATTTTCGAAGATGGCCCAACAACTCACCGAAACCGTGAAACGAACGTTATTAATGTCTTCCCCTTCCCCATTTATCCTCCCCTCTTTGGCTACATTCCGTGGGAACAGACAACCTGTCTCAGTCCAGTGGACGCGAGATTCGCCCATTGCCGCAGTTAAATGCACGGCAATTACGTCGACAAGTCTCTAACTCTGGTAGCTATTTGTTGGTGCGACGTAGCCTCTTTAGATTGCCACCGTATCACAGCTATCATTAGGTTTTTGTCACTGAGTGCAAATTATGCCTTACGACTGACGATCGCTGGCTTTTTTTATTATTATTATTTTCCAAGAGTCGGTGTCTCTTTTGACTTCAATTCGGACTCTATTCAATCTGGATGTTGCAACTGGACACACACTTGACAGTTTAGTTGTGTCGAGAAACCTATCATCTTGCTAAGAGATATCCCCCTTCCTTCCAGGGGGGGGGAAGGGGTCGAAAGTTCTGCGAAAGTAATGTAGTAATCCAAGATGGCTGTCCTGCCTTTCTTAATGCCTCGTTTATGTAACTATGAGATAAAATTCAGAGCATTGACTCGACAAAACATCCGACAACACACACACACACAACCTCGCACTGTATATATATAAGGAGAAGTAAGTAGGTGATGCCTTTATCACATCGAGTAGTGAGCAGCGGCAAATTATCTTTGATGAGAGCGACAGAAGGATCCATCCATGCCATCAGACGCAATCAGGGTCTTCTAGCTGGAACACATGGCTGCCAAATTACATACTTCAAAGCTCTTTTCTTCCGCCCTTCTACAGTCATTTGGGACTCTCTGTCTCTCATATATGCCGCCTGTTTTCCCCACCTCGTACTCCTACCTTCCAATAGAGTTGATGGGAAGAAGTGGGAAAAAAAAAAAGAAAGAAAGAAATTAAAGAAGGTCTTATTTCTTGCTTTTATACTTCCGAGCGTTATCAACTTTTACTTTCTCAGGTAACGAAGAACGAACTGAGAGCCCGAAGTGCACATCAAAAGGGTGCGCTGTCGAAGTTTCTATTTAAAAGATGCACTAGAACCGTGGTAACC
This sequence comes from Typopeltis vanoorti, assembly GCF_054136105.1. NCBI lineage: Eukaryota > Metazoa > Arthropoda > Arachnida > Uropygi > Thelyphonidae > Typopeltis > Typopeltis vanoorti. Next base: position 64,168,667 of record NC_143556.1, read on the forward strand.
CCTTTATGTGCAAGCAACCACTCGTATAGCTCACAGAGAAGATTTTTGCTTCGTATCAGCGACTCCTTTGATGTGATTTACAAACGGAGTACTATCAACGGATAAGATCTTGTCATTAGTCTCAGTGGCGCGAGACAAAACAGCTTCCCCTTCTTCGATGTATGCGATGTTAATGTGTGTTTTAACCTGCAAAGTAAATGGGCAAAAAAAGAATTCTACACATTTGTACTAGGAAATTGTAGCTGTTGTGAATATTGTAATTAAGTAGTCAGTTTAATTTGTTCATCTTTAATTAAGAATACAAAAGGAGTAGTATGACGTCTTTGCTTTTTTTTTTTTTAATATATGCCTGACTTTAGTAACGATTCACCATTTTTTCCTTTTTTGTGTAGGTCTTTTGATTACATGGACAAGCATTTTAGGATATTAGTCAGTCCGTTACTCATAGTTAAGCCTAGAAAAAAAAAATGCCATGTTTCCTGTTACTAACGGACATAGAATTTTATTTTAATTCGTTCTTTTAATTCAAGTATAATAAATTTTTTTTCTTACAACTTCTAACAAAACAAAAGGAATCACATTTTCATTATTATTTATTAAATTTTTATATGTTCTGAAAATTGGTGTATTATTGGTGATTATAATTGATTTTGAGTCTTCTTAAAAGTATCCATACTTAATAAGCGAAAATTAAGCATTAAGGTTTAGAAAACTTCGTTTGTTATTAGGTTTAATTCAATAATGAATAAAATTAAGTAAACAGATCTAATCTATAATTGTAAGCAGTATTCTTGTACTCTGTTCCATTACATTAATTGAATGCGTATTAAGCTGCGCAGAGAACTTAATTTTACTCAGTTTGTTGCCTTACTAATTTGGAAATGAGCTCGTCTGAATGTAAAAATAGTTTTAGTTAGACCTATCAGTTAATTTAATGATTGGTTAAAATAATTTAAATTGAGTCAAAGTAAATGTCTTAAATAAACAGTGCTTGAAATCAAATACCAGAGCAATTGCTGTAATAAAATTAGCTTTTAGATATCTTTGTGTCAGAGGTATATCTAGGTTTATATTTCATTTATTTATACTACTGAGCATAAATTAAATCTTTAGAATGTGCAGAAATTATGTTGTAACTGAGATAAACAAAGATGTGCAGCCATTTTAGGTTAGAAGAACGTAATTTCTGTTTGTGTCATACTGTATTAAGTGGAATGCGTGCTATTTTCCCATCACAGATCACTCAGATATTTTTTGGGACTAATTATATTAAAATATAGCGAAATTGAGAGAATTAATTCCAACAGATAAATTGATTTTATTTTTATTTCAAGACCAAAAACTTTGTATTTCACATTTCAGTGAGACAGATGACAATCTTGACTAGGTTTGTCGGTATCTCCTTATAAAAACAGTTCGAAGAGAAAGCTTTACAAATTATCATTAAAAAAAGAAGGGGATTCAGAGGGAGAAAAAAAATAAATATATATATATATATAAGTAGTCAACTTTTATTCATTTTTAATAATATAAAGAAATATTATATTTTATTTTTATTTATTAATTTATTTTCAAAGGGTTGAGAGAGAGAGAGTGTGTGTGAGAGAGCGAATAGGTCATCAACACCACACTGCCCGACTAAGGCTAACAGAAGATTAAGGGGTTAATCTTCTGTTGCCAGATATAATCTGAGTTCTGAACAGGACCTACTTATTCGAAACTCTCTAGCACATATTGGAATAATATAAGATCATACGTTATGCCTACTTTAAAAAAAAAATAATAAAATGCCGTAATTACTTTTAATTTTGAACTATAAGATCATTAAAACAAAATGTTCATTTTCCCATGTAGTATATCCTGAAGATATACTACATAGAAAAATCTACTACATGTTTTCCTAAAGTAGAAAACATTTAATCAGAAATAATTAAAATTTGAGGGGAAAAAACATTTTCAATATTTGTATTAGTAATGATAGCGGTAACGTATGGCTCTTTTTAGATTCTGACATTTTATTCATACTGTTCTCTTATAATTGAAATGCGTTTATGTTTTCTCTTTATAAATATCATAAATAGTTTAGAAAGTATTTTATACATCGCTTATAAATTGAAATGAAAATCATTCATAAAAATAACATGTTATTCGCTTCAAGATGTTAAAAGACGTCATTTCCCGCCAACACGTCATGCTAAAATAAGCCAGTCATTTGTTAAAAATAAGTCGTTTGCTAATACAAGTAACTTATTTTAGCAAACGATAGCTCAGCTTGGTTTTTAGTTGTAATATAATATATATTTTTAATAAAAAAAAATATTTCTACTACTGATTCTTCTACGAAAAAGCAATTAGATCAACAGAACACGAAAGAGTGTTAAACACATTTTATTGCTAAAATTATTACTCTGATTTCTTACTTAAACTATGACCTTTAAGCGATCTCTAAGTGTAACCAATCGGTTTTCATGACTGCTTGTGTTATATTTGGTTAATTGCGTGCAAAAGCAGCACGGAAATTCTACGCACTAGGTATCTTTCTCCAAGACAAATAGTTTTTATCTGTGCACATTAGCCAGCGAATGTGTCTATAATGAGGCAGCGCGGTTGCACGAGTTTTCGCTTGCTTCTCCAATAATTACTACGAAGATGAGTTCCATACACGGTACATCGAGTGTGTGTGCGCGCTGAACACGCAAGTTTACGTGTCTTATAGAAGTTGTGAACGCTAATTTGTCCATTGGCCAACTATTTGTGGGCCAAATAGTGAGGTATACGAAGCGACTTTTCAGTGTATTCAAACACGAAGTGAATATTTGATGCTTTTCCCTGCCCGTTTTTATTCATCTCCACGCTCATGTATAACTGATAAAGAAAAGATTTCCTGATTCAGCTTAATTCTTTATGACCTCATACTCAGTTTTATCTGCGTGATAACGGTTAAAATGCATGTTATTCTTATCAGATATACACTGCCCTATAACATTATTAGAAACGTCGAAAGTAAAGGCATCCGGTATCAGACAAGGCAGTGATTTTCTTAAATTATTCATATAGGCAAGTTTTAGGATTTCACATACTTTCTGTAGCTGCAAATGTTGTGCTATTACAAGGCCATCGAGAATTTTTATTTCCAGTACTGTATTAAAAAATTAAATCATATACAATGAAAAAGTTCCACTTTACATTGTATCTGAAAGGTTGCCTCTTCGATGTAAGAAAATTGAGAAAGGTTCATTCTGATTCTTATATGTAATTGTTGAAAAATATTAATAAATATATAAGATATCTTGTATACTATAAGAAAATATATAATTTAATATAAATTTTTCTATATTTTTTTAAAATTCGACAATTAAACTAGAATATATTCATACACCATTTTACTTTATTATCTAAAACTTAATAAGTTATATTATTATGGTTTTTTTATTTTTATTTTCGAGCAATTGCCAATTGTTCTGAAATTCCTAAGTGAAAATTCCTGATTGATATTGCTAATACATACACTTGGGTTTTGCATATTAAAGATAGAAGATAGTGGACTCAGTCTTTGATGCCACCACAATATTTTGCATATAGGAGAGTGGACTCAGTATCTTTGATGCTACCACAATATAAAATAAAATAGAATCACTTGATTTTGAGGTCCTCTCTGCTTTTTCTTAAAGTTTCTCTTTTCCATTGCCTTTCTGGTAGAACTACACTTGTTCTCACGCAAAGTTCCGTCGCAAGGCACCAAAGGAAGCCCGATAGTGTTGGAAGCAATGAACTCCAAATCCTTAATAAATATTTTCGTATTATCCAAATTGCCATCTGTTTTGAATGGCGAGGCGTCCAATGTATTCCCTCGCTGCAGATTCGCTAAAAGGAATGGACACCTAAATCCGTGGATGGTCATGTATTGATAATTTTTCCTTCAATGCTCCATAATCAGATTCCTTAGAAACATCCTCAGGAAACAAGGTTTGGATAACATCTTTCGACTCTAAGGACTCCATCTGAAATTCTCCGCCACCAAACCAAGACTGTCCCTACAACCTTAGCATCCAGCAAAGTAACCAAACTCGCATCGCTAGCATCTTCTTCAGCATGTGATGAGACCGATTTATTCATGCATGAAGAAATTTCGATAACATTTTTCGATTTAAAAGAAAACCAGCCTACATCCACTACACACGCTGCCTCAATTGCAAGATTAGGCTTAACAACAAAGATTCTATACTTACACATCTGATACTATAATAAATCCAAAATCCAAACTAATTATACCAAATCAAAAACACCCCCAAAAAAATGCAACTTAACTTCAACGAAACATCTTAACACTTTCATTGCCAAGCTGAAAATTGGAATTTCGTGTGGTGGGCAAATTTGTTTTTATTTTTTTTTGTTTAGTTAGCGACGTCCACGCGATAACGCGTGATTGACCGTTTGGTGAGAACTTTCATCGCGTGAAATCTGAATTTGACTGCACATGATTTGTACTGTCAACATAAACTGAAGGTTGTTGCTGCGATACTTTTGGGCTAACCGTTAACTTTTTGGGCAATGAACTTTTTGGGCAATGAACATGTTAACGAGAATTATACACTTATAAAATAACAGGCCTTTCGATTTATGAGGAGCACACTTAAAACGTGTAAACCGAATCAGAACTAAAGTGAAATCTGAATTTGACTGCACATGATTTGTACTGTCAACATAAACTGAAGGTTGTTGCTGCGATACTTTTGGGCTAACCGTTTGCATTTATAATTGTTATTGTTATTCTTATATATTACATTAAAAAATATAATGTGTATGTGCTTCTCACCCTACTGCGGTGATGTTATAAATATCAAATGTATAAAGTGTAAATTTACTTCCAACGGCATAACAATGAACAATAACTGAGTAGTGTGTCATCTTTAGATGAGCTTAAAATAGATATCGAGACTGGAAAGCTTATACATTACACCTCAACAGGTCAATATATACATATTAAAAATCCATTGCAATCTCAGTATTGTAAATGAATAAAAAATAAACAACATTTTTGTGTAAAATTTGCAAAATTTAAAAAAAAAAAAGTGGATGTAACTAATGTATGTGTGTGCGCACATGTGCAGGGTGTCCGAAAAGTCTGGAACCAATGGTAAATATATTTTTCTTATATTTTAATACCATATTTCAGGCGAAATATGGTATTAACACTCGATGAAAGTGAAGATTGTTCTTTTAGTGTTCATCAGGGATGGACTCAGAGGGGAAATGGTGAACTAGCTTAATGTCAAACATTGTGAGAGGTTGAATGCAGCGCATTATTGGATTCCTTTCAATGATGTATTGGACCAGTGATACATTTATTTAAAAGACTGTTATGAAGATTCTTTAAGTCCTAAGGGCATCGTTGATACCGATTAGATCGTTACTATTCGTATTTTAAAAGGACTTCTTTCGCTGAATGATTTTTTTTAGGATTACACATATGAATCTGGCAAAAAAGAATTTTTCAAACGATTGTCAAGTTCTAAAATTTGGCTGTTGTTCACATGCCACTGCTTCATCGCACGATACAGATGATCTATTAGTAAGGAGAGCCTTCGTAGTTTAGTCGCTATAGACGGAACCAAATCATACTCAATTTACAGACACACACACACACACTGGTCTTATAGCGTTAGTTGCTTCGATTGTAAATCCCAAACAATCAACAAATTTATTAGTAGGACCTTACTCGCTTTTACGAGCCTACTACACGAGCAATTAACTGATTTTGTTTTTTTGTTTAATATATTTAGGAATGATGTCAGCATTGCGACAAGGCTTATGAAATTTAACTCTATTTTCTTAAAAAAAGCTTTATTTAATTGGAGCTTTACGAGTCTTTTAATCCGCTTCCAATATCCCACATAGAGATTTGTGACAGAACTTCTTAGAGATTTCTGCGCATGAAGATGAATATGTCCTTGTAACATGGGCATCTTCAGAGAGAAAGTGTGTGTGGTAAGAACAGCAAAATTACATTGCTTAAAGATCAAAATTACATTGATGAGGATCATCGGAACAGACAGGATGACTTCTTAATAAATACGGTTTACACACAACATTCAAACTATTTCAAAAACTGTCATTTTTCCTATCGACTACCAAGAATAAATTACACCTTCCATGCTTATTTGATGTATACTAGGTCCCGTGTGCCTGTTATCTGTACTATTCTGGACATACTGGCTGATCACATGACGGAATTAAAGAACACAATAATATGATAACATCGAGTACTCAGACATTGACATCACATCCCATGCCACCACACTAGAAATAGAGGGCGCTGTAACCAAATTAGGAAAGAGATACCTTATAAAAGTGAATTCAAGTCGCACCATGTTTTCTGTTATGAGAGACGAAAATGATAACTAAGCTAACAACTCAGTCAGTGGTATAAATTTTCTAATATATCAAAAATTAATAGATAACGCGATCTACACTAAAAATCAACAACGTTTATTATTATTATTATTGAGACCTCCAGGAAGTCAGGGATTCATCGGGGGTAGGTCGCAAACATCAGCACTAGCTGACATACTTTTTCTTGAATTCATTCAGATTATCTACACTCAACAGCTCTCCAAAAGCAAGTCAATGCAATGAAGTACCGTTCTATGAAAGTAAAATATAATCTATCTCTCATCCTCTGCATGACTGCATTCTTTCTCAACTTCTATGGATGAAAAAGTTCCATCTTGTACCTGTACTTAACCCTTTCAGAAGTTTGTGGGTATTTATCACATAAACCCCCCCCCTCTTTCTTCTGTTTGCAATCGACAAATTCTTAACCAATCCTTATAGTCTACATTCCACAGTTACAATATTCACTTTAATACTCACCTTTGCATCCTTATCGCTGAATCTGCATCACCTCGGAAACCAGATCTGAGTAAAACAGTCCAGATGAAGTCGTATCAAAGCCTTATGAAGAGGCAAAATGACTGCCTGATCCGTTGATGTCAAGATTGGTTTCAGCATTTCAATCATCCTCTGAGCTTTATTCCCAAACATTCTTCCCAAAGTATTTCATGTAAAGACTTTGGGAAGAATGAAGGCAGGAAACATATAGCTCTTTGCTGATGAAGAAAAGATAGGCACAGTAATCAGGAATGCAACTGATGGAGCATTTCCAGAATGATTTGAATGGTATTTCAAGTACTCTAATGGTAGCCTTAAATCTTGCAGACTCATATATCCCATATATGATTTTTTGATATCTGTCAGTCAGCCATCTTTTTATCCATGATAATAGTCTGATCCATCTTATCATCTGCTTTATCTTGCCAAAAGCTTTAGCAAAGTCCAAAAGTATTATCATGATGTATTCATTCCCTTTGTCTAACGCAGCTGTAACATTCTTATAAAACGTGAGCAAGTTACTGAAACATGACGTACCTTCTTCCCTTAGTAAACCCATGCTGTTTATTGCAAAGTAGACATTCTCTGTCAACCTATTTCTGTATGAGAGCTCTTATCAACTTTAACTTTTCCAAAATCGTCGCCTCGCCACCATCACCATCACCCCAGAGATTCCGATAGGTCTGACACCATTTTATGGCATTACTTTAATATTACAATATTTCAACAAAATGTTAGAAAATATACAAAGTACAAAGTCCTAACGGCCGGAACTTTAATAAAATAGATCATATAATAACAAATACGAGACATGTTGTAGATGAACAGGTTTTAAATAATTTTAGTACAAGAAATGATCACAGAATGGCGCCATCCAAAATGGTAAGTAATAAAAATGGGAAATTGATGAATTAAACAGAAGTTTAAAGGAATAAACCTAGGAAAATTAAAACTGGTAAAAAGCAAATATTGAAAACAATAAAGAAGAGAAGGTCTCCTGAAGAAGATGGAATTCAAGTGCATTTGTTGAAATTAAGGAAGTCAGTGACTGATTACCTGACAAAACCCTTCATACTTTGCTCAAAACTAAGAAAAATCCCAAAATCATCGAACAGTGCATTAATAATAATTATTTAAAAAAAAAAAAAAAAAAGATGAAAGTAGAATATTAAAAATTATAGGTCCATTAGTTTTTTACCAGCGTTATAAAAAAAAAGTAACAAAAGTAATAAATAACAGAACCAATGCTTCAGCTCGCGTATATATAATCACAGGAGCAAGTAGGGTTTAGACTAACTACAGCACCATTGAAAACATCCGACTCTTAAGCAAATGATAGAAAATACAAACTTCTTTGTTTGGCTTACTGTGAAGAGGAAAGACATTGATCGATGTTTCTTACCTGTAATTGCATATGGCAGTGAAATCTGGAATTTAACTGAAGATATGGTTCATAGATTGAAAGTTATCCAGAGTTATTTGTGATTTTGGATTTATGGCCAAAACAACTCAGGCTATGAGTCCAAGTTATCCAGGAAAGAATGGAAACAACTCGGTGTGACGTTTAGAGACAAAATATTCTCTCATGCCTCCGAAGCTCAGTTGATATACACGAAGCCCTTTGGTCGGAAAGACCTGGGTTCGATTTCCGTCAGTGACGTGAGGAATCTTTATCTGGGCTCGCTCGACTAAAGGTGAGTTCACCAGTCTCATACGTAGGTGGGGGGTATTTTTCTTCCGGAAACTCGGGTTTTTGTCCCGCAGACAGGAACCAGTCCCGTGAACACTACAGACATAGGACACACCGTGAGGCATAGGGCTAACCACCTTATCCTCGAGTTACGGTTGCCGTTAATTGGAATAAAACCTCGACATAGAAGAGGGAGGATTAAGTAAAGTATCTTCTCTCATTTCATAAGATCAAGGATAAGTGTAGAGGACATTATGAAAACACATCATGTATTCGAAATGGAGATGGAAGGAACGCATTGCAAGATATAGTAACTCAAGATGACCTAAATTATTAACAAAATGAAGACATGACAGTTCAAAGAAAGATGAAATTGTCAGAGAAACTTAAGACATTGAAATCAATAGTGCTAAAACACGAATATATAATTATAATTATAATTAACATTTGATGAGAACAAGATATACCTTAAATACAAAAGGCCAAAATTTAAAAAAAAAATGTAAATATAATTAGTTCTTATTCAATATACTTTTAGGTGTCTATATTTAAAACGATAAAATTCTAAAAAAATTGAAAATATTCAAAATATAATTCCTAAAGAAACTATTGTTTAATATTTAAAAAAGAGTTCTTAAAGTTCCAAACTTTAGATTAATAAATTGCACAGAAGTAAATCACATGTTCATTGTCAATGTAAATCATTGGCAATTTCGGATATCTGACAACACGTGATAAATGGAATCCTAATATACTGACTTCTTGAATTTAAATAAACATCTGTTTTTATTCAAGGTTATTTTAAACTATTTAAATTTTTTTAAAAAATCAGCATTTTCTCCTTGAATGTGTATTGTAAATGGAAAGAAGAAGCATAAATCTAATGGTTTTTTTGTTTTGTTTTTCTTTTTCATTTAAAGCGAAATTTCCTTTACTTTATTCTGATTTTTTAGCTGAATCTGTGGCATAGTAAAGAAATAATAAAGTAACACGTAAAAACCACAGTGAAATCTTTAGTTAGTAAAAAGACAGATATTTCGTACTAAAATTAATAGTACATCTTCAATGTCTGTAACAGTAATAGGAATGGAATACAGGCAAACGTTCTGTGGATCACCTATTAAAATACAATTGTTACTGCGTGCTAGGAAATAATAGAAATAACAAATTTAATCTATTAAGATAAATGGTTTTTTACATAAGATAAAAGTCTCCCAGATCTTTGAGAGAGAGACATACAGTCATTTCTATTTAAATTCGGTCGGTGTAAGACAGTTTCACAACTTTCTTTGAATAAGCGTTCATATTTGAATCTGCATCTATGGAGGAGAACTGCTTTATCCCACTAGACACTATGAGTAGAGTCAATACTGTGCTGCGCCAGACCAGACTTCAGAGGTTTGTTATAATCAATATAATATTGATGCTCTTTTATTCTTTTTTTTTTCAAAAAGAACGGCCAGTTTGTCCAAATTAAGAGACATCGCATTCGCAAGGTATTTGGTAAACGCCAGCCAAAGATAGAGAAGACAGTTTATCCTTTGTAGAAGGTAATAAAGAAGAAATTTTGTTGATAGGATTATACGTTGGAATCAATTGATACTTTTTCAGAATTCTGCCTATAGTTTCTGAGATTCCTGGAATGTAGGGGATTGGAACTCTGCGGACTGTTGAAGAAACTGTAGATGTTGGAACATAAGAGTCAAGTATCTGTTGGATTTGAGTGGAGTTGTAATCATTTGATTCCATTAACTTTTTAATGATGGAAAGTTCTTGTTGTAAGATTATTGGGGAAGAGCAAACTTTATGTCTTCTATGAATTAGAGATTTAAGAATGCCAAATTTTTGAGACATGTGATGCGCAGAATTTTTGTGAATGTATCTGCTAGTAAAAGTGGGTTTTCGAAAGACGCTGGTAGATAAGGTACCAGAAAACGTTCTAGTAAGGAGGATGTCCAAAAATGGTCAAGTACCAGAGTTTTCTTTTTCCATAGTGAATTGGATGTGTGGATGAAGATTATTTATCCGTTGTAGAAAAGTGGAAAGTTCATCTTCAGTGTGTGTCCAAACAGCAAAAACATCATCGACGTAACGGTACCAAAGAGATGGCTGAGGATGAATGGATGAGATCATAGTATCTTCGAATTGTTTCAAATAATAGTTTGCCAAAGGTGGAGACAGAGGGCAACCCATGGCAGTACCTTCAATTTGTTTGTAGGTTTTTTTTTTCAACTGAAATAACCTGAGTGGATGACATATTCGAATATCCTTGGGATATCTGGAGGGTAAGTTTCATATAATGAATTGACTGTGTCGGTTAATATTAGTCAGTTTTGACATCATTTCTCTGTTCACCAATATCCCATTAACCGACACAGTTTGCTCTTTCCCAATAATCTTACAACAAGAACTTTCCATCATTAAAAAGTTAATGGAATCAAATGATTACAACTCCAATCAAATCCAACAGATACTTGACTCTTATGTTCCAACACCTACAGTTTCTTCAACAGTCCGCAGAGTTCCTATTCCGTACATTCCTGGAATCTCAGAAACTATAGGCAGAATTCTGAAAAAGTATCAACTGATTCCAACATAGATTCCTATCAACAAAATTTCTTCTTTATTACCTTCTACAAAGGATAAACTGTCTTCTCTATCTTTGGCTGGCGTTTACCAAATACCTTGCGAATGCGATGTCTCTTATTTTGGACAAACTGGCCGTTCTTTGGAAAAAAGAATAAAAGAACATCAATATTATATGGATTATAACAAACCTCTGAAGTCTGGTCTAGCGCAGCATAGTATTGACTCTACTCATAGTGTCCAGTGAGATAAAGCAGTTCTCCTCCATAGATGCAGATTCAAATATGAACGCTTACTCAAAGAAAGTTGTGAAACTATCTTACACCGACCGAATTTAAATAGAAATGACTGTATGTCTCTCTCAAAGATCTGGGAGACTTTTATCTTATGTAAAACACCATTTATCTTAATAGATTAAATTTGTTATTTCTATTATTTCCTAGCACTCGGTAACAATTGTATTTTAATAGGTGATCCACCGAACGTTTGCCTATTACTGTTACAGACACTGAAGATGTACTATTAATTTTAGTACGAAATATCTGTCCTTTTACTAATTAAAGATTTCACTGTGGTTTTTACGTGTTACTTTATTATTTCTTTACTTTAATCAAATGTTATTTGAAACAGCAGACCTCTGCTTGCTAACTTTCTAGTTTGATGAAATATACTCTCCCTGGTTTTTATTTTATTTTATACATTATTTTTCTCCTGACTTACTTAATAGAAAAAATGCACATAAAACAAGAATTAAAATCACTCTTTGAAATTTCATTTTGTTTGAAAATTTCTTCATGGATATAAATATAAATATCTACCTATTTATAGAAGCAATTTTGCACAGACGTTGGGAGAGATTTAGCACTGTTGCAAATTTTATTTTGATGCAATGTATACCCATAGGAAATTATTGTACCTATTACTTTTTGTTTCTGTTATTCCTGATAAGTGGTTATTGCAGGTCTATTCTCAAAGCAGTTGCTTTGCTGTCATTTTAAATCAAAGAGCGTATAATAAGGGTGAATATAAAAATATGGACACGCACTGGTGGACTAAAGTCCTTGGATTCATCGAGACGTTTGATTTTTTTTTTCTCTGTCATCTAAAGACAGAGAAATTTTACTATACGATGAATTCTCGCTATCAACATTCGCTATCATACGTGCATCCACCATGTTCCAGCTATCAATTCTGAAGCAAAAAAAAAAATACTAATCAAAACGCTTACTAAGTCGTACGTCAAAAATACTTCTTAAAATAATAAAAGATCGGCTGGAATCAAAATCTAAAACTTATATTGAAGAAAACCAATTTGGTTTCAAAAAAAAAAAAAAAAGAACAAGAACCCAGGATACAATTCTGGTCTTAAGACATCTCGGTGAACTTATGATAGAACAAGGACGACACCTGTATATATGCTTTATAGACTACGAAAAGGCATTTGCCATGGTCTCATGGCATAAACTCTTCTCATTGTTGAGAGAGATAGACTAATAATAAAGTTAATCCGGCAACTGTATAAACATCAAACTGCAGTAGTGTCTCTGCAAGAGGGTTGGACTGAACCAACTAAAATTGAGAGAGATGTAAGACAAGGATGCCTACTCTCCACAATCCTTTTTAACATGTTTACAGACAAGATGATGAGGGAAGCTCTAAATAAAGAGTACGGAATTGTGATAAATGGCAAAAGAGTGAATGTTATTAAATTTACAGGCGAACCATAATAATAGGTTGATCTAATGGAGTGGAAAAAATTATGAAAAGAATAAATAATGAGACATCTGAATATTGCATGAGAATAAACTTGACGAAAACAAAGGCAATGATAATAGGAAAGAAACACCATACATCAGAATAGAAGATAAACCCATTAAACAAGTAACTCCTTTCAATACTTGGGACAACTAATCAGAGAAATGAAGTAAAATCAAGAATTGCACAGGCAAAGAAAGCATTTTACGATAAATATCACATATCCTCATCAAAGCAAATTGACATCGAACTAAGAAAAAAGACTAGTCAAGATTTTTTTTGGCTAGTCGCATTATATGCGTCAGAAATCTGGATACTCCCTAAACAAGATCAGAAATACCCACAGTCCTTCGACATGTGGTGCTGGAGACGATTAATAAAAGAGTGTTGGACAAAAAGAAAAGCAACGACAAAGTTCTCAAAGAAGTTGACGAAGAAGTATATTGGAGACCATAAAGAAGAGGCGACTCAAATGGATAGGATACCTACTAAGGCATAACATTTTCCTCAAAACAGTAATACAGTGTAGAAGGGAAAATCCTGGATAAAAGAATGAGGGAAAGACCAAGAAGGATCTTCATCAAACGACTATGTGAAGATTTGGGAACAAGAAGATATGGAGAAATTAAGAGAATCGCCGAAGAGAGGAACAAATGTTCAGAAAGCATTTTACGATGCTTGGACATTGTAAAATGCTTTCTGAACATTTGTTCAGAAAGCATTCGTCCGAAGAGAGGAACAAATGGCGGGAACGGTGTGCCACGGTCAACCAGTCCATGAACTGAAGGACCACACCACGAAGACGAATCAAAAATCCGACGTACGGATTTGTTAGTTGATTTGGATTTACGGTCGAAGAAAGTAAGGCTACGAGGCCAGTGTATAACTTGTTTTTCCCGCTGTGAAACCCTTTCACCTCCGTATGAGACCGACTAACTCATCTTCACTTGAAAGCTATGAAAAAGACTCTTTGAGTCCTAGACAGAATTCGAATGGAGATCTTTCCAGCCAAAGATTATCGTCGAAATTGAACTAAGAAGGAATAAACGAGCATTCTAACATTAACAATTTGTTTTTTTCTTTCATTTACACAGATATGAGTTTTTAATACAGATGAAACTTTTGGAAATGAAGAAATAAACTGCGAAATTGAACTGAAAATAGATTTAATTTCTTCACTTACAGAAAAAGCTTAATTCTAATAATAAATATGTTTGTGCAGGATCTGGGACAGTATCAATATGAGATCTTATTCTGAACTCTTAGTCATCCCAAAGTGAATACACGTCTCTCTCTCTCTCTCTCTCTCTCTCTCTCTTAGCTGGAGAGAGAGAAAGATCAAAAGTGTGCCTGGGCAGGTAAACTTCATTCTAGTTAGCAGTGGAACTCGTATTCAAAAATCTTCCCTCTCCCGAGCTATTACGGGAAACTCGTCCGTTCTTTTGCTTCACTAGCGACAGGCCAGGGTTGCCAGATGCAGTAACCATGGCGACAACGATGGATGGGGGCTAAATGTCATCGCCACAGAGCCACTCTAACGCGCTTTCAAATCAAAGGGACAATTTTACAAGTTGGCAAAATAGAGTGCGGTCGAGCCAGCGAACGACTTAGGAGAGAAGTGCTCTCCTGCAGAGCGGGCAAACAGCTCGCCTTTCCACTCCTCGATTTCAGACGGAAGCGGCGTCGGCCGCAACCAATTGAATGGCTCAGCTGCCTCCCTGAATGACAAGTCGAAGGGGCCTCGCTTGCCACACATCTCAGGCGCCTACGTCCATAAGCTTTTCGCTTCGGTTAGACGTGTTCGCAGCTTCGAAAGCGAAATGTTATTCGACCACAGTGAATGGACGCAGCGTGTGTGCGGCATGAGGATTTGCATGAGAGAGGCGCGCACACAAAGAGCCAGGTCAAGAGGGCCCCATTATGTCGCTCTATCAAAATCATTAGTGCTGAACCGAGCCCTAGATTAGCCAATAGATCGCACCAGCGCCGTACCATAATGCGCTCGCTCACGGACTGATCTTCGGATGAGGAAAGCGAAATGGGGGGACGAGCCGGCGTTGGGGGGGGTGGAGAAGGAGAAGGGCAGTCGCTAGCATAACTCATTCTGACAGCCGAATAAGCTGGCAGTGCTCCGCGACAGGGGAACAGAACGACACTGGAGCTCGGGTTACATGGGCAGCGGTCAGACACAGCCGTCTGAAGTGTCTCACAAGTCATTAGCACGAGAGAGGAATGACACCCGATCTCCGTGGATATGTCAACATTAAACCAACAGACACGGCTAAGTCGTGCCTCTACTGCAAATGTCACTTCGCTACTCTCCCAATGTCCAATCCGTTCGCGCGAGCTTAAGATACACTCTGGAAAGTTTATGACGGCAAATTCGCCTCTCATCGAGGTTAGCGAGCTCCAGTCTGATTAGGCCTTCACACAGCGCTTTAAACGCCCTTCAGTTGAGGTTAATTCATTTGCCGTCACTCATCACACTAGCAGCGGATCTGTTTCCCCTCGAAGCCTCGCTTGGAATTCATGATGACCTTTTAACGTTGCTTAAAATCGTCCTTCGTGAGAGTTTGTGACTGAATACTCATTCCCTGTCTATCATTATTATAGACGTTCAGTGTTACATAGTAGATTATTATTATTATTATTATTATTATTATTATTATTATTATTATTATTATTATTATTATTATTATTATTCACGTTAAGTGTTATATCGTAGATTAATTTGTACTTAAATAGCATTAATTAACTCGCCATCAGATCGGTTCGTCATTCCCACACGTATTTGCAAAATACGCTGTACGAGACAATATCTTACCAAGTACTTGGAAGAGTCGTCGTAACAGTTTCGAACACAATCCTAACTTGTTCCTAACTCACGTTGCTAACACAAATTAGGATGAACACGATGCTCATATTATGATCATCGCAAATCCAGGTAACGCACACACACAAAAGTGAGATTACTTGTTAACGAAGTTAACAAGTAATCTAGTTTTGGTTCTTTGTTCATAATTTTTTCATTCTTAAAAATTTGAATCGAATACAAACAAGTAAAGAATTTTCCCCACAACACATTAATATTTATTTAAATGAATCTTTCCTGATATCAAGAGAGTAAAAAAAGGCTCACAACTTGTTAAAATCTAGACTCAAAATAGCGATTTACTTAACTAAAACATGAAATGCCTCATTCTTTGAAGAATTATCTATAAAGAGACAACTAAAATAATATTTATTTTATAATGCAATATTAAAATTATTAATAATTTTTGTTATTTTTCCCAAAATCTAGAATTTAATTAGAGTTTAGTAATAT
This sequence comes from Typopeltis vanoorti, assembly GCF_054136105.1. NCBI lineage: Eukaryota > Metazoa > Arthropoda > Arachnida > Uropygi > Thelyphonidae > Typopeltis > Typopeltis vanoorti. Next base: position 64,184,914 of record NC_143556.1, read on the forward strand.
ACCATTAAATGTTTTAAATATAATACTCGAAATGAACTTAAAGCATTAAAATTATCGTTTTGAAGATCGTTTCGAAGAGGCTCTTGAATCAAATTCGGGAGATGATTATTTCTTGGAGGGTAATGGATGACAATGCTGTAGCCAATGAGGTTCTAACTGAGGCTCATCTATTGCTGTTACCCTCCTGCCATGATCAGAGCTTTAATAGCTCAATAACACCTTATCCCTACACTGCCCTCTACAGATAACGAGGAAGATGAAAAACATTCTTGCTTTTCCCCTTTAAGCCAGTCCTTATAAGGATAAGGAATTATCGTTTTGACCCTTTGAGGGTAATGGATGGCAATGCTGTAGCCAATCAAGTTCTAACTGAGGCTTGGTTGTTGCTGTTACCCCGTATGACGAAGAGATTCGAGAGTTTGAGTTCGCTCTCTTAAGGTTTTTGCCTTAGGGGAGCATTTTGAGTCTCCGGGTAAAGTATTTTCCGGCACTTCCCGGTGAGGGGCTTTGTCGGTGAATGCTTTTCTTCCGATTATGAGCGGTTCTGCTCGGTGGTGGGGAAAACCCGTCACTGAGTGGAGCCAACACTGAGTTAGACGGTCTTTTGGCAGCTATTGACTGGTCTAGGGATCGACCGAATTTTTAGAGATGGCTTTACTTTTACAGTAGCCAATGAAGGTCTAACTGAGGCTGCTATTGCTGTTACCCTCCTGCGATGATCAGAGCTTTAATTGCTCAATAACACCTTATCCCTACACTGTCCTCTACAGATAACGGGGAAGATGAAAAGCATTCTTGCTTCGCCCCTTTAAGCCAGTCCTTATGACTTTAAATTATCGTTTTCCATCGGGACACAGACAGATGTCCCCTATCCAGTTACACCTTGCAAACTATAGCAACAAAGTTCTTTTCAAAAGCATTTGTACCTCCCCCCAACAAATGTTTAACTAGCTGCAAATTACGAAGCAACAGATTACTTCAAACATAAAAGACCATCTTAAACTCCAATTCTGATGTTTAATCTTCAAGCCCGCTCAGGGCGAGCAATTGGCTCATAAATGTTTCCACTCACTGTTTCTCTTTCAGATAGAGGGGAGTATGAAAAGCATTTTGCTTCACCCTTTATGTCAGAAATGTTAATCGTTAATTACCGTTTTAACCCCGTGTGATGGCCCGGATAAGAATAGCGCCACCGAAGCCCATACATGTCGTAAGAGGTGACTAAAATGGGGCGCACAGTTTCGAGAGTTTCGCTCTCAGGTTTCTTTCGGAATTTTGCTCTGGGTGAGAAGGGCTTAGATTTCGGAGGATTTGCCCTGAGAGAGCATTTTGAGTCTCTGAGGAGTGTGTTCTCTGGCGTGGCCCATGAGGGGCCTTATTAGAGGATGCCTTTCCCTGGAATATAATCGGTTCTGCTCAGTGGTGGGAGCCCGTCACTGAGTGGAACCAACGCTGAGTTGGACGGTCTTTCGGCCGCACGTAGGGAGTGGGCCAGGAGATCGTCTTAATTTTTAGAGAAGGCTTTACTTACATACCAGCCCCACTGTAGCCCATGCATGTCGTACGAGGCGACTAAAATGGATACCCAGGAAGGATAATAGATAGCAATGCTGTAGCTAATGAAGTTTTAACTGAAGCTCGGCTATTGCTGTTACTCTCCTGCCATGATCAGAGCTTATAGTCCTATTTTCCCCCATCCATACATTTTCTTCTACATATAACGGGGAATATGAAAAGCATTCTTGCTTCACCCATCTAGCCAAAAAAAATTATCGTTTTGAATTTAGATTTTTATGGGATGGCAATGCTGTAGCCAATGAAGTTTTAACTGAGGCTCGGCTATTGCCGTTACTCAGTCATGACTTCAGCTTTTAGCTCAATAACACCCCATCCACACAGATTTTCTTCATTCAGATGAAGGGATGAAGAGTCAAGGACTCAATCCATCTCCCCCCCCCCAAAAAAAAATATCGTTTTGGTTTAAATCATCTTGAGAGGGGTTAACAGATGCCAATGAAGTGTTAACTGAGGGTCGGCTATTGCCGTTATCCCACTATGACCAGAACTTATAGCTCAATAACACCCCATCCATACATTTTCTTGTACAGATAATGGGAATATGAAAAGCATTCTTGCTCCACACTTCTAGATAAAAAAAAAATTATCGTTTTCTTTTAAGCTCAAAGGAAACGTAACTTCAGAGCAAGAGACTTAACTAAGTTAACGAGATCAGCAATAACAGAGGACTTCAGCTCAGTCCAAGGGAGACAAAGATTATGGTTCTCAAAGAAAATGTAAACAGGGAAGCTCCTGAGAAACAAGTGTACCTTAATAGAGAACGAATTGAGGAAGTTAGCAAGTTCGAGTACCTAGGATCCATTATTAATGTGAAGAATTGGTGTTCAGAAGAAGATTAGGAATGGCTAAAACAACAGTCAGAGTCTTTTCTAAAATCTGGAAGTATAGATCTATCTCCTCGGGAACATAGTTGAGGATTTTGGATGCAGTTGTTTTCTCAATAGCGACTTATGAATGCGAGACTTAGAACCAAAAGAAGTCTGATAAGAAAAGGATAGCTGCTTTTGAAATGTGGTGTTATAGAAGACTGTTGAGAATATCGTATACTGAAAGGCATACAAATGAATGGCTGTTAGAAAAAAGATCGGTAAACCTTTAAGGTTCCTTAAAGATATTGACAGAAGAAAGTTGAAATACTTTGGACACATTGAAAGGATAGAAGGAGGACTTCTTAGAACAGTAATATAAGGTAAAGCTTCTGGCAAAAGAAGAAAGGATAGACCGTCAATGAGGATTGTGTGTGTGTGTGTGTGTGTGTGTGTGTGTGTGTGTGTGTGTGTGTGTGTGTGTGTGTGTGTGTGTGTGTGTGTGTGTGTGTGTGTGTGTGTGTGTGTGTGTGTGTGAGACTGATCTTGAGTGTTGAAGCCTCCAGAAAAGCATACAACAGGACCACATTGCGAGGACTGGTGTGGCATATCATCGAGCATCGGAGTGACCATACGACATCTGTGGATGTCCAATGAACACATGAGATGGAGATCTTCAGAGATTTATGAAATAAACACAAGCCACAAAGGAAAAGTTAATCCATATACATTGTTGTTTAGGAGATTCAGGCAGTATGCTGGACAAGGCCGTTAAAGAAGTGGATGATATTAACTACCCTAAAGTCTCTCTCTCTCTCTTTCTCTCTTTCCGCTCCTAGTGATGAAGATAATAAAGTGCAGTCATGGAAGAGTGGTATAGTATATGTAGATATATATTTGTTTATTGAAATCCAGTATTCGTGTAAAGAAATTTAAGCAAAAATAAAAAGTAACTATTAAAACTATTTTATTGCTGTTTCGTTATTGCAAATATTCATCAAATCATCTCACCACTAAATTAACGAATCTTGGAGCTAATTCTAGTTAACGTGTGCAATTTCCTAAATGCAGAGGTCTTAATGTCCTTATTAATCTTTATTCAGAAATCTCATTTCACAGAATTAGAACAAAATTTAAAAAAATTGGGAAATATAAGATTGATACTACCTTGGGCATCGATGTTTGTGATTGTCTTTAGGTGAGAGACGAATTTCATCACCCAGTGAGACCCCCCCCTCGCGCTAAGTGAGAGGACTGAAGTGGCTTCAGAAAGTTCCATGTTTGACCTCTAGAGAACAGTTTCCGGAACAATGTCAAAAATGAATTAAAAATACAAAAAATATATATATAAAATTGATAGAAAAATAAAAAAATATCTTTACCACGCCCACGGTAATAAATGTACTGTAGGTCTGCCAATAACTTTTCGTGGGTGAGAGCAACACAGAAAAAACAACAACCGATCATTTAGCAGTACTTCTCTTGGCGATTAAATACTAAAATTCTTCTTGAATATGAAGAAATAATTAAACATCTTGAAGAACATATTCTTCCCTGATGTTTGGTAATAAATATCAGAAGAGGACGATGCTTATTATGTTTGTTAACTGCATTCCTTTTCCGACTGTTTGGCTTACTTTTCTGGATGAAAACTTGAGTCTCCAGGATGGAAAAAAAAACCTGTCACCACTGCAGGAGACCGGCTAACTCATTTTCAGTTGAAAAGCTCTTCTAACGGTTGAAGAGCAACTCTATTAGCAGATCTCGGATAAATGTTAGACTTTCAGTCTATTAAACATGAACTCTCTCTTTTAGGATAATACAGTTTGCACACATTCATCGTGGTTATGTTGCTCCATTTATTTCAACATTCTAGTTCACCTTATAGGTGTATTTAGATAATGTTCTTCTCCTCACCTAATCCAAACCATAACCTCTTCCAAAAATTAAAATTTTTTTTAACCTCGAGGCAAAATCACATGCCTACTCTTAGTGAGTCGAGTTTTCATTTTTAAAATATACGTACGCTTGATAGTGAATTAGTTATGACCCGGAAACCTCTACATGAAATATTCACCAATGAGCATAATTTAGGAATGTTACGTGGTTGTCATTGATTTAGGAGGATGGAAAACCTCTCTTAGTAATATCATTTCCAGTATTCTTTTAAAGGTCTTCTAAAATTCTTTTAAATATCTATCAATAGTTGCATGGATGAACTTTCGTTTGTGCAAAGCTTATTAAAAACAGCTGTAATAAAAGCTCCAACGCCACCTATAGGTCAAGGGATGAACTACCATATATTGTTTTACTTATATCTCTTCATTCTATAATAAATAAAGGAGACCGATTCCAGATACAAATAATAATAATAATAATGACACTTTCATCTCTACGTCAGATATCAGACACAGGCAATTGGAAAAGAAACAGTTAAAATCATACTATTTTCTAAAATATTTTAGCAAATACCAGAGAGGATTCATCCAATTTATAGTAAAAAAGGTATTTACTAAGAATTATAGCACATAAACAATGAGTTTAGATTCATTAAACAAATCAGTAAAAGTAAACATTCCTTTAATGTATTCATTAAATCTCTCTCTCTCTTGAAAATAAGAAACTAAATGCTTAACCTTTATTACTACATATTGAATGAGCCAATAACGAACTAAACATGAAAGAATAGAGGCAGCATCCATTAGTCTTAAATTATTCATTGATAAATGTTACAGACAGAGCATAAATTAGAAGAAAGAAATGATTCATATTGATTTTACGATCCAATACTTCTTTCAGTGTTATTTAAAAAAAAACCGTTCTCGAACTAAACACCGCGCATTCATCTTCGTAAGATATTCCACACGGAGAGTTTCTTCCGTGATAGTTAGATTGTCGGTTATTAGACACCCCAGCACAGGGATGTCAGCGATGAAAAGACATTTTGATGGATGGCGACATCGGAATAAATTACGGTGCAGAGAAAGAACAAATACGGAGTCACTGCTGTAGCAAATGAACCGTTAAGTGTGTGGACAGAGACAATTGGATATGGACTACTCCGACCAATAATATCAAGCCTTTGTTTCGACACGTCATGCGGTATATTCCAGCTAAGGAAAAGCTCACGCAATCCGACATTATTATTCTTAGCAGTAACCACAAAAGAATGTCACCAAATCAAGCGTGCTGTTAGTGATTGGAGAAAAACAAAATATCGATCCTTTTCGATTATTTTAGTTTGGAAGAGTTTATCGGGCACTTTGCCAAACGTAGCAGTTTGCGAATAAGAGCGAGCATCCATTTGGAAAAGTAGAAAAATAGAGTCGCTAGTATTGCTTCTGCCAGTACACTATTCGTCTGTAGCGAAGCGTTTTTTTTTTTGGGGGGGGGGGGCGGACATTTTATTTCAAGATGAAAGGAACATTTTTTGACTTGTATTAGATTTCAAATTTTGTCATTAATTGGTATTACTGATTGGTATTCCCCGAACTTGAGTTCAATCCTATGAGCACGCTTTCAAGTGTAGTTGGTATCTCTATGAAAGAAGTAATTAATTTTCTAATATAATTTAGATCGGTTGTAAGATTTTGGTGTCGGATGAACCCCAGTTTTTCCACCTTATCAAACCATAAGAAAAAGAGGGCACATCGATAAGATTGGAAGGAATGAGTTTGCATCCCCATTGACAACTGCTGAGTTTTTCTTTTTATTAATTTAATATAACTAGTATACTTTTGGCTTATTATATTTTGTTAAGTATTTATTTTGTTAAAAATAGAATTTTCCTTTCTTCAATAGCCAAATCCTAAAAAATTAAGATTTCCTATTCTTCCTTTTTTCTTATTTCTAAAAAAAAAAAAATGTCTTTTCGTGGTACAGTCGGAGACCATCGGACAATATCTGTCCTTCCGGTGATCAAACATGGATTCGAATCAAGACAAGGGACCTTTATAAGGGCTTTTCAACGAAAGGTGAATTAACCGGTTGCATACAGAAGTAATGGGATTTCCTCTCAGGGAAAAATCTTTTTTTTTTTTTTTTTTTTCATTGTTCATAATAGACAAACAGACCAGAGAATACATTAAGTGAAATATTTTCGAACCACTTATAAACAAACTTTGTTTGTGTTTGAATTGACGTTTCTGGTGTATTTATGTTATTTGAGATCCTTTTAACTGCACGCGCTTTTCAGTTTTTCCTAGGAACATTGTCGAGCGCGTGGATGGAATGTACAATTATTTGTTTTCTATTTTGGCTTGTATTTAAATAATCCTAAAGTGCATTTCGGAATGCAGAGTTCCGGCATTCAACTTTTACTGGACACCGTTATTACTTGCAGGTTTTTATAATGACCAAGCATTTTAGATGAGGGATATCACAAAGAAAACATGGGGATTGCTATTTATAATGGACATCTGACTCTTTTTTTTTTTGCACTGGTATTCTTTTATTTGTATAATCTTGGCTTAAATGTTAAGTGGTAATATCCTAACTCATCTTTTAATCGTTGACTATAATTAAAATTCTTTGATATACAATACGTTGGGCAATTCTAAATCACTGGACACGTTTTTTTTATTGCTGGATTCACACGCCCTTAATATCAAACAAGACTAGTTGAAATGTTCTTTGATATATACTGGAGATAGTGAAATGTATCATTATTTTTCACTATCAATATTTATCTAAAAAAAAGTTGTAAAGCTATAACACACTTAGTACCGTAGATGAACTAAGAATTAAATAAATTTAGGTCGCAGAAATCATCTACACATGGCCACTGAATTAAAAACCGCTACTCAGACGTATGCAAACGTCACTTAGCGTATATGCAAAATACTTCTTCACCTGTTTTAGGCAACAATTTAAGAACCCTGCTGGTCAACAATCATCAATAGTATTGATCACAATGGAAAAAACAAAGGATCTTTCGGACTTCGATAAAAGGCTTACTGTGATGGCCCGTCTGGCTGGAGACACGATTTTGAAAACATCAAGCTGACTGGTTTCTCCAAAGGTAAGATATTCCAGGTGTTTAATTAGTGGAAAAATAACCCACATTGCTGGTTTAAGAGGCAGAACTGTAGTCTTAATACCGTCCGTCAGGATATTCACAAAGATGTTCCAAGCTTCAGGGATTCGAACCCATGCTGTTGATTGGAAACGTAGTACTATCCATCTTTTCGATAGGTCCAAGATTGATATTATTTGAGGGTTTTTTTTTTTTTTTTTGAGATCTTAGTTGTACGGAGACATATTCACAAATATACGATTGTAGAATTGTTGGTAACCCCGAGACAGAGGGTATTTAACTTACTAATTTTATCAGTAGTAAGAATATCAATAATGATAAGTATGTTCAACTCTTTAAAAAAGAATTCGGTTACTTCATTTCCATTTCCTAAGCTGAATCGATTCTTATTGAATTTTGGCACTTTTTCTTTTAAGCAAAAAATGCAATACCTTAAGGAAAATTCTCTCTCTCTTTCTTTTTTCTCTCTCCTTCTTCCTTTAGCGCACTTATAATTCCACAGAAATCTCCTTTTCTTTATTAATGAGCTGGCAATGTGCTTCTATGGATTGTGTTTTAGACGAGCAGGAAAAATGATGGTGATGGAAACATTTGATTCGTTGTACTGTTCCATGAATGCAGTCCTGCGGGGTATTCAGAAAACGTATTGCAATAGAAAAACTCTCTGTGTCACCCTGTCAGATATTCTTTGTGCCTCAGAGCGCCTGCAAAGAATCGGCAGTTGTCAACTCAATCGTTCGATCCGGCCGAATGCAGTCCCCTTTTGACAACGTAAAAGAATCTGACGGAGTTTGGCTGGCGAAACGAGTAGACGAAGCGGACGCAAGCAGACAAAAGGAAAGGATAATGCTATACAGCTAATCAAACACTGACCTTCGACATAAGAGCTACTAATGCGTTGCGACAAAACTTGCTTGTAAGAGGAGAAGAAGGCCGAATAACTTGCGCTAAGAAAGGAAAAAAAAAAGGGGGGGGGAACAAAAAAGGAAAACTATAGCAATATTTGTCCGCAAATGACCTTCGGAATATAACGAAGTGAATAAAGGCGAAATGTCGACCGCTGGTGACATAATCGCTTCATCAGCGGCCTGTGGACATTGAAAGCGTGACAGGGAGGCAAGGGCCATCCAGTGTGTTCCGGGTGGAAGACGATGGACGACAATTCGGAGCCCTTTTTACTCCCCCCTGTACAAGCGGAAATGGAGATAGTGACGATCGCTGACTGACCCCCAGCGCTTCGCTGATGTGAGGCGGTGCAAGTTGAAAAATTTTCTTCTTTTCTTTGCTCCCTACACTTCTTCTCCCCCCCCCCGCACTGGAGTCTTGCGGTAATAGCAATAAGTCACATTGACAAATGTGGATGTCCAGTGGCAGAGCGCGGATCTAAAGGCTTGATCACCAACCGTACGTCGTAATGGGAGCTAATGGTCCTGCGGGCACGGCTCGTGAGCCGGAAACCCATCACCGCAAGCTCCTAACGATTGCAGTCCGCTTTAGTCTCTAAAAGGACCGCTTGGCCGCGCTTCTTGGAGAAAACAGAACAGTCAACTAACGCATTTTCCGTGTCCTACAAGCCGCAGAAATGAGAGGCTGCCTCAGCCAACACAAACTGTGTTTCTACATCGTATCGATGGCAACCCTCATCCAAGCAGACCTAGTAACAGAAGCTGTGCTGAGAACTCTGTCAAAATTTCGCAGTATTTTTCTTCGGTGTTCTATTTTTTTTTTTTTTTTTAATATATATAGCAGTTGCTTTGCCGAGACCGGGAGAACTGAGTCCTTTATGCATTCGCTCTATCACAGCGAAAAAAAAAAAAAAAAAAGAAAGAAAAGAAAGAAGGAAAGAGAAAGATCTTACTAAAATAAATGAAGTTAGGCTTAAGTACATTAGATTTGATCACATTAGGCTTAACTAAAGTTGGCCTAATCAAATTAAGCACAAGTAAATGAATGTAATTGAAATTAGAAAATGGAAACTTTATTCCCAGGTGATCGGATCAAATGAATTTATTTTAGTTGGTTGAAACAATTCCTTCCCCTAATACACATTTAGTAAAGAACAGTTAAGTCCTCTGAACGAAATTAAAATAAGAAGTAAATTAGGCTTCACTAATTTGAAATTTTCTTCAAATACCCCGATGATTAGGCATAACTCGGTTGTTGTTTAAAGCAAGTAAGGCTACGATTTGAATAAATGATAGCTGTAAATTGAGAATGTTTTCTGGCGAATCTGTTCCAGTATTTCACTATTCCACCTTCATATGAGAGACAGATCAATCCATCTTTAATCTAAAGACTTATGTTTTTCTCGTATTGCCAGGCATCAAATACAGGTCTTTGCAGTACGGAGGATGTTCATACAGTAACCGTTTTAAGTGGATTACGTTAAAAGAAAGTTATCCGAATTTATACAGGAGTTTTGAATGGACAACATAATTCCCATTCCTCCTGATGACTCTAAAGCTTAGATTTCGACTTATTTTGGCGTTTTAGTTGCACTGACATGTTTCAACATTTCTTTTCTTGGTGTTTTTCTCATGGAAAATAAATTTGCCGATTCGAATAGATCAATGATTAGGAATACTCTTAAAAAAGAATCTTTTTTAATATAATTGAAGCAAAATACTTTAATATTTAATATATGCAATTAAGAAAAGTAGATATTCTATGAGCTGTTGAGAATAATCCTAAATTGAAACCAGCAAAAAGCATTAAAAAAATGTTGCAGACTTTTAAATTTTAACTCCTGAATTATAAAAACAAGAAGGTGTGTCTATATTATTTTATTTTTAAAAATATCTGTAACAGTTTAAGAGCGATTGCTTTATTATTTACTAAAAGAATTAAAGATACAAGAATAATTCTAAAAATTTTAATAATAATATATAATAATTTATCTTTTCATTTATCTTATAACTTCCGAGTGCACACTGTAAGCACTACAGTCTATTCTTGAAACTATTTTATTATCCCCCTGGCCAAATGCTTTAAGCTAACGAATAATAATAAAATCTGTTACTATATCAGTGAAAAAAAACTTATAAAAATCTGCGCTTCGGGGAAGTTGATTTATGTGTATTGGTACGTGATTGTTATGTTGACTTTCCGACAAATTTCTATAGACATTTGAAGTCTCCTGATCTAGTTTTCTCTGCTTGTTTGTCACCACATTATCTGTTTCCCTCTCCAAATGTCAACGAATGATAGATTCATCTTTTTGATGACTTCAAGTGTCCTCGTTATGGCGAAACATTTTTGATTTTTCTATGATGTTTATGCATATGTTCTACCAAACGGATGGCAAGCAACTAATATTAGTATTTAAATTTATGTAGGAAGTATAAAGCGGGGGGAAAATGTTTTTTCCTTTATTCACATATAAAAAGAATACATTCATATTATTAAATCATTTAAATGCCAAAGTAAACTCATGCCGTATAATCCGATGATAAATAATAATTATTCAGACGTCATATTCAATAGAAAAAAAAATTAATCTTAAACATATTTAAACGAATATGGTCAATTTATTCGTGCTTTTGTTAACTATATGGCAATCGAAAAAAACTCCCTACAATTAAATATTCTTTATGTGAAAAAACAGAATGACAAGCACATCCCTGCGTAGCAAAATAATGGAAATAAATAAATAATAAACAAATATAGAAGTCGTGGATCATTTTATCTCTTCATGCTTGGTAGAGGAGGGCCATGTACGTAACGAACTATGTACACTATCTTACAAAAATTATGCGGATACATTCTTTTTTTCCTCGAATGGTGCATACAAGTGAAAAACCCACGTGACACATTGAGTTATAAGAAAAAAAGCCGGCCTGTTTGTTTGAGAATTTAGTGTATCCACTTTCAACCAACAGGCTACGAATTATAGTCTCTTCTGTGGTTGGATTCTTTGTGAACGTGTTTAGAGGTGGTAGATAATCTTATAGCCGGTGGTTAGACTACTTTTCCACTTACTGAAGGCTTGAAGTGACTCGCAAACTTTCCCTATTATCTCACCCTTATCCTATGGGTAATAATAGTATGATACCTTTGGGAAGAAAACATCATTAGATGTATAGGAACGGGACGCCATTTTGGTGGAGGAAGGGACCAAAATACCAGTGGTTCCATTTATCAGTATTTAGTGGAAAATTTTTACATTAATATCTGTAATCTCCATCAAAAGTGAGTCAGTTCTACACAGATCCTTGTAAAAATAAAGGACATGCCAAAAACTTCCGATGTTCGTATAATTTTTGTAGACGAGAGCAGTTGACCACACTACAAGTTGCTAAAATATCTCATAATGCGAGGTCAATATGCCTTCTTTATACAATTCAATACACTTTTATTGCTAGTTTACTCTAAGAAAAATGTATGGAAATAAAGAATATAGTCCCTATATTTTTTCCTTTTTTTTTCCGCACAGGATGTGCCACTTAGTGTTTCTTACATTAAATGAGATTAATAGCGATTTAGAAAAGCAAAAAAAGGGTCATTCGCTGTGTGTTTCTTCTTTTCATTGGTTACAGCAAAATCGAAATAACTGACTGTACGTAGGCGGTTTAATTTCTGATATATTTCGATGTCTCTCACATTAGTGATGTAGCAGGGGATATTTGTAGGCGCAATGACTACAACTTCTCATAGATGGGCTACTGACTAACTTTTAAGATATCAGTTTATCAAGCAGGACATCTTTAATCATCTGCTGGAGTGGGGGGGGGGGAACAATAAAAGTTGGTGAAGGATCTCTTGACAAACAAACCCTTCACGAGGAAGCTGAACCGTAGCACGTAACTAAAATCCCAAGGAATTTAATTTCCGTTTTCGCAACGTTCGTGTGAAGATTACTGTTGATAATGTTAGTACGTATCATAAGTAAACGTGACGTAGGGTGCCTAAACAGAGCGTTTACAAGAAGGAAATGAAGAACCAGAAGGTATATTATCCATTTGGTTTCCTTGCGAAGGCGACTGATAAAACAAGTCATGTGGTGATAGTCTGATGCCGGCAGGAATGTTCATATACTGTCGGCTACGTCAGACTGATATAGGCTTGTGAGCATGTAATCCATCAGAGCATTTATGACTTTTCTTTTCTTTCGAGAAATTATCCAAAAGGAAGTCGTAGTTCACGAACTGGAATGTCATGACGTAGCCAAGATCAAAAGACAAGAGGAAGAGAGGCTACCTGAAGAAAGATGAAATTGTGTGGATGTTGGAGATTTCAGAAGATTGTAATAACCAAAGGTTGTTTCAAGAAATTTATACAAATAGAGTTGCAGAGAAAATACGCTATTCAAAAATTCAGGTGAGAAAAATATTCAGATTTCATTATTTCTGATTCACGTTTAGACTGTTGTCATGTATGGGAAGAGTGCTTGGCAGATCAGTTACAAAACTTCGCGTAGAGTGAAAGTAATCTGTGAGTTTAGATGTATCAAGTTCAGTCTGAGAATCCCGAAGAAACATCATATTTTAGGTTGATTAATATTTATTATTATTTTATCGTTTTGTGTTATTATTATTGTTGCTGTATGACGTGGTTGCTTGTTGTATGATCACGTAGTGTAAAGTTATACGCTACACGATCCGCTGTTCATAAAATAATCCACCAAGACTACATGATTCAACCTTCACACTAAACCATTCTATGCATTATTTGTGTCTAATAAATTCGGTTTTTCTGGAGGAATAATCAGTCTGTCAACTTGAGACCGGATAACCCACCATCAATTGAAAAAACAAAATCTCATATAAAGATTTCTCGCGTCCTGAGAATCATACCAATAGAAGGGCACATTGCTGTTGTGTTTTCAAATGCGTATGGAGACTTTTCTAGGAATAACTTTGTGGAACATTTTTTGAAAATTACAGGAATAAACATAAAAAATTTAACTTTCCTGATGTAGTTATTATCATAAAATTACATCATTATGAGAATAACAATAAGTCCTTATAAGGACTGGCTTAAAGGGGCGAAGCAAGAATGCTTTTTATCTTCCCCGTTATCCATAGAGGACAGTAAGTATAGGGATAAGGTATTATTGAGCTATTAAAGCTCTGATCATGGCAGGAGGGTAACAGCAATAGCCGAACCTCAGTTAGAACTTCATTGGCTACAGCATTGCTATCCATTACCTTCCAAGGGTATTAATCACCGCATCTCACGGTCGACTGCTCCCTCATCCTCAATATGTGATTATTATGATTATTCAATATGTGATTATTGTTATTCAATAATCATATATTAGATCAATTTATAAAATTACTAATAAAAAGGTAAAAAGTGTTTTAAATAAATAAAAACTACTCTTTAAAAACTGAAATCTTTTTAATAATTTGGAAAATTTAAAAGTGTATATAATACTTTAAATTAAATTTCTAATATTTTTTTTTATTAAATCTACTTTATTTAATAAACATTAACATTTTCATGGGATAATATATGCGTAAATCAAATTTTACGTATGTAGTGCAAAATGCTTAATGAAATCAATGAAATTTGCTACTTGGAAAAGTTTCCTCTAAGGCTAGAGCGCCACAAAATTGAACCACACGGACTTCTGATCGAAATGAATCCTTTTTTTTTTTCCATAATAACAATCTCTTTTTGTCTTGATGGACTTCATTGACATTTGCTATTTACGTATTTTCATTCTCTTTTAAAATGTGTCGAGTCATTTCAGTTGCACCATATTAATGGAAAACTTAGGCACATCTACAGCACAAGTTTATGCCGAAAAAGGTTCTCGGTTCAGAAGATTGGATAATGAATAACGTCATTATACAAGAATTTGATTACGAAAAGCTCGTAAAGAAAAGGACGTTTTTGGAAAAGGTAATCTTAATTCATTTACCAATATTATTAATAATGCAATATTTATAATACAGTTGATTTAGAAAGTAAAACTCTATTGAATCACGGCACCATCTGATGCTTAGATGACCTGCCTTTTCTGTAGTCAGTATAATTCTGAATGCCTTCTAGCTGGTCGAGATTATCTTTGGAGGAGATCGCATTTCTAAAGAAAAATACTCGTAATTTTCGCTTTCATTCAGGAAAATTAAGTAAATTATGTCTTTGATTAAAAATACTAATAATATATTTAAATACATAACATATTATTTAGGATCAAGTAAAATTTATTATTTATACAAATTTCAGCGCTAAATCTTTTATAAAACACCCTTTTCTATTTTATATATGTAATTTATATTCAACAGAACGATTTTGTGCAGATCATTACGATACAATACAATGTAGAACGCATATGACATATGATATGATATAATATTATTCTATTCTATTCTATTCTTCGAGTTGCTTTTTTATTTTGATATCGAATATGAATTTTTTTTGAAATATTATTTGACGTTTTCACAGGAGTAAGCATAACTATCTTTTAAAAATTCGATTACTTCTAGGTTTTTTTTTTTGTGATATGCAAATTACGAGAGTTATGATGCATTGTTCATCAATAGATTACATCAATGGCATATGAAAAGAAGTCGTACATAAAAATTATTTTTTAACCAACTTGATCGAAAATAGTATCATTAAACAATGATCAATTAGCTGCAAAGTAGAATGAATCAAGAATTAGCATCCCTCTGTTTCATTTCTTGTAAAAGTTCTGTCTATGCACTAATAGAGATAATAATGCTAGTTTGCAGGAGTAGAGTTCGTTGACTATTCCTTTACAGGGAAATGTATTTCTCATGCCCTTAGAAACTACTGTTCAATCGAAGACAAAATAATACGTATAATTTGGACATATTCAACTTTGTTTCATTGATAAATTCTTCTCTATTCTTACCTAAAACTGGGATAAAGTTGAAACCCTTTTTATGAATAAAAGCTATGACAGCGAATATGACTCTTCGTGCCACACTTCAGACAAGCTTGTATTGGAATCGCCCACAAGTTTTTCTCTTAACTTTCTCTCCACCTTACCCATAAGCTTACGAACTTTTCGGAGTTTGCAGTGCAGTAGTCGAGTTACAAAATTATAGTTCTCACGTATGTTTGGATATACTGTTTAGAGAAGCGCAAAATTCATAGATATAATAATAGATGTTTTGTTTTCTACTCTTCAGCATCTTCTCCGTCCTTTCATTTAGTAGAAAAGTACTGATTTCTCAGTGAATATTTATGTTTGATTTCAAATGCATGAATTTCATACACGAAGTGATTCAATATTTATATTTGCTATTAGACATTTGACTCGTGTTTCTTTCTTTTCCTTCTGTGCACCAAACACAAATAGCATCAAGTTATAAATATTTTAATACCAATGGGAAGGTTTCTCATTTCTTGCTTGTCATGGATGTTTTTCAATTTTGAGTAACGTCGCATATCATTATCTTAGAGTGATTATTTTACCATTTCAAATACCTTAAAAGGTTCTCAGACATTTCTGCCACTCTAATACTTTTTTCAATTACGTGTCATTCTCGTCTATTTTTAAAGAAAAAAGAAACCTTGTTGTATAATAATGCGTTCTTTTAATAAGAACATCATTTTAACGCAGTTTCAAAATCCCGACATGTGATGTATGGTTCATTGATCATTAAGTTTGCAATATTTTTCATCTCATATAAATGCGTTTTTATTTGTGTAGGGCTTTATTAATTAAGATAGTTTCAGGCAATCAATGTTTTGATTAAATTGACTTTCAATTCGGTTTTTTTTTTTTTTAGTGAATTGTCGATGATTTTCAATTAATTGTTGTTTTTGATGAATTTATTTCCGTGAATTTCCTTCATGAGGGAATAATAAAACATCTTGAAAGTGATAGCATTTTTAACATATTGGGAAAATAAGATGAAGGCTGAAAATGTAGTTGTGCGTGTGCTGAATAGTAGTAATGAACTAAAAAAAAAAAAGAAACAACATATAATGGATGAATCGTAATTATCAAACTCCTAATAGTGAAGGAAGCCAAGAAGAAGCTTGCTTTGTTTCTCTCTTCCTCCATAAAGTGAGTTTAAAATAAAAAAATAAATAAATAAAATAAATAAAATTTAAAAAAAAATATATATATATATATATTTAGTGGCGTTTGTTTCACTCGGAGAGGTCTTTAGGCCACCACGTCTCCTATATATATATATATATATATATATATATATATATAATAGAAAAAGGAAAACGTCCTATACAAGATGCTGATCAGGTCAGTCGTGATGTGTGCCTCACCGGCGTGGAATCACACAGCGGATTCAAACGTTAACGAACTACACATAATCCAAAACATCAAAGATTTATGAATAGTACCCACCATGGTTTGTAAGAAACATACACCGAGAAGTCCACATCTATGAGATCAAAACTTTCCTACACGAAAAGCCGCAATCTTTGCAAATGTTGCCATACACTCTAACCCATTAATCGGCCAAGCGATAGACTATAGTGAGCATGATCCTGAAAAACACAACCGTTTAAAAACCCATACTAAGTAGGTAACCTTTTTAAACACAGCCAGAATCGCCAAAATGGACGACCCAAATCAATAATTATCCCACGTCCGTTACGGTCTATCATCCAGTGATAGACAGAAACAAACAAACATCTCAGGATAACTCCCCCCCCCCCACACACACACAAACAAAAAAATCGAACAAGCAGTTTTTTATTATTATTACTCACTAGTAGTCAGCCCAATTGGGCGAGCCAAGTGCTCTGTGACATTATTTAATCCAGCAATTGTTGCAAATCCGACAAAGGATCACAGATCCAATCAATCCATCGTGCCAGAACAGTTAACAAGGAAAAAAGAGCAACGTGGGAAAAGACTAGCCCAACAAGTTTTCTCAACCTTAACGAGCTGCTCATCCACAACTGTTTCGAAGTAAGTTTATACACAGCAGTTTGTTTTTACAATAACCCCCCCCCCCTACACACACACACGAACACCACATAAAAGAGTTAACTGATAAATAAGAGTCATATGATGCAATGAGAATAAATACCTTCCCGATAAAAATAAAACTGCAATCTTTTATAAAAGGAAATAAAGTTTAATCTATAATCTATATCTGTCTCAATGTGCAAACAGTGGCTAGCGTTCTGTGTCTGTTCAGGATCCATTTCCTCTCCATCTCCCAATCCTATAAGATGCCTTCCTGTTACCAAGAAATGAACCCAGAATGAGCGTATTCTAAATATAGTACTATATATATATATATATATATATATATATATATTCTAAATATAGTGCTATATATATATATATATATATATATATTCTAAATATAGTGCTACATATATTCTAAATATAGTATATATAGAACAATTTAAATATATTTAGAATATATATCTATCTACAGATCAATTTAAAGATAAAGAGAACCTCTTCCCTGGGTATCCATTTTAGTCGACTCGTATAGCACATCCTTTATTTATATATATATATATTCTAAATATAGTGCTATATATATATATATATATATATATATTCTAAATATAGTGCTACATATATTCTAAATATAGTATATATAGAACAATTTAAATATATTTAGAATATATATCTATCTACAGATCAATTTAAAGATAAAGAGAACCTCTTCCCTGGGTATCCATTTTAGTCGACTCGTATAGCACATCCTTTATTTTCTATACTTAGGAGAATAAAATGCAAAATACAAAATGGTGTATTTTGGAAAATATATTAATTTAAATAAATATTCAAAAATATTTTAATTAATTAAATGCTTTTCAATAAATTAATTATTTAAAATTAATTTTATATATTTATTTTCTTTTAAATTATAGTTTTATCTTTTATTTAAAGATAAAATGATATTCATGAGAATTTGATATCCTGTATAGAACTATTCTGAACAGTTCGTGTGAATTTTATCGACTTCTTTTTTTCGCTGTTTAGTCTATGATGCAAAATAGAGTGGCGAGGGGGGGGGGAATAAATTTCGTTCATTTACAGCGTTAAAAATTTTTGTATAACCGACAAATAATTTGAAATTTAAGGTTTACTCTTCCCTTTTCTAATTTCTTGTCTAATAATGCATCGAATGAAAGAAATTCAAATGATGGTAATTTCAAACAGCACCGATCACGCTTGCACACACCCACACACAGAGAATTGTTAAACCAAATGGTATCATGTTTTATGTCCAGTGAAAGCCATCCACTCCAAAGGTAATTAGCCACGAAAAAATACATTAAAAACCAAACACGACAACAAAATTAAATTAAAAAAAGAAGGATCCAAAACATTGAACAAGCACAGACCCAAAAGAAAATTGCTTTTCAGTTATGCTCTCGTAATTGCTGTGTTTTGTGTCTGTCTCTTGTTCGTTCGTTTTTATCTTTAAGACTTGTTTCGCTTGGTTAACCGCGAGTACTAAAAGATCTGTCTTCTCCACAATGATAGATTAATGAAAGATTTCTAATGTGTAGTCCAATTCGTTCATGCAGGGAAATGATTCGATAGAAGTGTACACAGATATACATGAGTAGTTTGGCCAGCACATTAGTGTCGACCTCCCTGTTTTGGGTTTCTCGTTAATTTGTTGTAATCACTCGTCTGTTTGTGACTGAAAACTTGTTTAATTTCTTGCCGACAGAAATGCTATTTGTATTTTAAAAAACATCATTTAAAAGATTATGCGACGGGTGATCCTCAGTACAGTGTATATATGCATGCATTAACACCATTAAATGTCTTAAGATATTGTACGCGCTGTTCAAAGTATGGATTTTTTTTATTTTCATATTTTTTGTTCCTTTAATAATTAAAATTGTTATTCAAATTATAAAATATACAATTCATTTTAATAGTTTAATTCATATATTTTAAATTAATTAATAATATGTTATTTTAATTGATATAAAATATTATTTATAAAAATAAATGTTTAAATTAAATTTAAAATTAAAATTTATTATTTAGATATTGTCACTGGTTAGTTTATATGTTTCTAAATAACTGTTGACGAATTAAAATATTCTATTTAAAAAAGTAACCTGGACAGATACGAATTCTTTGAAATTTCTCATGAGAAATTCCTACGGGTTGTTTTTAATTAACGGAGTGTCGACATTGTATGGAAACTTTGTTAACAGTTGGGGGATAGAAAGAACATCAGAATACATACAACTCACTTATAAAAAAGTAAGGAAATGACAATCACAAAAACTACACATTTCCTAATTGTATTCTTATATAGTGAGACCAATCATTATCGCAACAACTGAACCTAGAATTGTTTTTTGAAACGTAAACATAATTTTGTTTTGCCTGATTTCGTCATTAATTGGTCCACTCGTAGCAAAAAAGTACTCTTTTCATTTCAAATTGCTTTGCCGATTAAAAGAGAAAGAAATAACTTGTCTGTGAGAAATCGGATTAGTTTTAAAATCTAATTAGCTTAATCACACCTTCAGTAGAAGGTCGATTCGTTTTTGGCATATGGACTCTAGTCTTCCAATTTTGTTTTGTAATTTTTCATTATAAATGGTCTGAGTGAATTATAATTTTAATACACAGATCCTAACTAACAAATTTCATTTAGCCAGGGTTGAATTGTTAACATAAATGAATAGTTTGGTACTGGTTAGATGAAAATAGAGCAGATGATTTCAATATATATATACTTTTGATGAGTTGTATCACCAAAAATTGGATTTTTGTTTATGTGTATTTATATATTTATTTATATGAATTTCAAGAAATGTATTTTAATGAAATCTATCCATCAGAATCTCGAAATAATTTGTGTATGGAAGGTTGGATGGATTGAAGAAACAAATCTAGCTGATGTTTTTGACTAATTCAAAAGTTGTTACCTATTTATTATATATCAGGATACAGATAACTCCAAGGCTCAGTAATGATTAAAATAGTCTGTAAAGTTTGTTTTCACTTATCTGAATTGCAGAGGGGATTATCAAATAGCAAACTAATGGATATTTTGAAAAAAAATAAAAATATTACACACAGCACTTCAGAAAAATTACGAATTCTTAAAGAGAAGAAAAGTAAATCACAGTGTAGATCATTGTACAAATTGACCGAAGCCTTTAATGAAGGCTGTTCCTGACCCATATCTCACCGAATTATGCGCAAGGAATTGAAGATGGGTCGGTATGGGCATCGCATGCCTACACGTAAAATAAAAGTTTCTAAATAATCTCAACTTTCCATTTATTCTTAGTGCAAGAAGTGAATGTAAAGCTTGCTTGGGGGGGGGGAGATAAAGCAAATTGGGGAAACATAACACTTACCGCTTGGGTGACAATGAGTTTATCGTTTATTGAAAACAAAACGAGAAGAGGAAAGACAAAAAAATCTCTTTCTAGTTTTTATCATCCTTTCTTTCGTTTCTATTCTTTTATATTACTGTTGCAGTACCGACCATTTCACTAAATGCCTTCGAAACATAGAAGGGATTTTACAGTTTTCAAAAGATAAAAAATCTCGTATTACGTCACATGCTAAAAGTTTGTGTTGCACTATATTACTGTAAGAAATTTTGCCATGAGAGAATATCTCTTCTCTATTTGGAGCATAAAATTCCAGAATCTAACATGATGCCTTTCTTAAATCGTAACCGAATTTCTTAATGAATATTTATGAGCCTAAAACAGAATCAGAAAACAGTCTTCAGTTCACCAATGAGAAACAATCCAGTGCTCTCGTTACAACAGCATCTGTAAAGTGCTTCTCTGATAGTTACCACTTCGATGTAAACAGTAGCCATAGAGTATCTAAGGCCAATTGCTTACTGTGTTTCTTTGGAAATGATCCTAATATTTTTGGCAAATATTATATGCTCCAAGTTTCCTAGCTAGGTGATCTTTCATAAGTAATGTCTTAAACATCAATCTATTCTTACCAAAGTTCAGTGGCAGATGAGGACATCCGTGAGAAAATTTAATGCTACCAAAACACGGTTCTGTTTGTTTTTTCAAGCAAGAAAGGTATATTTCACTTATCTTTGATAATGCCCACATATCCAGGTAAGATAAAACTTCTCTTCTTCGACTGACCAACAGTCTTAACCCTTCCAGGCACAAGTACATCACATCCAAGTTCCCCCCACCTGCAAAACTTACTCGTTGTATTTCGCTCAATTTAGGATAATGCACCACATCTTCTTAAAGTGTTTCATTCACTCCACAAAAAGACAATCCGTTAACTAATGAATGACCCATTTTTCTAAGACTAATTCCAATCACTTTCTAAGACACGTTCTCTTTCTGCCGAAGTGGCTCCTATCATTCATCCATTTTTGCCCAAATCCTATAAACAGATGAGGAACTGCAAACAACATCCTCCTTTTTCATTTCATCTACCTCTTTTTCCTTAACAGCCTCTCCTAATTGTACATCAAGGACTTCACTCACCACCTGTTTATGAACCATATAAACTCATCTTGAATTTTTAGAACTCATCGATTTCTTACACTCAGATTTCTGTGAAATGTATGAAAGTGGATTTTCCTCAACATCATCAATCCAAATTAACCTCTCTCTCTCTTTCTCTTTTCAGTCAATCCTATCCTATCCTATTCCTTCAATTCAATCATACGGCTGGTTGGGGTAGCTATATGCTACTACACTAGGAAGACAATTACGAGCAAGGTGGTTTCCCGTTGTCTTCCTTGTCGTAGTATATTTTAGGACTAGCCGTGTGTGTTCATAGGACCGGTTTGCCTGTTTTGAGAGATGAAAAAACCCGAGTTACCGGGGGGAAAAGAACAACTCCCCCTCCTCCGCATGAGACCCTTCAGTCAATAGGATTCGAGATAATACGAATACATAAATAAAATACAATACTATTATTAAACATTATTTCAGTAGTATTAGAATACACTAATGTATTGATGGAAAAGCTGACTCCAATTTCTTATAATTTTTATATGAAGAATGAAGAAATTTACTGGGTATCGGGATACTGATTCTAGAAGCATGACAGTGCTTCTATAGATCATCAATCGTAAATTTGTGCTCGAAATAAATAGTGTTAAATGTTCGTAACATCATTCCTACGTATCTTTTTATTGGCGACTTCTACATCTTGGCCAAACTGATGACTAATTTCAGGAGTCGAAGATTTTCTCAGCTGAAAAAATTAAGATGTCCTAGAAAAACAAAAGTAACTCGTAAATTAATTGAAGATTTTGTACTACTTGCATCGGTAACCATGACAGAGCCAGAGATATTTCGAAGATATTTATTTGCCAAAAAAAATCGCTTCAAGAATATTTTGGTACACTTGTGCGTGTATAAAAGATAAAAAAATAAATAAAAAGTTGCAACTTCTTTCTTTGTGCATATGATTTTTTATATTGATTTTTGTCATATAATAATTTAACCTTATAAAAATGTAATTTTTATATGAATGCGTTACATTTTTCTTTGTCAGGTATTTTTTCACCTGTTTTGTAGGTCTGTTTTTCGCATAACAATTCCTGCCTTTACCGAACAAAAGTGAGGACAGCCCTCCCTCTCTCTCTCTCTCTCTCTCTCTTTCTTCCAAGCCAGTGCTGTCTTATGCGTAGTCATGTGGCTCTACAAACATGAAAAGTGCGGAGTTATGAAATCTTGTTTCCTAGACATCACCGAAAAGATAAAGCCTTGCAGACAAAGCAGTAAAGAGAAGTCACAACAAGCAGGGAGAGAACTGCACACACACACATACACTCCGTTATTCCACTTGTATGCGATATATTATTCCACTTGAAAGCCGAGAAGACATGTGCTCTGGTTGACGCTACTTCATTCCAGTTGTGAACTGCTAACGAAGAAGCGGCAACGACAAACTCCGCACCGGAAGCCCCTGTTTTCTCTGATTATTCCCGCCAGTGCCCGATGTGCGCTTAATTGAGTCGCTTACGAAGAGTAAATTGCTTTCGTATTTTGTCGAACGTCCCCTGTCGCGCGGTTCTATAAACCCCGCCACTTCATTGCTTTGCATGCTAATGAGGCATAGCAAACATCTTGAGATCGGCGCCTGCTCACGTGCCCTGCTTTCCGCATTCGCCGCCTTTGCCGCGCGGAACTTGCATCACAACGCGAGCGACAGGATGCAACGATAAATCATATATTCACAAAGAGCTCGCGCGAACGCGTTTTTTAGCGGCATGTTCGCATTCTGTGGGACGATTATCACTCTGAATGGCTAGTCACCGAGGGAGCTCCCAAGGAAACGATTAGTTGTCGCCTCAATGAACCCGTCTAGCACGTGCGCAATCTTTCGCTTAAAAAAAATCGAAGGGGGGAAGGTAACGGGGGTGTAGAGGAAAAAACACAGACCAACTTCCGTTGATTAGGTTTCTCACCCCCTTCTTCAGGATGCCTAATGCGATTTTGTGATTTTTCTTCAGTTTTCTTATTTAGACTTGACATCCAGTCTCTGAGGATCCTCCTTTCCATGAACACCATTGATGGTTGCTATGTACCTTAAGAGACCTTATCCGTGAGACGATGCTTTCTTATTAGGTATGCTCCAACTTTATGACATACATCTTTACTACCTCTCTCTCTCTCTCTGGATTTCTGAAAGAAGGAATTCAAATCTTTAAGTGTGAATGATGAATCTTTCCTAGGCAGGCAGTCAGCTTCCGTTAAAAAGAGCAACTTCACCAAAATAGGCATTCAGGACAAAGTAGGGCAAAGTATAAGATTTTTTTTTTTTTTTTTTTGAGAACGAGACAGAAAGAGAGACTGATAGATCAAAGAAAATCTAGGTAGAAAAATAATTCTTACTATATCTAGAATTATCCGTTACATTTTCTTTTGACTAGATGACGATTTCCATATACGGAATTATTTATGAGGAGGACGTCGAACATCACCTCCTCAAATTTCAAAGTATTTTGGTCTTATTTCGAGACTAGAAAGGCTGTCTTCATCTTATAGACTCTTCAAGACTTTCTTTCTTTAAAAGACTTAAATCACTATTGTTACAAAGGCTGATGTTAAATCCCAGAATGCTTTTCCATTTTCACAGAATTTTCATAATGATGTCGTAAGTTTGTCCGAAGTATTTATTGGTATCGCATAAGATTTCCTGTTTTTGCTGCAGGTGGAACTCTATTCATTTAATACATAGTTGAAAGAAAATGTACTCATCATTCTATGAGGGTTCCACCAATTATTTGTGTCAACAATCTGACATATATCAGTACTCAATAACTGACAACTTAGAATTCCAACTATTGGAATGTCAACCTAATCATATTATTTTCATAACGGAGTAACATTAATTGTATATATGAAAAAAATATTCAAACGTATCTCTCTCAAATTACTTGTAAACATTTATTATTATTATTATTATTATTATTATTATTATTATTATTATTATTATTATTATTATTATTATTATTATTATATACCATTTTGAACAGAGGAGAATAAATCAATATTGTAAATTTAAGTATTGAAACCAACTTTAAAGTCAACAA
Source organism: Typopeltis vanoorti (assembly GCF_054136105.1). Lineage (NCBI taxonomy): Eukaryota > Metazoa > Arthropoda > Arachnida > Uropygi > Thelyphonidae > Typopeltis > Typopeltis vanoorti. Next base: position 64,209,774 of record NC_143556.1, read on the forward strand.
ATTTACTTAAACACTCCTAGTTCTACTTGAAAATGTATATTTTGTAATTTACAATCCATTTGTAAATTACAAAATTACAAGCTGATTATTTCCCGACTAACGGGAAAAAATCAGCTTGTCTGTACACGTTTTATAAGTTCTTTGGATGGATGTAATATGTTTTATGGTATATGTATAATAAACATTTTATTAATGTCAAAGGATATGAAAATAAACTTGAATATCGATTGTTAGGATTAAATTTCTTTAATATTACTATACTTATTACTAAGGTTAGATAATAATAACTATAGTAATTACTTTTTTTTCTTCTTTTTAATCAAATTAATGAATCAATGCATAGAGAAAATGCTTTATTTTTCAAGTGTATGCTCTTAGGGAATTAACTTATACAGATGCTAAATCTAACCAATCAAAATGTTGAAATGAAATATCCTATGGCGCATGACAAAACTACTGTCATGCGCACACAGAAAAATATTTTCTATATATAACTAACGTCTTTCATTCTTTTAAAGCTGTTGATGTGCATTGATGTTAATAAGATTGATTTTTAAGAGCTGCATGAAGAAGAAAATGTGTGGGTGCTTAAAGAAATAAAAAAATTGGAAACAATTAAAATGTTGATGATCACATAAGAGTAAATAGAAGAATAAAGTTTGCTTGAAGGCTTATGGGTTAGTTGAGATATAAAATGAATTGTACATCAATTGATTAAAACAATGTTATGTTCTTTTGCTCCTGTATAGGTAGCTTACCTTCATGACATTGGAGTTATCCAAAGCTACCACTTTCTAGTAACATATAATTATAATCCGCGGTCTTAGGTCCACACGACTTACCAGGACTGGCTTTCGTTACCGTAATTTTAGGATAAGGTTTTCTTGGAAAAACCCGAGTTTCTAGGAGGAAACCCTACCACTTACGGCTAACACACCTTCAACTGAAGGTCACGATAAAGGTTCTCCGTATTACTATTAATAATTGTATTGTACTTTTTTTCTTTTTTTTGTACTCAAGTTTTTGTACTTTTTGTACTTTTTTGTTCACAAAAGTAGAGAAAAAGTTGATTTTTTTTATTCAATAAAATAAACATTTTGTAAAGCTCCAGTTATAAGCAACTAATAAATACACAATATTCAAACTAAGGCAAATCTAATTAAGATTAATTAAATTTTAAATTTTATCCACGATCCTATTTTTTAAATTCCATACTGTATTTTTCTTCCGACCTTCCTCTACGGAAAGAAGCAGTCAACCAACGATTGTGTATCTTCTAAATGAAGAAAAAAAAGAGAAGAAAAAAGTAGCCAACTTTCTTTTAAACTGTACCATTTGGTGATTATTGCAGCACCAGTTAAAGCTAACTCTCAGTAGAACCAAACCACAATAGCCACTTCCTCTCTCTCTTTCCTGTTTCGACCCATCTGTTCATCACCTCCCCTTTTCTTGACCTCCTGCCAGGACTACGTACCGACAGCCGCAAACTCAATTCTCTGTTGCCGCCCGGATCTCGTTAATATAATCACGGTCACCCTCACACTAAATGCGTGCTTTATTGGGCAACGAGGGGCGGTCTCTGTTGTTCCGAGCAACATGAAGAGTCCCAATTGCCGCCTATTGTCGGCTTGTTCTAACCGCATTACTGGCCCATTACCTTGTTGGTACACAGTAAGGGGAGGGCGACGATAGAGAGGAGAGCATGCTTAGAGATCAGATGAGATCCAATTTGCATTTGAGAGCGGGCTAATTAAGCGGAAGTTTATCAAGTCTGTCCTCCATCTCCGGATAGAGGAAGATGCCGGTGATAAATGACGATTCACGCCCTTAGAAGAATAATGGTTTTTCCCTGCTGGAATGGAATTATGGGTACGGAGAGTGGCGAAGTGCGTCATGGTGATGAAATTGAATACTGCCTTGGGAACTTGGTGTTCACGGAGAAGTGGGCTTATTGTCCCTAACAACAAGGTTTGCATCCAATTAGAGGTCTATTTTAGACTGCTAAAAGTGCACGTTGCATGTTTTACGTGTTTTCGGGAGTTGAATTCGCGCTTGTTTAAAGTAGTTCTACTTTTATCGGCACAACAAAAGTCTTCTTAATATTGGAAATTTAAAAAAAAGTTTGCGGGTTAAAACTTGAAAAGTAGAGAAAAAGTTGATTTTTTTTATTCAATAAAATAAACATTTTGTAAAGCTCCAGTTGTAAGCAACTAATAAATATTAGCGATTCACGTGATAAATGAAATGGACATGATTTCCAAAATCTGTAAACATAAAACAACAGAATAATAATAATAATATCATCGATTAATGGTACAATAAGGCAATCATGTCTATAAGGCGAGTATATATCTATAAAATGCATGATTGTACAGTCGTTTTGGATATTTTTTAGGATAAAAAAATTCAATATGCCTGGAGAGAAAAAGTACTGCTACCTCCATTTAAGACCGACTGATTGAAAATAAAGTATTAGCATGGATAAACCAGGAATATGCACGTGAGGATAAAACCATATTTCAAATGGTTGACTGTCAGTTGGTGTTAGGCCTAAAATTAGAATTGTGCTTTATTTAGAACGTCAAGGTATTATACTCAGACACGATTCATCAAAAATGCACGTAAGTAAATACACTTTACATTTCGTACAAGAGAAAAAAAGCAGTGAATCGAGCAGAAAGGGTGGTTGATAGCGCATACCTTAAATATCACGAATGAGCGATTTATTCTCCCACAGGGAAACATCTCAAATTTCTAGATTTTCTCTCATGTGTACTTTCTGCTTTTATTTCATAAAAACATGAAGAGGAGGAAGTAGTGATCGTTACGTGTTTCAGAGAATTGCCAAATAAGAAGAAAAAGGAAAGATTAAAAATAGACACTATTTCTCAACATTACAACCGTAAATTCAGACGAATCAGCTTGTTGACGATGTCGAGTAAAAAGCGGGTACACATTCGCATTTTCCAATCACTTGAAAAGGAGTTATATTGTAGCAGTCAACAGGATAAAAGTCAAAAGGCATGTTCTCTTTTCTTGAGGGAATAAAGTTGTGAATTTTATTCCTTTACGAAATAAAGTCTTGCAATGTCTCAAAGACATCATCTAGATAATTACGTGAGGAAGAATTATTGGAAAGTTTGAAGATTGCTGATATTGCCAGTGAGTTTGGAATCTTACATAGAGTTGTATTCAGGGCAGTGCTTCAAACCAATGGAATGTGTTCCAAACGTGTGCTAAGGAATCGCGCACGCTCTACTACGGAGCGCGAACACAGATCTTTGGTTATAACAGCAAAGCGTAATCGACGCACCACGGCAGGTCAGCCTGGAAGTCGGCTCCTTTCAAGCGTATTTCGACAAACTGTGGCAAGACGTCTGCCACCAGTAGGCCTATACGCCCGAAGGTCTGTAGTCTGCGTTCCTTTACAAAACTCATCCAACAACCACTATATCACAACGATGTTGTGATATAGTGGTTTTAAATATATATATATATATGTATATATATATCATCTTCATCCAGAGAGGACCACGATCAAAAAATGAACCCGCTTCTATAACCGAAATTCACAGTGATTATGAATATGATAAAGTTTAAATGAAATACTCTTGTGTGACTTTAATAGGTGAAAGGAACACCAAATTGGAAATGAATGAGGACTATTTGAAGTATGAATTATCATTCCCTCAATAAAAGAAAGTGTCCGGATGTAAACGAGGAATACCAGACAGCATGAAGATTACAATGAAGGATATAATTCTAATTCAGTTACAACAACAACACTTTGAAAAGAGAATACTTCCATGTCTAGATGACATCCGAGATGCTTATACAGTCACGGATCATTCGTAAGAAAATGTCCAAACTAGGAACCACGTGACGTCTGGAGCTCTAACTGTAGAACTCAGATTACAACTTAGTATATTGTTCAGATTGGAACAATGGAACTGTAACAGTGAAACTCAGATTCGAGCTGAGTTCCACTGAAATGCAAACAAGTGGAATTTAAATAAAGTTTTGAGCAGCAAAAAAAAAAAAAAAAAGAAAAATAAAAATAAAAATAAAAGAAACGTGAACCAGCCATGGAAGAGACTGAATTAATTTGGGAAGTGTTCTCTTTGTGAGCATTAAAAGACAGTGTAACCTTCCTTCAATCTTATTTTTGTTTTTGTGTTTTTTTCGTATTTAAATAGTGATGATAAAGGAAAGGATGTTCTTTTATTTCTTTTAAATGTCAGAAGCATCAATTACATTCTCAAACTGTTTGTATATCTTGTGCCGAAAACCCCTGCAGGTGCACAGTTTCGATATATTTATATATATATATATATATATCCTAACTGGCACATTAGATCTGTATAAATAGCACTGCAGTCAGGTCATTCCTATCTCTGCAGTGAAGGATCGAATGACGTCAACAGTTTCGCTATAGGCATGGTCGAGAGTTACACCGCTGACATTTCGATTGGGTCAACAGCGGAAATGACAAATTTGTCAATCCAGATTGCGGCTTCGTGTTTTACCAGCATCGATTGGTAAACGGGGAAATATTTAGAAGTAACTGAAATCGAACTCAGTCAAAAGGTCAAATAATAGTCGTTAACGAACTAAAAGTTAGAATTCAACATTCTCCATTGAAATAAAAAACATTTCGAGACAAAAAAAAAAGAAATACAAAAAGCAAGAACATTTTGAAACACTAAGTATATACTCAGAAAAATTGCACTAGAAATGAATATAAGACAAGTTTGATTAATGAAGATAAGTTGATTAAACATGGAAATTTATCATACAACAACATATGTCTTGTATTTAATGTGATCATCATCACATTCGTGATGATGATTACGAAAACAAAATAAGCGGATGGTGAAGATGGAGATGATTAATCATATTGTGATGATGATGAATGACAAGGACGCAGTACGCAGTGAAGATGACATTCAAATAAGGAAGATGATGATGAAGAACTGAATGCGTTCATTGTAATGATCACCATCTGAAACGACATGATCTTCTCGATTTGTAGTTCAGAATCATACCATTGTAACCATCAACTGTGAAGCTAATCACTCTAAATTAAAATAACACAACTGGAATATTATTACTAATGAGGAATAGTTCTGTTCAACGGATAAACTTTTATAAAGTGTTCATTTCTACCTATACGTATAATAGAAGTAAATGTATGATGTTGCCACATGGTTGCCACCATGTGACAATTCTAACTGCACCGTGGTATTGACTATATAAGACGTTTTAACATTGTACAATAGAAGGTATGCTATATTATATTGTGAGGATTTAGTTTTCTGGGCGCAGGATTCAAAAACCAGATCTCTTGATCCATCCACGTAATTCCAGAGATGTTTTATGAGTTTCAAATCCGGCGAATTCAACATCTGGAGTCGCTGTCGTGGATGGATCAAGTGACTGCCTTCCCAAACAGCACAAGTATGTTCTAGTGGGATAACGATACTGGGAAAAAATTTTGCCACGGCACGTTATCCCACTAGAACATACTTGTGCTGTTTGGGAAGGCAGTCACTTTGAAGGAGTATATCTGATCAACCACAATGGATAGGTACGGTCTTGGGGGGGGGGATCACATCTCCACAAGAGATTTCCAGGAAAACATCACGAATACTATAGCGCTTCTGTCTCTTGCCTTTCTGCTAGATCATGGCATCCGAATAACTCCTCAACCCAGATTTTCACCCAACCATCCACCTACTGTCCAATCCAAAGAGAATCATCAGAAAACGCAATTTTTTCCCCATATCTTCAATAGTTCAATTGGATTATGGTCTAAGAAACTTGGCCATTCGTGTCCTTGTTATATTCCACGGTCAATAAGTTGCACAGGGGGGGAGGGAGGTTTCATAGGCCTACACAAGGTGGGACAGTCTGCATTTGTCAAGAGTATCAATGAAGCATAAGTAAATTGGCCTGGCGATTGCTTTTCTATCTGGTACTTCCTCTTCTTGGAACACCTTAACTACAGCATTCCTCGAGCAGCATGCTGTACTACTGCCATCTTTCATCCATTACCTTACAAGTCAGATCACATTTCCCGTGTCGATCATCTACTTCCAATGAACAGGGAAGTGAGACTCGTCACACGCTTCCATTATCATGGTTTCACCGAGATACAAGTGCCACCTGGCAGGATGGAATGGCCGATTGTTAAATAATGGATATGATCGTAATATTCTGACTGGACCATGTACATTAAACGTACACAGTCCAGTCAGAATGTATATTTTTAAAAGTTATTTTCCAAAACATGTTTATATACAAATATCTCACTTGATTTTATGGGGTTTATTATTATCGATGTAATACAGCCGTTATTCCTCTATTTTATTATTTATTTATTTTTATTAAATCCGGTATTCCAAAAAATCAACTTAATGCGCACGCTTCCTCTATCTTGTTCCGTGACACTCAAAACATCCTTCTACATATAGGAAAAGATTCGCGCTTCCAGTTTTTTTTATACAGCTTTCTCATCTGGCAGAACGAAAAGGTCATAACTTGTTTACAGTTTGTTGATGTAGAGATAATTCGTTTAACCAACGTAGACATCCCTTTGAGCGAGCAACAGATTTGTGGGAGTGAACAACAAATTTATCGCTTTTGAAAATAACACCTAAAATTTGCATGGATGGTTCTCTGTTTATGGGTTTTTCTCGCCCACGATAGCCAAATTGTTTTACCTTTACTGATAAATAGTCCTTATAAGGACTGGCTTAAAGGGGCGAAGCAAGAATGCTTTTCATCTTCCCCGTTATCTGTAGAGGACAGTAGGGATAAGGTGTTATTGAGCTATTAAAGCTCTGATAATGACAGGAGAGTAACAGCAATACCATGGCAGGAGGGTAACAGAAATGGCCGAGCCTCAGAACTTCATTGGCTACAGCATTGCCATCCATTACCCTTCAAGGGTATTAATTATCATTATCACCGCATCTACATGAGGTCGATTGCCCATTTTTCCTTTACTGATACTGAAAAGTCCTTATAAGGACTGGCTTAAAGGGGCGAAGCAAGAATGCTTTTCATCTTCCCCGCTATCTGTAGAGGACATTGTATGGTAAGGTGTTATTGAGCAATTGAAGCTCTGATCATGGCAGGAGGGTAACAGCAATAGTCGTGCCTCAGTTAGAACCTCATTGGCTACAGCATTGCCATCCATTACCCTCCAAGGGTATTGGATTGAATGAATCAATCACCGAATGTGTAAGTAAAGGTGATATCTCAAAAATATGGACGATCTCTAGGCCACTCCATAGTGGGCGAAAGACCGTCCTAATCTCAGCGTTGGTTCCACTCAGTGACGGGCTCCCCAACCACTGAGCAGAACCGCTCATATTCCGAGGAAAATAATTCACCGGCAAGTACCCCTCAGCGGGCCGTACCGGAGAACACTTTCCCCGGAGACTCAATTGCTCCCTTAGTACAAAACCTAAGAGAGCGAACTCATTTACCCAGGATAACAGCAACAGCCGAACCTCAGTTAAACTTCATTGGTTCAGCATTGCCATCCGTTACCCTATATGCACTTCTCATATAAAATCAATCACCGCATCTCACGGACTATGTAAGTAAAGGTGAAATCTCAAAAATACGGACGATCTCTAGGCCACTCCATAGTGGGCGAAAGATCGTCCTAATCTCAGCGTTGGTTCCACTCAGTGACAGGCTCCCCGACCTCTGAGCAGAACCGCTCAAATTCCGAGGAAAATAATTCACCGACAAAGCCCCTCAGCGGGCCGTGCCGGAGAACACCTTCCCCGGAGACTCAAAGTGCTCCCTTAAGGCAAAAACCTTAAGAGAGTGAACTCAAAAACTCGGCTCCCAAGGGAGTAACAGCAACAGCCGAACCTCAGTTAAACTTCATTGGTACAGCATTGCATTGTTGCCATCAGTTACCCACAAGGGCATTAATGAACCAATCGACCGCATCTCACGGTCGATTGATTCTCATTCCGATAATCAAATTTGATACTGAAAAGTCCTTATAAGGACTGGCTTAAAGGGGCGAAGCAAGAATGCTTTTCATATTCCCCGTTATCTGTAGAGGACAGTGTAGGGATAAGGTGTTATTAAGCTATTAAATTAAAGCTCTGATCATGGCAGGAGGGTAACAGCAATAGCCGAGCCTCAGTTAGAACTTCATTGGCTACAGCATTGCCATCCATTACCCTCCATGGGTATTGTTGGATTGAATGAATCCTGATACTGAAAAATGTTTCTCATAGTTCAATTATAATAAAATGATATAAAATTTTAAAAGGTGTTTGATATAATTGCATAATTTCTAAAAATATTTTCTTTTTTCTAAATATACTGTAAAACTTAAATGAATACATTAAGTCACAGAATTATTTATAAAAAATAAAATAAATTTCTTAGACGTTACTTAAATTAAATATAATTATCATACAAGGTTGCATTTCTCTCAAAAACAAACAGAACTCTCCTATATTTTGAGAGGAATGACATGTATGTCCTGATTATATTAAAAAACATGTAAAAACCTAATCTCTCTTTGTCAGTTATGACTGTTAATAGAGAAAAATTATAAATTATATTTTCTGATTACAATAAAAAGATGTAAAAATAATTAACCTTACCGTTCACTTTCATTTTTTCATGTTCATAAGTAATCTTATTAGTCACTATGATAGCGACATCTAGCGTCAATGAATATTCAAGAAACAGACATGCAATGTAACATGACGCTTAAAATGGATGTGGTATTCCAAAAACAAAGTTATTTTATTTATTTTATTTTTTTATGCAGAAAAAATGCACGAAAACAACTTGTTCCACTTCCTTGCACAATTATCCTGAAAGCCAATAAGAAGTTTAATAATTACCAGAAGGCAATGTGGCGGATTAATCTGCTAATTAGACAGACACTGCTTGTTATTTGTGGAACTAATTAAGCAGCTAACAACGCAGTGCTGTGTTGACAAGCTGCCGATGACAGAACAGGCGTATGCTAATGAGTGCGAGCTACAACCTATGTCTGATAATGCTAAAGCAATGTAGTGCTCGTCCATCCCAAGCTCCCTTTCTCTCTGCCTTACATCAGCGAAGTGTGTAAAACAAAATCCGTGTCAGGTCTCACGGACAGACATTTACAACTCTCGAACTGTAATTAAATTTTCTTGTTTCTATCCAAGAAGGAAGTTAGCAGGTCATGTGATCGATACGGGTAACGGATACCATTGGGAAAGCGAACACTTTTTTTCCTATTTAATATGTTTTCTTTTTTTTTTCTTTTAGTATTATAAAAATGCAGTGGAGTGAATACGAATTAAAGACATTTATCGATTACTGAAATAGTGAAGCAATGGATTCCATTTTAGGAAAAGACAGAGAAATCAAATATTCATCCTTTATGTAGACGGATAAATGACAAATCAAAGTACTTGAGAAAGAAATTACATCAAATGCTATTTTAGGAGATATTTTATTAACATTTTTATGATGCTTGAAGGCTACCATGTCTTCGTATCATCACAATAGCATAGTCGTTTTCAACCATATTATTGAGATCCCTTCGACCCAAATTTTTGAAGGTTCACGGAGAAATATTTGTATTCAGTTTCGCACCGAACAAATTCGGATTACATAGGTTTCCATATCTTAGGCCTAAAATAAATCCGATTAATTTAAGCTCGATAAATCCGATAAAACATAATAGGATTTAATGAAACTACGAATCCATACTCTACCTCCAGGAGAGAAATCTTTTATTTATCTAATATTGATATATTTTAAAGATATAAGATTTCTTTATTAAATAAAATATTCTTATAGCTAAATTACAAGTCTGTAGATATTTTACCTTTTATTTGAAGTTATGGAACATTCCAGGTTTGTTAATAGCATAAAAACCGTTACATAAATAGTAGGAAGCAGCATTTCATAGTAGTGGTTGAATACAAGTGGTATAGCAACACGACGCGAACTCTGTGACTTCCAGAGAAGTGTCATCGTGAGCTGTCACATTGGTGGCATGTCCACAGATGCCATTGCCACTTAACCGGAGCCTCCAAAATCAACTGTTGGCGATGTGATCAACAAATGGAGAAGTTCTGACATTGCTAGTGCAAGAAAACACCCAGGGCGGTTGCCGAAAATAACTGACAGGGATAGGATGGTGTTAAAAGGGGTGACACAGACCATCCGTGATGAGTTCCCGAGTGCCAATAACACCATGGTGAGCAGTAATACTGTACTCCATTTACTGGGTTTCAACGGAAGAGCAGAGGCACACAAGCAAAACATTACAACAACGAACCAAGCGGCTCTTCTGGTCTGGTACGAAGACCGTGTGAACTGGATTGACCAATGGAAGAGATGAATTAAGGTTCACCTGTGTCCAGTCTGATGGCTGGGTATGGAGGCAACCTGGTGAACTCTTGTTACCATAGTGTGTTGTACCCACAGCAAAGTTTGGTGGTGGTGGAGGAGTAGTAATGGTGTGGGATGCATTCAGCTGGTTTGGAACGGGACCACTGGTCGTTGTCCGTGGTTCCATGAAGGCAGCTCAGTACCTTCATATTCTGGGTAATCAGGTGCTGCCTACACTGTGCAGTTTTTATGGAACGGACCCGTGTTACTATCAAGACGACAAACCCCATCTCACATAGCTGCAGCTGTTATGGAATGGTATGAAGAGATGGGTGTTAAACAACTGCCCTCGCCTGCGCAGAGTCCTGACTTCAACCCCATCGAACACCTGTGGGATGAATTGGTTTGGCGATTGAGGGTCCAGAGCTGCATGTCCTCGGTCTGTCGTTGAACTCAGTGCTGTTTTGATGGAGGAATTGAGACAAATTCCACCTGATGTCTGCCGCACATTGGTGGAAAGCTCCCTCAAAGGGTGTAGGAGGTGACCAAAGCCAAACGTGGACATATACGATATTAGGCTTCGCCTGCTGGTATCAATTGCGAATTGCGCGAGCTACTGCAATGACCACTAAGAGGACCACTAAAATTGAACAATTACTTTGTTGTTAATTATAATATTATGATTTAAAAGGATTAAAGGTGTATTTCTAAAAAATTATCAGTAAAATAATATCTAAATAAATTACCTTAATCAATTTTCTTTTTGTTTTGTATAAAAGAATATTGTTTATAATATATTTTGTATCTTTGTATCTTTAATTGTTAATTTTTAAAGATGTAAAAGAAACTACCGATCATTCCAAATTAAACCTTATAAAAAGCCAATTATTCTGGAATTGATAATTGAAAATTGAATGAAAAGAATCCCCGAAATCTACTGGAATGATTACACATTGTATTCCAAAAAAAATAAAATAAAATAAAAAATAAAAATCAATTTTCAAAAACAGATATTCTCAAATAAGAAAGCGATGAAATGTGTTTTCTTGTGGTACAGATAATAATATTACATTACTTGGTTAGACTTTGTTAAATAGCTATATTAAAGTTTCTCAATTTCTCCGTTAGAGGCGCCCTGAGTGTTTCAGTAATTTTTTCACGCTGCTCCTAGGCCTAAAGAAATACCTAACAGTCCTGTTTAGTTAGGTCTAGACTACTTAAATACAAGCCGTTTTAAGTGTCTGCAAGAAACGCATTTTCCTTTTCCTTCGATCCCTCTAAACCACACAGATCAATATTCCAATGGATATATCTGCGAGAAAACGTCTATCTTGAGACTGTTTATAATCATTGAGAGAAATTCTGCCCATTACTATCTACGCATCTACTGCATTTTCTAAAGAATCTAATATCAACTATGACGAACGAGCGACTTATTTTAATGAATTCAAACCGAATCTTCCACATGCTGTGACACAGATGGGTCCTCTTAAATGTATATCTCCCAAACGTAATCGTGGTTTAAAAGTAAAAGGTCGCAAATCTGTTTCAAAAGGTTTAGAGAATAATTTAAATATTTTAAATTAATGCGAAGAGGCAGCTGTTTTTAATATTTATGATAGACCGCTTATACCTTCAAATGGATCGTCTTTTTCAAGCGTTTTTGATAAATGCGGGGTAATAAAAACGTCGTTATCTTACACCGAATGTATAGATCGTCTGACAACACTAAGGCTGAATGATTAAATTATCATAATAAAGAATAATTACTTGGAAGATTTATGAAATCTTGTCTAAGTGGATTGCAAGGATATCTTGCCAAGCGAGGCCTTTAAACCACCCATTTTCATAGATATTAATGAACCCGTTAGAAGACGGAATTTTATTTCCATACACACTGCTCTTAAAACCCATTCACGGTATATTACGGGAGAAGATTTAGCATAAAAAGAATGCCCAGAACAGCCATATAATAAAAACTTGATCCTATCTGAACACGAGGATTAGATTTCGGAAAATTATGACGAGGTAAAATGGAAAGGATATTAGAGATATCACGGACGGAGGCTTACGGTAAAAATGGCGTCGGGGATATAAATTTCTTAATTCCCTAACGAACAACTGAGTTCATTTTTAAATAGCTGCTTTAAAAAGAAAAACAAGGTGAAGGTGTGGAAGAGGAAAGATGGGTATAAACGTTTATGGAAAGGTGGTGGGTGCTAGGAATAGGAAAGAATAGAAATAAGGTTGAAAAGTCACTTGACAAAGGGATGTTTATTACTACATTTTTTAAAAAACAAGGTGTTGAAAATGACAATAAACTGCAACTGGAAAAAGAGAAGCCTATCCAATTTTTGACAGTTAACCGTTTGTAGAGCAGTCAATTTTTTTTTTTTTTTTTGAAACAATAAGTTGTTCTTTAGATTCTTGCCCTAAAGTATTCATAATCATACTCTAAATATCGTCTGTTCGAACTCATCCCTGTCATTATTAAACAGATATGATTCCCCTCCCTCCCAAAGGAATGAACCTATAAAGCGATCAGGTTCACTTGTCTTTACTGTACATATTATAGGTTAAAAATAAACTATTTATGATTTTCTGCTGTATTGTAATATCTTTTACTTTTTTTTTCTTTTATTTTCCCAAGCTTGTTTAGTGTTATTATTACATCACATCTCTAGGGAGTCCAAAGACTCATCGAAGGAGGGCATCTACTCTACAACTACTCCATCAACCATCATCATCTAACACCAACTGCCACCACTAGTACTTTCACAGACAATAACAAGCATCCATGCCCACGGCGGGATGCAAACCGCAGCCTTTTGGTTGGAGAGCGGATACGCTAACCACTCGGTCAACTAGGCCGGCTTATACAAAGTTATAAAAGTGTTCAAGTAATGTGAACATTCCAGATTTAAGAGTGGTAAAAATGAGAGCCGGTCAAAACATCGGTAGGTTGTGTCACTTTAATACTGCTTTTCTTTTTTTGAATACATTGTTTATTTTTCAGTTAAAGGTTATATCATCAAGTGCTTGTATAAATTGTTTGGATACATTCTGTTACTCTCCTGGTAATTTCTTAGTAAAAAGAAAGAGAGAGAGAGAGAGGCATTGGTCAAAAGTGTTTCTTCGGTATGAAGTTTGTAAAAAAACATTTATCCAGTTTATTATTAAATTTTGAATTGTAGGCCCATGTTATTCTTTCGTTAATGAATTCCATACATTGAGTGCAAAATGAGTTCCAAAAATAAATAATAAACTGGATGAATTCCTTTTACATTCTAGAATATTATATCCTTTTATTCGCAAACGCCTTTTTAAAGACAAAAAAAAGTCTGTGGAATACGAGACGCTAGGTTGCTACCGATTGACAATATATTCTGTAGAACATGAATGAAACAGGAAAAAAAAAAGAAACGTGTAAAAAGAGGAACAGTCATTGATAAAACGAGAGAGAGCTTTTTATGGGTAAATCGTCTGAATGACTGGAAACCTTTCACTTAGGTAGACTAACAGCGAGATAATCTTGCAAACCTACTCTGAGAGAGCAAAGTCTATTTTTGTTTTCAGTAAGCAACGCAGTAGTCACACCTAAAGATGAAAATCATCTCCAATCTCTGGACGTTTACATATATACATCTGAATTCCACATGTGGAATTCAGATCCATGACATGTTGGTTGTGTTTTTTAACCAAGTGACAGTAGACAATATCCACTCGTTTGGATTAAAAACAAATGGCAGAAAATAGAACATAGAAATGGTCTAGAAACAGTTTTCCTCTCACTGCACATTCCATGATACACTTATGAAACTGTGTGTTCATCTTTTATTTATTCTATCTATTTTTTTTCTTGTGTCACGTATGAAGACAATAAGGTGTAAAACTGAAGGGTCGGAAACCTTAAAATCCTGCATAAGAAATGTTCTGTGTTATTCATGAGGAGTTCCCCACAGAGCACCACTACTTGAATTCCTCTCTGGATCTTGCATGCTTGAACAAAGCAATCACATTCGTCATCACTAGTTCGAGCAATAAGCAGTAAAAATAGACAAACTATTCCAAACATCAAAGACGTGTTGGAATAACGAAGTTAGTCCGAGTGGAATGAACGTTCTCTGCAGGAATCCGCTAAATAATTCAAAAGCTCAAAGCATCCAAGAGACTTCCGTGTCCAATTATTAAACCAGGTCTGACGGTAATCACATTTGCCAATTATTCATGTTCGTTTATCGCACATTTAATAGAAAATTCCTGGCCGAGCGCGTACATTTGGTGAGAAATCCTTTGCCTTCCTTAGTTCATTGCTTAATTCATTCAAAGGTAACTAGAGACATCTCGGAGGATGGATGGATGGGGGGGAGGGGGGTGCAAGTGTCGCCCCCTGGCGAGAGCAAACCCGCTGTTTGCAGTAGCTGGTGTCCAGCTGTTTAAAAGATTAAAGACGTATTAAAGTGCATTCGTTATACGGCAGCTTCTAATGAGTAAACGGAATGCAATTACGAGCCCGAGTTCGTAGCACGGCTACGACAAAATTATGCTGAATGTCTTCATTAGGGGGATACGACTGGAGAAGTCGGCTGCTTGTTCGCCAGTGTTCCTGATTCGGTAATAGCAATGACATTGAAGCTAAGCAGAGTAATTTAAAGCAAGCGAATGGTACGTCGAATGGATACCAAAGAACCTCTCTCGATGAATTAAGTCTAATTTAATTGTCTTGATTTATTAAGGCCAGTAATGAGTTTCATCCGGACTGGAGAAACAACAGTGACTTAATTACACAATCCGAATGGAGTGTATTCATTTCGTGCTTTTCCCACTACTAAGCGAATCTGTAATAGAATCCAATGTAAGAATGAGTAATGATGTACTCGCTATTCTGGTCTCGTGTAGCTAAATGGCTTCTCTTGTGCATGCAAAACTTCCGCGCTTTATTGGTCCCTTTAAGAAGCCTCTTCCACTTCTTAGTTTTGAATTTTGGATACTAGTAGAGATTTATATGGCTTATTCCCACCCCTATGCAGTCGTCTTACTTGGGTTTTATTTAACTTAGCCTTTTAATTTCCCAATGTAGCATTGGTTTAATATGGCGCACTATGGATAACACCGTGGCGCAGTCTCGAATTCTACAATCAAGCTTTGTGGTGTTCTGCATCTTTTATAATGAAGATAATAAGCAACAAGCAATCAAAATGTAATCCGGTATTGTTTTAAATACATTAAACACAACAACATATAAACAAATCTCATCATTCCTCATAAGTAAGGACTGGCTTAAAGGGGCGAAGCAAGAATTGCTTTTTAATCTTCCCCGTTATCTGTAGAGGACAGTGTAGGGATAAGGTGTTATTGAGCTATTAAAGCTCTGATCATGGCAAGAGGGTAACAACAATAGCCGAGCCTCATTTAGAACTTCATTGGCTACAGCATTGCCATCCATTACCCTCCCAGGGTTTCATCCATTCCATCTTCACCAAATCTCATCATTAGTTCTTAAAAGAACTGGGAGATGGACTGAGTCCTTGACTCTTTATCCCGTCATCTGAATGAGGAAAATCTGTATGAATGGGATGTTATTAAGCTAAAAGCTCTAGTAATGGCTGGGTAAGCAATAGCCGAGCCTCAGTTAAAACTTCATTAGCTATACAGCATTGCCATTCGTTACCATGGGAGTCCTAAAAAGGACTTTTTTCTCCCAAATCTCATCATTGTCCTTATCCTTATAAGGACTGGCTTAAAGGGGCGAAGCAAGAATGCTTTTCATCTTCCCCGTTATCTGTAGAGGACAGTGGAGGGATAAGGTGTTATTGAGCTATTAAAGCTCTGATCATGGCAGGAGGGTAACAGCAATAGCCGAGCCTCAGTTAGAATTTCATTGGCTACAGCATTGCCATCCATTACCCTCCAAGGGTATTGGATTGAATGAATCAATCCTCTCCTCTCATCATTGACACACCCAGAAAATTATTATTAATTTTTTATTTAAAAAGTAAAATGGTGTATTTGTACTATGCCATTGATAAAAATCCAAATAAACTTTTAAAAAAATATATATATATAAAGAAAATTATATTAGTTTATTAAGTAAATACTTTAATTTCATATACAGCTATCTTTTTTGATTAATTTTTCTTAATTTTTTTTGCTCTTCGCACACTGTACCATACTATCGAAATCATAGGACAGCATTCAGATCGCATGAAAATGGCAGCGATAGACAATAAGCAAATCTTATGATCTATAAAGATTATCCGTAACTGCTCGAATCTATTTCGATCTTGTTTGCCTAACTTAGAAACAGAGTACAGAGAGGGTTAACAGGAAAGACTATATCCGGTTGTCACTTGAAGAAAATGTCTGATCGTGCTGCTATGCAACTGGAATTAAGCATCTGAAGTCCATAATTGGCAAACTACTGAAGCTTACACGTTGCATTGAGTTCGATATATGACCACCATAAAATATTAACTGACTGGAGTAGCCACAAGCACTACAATCCAGAGTAGCACTTGTTGGTGACACAAAACACATTATCAACTTGTCATCAATCCTGTAGAATGCCATTTACTACATCTTTTTCTAGTTAGAAAAAGTTCCCCGTATCTTAGACTGGTTGGCTAGAACTCGCTTTAAGCTGTGGAACATGCAAGCACTCCACCCTCTGCTTTTTATTAGAGTGCGGTGTGCCAACGATAAAGTTTGGAGGAGAAAGTGTAATAACGAGGAGCTGTTTTGCGTGCATGGAAGAAGCACCTCCACCCGCTAGTAATTTTATATACTGGCGGGTGGAGGAGTAAATAATATATACTTTTATATATTAAGAAAGCTAGTAATTTTATATTACTACCTTTCCATACGATAATGCTCCACGTCACAAACCATCATTGTGAACATTGTGGTTTGAAGAGAATGCCATCAGAGAATTGCATCGGACAGCAGAGAGCCTCATTGAAGCTGATGTAGCATCTGTGGGTCGAACTGGAATAAGATCACAGACAAATGACTCTTCTCATTATGAACTTACTCAATGAAGACTAAAGAAATGAATCACAATACGACTAATATTTCTCAGAAAACTAGAAAAAGTCTTCCCCGACGCATTATGATAGTTATTAGAAGCAAAGTTGAGACATTGCGTTATTCATTTATTTTTGTCAATAAACATGTGATATATTTGTATCTGCAAGTGTACCATGATATTTAATAGGTTAGTATAGGAATCTTAACCTTTAGATTTTCGATCTGGTTCGTGGAAACAGCATTCGACTACCACTACAGGTCCGCTTAATGATTCCAGTTAGATTACGATATGCGTTCTCATAGCGAGGACATCTTGGTAGACTGGACATTCTCTTTTGACAGTGTCTATCCTAAAATATGTTTGCACAGCAATCCACAGAGGAAGGTTTTACCACCTGCAACATCCTAGTTCTGTGGAGGAGGTTAGCGGACAGAAGAAAGAAAAAGTCGTCGAGAAGGACTAAAAAGGGATGGCTATTCCAAAACAGAGTAAAGGCAGAAAAGATAAATTTGAGGAGAGAAAATCTAGTTAAGTCCATTTGCTGGACTGAATGTGGATGGTGAGTGATTTCGTTTCATGCTATACAGGTTTTGAAGAAGGAGGGATGGATCACTGTTCAACGGAACAGTGACCATAAAAATATCTGTATAAGAGATAGATGAAGTAGAAATATTTGCATGAAAGATAACATTGAGCAGCAAGAGGAAACTAGAATATAAATGCAGAGGGATAGAAATATCATACGTTTGGAGCTGATCATCATGATGAAATATATAGCAGTGATCTCATCTCATCTGTTTATTAATCCCTTATGATTATTGGACATTCAGAGCTAAGTAACTTGACTTCATATAAATCTAATTCATGCTACCCGGAAGGAAGGTTAATCTATATGGGATGCTGCATGTTAATCTATATTAGATCATATCTACTTAGGATGATGACTGTCAATTGCACATGTTCTGTTGATTGGCAAAAACAAACATAAAACTACCATCAGTTTAAAAGTTCTTATAAAAGTTCTTAGACAAAATTTAAACTGGGGGGGGGGGAGGTCCTATTGAAGGACGTCATCATTACAGGTACTGTTTAGGAATCGTAATTGGATGTTCTTATTGCGAAGTGTAACTCACTTATTACCATGAAGAACCAATATTCTACTAACTCTTTTAATTTAGACTCGAGAAATCGTTCTAAAAACATCTTAATTAAAACACGGATGCTGAAACACCTGCATCGGCCAGTCACCGAATCTCACTTCTAATTTCAATCATATCGTCGACATACATATGCAAGTAGAAATAGTATATCCGACTATATCTTCACTTTGGAATGCAATTTTGTATATCGCTAATATAAAACTGCACACATTCCAACGACGTAATTTTTGCAACTCAATCCTAATAAGTAATTACCACCAAAATTATATTTTGACATTTAAATCGTGCAATTTGTATTCGAATTATCCATAACCTCACCATATCCCAATGGATAGGTAAGAGATGACAGTCTCTGTAACCACTTTTATCTCGAAATCTTTCGTCCATGAAAGAAAAGGTTGAACACTTTAGCTTTATTTTATAGAACACCTCATACAATGGAAGCTATCATTAAACCATTCAGTTGTCTTCTCCTCCCCGCTATTATGAGATAAATAATTCACGAAGGAGTGCGCGGTGCTATAGTTTGTTATTATGTGATCTGTTTTCATTGGATAAATGACGATGAAATGTCGAATATGCTTGATGCTGCAAGCAATAGAGAGGGGATACGATCTACCAGTATAAATATTATTGGTATCTACTTTCACAAGACAGGCTGGGAACTTAAGTTTGTAGTAAAACGTTGCATTTTCTTTCTTTTTTTTGCTTATAAATAGAGGGAAAAAGAAGAATCTCTGTATAAGGAGTCAAAAGGTGTTCTATGAAACAAAACTAGCTTTTGGTTGTTGATATTATGATTATGATTAGCATCCAATCTCTGTGGAGTCAGAGACTCAGCGTAGAATTATTTACTATGTATTGTACATGTGCCGGGTTATGTTACCAACTGATACAATACAAATAAACACACTAAACATTTTTGTTGTGGTTGTTTGCATCACACATTTAAAATATTATTTCATTAATTTTCGATTCCAGAAGATGAGTATAATGTTAAAACTATTATTTAACTGAGAAGTGATGCTCCTACAATAGAATATTACAGTCTATATTATATAATTTGAATCATTTTCTTAGCATTATAATTTTTATATTCTCGTATACTCCTCTTTACTAACGGATTCCTCATTGCACGCATCGGTAGTATCCATTTAACGTGAGTTGATGCTAACTGCCCCTGCAAAGACCACATTGCCTGATGACTAAGTTAACTCCAAATCGTGTCATGCGGGGAGGCGCTCTCTACAGGAGATGACCAATAAAACTTAGTCGTATTAAGTCTGGCTGTTGTTAACAGCACCGCTTTCTCTTCTTCATTATATATTTTGTTTACTCCTGGTGCTAACCACTCATCCATTACCAGCATTCACGAATGAAACACTACAAATCACTTCAACTCACTTACTTTTCTTCCGTACAGCTCCTACACTTTCCATCCCCCCCCCCTTTCCATATTATCCCTTAGAACGTGCACAAATGACGCACCTACCTACAGACACAGCAGCACCGAACCTTATGAATAATTTGTACTTTGCCATCTGTTCCATTTCCCCGCGTGATGACACAGGCGTCAGAGACAAACGCGAAAGTCATATACGATACAGTACTATTTCTATGAAACTTTAATTAAACAGTGAATAAAAGATGACCCCCAGGACAGAGACGATTATCGTAGAAAATGGAGTCAAAGACTACTCGAGTATGCTTAAACTGCTGAACAACAAAACTCATTATCTGCGGATCCAGAAACGAAAATTTTCATGACTACCGTACATCCTTGTGAGTTTCTGCTAAGTCACGCTAAAAAGCAAGCCCTTGAACCACCTTTCTTTCTGCCCTCCTCCGTCCCAAAATCCTTTTTAGAAACCTGCGTGCTAAGTTAAACAAAAATGTATATGCATGTATTATCTGCCAGCGGTTTGGCTCATAGCTTCGCGTGCTACGTTCATAGTTATCCACTGGTCAGTATTAAAAGGTCTTTTTCAGTGCGTGTTTCTACTATACCGCTACTCTGTGCCAAATGAAATTTTGAACACGCCCAGCGACTTGGTTCTCTTCTAGACACTGATAATTTTTTCCCACGACAAAGACGTATGTTGTATCTCACGCTGCTCAGTATTGCTTGATCGAAGACTCCAAGATATAATTAAGGTTGATTTTGACTTCGTTTTTCTTGGAAATAGCGGATTCTCAACAGAAGGCGAATGTATAGGTTGTATGTGTGTGTATGGCCGCTTCTGTGAATAGGTGTGAAGGGATGGAAATGATTGGAGTAAAATAGCTCATTCAGCTGTCGTATGATGTGATGTCTATACCAGTTGGATCAACTCGAGAGTCACAGACTGCACTAGAAGTTTCTAGTTTTTTTTTTTTTTATGAAGTGATGTGTCTTTCAGTGATATGCACTAGGGTGTGGCTTAATTGAACGATCTCTAAAAAAAAAGGGAAAAAAAGATTTTGTTTAGGAATGTCAATAATGGAACTATATCTTTTGTTAACTTTGTATTCTATTCATCACAGGTGTGATGATGATTATTTCAGTGACTGTTATGTTTGGATGTTTTTTTAATTATTATTTACTGTAAGCAAATAAAAACCGGCTGTCAAAGGAAGAACAAAGTCGAACGATTAAGCTTTTGGTAATTTGTGAGTTGTTTCGTTGTAACTGATGGCAGTGAATTGCCCCCCCCCCACACACACACAAAAAAAAGGAAATAACTACAGAATAACATGAGAGACTAGATTGATGTAGGCGAAACCAAAGTTGGAACGATACCTGGATAGGCTTAGGGTTAACGTTGCTCCAGAGAGCGAATATGGTCAAGCCACTTCAGACCTCCAATTAATTACCAGGTTAATGGTCGGGCAACTTCATCTACCATCTAAGCTTACGCATATTATTCTGTAACTGATTTCTGTGCTAACGTGTATATATATATATATATATATATATATGTGTGTGTGTGTGTGTGTGTGTGTGTGTGTGTGTGTGTGTGTTTCTGTCAAAGGAGCCCTAAAAATGAAACCAACTAACACTCTCGTTTGAAATGGGTAAGTAAACGTTACTTACATTCGTGGTGATGAGAGAGAGAGAGAATGACAGAAAGAGAGAGAAAGAAAAGGAGAGAAGATGAAGAATTGAGGTGGAAAAAAAAAGAACGAGTGATAATAGGAGTAGCAATAGTAATAATGGGAAAATTACACGATGTATTAACCAACACACAACTCGTATTATCTTTTCCGAAGTATCGCAAGTTCTGTCTACAGTAAAGCACCTCATCATCTATTATCAAACTAAAATTAACGATATTATTATTATTATTTTAAATATCTTTGAAATATCCATGCAACTATTCAAAACATTTCATCTAAAGGAAATTTGAAATTTTCCAAAAAACATCCAAACAGTTGGTTAAATTAATATCAGAAATGAATGAATAAAATCTGTTTTATTTTAACATGGATTTTATATAATTCGTAATTAATGTTCAAAACTTATATGTTTATAGTATGATGCGTTACAAAGATTAAATTATAAAAGAAAAGAAAGACAGAAAAAGAATCACAAATATAGGGCTACTAAGAAGGTATTAATGGCACAATGTAGTAGACCTCTAGATCCAATGAAAAGCTGTTAGTGCAACGCAATTGGGGGGGGGGGGGAGGATGCCGAGAAATTTAACGTATGGGACCTGCTTAATTATTAATTATTATAGAAAGACACAAAGGGCCTCCACCTGTGTAGTGTAGAGCGCTTTAATCGCTACATGCTCACTCATCCGTTATCTTAATGACTAACATCTCCCCATAATTACACTGCCCCGAGGGCTTGGCGTGCATACTAATAATATCGTGACCAGAGAGCTGCGGCTAAATTGGATTTGTATGAACGACAAATAAACGAACGACAGGTGCAGGCACGGGCTTCGACCATTGTCCCATGTAACTGACGGCAAAGGTAAGTTATTTCGCTCGCAATTAACGTAGAAACAAGTGGTTGGGTGTAACCCGTCTAAGTCGTACTAAATATTGTCTATTTTATCGGCGCATTGTCTACTGGGATTGGTATTCTGTCGCAGGCGAGAAAGAATGACTAAAAGCATGCCGACTAGAATTTATTTCCGCTTCTGGGAACACACTCTTTCTATTCTCTCTCTCTCTCTCGCTTTTATTTTTTTAATTATTGTTATGTTTATATTTATTCCATGATACGCATCACTAATCAAATAATTGCGACATAGTTCTGCGAAAGAACGAAGCACTGTTTTTAAATACTTGAGGTCACTGACTGGATTCTCATACAGCATCTTGGCTACTCCTTGCAAATCCAAAATGTCGATCGCGACCAACCGAGCGATCGCGAAGTGATCCCTGTTAATCTGAACTACAGTAGTCTTCCCCCACTTATCCGTGGTCAACCCCGGTTCCGAAGATATTAACTTACGAAAGGTCAACTTACGAAACTTTCATAGGCTCTACAAACATTCGGCTTTGAAATAATGTTGGGTCTAATATCTACTTTGCCTCTTTAATTTTACATCGCCGAAATGAAGCTGTATGGCTTTTTTTTTCTTTTAGTAATAGACAATTCGGCTGATCCCAGAGATAGTCCAACACCAGGGCAACTCGTTGCAAAGGTGGAGAAAGCTACACACTTGCTGAGGTTGCTAAGATTCCATTCATATTCAGATAACTTTATTACAGTATATTGTTATAATTGTTCTATTTTATTATTAGTTATTGTTGTGAATCGCTTACTGTGCCTAATTATAATTACACTTTATCATAGGTATGTATGTATAGGAAAAAACATAGTATGGTTCGGTGCTATCCACGGTTTCAGGTATCCGCGAGGTGTCTTGGAACGTATCTCCCGAGGATTTAGGGGGGGGGAGGACTACTATATACAATTCTGTATTTAATCTATCATATTCCAGAATATATACAAGAACATTTAACTGATGAGAGAAAGACTATTTTATCCTCTCTTTCTCTCGTAAATGTGAAATGAAGGATATTCCTTTACTAGATACATATGCTTCGATTAGCGCTGTTTAAAATGAAGTGATTTGATGCATCTGCTGAAACATTGTAGTTTTTAATCGCCTATTTCTGTGCATGTTGCTGTAGAACTGATATGTCTGTCAATAAGTATAATTCTCTGATTTGTTTAATTTTCACGGGATGGAGGGATACGAGACACGAGTAGCCGAAGAGTGAGCCCTGCGTTTCCGTATAAGACGGTTAAGTTGTTTACACTCCCTTCCTAAATATGATGGAATCAAAATCTTTACAATCATAGATCGCCAGGTGTTACCGACTGCGCTAAGGCAGGTTGATCACATTGTGCAAGTATATCATTGGACCAATGACAGCGTGAAGTTCAAGCAAAAAAACTCGCTTTCCCACAATCATTATTTAATAAATGCAAGAATTAAAAGTCTTAGACATGCATGATATATACATAAATCAAATTTTAATTTAATATTATAGCATTATGCAATAAATATGCACAAATCATATTCTAATATTACATCATTTAAAAATTCAAGAACTAAGTTTTATGCATACATAACAAAAGATGAATGTCAGATTTTATATAATAAAATCGAAACTACAATTTTCATGTTGTTTATATTATTTATTTAATATTTTATTTACCCTATAATATAAAATGATAAGCTTTTTTTTTTGTAACGTTTTTGTGTCACGTTTTTTGTCAAGTTATTCGAAACGTTTTGAAACTCAGGGGCTACCCTGAGTGTCGAGTCTTCAAAATTCGAGTCATCAGAATTCAAGGAGGACCGACCTACCAGTCCGGAACTCGGGGTAGGGGCAGAGCTCCCCCCCCCTAGTATAATATAATATAATAAAAATCGAAACTACAATTTCCATGTTGTTTATTTATATTATTTATTTCGTAGTTAATTTTTTTTGGGGGGGGGCTAGATGGGCGAAGCAAGAAAGATTTTCATATTCCCCGTTATCTGTAGAGGAAAAATGTAAGGATAGGGTGTTATTGAGCTATGAACTCTGATCACGGCAGGAGGGTAACAGCAATAGCCGAGCCTCAGTTAGAACTTCATTGGCTACAGCATTGCCATCCATTACTCTCCCTGGGTACCCATTTTAGTCGCCTCGTACGACATGCATGGGCTTCAGTGGAACTTTTATTAAAGTATAGCCGACTCTAAAAATTAGGACGATCCTTAGACCACTTCATAGTGGCCGAAAGACCGTCGAACTCAGCGTCGGCTCCACTCAGTTACAGCCCCCACCGCACCGCTCATATTCCAGAGAAAAGTGTTCACCGACGAGGCCCCTCACGGGCTACACCGGAGAACACCCTCCCCATAGACAATATAAACAGACGAATCAGTCAAGTATCCCAAACTTTTGGACGCCTTAATAAAATATGGAAGGCAAGAGACATCGAACAAGTAACAAAAGTAAGAATCTATGAACCAATGTTCCTCCCAATACTCCTCTATGGAAGTGAATGCTGGAATCTCAAAAATGCTGAAGAGAAAAAATTATTAGTTACTGAAATGGGTTGGCTAAGAAGATTACTTGGAGTATCTCTGCTGGATCGAATAAGAAACGAAGACATAAGGAAACGACTAAAACAAGAAATAACAATAATAGACAAAATACAAGAAAGAAGACTGCGATGGTTTGGTCATGTGACCAGAATGGGAACAGAAAGACTACCATCTAAAGCCCTGAATACAACGATGGAAGGTAAAAGATCCAAAGAACGGCCCAGAATTAGATGGATAGACAAAATAAAAGAGGACCTGAAAACCAAATCACCACAAGCAACACCAAACTGGAGAGAATTGTTCGGACTCTCCCGGGACAGACAGAAGTGGAAAGAGTTCATTCGGCCTCATCATAATCCACATAGATGATGGAAGAGAGAACTACACCAAATGTAAACTATCTTGTCCTAATACGGCACCTACCGCAATATGGCTGAACGAGCGCCCTTATTAAGCGGCGCCGTGAGGCAGGCTGCCTCTATCTACACCTTGTCGACGGTACTGTAAATAAGACAGTAGCTAAGTGAAGGATGCTGGTATTTTAAATATTTAAAGTATTTTGGCTATTTAAATATAATTATTCCTACAATTTAAACTACTTATATAATAATAATTATGTTATATATTAATATAATATTACTTATAATTATATTAATTATAATTACAATCAGTTTTTATGACAGTTCTAGAGATAACTAGATTTAACTTGCCTTATTTGCAAAGGAAAAAAAGCAAACAGAATTTTTCTTCGTCGACTCAATTACTTATTAGTCACCTCTTCTAAAAGTTTCCGTTTCGTTACTTGCTTGCTTTTATTTTAAAGAAGGAAAGTTTGCTTTTAAAACTGAAAGAGTAACCTATAGTTTTAGGGAATATATGTTTCCAAAGTAATCATTGTATTGTTACTTAAATAAACAACGGATATTTATTTATTTTTTCTGTATTTTTTAGCAGTCTTTTATTTTATGGGAAGTAATTAGTAATTAATTAAACTTGTAGTTTAATTAACTAAAATTGCTTTTTTTTAAATCGTAATTAATAATTTTACTCATTACAAAAGTCTTATTTTTTTCGAATTTTATTGGTACATTGCAAGTAACTGCTTGACCAATCATAAACTTGTTTCAATAATAAAATATAATAATAAGAGATACAGTATAATATTAGGTATCTTTATAAAAATAGTAATTATTTCTAAAAATTCCATAAATTAAATCTTAAATTAATGATTTTAGCTAACATTTAATATTTAACATAATATTTTAAAGATAGAGTTTTAAATTAGAGAATAAATGTAGCATATATAAGTTTTATGATAATTAATTGGATGACAAAAGTATAATATATTATCAATAGAATTAAGGAACTTGCTAGATTAACCGTTGCCTAATAAATGAAATTCTCCTTTTAATTATTCGGATAATAAACTACTTTAAGTGATATAATAACTATTAAAGATGATTTGCATTATTATTTGTCAATAAATTTTATTTCAGCTTTTGACATAATAGCAGAGAGCACTTTGCCATCGACAACCCAGTTCCCGTCGGTTTCTTTTTACTGCGCCTCACTTTAAAAATCGAATTGCGATGACTTTGATGACCTGCTTGCAGTAAAGATCATTCCCCAACTCGTTGCTTACAGCGGCGTGACAAGTTGCACCTAACCCCAGCAGGTGGCGATGTGGCTATTTGTTACCACAGCAGCTTGTGAGCGTTCATCTTCTGCTTCGCACCTGCTGAAATTTACAGTCTCGCGCGTTAAAAGCAAGCAAAGAGCGCGCGCAGTCTGGCGTCGCAAACACCAATAAACAGACCAGTGAGCAGTGGATAGATTTCGTGACTGAAAAGTAAAAGGATGAACAATTTGAGAGAACAGCTGTGATAATTGCACAACTAAATACCCCAATTTCGCCCTTTGTATAGCAGTCGTAGATCTTAGCGGAACCATCAGTTAATGGGCAGTTTGCACTGCTACGTGACCTCCCCCCCCCAATTGTCCCCGCAATTTCCTCCTTTAAACAGACAAAGGTATTTTGTTAATTCACTATCACTTTAGACTTCTAGATAGATTGAAAATGACGCTAGAGGGAGCTGAACACAATACTTCCCGTTTTGTGTAACAATGCAAATATCGCAGTTGGATATTTGAACATCGATATGTGTGTGTGTTGTGTAACTTTCTATTTACAATAAAGCGGAGTATTTCAAACTACGTACTGGGGTGGGTTTAATCTAAATGGGGATTTTTGGAGATAAAAATTTGTTTCTGCAAATAAATGACACAGTTACTATACTTGTAGCGATACCGTTCATATTAACACTTGAATTTTTTTTTTTTTTTTTTTTTTTAAATCTAAGATATAAGTCGCGCTGTTGTTTGTTATATTTCACTTTGCAATTTTGTCAACGAGCTATGTTGCGAATTATTCAAGGTGTTGACTATGTTTCAGTACTTCTTTCATTTATTTATATTTGATTTGTTTAATAGAAAATATCAAATGGTATTTCTCAGATAAAATAAAATGTTTGTCGTTTAAGGAAAAAAAAACTGTAATTACGAAAAAATAATATCATTCTTGGGATACAAAAAAAAAAAAAAAAAAAACTAAATTTTAAAATGATTTTAGAATGATTTATTATTGGATAAGAATTATTATATTCAAAAACACCTTTTATATTTATATATCATAATGTAATAAAAGAAGTTTACTTCCAAATATATATTTTTGACCCCTTGTGGTAGCCGGGAAAAGAATAGCTCCACTTCAGCCTATGCATGTCATACGAGGCGACTAAAATGGGTACCGAGGGAGGGTAATGGATGGCAATGCTGTAGCTAATGAAGTTTTAACTGAGGCTAGGCTATTGCTGTTACACTCCTACCATGATCAGAGCTCAATAACTCCCCATCCACACAGATTTTCTTCAATCAGATGAAGGGATAAAGAATCAAGGACTCAGTCCATTCCCCCCCCCAAATGTATTTGTGAATAATATATAATATATTTACTATACGAGTATATAAATTCAAGTAGTTTTAAAAAAGGAAAATGCATTTTTGTTGGTTTTCTGGTACGGTCATTAAGTCCAATCTGGTAGTAGTAACTGTTCTCCCCGAAAACGTGAAAGATGCATAAAAATAGAATGAATGTCCATAAAATCTGCTATAATATGTCATTTAATTAATTTCCCTAAAATATCGGTTTTCGGTAATAAGAAGTTTATGATATGTCTTATGTTAGTTATATTACAGCAAATTGCACCAAAATATTCATCACGACATTGATGTTATTATTAATCCTATTATTATTTTTTTTTTGTTTTTTTTGTCTACATATTTAGTATAGCCTACTGAACGGAGATCTAGATAAGGATCATTATTCCAAATATCTTTTCGAATGTCTACAACGAAAAGAATCTTTATGAGGACCTTTAAAGATAAGTTAGTTAGTCTCATTCGGATCTGGTAGGATTTTCTTTCCGGACACTTGTATTTTTTCATTCTAAAGAATAAAAAAAAAATGTAACTTTAAAGTTAATTTTAGATTATATATTAAAATTAGAAAAATTCAAATAATGTATTAGTTTTCAAAAAAAAAATTCTAAAACACTTTTTATTTTAATTTTTATATATATAATAAATATTAATAAAATTATAAAATAAGTATTTCCACAAAAATTAGGTTGATGATAACAACTTTTTTTTTTAGTTATAGTTATACGAGATGGTCATTTTAAATACAATTAAGTGCAATCATCTTCCAATTTCATCAAGAGCTAGACTTCTCAAGTACTTCTCTACTGTGTGTGCATGTATGCGTGTTCTTCTAGCGAGCGATCCTACTTTGATATGTTTCCATGGAAACTGATGGTTGGCCAAATGAGTATTAAAAGTTTCCTTTCTTTTACTAGCAGTTTGCAACACAAAGATAACTTAAAGCTATGAACCGTTTGCTTTTATCTTTCCCACTACGGAGTGTGTACGAAGGAAGGGAGGGGGGTGGTTTTAATGGGTCTATAGATGGCTGGCGAAACGAAGTGGTCATCCAAGGTACGGTACAATTTCCTTTGCATATTACACCGCGAGACTTCCTTTTGCAGTGCTATTTATGGCCATTGTGTCCGATCTCCAGCATCCCATCCAGCAGAGCCAGACCGGCACTCAGGTACGAGCTGTAAGAACGCTAACAGCAGCAGCGAGCAAAGAAAAAAAAAAAAAAAAAAACTGGCTTCCGTTGCGAGGCACAGCTGCGATGGATACGCGTACCGGAACGGTCGTGTCTCGAGCTGCTGCTGTAGGCGGCATAGCTTGCACCGCCCGCCGCGAAAGGCAGTCGGCAGACGGCGGAACACCTACTCACTCTCTCATCAGCTGACTGTTGTCTCGATGGGGGGCAGCGATGGGGAAGAGTACGCTAACACAAAGGTGGTCCTGTCTTGTGCAATTAGTCGTAGTATCTTCCGCTGTAACGACTTCCTGAATGCAAATTGGCCGACACTTTCTGTCATTAAATTGCCTCTCACGGACTTCTGCAGCATTATCTTTGTCCTGATTGATGTCATCGTTGCGGGTCGTCACACGCACGTTCGGGGAGAATTAGCGATACAAAAGTACCTTTTGAAACAGTCGAAAACCTGAACGACAACATTTCTATGTTTTCATTAGGCAGTGTTTGAGTAAACGTACCAAACGCTCTTCCGATGGGACCGACGCCGTGACTAAACAGTACGTCTGTGCAGATTGTGTATCACACCTATAACAGAATAATGTGTACCACAGTAAAATCGCCTTTTATTCCCTCGATGAGTCTTTGGACTCCCTGGAGGTGTCAAAATAATATTTTTTTTTTTTTTACGCGCAAGCTTACAAACTTGAATATTCGTAAACCAGTGAATGTTTCTACCTGCAACATTTGCTTCATTTCGAATTTCGTCTGAACGAGAGAAACTCCTAGGAGGACTTTTCAGCTGAAGGTGAGTTAGTCGTTATCGTATAGAGAAAGGAGATTTTAATCTCCTTCTCCTCCCGCAAAACGGATCAACCAGCCTTAAAAGTCTTCCTAGGAGTTAAATAGCTCTTGATGAGGGAAAATGAAGACGTAATTTGGTTTCTGATCGGCATAAATCTCAAACAACGAAGCTTCAACCCCTCATTAAGAGCTATTCAACGCCTATTTTTAAATACTAGTGTGTGAATTGAAGCAGAAATGGATGACGTTGCTAGCCAAGTGATTGAGCATCCACAGACAATAAAATTCCAACTTTCACTGTAAACTGTTTTTAATTATTCCGAAAAGTTTCTCAACAAAAGATTCGAATGCCAAGTTTATCGGCTGTTGTTTCATTAATTATCCTCTTGATCCCATTAAGCTATTGTTGCTTAGCAACGCCTAGTTCTGTGACTTAATTGAATGGTTTCGGTATTCTGCCATATTTTATTGTTTTACAAGTAACTTACATTTTCTAGCTAAAGATAATAATAGAAGAAGATGAATGAATTATGTTAATATTAGATCAATTCCTATTTATTGATTAAAAAGTACCCTTTCGTAAAAATATCTTCAGATGAATACTAGGGCTCATCAAAGCTTTGGTAAACTTTTTTTAAGCAATAGTTGTAGTCTTTCTTGATACTTGCCATCAAAATATTTCCAGTAGTTCTCTCTCATTTTTTAAGTTGAATTTCCAAAGAGTTCTAGACATTGCTTTTATATAATCACTCGAATCTGTCGTAGCTAGCTGCCTTGACCTCTTACACTAACGGTAATTATCGATCTATGAGAGGATGCGTTGCTTCTGGTGAGTAAAAAGCCTCAAGGAAAACGTTTGATCAATTACAAACTTTCATAGATCTTTCTAGTGACTGCGTATTTTTATACTTTGTAATTAGTTTTCGGTATAAAATTTCATAGTAACGATGAATGATAGCTTAAATAGTCTGTTAGCCATCATTAATTTCAACGAATCAGGAAAAAAAAAAGGATGCGTAGACTATTCATTGGAAAGTTAAATACATTGCCTGAATTAAATTTAAATGTCAAAATTTCTAGGCTAGAAGTTCTCATACTAAACTGTGCACCTAAATAAACTCAAGTTCATAGCTGATTAATATTATATCGGACACCCCCCCACACACACACACACGCGCGATAATTCAGAAAAATAAAACTAGAAAAGCATAAATTATGACCATTCTCTAAATAGTATTCCATCGCAAAAACCAGCTCTGTAGGTAATGACAGTATTACAAATGTTAATGTCACATTAACTTAATTCATTTGAACAAATTTTATCACCCCCCCCCCCCCAGTTTGTCCTAGATTCTTTAGTCTGGAAATGAGGTTAAATCTTGGTTAGGCACGGTCCTTCAGTTCAATTAACATCCTTGCTATTATCGCTCACTTCTCAAGGATCATTTTTCCGGTTGTTTATTCATGCATTGAGTTCATGTCAAATACGTTTGTATACAGATAACAAACAAAACAAAACAACAACAAAAAAACGACTGATTTTCATAACAAATGTCTCGTGCACCCATTAGTGGAAACCCGTGATTTCTTAGAAAACGAACTTGGAATGTCCTTTAGGAGGTTATTAAAAAAGTGATTGCAAAATAGGACTTAGTCAGGTGAGAGTTTGTACTGAAGTGAAAGTGCACCGATAGTTTAATAGATGCTAATTGACATGAATAGAGGATATTTTTGTTTCTGTTATTAAATTGGCCTCTTGTTGAGAATAAAATTTGTTCGCTCAACCAATCAGAACGTTGTATATTTGAATTATTAAATAAATCTATAAGGAAACGCAACCAATGTTTGTGTATTATGGTAAACGAAGCATTATCTATTTGCCTGTTGTGTTTAATTTGTTTTTAACCATCAAATAGCATCCCCTGCTATTGTATACAATCAGAGCGTGGGTCTACGACGAGTGAGGCATTTAATTGGTTGTATTGGAGCGAAGTCAAGAACAAATCGTATTTGTGTTCTTTGCTGATTTTCCACAACTATTTAAACTAAGCAACTATGTGCTATTCGACCCACTCGTATTGACCCCCCTCCCTTTACATAATTTAACGCACGAGGGGTTAAATAATTCGTTCACGCCATTTTCCTAGCTAAATTGGTCATATTCATTGCTTATATGATTAATGCAGTTTTCACACCATCCCTGAGTGATCACTAGGCGAACTAGGCTGTGACCGAGATTAACTGCTTAAATTAATGGTTCGAGAGTAATGAAAGCAAAACTTTCTAGGCTTAATACAAGAGCGACAGTGCGTGTTCAAACGATACACTCTGTCTGTTATAGGGCAGGTACTGATGAAAGTGAAAACTAACACAGATTCCGTTATTAGTCAAGCTACAGTTTTGTCTAAACGTTGAAAGCATTGTTGTCTAGCAACACACGTGGAGCTTCTGTGTTACGTCACAGAGCGGTGGCCTTGTTGAATTGTATTGTTAGAGGAGAAGTCATGTGTTGAAATGAGCGTTTAGTGTCACTAATGCGAACACAAATACAATTGTTAAAAAGAGTTTTATTTGCAAATTAAATGGCATTTTGTACGGGTTTTTTTATATTTGTTTACTAGAATAAAAATAGGCCTAAAATAATTGTGGACTCAGACTTTAGATGGGAGAGAGAGAGAGAGAGTTTAAGAATCCAAATGCTTTCTTCACTGGCAAACTTTTTTTGGCATCTAAGGGTTCAAAAATTGTCCATAATTTATTAGCATCTAATAATTCACGATTTTCTTATTAGCTTCATTTCTTTGACTAACTTCGTAATTTGAACCTACAGTATAGATTTCAGAGTACGGGAAAAGTTTTATTCAAATAAAGTGCTCTATTTTAGAGCAGGATGCGATTCGATTTAATTAGTATGTTTTAAAGATAATCTTGTCTACAAAAGATATTGAACTTATAAAACATTAAAGCAATGGGTGGGATATAAGTTAGAAAATCCGAGTGCCCTTCCCACTCAGTCAACTATGACTGCGATTTTGAACTTTCCTGTCTTCAAACAGTCATTTATCAATACCAAGCACACCAAGAATCACTTCCATTAGTGCCGCGGGATGACAGATTTTTTTTCTTTATAACTGTTAAATCACTTATCTAGCCTGCCAGCAACAACACATACCTTTATACCATAGTGTATTCCCCCCCCCCCCCTATAATAGGCTACAGATTAGTTTTCTAATCTGGAGCCTATTATATTAAATCAACTCGTTAGTTACTTCACAAAAAAGCCTTATAGTCCTTATAAGGACTGACTTAAAGGGGCGAAGCAAGAATGCTTTTCATCTTCTCCGTTATCTGTATCGGACAGTGTAGGGATAAGGTGTTATTGAGCTATTAAAGCTCTGATCATGGCAGGAGGGTAACAGCAATAGCCGAGCCTTATGAATAAGTAAAGCCGTCTCTAAAAATTCGGACGATCCCTAGGCCACTCAATTGTGGGCGAAAGACCGTCCATCTCAGCGTTGGCTCCACTCAGTGATGGCCTTCCACCCACCACCACCACCACCGAGCGGAACCGTTCATATTCCGAAGAAAAGCATTCACCGACAAAGCCCCTCACCGTGCTGTGCCGAAAACGCTTTCCCCGGAGACTCAAATTGCTCCCTTAAGGCAACAACCTTAAGAGAGCAAACTCATATTATTATTATTAGCAATAGCCGAGCCTCAGTTAGAACTTCATTGGCTACAGCATTGCCATCCATTACCCTTCAAGGGTATTGGATGGCAAACTCGTTCTCACCTTATTTAAAGTTTATAATTCAAAATGGTGTATATGTATATAATAAAATTAATAACTTTAAACTATAGAAAGAACATGATATTTTAAATAAATAAAATAAATAGTTAATTGTGTTAGTTGGCATTATAGAATTAATTCTATAAAATGACATTATTTCAGTATTATAGAGTTATACAGGTAGTGTTAATGTTATTTAATTCTATTAAAGGGAATATTTGTATACTATGCCAAAATTAAATATCAATCAGAATTTTCACAAAAAAAAAGAAAAGAAAAAAGTGTCTTTCAAAATATATTATTTTATCTTTTTTCTTTAATTCACTTTCTTTCCTTCACAAAAGAGCATGAATAATGTTGCACTAAATGAGGGAAAAGAGAGAACAAATTCTTTACTACATTTATTATATACAGTAGAGGTATGTCTGTAATAAACATTCATACCTCTATCATTTCTTAAATCGGAAAGAACTGCAATTTTACTATTTTATTTTGTGCTTAAACGGATATATAATAGTTTCGAAAAATATGTATATAAGGGGAAAAAAAACAAAAAAAAAACATTGATATTAAACAGAATTCTTAAGACCCCCCCCCCCATAACGTTAATGCGGCTTTCTTATCACTTATTTTTAATTATTAAAAAGTAAATAAAAAGTTTCAAATTTAATAACAGTTCATTTTAAAGGAAGTTTTTTCGATAATGAAATCTACCAGTTGGTCTCAACATTTTAATACTATTCATTTTGAATAGTATTAAAATGTTAAAATGTTGAGACCTACTGGTAGATTTCCTGGTTTATCAAAAGATCTCAAATGGCCCACATTTAGAGTGTTAGGAGAAAGAAAGAAAAAAAAAAACACTGCGATGAACTCATGAATAGATGTGAGGGCCATTTGTGGCACATAACCGTTAGTTTTTGAATACGGTAAAAATTACTTTTCAGTTGAAGGTAGAGATTATTTTTAGATTTAGGTGTAACAAACCATGTTCTATATATATATATACGCTATTGATGAAGCGACGAATAGGGGCTATTATAAAGTTACTATTACGTTGACTCCAGCTGGTTGTCATATAATGACTTCCATTAGTAATACAACTTTGTCATCCATTATCCCCACCCTCCCCTGCCTTTCTTTTTACACGTTGTGCTAATGGTTCTAATTTCCGACTGCACAACATACCCCTAGCAGAAATGATGAGTTGGGTCTAGGCCAGGTAGAAAGAATGGTACCTATTGATGCTAACTGGACCAAGACGTAATGGGAGAACACAGTTGTTTTTGAGACGAGGCCAAACTTGAACAAATACGAGTACCTCGAACAGCGTTAACCGAAAAATTACTTCATTTTATTCGTCAACAGGGGTCTGCTGGAGGCTCCTAAAGGAAGAGAGTCCCTGATGTGGCTGGCTGACGCCCTTTCCTGTCTTTTGTGGGAACCAGGCAACGTGCGTGTAACGCCCACTGGCGGCGTACAAAGAAAAGCTACAATAGCGGTCCGACTTCATCAAACGAGAACTTGTGGCCACCAGAATGACTGATGCGTGCGCATATTATTTTTTTTTTTTTCCCCTCGTCTGGTTGCATGCGCATGCGTAAGTGAAGTCAGATAGCAAATCACGGTTTAGATTATTTTACTGAATAACCTAAATTGGTTTTCTCGCTCTGTATGTATTCACATCCGGGGATGATGGGAATGGGGAGATTAAATGGAAAGTGATCACGTAAAGATGACATTTCTAAACAGGCCATGTATGAAGAGCGGAACGTAGTGGGTTTTTTGTTTACCTCTGCTAACAATAGGGTCATCTACTAACGCTTTCTCTAAGTACGGACTCGGCCTGAAAAACATGTAGGTCACTGACAGGTGAAAACATCACTCGACATGCCCGACATCCATGCACGGCATAATGAAGTTTACTAAGCCTTTCTGCTAATATAGCGGTTTGTAATTGGATTCTTTGAAATGTCACTTTCATGGAAATTTGCAGCTCCAGATAACAACGGGGGCTTTATCTCGTCACTGTGAAAAAAAGTACCTTTCTTTAGAATAATCATGCGGCCAAATTACCAGATGACCTCAGAATTGGTGAATTCTGAGGTCTTAAAATACATTCGATTGTGTTCCCGAGGATTTGGGTGACACGTAATAAAACCAAGGCATAGAAACACAGTTTATCTGCTTCTATACAACAGAAAATAACATCCGGAAGGGTCACTTCGGGATTTTGTGGTCAGGAATATATGTACTTAATATTTCATTTTTTTTTTCATTGAAAAACAAACAAACAAACAAAGCAGTTCAGTTCAGTTTTCACACTGTTCCACAAAAGTAACTTAAAAAGGAATATATATAAACTGACCTAACAACATTTTCATTATTTATGGCCTCAAAGCGTACTGTACAAATGCACTTCAGATTTATAACCTTTCATAGTCGAGAGTCAAAAAAAAATTTAAAAAAATTCAGATCGGATAAAATTTGGAGTTTAAAAATGAATGAACAAAATTATATAAAAAAATTTGAAGTTTAAAAATGAATGAACAAAATTATATAAAAATGTATATAAAACTTTATAAAAATTATATTTATATATATAAATATATATTATATAAAAAATTATATAAAACTTGAGTGCAAACTGTTCTGTTATTCTAAATCGTATTTAGATCGTATTTTCGAACATTCAAACTGTTCTATATTGTAACTCGATTCGAAAGTAATGACGACATGCAAAAGCAATTTTGAAATACTGGCTATAAAAATACCAGTAAACAAAATAATAACATGCTAAATATATATAATTTTCTCCTATAAAAAAAGAAAAGGTGTGTTAACGTATTCTAAAAAAATATTAAATTTATAATTTAAGATAATTTTTATTTCCCGTTAAATATTTTAGTATAATTATATATATATATATATACACACGTAAATAAAGATTTATCCAATTTATAAAAAAATGTCAAACTTGAGTGCAAACCGTTCTGTTATTCTAAATCGTATTTAGATCGTATTTTCGAATATTCAAACTGTTCTATATTGTAACTCGATTCGAAAGTAATGACGATATGCGAAGTGATTTATTTTAATTAAAATACATATAAGAACTATAATTTCCCTCATCACTGTACGAATTAACTATTTTGATTAACCCTTTTTTCCACGAAAGAAATTAAAGAGTAAACATGCGCGAAATTCTGCACTTGGCGATTCCGAGAACAGTAGATCCAACGAAGTAAGTGGTTTTTATGATAATTCTCAAGATAAAAGACTTCAACGAGAGCTTGTTAGATCAGATCAAAATGAGTTGTCACATTACTGAGATCTGAAGTTCATTACATCCACTACACTACTATTCTCGGGAGAAATCTTTATAGAATTAACCGTGAAGCAGGTTAATTCTGTAAAGCACACCTAAAAGTCCTGGGAGATGGACTGAGTCCTTGACTCTTTATCCCGTCATCTAAATGAAGAAAATATGTGTGGATGGGGTTATTGAGCTAAAAGCTCTAGTCATGGCCGGGTAACGGCAATATATATATATATATATATATATATATCAAAAAAATATATATCAGCAATCTCTAAAGCACACTTAAAAGGACTGGCTTAAAGGGGCGAAGCAAGAATGCTTTTCATATTCCCCGTTATCTGTAGAGGACAGTGTTGGGATAAGGTGTTATTGAGCTATTAAAGCTCTGATCATGGCTAGAAGGTAACAGCAATAGCCGAGCCTCGGCTAGAACTTCATTGGTTACAGCATTCCATCCCAGGGTATTAATCATCGCATCTCACCGTCGATTCTCTCCTCCCAAAGCACACCTTATAGTCCTTATAAGGACTGGCTTAAAGGGGCGAAGCAAGAATGCTTTTCTTCTTCCCCGTTATCTGTAGAGGACAGTGTAGGGATAAAGTGTTATTGAGCTATTAAAGCTCTGATCATGGCAGGAGGGTAAGAGCAATAGCCGAACCTCAGTTAGAACTTCATTGGCTACAAGCATTGCCATCCATTACCCTCCAATGGTATTGGATTGAGTGAATCAATCCATAACTCCGTATCCCAAAGCACATCAGCATATAAAATGCTATCTATAATATTATTATTAAAAAAATATAATGGTGTAATAGTATATTCTAAATAATATATAATAAAATGAGGAAAACTTCTACTTTCTATTAAATACTATAGTATAAAAATAAATATATATAAATGTTTAAAAATAAAAGTATACATTATGATTAAAAGAAATGTGAGATAGCGTTACGAAAAATATGACCGTATTATCAAATGTTCTCAGATTCAACGAGGTTATCGTAAGACTATCGTATGCATCCATAAAAGAAAATTTAAAATTATGTTATTGCTACAAAATAAGATTGTGTGTGTGTGAGGTAGAACAGAAGTGTATATCAATATGCTAATTACAATACAACACTTGATAAAATCTCATTTTTTGGAGCATATTGAATATCGTCGTCCCTTCATACGCTTGTTTTAAATTTTATATATTTTTATTCTATATTTTTATTAAAAGAACAACGTTTTTCATAAAACAGTAGTTTATTTTGAAAGAAATGTAAAAATTTTGGCTTACATAAAATATATAAATATACATAATACATACTTATAAATTTCGTATATATAAGAAATACACAGTAATTAAAGATTCAGAGATAATGGAGTTGATTCCAGAGGGTAACAGATGACAATGCTGTAGCCAATGAAGTTTTAACTGAGGCTAGGTTATTGCCGTTACCCCGCCATGACCAGAGCTTATAGTTCAATAACTCTCCATCCATCCATTTTCTTCTACAAATAACGAGGAATATGAAAAGCATTCTTGCTTCACCCATCTAGCCAAAAAAAAAAAAAAAGATTTAGATCACGTGAGCTAATTTTGAATTACTTTAAAAAAAATACAAAAAAAAGTCTTTGACAATCACAATAAAAGTCTCTATAATTAATTAAGAAATATTTTAAATAGATTTCAGTGCGCAAAACGGATTACAGCAGTAATATCAGCAAAACTACTTCAATACGAAATTATTTAGCTGTGTAGAAAAGTTGGTAATTACATATGTAATTAAGAATGTAATTGCTATTTTCATCTTAAAATGTAACCACCTTTTTAAAATATGGGCGATGTTGACAGCAAAATAAAAAAAAGGTGCTCCTGTTTGAGATAGCTTTATTGATGAGAAAAACAACACTGTGACGATCATAGGGAAAGAGAAGAGGCACACACACACACACACACACACACACAAATTGCGAAAATTATATTACAGTAATTAAAAAATGGTGCGATTCATGCATAAAAATATCCCCAATTAAATTGAAAACGCTAAAGTGTGAAGTATTACGTGCCTTTGAAATTTAAAAAAAAAATAGCGACGAAAAATTTTGAATTAAAATTTAACAACCTTTGCTTCAACTTTTCGACACTTATTAAATTTTGTCGTAAAACAAAACCACGAAATCTTAATTTAATAAACTAAACTCAATATATTATTTCATACAATTTTAATTAATATCTGTCATTACCTGAATATTTACATATTCAATATGACTGATTGAAAAAATATATATATCCATGTATATATATATATATATATTGGCTAGATGGGTGAAGCAAAAATGCTTTTCATATTCCCCGTTATCTGTAAAGGAGATTGTAAGGATAGGGTGTTATTGAGCTATATAAAGCTCTAATCATGGCAGGAAGGTAACGGCAATAGCCGAGCCTCAGTTAAAACTTCATTGGCTACAGCATTACCATCCACTACCCTCCCTTGACACCCATGTTAGTCGCATCTTACGATGTGCATGGGCTACATTCCGGCTATTCTTATCATGGCCACCACACGGGGTTATGACTGATTCATTTTTTTTTTAAATGAATATTATTTTTATTGAAATAGAAAATAAAAGAGTGTCGGAATATATTGTACGATCTACAAATATTCAGGTAATGATAGATAGGTCGGGCTCTTCTCAACCACAGAGTAACAGATGGCAATGCTGTAGCGAATGAAATTTTAACTGAAGCTCGGCTATTGCGGTTACTCCGCCATGACTTGAACTTATAACTCAATAACACCCTATTCATATATTTTCTTCTACAGGAACGGGGAATATGAAAAGCATTCATGTTCACCCATCTAGCCAAAAAAAAAAGAAATAATAATAAAAAAAAAATAATAATAATTAACTAATTTACGAAAATACTAAAAATTCTTCATTAAAAAAATTTTGGTAGAGAATTGCTACTAATCACATAGCTAAAAATTCACATAAAATATTTTATATTTCATATGTTAGCTAAAAGAATAACACATTGCCAAGTTAATAATCATTAATACCACTAGCAAAAAAAGTAAACTTTAAATCTGAACACCTTCCAAAACATTAACGATGTATTTTATATATGAAAACAGAGTTGGGGTCTCACTGGACGATGAACTTCATCTTCCGCCTAAAGACTCAACTACTCATGCCTGAAATAGGATTCGAACTCTGGAGAATGAAGCATTATTTCCACTGCAATAACCTGCTAAGCTAGTGTGTGTGTGTGTGTGTGTGTGTGTGTGTGTGTGTGTGTGTGTGTGTGTTATCCATT
Source organism: Typopeltis vanoorti (assembly GCF_054136105.1). Lineage (NCBI taxonomy): Eukaryota > Metazoa > Arthropoda > Arachnida > Uropygi > Thelyphonidae > Typopeltis > Typopeltis vanoorti. Next base: position 64,250,271 of record NC_143556.1, read on the forward strand.
GCATTGATAGGATGAATAATCCTTAAAGAAATTTTTAAAAAAATTAAACCATTAATCAAATCAATATTGACAATTATCAAATGATGTTTCACTATGGTCTCTCTGTTTAATATATCTATTATTAAATATATATATTTAATAATAGATATATTATTAAATATATCCTCCCCAATATATATATATATATATATATATTGGGGAGGGATTTATCCCCTACATCCCAATCAAGCTCACTTTCCAGCTGTTCTTACAATGATTTAAAAGCCACCTATTAAGAAATCACTGAAGCTTCTTACCTTCACATCCATCTACTCTTAAAATCGTACCAGAACCGTGACAGAAACACACCAAGCGTCACGTATCACGAGCTGGTGTTAGACAATAGAGGGTATATTTTTGTTGCTCACATAGACTTTCGCTGCTCTTTGCTGTTTGCCAAGGAAACAAAGAGTAATGTCGAAATTCAGACGTCCGAAATGAATAAATGCCGGCTAAGAAGTTCAAAAAAAGAAGTAATTTTAAGCAAGACATGGCAACAACCGAACCGTGTCGACATTAGAGCATTCATGCTGCGGTAACTACAAAACACTAATACAAAAAAAAAAAAAAAAAAAAAAAAAAAATATATATATATATATATATATATATATATATATATAAATGAATTTAAATGACTCTATACCGAGAATTTTTATTTTATCATTATCATTTATCATTTATTAATTATCATTTTTATATACATTTTCTACCGAGTAAAATTATGAACAACGTATATATATATACGTTGTTTTTTTACCTTGGGTGTAATATACGTTAAAGATACCAAGAAATTTTATATAATTGGTTTTAATCCTTTTCCCAAGTAAGCAAAACAAACTTTTGCGCGTGAAATATATTCACGTCAGAGCTACTTGTAAATGGAGGCTAATGACTTCATATCACTTGCCTTCGTATGTATTTCATAATGCAAAGTACACCCCTTTTTAGGCGTGTATAATGCAATGCATAATGGGAAAGGCCACTATCCAAAGGTCTCCCTGTATTAAGTGTGCGGGTTACCTCTCCAAAAACTCGTGAGATCCTCCGGATCCCCCAACAATGAGCGACCCGAAGGATCAAAACTCAGCATTGTTTCCTTCAGTAACAGGCTCATCCTGTCACTGAGAAGAACTCTCAGCGTTTGGCTCTACCCAGTGGCAGGCTCGCCCCACCACCGAGCAGAACCGCTCATATTTCATCTGAGGGGTAATAACAGCAACAGCTGTGCCTCAGTTAACTTCATGGGCTACAGCATTGCCATCCATTACTCCTCTACCTGGGTAACAACAACAGCCGAGCCTCAGTTAGAACTTCATTGTCTACAGCATTGCCAACCATCATCCAAGCTTCCAACCAGTTTCGATCCTTAGGGTTCTCGTCAGTGGGACCCAGACCCGGGAGAGATACCAAGGTTGAAGTAATGCAAAAGTCATATATACACCAAAAGTTATATATATACATAATTTTACTCCCGGTAAGGGGGGGGGGGGGGCTTAGATTTGGTGGACTTAGATTTGTTTGCCCTGAGAGAGAATTTTGAGTCTCCGGGGTGGGGGGCTTGTCAGTGGATGCTCGGTGGTAGGATGAGCCTGTCACTGAGTGGGCCAACGCTAAGTTGAATGATCTTTCGGCCTAGTGGTCTAGGCGTCGTTCTAATTTTTAAACAGGGATTTACTTAAAAATCGCCACCGTAGCCCATGCATGTCGTACGAGGCAACTAAAATGGCTATCCAGGGAGAGTAATGGATGGCAATGGTGTAGCCCAAGGTTTCCTCCCTAACTTTTTTTATTTATTCATTAGTCCCGATTAAACGCTATTTACTTGTATTTTAGAGTTTCTTGAAAAAAAAAAAGAAAACCCCAAAACAAAACACTTAGGTTTTCGAGAGTTTTTTTAAGGCGACCTGGCATTTAGCTTTCGTGACCCGGTGTCGGGTCGTGACTCACCATTTCGGAAACGCTGCTGTAGCCAATGAAGTTTTTAACAGAGGCTCGGCTATTGTTGTTGTTACCCTCCGGACATGATCGGAGCTTATAGATCTATATTACCCTATCCATACATTTTCTTCTACAGATAACGGGGAATATGAAAAGCATTCTTGCTTCAACATCTAGCCAAAAAAACTTTTAATTTTTTTAAACCTCTTCCTTTAATTATATACTTTTATGCAACAGTCATCAAAACCATCATAATACCAATGATCTTTACACACGCAATCAACTTGGCAAACATCACAAATGGACAAGATAAAGTTATTTACAGGCAGCTCATCGACTTCTTCTGGAGCCACAGGAAACAGGAGGTACAAAAGGCTTTTCTCCATCTCTGCTCCCCTCCCACGCAAGGAGGATTTGCCCTACCTATCTTGAAATATTGCTATTTCATTAACACTGTTCCAATTATACGGAAAGCATTGGCACCAACTTACCCATCTGGCAATCTAATTAAATACTTCATGGAATATTTCCTACCCTGTTTTGGGACCACTGGCCACGCTGGACCATGTGCGGAGATGGTGCCAGAGTGATACTATACAATACTATACAATATGTAAAACACTATAAAGATTTGTTACAGATTGGGTTGGGGTACTCCAGCTTAGCACAAAGCAGCTGTACTGGAAACCTTTCGATTTCTTTGGTTTTGAGACACCTGATCTGGGCACGAAATGAAGAGGTGCTCTTTACCAATATCAAAAACAGTTGGGGACAACCTTTTCATCGGGATTTGGCTTGGAGAATCGCTTACAGCCAACCCTCGGTGAAACTAGTGAAATCACAGTATCGCCCCCAACTTTGTGACCCCCCCTTTTGCGAAGTATACTGCAATGCAAATGAAACTGTAGCACCCCCCCCCTCTCTTCTACCAGTGCCCACTAGTGCAGGCATTTGGCGAAGGTTGGCTGAAGTGCTCATGATCCATTTGCACACTTTCTCTGAGGTGGTACTGCAATAGTACCACCTCAGTGATCCCGTTGCCCACTTTCTCTGAGGCGATACTATTGCAGTTTCCCCCAAAGGTAAAAAGAAACAAAAAATACCTAATTTTTTTCATCAATGTTCTAAAATATCACATACTGCGAATATGTAAAACACATCTCCTCACTGAGGAAGACAGAATCTACCATCGAATTAAGAACTGATTCTCTGCCTATCTCCCTCGATTTCTGAAACAGGAAAGATACCTCTTGGGCGAAGAAACGGTTCCTAAGGAGATGGTGTAAGCCATCTTCTTAGGAACCACCAAGCATACGTCATATTACATAGTGGGGAATTAAAGCGTGCATATATTTGTAACATAATTGTTTTTATGACCTTTTCAACTCAGATTTCATCAGTTTTGTCATTGTAGTCTAATTTCATTTTATTCCAATGTAGGGGGTGGGGGGATCTAAACAAACCCGGGCTGCGAAAGCCAACATCGAGGCAGTTCTGAGCCCTTCTAGGGCGGGATTTCCCGGGCCAGGTCTCCCCAATTTGTTCACATGTTTTTATTGTTTTTATCCTTTTATTTGGTTCTACAGGCTTTTATACTTCGTATATTGGTTGTATTTTTAATGTTTTTTTTTATCTGTTTACTCTTGGTATGTTTTTTTTTTTTGTTTTTTTTTTCCTTTTTTGGGACTTTTCCTTTAATGGATGAAAAGTCAAATGACCGTTTTACGAGTAGAAGTACTCGGTGGGTCACAGCTAAAACTGATCGACTGAGGCTTCTTTCTCTCTTCTATTACTATTTCACTCTATCTTTTGATCTTCTTCTTCTTCTTCTCTCTCTTTCTCTCTCTCTCTCTCTCTCTCTCTCTCTCTCTGCCTGCTGAATCTCAGCGCGACTTTTATTCTAAAAAAAGGCCAATGATGAGCGACTTGAACTCACACAATATATATGTGTGTGTGTGTGTGTGTGTGTGTGTGTGTGTGTGTGTTTATGTCAATTTAATTTGTCATTAGTGGGGAGAAATAATTGAATTACAGAGGCTCACATACTGCCTTGAATACACGTAATTCCGGACATAATACTCTTAATTCCTTCTATGATCAGTCAACTAGAGAATGGGGTTAGGACTATCATGGTTAGAATCAAATATAACAACAAAACTAACCAAAAATCGTTGAGAAAAGGTGAGTAGTAAGAAGAAAAACGTTGGATAGTGTTCTATATTATTTAATAAGCTGTAACTTTCAAAAATTGAAAAAAATCGTCGATTTGCAGAGTCACTTTATTTTATTATGAGAATAAAATAATATCACTTTTTATCATAATGAAAGAATGACGGGAAAGAAACCAACACGCAGAACGTTGCTGTCTATAAGGGTGAAGTATAATGCTTTTAATCCCTGTTATCTGATAAGGTTACTGTGTAGGGAAAAATTTATCAGCTACGTGCTTAGCCCGAGTTGGGCAAGTTATAGATCTTGAAAGGGAATTAGAATGGCCTTAGGGCGTCTATATTTGCATAATTCCAATTCATCATAATTTGCTGCTTGTTGAACTAATTCATTTGGATGCGAGGACGATTTTGAGAAGTACTTTACTGCGAGAGATTGCAGGAAAGAGTAGATATAAGGGATATTTGTGTCTCGATGAAGTTGAACATTTCTAATGTACCATGGTGCATTTAAGACCATGCGTGAGCATTTGTTTTGCATTCTTTGCAGTTTAAGAATATTTGAGCTTGAAGTATGGCTCCAGGCGGGGGACGCATAAGTAATAATGGGACGAATGATCAACTGGTAGAGGAGGAATTTTATTTTAATATCTGGTTTGCTGTTTCTATTGATAAGAGGGTAAAGCTGTGCTATGTCTTTTGATGCCTTTGCACATAAGGATTTTGTATTCGGACTGAAGGTTAGCTTTCTATCTAGCAGTACACCGAGATATTCGGCTTCTATTTTCCAGGGAATCTTGATGTTAAATAGAAAGATGTCTTCTTTGGGAGATGTTGAAGTTTTTGTGAACAGAAGAGCACTGGTTTTTTGAGGGTTTACTTGCAGTCTCCAAATGGAGAACCATTGTTCCAGTTTCAGCAGGTTATCTTCTCGTTTCTTTGTAACAAGATGCGGTTTAAGAGATCTGACCAGTATTTCTGTATCTTCAGCAAAGAGAGCAATGATAGATGCCATCGAGTTATGTGGGATGTCCGCTATGTAAATCGAAAAAAGTATCGGGGCTAGGAGGGATCCTTGAGGCACTCCAGCCAAGATCCAACTAAGATTCGCCAAGTTAAACTAAATGGATATATACCGCCCCATTTAGTTTAACTTGCATGTGTCTTCCAGAAAGAAAGGACTTAATGAGGTTGGATCAGATCCAATGGAATGCCGGCTAAAATCAGCTTGTATAGGAGTCCAAAGTGCCATAATTTGTCGAAGGCCTTTTCTAAGTCAAGAAAGACTGCTCTGGTGTATTGATGCCAGTTGAAGCTGGTGGTAATGTATTCAACTAGTCTATGGATCTGCTGAGTAGTGCTGTGGAGTTTACGAAAACCAAACTGCTCTAAAGGTTGGATATTTAGCTTGTTTACAGAAACTTGAATTTTGGAGAGAATGACGTTTTCAGCGATTTTGCCCAAATTGGAAATCAGACTGATGGGACGATAACTTTGTGGCAGCTGTGGGTCCTTACCAGGCTTATAAATAAGGACCACATCTGCCGACTTCCAAGCATAGGGAAAGTATTTGAATCTAAGCATGGCATTTATCATTGTTGTAAGATGTACGATGGCCTTTCGGGGTAGCAGTTTAATAACTTTATTAGGGATGCCGTCAGATTCAGGAGCTTTTTTATTTTTTAAATTTTGTATGATGTCGTAGATTTCGGCTGGAGAAGTAGGTGTGAGTTCGCTGGTACAGGTATCACACTGTTTTAGTACGTATCTGACATGGCGGTGGATTTTATAAATATGATTGAAGTTCAGGTTATCATATGAAGGGCTGCACTGCTTTTCTAAGTTTTTGACTATAGTTTCAGCTTTTTCAACATATGAGTGAATTATGCCTAAATCCGATTTGAGAGAAGGAAGAGTTTTATTTTTATTTTTGATATTTCTTAACAGTTTCCAAACGGTTTGATCACCGAGTGAAATGGAAACTAATTTATCTTTCCATAGTTTGTTTCTGTGGCCTTCAGTGCCCCTCTCACTGCACTGTTCAACCGGTTGAGTGACTTTTTATCTTGGGGAGCCCTGGTATTAAAGTATCTTTTTCTTGCCTTATTTTTCTCCCTGATCAAGCTCATAATATCTTCTGGAAGTCTTTTAGGCTTAGAAGTAGGCGTATTTGAGGTGATAGATGATAAGGTTGCATTGATTTGTTGAGTAAATTTATTGACTGTAGAATCAATTTCTTCTTTAGAGTTAATATGAGGACTAGGACCAAAGTAGTTTGGGAGCACATTGGATAATTTGGGAAACCAACACTCCTTATAGTCCTTATAAGGACTAGCTTAAAGGGGCGAAGCAAGAATGCTTTTCATCTTCCCCGTTATCTGTAGAGGACAGTGTAGGGATAAGGTGTTATTGAGCTATTAAAGCTCTGATCATGGCAGGAGGGTAACAGCAATAGCTGAGCCTCAGTTAGAACTTTATTGGCTACAGCATTGCCATCCATTACCCTCCCAGAGTTTTTCATCATCGCACCCACTTGGAAACCAACACTATCTCGTTCTTAGAATATGTTCGGTGTTAAAATATAATCCTAAATTAAATCAATTTATCATATTTTTGATTTTTTTTCTATTATTTTTATTTAAAATATTTATTTTTCCAATCTATTACTTTATTTTTTTTTAATGCTCTAATTTGTTTAATATTCAAACATTTCAAAATTTAAGCGGTTTTAGAATCACTTATTGACGCCTCAAAACAGTTTGAGACGTGTTGAAGAACAGTATTAAAATAATCGAACATTGAAAATCACCAACTGAAATGAGATAACAGCAAATTAAATAATTATTTTTAATAAAATACCTCAGAGATGTTTAGAGTATTGTGGACTATATAATGATGAGCTTACCTTTACCGTTAGGCTTGCCTAATTACCGTTTCATTTCAAAAATATTTAATTGGCTTCCTGCTATACTTATTCTATTATTTAATCCATATTTAATCCGTCTTTTTGCTAAAAAGTCGTGGTGATAGATAGATGGATTGTGTCACGTTATTATTAAGAATCTAACCATTTTCTGAAGATATAAATCTGCAGGAACAAGCATCTATTTATTTATTTTTTTTTTTTGAGATGGACTTAGTCCTTGACTCTTTATCCCTTCATCTGATTAAAGAAAATGTGTAGATGGGATATTGTTATTGACATAAAAGCTCTAGTCATAGCTGGGTAACAATAGCCAAGCCTCAATTAAAACTTCATTGGCTACAGCATTACTGTTTAAGTGCAGCCAATCCCCAAAAACTCGTGAGATCCCCGGATCACTCAACAATGAGCGACCCGAAGGATCAAAACTCAGCATTGTTTCCTTCAGTAGCAGGCTCATCCTATCACTGAGAAGAACTCTCAGCGTTTGGCTCTCCCCAGTGGCAGGCTCACCCCATCACCGAGTAGAGCCGCTCATGTTTCACCTGAGGAGTAAAAGCAACAGCCGTGCCTCAGTTAACTTCATGGGCTACAGCATTGCCATCCATTACACCCCCCCCCTCCAAGGGTAACAACAACAACAGCCGAGCCTCAGTTAAAACTTCATTGACTACAGCATTGCTATCCGTTACCCTTTATTCTGTTCAAAGCCATCTTTTTTTAAAAAAAATTTTTTTTTTTTTTTGGCTAAGATGGGTGAAGCAAGAATGCTTTTCATTCCCCGTTATCTGTAGAAGGAAATGTATGGATGGGATAATATAGGGCTATAAGCTCTAATCATGGCAGGAGGGTAACAGCAATAGCCGAGTCTCATTAAAACTTCATTAGCTACAGCATTGCCATTCATTACCGTCCCTGACTGCAAATTTTAATCGTCTCGTACGACATGCATGGGCTACAGTGGGCGATTTTTAAGTAAAGCCCTCTCTAAAAATTAAGACAATCCCACGGGACCACTCCCTACGAGTGGCCGAAAGATCGTCTAACTCAGTGTTAGTTCCACTTAGTGACAAGCCCCCCCACTGAGCAGAACCTCGCATATTCCAGGGAAAAGCATTCACCGACAAGGCCCCTCGCGGGCTACGCCGGAGAACACCCTTCCCCAGAGACTCAAAATGCTCTCTCAGGGCAACCCCCCCCCCCGAAATCTAAGCTCCATTCACCGGGAGCAAAATGGAAGAAACCTAAGAGAGCAACACTCTGGAAACTGCATCCCCATTTTAATCGCTTCTTACGACATGCATCGGCTACAATAGCGTTGTTTTTATCCCGGCCACCACACGGGATCCCATCTATTTGGTACGAATAACGTTTCTGGCGAGTTGCGTGAAGCAAAAATGCTTTTCATATTCCCCTTTATCTGTGAAGGAAGAACTTTGAATGGAGTGTTTATCAGCTATAAGCTTGCCCAGTGAAGGCAGATTGAGAACAGGAGAGGGGCCAGAAGAGAGTCCTGAAGTACGCCTGCCAAGACCTGCGTCTGGACGAAACCGTTTCGCCGACCATGACCTGCATACATCTGTCTTTCAAATATGAGTGGATTATTTTTATTTACTTGATTGGCAAGTTAAATTTTATGAGTTTGTAAAGAAAGCCTTGATGCCATACTTTGTCAAACGCCTTCTCAGCATCGATGAAGATGGCAGCTGCATGGAGTTTCCACTTATAGCCTTTTGTGATGATCTCCACTAGCCGGTGTACTTGTTGAACTGTGCTATGGGCCTTGCGGAAGCCAAACTGCTGGTTGGGAAAAATTCCTAAGTTATCTGTTTTTGCTTGAAGCCTTGTGAGAATCACTTTCTCTGTCACCTTTCCGAGGCTTGACAACAGGCTGATCGTCTGTAGCTTTCGGGGAATTGAGAGTTTTTTCCTGGCTTCTTCAATGGCATGATGGTGACTGTCTTCCAAGCAGTGGGGAAATGCTGGTATCTAAAAATGGCATTGGTAATGTTGACGAGATGGACTATGGCCTTTCTTGGAAGTAGTTTTATTATTCGGTTGGTTGTGCCATCTGAGCCTGGAGCCTTTTTACTGTTTAGGTGAGCTAAGATATTATTTCTGCCGGAATCTTAGTTCGTGCAGCCTCGGCATATGTTTTGGTCTTTGTTGTGGATCGTGTTCCTTCCTGTGTGGTTGAAGGTGAGGTGTTTGGGACTGGGGCGACCTACTTGGTTGCTTATGGCGTCGATGCGAAGAGGAGCAAGATCGACCCTTGCTGACCCTCGATTTTTTTGGATTGAAAAGGCATCCCTTGTAGTTGGGGGGGTGAGATTCTCTGCAGTTAGCACAGCAGGCAGGAGTAGATCGTGGCTTGGTGCAAGTGTTAGTCTGGTGTCCCTCACCGCACTTCAAGCACCTGTAGGCTGCCTTACATAATTTTTGGGCGTGCCCGAACCTTTGGCACCTATAACACTATCCTGCTGATGCTTTCTTCCTGAGCGGCTCAGTTGATATTTTGAATCCGCATACAACTGTCAGTTCATAGATTTGCTTTTGTGTATTGCTGATTTTTACCAGCACCAAAGGCATTGGTCTTTTATCTGACCTGAGCATCCTGCTCACTTTAATTGGGAAAAGACCCCTGTCTGGAGAGGTCGATGATCACATCTTCAAGGGTGATACCTTCGGCAACCCCACGAAGAACCACCTTCAGGTTCTTTTCGCTGGGTAAAGCGAAGGTGTGATATGGGAGATTTGCATTGTCCATAAATCTAGACATTTGTCTATAGTCCATTACTGTGGCAGGTTGCATTTTAACTCCTTCATCGGAGTTTTTGGCGAATGCGAATGTGATGTTAAGTTCCCTGAGGGCTGATGAGACAGGAATCCATTTTTCTTTATCCCTTAAGATGACTGGTGGTACCTTTTCTTTAGGTACATTGACTGATTCTATATCTGTTGTTTTCGGTTCTTCTGTGGTGGTAGAGATTTTTCTCTTCTTTCTGACCGTTTGGAATGCTGTATGTGTTTTCCAAGGTCTGATATAGGATGTAGCATCTTCTAGATTTGGAGAGTGTACAAAGTCCGATTGCGTGTGTGTAACGAATTCGTGATTTATGTGATCCATTTTATCTTCTGAGGGGAGGAATGTATCAAAAGCATAACTTTCCCTGCCAGTTGTCACTCAGCAGCTTTCCCAGTCTGAGGAATTCCTTATATACCTCCTCAAATATATACCTCATTCAGAGGTTTTGGGATGATAGTAATAAGTGAAAAATTTGTAGATACAGAAAGAATAAAGATCCCATCTATCTATTTGGTCCTTATTTTCTTATAAGGACTGGCTTAAAGGGGGCGAAGCAAGAATGCTTTTCATCTTCCCCGTTATCTGTAGAGGATAGTGTAGGGATAAGGTGTTATTCAGCTATTAAAGCTCTGATCATGGCAGGAGGGTAACAGCAATAGCCAAGCCTCAGTTAGAACTTCATTGGCTACAGCATTGGCATCCATTACCCTTCAAGGGTTTTAATCACCGCATCTCACGGTCGATTTTTCAATATCTATTTGGTTCTTAAAAGAACTGGGAGATGGATTGAGTCCTTGACTCTTTATCCCGTCATCTGAATGAAGAAAATCTGTGTGGATGGGGTGTTATTGAGCTAAAAGCTGTAGTCATGGCTGGGTAACGGCAATAGCCGAGCCTCAAAAAGGACTCTGATAACATCTATCTATATTGAGTTAAAAACTCTAGTCATGGCTGGGTAACGGCAATAACCGAACCTCAAAAAAGGACTCTGATAACCATCTATCTGTTTAGTCCTTATAAGGACTGGCTTAAAGGGGCGAAGCAAGAATGATTATCATCTTTCCCGTTAACTAAAGAGGATGTAGGGATAAGGTGTTATTGAGCTATTAAAGCTCTGGTCATGGCAGGAGGGTAACAGCAATAGTCAAGCCTCAGTTAAAACTTCATTGGCTACAGCATTGCCATCCATTATCCTCCAAGGGTATTAATATTAATCATACATGTAAATACATCAATATAATTGTATCTTATTGATGTACGATTTAATATGGTTGGAATTATAAAACTTCATATTACATCTTTGAAGTCTTTGATAATCATAAATGTCTCCTCTTTTAAATTTAACGAAATTTTTGCGAAATGTTTCTTAATATAGATGTAGTGCTTACTTAAAAGCATAGAATTAGTAGATAATTCTAAGTTGTTTCTTTTCTGTCATCAATATTCATTAAAAGATGACGTGTTCTGTTCTGATTTCATTTTTACAGTAAAGAGAGTAATAATGACGCCTTTTAAACCTTCTGTGGAACAGTTCGATCAAATTTCAACGATGAAGAGTTTCCAAGTGGCAAACCAAAGAAAACTGTAAAGAAACCGGATACTTCGTGTAGCGTACGGTCATGGGTCAATTGTTTTGCTGGCAATGTGAGCCAGCGAAAGGTTTACCTAGACTACTGAGGCGAGTAGTGGCAATCAGAGGCCAGTAAATTCTCTTTGTCATGTGTAATCTTGTAATTGTCAAATTGCCTTGTAGTCTGCTTTATTTGTGCAGAATAAAGTTAACTGAAAGAACGTCTCGAACTAAGTTCACTCGTTAAATTCAGTAAAAAAAAAAAAATATATATATATATATATATATATATATATAATGAAATTAATTTTAATATTCCTATTAAATATTTTGTTTCGATTAAATATGTATATCGGACAAATTATTATTTTAATTTTTTTTCTCGTAAACTTTAATACGATCTTTTCAACACCTTTTATTTGTCTAATTAATTATATCCTACGCCTTTCCTTAAGACAATATTGCTATATAAAATGTTTTTTATTGTATTTATTATACATACATATATAAACCAGTTTTATAATATATTTTAATTATTTATTTTATTAACCAGTTATTTAAATCATTTAATCAAGTATTTATTTAATGACTTATTTAAATTATTATTTTAACTGATTTTTTTATTTCATATATTAATTTATTATTATTATTATTATTACAGTAATTAATTATATATATATAATTAAAATAGAAATATAAAATTATCTATTTTTGATACAATATTATATATAGAACATAACACACCTTATTCTTATTCAAATAATTTTTAACTTAAGAAATGTTTTCTAGATGGAAACAGATTTTTTTTTTTCAAGAAAATTTCAAGAAAAAATCTAATCGGCAAGAAGGAGGAATCAATCGACCGTGAGATGCGGTGATTGATTCATTCAATCCAATACCCTTGGAGGGTAATGGATAGCAATGCTGTAGCTAATGAAGTTCTAACTGAGGCTCGGCTATTGCTGTTACCCTCCTGCCATGATCAGAGCTTTAATAGCTCAATAACATCTTATCCCTACACTGTCCTCTACCGATAACGGGGAAAATGTAAAGCATTCTTGCTTCGCCCCTTTAAGCCAGTCCTTATAAGGACTAAGGAAACAGATTTTCAGTTTTTCAAAAATGTGGAATATAAAGTGGTTTCGTTTTTTGCTATGCAAAGACTTCTTTCTTTTACGCCTTACAATTTCCGTTTCAACTATCACGCATTTATATTACACATTAGTCCTTTCAAGGTACGATTAGCTTATAGGATGATTATAGGGGGGTTGATGTTTTGACTTTACTTCAATTATTTGCATTCAGATGGATCATCTTGTAATATAAAGTATGCGCATTTAGAATACACTTCAAGCTCTGTTCGGAATATATTTCGGGATATAATTACTCAAGATTTGAAGTGCGTTGATGTGTTAACATATAATGGATTACTTGTTTCTTGTCTCGTTTTGGTTAGGACAGGGAAATGAAATCGAGAATCGAGTAGAATTAACATAACAGGTTGAACTGTTACATATATGATTTGCAAAATAATGGGTGATACAGAAACTTATGAATGTCATATTGTATAAGCCCTGTTTTTTACGCGTATAAGGCCTTGATCGGTCCACACCTGAACTACTGTGCTGAAATGTGATCGCTGGGATTTGAAGGGGATGAAAACACTTTAGAGTGGGTGCAAAGGCGGTTGTCAAAAATGTTTTTGAGGACCGTGGAATGTCAACTATGAACATAAATTGAAGTTACATAATTTGCAGAGGTCTGTAGCAAGAATGCGAAGGAGATGATGATTGAAACATTCAGAATGTTGAGAGATAATTGTCGAATGGATAAGAGATTTTTTTCAGCCAGTGGATCAAATGGAAGGGAAAAGAACCAAGAAATTGTGCAATGTCCAGGATTTCATCCTTGGAAAATGCACAAGAGAATGATGAATAAGCGGATGATGAAGTTTTTTTTTTTTTTTTTTTTTTTTTTTAACTGGAGAGGAATGACTGAGTAAAATAGTAAAATGCATTATCTGAAGGTGTTGGGGATGCTGAGATTTAATATGATAATTTATGTTGCAGGCAGGAGAAGGGGAAACTTTTCATGATATGATGAGTCCTTGGATTTTTTTTTTTTTGTAATATTTGTATAATTCGTATATCATATATATATATATATATATATATATATATATATATATACTTTTCTTTCTCTCTTTCCCTGACGAGTCTTTGATTCCAGGAGAGTTAATGTAATAATAATAATATTCTATTTGTCTTCCAGATAGCAGACGGTTTTCGATACTCTGTGCCTCACATGCATCGAGACTAAAGATTAATTGTATCTGTGGTCTATTTTAACCCAGAAATATCCCAAAATTGTGTGCCACATGGAACAGGTCTGGATAGGTGCGAATTACACTTAAAGCATATCATTAAGACTTGCTATAGGAAAACCTTTTTTTCTCGCAAAAGATAAAATTGTAGCCATACATTTATTTTCTCTCCCCTCCCCCACCACCACCACCATTCATGTCACTTGTAATCAGAGTTCAAGTGAAGGCATATCCCAGAACGGAACAGGTCAGAGCATTCACGATGGGGTATTTAACCTACTAAATCTAGCGTAGCCGTGACAGCTCGGACCCAGCTCACAACTAAAAAGTGGTCTCTGTTTATTGCCCACTTGCTAGAAGACGGTCATTTAGCTATCGAATCTCAGTCATGGCAACAATTCAACGCAGATTTGAAAGGGATTCGTTGCGCAACATAGCATGTAATTTGCAGGCTGAAGGAGGTGTGTTTTAAACATTAAACCAAGTTAACTAAAGTGCTACCGGATTTCACTTCAATGCTAATGATTCGAAAAATTCAAAATGGTAGTTCGAAGCGACTTAGAGCAAGCTAATAATTATATCATTTCGGAAATCAAAACTATTTAAACTCTTTTTGATAAATAATAATAATAAAGTAGCCATAATAATAATGTTGATTTTAATAATAATTTTAAGAAATCATTTCTTCAACCGTCTAAAACGAATTGATTATAATACACCCATCAGAATTCAACAAACGAACCATTCATGAATGCTCCAGCTTCCATTGCATGACATTTAAACTCCAAGAGCCCGGATGTATACGTCATTGCGCACTGATTGATTCAGTGACTGACAAAAGTTAAAATTCTACAATACACCTGTGTGCGGTCTTTTGTCTTAAATCATGTGACTTTCTGCAAACATTTTAAACTCTCCGTTTTGTGCTTAGCTACAAATGGTACCTAATGTCACCCAGTGAAGTATATACAGGAAGGGCGCGGTTCACTCACACCCCCGCTTCGTCAGCCACCCATGAGCACAGACAAAGGAAGACTAGTCCATTTCCCGTGATCAGCAGTTAATTGTCGTCTGTATGGCTCTTCGGAGAGTCCGCGATGGACTGTTATACTCACTAGGTGTCCTAATAGGTCGGTTGTTAAATACACCTGACTTGGTCGACAAAAAAAATACGTAAAATAAAATCAGTTTAAATATTTTTAAAAATCTATTCTAATTTTTAATAACATATACAAATATATATAAAAATTATAAAATAACCGAATATTTACTTTATTGCCGAAATACCTTTGAAAAATTTCTTAAACTTTCATAATATATAAGTACACCTTTTATAAATATAAATAAATAGAAATATATATATTAATCATTTCATCAGAGGGTGATCAAGAAAAAGAATTTTTGGGAAGGAAGTATGATTAATTCATTAAATCCAATATCCTTGGAGGGTAATGGATGGCAATGCTGTAGCCAAAGAAGTTCTAACTGAGGTTTGGGTATTGCTGTTACCCTCCTGCCATGATCAGAGCTTTAATTGCTCAATAATACCCTATCCCTACACTATCCTCTACAGATAACGGGGAAGATGAAAAGCATTCCTGCTTCGCCCCTTTAAGCCAGTCCTTATAAGGACTTCGGAATAATAGGAATAGGAAGAATTTTTGGCTGGGAATATGTCTGGGAAAAAGCGAAGAATGAGTCATAGATGAAAACTTGGGAGAGTAATGGATGGCAATGCTGTAACCAATGAAGTTCTAACTCAGGCTCGGCTATTGCTGTTACCCTCCTGTCATGATCAGAGCTTTAATAGCTCAATAACACCTTATCCCTGTCCTCTACAAATAACGGGGAAGATGAAAAGCATTCTTGCTTTGCCCCTTTAAGCCAGTCCTTATAAGGAAGAATTTATGTCTGAAAATATTTTGTCGTTCTTGGTTAGAAGAGCGTGATTGTTAACATGTATCTTGTACAAATTGGTTTAGATTGCAGGTTCATGCAGTATTTAATTTAATGTCAAATTTTCTAACGTAAAATTCATATTCTGAATTACATTTGGAATTTTCTAGGGACAACTCTATTTATCTATAGAGAAACATTCAAAAGTGACTGTGGTTTAGAGTTGAGTCCTTAGGGTTGAATCGGCTTGTTTGGAAAAGATAGTATTGATACAAAATCACAATGAACTCCCTCTTTTGTTTACCTTGCTTTATTATCACATTTTCACTTGTGTTAGGAAGTTCCGGCGAATACTCATTTATTCCTTCACTTTTTTTACGTCCCTTATCTATTTGGGCACATCAATGATGACTAATTTGTACCTTTTTTTTCTATTTTTTTTTTTGTTGTTTTCTTTCTTTTTCTTTTTTTTTTTTTTTTTTTTAAAAGCAAGCATCCATGCATATCTGTAACTGTTCCGGTAAACTTAGTTCGCTTTGGAAAGATTGAGATGTCAGAGTAAGTAACTATTCCACCAGTGCCTCCCACTTAAATACCTGAACACGAATATTAGTTGTTGTATAACATTTTGCCACTTCACTGAAAGGACATCTGATGAGCCATGAAGTCATATGGTTTGTGACAGGAACTGCTGGTTTCCACCATGGACACAATACCAAGAAACAAAAGAAGAAGAAGGAGCCACTTTCTTTTTTACAAGCATAGATGTTGTGGGGTGGGGGTAGAATTGAATCTTTCGACATTATTTTAGTCAAATACACTATTCTCGTTTAACAGTGGTCGAAATTACAGCCTAAGGCCACGAGACCAGAGTGTTGCGTGTCTTACGGATATTTTTCTTACATATGACCGATTTTGCAGAATTAAAAAAAAAAAAAAAAAAAAAAAAAAAACGAGTTTTCAAGCAACTAACGCTTTATGCAGATTTAAAAAATTCATAAATAACATACGGATTTAGGATGTCGTTTTTTTTTTAATCCTACAGATCTAAACATTCTCGAATTTCTATAAAAGATCTGTATAGGAATGTGTGATTCAAACAAACATTTTCTGTTACTATTTCACGATTTTTGAATCGATTTTGTTATTCAGTGTAAGTGATTTAAAATTTTACAAAATATCGATTCTTTCAGTGCTTTCTGATAGCATGAATATGTTTCTCACTAAGTTTGGAATTCTCTGCGAAAGTTCTCAAAAACCATTACCCATTTTTGTAGACTTTATTCAATTACCCCACGAACCCCCCCCCCCCAGCTTCAAATTTTTGCTTTTATATATATAATGAAACTTGAACTCTACGAGAATATTTGAACACTTTTTTTTTTTTTTTTTTTAGATGTATAGTAATTTTCTGTGAAATGAGGTGTATATTTAATGGTTTCCATTCCAGTAAGTATTCCTTTATAAACCAATAACAGTACAGCGCGCATATCGCTATCTGCCCTTAGGTATCAAATGACACCTTGTCCTACAGCCCTACATTCTTAGTGAGGCGGAAAAACTCATACATCAAACTCAATAACGACACACGAAAATGGCATCAAATCGAGACGTGTTCTGAGTTTGAATAAACTAAATACAGCTCAAACATAATGTGTTAAACAATTATCTAAAATAAATCCTATTTTGCAACTGTAGTCCGTTAATTGCAGATATATTTAGTTACTGTTTATGTATGCTCACGTCATGAAATAAAGTATTCGTTTCATTGGTTAAAATAAATATTCCATTAGTGATTATTTCAAAAAGAGAGTAATGCTATTTAATAATAAAAAAGAATTCATATTTAAAAAGCATCATAAATTATCTGCGAAATATAAAAATATAATGTTAATCATTTTATAAAATATTATTTTTATGATAAACACCATATACTTACAAACATCTCCAATCACTAATAAATTTTAATAATCTTTAATAATTAATAGGCAACAGGGACTGAAGTAAGATGGCGGCTCGTGTTAGTGTTTCGTGTCGTGTATTTTTGATGGTGAATTGTGAATTTGACTGATATGTTTTTACAGATTTATGCTTATTCATTAATAATATCAGTTAATTACTTGCTGCCATAAACAGGCACTTTATTTTCTATACTGGTTTATCCAGGTAAGTCTATTGAATTTACAAGGGCGATACGCTAGGCCTACTGCCGCTAGTATCGCCATTGTTGTATTTTATATCGCCACATCTTATTGCTGGTAGACACCTTAGTGTGTCTACGGGATTTGCTAGTGGACTCTCAAAAGTCCACAGGATTATCTTTACCTGCTCGGAACACTTGAGCAATCTCTACTCTTTCTCCATCCGTGACTTATTTCCGAATATTATCATGGCAAAACTTCTAAACGAAGCCAAATTCGAGGAAGTTTACTTTGAATTCCTCAGACTGGGAAAGCTGCTGAGTGATAATTGGCCAGGAAAAGTCAAGCTCTTTGACACATTTCCTCCCACAGCAGTCACAGAGGATAATATGGTTGACATGAGTGAAGAGCCCATAACTCAGACGCAATCAGATTTAGCACACTCCCCGAGTATGGAAGATGCTACATCCCAAGACAGCAGACATCATACCTTGGAAAGTGATATAGAGTTCCAATTGGTGAAAAAGAAGAGGAAAATCTCCACCAATGTGGAAGAACCCAAAACATCAGGGATAGAAGCACACAATGGTCCTAAAGAAAAGATACCACCAGTCATATTAAGGGATAAAGAAAAATGGATCCCTATCTCATCAGCCCTAAGAGAGCAAAACATCTCATTCTCATGGGCTAAAAACACAGATGAGGGAGTTAAAATACAACCCTCTACAGTCTCGGATTACAGACAGATGACCAGGTTTCTGGACAAAGCAAGCCTCCCATACCACACCTTCACTTTACCTAGTGAAAAGAACCTGAAAGTTGTTCTACGTGGGATAGCTGAAGGTATCACTCCTGAAGATGTGTCCACTGATCTCTCCAGACAGGGCCTGTCCCCAGTTAAAGTGAGCAGAATGCTCAGAGCAGATAAAAGGCCAATGCCTTTGGTGCTAGTGGAAATAAAAAACACACAAAAGCAGATCTATGAACTGACTGTAGTATGCGGTCTCAAAATTACAACTGAGCCTCTAAGGAAAAGAGCATCTGCAGGTCAGTGTCATAGATGCCAAAGATTTGGACATGCCCAAAAATTATGTAAGGCAGCCTACAGGTGCTTGAAGTGCGGCGAGGGACACCAGACCATCTCTTGCACCAAACCTCGCACAACTCCAGCATGCTGTGCAAACTGCAGAGGACCTCATCCCGCCAACTACAAGGGATGCCTTTCCAATCCAAAAAACCGAGGACCAACAAAAGTCAATCTTGTTCCGCCACGTAAAGACGTTTTAAGCAACCAAACAAATCGTCTTCCAGTCCGAAACACCATGCCTTCTTCCTCACAAGAAGGAACAACCATGACCAAAACATATGCTGAGGCTGCAAGAACTAAGCCTCCTACATCTCTCGAGCTAGAAAGCTCCAACATAACATCCGTTTTAACAGCCTCACTTGCCACTATGCTGCAAGAATTCAGCAAGACATGCCCTTCCAGAAAGAGATTCCTGCAAAGCACACAAAACATTATAACAGCCATCTGTCATGAATAATAAATTCAAACCAAAAGCTCTTAAGATAATAGCATGGAATGCAAATGGATTGATGAACAAGATTTTGGAACTACAAGAACTTTCAACTCGTCTCAGTGCTGATATCATCTTGATTGGTGAAACACACCTAAGACCAGCTAATAACCCCAAAATCCGTGGATACGCTATGTACAGAAACGACAGAATTGGCACAAGAGGTGGAGGCACAGCCATATATATATAAAGTTATTTGAATCATAACACAATAGACAAGCCCAAAACAGTAAACCTGGAGGTGACTGGTGTGGAGGTACATACCTTCAATGCTGGGAGTCTCAAGATCTATGCTGCATATAACCCTCCAAGCATTCCTCTGCTGACAACAGATCTAGACTCCGTACTTGGTCCAAATGACTCCATAATAATAGCAGGAGACTTCAACTCAAAACACACATCTTGGTACAGCTCATCTACTAACACCAAAGGCCACACACTTTTCAACTATGCAATGCTCAACTCTGTTGTAGTCGCCGGCCCTACTGAGCCCACCCATTTCAGCCCTTTGGGTGGCTCGGATGTGCTGGACATTGTCATTTTTAAAAATTTAAGATACCAATTCAAATTGGAATCAGTCAACGAATTATCTTCTGACCACAGTCCCATAGTGCTCGATCTAGGCTCATCAGATCAATTCTCTCCTCTGCACACATTCATACCATGGGACAAGTTAGCCAAGGTTCTTCCCGATCATATTGGTCCAGTACCCAATATCAGTAAAAAGGAAGAGATTGACACAGCAATAAATAAATTAACCATACAAATTCAGAAAGCAATTGAATCAGTCAGACAATCAACTGTCTTCAACCCAACAAACCGTATCCCTGAAGAAATCATGGACCTAATCAGAGCAAAAAATAGAGCCAGGAAGAGATACCACAATACCAGGGCCCCACAAGATAAAAAAGTATTGAACAATCTAAACAGGCAGGTCCGAGAAGCTCTTCAAAAACACAGAAACCATCAATGGGAAACCAAATTGGCTAACATCAATACTGAAGATCATTCTGTGTGGAAATTCCTAAGAGCAATCGCACCAAAAAGCAACTCATACCCCCTATCCAAACCAAGAAAGGGACAGTTCACCAAGATGAAGAGAAAGCCGAAGCACTAGTAGATAACCTAGAATCTCAGTGCAACCCATCGTATACTAATTTAAATATCAACCTTATGTACAAGATTCATCGTCATGTTAGGTCAACCTTAAGACAGAACATTGTCAACTCAGAACATATCACTCCTACAAATCCAACAGAAATGATAAATATCATCTCCCATCTAAACAATAGAAAAGCTCCAGGACCGGATGGCATAACTAACAGAATAGTAAAACTACTTCCAAGAAAAGCCATAGTCCATCTCGTCAACATTACAAATGCTATCTTTAGATTCCAGCATTTCCCTTCTACATGGAAAACAGCCAAAATCATACCACTGAAGAAGCCAGGAAAAACTGCTCACCTTCCTGAAAGCTACAGACCCATAAGCCTATAATCCAGCCTTGGAAAGGTAACAGAGAAAGTGATCTCAAGATTCCAAGCAGAAACAGATGTTAGGAATTTTGCCAAACGAACAGTTCGGCTTCCGTAGGGCCCATAGTACAGCCCAACAAGTGCACCGGCTGGTAGAAATCATTACTAAAGGTTTCAACTGGAAACTCAATACAGCTGCCATCTTCATCGACGCAGAGAAGGCGTTTGATAAAGTATGGCATCAAGGTCTTCTCTACAAACTGATAAAATTTAATTTCCCAGTCAGACTAATAAAGGTAATACATTCTTATCTGAAAGACAGTTACATGCAGGTCAGGGTAGGCGAAACGGTTTCCACCAGACGCAGGATCTTGGCAGGCGTACCTCAAGGATCTCTTCTGGCACCTCTACTGTTTTCAATCTATGTAGCAGACATCCCTCTGAACCCAAGAACAACCTTCACTTCATTATATGCTGATGATACTGCACTGATGTCAAGTTCACTGAGCCCAAAACTGGCAACTAAAAGACTACAAAATAGCATACACACTTTAGAAAAGTGGATGGTAGACTGGAGGATCCAAGTTAACCCCCAGAAAAGCTCAGCCATACTGTTTACTAGAAAGAAAATCCATACCATGGAGGATATTTATTTATTGGGAGTAAAGATTCCATGGCAGACTGAAGTTAAATATCTTGGAGTGATTCTTGATAGTAAACTCCTATTCAGCAAACATATTAGTTACATTTCCTCAAAGACATCCAACGTCATAGCACAGCTCTACCCTATGATCAACAGACAAAGTAAACTAGACATGCAAACAAAATTAACAATTTACAAGATGGTAATTAGACCGGTTATCACTTACGCATCCCCAGCTTGGAGCCACACCGCAAATTCTAACATTCTAAAACTTCAGAGATTACAGAATAAGTGCCTGAGGATGATTCTGGATGCCCCCTGGTTCATAAGAAACACCCAGATCCATAGAGAAGTTAATATCCCTTATATCTCTTCCTTTCTCATAAATCTAGCTGAGAAGTTCTTTACCAAGACAAGTAACCATCCAAACCCGTTAATCAAGGAAGCCTCGGAATATAATGAAGAAGAAATCTACAAATTTAAAAGACCAATATCTATTTTAAGTTTAGCTGAACGCAACTAACTTCACTGCCCTCAATGGGCGAGCATATAGCTCACAAACACTCCATTAAAAGTTCTTCCATTACAAGACAAAGGGGAATATGAAAAGCAATTTTTGCTTCACCCATCTAGCCAGAAATGTTATTTCTTTTGTTGTCAATAATTAATATATAATTAAGATAAACATAAATAAAAGTATTAATTAATAAAAAAAATAAAAAATTGAGATGTAAATAAAATTATTAATTAATAAAAAATAAAAAATTGAGATATAAATATAATTATTAATTAATAGAAATGAAAATAATAATTGCATTTTATCTTTTGCGTGTTACACTGAATGAGCTGTCACGTCAGAATAAATTATTTCGTCATGAATGTTATGAAAAAGTTATCTGAAGCAAAAGTATGCAGTTAAGTCGTTTTAAAAGGATGACATCGCTAGAGAGTGTCAGCGCTGAAAATTTTAGAAAAAGTAAAGAAAATAAAAGTGCTAAGTATTTACCATCATCTATCTACTTCCTCATGTTTCATGAGAAAAATTAATTAAAATTTCAAAATGAATGGAAGAACATGGCACATTTCTCCTTCTAATAAGCAGTGCTTGAAATAGTGGAACATGCACGACGTTACCAGATCTTGACTTTCTCCTCTTCTTTGAAAGATGAGATGGGCATATTTAGAGTAAAGGTTGTCATGCACCTTTTAGAGATATTAGTACCCTAGTATAAGATCTTTCTTTATTCTTTCTACTTCTTACTATAATTTTAGTAGGATTCATAATATTGGATACAATTGCGATATTTGCAGAATAATATTACCTTTATATTTTAATTAAATTGGATATTAAAATCACATAAACGATGATATAAAATGCTTACATCAAAATGAGTAACAAACCTACTCTCTGTCAATTCTCATAAATACCATTAAAACAAAATTAAAATAGTGTATATTCTTTCAAATCACTGAGGTCCTCATTGCCTTTATAATAAAAGAAAAATCCACATCATTACTAATTAAAGAAATATTTGTGAATGATTCATTCCTAAATCTTACTGCCTCTCTCTCTCTCTCTCCGTATGTGTGTGCGTGTCCGATTTATGAACTTATGTTTTATCCCGTCGAACATTTGAAAAATTGCCCCATTTGAAAACACATTTAAACTGCAAAGGTTGGTCTCCTCCCTCTCCTGCACATAACGAGAGAAATAAGTTCTTTCTTAGTAATTCGAGGCTCTATGTAGCTCTTGAACACGAATAAGATAACGATTTATCCTTTAGATTTCTTTAAGAATGCAATTTAGAGTCTCAATTCCAAGGACACTTTTCTTGAACTACTAGAAAGAGTTTTGTTCGCCGTTTAACACGGTCACCCTTATTCCAATACTACTTCGACTTCTTTCTTTTATTTTTCCCAGTTAAAGTGCTGTTTCATTTCTCTTGGCTCTCAACCAACTTAAAGTAATGGTTTACGTGTTGAAAAACGCTTCTGAAAGGAACGTTGGTTCTCTCTCTCTCTCTCTCTCTCTCTCTCTCGCTCTTTCTTTCTTTCTTCCCCAGACCTTTGAACACCCACTACGCTTTCATAAATTTTCTTCTTCAAAACACTGTATTAAAAAGGCAGGTGAACATGTTGCGGTACTTTCCTAACTGTTAAATATGATCTTCGATTGGGAAGTTTGCGTAATCTTGTATTCAAAGAATTAGTGCATGTTATACAAAATTTAAAAGTAAAAATTAAATATAAAAAAGGTAAGCTAATGAATGAGAGAAAGAAGATAGGCTAAAGTGAATAGCGATTTTTTTTCTCCCTTCCGCTTTAGTTAATATCGATCTTAAATACTTTAAATAATTTTGATACCTTAATGGAATTGGTAATGAATCTCTACAAAAAGTTGAATGATCGCAGCGTTAGTTGTAATCGGACCATTTCAGGAAAAATTAGGCAAAAAGTAAAATTAAATAAATTCATAAAATAAGCCAAAAACGGTTTTTGCTTTAACTACTGTAGTAATTGAGAAAATTACGATGTTCCTATAAACAGATAAGAACATCGTAATTTAGAGCTATTACAAAACGCATCGTATATAGAGATAATATCTTTTAGCTGGAGAAGATAAAATAAAAAATGAGAAAAAAATGTACTGAAGAATAAAGAACTAAGTCAAAAATAGAATAAAAATAGTAACCATAGTAACCGTTCTTAGCAAACGTTAGCTGGTTAATCTTTCCGATCGGCAGTAGTTTTGATATCGTAAGCTCACTCATCGAACTGACCGTTGGATGCTATGAAGGATAATCTGCAAAAACTGCCATTCGTCCACTGGCACGTTGAATGCGAAGATCCGGGCATCTAGTGGAACACTAATCTGCACAAAAACATTCAGAACCGAGGCTCACAATATGAGTTTCCATGGTAGGACCGCAATATGCAAGCCCCACATTACCAGAATCAACATGCAGCATCGTCTTCAGTGGTGCAAAAGAGCGTGGACAGTAGTAAGTGGAAGCTTGGCAAGTTGCGTTATCGAGGTGACAAATCATGCTCATACTCTCTACCCAGCAGATGGATGGTAAAGAGATGGTGTGAGTATGGCAGATGCCCAGTGAATGTCTCTTAGTGCATAACCCCACCTATGAAATTCGGATATGGCGATGTGGTGGTGTGGTCCTGTTTTTCTTGGTTTGGCCTCGGCTCTCTGTTTTGTGGTGTCACGAACACTGAACTCCGAGAGGATCTGAACATTCTGGACGATGCTTCCTACTGAACTGACCATAGTTTCTTTCAGCAAGACAATGCACCGTATCATAAGGTTGCTGTTGTAACTGCGTGATCTGTGGACATGAGCGTCACCACACTTGACCGACCTCCACAGAGCCCTCATCCTAAGCCTATTGAAAATCTATAGGATGAACTGGAGTGTTGGGTTAAGTAAAGGGACGTCCGCTGCACAACATTCCAGGATCTCATTACATGACTACAGGAAGAAGAATGGTTAAAATTCCCATTGATCGCCATCGTACGCTTCTGGAAAGTATGCCCCGTAGGATTACTGCAGTCATAGCAGCGAAAGGAGGTCCCGCTTCTTATTAAGGTGCATGGCTGTTTGTTCCTCACACTATGGCGTCCTTTGAATTTTCCAAGCAGTAATTATTATTACTATAGTATTAGTAAGAAATTCTATAGTATAGAAACATTATATTAGACAGCGAAGAACGACCGTAATAGGTTCGATTCTAGTCGCCAACTAAAGAAACGAACCTATTACGGTCGTTCTTCGCTGTCTAATATTTTTTCAGCTTTTCTAAGTTAGTTGATGTGCGGTGCAAGTAAGTAAGATTTCTTTTTAACGGAAACTGGTATTTAACCTCGCATCCCAGAAAAAAACAAAAACAGTATCATTTACACTATTTCAAACAACAATAATACAATGTTAGGGTTTAGGCTCATGAGGCCCGTCATATTATCCGTCACCTACGGGTAATAATTAAGGATGGAAAAAGTAACTTTCCTCCGATTTCCAAAACTTAAAGTTAATTCAGCTAATAAATTAGGCGATTTATTTAATTTTTATTAATGATTACTGGATTTCTTTTCGTGTCGCTAAATTTTATGACTAAAATTGGAACTACGCAAGCCAAAATTCAGAAGCAGTAATAAGCTTAATAAAGATCCTAAATGTTTAATTTGGAATAAAATCCATCAGAAACGGGGTTATTATATGCGTACGAATAGGGGGGGGGGTGAATCTAATAAGTGTTTTGCGAAAGACATCTGAAAACATTCTTAATTTTTCAAATTGACAGATGCTTAAAGATATCTGAGTGAAATATAACCATGAGCGCACTTACTCTTCCTTCTTCTTCCTCTCTCTCTTTCTCTTTCGCTTCTCGTGAGGGGGGGGGGGGATGGACTGTTATTTGGGTAGGCCTCTCTCATATCATTTGTCCAACGCTTTTTGAATAGATGGAAAGTGTTCTACTTAGTGAAAGGAACAAATCAATCCCCCCCCCCCCGAAAAAAAAATTAGACTCCCTTCCGAATCTAAATTATTATCGTATCTTCGCGCCCCTCATAGTCTTTTTGTTTCCCCATTATCTCATTTACTGTAATTATTTGAGTTCATTTTGCCAACTACTTCTGCTCACGTAAATAAATTAGTTATATAAACAACCAAGTTTATTATTCAAGTTAGTACTAAATTTTCATTGTAATTATTTAATAATTCGATTTGTTATTAGAAGTATTATAACCTCTCAGACCCTTAAATTGCACCGTAGTCTTCACACATTTAAACCTTCGAGTTCAGCAGGAGATCTTCAAGATGTGGTAGGCTGTACATCAGTCGTTAACCCTAAACGCATTAAAGTCAAGTTATGTGGTGATAAATGACCGTACTGTGTACCTGAGGCTCCATCACTTTCTCCGCATTATGACACCGAGCAGACGATACGGCCCAACCCCCGTCCCTTACTTTAACACCTGACCTGACCTCTTCGTCACCTTCCCATCTCACCGTCTGGGATTCGACGTGACCTTACGCCCGAGAGGCGGGAAGACGCAAAAGGCGAAATAGCTCACCTTGTAATCGCCACTACCGCAACGGCTACTGGACTTGGCGGTGGCGCCATCGGAGGATGCACGGTGGCAATCCTAGTTTCCTTAGTGGCCAAGTGAAGAGAGCCGTAATAGCTGCCTTATGACGATGGTCTGGAGGAAATTAACGTCCGTAAGAGGTGTCAGGACATTATCTGGTCTGTCATGGAGACGGTCGATCTACAAAACTGTCGGAGGCCAATCTGCCAATCCAAAGAAAATAATTTCAACTCTTAAATTTAGTGATTGGAAGGGGGGGGGGTACTCGTCCCTCACTTCTCAGAGGGATGATTATTGTGATTTTTATTTTTATTTAATATTTTTTTCTTATGTTTTTTAGATAATCGGATTCCAACTAAGTCATCTCTATTGAGAACTCAACTTCAAGTTTTCATTGTTTTTATTTTTAATACGTCGCCGACTTCGGATCTGACCTGAATAGTCCTAAATAATCAGCATGAACAAATAAAAATTCTGCAATTGTTTTGCCAGTGTTAGGGGAAGTCATTAAGCTTGGACTTCCCTAGTGTAGTATAGTGTGGGAGGGGAAAGGCTTCAAAGCATTGAGTGATTTCCTCCCAAGTGTTCACAACTCTCCACATTACCAGTCTTTTATCTTATACCGGCGTAAAATATAATCCCCCACACTTCTCCAGCCGTAGCTAAGCGGGTTTTGTGAATGACCTTTTAGGAAACAAACCAGACACACGCTATACATAGGTCGAGCGATAGCTACGGTGTCCTGGGCGAATTCTGTGGGGATTACGTTAGACCTGACAAAGTACTGATTGGCTAATGGAGACACAAGGTAGGTAGATGACACTAAGTGCTCAAATAGGGACGAGTTTTTTGTTTTTTGTTTATTTTTTCTCCTTGTTACTGGAGAGTTGATGTGTTATGCTGTAGCATATGGGGAATACTAAACGAAGAACTTTTTTTAAGTGATCCAGTAGAAAGAATGCAAAGTTGTCAAGACCCTTCAGCTGCAAATTAAGAAAAATGTGTTAAATACCTGTATGTGTGTGTGTGTGTGTGTGTGTGTGTGTTCAGTTGTCTTTTTTTTTTCTTCCATTCTATTTTTTTTTTTACCTGTAACATCTTATAGGTAGAGAATAAACAATACAAGAAAAGATCAAACACTGCATTGAAATATCCGCTTCTTGTTTTTAAGAGAGTATGAAGCAATCCTTATTCACGCGACTGCAAATTCTCATACATGACATAGCTGCGGTGCCTCAAAATGATCAAAATATTTGAACTGAAGAGTACATTCCAGATAGGCACGATAACCTCTCGCGGTCGACTCCTCCTGGAGGGTAGAAAATCTTTTAATGTTTTATTTTAATGCTTTGCTTTTATATATAATAAATGTAGGCTTAGGACAGGTATAAATAATACTTCACTATAGAAAAAGAAACTAACTATCTTCCCTTCCTATACAACTGATTACACAACTACCAACTGATTCTGTTTACAACAAATACACTTGCTGGATATTTACATAAGCAATCGTACCATCATCCGTCCCAACAGTACGGACGAGAAGAACTTTTATCAGGACTTTAACCTAAAGATAAGTTAGTGGGTCTCATGGAAGGGTTTTTCCTCCCAAAAATTAGATTTTCATCCGGATAACAGACAAACCGGCCATAAGAACACACGTAATTTAGTACGGAATTATCAAAGCACATGGAAACAAAACCATGGCTATTTGTTCTAATGACACACTTTTGCCACAGAACGCAATTATATTCCAACACTTTTGTAGCCAATGACTACATTCTGTTTAAAATAGGCAAAGTACAATACATGACTCATCCCTTTCACCGGATACACAAGATCACAACAAATATTCCCAACCCTAATAATCAGAGGTATATTTGAAACCATAGCTGAAATTCGTCATAAATAATCCCCATTGAACATTGGTAGATGACAATTGTGCAGCATAGAAGTCGCTACAGGTCTGACAAACTATTTTTAGAATCAACATGAACTATGAAGTAACCCTAACCTCAATAATCAAGGATGTATTAATTTGCCAAAGATCTGGGAAACGGTCATTCTAAGATCACATTTAGTCTAATTTTCTGAATTAGTTTCGTTTTTATTCAGTCCTAGAGGACACCTCGATAGGACCTTCGTTCATTTTCTGGTGTCGCAACAATTTGAATTGATGCTGCAACATTTTAATTGAGAGTTTGTCATAACTCTGCCTTCCGTGGGCAGAGTTATGACAAACCATGCTTTGGGACAAAGATGGGAGATCTTGCTTATGGACTTTTTTTGGAGAAAAGCACCGCAATCAATTTGGAACAATACATAGAGACATTGTAGAAACTGAAGGAAAAAAAGCGAAAAAAAAAAAAAGCGCATACATAGAATTTGGCCACTAGGAACATGAATGAGGTTCTTCTCCATGAGAAAGTTCAACCTCACACCAGTTTGAGTACAATTGATGCAATACCAACATTTGGCTAGACGACTGATTCTCACAGTCCGGATCTGTAACCCATTGACGATCACCTCTTTGGCCCTCTGAAGTATAAACAACGCCGCCATTCTGCTGAACAACGAGTAGATGAAAGAAGCTGTTCTTGGAGTGCTGTCTTTGGAGTGAAGATTTTAACAGATTCGGCATTAATGCGTCAGATAGATGGTAAAATTCTATAGAGAATGATGTTGAAGACTTTTGTTGAAACTGAACGAATGCTCGTGAGAGATGCAGAATAAACCAGGCAAAAGTAATTGCTAGATAAATTATATTTTTGAGAGGGGGAGGGAGGCATAACTTTCCCCTTTGATGTAGTATTTAGTAGTAACTCAATAAATGTGTATGTGTGTGTGTGCGTGCGCTGCATATGTTCTTGGCCAGTGTCTGTGCGTTTTGTAGGAGTAAAATCCTTGAGGAAAATTCGCACTGGAATTCTCTAGAACAGCGCTTCCCAAACTGTGGGCCATAGACCCCTTGAGGGCCGTGAAATAATGAAAACAAGTTTAAAATCTTTTAAGACTAAATATTTTTTTATCTTAAAAGAAACGTATTTAATTTTTATTATTTATTATTTCTTCTTTGTTATTTTTTTTTTTATTTTAATGGAATTTTGCATCCTGCGTATTTCGGCGCTTAATGAATATTAGTAAATGTAGGCTTATTCATATGTTTCATTTCAAAGCAGAAATCTAAGAATTACAATTTTAAATATTTCACCTGATGTTAACTTTTTGTGTAGTAGTATTGAAACACATCCATTACATTAAATTGTTATTAAACTTCTTTTATGTTTTTAATTCTTTCTTTATTACTAATCGTTTTACGTTTCATGTGCTTGTACTGCAAATGTACAATAACAATATATCTATCCATATAAAAATATGAGATAATGTGGCATGTCAAATGTGTATGTAAGATGCTAAAAATGTAATATTTGCATTTGATTTTTGCAATATTCGTTGCGTATGTTTTGTATTGAATATAAATACAACAAATATTATAATAATATATGTCTATATTACGATTTTGTTTTGAGGGGAGCCGTGAAATATTTTAATTTTTCCAAAGGGGGGGGCCTTGGCATCCATAAGTTTGGGAAGCACTGCTCTAGAAGACGGGAATCGAACTCCGAGTCTTTTCATCCTAAGGGTATTATCGCTACGAACTGCGCAAAGCAAGAGCTGATGCTACTACAGGCTGATTTGTGGGGAAAAAAAGCGCTCACGCAGATCGGGAGAGGTAGATGATGGAAGCAAGTGTGAAACGGATGGAATTGCGTATCGATATTTGGGACATCAGCAGTGACTTGCAGCGCAAAACGGGACGAATCTCCTCCACTAGGCTTGCGTTACTCGTCGAAGATTTTAGCTGTCGATTAGCTTCGCCTCACGTGCCGTTCCCTGAGGTCCTCGAGTAGCCTGTAATCAGCGTTAGCCGTGCCATTAATGGGCTATTTTGGCTGCCAGCAGTGTGATGGTGTCATTTAATTACTTTAATTGTACGTCTGACTAATCACAGCGTGGCAGCTTTCCACAATTAGTCGGTCAGCAATTTTTTTCTCCCCCACACTTTGTGAGACGAAACAGCACTCGCATAAGGGACATCCGCAGTCCATTCGCCTGCAAAAGAAGTCCGAAACACACACACACACACACACACACACACACACACACACACACACACACACACACACACACACACACACACACACACACACACACACACACACACACACACATTTCTGTTTAATATTTTACTCTTGCGTTCCCTCACTCATTCAATCTTTGCGTTTACATGCTTCATTTACGTTACTTTCTTCTGTCTCTCTTGCTCTATTTGATATTTAGTTCATCTCTGTGTGTGTTCAATTCTGTCTTCTCTCATCACTTTTTCCCCCCTGCCCCTCTCTAGCTTTTTGTCTTTATTTCTTGACTCTCATCTTTATTTTTCTATTTTTCTCTTCTCTCTCTCTCTCTTTCTTTTTCAAATCTCTTTCCTAATCATTTCGTTTAGTATCAGTCATCATCCATCGCTAACAGCCTTTTAAATCCTATTTTGTCTTCTGTTTGATCCACGAATGTTCAGAATTGTGTGTGCAACCGTAAAACGCAGGCGAGCTCTAAATTTGTACTTAATCACGTATTACATGACACAGTTCCATCAAGCCCAAGTAGGTGCGACTCTATATCGTGAGTTTGATTGCAAGACATTGCCAGGTATGCGAATCACTTACAACTACGATTGCTGTGTTGTTTACTTGTTCGCTTAATGGAACGTCGGACAACACACACACACACACACACACACACACACACACACACACACACACACACACACACACACACACACACACACACACACACACACAGCTTCCGGATCAAGGTTACGTGGTCGATGGAACACAAGATGTCTATTTGCGCACCTGCACCGATGCATACTGATTGAATTATCCATATGACACCATCCGTTCTAATGAAATTAGACATACGAAGCGAGGATTTCGGCAATATTCATTGAAGAATGCAATCTGCTTCATTTTACAGATTTTATGTGAAATGCATTTCCCAGATAGAAGACCACATATCATGCTTCATTATCTTCCCAATTCTCTCACTTTGTAAGGCTAATGAAGACTTTTATTAGGATACTTTGTGTGCGTTTTCATTTAATGTTTGAAAGGAGGATAAAATAAAACTCTCAGCGAAAAAGTGGGTGAAGATTTATACCAACGTATCACACCTTTCTCTATTTCAAAGTCGATAATTAAGATATTTTTCGTAAAATGGTATCATACGTGAACAAGTATGACGTCATTATATTTAATTTGTCGGTGTAAACGGTCGGACATTTTCTACATGATATATTCAACGATTTTTTTTTTTTTTTTCATATCGTGATGTTCCTGTATTGTTCAAATTGGACAGTTTTTAATACTCACAAACAATTGGATAGTTACCATTTCCACTAACGAAAATATAACTTTATATGGAAAGGTATAATTCTATCCTATCGTATCCTATTCTCTCAGCCATACGGCTGGTGGGGGTAGCTATCTGCTACCATACTAAGGAGATTATTATGAGCAAGGTAGTTTCCCCTGGCCTTCCTTGCCGTAGTATATTTTATTACTGTAGCCGTGTGTGTGTTTACGGGATCGGTTTCCCTATTTTGAAGGATGAAAAAAAACCTTCAAAAAACCTATGAGACCTGTTAACTCACCTTTAGTTGAAAGAGTCCAGATAAAGGTTCCTTACGTCACTAACGGGAATCGAACCCACCAAAGGGTTTCGTCTATACTGACTGAGCTACGGAGGCTCAAAACGTGTAATAAAAGAACAATATGTCTGATGATCACCAATTTTTTTGATTACTTGTGTTCGGCTAACTAGAATAACAAATAAATAAAGAGAAAGCGAACTATTAGCTTAATGATAACAGAAAAAAAAAACCTCTGTCAATAAATATTTGATAAGCTTTTTATCTGGATGAATTTTAAGGAATCTAAAATGATTTTAAAAGCTAATAACCCAATGTATACTATGTATATGTATCAATAGTATAGTTTTGGAGCCTGTTTTAATTTTTTTTTTTTTTTTACAAATTGTGCAAAAAATTATCTTAATTTTCGAGTGTTTTTCTTTTAAGTAATTATATAAATAATTACAAAAATATCTGTAATTAAAATTTAATAATGAATAGCTTATCATTTTAAAATTAATATAAATAGAAAATTTGACTTAATTATAAAATACACCTTTACAATTAACTTTATAAATGAAATTCAAGATGTAATTAACATAAAAATTAAAGCCTCCATGGTCCAGTTGGTGTCAATCGAGCATTTTGGATGGAAAGACCTGGAGGGTGGGTTCAAAATCTCGTCTATGACGAGAAGAACCTTTATCCGATCTGGTCAATGAATCGTGTGTCAGATGGCCTTATCTGGAGTTGGATGGGTTTTTCTCTCGGAACCTTTTTTTTTTCCAGCGAAATTTAGCGAATGTATTAAGGAAATCATTAATTAATTGATATACGAAGAATTATTGGCCATAGAGGTAAGGAAGGTATAATCTATATACACTACCAGCTCTTATTACTACATTATTATTAGTTTAAATGCATGTTTATAAACTGTGTTTGTGTATTCTTTGGCCAGTTTGTATATTTGTGGTAGTAACTCTAGTTTTCAAGAAAATTTTCATCTTTCACGATGGAAAAAATAATCTTTTCGACTTCGTACATGACTGGAGAGTTCATTATAGCAAAAAAAAAAAAAAAACGTCATTATAAATGTTACTCTCGTACTATACTACGAGGTGAATGGAACTGGGTCTTTCCAACTACATGGATTTATTGCTATGCAGGAAATTGTAAATGGAAAAAAATCAAGTGAGACAAACTTTATAATTTTCTATTACACATCGCAATGGCTGAAACCGAGTTAATTTTTTTTCTTCGAAAAAAAGAAATCTTAAACTGCTTTAATATAGCGATATACTTTTTACCAAAAAAAAAAACGCGTTACCATCTATGCATCAGTGCTCTCCCACGTAAGAGATTAGCAAATGATCTCGTCTTAATCCTATTCTGCAGTCTGGATGAGATTAATGCAGGATCAAAGCTGTATTATTATATTATTTTGCAATTTTATGTATCCACGTCCTCCAAAGTATTATACTGTTGTATTATATATATATATATATATTTTTTTTTTTTTCACTTTTTTCACTTAAATTAATTTACTTCCTTTCTTCTACTTACAAGAGTAGGAAAATACACTAATTAAGTGCCTCACTAGTAGATGGGTTTCAATTTTTCTTTGAAAATATTGATTTTTTTTTTACATGTATAATCCGGAAATATAGGCAAACCGGCTTATTTAGAATAGTTTGTCTGCTTACCCAGTAACCAGTGGTGAGCTATTTAAAAAAAAAAAATCCGTATTTCACACAAAAACTTTTATTAATACAGCTTGTGTACAAATTCCACTCAAAAAGTATGAGAGGACAATCAACTTCTAAAGGCTACCATTTTTAAACAAATATTTCATGATCCAAACATGAAATATTTGCACACAATCAATTGTGTTAATGTATCTTACATAAGAAAAACATTTTTTAACTATCAAAATATAATAAGAATGAAATATTTTATAATATTTTATAAAACATTTGATTGGCTACCAGAAGGGAGAAGGGTAAAGATAGCGCATGCGCTTATTTTATTTTCAAACTTGGGCGCATTCGTTATAGAGGAGTTGAGACAATAATTCCAAATAATCCCCACACTGCCGAATAGACTGATTTTTGTTAGGTTACCGTATGAGTTTGTCGCTTAATATGTTTAAAATGTTTTTTTTTTTTGAAAAAATTAAAAAAGTAAACAAGAAGAACAAGGGGATCGCAAATTTGAGAAAAATTTAACAAAGGGCTCGCGCGATTCCTTTTTGAGTAGGTTGAGAATTCACCAAATGCTTTTTTTTTTTTTTAATACACAAACTTGATTTTACTGAACAAAACAATAAATGATGAAATGATAACCGGCGTGTTTTTTCCAGCAGAATTTAAGAAAGCTGTGGTGATATATCAATTTATAAAAAGGATGCAAAAATGATCATAAACATTATAGGCCAATCTCTCTCTCTCTCTCTACTTATGTCATCTCCAAAATATTAGAGAAATTAATCAAAAATAGATAGTAAATTTTTTAGGACAAAAAAAACAACAACAGCTACTTCTTCTCTAACCAGTATGGATTTAGACAGAAACTACACACTGTGCATGGGCTGTTGAACTTCACAAAATTGCTTAACTCATCATAATACCAACACAAACTAACTTTAGCAATTCCTGTAAACCTTCAGAAAGCTTTGACAGAGTATCCCATGATATTTTATTTAAAAAAAACAAAAAAACTGAAGACTATGGGAATTAGAGGTTGTATATATGTCATTTAATCTCTAGATCACAGGAAGTAAAAATTAACAAAAGTCATAGTAATTTCCTTCACCTAAATTGCGTTTTTCCCCAGGTTCTGTTCTTGGGTCAGTATTATTTATAATTTACATCAACGACTTCTGTGACCTACAGTTATTAAGTAAGGTAAACACCTTTGCAGATGACGCAGCATTGGTTTCCACTGCAAATCCTATAAGCGAAATGCTAAACATGCAAAAAATGTTCAGAAAAAAAAACAATTTTTTCATCCGTATATTCCTACATAACTAGAATTGTAAAAGTAATCTAAATTTTGACTGCACGGAGATAGAAAACGTGAATACTATAACTTATTTATGATTAAAAATTGAAAACAACTTAAGCTGGAAATCACATGTTACAGAATTATGCAAGAGAGTAAGATTTATGATACCTCGTGTCTTCTTTTTAAAAAAGATTCTTATGTTAAGAGCATTCTATTTCTCCTGGATACAGATTTTTTTTTGTTGTACGGTACGGTACACTAAGCCGGAGAGGAACATATCACACCACACTGACAACACTAATCTGGTCACAAAATAAATAAATACGCATTTTAGCCAAACAGTAAATACAGAGACATTACAGTAAACGCCAAATGTACGTATTTGGCGTTTACCCTGTTAAATATCTTATCACTTAGAGAATTATATATTGATAGTGTACTACTGCTCAGTCGGTATAGACGAAGCCCTTTGGTTGGAAAGGCCTGGGTTCGATTCCCGTCAGTTACCTGAGGAACGTTTAGCTGATCTCTTTCGGCTAAAGGTGACGCAGGTCTCCTACAAAAGTAGGGGTTTCTTTTTCACTCGGAACCTCTGTTTTTTTTGTCCCCCAGAACAGGCAAACCGGCCCCGTGAACACACATAGATTACAGTCCTGAATACCTCCCAGCCATATGCCGGTCCCGAGTCCGGATGAAATTGGGGGGGAAACAACGGTGAACTACCTTGTAAA
This sequence comes from Typopeltis vanoorti, assembly GCF_054136105.1. Taxonomy (NCBI): domain Eukaryota; kingdom Metazoa; phylum Arthropoda; class Arachnida; order Uropygi; family Thelyphonidae; genus Typopeltis; species Typopeltis vanoorti. Next base: position 64,286,296 of record NC_143556.1, read on the forward strand.
AATCTCACCAAGAACATTTTGTGAATAATACCTACAAAGTCACTACGATCAGAAACGACTGAAAGGGGGAAAAATACTCTTCATAAGGTCTGATAATCAGTACGTAAGCATAAGAAAAAAATACTTACTTCTGCAGAAAAGCGGGCTTAAAATATTTAATCCTAAAAGCACAAAAGAAATAATACACAAATATTATACATATTTGGCTCCAAAAATCTTTAATCGCTTTCCTCTCTTTATACGAAAAGAAACCAACGTGAACACATCCAGTAAGCTGATTGGAGTACTTAAATCTCTATAAGAATATTGAAAATTTCTTTAGAATAAGTGTATAAAATGAGAAATTAATCGATGCAAAATAATCAGTTAATTAGTGTTTTATTTGGCGTATACCTTTGTAATTTAATTTTATTTAGATGCAGGAAAGTGTGCTTTCTTGAAGAAATCGTAATCAATGATTTTGAACAAACACATTCGGTCTGTAAAAGTGAAAAATAAAGCAAATCGCAAATTAGCTTTCTTTTCAGCATTCTGGATGGGACTCATTCCCCCCCCCCCTCAAATATAAATATAATTACGGATATAATGAGAATAAGAATGCTACAAATATGTGATGCGCAAGATGAGTGTTGCGAATATGATGGGTTCGTGATCAGCTCTTTGTAATCATTTGAACGAGCATTTTGAACAGACTTTCTCTGCAAAGGGTGTTTTCGGTATGAATGTATTATATATATGGTATAAAAACCGAATGTTTCATTTCATTATTTAAACTATCTAAGATACGAACACAAGAAGAAAGAAGAAAAGTATGTAACTCTGTCACTAGGTGTCGCTACATATAACACACACACACACACACACAAAAAAAAAAAAAAAAAACTTGAAATTTGCAATCTTCACCAGAATTGGTACAACTGACTAAAAACATGCACATCGATGATGATAGTAAAGCTAATTTCTAATTTAGTGTATAAAAAGTTAAAAACGTTATGTAGTTACACGTGACCACCAAAGCAGCTAATGTATGTCTTTTGCGCTACATTGAACTAATATTTTAATATTTCATTAATTAGTGATTACAGTATATTAAACTACAGGATTTAATAAAGAAAATATCGGTTTTTATTTTATTTTTGAAATATCAATCGATTATAATTTGCATTCACAGTTTTCAAAACCGATAAATATTATTTTTAAATTACGATATAATCTATAATTTATAAATATTGTATGGGACACAATTCTGATAACTTAAGAGAAGTTGTTTGTGTTATTTACATTCCTACCATTTATTTTTATTCATTAAAAATTTTAATATAGCGACATATAATTTACTTTATAATTACATAATGTTTTGTGTCGTAAAGTTCCACTCTTATAGAATTGTTGCTCCGTCTCAAGTCATGTGCGAGTCTGTCCGATTCTCTCCATGATCACATAAAGATTTCATAATCTTCCAAGAAAGTGTCGCACTTGTAAATAACTGACCTTGAGAGGTTTGACTTCTGTATAAAGCTTCAATAACAATCGCATTGCCGATTGGCTACAGCACTTTAGCTCATATGACGTCATCACAAGGGCGGTTTCTATTCGTTACCAGAGGCCCTGATCGAGTATACTAAATTAGATACAACCCAGGTAGGTCCGTAGGTTGAAGCGGAAAGAGAGAAAGTTCAAACCAACGATTGCAGCCGTTTAGCTCCGCTCAAGGCAGATAGGGCATGACACTTGCGACTCGCTTCCACGACTCTCGAGGCTACTCTAAGCAGTAATTGTTAGCAATTACCGGATCGCTCTTTCGCTACGGCCGCTTGACCGTCGGCCGACGGGTCATGACTATCGACTTGATGCCGCGCATGCAGCAGCAGCAGCAGATGCCGCCCGACCGCGACACCAGGACGGAGGGGTCCAGCTCCGCCGCGGCGAGTCCACACTCAGCACGCGCCAACTCGCCAGCGTCCGCCAGTAGCACCCCCTCTTCTTTCTTAATCCGAGATATACTAAGTGATCCACGACCTCAAAGACCCGTGTTCAGCCCTAGCAGCGATGTCTTATCGTCTCCTTCGACTGCGGCATCTCCGAACTGTCCGTACGAACTGGGGTCAGGTATCGATGCGCGGCACTTGTCGTTACATAGGCCGCAAGACGAAGACTTTAATTCGTTGCCTGGTGATGATGCAGACCGAGATGATGAAGAAGATGACGACGAAGAAGAAGTTACCGAAGACGAGGGCAGAGATACGAACGAAAGCGCTGAACACAACAGTAAGTAGTTGAATTAATCGATAGAATTATTGATTGATAGTATTTGTGGGAAAGGGGCGAGAGAAGTTAGCTGAAGGGTCATTCCCCTAGTTTAGGCTTCACATTAAGAATATTAATACAATCGACTTGAAGTTGCATTGATCATCGCATCCATTAATAATATTATGACTTTAAAAAGGTCCATTACGATATTGGTCTATTCGAATTGCGTAGTTGCCTGTGTAAGAATCGTGTGGGTGTGTTCACTACTAATGATGTACCTTAACCCCCATTAAATAGGCCTAATCGACTCATCGTTGCAGCAGGCTAAGTAAATAAGAGAAACGTATTTCACCGAGCCAAAACTAGGTAACATAACTTTCTCCTTTTATTTTTTTTCTATTGACTTCGGATTTTGATTGACTCTTTGGAAAAAACCTGGGAAACATTAATATGAAAATTTTCAGTGTGTGTGTGTGTGCGTGCGTGTGTGGTTCGGGAGGAACACACACACACACACACATCGATGTTTCCGCTAGAAAAATATTTTGGTTTAGTAGAATTACTACCTCAACGTTATTACTTGCTACACTTATTTCGAATTTCTTTAAAAATCCTGTTAAATATGCTTACACTTTTTTGGATATCATAATATTCTTTATATAAACACAAATATTTCCAAATCTATCTAAGTGAGAAGTTTTTATTGGCAATTCATAAACTTACCATTTTTAATTTTGCGTACAGAAATTATTAATAAGAGTTTTATGTTCAGGTCTCCGACAAGGTACGTTATTACTATCTTGGTCGAGTGGGAATGCTTGGATTATCGGTACTGGAACAACGAAGCAACAGTCTTGCTTCGCTGTTTTAAGTCTTCTCTCTAACGTTTGGTATCGCTTCATTTTTTTATTGTTCTGACTATATACGAGCTCGTATATATATATATACAAGCAGTTCACAATTTCTGTTTATAAATAACAACAGAATAATAATGGGTTTTAATATTTTTCTCAACTTCATGATATTCAAACAATGGTTTTTAACACAACAACCGACTCTGTAGAATAAACTTACGTGTCTAATAATTTTTTATATCTTTCGATACTGAAAAAAAAAAATCTTTACAATTTTGTGATAACTAAGCAAATAAAGTTACTGTTTAAAAGACTCTGTACCAGGGATCTTCAAGCTTGTCGGAAAGGATAGTTTTACATCCTAATAAGGGTAGAAACTAGGTGTGAGTTTGTAAGACTATTTGTGCTGTAATTAATTAATAAATAAGAGTATTATGTACCGGATCTTCATTCTATTTGATTTCGATCGCTGTAGAACATTTAAAGGAAATAATATCACCCTCACAAAGGACCATTCTTGGCCACATATTTGTAAACCCGAGTTCTAAACAACAGATGCTATTTGTTACAAAGTAGGTAGCATTCTTGTGAAAAAAAAAATTTTAATTAGGAATTCGTTATCAAAAAAATAAAATAACGAATCACTTTAAAATTCAATTGGATATTAGATTAACTGAAATGAAATACCCAACAGAAATCTTTAAGAACTCTCACACACAAAGCAACAAAGAGAAAATTCAATTTATTGCGCTCGTGAGATGTATTGGTTTTAATGAAGTGAATTAAGTAAACCAGCTGCTATTATCGAAAAGAAGGAAGTGTGGGTTGTCATTTTTGTTCTTAATAATTATTTTAAGTAAATTGATGTGAAGCAGCCATTGTTAAGATTAAAGATGGATAGATTCATATCTTTAAGATGAATCCTAACCATGAAAACTGTTGTATGTTTTGTACCGTAGACGGGCTAAGTGTTAATTAATTCGAAAATCCTGCTCAAGAGGCCATATACATTCTAGAAGAAACATCAGTCTCAAAGTTCGCAACAGAAATCGCCTATCACAAAACACTTTCCAAAATATCTATGCCACACTGGGATTCGAATCCATAGTCTATTGACTGTACAGCGGAAGCACTATCCATTTGGCCAACTGCCTGCGAAAGAAAGCAACGAACTCAGTTTCCGTTAAAATGTCTTTGCTCCCAACAAAGAAATCGAATTCTGGTCTTGGCATTTGAGCAAAACATTTTATAGGTGTCGCAGGTAGCTAAGAATATAAGTAGTATCAAAACAGTTATTACTAGTTCAGTGAATATTGAAATAATTCTCCTTTTAGGTGGGAGATGAATTTCATCGTCCGGTGTAAGATCACCTATCCACTTACTGGAGGCCTGAAATGGCTTAAAAGAGCTCCATTTTGGTCTCTAGAGCAGGGCTTTCTATGTAAAAATAAATTTAAAATAAGATATATATATGTATATATATATATATATATATATATATATATCTTAATTCCCATCTTAGAAAGACGTTCCTTTATTATATTATATTATTTTTATCCTTTGGTTCGCTAATTAATTTCACTAGTATGACAGCCAACATTTAATTTTCTCCCCCCTGAAAACATCAAACATTTCATAATGATGGAAATTTTCTCATGAAAAAGAGAATCAATTTTCAGTATAAATAAATAAAAATGGTATATAAAACAACATTATAAATAAGCTTTAAAATTTGTAAAAAAAATTATAATTTCGTATTTAATTTGAGTTTTATTTTATAATTAACAAGAAATTATATTATTTAAATATGTTTTTTACTATCTACTGCTCTGATATATTTATCTGCAGTTATATTAAAATCCTAACATTTATGTCCACTGCTGCATGTTAGACTACGAACTTTATCTTTCTAGGCTTCAAAACCCTTTCCTAGTGTCAGCTTAAAACTTTGTAATCAGAAAGAGCTTACCAGACTACACAAAGTCGGGTTGCTCATGTCCCGCTTATTGAGTACGTCAATCCGTATTTGCAAAAGCGGCAAGGGAAGAATAGCATGACGGAAAGATAACTGACCTTATTGAGCACGGATATGACTCTCCCTTTTTTTTTTTATGTGACATCGGAATTAGACAATGAACGACCACTGGATTCGGGGGTTTGTTGTGGATACGGTGGGTTCATTTGGTGAACAGAAGTGGCCATGCAAAAAACAGATTATATTTTGCTTAAGGAATGCGTCATTCGAGTCTCCTATTTAGATGGAAGTCAGTGGGGTTTTCTGTGTTATGAACCCGACAAAAGAACTCGAATGAGGGTCAAGGGGGTTATTAAACGGAATTTTTTATTATCATTAAAGCATCGAAAAATTTTCCCATTCAGGTTGGGAAAACAGCATGATTTGAGGAAAATATGTTTCTGAGGCTGATAACAACTCGTAGTATGTAATCATGCTACTAGAATCCCGCACTTTGCAGACTTTGGCACCACAGAAGTAATACTAATTGTTTTCTCTGATATATATTTTTATAAAATACAATAGCATAAATTATTTTAAATGTAATAGTTGATTAAAATTTCTTTTCTAATCTTTAAATCAAAACTTTATTAAATTTTTTAAAAAACACCATTTTATTTTTTATAGTTCTCATATATTTAATAATAAGCTTAACTCAATGGAGAAAAATGGACAATCAATCGACCGTGAGATGCGGTGATTGATTCGTTTAATCCAATACCCTTGGTGGGTAATGGATGGCAATGCTGTAGCCAATGAAGTTCTAACTGAGGCGCGGCTATTGCTGTTACCCTCCTGCCATGATCAGAGCTTTATTTAATTTAATTTTAATTAATGGAGAAAAATTGAGCTTTAATAGTAAAATTACTCTTGTTTACAGGTAGTTTTGGCGTGCAATACAATATAGGCTTACGCAATCTGTCGGTGGTGGTTCGCTTGTTTTGCTTTGCTTGGTGGTGGGAATGAGTCATATTTTTCTAGTCATTTTGTATATGTTTATTCGCCTGAAGCAATATCCTTATAAGGACTGGCTTAAAGGGGCGAAGCAAGAATGCTTTTCATCTTCCCCGTTATAATAATAAGCTTAACTCAATGGAGAAGAATGAATCAATCGACCGTGAGATGCGGTGATTGATTCATTCAATCCAATACCCCTTGGAGGATAATGAATGGCAATGCTATAGCCAAAGAAGCTCTAACTGAGGCTCGGCTATTGCTGTTACCCTCCTGCCATGATCAGAGCTTTAATAGCTCAATAACACCTTATCCCTACACTGTCCTCTACAGATAACGGGGAAGATGAAAAGCATTCTTGCTTCGCCCCTTTAAGCCAGTCCTTATAAGGAAAGTGTGCATATTATATATCATATCAGAGGTAGGTTACCGTGAGATGTGGTGATTAATATCCTTGGAGGGTAATAATGGATGGCAATGCCGTTGCCAATGAAGTTCTAACTGAGGCTCGGCTGTTGCTGTTACCCTCCTGCCATGATCAGAGCTTTAATAGCTCAATAATACTTTATTCCTACACTGTCCTCTACAGATAACGGGGAAGATGAAAAGCATTCTTGCTTCGCCATTTCAAGCCAGTCCTTATAAGGAAAGCGTGCATATCATATCAGAGATTGATTTGTGCAATGCTCATTAAATCAATCGACCGTGAGATGCGGCGATTGATTCGTTCAATCCAATACCCTTGGAGGGTAATGGACAGCATTGCTGTAGCCAATGAAGTTCTGAGGCTTGGCTATTGCTGTTACTCTCCTGCCATGATCAGAGCTTTAAATGGCTCAATAACACCTTATCCCTACAATGTCCTCTACAGATAACGGGGAAGATGAAAAGCATTCTTGCTTCGCACCTTTAAGCCAGTCCTTATAAGGCCTAAGCGTGCATATGCATATCTGATTTTGTGCATCCAAGACTGGACTACGAAGGCTATGTGAGAACTTAGATCTTGGTTTCCCTGAGAGTCTTTTTATTGCCATCACTGGTCTGTTCCTCTCCCATTATGTTTAAGCGATAAGCGGCAATACATTAATGTATTTTGTAGTGCTTTAGAAGACCATAAGAAAAGATCTAAATAATATTGGAATCGTGACAAACAGAAGATGAATTAGAAGGAAAAATTATTATTAGGAAACTACAAATTATATAAACCTAATCAAATAATACTATTAGAGTATCGTGTACGTGTCGTACGGCGCCGTGAAAATGATATTTTTTCTAAAAATATTCATGCTTACATGAGGGATTTAACCCGCATCTTGTTAGTTGGAAAGCGGAGGCGTTATCCACTTGTCCAATCAGGCTCGAATGTAATATGTGATGATCGAATATAATACTTTTAATTAGTGTAGAATGTAATTCTTCCTGTTTCGTATTCGTCGATTAAGTTTTTCGGCAGAGAATTATGCTCACGCGTGTCGAAATCATCTTTGGGTATAGCTTAGTCATTTCTACAAGAATCATTCTTTTCTTTTTAAACGTAATTATTCTTAATAGTGGTTGTTTGTTTAAAAAACAGTTACTCGAAAATGTTTGCATTTCACTGCAGATTGAAGGGTGTTGCTAGATGTTCATCTCTACAACTGTTCGAAAAATAAGTTAAAAAAAAAAACAGTCTGAATTAGCATTTAAAGAGAAGGGAGAAAAGGAAAAAAAAAACACCTTCTCTACTTTCTGATAGTTCTTGGGTTGAATTGTAAGGAATTGTAACGAAAAAAGTAATGCTATACGGCCAGTGTTGTACTAAGTTAATTGGGTGTGTTCTCTGGATGGTTTTCCTGTTTTAAGGAATAAAAAAACCCGGAGTTTTCAAACGCTTCCGCTTATGTTTGAGACTATCTAAATTGAGCTTCAGTTATAAAATCTTTATAAATGTTTCTCGGGTCCTATACGATTATTTGAAATCAGGTTTCTTCCAACAAGATGTCGGAGCTATCGACTTAGGTACAACCTCTGGCATTTAACTGTTATTTCGTTGTATTTAAAGAACGTTTATTTATTAAATATCAAATTTCATTAAATTCTCTTTAACCAAAACTTTGCAAACGTAAAAAAATTCAATAAAATTCTTGCACCCAAAGCACTGTTATGTGCTGCTATTGTTGTTGCTATTAGAATTACGGCCAAAGAAGCTGGTTATTGTCTGAATACGTCCTCTGATCACTTTTGACAGCTTCTTATGGATCTTCTGCTGATAAATATAGAAATCAAAACAAGAAGACTTCGCATATTCAAAATATTTCAAGTTTTAATTAATTAAAATCAAAACACCATAATAAATCTTACATATTTAAATATTAAATATTATCCTTAAAGTTGCGTAAATTGGTTTTGGATATGCTCGTAAGTTGTATTGTAAAAAACGTATTTTGATTGTTACACTAAACGTGGATTTGAATTTTTATGGGTAGAAGACTCCAACAATAAAACAGCCAGACAGCAGCGCGTGACCTTTGTATACCCTACTTCAAAGCCACCCACAGCTTCGTTCCAGAACGCAACCATTTGAAACCGTAAATTTATTTATTGCGATCATTTGTGCGCGGGTCAATTGTCTCAGTAATCTCAGAGGACTTCATTAGCTTTGCTCCCACGCGTGTCACTCAAAATGGGAGTGTTTGTTACTCCCGTCGTAGATTCCTGTCGGTGAAGCAAGGACGCGTGTAGCTTTAGATTTTAAATTGCGAACGACCTTCCTTGTGTCAAAGGTGATATCTCTCTAGACTTGTTCGGAGTGGTGATGAGAGATTCGCTTGATTCATCCTGACACCGATTTCTGTCCAGGAAGAAAATATAACATCGATTTTTTTTTTCTTTTAGAAAAAAATAAATTAAAATATACCTACGCGGTAGCTTCACTGTGTGTGAAACGGATAAAGCAGACGGAGGTCAGATACTACTTATAGAACGTATTATTTTTAATTCAACTTTGTCCATTTGTAGGCTTGAAACTAACATTTGCACAAAGTTGGTGAAACCAGCTGTACCACAAACGGAAGAATTTTACATTCGAAATTAATTAAATCCGAGTATGAATGAACTGAAAAGAGTAGAAGGTGCGTAATCCGATGAATTAAAATTCTTGCAAGGCCATAACACTACTAGCGTTTGAGTTATCATGATTTGAAGTTGTTTACCTATCGTGATCTAGGGACATCAAATCCAGGTGAAACCATTTTAACTGTCCAGTTAAAATGGTTCCAACAGTTCGTATAGGAATACATATATGATAGCCTGGAGACTTGGATAATGTTGCATAATTAACATGAATCAACAACTGTTTCATGATTCTTTGCAAGTTTTAACAGTTAGGGGCCGTCTAACTTATTAGAGATTCCTGTTCTCTCTCTCTCTCTCTCTCTCCTCTTGTTTAGACTACAACTTAAAATATTATTCTTCGCGTTTGAAATAAATGAGCATTCCCAGAGGTTAGTAATGATGAAATAAAGGGATGGATTTCATAATTAAAAGTATCCATATAAGTTTAAAAAATTCCCCGATTTACTGCCGCTACTAAATGAAGATCAAGATATTTCAGTATTTAATTAGCAGATACCCACCCACTCACCAACACATCCACATCTACCCATCCACAAAAAAAAAAAAAGTTGCCGACATTGTAACATACTTTGTTAAACCTTAGCGATGCACTCAAGAAAAGAAGAGCTTCGAAAGAACTTACGATAAGAGGCGACAGAGAAAGTTCCTTTATAAAGGAATTTACAGCTATATATTAAATGTTATGAAAATCACATATAAAAAAGGTTTGTAGTCCTTTAGTTCCACCTCCAATAAGCGAGATAGTGCTACCTCCCTGTGTCACAAACTCAGTTACATGGAGGTGCCATCTAAAGAGAACCATGAGCAGCGAACCCATGGTTGGAGAACGGGGGTTATGCACTCTACCAACCACACCAAAATATGCTTCTGCAAAGGCATATATTGTACTTTTCCTATCTTATCAGTGGTCCTAACAGGCATCCACGACCTTTCCAAGTATTATTGGACTTCTCAGCCGTAATTCGAAGATAAGGTGGTTAGCCTTATGCCTCGCGGTGTGTCTGTAGATGCGTGTGTTCACCGGGCAGGTTTGCTTATTCTGGGGGATGAAAAACCCGAGTTTCCGGGTGAAAAAAAAAAACTGCTACCTCTATATGAGACCGGCTAATTCACCTTAAAGTTAATAAAGGTTCCTCACCTCACGAGAATCGTTCTTTACAGGATGGGAATCGAACCCAGATCTTTCCGACCAAAGGGGCTTCGTCTATACCGACTTAACTACGGAAGCTTCAGTGAAATCATCCATTTAAATGTTATGAAGAAAAGTCATTTATACTGAATCTGAAATGTGCCATGTTTTAACTTAAAGGAGAAACTTAAAAAAAAGAAAAATCCTACTTATTTCGCTTTCAGTTAGGTCATAGACTTTGCCCACACACACACACACACACACACACACACACACACACACAAAGACAACCAAAATTTAAATATTAATACTACTTACAGCTATTTTGCCTATTTATATAAAGAGTACCCTTATGAAAATAGGCAAAATAGCCGTAAGTATTGATAACAGCTTAGAAGAGTAACATGGAAGATTTCCAAAAATACTATTTATAAAATTTAAATAGTTTAACAGTAATCGAAAATTACAATTAACATGAAATAGCGTAATATTTGTAAAACTGTTCCAAAATCATTGGCAATAACGATTATATTTATCAATATGTATTATTCACAGTATGAATATGTTTCTTTTAGATTGTTCTTTCGATTTCAATGCTTATGTTTGCCTTTCCAACACTATCGAATTAATGTTTAAACGGTTTACAACAGCGAATTGATTTTATATTATTTCTTCGAGCGAACTGTTTTGGGATATAATTTTTATTACTCAGAATAAAATTGTTAAATGTGTCATAACAAAAAACACTAGATTAGGATAGAGATGTGGTTGTATGATATAATGTATAATCTATGTGATATATTAGTGTACACTTCTAACTTTGTCAGATTTAATTATATATTTTCCAAGAAATACCCTAACGTTGAATTCATTATAACATTATCGTACAAAATATCAATATCTCTATCTCTTTCATTGCATCAATTTAACTTCGTATTCTTTTGAGTGAGAAAATGAAATAGAAATGTTTCTCTAGCGGATTATTTCATTATGTTCAAACATGTTATTGTGCAACGCCATCTAAGAATTCACTTTCATGTCAAATTTTACTATGCAGTTAACGAATGCTATTTCTTAAATTAATTACAAAGTTCGTCAAATGATGGCGCTCATTGAAACACTCCAGAGATGACCGAGAACTAATTCATTTATAAGGAAAAGCTACTTTAAGGATTTATAAAGTCGGTTTCTGAATAATTCTGAAATGAATTTTTCCTATTTTATATATTTCTTTTAAAATGTTCCCTCATTATGAAATAATGAAATTCTTGATTCAAGAGATGTTTGATGATAGATACAAAAGTCCTAAGATAAGAAATAAATTATAAGTCGGATATGTATTTATTGTGATGGATTCTTAGCAAGACCTTGATGTGCATATTCTGATTTGTTTTCTGCTAAAGGGAGAAAGATGAACAAAGGATAAATGAGGCTCTCAGAAGGGAATCTTTCACATGACTCGACTATTTTATTAAGAAATTGAAAGGTAAACTATTTGAAGGCAGTAATATCTTAACTAGACCAAATGATTCACAAAACTGAATAAAATCACGACTATGTTTGCTTCAATTCAATAGCTATAAGGAGAAAATGAAAATTAACTCATAGAAATGGAATTACTTAATGTCAACGGATGCTAACAACAATAAATTAGTTACGTCTTATATTTATTACTAATCATCTGTACCTGTGTTTGAATAATAGCCAATTTAACAGATAGCAGTGCATTATAATAAAAGATAAATATCTTATTTGAGATTTAAATATCACTTCGCTAAGCGACACCCTGGACGAATCTTGTTCAAAAGTGTATCAGAAACTTATATGATTCTGAATTATTCTAACCTTACCCGATCTGTAGTACTAAATATGCTACAGGGTGGAGGAAGGATTGACATGAAAAAATAAATACATAAGTCTGATACAGTTTTACCCAATAAAATTAAATGTAGTGATATATTATTTGGCATTTCTCTGAAGAAAGGCAGTCTACCTTCCATTCACACAATAAATAAAAAGGTCTAAACATGTTTGAATTAAATTTTTTATTTAAACCGCTTATCGCGTTTTATTTTCATTTATTTTTTGTAATCTTGCATTGTGATACAGTTTTACTTCAGAAATTATTTTATTGTGCATAATTTGATGGTGATATCCTAAGTTATATAATTCAGAAAGAAAAGGGAAAAAAAATTTCGTGGGCTCGTCCGGGATTTGAACCCGGGACCTCTCGCACCCTAAGCGAGAATCATACCCCTAGACCAACGAGCCAGTTGTAAAAGGGTTCTTTTCAATATTCCTATTAAATACATATGGTTTCTTGATGCAAGCATGTTTTTAATTTATATAAAAAATCAATTTTTTGAGTAATAATTAAACCACACAAATTATAGTTAAGTATCAGATAATCACCAACTCAGGTCCTACTTCGTTTACTGATTTTTCCCCTATAAATTTAAGTATAATTTTAACTATCATACTTAGCATTAATTTTAAGAAAATTTTAAAAAAAAAATGAAAGTAAAGTAGCTTCATGGTCTTTTACAAATAAGTATTGAGAGAAGTAACAACATGATATAAGCAATTTCTCAAAGATTCTCTCACACGCACACACATAAAAAGTGTACACATTTCAGTACACGTATTTCAATGGATAAAATCTGATGTGTTAAAATGATTCCCCACCTCCTGATTGGGACGCCTTTTAACTCCCCGGTGAGTAGTCGGGTAGTCTGGCAGATAACAGCCTTATTCTAATCGTTTCATGCTCATGGCTTCTTTAGGAAGGGGCGTGGCAGAACGGAAATGCTAATACATCACCTTTTCCGATATCAAAGACTTTGTCATGCACGTAAGCATTCGGTAGTCATGTAGAAATAAGTACTCTGTGTGTGTGTGTGTGTGTGTAGAAGCATGCTATTTTGAAGTACTAAAGAAGTTATTCACATATATGCAGTAATTAATTTTATATAACGTGATTTTTTTAAATACTGTTGACCGGAATCTAATTTCTAACATTTAATAGAAAAAAAAGTGTACACGATTATCGCAATACTATTAATTTCAATTATCTCTAGTTGGCATGGAAACCAGTCAGTATTCACATCTACCAATGTGCATTACTTAAAACCTTTAGACACGCTCATGCGCACTAAAGTTGAAAGAGATCGACTGTATCTATGGTGGATTGCATGAACAACAAAAAATCGCTATTTCAATAAGTCAGATGTCTTCCCTTGCCATTTAAACCGCAAAATGCGCCTCGTTAAAATGTTTCTTTGTGTGAGAGAGAGTTTAGCAATATCCATGTTGTTGTTTTTGTTATATAAAATTGAAAAAAAAAAAAAAAAAAAGAATGAGCGGAAAAGGGCGTTCGGCATTGTTATCTACGCTAATACACCAATTTCACTAGTCTATTATCGCAGACATTAATTAACTATTGTGTTTAATTGTATGTCGTTGCACGCTAGCTAGTCTGAATAGAATCGTTCACAGACACATACAGAGGGGAGAGAGAGAGAGAGAGAGAGAGAGAGAGAGAGAGAGAGAGAGAAGTATTTTGTTCACCTAAAAACAGTGCTGCTATTGTAGAATAAATAAGCAATTTCTAAATAAAAAATATCACCAACAGTCTTCATAAGCACTTGAAACTAAAAACTGTAGAGATTGATGATTGAGACATTTCAACTGTAATTTAAATTACATTAAAAATATTAATTTAAAAAATAAAATTTATAGTAATTTTTAATATTACGATAATTTTAAATTAGTTTTAGAATGTTTTCACAATTATTAAATTAGATTATTGTAATACACCATTATATTTTTGGTGTAAAAATGTTATATTAATATATTCAGTAACATTTTTTTTTTTTTTTTTTTTGGTGAGATGCGGTGATTGATTCATTCAATCCCTTGGAGGGTAATGGATAGCAATGCTGTAGCCAGTGAAGCTCTAACTGAGGCTCGGTTATTGCTGTTACCCTCCTGCCATGATCAGAGCTTTAATAATAGCTCAATAACCTTATCCCTACACTGTCCTCTACAGATAACGGGGAATATGAAAAGCATTCTTGCTTCGCCCCTTTAAGCCAGTCCTTATAAGGACTAAGGACATTTTTTTTTTTTTTGGATGTAGGATACAATCAACCGTGAGATGCGGTGATTGATTTTATATGAGATGCCCATGAAGGGTAACGGATGGCAATGCTGAACCAATGAAGTTTAACTGAGGTTCGGCTGTTGCTGTTATCCTGGGTTAATGAGTTCGCTCTCTTAGGGTTTGCCCTAAGGGAGCAATTGAGTCTCCGGGGAAAGTGTTCTCCGGCACTGCCCGCTGAGAGGTACTTGCCGGTGAATTATTTTCTTCGGAATGAGCGGTTCTGCTCGGTGGTCGAGTTTCACTGAGTAGAACCAACGCGGAGATTTGGACGGTCTTTCGCCCACGAATGAGTGGCCTAGAGATCGTCCGATATTTTTGAGATATCACCTTTACTTAAACAGTCGGTGATTAATACCCTTGGAGGGTAATGGATGGCAATACTGTAGCCAATGAAGTCCTAACTGAGGCTCGACTATTGCTGTTACCCTCCTGCCATGATCAGAGCTTTAATAGCTCAATAACACCTTATCCCTACACTGTCCTCTACAGATAACAGGGAAGATGAAAAGCATTCTTGCTTCGCCCCTTTAAGCCAGTCCTTATAAGGACCAGTTGAGTTGATTGCGATTCTGATTGGAATCAATCGACCGTGAGATGCGGTGATTGATTTATTCAATCCAATACCCTTGGAGGGTAATGGATGGCAATGCTGTAGCCAATGAAGTTCTAACTGAGGCTCGGCTAGTGCTGTTACCCTCCTGACGTGATCAGAGCCTTAATTGCTCAATAACACCTTATCCCCCACACTGTCCTCTAGATAACGGGGAATATGAAAAGCATTCTTGCTTCGCCCCTTTAAGCCAGTCCTTATCCTTATAAGGACCAGTTGAGTTCAGAGAATTCTGATACATCTCTTGCAATGCAGATTTGCATTGAAGTTAAAAACCAATTTGATGTTCGAGCACCACATCTGAACCTCTGTCTACTTTGCGAAGGAATGTCAGGGGTGTCCTTTAAGTCTGTTGTTTTTCTATCTGTTATTAGAACTGTTTCTGAGGTGGATAATTAATAACATCATGAATAACATTACCAGCAGTCCTATAAGAGTGCAAAACCTTCGAGTACGCAGATGATTAAATCTGTAACTTCAGAGAAAATACTTCTATCAGCACATTCTTTAACATTTTCCATCAGTTCGGAGGAAATAGCGGACTTGCGGCCAACCCTAGCGAAACCCAAGCTAATAATCGAATAGTGGAATACGGCTAATTTACCACTGGATTTAACCCCGAAAACTGATCCTACAAATATCGTTGGAGAGTCATTCCCGGAAGCGAAAAATCGTAATCACAGAAAAAACACCGAACCTGATCTGTGCAAATATTTACTTCAATTCTTTTGGAATGCGAGGGGAGAGATGGATCTTCAACATCTGCTCCCTCACTCACAAGGTAAATTTGACTTCCCGGTGCTCAGATGTAGCTTCTTTACTAATACCATTCGAATTATTAAGAAAAATTCTTATTTTCACTCATCTTAGCAACCACCTAGTCAAGTACTTCCTAGAATATTCTCTATCTCACTTCGGTATAAGTAACCACAAAGAAGCATCGGGGATGACACAGAAGTCATCCCCGAATACTATCAGACTATATGAAATCTCATTAGCCAAACATCAGTCAAAAGAATAAATCTTTTATCTCTAAAATCCAAACAGTTGTACTCAAAAATCTCCCAATTTAATAACCACGTATCACTGAACTTGAACAAGGATGTAGGACTTTTTTTTCAAGTAGCCTTTACAAATTTCGTTTTTACCCTTCCAGGCAACACTTGTTCTGGAGGGAAGGGGGGGGGGGTTAGCACACGGGAATTTTCCAGTTAAGTGGAGAAAATACAGTAAATTTCAGGCAGACAGTCCAACCTGTTCCATAAAGTATCGGTGCACTCCCCCAATGTAGGCAAGCTAAGAAATGATAGAATTCCATTTGTTTATTTTTAGTAACTTCAGAACCAGCAAGTAATTCAATGCATAATGTTCAAGTATGAAACCCTGGGCTGAAAAGGCCGACATAAGGCGGTATAATTCGAGGGGGGGCTCCCACCAAGGTCTGGATTCCCCCCCCCCCCCCCGAGGTCTCGGCTATAGACCTATGATGTTCTTTTTTGAACAAACTAAATCGCCTGTATGTAAAAAATCGTAATTTATCGTAATGACATTAAAGTTGCGACATGATTATTTTTATTATCTGAATATTAAAGAATAATGAAAAATTGATCTGATAAGCCTTTTGCAAATGAAAGCAGTTAAAGATAAAATTAGCTTTTCACATGTTAATTTTTAGAAAGCCATACATCTTAATTAGTATGCAGTGATTTATTAATTGTAAGCGTAAAAATGTGCATGCATTTACTAAATTCGCACTAAATCTGCGTTTTACACCATCAGAGCCAATTATTAGTAATCAGACTCATAAGATATAATATTGCGTCAAGTTTTTCTTCCCATTTTTTTTTTTTTTTTGGTAATTCTTCCCTCTTTGCAAGCTGTCCTATGCGTTGTATCCTTGCCCTACTTACTAAGCATACATCTTAGATTTCACATACCTCGGGTGTCGTATAAGTTCTTCTAATCAGCCTGCTGCAATTTGACACTGGTTAAAAACCATGCACTGATCTGATTTCGGGTTCTTCGTCCGCTTTTAAAAAAAAAAAAAAAGATAGAAGGGATAGAACGAAAAAAAAAAAACAAACATATGAGGAGTGTCATTGTTTCCAGTTACTAAAACCTGCTTGCAAGAGCTGGGGAGATTGTAATTACACTACTCTGCCAAGGATTGTTTTCCCGTGATTCTGTAATGTAGTATTAAATTGGATTTTCATGCAACCCTTAAGGCGATATCGTGAGGAACTCTACAAGGTTGCTCATTATCGTTCTGTCTATTAGTCTTAATATTTTTCTTACACTTTTTTTTTATAAAGGCTTAAGATGACAACGAGGAAAGTTAGGATCAATCTCAGTTTAAATATTAACATTTATTTGTGTCATTTTCGCTAATTTGTAACTACACGCCACTTCAAGTCTTACTCAATGAAAACAGGATTTTCACTGAAGGTTTTCGAACAAAATGGTGATCATTTCTTAAGAGCTTATCTCCAAAGGAGTTAATTTCTTGTGCTAAATAGTTAATGTTCTAGAACAAAAGAGAGTGCTGCAAATACATTGATTGTATCGTGGCAAGTAAGATTGTCTCTACATCAGCTGTAACCCTGACCTAGTCATATCGAACTTTCACTTGTAAACAAATGATTAACATTGAGGAAAGGTGCGAAGAAAATAAACTTATCCAATTAATTACTTTAATTTTAACATTCATTAAGCGATAATACGAATTCACTTAATACTTTTACCAAATTGCATTTTTTTTTTTTTAAGAATTAGGTCAAAGGCTATAGAGTGAAGCGACAGAATACTGCGGTTTACAGACACTGAAGCATATATACAGGGCACTATGATCTTTCGTGACAGTTCATTACCGTTCTCCTTCTTAAAGACTAGTTCGGAGATAATTGCCAAATGTGCAGTCATCATCTCATGACAAATGAATTCTTCATGGAATTCATTGGATCTGTCGCGTGCATGACTCAATCGGTTTCCTCTGGGTCATCTGCATGGGTAATCACGCATAGCCTTTCATTTTCACTCTTTGCTTTTCTCACTTCATAGGACGCTCCGACGCACGTTCGTGAATACCAAAACGGAGGGTCATTCCACACGAGTTGTATGGCGATTCAGTTTATCAGCAGGAAACGACGCTTTTATCTTTTCGCTAGGAGAACATTACACGTGAGGAAGCTAAGAAAGGTTAGAAGTGAAAGATTCTATAAGACATACTTACTATTTTGTCAGAAGTCATGGGGTTAGTCGTCACAGACTGAGAATGAACGTAGTTATATTAAAATGTTTCAAGTCAACTTTCCCCAGAGTTCTTACAGCTGTTAATCTTTTATTGACGTCACGAAATCATCATAAGTCATAACAACATTATTTAACATATTATATAATATTATATAACATAACAACATTACACTGAGAGGGTGAAAAGAGGGGAAGATAGTTCCACTGCATAAAGGAGGTTCCAAGTTGTCGGTAATTTACAACAGCTTCATAGGAAGCTGTTGTAAATTACCGATCAGTATATCAGGAATCGTTGTCAAGGTCTTGGAGAAAATAGTCAAGAGAAAAATACAGGATTGGATGATGAAAATTGGATACTTGTATGGGGGACAACATGGTTTTGTGAAGGGTAGATCATGCTTCACTAACTTGCTCACGTTTTATAACACAGTGATGGCTGAACTGGATAAGGGTAATGGGTTTACAGTGATTCTATTGGACCTTGCTAAGGCCTTTGACAGGATACCACATGGAATTCTAATCAGTAAACTTCAGCATATGGGGATGGATATAGGGTTGGTGATATGGATAGGAGGGTGGTTGATGGAGAGATATCAGAGAGTGGTTTATTCAGGAGTAGAGTCCAAAAGACGGCCTGTGACTAGTGGTGTGATGCAGGGTTCTGTTCTTGGACACTACTTTTCAATTTGTTCATTAACGATATAGGAAAGGATCTGAGAGGAAGTGTTCATTTGTTTGCTGATGATGCAAAGTTGGGTAGAGCAATATTGAATGCTCAGGATGTCAAAATTTTGCAGGATGATTTGGATAGATTGGAGGACTGGGCTAAGGAGAATGGATGTCAATTTAATGTGGCAAAGTGTAAGGTTATGCATTTTGGGGTGAAAAGATTAGCAGCAGTATATCACATTGGTGGAACCGTACTCCAGGAGATTGACGAGGCCAGGGATTTGGGAGTGTTGGTGGATAGGGAGTTGAAGTTCAGGGGACACATCGCAAAAGTGGCTAAATCAGCTCATGAAATCACTTGGTTGCTGAAAAATATTTCAACAAGCAGAGACAAACAGGTTATTGTTCCTCTGTATCGAGCCTTGATAAGACCCCATCTGGACTACTGTGCCCATATTTGGGCGCCAGGGTTTCTTCTTGATGGGGAGGAGGTGGAGAGGATCCAGAGACGACTGACCAAGATGATAGCAGGTCTATGGAATGAACCTTATGAGAACAGGTTGAAGATTTGTGGGTTGCAGAAATTGGTTGATAGGCGGAAAAGGGGTGATATGATTGAGACATTCAAATTACTGAAGGGTTTCTATAAGATTAATTCAGAAGATATTTTTGAGAATAGGACTGGTGGTGGGAGGACTAGGGGCCATACATGGAAGCTGGGCAAGAGTGTGGTTAGCATGGATGTTAGAGCTAGTTTTTTACTTGGAGAGTGGTGAATGAGTGGAATAAGCTGTCAGAGTCTGTTGTGGGTGCCATGACTGTGAATGAGTTCAAGGCGAGGTATGATAAATACTGTGTGAATGTCGAATAGTTGTTCTTGACATGATGTTAGGACCTTCCTCGATGAGTCTAAGGACTCCTTGGAGTTGCCTGTAATAATAATAAGAATAACATCTTATCTGCCGCTATCTTGTACACAAACTTATGAGTTTACCTTAATTATCGATTTTAACTGTGAATCTTTAGAATGCAACAGGTTCCTGCAATATATGTCATGTATATTTAGTGTCTTGAAATTTGGCAACATTTTTTTTAAAAATTCTATAAAGTTTAGGCTATTACCATCCCATTTAAGCTCCGAAACTCTACTTAATCCATATAAAAATTGCCTTCTCTTAAGAATAGTTCAAAATTCTTCCAGGTATACATAAAGTTTTATGGATATAATATAAATCTGAATTATTAGTTCAATATATGCAAAATAAATTGAGATTTAAAATTTAATTCTTTCATTTCGAACTTTGGGGGAACAAGAATCTTTTGTTTGTATACGAAAGTCTGCAGCTTATCAATGTTCACAAACGCAAACTGGGAATAGAGAAATTTGATGCTCGTAAACATCAATTTAATTGTGTTTGAATGCATATATATCATTTTCTTTACTATTATAAACATATAAGATTAAAATGTAAAAACATGTATTATAAACATGTATTATTAAATTTTAATTAAATTTATAAATCAAAAATTATACGATGATTTCTAAGATTTAATAATAAATGATATTATATAAATAAACCTATTAGATATTAAACAATAATTAAGTTACATAATCACAAATTAATGATATACAAGAGAGATGATTTTTTTTTTAAATAAAGGCACCCCTCTGATAATGACAGGTACAAAATTTATGTATGGAGACAATAATGTACAGTAAAAATAAGCTAAATAAGCTTACAGTAAAAATAAGCTAAATAATAATTAAAAGTTTAAACTAAAAAAACAGCATATAAATGTTCCTAAATAACTAATCACGTGACTGATCAGATGGAGTCATTTGGCGAACCAAATGTGGCTCATAGCTGGCCCGGTGTATTTTATTGACTAATAACTGCTTTAATATCTGAAATTAATACACACAAAGATGTATTGTGTATATATCTTGCAGAAACTGAACCAACTGTCCTGTATTTAAATACAATTTTCGTTATTTCTTCGCGGAAGTGACGTTCCTGTACGTACTTATACACACACCGGTACTTTAAATCTCCTTCGTAGCAGCTGGTAACTTCCGTATGACTCTTAAATACACAAGGACCTTGTGACTGTAGATCACAGTTCACGGTATTATCTACAATTTCACTCTTGTCACCAACGTTTGCACGCGACACTCAGCGCATGCACTTATTTTTTTTCCCAACCGGTATCTGAATAACACACACGTGGCGAATAGTCACGAAACTAGTCTTATCTTTTCATTAAATACTATTTACTGTAGCAGTAAATGTGCGCCACGTGCCTTGTGGTCATGGCAACGCGTGTTTCCCATTGTTGATAATCTGTGTTCTGTACATTTCCATTGGTGTGCACGTGAGCTAGTAATTGTGCGCATGCGTTCGTGTTCACGATTTGTTTGCTTTCTTTTGATAGACAGACGAAAATGCGTGCGTTTAAATCATAACGCTCTGCTATTGTGCTCCATCGACTCATGCCGTCAGCCAGTAAATTTAGCGATGTGATCTATCTGTGGGAAAATGCAGTTTCGTTACTATGATTTTAATTATTCACCTGCACATTCTGTATTCACCTTCCAGTAACCGTTTCACTTCTTTGTAAAGACTGAATCTTTAATATGCACAGTTGAATTAGCAGAAATAATAGAAAAGAACAGGAAAATTCTGAAGGGCTATGCAAAGCTTTTCGTGAAGGGATACGATCAATTATCATTATTATTTTCATGAGCATGTGGAAGGAAGTCGTTATGAAGTGGGAGGGGGGGGGAGTGCTTCGTAAAGATAGGTAATTACTGTAGAAGGATGGGGGGGGGATGGAAAGAACTAGGTGGGAGGATAAATTACTCTCACCAGAGACGTCCCTTTGTGTGTAAATAGGTCACATACTCGGACTCAGTTTCCGTTTCTGTATTAAAACATATTTGCACTTCAATAGGGAACAGTGAATAAATGGAACCAGTTGTTGTTGTTGTCTTATTAGCCTGTTACGTCCCACTGGTAGCAAAGGCCTCTCCAAGTTTTCTCTCTTCTTCTTTCTCTCTGGGAATCCATATTTAATTCTATAGTTCCATACATATGGAACTATAGAATTTTTGTAATCTGTCTAATGTATTGCTTATCCCGTGTGCTCTATTACTTTCTAAAATATCCCTTTCTATTGCTATTATTTGGCATGTTCGAGTTTATTTTTTTAATTTTTATTTTAATGAAAGATGACTAAACCACTCCTCATCTACTTACTCAATCTCCAATAGTCATGACATGCTTTGGTTATTCTTTTTTTTTTTTTTTTTTAAGACTGTATTTCTAAGTCTTGTCTTGTTTCGAAGGGTCTTATTATTTATCCCACATATGTTTACTGAAGCACGTGTTGAATGTTGATGGAAAATTTTAAACTATTAATCACGACAACTTAGATACAACTAACTAATGGAAAAAGTGATATTTGAATCGTTGTAATCATTTTTTGCGCACTTGTTTCCACATGGTTGCAAACCTATAATACATTTCACTTATTAGCTTGTTAGATGGGAGGCAATTCGTATATTGCACTGTGGCTAGTGTATGGATACATAAAAATAAAAATTTCAAATTATATATTTATATATATTTACAACTAAAGACCAAAAATATACCAAATACATACATGTGACGGTGCTTGTACCTTCTGTCTTGTTGCTGTATAATGTACACCACTGTATAATAATCATTTCATCCCCCCCCCCAATTCTCATGTATAATGTGGCGAAAAAGAGAGTAGATAAGTGGCCAATAAAATATCTAAATAAGTTATATTTAATTCTTAGTAAAATAAAGGAGTAAAGTAACTAAGAAGAAAAAAATAGAAAGTATAAAAAGCTTACAGACTGATTTTTTTTTCTCTATTGCGACAATTAACTTGTCTGAAGAAGTTACTTTTTATATGGACAAGGTCTCATCTTATTAATGTATATCGTTGCAGTTGTTCGTGGTGAGTTTAAAAATCATTGTATAATTGAGATGATTGAATGTTATATAAACAAAAACGTGAAAATTAATATAATATCGTATATTATATCATAAGTTCACTTGTTCTTTAATTTTTTCTTAATTATATTTATTAGAAGTTTAATATTTACTTTTATTGTAAATACACCCTTTTAATTTTTTAAATATATGAAACTAATAAATTACTGATTCATTCAATCTTGTACCCTTGGAGGGTAATGCTGTAGCCAATGAAGTTCTAAGTGAGGCTCGGCTATTGCTGTTACCTTCCTGCCATGATCAGAGCCTTAATAGCTCAATAACACATTATCCTTACACTGTCCTCTACAGACAACGGGGAATATGAAAAGCTCTTGCTTCGCCCCTGTAAGCCAGTCCTAATAAGGACCAATTTAGATTTAACGTGGTTGTATTTGGGATTTCAATCATGATACATGATCTGTAATAATAATAATGTAATATGCAGAAAATATCTTTGTAATCTGAAAAAATTCAGCACTTATTAATGCAGCAAAATACGGTATGGTTTATTAACGACAATATGCGACACTTCACTTTCTAGTCAATGTATATCAATGCGTCATGACCACACTTATGGGATATGGAATAAGCTACTCCTTGGTAATATTACTTATCATGGTAATTGCAATCTCTGTTGCATGATCAACGTCTTATGCAGAATTTATGAATAAAACCTATCCGATATAAATCAGAATTCACGTATGTCACCTACTCACGGTGTACTGATCCTTTTGTGAGTGGGAGTCACATAAAAAATTCACAAATTTTCGGAAGATTTCAGATATCAAAAATCACCTAAACTGTCCGTAATAAAACAGATGATTAAAATCTATTCAAAACATCGCGAATTATCACGCGGACATTATATCATTCCAGAGCTAACACGTAGTATTCCGGACACCATTTTTAAAATTGATTTATTAATAACAAATCCACAAAAGACGTAGGTCAATCGCTTTACCTCCGTTAATTAAAGATCGCATGCGTTTTCCGTCATTCAAAGAAAAAAAAGTTGCGATTTATACCTAAAAAAAAGTGCAATTTTTTTCGTTCTTTCGATCGCTGCTCATAAATAGAACGAGATTCCGATTTTCGGTTCACTTTTTTTTCCATTTAACAGTGAAATACGAGGGGATCTCATTTGGTACAACACTAGCTGAGGTTCATGCGAAAATGCTCTCTATTGGTTGCATTTGGTAACTGGAATATCTTAATGATAATTCTTCGATTGTAACATGCGGATTTCAAGGAAGAAAAGTCGCATGCTTTTTTATTTATTATTTTTTTTTCTTTCCCGAGACAATAGCAATAGTTGTCAGTTTCAAAAATGAAATCTCAATTAAAAGAACGTGCATTATCAACTATTGAAACCAGAATGATACAAGAATTAAAAAGACAACAAAGTTAGACGAATTTTTGTAATTTTATATGTCAGTTGTGCATATTCTCTAGCCGTTTGTCCGTTTTGGAGGGTTTAAAAATCCTTCCACGGCTGTATATGAGACTCGCTAAATCCCATTTACTTGAAAAGCCCTTATTAAAGGTTAATTTTCATCCTAGACGATATTTAAACCCTGGTATGTCTAATCACAGAATGACGTCGTTAACAACTGAGCCACGTTAGACTTAAAGTTACCGGTCACACATCGAAGAGATCATCGCGAGGAAGTTTATTTTCTGGAGACGGCATGAACCGGGTACTACTTTTTTTCTTATTCAATCAGTTGTGCAATTTATCACACCTCAATCATTTGGTATTTGATCCCCAAACTTGCGAAACTTTTCTCACGTCTGCAATTTCGTTTAATGATATTTCTCCAAGCAATCAAGAGTTTTTTTTTTTTTTTCTATTAAATTATCGGCGTAGAAAAGTTAATATTCTTAATGATCAAAAAGAGATTTACCTCACTTGATGACCTTATCCCCTCCCCTAAAAAATGAATAAATAAAAACTTTAGAAACAAAGCAATTATCAGAATAACTTTACCGTGATTTTCTTCAACAAATAGTATGGATGCACGAAGAAATAAATAAATAAAAGAAAGTGCTGTTTAATCCAGCGATCTGCTTCATCATCACGTGTTATTAATGTATTTATTTACGTGCGTCTTTTAGTAGCCTTGTGTACTCTCGTAGCCATTAATTTTAGCTAATGATCATATCTGTGTTCATCTCAGCTGCCCTTCCTCCGGCTTATAATTGGTTTTTACGCGTGTAGGGGTCCTTAATGTTTCTAAAGCTACTGATAATGGTGCTCAAATCATCGCCTTAGCTACTTCCTAGATGTCTGTTTTTATACCAAAAAAAAAAAACACGATGGGTATTTGGCAGGAAAAAGTGATGTAAGACTACACGTAGAAAGTTAACTTTGATGAAAATTGTCACGATATTTAGTTATTCTGCGAGCGAAAACACCGAAGAATTATGCATTTTGGTCTTTCATATCCCACGCTATACTGGGTCATATAGTGGAATGCATTTAAACTACTACTTTTTAACTCATAACCGATTTCGACCATTGAGGTTGGTCCAAATGAAGAGCTCAAGCAACTTAGGCTATTGGACAAGCGTAGTGATATCTTCTAACTGCGGGTGCCCTCCAAAACTATACTTTTCGTATGAAACTAACTCACTTTCAATTGAAAAGTCCTTATAAAGCGTCCACTAGTCTTAGACGGGTTCGAACCGGAATTTTTCTAACCGAAAGTACAATTTTGCCATATCCTTAACGACTTCACCATAAAGGCTCTATCTCGGGAGATGAAAATCCCGAGTTCAGTCCATTTGGGTACAGCTAGGAGTTTATACGAAAAGTATAAACTCCCCTGTTACAATGTTCTGAAATATTTTCTATACATTCCTAAACTATTACATTTTATTAATCTTCTTCTCCTTTTTACGTGTTAGGCCCCTGTTACAGGGCTAACTTAAGCCCTTCTAAGTCATACCCGCCCCGAGGATAAGGTGACTAGTCCTATGCCTCCCGGTATATTCTATGGCTGTAGCTGCGTGTGTTCACGGGACCGGTTTGCCTGCTTGCGGGAGGAAAAACCCCAGATAAACTGAGGAAATAAACCCGCTATCCACGCCCAAGAGCGGCTAACTTGGCTAATGGCTGAGGAAGATCCTTAAGCTCCTCACGCCGGCGACGGGAATCGAACCCAGGCACTCCTTTTCCAGGCATATGCTTGCGAAGCTCATAGCCACTAGGCTAACTGCGCGGACACGTGTTATTAATAAATTACCAAAATTATTAAAATTATCAGATTGCACTAAGTTACGGCAGACAAACTTGTGAAGAATTAACAAAGTGCACTCATGACAGTAACAAATCAAGTTATCAGATAATTTAAAAGCAACAGCAGATATATTTAAAGCTTTGTTAATTATAGTCAACAAAGATGATAAATTACCATTTTAATAGTAAACACCGTTCAATCTTAAGCGCGGAATTCTATAATACATTAGCTGGGTCGGAGCGCTGCCGTTGCACAGACGTGAAGAGGTGACGGTATTTTGTTTTTAGTGTTCATTCAGAATTTTTTTTTTTTTTTTAATGCTTAGCTTATTTATTTCGATTTATTTATTTCCTTGAGCATCTACACATGTAAACACATAATTCAACAAAGAAATATTTGTTATTAAATCTATAACAAAGATGCTATTTCACTAAATATTTGATCGAACACATTTGAAATATTTGCCGTAAATAATACACATCCTGGAGCGCCTGATACTTCATCTCTCAAAGAAGCTATTAAATGGTACTGAATATTTAAACACTAAACAACAGTAGCATTATCTAGAAAATAGAAATAGACTTGTAGATCTTTCAGCGAAGCACATATTCGACATTCAAATATAAATCTGTCTGACAGAATTGTCACTTCAAAGATTTTGTATCTTACACAACTTTTACCTAGAGATGGTAAGCTAATTCAGACTTCGTCACGGCTCTACAGAGATACCGGGGAGAAGTAGTGTGTGCATTCTATAATAAGAGAAACAACAAAGCATTCCTTTTTCATGTACAAAACAAAGAAGCGAATGTGAGTAGCTACTAACTTATTCAACACCTCCAAATCCACTAGAATACAAGGCAAGCATTAGTGAGACGTGTTGCAAGCCATTACAAAATACAGTTATTTTGTGTCGTTGATTATAAATATTTTTTTATATATTTTTAACGGTATGCACAGTGTCAAACCATCCATTAAGATTTAGTCCAAAGATGGACAATATAGTACAAAGAGCTGGTTCTTTTAAGAATATAAAAAAATAGTGGCAGAAGAGCCAGTAGACTTAAAAGATAAAAAGATTTTTTTGCTTCTTGTCTGACCAAAAATATTTGAGAGCTTCGGTAGATGTTTGGGTTAAACAACAAAAAAAAAAAAGTAACAAAAAATTTACCTATCTTTCAAGTGTGCCGGCTCTTACATTTAGATTTTCATCCTTTTTTAAAGAATCAGCTCTTTGTACCATGTTTTTTTTGTATCGTCCACCTAATTTTTCTCATTTGACTAACTCTTAATGGGTAGTTGGTTACTCTGTGCATGCCGTTAAAAAAATAATAAAAATTATTTGTTCCACAGACGTGAGGTGACAAAATAACTGACTTCCGTAATGGCTTGTAGCAAAGTCTAGCTAATGCTTGACAATGTATTCTAGTGAGTTAAAGGTGTTGAAATAAGTTAGAAGGCACTCGCATTTGATTCTTTGTGTTGTAAAACATGAAAAAGAGATCCTTTGTTGTCTTGTGGCTGTTAGGTAAAAAGCAGACTTCATATTCTGTATTATCTTCACACGCTCGCACACAATATAGGTGTGTGTGTGTGTGTGTGTCATTTTCAAAAAAAAAAAAAAAAAGGTTACGTTATTGAATTTTTTTATGATTTTTTGACCATCCTTAATTTAAGAAAAACTATATCCCTCTTCCATTGGAAAATCGGATCCAGCAAATCTGATCTCAGGGGGATTCTGCAAAATACAATACTATATGTAATAATATATGCACCCTTACAACTTCAGTGAGGTCTAGTCATTCCATCTGACTAGTGGAATCATCTGATAATTATCAAATAGATTACTCTCTATGAAGATGTCCAGTAAATTATCACTTAAGTCAAACCTTTTCTGTATCCCCTGAATCCAGTTATACCAACATTAATTAGATCATCCAAAGAATGTGTTTATATAACTTTTAGTTAACAGATCTAATTGATATTTATTTTCGTTTTTAGCTCTATATTATCGT
Source organism: Typopeltis vanoorti (assembly GCF_054136105.1). Lineage (NCBI taxonomy): Eukaryota > Metazoa > Arthropoda > Arachnida > Uropygi > Thelyphonidae > Typopeltis > Typopeltis vanoorti. Next base: position 64,314,580 of record NC_143556.1, read on the forward strand.
CAACTTGGAATTTGCTTTTCCAAAAATCTTTAAAGGTCTACTTGATCTAAGAACTAAAAAAAGACAGATAAATAATAAAATTCAACATTTAACCAAATAGCTTCTTTAGTCTCCATGTTATATTCATAATTTTAAAATAAATATTACTAAAAACTAATAAAGTATAAGAAAAATTCAATATTTAGTCCTTTAAGTTTTAAAAAGAAAATACTTAAAAAATAATTGCAATATTGATAATTCACCATTTATAAAAATACATAAGGAATTTATACGTTTTTAAATCTAGGAGTAAAGTTGATTTCGGATAGAATGGATCAATCGACCGTGAGATGTGGTGATTGATTCATTCAATCCAATACCCCTTGGAGGGTAATGAATGGCAATGCTATAGCCAATGAAGTTCTAACTGAGGCTCGGCTATTGCTGTTACCCTCCTGCCATGATCAGAGCTTTAATTGCTCAATAACACCTTATCCCTACATTGTCCTCTACAGATAACGGGGAAGATGAAAAGCATTCTTGCTTCACCCCTTTAAGCCAGTCCTTATAAGGATATAAGGATAAAGTTGATTTCATTCAAACGTGAATATTTTTATTGTATCTTGCTTTGATTATTATTATTATTATTTTTGAGACCGCAATATTTCGAATACTATTTAACAAGTTAAGTCTGGCGATTTCAACATGTAAGAAGAAACACTTACTTGTTACACATCTTTTCGCTCCAATCACGTTCATTTTTCTAAGGATTTGAAAAACGTTCTCAAAGAAGTCTTATGCAGAATCTAATGTTTTGTAATTTTTGTTCATATTATGCTCAATGCTCATTTTGCCATGCCGTGCTTGAAAGACTAATTTATTTTTAAGTCCAGATGCAATTTTTTAAAGAATTTCTCAGCATTCCAACAATATTTCCTTTCTTTCTTTACATATATCTAAAGACTGCAATAATTCTGTTTCTATGGTTACTGTTGTGTATTTCTTTTTAGCGGTTGGGAACAGAGTGTGAATTTGGTGTCTTACAGATCGTAGAAAGAAATAATATGTGCTAAAATTAAGAAACCAAAGAAGATTACTGACACGATTTTTTTATTGACAGAGAGGGAAATCTTGAAGACATTAGTTATACCGAAAGCAGTTATTTATTGTTGTAATATTTTTCGAAGATAAATCACCATTTCTCTCTCCGGAAACTAAACATAACTTTAATTTCGTAATGGTGCTTTGGGGTATATATATCACCGGACACTTTTCAATGTAACCTGAATATGCCGTAAAAATACTGAAAATACCAAAAATTATTTTCGAAAGTTAAGATAAAAATTATTTAATTTTAAAAAAAATCGGATTGAGAAATTTTTTTTTTTTTTTTTCACTTTTTACGTTTTCACATCGGGTTTATTAGAAATTAGTAAAATATTCTTAATGCTAAGAATGTTTTCAATTTTTAATATGGATACCTTGCATAAAATATAAAGAATAAATCAAAATAGAAACATGGGTGATTTAAGGGATATGCAAATTTATATATTAAACTTGTAACAATGTGGGTCAAGTATAGCTTTGTAGTTTGGGTAAACGATCGATGTCTAACTAAAGGAATATTGGCACAATGAAGGCCGGTGAAATTATTCCGAAGTGGAGAATTCAGACAATGACTCAGTGATAAAGAGACTGAGTATGTGTGTGTGTGTGTGAGTCTGTGAGTGCCTAGAGAGAGATGACTAATTAGAATTATATACAAATATATTTCTGTATATGAAAGGATTCTGATTTGCAGTTCAAATGCAAATCAGCATCTAGGGTGGGGAAGGCCTGTTATTCTTTCCGTAACATTTCAGTAGTGTCGCATGAGTTTCGATTTGAAATGCTAATTTGTTCAGTAATATACACTATATTTCCAAAAGGAATGGAATTTCAAAGCATAGTGGTGTGGGCTCTTCTTACTTACAGTACAGCACATTGCAACGAATTTGGGACATGCTTCAACGAAATTACAGTCATTTTCGGGCAAAAATCTTTTTAATGCAGTCAGAGAAACTGCTTCGATCGAAGATTTTCAACACGCTCTTCTTAACTTCATCCTCTAAATGATTGGTGGAGTTACGAGTAGGCTGAGAACCAACCACTATGTAGAGTTGTCTGAGTTGTGCTAGATAGAATATCACTATATGATCTTGTATCGTTGAACATTAAAAAAAAAATAAAAAACCAGCCTTCTATCGTTCACGAAAACTGTCGTTATGTAAATACATTTCCACTGCTGTCCTTCGCAGTTCCGACACTCTAGTTCTATTGAAATATTCTCTATAATGTTTTCCTACTTCTGAATTACGACCGGAGCATTTAAGGTCATGAGGGTCAGTGGATTATATCTGTTAACTGCATTTTTTTTTTTTTCTTCGGTACAGTTTGTTCCTTCTGACTCCATATGAGACTGGCTAACTCATTTTTAAGCGAACATCCCTTATGAAAGGTTTCTTGTCCTAAGCGGGATTCGAATTCAAGTCTTTTTAACCAAAGGACATCGTCAATACAGACTGAGCTACTGAAACCCTCTCTGGACTGCTTCAGATCCAGATACAGTTTATTTTTCTTTTAGATAAAAATAATGACATTGGTGGAGCTAAACGATGTCTTTATGCTCCTCAAAGAACTTCAAATGTTGAGAGCTGGGCATATTAACCGTCCCCGATGGTTAAAATGCCCAGATCGTCCCTGAAATTTCTGGTGCTGAAATGGTGTGAGTGCGGATATACAAGCTCATAGAAGATCCTGCTACTTGCGTGAGGCTTTCCTTGGCATAAAACATCTGTGGTGATTCAGAGTCCACTTTCCAGCATAAAAGATTCTGGCACAGAATTTTTCCTACTCTCTGAATACGATGCTCCATACAAATGTCTTTTCTAGGATGCGAACCCTAGGCTCCATAGCACAGTCCGTATAGACGAAACCCTTTGGTCGGAAAGACCTGTCGATTCCAGTCAGTACCGTATCTTTTATCTGGTCTCTCTCGAAAAAAGGTGAGTTAGCTGGTTAAATGTGCGTTAGGGTTTTTTCACCCGGAAACTCTAGTTTTTCGTCCCCCAGAACAGGCAAATCCTCGCCATGAACACACACACACACACACACACACACACACACACACACACACACACACACACACACACACACACGTGGATTGCAGTCATGAATACGTCCCAGCCATATGCTTGTCCCGAGTCTGGATAAAATTGGGGGTGGGGGAAGCAATGGTGAACTACCCTGTAAAAATCTCACCAGGAATGTTTTGTGGGCAATGCCTACAAAGTTACCTACGTCGGAAACGACTGAAAGGATAAACCAAGATGCGAACCCCCAAAATCATTCGAACCGCAACTAGCATTAACCATGCATTTAACTATGAGTTCCACTTGACATTTCCACAGTAAAGATCAGTCCCATTTCTTCTCATGCACTAATAGAATGGCACTGTTTCACTTTTTCCGTGTTTTTTTTTTTTTTAATAATAAGTGCTTTGCACATGATATAGGACTGATTTATCTTTTCTCTCTCTCTCTCTCTCTCTCTCTCACACACACACACACACACACACACACACAAAATAGACGGTGGGCTAGATCAACCTGCTTATTTCGTAGTTAGTGCAGAAACAATATGCAATGACCGTATATATTAAATAATAATAATAATAATCAACTTTTGGCGCAGCTACTAATATTCACTTCCACCGATATTTAAATCAAGCAACTCAGTGGAATTTTAGGCCTAATCTTGTTCAATAGTGAAGAGTAGTTTCCTTCACGGTGAACTCTCTGTGACCACCCCAGAGGCCAATTTTCGAAATCCGTTTACGCTTTAGGTACGATGCAGGCGTCGGATACGCCCTCTTCACGACTATTTGACTTAAAGCTATCATCAAATAAACAGTGACTGCGTAAAAGACGCTACAAAAACCTATCACGTGACTACTGATCGTGACGCGCTTGTCGGTAATTATGCCGAAACTGAAGATACGAAGACAAATACCTCTTCAATGAGTGCACGATAAAGCAGGTGTGTGTGTGTGTGTGTGTGTGTGTATGTGTGTGTTTATTTTTCGATTGCGCAATTTGATTGTTTTACTCAAGGAATAAAATGATGGGGAAGTGTGCAGTGATCAGAATCCGTGCATTATAAATGGAAACACCAACCGAATGAAAGTAAGAATTAAATATATATATATATATCCTTACGAGTTTATTTGTACGAAAGTTTGCTAATTAAACGCGCCGAATCAGGCTCACCATTGGCTATTTTATAACGAGAGACAGGCCCCACTCCTATCCAATAGATACATAGTGAATAGTGCAATGCAGCTGATAGGTCTAAGATACCAAAGGTTCGTTTTCTAATACATGAAGAAGATTTAAAATGTATTTATTAGCCAGAAGCGGTCCTTAAGAGAGGCCCTCGGTGCACTGCTTCCGAGTCTCTAGCTCACATGGGTTCCGAAAAATCATGAATCTGTACTTCATAAAATGCAAAGCCATTATTATTTATTTGTTACGCATAATGATACACGGCCGCAATACCCACACGGGAATTTGGAGCCATCTTATGAAACTAATGTAATAGCGTATTAGTTATGTATTTTTTATCTGTAAATTGCGTCAGTTCTGCTATCCGGTTTGCCAGGTTGCGGAACAAAAACCTCGAGTTTCTGGAAAGAAAAACCCAGCTCAGTCGGTATAGACAAAGCCCTTTGGTCGGAAACAGCTGGGTTCGATTCCCGTCATTGACGTGAGGAACCTCGGAAACTCGGGTTTTGCGCCCCCCACCCAGAACAGACAAACCGGCCCTGTGAACACACACGGATTACAGTCAAGAATACTTGAAACCCAGCCATAGGCCTGGTTCGTCAGCTATGCCGATCCTGAGCCGGGATAAAATTGGGGAGGGAGGGATGGTGTCCCATACCCTCCCGTAAAAGGGGCTCAAGGCCATTGTATCATCATACGAAATGTAATACGGAGCTCTCCTACAGATTTATGCCTTTCAATATGAACTCCCCACACCCAACTCGGCATCGGGGACTAGCTTGGTGTGAGACCATACCCTAATTATTGAACGAGACATTAAAAAAAAGTTTCGTGTTTGGTATCGAGCAGGATTTCCGGATTACCGAACCCCTAATCCACGTACAGTAATGCGACGAATGCACTATAGGCTAATAGCCTTTTGGGCGAGGCTCAGGTTAAAACACACACACACACACACACACACACACACACACACACACACACACACACACACACACACACACACACACACACACACACACACACACACACACACACATAGGATGGATTATCAACTAAAAAAGGAGTGAGGACAGTAGCTCAAACAGTTCAGGCTTATGGCTAAATATGTCCTTCCCCGTAAACAAGCATGACCGATGTGATAAACCTTATGTTTTTTTCGTTTGATAGAGTGTCCCCATACCGAATTTCATAAAATACATAAAATTAAATGTCGAATGTTAGCTCTTTACATTGAACAGATCATGGTGATCTTTTGAACTTTTCATTTTCAATAATGCTTTAAAGTTTTTGTACGTGTTAACCCCAAATAAAATCAGTCATAAGCTGAAAAACTCAGTGGTGGTTAAAAAATTATTAAGCAGGTCAAGATCGAGATTTCAATCTAATCTGAGTAAAAGAGGCTAGACTTCAGCTCTTGGATTAATTACTCATTCAATCTCGTTAGGGTCGGATTACAATCATTGTAACCCTCGAGCTATAACTATTAACAGAATTTCGTTCTATTGGTTAAATTTTAGGTAATCTGTACAGAAATGGAGGCCCTAAGCTGTAGTTTGTGCGTAAATCGGGCCTTGATCTCTTAATAATTACCACAGCCATTTCGCTATTACTGATAATAAAAGCTTTTATAATATTCTCCTAACAAAAGTCAACAATAGTTTTTGGGAGTCTGCACGTGAAACTATGAATGAACAAAGCTTTGGATATTTCAATACCAATTTTACGAGCGATAGAATCAGGTCTAACCTCTGAATATGTGTGCACGGTGCTTAGGCTAACATTTCTATTCGGAGAGACGTTTGCTACACTATAACCGGCATTCAATACAGCACTTATGACTCATAGAAGCGTAGAAAACGTTCACAAGTGTATTATTACTTCCCTCCCTCTTTTCCCCAATGTGTAGGGTGGGTGCACAGTAGCCCAAAAGGAAGAGTATATCAATCACAAAAAAGATAACAATAAAAGGCATTTATATGAAGCCGCGAACCGTTTAGTAGACAGCTTCCCTTGTAAATACTCCATCAACATGACCATTGTCCTAACGACCAATAATGTACTCATACAGTAGGGATGTGGTCATCACGGTACCTGAAGCGTTTACTGTGTGCTTGTGTATATGTCCGGTGAAGAGGGACAGTGCATATGTTTGTAAGCTTCGAGGGCAATTGTCTCAGTACTTCCCACGCTCTCACACTTCCTGTCCTGGGGGTCTTGGTGTCCATCAGCCATGCGTGAGTTTCATCTTCAATGAAGCTAGCATAACTACGTGTGTGTGTGTGTGTGTGTATTATATATATATAATTTTTTTTTTTTTTTGTGTGTGATAAACGTAGATCAACCAAGTGTGAAAACCCTGCCATCATTTGAATCACTTTAGTGCGTGGGAACAACCCTGTATTTACATGGATAAAATTGCCTGTAAATAAGTACTAATACGAGGGGGGGGGGAGGAGAAAAAATAACATCATGGATTCATTACTTCATTATCGGGTCGAACTATTTACGAGTTCCTCCCATTAATGTCTTGTTCAGAGCAGATGTAACCGCAAACAGTTCATTTAGCTGGTGACTTTTGTATTTTTATCTTTTTCAGGATCTGACACATCTGCGCATCTCAATTAAACTTAGAAAAAAGAACACATGAGGTGTCCTTAATTAATATTTATATTTGTTCACCTTCCACCTGTGCTATACTTCGGTTTTCAATAAATTTATTGTATGCTTTAATTAATATTCACGTGTTCTGGTTATACTCATCTATTTTAATTATTATATGGGTTAAATTCATTGTTCTTATGTAAGCGAATCTTTATAATTATAAAAAAAAAAAAAAATTGTCAAACAGACCACGTGAAATAGCGTGTTAGTTTCAAGCCAATTGTTTGAAGAAGTAATGTATATTTCATATTGTTTAATTCTGGAACGTGAACGTAGTTTTGATATAGAGAGGCGTATGTCTGTTTCCAAACCATTCACGGTGCAGAATTATATAATTTGAATAGACATGCGCATGTCTATTTCAAAACTATGTTCATTGTCCAGAATTAAACAATGCGAAGAAATGAAATATTTTATGCATGACAGGCTGAAATTCATTTTTAAGTTACTTTCATATTCAATACGCAGCTAGCTTTTCATTGTTTAAAGGAAAGTACGTCTGTAAAAATTAAATATGTTAAAAAAATAAATAAATAAACGCTTTCTGGAAATGAGAGTGTGTTGAAATTGCAATAACTTAACTTTGCCTGAAAGTATTATATTGATTATATATGTCATATTCTTTTCTAAAAATAAATACAACGCACTAACTTTCCGCATACTATTAAATTAAAAACAACTGAATAACAATTCTGCAGTGACGTAAGACAGAACAATGTGCATTGCGAAACAATACGCAATATTCGTGAAGGATACTAAATAGTGTATGATAATAAATTTCCAAGATGAATTAAAATATTCTAAATTGTGTAGTAAAAAAGGGGGATTTTTGTATGTTAAAATTGCTTTTATCTATTAAACCGATTATTATTGATTGGATGATTGCAAACTATAAGGCATACAGTGTTATATCAAATGAAGTTAAGTTATTAAATAATATGATAAGAATATAAGCCGTAAACAATGAACTCAGAAGTGATTTGATATTTAGGAATGGAATAACCGTCTACAATACTAGTGGCTCACCTATGACCTACGAGTGCAAGGTCTGGCTTGTTCGATGAACGAGCATAAAATTCCACTCAAAAATCGATTAATTCAAGGAACATTGAGAAATTAAGATTAAGGAATATGGCAGGATAAATATATGAATATTAGCATAAATTTCGAAAATGTAATTTCGAAAACATTGTAATAACTTCATTCATAAAAATATATATATAACCAATTTCATTTAAGTTAATCTCCATAATTATGCACTAATATTCTTGTCTTGTGCAAAGAGTTAATTTAAATTAATAGCTTGCGCAAATGACAAAAACTGGAAAGGTGTAATTATGCGAAATTACTTAAATTTAATAGTGGATCTACTACCTCTTAACATTATTATATTTAGCAATGAGGAAATAGTAAGTCAGTGACCCAAGAAAAATATTTTGTCCATTAAATGATGTGTCTAAAAAAAAAAAAAAAACTAACATCTTTTTTTTTTTTAAAATATGGCTCCATAAATGAACATATTCATTATAATTTATTTGTAAAAAAATGCACATTGTCATTTACTTTAGTGCAATAGAGCCTGAAAATAAAACTAAATTTGTACCGTTTCTCCAAAATCTTAAAAAGAAGAAGTTAAAGATGATAGATAATGGAAAGACCATTTCTTCTCTATTATTTACAGGACTTTCTAGTAGATTCTCTGGACAACATAATAATTAAATGAAATGTTTTTTAAAAAAAATATTTCTTGTTGTTGTTTTCGCGTCTGTAAAAACCACAAAAACAATCATATGCAGTATTTATTTTATTATTATTTCGCTTGAGAAATGAAACTGTATAATCAACAGAAGAGTGGAAGGGAATGAAAAAAAATTGTAACACTTTCAGCACCATCTGGCGATGAAAACGCTAAATATTTGATGTTTTGAGCTTTACTCTTTTTTTTTTTTTTATGGATAACTTGCAACGTGAACATTTATTTGTCCAGAAGAAATAGAGAGAGATGCAGGAATAGAAGTGACGTAAAATATTTAAAATCGGAAACAGTAGAGAATGGTTCGCAGAGCACCATAAAAAACTTCTCAACAAAATTACCTGTAATAGCTTTGCTTAAAATGACAACGACAGATGGAGGGAAACAGATATGGAGAACGGGAGAGAGAGAGAGAGAGAGATGCAACGTTATGAAAAAAACTTGGAGGGGGAAGCAAAGTCTGACAGTTTCTTTTCTTTGCTTTTTCGGATATTCACGATAAGGTCACCCGCAAGACAGCGTACCGAGAAGTGTGTGATTACGAGCGCTGGCCTTAATTGAGGACTGCCATATATGCCTTTCCCAGTCCGGAACCAACATGGTAATTTGAGTGGCTCGCGCTCGGCGCCAGCCTTAATCCACAGGCCAGACCAGCTCACTGCAGGCATTTGTAAATCCCCATCGTCGGCAAGTGGTGTCGTAGCTACTGTTCGCCGCTCATTCCGGGCGGTCTGCAGCCTGTAATCATCCCGGTGACCCCCATCGGTACCTGACGTGACATTACGGCTCCGAACTTCATCTTGATGCCGCCGCTGTCGGAACGCCCTGCCCTCTATTTGTCGTACCCGTTAGGTCAAATTCGCGTTTCGAAAAGAACTCTTCTGTCACTGCGGTTAAAGAACGTCTCGTTCACTTGTGATTACGCATAGACGTAGCGGGATGATCTCGCTTACTTTTTGTGGCTTTTTGTTAAGATGATTTCGCGAAGAAATTGTAAAGTTGTGTCGAAAACGGATCAGTTTTGTTAGAAAATACACTGTTAAAAATTCCAGTTTGTCAGGTAATCGAATGCAACAGTAAAATTTGAACGTTGACTTAACAATGCAACAAAAGAGAATGATGAAAACTGCGCACATAATCGCAGTCATAAAACAGTATAAAGGAAAACAATAAACCTCATAATTCTTTAAAAACATGTATATGAAATATACTTTATATTATATGAAATGTACATTTAATCGATTTGAAATGTGCATTTAGTTTTATATGAAATGTACATAAATAGCTTCTGTTCTGTATTTACTCATGTATATTTCATTCAAGTGTACATTTTTTCAAGAAAAGCAATCACGACAGCGAAATCTATTAATGATTAGATGGGAGGAAAGTCTCACCATAAATGAGATTCCTTCTCAATCATTTAGGCTTAAATCCAACAGTTTTTTAAACTTACCATTATACAAAATAATACGGAATAACATCTTATTTTAAAAAAAAAAAACTTATTCTGACAACCCCTATTCACTTTAATAATTATAAAATCATTTAAAATTAAATAAATATATTTATAATTAGAATATTACTTATTACATATTATTATTCTGCACTACAATACTCAAATACAACCTGAATGAACAATATATATTTTTTTTCGCTGTAATTTATCGAATTTTCATAGATTATTAAGTATATATATTAAATTCGCGTGTATTAAATTTTTAATACCAATTTTATTTTTACTTTAAAGATATTTCAGGTCATCCATCAGGAGGAGAGGCCTCTGGCAACAGTCCCTACAATTTGAAGGTAAAAAAACAAAGAAAGGCCCGAACAGCGTTTACAGATCATCAGCTTCAAACCCTAGAGAAAACGTTTGAAAGACAAAAATACCTCAGCGTCCAGGATAGGATGGAATTAGCGGCCAAACTGAACCTCACAGACACCCAGGTCAAGACATGGTATCAAAACAGAAGGTAAGTTAATATTTGATGAAAAAAAAAAAAAACTCTTTGTACTTGTCATATATTAATTTTTGAGATCAATTATATAAGTGCATCATTCATGAACCAAAGAAAACTACGCTTCTTGGCAAAAACAAAACAAAACAAAACAGTATTCAAACTGTTAGAGATAATTAATAATTTCATATAGAACACAAATGAAACAATATAAAATATAATAAATAATGCTATAAAATATTAATTTTTCTTAAATTAATGATTTTTACATCAAGTTTTTAAATGCACCTTTTATTTATTAAAATAGCTTCGGTAGTGCTGGTAAAAAAAAAAAGGACGGCAGCTTTGAATAATAATATGATCCGACAGGATTATTTTTCTGCTACTGTATTGTAATCGGTAAAGGCCAATGATGAGACATGAGCTTCCAAAATCCAAAATATATAACATTGGACATAATCATAAAATCCATTTTTAGAAACTGACCGTTTCAATCCTATAAAAGCAGGGCAGTGGCCTCATTAAGCGGATTACAAGATTCGAATCCAGCGTGTGATTGAAGAGCGAAGACTAATCATTTTTGACATTTTTATTTATAAAATTGTCTCATTCTTCTTATTACTTGTACTTAGTTTCGCTTCGTTTGAACGATTTTATCATTATATTCATCTCATGATGAATCAAACTAAATTTATACACACACACACATACACATTATATATATATATATATATATATTTCTTTTTTTTTTTTAAATATCTAAATTTTTGAAAAAAAAAAAGAAATTTTATTGAATCAAAATACACTTTTCTTTTTTCTTTTTTTTTTTTATAAATATAGCTATTACAGTAACGAAAGGCAGGATTATGTATATATTTATAAATAATGCTTGAAAATGCATTTTTATTTTGTGTGATGTGTCGGTTCAATTTCGAATAAACTGAAATATTATTGCACCATAATTAGTGTTTTGATATTTATTTATTTTTTAACGAATTCAAATATTAGATCTGAAGGTGGAAGGAAGAATACTGATTTAATTTTTATGTTGGATCGAAGCAAATAAATGCATTTAATTGGAGGTTATAATGGGTGTTTTTAATTCGGTTTCCATCCACGAAAGATTTATTTTATTTATTTATATTTTTTAAAGCATAGACCTCAAGTTTTAGAATTAAACTAGAGATTCAGGTGTACAAAATATGTGGTTTCTGTCAATACAGTTTGATTTTAAAAGGCAAAGTCTCTCTTTATAATATATTTATTTACAGAACGCATTTGTACAAACGTATCTGTAGTCTTTGTCCGTCTCGCACGCAAAAGAATCGTTTATTTTGTGCCTGTATTCACTTTCATGTGTATAAATTCGGTTCTTGCCAAAGGCTTGAGTCAGACTTGACAGAATGCACCAGAGATACGTTTTTTTTTCTTTTCTATTTTTATAAAATATAAAGAAAAAAAATTGGGCTAATTAGAGTGTTATTTAGTTTCTCTTCTGTCCTTTTATATGCACTCTATACGGAAACAGTATGTATGTCAGTATTATTTTTGGTGGCTCTGAGTGGGTCACTTCTTTTAGCTTCCCTTTTCATCTCTACTGCCAGCCAGGTGAAGGACAATTATTACAGTTCTTACAGTAAATAACTGCCTGTTCGGTTTGGGTCATGCCCCCTTGACCCGCTTCAAGGTACTAAGGCCTCTCTTTGAGATCTGAAGATTCAGGTGTACAAAAGATGGCCTACGGGGGTTCCTTTTTTTTTTTTTTTCTTTCTGTCTTCTTCATTGACAGGTTGGGGAAAATCACGTTCACAAACTCCAGTTAAATAAAAACTACCAATTTCGTTTTTTTTTTTTTTTTTTAATGTAGTCCAGATATCACGAAGAAGCAACATTGGCTTAATCTCTGTATATTTGTCTGCTACTGAGGCTCTGATGTTATAATAATGAATGGCAATTTCATTCTGTAATTGATATTGTACATGTTTAATGACAGCTGAAATTTCTCTCTTTTATTCATAAATAAAAATAAAACTTCATTGTAATTATTAATTTAATAATTAAGTAAACCAAAAAATACTCATTTGTTTATAATTAATAATTAATTTTACTAATTACACAAAACACCATTAAAAAACTATAAACAGAAATTTATATATTAACGATTTGCGTAAACATATATGTTCTCAATCTACGTAGATAGACTGAGTCTTTGAACCCTGCATTATGCAGATGATGCTGCATTAATGGCAAGATCTCTGAGCCCAAAACTGGCAACTGGAAGATTGCAAACCAGTAAGTATATATATTTATATATTAGAGAGATGACTGGAGGATCCAAGTTAACCCACAGAAGAGTTCAGCCATACTGTTTACTAGGATGAAAATCCACAATATGGAGGATATTCATCTTTTGGGAGTTAAGATTCCGTGGCAGAGCAAAGTCAAATATCTTGGAGTGATCCTGGATAGAAAACTTCTATTCAGCAATCATATAAGACACATTACCTCAAAGACATCCAAGGTCATAGCCCAACTCTACCCTGTAATCAACAGGCAAAGCAAATTGGATACACAAACAAAATTAACACTTTACAAGATGGTGATTCGGCCGGTCATCACTTATGCGTCCCCCGCAATGGAGCCACACCGCAAATACAAATATTCTAAAACTACAGAGATTGCAGAATAAGTGCCTGGGAATGATTCTGGATGCCTCTTGGTTTATCAGAAACATCCAGTTCCATAGAGAAGTCTACATTCCTTACATCTCTTAACTTCTTCTTCTAGATCTAGCAGTGAAGTTCTTTACCAAGACTAGCAACCACCCAAATCCGTTGATCAAGGAAGCTTCGAAATATGATGAAGCGGAAGGCTACAAATATAAAAGGCCAAAATGTATCTTAAGTCCAGCTGAACACAGCTAACTTTACTGCCCTCGATGGGCGAACATATAGCTCACTAACACTCCATTCAAACTTCTTTCATCACAAGACAAAGGGGAATACGAAAAGCAATTTTGCTTCACCCATCTAGCCAGAAATGTTATTCGTTATTCATGAAAACAATGGAAGTATAGAAGTATGTTCATGTCAATAAATCGAATATTGTATTGAATAAAACAAAAACTTTAGCTTAAATTAAAAAAAAAAAAAAACGGAATTCACATACAATTTCTTAAATTGCTTAATGGCTGAATCTTGCAAGGACGTGCAAGATTCAGCCATTTTACTATGTTTTAGCAATTTATTTAAAAAACAAAACAAAACACACCCTTAGAACAGAAATGGGTTTTTGGTTACTGTTGCTTGCTTCTGTTCTAAGAGTTTTACTAAAATCTGCAGATAAAAGTAAAAACGAATATGCAGGCGCTCATCAATTATTTGAACCATAATGAAATTTAATACATTATAGTTTGTATTAATTTTTTTTTTTTTTTTTTGTCTTAGCAATAGTTAATGTACATTAGATTTATTATTCGAAAAGTCATTAGTGATTCGAGAATTTGCTTTCAATAAACCATGCAGTGGATACTGTTTTTGATTCAGCATTGAAGTAAATGTGCCGTAACACATTACAGGTTTCTAGAAAATAAAAAAAAAATAAAAATAAACTGTAAAATACCAATAAAAAAAAAAGAAAGAAATCTTCCAAAGAAATTGTTTGAAATGCAGCAAACCGTATCATTGCCTCTCACTCATTCGTGTTTTTATTACGGTTTGAATTTGTAAAGGTAATTTGCGAACGCCCTATATAGTCATTAACACATACCTTTCTTTCAGGACATATAAAAAACTACGTGTTAACAGACGGGATGTAGCGGCATTGCTTTGTACCTACGGTACTCTCGGCAGTGTTTTATACACATCGGATAGCTTGGTAATCATTGTTTTTTTGTTTTGTTTTTTTTCGGGGGGAGGGGAGGAGTTGTGTCGGGAGCGTTTTTAAAAGGTTAAAAGTAACAATAAGTTTGAATAATTATTAATTATTACTGGCTCCCTCCCTCCCCTCATCGTGTTCGATATTCAAAAATACAGTAACACTTCATGATGCATATACGCCGTACATTTCTGATTTTAATGCGTATGTCACCTTAAGGATGTGACATAACAATAAAGGGTTTATAAAGTAGACCAGGATGAATTCCAAAGAACACACAAAATGTTTCCTGGTCCGCACATCTCTACCAGGTGTCAATATAATACGTAAAAGTCAATTATGTAGAATGGGCAAAATCATCCATCTCTTAGGATTGGTTGAGCCCTCCTAATGAGGGATTTAGCATTTATTTTTATTTTATTTTATTTGTGTATTTATGACTTTAAATCCGTGTGCTCTTGGCCGGTTTCTCTGTTCTGAGGGACGAAAAAAAACCGAGTTTCCTGTGAAAAAAACCCTTACCGCCGTATGAGACCGGCTAATTCACCTTTAGTCGAAAGAGACCAGATAAAGGTTTCTTGGACTGGAATCAGTGGCGAATGCTGGTCTTGAAATTCACGCTTGCTCTTGTTATCATTCAGGGAGTGAGAGGTGTGATTGAAGTCTGATTAGCGGAATAATGAATTATTGACCATTTAAAACTTTGTACAGGTAACTCTCGTATAACGTGGATGTTAGGTTCCGCAGAAATGCCGTGTTTTATAAATCGCGTCTCAGATCACATAGCAAAAGTAGGGTTAAGTTTCGAAATCGTTTTTTTTTTTTTTTTTTTTTTTAAAGATTATATAAACAATGACATATCCAACAAAAAATATTTTTATTTAATTCAGGTAATTCATGTAAGGTAAGAAAACATATAAACTATGAAACAAATACATAGTACAAAAAGTATTCATTCGTCAGTTGCATCAGTCTTGGGACTGGTAGCTCAGCAGCAATTTCCTGCATCCCGCTCTGTCATTGGCTTTCTTCTTAACTTCCTGGTAACTCCTCAAGCCCGTTCTGTCTTTGACTTGGTCAAGAAAGCTTTTCAATGGTCTGCCTCTTCTTCTTTTCCCCTCTATTTTGCCTTCAGTTATTCTTTTCACAAGTTGATTTTTATAAAAGTATAAAAATTACAAATTGTACTTAAACTTCATTGCACGTAATGCATAAATGTTTTAGGCGAAATAAAATAGTGCATATTTTAATCTTTCATAGTACGAAGATTTGAGGATTGGTTAATAAACACTGGTTTTGTCATGTAATCACCTGATGCATTACTACAAAACAGTAGAGTAAGTTGGTTTACACAAAAAAGTCTTTGGAAACTTTGAATCCAGGAGCTGATCTTTCATTTTTCGAAATATAGGTGCGATTTTGCATTTTTTTCCAATATAACCCGGATTCCTCCACATTGAACACCTGGTCTGCACATTAAATGTTTATAAACTTTTAGAGCTTTTTGTTTAATAAGATTTCCATCCAGAGGAATTTTCTTTTGAGGGGCAATCTTCTATCCAAAGCATTAGAGATTTCTCCATTTTTCAATTAGAATATCGCGTACGCGAGCAACGCGCTTTGCACTTATGGTTGACCAAGAAATAAACACTTTCTCGGATTTTATGTTCATTTTGTTTGATTGTTCGAATTGTTGATTCATTTAAATTCAAAGTCCCTGCAAAAACTCCTGGTTTTTCTCAGTTTTTCAACCGATCCAAGATTTTGAATATTTTTCTTCGAGAGAAATTAATTTTGTTTTCAATGTTGGTTTTTCCTTTTCAATGCAATTTGTGACCATTACTATAAAAATAATTTTTTACACAAAAAAGCAAAGCATTACATATTGTATGTAACTCACCAGAAAATAAAGTGCTCAGCTTGAGATGCACACACTTATGATTTTTAATGCACTTTCTTGGCAGAAACGAGGACAATTTTCATCAATAAACGTTTTATACGGTAAACAATTAAGGTACATGCGTGCTAAAGAGTATTTCCCCTAATATAAATTCGCTACTTATAATTACATGCGGGATACAGGCAGACACAAATTTAACGAAGATAAAATTTGATTTTTAAGTCGCGCGGTGAAAAGCATATGAAAAGATAAAGGGTTACTACAATTTGTAGACCGTGTTTTATCGGAACCGTGTTGTATAAGTACCGCGTTCAACAAGGGTTACTACAGTTAAGGGGCTAATAAATCCCTCATTATTTTATTTTAAAGCCTGATACGAAATTCGGAGATCGAAATCTAAGAGTTTCATGCCCAAGAACTATCAGCGAGTCCAGGCATAAGTAGTACTAGGGCAACTAGGATCACTAGGGCAACTCGCTGCAAAGGTGGAGCAAGAACCGTCATTATCCTTAATATTTTCTCATAATGTAAAACGCAGCTCCTAGGAGATGTATTACTGTTTTACATTATTAGGAGAGGTCACTACCCAGACCGGTTTCGACCTTTATTGAGGTCTCATCAGTGAATAGGTAGACCTGGAATACCAAGGTTTAAGTGAACCGAACTTACATATAGTAAGTTCGGTTCACTTAAACCGAACGAACCCGCACTAACGAATTGCCAGAGCGGTGTACTCATATATTATTATTACTACGATTAAGAGCCAATATATGAGTACACCGCTCTGGCAATTCGTTAGTGGAGAGGTATATGTAAGTTCGGTTCACTTAAACCTTGGTATTCCAGGTCTACCTATTCACTGATGAGACCTCAATAAAGGTTGAAACCGGTCTGGGTAGTGACCTCTCCTCATAATGTAAAACAGTAATACATCTTATAGGAGCTGCGTTTTACATTATGAGAAAATATTAAGGATAATGATGGAACTTGCTCCACCTTTGCAACGAGTTGCCCTAGTGCTGTACTACCCAGGTGATCACTTACGCCTGGACTCGCCGATAGTTCTTTGGCATAAAACTCTTAGATTTCGATCTCCGAGTTTCGTATCCGGCTTTAAAATAAAATAATGAGGGATTTATTATCCCCTTAACTTAATTTATGCCGCCGGAAAAATAACCTCTTGGCTCTTTAAGGGTTACTACAATTTTAGTAATAAGTACCGCGTAATACGAGGGTTATCTGTATTTAGAAATTTATGTACATTTAATCATACAAATACAATTCTATCTTTTTCAATTTAGCTACTTGAATACAAATTCTACCCTACGGTTCTTCTTTATGAACTTGTCAATAACATCTTCATAAAAAGTTGGCTAACTTAATTTTCCCAAGCAACACGCACACTTGTAAAGGGGCTGACTGAAGCTCAAGGGCTAGAGCTACTTTGACTGCGTATAACCAGTGTTTAAGCAACAAGGTGAGATGACGTGAAGGGAGCGGAAATGGCTATGCGCGCGCATGAAATCACAGTGCTGAAGCGAGGACCTGGATGCTCCCACAACCGAGCAAGCCAAGGTAGCTTGACTAGCGTCGGCCTTCGATACACAACGCCAAGCTCAGCTCAATTATTGCCGCCCAAGCTTAAAACGCGCAAGCTTCTGTCTACAAAAATAAAAGCCTAAATGGAATGCTTATAAATACATGCATTTATTAACAAATAAATATTACTTCTTTCTCAATTAATGAGCTTGCGCAGCAAGCATGGAGAATTAGCCACTGACTGGAATCGAATCTAGGTCTTTCCGATCAAAGGGCTTCGTCTATACCGACTGAGCTATGGAGGCTCTAATTGAAAGATGTTAAGGACGACTGTTATCGAAAGCGTGGAAAATGGCCGGCGAGATAACTTTGAATCGAGACAAAGAGATATCATGGCGTCTCTTTTAAATACTAGCGTTGTAATAAAATATATTAATTTTAACTTATCTCCATGAGGAATTGCATATAAAAGTAAGGAATTTGAGAGTAAAATTCAGATCTAAGCGCAATTCTGTTTTTATATTAATTATTTGAATATAATCAGAAATTTAAATATCAGTACATAAAGGTTGTGTTTGTTTACAAATCATATTTGCTTTAGTGAAAGTAATTACGGCAACTATGTATTGTAAAATAAATTTTACTTCATAGTTAAGCTATCCTTTCATTTCTACATTCCAACGGATGTAGGTTTTTCGACAATGTATTGAAATAATAATAATAATAATAATAATAATAACGATGCTTGACTAAGAATGTGGCTCCCGCTAACATAGAAGTGAAAACTATGACATCATTCTGGCCACGCATGCGTCGTATGCAAAACTTTTGAAATACTCATATTTGAAAATATTAATTTTAATTACATTTCAAAGTACAATCTATTAAAACTGCAAATCTCTATCTCTTTTTTGCAAACATTTAAAATATATATAATTTATTCTCCCTTTTAGAACTAAATGGAAGAGACAGACTGCGGTTGGACTGGAACTGTTGGCCGAAGCCGGAAATTACGCTGCAGTTCAGCGGATGTTACAATCCTCACCTTACTGGCTGAGCCAATATGCTTCCAACGTCCCAATCAATTCGCTCACTGGCTTAGACATGTATTATCGACAGGCTGCAGCAGCTCTACAGAAACCAATGGCATACCGGATGTATCCGACGTCCCTCGCTCCTCCCGTCAACAGCTTCTCATCGTCTGTTGTGCATTCACTGTCAGCTTCCAGTTTAACGTCTTCTTCTACCTCTCTGAGTTCCTTGTCATCCTCCACATCGGCCATGCCTACCTATTTTCCAAGGGAACACCCTTGCTGAGAGGAAGCTACAAGGATCGGACACACAATGGTGGAGTACCTTCATTGATACAAACTGTTTCACCCAGTGAAGATCTTGGTGGACACACATTGGACAGTTGTGTGTGTGTTTCTTCAATATTTATCATCGCTAGAAGAGAGTGTTGTATATAGAAACGGTCCCTCCCTCCCATCCTTTCCATTGTTCTGTTACCATGACAATGAGTCGTGTTTGGACATGTGCTAGATGCCATTTTTTTCTCTCTCTAAATAACGTGCGGGACACGACTGTTAGACCCCTAAATGATTGTCACCTGTGTATACCCCCCATACCTACCCCACCAATTCCACGTGGTTGCAGTTTTAAGTACTTACCATCGCCATTTGTAGAACCCATTCATACCCATCTCCTGCAAGTTGTTTTTCTTTATTTATTAAGCTGTTCCTGTAGCACTCCACTTTGATGTTTCGCGTCAATTTTTCTCAAGTGGGTGCAAAACGAGAGAACAGCAAACTCAGTAAGATGTAAATGAGAAAGTAATAAAATGTATTTCACACAATAACTTTGTCAAGACAAATCATTTCTGTATGTGTCATCAGAGTCGATTTTTGCTTTTAGGATGCCACGTTAGAAAATAAATGAATTAACTTTAGTTTTGAAGATTGCTAATTACATGAAAAAATACATGTTAATATTTATTATTACTATTTGAATAGAATGATCCATTTATGTTTTAAAATAAAGTTATAAAAAGAAAAAGATAGGTTTTCTAATTTCTAGCTTTGAAATATTTAATTTGGAATTTAATAATATAATTCGATATTCGAAATAAAAGACCTGAAGTAGCACTTGGTTTATTTACTTGCTTATAACGCCAGTTAAAATCTTTTAGGATGCCAAGCAAATGTATTTGTATATCTATCTATCTATGATAATCTCAACATTGAAAATTCAAGTCAGATAAGAATACATCGTATTTTTGTTATTTTCTAGTTACACTAAAAAAATAATATAGTGGATTATTTATAGGATAATTTCTATCATTTTCTTATGGCAAACAACCAGAACGAGAAATAATACAACTAATGTTTTTTTTTTCTCCTTCCAATGTTATCATCTCATTAACACAGTCTGGATCATCGAAGGCATACAAACGTTAATTGCACTAATTAATAGAGGTTTTTTTTTTGTTTTTTTTTAATATTTTTATGTGGTTCCCACCCACAAAAGGTTTGTTTAAACCTATACTACATTTGTACTGTGCGTGGACTATGGTGGTCCCTAGAATTAATTATCTTGCAACTCCAAAAAAACTATTAACGAAACATACGCTGAATTAAAATACCGTGATGCATATTTTTTTATGAATTGTCGACTTTTAGCACAATTTGAACTTTTAAAACACTTCTGCTTCAATTGCTTTATCAGTTTAATAAAATATTTTAAGAATCCTTTCTAAGGATGCTAATAAATGCATTTATTTTATGAGGAAGGTTTTTTTTAGTTCATCATTTACACTCAACATATACAAAATTATTAACACACCCACATGTATTCGTAATATGTCAAATATAAAAAGTTTAGTTTTTGTTTCTTTTGAATATTTCTCTTCATCCGCGCACTTTTTTTTTATTTCTTTTATTACTTATTGCTTTGTTAATGTCGGAGGATTCTGTTCGTTCTGTTGATAGCACTATTCACCAACAGTGCAATCAGTAAGCGGTGTGTGGACATGTTTTATCAGTCGAACGTACAAGACACAATAAACACCGCTAACTGGGAAGATGCGTGTGCATTCTTTAACTACATAACACGCAGGATGACGATTAAAGCTTGTTATGATCTGCTGTATTATTCGTATATGCAAATTGCCTTTATTTTTATTTATTTATTGGATTTCCGCTCCTATTAGATGAATACTAAAAGTCAGTGTGTGCATATTCAACCAAAAAGGACACGAAATGTTTCGTGTGTATATGCGTCAATGTGTGTTTTGTCAACGACTTGGATTGCACTTAAAATTCTGGAAAAAAAAAAACAACTAAAGTAATTTTTTTTTTCGAACTATTATTTGTTATTTAATTATAATTAAAGACCAAATATGATTGTGAAAGAGTTTGTCATTATTCTTAAATCTAGATATTTATATCCAAATTAGAATGTAAAAGCTATTGTTATTATAATAACTGAAACAGAAACACATTCTCTCCCTCTCTCTCTCTCTCTCTCTCTCTCACACACACACACACACATACTATGTGGATTGACACTATTAACTTTTCTTTAAACCAGCAATTTCTTTTTTTTTTCCTATTAAAGTAACACTTGACACCGTTTGACCTTAGTTTAATTGTCTGCGCTGAAAAAAAAGTCGATAGCTCATCAATAAAATGTCTACACGAAGGCCTTTGAAAGTCTGAGAATGAGTTTTTAGCTATCGAAATTACTTCTTGTCCACAGCGAAGTTGTCACCTTCAAAATACTTCCCTTTGGGCCTCATTTTTTTTTTTTTTTTTAGTGAATAGATAGAGAGTGGATCATGAGACAATTTTGAAGACTATTTTTTGCAACGTTTTGAAGGCCGTCGGATATGTTTTGTCTTCTTCTTAAACCTACTCTCTCAAGGTAAGTGGCCTTAGTGCCTCCAGTTTTTAAGATCCAACCTTCGAGCTTCTAAAAATGTGTTTCTTTTATCATCTTGATTCTTTCTTTTGTGTTTTTTGTAATAGTTTCTTTTTAATTTTTCGATAAATATAGCATCGATTTTTTCCTTGTTGTACCTAAATGTCTTATAATATTTGTAAATCTTGTATGTTTATATATTTTTATACCCCCCCACCCAACATACTTCATTAACTCCAAGAGCTATAGAATTTCGTCCTTAGTTAGCATCCATGGCCTATGTGAGATTTGAACCCACGACTTACTGGGGGGTGGTGGAGCGGGTATGTTACCTCCCTCTGCAACCAGTTCAGCTAATATGAAAAAAAAAAAAAAAAAAAATCAAAATGCAGTTTATTTCCTGGCTTTTGTCTCAGAATTTTATTGAAAAGCAAAGGTCTACAAAAAAAAAAAAGTAGGTTTACTATACTCAGGTCCAATGTAAAGCCGTCTTTTTTGTGGACTTTCTGTTTTTCTATTATTTCTGCTTCCTGCTTGTTCAAGTTACGTTTTTCACACGTTGCGTACACATAGCGAAGCCTAAATCTTTTTAAGCATATTGTGGTGGTTTTCCCCTTTCAGTTGTTTCCGAACCTAGGTGAATTTGTAGGCATTGCCCACAAAGTGTTCTTGGTGAGATTTATTACGGGTAAGTTCACCATTGTCCCCCCCCCATTTTATCCGTGCTCGGACGTATTCCTGACTGTAGTCCAGTGTGTTCATGGGACCGGTTTGCCTGTTCTGGGGGACGAAAAACCCGAGTTTCCAGGTGAAAAAAAACAACCCCTACCTCCGTATGAGACCGGCTAACTCACATTTCGCTGAAAGAGACCAGATAAAGGTTTCCTCACATCACCTACGGGAATCGGACCCAGGTCTTTCTGACCAAAGGGCTTCGTCTATACTGACCGAGGCTCTAAGAATATTGTGACAACTTCTATATGAAACATTCAACGGTGGTAATAGTTCATGGATGCCATATTTTTCATAAATAAGTACCATCTCTTCCAAACTTCAACACATGGGCTGTGGCTTCAAGAAGTGGAAAGTCCTTTTAAACTGATATTTAAAAAAAAAAAAGCAGAAAATGATTTTAATGTCAAATAGAGAATTATGGATAAGTGTAAAGATTTTATTAAGCTACCAATACCGAGCGGTTGATTTTATTTAGTATTAATGCCTTTGATGCGATTGTATTTTTTTTATTTTATTTATTTTTTTTAATATGTTCCGCTCATATACAAGAGATTGGCTGGTCAACCTATAGTACGTTAGCACCGTATATGGGTGATGGGTTGCGAAAGGAGAAACTTGTTTATATTTGATTTAAACGCCTGCATATTGTATTCCTTGGGAAATATGTCAGGGGGAAGACTGTTCCACAGTACTGCAGTAGCAGGGATGAATGAGGAGGAAAAGAAACTTGTTCTGTGGGTTTCGAGGTGTACTGTAAAAGGATGTTGGGCGGCAGCTGTAGGTGTTCCAATGGGTTTAGTACAGGGTGGGGGAATTATTGATGCTGTTTCAGATGAACATTTCCCTTGAAAGTATTTATAGAATATACAGATTGCAGAGACCAAGCGTCTATGTGAAAGAGGGGGAGGGCGAGTTGGTAAGGGATGGGTCATTTATTAGTCTAATTGCTCTCCTCTATATTGAGTCAAGCATTTTGAGGGTACTTTTTGGAGCCCCACTCCAGATGAGCGAACAGTATTCGAGAGCTGGGCGGATTTGTGACTTGTATAGTGTTAACAGCTGTTTAGGGGTGAAGTAACGTATTGAGCGAAAGAGAAAACCTAGTTTTTTGGAAGTTGAGGATGCAATGGTTGTGACGTGTTTATGCCAGGATAGGCTTGATGTCAAGTGATTCCGAGAAGAGAAATTTCGTCTTGTCTGTGAATTTGAGTGTCATCGAAAACAATGCTGGGGGAAAATGGTTTTTTTTTTGTGAGAAATAAGACAGAACTGGGTTTTACTAGCGTTGAAGTTGACAAGGTTGTCTGAGCCCCATCGGAGGATGGCTTGGAGGTCGGAATTAAAGGCAGTGGTGGTTGATGTTCTGTGAGTTGATGTGAGTTGTGTAGGGTAGGGTTTGTCAAATGAAAGGGAGGAATGTAATATGCTGTCATCTGCAAAACTGTGTATTGGGTTAGAGGTCAACTGAAGTAGGTCACTGATATATAGAAGGAAGAAGGTCGATGAGAGAACTGAGCCTTGCGGGACCCCGGCATTAGTTGGATGGTGAGAGGATAGGGAGCCGTCTACCATCACAACATAGTGTGCGTCCAGACAGGAAGCTGGCAATCCATCTGCAGATGGGAGTTCGCTTAGTAAGCCTTTGTGCCAGCCTCTGTCAAAGGCTTTGGAGATATCGAGTGCAACTACTTGGGATTCGCCAAATTTTTCCATAGCGTTTGTCCAGTGATGGGTGATGTATGACAGTAGATCTCCTGTTGAGCGGCTTTGACGGAATCCATACTGGTGGTCGCTTAATAGCTGGGTACTTTCAAAGTAGATTAAGAGTTGGGAGTTGATAATTTTCTCCATTACTTGATTTGTCACCCTTTTTAGGAATGGGCCACTTTGAATATAGGCCACTTTCCAGGTTTTGGGATATATATACCAGTGGAGTAAGAGAGTGTGTGCAGGTGGCAGGAAGGTCTGTGCCCTGAAATTATCCTGAAGGTCTGCACAGACCTTCAGGATAATTGGAGGAATTCCGTCTTGGTCAGGAGACTTTTTAGTGTCGAATTTAGACAGCAGGTTTGTGATGTCTTTTTTGGCAAAAGGATACAGGGAGCATTATATGTTGGGCAGTTGGAATGACTGGAGGGCATTTGCCATTGTCAGTTATGTGTGCATTGGAGACAAAGTGTGATACCAGGAGGTTAGCTTTTTCTATGGGTGATGTTGCAATTGAGCCATCTGGGTATGATAGAGGTAGGAATAGTGTAGGGCAAAAGTCACAGCCAATTGCCTTGGCAAGAGACCAAAAGGCAGGGCTGCAGTTTGGACAGGCTGCAAGCTTTCTGCTTTTGGCCCGTTCAAATTCTGTTTTAGAAGTATTGATAATTTTCTTGCATTTGTAACGGGCTTCAGTATAGGTATTGAATGAGGATGGGGTTCTTGATTTGAGCCAGTTGTGGTATGCCTGATTATTCAATGTGGTCAATTTATTGTCTATTTAATTGGAGAATAAATGATGAACTGTGGAATACGAATCCAATTTTTTCCACCTGTAATAAAACCACGACTTCTAGACTTATTTATTAGCATTGTAGTCACAAAAATTTAATAATGCAAGCGTAGGTCACAAAAATGTTTGAAGATTCAAATATCATCGTTACGATAAAAATACTTTATATAATAGCCGTTATCAATATTTTCAGCTGTGGTATTCCGGTGTATGGCATACACAACTATGCTGTGCCATTATAGGCTATGAGACCAGGTAATGCCAATTGTCACCATTACACGGCATAACCTTATCAAGGGATAAGGTGCCGGTCACTAGAACAGTATTCTGAAGGAGAAAACTTTCAATGCAGACATCATTAAACAGCAACGCAATTATAAACAAAGTGCGATCCTCCTTTATGCGATTTGGCTTTCGTTGATAAGAACCAATCTGTATTATCTACTAAAATACAATCGTGATTAAGATTGAGACCGTAGTCTTCATTTGAACGTTATTTTAGTTTTATGAACACTTTCTACACAGTTGGAGAGATAGTTCTTAGTTTTACCTACAGTTTCGCAGTGACATATTTCTCCCTGCAAAAGAATGATGCTGCCATCTACTGGCCACACACACACACAAAACCATATAATTGCATTGGTAACTGAATACCGCTGCTTTATCTCAAAGTCTGATACTGGCTTACACCAGAATGACATCGGAATTCAGGTCATACAATCCACGGAAATTTTTATTTTCTTTCAGTTTTAATTCAGAACTCGTCCAGAAGGAAGACAGCCACTCATGCACCATCCAAAGCCTATCTTAATAAAATACGCTACTCTATGCAGGCTGAACATTGAAGGTTATCAGTTAGATACGTCTGGTTCACCGGTAGTAATTATGAATGGTGGCATTTGTGGAATAATGTAGTCTCCAATTTAAATGAAACTATCAAACATAGACATCCATCCATTGATTTTATCAGTAGATATCAATCTATATTCAATAGTTTCTGGCTAAAAGTATTTTAAGAGATAGTTGTAATCATAGAGAATATTTTAAGTCCCACTAATTAAATATATTTGACGAGTGATAGGGAACGGAAAAATTTACGTTATCTGAGAAGAGAGAGAGGATTTGTTAAAAGGCTTTTTTGAAAAATGTTAAATTATCATAAATTTGCAATCTTTGAGGACAGGCATTACTCTCCTTATAGTGCAGTATCCTAAACCTTAAAAGTTATGCAGCATTAAAAAAAGTGTGTTTCCGCAGTACGACAGAGAAATAATTTTTAAATTCCTTTTCATATCTTCTCTTTCAGATAAAAGCTATTTTACCGTTTGGAATTACAACCCCGTTAAATATACCTCTTCGTCCTTCTCTCTCTTGATACCATATGCCGGTCTAGATTTAAATTGACGGTCCATAAATCTAAAAGCTTTAAAAGCATTTTCCAAAAGACTGTAGCGGCACATGTTGCATCTGAGTATGCATTATGATAAAAAATTAAAAATGGGAATTACACTGGCATGTGCACTACCGATTTTTTAACAGAAAACAAGTAATATTTTATTTTTGCTTTTTTTTAGTTTTCGGCTCTTTGAAGAATGTTTGACTTTATGTACAGGAGACAAACACTAAGAATGAACGGTGAAAGATGTATTCCCATGAGTGAATAAGTACAAATAGATATGGAAATAGGTAAACATAGATGGTGGATGATGCACTAAACCACAGCGTATGTGGCAACAAAAAGAGGTTTTTATTTGGACTTCTTAAATTATGAAAGAGGTGGTTCTTATCTTCGTTTTCGTAAGAATACAAAAAAAAAAAAAATGCGACTGATTCTTAATGCGAATTCCTCCCCCCCTCTCCTTTAAGGCGCGGGGGATACGTCTCTCTTTGCGAACCACTGAATGTAGAAAGGCAAAAGAGAAAAAAATTGTAAAAATGGCACATTTATTTTTTGTTAAGGGATGTTTTGAAAGAGTTTGGTAATAAAAAGTCTAAGTTTGAGTACGATAATATTCTGTAAACAGGTTTCTCGTATATAATGACTGATTTTTGACATGTTTTTCACTTTGTGGAAAGGTTGATAAGCTTTTTGCTAATAAACTGACGTTAGTTTTATAAGCAAAAATTTCTGCTTAGCAACAAAACACAAAATATACATCTTGCTGAAAAGAGATCGCATTCACGATATCTTATAAATGATCTAACATTTATAAGATATAGTGAATGCGATATCTTATAAATGTTAACATTTATAAGATATTAACATTTCAGCGACCACTTCTAAACTTTCAATGAGCCTTTATTCATTACAGTTATTCAAAAGTGGTTTGCGTTTGACTCTAATTATAGTCAGTACTGTATTATGATTATAGAGAATGTGGTAGATCTTTATAAGATCATTTGACATTACAGATCACTCATTATAAGCAGTAATCTGAAAATTTTCTCCTAGAAATTACAATTGTTCAATCCTTTAAACACGCACAAACCTGCCGCAGAACGCATACATTTAACAGCCATAATATACAGGGCCTCAACTCGTATACAAAATGGATATCTGAGTATTCTTCATTTGAAAAGGTAACCAGTATATTCACTGTTATTTTGAACGATGATGTAACAAGCTAATACGATTTTTCAGTACACTGTATGTTCGATGAAAGTACTGCTGATGCTTAGGTTTGCCTAAGAACATATTGTTTACTCCTACTACATTTTCAAATACTTATGAGGAATAAGTAATTATAGTCAGTAACTATGGAGAATCAGAATTCATGTGGCACTTCTGGTGGATATAAAATAAACAATAGCTTGATACACCAATAGAAATAACTGAGTGAAGCATATTACGTTAGCATCGAGCTTGATCAAAATTCACTATCAGGGATTCACTAAAAAAAATCTGAAATTATCTCGTTGTCGCAGCATAATTATAACACCCGTCATATCACCTCTGATATTAAATTAAAGTGTGCAAATTCTCAAATATATACACGAATTTCTCAAGTATAATTTTTTTTTCTCGCCATTATTTCAATGATAATTATATTAAAAATTAAAAGGTGTATTAATAATTTTTTTTAAAAAAAGAAGTACAATTAAAAATTTACAAGATTAAAGCTTTTTTTAAATATTTTTATTTTTATTTAAATATATATTAGAATTATAAATGAATAATTTACACATTCTAATATATAATCTTATAATTAGTCTTATTAGTCCATAACATTCCATTCGTATTTTATTCACAACATTATGTTGGTTGCTAAATCTTTGAAAATTACTCAACCATCATAACAGTTTCGCCCTTGGAAATAAATGCGTCCCATATAACGCATCGGGCAATATTCATCGTATTTAACAAAAGGTGAAAATAGCTCCTATTGTTAGTTTATTATAAAAGAAAGAAAGAAAAAAGATAAATCAAATTTCTTTGAACACGTAATAAGTAAAAGCGACCACATTTCTTTATAATGAGTGAAAAGATTTGTTCAAAGGAACGTTCTATTCAATGCACTGCCGTCTGTTAAATGATGTCTCATTATCCCGAATTAGGACAGTGAATAACTTCAACCGGCGACACTTGGAAGATTGTTTTTTTTATTTTATTTTTCTATTTGATTATGTCGCTTGATTTTTGTTAATACAAGGCTTTGGTTGATATTAACGCTACTTGTATCACGCACGACAAGAAAAAAAAAATAATAAAAAGGTAAGCGTGCTACATGGTGCTCGAGCTGTAATTGACAAATCATGCGCAAATAACACAATTAGGGCAACAGACCAGTTCGAATAAGTTAATGTCGTAGTTGTGCCAATCTAATCATTCGTTTTATAATTTATTTCTTTTGTTTTTAATGATAGAGGAATTTTAAATTGCTTTCTTATATTAAGTGCAATATTAACGCAACCAAAAGATGGAGCAGTGAGTCATAAATTGTTCCAGAAGCAAAAAAAAGAACATAAAATAACAGAACACATTTATAGAATGAGTATAACGTTCGAAGAATGTTTACTGACAGCATGAACAAGTAATGTTGGAATTGAAAGGAGATAGAGAAGGTGCAATAAGGCCCTTTCACAATTGTGAATACAATATTTATTTAATTTATATTATTATAAAAATTAAATAAATTATTAATAAAAATATTATATTTAATTGAATTTATATTATCACTGTTATTCTATAATAGTTAATTCTAAAGTAATTAAAAATGAAAAAAAAAAACACTTAGTTTCAGAATGAAGTATTTTACGTCATGAATTTTTCTTTCTTTTTTTTTAAACTTTTTTATATGCATCCTTCCCTCGAAACGTTGTGAACCTGTCGTAAATGAATACTAACCTAATTGTGTATGTTTTACTAGCCAGTTTGCTTGTCGTGTGGGATGAAAAAACCCGAGTTTCTGGAAGGAAAAATCCTTTCATTGCCGTATGCGACCGGCTACCTTCAATCGACGACAGATCGAAACCGACTGAGCTACGGAGGCTCTACACAGGAACTTGATAATATACAAGGAGTGATCAAAATATTATTTATCCCCCCCCCGCCTCCCCCAATGGAATTTTCGTGCTCTGTCCGGCGTTACTAGAAACGCTTGTGGAAGTACTGTGTTTTGAACACAGCAAACATAATGGACCTTTTATTTATTTATTTATTTTTTATTTTCGAGATAATGTCATGGAATTTTCTTCCCTTCAATGCCAGTTTGAGATTTGGAAAAAGCAAAAAGTTCTAAAGTCGTACGATGTTAAATATGACAGTAGTGTTTCAAAACAGCAGTCTTACTCTTTTTTTTTTTTTTTTTTTTGGCCAGATATTTTTGCATAATATGTAATATTTATCTGTTTTTGGTGTCTTTTATATAACAAAAAGTGCACTACATCACGCTGTGAGTAAAGAAGACGGAAAAAATTACGAATTTTGCGAACATTATGCTTCTTGTGTGATTAGTTTGCATTAGTACAGATGTTTTTACTTAGCAATGAATTTTTCCTGAAGGTAAAACATAAATTATTCGTTTCCGTGACAGCTTATAGTTATTTATTCGTATCTCTCCCCCCCCCCCCCCCCCCAAAAAAAAAAAATCTCAAAAAAAAAAAAAGCCTTCCGAAAACCTAAAATCATTTGCTAAAGTTAATATTTTTATGTACAATTACAATTGCATCCAAGGAGGCAAATTCTCCATTTTGAGTACTGCGTAATCTTGAATTGCACGATTGAGGACATTAATGTTTGATTTATTGAGATAAATCCCGATGGACACGAAATATGAGTACCGGTACTTCAAAACTTCAGTCGTAGTGCATGTTTTAGGGTCGATGTTGTTTACTACTAAGAGCTCTGAAAATTACAAGGTAAATATGGGATGCGATGAAAATGACAAGGCAGACGAGCATTAGAAATGTTTGATTCACAAAATATCTCGCGTGGTAATGAAAATTTTTTTCCCATTCATTTTGAACTTGGCTCATCTCTGTCTAAGCAGCAAGTTTTTGAATTTAGATTATTTTTTATTTTAAATATATTGATTACTTTAAAAGGTACCTTCGCGTTTTCTCTTCCCAGTCCCCCACAACGCTTATCTTTTTATAAAAATAACCTCAAGTCCATTTAGAAGCAAATATCAAAGATGTAGATGCAAATCTTGACGAATAAGAAGTTTGCTATTTTAAGTTTGGTGTTAATAATTTTCCAATTTTCTGTTTACTTGTCAATAGTTAAAATCCCTAATTCAAAAAGAGTGCTTCCCTTTGCCCTTCCCCCCTCTCCTCCCCGATCTTATCTAAATTTCTATCTTCAACAATCTTTGTATGCATTCCTTGAAGATGTATCTTTTGAGGTTGAAAGTTTAAGTCTTTTTTTTTTTCTTTATTGTTCGCGTTAATTTTCAGAAATTAAATTCAATTTCAGAAATCCATTGTACAGTCGGTGCTTCTTCTTAATGAGTCTTATTTTTAACCGTCCTCAACTAACCATGGTAAAATAAGGCTCCATATGTTCATTAACGTTTTATGTTTAGGATCAGTATAAAAATGCAATAACAAGTTTTATAATAGGTAGCTCGTGTATGTAGACACTACATGGTAACAGGTACTGATATGATAGAATCCAAAATGAAACAGACTACAAACTTAAAGGGCGCCACCTAGCGGAAACAACTGGAGGCGCTTAGTCATCCGACTTAAGCGATACGGAGAGCTTTCCACATATGATGAATTATTATTATTATTATATCATCCATGTTTGTTTGAGACTCTGGCAGTTCTTCAAGGTGGAAATACGTCCACCTCCCTCCCCCTTTTTTTTTTTTTCATTGCTTTCTGTTTTTGGTGAAGGAAGGTGGCAACAACAACAACAAATTCCGTGCGAGGGTGCCTAGCATGGTCTGCAAGGTTTGAACTGTGCAAACTGGGAGTAATCATTATGTTCAACAATTCCTACGTTATCATATTTATCTATTAGGGATCTAATAAATAAATTTGCAACTGCAGAGCACTTGAAACTTGATTCTCAGGACAGCGGGAAAGAGAACAATTTTCTATGCAGTCTAAAGATAAGAATGAATTTTTAATTTTGTTTAGATTATTTGAGATTTTAATTTTTTTATTTTTAAAATATTTTCGATTATTTTATTTTGAGAGGTTTTTTTTTTTTTTTTTTTTTTTTTTAAACAACTTAACCACTTTTCAGAGTTTACTTGAATACAGGGGCTGCTCGTGCATAGGTACTGCGGAACTGCAGCACCCCCAATTTTTCTCGATATATAAATATATTTATAAATTTATTTATATTTGCTTGTAATATTTAATTTCATCATCAACAGTCCTATACACTTCTCTTATTTTGTATAAAAATAATAATAAAAATCCATCTTGTAGCACTTAGGAGGGAGAAGGACGCTAGCGGCACTGTGTTTACCATATGTCATAGTGCTAGAATTTGCTACGCGCGCAAGTATATGCACGTCATAGTGAGATACGAGCTATTAGCGTAATGTGACACTGACCGTCTCGCAGTTCCACTGTTGTTTATATGTAGTTTGCGCCAGTAGCAGAGTGTTCGTAGTGCGTATCGTGTTAACTCCGTCTCTTTAAATATTTGGACATTGCAATTAAAGACATAACATTAGTTATAATTTTTCTTTTAGAACATTATTGGTGTTATGATAATGGATTTTATTTTTAAGTAATTTTGAATTATACTAAACTTTATCGATAATAAACAATATGTTTTCATGTTTAATTTTTCATTAAAATTTTTACCATAATTTTGATATTTTATCCAAACACGTATACACTATATTTACAGTGTGTATGTATATTTCGAAAGTTGCAGCACCCCCCCCCCCCCCCACGATTTCAACCCACGAGCCGCCACTGTTTGAATAAATGGAATGTTTGTGGACTTCCTATATTTCGAATCATAGATAGAAAGTGTCGTACATGTGATTGGATTCAGCAACAACTTGTTTCGGACTATTTTATGATGAAAAAGCGACTAAATCCTGAAATGTTTTCTGTCAAAATTGTTATTTTACTTGATTTCACTGCAATTAGAGTATAAAATTTGAGCTTCTAAGGACTTTAAGGACCCCTTGAACACTTTAATCATTCTCCCTCCCTCAATCCATTCCTAGTACTTTCCTGTTCCGATAAAGCAGTAAAAACAAAACAGAATTCTTCCGGATGATAAACAAGTAGAATCGACAATTATTAATATTTAATAGTATTGTCAAATGCGATTGTAGACAGTCAAGACACTTTTTAAACTTATAAACAGGCGGACATGGATGTAATATTTATAAATATCCCTGCAGTGCACATCTCTGGAGCTTCAGACACGTTTACTGAAGCATTTAAATGGCTATTTTGTGCTGGTAGTCCACACAGTCAGAGTTGATAAGTATTTTATGAACCAGTGATCAAATTATAATATGATCAATACTAGCCAGCAAGCAGAATATGATTGTAGCTAGTCATAAAGTGGTACGTTTTGTAATAGCATTCTTCTGTA
Organism: Typopeltis vanoorti; assembly: GCF_054136105.1. Taxonomy (NCBI): domain Eukaryota; kingdom Metazoa; phylum Arthropoda; class Arachnida; order Uropygi; family Thelyphonidae; genus Typopeltis; species Typopeltis vanoorti. The sequence continues at coordinate 64,347,741 of NC_143556.1, forward strand.
ATGACACCATTACTATGTTTAGATCGTTATGTCCATTACTGCATTCGGAATGTTACTGAAATTATCTGTTTTGGATCCTTGCAAAACTTCTCATTCCAATTATTTTTTTTTTTTTTCAATCGCTATATAAAAGACAAAAATGTGTTCAAAATTATATACATGTATTACAATAACTTTATTCTGGCTGAAGGAAATTTAGTACGCTAGTATCTGATAATAATAGCATAGCCATAAGCCAGAACTGTATTGTACGTTTTTCATAAATACCAATTTCGCAGTCAATTTTTGGCCACAGCTGCTAGAAAGCAGTCTGTGGCCCAAACATTATTAAATGGCTCATTAGTATGTTTACATATTAGATAAAGAGTTCTTTAATATATCAAATATAATGGCCGTTTTAAAAACTGGGAACCACTCTCTTGTTATGGGCTATCGAATCTGCCTTATTCAGCATCTATCTGAAACTTCTAGGAAGCTTGCTATGCTATAGGTATAGGCCGATTTATGCACCGAGAGTTACCATCGAAAAAGTGGCTTGTTAAATGCCTAAAGATAACCACTGTTTCAGTGGCTCTTTAAACAGCTTATGAACACGATTTAGAGAGAGATTATGATTCTAAAATTCCTAGGGATCGACCCTTCTCTCAAGATTGATAATCTTGTAAATAATATGACTTGAAATAGATTGACTCAGGTATATTCTTGTGGAAAGATTTTCCACCATAAGATGTGTCACTACATTGCTTTTCCATCTCAACATCTATGACATACTCCACACCACCTATAAATTTATACATGAAGATGACGTTGAAATTGCGACTCACAGCACCGCCTTTAGAGTTTCCGAGGACAAAGGATGACATTTCTCTGGACGATAAGAATAACACTAACTTACTGGCTTCTAAGGCTTTTTTTCAACCTATGGAGTAAAATTACTGAAAAATGGTGATTTGCTCATAAATGAATGCATATCCCATACAGTTAGGCGGAGAATTAAATCTAGACGGCATGCCTGGATGTAGAACTGCTGTTCAAATATCACATGCGGGTTTTCATATTAAAATAAAACTATGGTCCTATGACCACAGTTACACCTCTTAGACAAGCAATGTGGGCTATTTTTCCATGATTAAACACCTACGATATCTCACCTTTTTTTAAGAAACCAGTCAAGTCTGCTGTTTTCAAAATCGTAGCTCAAGCCAGACGGATGCCCACAATAAACGCTTTATCGTCTCCGAAGATCCTTTGTGTTTCCCCATTGTGATCAACACTATTGACGATTACTGACCAGCAATATTCTTAATAGTTGCCTGGAACACATGCCCTAGTATTTTACATATGCTCTGCTTCAATGACGTTTACGTATATCTGTATGTACACCACTTGATAACAAATAGTCCACAGGCATGTACGGTACTTTATTTCTTTTGAAAATTTTAGAAAATTGTTTATAAATAAATTTATTTATTTAATTATAAATAATAATTATAATTAATAATTCTTCAAGTTCTTAAAATAACTGAGAGATGGACTGAGTCCTTGACTCTTTATCCCGTCACCTGAATGAAGAAATTCTGTGTGGATAGGGTGTTATTGAGCTAAAAGCTCTAGTCATAGCTGAGTAACGGCAATAGCCGAGTCTCAGTTAAAACTTCATTGGCTACAGCATTGCGATTCGTTACCCTGGCAGTCCTAAAAAGGACTCTCGTATCTATAAATAAATAAATAATAATTATAGTCCTTATAAAGACTGGCTTAAAGGGGCGAAGCAAGAATGCTTTTCATCTTCCCCGTTATCTGTAGAGGACAGTGTAGGGATAAGGTGTTATTGAGCTATTAAACTCTAATCATGGCAGGAGAGTAACAGCAATAGCCGAGCCTCAGTTAAAACTTCACTGGCTACCCCTGGAGGGTAATGGATAGCATTTGCCATCCATACCCTCCAGGGTTTTTACTCCTCGCTTATCGAGCTTCCATAAATATATATATAAAAATTATAAAATGCTTAAATTTGGTGTATGGTGTTACTCAATTCAATTGTATAACTAATTATCAAAATATATTAGCTGTTCAGAATTAAAATATATTTTAAAAGATTATTTTTTGATATATTAAAAGATACAAAGCATAATTATTCTGAATATTAAATAAAATTATTTTAAGCTTTAGTGTCTGCTTGATATATACTGCTACCTACCCGCCACCTAGTGTAATATTTATGCAGCATTTATGTTTGCTGATTTCAAATGCAATAACTGCTATATTGCGAAACATTTTGAGCCCAGTTTCCATGGCAACAGTTTAGAGTCAAACTATCGCAGGTTTTTGTATTATTTACTCTTTAGCTTGTTGCCTCTGAACAAATTCACGGACAATTATCTTGAAATCATTTCCAATGATGAAATTCTTCAGTTTATTTAGTTGATTACTGAAGTTATCCTTGCGTATCAATTAATGTTTTATATGTCGCAATGTAATTTGCCAATTTCGTACAAGAGCTGCATATACAATATAATTCGCTACGATTGTAAACGTCACCAATGAATGGATTAAAAAAAAAAAAAAGCGGAAGCCTCTTGCTGACCAAATTACAATGATTAAGAAAAAAAGGGAAAAAAATGGAATTCAGCTTACACGCATTTAGGATGATTAGCTTTATTTCTTACGTAAATATGCTACTTAAAGTCTATTTTGAATAAAAATGTTCTTAAGTAACTCATCTTTACGGATAAAATTGCAGGTCAATTGAAAAATGTGAGAGATCTTCAGAAGTGTACAGAAAATGGACGGCAAAAAATTATGACTTTGCGTTTTGAAGACAGGAATCTCATGCTTGAAATCATCTGTAATATCCTTGGGAAAGTGCCACAAGCAAGAGTTTTAGTCTTGCATGAAATCTCCTCCTACGCCAAAACAATATTACCTGAGCAGAGAGATAAGAGCGCAATTGGCATAATGCCAGACGTACAATCACTATTACTCATGACGTCACAGAACAATGTTCTTGGATAGCAGAAAATGTAAATAAATACAGGTTATAAATTAAATCTGAAAAAAAAACAAAAAACTTCTCAGTGTTAGTTTGTTACATGTCAGACAATTTGAAGAATGTAGTTGATGTTGCTTTTTTTTTCTTTTTTTTTTTTTTTGTACCTTTTCATATAAATAGCATATTGTTTCAGTGCAACTAACGACTTTAGAAAAAGTTGCGTGATTGGTTAGAAGGAAAAAAAGTCTGCAAATGATAGTCGAGATGTATATATTCATTTAGAATAGAACAAGTAAAAAAAGCCTCGATTTCTTTTTAATGATGACGTTAGGGTGGATTCCCCCCTGTTTTCACATCATCTCGCTGATAAATTAAAATAAAAATCGTGGGATCTCAATTGAATTAGTTATATGTAACATTGTGGGAAATTTCTTTTACATTTGCCTTGTTTTTGTCAAATAATTTTAGTATGATAAGCCAATGGTGTTTTGAACAATTTTCGTGATACTTTATTTATTTATTTTATTTTTTTTAAAAATAAGAAGGTTTATCCATTGCTCAGTTATACCTCACCAGTTCCATTCCCGTGCGAATGAAAAGACCACACACATTAACATTTTTTCCCCTTTTTTTTTTTTTTAATTTATTGCGGGCGTTATCAATGCTAGCTGATGTATTTTTATGGTTTGATTTATGATTAAACTACAGTTACTTTAGAATTACTAAATTGATTTTAAATCAAATATCTGACTTAATTCCGGAGAATAACTGCTCACGAACTTATTAAAAAATAAAAAAAAAATGTGTTAAGAACAATGTTAGATATCGAAACAGTCCAGGTGTTCGGATGGATTTTTTTTACGACAGTTTCACCCGTTAAAGGTTCTATATCTACAACCATTAGTACCGTGGGTGAATTAAAGGGAGCATTTCTCTAAAGAAAAACATGATAATTAAATACTTAAGACAGGATAGTGTGATAGAATCCTGCAATGGTGAAACTCAATCCCACCTAAATATAAATAATATATACTGTATATGCCACAGTATGAGTCGAATCCACAATCCACATCTCCTCAGACGCAATCTGAATTGACAACACCATCTTCTCTGTCTCCCTTCATTGTTCACATTGCTGTCCTTCGGTCGGACGCCGTATGAATACGAGGCTGGTCCGAAAAGTTCTCGTCCTAATAATAAAAAAATGAATTTATAATTTCAAAATTATTTTTATTTTTCAACATAATCTCCCTTAAGACTAATACATTTATTCCAGCGATGCTTCAGCGCCATTATCTAGTCGCTGTAGTGGTTCTCAGTAAAATACCCCTCTGCAGCTGCAATCACTTCTTGCTTCGAAGTAAAACGCTGACCAGCGAGGAAGAGTTTTCATTTTGGGACGAGATGGAAGTCAGAGGGAGCCAAATCTGGGGAATAGGGTGGATGTTCCAACATAACGTTCTTTTGAAATGCTATAGTCTCAGCAATTTCACGCACTTTGACTCGCCAGTCATCCAATATCACATTGTGCACTCGATCAATGATTTCTGGTGTTGTTACACTTTTTGGACGTCCTTCACGCGGATCACCTTCAAGGCTGGTACGGCCACGGTTAAACTTCGAAAACGAAAGAGAAGAGTGTGCATAAACTTTTAGGAATTTCGAATAAATTTCTTTTGGCGTTAAATCTTCTTTACAAAGAATTTTATAACCGCGCGATACTCAATTTTATCCATTTCAAGGGATGCAGACAAGATTTTTGCATCAGACAGCTGTATAAAACAAACTACGTGATAGAATGATTTGCAATTTCACATGGATGCTTATGACAGATGTACCGACTTAGAAAAAAAAAATCTTCCCGATACTGTTGCCATCTATGGTCGAGACCGAGAACTTTTCAGACCACTCTCGTCCCTCATAGGATTTTGGGAGTGGAGTCTTTAGAAGAAGAAAAAGAAGCGGTAAAGTCACAACTCTCTTTCCACAAAGAATTAGCAGGACAGTCACAAACACATTATCTAACCCTTTAATTATCTGACCTTTAATTCGCCCATAGTACTAATGTACTATAGAAGGCATACGACTTTTCATGGGTGGAATTGTCAGCAGTCACGCATATCATGTTTCCCAATTGAAGCGTTTTAACCTCTGAATATTTTAACACCAGAGTTAATTATTATGTATTTGCGTTTGTAAGTCCTTAATCTTGCTACAGTCAAAACTTTCTAGAAGCATTTTGTGTCTTACTATTTTCTTACACCGCAACATAATACCAAACCTTTCATTTTTGGAGATGTTATTATACTCTTAAATGCTTTTAAAATCTAAAATAAAAAGATATTTACAATATTACACCTGTACATTTTTCAATATGATTTCTTGAAATCGATATTCCTCACCCAGGATGGAAGTGAAATCTCCAAACAAAATGAATTTTATCGTATAACTAAACATTTAGTAGAACAAGAAACTTCACTGATGATTTGGCTTAATGGATAAATGACAAAACATTGCAATTGCTAATAATATAATAATAAATATTTAAATATAATCAATACACGTTATATTTATATATAAATCGTGTTTCTTATGCTTCCTTATCCTCTTTCAAGATTTAGGCTATAAGCCTGTTTCGAAATTTATTAGGATTATACTCATTATTTTCTTAAGCCTTCCTAATATCTTGATTTTCCTCGCTAGGTTTATATTAAATTATTTCCTTAAATGGTCTTCCACCCGTTGTATGAGTTTTCTTCAATTCTTCTCTTGTTTCTTTTTATTTTATCATCTATTACCTATTTTATTTTTATCATGGTAAACTCTTGGAACGTTAAAAGATTGGCCAAGAAAGAAACAATAACTACAGACGTTTTTTATAATTTAATATATAATCAATATCATATTATTATTATTTAAAAACGGAAAATCACATGGAGAAGATAAGCTAGGTTCAGAAGTATATAAATACGCAGGAACAAGATTCAAAGGAAGACTCTTATTATTTTTAAATAAAATTTACTCAACTGGTATCCCCCCAATAGAATGGAAAAAAGCAATTGTGATTCCTATCTTTAAGAAAGGTAATAGAGATGACCCTAAAAACTATAGAGGTATCAGTATACTAAATTCATGTTACAAAATATACAGCAGAATCTTAAATAACAAACTAATGAAATATTCCGAAAACTTTATTCTAGAGGTACAAAATGGATTTAGAAAAGGACGATCATGTATAGACCCAGCCTTCTGCCTAAAATTAATAATAGAGAAAAGAAGAGAATATAATTTAGAAACACATATTGCATTTATTGACTTTGAAAAAGCATTTGACAAAGTTAAAAGAAACATATTATTTAACATATTAAAAGAAAGACAAATACCAAATAATATCCTAAAAGCTGTCACAAGTATATATGAAAATAATCAAATACAAATAAGATTAAATCATGAGCTATCATATACAAGAGAGATAAACCAAGGGGTCCGACAGGGATGTCCACTCTCAGCAACTCTTTTTAATATCTACTTAAATGAAATAATAATAAAATCGAGTAAAAATTTACATCAAGGAATTAAACTTTCACCTACAGCTAACTTAAACACTCTCCTCTTTGCAGACGACCAAATAATAATTACAAATTCTGAAGATAACTTACAGAAAGCTATTTTAAATCTAAATGAGATATCCAAAGATTATGGTATGATAATATCAACGGAAAAATCAAAAACTATGGCCTTTAAAGGACAAGATCCAGCAAGAACTAAAATAGTATTAGATAACAAGATCTTAGAACAGGTGAATTCATTTAACTACCTAGGATGTATGATCACTTATGAAAATGAAAAAGATATAAACATAAAAATTGCAAAATATTTAAAAATAACAGGAGTAATTAACTCTATATTTAAACCAAACCTAGTTCAAAAACAAACCAGGCTAAAAGTATACAATACATTAGCCCTACCGTTCTTAATGTATGGAAGCGAAATCTGGACAATAAAACAAAAAGACAAACAAAGATTAACAACAGCAGAAATGAAGTTTATGAGAAAAACTGCAAAGTATACCCTATTTGATCACAAAAGAAACGAAGATATTATGAAAGAATTAAACCAAGAACCAGTAATTGAAAAAATTAAAAAATATAAACATAATTGGATGGAACACGTTCAAAGAATGAAAACAGAAAGATTACCAAAACAAGCCTTAAAGTACAAGCCATTAGGAAAAAGAAAACCAGGACGTCCTCTTAAACGATGACTTCTAAGGCCGGAACAGGCCATACTAGGCCTAAATCCTTGATACGTATGATGATGATGATTATTATTATTATTTAAGTGCATAAAGATTTTTGTCAATTTATTTTAAAAATTTATCCATTTTAATTGTTCAATAAATACTAACCATTATTATTAAACATGCACGATTATTTCTTATACAATACTATAAATTACTTAATTTTCCGTCTTTCAGTTGCATTTATTAAGATTAAGAAATTACTCTGGAGTCGACGTCAAAAGACTACTTCTAGAGATCAAGGTTACTTGAAAACACAACGAAAATTATATCTTTAGCTTTTAACTGTCATTCCAGGATTTATCACAAGCCACTTGTGGCTTGAACTACAAGGAAAATAGTAGAAACGTGTCTTGAAGATTTCTTCAGATCGTTCATTAAAGAAGAAGGAAATATTACGAAGAAAAAACCTGTTAAAAGTGGCGTACGTGATAAGTTAATAAATGGGCATATTAAGTCGAACAAGCAATGCGTTAAACAGAAAGCAAAGGTCACATCAAGATTTAAACACGTCATAGAGTCGCCTAAGATAATTATCAATGTGATTGTGAGACAGGAAGGTAGCTCCAAGTAATCAGGTGAGCATGTGTTGGTACGACTGGCGTTTTCAAATTTATAGTCGGATATAAAAAGAATAAATGAGTGTCCATGTTTTCTCTAAGATAACATTATAGATTCTGCACTTACTTATAGTCAATGTAAATAAATTGGGCAATCATTTCTTTTTTTATATAGTTTAATAACCAATTGTCATTTGCTTAATTGGTTGAATTAAGGTGGGACAAAATATGTAATTATAATGCTTAAGTGTTACCAATTACATATTCCGGGACCTTTTTTGTTATTTAAGCGACGATGGAATTGATAATAGAGTTTTGGTATTCTGTGGGTCTTATCTGACATTTAACCCCCCCCCCCCCCCCACAACAGCTGGGCGAGTTTGAAAGTCATTTGGTATACAATACAAACATATTTTTTAATAGAACACCCAAAACATTCAGGATTGTTTAAAAAAGCATTTCATCTTTTATTCAGGATTTTATTAACTTAAGTAATCTCAAAATGTTAAAATATACTGAACGAAAGTAAATGTCGTCACTAAATAAATAAATATTGCGCTCACAATTAAATAAAAAGTGTTTGTTAAATAAACTCTTCACTATGTGAATCGCCGCACTAGGAAATTTCGATCTTATTACTGGTAAAATTATTTACTGTTTGCAATTAATGCAACCAAGTATCTGCATAAAAGTATTGTGGGCTATTAAGGAATTATTTGGTTTATATTTATTATCTGAGTCTTTAATTTGATGAATATTTATGCATAAACTGTTTACTGTTGTTACAACATCAAAATTACATCAAATAAACACATCTATCTAAACAGGTAACTAATTTAACAAAACAGATATTATCTGCAATTACATATTATTTATATTTATATGAAAGAAAAAGTACATACTAGTTTTATTTTAAAATTATATAATCGATTTACGTTGCTTGATATTAAATTTATAATTATTCATTAAATTTTCGATACATTACCGTGAACTGTAAAATAATGTATAGTAATTATAATCGTTTTCCTTGAACTCTAAAAATTTCATATCATTTGTATCGATTTTGGATTTAAGCCAAACTAGCACTACAGTAGCTACAAGAGTATCATCTTCGATCATGTTTTTGCAATGATTTAATGTCACATTAAGTCGTTTTGTTTTTTTATTATTAACACAAAAAAATTAATTATTCATATAAAATATATTTTAAATAATAATACAAAATTTATTTTTTAAATTAAAAATTAAATATTTTATAAAGTATTTTAAAATTTTAATGAAGTTTTTGTATTGAACTTTAGTTTTATTATGTATTCATTGAAGTAGAACTGTTTCCTAGGACAGTATTGCAGGTAGAATACGGAGAAATGAATAAGGATAATATTACAATGTAATAAGTTTGCTTGCTTAACATGGATATTTCGTTTCCTTTTCCTACAGTGACCATGATTTTAACAATTTTTACTCTTCAGAAGTTTTGAACAGGACCTTCAAGTATATGTTTCTGTTTTAAGCACGAAATCCATAACACAGGTACCGAGATTACAGATAAACAAGTCAGACGGATCTCCGCGCATTTAGTGCCGCCATCACTTTATTACCGACTAAGTTCCAGCACCTGCACCCACGAAAGAATATGTATTTAATCTGTAACATGGGCTATCACAACTACATAAAAGAACAGACAGATTTCCATAATTAACATCCGCTTAGAGTTATTAGATTACTGGATATTTATCATTTATGGAGTTGGAGGGGGGGAAGAAACACAGGGGTGTTAGGGGGAAGTTCAACGTGGAAAACATCCGGAACGGAAGTAAACACATAAGAAGTGTTACTGAGTGACAATTACGTTCATTGTAGAGGGGGAGAGAGAGAGAGAGAGAGAGAGAAAGAGACAGAAAGAGTGAGAAAGAGACAGAAAGAGTGAGAGCAGATGGTTTTATCCCAAAAACTGAAAGTCAAAGCTAGACTTCCTGTCTCCGCCATCATCCTGCTTAACTCTCCGATACGGACATCTGTAAGTGGCACGCGCGGTTGATTATAGCACCTACGTTAGTCCGGAATATTTTGGGGGGGAGAGAGTAACAGAAGTCCGCAGTCCCCAGCCCCACCCCACCATCCGTGATCAGTGCACGTGCCAGCTCGTGACCTAAGTGCTACCATATTCATATCGCACGTGCAAAAGCGCATTGTTGACGTCGATTGAATAGAAAGAAACAGGGGTTTAGTCAATTAAACTGTCATTGGCCCACTGTTATCGTGTAGCGGACCGACAATTTATCCATAAATGCGTGTCGGCTCCATGTTTTGGTATAACAAACGCAATATCGTGGGGGGGGGGGTATACCTTCGACACTTCATCTATTTATTGTTTCATATTTCTCCACTGTTAACAGTTTCAGATTCGTTTTTTGATCCTAAGCCTAAAGATTATTTCCATTTGTTACCAGCAACAATTTAGTACAATCATTTATCAATATTATTTGAGAAGATTTATTGTTATAGATACCGTCAGGAAACGTTCAGGATGTATAGCGACATTTGCAAACAAAATCATCATCTTTGTTACTGATGGCAATACAAAGATATCGTGTAGCCAGATCTTCTCATATACTAACCCACTCTTGCAGTTAGCTACGCATTTACTGTCTACTCTCTTAATGCTATTTCAAAGGAAAAAATTCACTTCATAACACTTTGAGGTGTTGAGTAATTTGGAAATAAAGAACGTATCTACAAAATGAAATTCATTAGTAGACGAAACCTCTGTTTTACAATCAAAATTGTTAATTTATTTATATTTTTTATCACAACAGACGTGGTTGTGTCCTTGTAATATTTCCTTCTAAGTGCTATACGCGTACAATTTTTTTTTTTTTTTTTTTTTTTTGTAACCGATCATATCTTGACTTCTGCAGGAAAAGAGGTAAAGAACAATGAATAGATAAAAGAATAGCAAAATACTTGAATAGTTTATATCCTATTTAGATGATTACGATGAAGAACAACTACCTCCTTATCATCCACCCCCCGTTACTTATTGCAGCTATTATAATCATATTTGTGTAGAGATATCCTCAACAGAACATAAGGATCCAGAAAATTGTTTGTATATTCCCTTCGGCACATCTTGAGTCAGTTCAGAAGTTTCATGTAAAATTTCTTTTTTCCATTCTTTTGCCACTTTTCAAATGCTATTTGTTACAGCTACTTTGACCTTCCCAGTTATGAAAATCGTCTAAAAGAAGAACTTCATTTTTACTGCATCGACTGCCCAAGTTCGTCACTGGATTAATATTTCTCATGATTTTTCAAAATCATTTAAGTGGTTACAAAACATTTGTTCTAACTAGGATAACATTTCTTGATGTTCTTTTCTCCCCCACTGTTTTTTTTTTTTTTAATCAGTTCTTAGCATCATTCTTTTAGTCTTTCTCAATTCTAATGTTTTTTTAACCTTTTTTTAACATTCTTAAAGGAGAATTCTAACATTTATTTAACCTTTTTTTTAACATCCTCCTTTAAGGATATTAAAAAATGTTAGAATTGAGAAAATGTTTTTCATTCAAATATTTATAAATTCAATCATTAAATCAGTAAATGGTGTACTAAAATTATATGTGTTTCTTTTGTTAAATTTCCAGCAGTAAAAAAAAAACATTTTAAAACTTCTCAATATATTTTTTTATTGATATATACTTAGAAAGCAAGTGACATCAACGTTGCACAATCGACGATATACATTCTTTAATCCAATACCAATCAGATGAATTGAGAGTTTCTTAATTTGTCGCGAGTTATCAATAAATTAGTTTTATTACTTCATGAATCATTTCGCGGTTACGTCTATGAGCTGTGCATTTTTCCTTTCAGGTTTGTCACCGAAAGAAGAAGAAGAAGGGTTAGGTTAGGTTAAGGGTTATATGGTTTTACTAGAGTTTAGCCAACTTTAAGCTTAAAGAATCGATTTTACTGCATATGGTTGCAGTGTTTAATTTCTAGTATTACAAATTCAAAATTTTCTTCTTGTCAATTTTGGGCCTGCCATTCATTCCTAGTACTAGCACACACACAAGAATTAAGATATTACAGTTAAACATTATTATTATATTAAAAAAAAGGGTATAATCAGTCAGGCCTTATTACCGTAGGCTATTTCAAGAGATAAGCAGCAACACGTAGTGACTAAAACATCAGATAAGTATCAGCATACTTATGATCAGCCTTGCTTAAACGCTCATAGTATGAGTCGCTTAGAGCAGCGTTTCCCAAATGGTGGGTCACGACCCAGCACCGGGTCACGAAAGCTAAACCGGGTCGTCTAAAAAAACTCTCGAAAACCTAGGTTGTTTCGTTTTTTGGGTTTTCTTTTTTTTTTTCACGAAACTCTAAAATACAAGTAAATAGCGTTTAATCGAGACTAATGAATAAATAATTTAATTTATATTTTACAGTCTCTTTGTTCGCGATAAAGTAACTCTATGAACATTCAAATCTGTTTTATTTTACCTATTGGCCATAAAAATTTTAGTCGGTCACGAAGATGAAGTATTAAAATAACCGGGCCACGGAAAAAAGTTTGGGAAACCTTGGCTAAGAGCATTGTATGTTGCCTGTGAAAGGGTCGGTTAGTGTTAAGAGAGAGGTGTTGCGATGTGAAAAGGAACTTATGCTCCGATTTTAGGAATGTGGGAACTATTTATGCGCGAATTTCCTATTTTACACAAATATATATTCTAACGCATAACTTTTTATTTTATTTTTTTTTTTTATTTTTAGGGTTCATAAAACCCTCGCTACTCCACTGCCGAGAGAGAGTGCTTCTGGAAGCTGTGCTGGGAGAATTATTGAACATATGCTTTGTCTGCTTAAGTAGCGGAAGACAAGGAACCGGCTATTTGGAATCACGCGACTTGCTGTCCGTAAGGTGTCATGGTTCACCCTGCCGTTCGTGCTACTGGGTGCAGGAAGTATGGAACGTTAACTGCTCTGACGAGTGGAGAAAACCACACGAAGCCCTACCCGGTGCACGAGATTGCAAAAGATGGCTAATAATCATATTACGACTTAGTACTGCGTATCTCTGGGCAATCACAGTCACGAAAATTGAGGTAAATGAGTGGGAAAGACGTTTTTTTTTTCAACTTCAGTACTTAGCTTGCAACTAAACGTCCGTTTAAATTCTGTGGGAGTTTAAAATGAAATTGGAGAGGAAGCGGCGATTGACAGTATCCATCAAACGATAGTTGGTAGGATAAAACTCATGACTGAAACATTAAAATGGTTACAGAAAGTTACTGAAAATATAAACACACTTTAGAACAAAAGGCATTTAATTTCTTTTCACTTCACTTGATGGGAACTTCTTTTTAATCACAAATTTCTCGTCATGCATATGAATAACTACCCATGATTTCTTATAGTCCTTATAAGGACTGGCTTAAAGGGGCGAAGCAAGAATGCTTTTCATCTTCCCCGTTATCTGTAGAGGACAGTGTAGGGATAAGGTGTTATTGGGCTATTAAATTAAAGCTCTGATCATGGCAGGAGGGTAACAGCAATAGCGGATCCTCAGTTAGTACTTCATTGGCTACAGCATTGCCATTCATTACCCTCCAAGGGTATTAATCACCGCGTCTCACGGTCGATTACCATTCGATCTTCCGCCATGGCTGTAATTACGATCTTAACTTTTTCATGAATTACTCTTTGAATTGGTGTTTATAGGCTGAGCGTAGTAATTTTCAAAAAAAAAAAAAAAATACTCTCTCATAGTTAATTATCATTATATGGAGCTATTTTTCGATTTCATATTGATATTATAAGATTCTTGTTAAATTCAATAGTCAATTCTTTATTATCGTGAATTCTTTTTTGAATAACATCTTATCACAACCTAAAATGAAATACCTTAAAAAGTGATCTAAATACAGAATTATTAATTAAAAACGCATTGCAATATCATCACTTAAAAAGAAATAATGTAGATATATATTGATCATTTAAGTTCTTTTTTTTTTTTTAAGAGAAGACAAAATGTATAATTTCCAAACACAAACATTTCTTGGTTAATTATATAGAATATGAATATTTGAGTGATTATATAGGATGAAATAAAAACATGCAATATTAATATTCAATACAGTAAAGTGATGCTTGATCATATGAAATATTAGATATTTAATTATTTTTATTATAATTTTCATACTATAATCTTTAAAATATAATTTTAATTTAATTTTATTAATAAAATTAATTTTTATTGTTTTTTTTAAATTAATATTCGTAATTAAACTAAAACATCGTTTATATTTTATTATAATCTATTATTATTAAAAATACTGTAAGAAAATTTGAATAGTGATGTAGTTTGAACTTAGCTTATCTTCTCCCGATCAGAATTCAGTGTTTTCTATGCTGATTACGAAATGAGAAATTTTTGATGAGTTTGGTAACCGACAAGTGATATTTGTTCTAAATGTATCCTGAACACCACGCTATTATATATCAATGCTCCTACCCAATAAATTCAGATTCTTGCATAAGTGCCGGTAAGGCTTCAACTGCACGGTAAGCCTTTTTTTTTTTTTTTTTAAATTCTAGATACTTCAGACTGTTAGTCATGGAAAAACGGCTAAATGAGACAATATTCGAGGAGGTGTATAGAGAATTTATAAGATTAGATGAACTACTTAACAACAATTGGCCGGGAAAAGTGAAACTTTACGACACGTTTCCCCCGGAAAGTGTCACAGACGTTGTCGCAGAAGATCAGCTAGACTCGGTGCCCTCTACTCCTTCAGATTGTGTAGAAGTGCGCATACGCAAAAAGCGAAGAACAACAGTAGAACCAGACAACGAAATGGAACAGGATGCTCGGGGTTCGGACGCCGCTACTTCTCCCAAAAAAAGGTGCCTCCGATCATCCTTAGAGAAAAGCAGAAATGGGCAGCTTTAAGATCCACAATGTCCAATTTGCACATTGGCTTCATTAAGGCCAAAAACATGGATGAAGGCATAAAGATCCAGCCAGCAACAGTGACAGACTATAGAAGGTTTGACCAAAGAACTGGACGATAGAGGCATCCAGTATCATACCTTTGCGCTCAGCTCGGAAAAAAACTTAAAAGTGGTCCTTCGTGGTCTCTGTGAAGACATTGACACTGCAGAAATAGCTGCTGACCTTAATTCTCAGGATCTGCTCCAGTCAAGGTCAGCAGAATGTACAAAGCCGACAAGACTCCCATGCCATTAGTCCTTGTTGAGATTCATAAAATATACAAGGATATCTACAACTTAAAAACAGTATGTGGTCTCATCGTCACACCAGAACCACTCCGGAAAAGATCATCTTCTGGGCAGTGCCACAGGTGCCAGAAGTTTCGTCATGCCCAGAATCTACGTAGAGCGGAATTATAGATGCTTGAAATGTGAGGACAGCCACCCAGCCAATATCTGCACAAAGCCGAGGACCACCTCAGCTAAATGTGCCAACTGCAGTGGCCCTTATCCCGCGAACTACAAAGGATGTACTCAGCACCCAAAGAACAGATGGATGGAAGCAGTGAATCAGTACTTCTCCTACAGTATAAGAACACCAGAGACCCAGGCATCAAAACCGGGGATTTGATATGGTCAGCACTTATATCTGGGATATTTAATGCGTGTCTGACCTGTCTGTGGATTTTGTACAAGTGATTGAAATGTAAGTTGTTATAAGAAGTTTGCACTGCTCCTCTAGATTCTTTAGTATGGCTTCTGCCTTATCTGCATCTGTGTGGACTAGGCCCTGGTTTGAGTTATGGGGGGGGGGAGGGATCTGTTTTTATTTTTGATGTTTCTCAGTAACCCCCAAATAGAGTTATCAATAGGTGAGATAGAGGATAACTTTTTATTCCAAACTTGGTTTCTATGCGTTTTAAATGCATCTCTTACTGCCCCATTCAGTCTATTAAGAAGTGTTTTGTCCTGAGGAGCGTCAGTGTTACGAAATCTCTTCCTAGCTCTTTTCTTCTCTCTGATCAGGTCCATTATATCCTCAGGCAAACGATCAGGCTTGGGAACAGGTTTGTGGAAGGTTGCAACCGTTATAGCGGACTTAATCTGTTGGGTGAGGCTAGTCACTGCAGATTCCACATCTTAAGGTGTGCATATGTGAGGGACAGGTCGAATTTGACCCCTGAGTGCTTTAGACAATCTCTCCCACGATATGCCTGAGTGAGAGGGAGGAGACGGGCATTCTTGTTCTCCCAATTGCAGTAGAATTCGGTTGCGATCGGATGATAGTTCATCCATGCTATATTGAAGTTTGATATCCTGCAGGATAGCTATATCCAGGATGTCAGCAGTGCCGAACGTACTGAGATGAGTTGGTTCGTTGTGGCCTGCCACAACAGCATTGCTTGATCCTAAGTAATTGGAAAGGATTCTTATTGGTGGTTGTGCAATTCCACGCAGGATGCTTGGAGTTCAGATCCCCAGCTATAATGATGGGCTCTCTGACGCATAAGATGGCATTTAGGTTAGAGTGAAGTAGATATTTTTTTGAGGGGGTTGTAAGCTGAGTAGATTTTCAATCTGCCAGCAGAGCTGGTGACTACTTCCACGCCTGTGATCTCAAGGTTAGTGGTTGAAGGGTTGCTCACAGAGTGGTGCTTGATGTAATTCTTAATGAAGATGGCAGTGCCGACGCCTCTGTAGAGTAATTTATCATTTCTGTATAGGCGATAACAGAAATGATAAATATAGGCGATAATCCTAAAATGATAAGATAACCTCTTATTTTAGGATCGTCTGAGGGTCTTAAATGAGTTTCACTGATTAATATAACATCTGGTTGATACCTATGTATGAAATCTCGGAGTTCCAGAATTTTGTTTTTGAGGCCATTTGCATTCCAAGCAACGATCTGAAGAGATGTTGGAATGAGTTTGTTACTATTCATTTATGAGAGCTGTGAGGATGATCTGTGTTTCACGAAGAAATATTTTATTGGAGGTTGCAGTAGGGTTTGATAGGCTGAAATCTTGTAGCATATTTGCTAGTGAGGCCGTAATAACAACTGTAAGATTTTTAGGTGCTATTGGTTGATTTTCTTCTGGTATTTTTCTATTTGTACGGGTCAGATTGCCATAAATTCCTGTTTGCTTTTGGGTGTCTTTATTATTGAAGGTCTCCGTCAATTGTCAATTTGAATAGTTGTAATTACTGAACTCAACTGATTCCATACTATAGAGTTTTTGATTACTTGGAGTAATCTTCACAGAGAACAGACCATAATTAATTTTTAAGGTTTGTAACTGGAGACACTTCTCATTGCAAAGTGCTTAGTGAAAATATTAAGTATGTTAACACTTCAAGAAATTAATTAAATCAATGTTGCATACAGTACTCAAGAAAGGAATGTATATTTTTCGGATTCGAGATAATTACCTAAGACAGCGAGTTGCATTACTACGGATCCTTACTGATTACATTAGAACTTGAATGGTTTGAGGATTTTTATTAATCATATTTTTTATACAATCTAGAAACTTTTGAGAAACCAAACATGAAACTTTTTTAAACCACTTCAAGCTTCCAATAAACAGAACAGTAATCTCACACCAGTCGATAATATTCATCTCTTACCTAAAGATAGTCCGTAACATTTTTGTTTACAATGGAGTTCCAATATGCAGTCTATTAGTTGGAAAGTGGGTATGCTAACTGTTCTTCCAACCAGGCTGGCAATATTAACGTTATTTGACAAAGTTCGTCATTAGCTGATATTCCAGACATTACGGCTTTTGTCATGCTCAGGTGTATACGTAAGTTGGGTCAAATACACATGAGCATGACAAAACCTGTACAATAATTAAGCAAAGTAAAATTAACGGAACATTGTTAGATATGATAGGAAGTACAAAACAGGCTAGAAAAAGATATTCAGCACACAATAAACTTTTAGCCATATTAATCAAGAAAAACGAGAAATATATCTTCATAAACATATAGCTACTTCTTGCTTCGCCCATCTAGCCAAAAAATAAAAAAATAAAAATAAACATGTAGTCAAAATGCATTGTTTACATTTAGAAAAACAAAAAAATTATTGCGAAAATTCTAAAAAAAATTTAATGAAAAAAAAAAGTAGGAAATATATAGCACTGTAATATCAACAACAGTGTTCTCTACTTGTTCCGTATGTAGAGGTAATATGGATTCTTCCAAATAACATTTCATATTTAAAAATACACAAAATGGGTTTTGGCCACATTTTAGTGGATGCTTGACAAGCATTTTTATTAGTGACATTATTTTGTTGTTATTATGATGTTAATATCGGATTCCTGGAATTTTAAAGGAGAATTTATTTTCTAAACAATCCAAACGATGTCAGACACGCAGCAACTTTTAAATTGAAAAAAAAAAAAAAAACATTTAAAAAAAAAAGGATTACCGGATACCATGCTTAAAAAAAGGAACGGGAAAGTCTAATAATGGAGTACAAAAAAGGGCATGCTTATAATCTTAGCGACATAAAATGAAGGAAAATAGTAACCATATTATAAGAAATATTTCTAAACGGATATAACTACTCAATCATTAATAGAGAACTGCAAAAATTAAGTTAAAAAGAACAATAAATATATGACTTTAAGATGATAACTCCTAAGTTGTCTGAGCGGAAAGAGTCAACAACCCATAAGTTCGATCCGATAGATGTTTGTGAAATTCTTAAGATGATGGACGATTTTTATCGCTCGTTGGGACACCACCAACCCACTTATTGGCGTCTTGGAAAAAGAAAAAAAAAAAAGAACTTTTCATGTGTGATCTCTAAACCTGAGTTTTCGGATTATGTAAAAATAAATATAATAATAATAGCCCAAAACCCTAAGCCCAGCCACGGTACTTAAATATTCGATAGGATTACAGCCTTTTGTCTGCATGTATCAAATTCACGTAAACAAATGTAATGCGACAATTGTAAGAGGTCGAATCCACACCTCCAAATAATTTGCGCATTCTTCATAAATCAACTCTATTTCATAAAAAATAAAAAATAAATAAAGTAGTGATTCTTCATCCCTACCATTCATTTAGCATATCAACTCCCTTTCAATTTTAATACCACAATTTTTTTCTTCGTTTAGTCTATTTTTCAACCAAGTGAAAATAGATTGGATTACATCAGTTTATCTAACATTCTATTTCTTTCTTTCTTTCTTCATTATGTTTATTTCTGATTGTAATGATTACATTAAAGGATAAAGAAGCCAAAAATACATTTCGCAAATACTGTTATCATTTTTTTTTTTTTTTGGAATATCAGGAGATCGGTTTGTTTTGTAATAAAATGAATGATTACTTAAGAACAGTGAAAATGTTTAAAATGTCACTATACATGAAAAAAAAAGTCAAACCATTTTGTTTTGCTATGATCTTTTAAGTGAAAAAAAAAATATCGTAGTGAAATAAGATGGTTTGGCTGTTAGTCAATCACGAAAAGCTGTGCCGTAGGCAGGCTAAGGATCAAATACTCCTGAAATCATGTTTAAAAACCGTTTCTATAGCAACGGTTTTTAAACACGATTGAAATCGCCGTGATAAATTCAAATCACCGTGATGGCCATTTTTTTTTTTTTTTGTCTGTTTTTCACTAAGTGACGTAATTTAAAGGCTAAGTTGAAATTTGTTGCTTTTAAAGAATTTTCTGGCGAGTGAGCAGATCTTTCTGTGGCAAGAGCAAAAATCTCACTTTGCTTTCTTTCTTCCATCTGGTCTTCAAGAATATCGCTCTTTCCATGCATATAATCGCGCGTGGTATCCCGGAAGCTACCATGTTCTGGTTCACTACTTCTCGGGATGCACACAAAAGAGCGTGTTCCTATTATGACTATTAGACGCATTTTTCTCTTTTAAATAATCAGTGTCGTTTCCGTTACGATGTTTAAGTCACTTCCGGTGTTTCAAATCTGAAGCCTAACCTATTGTGTAGCCATCACCATTTGAATTGTACCAAAATGAAAGTTGAACATATCTAGAGTAGGCGTGTCAGATTAATTAGTGGCGCCATCTATGACGAAGTGAGTGGGATTTTATTGTTGTATGCAGTATTTATAACAGCTTCCTCATATACTGCCGGAGATAAAATAGTTTTTTTTTTTTTTTTTCCCAATTGAGGAATAAGCGATGCAATTATTTAATTTAAGAAAAGTTTTAAGTCAGAAATGTAGCAAGCAAATAGTCAAACAGCTTTCTTTTTCTTTTCATTCGTTTTTTTTTTTTTTTTTTCTGGATATTTCAACATCTGCTGTTCTATGTAAGCGTGTCTATTCATTGAACCGTTCTACTTTTTATTATTTTTTTAACAGTACTATTGTCCTGGTTTTTCACATAGTCTGCTAACAATGGAATAGTTTCACAGCTCACTGCCCATGTTCAATTAGCAACTACGTCACATGTCATGTTATAATAGGTAGCGAAGGCGTGTTTCGTCCAATTAGGCCGCATCAGATAAATTACATACTACTAAGTGAACGGGGGATAAAGAAAGAGAGAGAGAGAGAGAGAGAGAGGGAAAAAGAAAAAAAACTTTACAGTAGCCTGAAGCCCATTCTTTTGCTAGGAATAATTGTTTGCTAAGTTTTGTATGGTATCACTTATAGATAATATGTACTATGAATAAACAGACAAAAACCCCTCCCCCCATATATATATATATATATATATATATATATATATATATATATATATATATATATATATATATATATATATATATATATATATATATATATATATATATATATATATATATGGGGAGAGGGGTTCTTGTCTATATATATATATATATATATATATATTGGGAAGAAAACTTTCAATTTTCATAAGAAAAACCTCTCTTACAGGATCGGCAATCAACCATTTGACTGAAAAGACCTCATAATGGTTCCTCACGAAATAGACGGGAATCGAACCCGGGTCCTTTTTCGACTAAAGGTGAGTTAGCCGCTCTCATATGAAGTTTTTTTTTTTTTTGACCTCGGAATTTTCGTCCCCAGAACAGTCAAACTGACCCCGTCGGTTTCACTGTTCTGGGGACGAAAAATCCGAACACATATTTACAGCCATGAATACTTACGACAAGGTGTGGAAGAGATAGGGTCCTCACCATTGTCGTTACGCTCGTAATTAACCATAAGTCAAATCATGGTAGTCAATCTCCTGAATAGGAGATGGCACATGAAACAGAATGGGATGACTTTACTGATGTTTTGAGTGGAAAAGTCAGTATTAACCTTCGGGAGCTCGCTGCACATCTGGCAGATACATGCAAAATGTTAATATAAATATTCTTACACAATTCAGTGTACAGCTTGGAGGTCATGAGTAGCTGTACATTCATATGTTACGAGTGATATTCCGCACTGTTTATTGCTGTCAGTTTGGTTTAACGCATGTTATGTGAAGGATTGTGATATTTAACAGTAAATTGTATCTGAGAGATACCGCGACCTCCAATGTCAGTATAGTATGGTTTAGTTGTTTTTTGTTTTTATTCTTTGTTCAATAATTTCTAGATTGTAACTGAAAATAATAAACCATCATGTATTACTGAAATAGAGAGCCAAAGGCTTATTTATCATACATGTCCTCTAGGAGATGAGCTTTACATTATGGAAAATACTAAGGAAAGTGATCTGGAGCGTACTCCATCTTAACTACGAGTTACCCATAAGGTTGCTTACGCTTGCATCCGCCGAAAACGTTTATAGTTTCTATATATTTGGCACGAAACTCTTCTAGTTTCTATATTCGGCTATGAAATAATTGGATTCAATATTCACTTAATTTGTACCATCATGTATTATATTTGCAGTGGTTTTCTTTATGTTTTATTCAGGGGATGCTGGTCTGGAAATTCACGCTTGCTCTTGTTATCATTCAGGGAGTGAGAGGTGTGACTAAAGTCTGATTAGCGGAATAATGAATTACTGACCATTCAAAACTATATATTTAGAAATTTATGTACATTTAATTATACAAATACAACATTTATTTTACAAATGATATTCTATCTTTTTCAATTTAGCTACTTGAATACAAATTCTACCCTACGGTTCTTCTTTATGAACTGGCCAATAACATCGTCATAAAAAGCTGGTTGTGACTTAATTTTCCCAAGCAACACCACACTTGTAAAGTCTGGATGAAGCTCACTGGCTAGAGCTACGTTGACTGCGTATGGCCTGTGTTTAAGAATGGAGCGGAAATGGCTATGCGCGCGCATGAAATCACAGTGCTGCTGCGAGGACCTGTGAGCTCCTACAACCGAGCAAGCCAAGGTAGTTTTGACTAGACAAACAAGCATCGGCCTTCGATACACAACGCAAAGCTCAATTATTGCCTAGCAAGCTTAAGCCGTCTTCTGTCTACAAAAATAAAAGCCTAAATGGAATGCTTCTAAATGCATGCATTTATTAACAAATAAATATTACTTCTTTCTCAATTAATGAGCTTGCGCAGCAAGCATGGAGAATTCGCCACTGGTTTTATTGCATTTTAGCACATACTAGATATGAATGTATCTCTCAGATATACCGCATCCTACGCTGCAATTTGTATCACTGCGAGCTCCTGAGGGTTAAACGTATGATATGTATTATTCACAGTCAGTTCAAGTTGTTTGTTGTTTCAAAAATTAGTGCGCAATGTATGCTGAAGGCCTAGAACGTACTAACACACACAAATAAATTTTGAAAACAGTGAAATATATAGCCATACAGTAAGTTAATGTTATTTCATCTTGTTCTCCTCTGGTATTCGTCGAAAGATTCCTATTGCTATTATTGTAAGGAAACGGCATATGAGTTGAGAAAAAAATACCAACACATCCTCTAATTATTAAGAAAAGCAAGCACACAGAACTTTAGAACTAATAACGAGGTAACAATAATCCTTCTAAGTCGCAACAGTGGCTTATGCGTTAACAATATTTTTTGATGTTTCTTCCAGTGTCCCATACCAAAAAAAAACTGCCTTATAATTTTTTAATATATCCGAAAATATTAAATTTCTCTTAGGTAGACCTTATTTGCTATAATTTCCTCATATGTAAGCCTTGGCTACGAGTTTCAAAATGATGCAGTAAAAGTTCACCATTTCCGGAATGAAGGAAATAGTTCATTCATCTTAAAGAATTTATTTGTAGATTGACACAGATATATACATACATATGTGTGTGTGTGTGTATATACGCATAACACAAAAGAAACAAAGTCACGTTAAACGATAATAATCTCAGGATCACTTAACGCCTAGCAGGTATTCATTGTTCTCGTCGAAATAATAAGGTTAATATTCATAGTTTTCCAATAATTACCTCTTCGTGAGTATGCCTGTAAGTCCAGGAACAGTTAGCGAACGTGGCAACTAATCCACAAGGTCAGATCTGCAAGCGAGACAAGCAAGAGATAATGGCAACTGCTGTAATTGATAACTTTGTTGTTCTAACAGCATCATTGATATTCTTGTCAACCATTCAATGTTATAAGCTTCGATTGTAATTGCCTACATCGCATTCAACCTAACGAATTACTCTCAGGTGGACTGGACAGCCCGTACTTCCGCTGAGTTTGGGGGGGGGGGGGAGTGAGGGAGAGCGAATTTGGGGGAGAAAAACAATGGAAGCGCCAAGTGCAAAGGTTTGTAGCCATTAGGCCTAACGAAGTGCTAGTTGGGACACCGCTCAGGAATAATTAAGCTTTCACACATCGCTGATTTGCTTCATAACCTTTATCCGGCCGTTTGCCCTGCTCTAGGCAAACTGAATGGGCGGGACAGCACCGACTGATGTCGTAGAGAAACCCCTGTATTGAAAATAGTTCGTAGATAGCAGACGGAAGCCTTATTTTATTATATTGGATTTCAGGGACAGTGTAAACAAAAGCGCAGGTGATTGGTGAGAATTCAGGTTATATGGGAAATTAATGGAAAATATAATTAGTTTTAAACTAAATTTGTCACTAGTAAAACAGAGTTCCAGTTCCATAAGTCTTACATTCCAATTAGGATTATAGTTTTATGTTTGTGTAACTCATTCTATTTATCTAGGTTTTAATAATAATAATTCATTTCAATGTACATTACCTGGCAGTGTTCTCATCTGATTGCGTCACGAAGCTATTTCCGGTCTGCCAACCGGAAGTACCTATTATACGTTAGAATTTATTGTCTAATGTTGTACAATATCCATATGTGAGCGTTACAGAAATGTTGAGGATAACCTCAACTATCAAGTCTGTTAGCTAATAATGCAATAGCAAATGTATACATATACATTATAATTACTACTGTCATTGTCTTCCTTGGACGATGTTCTCAAACAGGAAGTACAAGTTGACAGACAGATCATATAAGAATAATATTTCTTTCTAGGAAACCAGATGTGTTGTGTGTGAAGAGTCTGCAGATGCAGTCCAAAGGTCACAATTTAAATCGTGCTTGTAGAATAATACTAGAAGAGAAAATAACAAAGGAGGGAAAATTCCAACAATTGTGGATGCAGAAAAGCACGAACTGGGACAAAAAAATAACTAATAAAAAATTAAGTAACAAAATATCTTTTCGCATTTCTTTTGCTATATTGTTACTGAAGTCCGGTTTGATCATCATACGTTTTAACACAGATTATAATTTGTGAATATTATTTATAAGGAAGATTTTATCTATAAAAAAAAATATATATATATAAAATTTACATCAATTACAATAACTATTAGCCTTATATTTTTTTAGTAACAAAAAAAAGTATAATATTTAAGAAAACCCATTAAATTAAAGTATACGTTTATTTAAAATTTCTTCTCACGGAAAATTGAGTACGTTGGTTGTGGTGAGATGCGGTGATTGATTCATTCAATCCAATACCCTTGGAGGGTAATGGATAGCAATGCTGTAGCTAATGAAGCTCTAACTGAGGCTCGGCTATTGCTGTTACCCTCCTGCCATGATCAGAGCTTTAATAATAGCTCAATAACTTTATCCCTACACTGTCCGCTACAGATAACGGGGAATATGAAAAGCATTCTTGCTTCGCCCCTTTAAGCCAGTCCTTATAAGGACTAATTGAGTATGTTGATTACAAACCATATTGCAGCGTTTTTTCTGAAAGACCGAAGTATTTGAAATAGGTGACTTTTAGACGTTTAATTAATTTTTTTTTTTTTTTGAAATTTTAAAGAAAATATCAGTCTGCAAAAAAAGTTAATTGACTGGTAAAATTTTTGTTCTGGATTAACTGAAAAAATAATTCGTCTTAATAATATTAGAATTATATAAGTGTTATCATCATATGTTTAGAATAAACTTGCAAGCGAATAGGTAATAGTAAGCTTAGTAGAAATAGCTTACTACATTAATAATAATGCATTTTCAAGAATATTTTTACGTTATGTAAGAAATGTGCCACTGAATCCCTACTGAATCACTTTCTCATTAGCAATCTGGATCTGTTAGCTTCTGTGCATTCGCATGGTGAAAACCGATCAAATTATTTCGTATCCTGTCTGATGTATGTAGCAGTTAACGTGTTGGAAATGGGTAAGGTGTCTAAGACTATTAGTTGAGTGAGTCAAATGTCTATTGTAAAAACGATGACTATAATTAAAAACTATAATTACGCGTAAGTGATAGAAAATTGTCACCCCAAGTACACATTTTTATCCCATTCATCTATTGTTGGTCGTAGCCAATATCTACTAAGTTGAGTTCCCTGAGGCGGAAGTATTTATCTTTCTGCGGTGAGGACGTACAAATGTGAGGGAAAAGGTTCATAATTATCGCTGGTTTCCCTCATAGACACATCATCCATCAGCCCCACGAAGGTTCTTTCCATTCTTGTGAGGACTACACTACAAATATCTCCATTAACAATGAAATAGGTTGGCCCACCTTCCACGCCCCCAAACAACCATTCCCCTCCCCTCTTGCTTCCTTTTTCTCTTGTTTGGTACGCCGACTTTAAAGTGTGTTGTTTTATCATCAGGAAATATAAAGAACAAATACAGTGGGAAAATCAGAAATAATGCTTTCGGAGTTGGTCAGTTGGGTGAGTTAGTAAAAAGGAAAACGGAAGACCACCTCCCTTAGTGGTGGCTAAATTCTAGAGGGGTGGTCTAACGGACGAGAGTAGTAAAAAAAAAAAAAAGGGAAAGCTCTTTACTTGGCGGAAATAGTCCATCGTTAAAATATCTACGACGGATGCTTGGAATAAATACAGGCTCATCTTTCTTCGAATCGTCAACTTATGCAAATGATATTATTTCTAAGGAGATGAAGAACTACAAGATATGTGTTATTATTTACGAAAAGTTAGAACTGGGGATGATATAACAGAAAAAAAAAATTAAGCCCATACTGAGGCGAAGTTTTAAATCAGTTTTTGTTAGCGCCGAAAAAAAAAAAAGAAAAAAGAAAAAAACGTGTAAGCTTAAATGTTTTTAGAATGATTCGTTTTTTTCAAAAAAATCATATTATTATTATTATGATGATGATTTTTGAAATGAAAACACGAAATAAGCATTAATTTTTAAAATATGAATAAAATGAAACATAAATAGAAGAAAATACAGAATAAAAAGAATATTTATTTATTTATAAATTTATATTATATATTTTATAATTTCTTTTATTTACCCACCACACACGCACATCAACAATCAACATCTTCCATCATACCAACATTCTATCGTCCATGTTATTTCTATTCATTATTTCCCCTTAATCCTGATGAAGTCAAGCTCTCTAAGCCTTTCTCTTCTCAAACCTTTCAATCTTCGTTTAAATCAACCTCACTCTGACTTGAGTTATATTCCTTCCCTCCTAAATTATTATTATTATTATTATTATTATTATTATTATTATTATTATTATCATTATTATTATTATTATTATAAAAAAATTGGAATTTACCTCGATGCAGATATGAACTGGAATAGCCATATAAAACATCTACACAACAAAGTCCGAACAATAAGTGGCAAACTCTACAGATTAAAAGACATAGTTCCCATACGCCTAAAAACACTAATATACAAAGCACTATGCCAAAATATACTAAGATACGCTATAACAACGTATGCTTTCTGTGCACCCTACAAATTAAATAGATTAATGTCGCTACAGTACAAAATGACAAAACTCATCTTTTGGGAACAAAGAGAAAATCACGACCTTATAAACATTGCAATGGCAGAACACAAAATACTGACAGCAAAACATTTATGTCGCTATGCAGCCTTGCTAAAACATTATTTCGATGCCAACTACAGGACAGTTAGAAATACATACCGTATAACAAGACCTCAGACTACTAATTATATCACATATAAATACAATAATCACTACGGAAGGGCCACGCGAAACTTCTACATCCCAGACATGATAAACAAATTACCTTTTGAATACAGAAACCTTACAAACTACAATAGCCTGAAAAGAGCTCTAAGGACATACTACGAACAAGAAACACGCACCCAAAATACTATACAAACTTAATGAAACACAATATATTCGCTCAGGCTTCCAGTTCAGCGACGCATCAATACATTCCAATTTATTGTGTGTGTGTGGGGGGGTGCGCGTGTGTGTGTCCGTGCGTGCGTGAGCGTGTGAGTGCGCGCGCGCAAATTTCTCAATCATAGATTCCGTAGCATCCTAACACAGAAAAAAAAAAAATACATAATAACCAACTGGTGTCATCCTCAGATAAGCTTACATTTAAGCTTCGAGGATGAAAGGAAAAAAAAAATTAGTTCTCATCCAAGATGTATCATATGTAACCAAATACATGTAATGTACGTATCACAAGAAAACCAATGTATGTATTATATGTAAACCAATGTACGTAATGTAAATATCACATGTAAACAAATGTAAGTAATGTATCATATGTAAACAAATGAATGTAATGTATATAATAATTGTAACAAATGTATGTAATGTATATAATAACTGTAACAAATGTATGCAATGTAAAAAAAATATATTTTAAAAGTAAATAATTTATTATTTTAAATAATAACTAATTGTGAAAATAAGGACACATAATATTCAGATTGCATATGTGTAAATACTGTTGTATAATCACACCTTTTCAAACTTGAAAAAAAAAAAAATAGTAAACCACAACATGTAATTTTATACAACTTATGTAACTCTGAACAATATAATTGTAAATTATTATTATGATTGTTATATAAAAAAAAACTGTTATCAACATTACTATTTAAATCTCATTATATGTAACACAAAGTGCTGAACCTTGTAAAATAATATACTGAATAGATGATCATTGTGCGTATGTAATTATGTATGTACATTGTACATATTTGAAAGAACAATAAAAAAAAATTATTATTACGTGATATCTCTATAGACTCATCGAGAGAGGGCACCTACTCTATAACTCTCCGTCTCCACCACTCAATTAATTACACCGACTACAACGAACCGTAACTAATTAACAAACAATTAATTACAAGTTCGCAAATATCAAAGTAACACCTCCTAAAGATTTTGCAAATACTTATATACTACCACCATCTATCGTTTTCACTTCTCGTTAGTCTAAAATATTCGCTTTTGCAAATACCCATAATACATGATTCTCAACTTTGCCATCAGTAAACAAATAAACAAAATGGAATGTTATTCTAACATTCCATTTTGTTAAAGAATTGGATGACTAGAACCAAGATTTAAGTAAAAAGGTTTTAATATAAAAACACGACTAGTTTCGGCTTGTAACAGCCTTCATCAGGTGACATTATAAAAGAAAGCAAAAAGAAAAAACACTAAAACACTGAAGCTTAAATAAACTATGAACATCATAGAGTCTCTATAAATAATTGACATTAAATCGTTGTGGTTGTATTTAAAGCTGTTCTTTCGTTAGTTGTATTGTTGGGAAAGTGCGTGCTTGCAGCATCTCGTGAACGCCAGTACATGATTACAGCTGAATGACAATCTGGGAGATTGTGGCTCAAGTTATTATTTAGATGAACAGGATTGAAGATGATTTCTCTAGATTCCACTATTTTTCTCTCTAGTTCATCATTGCAACGGAAGATGTTAGTAGATTTTTCCCAGCAGACTTTGTGGCTTTGGTTTTCATCATTAGGATTAGCCGAGAAAAGGATGTGATTTGATAATGCACTGGCTCGCTGTCTCTTGTAAGTAATGTCCCTCATGTGTTCTTCCATACGCAATTCGACAGATTTGTCTGTCTGCCCAAAATAAGGAATATCACAATCATATAATATTTTATATACACCAGGGTATTTGAGTTGATGATGACAAGGTTTTGGGTGGCTTATTAAGAAACGGATCTTTGGAAGTGGAGTGAACAAGGTTCTGATATTGTATTTTCTTAGAACGTTTGCTAATTTATGTGAAACTATACTTATGTAAGGAATAGATATATTACCTTTGAATCTATTTTTGTTTCTTCTGAGTGATGTCTAGGAGAATTAAGAAGGTATCTTTCAACGATTCTCTTGGAATATCCATTAACTTCGAAAGAAGTTTTGAGATGATTTATTTCTGTAAGAAGTTCATTTGGGTCATCCAGAAGAGAACGGGCTCTATGTCCCAATTTAAAATAATTTGCTCACTGCCTAGAATTAATAATAAATTGTTCATTTTTATATTTGAAGACATATACATACATGCAAAAACGGCTTACTATAGTCCTTATAAGGACTGGTTTAAAAGAACGAAGCAAGAATGCTTTTCATCTTCCCCGTTATCTGTAGAAGACAGTGTAGGGATAGGATGTTATTGAGCTATTAAAGCTCTGATCATGTCAAGAGGGTAACAGCAATAGCCGAGCCTCAGTTAGAACTTCGTTGACTACTGTATAAGTAAAGTAATCTCTAAAAATAAGGACGATCCTTAGACCACTCAATAGTGGCCGAAAGACCGTCCAACTCAGCGTTGGCTCCACTCAGTGACGGGCTTCCCCACCACCGAGCAGAACCGCTCATATTCCAGGGAAAAGCATCCACCGACACAGCCTCTCACCGGGCCATGCCGGAGAACACTCTCCCCGGAGACTCAAAATGCTCTCTCAGGCAAACCCCTCTCACCAGGAGCAAACCTAAGAGAGCGAAACAGCGTCCCAGCGGGTAACAGCAACAGCCGACCTCAGTTAGAACTTCATTGGCTACAGCATTGCCATCCATTACCCTCCAAGGGTATTAATCACCGCATCTCCAATGGCTTAATAGTTTTCGAAAATAGCAACTATAAGTGCATTACTATAATAAAAAAATTGTGTTTTAATAAACTGTACATTTTTAAAAGTATATCAAGAAAACTTAAAGAATCCTTTAAATATTAATAATTTAATTTAATTACTTTTATATAATAAATAAAATATTACTTTTTGAGATTTTTCATAAAGTAGGAAGTATTATATATGAAAGGTTGAAGATTATAAAACGTCTGTACTCTTATCCCAGAACTTATGTTCTGGAATTCCAGGATAAAAAAATCATTGACAATATTTAAAAGTATGGGATAAACTGCCACATTCTCAATATGGAGAGTCCGTCCATTTCTCATGCTTTGCCCTGATCTAGTTTAGTGTATATACTACAGATGGATCAGGACAAAACATAACAGCTGGATTAGTCTTGCAGCTGGAATCAGGACTAGTGACATTTAAGTCAGAGACGTGTTCTTGCCAGTAAAATTTCTAGGCTAATGTAATAGCAAAGGCTTCATGCAGCATTTGTACAGCAGTTCTCCAGGCTCGCATGTGCAAAGAACTATTCAGATTTAAGTCTCTGAGTAGCTGTGTTAATAGGAGATGTCTTCATTCCCTATTCTCGATGATTTTACTCCCTTATGTTGTATAAAGCCTTTTCCCTCCATAATAGCGGGGGAAGTAGGAGGAGTGGTGGAGATCAACGGTGCTACGAATTGAGAGCCGACAAGTTGGTATTGATCGTATGGTTCCGGAGATCGATTCATAGCTTGGTCGAGATGACCATCAACCAGCGAGTTGTGAACATTGCAAGCCACACTGGACAAAGTATTTCGCCGTGGAATATACTAATGCCAAAATTATTACATAACGTACATCTACTCTCAATAAAGAGCCTACTAGTTTTGCAGATGTCATTGCGAGTTTTTAATTTGCCAGTAATTCTTCTCAAGTGATTTCTTTGAAAGCAAGCAGACTGCTTCCTCGCCATGTACCCTTGATAATGCAAAATTGTCTACAGCAATGATGGTCCATACTACCCTTGCAGGATTCGCTCCATAGGCCACCTGATAGGTGTTCATTAGGTATTTATTAGTTGTGTATCAACAGTAGTAAGACAACTTATGTGTGCGCCTTATATCTTTTAAAAAGCTTCAGGAATTCGGATGAAATTTAATTTAGATATTCTATACAAAAATCTGGTTGAGTTTTGACCTCATTTATTAACTGCTATACACGTGGAGGCCACCATATTTGGGAAATCAATGATTATCGTTATGAAGACGTTATGAACAAGGTTGCAGAGTAACAGAACAACAATAACAACTAGATTGCTTAAAGTGGGTCACGAAACACTTGAAATTACACTATTTTTAGTGTAGTATCTGAAATTATTTAATTACAGTCTTTACCCGAATAAAACCCACTTTGAAGTCTATACATTCTATACTAATCTTTAAATTATGTATAAACGTTGAAGCTTAAAGCAAGAAAAAATTAAAATCAAATCATTGATATTTCCAGGAAAAAAACAACTAAAGAATATAAAATACAAGGATATGATTATTTTAGAGGAAAAGTGTAAGGAGAAAAAAATACAAGGAAAATAAAAGGTTGAGTACATTAAAATAAAAAGGTATTTAACATCTGCGTATGAATAGTAAAGATAATAATTTCCTAATCACAGCCTACTACGACGTATCGAAAACAACGCGTGCAAAGAATCTATTAGCGACATCTATCATATTTTCCTGTAAGTTTCCTCGCAAGCAGAAGGCCGTATAGTATTAAAGATAATAAGACAAAATACCTAACTATGACGTTCCATTCTTTTTAAGTCTAAACATTCACTATATTGTCTGTTATCTTTCAAATGCTGTTTACCGAGGAATATAATGCGTTATCGTTCATAATGTTCGACTTACAAACCGTGAAATAATTCTAAAATGTTAATTTTCCCCCTAAAACTGGAAGTGCTTTATTAGTTCAGCTAGGTGTCCTTGGATACTATTTGCTGACGAGATATTACACTGATAGAAATCTCGTGGAAAGTCATAAATAGATGAAAAGACTTCTCCAAACAATAGACTTTCTTAGAAATCAGAAACAAAATACTGAAAATGGTGATTGTGATATGTGAAAGGAACAAACAGATGAAGGCATTATTTTCTTCTCAAAGGGCAATTATTTCCTAAGATGTCGTTTAAAATGAGATGCATATCAGCTTATTTATTACAGAAATTAGATGAAGAAATCTCAGTAATCATGCAACTTTTTTTAAGGCTTTTCTTTCCCTGAACACGCCAGTCATATTAATAGATTTTTATGATTGATGACCCGCCAGATAAATAAGTACTTTATTATTTTTTAATGGAATAATACTAATAATAATGATAAATCTCCAACAATACAAAAACGAAATCCATTCCGGCTGAAATTCCAGCGCCATCTATTGGAAAAATAGCGAACCACCCTCGATTTTTTTACTTATATCTACTTACCGTATATGTCAACATATAAAACGAGATTTGAAGTTAAAAACATGTCGGGTATAAAATCTGAACCGTTGAGTTCGGCAATGAAAAACATCGTCAAGTGTTTTCCGTTTCAGTTTCTCCAATAATGTGCAGTATGCATAGCAGTGTTCTAATGAGCTTTGGCATGTTAATATTCTGATATATTAGGAGATTAATATATTTTTATATAAGTATTTGCATTTATTAAATCTATTCAACAGAGCAATCATCGTGTATCTTTTTTCTTTTTTCTTTTTTTAAAATTTAAATATAATGGAACCTTACAACATACGAAACAGAGGACTGTGTAAACGTTATAAATAATCTTAACAAACATCATACAGACCTGTTTTGACTAGAAGAATTTTAACAAAAATTGGCATTTTTGGAAATGTTTTATAGTTATTCCGCACGTAATATTGTATCAAAAATATATTAAGCATCTATTCTTCTTCTTTTTCTTCTTCTTATTATTATTATTTAGCTCCGAACACTGTTATCGCCAAAATGATTTAATTTTAATTTTTTTTTTTTTTTATTTGATCAAGTTTGTCAAGTGGTATTGTCCAACCACAGATACGAGACTCCTCGACACTTCTGCGCATGGCAGAAGAAGGTGAATCCATTCGGATAATAGGGTAATCAATGCATTACTGGGGTGAGTGTTTATTATTATACGTCGGAACGTTAGCTTTTCTTTTATGAAAATTCTAGTTTTCAAAGTTGGTAACTATTTTGCTTGTACAACAGTTGGAACATTTTACGTATAAAGCACGTGATTTCGTGTGTTCGTGACGAACGTACATAACCTTATTCCTTTTCCCCCTTCAACATGAATTGACTCTTCTTGGCACAGTGCCAGCCAAGGTTCTCGCATCGATGGTCTGACAGTAAATTCTAATTTAAAATTGACCATTTTAGCCATGGTAGAAACCCATTCATGCGGACGAAACCAACGACTTTTCAAGAGATATTTCAAAACACGGAATAAGCTAGTAGGTTTCATTTTGTAAAGACAAAGTTGCCCTCCTGATGAGAGAAAGCATGCTTCGAACTATTCAAGTGATTGTTTCCCATCAAAATATATTGAGACAAGTGAAGAAGAACATTTTTTTAAATTTTAATTAGATTTTTTGCTTCATAAGCTCTGCAACGTAATTGCCCAGCTGTCCTTCAGTTAGGAAGTGATGTTTTAGAAGTGACTCGTACCAAATGTCAGATACCGCGGACACGCACGCTCTCGTATATGTGTGTGTGTGTGTGTGTGTGTGTGTGTGTGAGTACGTGTGGAAAATGTGATAATGGCTAGTACAAAGTAAACAACCTTCTTTGTCAGTCTACTACCGATTTAGAATGGATGAGCAGTGCTATTTGAACAATTTGGAGCCCTCATTGCGATAAATTTGGAGCCCTCATTGCCGGCTTGGCTGGTTGAGTGTTTAGCGTATCCGCTCTCCAGCCAAAAGACTGCGGGTTCGAATCCCACCGTGGGCATGGATGTTTGTGATTGTCTATGAAAATAGTAGTGGTAGTGGTTGGCGGTAGATAGCGTTGGTGCAGTTTCAACTCGTTGTAGTTGGTGGATTGAGTGGTGGAGACAGAGTTGTAGAGTAGGTGTCCTCCCTCAATGAGTCCTTGGATCCCCTGGAGGTGTCAAGTAATAATAATAATAATAATAAATGAGAATGAAGTTGTCTCATTTGTGACTGTCTTAGATGATTTACTTTTCATCCGCCCAACCCCCTATGTCTTAAAAAAGAAACACAAGTCATTTGGAATTATGGCCAAATCCACTAAGACAATAAACAGAATATATATTAATTTCAAATGTCTTGTTGTACGGAGTAATAAACCCATCCGCCTTCATATAAGACCTGCTAACTCATCTTCAGTTGTGAAGCCATTATAAAGGTTTCCACACATCCTAGAGAGTTCGAACCTGGTTCTTTTTTTTTTTTTTTTTAATCAAAGGCTAAATGTTACGGTGTCCATGCGATTGTGTTAAGGAGGATCTACAGAAAAAAACTGGTTACTTGTGTTTCATAAGTATCATAACAACCATATGATACTCAGTCTAAAGCTGTTGCTGAAACAACTTAGGTTAATGCAGATGTAATTATTGATCTAAAAATCTATTGAACTTCAATTAAACTGCAGAATAACAGGGAGAAATATGGTTCCTTCTCTATTGGAAACGAAACGCATCAATAGGAAGCCAAACCCCAAAAGGTTTAAACTGTATTGTTTTTTCTCCCCATTGCTGGACTAAATTATGCTACTATATCAGTGCTTGAGTCGTTGAAGACCGATCTTAACACACACAATTAAAAAGTTTATGCTTTTGTGACTATGTTGCGAATGATAAAATTCTCATCTGATGGGTATCAAGATTTTAAGAGATATGAATATTTTTAGTAATTCTGGCTGATGAAATTCATCCAGGATTACTAAAAATATTCACAACTATACCACAATGGGATTCGAACTACCTGCTGGATGGGTAGTTGGAATCCCATTGTGGTATAGTTGCGAATGTCCTAAGTTGTGAATATGCCAGCAAATAAAGAAGTTATAGTGATAACCGAGAAATTTGCTCTGGGGATCTGTATGGTTTGTTATTTGCAAATCATCTCCATTACGTACGAGTATATTGGCTTCACATTGGTGATGACAACATAATTATATATGATGACAGTTTTTCGGAATGAAAAAGCGTGTTTCCGGGAGCAAAACGCTTCAACTTCCGTATGAGACCAGTATATGCCCATGAAAATATCTGTAAAAAATCGTCTATGAAAAAGTAACCGAAGTGATCGTTTGAGAGATAAATCACCAATTGTCCGGATAGCCCTTTTCTGAATAACATCAAGCATTTTTAAAGAAGTTTTTGCTACACTGTCCCATATGGGAGAACAATATTCTAGGATTGAGCGGATTTGGGATTTGTACAGCAGTCGGAGTTGTATAGGTAAGAAGTAGTGTCTTGAGCACAACAGAAAAAAGGTTTTCTTTTCTTTTTAAGAGGTTGTGGATGTGATTGGTTATATATGGCGAGGCTAGAAGTGTAAGTCAGTCTAAGAAGAGATATCTGATTTCATTTGGAGATCTTTGGTATTACTAATGATGGAAGGACGTGAGGTGTGGTCTTTTTTGGGTGAAATAACGATTGTGTTTCGATGGTGATGAGGTTGACAAACATGTCGTCACTCCCTCATTAAAATGAGACAAAGAGATCAGTGACAACGCACTGATTATGGAATATTTCCAAGTTTGGAATATGTTAGCACTGCAAGGTTACAAAATGAAGAAGAGGAACGAAGAGTATTCTTATCAACAAAACTATAAATAAGACTCGAGGTTAACAACTCATCTTTCAATAGGAAAGAGTGTGTGAAGTCGATAGCCTTGTGGAAATCCAAAGTTGATGGGACATTTGAAAGAAAGGAAGTCATCTCCCGTAATATTGGTGAACAACCAGACAATAGACTGGCATTGTTATTGCAAATGGTACACCTTGAAAACTACCAATTACAAAATTATAATCTGACAAGTAAGCCTTTGTACCAGACTCTGAAAATGCCTTGTAAATGTCCCAAGCGATCATGTGGATTTTACCAAACCTTTTCGTAGCTCGTATCTATAGATGGGTGATGTCAGCAAGAAGATCCGCTGTGAATTGAGAAGAACGAAATCCGTATTGGTAGTTGATTTACTGGTGGATTTCCAGGTGGTAAAGGAGCTGATTGTTGATGAGGTTTCAATTATTATCGATAGCACTGATGCGAGTGCAATGAAACGATAGTTTATGGGTGGCTTTTATCTCCTTTATTTGAAATGGGTTGGATGCAGACTTCTTTCCATGATGTAGGGTAAATTTCTGATTAGAATGAAAGATTATAAAATTGATATAGGATGAACATTAATTCAGGAGTGCGGTTTTAAGCGCAGTTGGCAAAATATACAGGGTGTTCGGGATAAATTTGACATATTTATAATTAATTATATTTTTCCGTAAGTTACATGTATTAACACACACTTCTCTTCATTTAAAAGTTTGGACCCTTCTTCATTCATATACAAGATGTCAGAAAGGATGGATAGCTGGAACCCACCTGAATCATGGAAGAGAATAACTTGTATCATGATGATTCGTGCCCGCCATCAAAATAAGGATATTACGACTGCTGCCCAATGCTCCCTGAATACAGTAAAAACAATCAGGCATGAACTAGAGACTTGCAATGGTGACTACGAGGATGTAGCAAGAAGAAAGATCCCTAGCAGACGATCTGATTGCGTTCGTACAGCAGAATTCCTCGCAAATCTGCAGGAACAGGTGTTGAAGAACCCTGGCATTGGAATTCGGGCTTTGTTCGTGGAGTTGCTAACTGTAGTCAAGCCCTGGATAACAAGGGTAGCCAATGGTAGGCCGTATGTATGGCAGCAGGATTCGGCCCCTTGCCACACCTCTGGGAAAAGTCAAAAATGGTTGTCTGAAAATTTCTACGACTTCACCAGTCCAAATGTTTGGCCTCCAAACTCCCCAGACCTTAACCCCATGGATTATTTTGTATGGGGCGCAGTTGAAAAAGACACCAATCGCACTTCCAGTAATACAAAAGCCCAGTTAATGGATAAAATTAAAACAGTTTTTGCGGCCCTTCCCAGGGAGACTGTAGCATCAGCTTGTTCGAGGTTCCGAAGCAGAATTGAAGCTGTGATCGATGCTAATGGTGGTTATTTTGAGTAAATCTTGTTGATAGTATTGTAATTAACTCTGCCTGTAATGTTTTTTTGTCAATTCATTAAATTTAATAGATACAAAGAAGATTTTCTTTTTCCTTACGAAACTGTCAAATTTATCCCGAACACCCTGTATTATCAAGAGCAGAAGAGTTGACTAAGCTAATATAGCTAATAGAGATCTTGCGATGTCTTTGTGATGAAGGACTAGGGGAAGTTTGCAGTGAGCAGTTCTTGGTAAACTCTTGAGTACTTTGTCTTAATCATCAATGCAGTTGAAGCAGAAAAATGGTGACAGGAGGGCAGTCTCATCTTTGGGGGTTGTTACAATACTACGTGGATGTGAAAGTGGTGGGAAATATGGTTTGGTCGAAGTTACACTCAATGGCCTTTCCGGCTATTGCGCGCTGCCGTGGAGGGGGTTGAGTGGGACTGGAGTTTTTGGATTAGATTTACTTGCGATATTCTGAATTCTTTACTTGGACTGCCTTGGTTCAACTAAGAACAAATCTGGATAGTGGCCTGAAGGTTTGAGTAGATTAGAGGACGAACACCTTTATTCCAGTAAGAATCATTACGGATATTCGGTCTGAGTAGTTTTTCAGGCGAAAAGAGCTAAAACAGATCAATCCAAGGCAAATGATGAGCAGAAATTACGGAGGCCGTTTCATTTCGACGCTATTGTAGGCCATTGAAATTATCAGTAGGTTAATTGTGTAATTTTTTAAAGAAGAAATTAAAGATGTGGAGAAGAGGGAGAGGGTTATTAGATATTCTCGTGGGCAGATAAACACACAACAAATATCTCTTCCACATTAGAAGGCCGAGGTTTAATTTACAACCTAAAGACTAAGTGGTGTGTTTTGGTAGACAGCCAAGATGAAATGGAATGTCTGTTATTAATGCTGACTTAATAGTTACGGTTGGGGAGATGGAAGGTTCGAATAAACACCTAGAACAAAAATTAATTAATTGTATGTATTTTTTATTAATTTATTTTATTTCATATATTTACTAAAAGACAAATTATTGTAATAAATTATTACAATTTGATGAAACATGGCATTAGAGTGTTTCAAAGCATTTTTGTTCTAAATATTTATCAAAACTTCACCCCCTCTCCCGATCCTTCGTACGTATACATCCTACTGACCAATGATTCTTAAAAGCAATACACCAATTAATGGTTCTTAAAAACAATATTATTCTTCTATCAAAATAACATATAATGACTAGATGCAAAATAATAAATGGTGTACATCATTAATATTTATTAATTCTTAGAAAAATTGATTAAAAATTACTATTTTTTATTTAATATATTATACATTATAATTTATTTATAACTTTAGTTAATAAAAATGTATGGTAAATAAATTTAAAGTAATAAAAATGACACATTGCAGAAAGATTTTTCAACCCATCAGTGAATTTTGATTTTAATAAAAGAAAAATGATTTGCTAATAGCGATCTATTTATGAATTAAATATATAGAAAATAGGGGGAAAATAGTCAAGATCAAAATAGTGCAATTATGCTGTTTGCTTTCTCCAGTGAGGAAGATACAGTAGAAAGAATCTTTTCGCTTATAAACACGTGCGTTTGTAGTTCATCATTTAACCTCTAAGACCAAAGACAGAAAGAAAAAAAAAAACGTATTTTACCCTTGAATACAACTTAGGACTGTATAAAAACATAGCCGTTTTCTTGTTATTATCTCCCAAGACACAGCCCCCAACGTTTTATTCATTTCCTTCCTTGTCTTCTTATAAAAGAGTGTCGGGGGGAGGGGGGGAGAGGCTTCGTAAATGAAGCACCTTATCAAGCCCTTTTGTAGACTGGTGATGAAACAAATAGGCGTATTAAAGCAAGCATCTCTCCTGTCAAGTCATGCTGTCAGTTCATTTTTTCCTTTAAGTCCGGCTGGTCCCGACAGCCCCCTAAGTCAATTACGCTATTTTAATGGGACAAAGGCAGTTATAAAGCCGTTGGTTCGGACAAAATGAACCCCAACAGAACGATTCACTTTGATCTTCTCTGGGCAACATACAGGTGTTCCTTCTTGGCCCATTGATGCATCCCCTTGGGCGACGGCTTCAACAAGAAATGGCCACCCTAGCCAAAGCGACATAAATTAAGCTATTAGGTCTCGTGCTTCTAGACTCCGCTGAGAAACTTCATCAATCATTGATTTCGCACGTCCTTGACAGCCAAACGGGTCATATACATATAGTTTATTATATAGAAAGAAACCTCTGGGAGGGGGCGCTGTTATCAGCTCACTGGTGTGAGAAATAGATAGTGACAAAACAGAGGAAAACAGTTTGTTGGTAATTTAAAGACCACCTTGTGCTTTTTAATATGCTTGACAGAAACTCTATCGGGGATAGTGTGGGTTTGTAGACAGGTGGTAGATGAAGGCGTTTT
This sequence comes from Typopeltis vanoorti, assembly GCF_054136105.1. Lineage (NCBI taxonomy): Eukaryota > Metazoa > Arthropoda > Arachnida > Uropygi > Thelyphonidae > Typopeltis > Typopeltis vanoorti. The sequence goes on from NC_143556.1 coordinate 64,387,541, forward strand.
TGTTATTACATTAGTCTTTTATATGTACTACATGGCTCTATAACGAGAGGGTTATATTAATGACTATCCACAATGCCTTACTTAATGTGATCGTTATGCTTATTGAATTAAACTAGAAAGAATCTATATGCTAATTTATTAGTGTTTCTCATTGCATACTTCTTCATTGCAATACTTCTTCATTTTAATCCTCTAATGAAGTATGCAATTTTCATTGTATACTTCTTTAGAGGATTTCATATGTTTACTTTCTCCTCATATTCGTTGTTTGTAAGTTATTATCTATATAAAGATAAAACAACTATGATATTGTTAAGAAAACAAGTAAAATATTTCAATAATTCTTAAAAGTTTGGAACAAATTAAAATTATAATAATACACCATTTTGTTTTTCATATATAGATATATAGATACTTTAGTTAAGTAGCAAAAAAAAATTATATCATACTACAGTAGACTCTCGACTATCCGGAGCCCGGATTTTATCACGGAGAATTATAATAATACAGTAATTCTCTGTGATAAAATGAGGAATATATATATACTGCAAAAATTAAGAATTTCATTCAATCCAATACTCTTGGAGGGTAATGGGTGGCAATACTGTAGCCAGTGAAGTTCTAACTGAGGCTCAACTATTGCTGTTACCCTCCTGCCATGATTAGAGCTTTAATTGCTCAATACCACCTTATCCCTACACTGTCCTCTACAGATAACGGGGAAGATGAAAAGCATTCTTGCTTCGCCCCTTTAAGCCTGTCCTTTTAAGGATGATAGAAATTGATAAAATCCGAATTTTGGATTTTATCAATTTCTATTTCTATTATAACACGCGGACCCTGCATAGGAAGCGGGAATAACGCGAAGAAGAAGAAGATCAATTTCTATTTCTATTGAAAATGTTGCTTCTACTAGACAGACAGTGGAAAGAATTTGACACTCGTCTACAATTATCACATATTTCTAAGAAATAACAGATAAAGCTCGGAGATATTAGGTATTCCCGTGTTCATCGTCTAAAGGAAAAAAAAAAAAAAAAGAACTACAGGAATTTTTGCCCCCATTTAATTTGATAGTGGTTATAGTCCCTATTGCAGGTATATACAGGCATCAGCAAGATGAATATGAGCGTTCTATGAAAAACACAAGTAATTTTATCCTTCTTTTTAAAATTAATAAAAATTTAGTCAAATAAGCTGATAAAGTACAGGCGATAATGATCAACAGGATGCGGAGTTTCAAACGAAGTTGGGTGTAGCTCGATCAATGTGTGTGTGTGTCGTACAAAAGCCATACTCTAGTTGACTATCACTTTCGGATTTAAATTTCGTTTTTTTTTTGGATACTGTTAAAAATAATAAAAAACTACTTAAAAACGAAATAACACACACACACTGAAAAAAGAAAAATATTACAGCCCCAAACAGTGCAGCACTAAATCAACAAGAAAAGTAATTTAAGACTGTAAGGTACAGGAGGACTCCAATGTTTTTTTATGTCTACAGTTCAGAACATTAAAATTTTCGGAATATGCCTAAATTATTCTTAGGAAAGAAGATAATACTGGTTATATAAGAAAATAAATATTTCTATACATTTAACTTACTTTGAAATAGCATAAAGAAAATAAACATTAGGATGATTTCGCTACGCCTATACTGCTTAAAGTATACAAGAACTAGTATAGGTTATTATTACTATTGTATAAATTATATAAGAAACTAGTATAGTTTTTTGTCCGTCTCCGTCCCAGAGAAATAGAGTCCATACGTACAGTTGCAATTATGGTTACAAAATGAAAATAGAATGAAATATCAAGGATATGATAAATAAAAAATTATTATAAATCGTTTAACTTCATTAACATAAACTAAAATAAAAAATATTTAATTTTTAATTATAAATTAAAATTCCTTAGAATTTTAAAATAATTTTATATTTTACTTAAAAAACTTAACTCGATTTAATCACACCTTAAATATTATTTAATGACATAATATCTATAATAAGATTTGAACTTATTAATGATGGTCATATTATTCATGCATATCATATTATATTATGCATGAAAATAATATTTAGAATTATCACAGAAAGCCTAATCGAAAAAAACTCAAAACGTACAATATAATATAATAAAGTTATTAGATTACGAAAAAAAATAAAACGAAATTGAAAAAAAAAAAAAAAAAAGTATATGCTCTGCGCATGTGCGAAGAAAACGTCAGTGTATGAGTTACTGAAAGAGCGTGTAATTTGGAAAACTCCAATTGTGGAGGCAAAGGTTACGACAGAAACCAGCTAATTTGGAACAAACAAACGGAACCTTTTCAATAGTGGCATGTAAGTTAAGAATCAAGCCGGCACCTGTGTTGCGGATGTTTCTGTGAAACCTCTCTGCTCCCCAAGGAACTTGGTTAGCTACGGGATGTCATTGGCGATCCTGTCGTGAGGCAATCTATAACACAGCAGGATGCTTCTTTTTCGCGTGAGACTCAGACTGACTAGTTTTTTACACTGCCGCTCTTCGTTTGAACCCTCGTCGCGACCAATTTCACAGATAGAGTTTTTATTGTCCCCTATTTTCTTTTTTTTTTTTTTTTTTTTTTTTATAAGTCTTCTCTGCCGAAAGCGATATTGGGTTATTTTCAGCAACTTTTTCCGCTACATGGGAAACGTAGAGCTCGTCAACACACGCACATTACCTCCCGCCTTGAGGTGTATGGTGAGAAAGTACACAAGAAGCTCATTATTGCAAAAATGAGAGATGTTTTCTAACATTATACTACCTTCCAACACTTGTAAAAGACTTCATCGGGTTCATCAATTTTGATTGGTCGCAGTGCAGAGACAACACAAAACATGGACGTACTGAGTCAATTACTTTATTTGCCCTCCGGAGATGACGCTTTAAGAAGGAATCTGAGTGAAACGCGAGGTCGTGCGGTGTTGTTTCAAAGGTCTATGAGAACTACTTGGTCGAAGTGAGGGGTGATTTAAAAAAAAAAAAAGAAAGTTTTTTCTGGCTACTAGCTAGGTGAGAAACCAAATCGACACTTCTTCACGGGTACTTACATTAAATTAAGATTGTTTCCGGTGAAAGACAAGAGTTATTTTTATTTTATTTTATTTTTTTAATGTGCAGAATATCAACCTTCACCTCGAAACTCATAGTGAACTGTGACCTGTAATGTCATCTACCCTAGATAGGATATTATGTGAAAAGACCAGAACTCTATACATTGTGGCTTGGATTCCATCACAAGATTATGCATGAAATTAACAGTCACGTGCTGTCACACTGATGACGTCATTATAAGAGTGACAAGATCTGCCCTTATTACTATTGGTGCAATATAAAATTAGGTATCTAAGTCGATACAGTGATAGGTCATTTATAGATATTTCTTCAATTATGATTCAGAGATGTCACAGCCTTTTATGTAATAGTAAAATAGTTAAATAATAACGGCAGTTTTACTGAAAAAAGAATCAATTTTGTGAATCATTGTCAATGTTCATATAATTTATTTCAAATATTTGACTTACCCTTCTGTTTTTAAATTGGAATTTAAGAAAGTTAATGTTTATTATAGTTAAACAAAACTATTTTAATTTCAACATGCATGTCTGTACGTGCACATAAATTAAAATAGGAGGAATTGTATTAGCATTCTGCTCAACATTCATCGTATACTCTCTAGGACAGTGATGGTGTATTAGATGCCTTGCTTGCTTAGTTCGTGAATGGTTTGCAAATACCAACTAGAATATGGAGCGTTATATCCTCTTCAAAACATAACTGTCCCTCGTTATTTTTAGGTATTTGAGTACAGTACTATGTGAGCTCGCACTCCATAGGTTTGGATTCACTGTTCTAGGCCATAATGTGGCTCATGAAAGGATCAGCTTCAAGAATATAAACATCAGAAAGAATTAAAATGGTCTGTTTTTAAATCATTCTTTCTGCTTAGTTACTTTTATTACTATAAACATTTACCGTAAGTGGACTAGAAGTTAGATACTCTGATAACCAACCCTCCTCTAGAGATCAAACATGGAAAATTTTCAAGATATTTTAAGCCTTCAATAAGCAGGGCAGTAGTCTCACACCGAGCGATGAAAATCATCTATTGCCTAAAACAATTTCACAACAACAGTGGGAGTCGAACGTAAAGGCACAAGTTTTAGAGCGGAAGTGCCGTACGTTACTCACCCTATTACATGGGATACAAATGAGCTACATTACACGACCAACAAGGGGTGACATTCACGAGTAATTTTGAATAAAAGTTTCATGTTTGGTCTCTAGAGAAAGTTTTCCAAATTCTAGAGTCAAATAATTTTGGAAGTCTGCTAGACCAAAGTCAAAGCCAATAATAAGAATGGTAGCATCACTCCCGCTAGTGAACATAATTATATTCTTTTTTTGGATGACTTACAACTGAGATCAAGGTTGGGGAACATACAGACTTTATCATCTTCACTGTGGCTTTTTTCTTCTCCTCCCTAAACAAACTACATACGATTTTAATAATTTATAACACTTAGTGAATTTGAAAGTCCATAAATATCATATTTTATTAACATTCAGAAGACTTATTTCGTGGTAGTTGGCTGAAAAATCAGCGGAACTTTGAGTTTGTCATTGGTTCCTCTTCTATGGAGTAGATTAACTGAGAACTCTGCTAAGGAAACCAAACATGAATCGGTAAGAAAAGAAAAAAAAAAAAAGAGTGCTATAAACTGAAGACTTTCAGGCATCTCGGCTTTAATGTTGGGAGTGAGAATCCCATATTCATTACTTGGACATTCGAGTAAGCGAACAATCTTTCGTTTTTGTGTATATATTTTTGGTTATATATACGCAGGAGTGGGAGGGGAAATATGGAAATTGAAATACTGATGTAAGAAATATATATATGCTTCAACAACTTCAGTACATTAATATTCACAACTTCAGTTATAAAAATTAATCACAACGTGTACTAAATCAGTCTCTTACGCTACTAGAAACTCTCACAGGCCATTTTATATCCTAAATAACAAACTTACCTGTATTTATTTTTTTTTTTGCCATATATCAGAAGCGAACAAAAATAAGAATGACTCAATATGCAGAAAATAACACAAAAATCATGTAAACGATAAGTATATATATATATATATATATATATATATATATATATATATATATATATATATATATATATATATATATATATATATATATATATATATATATATATATATATATATATATATATATATATTATTATATATACTTATCCTTATAATTTTCTAAACAACTCTGATCTTCCTTCTGTTTCATTACCCTACTCATTTACTTACTTTTACTTAATTTGGTGTGGTATAAGATAATATAAGAAAAAACACGTGAGAATCAGTTTAAACTATACAGTATTCAAGTAGCAGTCAGTTAAATCATTCGAATAAAAACTAAACAGTTTCATTTTTTTACAATAGCATCACTATCCAATACAAAAAAAAAAAAGTGTACAAAATGAATATGATTTGTCCGACAGAGGGCAGCACTGCTAGGACATTTCCCAAATAGGTATCCTGTCAGCAGGTCTCTATCATCCAACAAATGACAGGGGAGGTTGTGTGTCTGCCTTAAATAACAACCTTCGACCTCTACTAGGTACTAGTTCCACGGCAGGACACTCGGTAATAGCGCTCATCTTGTTTCGTCGTTTGCATGGGTGTCGGAAACCACTCCCAACGGCAGCGGGAAAGGGCACGCGCAACAGCTGGCGAGCAATGCATCGCGGTTTTGCTTGCGGCGGCATCAAAACTCATAAGGGGATGGTACAGGGGTGAAGCACTACCCCGGAAATGAGTTTACTAGTAAGGTGGCAACAGTACCTCCTGGCGAGACTGTTTTTAGTCAAGTCCCGAACCCGACCCACTCGGGGGTTTGTATTTTTTCCATTCTATTAAACTCTTCGGGAAAGAGTAGCAATGTTATTGAAGGAAGCAAAATACTTTAAAAATGAAAAATGTTTTAATTATATAAGAATTATTAAATATCCTTATAGACTCATTAAGATACTTATCAAATCGTTATGTATTTGACAAATGGAAAAAAGTATATGCGACTGTTTCATATACTGTATTTGCTTTTTGTTTGCCCAGTTAGTTTAATTATCTGTAAAAAAAACTGAGTCTACAATCACGTGTTTGTTAGTCAGTGATGACGTCACAATAAGAGAGATCAGTTTGCAACTTAACGCTTATAAATTCCTGAATCAATAATTACCACACTTATAAACGTCCTAGTTATTTATATTATATGTAATTTCTTCTAAACAATTTCCCTTCACTGGCAGAGTTTCTTTATTATTGTAAATGTGTACAGATCTCATTCTACTAATGTTAACCACCCCTAGGTTGGGTTTCATTAGCACTCTATATTCCCTGTAAACGTACTATTTTTCTTGAGGACAATAAACTTGATAATTTTCAATTATCTACAATGGAGGTTAGTAAGTACCATGAAAGGCCGGGACCACCCACCCGCCGCTTTTATAAAACCGTATTTGTGGTTAGTTTCCACTCCGCCCACAGTTTGGATGCAGGTTTGACCAACAACAAAAATAAGCCTTTAACTCTATTTCTCTCTTTCTTTCTCTTCTCTCTCTCTCTATCATCCCCCCCCCCCCCCCGCTATTTGCCACCAACTTGCTTGCCTGCTTCTTCCCACGTGTAGCAGATGCCGATCTGGAGATGGGAAGCAGGAAGAAGGGTGTTTAGACGCTTCTGGCCAAAACTTGTCGCTTACTGCACAGAGGTGGGGAGGGGGGGGGCAAGAAAAAGATAAATCGCTTCTTCATTAACACCGACTCCCACTTTTCTGCTTTTTCCTGCATAGCCAGAGGGCGCTCGAAATGTTTTACTCCTGCTGAGCTTTCGTGACCTCCTGTAACCTCTTCCCACGCGTTTCTTGTAGAATCTTTATGAAGTTTAGCGCTACCTGGTGGCCTTTTAAACTTAAAGATTTTTATCTTGACGTAGCTGCCAGTCTAAACACTTGCCAAACAAGTGATTTTTTTTTGTTGTTGTTGGATGTTACTTTTTACAACTTAATTGAAGTAGACAGGTGAAGACGAATTAATCAGAGACTTTGATAAATGCAAATATTTTAATGAATACATTATTGTTCCTCTATATGCAAAACAGACGAAATTATTATATTAATCTTTTCTTTGGGAATCATGTAGCACAAATTGTTACCTTCCTGGTAATAGTAAGATATTAAATATTGATATTTATAAAACAGTATTTAAAATTATAAATTTAATCATAAAAAGTGTAAATTTTAATACTTTTTTTTAAAAAAAAATGTTTAATAAGTGAAAAAGTAGTACACCATTTATTAATTTTAATACATTTTATTTGGATTCTTTCTGCCCGACGATATTCTTCTGTTGCGTTTTATTAGTTACAATGACTTTTGTTTGTTGTTTACGTAATAGCAGCAGTTGAGGACTTTATTTTTGAAAATCTCAACGAAAATCGCTTTGTAAAGTATAAGAGCATACGTATTAGAATACTTTTCTCTGTAGAAATAACCAGCAATACAATACGACTTTCATGGAGTTATTTATTTCACCGAAAATCAGTAAATCTTCAGCTTTTTTGAAGGTAGCCCCTAGTTATCTAAAATGAGCGTCGATACGTAGTCACCTTTTATGATGTGGAAGTGAAGCACCCAAAGTATAGTACATACAAACCACGTTTTTCCTCATCCATTTAGTCTACACGAATGGGACTCCTAACTCAGTCGTATAGACCAAGCCGTTAGATCGGAAAGACTTTGGTTCGATTCCCGTCAGTGACGCGAGGAACCTTTATCGGGTCTCTTTCGACTAAAGGTAAGTTAGCTGGTCTCATACCGAGGGGTAGGGTTTTTTTTTTTTTTCACTCGGAAACTCGGGTTTTTCGTACCCCCAGACTAGGCAAACCGGCCTCGTGAACACACACGGATCACAGTCAAGAATACTTAACACCCAGCCATAGGTCTGATCAGTCAGTTATGCCAGTCCCGAGTCCGGATAAAAATTAGGGACGATTGAGATGGTTCCGTACTTCCCTGTAAAAAGGGCCTCACGGCGTTGTATCATCATACGCTAAATAAATACTACACGAATATTTGCCAGACAGCGTAGGAAAAAATGACAGGGTATTTGATTTGCCAAAACTTATGTTTTGGCAAATCAAAAACCTTTTATGAGAATTAAAGTTCTCATAAGAGGTTTTGGTGGATGATATCAAAGCATTGTGAAATACAACCAGCTTTTTGAGTGGATAAGGCTTTAAACCTTATCCACTCAAGGAACTATACAAGTCGTCTTAGGATTGGTTTTGATTTATGTAGGATTAGAACCTGTATTTTGTCAGATAAACGAAGTAAACAAAAAGTGGCTTAATCATCTAGACTACTGGAAATAAAAAACCTTTTCCACATTGTTCTTTCTGACTCCTTTAAAGTTAGGTTTAGTGCCTTGTAGTGAACGTTCGGTTGAGTTATTCATGTATTTATGAAATCTGATATTGAAATGAAACAAAAAGGAAGTCAAGTTTAAAAAAAAAGAGAGAAGAATAATGACATTTGGAAATGTGGATAGAATGTATTTGTTTGCTAGACAACACACGACACTTATGGGCAGTAATCGTCCCACCTAAAGGTAGAGTGCGACCCTTTAGTGGGTTTAATTGCGCTATCTGCTAAGCCTTCCTACTTAAGTCTTCCCTCATGTGTGAGTGTGTGTTGAACTGAAGCCCGAGGTGAGTTTCCTGTATACTATCTGTTCGACAATCATGTCCACGCAGCTCCAGTTCCGGAGTTGGCAACTCACTGGGATGCAACGGTGACTGTGGACAGACAAACGCGAGGGAGTCGTCGTCTTAAGCCGACGTTGGCTTCTCTGACATGCGATGGCTCGCCGGAAGCCAACAATTACGACAGTGACGCAGGTAGAATCGGTTCAAAGGGCACAGAGAGCGCGGGATAAGTCGTGCAGTAGCTAGCGAAGGGATGGCGGTACTTTTATCCTGATCATGGGGTGTGGGTGGATAAATGTAATTTTTCTGCGGGACTGAGCTCTTCCGTTCATTCGCTTCGACGATAAGAATTAAAGTGAGGGGGGGATGGGGAGGGGAGAAATAGTCAAAGTCGGCCGTGCAACAAGGAGGAACAAAAACAAGAAAGCACCCATGACGTCATCCATTTGTCTTTACTAGTACTGTTTATGTCGGAAAATGGCAATGAACGAATGCCATTCTGGCCCTGACCTCTAAGAAATCTTACACGACCTGCTGGCGACAACAGCACCATTTCTTGCAGGTGAGTGAACAGCAATATTTGCTCGCTGACGTTTTTATTAAACGTATGCGTCCGTTGATGAAGCATCCAGGAGGCAGTTGGTTAAGCAAACGTATAAATGAGGTTAGGAAATGTGGGCTAATAAGGAAGATGTGCTACTGAAATCACGATAGAATAGTCTGATGGGATTAGTATTGGAAGGGATGATGAGAGATAGGAATTAAATTTCAAGGGTGGAGAACGTTATTTAATATTTAAATATGATATGATTATTATCGGCAACGAAATGAGATCTTCACAATATCAAGTGTTATTATAGAATTAGATCGTTCTTTAATTAAATAAGAAATTGTTACTCTTCTTTAGTTTCGTATTGCCTTTTTTTTTTTTTTTTCATTTCACGAATGAAATTTTTGTGTTTTGATATTTTTTTTATGATATTCCTAAATAAAGGTTTCTATTATTACAACTCGAGTGACTTGAACGCTAGACAAACTGGGAAACTGATTTAAAAGCTAAAAGTTCCACAGCACAAACTTAAAATATAAAAACAATACACGGCTGTCCGATATGAGTAAATTTGGCAAAATCATTGGATCGCTTTAATTTGTTTATATTTTTATTATTAATTTTTTCAATAATGAATTGATAATTATTTTTTTAAAAAAAGATAAAATTTACACAGGAATATAATTTAAAAACAGTGAAATATTATTATTAATTGATTAGATTTTTTGATTCAATTACACGTTTTTTTTTAAAATTATACTTTTATTTAAGAAACAAATTATTTGAGTTTAATCGATTATTTTTATCTTCATTAATATTAAATCATCATCTGTTGATTCCGTTAGTTTGAAATTACCAATTATGAAAACTTTTCCGTATGTTTGGGATATATATATTCGGCATAAATATCTCAAATTTCACCTTTCTACACTTCAGAAATTTAAGATATATGGAACGTATCCTATCGTCTTGTTCACGGAACTCGTCAGGCTAATTTCATTTATGATGAAAAGTGGCCAATATTTAAAAAAAAATGCATACATCAGAAATTTAATGTCTATGGGACAAAAATGGAGTTAAACTGAAAAGAGGAGAGACACTGTCTATAATAAATCTAATAACGGAGAAAAATCGAATTTCTCGGATACTCAGTGGCGATATGTATTGATATATTTATGCCTAAAACAGTGGGGTGGGGGGAAACTTTGTCACATAAAAAAGAAGAGTGTCTTGTCAAATGTACGGAGTGAATGTACGCTCTAAGGCGTATATTCAAATATAGATCTTAAAAAGACCTATATTTGAATATACGGCAAGACCTTTGTTCGAATACCGAGGGAAACCAGCTGACTTATCGCATTTTCGTCCCAGGGACTTAAAGTTTCAAATCTCATAAACGGGAATCTTGCAGGAGAGTGGTTGGGAATCAACCACTGCTGATCCATTGCTTGATTTCCAACCAAACTAATGCATCAGCAGTGAATCTGGTTTAATGTAGAGAAGCAAGAGAGCGTGTAAAAGATATTTAAGAATAAAGATCCGTCCACCGAGACTCATCTGTCATGTGTGAAAAACTTGTCAGTAAGAAAAACTCATAATCCAGTTACGAAAGATAGGAACCATTATAAGATAGAAATGTAAGGCGATATATTAAAAATGCCAGCGTGGTTGGCCGAATGGAGAGCGTATCCGCTCTCCAACACAAGCTGCGGATTCGAATCCTATGGACATGTCTGTTTATTAATGTATTTAGGTTAACGATGAATTTCATCGTCCGGTGTGAGACTAACTCCTCGTTTATTGGAGGCTTAAATCAACTTGAAAAAGTTTCATGTTTGGTCTGTATAAAGAAGAGTTTCAAGATTGTGTAAAAAGATAAATAAATATTATGCACTACAGCAGTTATAAAAATAATAAAAATCCTCAGCTCACTCACGGTAGTAATGTATTTTAGGTTGTGGATGGGAGTTGCATAAAAAAGTTAGCTGAATTCATCCTATTGGCTACAAGGAAGGTTATGTTTCCATACTTGTTTATAGGTGAGCCTCAAACGTTGCTGTCTGTATATTGTACTTGCATGGTATGAACATATTTTAAGTAAGATTGCTACACCTGCAATTTTGGCCATCGATGGCGTATGTTATTATAAAAATAAACAAACAAAAACTCATACGAAGGTTATGAACTCAAGAAATTCAAGATTAAGCTTTGTTCATTATCCTAAAGTTAGCAATCTTAATATAATATAAGATATTAGAAAATAAATAAGTAGCGTTGACTGAATCCACGATGTGTTTATGTCCATGTGGTCATTTAGGAAAATTATAAACTCAAGCAAAGTCTAAAGTCGGAACACACTTCCCTTTAAAAATTTTCCATTATTTTCATTATCAGTTTAATAGGAGTGCATTTGGGATCAAAATACTACCCAATTTGCGTTTTTCACCACAAATGGTTCAATCTAAATGACAACCAGTCTATGAGGAAATGGATAAGTTAGGTGGAATAAGGTTTCGGCTTTATTTCTGTTCACATTTCTTTGTATTATGTTCATCGGTTGTGAGAACACAGTACGTGTTCTCACACTGACTGTTCTATTTTATTTAATTAAAAATGTAGAATTAAAGAAAATTTCATAATTCCCTCATATATTCTAATACATCATATTTCGTTTAAACCAAACTCCATCTGATCTTTTCAAGTCTGAGATTTATCTGAAGCCGAAATGAAATATAAATTTTATAACTGAACAGGTCTGAACCCAGGCTGAAAAAAAAAGCACACAAATTATTTATATGTACGAGCAAGTTATAATAAATCATTTAAATTAAATTAATTTAAATAAAAAATCAGTTTAAATTAAACTAAATATTAAATATCTCCCAAATTACTATATAAAAATATATGGCCGTTCAAAATTTAAAACACGCGATGTATAATGCATGTTATAAATTTTTGCAGTAGTGATTGCAGCTGAATAATTTATTCTACATGATCAATTTTGTATCGATATATTTATTCAAAATAAAATTCGGTGAAATTAGTTTAGATATTTCGATTTTATGAGCGTATTAAAAAAATCAAGTTTAGGAAAAGCATGTTCCTAAACTTGAAATATGGAATGTTGCTGAAATACAAAAAACAACTTTCTTTTCATACAAAAACAGAATTGAGTTTACATGTTCAGTATTCAAATATTCTCTCTTCTTCACATTTTTAGCAAAACGTGCTGTACTGAAGCTCCACTCACTTGTTGCATGATTGGAGCATATCTTCTAAGCAACGACTCCAGAATATAACAGACACACGGAGTAGATGTGATCTTATTATGTAGATATTTGAATGCTTCATATTCGTTTCGTTCTGCTTGTTTAAATGTTTGTCGTTGATGGCGCTAAAATCGAACATTTCGGATTTCTTTTGAAGTTGTAAGTTTGCCCTGTTTACTGTTTGTGCATTGCCCTAAAACTTTGCTATTTGGTTGACGGGAGTGAAGACAATTTTCATATTTATGAATGTTTTTTAAACGTATTCTAAAGTCAGCGATGGTAATTTCTTTCTCTTGAGCTACAAATATTCGGAAGTATGAAATTTGGCTCCAAAAGTTTCAGTTTTATACGAGTAAGGAATAATATGAATAATAAAGAAAATTCATCGTATAATATCTAAGCGAATTACAATCTGAAATGGATATTTAAAAACTTTATCATCTTAATCGTCTTATGGTGTACAAATGTATAAATGAATAATTAATTATTAATTAATTAATAATTGAATTTCATTAAAATAATAATAAATGCATACTAAATATAAATAAATAATAAACGAAGTAACAATGATAACATAACATGTAATATAAATCAAAATATAACAACCTAATAATGTTCTACATAATATATTACCTACATAATAAATTAAAAAAAAAAACAATGATTTATATCGCAAATTATTGACTTCTTACTACACATGCGGGTAATAGTACGACAATAATGCCTACTTTTTTTTTTTTTTTTCAGCCTCGAATTATTACCTGTGTTTGGCCCGTTGACGGACGCACTTCGAGGAACTGAATCGTGCGGTTTCAAGAAATGTTCCGACTCCTAGTAAAGGCTTTTACGAGGTCGCTGTATAGCGCCTCATTCAGTGATAGTAGAAGTGTACAGAGAATGATGGAACATGACAGGAAGGCTCGCTAAAGATAGAGAATTGTTAAATAAATTGTATATAAAAAAACTATGAAACATCGCAAGCCCCTCGTTCCATTTAAGATTATTTAATAATGCCATATTAAGGTGTCTTTTTTAAATATACGTTACATGAAACCCATTTTAAATAAATATGTATCTACACACACAATTCCAATCTATTTAATAAAGAGGTTCGTCTCGTTTCAAACAGGAGTCGAATCCAGCTCTTTCCAGAAGAAAGTCCTTGTCGATACCAAATGAACTAGAGAGGTTCTGTATGAGAATTGGGAAAAAATGAAAACGATCTAAGGTCTGCTTTGCAATGTGTATTAATAATTCAATAATTTAGGTAGAATGAATACTAAGGTAGTAAGGCTGCCATGAGGAGGCAAGTGTATTTATGCCTATCCAATTAAAAACTCCAGTCTTTCTAGGAGAATAAACCCTTGAGACCAGCTGACTCAAGTTCACCTGAAATGCTCTTGATGCATCTAGAATACTTTCCGATCATTTTATTTTCTCACTGCCCATGAAGACGTCTTTTTAAACAACCTACATTAAACAGACAAAATTAGTTTAGAATTAGTCGAAAGCAAATATATAATAAACAAATGAATTATCCCCCCCACCCTTGAAGAAACTGAGAAATATCTGTTTACATTTTACTCAAATAAAGATGACTTATTGTAGGCGTAGGTTTCTGTGGTTTAGAAAAGAAAGATTTCGGTATTGTGACCACATGTTTATTAAGATAAATAAAAATAAACAAACCCAACAAGTTTCGTATGTCGTTTGACTTACATCTTCAGGGTTTGAAGGTAACTAAAATTTTAAACACAAGAAATGAGAAAATTACTCAAAATAGTCCATTAGATGTTGTTATGACAGTCTAACTGTTCATTAAATTAAAAAATCCGAATGCAGAATCTATACATACGTTAATGCATGCTATGTTTGAACAATGCTGGATGTTGTCACGTTCTGTGGTTCACGTTCACTCTGTCCGAGGTCTGACTTAGGTATATTTTTTATAAATGCTGACCGAACTTGGTGTAGAATTAGGCCCTGGTTTTTGTTGCATTGTGTTGGGATTCTAAGCATATTTTCTGCTTCCTTAAATTTCCATGTGAAACAGTTTTTTTTTCAATATAAGACATGTTCGTTTTATGCCAAAGTACATTATGGCCGGTGGAAGTTGTGTGGGATGCTAGGCCTGATTTGTGTTCTCTCCTTTTTTGCACGTCTTTTTAATGTTTATTCATACGAATTTCCCCTGATCTTCCGTCTGGCCTACGTTACAGATGCCACAGGAACAATAAATTTTATAGACACCTGGCCTATAAAAACCTTGAGGGATAGAACTTACGATATCTCCAGCACAGAAGAAAAGGGAAGGAAGAATTACATTATTTAACACAGATCCTCACAAAATTTGGCTTTGAACCTAAGACAATCAAGAACATTCTCAACACACTTCCTCCAAGCATCTCACAAAAGCAAGATTTCAACAACGCAATTACGCTACCATTCATCAAGAATGTTGCGAACAAATTGGCAAAATTACTACACAAGCATAATATTAAAGTAGCTTTTCTACCGATAGAAAAAATATCAAGATTTCTACAGCCCCCCCCCCCCAAACCTCTACATCACCCTTTAAAAAAACCAGGTGCATACAGGGGCGAATTCTCTATGCTTGCTATGCTTGCTGCGCAAGCTCATTACTTGAGAAAGAAGTAATATTTATTTGTTAATAAATGCATGCATTTATAAGCATTCCATTTAGGCTTTTATTTTTGTAGACAGAAGACGTCTTAAGCTCGCTCGGCAATAATTGTGCTTTGCGTTGTGTATCGAAGGCCGATGCTTGCTCGTCTAGTCAAAGCTACCTTGGCTTGCTCGGTTGTGTGAGCTTCCAAGTTTCCGCTACAACACTGTTATTTCATGCACGCGCATAGCCATTTCCGCTCCCTTCACGTCGTCTTAAACACAGGCCATACGCAGTGAAAGTAGCTCTAGCTAGTGAGCGTCAGCCAGCCTTTACAAGTGTGCATATTGCTTGAGAAAATTAAGTTACAACCAACTTTTTATGACGATGTCATTAACCAGTTCATAAAGAAGAACCGTAGGGTAGAATTTGTATTCAAGTAGCTAAATTGAAAAAGATAGAATATCATTTGTAAAATAAATGTTGTATTTGTATAATTAAATGTACATAAATTTATAAATATATAGTTTTAAATGGTCAATAATTCATTATTTCGATAATGAGACTTCAATTGAATAATAACAAGAGCAAGCGTGAATTTCAAGACCAGCATTCGCCCTTGGGTGTCTATAAAATTTACCGTTCCTGTGGCATCTTACGTAGGCCAGACGCGAAGATCAGGGGAAATTCGTATGAACGAACATCAAAAAAGACGTGCAAAAAAGGAGAGAATACAAATCAGGCCTAGCATCCCACACAACTTCCACCGGCCATAATGTACTTTGGCATAAAACGAACATGTCTCATATTGAAAAAAACTGTTTCACATGGAAATTTAAGGAAGCTGCAAATATGCTTAGAATCCCAACACAATGCAACAAAAACGAGGGCCTAATTCTACACCAAGTTCGGTCAGCATTCATAAAAAATATACCTAAGTCAGACCTCGGACAGAACGAACGTGAACCACAGAAGGTGACAACATCCAGCATTGTTCAAGCATAGCATACATTAACGTATGCATCGATTCTGCATTCGGCGATATAAGGGTTTCTCTTCCTGAAAAGCACGGGACTTACGTTTAAATGGACAGAGAACAACTGTTTTTTTTTTATTTTTATTTCTTACTTTCTTTTTTTTTCCCCTCGGGGGGGGGGGGGCACATTCGAGTATTCTTCTAACCCACCACAGGTTTTACGTGCTTTAAGCAATAATTTTTATATATAATGCTCATTTTTTAAAGTCAAAGTTCTGCTCTGGTCGCATAACTATGTGACTTAAATATCAGTCAATGCACAATACATTTGGAATATATTTGGACTTATATTTCTTGTCAAGAAACATAAGTTCAAAGTGTGGTAATATGTTTTACTGACTTCTAATCAAATAAAACATCTACATATATTTATTTTTCTTCTTCTTCTTTTTTTTTTTTTTTTCCAGACGTTCATCTTCGTCATCCATCTAAGGTGGGTTGAGTGTATCACAGCTTTCCGTCCAATTTATCTGCAGCCAAGTTATTTAAATTTCTGTAATAGTTCAGACCACTTATAATTCTTAACGCTTTCTATCCATTTCCTTCTACTCTTCCATTTCAAACTTTATTCTACGGTAAAGTGGTAATGCGCATGCGCACCAAGATGCCTATACACGTGTCAACTGCTGCAGTAGACTTATGCAAATAAAGAATGTTGCATATGCTTCGCATTGTAGAGTTAACACCATGTAAAGCTCGACCGCAGCATTTGGATAAATTAATTTTTATAAAAGGAATTGCGATCAAAACATTTCTTTTTAAAAATATAACCTCTAAAATTTCGGCATCATAAGCAGTCGTGTTTATTTGCTGAATTGAGTCGATCCTCGTCAAATCTGGAATCTAAATATGTCGACAGATTAGAAATAATTTTAATAAAAATAATAAAAAAGCGATGAAAAATTTATAATATTTAAGTTACAGTAATATTTATTGAATTATTTTAGTTATTAATTTACAATTTTAAATTTGGTAAATATACTTTTTTATTTTTATAATAAATTTATTATAAAATATTTAGAACGGCTGCGAACCAGGGTAATGGACCACCATACCCTTGGAGGGTAATGGATGGCAATGCTGTAGCCAATGAAGTTCTAACTGAGGCTCGGCTATTGCTGTTACCCTCCTGCCATGATCAGAGCTTTAATAATAGCTCATAACACCTTATCCCTACACTGTCCTCTACAGATAACGGGGAAGATGAAAAGCATTCTTGCTTCGCCCCTTTAAGCCAGTCCTTATATAAGGACTATAAGGATAAGAACCAGGGTAACAAATGGCAATGCTGTAGCTAATGAAGTTTTAACTGAGGCTCGGCTATTGCCGTTACTCAGCCATGACTAGAGCTTTTTAGCTCAACAACACTCCCATCCACACAGATTTACTTCATTCAGATGACGGGATAAAGAGTCAAGGACTCAGTCCATCGACCAGTTCTTTTAAGAAAGAACAATAATAATATGGAACAATGAAGACAGCAGCGGAGAGATTATGCGTGATTAATACCCTTGGGGGTGTAATGGATGGCAATGCTGTAGCCAATGAAGTTCTAACTGAGGCTCGACTATTGCTGCTACCCTCTTGCCATGACATGATCAGAGCTTTAATAGCTCAATAATACTTTATCCATACACTGTCCTCTACAGTTACAGATAGAAAAGCATTCTTGCTTCGGCCCTTTAAGCCAGTTAAGGAACAATAATATAATAATCAAAAATATGTAGAAGACATATTCGCTGAATCAGTTTTGTGCTGTTTTCATTTAGCTTAAAAACATTTTTATTACGAAAAATTACACTCTCGTCCCGACTTTCTTGCGTCTTTTCCATGCATAAGCTCGATACCTCAGAAAGTAGTTTGAAATGTCGTCTTGGAAGTGACAAAAAGAAAATGCAAAGATGATCTTTAACAAGGATGATGTTGGGGGAAAGGACTGATAGCTGTCATTCTTTCCGTATGTAAGGAGGAGATAGGATTACATAATCCAAATACTAGCAGTAAACCCCGGAAGGGGTGTTAATGGAGAAGGATGCCATCCCGTCACTAAAAGCTTACTGGGTTGCCTTGGGCGAGCAAAAGATACGTCACTACACTTGCCCCGTATTCAGTTACGGCATTTGTAGGATGAGCAACTTGTTCCACTTACAAGTCAGTTAGGGGTTCAGTTGACAAGCTCGTGTACCTTGATATCTTTATTCTCCTTCTAACGCAATTATCCCTCGAAATGCGGGGTTCACTTTAGCAGGGCCAGGACATTCGACACTGTGGCGACTTGGGTGGCTAACCCTGCGGCCAATATGAGGACAGTGAGATGACTTGTCCAACCGCAAGGGAGTCGTCTACAGCTACGGCTATCTCCCGGGACTACGACATCGTCTGCGCGATGGAGCGCGTGGGGATCGGGTGTCTTGTGAACGATTGATGTAAAGTGACGTTTTCACGGACAGCAGGACAGCAGACTGCGCGGCTGTCGTCTGCCATCAGCTACGGAAGACGCGATGTAAACTTTCACTGAGCCATTGTCGTCTCTCTCTCGAACATTTTTCTCAGCAGCCATAAGAGGGAGGGGTGCCGGATTTCATGATTTAGATATCGTTTCTGTATTTGCAAATCGGTTTTACCAAACGGCTTACATTAACGTTACACAGAAAGAGAAATAAAAAAATAATAATAAAAAAACCCATAAAACGTTCGATGAAAAGATTGGTATGGGAGTAACCTACCTGTCATTCCTTTTGCTCACTTCTAACTATAAAGATCATTATGTAAAAATTATTAAGGTATATAAATAATAATGCAATTTTCTTAAAGAATTTTTGAAATTTTATTTAATAATTTTTAATTTTTTACTTATTAATAGAAAAGCATTATAAATTTTAGTTTTTAATAATATATTTTGCAAAATTTAAATATTTTAGTTTCAAGGAACACTCATATGAAAGATTATTAAAATTTTCACTTGAGTGAAAGCAATTGATACATTGTCAACAACAATCTTTATGCTGTGTCTCAACTGTGAAAGAGCACATTACGAAACTTCAACTCCTTGTTTTAGCGTCTATTGGGACGCTCTTATCTGCCGATGAAGGCGTGACATGAACTGTCGGATCTCGTGGGTTTACCTCCAATATTAGTCGATGTCACATCAATGTTTCACATCAAAGGACAAGCCGAGGCCTTTGGAAGAGCTGCGAAAAGAATGAGTTAGGCTGTTAGGTAATTCCCTGGTGGAGTCATAAGATATCGTCTAGCTGGAGCCTGATTAGTTTCGTTCTACACTTGCGTAGTCTCAATCCCAGAAAGACCTTCTCTAGAGAACGATATAAGTGCAATATAAGCAAGAATTTATTTTTGTCTTAAAATGGAAAATAAAAGATACATACATTCTACATGGATATGATTATATCAAGCACAGCACAGTTATAAAAAAAATATATTTTTTATTCCATAGAAACGTACGATAAAAAAAGTATACTTGAAGTAAAATGAATAAAACAAACGAGAAACAGATAATAATTCATTATTAAACTGGAACTTTATATTGGCTTTATTAGTTGACTAGAGATTTTTTGGAAAATATATACAATTGTCTACAGGATTCTGTCTGGCTTCTTCAGGACATGTGTAACGGTACATGGAACTCAACGTTTGCTAGTAAAAAAAGAATGGAGTAAACACTGTGAAATAAATTAAACCGACGCGTAACATCATAAGCTTGGAACGTGGTGAATCAGCCATTGTTTTTTTTGAGCACGTTATATAGTTTTTAGCGAAATGAGATATCTAGTAAGCTGAGCGAACTTATTAGGCTTTTCCAGATGTCTTTCAGAATCATTCCTTGATTTCTGTTTAGATTTTCTCCAGAGCGGATTACAACGGCAGCTTCTTTGAAGTTTCTACATCGAAAATCCTCTTCTATATAGGGGGACATGGAGCTTTTATCCCAATCGATGGTGTGGTTAGTGATCGAGAAGTGATGGGCTAATCCTGAAGTATCTGTTCTGTTGTTTTTCACGTCTCCTGCACGTTCTTTTTTTTTTCGAATTTCCAGGCTTCTCGATGTTTTCCCTGTGTAATTTAATCCCCAGGAACATGGAATGTCGTACACACCTGCGTATTTGAAGAAGGCATTAATGCTCTTTGGTGATCTTAAAATATGGCGTATTGTCTTGATCGGTTTAAGAACAACTCTGACGTTGAAGGACCGAAGGAATTTGGCAAGTTTTTGTTGATACTGAGCCTGCACGAGGGGATAATGATGGACGATGTATATTGCGTGACAGAGGGTTGCTGTTGTGGAGGGTTTTTATGAAGAATCTTTTTGATTATATTTCTTGGGTAACCGTAGTTTACCATGGTCTGAGATATGAGAATGAGTTCATCAAGGAGATCTTTTTCTCCTGAGATAATGTTGGTCGCTCTATCCTTAAGTATATGGATTATGCTGAGTTTCTGTGCAACATGGTGAGTCGATTCGATGTGCAGGTAATATCCAGTGTATGCGTTGGTTTTCGGTAGATGTACAGTATCAACAAAAATAACCAAATTCCTTAAGTCCTTCAACGTCAGAGTTACTGTTAAACCGACTACGAATGTCGTACACTACGAGTCATAGTGTACGACATTCCATGTTCCTGGGGATTAAATTACACAGGGAAAACATCGAGAAGCCTGGAAATTCGAAAAAAAAAGAACATGTAGGAGATGTGAACAACAACAGAACAGATACTTCAGGATTAGCCCATCACTTCTCGATCACTGACCACACCATCTATTGGGATAAAAGCTCCATGTCCCCTTATATAGAAGAGGATTTTCGATGTAGAAATTTCAAAGAATTTGCAGTTGTACTCCGCTCTGGAGAAAATCTAAACAGAAATCAAGGGATGATTCTGAAAGACATCAGGAAAAGCTTAATAAGTTCGCTCAACTTACGAGAATTTCATTTCGCTAAAAACTATATAACGTGCTCAAAAAAACAATGGCTGATTCACCACGTTTCATGCTTATAATGTTACGCGTCGGTTTAATTTTATTTCATAGTGTTTACTTCATTCTTTTTTTTACTAGCAAACGTTGAGTTTCATGTACCGTTGCACATGTCCTGAAGAAGCCAGACAGAATCGGTGGTGAAACTTGTGGACAGTTGGATATATTTTTCAAAAAATCTCTGGTCAACTAATAAAGCCAATATAAAGTTCCAGTTTAATATTTAATAAGTGACCAAATACAACATAGAGATGATTCAATCTAAGTCAATTCAATTTAAACTGAATAATTAAAGTTCTAAGAACTTTAGCTGTTAAAATAAAAATATATATATTAAAACTATTTAGGTGGTTTTACAAACGTTTATCGAAATATTTGAATAAAATAGTTTTTAATAAATAAATCTTTTTTTTTTTTTTTAAATTTACCAAAAAAACAAATGCTTTTTCGCTCCCATTGACAGAACTTTTATTTCACTCTACTTTTTAAACTAAGGAGTCCGTAAGTTGAGGATAATGAGTGAGACAAAGCATGGTTTTGTTAAGGGGAAAGAGACTGATATGAGAAATCTTCTTCTTTAAAAAAAAAAAAAAAAATGAAGTCACGAAGAAGATAGATCAAGATTAATTATAATGTGATTTATTTGGATTATTTCAGAAATGCCTGTGATAACATTCCGCCTACAAAGCAAGCAACAGATTAAACTGTTCCAAATAGATATTAAAGGTTGTTACTGTAAGAAAAGGTAGGAAAGTGGTTGAACAGATAGATAACAGGAAGTGGGATTTAGAGGGGGAGAGATTTTTCCATGACCCACGTGATTCGAAGCAGGGTATTCTACAGAATGATCTTATGAGTCTGGAAGAATGGACAGCGAAGTGGAAATTTGAAATTTAATGTTAACGGATGCAAGTGTATGTGATTTGATAAGAAGGTAGTATTAGATCGATCAAGTGCACATGCAAGATTTAGAGAAAAGGCGGTTTTATCTCGTGCTTAGAGTCCTTCAGCCTACATATATAATGTAAGGAAATCATCCCCCCCCATATAATTATATAGATATAAACTATATTTTAAAAATGTTTGCTTTATCTCCGTTGCTTAAACTTAAATGTCTTTGTTTATTCTGATCATTGCCAAGCACACTGCTTTAAAATTCAGCTTCAATGAATATCATCATCTCTCTCTCTCTCTCGCAACTAAGAAAAATAGCTGCTTAGAAGCTGAATTATACGTATATCTGTACTCAGTTTTGCCTTTGAGACCAATCCAAGTTTCAAGCAATTAACAGAATTGCTTGAAATATTAATTTTTATTCATCAAAGAATTACAGTTGGGTGCAATAAATTCTTTTTCTATTAAGTTTGTAAATCACAAGTAGAGTCCGTCTAGATGAGGGAAGGGTGTTTTTTTTTTTTTTTTTTTTTTACTGGCTTAAAGGGGCGAAGCAAGAATGCTTTTCATCTTCCCCGTTATCTGCAGAGGACAGTGTAGGGATAAGGTGTTATTGAGCTATTAAAGCTCTGATCATGGCAGAAGGGTAACAGCAATAGCCGAGCCTCAGTTAGAACTTCATTGGCTACAGCATTGCCATCCATTACCCTCCAAGGGAATTGGATTTTCACTTCAATCTGAAACCACCCAAACTCGGGAAGGGTGTTGCATCCTCATTTATTTATATTACAGCAAACAGTTGAACGAGAACAGGTGTTATTATTTTAAATTCAGCTACTCATTGATTATTTAAATTTAAAGTAATAGAATACTAATAGACATTTTAGAATTATTTGATACATCATAAATATATTTAAAAAACTCGTATCTTCCCTAGTAATTTTACTTTTTGTATTGAATCTTCATTTTTACTTTTTCCGCTACACTGTTCACCTGCTATTAAATATGTAAACTTCTATTTTGTTTAAATGTGTGAGAACTCTGCCAATTGATGAAATTTAAGGAAAAAATTAAAAATAAACTTAAAATTATTAAAAAATTTAATATGATAAAAATATGAAAATTTTATGTTAATTATTGTTATAATTTAATGATAAATTTATTATAATATATTCTAATATAAATTAATACACCTATTTACTTTTATTATAAATTATCATATCAAATATAAGAAGTTGTGGATATGTAGGGAATGTGGGCGATGAACAATCGACCGTGAGATGCGGTGATTGATTTTATATGAGATGCCCATATAGGGTAACGGATGGCAATGTTGAACCAATGAAGTTTAACTGAGGTTCGGCTGTTGCTGTTATCCTGGGTAAATGAGTTCGCTCTCTTAGGTTTTGCCCTAAGGGAGCACTTTGAGTCTCCGGGGAAAGTGTTCTCCGGCATGGCCCGCTGAGGGGTACTTGCCGGTGAATTATTTTCCTCGGAATATGAGCGGTTCTGCTCAGTGGTCGGGGAGCCCGTCACTGAGGGGAACCAACGCTGAGATTAGGACGGTCTTTCGCCCACTAGGGAGTGGCCTAGAGATCGTCCGTATTTTTGAGATTTCACCTTTACTTACATAGTCGGTGATTGATTTTATATGAGATGCCCATATAGGGTAACGGATGGCAATGCTGAACCAATGAAGTTTAACTGAGGTTCGGCTGTTGCTGTTATCCTGGGTAAATGAGTTCGCTCTCTTAGGTTTTGCCCTAAGGGAGCACTTTGAGTCTCTGGGGAAAGTGTTCTCCGGCACGGCCCGCTGAGGGGTACTTGCCGGTGAATTATTTTCCTCGGAATATGAGTGGTTCTGCTCGGTACTCGAGTTTCACTGAGTAGAACCAACGCTGAGATTTGGACGGTCTTTCGCCCACGAATGAGTGGCCTAGAGATCGTCCGATATTTTTGAGATATCACCTTTACTTACACATACGGTGATTAATACCCATGGAGGGTAATGGATGGCATTGCTGTAGCCAATGAAGCTCTAACTGAGGCTCGGCTATTGCTGTTACCCTCCTGCCATGATCAGAGCTTTAATAGCTCAATAACACCTTATCCCTACACTGTCCTTTACAGATAATGGGGAAGATGAAAAGCATTCCTGCTTCGCCCCTTTAAGCCAGTCCTTATAAGGACTATAAGGATAAGATATTTGTAGGATCTGGTAATCAATCGACCGTGAAATGCGGTCGATTGATTCATTCAATCCAATACCCTTGGAGGGTAATGGATGGCAGTACTGTAGCCAGTGAAGTTCTAACTGAGGCTTGGCTATTGCTGTTACCCTCCTGCCATGATCAGAGCTTTAATAGCTCAATAACACCTTATCCATACACTGTCCTCTACAGATAACGGGGAAGATGAAAAGCATTCTTGCTTCGCCCCTTTAAGCCAGTCCTTATAAGGACTAATAAGGATATTTGTAAAACAAGCTTTTTATGGCACACATTTATTTTAATACGATGTCTTCGAATATTCCAAATTATAGTTTTTTTTTTCTCTATTCTAGTAAAATATGAGTCTTTTAATACATTTTCTCTTAGTGATCCGATATAGTTTTTTTTTCCTTTATTCTAGTAAAAGATAATGTGTTTCTCTGGCACTTTCTTTTATAGGGTGTTTATGTAACTTTTTCGTTATAGTCACGAGTTTAAATAGTCTTTATGGATGTTGGAGAAAAGACAAAATAAAAAAAATATAAAAAAATTCTTTACGGGTGGGACAGTAGCCGAGATTTAAAGACAGGAATCTAAAGCTATATCATTATTTAGCTTGTCGGATCGTGCTGATAAAGTGTTTCTAATTTGATAAACAAAACACTTACTTTATTAATGCTGCGATAAGGATATTTTGTTGTATTTTTGAAGTCACTGCAATAGTGCATTATGGAAAAATATTTTTGGGCCATGTACCATCGCGTGATTTGTTATTTTGAAGGCAATACGGATCTCACACCAGCTGATTGCTAGTGATAATTTCATTTTGCATGATTTCATTCTGTTGCATTTTTGAGAATGTATCCCGAATGGTTTTGAAAAAAAAAAAAAAAAAAAAAACTGGAGGAATGAGGGATACCTGAAATTGTCAAAGGCATAAAAAAACTCTAGCACTTCGATAATGCGGGGAATTAAATTATTTTTCCAGCAGCAAAAGATACTTAATCCTCTTCTTATAGGGTACCCTAGGACACTGATAATCAATTTAATTTGCCTATGCCTTATTTCTTACGTGTTACTGCCTTTATGTTATATATCTTTAACATCAAATTGCTGTTTGTTTATTACAATGACTGTAAGGAATTATTGGCTTTAATTAAACTTTATTCCGATTTATTTCCTTTGGTTTTTATCAGTAATGCCATTAAGCCTTTTTTATTATCCAATATATTCTCATCATGGATCTCTAAATTACTAAGAAACAGTACGAAAACAGTGAACTATACATGGTTCATTTGAAACCTTAACAATCAGGAAAATCTTTAAGCGTTTTCAGCTGTCGTAGGTGTTTCCTTTACGTTGAAATCCCTATTGGGTTAAGCTCAAGTAGAAGCCAAACAACTACTCTATGGAGGGGTGGAGACATATAAACACATCCGGGTTTTAAGTAGGCTTAACTTTGAACAGCAACCTTACCGGATATCCTATAGATATTCATTATGAGGGACACAAAAGCTACCAGCCATGCGCATCTAATCGGCAAATTAGTGAAATGTAAAGGAGAACGAGGTTTTCATTATCTCCTCAAATTGCCAAGAGGTGTTGTGTGATATGCTTTGATTAGCGCGTTTGTTCATATCTAATAGAGACACGATATTTTCATAAAATATTAGTGTTTTGTGGAATTTTTTGCTTGAGGAAGATCCGATTTGGTGATCTTGTTTTTGTTTTTTTTTCTGTCTTTAATCATAAACAATTATAGAAATTGTTTAAGAATTCAGTGAGGAGAGAGGAGGATGTCTTTAGGAGAGACGATAGTCAATGGAGAAAAGTAATTTATTTGCAATTTTTATTGTTATATTTTGTGGGCAGACCTCTTAATTGAAAAAGAGAGTTTCATATTTTGAGTTACGTTTAAAACTATTTTTTTTTTTAAATTTCCAGGTTTATTTTCAGTCTATCCCTTTACATGTATATATATAATCGATTGATATTTCCACTAAAAAAGCAAACCGAAAATTCGTTCTCCCCCCCCCCAGTGCTTTATTATTATTATTAGCAGGAAAATCGACTCCCATATGACTAATCTGGATTCTTCTCTTCTTTTCTGAATTCCGATCCTTCACGCTCTGTCCCTTGGATATCCTAACCAGTCAATGCTTCTATAGGCGTCCATTACCCTCGATTGTTATCAGAGTAATAAATAATGCATCACTGTCTCCAGGTAGCTCCGCCATGTGGTAACTGATGCTTGTTTGTGTTTGTATGTGTGCCGTCAGCAGGTACCCTTCTCGCTACGATTTGTCGATAAGAAATATTGACCAATTCTGTGCTACCAAACATACAGAATAGATGTGGCAGTAGCTCGGTGAGAAATACACTTTAGGGTACCAACCAGTCAAGTCCGATTCATTGAAAGGCTAGCTTTTGTTTAGGAAGTGAAACAGTCTATCCTTCCAATAGAAATACAGTGGTAAAGAACTTATTAAAAGAATGGGGAGGGAAAAAATTGAACCACTAGATCTTAACTTCGTTCTTTTATAAAACAAGAAGCATATGAAAACAGTATATGCAGATTTGCGCATGCGTCTTTAGAAAACAAAAAACATAAGAAAACGTTATATGTGGATTGCGCATGCGTCATTTTTTGCTTTTATTGTACATTTTTGCTTTTTTTAAATTTTTAATGGATAATGGCATTATAACACAGCATGCTAAAACAAATTATTGTTTTTAAACATAGATGCAATTATTCTTTTTCCTTTTGGTTCATTTTTATTTTTACATAATTTTTCTATATATTTTGTATTATTGGCGTGCATTCATAATCATAACTTCATGAACTAGCGCTAAATTATTATAAAAGATTTAAATATTAATAATTTTACTTTACTATTTAAAATTTTATATCTTCCAAGTTGATAAATTGCTACATTTCGTTTTTATATTCTGCATACTGCAATATCAACTTAACAATATCCGTTTTGTATTTATGTATTTCTTATTTTGTGATTCTGTCTCAAACAGAAAAAAAATATACTAGTAATGTATATATGTTTATTATTATTAATTGTTTATTACAATGGCAAAATTTTCATAATAAAATATTATATTTGAGGAAAAACTATATTAATTTTTCTTCAAAATTTTATGGGTTTTTTCTTCTTCTTCTGATTCTCTAATAAAATTAGAAGTCGTTAACATTTGAATATGCTTTTTCGTTTACATCAAAACACAAATACGAGAGACAGGAAACATTTAAATCATAAAGCAACAACTAGTACAACTTCATTTCTCCAAAACGTGAAGTTTCCACTTTATCTGGGTCATCAGAATTACTGTACCAGAGCAAACTATTAGTGGTTGTGTCCGGATTTCGATGTACTTAAAATTATAATGATTATTGTTGCTTATATTGCACACTTTATTTTATTTACTTCATTGCGTTTGTTTAAAACGTCGTCTAACAAGAAAAAAAACGCAGTCATTTATACCTTTTTGTTTACAGTAACTCCCCTTCCATTTCTAACTTGCAAACAGTGCCCCAGATTTTCTTAAAAATAATATGTTTAACCAAGCCATTATCTTACATATTCAAGCTATACATTAATTCATATATAACACGTTACTGGCCTCGTTTGAAATGTTTCCCAGAATTGTAGTGAGTCGTGCTTATGCAATTTAAACGCTAATCATCTTCTTAATGCATGAGAAAAGTATAATAAGTTTTCTTTTCATAAAAAAAAATGTATAATTTTTACTTTAGTATTTAACTAATGATAATGCCGTACATCTCCTCTTTATATATTATCTTTAGATAATAGGAAGTAGCTATTTAAATCTTATGTTTATATATCTGGATTTGGAATAATTAATTTTCATTATAGGTATGAAAATGATAAATTGTCCTTCACGTATTCATAAAGGATATTTTTATTTTACATCGATTAGTTTCTTCATGCTTCACGGCTCAATTTATGTACATTCGGGCGGCAGTTTTTTTTTTTTTTTTTTCATTCATACGGACATATTGCAATATTTCAAAACAGAAAAACAAGGGAAGAATAAAGAGGAATAAATAAAAACATTGACCTGATTGGTGGAGTAGTTAGCGCATGCGCTCTCCACTAGAAGGCTGTGAGTTTGAATCCCACCATTGATATGAATGTTTTGTGAAGTTCTTTAGGTGTAGATAGATTTTATTATCTAGTGTGAAACTCACCCCACCTCTACCATCTTGATTACCGGAAACCTGACGTGGATTGAAAAAAATTAGTTCTACTTTACGGCGATCTTGTACTATCTTGATAATTCTCATTATCTTATAAGAGATTGCCGAGGAGAGTTAGCTCCGTGATCAGGGATATAATTTTTAACATGATCTTGTCTTGTTGTCTTTCATACTCCATCAGAGAGTATTCTATGAGGGTGCGCATTCTATCTGTTTTGATTCATATGTTCAGTGAGAGATGCAGAATGTGCCTAAGACTAGGTTACTCACATATTAAATTCTACGTCAATTAGCCTCGGTTGAATCTACAGAGAAAAAAAAAGCAATCTTGCTTTTTTTTTTTTTCGAGTTAAAACTGAAGTAGAAAAAATACTTAATCATAGAATAATATTTAAATAAAATTCAAGAAAAATATTGGGAATTATTAGTTATTAATAATTAATAACTAATAAATAAATTAATAATTATAATTTTATTTAGAAAGAATTTATTTTAAATACTTATAGAAACCTAATAAAAACGCATATATCAATATATATGTAAAAAATGCTTAGAAGTAATTACATTATAATTACATGATATATAAGATGAGACATTAAAAATTATTTAGGACGCAAATGGCTTCTATTGGTTCATTTAAAAATGATATAAAATTGGTACATTTATTAATATTTGGATGCTATAAAATTCATTTAATTCCCTTTTTGAATAATTCCTCGCATTGAGAAAGAATTTATTATTCTTAAGTTTTATATCCACAATATTAATCTTCGGATGTCGATTTCTTCTTAGCGAACATCAACTTTTATAAAATGTACATCTTTCCTAGCCTGTCGTATAGATTATATAATATAAATATTATTATTATTGCAGAGAACGTCGCTTAGAATAGTGTATGTCTGCATAAAGCCCAAAGGGCTGGCACATAAACTATCGATTTTGTGTAAACCAGCAGTCCATAATGGCAACTCTTAGCTCGGTCAATTAAATACCTATTAAGCCGACTAATTTAGGCATCCCACAGCGTACATAGGTCGATCATTAGCAGGAGAGAGGGGGGTCGTTAATAATGTAACTCTAGGCACCTGTCACTACGACAATTACATGTTTAATTTCATTATAGCGTGTCTGGAGTCCCAAGTTGAAACCGACCATATTTAATTAGTAGCTTGTAAAGCTACTTGTCACATCGTTTGCTAAATGAGTTGGTTCCATGTTAATGAACATGTCGGTGATGGCGCTGTGGGCCGCTTGTGAAATATAACGCCCTGTTAAAAGTTGGAGAGCCTTTTGCGGAAAGAGGAGGGTGGGCAAATGCGATGCTGCCCTGCGTGCAAACCCAAGTCGATAGTGTTTATTATTTATGAGCGACTTTCAAAGTCGATGGATGTTGTCGTCATTGCATACGAAGAATAGCTAATTAATGCTCAATCGATCCACTAGTGGCATTCGTTAGTGACACACGAACCCACCTTACACCCCCCCCCCCCCTCCGTGTCTCTACACAACATCATAAGTAACAGTTAATGAATAAACAAACCGCCTACGGATGAGAAATTAGGGTTACAAAGTATAAGTTAAGTGGCTTGCGATTATCGGAGGGTGTGTGGGGGGGGAAGATCGTAATTAATGGCCGTTCAATTTAAATCGATTCTTGCTTTTATTACGTTTAAGTAAGTAAGCGAAGTAAAATATAAACACTCGTAAAAAATGTCCGTTTTCTTTTTATTAAGTTTGCCCTGTGACAACTTTAATCATCAAAGATTCTACTGAGCAGAAAGATTTCGGTTTGAATACTCTCCTAGGAAAGTTTTTATTTATTGCTTGATGGTTCGGAAACCGTACTCTAGAGACCAAATATGAAACTTTGTTTCAAGCCATTTCAGGCCTCCAAATAAGCAGAGCAGTGGTCCCACACTGGGTAATAAAATTCATCTCTTATCCAAAGATACTCTCTTCCATCTCTGCCCACGGTGGAATTCGAACCCCGCAGCCTGGAAAGCGGATAGTGCATCCGCTTTCCAGGATACACTATCGGAATGACCATACACAGAAAATCTGTGATTTATTCCCTGAAATTGAAGCCGTTTGCAGTCAAAAAAAAAAAAAAAAGTCAGTAATGTTTGTTATAACCTTTTAAGTACTTGTATAAGTTTATACGTTTTTCTTCTTTTTGGCATTCAGAGCGTCCGTAGCTCAGTCGGTATAGACGAAGCCCTTTGATCGGAAAGACCTGGGTTCGGTTCCGGTCCATGATGTGAGAACCATTATCTGGTCTCTTTCGATTTATAGGTGAGTTAACCGGTCTCACACGGAAGTGGAGGTTTTTCTTCCCACAGAACAGGCAAAACGTCCCCTTGCCACTTGTACTGACAAAAATACCCCCCCCCCCCCCAAAAAAAAAAAAAAAACGTCAGGTTCTGCGACAAGTCGGTTGGAATCGCACCGTGTAATGGTCATATCATGTAAAAAGGCCGATCCCCAATAGATGGGATAAGACACAAGAGGAAGAAGAAGACTTCTTTTTAGCATTCCTTTTGACTGTGTAAAATTGTATATTTTCTTCACTTCTTGTTGTTTCAGTTTTACTCTTTTTTTAAAGCAGACATGAAAGGGAGAAAAAAAAATTCAAATCATTTGGCGTTTGGCTGCCTGATTGACCTAACAGTTAACGCATATCTGTTCACCACACAACTGGCTAGGGGTTCAAATCCTGCCCTAGGCAAGGATGCTTGATGATGAGCCGCCCATCAAGGATGCTCGATGGGCGGCTCATTTTAGCTCTAGCTTTTATTTTATTTTGAAAATGGATTAGCAATTTTTTTTATTTTATTTATTTATTTTTGTCGTTTCAAAAGCAGCTTAGCTGTTTCGTTTCTACTTGAAAAGCAGTTATCCCAATCGTCCTTCCTGAGTGAGTGTTTACCAACTGCATTCTAGATAAATAACAGGCGATATTTTGAATTATTGTTAGCATTTTTCGCATTTCGGAATCGCAGATGCCCTGTGTTACAGAAAACCATGCGTGCCTAGCAGGGCCTTCCTTCTACGGGCGATACACAAACAGTGCAATCTTAACTCGTAATTATCTCAGCACCTTATATAGTCCTTATAAGGACTGGCTTAAAGGGGCGAAGCAAGAATGCTTTTCATCTTCCCCGTTATCTGTAGAGGACAGGGTAGGGATAAGGTGGTATTGAGCTATTAAAGCTCTGATCATGGCAGGAGGGTAACAGCAATAGCCGAACCTCAGTTAGAACTTCATTGGCTACAACATTGCCATCCATTATCCTCCAAGGGTATTAATCCACCAAGGATTTTCAAATATCAACCATCTCAGCACCTAATAGTTCTAATAAGAACTGGGCGATGGAGTGAGCCCTTGACTCTTTATCCCGTCATCTGAATGAAGAAAATCTGTGTGGATGGGGTGGTATTGAGCTAAAAGCTCTCGTCATGGCTGGGTAACGGCAACAATAGCCGAGCCTCAGTTACAGCTTCATTGGCTACAGCATTGACATCCGCCTGGAAGTCCTAAAAAGGACTGGATCTTTGTAATCTCTCAGCACCTAAAGCGCAGTAATTTTTTGTTAGGTATTCTATAAAGAATAAAAAATAAGGTGTATTTTTATAATAAATAAAATTTTGGAATTTTTTCTAAATTTTTTAACTATTTCATTATATATGAATAAAAATTATATTTTCTATCATAATTTATAATTAATTCTGAATAATAATAGTCATACTTTTACATAAATGGCAATGATGATAATACATTTCAAATAAACAATGAGATATTTCGTATTATATTTCATTTGATATACACCAGAAACAAAATGGTGATTTCGTGAAGAAATAAAAAATTGATGCTAATATTGCTGTTCTTTCTTTTAATCTCTGCTAAACCAAATTGCCAGCTTATATTTGCTACTCTTCGATTCTTCTTGATATTCGATTTCATAAAGCATACTCAATTACTTGTAGGAATAGACATCTTTACATTTCAATTGTTTTTTCCACATGGCAAGAAAAGCGACAAGAAACAGAGCAATGTAGCGTGATCTGACACGCCTTGCAGACACTTTTAGCTATACTAGATCAACGAGCTGTGAAATTTTGGACTGCCCTATACACGCTTGCATATTTCCGAAATAAAAAGGCTTGTTTGTGAACAATCCGAAGAAACGTTTGTTTAGTTAATGGATGGACACACCTACACGTTTATTAATATAAGCACTGTTCTCAATTTTTCTTGGACTTACGCCAAATTAACATATATTTGTTAGTTTGAATTTCTGAAGATTACTTTTATGAAATAATATGCAGTTCTTACAGGTGTTAAACGCACGAGCTGACTAGATTGGTTTTTCATAATTTCAGGATAAAGATGGTTAGTCCTATGCCTTAAATACGCATTCTTGTGTGCCAGTTGAGTATATTCTCCTGGTCGGTTTGAGGGATGAAAAACCTATCGATCCCCCCCCCCACCACCACCAATTTCCACAAACCAATTTCCGAAATCACGGGCGGCTCGTGCATAGGCACTACCGAACTGCAGCACCTCCAATTTTTATCGATATATAAATATATTTATTAATTTATTTATATTTGCTTGTAACATTTAATTTTATCGTCAACAATCCTATTCGATTATCCTATTTTGTATAAAAAATAATAAAAATCCATCTTGTAGCACTTAGGAGGGCGAAGGACGATATGACACTGTGGTAAACACAGTGTTGCTCGCATCTCACGTCATAGTGAGATGCGAGCTATTAGCGTAATGCGACACTGTCTGTCGCGCAGTTCCACTGTTGTTTATATGCAGTTTGCGCCAGTAGTAGAGTAACATTCGTAGTGCTTATCGTGTTTACTCCGTCTCTTTAAATATTTGGACATTACAATTAAAGACATAACATTTGTTATAGTTTTTATTTTAGAACATTATTTGGGTTATGGTAATGGCTTTTATTTTTAATCCTCGGGAGCTCGCAGTGGTAAAAATTGCAGCGTAGCTCGCGGTATATCTGAGAGATACATTCATTACTAGTATGTGCTAAAATGCAATAAAACATAAAGAAAATACTGCAAATATAATACATGATGGTACAAATTAAGTGGATATTGAATCTAACATTATTTCATAGCCGAATATAGAAACTACAAGAGTTTCGTGCCGAATATATAGAAACTATAAAAGTTTCGGCGGATGCAAGCATAAGCAACCTTATGGGCAACTCGTAGTAAAGGTGGAGTAAGCTTCAGATCACTTTCCTTAGTATTTTCCATAATGTAAAGCACATCTCCTAGAGGACATATATGATAAATAAACCTTTGGCTCTCTATTTCAGTAATACATGACGGTTTATTTATTTTCAGTTACAATCTAGAAATTATTGAACAAAGAATAAAAAACAACAACTAAACCATACTATACTGACATCGGAGGTCACGGTATATCTGTCAGATACAATTTACTATCAAATATCACAAAACATGTGTTCAACCAAACTGACAGCAAAAAACAATGCGGAATATCAGTCGTAACATATGAATGCACAGCTACTCATGACCTCCAAGTTACAATGAATATTCTTACTCAATACAATGAATTGAGTAAGAATATTTATATTAAACATTTTGCATGTATCTGTGAGATCACTGTCAGCTCCCGAGGGTTAAGTAATTTTGAATTATAGTAAACTATATAATTTTATTGATAATAAACAATAGTTTTTCATGAAACAAAACAAGAAGAATATTTTTTATTTTTAAGTAATTTTATATTATACCAAACTGTACAATTTTATCGATAATAAACAATATTTTTTCATGTTTAATTTTTTTTTAAATTTTTAACATAATTTTGATATTTTATCCAAACACGTATACACTGTACTTACAGTGTGTGTGTATATATATTTCGAAAGTTGCAGCACCCCCAGGTTCATTTATTAATGTACCTGGTACTTCATTTAAAAGTACCAGGTACATTTAACACTCACTTCATCTTAGACAATCAGGTCACTCTGCGGCCACCTCTTTCCAACAGCAATACATTCCAGGGAGTATTCCATCTTCCCACCCTGAGCTCCGGTTTTTCGGACAAATAAATCTCACGTGGCTCAATTACATTTCCACACCGTGAAATGCCTTCGGCTACCTTCCAAACCGCACCCTCAATTATCTATTTTTTTTTTTTTCTTTCCTTTCTCTAAAGGGATCCCAAATTTCCATCGTTTCCACATCAGTAAGCACCAATAACTTTTTGTTAAGAAAAAAACGAACATAAATGTAGTAGAAGCGAGAGAAAAAGGATGACGGAGTGTGAAATGTTTTCGTTAAGGAAAAAGGACGAAAATTAGCGCAGAAAGTGAACAGGCCAGTCAGATCATAGAACCTTTGTGGAGGTGTAGAAAAGTGTATAATTTTCATACCAACGTAGTTGTAGTGTACAACACAATGCATTGTCAGCTCGACTGCAGACGAGAAGACACGAACAGTGAGGAGTATTTTTATTTTAGTTTTATTTCGAGAAGGATGATAAAAGCAGCTTCATGGGAGGTCATCTTACTTTCATTTGGATATAATTTACGTTTTCTAAATTCCTGGAAAAGATTTTTTTTTTTTTTGCTAAGATTGTTCGCACAAAACAAATCTTTATATATTCATAGAATAGTGGAGGTCAATTGGTTTTAAAATATGTAGTAAACAATATCTCTAGTTTTGTATGTTGGATATATTACATACGTCTCTTGTCTACGTAGTGTTGGTGGATGGCAATGATATTTAAGAAGGTCTATGTGATAAAAAAAATTAGTAACAAATCTTACCATCGTAGGGTAATTCTGTGAATAAATGTTATATTTAAAATCGTAGTCTTATGTTCGGATAAAAAGTATATAGAGGATCATAGACTCTCGAATTTTCCCTCTTCTCTCTTTGAATATTCAATTCTAGAAATATCGGTGTGCTGTAGAAAATTCTACAAGGTTGTAGGTCAAGGGTGTAAAAGCATATTGCTATTATGGAGACAACGATGAACTAATCTGTCTGAAATTTCGTATTTAGATTAAAGTTTTTGAAATTATAAATGAATAATAGAAAAAAAAACATATTCGGTCATATTAATTTGAAGAATTCCGAAGAGTGGTGATCATTCTCCATGAAAAACTTTTGACCTTCCAAATATGTCGACAGTGTGAGAGTCACGTAGCTCACTCGATATCCACAATGCTCTTTGATTAGAAAGACAAGTTGGAATCCCATGTAGGGCGAGAAGAATATTTGTGAGGTTTTTTTTCTTCATCTGAACGCATGACACAATACACTAGCCTCATTAGCCTTATCTGCTCGGTCATAAATCCACAATGATTCAAGGTGGGATAATGACGTGCATACATGTAAGAAATTGTAAAATTATTAATGAATTTGATTACTTCTGCAGAATAACATTCGAAATTGATTTACAGAAATCATATTTTGGGATTCTTAGAATTGAGGAAAAAATGAAAAGTAGATAAAAATATTCATTAATGTTTCCGTCAATTAGAATTAGAGCTGGAATTTGCATGCAAATATGATCAAACACCAGAGACTATGGGGCTAATATATTATGTTTCTGTTCACTTCGAGTGTTTTTCTAGTGTTTGTTTGTACTGGGGAATGAAAAATCCAAGGTTACATAAAAAAAAAAAAAAAAAAGAAATGCTGCCTCACATGAAACCGGCTAGCTCATAATTAACCCGCCACCGAAAAAACCCATATAGAGATCATTCACGTCAAAGTAAATTATACAAATTTTATTTTTATTTATTTATTATTATGTTGAGCCCATACAATAGAGGTTGGTCAATCAACGTGTAATACGTTAGTACCGTGTATGGGTAAGATATCAGTAAACTTAAATACAAATCTATTCGAACTGTTTGGGGGGATTTAATGCTACAAATCTCGAGGAAATAGAAATAATTAAAGACTTCGAGCGAAATATCGTAGTTCGATTAAAAAGCTTAGGAGGGGAAACATTCCTTCTAATATGGGATAACTAAAAAAAAAACTATCTCAATAGGAACTATATTTTGAAACATAAAGAGAGAAAGAAAGTAAGAAAGAAAAATATTTATGCTTTGTGAGATTTTAAACTTTAAAATCTTCGAAAGAGGGTCAAAAAATAAGTAGTGTACCTGAAAGTCAATAAATATCATGAAATACAGCCACATATTCAAGAAAAAAAAATTAAGAAATCGTGACTTTGTGAACAATCGAAAAGCAACTTAAAAGACACCTCCCAAAGGAATTTCACACGACTAGTTTATAAGAAAGATACAACTGGAAAAGTTGGATAAAATGATCTGCAACATCAAAAACCATAATATTTTACGTGCGAACAGAAATTATGGACATTTCCTGTTTGAAAAAAAAAAAAAAAGAAAAAACAAAACAGTATGAGAAGCCATAATATTTATGCATTGTGAGATAATAAGGCAATTGATGTGAAGACAAATGCCTTTATTTAATGTAACCTTTATATATACAAATAAACTAGTCGAGAAAATACTTCACGTGCAAACTTTTTTTGTTTTTATATGTTTAACTTTTATATTAAATGATTGAGATAATCTGGAGGGAAATATTCAGTTATATGCTGATAATGCAAAGTTTGTTCATGTGATAAGGGATATTTCGGATACAAAATCCTTGCGGAATGACTTGAAAAACTGATTCTATAGACGAATGTTCATGAGTGATGTGCTAAGTGCATTTTAGGTTGAGGACATCAGACTGAGTATTACGTTAATGAGAATTTGCAGCAAAGGGTTGTTGACGCTGGAGACCTAGCAATAATAATCATGGACAGTGAGTTAAAGTTTAGACAGTACTTTGTTAAGTTGGTTAAAACATCACATCGGACGACTGTAATGTTGAAAAGTACGCTAACGTAAAGATTAAGGAAGTTATTCTCCTCCCCCTTTACAAGGACACATCTGTTCTACTGTGTTTAGATATGGTCAACTAGGATCCATCGAGACGAGGAAACAATTGAAAAGATCCAGACACGCCTAGCCAGAATCATTTTTTGTTTGTTGAACTTTGTATCTGAAGATAAACTGAAGGAGTGTGACCTTTTAAGTGTGAGAATTAGGAAGGGAGGAGGTAATAGAAATATACAAGGTAGTAAGGGGCTTTAAGTATAGATGCAGAGAAAATCTTGAATCAGACATTATGAGTGCGTTTTCAGTGAAGGTTTATATGGAGAGATATGAGTTCCAAAAGAATTACACCTTCCAGAGCCATGTCTTGATGATACCCTCGCTTCCTGGAGGTGCCTATATACTACTACTGCTAATAATAATAATAACAATAATAGCAGCATTCATCTCCATCCAAGCTCGAACCTACAGGATGGCTTCGAAAGATGCCTCAGTAAAATTTTAGATCTTAAGACATACTTGAAAGCAAAAATCCATGGCTGAGATTATTTGACTGAAAAAACAACAACTGATATCTCAGATTAATTTGCAGTTTTCGTAAAAAATAGAACCAGTGCTGTTGAATACGTCATGGAATATTTTTCTTAAAAATCTTTTCTAAATGAAAACTAACGACCTTACTTTCCCAATTTGTTGGGAAATGGCAAAATTTATATTTATTTATCTATCTCTATGCAAGTTCATTGAAAATATTATGGGAGTTCATATCTTTCATCATCGGCCTATGGAGTAAAAAGAGTGCTGAGGGTCAGCAGATAGCAAAAGGGGTGAAAGAAAGGTAGAGCAATATAGCAGTAGGTAACAGAGGCCTCAGTCGACCTGCTTGGCCACACATGTAACCTATTAACATTATTAATATTAATATTAATAGATCTGTGGCCAAGCAGATCTCCGACATTTTCTCACTACATCCGTTCTTTCAGCTTTCGACGGTCAGCCAACTCTTCAGATGTCTGACCGACGAAAGAAGCAAAAAACAAATAAAAGAAAACACAGAAAAAAAAGTAGATGATAAGCCTTGAGCCTACCGGATGAAAGTAAAGATTACTCTTCGTGCTCCTACAGTTCAAAAGTTATTATTAAAAACGAAAGGTGTCGTAAACCGATTTAATATATTTATAAATTAATTTTAAATTTTAAACTTTATATTATATTCCAATTAATATTTATTTTTATCAATAAATTATTAATAAAAAATTATTTACTAAGTATTTAACTCTTTCGATATATTGGAGGATATTCAGTTTTATATAAAGATTTCTGTGGCTAATTCTAGAGAATTCCTAGTACCGCCCTCTAGCGGGAATAACCTTACTTATATTACGAAGTCAGTGATAAGCCACAATAAAAATGGTTTCATTTTTCCATGCAGTCAACTTGCAATGCACAAGCACAATATCTTATTTTAACGAATGCGATCTTGCCTTTAAACAGTCTCAGTTTCGTATATTTTTCTTATTTTCAACCCGTCCTGTGAACTCAAAAGATTCCCGTAATCCAATTGAAACCTAATAATTTTCTTGACTTACGAGGATTGTTCTGGTCATGGGCGACCGACCAAATGCATTTTGCTCGTGTACAAATAAACTACGACTACAGTTTTTCATCCCCCCCCACCCACCTTTCGTGGTTTGGTAGCGAATAAAGTAAATCTCTGTACACCAAGGTGTAATGATGTGTCTGTGCACCGTGTTTCCGGTAATTTTTAGGAAGATTCCGTTTATTTGGAGGGATGAAGACAAAGGCATGACGCTCTTTTTTTTTTATTTCTTTATTTCTTCCTTCTTGATGGTTGGTTTGCTGCTCAACCGTACGACACCAACTGCTTACAGTAGCCTAGCCATCTTCCGCTTCACTGTTAACGCAGCCCCTAACGCGTTCGGGGAGGGTCACGTGGAACCGACAACTAGCACGCAACCTCTTCATTGTTGAACTCCACTATTACAGAGCGAACAACCAAGGAAATATACTATAACGACTGCCGCCGGTCAAAGGTCAATCGAGTTTCTAAGTTAAATTTATGGCAATTTTTTTATTTATTTTATTTTTATGTTTGTCAGGAAATTTCGGAAAATTTCAGCTACAGATAAGTGCGTTCGCATCTGAGGGAGAGGGGGGGGGGGGAGAATGGTTAGAGGAAGTGAAGAAAGACGCTGTTTAGCTGCCATATTTCTGATTATGTCTTTCATTGTGTTTTCCTTCGTTTCATCTCAAAGAATGACACGTTAAGTGTGTTGGAAACGCTTGGCAGCGTGAATTAACTAATGACCACTTACGCGATAGAAATCCTAATTTTGAGAAACTCGGTGTCTTTTCTGACTATTTTATTGTCACCGACGTCTACAGTTTTTGACTGTTTTGATGGTTACAATTACAATGATATTTCAAGCTTTTTTTTAGATAATCAATTTGTTGATGTTGAAGGTTGGTTTATTGTAATCGAGTATGATGATGTGAATGGTATGTATATATCCAGACGTGTATTCTGCCTGGGAATGCGTTGCACTTGGTTAGATACAGTTCGTATCAATCGTTTTGTAAAGATGGTTATAAGTGTTTCGTGAAAAAAAAATCTCTCTCTCTCTCTCTCTCTCTCTCTCTATATATATATATATATATATATATATATATATATATATATACAGTCATCCCTGGACTTACATCGGGGTTCCGTTCCATCAGGCGGGACGTAAATTGGTTCGGACGTAAGTCGATACATTAAATCAACAGAGTTATGGGGGTCATGGACTTAACAGTAATAAGTATACTGTTATTTTAATTTTTAAACCTCATTATAAAACTGTACTGTGTGTTACTGGCACTATAAAACAGGAGAATAATCACCCAAAACAGGAGAATAATTACCCTCCACAATCACATCTTCATTACTTTCTCTATGTGTGTGTGCACAGACTGCGGCTCTTCTGGTGTAACCTTTGTTTGTTTGTTTTTTTGATGAAAATGTCCAATGTGCTTTGCTTATTCCTTTTCGTCTTTTCATCATAAATTTGTTCATAGCAAGCAAACGCATCATGTACTTTTGTTTCTATTGTTAAGTAGGTTCAAAATTGGAGTCCATGTGTTCAACCATTTTGAGAACATCGCTAACTGTAGAGAACATGTCTGCAAGACCCTTCACTGTGAATTGCTTAACTAGCTCCCCTTGTTTCTCTTTTTCCTCTTCATTTTCTCGTTCTTCCTCTTCTGCAACATATTGTTCCTCCAGTTCGACCAATTCTTCGTTGGTTAACTCTTCAGAGGCACTTCCACTGAATTGAACTATGTCGTCATCATTCACTTCGAGATTCAGGTTGTTTGCTAGGCCCACTATTTCTTCACTCAATTTACAAAGGTCTTCATTTTTTTTCAAA
The DNA here is from genome assembly GCF_054136105.1 of Typopeltis vanoorti. Classification (NCBI taxonomy): domain Eukaryota; kingdom Metazoa; phylum Arthropoda; class Arachnida; order Uropygi; family Thelyphonidae; genus Typopeltis; species Typopeltis vanoorti. Next base: position 64,428,522 of record NC_143556.1, read on the forward strand.
ACTTCCAAAATCGTACACAAACCTTTTTAATGTCTTTTTCCATATGTCACTCATAGATTGAGAAGATCACTTCGTTCCAAACTACTGCAATATTTTTAATAGTATGATAAATATTGAATGCTTTTCAGAATTCCATGAGAGTCTGGCCGTTTCCTTCATTAGCAGAAATGACTTGTGAAAACTTCTCCGTAGATAATAAATCTTAAACACTACTAGAACTCCCTGATCCATCGGTTGGATCCATGAAGTAGTGTTTGGAGGGAGAAACATGACTTTGAAACTTGGTGAAGATCATCGATATAAGACGGATGACCTGGAGCATTATCTAGAATTAATAAAATTTTAAATTCTACATTTTCTTTCACACAATAGCTTTCCATTTCACTCGCATAACAGTTGATTAAGGCATCCGCAAACAATTTTTGAGTCATCCACTACTTCTTATATTTCCGCTAATGAACTGGAAGAGTATATACTTCCTAATGTTTCTGAAGGCTCGTGGATTCTCATTGTGCCAAATCACAAATGGTTTCAATTTATATCCGACCACATTACCCCATAACAGAATCCTAATACGGTCTTTAAGAGCTTTAAAACCACGCATAGATTAAAGCTTTTTGTAGATGAATATCTGCTCGGGCATTTATTTATTTTATTTTTTTCCAAAACAAGGTCTCAACCATATTAAATGTTTGCTGTGACAAATAATTTTCTTCCGTAATAATTTTATCCAATTTCTCAACAAACTCCTCGACAGCCTTCTCATCGGCACTTGCAGATTCACCATACATTTTCACATTATGCAGTGCAAAACGCTGCTTGAATCTCATGAACCAACCGGGAGAAGCTTCGAATTGGTAGTCGTAATCGGGTCCTGCTTTCTTCTTGAACATTTTGAAGTCTTAGCGGTTATGTTCCTAGTGCTAACAAGTATGCGCTTTTGGTTCAGGTCCTGCATGTATGATGGAAGTAGCTTTTACATGTCGAAGATGTTATTTATTCCATTATGGGATCACGGACGTATCTTCGAAAGGGCGTAACTCGAACGGACGTAAGTCGAGGGATGACTGTATATACTGTATATACATTTCAAACAGGGTGACCATAATTAAAGGGAGGTGTTCAGAGACCTGTAGCGAAAAATGTATTGGAAATTCAATCAAGCTTGGTGTAAATACACTCTGGAACATGGGGTTTTGATTTTCAGCATAATAAAAAAAAGGACAAAAATCTTCCACCAGCGGACAGTTGGCGCTAGAATCGCATTGCATAATCTCACTGTTTCTACTGACGAGTTGTTGGATATAAGGAAAACCGAAATGGATTCGAGGTCATTCTGGTAAGAATGAAGTGCTACTACTTTGCTAGTCAAGCTTTACTATCAACATCGCGGTAACACTAATGCCACTCTTCGAGAATTCCGGCGTTTGAAGGATAGGAAAAAAAAAGCTCCAAAGACAATAACAAATCTTTGAAAAATGATTGTACGATTTGAAAATAGTGGATCTTTAGCAGTGATGCCAGGACGAGGACGTAAACCGATTATCCTCAACAAGTTGACGAATTTGTAAGTGCCGTCGTGGAAAACGGAATGCATAACACATAAGGGTCCAACAGTGCTCTGGACATGCCATAACTGAACTGTATGGAAAATCCTGCATCAAATGCTAAGGGTTTTTCCCTTGCAAGATCACCCGTACTCAAGTTTTGCTTCACGGTGAAGCGGAAACTTTACTGCAGTTTGCCCTGACGTTCTTAGCTCGAATGGAGGTGGATGACCAATGGCTGTGGAAGATCTTGTGGAGCGACAGCGCATATTTTTATGTGAACAGTAATCTCAACTCATACAGTTGCCGCATTTGGGCTGCGAATCACCCTCATGTGTTCCATCAGACCCTTTTACACTCACCGAAAGTTACGGTGTGGTGTGGTTTCACTGCATCGTTTATTATCAGTTCGTACTTTTTCGAAGATCTTCGTCCGACAGGACCAGTGACTTGTACCGTCTCTGCTGTTAGGTATCGAGAGATGCTGAGCAATTTTGCTATTCTGCAACTGCAGCAGCGAAGATGCCTTGACGCTACCATATTCATGCCGGATGGAGCATCAGCTCACATTGGAATGCCGGTATAGCGAATGTTACGAAAACACTTCACAGAACACAGAGTGATTAGTCGTACATTTCCCACAGCATAGTCACCTCGTTCGCCTGATTTCAACCTCTTGTGACTTTTGGTTGTGGAGCCATCTGAAACGCGCGGTGTATGAAGGATATGTCCCTGATTTAGCAATCTTGAAAAACAGAATAACGCAGTACGTGAGCGAATCAATGCAGGTCTGTTGCGTTCAGCTAGAAAATGTCAGTCAAAGAATGCAGTTCTTAGAACATCTAGAAGGACACATATTGAACCACATTTGTAAGCTACAAAGACGAACGTTGATTTCTTGTGTTTCTTCTAGCCAATTACTGTTTAATTAATCTCAAACCACGCAGTTAAAGCGCCAAATGACCCCTGGTGGTAGGTTTTTGTACTGTTTTTTATCTTCTGTAAATCAAAACCCGAAGTTCCAGAAGTGTACTTGCACCATGTTTGGTTGAATTTCGTCCAATACATTTTTCGCTACAAAGCTCTGAACATCTCCTTTTTAATTATGGCCACCCTGTATATAAATGGTGGGTAGGGGGTTATTAAAATATACAGCACAATGTTGAATATAAATTACAAACATTTATTTACATAAAATATTTCTAATATAATAAAGGAATAAAATAATTTTATGTCATTTTTAAATTGTTTTGATTGTTTTTGCAATAAAACCATTATTTCAGTCTGTTGGATTTTATTTATTTATTTATTTTTATTTTGAAGGACTATTTTTTCACTTTATTCACTTAGTCATCAATGAGACAAATATATCTAAACTACTATATTTAAAACTGTTAATTTAACCAAATTTACAAGCATAAATTCAGAATATATATATATATATATATATAAATCTGCAATGATTAAACAAAGCAATAAATAAAATGTAGTTAGTTCCTCCACCTTCCTGTAACTGCTAGCTTGAACAATAGTATATCGCAGCACACAGTTTGAAAATGTATCAAAAAGTGTTTGTATGGGTACAATACACTTTATACAGGATTATTGGTAAATTTGAAATCATTCAATACTTTCGAATATATTCGTTCCGAACACACACATAGAGCTATGAACTGTTTAATTAGTTATCTGTATGAATTTCGACAACTACGCAAGGTTTTTCCATGAGTGCGAATTATTCGCAACAGTATCAAAATGTAAAACCCTGGGTAGTTGTAGTTTCTCTCAGTCATTTGTGATCATTGTCATAGTTCTAGGGGAAAAAAAAAAAAAAAAAAACGACAACAGCAGTTCATGAAAATACTGTTCTGAACAGTGTTCAATATCGAGTCATAGATATATTCCAACTTATAAATATATAAGTTGGAATATAAGGCATGAGGTGGGAGATTGCTGAAATGCTGAATAAAAGTAGGGAATAAGAGCGAAGAACGTCGATTAGAAACTTTGTAAACAGAAAATTAAGAATTTTTATGATTAAGAAATTAATTAAATATTAAGTTTTTATTTCCATTGTATTGATTTAGCGTAAATTAAATCCAGATGCCAAAGATCGAGATTTTTTTTTAAACAGACAAGAATATTTTAAAACAAGTTTTTGACAGACTTGAAAATCCAACTCGAAAATTAAGTAGCTTAAATTTGTGACAAATTCGTGAAAGCAAACCACATCTAATGATCCAAGAATTGCATTAATATGATTTGAAGCGGCTATGCATAGTTATTTTCCACATATGAATAAAAGTAATAAATGTATTCAAATTTATTTTAATTAATAAGCTTCATCTTTAATGTTATGTTAAAGAAGTTCGTAAATTCAATTTAAATTGAACGTGACAAAAACTTACATTCTTATTTTTATCTATATCTTAGAGCATAAGCAAACGGCAAAAATTTGCATATGTATCCCCTCGAAGATAATCTTTTTGTATGAGTAGTTTCATTTCGCCACAAGTTACTAAAAATATAATGAAATGTACCTTTCCTAGGAAATTTCCAAAGGTTAATTTGTACTTTTATTATTTATTTTTGACATAATAAAATATCGACGAAAACAACGAATAAAAAGATATTAATCTGTAACTGCTTCATAAATTTAACCTTTTCACTCCATTAATTTCTTATAAAATGTGATGAAAACGGTTTCCAGTATTTTCCATTCCACTTCTAAACATAAATACTTCATTGAAATTATGAAACAGTCACAAAAATGAGTTAGGAAAATGTTATTCTTAATATTTTATTACCATTTCCTTAGCTCAGTCAGTACAGACGAAGCCCTCTGGTCGGAGAAACCTGGGTTCGAATCCCGTCTATGACTCGAGGAACCTTTGTCAGGTATTTCAGATTAAAGATAAGTTAGACGGTATCGGGATTTTCATCCCTCAAAACAGTCAAACCGATCGGTGACCACACACACACACACACACATTTACAGATATTGAACACTTCGAGAAATGATGGCAGTCTGCACTGGTCCCAGGCTACGAAGTAAAGTACTGTAGTAATTTCAGCCAATATTGGATGCTCCTGCTAGCAACAATAATTTTGAATAACATAATTTAGACATCTAAATTATGTTATGGATTACGGACCCATCACATTTAGGTGAATTTTACAGACAGTGTCGGTAACTTTGTCTGTGGATGATATTTGAAATATACAAAATTTTACAAATTGAATTTTGACTTTTTTTAATTTTTAATTTTTTTTTAAATTTTAGATGTAATTCTCATTGGCTACTCACGTTGATGGCTTTAGGGGTGAAGCAAGATGCTTTTCTTATTCACTGCTATCTGGTAGGGATACAGTAAGGGGAAAATTTTATGAGCAGTTTGCTCGCCCTGAATGGGCATAGAGATTATGCATTGCTACAGAAAATTAAAATAGCTTTTGGTCTTTTATGTTTGAATAGATCCGTTACATTATCGGCTACAGTTTGCATGTAATTCTCTCTCTCTCTCTTTTTTTTTTTTTGGGTAGATGGACTGAGTCCTTGACTGTTTATCCCGTCATCTGATTGAGAAAATCTATGAATGGGGTACTATTATTGAGCTATTAAATCTCTGATCATGGCAGGAGGGTAACAGCAATAGCCGAGTCTCAGTTAAAACTTCATTAGCTACAGCATTGCCATCTATTACCCTCCCTGGGTACTCCTGGGTACCCATTTTAATCGCCTCATACGACATGCATGGGCTACAGTGGGATTTTTAAGTAAAGCCACATCTAAAAATTAAAACGAACCCCTGGACCCCCCCCCCCCACACACACACACATCCCACGAGTAGCCGAAAGACCGTCCAACTGAGCGTTGGTTCCACTCAGCGACGGGCACCCCTACCAGTGAGCATAACCGCTCATATTCCAGAGAAAAGCATCCACCGACAGGGCTCCTCACCGGCCACGCCGGAAAATACCCCCCCCCTCCAGAGACTCAAAATGCTCTCCCAGGGCGTCTAAAAATAAATAAAAAGAACATTAAAATGGCACAAAAACCAATATAGAACAAAAAGCCAGTAAAAAAAATAATAAATAAAAATCTGGGGAGGCCAAACCTGGGATACCTGGCCCTAAAACGGTTGCGAACTGCCCAGATGCTGTCTTTCGCAGTCTGGGTTTGTTCAGGTCCCTTTCTACCTTGGTATGAAATCAAATGAACCGAATTATAATAATGAAGTTAAAATTAGTAGTGCAAGATATATAGATGAGAGATGAATTTCATTGACTACTGCCCCCCCCCCCCCCTATTGAATAATATTGAATAATAAATAGAAAAAAATTCTTAGCCCACCCACTGTACGAATGTCCTATCCTATAGGTGTACCTTTCGTGGATGGGTGAATGGGACTATATACATATACAGGGTGGACCAAAAGTCACGAAGGGGTTTCAATATTTAATAACTCCTTTATTTTTTGTTTTAAATTTACAGTACCATTGTAAAATAAAGATATAAATAAAAGAAATATAAATAAATAAATAAAAAATTAATTTAAAAAAGTTATTAAAACTTCAGACCCCTTTCGTGACTTTTAGCCTACCCTGTATTTGATTAAAGTTTATAAGGCAGAACACCGGAATAAATTGATAACATTATTTACTTAATAACACGAGGTTTCATCCCAACTGCACAGGATTTCTTCAGGTGTAAATAAACAAACTAGTAGACAAAACAGTAAGGACTAACAAAGGTGACAAAAGCGTGATGTTATTTTTAAAAAAAATATTTCTAATTGTTCAGAACGCTGTATGTGTTTAAACATTCAGTGACAGAGTTTGGTTAATAAAGGTTAGGTAGGAGGATGTATTTTCAGACAAGTTAATACTTGAATTAATATTTAGATGTTTAGGATCTAATGTCATTTCCCTAAATCCCCATATTTTTCTTTCTGTTGCATTCACAGCAACTGTGTAATAGTTCTGTGTGTGTGTGTGTGTAAATGCTAGTGAGCCAAAATTTCCAAAATATATAATCCTGCTTGGATTATTTTATAAAACTGGTCACGATTTTATAGCACGCGAATTATATTACACGAGAAAAAATAAAATAAAATAAAATAAAACTACGAATTAGTCCCATAGGTATAAGCGCATATGTCGCTATAGTGATGACTTAGTTCGTCACGGACTGTCAACAAGAGCGAAGTCGTCTGTTCCGCTGTCTGTAACCAAAATGAAATCATGGTGGGGGGGTGGGGGAGTAATCGAGGAGGAACATAGACAGACAGACAACAGGCTATTGCTGAAAGTTATTGGTCATTGCAACGAAGCGGGACTGTTGAAACAATAGCAGTTGCCCAGCCAAGACGCCTATAACGAATACCCCGATATCTTTACATAATAATGATCGTCATTTGGCCACCCGCTTAGGAGCAGTCTGTCACCGTTGGTAATATGTGGGCGGGTCCAAATAGTACCCATGCTAAATTACTTGCAACTTAAATTGTTGACGTTTATTCTACGGATCAGATCCTACACAATTTCCTCGGAGACAACCCTCTGAGGGTTTCCGGTTTGAGGTGGACACGACAACGTAGTTTGTTTTAAAAATTTTAAATGAAAAAAATCGATTCAGCCATCTGGAACAAAGTAGAAAATGGATTGTTGCGAAACCATTACGACCGGACGGAGGGAAATATACTTTCAGATACACATTTCCTGTATTTTGTAAATCTCCAGAATGCAGATGGGAAAAAGATGGGTTTCTTTGTTAACTCAGATAAGACAGCTACTATAATTTGCTTAGATATTCTTGAACGGTGAGGGCTCTCTGCGAGTGAAGGCTACGTCATCTGAAGAACAATGACGTAGAATTCGGAATTAGATTTCAGTCAGAAACTGATCTTAATAATATCGGATCTCTATATAAATAAATATTTGTTACGGAAATAAATGTTTATGTGACATAGAGAAATTAGTTGTATATAATTTTGCTGCAATGAATAAAACTTCTGAGTCATAAGTCTAATTAATCTCTCTATTTGTTCCAGTTTTTTAAAGATTTTTACATACTTCTTATATAACATGTAATAATATACTAAAAGTTATATTTTAATCCATTTTATAAGACTAATTAAAACAAGTAATCAATACATATATAGTAAATATAAACACACCTTAATATGTTTACAATTTCTTTCTTTAAATGAAAAAAAGAAAGCGACAAAATTATGAAAACAATGTAGTCTTTCACATCAAAAAATTTTATTGTTGCTTCATGTGGATGTCATTTTTTTCCCATAAAATTATTTACCAAATATATGTTGTTTCTCAATTAACATGTATCACAATGAAAGAATGTACATTTTGTCTGTACCATGAAATAATAATACAGACATGATTTCTTGTTGATCCATTTATTCAAGTTCTTGAAGACTGCCAAGAATTTCGAAATGTTAATTTATTTCACGTTCCTTTAAAATATGCGAAACATCAGACTTCTGTACACTCCCGTAGGATTATACAAAGTGGTAATCTAAAGCCATTATTCTTAAATCGAGTAGCAATGATGTTAGGTCTATTTCTTTCTAACCATATTACAGTGGAATGTGTAATATTAGTTATTTTCCTTCCAATAACACTTCACCATCATCTCGAATAATGATTCTTCTCTAGTCGAAGAATGACATAGTACTAACCACAAAAAATACACTCACCAACATATTGCATAGAATTCATTTTAAAATTATGGAAAACGATTAGATGTACTTCTGGACTTTTCAAAAGCATTTCATTGAGTATGGTGCAGGGGCCTACTTAAGAAACTGTTATCTTATGGTCTGCCTTGGACCGCCAACTTTCTCACACTGGTCGCGCACTACGTGTCATGGTGGACGATTTCCTCTCCTCAGATTTCCCCACCAATGCAGGAATACTCCAGAGTTCTGTTCTTTCACCCATTCTCTTCTTCCTCTTGTACATACATGATTTGCTATCGTAGACTTCAAATCTTATCCATAGCTTTGCCGATGACGTCACACCCCATCTTCCCTTTTGTTTGACATACCTTGTAGTGTTCATATAACGAGAAATGTTCTGAAATCCGATCCCCTAGCTATATTTCATTGAGGCAAAGACAACCTTGTAGATTTTTAACTACCAAAACTCAGTCCTATCTGATCTTTGGCAAGACAAGGCTCATTACCTCTTCCCTAACTTTGAATAATACCCAGATATTCAAACAGCATTAGATTTCCCTTTTTGGGCCGAACTACACTTGCGATATTTACTGGCACAACCACATTTTAACCGTAGCTTCTGCAGCCGAGGGAAAAAAAAAAAAAAACACCTCTGTGTGGTTTTCCGCACAAGACACTACGTCACACTTTTACGCCTGCTAATTCTATACAAATACCAAATCCTCTCAAATATGTAAATATGTGAACATTACTCACATACACTCGGTGTATTTGGGGTGTGACCAAAATCCTCTCTCTCTCTCTCTCTCTCTCTCTCTCTCTCTATGTCTGTTCAGAGTAACTTTTAAACTTTCCGAGTTACGTTTTGTATTTATGGAACTATTCATATATTATTCAGCCATGCATTTTCTAAATGCATCCAGGTTTCTGTATTCATCATCCAAAGTATAAGTTATTGAGAACTTAAGTATCTTTCTACCCAATTAGGCTTTTAGTCCATAAATTAGCACTCTTTAAGTCCCGAAATTGGCTCTTTCTGGTCAATTTACAGCGCCAAAAACTTTCAATAAAAAAGAAAAAAAAAGAAGAAAAAAAAGAGAATTCATTTTTTACTTAAATTTCTGCTTACCCACACGCTCAACATACATTAGTGGCATTAAAGGGTCGGCTTTTAAAAGAACGTTAAATGTTGCAATTATTCTCGAAACTCGCCTTGCTGGTTCACTAATAGAACATTGAAGTGCCGACAAAAGATAAGAAAGAAATGATGAGAATGATGTCTCACCGAGATAATTAAAAAGCGGCGGTTACACTTGTATGGGTGATTATCTCTGCCAGTATTGAAACAAGAGAGCCGACAAGCCCAAATCGGCTGGAAATCTAAACAAATATTCTGTAACCAGCCATAGGGAAACGCTTCGGGTGTGGTAGATTGCCTTAAATGAAAACCCTGACTTATTCGCTCCGCTGATAACGCGTGAAAGTTAAGGGCAAAATATACTGTACTCAAGTCCAGTACTTAATGGATAAAAGAATAGAAAAGAGAATAAAGATGCCTTATAAATGAATTGCTCTCAAAAGAAGCTTAATTGTTATGGAAGTAATAATTGCTTGGAATATGCACAACTTTAATTACATGACTGCTAAAATTTAGCAATAATTTCATTTTAATTAGTTAGTACACAAAAATAAAAATGGTGTATTATTATAAGTTCACCAATCTAACAGATATTTGAAATTATAAAAATCTAAAGCATTTTTTATTTAAACTAATATGACTGACAAATAACTAATTTTACTTTTATCTATTTTATTCATTATAAATATAAATAAAAGTCAAAATATTCGAGATAAGGAATTCTAAAATCGCCATAGTAATATCACCTTAGACAGCTCCCATGATAATCGTGAAAGTTATCTCACGACGGTATGGGAATAGTCAATGCATATTTATCCATTTCTGTTTATTTTAAGGACTCCAGGGGCGGCTCGTGCATAGGCACTGCGGAACTGCAGTATCCCAATTTTTCTCGATATATAAATATATTTATTAATTTATATATGTTTGCTTGTAATATTTAATTTTATCATCAACAATCCTATACAATTCTCTTATTTTGTATAAAAAATAATAAAAATCCATCTTGTAGCACTTAGGAGGGCGAAGGACGCTAGCGGCACTGTGTTTACCACAGTGTCATATTGCTAGTATTTGCCGCGCCACATTCATATACACGTCATAGTGAGATGCGAGCTCTTAGCGTAATGCGGCACTATCCATCGCGCAGTTCCACTGTTGTTTATATGCAGTTTGCTCAGTAGTAGAGTGTTCGTAGTGCTTATCGTGTTTACTCCGTCTCTTTAAATATTTTTACACATTACAATTAAAGGATTTAACTCTAATGTCCAAAAAATTGTAAATCCATTTCTTTAATTACAATTAAAGGAATGGATTTTATTTTTAAGTAATTTTGAATTATACCAAAGTGTATAATTTTATCGATAATAAACAATATTTTTTCATGTTTAATTTTTTTTAAATTATTAACATAATTTTGATATTTTATCCAAACACGTATACACTGTACTTACAGTGTGTATGTATATTTCGAGTACAATGGAAACTATTCTCTCTACCAAATGAATAATTAAATTAGAAGGCATCCTTATATCTCAATTTATAACAGTATGCACGAATATTTTCCATATTATGATATATAATATTATATAATATGGTATAAATATAATTTCCATATAATTAATTTTGCTTCTTCACTGTATTAATTCTAATAATAATAATAAAATAAAACAATATAAATTATGTTTCGGAAGGAGCATTACTGTTATCGGCATTCTGTTTAGTTTTATAAGCCACCATATACCTGTCTGTTAATAAAGACTGTCATCACGAATGTTAACATATGGTAATGAAACAAACTAGTAAACGATGTTCTCTATAGTGTTTTCAATCTTTTTTTTTTAATCCACGAACTTTTTTATGAATATAAAAATCTAGCATCCTTCTTTCGAAATGAATGAAATAACGAAAAAGACAAATATACAGGGTGTTCGGGATAAATTTGACAGTTTCGTAAGGAAAAAGAAAATCTTCTTTGTATCTATTAAATTTAATGAATTGACAAAAAAACATTACAGGCAGAGTTAATTACAATACTATCAACAAGATTTACTCAAAATAACCACCATTAGCATCGATCACAGCTTCAATTCTGCTTCGGAACCTCGAACAAGCTGATGCTACAGTCTCCCTGGGAAGGGCCGCAAAAACTGTTTTAATTTTATCCATTAACTGGGCTTTTGTATTACTGGAAGTGCGATTGGTGTCTTTTTCAACTGCGCCCCATACAAAATAATCCATGGGGTTAAGGTCTGGGGAGTTTGGAGGCCAAACATTTGGACTGGTGAAGTCGTAGAAATTTTCAGACAACCATTTTTGACTTTTCCCAGAGGTGTGGCAAGGGGCCGAATCCTGCTGCCATACATACGGTCTACCATTGGCTACCCTTGTTATCCAGGGCTTGACTACAGTTAGCAACTCCACGAACAAAGCCCGAATTCCAATGCCAGGGTTCTTCAACACCTGTTCCTGCAGATTTGCGAGGAATTCTGCTGTACGAACGCAATCAGATCGTCTGCTAGGGATCTTTCTTCTTGCTACATCCTCGTAGTCACCATTGCAAGTCTCTAGTTCATGCCTGATTGTTTTTACTGTATTCAGGGAGCATTGGGCAGCAGTCGTAATATCCTTATTTTGATGGCGGGCACGAATCATCATGATACAAGTTATTCTCTTCCATGATTCAGGTGGGTTCCAGCTATCCATCCTTTCTGACATCTTGTATATGAATGAAGAAGGGTCCAAACTTTTAAATGAAGAGAAGTGTGTGTTAATACATGTAACTTACGGAAAAATATAATTAATTATAAATATGTCAAATTTATCCCGAACACCCTGTATATATCCTTGTAAGCATTTTAGGAGTGTGAAAGACGAAGCGCAGTGCAATCAATAATTTTTTCCGCTTACCGAATACAAAATTATAATATTTAAATATTCTTTTGAAACTACGCATGCCCATGCCTTTGATCTTGATATATCTCCTTGGGAGGGTGAGCATGAACATTCCGTTGAAAATTATTATGTTAGAATAAGATGCTAAATAATGCTTGGTAAAATAATACACGAACAAGATAATAATAGTGTATTAGGTTTTTATTCTATGAACTACAAACATAATTTCATTAATTAGTATTGTAAGAAAAACCGGAAAGTATCAAATATAATACACAGAGGAATGGGTCCCATACCCACAACGAATTTGTGTATTGCTCTGTTCTTTATCAATCGATGCGTTAAATTACTCCCATTATAACGAAAATTACTTAAGTACGCTCAAATTGCTTCAATTTATAGCGTTTGTGTGTCAAAAACACGAAAATAACGCTTTTGTGCACTTTTGCAAAAATTGCATTTTTTCGTGTTTTCTCTTCATAAAAAGCTGATTCTCTCCCACTTTGTATCCATGCCAAAAATGGAATTCGAACCCACACTCTTTTGGATGTGTAAATATTACACTATTCACTCGACCAAAGAGACGGACATGTATTATATTGTATCATGCTATATCATAATACCGTTAAAAAGTGTAGGACTTCCGCATTACCTAACCAGGAATTGACACATGGAGTACATCACTGATCACTTTAAACCTGGTAGATTCACACACCCTGTATACCAAGCCAATAGCGATATTCGAATCACATATTCTCTTTTTTTTATGCAACAGCCCTTCGTGTGGTATCTTCTCAAATGCCTTAGCAAAGCCCAACAGTATCATAGTGTATCCATTCCTTTTATCCAACTCATTTGCAACATGATTATAAAATAACAGCAAATTGCTCAGACAAGACTTCCCTCTAGTCAGCCCAAGCTGTTTTTTTTTTGCAAAGTATATCTCGTTTGTCCAACCATTTCTGTATAGAAATTCTTACCAATTTATCTAAAATCTTTACAACTCCAGAGATACTTATAGCTCGATAGTAGGATCCATCAGTCTCTGCACCACTCTCATACAACGGGATTATCTTTCCATTCTTGTTGCATCGTTCCTGAGAGTGATATCGCATCTTCTCCTATGGCGAATTCTTCTCCAAGTAATGTAACTGCTCTAGAACCTCCTTCTCATTCGCTTCTATCTCTTCGCTGGGGCCCTGTGGTTACATAAACCAGGTTATGCTGCAAGTAACCACAAAATTCTTTTGGGTTCACTTTAGCCCCAAAATTTCTTTTTCCTATCCAACTTAGTACACTACTCGTAACTTTCTGGCCTGAGCTTTCTATATTTCATAACTCCTCTCACTCTTATTCTTGATATTCCTTCCACGTAATCTTCTTCCTATGGATCTCTTGTTTAATAAGGTTGCACATCCATTTCAATCCCATCCTACTGATATTTTCCCCATTTAGTTAACGGATACAATGGGATCAAAGATAGCATTCGCTTGAGTTGGTCATAATATCTAGCTTTGTATATAATATAACCTGTCCTAACTAGAACTTCCATCTACTTGGCTAGATCCCAGTTCAGTATAGCATGATCATTGTCACACCGGTGACAAAACATTCCCATCCTTAACTAATAATACATCTTCTGAAGCTATGATCAAATCTAACACTTTTTTGTCCTCGAGTTGCTTCTTTCACATGCTGCCTCAAAAAATTGTCTCGCAACATCTCAAAATCTTCACTCTTTTAACACGAGAGTCCTCTGCTACCAGTCAATGTTGAATAATTTCAGTCACCCGTTTAGTACCCATCAGGATAATTTGACGATGCAGTTTTTCATCCCTAGTAACTGAACCGCCAGGTCTGTAGCAACACTCTATATTTCACCCTGTTAGTTACACTTTAAACTTAACTATATATAGCCTCAAACTCCCTGCTACTATACATGGGACATTATTATCATTAGCAAACTTTTAACAGACTTGTCAAATCAACCAACGATCTTCATTTTCCTTACAAATACATTTTATCACATTCTTAATACACGCTGTGTTTTATTTATTATTAAAATTTGAAAAAATTAACATAGAAAAAAAATTTTTAATCCAAAAATTGAAATAGTATTTAATTAAAAGTCTCATTGTCAGATTAATACATTAATTCATTGATTTATTAACACACTGTATGTTTGAAATAATGTTTGCAAACAATATGTTCCAACTAAATGAATGTTTTTATCTAATAAATATTTTTTCAATTAAAATAATTTATTCGTGTAAAAAATACAGTCGAAGGTGAAATAATTTCTTTATATATAAAATACATTTGTAGTTCATATACTCGGTTATCAAATATAAAATCATGATCTAAAACAGTGCGATATTTTTGTCTTTTTGCTTCATCTCTTGGTATTCCGCTGAAATTTCTATTAAAACCCTAAATTTTATTATGAAAAAAAAAACTATATTATTATTAGTTTAATAAGCATGAAGGTAATTTTTAAAGCTCTGATTTTTGCCCTTGTAAGTTACCCGCCTTTTCTAAAGACGAATTGATCGCGTTGAATTCAACCTTTTTTTTATCATCATGCTTAACGGTTGCGGGCGTTTTGCATCGGACACGAGAAGCCACGCGGACATACCGTGCATCCAACACGCCAGCCAAGCCCGGAAACCTGGATATTTTATTATTCTTCAAATGGTTGTTAGATGGCGCTTCAGTACGGTGACCACGTTAGCTACCGATGGTTGGCTGCTACCTGAAGTCCACTAGTTGTCATCGGGCGTGACGCCCGTTTTCGGACACGAGGGCTGCCCACCCGGTACAATGTCGACATTGCTGTCATTTTAATGCGCGTGCTACGGACTAAACAGTGTGAAAGCGTTGACAGGCGTGTTGGAATAATTATCGTTTCGACAGCAGAGTTTTGACTCAGTCTTGTAAGGGACCATCTCCCGTCGCTTACTTTTTATGGGGGGTGCTACGTGACCCGCTGCCATGACAGTGATGATGTCCGTGGAGCAAGAAGCATCCTGCACTCGGATCGCGGAAACTCACGCTCCTTCCGATCAACCTACCGATCTGAGAACCCGTAAGCCAGAGGCGGCGGCGAGTTCCGCTAGCCGAACAGCTCACGTGCCGTCCTTCCTCATCCGTAACATCATCGATAGCAGTAGCGAGGCCTCTCAGACTCAGGTGGTGGACAGTGACCCCGAGGTCAGTTCAGAACTTCCAAATTTTCACGGCTTTGGTGCTGTTGATGAGGACGAATGCGATCCTAGCTCGTCTTTTGGTGAGGTGAACATCCTCGGATCGAGAGATGACCGAAAGGATGAAGAAGAGCAAAGGTTGCCTTCGTCTTTACGGCAAGAGGAAGATCAGCTCCTCAGGGATGGTAAGAGATGACTTTCATATCGTTTAAATTTAAATATATATAAAATTTCGGGTTTCTTTTTTTCTAGCCCAGTGATATAAATTAGTAGTTGCTGTTCCTTGATGAGTTCAATATTTCGAAAACCTCACTGAGTTTTTTGACTTTTTATTTCTTAATAATAGCAAACTAATTGTTAATATAAATATAAAAAAAAACATCATAAACACATAATAAACTCTGTTAGCGCCTTTTTATTGAGAAACATAGTCTGAATTGGCCAAGTGAGATGAGACTACTGCCATCTATGTGTTGCAAAGTTGATATACCTTACTGTCCAATTAAAAATAGTTTCTATTCTAATACTGATTTATAACGTTTAGTATAGTTTTGGTATTGACAACTGCCTCGTTTATGAGTTCTTAATTCTAATGCTGGTTTATTAATTTGTACTCATATCGATCACCGGCTAGTATATTCATAAGCATAGTCTCAATGATTTAGTTTGAATGCGCCACATAATAATAGTAATAATATTAGAATAGAAACGATCATATCTAGTTTAATGGTACTTTTAATATTAACAATATGCATTTCCGATGACAATCTAGTTTAATTCATGCTCAATATCAATATATGCCTATTTTTTTTTCTTTTTTTTCTTTGTGTGTGTGTGTGTGTGTGTGTGTGTGTGTGTGTGTGTGTGTGTGTGTGTGTGTGTGTGTGTGTGTGTGTGTGTGTGTGTGTGTGTGTGTGTCATCTAGCCATGATGAAAGGTGGTAAACTTGTCGGTTAAGTATTACATGATTTAATTCTCTTACTCTAAAGAAATAAACATAATACTTTTTTCAAGCCACTTAAGGCCTCCAGTAAGAAGAATGATCGTCAAAATGATGGCAGTTTTCATCACGACGCCAGCAAAATAGCCTGCCACCTAAGGACCATCGTAAACATCCATGCCACAGTGGGTTTTGAATCCACAGCGTGTTGGTTGGAATGGGGATACGCTATCCACTCGGTCAGCTAGGCAGATAATTATTCTTTTTAATACTAAACAAACAAAACTCCTAAGAAATGTCAACTTAAGGGCAAACAAACCGAAACCACACTTTATAATTTCACTTCTAACCACGATAGCTGCATTTGTTAAGCTGCACCTTTTTTATCGCATCATTAAAACTTTTCAATGTCATTTTTAATTCCGACAATTGTGAATTTTCGTTCTTCTTTTAGTCCCAGTTGCTAATTTCAATAGCAATTTTACCTTTACAAATACACCCTTCAATTCATAAACTTGTTAATATAGTTCTATATTCCACAACTTAGTTTGTTCCTGCTGTTGCATTTAAATAAACTAAAGTAATTATTCAAATTTTATTTCTTACAATTACTTCGTCAGTTTTATTCCTCCTGACACAAATTACTAAAGTTATTTGAATCCCTATCTATTCGTCTGTCTACATAAGATATATAGATAAATCAATACAGTACATATACTCGAGCATATCATTGTGAATGTGTGCGCGCCCCACAAATGATATATGATACACGTGGACATCTAGACACAGTGATAGTAACGTAATGCAACAAACCCTAGCTTGAACACTTGCATTCTGTAAATTCCTCATCCAGCACTACAATAGTTGTCTACGGAGCAGCCATGTCATTAGTTGGCACCCAGGTCCACAGTCATTAGATCAAGCATTACTCATTTTTCACGACAATTTGATTATCATTCATGGCAGGTTAATTGACGCATCTTTAGTGTTTAATAAGTGGTGGTACTGTTTGCTTGAGGACAGCGATGTAGTTAATTGCAATTAACTGATGGCAGCTGTTTCCTTCTATGTTTCCTGCCTTTTCTCTTCTCTAACATGTCTAAGATAGCAGTTGCTCTTTCATTCCTTTCTAATACTAAAACTCCTCAAGCAGAAACGAATGCCATAGGGAGAGTATTGTGAGGTATTTTAGTAGGCAGGTAGGTATCGTATTAGTGATATTGCTTGAAGTTCAAAGAAATACTGTACAGGTTTATGCTATCATTCCAGAGCTTAAAACAATCCTCTGATGCCTTGAAATTTTCATCAATAGTCTTCATGACACGCGTTGAATTTGCTTTACTACATTTTTAATCAGTCAGTTGCCGATTTTCTAGTGCATGAGCCTCATAACTTCTTTATAACAAATAACAGAAGGAGAAAAAAATCCAGTGGCTTTCTTTGAAACATTTATTATCTGCCTATCCTATGAAAATAACCTTCGAAATTTCTTAGTGGAAAAACTTATTGCATATTAAATACAGGATTACAACCGTAAGCAGGACAGTTCAAAAAAATACACGAATAAATTTTTAAAGCTTCTTTCTTGAGATAAATAACCTCTTTGGCAGACTCTATAGAAAGAATGGAGGTGACTCATCGGAATAAGAATTCGATCTACAAGATGCCAAACTTCAAAGGTAAAAGTTCAAAAGCGTTTATTGCAAAACCGCATTCATGTTCGTATTCTTGGCGGAATCTTGTTTTTGAGCGAAACACATAATAGACGAGGTCAGAAGCCTTCAACCTACCCTTTTCCTTTCTCATCAGTTCCACGCCTCAAAGCTCGGGAGATTTTTATCACACATTTCATCAGCATCTACAAACGATAAACACGTGACTGGGATAGACGTCATCACTACAATTGGTGTTATTTGGAAATTACGAAGAGAGGAAATGTACAGCTATGGATTGTGGTACTTGAACACCATCTTTTATCTCCCACCCCCATAAAGATGATAACGATCCTGTCACTCACTTTTCAAAAACATAACGAGAAAAACATTACGTGTTGCTCTCACACCTTCTCATAACTAACCTACTCAATCTGAAAAATATTAAGAACTACAACAAAAAATGTCTCTCTAAAATTTCAGTATAAATCACTAAATAATATATACTTAATGATATGTGATAAGTTTTTCCACTAAGAAATTCGTATTGTTGTCTAAGAATAGAGCAATCCTTACTATTCTCCTATCTAAATTTGCATTCAAATTACTAATTATTAGTAATTTGAATGCAACTTTAATTTATATAAAGCTTTCTCTAATTTTAAAATTAAAAATTTAAGCATCACAATTATTTATTATTCTAACATAAACAAAAACCGTTTAATTTAAACATTTCGCAAAAAAAAAAAAAATAATTAATGCACCATATAGTAAAATGCTTATTTGTTTTTTTATAGTGTTGTGGAAATAACGCAATCTTGCTGATTTTTTTTTATTTGAATCAATCGACCGTGAGATGCGGTGATTGATTCATTCAATTCAATATCCTTGGAGGATAATGGATGGCAATGCTGTAGCCAATGAAGTTCTAACTGAGGCTCGGCTAATGCTGTTACCCTTCTGCCATGATCAGAGCTTTAATTGCTCAATAACACCTTATCCCTACACTGTCCTTTACAGATAACGGGGAAGATGAAAAGCATTCTTGCTTCGCCCCTTTAAGCCAGTCCTTATAAGGACTATAAGGACGCAATCTTGCTTGTCAAAGGGTATTCCAATCTGGAAATCTAATTAGATACTTATACTTATTAAATACAAATAAATCTAATTAAATGCACTGGCAATGTGCAAAGATGATGCCAGAATGGTAGTATGCAATATTGTAAAACTAAAATGATTTGTTAAGATGGGGGTTTCGGGTGCTTCAGCTTATCCCAAAGCAGTTGGGGAGAGCCTTTTCACCAGGATTTGGGTTGGAGAATTGCTAACGGCCCACTTCCGGTGAAACTAGTGAAATCACAGCATCGCTCCCAACCTTGTGAAGTATGCAATGCAATTGAAACTGTGGGGCCCTCTTCTACCAGTGCCCAATATTGCAGCACATTTGACGAAGACTGGGCTAAAGTGCTTAAGATCCCGTTGCCCACTTTCTCTGAGGTGGTACTATTGCAGTTCCTCCCACCTGTGGTAAAAAAAAGGAAAAAAAAACTAATTTTTCTCATCAATGCTATAAAATATCACATATGGCAAATACGTCAAAAACATCTCCGCACCGAGGAAGACAGAATCTACCATCGAATTAGGAACTGCTTCTCCGAGTATCCCCTCGACTGCTGGAGCAGGAAAGATTCCAACTGGAGAATTAAAGTGTGCATATATTTGTAACATTGTTTTTATGACCTTTTCAATTCAGATTTTATTAGTTTTGTCATGTTAGTCTAATTTCATTTCATTCAAATACAGGGGGGATGGCCTGAACAAACCCGGGCTGCGTAGGCCAACATCGAAGCAGTCTTGAGACCTTTTAGGGTGGGATCTCCCGAACAAAGTCTCCCCAATTTGTTCACATGTTTTTATTGTTTTTATCCGTTTATTAGGTTCTACACGCTTTTATACTTCGTATACTGGTTTTTATAGTATTTTTTTAATGTTTTTTTTTTATCTGTTTACTCTTGTTAGGTTTTTTTTAGTGTTTTCTTTTTTCCTTTTGGGGGACTTTTCCTTCAATGAGTGAAAAGTCAAACGACCGTTTTTGAAGTACCCGGTTGGTCAACATCTAAAACTGGTTAAATGAGGTTTCTTTCTTTCCTCTATGACTCTATTTTCTCTCTCTCTCTCTTTCTCTCTGCTGAATCTCAGCGCCACTTTTATGCTCAAAAGGCCAATGATGAGAGACTTGAATTCACACAATATATTCCATGATTTTGTTTCTAAAATAGTATTACTATTCTAAGTTCCATTAGCACATTCGTAATTGAAGTCATTTGCGAACTACTTACTCCCTTGAAGTTGTTGTTGGATCTATGCTGTCGCGAACATATGAAATATTTTTTCTAATTTTTAAGTAAAGAATTCAATATTTCAATTCTTCATTTACTATTAGAGTTTAAAATATTCTACCAGAAATATCGTATCATGAAATAAGATATTTACTAATATGTATTATTCAACGTACGATATTTTTAATGTCTCGCGGATTCTAATGATGTCTCGAACGCTGCGATACATTTCCAGCAATGCTATTTGCAGTTTTAAATACCGCATTTTAAGTAACGATTGAATGACATGTTACGAGTCACTACCAAAGCTGAGGAAATCAATGTTAGAATGAAATCATATTAAAATATAATGCAGGAAAGATGATAATATCTTTAATATCTTAACTCACACTATTTTTTTTTAAGATAAATGTTTATTATTTATTATTAAGGGTACTTTATTGTGTACTTTGTTTCAAAGAACGGAATCTTCTCATATGGATAATTTCATGTATAATTTATAATTTTTTTTTCTGAAGACAGCATCCAATTACACGACCTCACCAACACCCAAAGAAAGTATGTTTCTTCAATTTATACTTCTCCCCCCCCCCCTTCCCTTCAAAAAGAGAAAGCTTTAAGTTGTGGAGCAGTTTCAAAATACCCAGCGGAGTACGATACATGATAGTCGCATCAAACGCTTCTTTTACGATTTGGTCAACATTTTCTTTTTAAAATAGATTTTTTTTAAATGAAAGTGTTTTTTTTCTAATTTAAATTAATAAGAAAATAATGAAAAAACAAAAACAAATTAGGAGTACATTTAATATATTCTAAGAAACAAAAAAAAAATTAAATCGGAATTTTTTCAAGCTGTTTCTGGCCTCTCATAAGATAAGATGGTGGTCTCGTATCAGTTTGAAATTCATCATGCACCATCTAAAAGACATTCACAAATGCCATTCAAGTTTAAAAAGCCTCCTAGAAGAGAGTTTGAGACCGTTTAGACCACTGAAGATCAGCATATGGCATGCGTGCCAAGAGCGACACACACGAGAATGTTTGTTGGCTCAGCACCGAAATACTTTAAAGAGCTTAAATACAGTTTCCAGAATATGTCTATTTAAAAAGAGGAAGTAATGTGCTCTGCTGTAGAACACAGTAGTGCAATGTGCTCTGCTTTTAAGTATACTGTACAATGAAATCCTAACACATCCTAACGTAAACGTTTGTCATGTAAACAGTTTTTTTTTCTACATTAAACGGATTAAAAAAAAACCATCATGGATGATAGGAAGAAGGAACGAAGACCGTCCGATATCCAATGAAAGTGGTTGTTAAAGACAAGAAATAACAATCTTCTATTTTTAATTTTATTTATTTTTTTAAGTGAATCTCACTCACCTAAAAATCAAACAACTTTTCTAAAACTTTTTCGAGTTCTCAATTAAGTAGGTTGATGGTCTTACACCGAATGATGAAAATCATCTCCCTTAAAGATGCTCACCAATATCCATACCACAGTAGGATAAGAATTCACAACCTTCTGGTTAGAGAGTTATATATCCGACCACTCGTTCATCCAAGTTTGCTATCTGGCATCAGAAGCAAGGCTCCAAAATTACGGAAATATGAGAATTATAGGCAACCTAAACATTCATGAATCCTAAAAGAATCACAGAAATTAAGAACTATTCAGAATAACATGAAACAATTTCTTGCAAAATAGACAAGATTCATGTTAGGAATCGAAATTTTTGAAAGCGTATGGAAATTGATCTTGTGTTACGAGTTGCCTCCCTGACACACTGCTTAAAGATACAGATCTCGCAAGAACGTAGATGCACATTTTACAGGTACTTCAGGAGGATTAAAAATTTCTCTCTATTCGAATGCTTCTATGCGCTTTGTTATAAATGGAAGTCGAAATTGATGGGAACGATCCTTTTAAGGATATTGGATCTTTCAAATCGATCTATCGGAAAGATAAAATAATAGAAAGAGAGATGAATTTTAGCATTCCATTTAGACGGATAAAGTAGTCATCTTACCATTCTTGAAACTTAATTTGATGTAAGGAAAACCTTACGAAATCCGTCGTCATAATAGAACATGAAGGGTTACTGCTTGTTCGTTTGGGTTGCCATGGTTTTGCTTACACTGTTGAAGACACAATCCTTAAGTACGGTATTTTTAATTATTTTATTAATCTATTTATTTAATAAAATAAATGACTTTCCTAAGTAAAATCAAATAACTAAAGTTTCAAAATGCAATAAATGAAATCTTTGTGAAAATGCCGACGTCCTTTTACTCATATTTTAATGTTAACATTAATACGCTGCATGCACTGTATACTGCGACGTCAAAGATGGTGAAGATACCGATCTTATACCTTTTTGATTAAAATATTTTTGTTCACGTTTTCTTCTAATTTAACTATCATTTCTTGTTTCTTTGTTTAAGTAACACAATAGTTTCAGACGGGTAGCCTCAGTAGCTTTTTTTTTAACTTTTTAAATTATACAACTTATTTTTAACACATTTTACGATATAGCAAAGCAAATATCTGCACAGCGCATTGCGAAGACATCGCAACATTCATCTTTTGACTGATAAAGTGTGAGTTCGAATCTAGTACAGGATGCAAGAAATCTTTATAACGGTTTTGGACTCAAGGTGAGTTAGCCTCATAAGAAGGCGGCTAATTTCAACCACATCATGATATAGCTGGATAATAATTCTTCACAAATCGGTTCCCAGGCGGATATCGAGAGAGAGCGCCTACAACTTGAAAACACTTATTCCGCATTAGGTGAAAATCCGGTACTTCAAAAAAACACACCAACAATAATTGAGCATGCCAAGAACAGTTTTGATGTGTTTTGGACTCTTTTACTGAAAAAAGAAAACAACAGGATTATCTTACATAGATATGCTCCATATATTGTGGATACTGCCGCAAGGCAAAACGCATTTCTGCCAAAACAACAACACCACGAACATCACACTATTTTTCCCTCGAAGTGACGGACTTTATCAATGAGAAGCTTCGATCGATGGATTAGTTGTGGTTGAGCAGTGGTTCCCACGTTCTACGGACTTCACCAACGCTATTAGATTTTTTTAAGGTTAAATTATACATTCCGTTTATATTGTATCGATGTTAACCATCCTTGATGAACCAAAGACAAAGATTCACGCTATTGTTGTTGATTCATTAGATGTAGATATTATGAAAGGTATAAGAAGTAATTTGCTCGAATCTGCGCACTCATATCGACATGCTCACAATGCACGCTAGTAATTAAATAAATATATAAATAAATAAAACGTTGAGAATTGTTCCTCTTAACATAAGATTAATTTCCACAAGTCTTTTTTTTTTTTTTTCTCGCTTTGTCTTATGTTGCAATATCCTTTCTTCTTTTTTCTTGGTTTGGGCGTAACGTGAGTAGGCTATGGATTTATTTTCTCATTATTATTATTTTTAAATTTATTTTATTTTATTTTTTTTTCAACAGACCAAAAGAGAACTTTTTTTTTTTTCAAGCCAACTCACTCCTTCAGTAAGCAAGGTGAGTCTCACACAACGGAGATGAAATCCACTCCCACCTGAAGACAATCATAAACATCCCCGTTGACGACGGAAAATTCGAGACTATGGCAGAATTTTAGCCTCAGCTTGGTTGGAGAGCGAGTACGTTAACCAGTCGGCCAACCATGCCGTCAAAATGCCGCATTTGCACTTACCATTCGAATGTATAGCTATATAAATCAATATTTATACAGACATTTCCGTGAAGGACAGTATTACTGAAATTGAATACAAAGCTTCAGCCAAGTTTGCTTTTCAGAAGGAGAAAAAAAAAAAAAAAAAGAAAAAACCTAACTTGCGTAAATGTGACTGAATTCCAACCAAACCGATTATAGATTCTTTTTTCACCTTTGCTTGATTTCAAAACATGGAGATATTCATTCAGCTTTACTAAACACACACACACACACACACACACACACACACACACACACACACACACACACACACACACACACACACACACACACACACACACACACACACACACACACACACACACACACACAACCGGAAGTTGATGAATCAATGGACCAAAGAACTGAATGTCTTAATCTGAAATATGCACCAGGAAGGCATTTTCCCGATCCAATAGCGTGAAAAAAACATTTTGCTCATTTACAGGAAAAGCCATTTTCTTGTGAAACTTGCGATAAAGTGTTTTCACAGTGAAGAATTCTGAAACCCATTTATTAGTGCATTCAAGAGAAATCCTTCGTTTTCTTAAAGCATGTAGCAGAGTGTTTGCAACATCGTAAATTGAAGAATCATTTACTAATTCATAAGTAGATTCGCATATTGCATGTAAGAATTGCTGTTTATGCTTAAAATGTCTGTAATAGTGATGATCCTTAGTTGGAAAAACCTGCATTCAAATCTTTACTGGGATGCGAGGACACTTTCTAACAGCTGAATTAAGAGATGAAGGTGAGTTAGCTATTATTATTATGAGATGGCAGGATGTTCTCTCCACACAACTCTGAGTTTCTTCATCTTGAAAAACAAACACGGGCCAGAAAATACACACACACACACACACACACAACGAGCATAAGGGACTTGCTTCACGGCCTTGGTTATAGTTGGTTTATTTATTATCATTTGTAGCACATACATTTGTATAATTTTGCTTATTTGTATTACTAAAATGGTTCAATTCCAACTGCACAATTAGAAGACCAGTGTCATTCATGCTTCCGAAGAAACAGTTGTCGAAACGCACCTAAAAATAAACATAATAGTATTATGAAATTTTTCGACTTTTCAATGCGGACACCGATGTCTTTCTCAAAACCATTTTGCGTAGAAATATATTCCGACAAACACATCCTCAATGGGGCAATAAAAGGAATAAAACAGCCTTTGGTTTCAATGATGAGTTCAAATCTCTTCTAAGATTCGAAAAACATTTGCAATTGAAAGTAAAGTTAGTCAATTTTATCACAGATAAAGAATTTTCTTCCTATAAACCAACACGCTATCTGATGGAAAAGAAGCAGGTGACAGAAACAATTCGTTCCCCTTAAAACGAATTTAAGGGGAACGAATGAATGTTTTACAAAATGATGAATAAAATACTAAAATCACAGTCACGAGAAATATTACCAGTCACGTACTGCTGAAGATCGAATAAACTCAAAATTCAGCAAGTTTTTAAGAAGGTAGAATTAGTGCAAAAATATTCAGTAAATAATAACAATAATAACAATAATAGTCTTTCGCTTAAAATAACTAAGCAATTTAAAATAAATTGTGAATTATAATGCATACATTCCTTTGAGAATAAACTAAGTCATTACCACTTGCGTATTTACATAATCTAAAATGTGTCGCATGTATTAACGAAAGTCCCTTGCAATTTTAAAACATTATTTCAATTACAAAAGTGAATAGTTTCATTTTATTCACTTACAGCATTCTTAATTGATCTCAATGTTCACTTTTACGTCGGCGAAATCAGTTAGTTCTGAAACACTCTTCTAAGAGTATGCTGAATGAAAGCAACTACCATTGTTGTCTTTTGTAACTCAAGAACAGTATTAATTATTAGCAGTTCATTTATTAATAACTATATGTATTTTCATTTCAAAGTGCATGTAACTGTTTATTTCAGTCGCTAGGAAGCTTAAAAGAGAAAGTGGACCTCTTTAAAACTGAATTTCGCGTAATAATCCAGCAGTAAGTTAGTCCTTATAAGGATTGGCTTGAAGGGGCGAAGCAAGAATGCTTTTCATCTTCCCCGTTATCTGTAGAGGACAGTGTAGGGATAAGGTGTTATTGAGCTATTAAAGCTCTGATCATGGCAGAAGGGTAACAGCAATAGCTGAGCCTCAGTTAGAACTTCATTGGCTACAGCATTGCCATCCATTACCCTCCCAGGGATTTCTGCTTATCCTTATAAGGACTGGCTTAAAGGGGCGAAGCAAAAATGCTTTTCATCTTCCCCGTTATCTGTAGAAGACAGTGTAGGGATATGTTAATGAGCTATTAAAGCTCTGATCATGGCAGAAGGGTAACAGCAATAGCTGAGCCTCAGTTAGAATTGGCTACAGCATTGCCATCCATTACCCTCCAAGGGTATTAATCGCTGCATCGCACGGTCGATTTTCCAGCAGTATGTAAGTTAACAACAACAACAACAACAACA
Organism: Typopeltis vanoorti; assembly: GCF_054136105.1. Taxonomy (NCBI): domain Eukaryota; kingdom Metazoa; phylum Arthropoda; class Arachnida; order Uropygi; family Thelyphonidae; genus Typopeltis; species Typopeltis vanoorti. The sequence continues at coordinate 64,455,161 of NC_143556.1, forward strand.
ACGTTACTGGCTTGCTGGGTGAAGCATAAAATGCTTTTTGTTTTCCCCTTTGTCTGTGTCGAGAAGCTTGATTGGGGGGGGGGGTTGTGAGCCTTATGCTCGCACTTTGTGAACTATGGAGTTAGCTCTGTTCTGCTGAGAGCAAGATTGCCTTGGGTCTTTTATGTTTGTGATAGTCATGTTCACTATAACTGGAAGCTTGTCTGATTAGTGGGTTGGGATGAGAGTGTGCCTTGCTGAGGAACTTTTCCGAATAGTCATGGAGGAGAGAATGGATGTCTGGGGTTCCGATTTCTCTGTGGATCTGCGTATTTCTGACGAACCATGGGGCGTCCAAGATCATCCGCAGACATTTATTTTGTATCCTCTGTAGTTTCAGGATGTTAGATTTGGATGTGTGACTCCATGCTGGGGATGCATATGTGATTACTGGTCGTATTACCATCTGATATAGTAACAGCTTGTTGCGTGTATCCAATTTGCTGTTGCGGTTAATCAGGGGATAGAGTTGGATTATGGTCCTGGATGTCTTTGTGCCTATAAGCTTGATGTGGCTGTTGAAATTTAGTTTTTGTCTAGCTGTACTCCAAGGTATTTGCTTTCTGTCTGCTATGGTATCTTTTTTCCGAGGAGTTGAATGTCATCTTGGATGAAGGCTTTGCGTCTGATGAATAGTATAGCTGAGCTTTTGACGGGGTTTACTTGTATCCTCCAGTCCGAGAACTATTTCTTTAGCTTTGTGATGGTGTCCTGGAAACGACTGAGCGCCATGTGTGGGCAGAGAGATCTTGTCATTATGGCTGTGTCATCAGCATATAGGGCTGTGATGGTAGTCCTCAGATTTGGCGCCTAGATGAGATGGTGCCATTTATTTTTATCTGCATGGATCTGTCAGTGAGGTATGATTTTATTAGACGGGTAAGGTTTGTTGGAATGTTGGCCTGAATGAGTTTGTAGAGTAATCCTTGATGCCATACCTTGTCAAAAGCCTTCGCAATATACAGAAAGACTGCAGCTGTGTGAAGGTTCCAGTTGTATCCTTGAGTAATATGCTCCACTAGTCGGTGTTTTGTTGCACTGTGCTGTGTACACGGCGGAAGCCAAATTGTTCGTTTGGAATTATTCCTAATTGGTCTGATTTTTCTTTTTCTTGTAGTCTTGAGAGGATGATTTTTTCAGCAATCTTTTCTAGGTTGGAAAGCAGGCTTATCGGGAGGTAGTTTTGCGGGAGTTGTGGATTATTTCCTGGCTTTTTTATTGGTATGATGTCGGCTGTTTTCCATGCAGTGGGGAAGTGTTGTATCCTCAGTATTGCATTGGTTATGTTAACCAGGTGCACAATAGCCTTTCGAGGAAGTAGTTTGATGATTCGGTTTGTAATTCCATCTGGACCTGGAGCTTTTTTGTTGTTTAGATGTTTTATGATGTTCGTTATTTCCATGGGAGTAGTGGAGGTGATGCTGTCTGGTTTGTCTGTGGTCTGTCTTAAGGTACGCTTGACCTGCTGGTGGACTCTATATATGTGGGTGATGTTTATGTTGTCATATGATGGACTGCATTGTTTTTCTAGGTTTTCTGCTATTGCTTCTGCTTTTTCTGTATCATTGTGCGCTGTTCCATGTGCAGTTTGCATTGGGTGGGGGGGTTGAGGGCTGTGTCTTCAGATCTTCAGAAATTTCCATATTGTGTGATCTTCTGGGTTGAGTGTTTATTGTCCCAATCCTGATTCCTGTGGTTTTGAAGTGCTTTTCTGACTTGGTTGTTCAAATTGTTCAGTGTTTTCTTGTCCTGTGGGGGGCTCTTGTGTTGTGGTATCTTTTCCTGGCTTTGTTTTTTGTTCTGATGAGGTCCATGATGTTTTCTGGGAGCCGTCTGGTTGGGTGGTTGGTTGTGGTTTTGGTGACTGCTTCTAGTGCTTTTTTGATTTGGTTTGTTAGATTGCTTACTGTTTCATCTATTTCTTCTTTTTTGTGGATGATGGGTTCAGGGCCAATGTATTCTGGTATGATTTTGGCTAGCCTATCCCATGATATGAAGGTGTGCTGGGAGGGGACAGCTTGTCACGCAGTTGGTCCTGCGTGCCAAGTTTGATCAGGTTCGGGTTGTGGTCAGATGATAGTTCATTGATCGTCTCTAGTTGGTATTGATAGCTGATGTTTCTAAGGAAAGCTATGTCAAGTACATCTGATCTGCCTTGAGGGCTGTAATGAGTGTGCTCAGTGGGTACTGCTACCACAACTGAGTTAAGTGTTAGGTAGTTGTGTAGTATGCGTCCACTTCTGTTGTTGTTGGTGGTACTGAACCAGGCTGTGTGCTTGGCGTTTAAGTCTCCTGCTATGATGGTGGGGTCTGTGGTGCCAAGGACAGCATCCAGGTCTGCTGTCAGTAAAGGGGTGTTTGTTGAGTTGTAGGCAGCATATATCTTGAGGCTTCCTGCGTTGCTTGTGTGGACTTGTATTCCTGTAATTTCCAGGTTGGTAGTCTGTGGGTTGGATATGGCATTATGGTGGAGGCACGGTTTGATATAGATGGCAGTGCCTCCCCCGCTGGTGCTGAGTCTATCGGTTCGGTACATTGTGTACCTCTCACTTTTGGGTTGTTAGAGGGTCTCAGTAGGGTCTCGTTGATTAGTATTATGTTAGTGTTGTATCTGAGTGCAAATTCCTGCAGTTCTAGTGTTTTGCTGGAGAAGCCGTTGGCATTCCAGGCTACAATTAGAAGCGAGTTGAGTTTTGCTTTTGTTTTATTCATAGTTGAGTGCTGTCAGTATGGAATGGGTTCCTTGCAGGAATCTCTTTGTGGAGGATGGAGTTGGGTTTGTTCAGCTGAATTCCTGCATCATAGTGGCTAGCGAGGCAGTCAGTATTGCTGTGATGTTGGAGCCTATTTGATTGCTCTGCATTGTGTCCTTTGGGCGGGCTGCTTCTGCATAGGTCTTGGTGGGAGGTTGAGCCCTTTCCTGACTTTTGTGGATAGGGTTTTGTTGGTTTGATGACTGTGCAGCTGAGATGCTTTGAGTGGTCCAGATTGGGGGAGGTTGGACGGGTCTTGTAGTTCCGTAATTTCTGGGGTGGTGGTTGCATCCTTTGTAGTTTGCTGGGTGGGGACCTCCGCAGTTGGCACATTTAGCTGGTGTGGTTCTTGGTTTTGTGCATGTAATGGTTTGATGTTTCTCACCACACTTCAAGCATCTGAACTCGGCTTTACACAGTCTTTGGGCATGGCCAAACTTTTGGCAACGATGGCATTGCCCTGCTGATTCCCTTTTCCTGAGTGGTTCTGTTGTTATCTTAAGTCCACAGACCGCGGTTATGTCGTAAATTCGTCTTTGCATGTTCTGGATCAACTAATACTAATGGCATCGGTCGTTTATCGGATCTGAGCATCCGGCTGACTTTGATTGGTGTTAGGCCCTGCTGGGTGAGGTCTGTCGCGATCTCCTCGGAGGTAATGCCTTCAGTGACACCTCGGAGTACAACCTTGAGATTTCTTTCGCTACTTAGTGCGAAGGTGTGGTACTGTAGTTTGTTGTTGTCCATCATTTTTGTTATCCCTCTGTAGTCTGTGACTGTTGTTGGTTGAATTTTTACTCCTTCGTCGGTATTTCTGGCCGAGGAGTAGTCAATGTTATGTTATGTTCTCTCAGGTTTCGTGCAACTGTGGTCCATTTTTCTTTTTCACGGAGAATTACCGGGGGGACCTTTTCCTTTTTTTCCGGCACTGTTTGTGAGGGTGTTTCGTTTTCCATATGATCATCCTCGGTTCTGCGTCTTTTATTCGTGTGTTCTTCTGTGAAGTCTGTCTGACTGTGGTTCTCAGGTAGGGAGACGGTCGTGTTGTTGATCTCTTCAACTTCGTCCTCGATATCTTCGGGTTCGTCAGGTTGTGTGTACAGGTTTAGGAAACCTGGCCATTCCGTATCGAACTTTTTAAGTAATAATTTAAATAATTTTAGTGCTTGATCTTTGTTTAGATGCTGTAGAAGATCATTAAAGTTATCCATGTCTGTCCTGTTCGTTGTTAAATCTAGTTGGTGGTGATGGGGGAATTGAATTGCGTATGAGCGTAAGTAGAAATCCCGCAGGTCTTGAGACCTGCCAGCAGAAATTCTGTAGAGGATATCGCAGATGCAAAGGACTACCAGCAATATCGAGCGATTAGCTAAATGCGCGAAGCAATAGCAAATTAAATTTCACAAAACGAAGAACGCTTCCCTCTATATATGATTCGGAAATCCAAAAATATCACACTAATCAAAACGCGAGCCGCCATCATCACGCCTGTCATATTAATTCATGTTTCTGTAACGGTAACTTATCCAGCAGTAAGTTAAACACTACTGTGATTTAAGTAGGAGAAAAAGCTCAAAAAAAAAAAATATGGTGTACGATTAAAAAATAATTCTACATTTAAAAAAAAAAGGAGATTTATAATCATAATTAACAAATATTCTTTCAACCTAATTTCAGTATTTAATTAGGTGTTTGAAAATGTCCTTCATAAATTTGTAAAAACTATTATTTTTAATGAGATATTGACCATCAGCCCTAATAAATGATGTAGCCAATCAGAACAATTTGCTGGAATACAATATTAGTAATTTAAATTACATTACATAATTCGGTAATAATATTACCGATTCTTACTCATTTCTATAGTTATGGAAAATAGCAGCAAAAAAAAAAAATCAATGTTAATTCTTACTGTAAAACGATTAATGTTTAGATAGCGAGTGAGGTTTACTGGATGATCAAAGAGATTTTAAATCGATCTTCCCATCTTATTTTTATTAAGATGCTCCAATGGGTGCTATTTAATTTCCACTGAAATTGAAAAGTGTCTCTCTCTGATGATAAATGAATATTTTGAGGCAATTTTGTTCTAGAGTATTTAAGCGTTAATATTCTGTATCGAATTCGAGAAGACATATTCGTCTTGTTATAAAGCAACATTTTAAATGGGTCCATATTCATTCCTAAAATACGATTAAATAACTGCAGGCACTAAACTATGCTTATAATCAATTTTTAGTCCAGCTTCTTAGCTGAGAACCTTGGCTTAAACAGAAAAAAATGATCGGTGCTTTTTTAAAAAAAAAACTCACCGTAAGTCAGTCGAAGTTTACATTTATTTGGTTTTACCTGAACTTCATTCTTCTCAGGGTGGTAGACTATGGAAAAATGTTGGTAGCTAGCTGTTAACTTAATTTTTCTAGTGTTTGAATTAAAAAAAAATAACAGAGAATTTCTGTCCAGAGGAATAAACAACAATAAAGAGAAAATGACCGTAAAGAAATGATTTTGATATTCCAACCTCAACAAGGCGACCAGAGTTTTTGATTCCTGTCCTGTGGTACTCAACGATCTGGTCACACATTCCAAGGAATTCACTTTAACCATCCATATTCAAAATCATTCACCAGAAAGTAAAGAATGAATGGTGATACTCTGTCAGATTCACTATTCTTTGTCAGTGGACATAGTAAAAATTCTTTGAGATACAGAATCTTCGCAAAGAGTGGGATAATTGCAGGAAGAAAACTCCTTTCAGCATTTTCAAGTTAGAAGCACTCTAAATTTTAATAAAAAAACATGGAACACAGTCCTTCGCATACATAATAGGTGTGATAGGTACCAATAAATTTCACCTTAAAGGTATAATTCCTTGGTACTATATTTATAGGCGGTATGGCAAGTTTCCGACAGTATGAAGTCTCCATTGATACGCCCTAACTCCTTGGAGCTGTATATAATAATAATAATAAACTATTTTTACACTTCCGTATACCGTATATATATATATTGGGGGGGAGGGGGGATTCTCTTCTTCTATGACTTCTAGTCCAGCATATTGTTTTGAACAACTGGAATACTCTACATTCAGTGCGATAAAACAATTACATAAGTAAATAAGTATGTAAATAACCAAGCAATTTTGTAAACAAATAGGTAAATAAGCAAATAATTAATTAAATATATATGTAAATATACAAATAATTATGTAAATAAGTAAACGAGTAGATGGACAGGTATGTAAATAGGTAAATAATTAATTAAACAGCTAAACATTGAAGTAAACAGATGCATGAGCAGTTAAACAAATACGTTAACAAGTAAACAATGAAGTAAACAGTATACAAAGGAATAAATCCAATAAGTAAACAATTAAATAAACAAGCATGTAAATAAATAAAGTTAATAAACAAACACTTAAGTACTTAAGCACGTGTGCAAATGGGTAAACAGGCAGTCCACAAGCATGTACATATGTAAACAATTTAGTAAATAAGTATTTGATTAAAAAATTAAGTAAACAAGTATGTAAATAAGTAAACACTTATGTCAAGAAGTGGTTAAACAATTAATCTATACCATACTGGTTAACCGAGAGAGAGAGAGAATAGAAAATCTGGTGTCCAATCAATTAGACGTTCCATTGCCACTGCTCGATATGAACCTTCAAGTGATTTTGAAAAAAGTACCATGTTTAGGCTTTCGAGCAGGGAACCAGATTTTCTAACCCTTACTCTACTGGTGCTAAAATGACATACATACATACATACATGCACACGTTGCAAAAACTGTTTGGACATATTTTTCTCCCTCGAATATATCAATGACAGACTACATCGCCCAGCAAAAGTATAATTGCAAGGCGTGCTAACACAATAGTGAAATGTGGTGCGGTTTACAGTTAACCGACTTCCAGCTTATTATGGATGAGCACTCGTCATCAATCAGTACGTTTGATTGCCGTACAATTAACAGGGCCCAGCATAAATTAGTTTATTTGTTAATATTTATTGTTAATTTAATTTTTAAAATATCTTTCTAATACGACGCATCAGGCAGAAACGTCTTTTGGAAAATCGTACCGAACTAATACCTGGATTAGTCATTTCTTATAACGCATGAGATTCATTCTTGTGGGCTGTTAGTGACATTTTACTACAAGGGAGTCCTTGCTTGCCTGTGGATGATAAGTGGTTGTTTGCGATATGTAAGTTTTAACTGTATTGTAATATACACTTCTTATATGATTGTTCAAAGTTCCGTCTACATATAATTGCATTTTGCTACATTTTAAATGAAGGATGCGATAATTTAGGTCACTTGAAAGCTAACTGTATAGTTCCAATACATACATACATAATTACATACATAAGAACTATGGAGGTCATTTGACAAATGGAATGCTTAGAGTGTTAGGTCACGTCATAAACAACATATAAAATACTTTAACAGAGGAACAAAGTTATTACTAATATTATGAAACATGTCTGTTATGTTTCTCGGTGTGGAGGAGGGGATAGCGTGATATATGATATACATCTATTAGGATGCAGGGCACGTGACAATACAGCACCACACAGAACAAGTGTTCTGCATCCACACATGGCGACGAAGGGGTTTGCTGGTGCTAATAGAACAACAGAACTCGGTGGCCCCGTACTCTAGGAATCGACAACTCCCCGGGGGAAGTCTTATCAGCCTCAATGCTCCGTGCGTGCACCTTATCCGTGCAGTCAGTCTCCGAATTAATAACAGTGTGTTAAATACAGTGATTTCCATAGGCGAGAGAGCCAAGGTTCCGCAGGGACCTTCGGCGTCTTCGTGACCTGTAATTACCTAAATGTTACGGCAGAAAACAATGTCATTCTCCCGTCGCTGCAAAACCGCCGACTCGTTGAAATTACAGAGTTCAAACGGCTGCAGTGCGTTAGTCAGGGACGACCTCCCGGGACGTGGTACGGCAAGAGATGACGGCAACCTCGTTATCATGCACCAAGCCCGATCAGTAAGACAAGTAGCAGATGGCCGACATTTTTCAAAGGTACGACATGAGGCACGCGGGAGTTTCCGTACTAACAGCGTCCATTCAGGAAAACTTTTAAAGGCATTGAGATTTGATTCTCTTTCGAATTTGGTTGTAGTGAAATCTGTTGACTACGCTTTACTTGTAGCCCGTAAAACATTGATTCATAGCTGAAAAGAGTGGAATATTTTGACTTGTGTAGACTAGTCCAGTTTCTTAATATATGTTCAACAATTTCGCTCGTAGGGTCTCTGACTAATAATGAAAATGCGTAATGTGTTGATGTCTGCTGCTTTCAACTTTATCTGACTCCTTTGGAAATTTTAGGACAGAAAATATACTAAATAAATTGTTCATTTTCGAATACAGCAAATACTCAACATATCGGCAATTCATTATGCATATACTGGATATGTACCGTTGGTATTAATGTCGATCTTGCGCTGATATGTATTATAATTGCAGAATCCATTCTTTTGTTGGTACGAAACCCTTCAGAAAACATAAATGTATTAGGTGTAGTATTGTTTTATTCATAGTGAAAATAAGCCAGATTTTCCAATCTACGAATGCAGTTCCTGAGCATATGCAATACTTCCATTGAATTGGGGAGGAAAATCTACCCACCAGGACTGTTAACATAAAATATATAGTTTCTTTTTATATTAAACAGGCGTGCAAAAGATCTAAATAAATTGTGCATTTGTGTTTATGGGATTACTAACAAGGATTAAATAAACAAGACCAGCTCTGAAGGCCAAAATATGGCTTGATTTTGCTTAAAGCTTTATTAAATAAGCTTTAAGCAAAATCTTTAAACAAAATCTTTAATAAAAAAGCTCTATTAAAGCTTATATTAAAATTGCAATATTAAAATATTGCAATTTTAATATTGCATTAAAATTGCAATATTTATTATTGCAATTTTAATATTGCATTAAAATTGCAATATTTATACAGTGATAATGGATACAGGCTTACGTTTATAATGTGTACATACAATCCTAGTGATTATTAGACATAAAACGAATAGTTTTATCATACCAAGTTAAGAACATCTTTGAGTACGTGAATGAGGACAATGTTATGCAAACTGTATTTATGTATAATTCTTGATAAAAGCTTTCTCTTATGTGAGACGCATAAGAGTTTTGTATGAGTAATTTAGCTGACAAAAGCACAAATAGAGTAAGCTATTTTTATTTATTTTACAAAGCATAATTACTTTCACCCTTCTGTCTTGGACTTCATTTGGTAGAAATACACACAAAAGAAAAGATCAAAGAAATACAACAAAACAATAGAAATGCAGTAGCTCTCGTTACTTAAAAGAAGTAATCTTCTTCTTCTTTTAAGTAACGAGAGCTACTACATTCAAAACAACCCAGAATAGTTTGAAACTATTCTGGGCTGTTTTGAAGCTATTAGTCTGACCAAACCATAGCATTTCAAATTTTCATAGCAGTCTTTTTCTTTTTAGAGTAATTACTATATTTTTAATGTTTTTCAAATATTTTGCTATGTTTTTTTGAATCTTTTCTTCGATGTGTGTTGCACTAGATGAAGTCCTTGAGAGTTGGACTAAACTAGTCGTGCATTTTTGAATTAGAGTAAACTATTCTTATTTATTTTACAAAGCATAACTAGTTTCGTCATGGACTGGAATATTTTCCCTATTTATTTTGACTTAATTACTCCTATACAATTCACGTACACACACATATATATAATTACTCCTATATAATTCACGTACACACACACATATATATATATATAATTACTCCTATATAATTCACGTACACACATATATATAATTACTCCTATATAATTCACGTACACACACATATATATATATATATATATATATATATATATATATAATTACTCCTATATAATTCACGTACACACATATATATAATTACTCCTATATAATTCACGTACACACACATATATATATATATATATATATATATATATACATATAAAAGTTTGTATATAGAAATATCTTCAGTAGTATCTCGCACAGTAACAATAATTTTCGTCAAAATCTGGAAAAAATACGCATCACCAATTTTATAATAATTTATTTTATTATCTATACTAGAAAAAAATAAAATGGTGTCTTAACGTAATGTTTTCTTAAAATATAATAATATAATATATACAGCTAATTTTTTATACTATTGAGTAGTATTATAAAAATATACAAGAATTGTATTCTTTTTAAATTTTATTTTTAATGTAAAGTTTAAAGTAACGGTGTAGGTCATAACTCTTTCATAACCTGTGTAGATTATAATTCTTTTCCACTTTTAGAGTAATAGACTGGCTACGTTTACAATGCATTCACTGACTAAAATGAAATCTAATTATTTGATTTCATATTTGTGGGTTAATATTCTTATTTAATCATTGGGCAAATACCGAAAACCGTTAGAAACATGAATAATCACTTAAAGAAGTATTAAGAATAGAAAAAAACAAAACAAATCCACTTGTTTGTATGTGACCGAATTGCCTTTATAGATGCAAATGAAAAACGAGATTCTGTTAACTCTTTTAATCCGAAATATTAACGAAACACATTCTAAAAGACAATTTTTGTTAAAAAAAAAAAATACGTTGTATGAGATTGAATAAAGATAAAGACTAGAGAACCAGAAGGGTAAGCAAAATCCAAAAAAAAAAAAAAAAAAAACGGTTCTGAAATGGCAGTTATGAGAATTTAGGATTTATAAACAAAACCTAAAAACTTTTATCCAAATTAAAAAAAATCGAAAAATATCAAGGACAAAATCAGTTATCGGTATAGCCAGTTAGACAAGTACTCGTGGTGAAGAAAACCTGGTGAAGGAAGGCAAGAAGAAAGGTAATAAATACAGGTGGAGAGATTTGGCTGTGGAAATTCTTCTGTTACAATAATACGGTGAGCGGAAACCCAAGGTGATAAACAAGAGTGTGTCAGGGACTGAGAGTATTAATTAAATCGATTGTTATCTGAAAGGAAGTTTAGCATTAAATTACACTTTCCTTACCCAACTTTAACACCCCTCAGTTACTTTTCCCCCTGTAGTTTGCTTCCGATGGGAGGTCTGGTTGGTTCTCTAACGACCTGTATTAGCAGTGAGTCCAAAACACCTTTCAGTGCGATAATAATTAACCGCCATACAGATAATTTAATAACGGCCGAATATCTCTTCTACGTAACTACGGCTGCTCTGCGGTGCGTGCCCCGGTGCCATTTAAAGTCTCGAGCACGACTCTGTCATCGCGAGCAAGGGAGAGGTACATCGCAGTTGTTAAACCCGTGTGTATTTCACCTCCCCTAGCACGGCCGCAGCATAAGGACAGGCTCCCGGTGAAGTGGAGCGAGAACGAAACAGTGGGGTTGCGTGACTTGTGGGGTGGTTGATGACTGTGTCGTTGTCCCAGAGACAGAGAATTATTTGCAGCTGCTACATATTCAGATACATTTAGTTAACAATCAGCGAGTTGATCCTATGATTTTTATTTTTTCATTTTTTCGGAAAAAGTCCGGTCTTTTGATTTCGGTTTCACGCAAATTCCAGTTTAAGATGAATCCTTTCCTTTCTTTACTTCTCTCTTCCAACGAATCCGCGAGAAACTATTTTCGGAACATTTTTTAAAAACCAAAATTAAGTTAGCCAATCACGGCAAACACTTTCCAAGAATGTCTAAAATATAGATCCGAAAACTTCAATTTGGCAAGAGTAAGGTTCTAAAATTGAGAATATTATAGATCCAGCCATATTTTATAGCCAAATATAGAAAAAATCTTATAAAAGTTTTGAAATTTACCACAGTGTTTATAAGAATATAACATTCGGAATTGGAGTTGCTTTGGTTTTAACTACTTAAAACGCACAAGTTCTTCCACATTCAAAACATATCAGGCCAATGAAATATTTTTTAGTAAATTTCAAAATTTTCTTTGTCAATATTTGTCTATAAAATATGGCTGGATCCATTATATCCCAAATTGAATTGAAATAGCTATCTAAGAAATTTAAATTAAAATTTATTGAAACAAGATCGAGTAGTATACGACTGTAATATCAATTTTCTAAAGTACACCTCTTACAGTTTATTATACATTCGTATGAATAAGGAATCAAATAGAATCTCGTTCTATTGGGGTATTGGGATGGAGGAGTCATTTAATCGACCGTGAGATGCTGTGATTGATTGATTCCCTTGGAGGGTAATGGATGACAATGCTGTGCCAATGAAGTTTAACTGAGGTTCGGCTGTTGCAGTTACCCCCTTGGGCGATGAGATTCGAGTTTTTGAGTTCGCTCTCTTAAGGTTTTTGCCTTCAGGGAGTATTTTGAGTGTCCGGGGACAGTGTTCTCCCGCACGGCCTGCTGAGGGGCTTTGTCGGTGAATTATTTTCTCCGGAATTTGAGCGGTTCTGCTCGGTGGTGGGGGAGCCCGTCACTGAGTGGAACCAACGCTGAGATATGGACGGTTTTTCGCCCACTATGGAGTGGCCTAGAGATCGTCCGATTTTTCGAGATTTCACCTTTACTTAAATAGTCGGTGATTGATTCTTACAATCCAATACCCTTGGAGGGTAATGGATGGCAATGTTGTACCAATGAAGTTTAACTGAGGTTCGGCTGTTGCTGTTACCCCCTGGGAAACTGAGTTTCGCTCTCTTAAGGTTTTTGCTTTCAGGGAGCAAATTTGAGTCTCCGGTGAGGGGCTTTGTAGGTGGATGTGGAATATAAGCGGTTCTGCTCGGTGGTGGGGGAGCCTGTCACTCAGTAGAGCCAACGCTGAGTTGGATGGTCTTTCGGCCACTATGGAGTGGTCTAGGGATCGTCCGAATTTTTAGAGTTGCCTTTACTTAAACATCGGTGATTAATTAATATTCTTGGAGGATAATGGATGGCAATGCTGTAGCCAATGAAGTTCTAACTGAGGCTCGGCTATTGCTGTTGCCCTCTTGCCACGATCAGAGCTTTAATAGCTCAATAACACCTTATCCCTACAGTGTCCTCTACAGATAACGGGGAAGATGGAAAGCATTCTTTCTTCGCCCCTTTAAGCTAGTCCTTATAAGGATCTTGTCCTATTTAATTGACCCTCAGAAAAACAAGGGAAGGAGAAACAGCATCGTTTTGCTCTCTCAGGTTTCTTCCGGAATTTCGCTCCCGGTGAGGGGACTTAGATTTCGGGAGGTTTGCCTGGGAGTGCATATTTTGAGTCTCCGGGGAGGGTGTCCTCCGGTGAGGGGATTTGTCGGTGGATGCGTTTCCCGGGAATATGAGCGGTTCTGTTCGGTAGTGGTGGTAGAGGGGGGATGGTGCCCCATCACAGACTGGAGCCAACGCTGAGTTGGACGGTCTTTCGGCCACTATGGAGTGGTCTAGAGATCATCCTAATGTTTAGAGTCGGCTTTACTTAAAAAAAACATCCTTTCCCATCTCTTATTTTATTATTATCGTTTACATTTTTTGTGAATGAACAACTATTAAAAACAATATAAAAAGAAACAAATTGATGGAGGAATAAGAAGGGATAGTGTGAGAGCGAGGAGTGTTAGGAATTGCAAACCTCGCTTTTGAAGAAAGACCAGAAATTCTGCCTAGAAGGGCTCATATCTATCTATCTAGTTGTTGACCACACAGTCATTTTCTGTAACAACTCTATCTACTCAGCTGACGACCTAGTTTCGATTGCAGGTCACACCTGTTGGGTGAGACTACATATGCAGGTGTGTTCTTTTCATTAGCAAAACTTCTGGATTTGTAGGCGATCCTAACAAAGAAATGTTTTTTGTTGTCAAAGACCAGTAGTAGATAAAGGAAAAGTGCAGAACGAGAAAATAATTCTAAAATACGGAAAGTTGATCAACTGGTATTTTTAAGGAAGACAGCTGAATGTTACGGTATCATTTGCGTTGCAAATGCCATTAAAAATACAAATGTCATCGCTGGGAAAATACAAATGTCATCGTTGCAAATGCCATCGCTGGGAAAATGCCATTAAAAATAATGTAATTATATCTGCTCTTTTTCAGAAATAGTCGAAAGGAGTCAATATGGTTAGCGCTGTTCGCACATCGAATTCTTCAATTAATTTTGGAGATTTTCTAATTCACTTTTCACGACTACATTTCGATGTTAACTAATACTTTTTGCATGTTGTTTAATTAAAGAGACGACTTGCTAATGCGATTCATCGTTTCATATAAACACGTGATCAAGTTTCATTTCCTTCTGTAAGAGGTACTCGTATCATTACCACAAACAGCCACCTTAGGATATTAGTGTTAACTAGTTTGGCAAACGCAAACAGTCTTGCGTTCTTGCGACATGATGGCCAATCATGACTGAGCGTAGTGAAAAAGTCTTTTGGAACCCTGGAATTTGTGCTTCGTTAACAGAAAGGAATGATATCTTCCGTTTAGCACCCCATCTACTGACAACCTTAGACACCATTTGTCATAAGGGGGACAATTATTAACCTTCTGTTTAAATCTGTGTCTCTGAGTCTTGCACCTGCGTCTTTTTAGCCGGTGTCCTCCTCCTCTTAGACCAGGGTCGGGGCAGCTTTCCATTTCTTGTCTGGTAGCCCACACTGAGGATGGGAGTTCTAGATTAATGGATTCTAATGACGGGGTTTGTGTGAGGTATTGAAGGTAGCTATTGAAAAATCACACGCTGTGTTTAGTAGAATGCCAATTAACTTTCTGTTCGTGGTTCTGTCATCCCCCTCGGGGACTTAAGGTGTCACAGAAGAATCATCGCTCATCGAAACGACCCAACAAGGACACCAACAAGTGACAAATATTGTTGCTGTACAAAATTACAGGCTGCCCTGAATTCGCAATTGTTTGTATTGTACTGCAACTAACGATGGGTAATTCGGTAGTACAGCAATAACAGCTTGCGTAAATGAGACGTCATCAGGAGAATTTGTATTATGTGCCAAGGCCACATCGTCTACCAATTAAACGGTAACTGTGATTCCTTAAAGACTAGTTTGTGCTAAGACTGATAATTAGCCTCCGATGTTTCTGAAAACGTTTTGTAGTTATAGCTTAAGGTAGCATTGGATTAAGCGCTGGGTCATATTATGTCGTTGTAGTTGCATAATTTTCCGAATGCCAACGGAAGATTTTCGATATTAACGATTGTTTTTAACCCCGAAGGGCCTTGTTCTTGATGCTTGATCTAAATTCTTGATAACTTCTTAAATAGCTGCTGTTAAGGTTTCTCCTTCAGGCAATTGCATCATTTTTTCTCCATGTTATGTGGGACCGTCTCATATACGGTAATAAGACCAATAAGTTCATCCATGAATTTGTCTAAGACTTTTATTTGTTAGATTACGTAATTATCTTCTCTATAAAGGGAGAAAAAGAAGAATTGCACCTCTTATATCGATATATCAGAGATTTCAGGAGCATTCTGGAGAAGTGAGTGTTATTGGACTCATGTTTTGCTTGAACCACATTAGTCAATCGGCCTCTGACGGAGCTGAAGACTTTAATCTTATCAATTCAAGCCGACTCTTTACCAGTCCCTCTGCTAATATATTTCAGCAGTTACTGTTTGTTCCACTAGACTTCTCACAATTCTATCAAAATCGGTGTAATCCAAATACAATCGTTTTGAATTGCATGAATGAAGATAATTCATGGAATTCAAAATGTTGTCAAACTCCAATCAAAAGTATTTACAGTTACTGTATTTTTAAATACAAAGCATGTTTTATTCCTGGTTGATTAAAGTATGTCTCGTAGAGGAAGATTTTACTTATAAGCTAGATTTCCCTTTCCGGTTTTATACTGATCATCAGCGATATGTCCAGGTAATAGCTTAAGTGTTATGGATGGGATCATTCAACATACATAAAGGGCTGATCAGATTTGAAAATGTTAAGAATGCTAAGAAGAAATCGAGGATCCCCCCCTCCCTCATTTCACCGGTTATTTACCCCTCCCACACTCTAGAGCAGCGTTTCCCAACTTTTTTATATCATGCCCCACCTCAACGCCTCAAAGATTTTGATGCCCCCCCCCCAGCATAATAGTTAGCCAAGTTCTGAAAAAGTATAACATAAATATATACTTTAAATAAAAAAGGAACAAAGGTAAAACTGTTTTTAATTTGACTTTCTTCAATGAATATAAATTTTATATTATACTTTGTATATTATAAAACATAAATCGAACTGAACTCGGGAAAATAAAATCCAAGTCAATGCGATCCTTGAGCTTGATGTCGGCTGCAAAGAGTTTTTATTTCAGGTGCTAATTTAGTCATTTTTAATCTCAAATCCCCATGGTTTGTGATATCCAGATGATTTCTTTTTTTCAGTAGCAAGTCATTTACTGCACTAAAGCCACATCCAACTAAATATGACGACCGGAAGGGCAACAGTAATTTTTTTTGATACTGTATTTATGTTGACTGCTGTACTAGTGATGTTAGCTTTTTATCTCGGAAAGTCAGGGTTGCAACATCGACAATTTATCGACGACAATGGTGAGTTTTTTCGGTATATTGGTGATGAAGTAACGCATGCAACGTCATTTTTTAATTGCCCCCAAAATATTCAAATTGCTCCCCTGTGGAGCGTACACCCCATGTTGGGAAACACTACTCTAGAGCATATCAGATATTGCGATTTTTTTTTCTTCTACAAAATGCCTTAAGATGGCCTTGTTACTACCTTATTTTTCCAGAAATGAGTGGACGGACTATTTGCTTCACGTAGATTTTTCTCACCCTACCTAACAAGATCCCTTCAGTTTCAACTCTGAGAAAATCCGTTGTAGGTTCAATAGAGAAATTCTTACAAATAAATTTTCTTCACTGGTTATTTCGAAATGAAATCGTTTCTAATAGTTATTTTGAAGAATCCTCACCTTTTTGTTTTTTCTTCTTCTTGCATCTTTGACTAGGAGTTATGGTAGAATACCGATTTTGAGTGATGTAGCATTTTAAAATGAATTAATGTGACGAAACCAAAAAAATTTACAGGACAGTCACTATTAATCTTATGCATTATTAAACAGTTTCTCACGATATTCATTTCAAATATGCACACATAACAGTGCTGTTTTAAGGAGAGTACGTTCATAAGCGGTCAATATTAGAAAAGGAAACAAGGAAAAAAAAAAAAAGGACTACAGTGAGATATCAATAATGAATCCAAAGGGCTGCAGCTATTATATGCATCATTATAAGAGCACTTTTGAAAAAATAGATTTCTGTAAAACGAAAATCCAGCCAAAGATTATAAACATATAAACAGAGTTGATCAACCCGTAAAGTTCAGTAAGTTATGTACGAAAATTTAGAATTTTTCAATATTTTAGCTATTTTTATTTTATTTTATTTATTTATTTTTTTTTACGGTTCATACACTGTATAATGAGGATAAGAAATCTAGGTAGAACTACTGATTCAACATACACCCAAGAATTCTGTTTGGAGCTTCTATTCCCAGCACAGCACTTGGCTATTATAAATCTATTCTATTTGTTATCTATTATATAAAATATAATAAAATGATAAAAATATTTATATACATTTTATTTTAAAATAATTCGTGTTTTATTTTTGATATAAAGATATTCAAGTACACCATTTATTTCTTATTATATTTCTGATAGAATAGGGGTGTCAGGGTTAATTTTTTATTGCATGTCGAGCTGAAACATTAAATAACGTTATAGTATTGCACCCTATCTGAAAAAATATATATTTGGGTTGAATGAGATAGCATTTTTATGAATTTTGTAGTTTCATGCAGAAATTACTAGATTAAGCAACATAGGAAGAATAACTTCTTTCGATAGGTCTTTTCTAAAATATTCCATTTTAAAAGTCTTTTAAGTTGGAAACTGCTACAACCGCAACTTTTATTGTGTTCATATATGTAGATTTTGCAACTTTTATTCTGACGTCACAACGAAGTCCGTGGTTTCGATACCACGCAAGAAACTATCCCATTGAAGATTATCCTCTATAGTAATATTTATTTTTTATGTAACTGTTTTGCGCCGAGGAAGTGAAACATTGTTTTAAGTCCCCCATAAGGCTGCTAATCACTTCGGGCCACAAGAACTTTAAACGTTAAGATATGTGGCAACTGTCACCATCCGGTTTTGCTCCCGGCTATCAAGGGCGTCTAACTTTCTGCCGTAGACGCCAGGAAAGATGGCGTGACATTGGCCAGTCAGCTGCTCTACAATGTGAAGCCAGCCAGCGCGCGCGCTCACACACACACACACACACACTAAGGGGGGGGGAAGAAAGCGAGACACTTCTTTCTTTGTTGAGGGTGGACAAAGCAAAGACTTCTGTTGTCGGGGGAGGGGGGAATCGACTCTTGCTGTCACTGAGGTGCAGGATAGGAGCTATTTCTACATTACTACTTGATTACTAGCTTTCCGCGCACACCGACTACGGGTCGGCGACTCTGTTGTGTTTGACAGCCAACCGACATTCTAATTGGCTACACAAGGGGTAATGGGGCATGAGAAAAGTGGCCGTGGTTCTGCAGTACTCAGGAAATACACGGTGTCCGGTGATTACGCTGAGACAATTCCCGAATTATACAATAGTGCCTTATGGCAGGCGAAACCTGCTCTGGCAGACAATTCTCTTTTCCCCCCATCGCATTCGCTGATGAACTTTGACCTCTAGCCTTTCGTCAGCTACCAGGTATAAAGAAACCTGCTACTCTTTTGTTACCATGGTAACATACCAACGTCTTACCTGAGAGAGAGAAGAGAGATGATTTCGGTTGAGCGAAATAATCAACCATTGTCAGTTAAACCGATATTGGTTGTTTTTAAATACTTCTTTCTTCATTCGTAAAGAGTTTCTAATGGTCCTTTATATAGAGAGCAATGTGGCAAATGACTTTTATCGCCCACTGTGAAATTTTCACCCTACTTATTACAGGCTGAAGTGGTGGTTTGCAAATATGTTGCATATTTAGTCTCTATAGCAGGTTTTTCCCAGGTTATATAACCGGAATCTTTTTGCTTCCTTAACAGTATCGGAGATATACAAAGAAAAATCCTCCTCTAATGGATTTCAATGGGATTAAAGGGTTTAGTTGGTTGGCATCCGATTTCACCATTCCTCATTAATACCACAAATTAATTCATTTTTGTGGCATGTTATTATTAAAAATATATTTTCTCCCCCATGTCATAGATCGACTAAGTCTGAAATTAGCTCAGAAAAAAGTCTTTTAGTTAGTAGCTAAAACTGATTTTTTTTCTTCTTTTTTTAAGTTATCCGACACGATTGGCCTAGCGGATAGCATCGCCACTCTCCAAGCAGAGGGCTGTGGGTTCGACTATCATGTAGATACGAATGTTTGCGAAAGTGATTATTACGTGAGAGATGATCTTCGTCGTCTAGGATGAGACCGTGACCACTTTGCTTATTCAGCAAATAGCGTTTATTGAACTTCAGTAAGACCTCAAGTGGGTTGAAAAAGTTCCATGTTTGACCTGTACAGCAATGTTTTCGGATTGATTTAACCTTAGACTACCTAACTGCAATACGTTTACAACCTTTCGTGGGCGGAATTCACATTATAAAAGAAAAATAAATAAATCCTAAGCGTCACTAAGGTTACCATGAGGATATGCACTCCACCAATGAAGACATTGCGGTATTAGAAATTCTCATATGACTACAACTACTAAACACAAGATAATTGATTTATTAAGAACACGGTTAGTTTACGAAATATCAAGGAGCAAAATTACAAATAAAATATCTAGTTTTCAAATTACCGGTTGTAATCATGTGAACGTTTCTATATATATATATAGTTTCTATACATATATCCATGTATCGGCAAAATTTATATTATCACATGCACATACACGTCGCTTGTTATAAATGACAGTACTCTGTGATCTGTTTGTATTTTGATCTAATCTAATTATCAAGATTTTCTGATAAGTCTTCTTAGAAATATATGTACAGTATATATATATATATTTCAAAAAATAGATTTAATGACTCCAAGACGGAGATAACATATAAAGATTTTAATGATAAATACTACTAGTTTCGGCATATAGCAGCCTTCTTCAGGTATTTATAAAGGAAAGGAATACTAATAAACATTGAATTATTTAAATAAACAAACTGGAAATTACAGGTACAAATTGCCTCACATAATCGATACATAAAAACGTTGTATTTTTTCAAGTTGTTCCAACTGGCGTGCCATTGTTTGTTGCAATTGTGCGTGCAAGTTCACGTGAACGCCAATATTGAATAACTGCAGCATGGCTATCTGGGATGTTATAACTTAAATTATTATTTAAGTGGATCGGGTTCAGTAGGATTTCCCTTGATTCTACGATTTTTCTTTCAAACTCATCTTCACAGCGAAAAATATTTTCTGATCTATTCCAGCATACAGAGTGGCTTTGTTGGTCATTGTATGCTGTATGCTCATCTTCACAGCGAAAAATATTTTCTGATCTATTCCAGCATACAGAGTGGCTTTGTTGGTCATTGTATGCTGTATGCTGGAATAGATCAGAAAATATTTTTCGCTGTGAAGATGAGTTTGAAAGAAAAATCGTAGAATCAAGGGAAATCCTACTGAACCCGATCCACTTAAATAATAATTTAAGTTATAACATCCCAGATAGCCATGCTGCAGTTATTCAATATTGGCGTTCACGTGAACTTGCACGCACAATTGCAACAAACAATGGCACGCCAGTTGGAACAACTTGAAAAAATACGTTTTTATGTATCGATTATCATATTTTTTATTAGTGAGGCAATTTGTACCTGTAATTTCCAGTTTGTTTATTTAAATAATTCATTGTTTATTAGTATTCCTTTCCTTTATAAATACCTGAAGAAGGCTGCTATATGCCGAAACTAGTAGTATTTATCATTAAAATCTTTATATGTTATCTCGGTCTTGGAGTCATTAAATCTATTTTTTGAAATGTATAACAACCGAGTAAAAACTAATCGCCATATATATATATAATATGTTTGGGATTTAATTTATTCATTTTTTTCTTAATTAGTAGCAGTGGCGCACCCAGATGGGAGATCAGGGGGGCTTGGCTCCCCCAAAGAAAATGAGAAAAAACACTAGAAAAATTTCCAAAAATCTTTTCCTAATTAAAATTCATTTTTTTCTTTATGTTGTGTCGTGTCTTCTATTTCTACACTACTTATGAATTAGCGATCATTGCAGATGCTCAGTCATAGGTCGTATGCGATGCGTAGTGTGTATTCTCAAATCGTCTACTCAACTACCCCCCCCCCCCAGATTAAATCTTTGGTGCGCGACTGATTAGTAGCGAAACCTACATGATAAAATGCATATCATATTTTGATTTTAGTAAATATTTTTAAATATATTTAAAATATAATTGTAATTATAATAATATAATTAATTTAATCAAGAAAATTAAAATATTTTGAAATTATTTAAAAAAAATGAATTCTTATAATACACCATAATAAGTTTAGCAAAATAATTTTATGTAATGCAGTCGTTTTTAGTTGCTTCGCTATGCGGTGAGATGCGGTGATCGATTCGTTCAATCCAATATACTCTTGGAGGGTAATGGATGGCAATGCTGTAGCCAATGAAGTTCTAACTGAGGCTCGGCTATTGCTGTTACCCTCCTGCCATGATCAGAGCTTTAATTGCTCATAACACCCTATCCCTACACTGTCCTCTACAGATAACGGGGAAGATGAAAAGCATTCTTGCTTCGCCCCTTTAAGCCAGTCCTTATAAGGACTATAAGGACTGCTTCGCTATGCCAGAAGATAACAATTTACATTATTATGCATGGTAATTAATAAATATTTCTCTCTGATTTTTACATTTTACAAATATTTCTGTATATTCGCTCTGTTTTAAAGTAAAAACGAAACATCAACCACTTTTTTTTTTTCTGAATACTTAATCCAACTACGAAAGCTTCAGAAGGTTTGAAAAACCAAAATCGGAATCACGTTCTCATAGAAGAAGGTAGGTGAGGTGGGGGAAGAGGAGTAGGAGTATAAGTTTACATTAGCGTACACGTCATCAGCGGAGGTGAACTGAACTAGTAGAATTGACCGCTGTTTCCGGCGGGAGTCCAGTATTAGCCTTCATCAGAAAAGCAAACATGAGAACAATAGAAGTGGACAGACACATGTTTCAACGTGGATGGCTATTAATAGAGTAAATTGTGCACAGCTCTCCAAGAGCTCAGTAGACCAATAAACAATCAAAAGCTATCTGACCACGGCCCTGCTCCGCTGGGCAGAGACACACAGCATCTTCAAGACATGTTCGTTCGCAGTTATACGTGAATGAGGAGGATATCAAAATCCAGAAGGCCTTTTACGATTTCTATTATTTTGGTCACGCCCGTCAGAGACCCACTTTTCTGCTGAGTTCATACACATATTTGACTGTGGGGTAGTTTCGCCAGGTAGTTTGAATAATAACAAAAAAGAACATAATAGTGCTATTAGGTACGCCAGTTTTTCGACTTAAACAGGGAAGTTATATCATTACTTCCTCTTAGTTGATTTTGCTGCTCATTTCTTTTTAGTTCCTTTCTTCTTTCTTCGCTTTATGAACGCTATAAGAATAGTGTAAAGATAAAATTCATCATCAGAGTGAAAACACCCGTAATGTGCTCCTTTGTTGAGACAATTATGGATTTACAATAAGTCGTGGGGAAAATATGGACAAAAGAATTTCTCTCTGTCCACAAGTATTATCATCAAGGGAAAAAATAAAAAAAAAAGGCAGGAAACTAAAATACTCCGAAATAGGTCATTTAGAAACAGGAAACGCATCTACATATTCGCATTTCGTAGTAACTATTCTAGGCAAAGGATGCATTTAATTATCATGACATTTTAATACAAGGAGACGCCTCAGTGGCGTAGTGGTTTCGCTAGGTGTCGGTTTGTAGCAAACGTCTGCATTTGTGTCCAGTCATAGATAAGATGTGTTTTAAAAGAAACTTCTATCCTTTTTTTTTTTTTTTTTTCCCAACAAAGGCTCAGTGTATTTATCTTTAGTAACATATTTTCCTTCTCGGAAAGTTTAGATTTTCTTCCCCAAAACAGGGAAATATTTGAGGGAGGAAAAACCGACGCTGTCAAGTTATCAACCGATCAGCAAATGACTAGAAATGGTACGGGACATGACAAGACTATTATAATGACTATAACAATGGATTCTATAAGAATAAATGAAAATAAGACATTTTAATACTTAGAGCTCGTTATGTATTTTCCTCTTGCTTAAGCGGTGAGGACCGGAAAATTGGAGAGGAATTTACATCCGTGCAGTTAATGTCAGATAACACGATAGCCTCTGATGTTGTATCTGAAACCAAGCATTGCAAAATGTAAGAGTTAGTTGATTTTTTTTTTTAGGCCATTCATAGAATCATAGCTATTCCTAACATTGGCTTGTTAGAATGTAAAGATGTTTACCCTTCGACTGGAAAGATCGCAATTCGAATTGAGTTTTGGACGTAAAGGCGTTTTTCGAGTGAAGGCAAGTTATCCAGAATCATAAGGAAGTGGTTTTGGACTCACTGAGAGAATTCACGTGATCATAGGCGTAATGCACTTGCCTCATAACATTAATTTCTGAGGTTTCTTTCGATGGAGACCATTAAGTTCTGTATAAGTCCATTAAATCCATGTTGACTGTTCAGAAATCTTATAGAGCCTGCCCATTTCATTTAGACCGCAATGCTCATCAATCCTTTTTTTTTTTTTTTTTTTTTAATTATTGAAAACACGGTTGTCATAGATCCTCCAGCCGGTGAAATGTGACTGCCTGTTAATTACCATAGTAAAAAAATCAAGACTAGCAAACGAAATCAAATCTAATTCTGATCTCAGAGAGTAGTACACACTCAATAATTATTAGTACCAATTATGTTTGCCGGATATTACACCATCTATCATGGTAACTCTGAATTAGTGGCACGGACAGCTGTTGTTGAAAGATGCTGTATTTCTGAAAATGTATTTAATGCGCATGTGCAAAATGAATATTGTGGCTAATGTAGTTAGTTTCATCTAAAAGTAGTATTGCTTATGAGAGTGATAATCGGTTTCAGTATACGATTTTCAAAGAGATGGAATAGGCAGAAAAAGTTGGGTTGGATTAGTTTGTTAGAATTAAGGATGAAGCAACTAAGCCTATGAACCTAGTATACTATGTCAGTTAATTGAGCGTGTTCTGGAGATTGGATTCCATGTTTGGCTAGATGAAAAATCCCAGTTTCCTGGAGTGCAACCATCTGACCTCGATATGAGACCGGTTAAGTCATCTTCAGTTAAAAAATCCCTCATATTAGCCTGTGCCAGACGCGATTTGAACTCAGTCTTTAGAAAAGAAGACTCTTTCTGGTAGTCTTTGAGAAGGCGCTCTATTATAAAGAACCGGAGCATCTTTGCAACGAGTTCTGTCCTCAGGATGAAGCTCCAGTTCTTTTTACCAGAGCGCCTTCGCGATTATTCTGCTCAACACACTTTTGGTCGTTCTGGTTCAATCTCATCTGAATCACGATAGTTGTGTTGCCACTTTGTAGTAACAAGTTTGATGATCTTCAAGTACCGTTAAACAGATTGATTAATAGCAAACGGCTCCAACTCTAATAAAGATAAACTCTCGCTTAGTCTATTTGAATCATTTTATTTATTTCTACACTGCACTGAACAAGAAGTGTTAAAAGGTTATGTTACGGCTTTATCTCCAATTATCTACTCACTGTATGCTGTCCGGGTATAAATATACGATCAGTATTCTTAAAAGAAAAATAGACTAGTATGTTTGTTTGCGTGCTTGTTAAGAAAAAGAAGTGTGCGTGAATTTTCCAGTAAAAATGCTATTATGGTTTACTGTAGCCATTTTTCCTTCCTGTCCATGAATTTTCATTATTGTTCGTAATGTTGTCGAATGAGACATTTTCAGCCAGTGATTAGCATTTGTCTCGATCAGTGGTTGGCAACAGCGACTTTTATATAAACATTTCACTTTTTTATTTGACACGGGTATATTTTTATGTACAGTTTTGTTATTGATCCTTAATTTCTTAATTTAATAACATTGAAAGTAACAAAATTATATCTATTGGATTAGCGCAAAAATATATTTTAATGATTAATCTAAACTTATTTATCTGGCTCGTTGGTCTAGGGGTATGATTCTCGCTTAGGGTGCGAGAGGTCCCGGGTTCAAATCCCGGACGAGCCCTTTTTTTTTCGCCCTCTAAATCAAATACCTTAGCATAGAATTTGTATCCTTTTTTATGTAGATCTCAATCTCAAATTTTAATACTTTTAAGTAAGAAGAATTTTTATTTTACAGATTTCAATGGACATTATTAATCTGTTTTTATCTTTAATCCTGTTATTACTCTCCAAATCGAAGAGAACTCAAGGCAAGTAATCCGTGAATATCTACCTTTCTTGTTGTTCCATTTCTGACAGCGTACTGACAAGTCATCTCTTGCATTTATCTCACTTATCCCTTTCCTATTAAACTTTTCTTCCAGCTGTATTTTCAAACACTAAAGTAGGTGAATATTCAAAGAGAAATATCAATTACTTTTTTCCCTTTATTGAACCCATTATTTCAAACTGTTGTATAATGCTCTCTAGGAAGTGTTTAGACGATTCTTCATTTTCAAAAATAATTCAATGAATTATTTTATATATATATATATATATATATATATATATATAGGTATATATATATATATATATATATATAGGTATCACAATCGAAGAAGTATATAAAAAATTACAGAAACTTAAAATTGTACTAACAGAACAAGTATAAAAAACAGTAGCGTGTTTGAAAAAAATGCAAGTATGAGTTCCAAACAAACGAATACTGTATTCGTTTGTTTGGAATATATTAAATATATCTTGTCATCTTTTCTCTCGGTAATAGTCGTTAAACCTTTTTTTATAATATTCCAACCGAGTAAAAATGAATTTTGAAAAAAAAAAAATATATATATATATATATAAAAGTATATATATATATATATAAGTATATATTATATATATACATACCGTGTTTTAGAGAGTGCTTTAGACTAGGCAATTCTGTGTAAATTATGTGCTATTATACAAATTGCTGATAGAAGGAACGTCATGCTCTTTCCATTGAGGGGGGGGGGATGTGTTAGAAAAGAATACGTCAAAAGAAAGATGGGAGATTATAGAAGAAAGGTAGTAAGTGATTGCAATCTTTGTCCTTTCAGGTACTATCGATTGTAAGTCTCCTCTAGGATGGAATCGCTATATATGTGTGTAAATTAGTGCAAACGCTTTTTTTTTGAATAATAATAATAAAGGACTTATAAATATGGAATATATATTTTATTCTCTGAAGTAATTCATTTCACTTGATTAAAGGATCGAAACTTGATTAAAGCACCATACATAAGTAAATGTTTTGAAGGAAGCATCCACGTATTTGCATTTGTTGTGACTATCAACATTTTGATCAAAAGAAACAAAAGGTAAACTTCTAAGTAGGGTTCTTGTATCGTGTCATTATTAATGAATATATTAGTAATGATGCCATGAAACCCAGAAACATAGGTCCAAAAAACTTTTTTTTTTTCTTCTTTACTTCTTGATGTTTGTAACGTATTTTTTTTTCACCTCATCGATTAGATTTAAAACGGTCCAATTTAAACAGTTTGGAAGTTATTCGACAAAGTATATTGAGATCAGAACGGATAAAACGATTTAGTTTAATCTTCGCATTTTGCGAAAAGCCTAAAACGCGATGGATCGTCTTCATTGAAAAGTTGTCACACTTATTCTATGTTATTTCTCAGTCAGCTTTTAAAAGAAAGGTTCCATGACTGGTATCCACACACACACACACACACACAGTCGTTATTGTATTCTAACGAATCACGTTAGCTTTTTTTCTTCTTTTTTTTTTAAGACAGATATTTGCTTCTTCTTTATGTTGAAGATCAATGATCATAAACTCATACTACCCAAACTCCCTGGGGTAAATGACTTTCGTTTATAAATGCAGTTGGAACCGTGAACAAAACTGTTGGCGCTGTCCACATCAAACTCCTGCTACTCCATTAGCAGCCCCCACAGTGATAATTTAGGATGGAAAACTACTAGTGTGTCCTCAAGTTCTCCCATAGTATTTTTCCATCATCCATTCTTTAAAAACATCTTATTTTATTTTAAAAAATAAACAAATAAATTAATTTAGAGTTAATTTTAAGCGAAAAATTCTTAATGAACAGATGAATAATAATAATAATAATAAAAGAAAAAACAACGAAGTAGGTGGGTACAGTTGTAATTTGACTTCCTAGCCTTGAATCCTATTTAGCAATGAGAGGCACAGTTATTAATACCATAATAATTTAAAACTAGTAAGTATACTTCAGGGAGACTACAATCTGAAGAGTAAAACTAAGCACTAAAACCAATAATAGTAATAACAATAATAATAATAGTAATTAATAATAATAACAATTAATCATAATAATGCTTTGTCCTAATCAAAAATCTTATAGTTTCTGTTTTTAAAATGTTTTCATATAACATTCCTCTACTTTTAGTAGAGAAATAATTAATATAATACTAGAAGTATTATATTAAATAATTAATTCGATTTTTGCGAAGTATTTTCATTGTTGTAATCGCTGCTGGCAGAACAAACAGGAGGATGTGAAAATCTCGCAGCAGATTTGAGTTTGATTATCCACACTTTAATTGCTTATAATAGAATTGTTCTGAGTAGTACACTGCATCATTTATTGCTTGTTATAAATGTATTAACTGTTATTGCCTACTACAAAGAAATATAAAGTGGTTAATTCCGGATGTTTGTTAATTCATAAACTAAACTTGCTATTATGCTAATCACATAAAATCATACGATTATCTGTACTCCTCCATCATAATTATACAAGTTCCTTTTGTGAAGACGATGATCGTAATATATTCTTCGAGATGAGATGAATAACTGCCGCTATCTTTATTACATTCGTTGCAAACAGTGTTTTTGCAATGTCACACTTGGTGGCGCCATCTACTTTTTTTTTTTGTATCAAGTGGCATAATGCTGTTTGGGAATCTAAGATTGAGATCGAAATACGCAGAGAATACATATAAGTGAAAAAAAAAAAAAAAAAAAAAAGAAGACAGACCCATTCATCTGCCTCCACTCATCCTCAACACGTTGAATATATATTAGTAGAGTGCATTTGTCGACTTGGCTCGATTTGTATTCCTCTACACAAACTTATTGACAGCATGACTTACGGCACAGTGAACTAATGACGCATGAATTTTACTTAACAAGAACCCCACTCTCTCTTTTTCCCCCAAATAAGGCCGCTTCCACTAGTTTTACACCCTTTACGATGCATGTGTAGCAACCGCCTATGTTATCTGAATTTCTATCTCCGCTAATAATAGTCAGCTAAGACCAAGCTACGCCCAGAACTCCATAAGTTATAACTTTTCTTTCCTTCACTTTGACTGCCTGCCGAGAATGACTCAGCAGTCTTGCTATCAGCGCCTCTAAAGAGGATTAAGTAACCACCCTAAACGAATACACTTCTTAATTCATTAATTATCAAAAATCAAAAAAAAAAAAAGAAAAAAAAAAGCAAAACAAAATGTTCTACATTAGACGAAGAAACTTAACCGTTGCCATAGCAACGCGCAGACTTTTATAGTGATGAACATGAATGTTTCGTTTTTTAGGGAGAGTTGATTTATGTATTATTATTTTTTTAAATTAAAACAAAATATTTTATTTGATAGTACATTGGACAGTTACTATGAGACGAAAAGACTCACGGTTGCTATAGCAATGCGGGATAAATTCGCAGACGTTAACATTATAGCAATGAACAAGAATCTTTAGTTCTTAGGGAGGGCTTATTTATTTATTTATTTATTATTTAAAGGAAAAGGTCTACCAAATGAAAGCAATACTTTTATCGTGCTGTAGAAATGAAATACTCCTGTAGGCTGGACGAATAATATCGAATGCAATAGTGGATAAATGCCACTTTGTTATTAAATAAGAGTGGGCTATTATCATGATACAGTGATAAGTTTCTTGTTAAACTGATAATGGGAAAAGTTCGTTATAAGTACAGATGGTGAAGGTTCGATTACAAATGGGAGGTGAAATATCGCGTGACGCTAGCCTATTATTCATTATTCAGGCTCGAGTTGGATCTATTTAACTTCGTCACACGAACGTTTAATAACTTGCAAGCGAGAAATAAAGTTAGAGAAATGAAAAACAGTTCGTTGGATCGATTGTAGTTTATGTAGGTTACAACAGCATGCCACCAACAATAAGAAACTCAATACGATTAATGCGTGTCGAAAAGATGTTATATTGTCGATCCGGAAGTAATGAAGATGCACTCCAAATCGTCTTTGAACTGTTAATTGAACTTAAAAGAGAATAAAGAACAGCGAGGCGACCAATCAATGTGGTGAGGATGATATAAGCGATTCGGAGAAGAGGTGATATCTTCTCCTCCTCAAGCGCGCGCGCACACACATGCGCGTAACTACTAGAGATGACAAACTTGGATGAATGCAATGTTTTTGAAATGCATATAAATTTTGTCGTCCTCACGAAATAAACAGATACAAATAAATAAAGAAAAATAAATAAATGATGGACTCACATTTCTTTTAAATACACGTCACTCGTGCTTCTTTCTTCTGTTGATTTGTTTTTTTCCCAGTTATTATTTACTTATTTTTTTATTTTAAAGATTTGATTATACCATTATTTCTCTCTATTTTCTACTCTCTTTCTTTCTCGGTGTGTTTTATCTGTTTTTATTTCTGCAAGAAAGTTATTTATAATTAAATTTACAAATACAGCATTAAAAGTGGAATTATTTTATAATTGTTCAGTTAGATTGTAACAATATTTTACGATGCAATGCATTTTTTTTTAAATAATTCATGCGATCAGTAAAAATATTTTTATGCCGATCGCTAGAAGAATATTAGCAATTCACAGACATAACCCACTGGACTCATAGCTTTAGCTGCTTCTATTGCAATTCAAATAACCCATACGATAAACATATTTCGAAATCAGTCAAAACATGGTTTCTGTTCGTACTGTATTCCAAACTTTTTTATTTTATTTTATTTTTAAATGAATTTTTAAAAGCAATATATATATATATATATATATATATATATATATATATATATATATATATATTGCTTTTTTTTGAGGTCTCTAATACATTGCAGTATATACATCTTCTAGTGAGATGTGCTTTACATTATGGGAAAATACTAAGAATAGTGATCAGATCTTTATCCACCTTTACAATGAGTTGCCCTGGTGTTGTATCATCTTTAGACTTGAACTTTGTCTCAGGCGCAAACCTAATTGTTTGAAAAATGGGATTAGGAGTTAAAAGTTTATAAAATAACTTGGTTATCCTAATATACAATATCCCCAAGTTAAACAATTTATTTTATATATATATATATATATATATAAGTAAATAAAAAGAATATGAGAAAATGCAGGAAAGTGGTAAGATTATTATTCTATATTTTAGAGAGAGTTCCTACCCTATATGTAAAAATGTGAGTTTCGTTTTACGTACCGGTTTTGGTGACTATGGTAATTACTCGGTATATCACTCACTTCTTTTTTTTTCCACTTCCGAGGTAGTCTGCTTGTGGATGTTGGTTGGTTTTCTAGTGACTCCAATTTTCTCTTCCCAAACTCTAAACCGACTTTGAACACATTTGATAGTAGTTGCATATGATGTCCAGATGGAAATTAAATGGTACGTTTGTAATGTGAAAAATTGAAAAAAAAAATAAAAGAATTGCTATTTTTGCAATGTGACATCGCTCTGGATAATCTATCAAAAATGCCATTTTTCAAACCATCTCCAGGTAGAATATATCATTTAATTATTACTCCTCCAAACCTCAAAGATATAAAGACAGTTACTCTCCTGCCATGATCAGAGCTTTAATAGCTCAATAACACCTTATCCCTACACTGTCCTCTACAGATAACGGGGAAGATGAAAAGCATTCTTGCTTCGCCTCTTTAAGCCAGTCCTTATAAGGACTATAAGGATATAAAGGCAGCTTAAACCTTTTAAACCTTAGCTTCCAATTCAGGTTTGGTAGGGTTAGTATTTGAGCTTCTTAGAGAAGTTATATCAAATCTTAATAATAATTTTTTTTTTATTGTTCTTTCAAATATTTACATATGTGCAATGATCATCTATTCAGTATGTTATTTTACAAGGTTCAGCACTTTGTGCTACATATAATGAGATTTAAATAGTAATGATGATAACATAGTTTTTTTTTAAGTAACAATGACAGTAATAATTTACAATTATATTGTTCAGAGTTACATAAGTTGTATAATATTACATGTTGTAGTTTATTATTATTTTTTTTTTCAAGTTTGAAAAGGTGTGATTATACAACAGTATTTACACATATGCAATCTAAATATTATATTTCCTTATTTTCACAAACATATAGTGTAAACTCATGATTTACATTTAAAAGATTTTTTTTTTTACATTGCATATGTTTGTTACAGTTATTATATATATTACATACATTTGTTTACATGTGATATTTACATTACGTACATTGGTTTACATATATTACATACATTGGTTTTCATGTGATACGTACATTACATGCATTTGGTTACATATGATACATCTTGGATGAGAACTAATTTCTTTGCTTTCATCCTCGAAGCTTATATGTAAGCTTATCTGAAGGATGACACCAGTTGGTTATTATGTATTGGTTTTTTTTTTTTGCTGTGTTGGGAAGCTACGAAATCTATGACTGAGAAATTCGCGCGCGCGCGCGCACTCACACACACACACACGCACTCCCCCCCCCCACACGATAACTTGGAATGTATTGATGCGTCGCTGAACTGGAAGCCTGAACGAATATATTGTGTTTCATTAAATGTGTATGGTATTTCGGGTGCGTGTTTCTTGTTCATAGTATGTCCTTAGAGTTCTTTTCAGGCTATTGTAGTTTGTAGAGTTTCTGTATTCAAAAGATAATTTGTTTATCATGTCTGGGATGTAGAAGTCTCGCGTGGCCTTTCCGTAGTGATTATTGTATTTATATGTGATATAATTAGTAGTCTGAGGTCTTGTTATACGGTATGTATTTCTAACTGTCCTGTAGTTGGCATCGAAATAATGTTTTAGCCAAGCTGCATAGTGACATAAATGTTTTGCTGTCAGTATTTTGTGTTCTGACATTGCGATGTTTATAAGGTCGTTATTTTCTCTTTGTTCCCAAAAGATCAGTTTTGTCATTTTGTACTGTAGCGACATTAATCTATTTAGTTTGTAGGGTGCACAGAAAGTATACGTTGTTATAGCGTATCTTAGTATATTTTGGCATAGTGCTTTGTATATTAGTGTTTTTAGGCGTATGGGAACTATGTCTTTTAATCTGTAGAGTTTGCCACTTATTGTTCGGAGTTTGTTGTGTAGATGGTTTATGTGGCTATTCCAGTTCTAATAATAATAATAATAATAGCTTAAAAATTTACATCGACAATAGCTCTGAGCCAATGCTTCAAGCAATTACACAAGAGGGCCTTCTAAAAGCGCAGGAAACAAATCCCGTTACTAAAAGCACCAAAATAACCAATATGTGCGCTATAAAAATAAACCCTTGCATGGCCAATTTCTTCGAGATACTATTGAGGATAAAAGTGACGTGGCAATGGCTACAATATGGGTATATTAAAAAAAAAAAAAAAAGAAGGATTTATTTTAGCAGCTCAGGAACAGGCATTACAAACTAATGCAATCAAAGCAAAAATTTTTGAACATCAATAATAACAGCAAATGCAGATTATGCGATCAGAAAGATGAGACTGTAGAACATCTAATCAGTGCCTGCAGAAAGATAGCTCAAAGTGATTATAAATACCGCCATGATCAAGTGACCAAAATAATTTATTTTCATGTATGCAAAAAAAAAAAAATATGGCTTTCCTACTTTTGATAACTGGCGGAGCATAAAATAGAGACAGTATTGGAAAACGAAATAGCAAAAATTCTCTGGGACTTTAGAATACAATCTGATCGGCCTTTGGAACACAATAGACCTGACATCACAATTATCGAACATCGACAGTTTGGATTGTCGATATCGCAGCACCCAGTGATAACAACATTAAGAACAATGAACTGGAAAAATGTTAATAAATATCGAGATGTGGCAATCGAAGTTGGCCGGCTGTGTCTTAAACACACCAAAGTCATCCCAATAGTTATCGGTGCACTTGGTGCAACTTCAAAGAAGCTGTCCAACTATTTACAGCAATTAAACATCAACGAAGTGACCCCATATGACTTACAAAAAACAACATTATTCGGAACAGTCCATATTTTACGACTCTACCTGACGGCCTATTCTTAGATTCTTGGGTGGAATCTGAATTGTTTTGTATCACCAGTCAAATTGTTGTTTAAATCTTGTTTTGACTGTGTATCAATTATGTGAATAAATAATAATAATAATAATAATAATAATAATAATAATAATAATAATAATAATAATAATAATAATAATAATAATAATAATAATAATAGTTGATGTTGTTTTGTTCGTATTGTTACTGTGGGAAAGAACGTGTAAGAATGGAAAGAACTTGTTTGTCTGAAGGATGTGTGCATTATTATTCTACAAGAATTCAACACTCAATGCTTAATGACTCTTTTTTGAAGTTCGTTAATACTGTATATCATTTTATCCAGTTTTTAACTGCTTTCCATGCTAGTTAGCTGTTTCTGAGCATTAGCACTGCCATCTAAATATGCCTTGTGCAATTAATTTTCTTTCTTTTTCTTTATTACTGAATATCCAGCCAGCCTTCTACAGCTACTGCAAGCGTACATGCTAATCACCAGATAAAACGTCATTTATATGGGCGGATCGAATATTCATTAGCTTTCCGAGCTGCCGAAATTCTTGCTGCCACCCGTGAGTGCAAGGATTCAAAGTGCCAATCCTTTATAAAGTGATGACTCAACACATTTTTTAAATACTCTTTCTGTGACGGTAACTCCCACTCGTTTAATTACCATTCCGAATATTTGGGCGTTCCGCCCTTTTTCATTTTTAAGTGACTTTTACAGATAAGTTAATTTATTATCAACATTCCTTTTCCTTTTCATGTATGCGATTTAAATGTAAAAAAACTCTTCAGTAATCATTGAGCTAATTACACTATATCTGGGAAAACAGCAACTTTCTACTAACAAACTGACGCAGTAGTCAAAAACCTATCATTACGTAATTACGAAAATAAAAAAGGCATTCTGAAGATAGTAGCGCACCGACACCTGGTGGTTGTTTCTGCCGATAAAACACGAACTTAATTATGTCCGCTCGGCCAACCAAAAATAATAAGGAAACAAAACATCTCTAATGAATTCTTAACGACTTAAATGGAAATCTTAATGGAAGGCGGTTTGTTTGGATGCATGTTTTTTTTAATTTTTTTATGATGATGACCTTTGAAGAAGAATTCCCATTTTAGATCAAACAAATAGTCAAATATGTATTAGCCACACGACCAAGAAAATAATGTATTTCTTCAGTTATTAAAGACTCTTTAAACCTTTTGTGGACAACCACATGAGGTAATAATATTAGCCAAGTGAAAATTGAATTAATAATTGAAAATAATTTATTTATTGACAATGTAAAAATTTCATGTCGTCCTCACCGGTGATATGATGATGATCTTTGAGGATACAATGATAATCCGTAACAGTCATATTGCTTCTGCGCAAAGCTAGCGACAGTGCATACTTATATTAGAACATATTTTAATCATATTTATTCTAAAGATGAAAAGGTGTATTGTTTAAATTCTTGATTACAAAAAGAATACGAAAGTTATTGTTATTTGAATATTATTTGAAGCAAAAAAATTAGAATTATTTTATTTTTTTAGAGTTTGCTAAGATCTAAATAAGGATCAGAACATCTAGTAGGAAGTAACTTATTATTTCTTTTTGGAAGTAACTTAATAATTCTGTGACCATTGGATTAAGTTGATCCAACGGTTACAGAATTATTAATTCTGAACTCTGATGATTTATTTTTCGTATTAATATATATATTCTTCTTGCTTTAAGCTTCAACGTGTGTCTATAATACTTCAGTGTTTTTTTGGTCTTTTCGTATTTGGTTTCCAGTCTGTTGCTAGTTTAACTACTCTTTTTGGATCCATTCTATTAATATATTTATTCTGTTATGATCTTCTCTTTCTAATATATTCATTTATGGATGCTTCAGTATTTTTGAATTTAGTTCTAATTTATATGTATCTTGATTCTTTTGCACTTACCATTGTTTTCGATTTCTTTTTAAAGCATTTTTCTAAAAACAAACTTCACTTTAATCACTCAACACTGCTTGTGTTCTTAATTGCATTGTGCTAAAGAAAAGTGATTACTATTTCCTTTTAAATATCAGTTAAAAGAAGCATTCATATACAGCACCTTAAAACTATGATAATATTGATATACTGATACGCATTTGAAGTATTCATGTTTCGTAGCTATTATTCGTATAAAAAGTTTTCCAAAATTGCGTATAATAATAGTTTTTGTGATATTTTATTCATAAATGTTATAAATATTTTTTGTGATTTATTTATTTGTCCTATCAGTGATCATAATGTTTCTGACCATACACCTATTCCGAACTACTATACTCTGTATACAAGTGTTGGTCTCGAGTAAAGAAGAATTCTGCGCCTGGAAAAGTACTTGTTAATATTAAATCAGTAGGATTTAACGGGAAAGAAAGTGCACCCTTCCTAATCTCTGGACGAGCTTCGAAAAATGCTAACACAGCAGATAATATTACAATACAATTTATCTGCTACGTGTGATCAAAGAGAGCATCCGTTTAAATCTATTAGTAATTCAGGTTTCAAAGCAGAAATCAACTAGTAGCAAATACAAATTAATTGCAGTTTGAACTCAAACAGCGAACGAAGCTTGAGGAAATTATATAAATAATCTTATTAATATTTTATACTATGCTTAAAATTTTATGCTTAAAACAAACATTTAAATCGGCGAAGAACATATAAGAGGCTTAATAAGTCACTTTATAATTATCTTGCGATCTTCGATATTGCAACAGTAAAAAGCTCTAAATAAATTAATATAAATAAATGGATTCTGAAAAGTTATTATTGTTACAAAAGAAATTTATAATTTTCAGTATTTAATATGCTCAAGTCAAATAACAACTCGCTTGAAGATTAGGAATAGAAGTCATTTGTTTGTCGTTCTTCCCCCCCCCCCATTATGATTATTTTATTTATTCCCATAAACATGTCATGTATCGTCCTTCAATAACAATTTTTGATAATTCATAACAAATGCATAGCAAAAACTTCTGCATGTTCTTAATATTTTTAAGTTTTACATGATCCTTAGGTATGCCCTTCAAGTTAGTTTTTTTTTTCAGTCTCTCTCTCTTTCCGTATTTTTGATTTTTTTGAATGATTCATTTCTCCCTTTCCTGACTTTCTCAGTTGTCAGTTACTCGCTTATATGAATGAAGGTTCAAAAATATGAATTTTGATTATTTCACGTGATTATGCAGTCATGCCTACAACGATCTATATTATAAAAATATTCCCTATAATCTTGTGATACTGTATGTTATTTCTTTTTCATTACGTGATTTTGATTACTCTAAGGAATTTTTTATGTAATTCTCTAGAAATGCACTTCAGCATATATAGAATTACATATGATATGATAATTTACCATCACCAGCTAAAATATAACTTGCAGGTTGTAATAAAACAAATCATTATTACCACTTGTTATCGAATTACACGTTCCTTCTAAATTTAAAATTAAAGAAGCAAGCACTAGTGCATACAATGTTTCCTATAAGGAAACATTGTATGCACTTGAGGAAATTATATAAGGAATCTTATTAATATTTTATACTATGCTTAAAACAAACATTTAAATCGGCGAAGAACATATAAAGGCTTAAAAAGTCACTTTATAATTATCTTCGATATTGCAACAGGAAAAGCTCTAAATAAATTACTATAAATAAATGGATTCTGAAAAGTTATTATTGTTACAAAAGAAATTTATAATTTCATTTTCTGTATTTATTATTGTTTCCTATATATATATAAGGAAACATTATTAAATGTTTCTGTCTAATTTTATAATTTAATTGTAATATTATTTATAAGATTTAAAGGTATGTTATAAATTTTTATATTTTCCAAAAAAAGTAACGTTATTTTTAAAGTTATATTTTATTTTACAAATAAAATATAAGTTACATTATTATTTTTAACAAAATATAAAAATATTCCTATTAAAACGGTGTAAATATAGCTTTTACTTTAGGTCATAATTATCTCGGTTTTTTAAATATTGATAAATATACACATTATATGATATTTATAAAAGAGTCCTATTTCATGAACTAGCGACTTAATACTTGCAAAATAGGACATTTTAATTGTAAATACTCCAGTATTTTAAAAAGCAAACATTAATGTTAGATGCTATGTGAACGTCTACGTTATCTGCCATTGAAAAGTATAGCAGACCTGACGTTATTCATCACATGAGCAAATACTCAAACATCGTGTAATATGTATATGGACGAGTGCTTTTGCAAGACGATATTTTGTGCGTGGTGTGGCGTGACGATGAGCAGTACATTCATATTCACTAACAACGGTGGCATCCTTGTCGGCTCGCAGACAAAATCATCATTTTAGTGACTTCCTTTGAAAAATTGAAATTTTTGCTTTCACAACTATTGACGACTTATCGACCCGTGAACAACCTCCGCATATAAAACAAACCCAGAACGGAAGGTATTTGCATAATGTCGGTTAAGTTATTCTTAAAAACTTGCGAGTAGAATATTAATACATATTTCTTGTATTAAAGTGACAGGAGGTTTTCTTTTTTCTTAATTTTATTTTTTTTTTGCTCTACTAAAAGAAACGCTTTCAGCTAGAAATACACATTCCTTTCTTATTGTCTGTGCTAACAAGGCGTAAAGGAATTATTGTTTTTGAAGAGTTCGTCAATTCAGCATCCGGTAATTTGTTAAGAAAAATGATTTTGAGTGTTGCAATGGAATTCAGCGGTTACCGATCCTCCGTAGGAAAGTCTAATGTCGAATGAATGTCAAATTAACTGGTAAGAGTTAATTACATCTTATCCGAAAAGAATAATTCTGCGAGATCACTCAGGTAGCTTTAATTTTTTTTTCTGCAGTAAAGGAGAATTCTATTAACAGTAATTTCTGACCTAAAAATCCCTCAACTGGTGATCTCCAATATTACTTACTGCCAGTGTTGAAGAGGATCTTGCTTCACAAAACAAGTTCTATGGAAAAGTTCGAAGACAGTAAAGAGGATCAACTACTTTCTCTCTGGAAAATTATGGAAATGCAATAGAAGGTGGCTTTTTTTTTTTTTTTTTTGTCAACGATGAGTAGTTAGTGTAATCAGTATTTGATTACACTAACTGCAAATCACATTTATAGCTCCTTACACACTATTATTTCATTTAATAATCTTATATTGTAATAAAAAAAAATAACTACGGGACTGCCAGATAAGTTATATTACTGATCTGTTTTTATTTTCAGATATGTTTTTATTTCTAACAAGAATATTACTTTCATCTGTTCACACCCTTAATAACTGTAGTTCTCTAGAAAAGACTTTAACCGGTAATTTCTCATGGCATAGCGAATCACATCACATATCTTCCTCTGAACTTGCCTCCTAAAAATAAAATAATAATTAAAAAAAAACTCTTAATTTTCCGTTTCTCTGTAGGCATCAATTTGCAGCACGCACACACACACACCTTAAATCTCATTGACAGAACATCATCGGATATGTTTTATCATCTCCATTATCCATGCTTCGTTTTTCATCCATTTCCTTATCACACAAATCATTGGTTCTACTATACGACATATAGCACGGAATTCTGTAATACGGTCAACAAAGTTTGAAACTTTAATATGTGCTAAACAAATAGCTGTAGGATAATTATTCCAAATTATAATAAAAAGATTCCAAGTAGAGAACAAAAACGTTTCTCAAAAAATGTTAACCTACAACTAGAGGTAATTCCTATTTCCTTCTAATCAGAATTCTGTTCTATGAAATGCAGAATTTAATTTTAATAACCAGCTTATATAACTATGATGAAATTACTTATGAACAAAAATAGATTTATAATTATATATCATGCCATAGTCCTTATATAATAAGGACTGGCTTAAAGTGGCAAAGCAAGAATGCTTTTCATCTTCCCCGTTATCTGTAGAGGAAAGTGCAGGGATAAGGTGTTATTGAGCTATTAAATTAAAGCTCTGATCATGGCAGGAGGGTAACAGCAATGGCCGAGCCTTAGTTAGAACTTCGTTGGCTATAGCATTGCCATTCATTACCCTCCAAGGGTATTGGATTACCGCATCCGCTCAACTCTCGTGTTATGCCATAAATTATAAAAAAGTTTCATTTATATATTTATTTTTAAAAGTTTAAATTGGTGTAATTACAAAAATATATATATTTTAAGTATTTTACTCAGAAATCCTCTAAATAAAATGAATTTCTAGCCATTTATATTTAGATTCAAACTTTTATATATATATATATATATATATAAAAGTTTGAATCTAAATATAAATGGCTAGAAATTCATTTTATTTAGAGGATTTCTGAGTAAAATACTTAAAATATATATATTTTTGTAATTACACCAATTTAAACTTTTATATATATATATATATATAAAGTTCTGACTTAATCACAATATTTCAAGGCATAGGAAATATTCCACTTTTATGCTTGAACAGATTTAAAAATATGCTAAAAGCAGTGTCTCCCAGTTCGTTTTTTTGTGTGTGCTTTTTGCGATAGGATCGACTTCTTTGCGAGTTTACATAGCATTTTAGGGACCACTGGAGTCATAATAACGTTTAAGGATGCCTTCTGATATGCTAATACACCGTTCATGTGTGGTTTGTGTGTAAAACAGAGCAGGGACGACGTACCCATTATTGCACTAACACAGCTTCGTTATAGACATTTGGAAGTGAGCTGAGTAAAGCCAGCACGATGCTGAAGGCATATTATGCAGGCTGCATAATAGGGCGTCCTCAGGAGACCTGATAGATGTTGACTGAAGCGGTGGGGAATGGAGGACCATTTTGGTTTTGAAGTGCAGTATCCAGTCCGGTTATCAGCCACATGCACAACACAGTTTACCGATACTGCTGCTGTATTGTACGGAACAAAACCAGCACTTTTGCATTTTATTTTTTAAAATAACGAGAGAAGATGGGGGAGGAGAAGAGAGATCCATTTGTTTGTGGATTTGCTAACACCAGACCAATATGTTCATGCGTAGGTTTGAGAGTTCAGTGAAGTTATACCTTTTAGATTGTTGTGCAATATCGTAAAACTAGTAACAGATGTAGCAGAATTCGGGTAACTTATGCGAAACTAACATAGCAAACATTTTGTTCAAACAAATATAGGACCTTTAAGTTACCGTTAAAATAAACATATTCATAGATAAGATATAGTTTTGGAAATCCTCTTATTTTAGCAGAGAGGGATTTCAGATATACTTGTTCAACTAAAAACAAGGTAACCCGTCTTCATTTATTCGGTTAAAGACTATGTTTTGCTATTTTGGTGAAA
The DNA here is from genome assembly GCF_054136105.1 of Typopeltis vanoorti. Classification (NCBI taxonomy): domain Eukaryota; kingdom Metazoa; phylum Arthropoda; class Arachnida; order Uropygi; family Thelyphonidae; genus Typopeltis; species Typopeltis vanoorti. Next base: position 64,495,826 of record NC_143556.1, read on the forward strand.
AAAATCTTATTCTATCGAATAAAGTGTTTATTCGTTGGAATAAGATGATTAGTTTCAGAGTTATCGAACATGTCGGTACACGATAACGACATGTGGGACACGTTTCCTAATGAAGGAATGTATTTAAAAAAACTTTTTTTTTTAAGTAGATGAATTTTCATCATTACCTATTCTGCTCTCCATGAATTGCACATGATCTTGTCGACGAGCATGCGCAGTAGATGATTCTGGTAATAACTTCAGAGTTCAGGCGATTTTCAGAAACTTCGTATGTTTCAACTTTTCAGTTATTGATAACAAGTTCCATTTGAACATCTCTAGCGAACGAATTCAAATTCGATATGAACAACGTTAAGTGATTGAAAAGATTTCGGTTTGAATCCATCTAGAAGGCGAGGAATTTTATAAGGTGTTTTTCAAATAAAGATGAGTTAGCTAACATCTCATAGAGAGAGAGAGAGAGAGAGAGAATGGAAAGTTGAGTTTTTGCTTTCTAAAATAGGCAAATATAGCAAACAGTGTAATAGAATTGTTTGCTTCTATCATTACCGAAGTGAGGTTTATAAAGAAATCAAATTGCATTGACCAGCCATTGAGAATTTAGAATTGGAGCTGTTTCGTGTTTTAACAGAATTAAAAAAAAAAGCAGCGAATAATAGAGAATATGGAGATGATAGGCAATGAATGCAAGCGAAATTTTACCAATAAAATCCATCTAGAAGGATGGATTCTATTGGTCAAATAAAATCCTTCTTCAACGATATTCTAATTTCTGTTTATTATAAACAGAATTAGGATTTTAGAAACAGCACTGCCATGCGTGCGTGCGTGTGTGTGTTAGGAAAGCTCGGGGAATTAATCTTAACCACGAGGAAATCTTTCTTGCATTAATTAAGATAAATAGTTGAAAAAATCAATTATTCTTGAGAAAAATAAGACAAGAATAAGATAATATTGAAGGTAATCACATTATTCTCTTATCTCTGGGTTTATCTTTATCCTCTTATCTTCAAAGTTATCTTTATTTTATTTTTTAATAGGGCAAAAGCCGCTAGCTACAATTTAAGTTTAAAACTGGTTATTGAGTGCAATATAAAGTTCGTAATTCAACCTCTAGCTATTTTGCAATATCAAATGTATAAACAAGAAAATCTTTATATTATTTCTTACTAAGAAGCTGCCTATTTGATGTTTGTTAAATAGATAAAGGTTGAATTGAGAATTTTGTATATTGATTTATTAAACAAGTGAACAAGGTGAAAATTAGTATAATGATCCACTTTATAAAAAGCTGGCAATAGATAGATAATCTTGAGTTTAAGAATATGATTGATGTGTGAACAAGATTGAGTAGCATGTGTAAACTTATGTAATCAGCTTGAAGTATAAAGATCCATTTCTTATCAATGCAATTGCAGTCAAAAAGAAAACTTGGTCTTCTCAAGATGCTAAAGGAAGGAGACCACTCTGCACTTTACATTTTGCATGTACAGATAATAATAAAGTGTATTCTTCAACCTGAGTGGGTCCACTGCTTGACAAAGTCTCCCCATTTTTTCCTATTCCATTCTAATTTCAGCTTTCTCATTGCAGTCTAGCAATCCTAACAATTTAATTATCCATCTCTTCCCCTTTGTTATATCTTTCAATATGTCCAGTCTATCTCCATTTTGAATGCATGATGTAACTGATGATGTCCTGTACACCTGTTCTCTACCTTATAATAAGGTGTGTTATAATATTATTGTAATATGCATTATAATTGCAACCATTACAGTATCTTTAATGCATTTTATGTCATTCCGAATTTGTCTTTGCATTCAATCTCCGTCGAGAATGATAGAATTAATATTGAGACAGATGCAATGTCAAGTCGGCGTAGAAAGCAAATTGCAAATGAATTTCTCTATTATTTGGTGTTAATGTAAAGACACGGATATTAAAATAGGACGATAATTACATAATGAAGACTTACTGTCCCCTTTTTCTTAGGAATATACGATCAATGTTTAAAATTATATGATAATTTCCATTAGAGTAGGAGAGTAAAAAACATAAAACGCAAATAGAAGTTACCAGTTGGACTAGTACTGATTTACAAACAAGTGGTAGGCGCTATCCAAATCTTGATGACATTTTATTGGACAAAAAGAAAGGGGGAGGTCGAAAATATGAATTTAGAGAGTATATCTTTCGGAAATGTGAAACAAATTAGATTTAAATTTCTTAATGATAAGAAGAACTCATCTCAGCGGACAAATCTGCAGTCAGCTGATAACCTAAAGTTTATGCTGAGCACCCAGCTATGTTTACTTCCTACGGCGAAATTCGAAAATAAGATATTGGTCGTTATATATTTATTTTTAGTTGGAAAGGACTGGTTTGTTGAAAATGCCAGATTTGGATGAAGGGCGACAGTTTAAAGTGAATTTTAAGGAGTTTTTCATTCATATGATCATTATCTCACTGATGCAATGAAAGCAAGGATGATATTTGTTCTAGAGAGATGTTATCAGAACAATAAAGTTACAGCCTATAATTATCTAATTGTAATTAATTGTAATTATATAAGTTTGTTTATTTTTTAAAGAATACTGAGTGTGTTAATTATGTGAGTTTAAGCGAATATAATAGCAGGGTATATAAATATTCTGAGGAGATCCAAGTTGCTTGGCTATATCATGTCTTTGGATTTAATATGTCACCCCAAGAATGAGAGATGAGTGGACATTTTAAAAAATATATATTTTAATAAACATATAGGGTCGATGGATATTAAAATCTAAGGACAGCTGTGTTCCAGGAAATTCTTCAGATAGTAATAACCTCATTGCAGTAGATGGTTTATCGGGAAAATATCAAGAATAGATAGAATGATTAACGAACAATCTGTGTTAACTATCCATTGCAGATAATTACTTTTATAACATCTCTAACAGATGAGTGAATTCAACTAAAACATGGGAAACATCTAGTATCTAATGATATTGCTCAAATAACATTTCGATTCAGAGAAATTACTCTGAGAATGGGGGGTGGAAAAGAAAGAAAAAAAGTATATAAATGCTCAGGATCATCTAACACCTCAAATGGTGATAGAGATAAAAATGAATTTGATGGAATAGCCTACAGAGATTTTGAACAGTAAGGAGAAAGAAAATATACGATATGATGCATTCTCGCATACCTTAAAAGACAAAACAAAGGAAAACATAAAGTAAATCACTGTCGCATATAAATAAATAAATAAAGAGAGAGAGAGAGAGAGAGACCGCATTCTTTTTTTTTTATTCATAAAACTTATATTCTTCTTTTATCCACATTTTAAATAAGATCTAATTAAGGCCTAAAACTTGTCCAGTTGGTAAATTATCTGTGTACTATGTCTATTTTTATAGATTTAACTGATGACATTTGGAATCTTATTCACAATAGAATAAAACGATTACAAAGATGGGGAGAGAAAGCAATAAACCAAAGAGATTATAATTTTTTTTCTTCCTGTGGGAAAAGTAGCAAGGAAGTAGCAATTATTAATGGCTAATTGTGATCACATAGTCTTATTCATTTTTAATAGAACGTTGCGTTTGTTAATTCTGTGAGCTCAAGCGAATATAATAGCCGGGTTTGTAAATTTTCTCATCCCACCTACATCACGACTAACCAAGTAACAATGAACATTAATCGCGAATAATTATGTTCTTTATCTGGTAATAATTGCTTCGACTCGAATAAACATCTCAGTTCTTACAGCCATCTCTTTAATATTTTTTTTTTATTTTTAATTTTTAAATAAATCAGCTGCTTGTAGATCTACTCTTTACTGGTTCAATAAAGTCAGCGATAATACGAGAGTACGTTTTCATCGAATATTGAATTAGATACACTTACTAATGACTTAATTTTATATTTTATCTCATACCATGACAATATCTGACAGTTATAATAACTTCTAAATCTTACTGTTATTCATTTTATTTTTAAAATTCATTTTCTTTCTTTTAAAAAAATATAACGAGTGCATGTAACAAATAATATCGTGATAATCACGGGGATTATTTAAATCATTATCTTACATTAAATAACGCAGGTAATATTTGTGTCTATTACTGAAGCGAAACCGATCAAAAACAACTTATCGCCATGGAGACATTATCACCATGGAGATATGCGCAGTAGTAAGAATAGGGAGAAAAAAATGCGCTTTGATTTAGATTTCTGCATGCCACCGTGTCGTAACATGTCTTGCTTCTCGCGCTTTGTAATGAAGTTGTCTTGACAATAGCTAATTACGTAGCGCCGCCTGGAGGTAAATGAACAATAAGCGGCAAACGCTGTTACCTGTGATTTTTCGTAACCTTCGTTTCTGTTTGCCTCTTCCTGATACCTCCCAGGCAGATGCAATCAAAATTCGTTTGACATACAAATCTCTGTTTTTTTATCTAAACAAAATAATAATTTAGGAGTTAGTTAAATGTAGCCGACAGGCAAGAAAATGAAAAGAAGCAAAGCATTGGCATGTGCTACTTGTGCGCCTTCTATATTTTCCATTTTATACAGAGTCGAGAAAGCACTAATAAACCACATTACAGAAGTGTCGCCCGAAGGCGTTTCGAGTAGATTACAGCAGTGAACAGATAATTATAGAGATGAACTTCAACTTTCCTTAAATGACATCGTACATATTAAAGGAAAAGGTGACTTAGCTTTTCTTGAAACTTGTTATTGTTAGAAAGTGGACAGCATAGTTAGAAATCAATTCCAATGCTCTTAGAAAAGAAGCTGTTTTAAATCGTTTGGAAATTAAGCAAGTAATCTATCATGACAAAAGATATTTTTCATTTAGAAAAGCTGCCATAAAGTCTTAGTTATGTACGCTTCCTTCCATTACGCAGGCGTAATTATGTTCATTTCAAACTCCAGACCTTTCAAACACGTATTCTATTAAAAAAAAAAAAGAAAAAACTTTATATGACGCAATTATTATAAGCATAAAGTACATTTCGCTGAGAGGTGTTTAGTGAACCGCATCAAAAAACAAATGATTAATAAATATAATAAGACAAATCTATACATTATAACCTATTTTATTTAACATACATTATTTTAGTTTTTAATTTTCCTGGTATACGCTAAGGAATTCTGAGCAACACAACATTACTAAAGCAGTTTTCCCATGATGCCTTGACGTACATTTGCCCTTTGGCAAAATCCCATCAATGTAACAACCACCATTGGTTTGTCAAGCAAAGAAAGACAAGCAATAATTATTACATAATTAAAATCCTTCTGGCCCACCATCTCTTGTGAGTGTTTTGCCTCACTGGTATAATTACGTGCTAAACTCTGTATTTAGGGCCTTTCATAGCGACGTATATCTGCAAGCTCTCTGAGAATAAAAGTGCATTAGATTCTTTTGTCCCTCTTTTCCAACGTTCTCTCTCTCTCTCTCTCTCTTTTTGTTCATTCTTTCTCTCGGTGCACTTTCTGAGCAAGGTGGCAGTTTGTAATAAAAAAAAAGCAATTGTACAAAGGCATTTCATCTTATCCCAGATCTAGAAACTATAATATAATCAAAGGTCAAAGCCTATTAATATCTTTTATGTATGCATATTTAAATCTAACAAAAGAAATCTTTATATTATTCCCTTCTTCTAGACTGTCTACTTAATATTTTGATTTTATTTCGCTGAATGGTGTTCTTATTATAATTACTACACGGAGAACCGAACTGTCACATTTGCTCTAGAATCATCTCTCATTTACTACTGTTTAGAAGAATAGTGTTGTCGAAATTACAGAACAGATTTTTCTAGGGTACAAAACACACCCATTATGCATATTATCATTAGTATAATCGTACTGTAGTTAGCAGTCGTTCAATCGGGAACAGATTGTCCCCCCTTTTGGTAAATTGTTGTCATTGAATCGGTTTACACTGTCCTGAATAAAACACGTATCTAGAAAAAAAAAAAATCATACATTCAAATAATCTAGTTATTGATCTGGTATCAGATATTTTTATCCAACTCCTTAGCATCTACATCAGGGGTCGCCAAACTTTTTTGACCGTCGACCCCTTCATTTTATCGACCCCCCTCTATTTTACTATTAAGTAATTATAATAGGACAAGCAAAAAAGACGCTCATGTGAGTTTTTAGATGGTTTATTTTATAGTTACAGTGTTTATTGTATATATGATATAGTATATATTATTATATTGGCTTAACGTCAAAGGGATACGTTTTTGTTTTTGACGTCCTTCTTAACATTACATATTTGATAGGAGGGATAAATAATGTATCAAATTTAAAATTTAATTTAGATAACAAAATAACAATAATACAATTTTCCTTATATATATATATATATATATATATATATATATATATATATATATATATATATATATATATATATGAAAATAAGACTTAAATAAAAGAGCCAATAGGCTTCACTTCGGCGATGTAACATTATTTAAATGAAGGGGATATTAAATCCCAGATTCGGCATGAAATTCTTTGATTCCGATCTTTGAGTTTCTTATTCGGCTTTGAAATAATATGGGATTTAATATCCCCTTCATTTAAATAAAGAAAATAAGACTTTTATTAACTTAGTATGCAATTTACTAACGTTGTCAATGTGAAGGGCGTGCTTCGTGACTCTTGACAAGATTAGAAATGTTTTGAGTAAGTTTCGGCCTTAAATCGCCACAGAATTCTATATCTAGCTTATTTCTTTGTTTTGTTAAAATGGAATTAACATGACTGAAACCAGCTTCAACCATGTACGCGCCAGCCGGACGGGAACCACCGACATCCGTTTATTGGTAAATACGTCATTTTGGCCTACTTGATTGGCCTCCGTAACTATTTTCATGACCTTTCTCCATCTTACGGGTCCTATTCATGTCACTGTTCCACGATTCACTCTTAATTGCGTTGCCATGCAGGATGGAGGTAATCCAGGTTAACCGAATTAAATATTATCCGTACAATGATTCTTATATTTTTCTATCGACTCCTGAACCCGAATCGACCCCTTTGGCGACCACTGATCTACATGTTTATTTGGTGAAATGATTTTTGCATGATGTCTGTAATATTGTGACGAACTTTCGCAGTAAGTATTTTCTGATGTGCTTAGGATATTCTGGAGGTTACAATCAGAGTTTCGTAAAATGCACCTAAGCAAAATTAGAAGTGTCATTTCAGTTGTTTTTGATTTTATTTCTGCTAAAATTTGACATAGTTCTGAAATGTGCTTGAATAATACTGTGAAATATCTTTTAGCACAGTAGAAATTGATTTGGTTTCATTATAGGAAAATGTAGCTGGCTGGTTGGTTGTTTAGATTACGTCAAAACAATTAAGGTTATTACGCTGTGGCCGGCCTGGTTGGTGAGTGATTAGCGGATACGCTATCCAACCAACAAGCTACGGGTTCAACCTCGATGTGGACATGGATATTGGTCTTTAGGTGTTTTACAAAATTAATAAAAATTAGAAAATAAATTATTGGAATAGAAATAAATATAATTTAAGTAGAAAATCAATAACACACACACATACAAATCTATGGTACGAAACTCTAGGTTTACAGAAAAGCGTTTTGTGGATGGGAGCAACATAAAAAAAATGTATGTGCGTTCTTTGGCTAGTTTGCAATATTTGCGGGACAAAGAACTTCAGTTTTTATAAAATGTGCACTAACTCATCTTCAGTTGTAAAGTCCTTTATAAATGATGTTACTTTTATACCATAATGGGGACTTGAACCCAATTTTTCCTAACCGAAGAACGTCATAACTTCCGACTGCGCTACGCGGGTTCTGAAATTTAGCTGAAACCTTACAACGTTGTCTTTGAAGCAATCGGATTCAGTATCTGCAAATAACTTTAGGATCAGTTCATCTACCCATTAGAAATTCAACCCAGCGCAAAGATGATTCATTAAGTCATAGAGACGCTCATCTAAGCAATGAAAGAAATAAGTTTGTTAAATAGCAGACGGTTGCATTCAAAGAGACTCCATCCCTGTGCTAGCATGAAATAGAAATGATCACTTTATTGTTAAGCAATTGTGTGGTAAAGAGAGAAACAAATTTAAGGTCTATTGCTTACATTATACGTTTTTTTTTCCATAAAAAAAAACTACTTCCAAAAAATCTGTCTCTAATCTTCTTCTTAGCAACCAATAGCATATCACTCACTCAGATTTACGGCCATGTTGACTATATAAACGAAGTTGTCATCACCAGACATTGCTGTCGAATCTTATTTTGCGATGCACCCATTTTGCTGTGTGTACAACAATCTGTTTGTTTTCGGACTATTACGAACTTCAAATAGCTCTTTATGAGTACTGAAGCCAACAATTGCACCTCACTCGAAGTCTCTTTTAATCGAATGAATCCATATTACGAATGACATTATTAGATTTTCTATTAATTTATTGTTTTCCTATATTCTAGTGAAAATGTGCACGAGATAATAAAATGTTCGAACTCCAAAATATAAAGGAAAAAAAAACTGTTCTATCATTTGTGGCCTGGTTTCTACGCACGTACCGACCACTCAAATAGAAGCACACTGACAAGTGACAGGAGGTCAAAGCGAGACGGCTTTGTTGTCACAGCATTGCTTTATGAGATTTAAATGCGTCACGAAATCTAGTAAAGGAGTTATATTAATGCGTGCAGGGCTCGTGCACGACCTCCATTGTGACATCTTCCGTGCTATATTCTGTATTGTTTTCCTTTCACTGATCTTGCATGTTAATAATTACCTGCTTCGCGACGTTCCGAACAAGAATAATTGCTACCTTTTACTTACATAATGAAGGTCAGTTGAATTCTATTTCTTCTTGTCTATCTTTTATTTATTGCTATTATTATTCTTTTTTTTTTTTTTTTTAAATTTAACGCTGCATATGCTCTCCTGAAGATATGAGGAATGTTTCGACTTTGTCTAATAGCTTCGGCCACAAAAAAAAAAAAAAGAAAAAAAAAGAAAAAGAAAAAAAAAGTCGGTTGTTAGGATGGATTCACTACATTACCCATACAATTATATAGGACTTAGAAAGTAAGCTTTATCACGACTTATGTTTTTGTAACTAGTTAGCCTATGTATTACGCTTGGTTAATGAGCAAGTAAACTATTTCCATTTGTCAATGTGACAAAAATTTGTAATTTAAGTATCGAAACAATAAAAAAAGAAAACCGATGAAGGGTAATTAGGGGTGAAGTGATATTGGTACTGGTTGGAACTGCGGCAAAATGAACTAAGAATATGAGGTCAGTGTATTATGTCTATTAATTGTAAGGGATCTCTCGCCAGTGTGTCTGTTTTGTGGGATAAAAATTCTGTCGTCTGTGTATGAGACTAGCTAATTTATCTTCAATTTTAAAACCCTTATAAAGTATCCTCGTGTCCTAGACGGATTTGAACTTAGATGTTTTCAACCGACTGATGTCGTTGAAAACATCAAAGTTCAAAGGTGTAAATAACTTATTTCATCTAATTAATTATTTTCCCCCGCTAAAATAGAGAATAAACGGTCTTATTTCTTCGACAGATCAAGAGGGAAGAGAAGAACCAAGTGTCCGCGAGGACAGTCCATCTCTTAAAGCCAAAAAGCCAAGAAAAGCAAGAACAGCGTTCACAGATCACCAGCTTAGGGTAAGTGATGCTCTACTTATAAATATGGAGTAGCTTTCCTATTTATTAGCAAATCTCATTAATATTTCTTTTGCGTACAAAAATTAGAGGTCTTTTATACAATATTTTAATAACAGGGTAGAAAAACCTTGTTTTTTTTTTCTGTATACCATCTGAAAATAGGCGTTGTCTATAGATTTTTCAGCGCTAAATAGGAAACTAGTGTTATGATTTTTCTTTTATTAAATACATGACTAAGTTCGTTCTATTACACCTCCACAAACATACTTCTTGACTTGATTAAAATGCCCTACTCTTTGATTTGCATTCGTTGACATCTGATGCTTCATTGAATATCTAGCAGTAATATAATCAGCGGAATGATTGGATTTTAACAATCTTAGGTACCGTGTCACGATTCTGCAAATATAATGATGAAATAGTGCTCCATGGTGTTCATTTACACCAACAAGTTGGCGTGAATTCAAGTAAAAATGAATATTTAAATTCATATTACTAGTTAGCGATTGATAATCTTGAAGACGTTGTTTCAGTGTGTTCTATCTAAGAGTTTTGTGGTAGTTGTCTTAAAAATGAATTCGTTCCGGGTTCATTCTGGTTATGAACCAATAATCTTTGGAACATAGACAATTTAAGAGAATTACATTTATTTATTTATTTTTACTTTTTAATATTCCTCAACGTACGGCTGTACATCATGCAAAAGAATTGTTAACCCAGATGAGATACGTAGAAAGGCTTAAATATATCTACGTAATTTACGACATTAGACTAACAGAGAAATCCATTCAGTTCTTCTGAGGTTTGGATCCTTTTTTTAAAAAAAATTATTTTAAAACGCAGTTGAAATTGTTGAACGATAGTAATTTTCAACAATAAAACTAACTCCAAATTACAACAGTGACATTGTCTGTGTTAGTTACTATAATCAGCTATGAAATCGCATAGGCCAACAAATGAGAAAAAGAAATGCCTAATATCTTACTATTAGGCCATATGAACATATTATGATTATCCTCAAAGAGAAACTACATGTTGGGTAATATTAAGACCACTAAAATACAATTATCAATATATTTTTAAATCCTAACTAGCTTGTACGATGTTCTTAGAGGAAATTTTTCTAAACGTCCCAAGTGATGCTGACTTTGGATTGTTTTTCTTTGAAATTATGGATTTTATTAATACTTTAATTAATTTCTATTAATGCAAAGTGTATTTATTCTGCATGAAATGTAATTAAAAGTTCACTAATAAATCCCTGTTTTACCATATTACGATTTTCTCTTAGAGGAAACAAAACAACATTTCTCATAATTCCAAACATTTCTGAATGGGATTAAACTGTTTTCTAAAACAAGCTGACAAATACAATAAACACAAAATATTTCCTTCTTTATTGGCTTATTTTTAGGTCTGAAAATCACTTATAAAGTTACAGAAACTTTAGAGAGTTATAAACAATATTAATCCTATCATTAAAGACAGAATGAGATCGTGAGAACCTGACTTTTAATAGGTAAACAGTAGAGTACAAAAGCGGAAAAGTTGTAACGATAATCAGCAAAAAAATACAGGAAAATAGAGTTCACCTAAATATGTTAACTTCACCAACATCCATTGACGTATTAAGACTTCTATTGTTAACAAAATACTGTTACTCTATGCGTATAACTCTACATCGCCGCTGATTGGTTTGTTTCCTGTTATTGCTGCTAAAATCAAATCTCTCAGCTTGTTCACTGATGCAGTGATCTGTAATTGGTAATATGACACTTCAATACATAATAAATTTTTTTTTCTTCTTATTTTGAAAATATTCTGTTTACCTTGTTTCTAACTCAATTGTCCATCTCAAAAGAAAGCCACGCAGACGAAAATTATGTCACTTAATACCTGTGCACATTCCCTAGTTACAAACGCTACCAGGTAAATTACATCTAAAAGCTGAAAAAGTCCTCATTTTTTGACGGTACACCTACTTTTCTAATCCTACTGAACCGGTAATCTGTCCGCATCTTATTGTTGTGTAATATCAAAGGATTTGTTCTCTTACAGAACAAAGACAAGGAAATGGGAAAAGTAGAAAATCACTAAATATCAAAAGCATTCTTATTTGACCACGAAATTAGGTCAAACTGAATGTTTTGAGTGTTACAACCGAAGAGTAGACTTTACAAAAATATCCCTCTGATTACCCCCTTTTTTTTTTCGTGCACATTTTATTTCCTGAAATATCATTCATAACATTCTGAGTTTTTTTTTTTTTTTATTTTTTATTCAGTTTCTTCCTTGTAGCACGTTCGCTTCCAAATCAAATTCGTAATGAGATTTCAATTAATTAACTGAAGGGGGGGGGGGTATAAAAACGCAAACGTTTATATACAGAAGTGTTTTAAGTGCCAATGAATTTATTATGCTTCCAATAAAAAATGAATTTATGGTTAATTCAACATTTATATGCAATAATATAATTTTATTTTTTAAAGAAAAACATTCTAATTTATTCGAAATATAGAATATAGATACTTCACTCACTTTTTAATTTTGAAAAAAAAAAAAGAATATTAAAGTAAAAGGAATCAACTAAATATTTAAATAAATAAATTGTTTTAAATAGAATTGTTAAACTTAGACTTAAATAATGAAATAAAGGAACGAAATATTTAAGTTTTTAACTTACAGTTCAGTTGCTTTCGTATTCTTAACAGACATTAGAGAAGAGTTTTGAAAGACAAAAATATCTCAGTGTTCAAGATAGGATGGAATTAGCGGCCAAACTTAATTTAACAGACACTCAAGTCAAGACGTGGTACCAGAATAGGAGGTAAGTTTCTTTAACGTATGTTAGTAATTAGGTCTAATTTCTGCTGGAATTGCATTTCCATTGTTAGAAATTTAGTTTAATTTGTGACATATGCTTTGCGTAGTGCGCATGTGCAAAATACTTGGAAATTGATTTTTCACGATTTTTGGATAACAACTTATATTCATTTCTCTATTGCAGAACAAAATGGAAAAGACAAGCAATGATGGGCCTAGAACTTTTCCCAACAGATGGCACTGCCTTAGCCCGGTTTCCACGTTTATGGGGTCCAACTCCGACACCTTACTGGCCGTATAGTTACAGCAGTTATTTGACTACGATTTCTTCCCTCTCTGGCATGAGCAGTAGCCATATTCCCAATGCCCCTTCAAATACACTTTCGGGACTCGAAATGTACCAAAGACAACCTGCCCCCGCTCATCCGTTGAATCCCACCAGGCCGGTTTTGCCCAGAGCTTTGTATCCAGGGCAGACACCGTATACGTCCGTACAGTCATTTTATCAGGGCCAAACGACACAGTAGCAAAGTGTTTAGAAGTGTATTTTTTTTTTAAAGTGCTGTTTTGTTAGTTTACGTTCAAGTATTTAAACAGTGGATCAGATTATCATTCTGTGATATTTATGATTTTTTTTTTTTTTTCAAGTCGGGCTGGACACCGAATATGGATTGAAGCTAAGGTAACACATATGTTATAAACAATGGAAGACTTGATAAATTGGATTCTTTGAACTATTTTTCGTCTTCTGAACTGGGATAATGGAAAACGACAAGCCATTATTTGTGTGTTACTACAGTGATGTATGACCCGTAGCTCAACCCGAAATCTTCAGTGTCACTTTGGAACGAAACAAAAAACAAAAACAAACGAAAACACAATACTTCTGGATAATGGATCGAGACAAGGAAAAAAAAAAAAAAGGTGGATTTTATTTATGATTATTTTCCGTCCACTGTCCTCAGCGAATAGAAAGAGTTGTCCAATAAGAGACCAGATAGCTTCATGACCATTTCACATGTTCCTAAGTGATCGATTTCTGTGACATGCGCATTTGGCTTTTTTGACTTCATAATGCTAGAGAGCTGTTGGAACGGAAAGAAGTGTAATTTGGTGTTGAGTCCAAAAGGTTTACGTTTTAAACAAAACATGAACAGACATGCGAAATAAAATAAAAAAAAATCACAAATGTTCCTAGATCATTTATTCAAGTCATATACACACATATAATTAACCAGGAATTCTTGCAATGCAATGCTATTAACAGGGGAAAAAAAAACAAGCAAAGAACTTTATTTATTGCTGTGTTGGTTAATCTATGAGGATCATGTTAGACTCAAAGAAGGAAGAGGGAAAAGAGAACTAAAGTAATACTTAGCATACGGATTTATAAGAATATGAAAAGGAAAGAAAAGCTGTTTTTTTATTGAAGTGTCGAGTTTTATTAACTTATTAATTCTAAGGTAAAAATAAACTTCACGATTATCTCGTGAAAACTGACTCACTTTTAATTTCAAAAATATGGTAGATTAAACAGTATGGTCAGGATGTCATTAATTAATTAATGTATATTAATTAATTAATGTAATCTGGCTGTTGTTAAAAATTGACTAGATTCCGATTCTGTGCAATGGAACCTATTGCACGCATGAACGTACCGAGCTGCACGCCTGCAATGGAAAATTTTCCAATTTATTGCATATCTTTCCGTATACACTATACAACATTTCAATAGAAATGTTGAAGTCCGACAATGTGTTGATCACCAGATTGCACTGGTGTCGTCTAGTGATCAACACAGAAATATTGAGATCACACTTTCAAATGATGTATATCTCCATAACATTTGTATGTAAGAACATCAATTTCAAATTCAATATACAAATATCCAGTACGCTAATGAAATGTAGGAATACGTTCCACAATTTTTGTTTCACTTGTGACTAATAGCAGCAATAAACGAGAATACAAATATCAAAACATATTTGTACAAAAAAAAAAAAAAAAAAAAAAAAACCCGCCAAAATGTAACTATGCATAAAATATTAGATCAAAGTGATTGTTAAGTTTATCAAAATTTAAACTTTTTTTTTTTTTTGGGTAAAAAACACAGTGCAATCTTTCATCAAAATCCTTCTTTGATTTAACTTGCCACGTGTTAAGCCAATATTTCTTATTAATCTATGAAATTTGCATATTTTACCCAACGACATTATTCTACATTTTCGTATATCAATACGCATTTTGCAAAATAATACATTCTTAGATTTTTAAATTGAATAGTTAACTAAGAATAAGTCTCAGTTCTATTTTTCTCAATTAACGAAGGTTACCAGTTAAACAGCAGAAAAGTCAGACAAATAACATTATCTTTGTGGTGTGTGTAATTGGTTTGTTTGTTTATGGAATGAAAAATCCGACTTTCTGAGAGGAGTCCGGCTAATTCAACTTTATTTGAAAAAGCTCTGATATAGGTTTTTCGCGTTCTAGACGGAATTTGAATCCAGGTCTTTCCAACCAACAGGGTTCTTAGTCTCAGTTTATACTGACTAAGCTATGAAGGCTCTCTTGTAAGACTCACGGGAGCCAAAATGTGTGACAGTAAATTATTACTTACTTTTGCCCAAGCAAGCGATTATCTCCCCCCCCCCCACTTCCAGGAAAATTGACTTTTTCTTCCCGCGAAACAAACCAGAATAATAGAAATATAGAATGATATTTTAGGGAATTGCGATTCTGTTTTTTTTTTTCTTTTAAATCTTGTGCTTTTAAACATTTTAAACATTAGTTAAAAGTTTAAACCTTTTAAACATTAGTTAGAACGACTAGATTTTTTTTTTTTTTAATTCTCAGCAGTTCCGGTTGTCAGTTTTATTATCCCTCTTAAAAACATAACAAAGGCTAATCTAGTAGCACATGTCGCTTTCTAACATGAAGCGATTTCTTTTAATATGTACAAGTGTCTGGCTGTATCAGGACATACGAAAATCGAACACACAGTGGTTTTGTTAAGTGACAAAATTCCCCGAGGCCTTAGAAAGGCCTAAATGGATCTTTACACGCACTTCTGTCAAATGGCTTCGTTAATTAGTGGGTCTTATTGAACAAAAGGCAATAAAGAGACATAAAAGATCTGTCGGTTATTATTTGTATTTTTTCTTAGAGCAGCCAACTCGACGGTTATTTGTGCCACATTAAATTCAGTAGCGAGATCATAATGATGGACCACACTTGGAGGTATTAGAAACACTCCCAAGTTCTTATCAAATCCGGTCAGTTCACTATTCAGATGTTATAACAAGGTGAAAGGGGAGGAGATGTGCTGATTTATGAATTAAGAGCATTTACCTTCAACTAAAGCTGAAGGTGTCTTCCTTTAACACAGTAATATCATTACAAACATTTATAGGCTATTTTTGTGCCTAAATTTATCTTCCAAAATATTTCGCCTTCAGAACGACAATATGTTTAATCTGGTATCAGACAAGGATGTGCGTTATCCCCTCTGTTATTCATTATCTATATGGATAATGAATTACTGAAGGAAATAACTGAAGGAAAGTGGTATTAAACTTGACATCAAAATTGAAGATGTTAATCTGAGCTCTTTGTGGATGATGTTATACTTCTAAATAAATCTGCTACAAGGAATAACTATTAATATAATATTACTATCTCAATCTCAAGAGCATTGATTGCTATGAAGTTCTTAAAAGAACTGGGCGATGGACTGAGTCCTTGACTCTTTATCCCGTCATCTGAATGAAGTAAATCTGTGTGGATGGGGTGTTATCGAGCTAAGAGCTCCAGTCATGGCTGGGTAACGGGCAATAGCCGAGCCTCAGTTAAAACTTCATTGGCTACAGCATTGCCATTCGTTAACCTCCGATTGCTATGAATGCCATATCACGAACTTGAAGTGCAAGTGTTAAACGAATCTGTAGTTGGTGTATAAGTGACCACACTTTATTTCAAAATAAAATAAAATGAATTTAATTTTTCTCTTTAATTTTTTAAAACATTATACTTCCATTATAGTTTTATTATATTTTAAGAATTATTTTAAATTTATAAAATTATATATATATATATATATATATATATATATACACGAATGAAGGCCTCTGAAGTTATATAAAATTGTATTGAAATCGATGCTTTTAGCAATAATACACTCCCTAGTGTTAATTTAATTATTATGGTACATTTGTAATGCTACCAAAGGTTCAAAAAGTGTAGAATATTTCAGTCCTTTTCATCCTAAAGGCCTAAACCTAACTTGAACTTATTTTAGCTAAGTTGAATGCTATTGTTAATTAAATTTAACACAAACTATCTAAACTTACCACGACTAGCATATCAAATGAAAGACTACATTAAAAAAAAGTGGGAGGGACTCAAACATTTCAAAAACAAAAACATAAAGGTGCCAAAACACTCTCACAATATTGTATTATATTGTATACTACATAAATCTAAAAACATGATTTTTTTTCGGCATTTTAAATTAGTTTGTTATTCTCCAATCTTAATCTTTCTGTTTACGAACAAATTCAGGACACGCATTAAGCCGTAAACCTTCTACAACTCCGGCAATACAATTATCATTAAAGCTGAAAAAAAAAAAAGAAAAAAAAAAGAAAACAATCGCATAAAAATGGATTGTGTTACTATACTTGAACCACCTTTGCTCCTTTAAGTCGTTTGATAGTGCGAGAGTAGCAATTTATCAAATATTCCGGCCAATTCCCATACCTCACCAAATTCCAAGCCAGGAGTCACCTGTGGGAGTTGACGGAGAGCGTTCTTACTTTATATTATGGCCATGTTCGGCCTGTGTGGTAGGTGATGTGTGACGGGCCATCCTCCGTGTGAAAAAATACTCTGAAATCTGTTCTAACATGTCGTTACCAGTGTTTGAGTGCATAGTAATCGGCCGTCTTCTCTGTGTGTCTGTTAATTTAACATAAGCGTACCTTTTCTCATGCTCAGCCTACCGTGAGCAGTTTTTTGATCTACACTACTCTTGTACAAAGGATACCGACACTCTTCAATGGCACAGGAAACGAGATTTTTATTTTTATTTCTTTTTTGTGGCCCCACAGGTAATTTTTCCTTCTCCTCCCTGTATTCCCGCATGTTTATGACTACCCCGCGCATATTTTGACTCAGTAACAATAAGTTACCGCGACTAAACATCTTAGTATAAAAACTGTACATAAATCGTATTCTATCATAGCACATAGTTATTGTTAATGGAAGGTTCTTGACTGATTCAATTGTAGGAAGCAGACACAATAGAGATTATACAAGTATATCAACAATGGATGTTGATGTTGGCAATATTTGTGGTACATTAATTACAGATCTTTTATATTAAATGTTCATGTGATACCAGTTTAATTAATAGCAAACCAATAACATTTCATTTTTCTTGGCTAGAGATCACACACACCAGATATCTGATCCCCAATGAAATTCTCAGTCAAAATCGCTATCTCTTTTACACTTATATTCGAAATCCTGTGTGGTATGGTGTGAGTTGGCATATAAGTGTAAAACAGATGATTCACGTTCATAAGGTTTAATCGTCCTATTCAATCGGATTCGATGAAATAGGACGATTAAACCTAATTTCCTTAGTCTCCTTTGTCAGTATATTACGTGTTCTTCTGGCTCATTTACCTGTTTTGTGGAATGAAAATCACAAGGGAGGGGGGATTCTTCTACATCCATATGAGACTTGTACTGCCCTTTCAAATGAAAAGTTACGAGAACGCTCCTTTTGTGTCTAGATAGAAATCGAACGAGTTTGCGCAGTAGAACTTTTAAATTTGTCCTTTTCAGATCGTTGACTTTCCGCGGACAGGAATTTAATATTTTTTTTTCCCAATGAAGCAAACAGCACATAGAATTAGAATTAAAAAATCAGACAAAAGTCAGGCAAAAATTTTACCAAACCGGATAATAATTGTTTTCACCAAATGAAATAAAACATGATTTTAAAAAAATAAATGGTGTATTATAAAAACATAATTATTAAATCTATTATTAGAGTTTAGCAAATAAAAACTTCAAAATTTAATTAAAATTAAACTTATATTAAAATTATATATTCTTACTATATTTAGAATAATAATATTTTAAAATAGTGCATTCTACGACAATGCAGTCTACTTTATAACAATCAGAGAAGACTATCGATTTTAATATGCTACAAAGCACAGAAATAATTCGGAAAACATTTCATTGGTGCAATGAGAACTACTCTGAAATTTGCTTCTTCATCAGGTTTCCCATTCCTCCATGTTGAAGTCAATTTACATTCAAACATAGTTCCTTTCTGAAAGGAATGATATTTTAACCTAGGAATCAATGGATCATTTTTAATCGACAGCACCCGTATTTTCCCCCTCACGTTTCGTAGTTCTATTATCCATTTAGAATCCTTTAAATGCAAATTTGAATCGCCAATGGCGATCTTAAAAAGTTTCATGAGATCGAGAAGAATTTGACTAATAATTTTCCTCCCACAGGATTGAGTTCTGGACAAAGACTGAAATATAACTTATTAATCGGAGGTAGCAGGGTTTTTTCTCCCGGAAACTCGGGTTTTTCATCCCGCATACATACAAATCGGCCCTTCAGAACACACGCAATTTACAGACAAAAATTACTAGTTGTGGTGGTGTTGGAGGTGGGCGGTAGATGGCGTTGATGGAGATGATTCGTAGTAGAGGTTAGGTGTAGAGGCAGTTGTAGGTGTCCTCCCGCGATCAGTCTTCGGACTCCTTGGAGGTATCAGGAATAATAATAATAATAATAATAATAATAATAATAATAATAATAATAATAATAATAATAATAATAAAGCAGTAGTATCATCCGATTTTGATTGCTTTAACAATCTCAAGTGATTGTTTCTGTGCACAAGTATACTATAACCTCGTTTCTGCATTTACTGCATGTTCAACTGCAATGAATAGAAATATTTCAAACGTTTTACATATTAATTATTCATCTAAAATGTATAAGTTATGTAATATAGAATAAGTTATATAAATTTAGAAAATTTAGAATTAATAATTTGTAAATTAAAATATTTTATAAACACCTTTTATTTTTAAATAAATGTTTATTACATAATAATAACAGTTTAATATACAATGAAATTTTTATTTAATAAAATAAAAAGATAGAAAAGAATCAAAGTCAAAGATACATTCTTCTAAATGCTATTTTTCGTGTTTTTAGAAAAAAGAAATTGGTAAACTATAATTACAGATCAAAGCATGACTGCATTGCTCATAAATGTGAAAAATGTCCGTGGACATAAATGTTGGTTAAGAATACGTGGCTTTGTTGTAATAATTGTTAAAACAGAAGATCCTACTTCGAAAATCTTTGAAGAGCTTGTTGAATTCAAGGATAGTGATTGTAATTCCAAATATCCTTGAATTCAACAAGCTCTTCAAAGATTTTCGAAGTAGGATCTTCTGTTTTAACAATTATTACAACAAAGCCACGTATTCTTAACCAACATTTATGTCCACGGACATTTTTCACATTTATGAGCAATGCAGTCATGCTTTGATCTGTAATTATAGTTTACCAATTTCTTTTTTCTAAAAACACGAAAAATAGCATTTAGAAGAATGTATCTTTGACTTTGATTCTTTTCTATCTTTTTATTTTATTAAATAAAAATTTCATTGTATATTAAACTGTTATTATTATGTAATAAACATTTATTTAAAAATAAAAGGTGTTTATAAAATATTTCAAACCAGCCTGAAGACGAAATTGAATTCAGTATTAGAGCTTATCTGGATATCGATATTTAGACATTTATTATTATTTAATAGAGGAGCATTGTAAGTTTATTTTTATATGAGTCATGGGGTTCATAGCTTTTTTAAGAAAAGTTACTCTCTATTAAACAGGTTTGACAACATTACTTGAGGGGGACGTGTAGTTCGGTTAGGAGAATTTTAGGAATAAATCCCCTTAAATTTGGAAATAGGTTTTGAAAAGCAGGTGAAATATGTATCATTTCACAAAATAAAACCCAAAAATGACAATTATAAAACTTATTATAGACAACTCACTATTCACACTCCAGTGAATGTTTATGCATTCATTTTCAGTAGCTTTCTAAATATAAATAAAAGAAAACTATGACTTATAAAGATTAAAGTTTGCATCCGCGTATTCTATTCTTCATTATCTTTTCAACGCAACGATTAGTTCATTCCAAATTCTCTTCATTACGGTTACTATGGTAACCGACTCTTTATGAAATTGACTAGAGGGAGGGACAGTTTCAAGTTTCCTATAAGTCCAGCGAGGCCATCATTGCAAGTATTTTGACACCCGATTCAGTATTGAGACAGATTAACGTTCGTCTGATCGTCATCAGTGTCACTTTGATTCTAACCTTCTTCAAAGACTATAATAACCTGCAAATACAGACTGAAAGGGGGGAAAAAAGTCAAAATTCGATGAAGAGCCGTGATGTCTGTACGTTACAATATTTCTTTTCCTTTTTTTTTTTTTTTTTTTTTTTTACGATCCAGTCGAAATACGTGTATCCACCTTTAGTGCCCTTCGTTGCTTATATCTACTTAAGTTGTGTGCATTGAGATTTATCTTTCTCTCCGGCATCATTGTTGCTTGAGCGGTGTGGCGCCGACGGCTGTCTTGTTAATTACAGAGAGTCCGATTCAATTAGAACAGCTCTGACAGGTAGATGTGCTATAAGTGACGTCACTGACTGCTAACTGTTGCCAAATTTAATTTGCACCATCACACTTTGTTTTCTTCCACAGACGTTTAGAGGGCCTTTTCAAGAACCTTAAAGTGGTTGAAATGAGTAAAGGCAGAGAAAATGGATAATACAGAACGAATTCAGAATGACCAACAACCGACAACCCTCACAGGTATATCAGTTAGGCATTGCATTGAAATTTAATTCCAACACCTCAGAAGTTAATTATTTTTATTAAAATTTAACAATAAAATCGAAATTATTTTTAAGAACAATATATCAATAGTTAATTGTTTTCTAAAAAATGAATTATTATTAAATTATTCCTAATAAATTAAGTATTATTGGTATTTATGTTTATGCACCTAATTATATATATTATAAAGTTTGACTATGTATTCAGTATTGAAACCGAACAGAAGCAGAGGGTGATCAAGAATCCAATACCCTTGGAGGGTAATGGATGGCAATGCTGTAGCCAATGAAGTTCTAACTGAGGCTCGGCTACGGCTATTGCTGTTACCCTCCTGCCATGATCAGAGCTTTAATAGCTCGATAACATTTTATTATCCATACACTGTCCGCTACAGATAACGGGGAAGATGAAAAGCATTCTTGCTTCGCCCCTTTAAGCCAGTCCTTATATAAGAACAGAAGTAATCAAGTAAGCCAAAAGTCCTTTTTAGGACTTCCAGGGTAACAAATGGCAATGCTAGTTTTTTAAGAACAGAAGTATTTATTTATATGGCAACAATAATTTTGTTGATGTTGATTATCAATTGAAATGAATGGGGTTGGAAAATCGACCATGACATGCTGTGATTAATACCCTTGGAGGGTAATGTACCAATGAAGTTTAACTGAGGTTCGGCTGTTGCTGTTGTTGTGGCCGCAGATATTCGAGAGTTTGAGTTCGCTCTCTTAAGGTTTTTGCCTTAAAGGAGCAATTTGAGTCTCCAGGGAAAGTGTTTCCTGCACGACCCGGTGAGGGGCTTTGTCAGTGAATGCTTTTCTTCGGAATAAGAGCGGTTCGGCTCGGTGGTGAGGGAGCCCGTCACTGAGTGGAACCAACGCTGAGATATGGACGGTCTTTCTTCCACTATGGAGTGGCCTAGAGATCGTCCGAATGTTTTGAGTTCACCTTTACTTAAACATCGGTGATGTTGATTATCAATGGAAAAAAAATTAAATTCCCGTTTATTTATGTATATTTTTCTCGCTTATCTTCATTTTTAGCCTATTAAAACAAAAGATTAGAAAGGAAATAGTTTGTTAATTTATCTTTTTAAGGATATGTAAATGCTCTCCTTCAGGGTAGTAGAGGAATATGTATATTTCGATCCGGAAATAAACAAATATAAAAATCATCCAAAGAGATACAATCGTGGATTACAAGATTCTAACCTTCATTCTTCATCATATTACTCTACTTAACGGGACAAAAAGTAGAAAATGGTATCAGTGACTCTTGATTCTTTCTTATAGAATGCTGGTCCTACACAAGCACTTGGCATTTTATGGTTCTATTCATTTTTTGAAACTCATTCCTATCTGAAAACGTTTCCCAATTGTCTGAGGAAAGGAAAATTAACAGTATTAATTTGAATAAAGTAACTTTAGATAATTCCATATCCTTCTATATTAAAAAAGACAAAAAATTTATATCCTACTGAAGCAAAAACTGCATATAAAAATCACTGAACTAAAGCACCTTTAATATGCATAGCCACTAAAGGACAGACGAAGTAAGATTCTTTTCTATGTAAAAGAAAACTGGATATGTGTTCTCATTCATACACGTGTAAAATCCTGAGTCCAGGATATAGGGAGGTACTAGAGTATCACATCTCAAATACGGGACCCCTCTTATAGCTCGTGAGATGTGTTATTAAAAAAAATGCTTAGATTTTGCTTCGCCAAGAACGTCATGGTCGGAACAAAGTGATTGTTTAGAACCTCTTGTAAGTTGTATTCGATTTTTTGTTTTGTTTTGTTTTATTCTGCGTAACTTGCATTCTAGTGTCCCCGTCTATCATAAGAAACACTTTCCCCTTACAACATTTTAATTAAATTGCGTGTTAAAGTTATTTCCATTACGATCATAGCTCTGTGTATTAGCCCACTTGAACAGTTCAAAAGACAGAATGAGAGAGAGAGAGAGAGAGAGAGAGAGAAAGAAAATGCTGTCATTGTACAACGAGTGCAGTTTTTATGAAAACCTCGAGAGGGTTATTAAAGTTAAAACAGTTTATTGCCTTTAGTGGAAACGGTAGCGAGTGTCGTGTACAAAGAGGGCCGCCAACGCCAGAGGATATCAGATAAATGGCCGATAAAAACCCTTACAAAAGCGAACGCCAGAATTCAAGTAGCGTTTATATTTTGAAGTTATAAATCTCAACTAGGTTATTATTTAGCAACAGAAGCAGATGCTACGGGAGTACACAGCAGCTAACACACGAGAGTGACAGCTTGAATAAGAAAAAGAAAAGCTACTAGAACCCACCCTTCAAGAAAATCGCTGTCCTTTGTCTCCCCCCTACCCCCGCCATCTCTTGAGGATGCTTCAGGCAAACTAGCTTAGGCGCCTCACAGATGAGACTAGCAATGCCATTCTTTTGATTTCAACAAATGACTGTCAGCATGGTTCCTGTAATATCTACGATGCACTGGTCTCATAAGTTAGGAGAAAGGGTTAATGAATACATTTTGAATTTTATATTGTATCATTTGCAAGCTACGAATAAAATTAAATTTTGTTGTTTTCTTTTCACTGGCTAAATCTGTTATATTTTGAAAATATTCAAGTCTTAAAAAAATATATTTATTATACACTAAATATCCGGATTTGCTTGCTCTTTTTTTATCACCGATAGATGGCGACAGCTACGAGACTTCGTTTGCTAAATTGATATAGAAATCGCTGCTATGGATTAATATTAGGAATGGTAAAAGATTGTGTTATCCCTATAGAAAACACTTGCCTTGAAGTAACCCATTCTGTTTTTATTTTTAGCGCTGAAATATGCATATTATTTCTTTTATTACACTTTTTTAAAGCCTCGAAGGAAATTCTTTTATGAATTCTCGCCAAAAAGAGTTTCATTTTGAACACTTTGTTTAACATTAGTTGGAGGTTGACGACCCATTGTCTATGCCTACTGAAGTTTTTTGTGTGGTTCAGCTCAAATGACCTTAGCAGGAAATGGGCACAGGAAAACGAATTTTCAATGACAAACAAATGGAGATAATTAACTGAGCGTGAACTACAAGTCTAATCACTGGTTTCGTATTTCTTATAATTGCAGGTAATGGTGAGAAACACGACCTAACCCAGAATGGTCGCCTTGCTTTAGTGCAGGTTTGTAATAGAAGAGGTCGTAAAAACAGGAAAAGATAAAATTAAGAAAAGTGCCAAAGGGCACCGAGACCTAATTAGGGAATGAAAATAAGTAGCGATTTCAGGTGGATGGTTTGGTTTTTCAACCTATTCTTATAATTTCCGGCGTGTCATTGTTTCTTCACTTTCCTAAGAGACAAATAGCTACGTGAAGACATTCCAAAAATCCTGAGGACGAGTTGAAGGTGCGTGAGATCGTACAAAGTTTTAACAGTTTCTTTTGTTAAGCTATTAAGAACACGTTCTATTTGCTTGTTGTTAAAAATACAACAATAATTTATAATACTATATACGTATATAATATACTAAGATTAACAATACTATACTAAACTAGACCTTCCGCCTATTTATCATCCGAAACGTAAAACGTCTATTGCATTAAATTTCATTACGTTTTATTTATAAAAATAAAAGGTGTTTTTGCAAATTCTAATTTTTACTATAAAATTTTAAAAATATTTAATTTTATTAAGATATTTTAAATAAAAATATAACTTTCCTTAAAATAAATTTAGTAATAAAAGAAAAATTAATTATAAAATTTGTTGTTTACTTTCTTTCGCTAATTGTATTAGTAAAAGATAATTAATATTTCAAAAAGTCAATTTATAGAACACGTATTATTACATTTAAATGCTTCACGCGTCATTTATAGTTATCGTTGTAATGGTAGAGAGTATTTAGAATACTATCATTATAAGAAATCGCTTTTAATCTAATTATCTTTCTTCGTATCAGTCTTTAGCATACACATTTAATATACGCGTCGTTACTTAGAACAACATGATTAAGAAGCACGGTATAGGTGGCGCTGCAAGATTGTTAGTATATACAGTATCGCTTTTCATTGTAGAAAAACGAATTTGAAATATCGTATTTTTGTCTCTAATTTATGTGAATATATTCACATAAATTCAATATTATAATAATGGCTGCTTCATGTAATTATTTTCAAACAAAGTTAAATAGAAAAAAAAAAAACGTACGGGCCTTTTTCTGATTGAAGAATTGAGTTGTTTTATACATAAAAAAATAATAAAAGGGACTATACAAGAATGATAACTATAAATATATTTATATAGAGATAGCGTGCTACCATATCATTGAACTCAGCATTTAGTGCTTTGTTATTGTATCTTCATCCTATTAAGTGCTTATGACGAAACCTGTAATCATGTATCATTAAATGAAGTCATAGAATTATTAATTGAAGTCTTCCTTTCGCTGACTTTTGTACAAACGGTGGACGCATATAGCATATTAACTATTCACGATACCATTCACAACAGAGTTCATTTGCATGGAGAGGTTTAAAAAGTGTTTGTGAAATTCTCTGCGTGTAGCATGGTGCTTTGTATTCATTATTAGTAGAATACAGCAGAAGTAAATATCAATCAATTCATCGCACGTTGAATATAGCTTACAATTAAACATTTATGTACATGGATTTTATATGAAAGCAGTTATTTTTCATCGTGTTCATTCTTTATTGCATCATTCGACTCCAGATCTTTTTTAAAGTTGGAAGGAACTGATTTAGTCAAAGATACTAAGCTAGAAACGTACACGTTTTATAAGCGAACATAAATTTTGTTTTGTTTTACAAAATTGAAATTCACAACCATTTATAACTCCCTTCCTACCATGTTTATAAAGTGATGTTCAAATGTATAAACGTTTCTTGACAAGTCTTGTTAGAAAACATAGACCACGTCCCAGCTAAAGTTTAAAAGTTATGTAATTTCTCCAGAGAGGGCAGCACATATCATTAAGTGAAAGACGTATTAACATGATTTGAGTGAAATCAAGAAGCGAATTCTATACAGGAGTGCGTATATTCACTGAGCATAAAGGAAATAACGTAATTAAGATACATAATACTAACAAAAATGTATTGATAAGAAATCAAATAGATATGGTAATGACAGTTCTGTTTGTTTGGCATCGTCGTTATCTACCTGGAAGATCGATTCTTGTTTGAAAAAAATCTTTATTAGGACATTTCAACTTTCAACTTAAGGTGTTAGTGATGTGGTCTCATACAGATATGATAGAGTTTTAATCCTGGAAGACCAGACAAACCGGCCGGAGAATGTATGCAACTGATAAGCATAACAAACTATGCAAGAGAGGCTAATGGTCCTATCGTAGCGTATGTGAAGCCGAATACTTGGCAATAGCAAACAAACGTTTCCAAAGTTGTTCAGTAACTGTTGGAAAAAATGTATATAACACTAAGCGACTGATAAAAAATATAATATATATATATATATATATATATATATATATATATATATATATATATATATATATATATATATATATATTAAAGAAGCAATAATAAAGGTATCAAAAATAGAAAATCAAACGGATTAGATGGCATGAATACAGAAGTTTAGAAATATGGCGGAGAATATTCGCAACACAGAAAACTTTAATAATGATTATCCATAAAGATAATCCATAAAACAGCCTCTGAAGTACTTGGAAAGAAACATAAAATATTAAAAAGAAAAACATTCACATTTTGGAACACAGATATAGAAAATGCGATAAAAGAAAACCGAATGGCATAAAAATCACTCTTTTAAAAAATATACAAAGGAAGCAGAAGAAATATACTAAAACAAAAGAAATATGGTTAAAACCATAGTACAGAAAGCTCACCAAGATTCTTGGGACAGATTTATTAATAAAATAGAAGAAGAAGAAGAAGAATACATACATGGAAGACAGGACACTCAACAAAATATTAAGGAAATTAAACAACGAAGAAAGAGATACAGCACAAATCAACGCAATACAAGAGAAACAATGGTTAGAACATTATTAGAATTTATGTTATGACCCAACTTTAATACAGAAAATAATAATGAAGAAATCAGCACTCATATAGAAACAATAAAATTAGAAGAACTAAAAAATAAGCAATAAACGTATCCAAAAATAACAAATCAACCGGATTAGATGGCATAAATACAGAGCTTTGGAAATATAGCGGAGAATATTTACATCACAAATTCTTAAAATTAATAAATAACGGTTGAAAGAAAAGAAATGTGAGGTTCCATCGGATTGGTTAAAAGCTAAGGTTATATCTATATTTAAGAAATGAAATAGAGATGAGTGTGGAAATTACCGAGGAATAAGTTTATTAACACAGATTACAAAATTTACAACAAAATCCTGAATAAAAGACTTGGAAATATTGTAAACGATCTACTCTCTCAAGAACAAAATGGTTTCAGATATGGAAGATCATGTATAGACAATATTTATGTGTTAAAACAGATTATTGAGAAAAGACGAGAATTTAATTTAGAGATTCATGTGGCCTTCATAGATTACGAGAATGTTTTTGATAAAATACACAGAGGAAACCATGCAATATACTGAAAAAACAAGGATACCCATTCCATTTCGTACAAGCTCTATAAAGTCTCTATAAAGATACAAAAATACATTTAGGTAATAAATTAACAGAAGAGATTTAAATAAATCAGGATATCAGACTGGAATGTCGCTTATCTCCAACTGTATTCAATATATTCTGTATATATATTGATCAGAATATTAAAACAATAAAACAAGGTATCCCTTTAACCAAAAGAACTGTTATCAATACAATGCTGTATGCAGATGATCAGATGACATTACAATGAAGATAACCTTCAAAAATCAGTTTACGAATTAAATAAAATAAGCCAACAATGCAATTTAAAAATTTCACAAAAGAAAACAAAAGTCATGGCATTTCAAGGTCAAGATCATGCTAGATCAAAAATAGTTATAGAAAATAAAACAATGGAACAGATGTCACAGTTTGATTATTTAGGCTGCAATAACATATTTATCTTTTAGATATGTTATTCTGCAGCCGTTTGTTTGTATAGATGAAAAAAATAAAATAAAAAATCAGGCATATGCCTAATCCTTGAAGAAGAAGAAGATATATGCCAAACACTATAAAAATAAGTGATGTCCTTTTTTTATAAATAATTTGCAAAGATCAGTCAGATTTTTATTAGATGTAATTCTTCTTCGGACTTAGTTTTTCTTTTTGATTTCATTCACAAAAGTCTTGAGTAAGAACATTTAATTCTTATAAGGTGCAGGATAAATAAGATTTGTTTCTATTGATTATTTTGGCAGTGAATGCGCATTAGTCAGAAATTTCGATTGTTCCATATTATAGAATACGGAACAATACCTTCCATTTCATGTCAATCAGGAGCTAAGTATTTGGGAATATTTCAATTCCCAGCACACGCCAACTCTCTCCGCTACTCAAGACAACTACTTCTTAGTGTATACAATTCATCAGCTTGAGATCACATGATGAGCTTCAACATGAAAAGAACTCCAGACCAATCAAAACAAATGTCTAAGCGCGATATTTGGTGCTACATCATTCGCAAAGAACGCACAATTTGCTACGAATGCAAGATTCCAGATGTCGACGGATTTCTACATTTAAACATCTGGCGAGTGTTTTGAAAAGAGTGGCCAATCACCTAGTCCGTCAAACAATGAAATACAGCTGATGGATGGAAGTTTGAACACACGTGGAAGTGTTCATCAGTGGGTCAGTTGAACAATATAGTCAGCACTCAATTGGTAGACTCTCAAAGGTGCAAAGAGAATGCTCAATGGATTCAAATGTCGCATCTCTCGATGTCCCAGAGCTGCTCTATGGGACTCAAATCTGGCACAATTAGCGACATGATTGCACCATAACCATTGTCGAGATACTAGCAATATGACACGCACATTATTCGGATGGAATGAACCTTGTGCTATCAGGAAAGACGGTTAACTTGGAGGAGTGTATCTGACGGATCAACCAAAGTGGATGGATACTTCGTAATATTAATGGTACAGTGTCCGAGTGTCAGGGCTCCAAGACATTCCCAAGAAAACAATCGCTATACATACCCGTAACGTGGACACCTCCTGTCCGTTACTGATGGACCGTAATACCAGGATGATTCTTCATCCTAGATTTTCCTATCCAACCCTCCACCTACATCTGCATAGCGATGTCTTCAATGCTCCAGTGA
This sequence comes from Typopeltis vanoorti, assembly GCF_054136105.1. Classification (NCBI taxonomy): domain Eukaryota; kingdom Metazoa; phylum Arthropoda; class Arachnida; order Uropygi; family Thelyphonidae; genus Typopeltis; species Typopeltis vanoorti. Next base: position 64,525,557 of record NC_143556.1, read on the forward strand.
CGTCTCTTGGATGCAAACTATTGTCGACAATTAGGCGTGTTTTCTTCTCCTGGTTAAATCATTGGTCAGGAGTGCAACAGAAAATTTTCGCATATGAGCTTGCCCGAAGCGAATGCGGGATACACTGTATTACTGAGAGCGTCAATGAGACGTGAGTGCTGGCCATTGTCCAAGCAGCTGCTTTTCCTCCTAGCATTCTTCCACTCGTAGACTACTTGGAACTACAGCGCTCTCTGCAAGAGTCTTACAATATTGGCAGTTTCCAGGATACTTCCACTCTTTAGCCGGTACCTTACAATTATGACACGAGCCACACCTGGGAGGGAGGATAATGGCCGATTGTGACTTCACTGGGGCAGTTATAATATTTTGATTATATGCATATATTCGTATCCTTTCGTTTCTGAAAGTAGAGACAAAGGCATTTATTTATCAAATTGTATCGTGTTGTTTCAAAAGCAGATACTGCAACATTTTGTATTAAGGGGTTAACTGAAAAATAGCAGATTAAATCAACAATAACGTGTGTTAGTAAACCAATTGCGTTAACTCAATTCATGGAAGAAAAAAAAAGCGAAATTTTGTAGATTACTGAAGGAATAGACTATAAATCTTAATAACATTTTCATAACATTAAGAAAAATCCATTTTTTTTTACAAAATTATATAGATAAAATTTTTATTTTGAAATAAACATATTCACACCACTTTTTTAAATGAATACAATTCAATTATTAACTCTTTAAAGAAATTTGTTCTATAGCATCTCATAAATGCGTCAGATTTTCAAGAAATGTTTTTTTTTTTTGTGAAATCATAAAATAATCTATTTTCATAACCAACATTTACAGGAGTAATAAAGTAGATTTATTTATTATTTACAGGAGTAATAAAGTAGATTTATTTATTATTTTTTTTTAAAATAATGACAATTAGAGGACCTCACTGGATGCAAATATGCAAATCGTGTTGCCTATAAAGGATACCGATGATTCTACGTGAAATCTTTTTTGGTCTTGCATGTCGAACTGTGAACAGTTAACAGAATTTGTGTGTGTGTGTGTGGAGGGGGGGGAGGATGCTAGTAGGACGTCAATGGTGAGAAATATATGCATGTACTTTTGAGCAGCAATTGAACGTCACTAAGTTCAGATGGCAGAGTGTGCCGAAGTAATGGAAGAGTACGGGAACAAATGGCTTCCCAAGAGTCAAAAATACGCTGGAAGAAGCTAACAGTCCTTGACGACGCTGCTAACCTCATGTCGGCATCACAGAATCTGTCTTTGCAGATGCGAGCAGTCACGTCAGGGGATGTTAGCTACGGTCCAAAAGACTTTATTAATATCAAATACACACCATCGATTGGCATGGGCCAAGGCAGAAGAGAACTCGGACGTTAAAACAATAGATTTCCGTCCTGTGAAGTGAGGCGTCCCACTACACATCTTTTCAATGAGATGAACGTCTTTGGATATGCAAGATGACTGAAGAGCCCTTTTCACCAGGTCATACATGTATGTTGTGGGATTCACGACAACTGAGTGACAGTCAACTAAGCAACAGGACATTTCGGCGACAGACAGCTACGGGTATCCCTTCCAATACATCTATCTCATCCGCTGCCCTTCTTTTAAGGCTTGACGACCAACAGATTGCTACACTACATGCTAATTATCAGTGGCCTACACAAGAAGACTGTAGCAAGAAATGAACGAATAAAGTTGTTGAACGTTATTAAGAATTTCAAAGACAATGGTCTGATTCTACTCTGTTCAAAGAGTTTGGAGTACAATTTTATTCCATTTACATAACAAGTTTATTTCATTTTATGTGTTATCGGTACTTTTTTAAACTTGGACCCAACCTGGGAATTTTATAATTATTTTACCAGAAGAATTTTATTTTTTTTGTATAATAGTCTTTTGAAAGGTGGGCCTTACATGGACAGTTTATAATTATTTTAATCTTTTTTTTTTATAATATTTTATTTTATATGCAATAAAAAGTTTTCGAAACTTTGTTCTATCTCCCATTTGACACCAAACCATGTTCTAAACAATTTAACGTGTCTTTCATCGTTAGTTTGATGGTCTCTAATAGCTTGTACAACGCAATAAGGCTTCATATCGTAAAAGAATGACTGTAAATATGCGATTTAAAGAGAACCACGTGAAGTTGTGGAAACATGTGGGGAAAGAAGTATAGTATAGAATCTGGGCACTTCGAAGTCAGCCTTCGTCATTAGTAAAAGTTAGTAATGAAACTAACTTTTACTAAAGAAGGCGTGAAATACATCATCAACTATCAGAAATCGCCAACATAGAAAGTCTCCTAACATTCATTGAAGCAGTGATTATAACCAAATGCGGGATAAAATGTGATTCATTTTTGTAAATAAGGACAGCTTTTACTTATATCTGCGTGTTTAGTGAATTTTTGTAGCATAATTTGCGTTGTATTTGTTTTACTTCAAATTTTTCTAAGAAAAAGGCTTAGGATTTCTAATGTGACATCATTTCAGGTCTATCGACATTGTGAAAGAATGTCACGTGTCTTTCTCCCCGACCCAAGTCCCCACACTGGAAGTGCGATGCAGGAAGGATTGTCATATATATATATATATATATATATATATATATATATATATGTATATATATATATATATATATATATATATATATATATATATATATATATGAGCTTTAAGAACGACATCAGATAATTTTATTAAGAAATAAATCGAATCTATAAAAAGTGAATACTGCTATAGTAAGTCATTATTTCTTAGTCCTTTAAATTAATTTGGTTTTCTGAAGTAATCGGAATTTTAGAAGCTTCTTAATGAAATCTGAAGGCACATCCCCCACTCCAGTGAATGCATCTTTTCATCACAGAATTTTTAGTAAAATAAGACTGAAGAAGTATACTTCAACTTAATCAAACATAACTGTAATTGCCAGCACGACTTATAATGAAATATTGCATCATACATATGTTTCATTTCATTAGGGAATTGAGAAAACTCTTTCCTATAATTACTAGTTATTTATTTATAACCTGCTGTACTTAATGATTTTTCACACTCATAAGTTTGACTTGATATTAAGTCCATTCTCAGAGAATTACGCGAAGTACTATGCTTCCATCTGGTGACAGGATGTGGAACTATGATAATTTCTTGTCAAATACAGTACATTTTATGCACATAAAATACATGTGCATAAAAAAAAAAAAATATATATATATATATATAGTAACTAGGGTATATTATGTATTCAAGATACCAAGTAATTTTATACAAACTTGGTTTTTAATCCTATTTCCCAAGTAAGCAAAGAGATAAGTAAGTCAAGTTTGCGCCTGCACGTAGTGCAAGTCTGAGGCAACTCATAGTAGTGTCACTCTAGGCAACTCGTGGTAAAGGTGGATTAAGTTCTGATCACTTTCCTTGGGTATTTTTCCCTTGATGTAAAGGACCTCCCCTTGGGGAGATGTATGATGCTATGCATTAAAGGCAATGGTCATTACCGGCACTACCACGAGTTGCCTCTGACTTGCGCTACGTGCAGGCGCAAACTTGACTTACTTGGGAAATAGAATTAAAAACCATATATATATATATATATATATATATATGACTCGCTCAACTAAGGTCATAGGAGAATTTTCGGAGAAAAACGTTAAAAAAAATCAGGATTTTGTGGAGACGTAGATTCTTAGATTAATTATTTTGATATAGTTTTTATGGAAATATGAATTAGAACACGCAGTAAGGTACCTACTTAACCATCTTGCGATCACAAAGTAAAGACTTGTTCTTAAAAATCAAAATTTTCGGATAAGAAAAGACACACGTTTTACTGCTTTTGCTTTTTTTCTTTCCGCGGGGGGGGGGGAGAAAATAATCCACCATTCTCAATAGTCAACGTTTCTTACCTCATTCCTACATGTGTCCATAATGGCTCAAGGCAACTTGCTTTCCTTCTCTCCTTGACAGGCTGTTCAGCTTCCTTCTCTGTTTAAATCAAGGCATTCCTCAGACTACCCATACGGGTGACTCTCACTTCGTCCCAAGTAATCCATCGCTTGTACTTCTTTCTTTTCGCTGTTAGTGAGGGACCAACATCACCAGATATAGCATCTTCTTATTTTTCCTTATGACTCCATTAATGCTATTCATGGTTCCAATAGATGCTTGCGCTTGTCCATGGAAATTCAATGTCCAGTTTACACTGGCCGTTCATCATGGAACCCAGATACTTGACGTCATCGCTGATTTCATGATTCCCTCTTTAACTGAATATCTATTGCACTATTATTCCATTTATTAGATATTTCGGTTTTAAGACATTCACTTTTGGACCCAAATGTTTATATGGATCTAACAATCAATTTTCTCATTTGGTATTCGACATCTTTCTTCTCCTGTATGATGATTACCTGAGTATCAGCAAAATAAAGGGGACGTAAGATTTGTTCTCCAATCTATTGCACGTTCCAATCCTCCATGGTTGTATGTACATATATCTTAATGATTGCAACATACAGCATCCCAGCTTGGCTCCCTTTCTAGGATTAAATTCTTCTGAAATCGATCTTTATAACATTTAAATCCTTCCTGGTATATTCTCTGCACCTTCTCTACCATTCTTTGCCATGCCATATTCTCTTCCTTTTTCTATCGTCCATTTGTTCTCTTGAATGATTGCAACATTCTTTTCCTTGGGACAGCATCAAAAGTTATGTCCAGACAGACAAAAAAACAATTTTAAAATTATTAAAACTTTCCAAATGTTAATCGTGGAATGAATTCTCATTTCAGATACAAAAATAGAAATTTGTCGGAAAAATGTAAAAGCACTTCTGACGTAACATCATGGAAGGTCTTAAATATTGTGGCATATTTCTGTGTGTGTGTGTGTCTAGTTAAAAAAAAAATAAATTCTCTGATGAGAAATGGCACGCATTGTACTTATAAACAGAATATGTGTATTCATATTATTATAAAAATTTTAAAGGCAAAACTGATGTATTTACTTTTTTTAAAAAAAAATGAAAAATATTTTGACATAACATGGAGGATGGTTGTAAGTCTTATGGCTTTTTTTTTTCCTTTTGAGAGAAATGGGGTGGGGGTATGTCCTGTAAAAAAAAAAAAAAAAAAAAAAAAAAAAAAAGTCTGACATCATTTAAAAATAGCTCCTAAACAAACAGTGCAAATTACGACTACCAAACAATCATGACCTTCCTACGTGCCAGGCTTATCGGTTCATCTTCGGATGGCGTGAAGTACCTTTATCGTGTTATCTACGAAAGCTGTTGCTCACGACTTCAACGAATGGTGTTTTGTTCAAAGTGCTCGACGTCGTGCGTGCACCATTGGCATGTGATACTTGACACGGGAATGAATTCTCGCATTCCTTTTGCTGAAACAGTGGAAAGGTTTAAATAATTTTTCCTATAGATGGCAGCACCACCTTCGATAAACATGAGATCAGGTTAATAATTGATAAAGGATGCTGTATTTTCCGGAAACGAAACATTCCTAATTTTTAGCACTCCTGCAAACAGCATCGTATAGGTAAAGACATGAGGAGCTTAAAACAGCTGTTTCAGTTTGTCCGACCTTTCAGTCCTGGTAGGTTCGCAATGACCACCGGACTTCTGAAATCAATTCGACTAAAAGAAAATCATTTATCTCCTCAGGAAAGTAATCACCTTCTTCGCATGCAGCTTACCGTGGATTAGATCAGTATGGACACAATGAAGGAAGGTATTGCTAATCATCTTTCAGCTCTGGCTTCTGCTGCTGACAGCCGTGGACAAGTAATGCTTATTATACTTTCTGACCTTCGTTGGAGCGAGGTGAGTAACGGAAATATAAAAAAATAAATAAATAAAAAATAAAACATTCATTCAAAAATGATGTAATCCAAACAATCTTTTCTAATCATTTATTTAACTACTTTCACTATGTAAAAAAAAAATTACCGTACTTAACTATTTCTTTTTTTATTTGGAAATTTTTAAAATTCACTGAAAATTTTTAAGCTATCATCTTTATATTTATTATTACAAAAGAAATACATACGTTATTTTTAAATATTTGAGAAAATAAAACATAAAAATATTATTGACTGTGCAGCATCATAATGACCTAGAGAATTTAACATGCTCACATAAGAAAAGCAATAGACGATGAGATGTATGAAATGTTGTTTCATGTAGTGCTCGCAAGATGGCAGCACTTGCTTATTCCTTGAAACATCAGCTGTTTGCCATTTACTAAGTAGTTTTGCTAACTTTAGACTAGATGTGTTGATGCTACAATTATCGTAAATATATTGCGGTTTTAGATTATGTCAACATGAAAGGAATACGAGAGCTAGCTCGCCACTTGAACAGTCGTCGTCTTTCGGGTGGATCTAACCTTAAATCGTCTCGACTGACTGAGAAAGCAGATTTATCTCCACGTGAAACTAATCGTCTGTCCCGCATACAGTTAGCAGCTGCTTATCGAGGGCTAGATGAATATGGATTGAACGAGGGTATCTGCAATCATCTTTCAACTTTGGCTCCAAGTGTTGACGGCAATGGACAGGTGATGCTTATCATACCCTATGGCCTTCAGTGGAATGAGGTAAGAATTTTTTTTAAAAAAAAAGAAAGAAAGAAAATAGTGTTCCAGTTGCATGTCGGCTATATTTAGATCTTGGCAGATAAAAGAAATTATTTTGACTGGAGTCAATACATTGAAAGCCATAAAGAAACTTTTTTCAATATCTAAAATTTCTACTTCAAATTAAAAAAATAAGAATTAATAACAAAAATTAGAATCGACTCTGAAATATTTTTATTCATATTTTAAAATAAAATATTTAATTTTTTATATTTACTAATATTTAATTTAAATAAAATATTTAATTTTTTATTTTATATTTAGTAATATTTAATTTATATTTTTATTAAAAATTATTTCTTAAATGAAAACACAGATTAACAAAAAAAATGTGCCTTTATTTCAATTCCACTTATAAAATATATATTAAGGTGTATTACTTTAATCTTTATTATTATATTAATACTTCAGTAAATAGTTTAAAATAAATATTTTTAATAGTAACTTAAATTTTATATATTTATATATATATATATATATATATATATATATATATTTTAAATGTCTCTCAAAAATATTTTCTGGATTATTTTATTTTATTGTAATTCTAAGCCAATGAAATACAGATTGTAGTAACCAACTAGAAGTATTCATAATCAATCTTCTGGTTTTTATTTCATTCTGCCAGGTCACTCCTTCTAATTTGTTAGGAGTGGATGATAACTTGGAGGTTGTCGAAGGAGAAGGTGGTGCCGAAACTACAGGTTCCTGTCTTCATAGGGGAATTTATATGACTAGACCTGACGTTCGTGTAGTAATGCATACGCATATGCCTTTCACTACAGTGCTGAGTAAGATTTCAAATAGGAATAGGAGTTTTTTTTTTCTTTTCATAAATTCAGTTTTAATCTCCATTTTTTGTTATATAAATTACAACTGTGTTTAGTACGGTTTCTATAACATGGTTTGAATTATTATTATTTAGATGAAAATTGAAAATATATCAGAAACATTGTGTTTTTGGCATACTTTTTTTTGCTATATTTCGATATATTTATGTTTTTTTGCAACAGATAGATTATTTCAAAGTATTTGCAAGATCCTACTCAGTTTTATCGTATTATTGGGACTTACTAAAGAAGTGTTTCCCAACAACAGAGTAGGATGATAATGCTTATTTGGATTAAATCTGTTTTAAGATTCGATGACCTTTTGTTTTTCGTCTGACAATGAGGTAGCAGATCTCATACGAAGATTTCAAGAAAACAAAGTAGTCGGAGAACACCCACACACACAATTAACAGAACACTGGCCTCATAGGGTTAATTGTTTTTATATATTCCTGAAAATGTTAAAGTTATCAGAGAAACCAAGAAATGGTGAATGTTTAGCATCAGTAAAAAGCGTAGTCACTTTTTTTTTCGAAGTTTGAAATATACATCAATTCTGAAGAAAGCAAATATTAATATCAGGGAAATATCTTCTCTTACATCCAGACAGACTTAGTAGAGGTAATTTATTTCGTTATTATTCTTTATTATGAGGATGAGGCAATGGAATGACAACGCAGATTGTTGTGGTACGTAAAAGAATTAAAATATAATGACAAGGTGGGGTACTTGTAATAATGACCTCTAATGCAATAAAGACAGTTGCTTAGAAAAATGCTTCGTGTAAGAGAACAGGATGTGTTTATACAAGAAATGAAATCTCCCAGGAATAACACATATTTTGCAGCAAATGCTAATTTATCAAACATATAAATGCACGTTCGTTTATTTATATTTATATTTATATAAAAAATTAAACTATAGAAAATTCAACTAATTTCAGTTTTCTTAAATTTAAATTATTATTAAATTAAAGCGATGATCATGGCAGTTTTCTTCCTTATAGTCCTTATAAGGACTGGCTTAAAGGGGCGAAGCAAGAATGCTTTTCATCTTCCCCGTTATCTGTAGAGGACAGTGTAGGGACAAGGTGTTATTGAGCTATTAAAGCTCTGATCATGGCAGAAGGGTAACAGCAATAGCCGAGCCTCAGTTAGAACTTCATTGGCTACAGCATTGCCATCCATTACCCTCCCAGATCAGTAAATATGGTAAACATTTATAGGTGTACAAGAAATTTTGTAATTTTTTTTTTTTGTAGAAACGAAAACATTTGTAATTATTAGTTTATTAAATTATATATCAAATTATAAACTTTTGAATAGAATTTATTATTTAAAAATCAATTTTACTTAAGCACGTCAGATTACAAGAAAATCGAAATACTAAAGGATCGATAATTGTTCCCACAAGTTAATTGGCAAAATAACGGTAGTTTAATTTCATGAATTGGTAATCGCCGGCGATATAAATATTTAAACATTATTTAAATTTAGGGGATATTAAATCCCACGTTGTTTTAAAACCGAATAAGAAACTCAAAGATTGGAATCAGAGAGTTTCATGCCGAATATAGCAACTATAAAAGTATCGGCGACTTCTAGCGTGAGCTAATGCACGTAGTCCAAGTACGTAATACAAACTCGGGCAACTCGTAGCAAAGGTGGTAAAGTTCTGATCGCTATTCTTGGTATTTTCCATAATGTAAAAACACATTTCCTAGGAAATGTATGCTGTTATTACATTATCGTGGAAGGTCACTACCCAGACCGGTTTCAGCCTTATGTATAGGTGAAGCGGGCTCTAAAAATAAGACGATCCCGAAAGATCGCCCAACTCAACGTTGTTCCACTCGATGACAGGCTCACCCCGTCACCGAGAAGAACTTTTCAGCATTAGCTTTACCCAGTGGCAGGCTCACCCCCACCACCAAGCAGAGCCATAATCTCAGCGGTGGCCCCCACTCAGAGACAGGCAAAAACCTACCTCCAAGTGGAGCCTTTCAAAGCCAAATCCTCCCCGCACCGGTTTTCACCTTCATTGGGGTCTCATCAGTAAGTAGCTAGACCAAATTAATACCAAAGGGTATAGCGAAAAGAACGTACATACTCTGCTATACGAGTTGTCAAAAAGGTGCATCCATTAAGTTACTTAAATATAAAGAGCCAATAGGCTTTATTTCGGCGATATAAACATTTAAACATTATTTAAATTAAGGGGATATTAAATCCCACATTGTTTTAAAACCGAATAAGAAATTCAAAGATTGGAATCAGAGAGTTTCATGCCGAATATAGTATAGTAAACTATAAAAGTATCGGCGACTACCTTTTTGACAACTCGTATAGCAGAGTACATAAGTTCTTTTCGCTATACCCTTTGATATTGATTTGGTCTAGCCTACTCACTGATGAAGCCTCAATAACGGCTGAAACCGGTCTGGGTAGAAACCTCCCTACCATAATGTAATAACAGCATACATTTCCTAGGAAATGTATGCTGTCATTACATTATGTATTACATTATATATATATATATATATATATGGGGAGGGGAGGGGAGGGATCAAGTAAGGATATATCTGAAAAAAACATACACCATATTGAAATAAATACTGGGACAGTACTGCATTTCAAAGAAACCTAATTCGCCCGACTGAGGATCTCCATTGGTTCTGATCATACTCTTTCACCAGCTTGTAATATTTTGGATTCTTACTTCAACCTGAAGCTTTTTTTTTACATCATCCCCTAACTCTGTCGCAGTTCATTCTAAAGTATGACGTGGCATTCATCATTCCAGGCAATATGGCAAGGGCTCCGAGTCCCTAGCAGATGTCACTTCAGAAACATTCTACCATTGCACATCTTTTTGGTTCCATGATAGTTTCCCGAGTCTTCAATGTCACCTTGAAATTTCCATCTACAGGAAAGTGTTGCTTATAGTTGATTGTTGTGACATAGTCTTTTATCAGTTTGACAAAGTAATAAGGTCCCTTTAGAAGGTCTGCAGTTTTTCCTTCAGCCAGGCTACAATTTGATGTTGCAGGGATTTCTGAACAGACTGGAATGACTCTTTACAAATGCGATCTGTACACCACTTTCAAACTAGCATGAAAGTTATGATCTTTCTTACTTCCATCTACTAAAGATAAATTGCTGGGCCGTGTCCATCAAATACCCGGCTCATGTCGATTTTGCAATTCTGGGCAGACTGGCAGTTCTGAACAGGCTTACATAAGATTTCTAGAATAAGATGGGGTTCACATGCCATAGAAATTAGACGCAAAGTTCATTGAGATCAAACAAAGATTTAAACCAAATAATCGCCCTAATCCGAATCGAACAGACCGTATGCCTATCTCAAAGTTTTGGGTCACGGTTCATCATTTATTTTTGTTTTATTTATTTATTTTTAAATTACACAACTATACCGGGTTCCCCGGAACTTTAATAGTGTTTTCTTATGTTCACTCAGATGCGACAACACGTGAAAATATCACCGATGCTATTTAACTGATTCTTGTGTTTCGTAATTTGAATGTTGTAACCAATTCTTTTGCTCTCTCTCCCTGATGATGCTCATATTACAATGAAACGAAATATACAGAATTTTTGCTAATAAATTCTAATTTCTCTTAAATCGTTATTTCAAAGTATTATTACTTTGAAATAACGATTTTTTTCTAGAATATTTTGTTATCTTGTGTTTAATTGATCCTTTGTTGCCTTTTTACAACAACAATCTAATATCATGCCGACGTTTAGGCTGTATGTGCAATCACAGGCTGTATGGACAATTCTTCGGTCGATCTAAAGCTCTCATGAGATCATTTAATACGCTTTATGTAAAAATAAAAACATAAAAAAAAGGGAAGACTTCTTGATAATTCATTCCCTCAAATTGTCCATCGCATCTATGACAATTCTTATCCGTAAGTTTTATCACAATGTTTATAACACACATAATTGGATTGTTTCTCATGTGTTCCGGTTGATGAAAATTCACAGCACAAAATCAAATAAACATCAACAGAAAATGGTGCCACCAACAGTGATGTTTCACTACGTTTATACGCTGGCGCCCCATATTGTTTCTACTTGTTAAATCTAGAATGCTTTATCGCGAACATGCCCGTTACTTTCAGTTCGCCCCTACAACAAACTTTTATTATAGCAGTGGTATTCGAATACAATAAAATATTCTGCGATAGATATTTGGTTATTTTTAAACTATATAAATTGTGTAGACTTTTCTTGTTAGAAAATTTCGAAACTGGGTTGCAAAAATATCATGTTTTTTTTTTGGTTTCTATAGCGAGGAGTTGCCGTGTTTTCCAAGCCTTCATCTACTTAAAGTACCATCAGTTTTCCACAGCTCGTGTGTGAAAATTTTTATAGAAAAAAAAAATCTAAAATCCAAATGTACACAAACATAGGCAGTGTCGTAACTAACAGCGTTTACAAGTATTCATTGGTCCACGTGGATATTTGGCCGCCTCTACTGTATTGTTCCAAACAAAAGGAGTTTGTGGTAGTAGTTATCAAGTTGCTCCCACTCAAAAAGAATTTTAAAAAAAAATCGTTTATAAGCACTATACTTGAAAACATGAAAAATAAAACATTTCTTTAGTATGTACGAGTTTGTATTCGAATCTCAAAAAAAAAAAAAAAAAAAATTAATCACCGTTAACAGACGCAGATTTGAAAGTTCAAAATCAAAATTAGTGCAAGAGTTGTAGATCTATCTAAGACAACAAAATGTTTTTATTCAATATAATAAAGCTGTTATAAACAGTATTGCATTATTAGAAAAAGAAGGGTGAGAAAACTGGACAGGGAAAAGAAGCAATCCCCATAAATAAATAAAAATGTGAATTTGGTGCTAAATCTGTATAATTATAAGGAAGTAAATTCTGAAATGCATATTATTGTTTCGGTTTTACTGAAACGATGCTGTTGTAATTATATTAACAAAACAAAGATTAAAAAAAATATATATATATAATACGCACTTTTCCTTGTCTAATAGAAAAATTTGGATCCTACACTAGAACACACGTAGAGACACGGTTAACATCATACAAGCAAATTCAGGTTGAAAATACACTTATTTTTCTTCTTCTCCCTTCTACGCATTAGGCTTACTGATCTGTTACAGAGCTAACTTAAGCCCTTCTAAGTCATACCCATGCTAGTCACCTTATCCGTCCCGAGGATAAGGTGACTAGCCCTATGCCTTCCGGTATATTCTATGGCTGTAGTGTGTGTATTCGCGACTGTGTTCTGACTGTCTGTTGAGGAATATTCTGTTGTATTACTGTGAGCAATATCAGCAAGAAGGATTTTTTTTTTTTTTTTTTGAGAAAACAGGAGTAACCTTCGGGAAAAAAAAAACAGGCGAGTACATTACAACCCTTTTTTTTTCATCCGATGCTTTGTTCCCATACAGGAATGGAACGTAAATCTTGACATACCATGCATAACAATTGGAGTCAAATTTAAAAACGAAGAGGAAGAAGAAGAAGAAGAAGAAACGCTATATGGGGCAGGAATAAAAAAATAAATAATTTACTAAGTAAATTAAATATTTAGATGCCGACATTTTGATAAATAAACATTAGCATTATCAAGATATTTTAAGATACACATTCGGAGAAGACTGAGAACGAAATGATCTCGAGGACGACTGACGTGTGCATGGAGGTGACAATGTCACTCTTCGTGGTGATCTTTCTGTAATTATTGCTGATGGAAGATAAAGCGGAGGGCCAAAATTTCTGTAAGATTGGATTATACATCAGGATTATAGCCACTTCGAAGAACAGTCTGAGATTTGAAACGAGATCTGTGTAGCAACTCGGCTTTTTCCCCCATCATCATTAGTAGCTCTAACAGGCGCTTAAGCGTCCACGACCTTCCAAGTATCCTTGGATTTCGTAACATAATTCGAAGGTTTTTTTTTTTTGTCTGTAATTTACATGTGTTGTACTAGCCGAGGATAAAACCGAGTTTACGGGAGAAAACCTTTAACACCTCTGTATGAGACCAGCGAACGCACTTCCAGTTGAAATATCCTGATCAAGGTTCCTCGCGTCCTAGACAAGATTCGAATCTGAGTTTTTTCAACTTAAGGGATTCGTCTGTACCGACTGACATACGAAGATTCTCTGTTGACTTTCTTCCACCTGAAGAAAGTGTGCTTTTTTACAATGCATATTGTGCTAGTCCTCATTTAGGTTACCCGCACCGAATAGACTTTTCATGTTCTTTTCTTCTTACCAAGGTAGTCCGTCCTGTCGGTTGAAAATATTGGATCTCGCATCGATGGGGATACTCTTGGGAAGGAGAGAGGATCTTCTCATTTGTCTCAGGAAAGAGGAGATAAGAGGTAATGCATAACCTCGATGGGGGGGGGGTGTTCGATTTTCCTTTTTTGAGAAGTTTAGCGGGGCGTTTTTGATTGTATTCGTTTTGCTGAAATGATGTTACCAGAGAATGCAATGCTGTTCTTGAGGGCAAAATTCACTCTGCTCTTGAGGTTTCTTGGAAGTTTGGTGATGCGGAGTGACACGTGAGTATGTGCCGAATGCGTGAACTTTATAGAACGCATGAGCTAATCATATGATTGACTTTAGACGTAACTACCAAGAAAGCTAGAGCCCCTCTTTTTCCTTCTTAAGTGGTAAAACTAATTCAAAAGTCGGAAACTGCACAAAGTTTGAAAGATTGCGGCCGAGTGGTAAAGACATCATCTTGTACTTTGGGCTTGTGGGGAGTCCCTTGCTAAGCTTTCAGTTGATTTAAAGAGATGATTATTGCAGTTAAAATATTGCGATTTAAGATACTTAAAGACATCACAGATGTTGGCGGAGAGAGATATTTTGGAAAGAAGTTCTAATGTCTCATTCACTAAAACATTTGTAAACAGCAACGAACATGGAAGCTTACCAAGTTCGTCAATAATTCAAGGATGTGTATTGTAGCTGTAAAGAGATTTTGTTTTTATGCAAGTCGGTCTTGTCGATTGTTGCCTGTGCGATGTATGCTTGTTGAGTTTCGGTACCAAGTTCGTAGTTAGGATAATTCATTTATTAGTAAATTATTTATTTTCATTCCAGCCCCATGCAGTTATCCTCTCTTCCAGAAAAACCTTGGCACGAGTGAATTTAATAGCTACGGAAATGTGAATGTGGGCATGCACAACAACTCTATATCATGGCATATATCTCCAATTTTTAATCCGTAGATTCCAAACGAATATAAAACATATTTGAATGTACTACACATTAAATATAACGTCGACTTTACAAGCAGATTCCCGAGTCCATTTGCAAAATATAGAGATCACCTGTTTTAACGATTTCCAAAAAAATTAAAAAAATAAAATAAAATAAATAAAAGGACGAAAAAGTGCCACCTGGATTCTTTTTTGGGAATTAAAAAGGCGACAAATGAGCTGTTAATTAATTTCTATTTTATTCCAATACTTTAATTTCTGATTAACTGATGCTAATTCCTTCATTCTTTCTTTTTTTCTAATTAGAATCTGTTAAACAAATCATCAACTTATTGGGAACGATGTATTTAAGGTCAAGGCGCTATACGGAGCTGCAGGTCTTTATATATCACTTGTTTTGTTTGTTAGTCGTGTGTGTGTGTAGGGGGGTTCCGCCAATTTTCCCCCATACGTCCCTTTCGGACCGGTTGAGGTTGTGCCCTCCAATGAGGGACTTCTAAGTATGTATTTTTGACTGTAGATCCATGTGTGTTTACCAGGCCGGTTTGTTCTTTTTGAGGGACATAAAAGCCCGAGTTTCAGGGAGAAAAAACCGACTAACTCACCTTTAGTCGAAAGAGACCATATAAAGGTTCCTCACATGATCGACGGGAATCGAATCCAGGTCTTTCCGACCAAAGGGCTTCGTCTATACCGACTGAGCTACGAAAGCACTTTATATATCACTTGAAGTTCCTTATAAAGAGAGTATTTTAATAACGAACGTAAAGACTTTCCGTATAAAAGAAAGTCCTTTACATTCTCTCTCTCTCTCTCTCTCTCTCTCTTGTGTCTTTGATTGCGCTACAGAAACGTTCATCTAGCCAATAATATCAACATCTTTTAAGAAATATAAACGTTTTTCGTGGATGGTTAGGAAGGTAGAGGAATAAGAGATGTCATTTCAGTTAAATGAGAATCATGGAGTAACTTCAGAAGCACAGAACGTGTCTTCAATGGAGCGTGTAGTGGAATGTGCCTTCAAACATGGATCAATACACAGTCTAATTACTCTCCATTAAACAGAAACTACAACCAACTTGAAGGAATAGTCAGCACAAGTCACCAAGTTGTAGGGATAATATTACGGGATTTCGAAATTCATTAGCATTTTCTTAAAAAAAAAAAAAACAGATAATCATTGATTTTCATTTTCTGCTATGCTATTATTTTGAAATAAAAAGAAGGGAAAATAAATTAGAAACTGAATTATAAATTTTTATTTAATACCGTGTTGGACGAATTATAGCACACATATAGCTTGGTATCGATTCCACAGGGTGCTGCACTGAATCTGCGTCCACTACATACCAGACGTTCAACAGTGTCCGTTAACCGGCTCAGATTTGAAGGAAGAGGACTTTGCTCCCGAAACAACTGTTTTTCTAACATGTCTCATAGATTCTCAATAGGATTCAGATCCGGGCTTTGTGGTGGCCAGGGAAGATGGTGGAAGTCGCCATGTTTACTGAATCATTACTGAATAATTCTTGCGCGATGGACATTAACATTGTCGTCCATGAAACAACAGTCACCTTCTGGATAAAAAGTCAATATTGCAGGATGGACTTGATCGGCAATAATGTTCAGATATTCCTTCGAGAACACCCGACATTCCAGCAATAGTTCTGTTGGTACAGAACGGGTACCCTGTTTCCTCACCACCACGCCACCTCCAGAACCTTTAGTTAGGGTTCACAAGGCAAGCTGGTTTCATTGTTTCATGGGGGGGGGGGTCCCGCCAAACTCTCTGCCTACCGTCAGTGCAGAACAGAGGTGTACCGTAACTTGTCGGACCACATGACTATTTTACAGTGTCTGGTCATGGTGTTCGTGTTCCCCTGACATCATTGGACGAAAGTTTCGGTTCTTCGCAGAAATCAGTGGTTTCCGTATAGGAATTGCCAATTCCTATCCTCTTCAATCCCCTGAGCATAGTTGGTGAGATATGGCTCGGGAACAGTCTTCATTGAATGCTTTGGTCAGATGCTGCACAAAAGCCTCCTCAGACGACGGCGACCTTGTTCTTGACAGACTGTATTAGGACCATTGTTAGGCCTCTTAGACGAGAAATTCGGGTTATTTTTCCACTGATTAAACACCTGGGATATCTCACCATTTGAGAAACAAGTCAGCTCTGCTGTTTTCAAAATTGTGGCTCCAGGGCACTCACAATTAGCCCTTTATCGAAGGGCTAATTGTGAAGCCTGAAATATTCCTTGTTTTTCCCATTGTGACCAACACTTTCATAGGTGACATTTATGTACATCTGCATAAAGGTCTCTAATTCAGTGGCTGGTATGTTATAAACCATTTCATGAAAAATATTCATTCGCAGTAATTTATGGTGAGTACCTCATATTGTACTTCACAAAACAAGTTGGAACAGCGCAATATTTTAAATATTAGATGACTTCCACTGCTTGGTGTGGGAATGGAACTCCAATTTTTTGAAAGGAAATAATAACGTATAAAGCGAACTTTAATGATTATTTTTAAGTTTATTTTTAAAGAAGATATTACAGGTCTGCGTAACTTGCGGTATTCGTTTTTTTCCTAACAAGAAGCTGAAGAAACTGTAATTAAAATATTTTATCTAAATTCTAAATAACGAATAAATTATTTATCTAAATCATTCTTTAAAATTAGCTGAACTATTTCAATTCCGTATTTTTAGTTATTAATTTCCTGAAATCTAAAGTATAAAAATTTGTTTTAAATAATATGTCGATATTGTACCAGAACTCTTTATCTTGCCAATGCCCCGCAGTATCAACACATATTGTACATGCGCCTCGAAATAAGAAAGATAAGATATCTGAAGCTCCTGTTTGGTGATGGGCTTAACAAGAAGCAGGTAGAACACGTATTTATTTATTTATTTATTTTAAATTTCAGACTTTAAGGTAAATATGTCAGTTACTACAACCATTAAGAAGTTTTTAATCATAAGTTGGAATTTTTGCCAGAAAACCAAACTCCTGCTCGATAAGTTTTGTGGTGGTTGCATTTTTGTTGAAGTCAAAGTGTGTATGTTGAATAGCATTCAAAAATTTCTCCAAACAGGCCAACTGCCACTCTACCAACTCCTAAGTGAAATATTGCTTTTTTCCCCTTCTTCTTTAATATTTTCCGATCTGTGACCTGCCAAGCATTAGTGGTTTCATGACTTTAATTTCCTTCTCGCTTCATATGAGACATGATCATTCACATTCCGTTGTAAATCACTTATAAAGTGTTCTTTGCATCCTTTACCGGATTAGAAAAAACCAGGTCTGTCCAAGTATAGGCGTCGTCATTACCGATTGAGGTTATGGAGCCTATCTGACAGCGAATTACCGACTACTGTTATTATAAGAATCATCAGAGGCCAATAATCTCATCGTTTAACTCCTGTTCTGATATTATCGGTGAATAAAAGTGTTCGATCCCTTTTAATCGACAAAATTATTTTCTTCAAATTTGGCAGAATAATACATTTCAAGAATTTTTCCAAATCTTCGTGTTTTTCTCCTCCTGTTCCTTCTCTGCAGATGCAGTTACTACAGGGCTCAGCATCCTTCAACAGATTTCGACGATATTTAGTTGTTTCGGATGTTGCTTAAGGTTTACCAGACAGTTTCGCCACAGTACGGCGAAAAAGTCACAGATAGAGATATATCATCATTCAACCGGGATTGGTCAGTTATTTACCTTTAAAAGGAAATAAAAATAAGATATCTCTTTAGATCCAGTCATATGTAGAAAGCCGAACCAAGAAAGCAATAGGCTTTATTGCCTTTTGACAATAAAGCGATAACTTGACTGACATCATTGAATTATTGACAAGCAAATTCGCTTATGAAACTGGATTTGTACTATTCAATAGCAGAACAAAGATATCTCTAATGAAATATAATTGAGTTGGTTAATCGAGTGATTAGCGTATTGGCCATTCAATCAACTACCTTCGGATTTCGAATCCCTCCGTGGGTTTGAATATTTTTGATTGTCTATAAGATGATTTTCCATTTGATTGAACAGTGAGTACGCAAGAACTATATTCATAGTTTCATGTTATTTTTCGATATGTAATAAAATGCTTTCTTTTATATATTTAAGACTGATGGGACTTTCATGTTTTACGTGACCGAAGATGTTGTACATTATTATTATGAAATTGCTGTTAAGTTATGAAAATATTGACAGTACTATGAAAATGCCAATATTTCATGATGCCATACACTGGCGCTAGAGTTTATTATTATTTTCATATATAATAATATATGAAAAACGTATGAATTAATCACAGTGTGGGCCGCGGTTAGGAATTTCCTACACTTTTTTTTTTTTCCGTAGACATTCTTCAAACTACGAAACTAGTGCTTGGAATCATCACATAGAAATAAAATGCTACTCAGTAGAGGAAACTACAAGATATAATTTATCATAAAAAGACACGATAATAGTACAGATTTGTTTTTTTCATTTGCTTTGTATTGATTTATTAAGAACTTTCTTTTTTTATTCCCATTGCGAAAACGTAAGTTACAAGAAAATTTTACTTAAGATTTTTATGGGAAAGAGCTGAAGAGGGGCCATCCTACAACAGCTCATAAAACAACTTACAGTTAGTAAAGTAGCCGCTCATTTCTTTACTAATTCGTACACAAAGCAGAATAAAGATAATTAAATAGATGGTGGGTTATGTAGAATGTAGTTTCCTTCCACGACGAGACCTTCGATTCGTTAGAAATGTCATATAAGAACAACAATAATAAATATATATCATGCAAGAATGAAAAAAAAAATGAAAGGGACATATATTTTAGTGTGACCCCCACAACGAAATGTTATAAACTTGTTGTGCATCGTTTTAAAACCGTGGGTGGGCTAGAGTTATATAATAACCACTGCTTTTAGAGACCAAAGCAGTCTCTTACAATGCGAATGTTCTATCCAATTGGCCAACTAAGTAAGCGGCTATTTGGAGTGAGTTATGAATTCCTAAAATTGCTTTAATATACTAGAGATGTAGATCCTCGAACCCTCTTAAACATCGAAATAATGGATGCCGATATAACAATCCCGAATCTAAAGATTACAATATGTCTACCTACAGCATGAGCCATCAGTATTGAATTTTTCTCCGTCTTCACCATTAAGAGGATAGAATCAAATTGGTTGGCGGGAGGTCGCTGAAGCACAATATATGAGAAAATAGATGATGCCGGTAATGTCAATGTTATACACCTACTAAAATGAAAACAGAAAAAAAAATCTACTATCCTGTTGATCTGCTTTTTTCAATGTAACTCCTACCGTTGAAAAGTTTTAAAGGTATAGCACTTTAGTACCGAGGAGATGAGTTTTCCCCCCTTTTTTTTAAATTATTTTTTACACAGTCCGAATATCCTGTTTTTAGAAAAAAATCTGTAACCTTTTTTTTCAAGGTACTTCAGTTCCAGAATAATCAGAGTTGTGGTCTCACCTTGTAGTTAAATTCAAATTCCCACCTAAAGACATTTAATAAATATCCACCAATGCTGGATTCGAACCAGCAGAGTATTCGTTAGCAATGCTATTCACGTAGAGAACCTGGACTGAAAAAAGCTCTGCAAAGTAATACAGTTTTGCAAAACTTAACGTATTGGATAACATAACTTCTTAAAATAATTTACAAAGTTATACATATTAACGCTCCCATACATTAATCGTAAAATACGAAATCAAACAGAAATCGTGCATTTTAGTCGTACAATGATTCTAAAATAAAACATCCCTCAGAAACAAACATTATATATAAAATATAAAATAAAATAAAATTTATTATTATTATTATTATTACCCAAAACCCCATGGAGTCAAAGACTCATCTAGGAGTCCTTATAAGGACTGGCTTAAAGGGGCGAAGCTAGAATGCTTTTCATTTTCCCCGTTATCTGTAGAGGACAGTGTAGGGATAAGGTGTTATTGAGCTATTAAAGCTCTGATCATGGCAGGAGGGTTACAGCAATAGCCGAGTCTCAGTGAGAAAACTTCATTGGCTACAGCATTGCCATCCATTACCCTCCAAGGGTATTAATCACCGCATCTCACGGTGGATTCTCTTCATTCCCCTTAATAATTTGTGAGTTCAACAAATCTTCATCATCGGCCTGTAGAGTAAGATAGGCTGAGAGTCAGCAGATAGTAGGAGAGGGAATAAAGATAAAGATAGAGTGCATAGTGGTAGAGTAGGTTAAAGAGGCCTCAGTTGACCTGTTTTAGCTATTCCCCCCCCCCCCCCCCGGGGCGTTTCTAAAACGGTCGTTGATTTTTCACTTTACAAAAAGGAAAAATCCTAAAAAGGAAAGTAACAAAACAAACAAAAAAAGTACAGAGAAAAGCAAAAATTGAAAGGTAAACTTAAAGGTGGAGGAAGGATCTGGCCCGAGTGATTCAGCTCACAAGGAACTGCACCGCCTCGCTGTAAGCCTTCGCCGCTCGGGTTCTCAGGTCCTCCCCCACCTGTGATAGCTGAAACCGGTGAAGCTGTGTACAGAAACCCCACAAGGTGGTTACTGTGTCTTTCTTTTGTTGTGGGCAGTTATTATTCTTTTGGCCACCTCACTTCCCTTGCCATGTCTAGTTTGCAGAGAGCTATGAAGAACGCCGAAGCTGCCTCCTCGTCTAAATCCTGAGATACCTCTACTTGCTCAGGGGTGATTTTGCTGATGTCATCAACGAAGATGTCACCCCATTTTGCGCTGACGATGTCAGATCCATGTTTCCCTGTGAGGAGGAGTTCAGGTTCTCCTATTTTTTTCATTGCTTCTTTGAATTTTTCCGCCACCCCTGGGATACCTCTAATGAGATGGCTTAGGGTCTCCCCTGCTTTTGCGTGAGGGACTTCTGGGTGGGCCGGTCTCAGATACTTTTGCTGTTTTGGGCATTACCAACTCTTATTCCTGTGGGCTTAATGGCCGTTTGGAGGTGTTGGTGTTCACTTCCATCTTTCCTTCTTCTATATTAGTATTGATGGTTTCAATAACGACTGTTTCTTCTTGTTGGATTTTACTGCTTGTGGAAATTTTTTTCCCCTTACAGTTTTTCTTAGACGTGGAGGTATGGTTTTCTGTTATATCAGGAGCAGTCTCGAAAGGAGGAGAAGCTTCCTGTGCTGTGTCATTTCCATTGTTTGGTGGAGTTGCTGGCATGATTGCACCACCCATCCTCCCAGCAAGGGTTCTGGATGGGCATGTGCCCACTTTGTGGTCAATGACCCCACATTTCAGGCAAGCTGACTCACATTTTTCTTGGTTGTGGCCTGCTATAAGGCAGTTTTTACATTTCACTCTAGGACAGTCTGCCCCAAGGTGAGTGAAGGCACCACATCTAAAACATTGTTTTTTTACACCAGGGTAGTTTATCATTACTCTGGCGGATCCAACAATAATAAAGTTGGGAACGGGCGTTTTCATCTCGAGGGAGATGTGGACTTCGCCCGACTTCCATTTGGGGTTTGCTGCGTCATTTAGGACTCCCACCTTGTGTACAACGCCCCATTTCCCGAATATTTCGTGGATAATCTTTACATCGGTTTCAATATATTCTAAAGGGAATCTGGGGATTCTAAGTAGTTTGGTAATGCTCCCTACCAAAAATGGGACTATTGTTTTTCCATTACATTTGTTCACTCCTTACTACTACTTGGAAGCGGCCACCACCAAAGGGAGTAAAACCAAAAATCCCTTACCTAGAGAGTCTAGATTAATTGATTTTTTTATCTAGGAGTCTGGATTTATTGATTACTTATTATATACAAAAAATAAAGGTGTCTTTATGTATATTGCGATATTAATAAATTTTTAAACATTTTCAAAAAATTAATTAATTATTAAAATTTTTATCTAGGAGTCTGGATTTATTGATTACTTATTATATACAAAAAATAAAGGTGTCTTTATGTATATTGCGATATTAATAAATTTTTAAACATTTTCAAAAAATTAATTAATTATTAAAATTTTTTTTAATTTTACATAATATTTTATATTGATATTTGTTTATCTTTTAAGAGAGATCAAACTTAAGATCAAAATACCTTACGAAATCACAGATATCCCCTTATCTAGAGAGTCTGGATTTATTGCCTTTTTATCTAGGAGTCTGGATTTTTTAATTACTTAGTATTTATTATATACAAAAAATAAAGGTGTTTTTATGTATGTTATGATATTGATAAAGTTTTAAATATTTTCAAAAAATTAATTAATTATTAACATTTTGTTTTATATTTTACATAATATTTTATATTAATATTTATTTATCTTTTAAGAGAGATCAAACTTATGATCAAAATATATGGGTGAAAAATCCTATGAAATTACAGATATAACCTAACAAATTTTCTTTAGCAGGACCGGTAAACAAACGCGTACTAAAAGAAGTGATATAATTGAGTAATAGCCAAAAGTAGCATAGCTAAGCGTAGCATAGCTATGCTACAGTGAAGAGGATCCAGAAGATAGTTTTAAAGATGATATCGGGATTATGGAATATAGATTGAGAATTTGTGGACTGCAGACGCTAGCAAACAGGAGAAAGAGGGATGATGTGATTAAAATTACAAACTTCTGAATGGGTCATATAGGATATTAGTAGATGAAGTGTTTCATCTTATGGAGGGTGGGGAAAGGGAAAGAGAGGGCATCCTCTCGTACTGTCCACAAACAGGTCTCCAGAGTAAACCTTAACCGGGTCGATATTTCACAAAATCATTATATCTTTTGATACACTTGTGTATCAAAAGCTATAATAGGTTCTTCCGAAAACGACGAAAACATCTACAATCGGAAATTGAGCTCTGAACAATTTCAACTTGCATTTGTATATAAAGAAATATTACCGTTGATTGGTGATATGCATATTTTGTCACAACGAGGCGCTGCCGTGCAGTGATTTTCGTAGATCTTTATTGGCAAACGATTATAAAATGATAATATTGTTATAGTTTCTTTCTTCGCTATTACTGAACCATTTTTATTGTCAAAAGATTCTAAATCTTAAAATCATTTATTGATTGCTGAATAAAAATGATGAAATACATAATGGATATCATAAAATTTCTTGAAATATTTTGTTTAGTTGTACTACTCTTATGGAACAAAAACCAGTATTAGAATACAATAACGAAAATATACTTTTATGATTGTTGGGCCTTTTCCTTGTTAGTTTAGGGTTTTTTAGATGTCGGTATACTTCCAAGGGCGGATAATGGAAAAACCTTTAATGTAGCTGAATGGGTCATCTTCAAAAAAACTTTTAGTTATCTGTTTGTGTGTGTTTCTCTGATTTCTGTTTGTTTATCTTTCAGGTTGTCTCAGAGATCCGAGATTAAGGATGCTACACCAAAACTCGACTAGATTTCTTAATCGAATTGCGTACGACCATCATTTTAATGGTCTTGGCAATATGGTGGAAGAGGGTTTAAGAATGGGAAGAACCCTTGACGATAAGGATGTTTTATTGCTTGCAAATCATGGAGCCATCATCGTTGCCAAGACAGTCGCTGTGGCGTTTGATCTTACATATTATTTAGAAAGGGCAGCTATGACTCAGGTGAGTAGATGAAAGAAAATTACACAAATGAATGAATCATTCGATCTCTCCATAATTTAAGGATTAAATAGAATTTTGTTTGGAGAGAAAACTGATAGAGAATATCAGGTGAAGCTCTTCCCTTTAGTATGACTGTATCATTCATGGTACAGTCATACTAAAGGGAACTAATCACTAAATATATACTAAATATCCCGCATATATATTAAAAATGTATTTTTAGTATATATGCGGGATATTTATATGAATATCCCGCATATATAAATTATATGTATTTTTAGTATATATGCGGGATATTTATATGAATATCCCGCATATTCATATAAATTTGAAGATGTTTATAAGTAATGAACAAATATCTTTAAGTATTTCTATTGTAAATCTAAGGAATATTTTTTTCCAACTCCCATTATGATATCTCGAGATTATTTTTACTTTCTGGAAGACCTTTACATTTTCATGCCTCCATCATTGTGACTTTTGCTTCTCAGTTCCAAAATGAAGAGAGAAACAATCCTGTCAACCCCATGAATGATTTCAAGTAAGCGAAACATCATCATCATCATGCTTGTCGAGGATTTAGGTCTAGAGTGGCCTGTTCCGGCCTCAGACATCTTAAGCCATTGAATTTCTTAAGAGGAGGTCCTGATTTTATTTTTCTTAATGGTTTGTAAAAGGCTTGTTTTGGTAATCTTTCTATTTTCATTCTTATTTTTTCCAATTATTATTATTATTATTATTATTATTATTATTAGTAGTAGTAGTAGTAGTAGTAGTAGTAGTATAATTTATCGCCTTCTCAGTAGTATTACTTTTTATTATTAATCATTTGCTTATAACTATGTAAGCTAATATTATCTCTGTTGCAGGTATTATGCATGCAGACCGGAAAAGACCTGCGAGAGATTCCTAACGACATCGCCAAAATGACCGAGGCACAGTTCTGGGATGTAATGGATGAAAATGCCGAAAAACATTTAGAATCAATCATTCGACGTTTACAACATGCTAGTCCAGATTTCAAATTATATGATTAATTTAGTGATTAGTTATAAAAATGTATTTTTAGTATATATGCGGGAAGATGTTTATAAGTAATGAACAAATATCTTTAAGTATTTCTATTGTAAATCTAAGGAATATTTTTTTCCAACTCCCATTATGATATCTCGAGATTATTTTTACTTTCTGGAAGACCTTTACATTTTCTTGCCTCCATCATTGTGACTTGAAAATTGTGTTTTGCTCCTCAGTTCCAAAATGAAGAGAGAAACAATCCTGTCAACCCTATGAATGATTTCAAGTAAGCGAAACACTGCCGATAAGTTATATTACTCGGTTGCTATTTGAATTTAGTAGGAATGATTATCGTAGGTAGTCCTGTTATCGTTATTCAAATGCTTGTCATCCTCTTTTATTATTATTATTATTATTTCATTATTATTATTATTTGTCACCTCCAGGGAGTCCAACTCTGTCTCCACCACTCACAATCCACCAACTGACCGCAACTACACCAACGCCATCTATTGCCGACAGTGCCGCGCCGTGGGTAGGAGGCGGCCTTGTGCACAACTTTTTTCAGCGCCCCCATAAAATAAGTTTCCATGAAAAATTTCTGCGAAAAATTTTACTTTGTTAAAAGTACAAAACATTTTATACGCATACATAAAAATAAATTTTATTTAACAGTAGTAGAACATTATAATCACTAAAATTCATTAATAAGAAATTTTTAATAAAAAAATTTTCAAAAATGTTTATTCATTAATATATAAATACAACAGTATATATATATATATATATATATATATATATATATATATATATATATATATATATATATATATATATATATATATATATATATATATATATATTACTTTTATTTTAATATAAAAAGAAATATTACATAACAAAGATAATTTGGAGAAATGCTTTTAACTATATAACAATTAGGATAAATGTAGATTTATTTTACATATTTATCCGCCTTGCTTTAGACGTCACAAAATTTTTAATAATATCTTTAATGTCTAATGAATCCATAATATTATTTTCAATTGGTATAACTGATAAATCCGTTAGACGCTCTCCAGACATTGTTGACGGCAAATAATTTTTTATTAGTTTCAGTTTTGAAAAACGTCTTTCCCCTGATGCTGCGGACATTGGTAATGTTAAATAAATACGCATCACAATCGCAGTATTCGGAAACGTGTCAGTTAATTTATTTTCGTATATATAATTTAAAACATCCTGAGGAGCCGAGTCTTTTTTTAATAAAACATTGCAAAGTTTTTAATCTTCAAATAAAGTCATACCATCAATATCGCGATTGTCGGAATCTTGATTGTCGCTCAGTTTTTAGTGCAAATCTTTACAATGTTTCATTAAATCTTCATCGCTCCAATCTTTTAATTTGCTAATTTCTCTTATAACTTTCAAGTCCTCGCTATGGTGTTTTAAGAGTATGAATCTTTCCGTGACTGAAGTTATTGTCGTGTCTAAAATCGCGAAGAAAAAATTTATTTTAAAATTTTGTTTAGGATCATTTTTGTTTTTGTTCTTTTGCGAATGTCTTGAAAAATAGGATCAATATTAAGATCGTTTGCTACTTCTTTTTCAGTTCTAGTAATATTTTCAAAATATTGGTCTGTTCGGCGAGTATTTAATTCTTTTATAACATAATCAAGATTTTCTGTAATTTTTCCTATATCAAATGTCGGATTCTGCAATATTTTGCTTGCAACATTTACTAGACTTGAGATTTTGTACCAAACATGAACAGAGCAAATAAATTTAAACGAATAAATCTTTGAAATTAAGTTGTCTGCCTGAACTCTAGAATCGATATCTTTAGTTTCATCTTCCATAATATCAAAAAGAGCCTGGTAAATTTCCTTGATATTATTTTTAAGTGGCTTAATTGCTTCTACTCTACTTTCCCACCTAGTAGCAGAAAGTGGTTTTAAATTTAAAACACGAATATTTTTTAATATAGCCCAACGTTTCAGAGATATTAAAAAATAATTATATAATTCCTGTATTAGCCCCAAAAAATTACAGTTTCACAGGATATATTAGCTGCATCATTAACTACCAAATTTAATGAATGATCCGAAATGTTAATATTCAATAATTTTAAATAATTTTTTATAAATTGAAATAGTCCTTGCCCAGTGGTATCTTCTACAGAGTGAAAACCCAAAAAATGTTCATGAATTTCTGCTATATTTGTATCTTTATTTTGATTAACAAATCTAATAACAATGGATAATTGTTCTGTGTGGCTTATATCCGGAGTAGTGTCAAGAATTAATGAATAATATTTCGCCTCTTTAACAATTTCTAAAATTTTTTGTTTTATAGCTTCAGAAATCATACGGATGATTTCATTTTGTATTTTATCACCTAAATAATGAGCAATGTTCCTTTTTTGTGATGTTTGGATGAGATGCAAGTGTTCTGCCATTATCGAATCAAATTTAGCGACAGTTTCTACTAACTTTAAAAAATTGCCATTATCATTTTCAAAAAGTTTTTGTGAAGAACCTCTAAAAGCTATACACTGTCTTGATAAGTATTGTATTATGTAGATTAACCATTATATAACAGATTGCCAATATTTTTTCTCAGTTTCGTATAATCTTTGTTGTGTGCAATCAATAATGAATTTCTTAATCAACTACATTTTAAGTTCGCTGTATTTTGAACAGTTTTTAATGTACGCGGAACTTGTCTCGTGTATTTTTTAGTATATGACTCAAATGTTGCCAATCGTTACAACCGTATTCGTTAGTAAGTTGGGAATTTTGACTACCAAATATTTTGCAATAATAACAGAAAACCGAATTTCGCGATTCTGAATAAACTAAATAACTTCTTAAACGTTTTTCTCCATTTGCTAAAGTTCGATAATAGTATGAATCGGAAAACTTGCGGCCAGATTCATCTTAGGGAAATTTTTTATTAACTACTTGACGCGGGCAATGCTCAACTAAACAATCTCTAACGTTGGTAGTTATATGATTCGACCAAGTACCTGGATCATTAACATTAAAATTTAAAGTGAAATTTGAAGTTTTGTGTTTCCCAGAATCGGAATCCAATATTTCTTCAGCTGCAACTTCTGTAGACAGTCCAGTCAAGCCAGTTTCATTTTCGCATGTAACATTTGTTTCTTCATAGTTATCTTGTGTCCTCTCTTTTTTTTCTGTAGTAGAGCTACACGGAGTACTTGCTTCGTCAGAACTTTCTGTTCTTCGTTTTTTATGTGGTCCTGGAGTTGGAAATTTCTTCAGCGATCCAGCCAATTTATGTTCCCGTTGTACTCGTTGCAGTTGTCTTTTCCTGTTTTTGTGCACTAGATAACTTCTTTGGCTTTTTTTTCCAACATGTAGGGGGTTAACACACTTGGTTAGACTTTAAAATAAGAAGAGCATTAAAAGTTGTCCACCAAAATAAATAATAATAATAATCGTATGATGATACACGGCCGTGATTCCCCCCCCCCCCATTTTATCCGGGCTCCGGAACCGGCATAACTGACGAATCAGACTGGGTCAGTATTCCTGACTGTCCGTTAAACTTATTTTTTAACCCCTTAACCGACTATTATTTTTAAGGTGATTGGCCCAAGACCGACTATTATTTTTTTATTACAGAATTTGATTTTTCAGTTGTTCTGAATAATAAACATGCTTACATTTTAGGTATTTTTTGAAAATTACCATGTATCGCTATTAGTCACTGATTGATTTCTCAGTGATATTTATTTAATATTTTTTACATTCTGGTAATTGTTTAATAATTAAGAAATTTCTAGAATATTAAAATTATTTATTAAAGAAATTAGTAAAAGGACCCCAACCCCAATGTCTTCAACCATAATAAGAACAAATATATAAATAAATCTCTTATTGAAAATTATTTTCTAGACGTCTACCCAACATAAGATAAAAATCTTTGGTTTTCAAAATAAGATAATTAACTAAAATAAAACAATTTAACTGATTTTCAAACTGTAGCAAAAATATAATAGACGTACTTACTTTACGTGAATAATAATCCAAATTCACAAAAAATTTACTAAACCACAATAAATATATTTTATAAAACAAAAGGCAACTGCACAGTAACACACAAAATGAAACAATGCAAAAACACTCCAAAAAATATCAAGAAAGGGCCAGTTGCAGTATGTGTAAACTCATAAATAACTTATGTTTATTAATTTAATTCGAGCCGCGTCAGCCTGACGCGCCGATAGTCTATCCCGCATATATACGGGATTTTTAGCTATGGTCCTTGAGTTGATTAATATGTTTATAATTTATAAACTATTATCTTTAAAATGTTATTTGTCTATCAAAATCCAAAAATAAGTACACAATTAAAATCAAAGTCAAAAATTGTCCAAAGTCACTTAAACACAGAATACACAATAAATTGAATATGTTTCACATTCAATGTACCTTTTCAAAATACCCTTATCAAAATAATAATAATAATAATAAATAAAAATATATTTCATTGTAACTGTCTTTTATTTGAATTTAGATGTACATTTAAACAAAAAAAAAGATTTATTTTTAATAGAACAAAATTTATAAAGATACTATACATTTTTACTTAATATAAATAATTTATCATCAATGAGAGAAGTGGAATTGCTTATTTCTATATTCGTTTTATAAATCCAGTCTTTAACCAATTATTCATACTTAAGAATTTGAAAGCCAAAAAAATTACCGTATTTGACTTGACTATAATTAGCCTACTTGACTATAACTCGCACTTTTTTTCAAAAAATTAAAGCTAAAAAATCGTGGCGCGATATATATGTGGGGATTTTCGGAAACACCTAAAGTTTTCAGAAAAAAAACAACAACAACAACTGAAAATGGGTATGACTTACCAAGAAGCTTCTATTCTCCATCACTTTTTTTGTCCTCGAGCGGTTTCCTTGTGTGCAATCAAAGTTATCTATCTAAATAGAGTCATCTTCTTTCCCATTATATCAAGCAAAAATTACCAATAATTTAAGACTTGAGATACGTAATGAACAATCCTTGACAAATTACTAATGAGAAGTGAAAGATGTGCGCGATTGTAGGCCAGTAGAGAAAAGCAACTATTAAGAAGTGCATATGATTGGTGCGGTATTAACAAAAGATCAAGCGACTCAAACAAAACAAGCTGACAAATGAATATACAGGGTGTTCGGGATAAATTTGACAGTTTCGTAAGGAAAAAGAAAATCTTCTTTGTATCTATTAAATTTAATGAATTGACAAAAAAACATTACAGGCAGAGTTAATTACAATACTATCAACAAGATTTACTCAAAATAACCACCATTAGCATCGATCACAGCTTCAATTCTGCTTCGGAACCTCGAACAAGCTGATGCTACAGTCTCCCTGGGAAGGGCCGCAAAAACTGTTTTAATTTTATCCATTAACTGGGCTTTTGTATTACTGGAAGTGCGATTGGTGTCTTTTTCAACTGCGCCCCATACAAAATAATCCATGGGGTTAAGGTCTGGGGAGTTTGGAGGCCAAACATTTGGACTGGTGAAGTCGTAGAAATTTTCAGACAACCATTTTTGACTTTTCCCAGAGGTGTGGCAAGGGGCCGAATCCTGCTGCCATACATACATACCTACCATTGGCTACCCTTGTTATCCAGGGCTTGACTACAGTTAGCAACTCCACGAACAAAGCCCGAATTCCAATGCCAGGGTTCTTCAACACCTGTTCCTGCAGATTTGCGAGGAATTCTGCTGTACGAACGCAATCAGATCGTCTGCTAGGGATCTTTCTTCTTGCTACATCCTCGTAGTCACCATTGCAAGTCTCTAGTTCATGCCTGATTGTTTTTACTGTATTCAGGGAGCATTGGGCAGCAGTCGTAATATCCTTATTTTGATGGCGGGCACGAATCATCATGATACAAGTTATTCTCTTCCATGATTCAGGTGGGTTCCAGCTATCCATCCTTTCTGACATCTTGCATATGATTGAAGAAGGGTCCAAACTTTTAAATGAAGAGAAGTGTGTGTTAATACATGTAACTTACGGAAAAATATAATTAATTATAAATATGTCAAATTTATCCCGAACACCCTGTATATGTCACATGACACAGTTCTGAGTGTAATTGGCAACTGAAGACTGCTATGCGAGTCGACTTCTAAACCAACAGAATATCGTTATAGATCAATGGTAAGCTCTATTAAAGGTTACCCTTGCAAAGAAAATAAACCCAAATATTATATCTACCAGTGGCTCATCCAGAGGGGGGGGGGGCGTGCGAAGGCGCTCTGCCCCCAAAGAAAAAGAAAAAAATATTAGAAAAATTTTCCAAGAATCTTTTTCCGATTAAAATTCTTTTTTTATGTGTGTCGTGTCTTCTATTTCTATACTATTTATGAATTAGCGATGACTGTAGATACTCAGTCATAGGCCGTATGCGATGCGTAGTGTGCATTCTCAAATCGTCTACTCAACTCAACTCTCCCCAAGATTAAATCCCGAATGCGCTACTGATATCTACTACGCACTGTTTTTTGCACAGAGAATTCCTAGTTTCAAAAACATTACCGGCAATATTAAAACCTGTACTAGACCAAGTTGCAAATATTGTAAATTACATCAAGCCAAGACCTTTAAAAGCACGTCTTTTTAAAAAAAAAAAAAAAAAAAAAAAACTTTGCATATCTATGGAAGCAAAGTACGAATCTTTGCTTTTGCACACTGAAATAAGATGGTTATCCAGGGGTAAAGTGCTATTCCGAATTTCAGAACTTAAGAATGAATTACTGGCCTTTTTTCAAAATGAATGTGCAGATGCTTTTGTAAATCGCTTCAAAATGGTATTTGCTGCGCTAAAATGGAATATTTAGCCGATATTTTTAATTACTTAAATAGCGTTAATACAAGTATTCAAGGGAAAAATTAAAATATTTTGACATCCACACAAATTGTCAGCTTTTCAGGAAAAACTATCTCTTCGGAAAAACCGCATATCAGAAAAAAAAAAAAACAGTAGATATGTTTCCTTCGTCCCGTAACAAAAAATGTCGAGGGAATTATTTCCATTATAACAGAACATTTAACAATATTGGAAGAAAAGATTTCAACTTACTTTCCTTCCTTAAATACACGCAATTATGATGGATACGAAATTCATTTGGCACAGTTAATACATCGAGTTGTGAATTTTCGTTACAAGAAGAAGAAGAATTAGTTTCCTTGTCAACGGATCGTACTCTAAAAATGAAATTCTCTGAAATAACTCTTGAGGAATTTTGAATTTTTGTCCAAGCCGAACACCCAATTCTCTGCACAAATTTTGTTACAGTTTTCAACATCATATTTATGTGAGCTCGGTTTCTCAATATTAACCCATATAAAAACTAAAAAGCATGCAAGTCTTACTAATATAGACAAAGAGATGAGGGTAGCTATATCACATATTAGACCTGATATTGCTGAAAGTCGACAAGCTCAAGTATCGCATTAAAATAAGTTCCATTTTTATAAAAGGCAAGTCCCTGCATATTTTTACTGTTAGTTTTATGACCCTAATGCTTTTGATGTTCCCCAAATTTTTATTAGAATCAAAGTGGTCCGTGACTTCGAAAAGGTTAAGAACCACTGCTCTAGAGAGAGAGTTGTCTTTCTTTTTGGTCTCCCGTATGAGATAGAATAACCCGTTTAATTGAAAAGTCCTTATAAAGTTTCGCAAATTTTTAATTATTATTATTATGTAACACTTCCGTTGAGTTCAAGGACTCATCACTAGAGGGCGCTCTTCTCCAAACACATCCAAGCGTCTCGACTACCTCATCTTCCATCTATACAACAATCTATGTTTAAAGTAGAATAACTAAATATAGGTATAAAATAAATAAATACGAAAAATAATAACATGCAGCTAATAATATTATCTATATTTTATATAAATTTTTATATACTTTTTTTTTTTTGGTTTGATAATAAAATGAAATAGTTATATCACTATTATAAACGGCAAATTAGTCTGTATGTAAGCAACAATAGCGCCATCTTTGAGTCATGAGGTGAACTATTATTCCTTTTCTACTTCTGTTAATGACAGTAGATAAGTAAACCAAGTTAAGTGGCAAAAATGTAAAAAAAAAAAAAAATAGTAGCATGGAGCAATGTAGAGGGCGCCCTTCCCGACTATTTTAACAGATGTTACTGAGCAACAATGAAACAAGAGATTGTATCAAATGGGAATATAAAACATGAATGAATTATCTGGAAGAAAAAAATATAGTCCAATTCTTTTGAACCCGGGTGAAAAACAAATTTATTACATACTAATAAGTAGTTCTGTGTCTGTCATACAATGAAAACTGTACAGTGCAAAGTATACGTGCGTTTTAAAAATACAAAATGTTTTCCCTCTTTTTTAATACTCATTACAACAAGTTGTAGCACGAATTACACTAAGCTTTAACATCAAACATCGCATTTCATATAGACATAGGTCATTCTTTTCATTTAGTTGAGATTTTAACAAACAGAATTGGTTGTTACTCTCACTGTCGAGTGAGTTAACCTCTCTAAAGATGTTGAAACGAAATCATTGGTTCTTCAATGCTGATTTACTTACAGTCCTGGGGCTCATCATTACGATAACATCATTGCAGATATTGTGCTTCTAAGTATGGACTCGGTTTCATCTGACAGTTCGTTTTACAAAGTCAAAAATGTCATAACGAGTGGATGGATGAAGGTGAAAACAGACAATACATAAATCCTATTCATATATTTTTAAATAACGTTGATTCTTAAAATAATAATAATGTTCCATCTTATTAAATAACACTTTGTGGATTTTTTTTTAAATTTTACCTATATTTCATCAACGTAATAAACGACAGAAAATTACAAACCAACTGACATTAATGTCGTATTCCGTTGATTGCATTTGAACTGACTTTTTAGATCCTAAACAAATGTTGTTGGATGCCATAAAGTTCATTTGTATTATCATTATAATCTGTTACTTGTAATTTCGATATTTATTTTAGTTTTTAATAGCAAATGTCAACAATTAAATACAAAATATATATAATTTTATTTTTAATATTCATTTCATGAAAAACTCATTAATTATTTTAATATATTCAGAAAAATATAAATCATGTAAAACACCATTTTGTTTCTTTGATAACTTAAATAGATGAATAACGCTGAAGGCTAATTGCTGTTTCAGGAAGAAGAAGAGATTCTTTCAATCCATTTCTGTTTCTATGCTCTGATGATCTCATCAAGCTCTCTTCCTCTTTTGGAGGACTTTTTTACATTTTACATATTCAAACAACGAATATGATATCAAAACTGTCCAACAATTTTGTTTCCAATCAATATTTTTAATGAAATTTAATTTTAAAACGACCTGGGATATTCATTAACTTTTTAAAATGAGGAATTATATTTTTGTTAAAGAAAAAAATCAAGATAATACGACATTTTAATTAAACCAATGGACACACATTTGTTGAGTTGCTTCCTAAAATATGTTTGCCATGAAAAAAAAAAGAATTCGAATTAAAATCTGAAGGAAAATCACAGCCGTGTTTTTACAAAAGGAGTTGTATACAGTATTAGATTATTGGAAATATGTCATATGTCATATTTTTTATCCTGATTTAATATTCTCTACTCTCTTTTCTACTATGAAAAATGATTTCTTGTCACAAATGTTTTTCAATGCAGGGTGCTTCCAAAATCTGTATGTCTAATTTTGTAAGAATATTTTAAGATCTGTGAAGTTAATTTCTATCAATATTTCGATGTTATTCTTAGAAACAGAATATTTTTGTATGTAAAAGGTATATTATGTACGAAATAGAAACAGCTCCTAAGAATATTAAGAAGAAAATTTGTATGAATTTCGATAAAATCGAATAAAATATTGTCAAACAAAATTAACTTTTAAGTTGATTACTTTTCGTTAGCATAATTAACAATCGAATTCAATGAAAATACTGCTAATAAGAGCTTACGTAAACGCCATGATCTCTACTAATATTTAAGAATCGAATCTCTCTGACGTCATTCGAACTTAGGTATGTCGAACTCGGCCGGTACAGTCCGGTCTCATACCTAATTTAGACATCTTTCAAGATGACTACAATCTTTCCGACAGTGTGAGTCATTTTCCCGATTTTACTTTGAAATGGCAATCCCAATATGAAGTTGTTACTATGGTTACAGGTCATACGCAATAAGGAATCATTTTCTTAATGACACTAAAGGAACCGGAATGTTCTTTGGTTGTTTGTTGGTTGTGGTTTACTTCTACAACCTTACATCACATACTCAAATCGTTGGAGACTTTCAATCACACCTTTTTCCCTTATCCTGAAAGTCCTTCTCGAAATAACTGTTAAGTCAATGCATAGTAGTTCAGAGATGAAAAAAAAAAAAACGCATACTTGAAGACGAGGTGGAATTCTTAGTAGAAATCTAAACGTAGATTGAAATTACAAATGTTAAGAGGTTTGTAGAGAATGATGACCATTTTTGACTTCTCTTGTACGATTTAGTTCTTCCACTGCATGTACTCCGCGTTGTTCTTACGGATAGTTCTGTTGGGTTCATCCTAACACTGGCTTTTTTTTTTTTTTTTAAAAAAAAAACACTTTCCGAAAGCCATTATATTTTATTATCACATGAAGGACGAGATGTGGTGTCTCTTTCGAATGATTCCAACGCACGTGAGTCTTATACCGCAGTGCCTTTTGCTATCTCCAGAGGTGGGGTGATTTCAACGTCTATGGGCCCATTCACTGGAATCCTGATGCTACCATTTTCCAACCATTCGTCGTGATTAGAAGAATGTTGATTATCCTCAAAGGGACTACCAGAGGAGCCCCCAAGAAGTAAGGAGTCATCAATAGATGGTTGTTTTTTGTCTTTTTTATGTTTATGAGAATGTTTGATACGGATGGAGCCTCGTTTCATGAAGATCTTTTTGCTGGAAATTGGGCTCGGCCTTATCAGGAATCTGTAAAGAGAAAACAAAACTGTTTGATATATGAATTTCTTCATAAGAATGATTGTAAATATTTGATTGTATTTGAATCTATACCGCTTAAAAACCAAGTTAATAATCTTGATAATTTGAGTGTTACCTCCCTTAATTTACTGCTTATAAAGCGATAGCTTAATCTGTCTCAAAAATTCATATTTATAACCATAAGAGACCACTTTTTTTCAATTAATTCAATTCAAATTCTGTCCTAAGAATTCCTGTCATTTTAAAAAGAGTTTGAAAAGGTGAATGATATTTATTTCAAGTCGTAGAAAATGACTCACATTATATCTCCCTCTTCTAGCTTCAGATCACAGCTCGGGTTGATGATCACAAAGGAAAGACTACTCCTTTTTTCAGACGCATCATCTGAAAGGTGAGAAAGCATCGCTCAGAAAACATGTCTTTTAAGAACTTTATCAGTCGTTATTTTTTCTGATACTTTTTTTATTTAATTAACACAAAATAAGATAAAAAATGAAGGATCAAAAGCAGTCTAAATAGATGGATATGAATACCCAAATTAACAATAGAAATGTTACAACTGGGATATTCTTGTCTCTTTTATTTTATTTATTGAAAGACCACACACGCGAATTTCTCAAAACGAGAAATGTTTGGGAAGCGAGAGAGGGGGGGGGGAGATTGGCGTATGAGTAGGCAGGGTTTTGCTTGAGTGTTTTAAGTAGTCATTTTAATTCTTACTAGATGACGGTTAAAAATTGTATTTCTAAGCCAAACTAAGGCAAACTAGTTTAGCTTTAGTTTAATTAAATGTCTTGGAAACCGAAGTTTTCGAAGAACAATAGCTACCGAACACCATCAGAGATGGAAATGAATGGATAGTTAAACCTTCGCCACGAGTTGCCTTGGCATGTACATTGCAATTAAAATAGAAAATCTCGTCTCGTATTTTGAATTTTTATTACAGCATATGTTATGAGAATTTCACTAACTAGAAGAGTGTTTCGGATCCATTTGGAATTCAGTAGAATCCAATATTAACAAAATCGAACCATATCTGTTATCTAGCGTGGAAAGCTTTTAGTCTGATCTCCAAAGATCGCTTTAAGTTGAATTACAAATCATAAATTTATAAAAATATCTAAAACCACAAACGCTTCACTATTTGCTACACTTAGAGCAGTATGGAAGCACTAAACGTTTGTGGCTTTAAATATTTTTCAGTAGATATTTTATGCAATCTATGACAAGAATTCAAATTGCTTTCATACATGTCACGAGATTCATAATAAAATATGCTTTAATAATTTTTATGTCATAAATAAATAATAATAAGTTTACTTGAATATATTTTAAATAATAAATATACTTTAATAAATTTTAAGCATCTCTATTTAAAAAATAACCGTATGTTAATTTTAAACTGATCGTTTCCATTTAATGTTGTTTTTCGTTAGGTTTGTTTTGATAAAACTAGCAACAAGCATCAAACAAAATATCCAAATTCATTATGAACAAGTTTTTTAAGAAAATGTTTTTAGAGATCTATATCCGTAATTAATTTAGTTCAGACGGTCTTCCGAAACCGTCAAGAAGACATTCTACACTTACCTTTGATTAAATTTCTTACTCGCACCTGTGAAAATACTACAAGCAGTCGTACTTACCATAGTCTTGTACAGGTAATCGAAGATCAGCCATCCTGTTCTTTACTAAGTTGCTAATCTCCTGCCTCTCAATCTCAGAGGTAATTCTGTTTCTTTCGCTATCTGCCAGCTCGAGGGATATCTGCAATGATTTAAAAAAAATCATGATCAGATTAGTAGGAAAAAATTACACATAGAAACACAATGCATGATTTTCATCACCCGTCAAGATGTGGCATTAAATATTTGTATATCGGTAAAATGTAATTTATGCGGAATAAACCTGTACTATACAAATACATAATTTAATCGAAATTTTAATCATTCGAATGCTTTTCAATCTCATACACATGTATGAGATTAAAAAGCATTCGAATTAAAATTATTAAAATATACAAGCGTACATTTTAATCGGAAGTTGATTCACAAAAACTGTCATGAAGGTCTTTCATTTAAGTGAATTAGCCAGCCTTATATTGAGACAGAAAGGTAATTTTGAACTAGCAAACGGGAGTTTTTCATCGATCAACCAGGTAAACTGACCAAGAGAAAACACCATATTTACACTCAACAATGTATTTAGACTAACCACTTCGTCACAAACAGTTAGGGAAGCCATTCTGGGTTCAGACCTTAATGTTTGTATCGTATAACGTTTTATTACTTGGTTAGTATGAGAATACTTTCCAAGTTATGTCAAAAGTATTACATATATAATATATATATATATATAATGTTTGTGTCGTATAACGTTTTATCACTTGGTTAGCATGAGAATATATATATAACGTTTTATCACTTGGTTAGCATGAGAATACTTTCAAAGTTATCTCAAAAATAGACATCAACAAATTCACAATTAATATGAATTTTAGAATAGTTTCGAATTTTTAAACTATCAGAATTTAAATATCAAATATTTATAAACAAAAATAAAAAAGGTGTGTTGTTATATCTAATTAAAATCGGGATTTATTAAGGTTTAAAGATTATAATTAACCAAATCCTTTACTTCTACTATATTTCCATTTTTTTTTTAAAATAATTTTTTAGAAATATTAATAATTTATAAACGACACAAACACGATCTCATTGGGCAACGGAGAGAGATGTATATTTTCATGCATTGTAGATGTTGACGTATATGACAATATTTGAAGTAAAGGGTGGTCTTTTACTCCGCGTATAAAAAAAAAAAAAATGCCGCGACGACAAACATCGTGAAGATGTCATCCAGCTCATGCAATACTG
Organism: Typopeltis vanoorti; assembly: GCF_054136105.1. Taxonomy (NCBI): domain Eukaryota; kingdom Metazoa; phylum Arthropoda; class Arachnida; order Uropygi; family Thelyphonidae; genus Typopeltis; species Typopeltis vanoorti. Next base: position 64,564,865 of record NC_143556.1, read on the forward strand.
TGTAGAGGTGTTATGTTTGACGCATATACTGGTTATAAGAAGATAAGCTTTTGGCATGTCAAAATACTGATATATGAACAAATTAATATATTTTTATGTATAAATATTTGTATATATTAAATCTATTCAACAGAACAAGCTTTTTTTTTTTGTTTTGTTTTTTTAATGGAACTCTACTGTTGATTACATGAATGACAATATACGAAAGCCGAGACTGGTATAAACGTAATAAACAATTTTATCAATCTTCTAGTACGACTGAAAGATATCGTTCCTAAATTGCTGTAAAGAAAATACCTGTGATTTGATTGCAAGGCATACATTATATTCAACTAAAAGGAATAAGGAATGTGTAAGAAACTGTCAATGGTAAGTATAAACTTTGTGGTCGTCTTATACGGCGAGTATACCACAAGATAAATATTTAAAAAACAGATTTGAGGGACGTCTTATACGCCCAGTTGCCTTGTATGCCAGCATATAGGGTGATTATTATAAATAACTCTACGAACCGTATGCTGTTGTGTTGTACAGAGAACAGTCGTCCAAAATTGTGCTGAGAACCCATAAATAATACTTTTTTTTATTATTTTTTTTTTACACATACTTAAATCAAGGATGAGTGAAACATAATGGAAATTTATGAAATATCATCGTAATCCACATTGCACCACTTTGATATTATTGAGTTTCTGGAGAAATTTCTTCGACGGTGGATGATCTGGATGGTGCCCCATGTTATCTGCAGACATCATCATTAGTCAAATAGATCCACGTATGTTATTTCAACTTCGTGATTTTGTTTAAAGGGTGTTCTGTTACGAGAGGTTGACACCTGACCCGCTTGCTTATACATGCCGTGATGTCTTACGTGCGTGATGATAATTGCGTGCATCTGAGACATGACCATTTAATAGCTTTTCCGGAATGATCCATTTTCGGATGGATGAAGCCGAGCTTTCTAGGTGGTTGAAGATTTAACTTTTGATTCATTACATTCTCTTTTATAAACATTACTGGTTAATTGACTCTGTTCCCAACAACAGAAAGAGCGGGGTTAAATTAACGTTTGTTTCTTCAGAGATTGTCTAGAAGTGTTTTCCTATTGAAGAAAGAAAGTTGTATTTGTTTTTATCACATTTTCTCTTAACCTATCAGGCCTAATAACCTTTACCAGTCAAATGACTTGGCCGATGTTGGCTGAATTTTTGTTGGGATCGGACTGTTAATTCTATCTATTCCATGTTTTGTTTAGTCTATTACTGAGTTTTCTATTGCTAAAGTAAAACCCTTGAGTTTTCAGAAACCCTGCTTTCTGTGCATACGACCATGTGTCTGTAATTTTTCAGTACTTTATTAATCGCGTTCGTTCGCCCCCTCCCCCCCCTTTTTTTAAATACTCGACTTTTAGTTGTTGACAGAGAAGCAAGGTACTTACCGTGGAATCCTCAGAGCCACTTGAACTCTGAGTCCTATAAATGCCAATGGGAATTTCACAAGAGGAAGAACAGAGCTTCTGATACAGGCGTCCGTATGTCCTTATCCACAGATCTTCTTTGGTTATTCTCATCTGGATAATAAAGGATACGCAAATAAGAAACAAAGAGTAATTACTTTTAATCAGGTTGTGATTTTTTAAATGTAAATATTCGAAGAACTATGTTACGAAACTTTATAACATCATCTTATTAGAACACATTTAAAATGATCGATGCTTGCTTATTGCAGTACCTTGTTTCGAAATATTAGCCTTTTTAAATAAAAATATAAAAAAATTTAAAAAACTTAAACTGAAAACTGTGAGGAGATTTTCCCTCACCATAAAGATGAGGAAAAATCTCCTCACAAATGAAGAAATATAAGAACTAATACAAAATAACTAATTAAACTAACTATCACCAATTCCCATTGAAGTCTACAAACACTTATGTCTATAAACCTCGTGCATCACAACAGACTAAGAGGTACTACGCAATCGCAGAGATGTTTTAACTTGTGGTCGAGGCATTGAAAAGCAGTATGAAAATAGCTAAGAACCTACACTGGAAGGAAATAAACATTCAACATTAAGAAAATAAGCGCAATATCATCTAAAAGAGGAAAAAAAAATTATTCTCTTTAAGGATTAGGCATTTGCCTATTCCGGCTTCATTGGTCTTTCGATCTTGTCGCTGCTCTTCCCCTTTGGTTTATATTTATCCACCTCTTTTAGTAGTCGATATCTTTCCATTTTAAATAGATGTTCTTTCCATTTCTGTCTATATTCCTTGACATTTTCATTTATGCTATTAATATCTAGTTCTTTTCTGATGTCTTCATTTCTTATATGGTCCAATTTTGTGCATCCTTTAATTGTTCTTAAAATTCTCATCTCTACAGCTTGTGTTTTACTTTCACCCTTCTTTTTAACCGTCCACGTTTCTGAACCATATAATAGATTGGGAGTGGCCGTTACGTTGAGTTTCCCGTCTTGTTTTTTGTGTCCTTTTAATGGTTCCAAACATTTTCTGAAATTTCTTTATTTTTCCATCTATATCTTTATCTTTTAGATATGTTATTCTGCAGCCTAAATAATCAAACTGTGGCATCTGTTCCATTGTTTTATTTTCTATAACTATTTTTGATCTAACATGATCCTGACCTTTAAATGCCAAGACTTTTGTTTTCTGTTGGAAGATTTTTTAAATTGCATTGTTGGCTTATTTTTCATAATTCGTAAACCGATTTTGAAGGTCGTCTTCATTGTCTTGTAATATAATCTGATCATCTGCATACAGCATTGTATTGATAACAGTTCTGGTTAACTGGATACCTTGTTTTATTGATGTTTTCCATATTTTTATAATCTGATCAATATATATATATATATATATATATATATATACATTTTTTTTTTAAAATATTTTTTCTAAAGAATAAATATTTAATGACTTAAACCGAGATAAAATATGAAGTTTTAATGAAAATGATACAACTAGTTTCAGCCTTTTACAGCCTTCTTCAGGTATCCACTAAAGGTAGAACACAGTAATAAAAACTGAAGTTACCAAAAACTGAGAATTACAGGCAAAAAATGCAATACATAATTGACACAAAAACGTTTTTGTGTCAATTATGTTTTTTATTAAATAAAATTAAATATTTTTCAAGCTGTTCTATCTAACGTTAATGAAATATAATGAATATATATATATATATATTCCATAGTTTTTTTTTCCCGTAATCTTTGTGTATTTTATTAAAAACCTTCCCGTAGTCTATCAAGGCCATGTGAGTCTCTAAATTTAATTCTCGTCTTTTCTCAATAATCTGTTTTAACACATAAATATTGTCTATACATGATCTTCCATATCTGAAACCATTTTGTTCTTGTGAGAGTAGATTTTTTGCAATATTTCCAAGTCTTTTATTCAGGATTTTGTTGTAAATTTTGTAACCTGTGTTTAATAAACTTATTCCTCGGTAATTTCCACACTCATCTCTATTTCATTTCTTAAATATAGATATAACCTTAGCTTTTAACCAATCCGATGGAACCTCACATTTCTTTTCTTTCAACAGTTATTTATTAATTTTAAGAATTTGTGATGTAAATATTCTCCGCTATATTTCCAAAGCTCTGTATTTATGCCATCTAATCCGGTTGATTTGTTATTTTTGGATACGTTTATTGCTTATTTTTTAGTTCTTTTAATTTTATTGTTTCTATATGAGTGCTGATTTCTTCATTATTATTTTCTGTTATTAAATTTGGGTCATAACATAAATTCTAATAATGTTCTGACCATTGTTTCTCTTGTACTGCGTTGATTTCTGCTGTATCTCTTTCTTCGTTGTTTAATTTCTTTAATATTTTGTAAGCTACGTTTTGTCTTCCATCTATATGCCTTCTATTTTATTAATAAATCTGTTCCTGGAATCTTGGTGAGCTTTCTGTACTATGGTTTTAACTCAATTTCTTTTGTTTTTGTATAATTCTTCTTCTTCCTTTCTATGTTTTTGAAGGAGTGATTTGTATGCCATTTGGTTTTCTTTTATTGCATTTTCTATATTCGTGTTCCAGATTTGTAATTGTTTTCTTTTTAATGTTTTCTTTTTCTTTCCAAGTACTTGAGAGGCTTCTGTTGTCTATATTTTATGGATTATCTTTATTAAAGTTTTCGATTCTTCTTTTATATCTTCACTGATTTGGGGTTCTTTTCAAAAAATTGTTCGGAATCCTCTTTCCTACCTTCTTCAGGGGCATATACTCCTAGGATATTTAAGTGACTTCTGTTTGTTTTTAATTTAATTCCCCGTGTGATAAAAATAGCGCCATTTCAGCCCATGCATGTCGTACGAGGCGACTAAAATGGGTACTCAGGGAGGGTAATGGACGGCAGTGCTGTAGCCAGTGAAGTTCTAACTGAGGCTCGGCTATTACTGTTACCCTCCTGCCATGATCAGAGCTTTATATAGCTCAATAACACCCTATCCTTCACTGTCCTCTTCAGCCAACGGGGATTATGAAAAGCATTCTTGCTTCGCCCATCTAGCGAATTTTTTATTTATTTATTTATTTTTTTTTTAAATTTAACTGTTATAATTCGATCATTTACAAAATCGTACTTTCGTATTTTATTTTTCCATTTATTATTGGTTAAAATGGCCACACAACTAGAAGCTCTGATATGTTGGTCCACTCCACTATATAGCACAGTAAAACCATCTATAGCTTTTGTTCCTTTTAATTTCTTTTTTTGTTCCTGTAACCACGGCTATATTAATGTTTTTAGGTTTTACTAATTCTAATTCCTTTGTTGTTCTGATTCGCATATTCCACTTGACTATTTTTAAAATGTCCAAGATTCCTAAGCGTTTATCTTTGTTCTTTCTTGGTCCGATGATTTTTCCGGTTCCAGCATCTGAGTTAGAAATTTTTTACTTGGTAAGGTAACCAGCCTTACGCAATACTCACATCGTGGAGGACCAGGGTGTCTCTCTTAGTCTGGGCTCCTACCTCTCGACCCCAGCTAGGGAGGCCATACCAGTAGAAAAAAAAAAAAAACTTTTCGACATAAATAACTGGTATGAGACCTAACACAGATAGTCAGGGAAACTAAATTATAAAGAGAGGAATGGTGTGAATGTGCGTGTAAGAGCGACAATATTATCTAACTGCAAATGACGGGATGGGCTTTATCATGGAAATGCTGACGAGGAGAGAACGGTTTCGATTTTGTGTTCGTCCGGTTTGGACACATCAAATGTGTGCAAAGATATCTACATGTAAAAGGCACTATAGAACAAGAGAGATTTGCAAGTTGTCCAACTGTGTCATGCAGACTACAGACAACAGTATACAAAAGAACATGCAGGTAGATTATTATGTCTGTACACATAAAGGGTACGGTTTGTTGCTTTGGTCAATATGTTGCGACCTCAGATTGTAGGTATTGTTAAATTTGTGATCCTCGTAAACTTCATAAGAGAATTTACTTGATCACAATTTAACGAGTAGAAACCTTAATGAGAAAATAGTGCTTGCATCTAGGTATAAATGAAATAAATACATTGAAAAGAATAATTGTTAACTAGTATAAGAACATTGATTGTATAATATTAGAAGAATGAGATAATTAATTTACAGCATTTAGTTATAAGAATTTTGCATGTAAAAGGCTTGCTTATTATACACTTGAAACTAGAGATTATAAGTTATGCTAATTCTTAGAAAAATTGGGTGATCTGATAGAGTTTGATAAAGCTGACGCATAGGATTACCTAGAACCGAAGTAAAATCCAAGGTGGTCACGGTTTCCGATTTTGACACTGCCGCGGGTCATTCGCGTGCACATGGCTCACCAAAGGTAGAAGTTTCAGCAGGGAGACGCCACCCTAACGGGTTACGAGAAACGTACCCTAGTGTCGGGGGGGGGGTAATAAAATCAATTGCAGAAGGTTCCTAACCCTTTTATATTATGACCGGTAGGGTCATGATATAAAAGGGTTAGGACCCCCCCCAAGGTCTTTTGACAGTTTTCGTTTGGAGGTTACCTTATGAGTTTCCTGAGTGACGATCAGGAACCCCCTCCCCCTCCGTCCGCCACGACATGGAATATTAGTAAGTGGGATTTCGATCCCGTTTTCCTACCATCGAGAACAAAGGATGCCACATGGTCGGGAAGAAAGGTATTTACTGTATACTGAGCCGACCCTGGTCTAAAGGAAGGAGATCATCAATAGAAATTGTGGATCCTCATGGCGAATCTAATGACTGCAGAACAGCAGATAGATCGTGTTTCCTCAGAAGAAGCCTGATATGGTGTAACCGAGGTGGTCCTCATGATTTGAAGTACCCAAAAGATATCCCACTACAGAAGGAATATTTCTTCAGGAATCGCAGACAAGTAACGTCTAGTAGAAGAGCTTAATCAAACGGTATTGTGAAAGATTTTATGTTAATTCCGTTAATTTAATATGGTTGTAATTGTAATTCGTATTACTTAGCAATTGAAGGACTTGAATGAGAGTTGAACTAGGACTTTAGCTCACTTAATAGTATAGAAAAAGAGGGAACTAGTTTATCAGTGTTACTGAACGAGCGATAGTGTGTATTGATACTAGAATATGTAATTTACTCTTAACTGAGAAAGGTCAAAAGAACTGAATCTGGCGTTCACTGTAGCAATGGAATTGCTAAGCCCACATAACTCTTATAAATCAATGTGTGTAATCCAATGGTATCTAATTGAATTATTGTGTCATATTATTGTGTTTAAGAGGGTGAAAGATTTAAGCCAACTTAATTATTGATGGGGAAGCCTCTTTATCCTGTGTGTAGAGAGAGTCCTTTGTGGAGGCATAACAATTTTCCCCACGTGCTAGTGTGAAATTTTCATATTTTGTAGTTTGCTTATCTTATTAACATTGTATCATCATCGTATTGAATTGTAGTTTTTAAAATTTAATGTGCTGTATTGTGTTTGTGAGTTTAATAAACTTTTGCTTATCAAATATTCAGTTGTCTGTAATTGCCATTCAATGCACCGCTTGTAATAACGTACGAACCTAGGCGCGGGGCGAAAGAAAAAGTTAAGTTACGAGATCGAGGTTACGACTGCATGATTATTTCACTTCTAGACTTATTTAGGAGTTGCTTCTTGTTTTAAATTTCTTTATAAACTAAATGTCCTAAATGGCGCAGCTTTAAAAAATAAATGTTTCAGGATACTAAGAGGAGCAAGAGCTTATATTTCTAGTACGGAAGTGACGATACGCCGAGAAAAGGGATAAGATATATAAAGGAAAGGAAAGTATAAGGGAAATATATATTTAAACAAGAATGGGACACAGTATCAGTGAGACCTGGATATCAGAATCAGACCTACCAACTGGTATCGAGTGTAATGGATACAGTATTTTTAGGAAGGATGGGGCGTGCTGCTAATGATATCGGATGACTTGAATCCAGTTAGAGTTGAGACCTATGATTGTAGTATTTCTACTAACAATATTTCATGTGGCAGTGAATTCTAAGCCCATCTGGTGTGAGGTGGAATCTAACAAGATCAATTACATAGTGGGGTGTTGTTACAGACCTGGTGCATTGGTTGCTAGTGATGAAGAAATGCATCACTAAATAGAAAAGATGAGCGCTCAAAGAGCAATCATAACGGTAGACTTTAATTATGCAAATATTGATTGGGTAGCAGTAGAATCTCATGAGAAGATTGAAACTGAATTTATTGAGCTATTGCGAGACAACTTCCTGAAGTATATAATGAGTGACAGAAGGAACTTGAGGTCAAAGAGTGCTAAATTTGATTATAGTGTCAGAGGGCATATCAGTTAAAGATGTAACTATTCTGCCTCCAGTTGGTGACAGTGATCATGCGGTACTCACTTGGGAAGTGACTAGGTTTATGAATGTCCCATTCAGAAAAGGTTACATGTTGAACTAGAAAGCAGGAAATTATGACCAACCGAGGAGTATACTGAGTTCAGTGGAATGGGATCGGATGCTGGATCGAAAGAATATTGACAGTGCATGGGAAGCATTTAAACAATACTTAAATGATGAGATATCAGAGTGCGTCCCGAGAGGTTGAAGAATAAATAGAGTAGGAGTCAAATAGATGTGTAATCTTATTAACCAAGAGATTCGTAAGAAAAGGACGATGTGGAAGGAATACCGTTTGCATAAGGACGTCGTCCGTTATGAACGTTATATATATATATATATATATATATATATATATATATATATATATATATATATATATATATATATATATATATATATATATATATATATATATATATATATATATATATATATATATATAAGCAGCAGGCTAGAACAGTCACAACTGTTCTACAGAAAGCAAAGTCTGAGTATGAAAAGAAATTGACTCTGCATGCGAAAGACAACCGACAAGAATTCTATCGAAATGCTGCAAGTAAAATAAAGAATGCATATGAAAGAATAACTCTTCTAAATCCAGATGGCGTAAGGGTTACGGGTGCAGAAGAGGTTGTTCAGTTAATGAGTGCCCATTTTGTTAAAAGCTATCAGCCTGGCGAACGCAACATTGAGCTCACTGTTACTTCTTCACTAGATAAAGAAACGCAAGTGTGTGAAGATGAGGTATTAGAGATGTTGCACAAATTTAATAAGAATTCAGCAATAGGAATTGATGGGATATTGGCACGTGTGCTAAAAGAGCGTTCAGCTGAACTGGCCATTCCTTTGACCAGGCTGTTTAATATGAGTCTCAGAACAGGGAAGATTTGCAGGAATAGAAGGAATGTATGGTAATTTCATTGCACAAGAGTGGTGCAAAGACCGATGTATCCAACTATCGACCAATTAGTATCTCAGGAATGGTGGTGAGATTTTGGAACAATTGGTTAGGACTCGCATTCAGAAATGGGTTTGACAGTGAATCTTTACTTTGCAATGAACAACATGGGTTTACTAAGGGAAGGTCATGTTTTAGCAACTTGCTCACATTCTATGACAATATTACCATTGAAATAGACAAGGCGAGTGGATACACCATAATACTTTTGGATTTTGCTAAGGCTTTTGACAGAATACAGCATGGTAGACTGTTGCATAAATTGGAGAAAATCGGTTTGGGTTATAAAATATTAGCAAGAGGATGGTTGACTGAAAGATATCAAAAAGTGGTATATGGGAATGTGAGTCTGAGATTCACATCCCCATATACGGGGATGTGTGCGACATACAGTTATTTGCTGATGATGCAAAGATAGGCAGGGTAATCAGCTGCTTACCCTACTTATCTTAGCTGCTGATATGCAGTCTTTGCAGAATGATTTGAATAGGCTGGAATTGTGGGCATGGGAAAATGGGTGTCAATTCAATGTCAGTAAATGTAAAGTCATTGACGTCGGCATGATTACCTATCCAATGTCGTATTATATTGGTGGGATTTGGCTAGAAGAAACTGATGAGGTTAGGGATCTTGGAGTGTTAATAGATAGGAAGTTGAAGTTCAGGGGACATGTGGGAAAGATTGCAAATACAACTCAAAAGATAATTGCAATGCTGAAAAACGAACGTTCACATGTAAAGATAAGGATGTTATTTTGCGTCTTTACAAAGCTTTGATAAGACCTCACTTGGAATATTGTGCGAAGGTCTGGTCTCCTGGTTTCTGTTGTGATTCTGATATATTGGAGAGAGTACAAAGGAGAATGTTAAAAATGATATCAGGATTGTGGAATACTGATTATGAAGACAGATTGAGAATTTGTAGACTGCGGACCCTAGCAAACAGGAGAAAGAGGGGAGATATGATTGAGACTTACAAACTTCTGAAAGAGTCATACTTCAGTTGATGTAATTTTTCAATTTATGGAGAGTGAGGAAAGGACGAGAGGGCATTCTTGGAAGCTGAGAATGAGGGATGTCAAGAAGGGTGTGATGGCTAGATTTTTCTCTCTCTCAGAGGGTGGTGCGTGATCGGAATGGATTGCCATTGGATGTTGTGAGTGCAAGCAGTGTGAATGAATTCAAGAATAAGTATGATAGCTGGTGTGTGTGTGTGTGTGTGTGGTCTCCCTCGATGAGTCTCTGACTACCTGGAGGTCTCTCTTAATAATAATAATAATAATAATAATAATAACAAATCCAAAAAAAATCACTTCTACAATACTTTTATGCTTAAAAATTAAAAAGTTAATTTTTAGCCATTACTAAAGATTTAATTTTACTCAGTTTTACTACTTCCTAATTCCACACACTGTCTTATTTTCTACTTAAACAAATCTCTACTGAGAGACTTCCTTGTTCAATAAGTGTACACCTCGTTTATGAAAGAAACGTTATATTGTTTTATGGAGATATGCTCACATTTTGTTGAGCTCTAAGACGATTACACATTTCGTATCCTTATAAGGACTGGCTTAAAGGGGCGAAGCAAGAATGCTTTTCATCTTCCCCGTTATCTGTAGAGGACAGTGTGGGGATAGGTGTTATTGAACTATTAAAGCTCTGATCATGGCAGGAGGGTAACAGCAATAGGCCGAGCCTCAGTTAGAACTTCATTGGCTACAGCATTGCCATCCATTACCCTCTAAGGGTATTAATCACCGCATCTCAGTCCATCCCACCACAAATCGTATCTCACGGTCGATTAAATGACTCTTATTTATAAACAGATAATATTATTATTTTATGGTGTGTTAATGTTTAAATTTAGTCATTAATATTATATATTGTAATTATAATATTATTACAATATATAATATTACACTTAAAAAGTTAAAGTATAAAAATTATTCAATATATTGATAGAACATCGATTTGGCAATATACTAGAAGAGTGCTTTGTATGCCATTCGTTTTACAGCTTTGCAATTATTTATATGACGTAGAGTTGCTGACACGAAACAGTTCATCCAATCAGATTAAAGCACTCACAGGAAGCTAATGTAACCAGAAGTTCCAGAGAAAGCAAATTTTGTGTGAGATATGTGTGAAACGCGAAGACAAATATGTTCAGTCTACAAAAGAACACAACTGAGTAGCCAAGCACGAAAGAAGAGCAAGCATTAGAAAAACAATATCATAAAGTACCCATCTGAGATTGCGTGTGTGATGTAAGTGGCAGCGGTGATATTTTTTGCATGAGACGTATTTTTCAGCAAGTGACTGTGACAAGTAGTAGTGTTCACGGGAAAAGGATATCCATGCGATTATACTGAATGATTGGGTAGTTGGAATTACAACTGTAGCAACTAATATTATGTTAATATACCGCATTTGTTAACCTGTTCTAGCTTAGAATCTTCCTGCCTCTACTTCACCCATTCTTTATTCTTTTCGTATTTTTTATACATTACCAAGGGCACAACACTGGAGAAATCAATAGTTTAGAATTCACAGAAATAATAATAAATAAACAATAAAATAAAGTAACTTTTACCGATGAGAGGAAGCCCGATCCTGGTGCCTGGTCGATACCCAGCAGAAGACGGACGAAAGTAATCATGTAATCTTTAACGAATGCCTGAAAAAAAAAAAACATCCGTCAAATAGATATTTAAGTCCACTTGAGATTTATTTATTTTTTATTTATAAGTTTTTTTTTTTATCTTCGTTACAGACTCAGACTGCTCAGTCTGTTTTTCCACATGAATTGAAATAAAGTAATAAATTTTCTGAGGGAAGATATCAAGAATTGCAATAGCATTGAATTTCAAGGACAATAATAACAGCGAATATATTTTTGATTTGCTAAACACGCTGTCAAATAGAACACACGTTGGGGCATATTGTATGCATAATAACTTCCATTTTTCCACAATGACGATGCAGAACATGCGAGTAGATTTTGTGACACATTTGGACCCTCAAGTCGAAACAATAAATGATGATAACGTTTAGGTACGTGTGAATCCAAATATATAAATTTGAACCTTCAGTAATTTAACGTTTTGTGATCTCTAAATTTAGAAGAAAAGAAAAAACACATTCTGCAGAATGTACAGTATGTTATCAACACAAACATAAACGCGATCTCGAAGAAATTTGATTGTAGTTACGAGAATATAAATAAAATAACTGTATAATTCTCCCATACCTTGAAGAATTAATTGAGCATTTCAACACTATACAAAAGTCTCATTAAAAGAAACCGAAATTTTGATTTCATAAATTTAAACATATGACTTTATCAATTTATATAAAATAATAAGGTTTCTTAGCTTCTCTTTATTTTTGTTCTAAATTTATTAATACATAATTCCAACAATTATTTATAATTAACAACGTTTAAAATCTTTCTATTTTAATTATTAATTTTAATGCTATTGTTTAATCACAAAATTTTTATTAAGATATAGGGAATGAGGAATTATGATTTGTGCTGCCATCTCTCGGAGAGAATTAAAATTAACTGTACAGCAATGCCAATTAAAATGAGATTATTTTCTGAAACACATAAGTTAGGTGATTTCTCTCTCTCTCTCTCACACACACACTTGAGTTCACATGAAGGAAATGGTTTTATCAAATAACTACTGAATTGTGATTTCACTTCTCAATGTTCTATTTCATAAATCTAAACAAACGAAGAAATAGCATGTATGTACTGAGTAACAGTGATTATTCAGACCTTTACAGGATTAAATACATACCTGATATAATATTGTGTCCAACATACTCGCACTGAAAACGCTTCCAGCTGCGAAAGGTAACCGAAACATGTAGGAAATGTGAGACCCACGATCTCGTTCACTCTAGAAAAATAAAATACGTACATGTTTCAGACATTTTAATTATTTAATAATAATAATAATAACAATAATTTTGCAACTTATTTACTTTGCAAATTTTATTGAAACTATGTGACACTAATCTACAATAAATTCCTGAATTTTACTTAATTAAAATCTTCTTTTATGTCGTTGACACAGCCTCAAATGCTTCCTTTGGTATGAAATAAAATCAATCATAACGAATATCAATGACTCAATTTTTATAGCGAAGTAGTTTGAAAGGCAAACAATGTTTGCCTTTCAAACTTAAAAGGTTTCGAAAGTGACTGGGAGCTTATAAGAGCTCGTAAGCATACACCTTTCGGCTTCAGAGTTGCCTTGGTATTACCCTAATCAGACACTTCCTTGTTTGTGACGACAGCCACAAGTCCGAAAGGGCTGCTAGCGAGTGAAACTTCTTAATCAGAAGCACTAATGAAATTCTAGGTAAACAATTAGACAACCTATTATCCTTTAACAATGATATTTAATTATAAGTCTTATAATCATAATTTTAAATTTGAATAAAAGATTATTTCGTCAATGAAAAATCTTCAATTGAGCATTTTCATAATTCTCTTAATTTTCAAACCTACACTGCTTACCTTTTCCATCTTTGATAGGTGAAGAGCATAAATATCATTGGCACGGAACTGCATGAACCTCATGTTACTAGATTGGCTTAATTCAGTGATAATCCTTACGCTAGGAAACATCCTAGAGAGGGGAAAAAATAATAATACAAAAAGGTTAGAAGTGGAAGAGTGGAGCATTGGAAAAAAAAATAACGTCCATATTAAATTGGCTCGTTAATCTTAGATTACTTACTTAAACATTGTCTGGACGGCTACGATAGTGTTACAATCAGCTAAGTAATCTTCCTCGGCAGAATTAGAAGTTTCTTTGTTGACGACAACAACACTGTCTGCTAGATTTATTCCTGATCGCAATAGATCGTCCAGACTGGTTAGTAAATAAAAAAATAAAATAAATAATTTATTAGAATATTTTAAAAACATGCTAAAGAAACCAAATTTGTACGCATATATTTCACGACGAATTCAATTATTCTTGACGGCTTTATTCACACACACATTATTATTATTATTATTATTACATGACACCTCCAGGGAGTCCAAGGACTCATCGTGGGAGGACACACTACTCTACTTCGCTAAATACATCTCATCCTCTCCACTACTACTTAATTCTCCAACTACTACCATCAACGCCATCTATCGTCCATCATCAGAACAACAGTATTTTTTGTCTGTAAACTACGTGTGTTCTGACACATAGATGTGTCAGAACACACCCATATGTCACATATACACATAGGCTTTTGATATAAGCGATACCTACATGCTAATAGATCCCTGCATCCAGTACACAAGGGGAAACCACGAAATGGCATCTTGAAAGGCTAGATGAGGTCTGAAAAGAACAACAACAACAAAAAAACCTTATTCTTAATTATTTAAAATTATTTGATATAAAACAGCCTTTATAATTTAAATTTATAAGGGTATAAAATATGTTTTAATACTGACTTCCTTTCTAGCAGCAGAATGATGGGCCTAAGGGTTTGGGGGACGTGGAAATGAGCTCTGAGTGGAACGATGAAATTATAAATTCCATTGCTGGCGAAGTCAGCGGCTAGAATGATACATCGATTGGGCCAATTGTATTCTTTCGCATTGCGAAAAGCACAATGTTCGCATATCTGAAGGAGAGCAACAACAACAAAAAAAAAAAATTAAAATAAATACTTTGAATTAAAACTAAGCTTAATTATTATACAGATTCACGTAGATATGTGTCGAAGGTTTTATTCACGTACCTGAGCCAGTTCAAGACAACAGAGGGATTTTTTCTCTCTGAGGAGATAGCAAAGTGTTGGACTGACTCCAATATACGGGGACACAGGAGGAAATCCCTTGACGATTCTGTAAGAGTCGAACGAAACAAAAACAAGTAATTTAATTTAATTCAAAAACAAGTTTTTGAATTACAATTAAGTGCAAGGGGCACTTTTGTTTTATTTATAAGTGAATCACTCTTCCTTTAGTTTGATAAAATGTGAAGTGTAATCTAATGATAGAGCTCAGTAACTGTTAAGGATTAGATTTAAATTTAAAATTCCAATTTAAGAGCGATATTTTAAAACATACTGAACACTTCCACTGTTATCAAGTTCCATTTTTTTTTATTTATTTTTATTATTATTTTTTTTTTTTGTGATTTCCATACACGAAAAGATGTGAGCCTATAGTATAATGACTTTAGTACCGTGGGTACGCTGTGAGTTAAATAATCTGAAACTCTACTCTCGAGACCAAACAGGGAACTTTTTTCAAGGCTTTTCAGTCCCGCAAATAAACTTTATTATTATTATTATTATTATTATTATTATTATTATTATTATTATTATTATTATTATTATTATTATTATAAATTACAAAATAAATTAATCCGCTAATTCTTTTTCTTTCCCGTAGGGAGTAGGCAAGGTCATTTATCCCTAATTAACTTTTGTAAACTGGGGAATAGCCAGTCGCCATCCTGAACCAATTACAGATAGCTGATCCAAGACAAATAGTGATTTTATTTGACATTCAGGAAAAAGAGTACGACAGACAACTACTGCCATCTCCTGATGTGATTCCCTAACGTGAATTGCGGTATTAAAAATTCGAATTTCCAGGAAGAAAACATTAATTGTCCCTGCAGAGATCGAACTCGGGATCCGAACGAAGAAACGGAGGAAAAAAAGTTCCTCTAGCGGGTGACGACGAGAATCGATCTTAGAACAATCTTTCTTTCGGCGGCTTGTAAACGCTATGGATGTAAACGCCGTTTCCCCAGGGCTACATAGGTCATCATTATAAATTAATCTTATTATAAAATTATAATAAAAATTAACAGTCTGGCAATCGAGTTTCTGTTAATTTCATTTTTTAATTTTTAATAATAATTTTAATACCATTTTAATTATTAAATGAGTTTAAACTAAATGATTGCTCTACTTTAAATTAATACATTTAAAATTTTAAAAAAAATCAGAAAAAATTAAAACTGACACTTACTCGCAATTTTCTGCTGGAGTGTTCCACGGACTTTCTAGATATTTTTCTTCCGCCTCTTCCAGTATATTTTGTTCCTCTTCTTGTTCTTCAGGAGAAGAGTCACCATCTTGTCCAAACATGGCTGGTACTGGAGCAATGCTTGGTCGTCTTCCTCGAGCAAGCGCAGTGAATCCTTCCGAACCCATGGGACCGTCCATCTTTGGAAGTTCCAGATGTTTGCCGAACTTTTTCTTCACCAGATTGAACGAAAATTTGGACTTGAGAGGCAACATTTCAAACGATCTGCTGTCTTCACACAAGGAAGAAACGTTAGATCAGGAACAGAAGAAAATAAAAATTGAATAAATTTTGTGATAATTCATAATACAATCATTTATTGGCTGGATTATGCCCTGATACAGAAGATAAAATCAATAAATGATATCTATCCCACGCCTGTTAAGTGAATATATTAAGGAATATAGGACAAAACAACACGTAAACGCAAGTATAAGGATGAATAAAGTATTAAACTTTAATAGGCAGATCAATCATCAGTGGTACAAGATAAGTTGATTGAGTACAAGGTAGAAATGCAGCAGGAGATGCTGTGATCGCTTAGAAAGATTCATGGAAGAGCTGCATATAACAATGCATCCATTTAGCAGATCTATTACTCAACTTTAGTAGCGATTAAACTCCTTACGAATTAAAATTGATTCAGAAAGGTTGTAATTCAGGACGATTCCAATTCAGGAAATTTCAATTTCCGAGACATGTTTTACACCTAATTTAGCTGTTTCCTATCTTTATCTAAACTGTTCATTCAGTCAAATCGCAAATGTGCGCAAACTATATCACTGCTGCCTTCCACACGCCAAACACAATCTTTCAACAGATTGTCTTGCACGTGTATCTGTTTTTGAATAATATTTTAATAAATCATCAATGATGACAATCTATTAAACTATTATTCAAAAACAGATACACGTGCAAGACAATCTGTTGACAGTTTTTCCACTTGGTTATACTATGACTTAAAGATGCCAAGAAAAATTATATTCTTGGATCCAAGAGTAAGCAAACAAGGTTCATTCCATAATACAAAGAACATCTCCTTTCAGACATGCATTATGGGAAGGGCCACGAGTAAGAGCCATACCCAGAGGTGATACCAAGAT
This sequence comes from Typopeltis vanoorti, assembly GCF_054136105.1. Taxonomy (NCBI): domain Eukaryota; kingdom Metazoa; phylum Arthropoda; class Arachnida; order Uropygi; family Thelyphonidae; genus Typopeltis; species Typopeltis vanoorti. The sequence continues at coordinate 64,581,882 of NC_143556.1, forward strand.
TGAAGTAAGGCAGAAGTCATATTTCCATATACAAGTAATCAAAAGGTGCAAAAGGTTCAATAACTAGTTCTAATCTAGAGTGTATTTTAATAATACGATGTTAGATCTTTTCACTACTTGAATATGGGAAATATATGTCTTCTGGATTACTTCGACCTTGGTATCTCTTGTGGGTTTGGCTCCCACCGATGAGACTTTAATAATGGTCGAAACCGGTCTGCGTAGTGGCTCTTCCCACAATGCATAGCATTATACATGTCTGCAAGGATATGTGCTTTGCATTATGGGATACTAAGGCAATTGATGTGAAGTCATTAGCCTCTTTATACGATTTGCCCCAGTCCTGAAAAGACTCCAGGCACAAACTTTGTTTGCTTACACTTGGATAAAGGATTAAATCAAGAATATAATTTTTTGGCATCTTTAAAATAATCTGTTATTTTATTTTATTTTATTTTTCTTAAAATATTCAATTAAAAAAAAACCCGAGTTATTGTATTAATGTTAACTGAAAAAAAATACACTTTTGGATAGTTTTCCATATTAAGCACTATGGATTTTGTCCTGTGATTTACTGAGACAAATATAATAAAATCGCACCATAATCGGAGATGGGACCTCAGCTTTAATTTCATCCAATCATTCGTTCTTCTCATGAAGCTATCATTGTTAGACTTTTGCTGTTACTACTTCGAAACTGGTCACTCATCCCTGTCATTAACTGATTCTCATTCTTGATTGGATTAACTAATCGAACTCTGGAATATTCGAAGTTACGTAACACCAACAGCAAAAAATTCAATTAAAATAAATTTTCTGTTTGCTATGATTTAGTTGTCACTAATTGTATACAGATTGACATCCACCACAGAAGTAAACACAGTAATGGACACGATGTCACGTGATATGTGGACATAGTACCAATATAAAATTATTTAAGATGGAACTGGCGTATGCTATCAGATAATTTTTTTAATAATATATTAAAAATAATAATATAAATAATGATGTAAAGGTAAATGATATTTTACTTGATACTATAAAATTTTGCAATTATTTATCACTTGATAAATATTTATCACTTGATATCACTTGATACTATAAAATTTTGCAATTATTTATCACTTTTCTGATATTTTATGAAATTTCAATACACCTTTAATTTTTAATGTAATTATTTAATGTACTCAGCTAACTCTAAAGGAAGTATTTAAAAATTGAGATTGTTTCATTCATTCAATCCAATACCCCAATACCCTTGGAAGGTAATGGATGGCAATGCTGTAGCCAATGAAGTTCTAACTGAGACTCGGCTATTGCTGTTACCCTCCTGCCATGATCAGAGCTTTAATAGCTCAGTAACACCTTATCCCTACACTGTCCTCTACAGATAACGGGGAATATGAAAAGCATTCTTGCTTCGCCCCTTTAAGCCAGTCCTTATAAGGACTATAAGAAGTATTTAATATTCAACCGAGGTGACCACATCTAGTACATTCGTACTAGATCTATTACGGTTTTTACATTTTTGGTGTTCCAGTACGTTCACCAACAGATCTAGCACTTTCTTCCTTCCGAATAATAATAATAATTAAAATTAAAAAAATGAGAGTTGGACATAGACATATGAGTTGAATATTTTTCTCTTCTCCCACCTCCCCATATGTCACATTCAGTGACACAAGCATGATTTCTCTTTTTTTCCTTCCCCCCTCACTGTTCGCTGGTCTTCTCTCTCTCCCCGCGATCCCGTACTCAGGCAATCCGACTGGCATTAGCCAATGAAAATATATTCTTTGCTGTTTTTTCTCTTCTCCCACCTCCCCATATGTCACATTCAGTGACACAAGCATGATTTCTCTTTTTTTCCTGCCCCCTCACTGTTCGCGGTCTTCTCTCCCCCCCCGCGATCCCGTACTCAGGCAATCCGACTGGCATTAGCCAATGAAAATATATTCTTTGCTGTTCAAACACTTCTCGAGCGTTATAAGAAGACCAGTATTTTTATTAATAAAAAAACCTTATTTTTATTATATAAAAATAAGGTTTTTTTTACTATTTGTGTTTTTTCTTTATTTTAATATACACTCCTCTTAATGTGCAGTATAATAAAATGATTCGTAACGTGTTATTCTACTTCGGAATCCTTTAATGTTTAATGGAAAGGGGGGGGGACACAAACATTTTGCACTCAGGAGACGCAAACCAATGGAACGGCCCTGGATGCCGAACACAATCTGCTTTTGTGGCTTATGGATACTCTTCCAACTCCATTGAAAACAATTGCAACTGTCAGTGAAATTGCTAAGAAAATACAGTGTGGACGCACTAAATGTAACTATCTTATAAAAAATGCTTTGGCTGGAGATTCATGCAATGAAATCTCAAAAAAAAAAAAAAACTCCTTTGATGAATGGACTCCTTTTGACAAAAGAAAAATTGAAACATTTATAAGCTGCAGATTTTACTATTTCTAAAGAGTTAATTAATTTAGCAAAATCTAATAAAAATAATGGATAAATACATACAGTTTTTCTTGTGAGTGGGAACCCCTGTATATAAGTGGCATAATAAATAACAAAAAAACCCCCCACTAAAATGAGACTAAAAATTCTATGGTAAATTAATACACATTTGAAGTGCTAGAGTTACAAGTGGGACTTCTGTTATGATGATTGACAACTGTAGCTCTTGGACTCATAGATGACTACAGAGAGGTGAGTTTGACTTTTTTTTTTCTTTTTATATTTGTTGTACATGTGTTAATTTAGCGGTTTTACATTGGTCCATCTATTATAATACGGTAGTAATATCGTAAAATGCCCTAAATAGAGGGAAACGAAAGCAAATGAAAATTTAGTACTTTTTTTTCAGATCTAGTATCTTTTTCCTGCATAACGCAGTACGAAATATTTTTGTTGGGTGGTCACCCTGCATTGAACATCCGAATAACAGATGGTCCGAAACAAACAGACAATTCTCCACCTTTATCAGCTCACGAACACCTATACCTCTGGCACCAGAATCTCACAATGTTCAACAATATGTGTCAGAAGTCCTCCCGCCGCAGTTTGAGGCCCTAAGAGAACAAACTACCAACGGCAGGCAAGGACCTATGAAGACGTGGCCCATGCCAAAATGACAACAAAGGAACAGAATCGGAATCAGTAAGCACCGCAGTCAAACCTGACAACTGTCATTACTGTCTCCCTGGCAAATATGCTACAGGATTTCAGCAGGTCCAATCCTTCACCAGCTGCTAAAAAAAGATTCCTATACGAAACTCGATTAATCCTCTCAGCATTTATTGATGAACAGGAATAAACTAACTCCAGACTCTCTACAGATTGTGGTGTAGAATGCTAATGATCTCAAACACAAGATTATGGAGCTTCAAGAGGTCACTCAAATACTTCAGCCAGACGTCGTTTTGATAAGTGAAACATACCTGAGGCCATCGGACAGCCCCAAAATTAGGTGATATCACCTCTACAGAACTGACAGACTAAATTACAGAGTGGTGGCACTATCTTCATTAAAAAGTATATCCAATAGTAAACATCCCCCCCCCCCGCCAAACCACTTATCTCGAGGGTTATTGTCGTGGAGGTTCTTACTAGCTCGGCTGGCAGACTGAAAATTTGCGCTGCATACAACCCACAGCAAAAAACACTACTGCAGACGGATCTGGATGCCATCCTAGATGCAAGAGAGCCCATCATTATTGCTGGGGAATTTAACTCCAAACACCCGGCATGGAATTGTAGAACCAGAAACAACAACGGGCGTATCCTCGCCAACTACACAGGATTCAATTGCGCTGTCGTGGCAGGTCCCAGTCATTCATATCCTGGGAAAAAATTAGCAAAAGCACTCCCGGAGTTCATTGGCTCTCTTCTTCCTATAAGGTCAAAGCAAGAAATTGAAACAGCAGTTAAAAACGTTTACCCAGCAAATTAATGCAGCCATAACGGCAGTTACCTCTTACACAACTTGCTCCACAACCAATCGGTTACCGGATATTATGAACCTGATCAGAGATCAAAATAAAGCCAGAAAAAAATTTCACAATACTCCTTTTACTCTGTATTTCACAATACAGATTAAATGGAGCTGTGACAGACGCTCTCAAAACCCACAGGGATCAGCTGTAAGAAGATAAGTCAGCTTCCTTCTCACCTGCAGATCACTCTATTTTGGGGACTCTTGAGGAACCTCAGAAAAAAAAAAATTCCCCCCCTCTACAATCGGAGCTGGGCCTTGTGCACACGGATACAGAGAAGGCAGAAACCATTGCAAAAAATTTAGATGGCAGTGACGACCTGCTTATGAAAACTTAAATTTCAACCACTTGTGAATACATCACCACAGGCTACAATTGGCATCAACTTACTGGAGCTGTCATTCTGAACATGGCCAAGGTCTTCGATAAGGTGTGGCATTATGGTCTGCGCCACAGGCTCATCGCCTTTCGCATCCCGCTATAGATGGTACAGTTGATCTAATCACACCTCAGAAACAGATTTATGCAGATCAGGAGAAATGGAACTATATCTACCAAGCGCCGTATTCTGGCTGAAGTTCGACAAGCATCTTTACTTGGCCCAATTCTGTTCTCTATATTTCACACAACCCAATGTCATCTCTCTTGGCCCTTTACGCTGATGACACAGCGATGCTAACCAGATATCTTCCCCCACACCTAGTCACCAAAAAAAACTCCAAGAAAACCTACAAATATTAGAAAAATGAATCTCCAATTGGAGATTACAAGTAAACCCCTTGAAAAGCATAGCCGTACTCTTCTCCAGAAGAACAGTATCTTCTACAGGGGACATCTTCCTGTTTAACACCAAAATTCCTTGGAAAGCAGAAGTCAGATACCTTGGTGTACTGCTGGACAAAAGACTAACCTTCAACCACCACATCAAGGACTCGTGTGCAAAGGCATCAAAAGCCATCGCCCAGCTCTATCCTCTAATAAACAGAAACAGTAAATCACACACCAGAATAAAACTGCTCCTCTACAAACTGATGATTCGCCCTATAATCACATATGCTTCTCCAGCATGGAGCCATACCGCCGATACTAATATCCTCAAACTGCAGCCAGTGCAAAACAAGTGCCTACGTATGATTCTTAACTCCCCATGGTTTGTCAGAGTTGTTCAACTTCATCGGGACACGGACATCCCTTATATCCGCTCTTTCCTTCAGACTCTCGAAGCAAAGTATTTCCTAAAAACGTCTACACATCCCAATCCACCGGTACAACAAGCTGCTGACTATGATGAAACGGATCTCTACAAACACAAAAGACCTAAAGCCATCCTAATTTCAAGAAGTGATCTATAATCCCCTTTCCCTCTCAGGGCGAGCATATTGCTCATAAACGTTTTCCTTCACTGTATACATTTCAGACAGCGGGGAATGTGAAAAGCATCTTGCTTCACCCTCGGAGTCAGTAAAGTTGAAGTTGAAGTTGAAGCGCATCGAACTAGATAAACATTGACTTGACATAATGAAATATTTTCGACGATGCTCAAAATTTCATTCCTAAATGCTAAAAGAAAACTTAATGTAACGTACAATACAATTACGAAGAAAAGCAAGAATACCATTATCTTATGACCATATGGTGTTTCCTTCCGTAGCGCTGACTGCCGAAAATAACATTATAGGTTCGATTAAAATCATCGACGGGAGCATTTTCTAGGTGTTTATCTTTGTCATAGGAAAGTAGAGTTTTTCTAGCTGGAACTCAGGTTTTTAATCTAGCAACTGAAAAAATCGATGATAGAACTAACGCTATTTCAGAGCAATTCACACAAAGCTTTGATTCACTGACAGTTTCAACTCATTAAGAGTGATGGCTGAAGGGTAGAATTCAGCTGCCTACTTATCTTTAAAAAGTTACTTAGAGCTAAAGGAGTTGCACATACTACGGTTAGGAATAAAAAGCATTACAAGTACTTTTTATTTATAGTATACCAAATACCTGGGAAACATATTAAATATTCGCGCGCGATCCCAACCGACTTGTCGCAGAGCCTGACGTTGGGGAGAGTATTTTTGGTCTGTAGAAGTGTGTGTTCAAGGGGACCGATTTGCCTGGTCTGGGGATGGAAAACCCTCCACCTCCATATGAGACCGGATAAGGTTTCACACGGAGGTGGTTTGAAAGAGACCCGAAAAAGGTTTTCACATCACTACTATGGATCGTCTATACCGACTGAGCTACGGAGGATAGCTCAGTCGATATAGACGAAGTCCTTTGGTCGGAAAGACCAGGATTCGATTCCCGTCACTGACCTGAGTTAACAGGCCTCATACGGAAGCAGTGGGTTTTGTCGAGAGTGGAAACTCGGGTTTTTCGTCCTCCAGAACAGATAAACCGGTCCCATGAACACATACACTTCTGCAGACATAAAAATAAGCCCCTTTCCCCCCAACATCAGGCTCCACGACAAGTCGGTTAGGATCCCGCACGTAAAGTCGCATCATGTAAAAAAGGCCAACTCCAAATAGATGGGATAAGGCACAAGAGGAAGAAGAAGATTTTCCTCCAGTAAACTCAGCTTTTACTGGAGGAAAAACAAGCAAATCGGTCACTAGAACACAGCAATTACAGATACAGTACATTGGCCTCATAACCTGAGTTGCTTCAGTCATAAATACTAATCAACCCAACCAACCAATCAACGATAAGCTAATATACACAACCATTAGTAAAGTGGGTAAGCGTTGAATAATCCGGGAACCCAGTTCTAGAGACTAAGTTAATCGTGCCTCCAAACTGGACGATAGACTTACTACGGTCTACAAACACATTTTATGCTCTCCAAATATCCTTACACTCAGCTGTGAGATTCGAACTCAATTGGCCGTGAGTGGAACTGTCGACTTGACCAGCCCAACCAGAATGGCATGCACTGTATGTATTATATTACTACTTGTATTATGTTTTCACTGGCAACTATTACGAGCAAAATAAAACTTCTAGATGCTTAAATAAACGGAGCTGCATACCAGATTTCCTCCTTCCCTTTTCATCATCCTGAGGAGTTAATCCTCCATCATGTAATTTATCTTTTTCATCTTCTCCGGTACCTGCTGGAAGAAAGGCGCTGTTCTCTTCTTTGGTAATATTCATGTAGAAGCAGATATCCGAGGATTTCAAAACATATGAAGGTCCAGGATTCAGCATTATCGGCCACGTTCCTGGAACATCGGTCTGTACACCAACCAGGGCAACTCCGTATCTATAAACAAGAAAAAAAAAATCAGCATTTGAAGGCGACCTCTAGCGCCAGACTAATACAACTAAATTATCATTTCTTAAAAAAATCATAAATTAAATTTCAAATAATTTGAAATGTTATCATTTAATTTTACAGTATCTTAGAGAATCGTAAGCAATTTAATCTTAGCAATTTAATATTGAAATATAAGAGATGTGAAGCCAGGTAGTAAGGCATCAGAACTTAACGAAGTAAAAGTATGAATTTTTTTTTCCCTTTCCGTCCACAAGTTTTTATGATAAAATCTAAGAGATGACTCAGTATTATTACGAAGGTTAGCTCCACTAAAGAATGATTCAATTCTTCCAGATTGACATTTATGACAAATTCTGACCCCTAAAAATAGAAACTTTAATGTAGCAAGTTGCGAGTGGAGCAGATGCGAGGCCACGTTGCGTGTTTTGCATGCAGCGGTTTTCGAGCAGCTGCATGCAAACTGAAAAGGGCAAAGCACTAAAAGGATAACGAACTGACCCACTTACTTTCTGTGAGAGTGGAAAGAAGCGTAAGTGAAACTCTTTCCTTCGTATTCTCCAAAAAATCGACTGTCGCCAAGACGAATGTGATAGATCTCATTACCAGAACATTTGCCATAGAGATGGTGCCATTCTTCTGCAGATGTCTGCCCTTCTCTGCGACAAATAATAATAATAATAATAAAGTAATTATCAATAAGATAAACTTATCAAGTTATATCGAACATAATATATCAAAATAACGATTTACCTTTACTTTTAGTATATTCCAATAGATGGCGCCAGGAGTAAATTATGATATTACAATACTTTCGTACTGGAAATTTATATTTATTTTTTTATGTCTAAGTTCTAATTAAATTTATGAGTATATTCCTAATACTGAATGAAACTATACACTTACTGTCCTCTTGAAGTATGAAGTAACAAAGTAACGAGACTGGATGTGCCGGGACACAGGCAGTTGTTGGCCAAAAGCGCATATTTGAATTCATCTTCACATACTACATGTTCTGGCATGGAAATAACAGAACAAATGTTACATCACTGAAAAAAATATACATAGTTTGCGAATAAACTTTAATATACTCTCCAGTGAAAAGTATAATAACATAAAAACTTTTTTTTAAAATTAGAAATTAAACCAATAGGAGATCTTCTACAATTCATTTGTAGAAGAAATAATCTGTTGTAATAATAATAATTTTTAAATTTTGCTTAAAAAGTTTTGTTTGTGCTAATGACGGAAGATTAGAGCTGTAATACTTAAATTGTCGTTCCTTAACTTCACAAATGAATGCGAAATAAGACCAAACTGATTTTTTATATAATAATAATAATATTATTATTTTCATTTTCTCCTTTTCATTCCCTTATAGGGAGTAGGGGAGGCCTTTTAACCCTATCTAGCTTTTGGAGACTGAGTGGGCAGTTCAATCTCCACCGGTAGCCAATACGAGATAGCTGGCCCGTGACTATCACTAATTATAAGCCGCCACCGATAAAGAGAGCGGCAAGAAAGTGTTGCCATCTCTTGGTACCTAACCCTAACAGAATATGTTACTGTCTGAATTAATATGGGTTCTACGGTCGATTTTTTTTTGAGTTTACTGGATGAATAACCCGAGTTTCCAGGAGAAAAATCCTCCTTGACCGTGCCAGAGATCGACTAACTCAGGAACCTGTCCAGGATAGGCTTAGAAAAGTTCTTGCAGTCGGCGTCTAGACTTGAACTGAAGTCTATCTTCGGGGAGCGCAGAAGATGCAAGCGTCACTTCCACTGAGCTATACAGGCCTTGCTTTTTTATATATATAAATTCCAAACATGAAATATTATTGGATCTACACATTTCTTTGACAAATGGTAAGTGCGAAGCAATTTCCTGCGAAATCTTCCTCGCCGCGGCTGAAGGAAGAGAAAATATGATTTTAACGAGTAATAAATATGATAGTATTATGTAATTATAGATATATATATTGTGCATATAAAGAAGTACACCTCAATTGCTCGATCTCGTAATTATTGAGCAATTCGCTCTATGCATATGGAATTAAACTGTCTTCGTCCACGCTTATTTTGGCAGATGCTCTCTTGCTAACCAGCAATCCTTCGGAACTAGTCTGTGAATCTCTTCTAGTTTAATATTACTAAATAATAGTATGCAGATTAGTTTTAAAGCTTTCAGTATGCAAGAAATATCGATTTTATCATTAGGCTATCACATTAAAAGCTCATACAGCAAAATGGAAGGAAAAATCAGATAAACTATGGAGGCAAAAAAACAGGATCATCCAAACTTATTTATCTTGACGAGAAAAAGTGAATTCGAATGCGTACTGTATCATGAATGTTTTTGAGGGAGGGAGATCATCTTCATCGGCGACTGCGAGACTACGACCTTTCTTACAGAGGCTTGAAAAAGTGTTCCATCTTTTGGTTTGGATGCGGACTAAGAGTTGGATAAGCGAACTCTTCGTCCACGTCCGGTAATAATGTATTACAGGTTTACAACCTTTATTGTGGGCAGGATTTTCGTGCACACGCCATATATTAAATATTATATTAAATTTAATTTAATAGCTAAAAAATCAATGCAGGACATTTTGCACTTTCGTATAGTGAAATCTGCAACCCAACGAGCATCTTGTAGTCTAATAAATGCCCAATATTTTACTTTAAGAAAACAGCAGCAATTGACAATTGACATTTATGTCTTTAGGGGTGAAGCAAGATGCTTTTCATATTCCCCACTATCTGTTGTGGTTAGAGTGAGGGTAAAATTTACGAGCAGTTTGCTTGCCCTGAATGGGCATGGAGATTATGCATCGCTATGGGATGCTAATATAGCTTTTGGTCTTCTATATTTGAATATGTCCGTTGGCTCGTATGCTGCATTTGCTGAACCAAATCGTTGGGATGTGTGGACGTCTTGAGGAAAAGCTTGAATGCTAAGGATTGTAGAAAAGAGAAAATATAGGGAATATTTGTGTCTCTGTGGAGTTGATTGTTTCTAACATACCACGGGGGGGTTCAGAATCATTCTCAAGCACTTGATCTGCACTCGCTGTATTTTGATAATGTTAGCATTAGAGGTGTGGCTCCAGGCCGGAAAGGCATAGGTGATTATAGGACGAATCGTCATCTGGTATAGTTGCAATTTGATTCTGTTGCTGAGCTTGCTATTTCTATTAATTAGCGGATAGATCTGAGCGATGGCTTTAGATGCCTTTGCGCACGCAGACTTGATGTGTTGGTTGAAAGATAGCTTTTTGTAGAGAATTACACCCAGGTAATTTGTTTCTTTCTGCCAGGGAATTTTAGTATTGAATAGTAACACATCTCCTGCAGGAAACATTGGCCTTTTTGAGAAAAGAACGGCTGAGTTTTTCAGGGGGTTGACTGAAAAACTCAGCCGTTCTAAAGCTGGAGGGTTGGTTCTCCACATGGAGAACCAACGCTCCAGCTTTAGAAGGTTTTCTTGAAGCTTTTGGATTAGATGAACCATTTTTATTGAGGTACCGGCTGAGATAAGTTTGTGCAGGAGTCCAAAATGCTAGATTTTTATTATTATTATTATTATTTCTTTTTATTATTAATATTACTATTATTATATAATTATTATTATATATAGTAATATTAATAATTATTATTAATATTGCTATTTCTTTTTTATTTTTGAAAAGTAGCTTTATTTGCGTATGTGTAAAATTGCCTTTAATTCTATTTTCTAAATACTGTATATTATAATTCAATTAGGAGACATTTTCATTTAACAACCATCGTATATATAGTGTTTTCATTATAAATATTATTTTATATTTCGTATTACTTAATATTGCAATAGTAATAAATAGAAATTACTAATCATCCATTCCATCAATTTCAACATGGAATTTTCACATTAAATTTTACGTTATTTAATTAGAATCTGATCTTGATGTTGAACAGCTAGAGCTAGAATGAAACCATGTTGATGGTTGTTGCATAACTAACTACTACTATTAATAATAACAATAATACTATAATAATAGTTTCAACATGGATGATTATTTTGAAAATGTTTCTGATTGAAATTTCATCACTTGTGTTAAAAGTACCTGCAAACGCCACGTGCACTTTATTTTCGGGACGGAAGATCTGCACGTATTGCGGAACATTCGGAGCGAAATCTCGGACTGCCCAGGAACGCAGAATTGTATGTTCGTCCTAGATGAAATGATAAACAAAAAGACTATGAAATTATTACGAAAGCAGATGGGAAGGGAGGGATAGTTGGAGAACGTGTTTATTTATTGTATTATACAAGAAAAGAAAGGGATTTTCGTTTGTTTTTTTTGTTAACCGCTAAGTTTGGATGTGAAAAATTTTAATGAACTTATCAGTATATGATTCCTACGATTCAGACAACGTAGAACACATCATGATAATGCTCCAGCACACAGGTTATTTGTGTAATCGCAGATGGCTAAACGTAGGATTATATGTTTGTAACAGCTTTCAAACTCACCATATCTGCAATTTTCAACTTTTATTTCAAACAAAAAAAAGCACTGACGATTTTCTATCTTTGTTTCTTTCATTCGATCAGTCTTTTAGTTTCTCATTGCAGCTACTGCATGTGAGATTATCATGACATCGCTCAAAGACTTTATAAAACAAATGCCGACTTCTTGGTATCATCCTTCTCCTCCAACTCTTGTACAGATGAATAGAAAGAATCCATTTTCATTACGAAAGAAATGTCTCACTCACTCACTGCATGCCTCGTCTGATTTTTCACGACAAAGACATCGGAAGAATCGTAATGGTTTGAATGCCAACAAGTCTACTTCAGGTGCTATTTCTCCAAGGGATAACATCTGCGCCAGCACCATTCGCTTAACTGCGCTCAAATTTTGCGCTCCACAATTAACACTCATCCTGTAGGCGCAAAAGATTCCCTACTTCTTCGGCGACATGGGAACAAGCCTGTATACGGACATTCTTAGAGAGTAAGGATAGAGGTAAGCCATTAAATTATCATCCTGATGTCCTCATTTAACTTTTCTTGGAAATCATACAGAAGAAATCCGCAGCTATGTTCTTCATTATCCGAACACTATCGACCAATTGGTGATATCGAGGGAACTTGATTTGATCTTGGCATAAACGCCTTCTTATCAAGCTACCATCTTATGGTCAGCCCTTTGGCATTAAGCTAGGCTTCCCGTTTTCCGTGTGTCCCCCTTCTGTGTCATAATACTCCAGGGGTCTGTGTTTTCGTTTATACTCTTCCTGCTGCCTCGATGATTTTCTCTCATTGATCCTGATCTTGACTATGGTTATGTTGATGGCGGTAAACTATTCCACTTTTTCAGTTAGTAAGCCTTGTGGTGTTTAGGTGATCGAGGCTTCAGCTTCTTCCATAACTAATGACTCGAACACAGATCTGTCTCCTGGACATTCTGCAATGGGATGACAACCAAGCGAATTTCAAGGTTAAGAGGATGTTATCCTGATCTCTGTCTTGTTTTTAGCGGGAGTGAGTAGGGGGGGGAATCTCACTTTTCGTTCTGTTGTCTTCGATCGTTTTCGGATGTCCAGAGTAATCCCGGATGACTTGCACCTTTAGTGTTTCCTGGTGCAAACGTTACATACTCATGCCTTTCTCTTTATGCTGTCTATTTCTGTTTATGATATGCGTTTCCTATGCGCAACTTTCCTTCAAATTAGTCTCTTACTTGTCAGCACTGCAGTATTATTAAATTTAATATTTCGGTATTCTAGGACAAATCCGGAACCAATCCGCTTAGATCTCTGTCTTCCTTTGGAAGACAGAGATCTAACCGGATTAGTTCATCCAGAAGTCTTTTTTTTTTCCTTGTCATCCTGGCATCAGGAAACACCTATTCTGCTGACTTTCTTCTCCCACTCTGTTTAAGTGACCCTAGATTAGTTCTAGATCTTACATTACTTCTATAAATCTTAGATTAGTTCTACATAAACATTCTTGGAAACAATGCCAAGTTCTCTCCTAATATCCTTTGTGTTGTCCGCACACACGCACAACAAAAACGCAGTTTTGTTTTGTCGAAAATTAATGTCAAATCAGACCATTTTTGGCTGAACGGGATGGGGATAGGCAGGAAGGGTAAGAGTATTAAATGATTCTTACCGCAGCACTTCTATCTGCGTAGCTTCGGGCTGCAAGAATGAAGCATGCTTCCGCGGCATTCATCCTGGGAAAAAAAAATAATAAATTAAAATATCGTATTAGCATCCATCATTTGTATTAATTTACTAGCTAACTATAGGGGCTATAAAAATTAATTAGCTCCAGTGATTATAAATGATGCAATTAATCGGAAATTTTGCCAGAGAGACATAAATCAATTTGCAATCGTAAAGTGCTATAAAGAAATAAATCTGCAGTCTGCTTTTGCATGCTTGCGTATGCGTGTTATTTTTTAATTGCATCATAACGCGTACATACACCTGAGAAAATCCATTCATCCGGGACATCACATTGCATCATAAAACTTATTTGGATTGTTCCAGTTTACAGATAAAAGTAGCACGCACGCACACACACACACACACGCACGCACACACGCACACACACGCACACACGCACACGCGCACGCACACACACACGCACGAGTTTTTGACAGTATTCATATCCAACTATTATCTCAATGTATTATGAGAAGGCAGTTTGCAGTTTGGGAATGCAGGCAGCGATTTTTAAAATTAATAACTTAATTCATAAACAAAGTAGAAACTTATTTTATAAACAAAATTATTCTAGTCTCTTTTATTTCTTTTACTTCTGTTGATATTTCAAAGCATAAATATCCAAGTTCCTCCCTAAAGCATCAATTTTTTCATTCTTCATACCTAGCTCGGGTGAGATCTGTATCTTTTAGAGCTGAACCCTGGATATAAATTACCCTCTGCGCCCACATGGGTACTTGTAGGATCATCTTCATAGTAGAATCCAGTTCACAAGGCGAGAGAAGAACCACATAGAAATCCTGGTTAGAAAAGTAAAATTCTTTATCAACAACGACTCGAAACAGTTTAAATTTTTACATTACTTATTATTATTATTATTATTATTATTATTACGGGCAGCTCCAAGGAGTCCTTAGAGTCATCGAGGGAGGCCGAACATCATGTCAAGAACAACTATTCAACATTCACACAGTATCTATCATACTTCTCCTTGAACTCATTTACAGTCATGGCACCCACAACAGACTCTGCCAGCTTATTCCACTCATTTACCACTCTCCAAGTAAAAAACCTAGCTCTAACACCCTTGCTAACCACACTCTTACCAAGCTTCCATGGATGGCCCCTAGTCCTCCCACTACCAGTCCTATTCTCAAAAATATCCTCTGAATTAATCTCATAGAAACCCTTCGGTAATTTGAATGTCTCAATCACCCCTTTTCCGCCTATCAACCAATTTCTGCAGCCCACAAATCTTCAATCTGTTGTCATAAGGTTCATTTCATAGTCCTGCTATTATCTTGGTCACTCATCTCTGGATCCTCTCCACCTCCTCCCCATCGAGAAGAAATCCTGGCGCCGATATCTGGGAACAGTAGTCTAGATGGGGTATTGGGAGTAGATGACATTGAATCACCAGAAAGACTTCAAATATAGAAGTATAAAAGTTTTGCAATGAATACTGCATAATTAAAGATTGGTCAGAAGATTCAATTCCAGATTACTGGAGTGACCATCTACAAAGAAGTTTCCAGGTAAGATTTATGCAGGCATACTTGAGAAGAGGCTAACAAAAAGTGTAAAAGAGAAACTTAAATAGACAAATATATGATATATTGTGTGAATATTCCAAAGGTTTATATTAGGTTATGTAAATATGGAAAAGACGACATAAGAGAATATGCCAAAAAGCTATTAGAAACTTGATTCCATTACTCCATTATATGGAGTAAATGGAAGCATTTACTCACAGAAATGCTTAGTCAATATTTACGTGGTGAGACAGCAGTTAGAGTTGAATTAATTAAAGGAATATGGTTGAATGTAAAATTATATGTAAGACAAAGAAAGATGCACTATACCTCACTCTTGTTCGCTATCTACATGTCTATATGGATTATTATGAAAGAAAGAGGCATCAAACCGATATCAAAATTGGGGATATTCAATCTAACTCTTCACTATTATGCAGATGATATTATACTTCTAATCAAATTTGATGCCAGCCTTCAGGATTCTTTAACTAAACTGAATAACTGTGTCACAAATTTGGCATTGAAATCAGCATTAAAGTGACCAAAACTATGAAAATAATTTTGGTGTGTTTTGAAAATAGAACATAAAAAACTCGACTATATTCTCAATAGAAACATTATGGAACAAGTAAAACATTTCAGATATTTACACACCCATTTTATGAAAATAATTTATATATGGATATAGAAAATAGAATAAACAAAGAAAAACTTAAAAATGACAGAAGTCCTGTTTAAGACTCCCAGGGTAACAAATGGCACTGCTGTAGCCAAAAGTTTTAACTGAGGCTCGGCTATTGCCGTTACCCAGCCATGACTAAAGCTTTTAGCTCAATAACATCCTATCCACACAGATTTTCTTCATTCAGATGACGGGATAAAGAGTAAAGGACTCAGTCCATCGCCCAGTTCTTTTAAGAACTTTAAGAATAAATAAAGCTGGCTGAAAGCCAGTTGAAATAAATTTATATGGAATAAAAAAGAAATTATACAAAACACTAAGTTAGCTGTATACAAGACCTTGTTCAAACTAATTTTAATTTATGGATGCTGCGCATTAAATTAGGAATGAATAATACGGTTGAAAAAAATTAAAGATATAAGCGTTTTGAGAAAACTTGGGGGAGTGACCAAATGACATCGATGGCAGAATCATATGAAAAATTACAGATCTGAGAAAGGAATTGCTCAGAACATTGCTCTCCTTCAAGAAAATGTGAACAGAAATAAACTAATATGGGATGATCAATCAAACAGAATGGGAGAAGAAAGATTAGCAAAACAAGGGCTTAAATGCTGAAAGAAAAAAAAACACAGAGTAATATCAAGATCTAGATAGAGTAACTGTCAGATGTGCCCTAGAAAAGCAAAGTATAAGACTTGACAACAGAAAAAGTAGTAATAAAGTAAGTATATTATTTCTGGGAAAACTCCCATATTAACTTGCAAGTTAATAATATTTTTATAATAGTAATAATGTAATCATCATTATGTCCTGTACATCCTTTGCGGATACATATAAGGAATTTGATGATAATGATGAATATAATATTTACTACTACCACCACCACCACCACTATTGCTAATAATAATAATAATAATAATAATAATAATAATAATAATAATTTTTTCTTCACGTTTAAACATTTTATTATGTCTAAGATAAATTACATACATAGATACAGTAATAATTATAATACATTACAATTGTGAATAACAGATATTTGCAAGTTAATAATATTTTTAAATAATAATAATAATAATATATTTTTTCTGTATAATGTATTATATTCTTTCTTTGGGAGGCATTTCTGATTTCTTCCTCGAAGCTTAGCACCGTCATCTGATAATAGATGACGGTGGTTTCATGGTTATGTTTCTATACTGGTCGCAAGCCAGGTGTTGATTTTACTGTTTGTTGGTACGTGCTTGGAAGACTTCAACTGCTATTACAGTTTAACTTTTTTTTTTTTTTTTGCAAATAGGGTTGGATTTAGACATGGTGTGTTTGTTTCTTTGTGTTCTTGTTTTTCATTCTCGCTATAATATTTATGTAGCACCTGTTTCAGCTCTCTGTATGTTCCTAGGTCTCTGTCGTCGAACGGCAGTTCGTTTATCATGTCAGGTACGTAGACGTTTCCGGTGGCTTTGCCGTAGTGATTGTTGTACTTATATGTTATGTAGTTTGTTGACTGTGGTCTTGTTATTTGATATGTTGTTCTGGTTACTCTATATGTTGGGCTGTAGTAGTGTTTTAACATGACTGTGTAGTGGCATAAGTGTTTCACCTTAAATATTTTGTGTTTTGTCCATGCTTCCTGCATAAGAGTGGGTTGTTCCCAGAATATCAGTTTTACCATTTTATCTTGCAACCATTGTAGCCTGTTAAGTCTGTAGTTTGCGCAGAATGCGTATGATGTGATTGCATATCTTAAAATGTTTTCACATAATGCTTTATAGATTAGTATTTTTATGTGGGTTGGGGCAATGTCTTTTAATCTGTATAGTTTGCTTGCTATTATCCTAAGCTTGGTATGTAGGTAGTTTGTATGGCTATTCCAACTTTGATCAGCATCAAAGTGAAGTCCGAGATAGCGTGTTGTTTTCAGCTGTGTGATGGTTGTGGTTTTCGGTTCTGCGCTTTGTGTATAAGAGGATGAATGTCGGATAGTGAGATATTTAGTTTCTATGAGCAGGGTTTGGGGGTTTTTGAATATCATTAACTTCGTTTTCTCAGGGTTTATATATATGCCGTTTTCAGTTACCCAGTTTTTGATTTGATGGATGTCGTGTTGCATAATTGTGTAAGCGATATTTGCCTTGTTGTGAATGGATACTATTAGCCGTGTCGTCTGCGTACTGGAAGATTTTGCTTTTTAGGGGAGGGTGGCTTATGTCGTGTGTGTATATGTCAAATAGAATGGGAGATAGGACAGCTCCTTGCGGTACTGCACAGGTTACATGTACCTCTTTGCTGTGCGCTGATCCTATACGTGTGATGTGCTTTCTGTTTTTCATGTATGCTTTGAACCACTGAAGTAGTCCACCTCCAATTCCGATATGCGTTAGTTTCGTTAACAAGGTTTTGTGTGTTAGTGTGTCAAATGCTTTTGTTAGGTCAATGAATACCACTAATGTTTTTCTGTTTTTATCCAATGCAGCATTTATTACGTCTGTGAAATATTCCAGGAATGTTGCCGTTCCTTTATTTTTTTGAAAGCCATATTGTGTTTTGGGTATGATTTGAAAATTTTCAACGTACGTGGAGAGTTTGTGACGCACGATACGCTTCATGATTTGGTTGATTACAGAAAACGTGGCGATGGATCTGTAATTGTTTATAATGTTTCTTTTTCCATGTTTGTGTATGGGTGTGATTAATGCAGTCTTTAATGTTTAAGGTATGTGTCCCGTTTCGAAGATTTTATTTAACAGTTTTTGTATAACTGGAAGTAGGCTGGTTGAGTGTTTCTTGATGTCTTTTGGTCTGATTCCGTCTATCCCCGGTCCTTTGTTAGGGTTAATTTGTTGAATTGCCAGTGAAAGTTCTTCTTTTGTTACTGTGGGGAACCACATCGACTGGGTTGCTC
Source organism: Typopeltis vanoorti (assembly GCF_054136105.1). Classification (NCBI taxonomy): domain Eukaryota; kingdom Metazoa; phylum Arthropoda; class Arachnida; order Uropygi; family Thelyphonidae; genus Typopeltis; species Typopeltis vanoorti. The sequence goes on from NC_143556.1 coordinate 64,600,497, forward strand.
GTGGACCTAGTGGAGAATGTTCGTTTGTGTGAGGAAAGATTGTTTCTTGTAGTTTTTGCACAGAGTTCACGAAGTGCTGATTAAAGTTGTTTGCCAACTGTTTGAGGGATTTGGGGTCGAAACAATAAAACACAGCGTTGAGGCAAAGCTATGTTTTATTGTTTCTGAGGCAGTGGTTCTATGTATATTGTCCAGCATTTCATTAATCAGGTACCAGGTTTCCTTTATGTCATTCTGAGCTGTTGTTAATTTGTTGCCGTAATAGTTTCTTTTTGCCGTTCTAATCTGTGTTGTTAGGAGATTCCGTTTTCTTGATTACGTCTGCTTGATGGTCTGTATTCATGTTGGTTGGTTCTCATGCTGTTCCTTCTTTATGAGTTGTCAATATTCCTTTCAATGTGGCAGCCTGTTGAGGTCTTCTACGGATTTTATTTCGATTGGTTTTGCGTCTTGTGTCTTTCTAAGGAATATTTTGCTGTTTCTTATCCATATAAACTGGTAATTGTTTATTTTATTTTATTTTCTCTTTTCCTTTTTTGTGGTAACCGATGTACTGACTGGATGTCTTTTGATTCAATGGAGAGCCAATTTTTTGGCTTAGTTGTATTACAGTGCCTCTTAGATGTTCCGTAGCTATTTCTGGGAGACCACCTATGAGGAGATAAGTTTTGTACTGCTGTTGGTTTAAGAGTTCGTACTGTTGCTTTAAAGAGTTTAGTTCTTGTCGTAGTTCTGTTGTCTCTTTAATTAAATTATGCTGTCTTTCCGTTAGCTCTTTTACGCAGTTTTTAATTTCTCTAATTGCCCGTAATACATCTTCTACCGAGTTATTATTAAATTCCTCATATTGGTTGAATTTTTCTGTAATTTTTGCGGTATGTTTTTGAAATAGTTCTCCAACAAAATCGATTAAATAGTCTTTTAGGTTTTGTAATCTATTTTCAAGTAATGCATTTAAAGATGGCTCACCTGGGTTTCCGTTGTTGTTGTTTTCTTTGTTTTTAATTTCCTCTGCTGTTGATAGCTGTTTACAGCCTGCGGTTGTTTTCTGCATTAGCTGTTTTCTGCCTGCGGTCGAAGGCGACATGCCTTTGTTGTCTCTGCAATGGGGACACTTCCACTCGTCACTATTCTTGTTTGAGTTTCGCCGTCAAGTGATCTCGAACAATCCCGAACATAGAAAATGCATGTTTCTCTGGCAGTTCCTACATGTTATGTGGTTTTCTTCCCCCGTTAAATCTTCTTGGCATTTGTAGCACCTCATATTTCTTGTTTGACGATCTTGCTGTAATTTCTAATATGGCGACTTCCTTTGTTCTCTTCTCGCGTAGTTGACCAACGTATACTTCGAACTTTGAATACTTATAATTTACTTATTACTTAACAGATACTTACAGTTTTTACATCGATATGTTCATCTTGAAGAACGGAATTTACTGATATACTTTAAAATTTTAATTCACAAGAAAAAATCTGCTTTGCAACTTAAAATATGGGAGCATCAAAATAGCGTGCTTGCGACCGCTTGCTGCTAAAGCGCCCTCTTAATAATAATAATAATAATAATAATAATAATAATAATAATAATAATAATCATAATAATAATAATAATAATAATAATTGCCTTGGAAACAGAACCCGAGTTTCATTCTCATCAGTGATAGAACTTTATTAATCATATTTTGAGGAAGGAGAAGCACACTTTTGAGTTCTGTTTTATAAATGACAGTTTCATCGGCTGTAGACGATAACTTGTGTATAACACACAAATGATAGGTGTATGAAAAAAACTGTATGAAAAATATGTAAATATAACTAACGTAAAGTTTACATCACAGTATAAGACTTAATAACAGACTACACAATGTCTTATACTCTGATTCGTTCTTTATTAAGAAAGAAAAAGAAATTCTCTTTTTAATAAAAATATAAATATATTTTATTATTTAAATCAAAATAATAAATTTAAATTTAAAAAACAATTGAAGATTAGTTTTAAATTTCAAGAATAACGATATTGGATATTCTTAAACCAATTAGAAATCCATTTATTAAAGTTAGACTTGACTGATTTTCGTGTAGAATAGAATATGTGTGAGAGGAGGAATCAATCGACCGTGAGATGCGGTGATTGATTCATTCAATCCAATACCCTTGGAGGGTAATGAATGGCAATGCTGTAGCTAATGAAGTTCTAACTGAGGCTCGGCTATTGCTGTTACCCTCCTGCCATGATCAGAGCTTTAATAGCTCAATAACACTTTATCCCTACACTGTCCTCTACAGATAACAGGGAAGATGAAAAGCATTCTTGCTTCGCCCCTTTAAGCCAGTCCTTATAAGGACTATTTTAAGAATTGAATTAGTCCTTATAAGAACTATAAGGACTATAGTATAAAATTCATGAAACGTTGACAGTGCATATGATTATTTCTTACGTTTATCGGTGTAATAACCAAGTGTGTATCTTAGGATCAAAACGGCTTTGGTATGGTAGCTGCAAGGAAAAGTTAACTAATTTAGTTAACCTAATAATGTAATTTTTTTGAAACTAAACGATTCAAGTATAGGAGATAATCAAAAGAATGTGTGGACTTCAGGATCGACTGAGTGTATTCCCTGGCTTATTAATTACAGAATCCGTCATACTCTAGTTGAGAAATATTTAGGCAAAATCATTTTGCTATAAAACAATGTTTTTAAGTAATACATAATTTAAAAACATAAATCACACACACACACACACACACACACACACACACACACACACACACACACACACACACACACACACACACACACACACACACACACACACACACACACACACACACACACACACACACACACAGCTTAGCACAAATCATCAAGACGAGGTACTTCTATCTATAATAAGTATAGAGGTAGGTGGACGAAAGCTTTCACTTCAGTTCTTATGGACAGAATGATTATTCCTGATCAATAATAACAGGGATGATATATAAATAGACTGTGATGATTATGATACTAATAAATGACGTTGAACCGAACTATGTTTTGCCTGTTTAGCTTTACTCTTTTTATGCGAATCATACAGGCGAAAGATGATAAACCGATAATAAATCAGATCCGTAATGATGGGTTAACGATTATTCTTGAAAATCCAGCTATTGGAGCCTGGCATTTTTTAGTCACTTAAGGCTTTTAAATAAAAACGGTGGTTTTATACCAGGTTATGAAATACAACTGATTTTCATAAATTAAAGAACAAAGAGAAAAACCACAGTAACTCAAAAACAGTAGGATAACTTGTTATGAAATTCAATAAAAAGAAGTATGACGTGGGACGTAAAAGAAACACCCACAAAAATTATAAATGAATAAACTAGGTACACGAAGACCGTGGTCAATAACAAGAGGTTAAAGTGACTCACTAAGGAATGTGGTCACAGCAATATAGCGCTCACATCGGTATTTCATTCTGTTTATAATGGTGTCCAGAAGTTCAGTTGGTAATAACTATTGTTCCTGCAAAGCTCTCCTAAGCCCCTCAAGGTTTTGAGGAGAGAGGTTGAAAGAAGCAACATATCTTCCTAGAGCATCCCATTTAAGGTCAGGAGACTTGGTAGGCTAATCCATGCTTGCGATAGTTTCTTCTTGAAGATACTGATCCACAAGTTTCGCTCGATGAAGGAGAGCATTATCGTCTTGTAAGATAAATGTCTTCCTATCGCACCCACATACAGACGAAAATAGGAGTCCACGACCTCATCTCTATAAACTGCAGCATTCGTGGTTCTGTTAGGAAGCATACAGGTCTGTGCGTCCACCCAAAGATGCAGTCCCAAACCATCCCATTATCTCCACCATAAGTGTCTCATGGAACTCAAAAGAAAGATAACCTGTCCCCAGTTGTTTCCTGATCAGAGCATGCCTGGTATTGCTTTATAGAGCAAACTGGAATTCGAATGGATATAATAACGAGTTCCTATTGGTCTCCTGTACATTGGTACAGTTGACGTGATGCATACCTGGCCCATTTCAAACGATCTCTGCTGTGGCATGGAATAGGGGCATGCAGACAACAGGTCACCTAGAATATAAACAACCTTCGTAAAGCCTTCTGCACACAGTTGAAACAGATCCAATGTTTCTATAGCCGACGCGAGGTCAGAGCGTAGTTGATTAGTGGTAGCGCTCCTGGTTCGGCGAGAAGATAATTGGAGATATCGAGTATTCACTGAAATTGTAATCCTTGGACTTCCTTCACTTTATCTCAGGAATGCCTTCATGACTCTTGGATTTGGTTACACAGTCTGTCAATCAAGGAATGATTCACACATGCAACCATCTGGCTACCTCCCCCCCCCGACTCTGGAGGGCTTCTAGTCTTATGATTGCTCGCCACTCGAATTCATCGGTTAAAATGTCTTGTAACGATATCCAAGAATTCTGCTATCACGAAATGTCTTATTCTTGGTCCTGACGTGGAAACATCCGATACCATTCATCTGGATACTATAGCCAAACTCAGTGTCACCTTTTTACATAAGGTACCTCAATTTCGTATGTTCCTCCTCTCCCCCTCTTCTCCCGAGTTATCGCAATTATTTGTTCCTTAATTTATGGAACCATCTACCATGAACTCTCTGGATCTTCTCATCGGTACTTGTAGGATCATCTTTACAGCAAATTTACTAGTGTTTGGTAGTGCACGTTTTATTGCTTTGTTTACAAAATAAAAGATAATTATCAAGTATAATTCGATGGTAACAAAGCAACAAATATTTACGTGACAGGATTCTCCAAACAACTGTTTGCAGCTTGTGTTGGTAATAAATAGAGGCGCTAGAATAAACTTACAATTTACAGTGCAAAATCCCACGAGAATAATTCCCAGTTCCTTCCGATGAACCCATAAGCTGCAGTAATTACTCCCGAAGACACCGTGGAGTGCCCGGAACACTACCTAGATTAAAACCCGAATTACTAATGAACCAAACTTCATCCTTTACTCCCAGTACTGACTCAGTGCATATAGAATGCACGTGAAAGATTTATGAATTGTCATGTCTGTCACTAAGCTCCTCTGTTGTATCAATATTCGTCTCTAATCCCAATGCGATCATTAAGGAGGGAAGTTTGTGTGGAGGAATCAAGCATTCGAGTGTCACAAGTAAAGCCTAGATACTCGAGGCTTTTCTAAAACGCACCTGTTGCCAGGAGCAACATATGGGATGCGGCAATGTGATTTATGGTATTATACATGATTGATAGAGAAATAAGAAAAATTGTAGCGAAACCCGTCATTTATATTTTAAAATATATTCATAATTACCGAATATTTATATCCCCATCACTGTGTAATAGAAGTGATTCGGTCAGTCGTTATAATTTCAATTACTACTCCTGAATATCTGCTGACTGATATAAATATTCTGTAACTGTTTCATAATTACGAGGGTGGTCTGAAAAGTTCTCGGCCTAACAATGAAAAAACGAGTTTATAATTTCAAAGTTATTTTTATTTTTCAACATAATCTCCCTTAACACTAATACCATTATCCCGTCTCTGTAGTGGACGGGATAATGGTTTTAGTTTTAGGAAGAGATAGAAGTCAGAGGGAGCCAAATCTGGGGAACAGGGTGGATGTTCCAACAATTCATAGTGTAGATCCCTTAATTTTTCCCATTGCAAAAACACCTTTGTGGGCAGGTGCATTGTCCTGAAAGACGAATTTTTTCGTCTAGTTGGGTTAAAAGATCGGAATCATATTCCCCGGTTATTGTTTTAGCCTTTGAAGATAATAAACAAAATGTCTTTAGCATCCCAATCCGATGGAACCGACTTTGTCTTCTTTGGCACTGAACAACCGTTTGTTCAGTGCCCATTGCTTTGATTGCTATTTGGATTCTGGTATGTAATGGTTAATCCAAGTCTCATCCATAGTAATAAATTGACGCACAAAATCAGTTTTATTCTTGTTAAACAGCTCCAAGCACTGTTCAGAGATTTTCATGCGAGTGCGTTTTTGATCTGCTGTAAGCAAGCGCGGCACCCATCTTGCGCAAAACTTTTCATTTGCAATTTGTCATGCAAAATATATCCTACACGTTCTTTTGAAATGTCTATAGTCTCAGCAATTTCACGCACTTTGACTCGCGGATCAGTCAATACCATATCGTGTACTTTTTGGACGTCCTTCACGTGGATCATCTTCAAAGCTGATACGGCCACGTTTAAACTCGGCAGCCTATTTCTTAATTGTGGAAAACGAAGGAGAAGAGTGCCCATAAACTTCTATGAGCTTCGAGTGAATTTCTTTTGGCGTTAAATCTTCTTTTACAAATAATTTAATAACCGCACGATACTCAATTTTATCCATTTCAAGGGACAATACTTTTGCTTCAAACAGCTGTATAAAACATACAGCTTATAGATAAATTGCAAGTGATTCTATCACTTGATAGAATCACTTGCAATTTCACATGGATACTTATGTGATTTCTAAGTTGATACAGATGTACCAACTTAGAAAAAAAATCGTGCCGATAGTGTTGCCATCTATGGTTGAGGCCGAGAACTTTTCAGACCACCCTCGTATAACTCCCTAGACTTTAATGTTTTGTGAATGTCTTGAATGTGACAGATGAATTTCATCGCTGTACAGGGTTTTCGGATTTTCTAGTAGAATGTACTAATATTTGCCGACCACATTTTATGTCAATTCAAAAAAATGGCAGTATTCATATAAAGGACCCGAATAACTTTTAAAAGATCTTTTCGGTTGAAGGTGTTTCAACTGATTTCAAATGGAGGTGAGAAGGTTTACCTCGGAAACTCAAGTTTTCCATCCCGAAAAAAAAAAAACAGCCAAAGTATACACACAATTGACAGATAATAGAATATTATGTAGATTAAGAGAGTCCTGTTAGAGCATTACTTAGGTTTCTATGACGTCAGATGACTTGGAAGCGACAGGTAATGAGCCTAACACACTAAGAAGGAAGATGAAGATGTATTTGTTGATGATAATAATAATAACAAAAGAAGAATATTTTATACAAAATATAAATATAAATAATTTAAAAGTTTTTTTATTAATTTCAATATTCTGATGAAAGATCCTGATTTTCTGCGAAGTTGAATTTATAAAACAAAACATTTGCTTGTTCATTAAGAACAGTCGATCTAAATACAGTTATTTACATTTAAGATTAAAAAGTTTTGATTTAATGCAAGCTAAACGTACTTAATGAAGTTCACAACCGTAAATGCATACAACAAGCGAAAACTACAACGATAAATGGTAGGATGTCTACCATGATCATTGGGAAATAGAACCATTGTGACGGAGGGCATCTGCGTGTAAAGGCAAAATCGAAATCATCATCATCATCACCTTTCACTTTGACTGATTTAACGATTTTCGTGTCTGAGTACGCTAACGTATCTGAAACATTGAGACTTGTCTCGATTGGAAAAGTGATTCTTACGAACCCCAGTCAACGTATGCCGTTGATTTCGTTTTCGTTTTCTGTTTTTTAATATAATGCACTTTTGATAAACACGACTATAATTTTAATAAGGCCATCTTGTAGGAGTTATGTAATAAGACTTATCTCAGGCGTTTTGCTCACTTGGAGTAAAATTTGTACAAAATAGGTTTGTCAGAGTTGGCAACATTATGGTCTTAATGTTCTCAGGTTTATAGTAATAGACATCCTTTTATCAGTGGATGTCATCCAGGTAAAATGTGTAAATATAAATTACGATTTATCATTTTAATTTTCTTTCTTCTAAATTATTCCATCGAAACTTCAAAACTGACATGCTTATCAGCTTTTTTGTCTTGATTACCTGGCCAAAAAAGCACAATTTTTTTTATTCCACGTTTTCTTAGGGCCAACGTGTAATTGAATTAGAAGTACCAAACATTCCTCTAATGCATACGGCATATCTAGGATAATTTGCTAGTAATTTTATACTAAGACCACATAGGTAGAAAAAGATGACTGATTTCACCATTGTGTTATTGAAACCACTCGAAGATAAATATAGATAGTTGCACTATCATCTTGAAAGCCTTCGTGTAAAAATGCAGTGTTCTAGGGATGACGCCTGTCACGTGAATAATTTCTTTTAGTTTTGCCACTATATAGTCGAAGAGTACTTCAACGATTTGATTAAATATGATCGGTTCATTTGTCCATGCCGTTATCTTTACACCGTGCAATGCTATCAACCTAAAGAGTGGGGAATGAGACGAATCTCAATACGGGATATTTTCCCCCAAACTTCCTATCCATTTTCATGGTTCCACCTACTACTGCTATGTTTGTTTTCCATTGTGTCGAGAAGATAAACTGCTATTATCAATTAATTGCTGGTCTAAGCCTAATTTGAAGGTATCAATCAAATATTAAAATGGAATCAAATCATTTTCTTTCTGGTCTCTGATCAGTAGAATATTACAACGTATTATTGGATCGTGGTATTAAAACATTGAGATGACCTTGCTATCAAATAAAAATCACAGAACTCTTAAAATAAAAGTTAGAATGGGATTAAAAAGGAAAATCAATGGATCTTCAAATCAAATTGAAGATCCATTGATCTTCAGTATGATTGATATTTGAACCATAATACTAAAATAAATATTAAATGAGTCAAAGATTTATAAATTTACCTGAAGTAGGGGATGTGCGTAGAATTCATTTAGGAAGTCCATGATAGTATCGGCCCTTAAAGTTGTGCTGCACACCACCACATGTTTTTCACTCTGAGCTCGATGCATACTGTATGTTCCACCCAGTTTCTGCCTTTCCATCCATGTGTACGCTAACTGTTCGAACTATTTAAAGAACAAGGATTAAAAAAAAACATATCATAGTATTCACTTAGTAAACAGGAAAAGTCAGTGCAGGTTGCTATAGCAACTACTCGTGTTTGGACGTTACAGTAATACTCAAAAACACGAATGGAATCAAGTAACTATAGCAACAGTGAGAGTTAATTATATCGATGTTAAAAGAGCTAAGCAAAATCAACAGTGTTTAAAACGATCACGGATAAAATGTTTATTGTAAAGATAATACATTTTTCGAGATTTTTCTTGAGAAAAGTAGCAAGATTATTCGTTTCATAGGTTCATCCTTCGAACACTTCCGTGAAAATTCGATTTACCGTAACTATTTCAAGGATAAATTATCATTTCCTGTCGAAGAAGGTCAACATGCAAATACAACGTAGTGTGTTTTGTGTTCTTATTCTCTTCGTAAAGAGAAATTTGCAATAAGCTCAGCATCAACGAACATCACAGGAAGACAAGGACAGCAAGTTGTCATAGCAACAAACAGTAAATGTGCGAGAAGCCATGAAAAGGAAATAGCCTCGTGCACGGCCGATACCTTTAATGTGAGTGCATACTGCAGCGAAAGATAAACTAGTTTTGCGAACTTTTTTTTTATTTCGGTGAAAAGTACAGTGGCTTTGAAATAGAGAACTACACAGATCGGAAAGAAGGGGACGCAACCGGAAGTAACCTTTTCAGGACAGAGGATCGATTAAAGTATCTACATACTAAGATTATTTCTATTTGAACTGAAAACTTTACCGGATATTAGATAAAGTCATAAAGTGTGTTTCGATTATTCTCAATTTTTGGTTATTGAGAACTCCCTATTCCTAGAAGTCAGTGGAACTGTCATAATTTATTTTTTGTCAACTGGATATCATATGCAAAAGAAAGATGGGACTGGATGGAATGACAAAATTAGCAAGAATTAGATATCATTTACTGTAGGAATTCCGGAAGACAGATTAAAATGAAGAGCGTAGATATGTTGTTGAAAATGCCGAAGCGGCACATTTTGTGATGTGAGTTATGTAACTTACTACTCACGGTAGATACTATTTTTTCCACTGCTTGCATTTCACTACATTAGCAATTTTAGAAGTCCCATCTTTCTTCATACTGACTCTCAACAACTATCAATTCTGCCTTGATATTAAATAAAGTCATCAATTAAGCGAAAGGGAAATAAATGAAGAAGGAAGGGAATATTCCATTACGATAGTGTCTTTATTTAATATCAAGGCAGAATTGATAGTTGTCGAGAGTCAGTTCGACGCAGTACTGTCTTTTGCATTAATTTTTGGTGAATACCGAAAAAATAAATCAAATAATTTGTTTCGTTTTTGCCATTTGTAAGAAATTAAAAATTTACAATTGACACAGTAGCAGAGTAGAATAATCCAAGGATTTCAAATCCGACTCTAAAAAAAAAAATTCTATTTCTAGTTTATTCCATAGATATTCTGTTGGATCTGCATCAGCTTTGTTCTTTTTAGATGACGTGTTTGCAATCAGTGCTTTCTGACGATCTCAAACATTGTCGTATTAGAAAGAATGAAGGATGGTAGCCTATAATGTACTGCATGTGCAGTTAAACAAAAATGATATCTTTACAGATGAAATTAAAAATAAAAAGGAATTGCATTAAAGGACAAGAATCGCAAAAACATCTATATATTTACAATGGGAAACAGTGTTATAGTCGAAGGAAGTAAACCTGGTCTTCCTCTACCAAATTTTACACCTTTGAGTAATTCAAATATACCAACCAAATATAGCATTCTCGTTCATTATTGTTTACTAATATATAGTATCTTAAAACAAACACATTGCTCCCCCCCCCCACTCTGCGCAGATTTGGTTACAATTAATTGATTAATTAACGTATTCAAAGTTATCCTACAATTATTTGCATTAGACCAATCAAGATGAACACTGATGCTATACACTCTAAAAACTTTCATGCATCGATTAAAATGTTGAATATTCCATTTCGCTTAATGATGACTTCGGACTTCTGAAATTGCTAATATAGTGAAATGCAAGCAGTGCGAAAATACAATCTACCGTGAGTAGTAAGTTACGTAACTCACATTACAAACTGTGCCTCTGTGCCGCTTATACGGTCAAACTCAGATGAATTTTGTAACGCGGGTTGTATAAGCAGTAGTATATTTTAAAGATTCTTTTGGAATGAAGGATATCGTGAAGCAAGATATCAAAAAAGAGATAACAGGCATTCTAAATTACAGAAATCTTATTCTAACCATTAGGAATAATCCAATAGCATGACGTTCACATGATCGCGGTAAGAGAATAAACACTAATTATTTTCATGAAAGAAAAAAAATAATATTAGAGGGTAGGTGGAATGGACCGAGACGGAAATTAAAATTGCAGATTACACTGATCCAAGAAGAATAAAACAAAAGTAAATTTAAATGTTTACTCATTTGTGGTAAATCCCAGAATATTCAATTTCAAGAATAACATAGCATATGAAAGCTGATTAAAATATTAGCGAGATCACTTTTATATGGAAATTATTGCCTTCGAAATAATCCTTTTGGTTGTGAAGTGATGATCCTAATGATGATGCATTTCAGGTAGTCCTGCGTTCCCTAAGGGTACTTTGCGATGTGGAGAAGAGGAAGAAGATAGGAGGGGGGGGGGAGAATCAGGTACACGAGTAAGAACTTCTGAATGTTTGTGTATGTCTAATAATTAGGACCATTTAACACAGCGTTTGCCATAATGCAAAGAGAGAGAGAAAGAGAGAGACCAGGTGCTGTAAGACTGTTTCAGATGAAATACATCTCAAAAGAGTTGGAGAACGGTTCTGTACAGGGATGAATCATGCTATGTCCTAGAAGAAATTCATGATGCAGTAGATCCTCTGAAGGAAAATCAATCAGCATTGCCTTGACTGCGCTCTCATTAGATTTGCTTTACAATGTGATGGAGAGAAAAAATACTCCTGTACGCAGATCCTCTCACTCACTAGCGATTTAAATTTCCATATTCTTTCGTAATCTTATTTAATAATTTACATTGAGTTAATGACATCTTATTATGCAATCATATGATTATCACCATTTTTCTATTTGCATAAACGTTGCCTGATGATATATTTCTTTCTTCTATCAGAATAAATAGCTCATGTATTTATACAGCTAATGTTTCATTCATTTATTGTTTTTGTTGCTCTGCATTTTACTTAAATAGCATGTAATATTAGTAGCTTTATTAACTTCGCTAATTGTCTTCCATAATATTACTGCATGATGACGTCTACAGAAAACTATAAACTAATACTCCTACATAAAAAATAACTTCTACATTGCCACAGCACGAGGACGGATCAAAAATATCTGGGGCAGAATTTTCGTAAGGATGCTACTAACGTTATGGAAGAGAACAATCGGTGACATCTTCTAACGTTGCCGAAAAGAAAAATTATCTTAATTCGCGTTCATTGTGGTACTGTTCTCCTTCAGGAATGTGTGTGTGTGTGTAAATAAGAATGAAAATTGCAGGTCTAAGTCCGGAGATTTTGAAGTCCTCTTATAACTTGGATACGTTTCTAATGCTAATTTTTAGCTATTGACTGCCTCTTGGGACAGGAAAAGAAAGAATGAAGGATAGAATAATTATCATTTGTTTTAATATCGCAGGTTAATAATTACAGATCACAGAGATTTCTTTATAAATGAATAGTCTGAAAGTTTAGAAATTTTTTTTTTAGACGTTTTAGAAATTTAGAATTTTTGTCCATTTATGTTGATCTTTGGAAATGAATATGTAGTCTTTTAAGTCAGGAATTGTCTTCGAGAATAAGCAACGCGCATTACATCATCACTGAGAAGTGATCTGATTTTTGGGATTTATGATAGTCAAGGATTATATGTAGTGATGCCAAATGAAAATGACTAAAACAGCTAAATCTTAACAAAAAAGAGCTAAAAAGGAGTTAAAAATAAAAATTTGAAGCTAAAATTTTAAAAGTAGTAGCTGATACTTTTAAGTTATTTACTTTATTAAAGTTGAAGTGATACTTGCATATAAGTGGCTAAATACATCTTCCATGTGGTCTTCTGCGCTTAATTCATCCACGGTTTCATTTAGATTTTCAGCTTTATTATATGTGACCACCGTTCCAATATTACTCAGTGTAGATGCTGGTAAATGATAGTCTGTACAGCACTTGTTGTTACGCCTGAGGGGCCATACTTAACTGACAAAATAGCTGTCAGCATTGGCAATTCCATCTTGTTTCTTAATTTAGTTTTAACTACATTAATGGAACTAAAAATTCGTTCAATTTCCGCATTAGAATTTGGCAGTATTAATAAATTTATTGCACACTGAGCAACTTTTTTTAAATGGATTCATTCCAGATGCATCTTTATATTCTCCTACTTCAGTCCAGAATAGCTCAGTATTTTCTATATTTGCCCATTTAATTAAGTGGATAGTAGTGTACTGGTATTCAGCAGGAGGAACATCTTTTTCTGTTTTCAGCATTATTTCTAAGATGGGAGTAGCAGGTTCTTTTATATGTTTTAGGGTATTATCAATAGAAAAAGAAGACATCGTTCTTAAAATATTCAAGTTTTCAGGCAACCTTTGCTTAAATTGTTTGAAGAGACCAAGAAGAAACTGTCTTGCTCTACTTCTAAGATTTCGCTCATCATTTTGCGTTATTTTCCTTTGTATCATCAACTCTGAAATTTTTCTTTCAAATCTATAACCAAGAATTGGATTGGGATCCAAATAGTCATCAATCTCTGACTCTAGGTGGATGATGGTAGCACAAAGAAGAGACATATTAGCAACAGAGCGAATCAAACGAGAAAGGTCTTCAAATAATCTCATCTTATCAGCACTGTTAGATTCGAAAATTTTGTTAACTTGCTGAACCTGAACTAGAACAGGATGCAAAAATAAAAGGTACAACAGATTCCTTTCATCTTTGTACATCTCCCACAAAATTTGAGCTTTGTAACATTTCTCAGTCAAACTCACGACTTCGAAGTGAGTTTTTAATTCCAACCACTGGCTAAGAATTCTGTCTACTGCAGGTTCAATGGAGAGCCACCTTGTTGCACAATTGCTTACAATTTTCAGAGGAGCATCATTTTCGTTGATAATTTGATACAGCTCTTTGTATGCCGCTTGTCTTGAAGAAGAATGTAAAAACCACTTATACGTTTCAGCAACTAAAAATTCTAATTTTCTTGGGAGAGATTCTGTACAAGTCTGAGACATTGCCAGTTGTAATGAATGGCATACACATCCAATTAAAATTAAGGAGGGAATATGTGCCTTCATTTTTTCATAAACGCCATTATTGACACCAATTATAACACTAGCGTTGTCTGTACCAATTACAATGAGATTTTTAATGTCCAGTTTCTTGCTCAAGAGCTCTTTTTTCAGTGCAGCCACAATACCACTAGCGTCACACTTTTCTAGAACCACCATGCTCAGAAATGTATGCATCATTTTGTTGAATTTCTTGCAGCAAGTTTTGTATGATATTCCGACATATGACTTAAAGTAAGTGGTGTATTAATTTTTTTTTACAATTTTAAAAAGAATCAAAAATTAAAGGTAATTTTTTTTAAAAACAATAAATTATATTTAAAATGCAATAGAAATAAATAAAAAAGAAGAGACATAAAAAGAAGACGTTGTATTTTCCATCTTTTCACGTACTCTAATACGTTTTCTAATTTTTTTAACAATAACCCAACTGTTATTCCATGCAGTAAACAATATATATTTATCATCATCATCATCAAGTTCCTGGTATGTCCACGCAAGGAGTGTTCGGCTACTATGAACAGTATTACATGATTAAGTTTACATTATTATTAACATCCGATCAACAGTTTTCCTCTAATATTTTTAACATTGTATCAAACATTTCGTTCCTCTAAGATACTAAATCAATCCACTTAGACCTTGGTCTTCATCTTCTGGACATCTTGGCTTCCAACACCTCTTTTGCTAAACTTTCCTCATAGTCATACCAAGTTCCAATCTAATATCTTCATTTTTAATATGATTCCGTCACTTTCAACTCTCAGATGCATAACATAAAACTGGTTTGAACCGCTTGCATACTACTAGTTTGGTGTTTTGGCTAATTTCTGTCTTATTCCATATAAATGTATTCCGCTGGCTACCCACCATTCCAGCTTTGCTTATTTTGTTGTCTATTTCCAAATTTAATTTGTCGTCTTCACTAAAAACTGTGTCGAAATAGCTGAAATAGTTTTCTTATTATATACGATCTCCATTCAGAACAGCCGAAGTTTTCTATGTTCCTGCCTATTTTCATACTTTTGGTCTTTTTATTGCTGATTTTCATGCCAAATCTGTTATGCTGTTATTTAGTTTAGTGAGTGAATCCTGGGGACGTTCACTAGATGTACGTAGGAGTACAACATCATCTGCATAAAGTAAAGAGCTAAGTTTGGCATCTCCGATTCTAATACCAGGTTTAAATAATGCGATCCATATAGATGATGAATAAGAGTAGAGATAAAGTAGTGATTTTACATCAAACAATTTTCCTGTATTTTATTTCCTTAAATTCTAACTGCTAACTTACTATTTTAATATAGACTATGTATTGTTCTGTATAATATTCCATTTATCTCATATAATTGTAGCGTTTTGAAAAACTTTTCTTGGGGCACCTTCCAGCTCTACAGACCTAAGTGCAAGTTACTGTCATATTCCCAAGATTTCTCAAACTATTTGTAAAGTGAAAATCTGATCTTGACAATCTGTATTTGGCCCGAACCCAGCTTGTTTCTCTCGAAGTTTCTCTTCCACAATCTTTATCAATCTCTTTTCAAGTGTGCTTACATAAATCTTACTGGAACACTCGGTAGGGAGATACCTCTGTACTTTTCACATTCAGTTTTATTCCTCTTTTTTATAGATGGGTACTATGAGAACTCTACTCCAATAATCGAGAATTCAACCTGTTGACCAGGCCCTTTAAATTATGCAGTGTATCCACTGCAAAGCTTTCATAACTCCATTTTTGAGCCTTTGTGGTTGAATATCATCTTCTTCAGCTGCCTTTCCACATTTTAAGGTTTTGATTGCTTTTTCTACCTCAAGTATTGATATGTACTCCTGTTTGTATTCCTCTTGAAGATTTTCTGTCACTGATTCTGCCGTTCTGTCACTATTTGTTTCATTCACTATATTTATACTACTCTAAAATACATATAAACAAATAATAAATAATCACTACTTTAACGCCTTTTATTTAAAAAGGGAATAGGTGGAGATCCTTTATTATCATCCACACATATCAAAAAATAGTTGATCCAGATGTGAACAGGGAAACACGTACAGACATGCATGCAACCATCAACCACAGCTCATAAAGATGGCGTCTATTAAGGGCGAGCTCAAGTATTTTGTAATGTGACAATTGCTAAATGTCTTTCAGTGTATCAGTCTCATTTTCGAGAAAAAAAAAACTTTACTTATGCATTTCCAGTTGTTTTATTGACCTTGCCTTTTCCTCTCTTTCCATGAGTTGACCTATAGAGAGCAAAAAATACCGAACTTTGATGAAAGATCGGTGCGTAAGTTGGTGTTCGGGATGGTTTCCATTGGATGCCATTCCTAGCTGTATTCAAGAACGCGAGTATTGGGGATACTAACTGTACTAATGTACTTTAGGTATACAACCTTTGGTGAATGGGAAACACATAAAAAGGGACTTATCATGTATTGATCGAAGGCATGATGTCCCAAGTATATTCATGGTATTAAAGTAGTGACGTTCCATGTCTGGAAACCGCATGTAAAATATGGATTGACTGGTCTTTGTACAGACGAATTCTAATGTTTATTTAAATGAATAAATAAAATTTAAATTAAACTAAAACAAATAAATACATGTAAAATAAACACAAATATGAATAACATTTAAAGTAAACATAAATACATTAAAAATACTATATAAAATATGCGAAATTTGAATGCTCCCCAAACGGTTTGGTAATCGTTTGTGTGTGTGTGTGTGTGTGTGTGTGTGTGTGTGTGTGTGTGTGTGTGTGTGTGTGTGTGTGTGTGTGTGTGTGTGTGTGTGTGTGTGTGTGTGTGCGTGCATTTTCCTCCCAATAGTAACCCTACCAGGAGGTAATTTATTCCTATATGCTACATTGCATACAATACTTATTATTACATTTAGCTTACAAGTACTGATTAACATTTGTATTTATATTTTTGTATCCATTTTCATATTTACATTGATATTTTTATATACATATACCGTATATTCCGGCGTACAAGTCGACCCGGCGTATAAGTCGATATTGAAATTTTTTGAATTTATTTGAGTTTTTATAGTATATTCGTCGTATAAGTCGACTCGAAAAATTTCTTTAAAAATAAAAATTATGACAGTTTTTAAGTAACATTTTTATACAGGCATCAACCACTAGGATCATAACTGCCTTTTTAGTCCTTCCTTGTTTTGTTTTAGAAAAAGATATAAAATACCTAGTTGACAAAAGAAATTTTATTTCGTATTGACCAGTTGACCAATAGTGAACTGAAGTGCAATGGCTCCTTTTAAAAGAATGAAATATGACGCGAGTTTTAAGTGCAAAGTGATTAAATTTGCAAAAGAAAATACTAACTGTGTTGCTGCACGTCAGTTCGGAGCAAACGAAAAACTAGTTCGCGATTGGAGACAAAATGAAACTTTAATAATGAAAATGCCCAAAAATAAGTGCGCATTACGGAAAAGAATTTGTAAGTGGCCTATACTGGAAAATAATGTTGCGGATTGCGTTAGAGAAAATCGCCAAAATGGACTCATTATAACGAGAAATAATATTCGTTTATTTGCTTCGAAGTGGAGCAAAGCAAATAAAAAGGCGAAAACTTCAAAGCTACAGTTGGTGTAGCCCGTTTATGGAAAAGAAAAATTTAGTGCTTCGACTAAACACGAAAATCGCCCAGAAGCTGCCAAAGGATTTGAATGATAAGTTATTAAGTTTTCAAAGATTTATAATTGCTAAAAGAAAGCAAAAAAAATATTTATTGTCTCAAATCGGAAATATGGATGAAATTCCAGTTATGTTTGACATGATCGGGAATAGAACAGTAGAATTGAAAGGAAGTAAAAGTTTAGAAAGTATTTTACCTTGGGTATAATAAATGGTAAAGATACCAAGCTATTTTAAACCTGGTTTTACTCCATTTCCCAAGTAAGCAAAGAAGTCAAGTTTGCGCCTGCAAGTGTTGCAAGTCTAGCTGACCCTGCACGTAGTGCAAGATCAAGGCAACTCATGGTAAAAGTAGAATAAGCTCTGATCACTAATCTTAATATTTACCCTTAATGCAAAGCACATCTCCTGGAGGAGATGTATGATGCTTTGTATTAAAGGCAAGGGACCACTACCCAGACCGGTTTCGACCTTTATTGAGGTCTCATCAGTGGGAGCCAGGCTAGAAATATCAAGATTTTAGTAATACAGAGCTTATAAGTATTTTACCAGAACAAGTTACCATAAGGTGTTTTAACCTTATTAAATAAAAATCTCAGGAGGAGATATAAATGTAGAAAGTATTTTACTTCTGTATTACTAAAATCTTGGTATTTCTAGCCTGGCTCCCACTGATGAGACCTCAATAAAGGTCGAAACCGGTCTGGGTAGTGGTCCCTTGCCTTTAATACAAAGCATCATACATCTCCTCCAGGATGTGCTTTGCATTAAGGGTAAATATTAAGAATAGTGATCAGAGCTTATTCTACTTTTACCATGAGTTGCCTTGGTCTTGCACTACGTGCAGGGTCAACTAGACTTGCAACACTTGCAGGCGCAAACTTGACTTGTTTGCTTACTTGGGAAATGGACTAAAACCAGGTTTAAAATAGCTTGGCATCTTTAACAGGAAGTAAAACTATTTCTTTAAAAACAACTGGACATGAAAAAAGCCGTTTCACAGTTGTACTTCTTGTATGGCTGATGGTACAAAATTAAAACCTATGATAATTTTAAAAAGAAAAACAATGCCAAAGATCAAAATTCCAAGAAACGTTTTCGTCCATGTTCATGAGAATGGTTGGATGGACGAAGCAGGAGTTAAGCTGTGGATAAAAAAAAAATATTTGGAATACACGACAAGGTGCATTAAAAAATCCAAACAGTCTTTTAGTGTGGGACATGTTCAAATCCCATTTAACGGAGAGCACAAAGTCTTTATTAAGAGAGAATAATACCCATATGGTAGTGATTCTAAGTGGGTTAACTTAGAATCACTATCATGAACCATTAGTGCAACCGTTGGATGTTTGTATAAACAAGCTATTTAAAGACAGTTTACGAAAACAGTGGAATGCGTGGATGCAAGAAGGAGAGAAAAGTTACACAAAAGGAGGACAAATGCGACATGCGTCTTTGGTAACTATGTGTGAATGGGTAGCGAAAGCATGGGATGAAATAAAACCAGATACAGTAATAAAATCTTTTAAAAAAATGGGCTATATCTAACAAATTAGATGTCTCGGAAGATGATTTTGTTTACAATGATGACGAAATTGATGCTAAATCCTAAATTTTATATGACGATATACCGGAAGAAATTACAGAACCAGAGTACAATGAACTTTTCATACATTCAGAGAGTGAAAATTTAATTTTAATTATGTAATTACCTACCTATTTTCTTTTGTAAATAAATAATTATATAATATGTAAATAATTTTTTGTGTAAATAAATTTGATATAAGTTGAAATATTTTTACTTATTTACCCTTTTTGTATATTGCTAATAAATTTAACAGAGTATGATACGTACTAGATTTTTCTTGGAAAGCAATCAATTTTTGACCCGGCGTATAAGTCGACCTAAAAAATTTAGTACTTTTTTTCAATGCAGAAAAGTCGACTTATACGCCGGAATGTACGATATTAACACTATATAGTATAATTCACATAATATCAGTGTTAGATCATAAGGACTGGAAATTGATTTTATTAGTAAATTTAATTAATTCTATGTAATACTGTTCGATAAGTCTCTGTTTTGACACTGGCCACTTGTCTCCGGAAGTGATGACGTGTTGTATTAGGGGCATCCGGATGAAGTCCAATAGCTGACAGTCGTAGAGTATGTGGTCAACAGTCTGTTGATGGTGTGCACTGCAGATGCATGATGGTGATTCCAGGATATGGAATCTGTGTAGATAGTGTCTTAGATTTCCGTGTCCAGTTAGTAGCGTGGTTAAACCTGGAGAAATGGCGTGTTTTTTCAACCGGAGTTTGCTTCTGATGCTAGGAAAGAATTCTTTTGTTGCTGATCCGTTTTTTGATGTCTTCTATTCTTCTTTCCACATGTCTAGGTTTTCTCTTCTGCAAGTGTTTTTATAGCAGATTTCGGGAATTTCTGATAACTTGTTTCTAGCCGTTTGTTTCTAGCTGCTTCTTTAGCCAACTGATCCGCTCTCTCGTTTCCTGCTATTCCAGTATGCACTTTCACCCAGCAGAACTTGATTTCCCATCCCTCTAGAGTGACATTTCAAACCAGATTTCTTGTCTGTTCTATTAATGCAATATGGTTGTTCTGATTTTTTATGCCGTCTATAGTGCTTCTACTATCACTGTAAATTGTTGCTGTCTTTTGTTGAGAGGTGTTGAGTTCTAATTCCTGGAGATATGTAAGTGACAGAACTTTAGCAACTTGTTCTGCTTGGTTGTTGGAACAGAGAGGATGCAGTCTAAAGCAGCGTTCTTGCATAATGGACTGTCTGTTGTATGCAGTGAAAGAACAACCGACATTCCTTTCGGTTTTGCTTCCGTCAGTGTATATTTCGAATTCGTCACTTTCAGAGCTTTCCTTCTCCTTAATATTTGTTTTCTTTGCTGGGTGAGGCCAATTACTGTAGTGAAGCGGACGTTCGTAGCTATTTGGATCGATGTTGTAACTTTCGATAGATCATCCGAAAGTGACTTCACATATAAGAGATAATTCTTGTATTTTCAGGCAGATCGGTGTTAGAGCTGCAATAACGCAAGCTGCCTCGAAAGATATTGTCCTCTATCCTTTAATTATGCGTGTGGCTATAAGGCGTTGAACTCTATTTAGTTTTTGTCGGTTTATCTTTGATTTTAGTGTATGTTTCCAGGCAGGTGCAGCATAAGATATCAATGGTAGTATAGCACCGGTATATATCGTTTTCAGCCCTCGTTGGCCTAATCCCCACTTAATCCTTGCCGACTTAGCTAGGAGGTTTACTATTTGTAAGCTTTTTTCGGCAACATATGAGATGTGCTTATTGATGGTGAATTTTTTGTCTATTGTTACTCCTAGGTATTTTAGCTCACTGGCTACCTCGAGAACTTCTCCGTTTAGGAAGACTGTTACAGGTTGTTTTGATTTTTTTTTTCTTCAGATGTAGAGCACTTTAGACTTGGTGCTATTGAAGGTCACTTTCTTCTTGCGTGCCCACTCTGCAATTTTAAAGAGTTCGTTGGCCGTTACTTCTACCTGCAAGCCATCGCGTCCCCGAATCATTATCATCGGCGAAGGCTATGATTTCAGTAGTGACAGGAAGTCTTAAAAGCGAGTCGTACTGGATGTGTGTGTGTGTGTGTGTGTGTGTTCTGATACCTTTATATTAGCACAGTTTTCAAATATTCAAATACAGACACAAATGAATAATAATAAATATAAATTGATTAATTAAAATTTAATTAAATTCAAATTTAAATTAAATGTGTACAAATACATATAAACAAACAAATAAATAATAGTGAAACATTCAGAAATAAAAATTTAATGTACTCACGGAATGTGGAATGTGGCTGCTTATCATTCCTTTGATATAAAATTGCATTCCAAAATAGTTTTAAAATATATTTTTTTTACAGATTGTATTTATACATTATTTTATTATAGAGTATTGTACATTTTTGCATTATTAACAGAACTACTCAGATAAAGGTGCTAAATTCCATAAATTGTTTTTTCGGCAATGAATAGTGACGAGAAAATCTCAGAAGTAACTTCCACTTGTTTCTAAGATCTGTAGAAAAGGTAATGAGAAGAACTCAGAAGTTATTTATATTTATGGGTTTTCTGTAACTCCACCACAACACGAAACGCGGTATCAGGGTGGATATAAGTCGTCGAGTATCTTTCTTTCTCTCTCTCTCTCTCTCTCTCTTATTACACGTAACGATTTTCTTGAGGAACTCGGTCAGTCATTCCGGTAATTCTCGCAGAAACTCGTTACAAGCAGTGGTTTTCCACTTCGTTAGCGATCCCAAATATTACACTTTCCCCTAAGCCTTTGTGCTCCAATGTGAAGTCATGTGACGAATATTCTCCTTGGTAAAACATTGGAGGACGTCGTGTCGAAATAAATATATATATAAAAAAATCACATCCATCCTTTCACCAGATATTTACAAAAAAAAAAAAAAAAACACATTAGCGTCTCCTATTGGCCATTATTATAAATCTTCAGATGTTATCTCAGAAACGGTACAAATAGTGTTAGGTTGGTGATCAACGTTTATTTTTGAGCACTTTGTGCTAAACCATAAACTATCTCTGCCATTTACTTCATCATTAGGGAAGAATTAATGTATTCTACAGCAACCATTTCATGTTACAAGAAACTTTTGAAATGTTGACTCATCAAAGTGCTGATGGCTCTTCATTTGCAAAGACAAGTTTTTGTTGCCATCACTTGCAGCAAAAAGGTTGTTTAGCTTGGATAGGTTGTCTGTTTATTCTTCTGAGTTAATGAACCAGAGTTTGCCGATAATGATGTTTTTAATGGATTACAGGCAATGAAAGAGATTAAAAAAACTTTCACTTTTAATGTGTGTGTGTGTGTGTGTGTGTGTGTGTGTGTGTGTGTGTGTGTGTGTGTGTGTGTGTGTGTGTGTGTGTGTGTGTGTGTGTGTGTGTGTGTGTGCATCTAAATTAGTGTGCACTTTTCTATGCTTCTCAAGTGGAAGAACTGATAGAATTGGTTCATTAAACTCATTACGAGCAAATGATTAATGGTATTAAGTAATTAGTTCGATTAGGAGTTTGTAATTTAGAAATTGCAAGGGACTCGTAACTCTAGAGATATGTCTCAAACAGTAAGCCAATTATATTATTATTATTCGTAAATTCTTACCTGGGTGGGCAGAACTATTAAAGCAACACAGATCATGACGACCATAAATAACTGAGAAGGCCAAACATCGGGTCGATATTCTCCGTACCCTACCGTAGAAAATGTCACAACCACAAAATATAGACTTTCAAAAAGGTCAACGTGGTGACTTCCTGCTCGCTGAAAGTGTTGAAAGCCGCAGACACTAAATAAAAAGAAATACTTCAATGAATGTCTGGATTTTTTGGTGAGCATACAGAAAAACAACTTTTATTAGAGTAGTCTTGGTCCTCCTGTCAGGTTATTAATAGAGAATATTTTAACGAATTATATATATATATATATAGTATTTTTATTTATTTTTTAATAGAATCTGGCAACGCTGTTCTAGAGATCAAACATGGAACATTTTCAAGCCTCCAGTAAGCGGGCGATGAGCTCACTCCGTGCGATGAAATCTACCTCATAAAGACATTCACAAAACAGCCATGTCCGTGTGGAACTCGAAGAGCAGTCTGTTAGTTTGCGTGCAGTACGCTGACCAGCGAGCCAACCAGTCCGGCATGTTCCTACACTTCCGAAATATCTTGACTAACTAAGGTGGCCTTACAGCTTTTATGGGTACATGAAAAATTTGTAATCCTAGTAAAAAGGACTGTGCTGAATTGAATGGTCATCATCTGTTATTTTTCATCATAATCTTCTTGTCGCCTACACATTTCTTCCAATAATGCTATATCTCCACCTGATCCCAACAGCAAAGTAACTGTCATCTTGTATGTCATCCTCAGCAGATAATGGCCTAAATATGATTAGTGCTAGGCAGGTGTTTTATTAGGTTTAAAAAGAGATGGCAGTATGAGGGAACAAAATCAAATGAAGAGGTTGGATGTTTGATAACGTTAAATTCGCAATCGTGAAGCAAATTGGTCTCCCAACGACTTGTCATTTCCAGCACATTGAAGAGAATGTGATTCTCGATATTGTGAGATGTCTCTGTAAGAACTGCATCCAATATGTCTGCTAGTCAGTTGTTTGTAGTACATTGTGAAGTTTTTTCATCAGTTCTTTGGTTATGACGACTGATGGACGGCAGGGATAAGAATAATCTTCAAGCGAACCAAGGATGAAATCGACTTCCCTATTCACTAGTACACAGATTGGGGGGGGGGGGGTGCTCTTCTAATGTCTGTATTTTGTTCTCATAACCACCAAGGATGTACGATCATATATGAAAATGAAAAAGATATAAACGTAAAAATCGCAAAATATTTAAAAATAACAGGTATAGTTAACTCTATGTTTAAACCAAACCTAGTTCAAAAACAAACCAGGCTAAAAGTATACAATACATTAGCCCTACCAGTCTTATTGTATGGAAGTGAAATCTGGACAATAAAACAAAAGACAAACAAAGATTAACAACAGCAGAAATGAAGTTTATGAGAAAAACTGCAAAGTATACCCTATTTGATCACAAAAGAAAGGAAGAAATTATGAAAGAATTAAACCAAGAACCAGTAATAGAAAAAATTAAAAAATATAAACATAAATAGATGGAACACGTTCAAAGAATGAAAACAGAAAGATTACCAAAACAAGCCTTAAAGTACAAACGATTAGGAAAAAGAAAACCAGGACGTCCTCTTAAACGATTCAACGATGACTTCTAAGGCCGGAACAGGCCATGCTAGGCCTACATCCTTGATACGCATGATGATGATGATGTTCTCATAACGGTTTTTGGTCTTAGATTCGTATTCGGCGAATATTGAATTACCCTAGAGATGTTAGTCTGTCAGGATATAAACTCAATCGCTTAAGAGGAATTAAAAATAAAATAAAAAATAGTTTATTGGCAAAATCTAACTAAATTTTGGATTCAAGAAATTTTCGATATTTTTTTATTGGGGGGATGCTTAATTAAGGAGGTAGGAATACAAATCATATTCTTTACATCCTTTAAGATAAGATAGAAATTAAGAATGAAAATCATCTAAATATTAACAACCTTTTTATAAAGTAGCAAATGATTTCATCACCCGACGTAAGACTACCTGATTTGGACCCCCTAAAGGCTAGAAAGAGTACTGTTAGATATTAAAATCCTTTTTCTAAGGAAAGGGATTTTAATATCTAACCTTCGTCTATTCACGCTACTAAATCTTTTACATCTTGACAAATTTTCGTAGGCGGAAGTGTTATAAAAAGATAGCAAATATGACACCTCATATCCTTTTTTAGTTAACATTGGCACAATTCCCCGCCACTGGGATAGTTAAAACTCTTCGAAAATGTGGAGGAGGAAAGAAAGACAAAAGTGTTTACATTTCCACTTTTCTAAATTTTCATTTTTGGGTGAGCATCTACAGATGTTTTCACTAATGTATGAATATTGTATGAATAATGTATGAGATGTGCTTTACATTATTTCCATAATGTAAAGCACATCTCACTAAAAGATGTATACTGCAATGCATTATGGGTGGGGTCACTACCCAGAACGGTTTCAACCTTTTTTGAGGTCTCCTCAGTGAGTAGCTAGACCCTAAAATACCAAGGTTGAAAAAGGTTGAAACCGGTCTGGGTAGTGACTCCACCCATAATGTATTGCAGTATACATATTTTAGTGAGATGTCCTTTACATTATGGGAAAATACTAAGAATAGTGATCAGAGCTTTACCCACCTTTACAATGAGTTGTCTGGTGTTGCACCACCTTTAGACTTGAACTACGTTTCAGGCGCAAACTGAACTGTTTGCTTACTTGGGAGAAGGAGTAAAACAACCAACCTTATAAAATTACTTGGTAACCCTAATATGCAGTATCCCCAAGTTAAAAAAAAATTATTACACACACATATATATATACACACACTCACTACGATCTTTAGCTCCTGTTATTATTTTCATACTTATTTACTCAGTTCGCTGTTCATAATTCAAATGTTTGGAAAGTTCAGTAGTAACAGTAAACGTGTCGGATAACTTTTGAAAGCTCTGGCATGGGAGAGAAAGAAAGAAGGAAAGAGAGAGAGAGAAAGAGAGAGAGAGAGAGAGAGAGAGAGAGAGTAGTTAAAATTTTCCTGATTCAGTAAGAATGAATAAAGCATCTGGTTATCGAGCAGAAATTTGAAACGAATTACACAAAGACCCAAACTTAATGACATTCGAGTTTCAATTCTTTAGAGAAAATGTTCTGTTACCAATTAAAATTTTCGCCTCAGTGCACAGAACTAACCAACAGTTATATTATCAACGTAATCGTAACAACTTACCTCAACTTATTGCGTCAACAAATAAAATTACAAATCAATTTGACTTTGGAATACCAATTAATAGTAGTCTATTTTTATCCCAAAACGATACCTGCTATGTCTTTTTTTTTCCTAAGTAGGATATAAACAATAACATAAATAAAACAATACAATTCGCTAGAATGACACTGTTAAGTCTATTCATATCCTCATTGTTTTTATGACAAGTCCATGTAATCTTCATATGTGTGTGTGTGTGTGTGTGTGTGTGGCTATTTAGCGATTGCAAATTTCTAATTTGACCTAATTTTATATCCAACTTCAAAGTAATTATCCAAACTCCTGGTTACAAATTATATTGAAGTTGCCTGTAATATTAGCTGCGCTGAACCGTGTTCTTACCTGGTAAAAATGAGGCACAGAAGTGTAGCTGACAGGATCATAAGTCTCTGAGACAGGGCGGACTGTGACCTTTGCATTGCTCGATGTAAATCGTTCTGAAATTAAAAAAAAAAGAAAGAAGAGAAATCAAGTATTAGAGAAGTGTTACTGTATATAAAATTGAGAATAATACATTATATCATATGGCAATATAATAATTGCCTTGTAGGTGAAATAAAGAAAGTATAAGAGTCTACAAATCCATAAGATTTAATTTTGTGTTTGAGAAAGAGTTCAGTAGAATTCAACACGTCTGCGCATTGCTGAATAAACAAACTAAAGAGAATTCCGAACTCTGTTATCTATTCATTAATATCTCCATAGTAAACTCAAAGAAACTTCTAGTCATTCATAATTAGAAAGGTATAAGCGCATATACCTGGAAATATTAGGTACTTGGCATTCTGTTCATGATGACGACTATGTATATAATAGCCTTATACAGTAGACATTTGATGACCTTGATGGAGATTCCATCCATGCCCAATGATTTTACTTCTGAGGTTCTTAATAATTCCGTGAACTTCAACAGATGATGTTTTGATCCGATGTGCAACCAGAATGGTGTTTGCACTTTGCATTTCATTATAAAACGCATGCGGGAATACCATTTCCTGATCAAGTCCAGGTCTCCAAAAGTATATCTATAGGACTACACTACATTTCCAGGATCATCGAATTTGACCGCATCACGACATACTAATGACATGTTTTCTGAGGATTGGTGGGACGGTTTTTGGTCAGCGATTTTGTGTGTAATATAGATCATATTTTTGGCTTTTTGAGCATTTTTCTACCTTGATGTGCCAGTATTTCGGTAGTAGCAACACCTCTCTCTCTCTCCTCTCGTCTACAAGAAGAAAGAGAAGTGAGGTGTTACTTTTTTATTTGATTTGAGAGACATTTGATTTCTTAGGAGAGTCACCAGGATTTCCTCATGGATTATTGGAGGTATTGCTTGAATTGGTAGAGATTACAGTTGCTATGATTGCTGTTATTTCTTTTCTACATTCACTACTGAGTTAGCAATGTGCTACTTATCAGTCTATGATTGCTAAAAAGTTTTCTCCAGTTAATAGCGGGTAGACCGGCTGTGGTGTTGTGATGTTTTGAGTCCAAATGGAGTAGGATTGAGTTGTGGCCAGAGCTGACATCAGCTGCTGCATATAGTCGAAAATCATGTACAACGTTAAGGAATATATAGCAGATGATCTTAACTCGAGTCTCTTTTGCGACAGAACGACAATAGTCGCACTGCCGCAACGTTCCTAATTCGTTGCCATTTGTGCATTATGGTTTGCAGTTCTGCTGTTCATCTGCTACCCAAGTGAGGCTTGATCTTTGCGTAGTTGCTTGCTTGGAAAATTGTAGATAGACTAATTTTTAGTTTTCCGCGTTGGCCGCTTGGATTCCCTCACCGACATGTGTCTCCTCTAGTGTCTGGTCTGCCATTGTGATATAGATTGCTAGTTCCTGAGCTTTGGGTGGTCGGACCTGTGTTTCGTTCACAAGATTAGCTCAGCGTTATAACGCATGGCGAATACTTATGTTGTGTGTTTAATCTTCCAGAATACTGGCATTCCAGATAATTCTGCTTTCCTGTGGGCGTTAGCCATCGATTAGAGCAGTCAGGCTTCACAAATATATTTATGGAGTCCTTCCTTGATTAGCTTTGCCAAATTCGATCAGCATTTCTCTCGGTATTGTTTCTACTATGGCAGCTTTTTTGGGGATTTGATGAATATTTTCGTTCGGGTTGTACCGTTCTCCATGATGTGGCCATAACCGCGTGAGTGCTCACTTAGGTGGTTATAATGCCTCTGAGGAGAGTGGGGATTCTCGATTTTGTTTCTGTCTGTATTATCAGACAGCTTTGCCTCTAATAGGACAACTCTATGAAGTCTTTGCTATTTTTGGTCGGTTATTCTTGTTGTTGGCCCCTTTAGCCGGTTAATCTTATGGCCCATATGTCTCTTTTAAGAACGAATGTGATGTGGGGCGTTCTTCTCGTCCAGGAATCTCGTAATTTCTCAGTAGTCAAAGATTGTCGTTTTGGTTGAAAGCAAACAAACTTCTTCGTGAATGATTCCGTCCATTATCGCTTTGGCCAGAGATAACAAGTAGCATTCACTCTTTCATGTTTTGTTTATACCCACTCCCAACTTCTTACTTCCTGGGATCCTTAAAGGGCTTTGGGTACTTTTGATAGTGGTGTGTGGCACGGCCTGCAGTTGATTCTTTTGGCTTCCGGTAAGCCTGCACTCTTAATTCTCTGCAGACACCACACTCTCAGGCAAGGCATTCCAATCATTCACAACTCTTCCCTGTCTGGAATGAACGGCAACTTTACAATCTGGACTCGATCAGGCCACTTCGTTTCAAGTAGTTCAACTAATCTTCTGAATACGAGTGCAATTTCAAATTCCAGACTCTCTGACGGAAGATCTCCATTAAAAAAAATAAGAGCAATTAATAAGTTAACTTATGGTGATTACTGTGCTGAAAAAAGGATGAGAACTATTTTTTTTTCAATTTAGTGAACAAAATCCAAAATCACCAGAAACAATTCAGCTTTTTTTCAATACAGAATAATGGACTCTGCAAACTGTACAGTAAAAAAAAAAAGAAGGTGTTATTGAGCTATGTACAGTAAAAAAAGTGTAAGAAGGTGTTATTGAGCTATTAAAGCTCTGCTCATGGCAGGAGGGTAACGGCAATAGCCGAACCTCAGTTAGACCTTCATTGGCCATTGCCATCCATTACCCTCTTCTAAGAAGAAGATTATTTCCTAATAATGATTCATAATAATGATTTAATATAATTACTGTTAAAGAGTCTTGCAAAAAATTAAATAAGTTTCTCATATATTACAAAATTAATATTTATTATTATAAAAATGTGTTTATAGTTTCTATCTTTTTTATTACAATTTTTATAATTAAGATAGTAAAACTCTTTTAGGAACTCATTTCGTTTTAATCGGAATTATCAATGAATCAGCAGTAATAAACCAATTAAATTACTTCGTCACTCAAAAAAAAAAAAAAAAAAAAGCCATAATATGAGGTCCGGGTATCTAGCTAATAATGTGGAACAATAATAGTGCCAAATTTTGTATTTGGTTGGAGGGATTTTGGTATTTCAGAATCACTTATTTTACTTTATTATTATAACTACAGAGCTTCCGTAGCTCAGTAAGTATAGACAAAGACCTGGATTCGATTCCCGTCAGTGACGTGAGGAACCTTTACCTGGTCTCTTTCGACTAAAGGTGAGTTAGCCGGTCTCCTACGGAGGAAGAGGGTTTTTTCTCCCGGTAATTCGGGTTTTTTTATCTCTCAAAACAGGCAAACCGGTCCCATGAATACACACGGCTACAATCATAAATATACTTACAGCAAGGAAGACAACGGGAAACCACCTTGCTCATAATCATCTCCCTAGTATGGTAGCATATAGCTACCCCACCAGCTATATGGCTGAGGGAATAGGAAAAATAGATAACTATAACGATCGTACACTTCGGAAATGTACGAGATAGAGAGAGGTCGTCATTAAAATACCAGTTCCTACTTTTTTATTTCTATTTCTTTTCTATTTATTTCTATATGGATATGAATAAAGAGTAAGGCCCTGTAACATGAATAAAATCTAGGAACAGCTAAAGGAAAACATAAAGCTTTATCCGTTCCCTCAAACTTTGACATAAATTTCAAAAATCTGTATTGGAGTATTGAACTTCTTCAATATTGCACATGTTTACAAATTTGATTTTTTGAAGAGGATATTTTGATGGAAACCGCAGTCACAAAGATTATGTTGAGTTTAAAGTCTATTCTTACTAAAATATCTTATAGGAATGACTGTCAAGCGAAACAATATCTGTATTATAATGATATTGATGTGGTCGATCATTAAGAAAGGAAATATGGCTATTCCGCTATTGACTTTTACCCAATAAAGTGAGTAGTTTTAAGGATCTCCAGAATGTCTTCAAAGCGCTTGTATTTATATTTAGGAAAAGGCCTTCTCCAACCCTAATTACATTAATGACAATCCCAGCTTTTTAGAATGCCAATATGGCTTTCATGAATCAAATGAGTTAAATATATTCAATTCAAAACGCTTGTAGTTATATTTATATTTAGGAGAACTGCTAACCCTAATTATGTTAATGGAAATCCCAGCTTTTCAGACTGCCAATATGGTTTTAATCTTATAGTTCTTATAAGAACTGGGCGATGGACTGAGTTGTTGACTCTTTATCCCGTCATCTGAATGAAGTAAATCTGTGTGGATGGAGTGTTATTGAGCTAAAAAGCTCTAGTCATGGCTGGGTAACGGCAATAACCGAGCCTCAGTTAAAACTTCATTGGCTACAGCATTGTCATTTGTTACCCTGGAAGTCCTAAAAAGGCCTTTTGCCTCGTTCATGGTTTTAATTCTTATAAGAACTGGGCGATGGACTGAGTCCTTGACTCTTTATACCGTCATCTGAATGAAGAAAATCTGTGTGGATTGAGTGTTATTGAGCTAAAAAGCTCTAGTCATGGCTGGGTAACGGCAATAGCCGAGCCTCAGTTAAAACTTCATTGGTTACAGCATTACCATTTGTTACCCTGATTAGTAAGTAAAGGGTAAAATCTCAAAAAATCGGACGATCTCTAGGCCACTCCATAGTGGGCGAAAGACCGTCCATATCTCAGCGTTGGTTCCACTCAGTGACGGGCTCCCCGACCACTGAGCAGAACCGCTCAAATTCCGAGGAAAATAATTCACCGGCAAGAACCCCTCAGCGGGCCGTGCCGGAGAACACCTTCCCCGGAGACTCAAAGTGCTCCCTTAAGGCAAAAACCTTAAGAGAGCGAACTCAAAAACTCATCACCCAAGATAACAGCAACAGCCGAACCTCAGTTAACTTCCTTGGTTCAGCATTACCATTTGTTACCCTGATTAGTAAGTAAAGGGTAAAATCTCAAAAAATCGGACGATCTCTAGGCCACTCCATAGTGGGCGAAAGACCGTCCATATCTCAGCGTTGGTTCCACTCAGTGACGGGCTCCCCGACCACTGAGCAGAACCGCTCAAATTCCGAGGAAAATAATTCACCGGCAAGAACTCCTCAGCGGGCCGTGCCGGAGAACACCTTCCCCGGAGACTCAAAGTGCTCCCTTAAGGCAAAAACCTTAAGAGAGCGAACTCAAAAACTCATCACCCAGGATAACAGCAACAGCCGAACCTCAGTTAACTTCCTTGGTTCAGCATTACCATTTGTTACCCTGATTAGTAAGTAAAGGGTAAAATCTCAAAAAATCGGACGATCTCTAGGCCACTCCATAGTGGGCGAAAGACCGTCCATGTCTCAGCGTTGGTTCCACTTAGTGACGGCCGCCCCGTCCTAGCACCCCGTTTAAGCAGAACCGCTCAGCGTTGGTTCCACTCAGTGTCGGCCGCCCCGTCCTAGCACCCCGACTACTGAGAAGAACCGCTCAAATTCCGAGGAAACTAATTCACCGACAAGAACCCCTCAGCGGGCCGTGCCGGAGAACACCTTCCCCGGAGACTCAAGGTGCTCCCTTAAGGCAAAAACCCTAAGGGAGCGAACTCAAAAACTCACACCCAGGATAACAGCAACAGCGGAACCTCAGTTTACTTCCTTGGTTCAGCATTGCTAATTGTTACCCTGATTAGTAAGTAAAGGGTAAAATCTCAAAAAATCGGACGATCTCTAGGCTACTCCATAGTGGGCGAAAGACCGTCCATGTCTCAGCGTTGGTTCCACTCATTGACGGCCGCCCCGTCCTAGCACCCCGACGGGCTCCCCGTTTAAGCAGAACCGCTCAGCGTTGGTTCCACTCCGATGGGCTCCCCGACTCCTGAGCAGAACCGCTCAAATTCCGAGGAAAATAATTCACCGACAAGAACCCCTCAGCGGGCCCTGCCGGAGAACACCTTCCCCGGAGACTCAAGGTGCTCCCTTAAGGCAAAAACCCTAAGGGAGCGAACTCAAAAACTCACACCCAGGATAACAGCAACAGCCGAACCTCAGTTTACTTCCTCGGTTCAGCATTGCTAATTGTTACCCTGGAAGTCCTAAAAAGGACTTTCTCACTCATGGTTTTAATTTTTTTAATTAATTAAAGCTCTAATCATGGCAGGAGGGTAACAGAAATGGTTTTAATGAATCAAATGAGTTAAATATATTCAACGCACAAGAAAGTTTAGAAACGGTGTAAAATATAAGAATACATTTTTACGAATGAAATTAACTATAATAAATTTTTATTTTATTTTATTACAGTTCTTTTTTTTTTAATTAAATTATTATATTAGTTATTTTCAATTAAATTGTTTAAATTGAAAAGAAAATTTATAAATTTTTGTAATTTATAGAAAATTAATTTTCTATCCGGTGAAAAGAATGCAGCAACACATTACTACTTAGATGACGTAGATTTACAAATATTTGCGTAGTGTATTCAACACAGTTTAAACATAGGTCAAAGTTATAATTATTACATATGAAGTTTTAATTATTTGTGTTTTGTTGTCATCATAATCATCTCTTGTAATAAATGATTTCTATAAATTATAGAATATTTTAAATCTGTATTTTTTCATTTCATTTAATTTTATTTTCTAAGAGACTTCTCATTTATTAGAAATTTTTCAGTGATAAAAATAATTTCCTGATATGCTACTACATTTCTAAACTATGTCCTGTGTGCTAAATTTAACTCATTTTATTTATAATAATTGCAGATAGTGGAAAGCCTAATTTTAGTTTGAACATAAAATAATATTCATTACATGTTCGAAATTTGAAAAACCTTCATTTATGCCATTCATGATCTACGTATTGAACTATTAAATAAGTACCAAATCAAGTAATAAAAATACTTTCACATCATAATAAAATACTCAGCATTAGCGAAATTTTTATGATTAGCCTTCTTAGCGAACTCTCTGTGGTGCATACGAGGCAACTGTAGTAAAGGTGACTCAAGCTACTAGTAAAACTAAAATTAGCTGACTTAAAAGTTGTCCTTTACTATTCATAAATATCGTAAAAAATAATATCGATTCAGGCAACATATTGAAATGAAAATATAGATATTTTAATATAATTCAAAGATTGCTTGTATCAAATTTTTTAAAAACTTTTATTATTAATACAAACTTGTTTTTCCCTTTTTACCGTGAAGCTGAAAATATGCTTCCAAATTACGGAGTTTGAGTTACTTTTACTATATTATCTCCGTATGCATACTTTTTTAATCTCAGTATGCATCTTTCTTTAAAGTGGTTACATGAAAAAAATGACAAATTCATAAATCGATCTGTGGTATCACAATTAATTCAATGATTTTATGTGTTTTTCTGATGCTTATTCGATATTCATTTTGAGATTCTGTCCATGTGCATGTGAAACTTCTGGAGAGACATTTAGTACTATTTGATCTTATTTTTCTAGTAGTTGTCTCAATTTTAGTTTCAATCGAACTATTTCTAGTGGAAAAATCTAGAAAATCTATTCGAAATAATGCCAAATAACAATTTCCTAATTATGCTATGGCAACATGGGTGTTTCACGGAATTTGGTTTTTAAAAGTCTATTAAAATTATTTTTATCTTAATTTTGAGTCAACAAAACAATTCAGTTATAAAATATGAACGAAAAAAGAGATCTGAAATTTTCACAGTACACAATGGAAAAAAATTTCTAGATTCAATCTAACATAATGATTGTTTTATGACAGTCTATCCTGCGAAAGACAGTAAACCAGTAACACATCTAGTACCGTGAATACAGTAACGATAAGATAGTAAATAAATAGGAGTACTACAATGTGTTTTCTGTGTTGATTACTTTTAAGATGGTTAAGAAGGGTTGTATTTGCTGTATTTTCGTCTTTCACGGGTGCTTTGCTTTGTTTTATCTTTTATTAGTACTAAAGAAAACCAAGGTTCCAAAATAGTGCTATCTTCAAGGAAAACCATAAAAAAGATAAATATCTAGAAATGCACAGGAATCGCTGGATTCATGTGCATTATTCAGTGTAATAAATACAGAGCTGAGACAAAGTTTGTTAAAGGTGGAACAAGCTCTGTGATATATCATCTCATTCCTATTATTATTATTATTATTATTATTATTAAAGTAGCAGACCATTACTTCGCCGCTCTAAACCTGCACACTAAGACAATATCCATGCAATTCACCACAGATGAAAAACAACACGAAACAATAAGAGACGAAGAAATAGTAACCACGAAATAAGAAATACCGACTGGTAACAAATGGCATCAGATTCAGGAGATATCTTATACAACAACATTAAACACACACACTGGAGGAAA
Organism: Typopeltis vanoorti; assembly: GCF_054136105.1. NCBI lineage: Eukaryota > Metazoa > Arthropoda > Arachnida > Uropygi > Thelyphonidae > Typopeltis > Typopeltis vanoorti. The sequence continues at coordinate 64,635,554 of NC_143556.1, forward strand.
TATATAAGAAATCTGCAAAGAAAGTCAGAATTCGCTCAAGAACAACACAAAATCTTTGGATAACACAAAACTTATTCCTAGAAATACACAGAAAGGACGCTCTATGGAAAGAATCAAATCGATATCCAAATAACACAGCTTTAAAAACTGGATATAAGATAACAAGGAATCGCCTTGCAACACAAATAAGAAATGCAAAAAGAAAGTACTACAGAGACAAATTAACCTCTGCACAAAACAACATGAAAGAAACATGGCATCTGATCAACAATGTGCTAGATTGTGCTCCCAACACCACCTCCTCTGAAACCATAAAACACAACTTCGTGAAAGACGCAAAACCTATCCAACAATTAGCAAATGACTTTAACCAATACTTTGCATACTCCATCCAGAAACTGCACAGAAATATTCCCCCAATCACAAAACGTGATCCTCCACTTGCACCACAATCAAAACAGACATTATAGTTCCAACCATAAAAGAAGCAGAACTTCTCTCTGTAATACATCAAATCAAACCAAACAAAGGCCCAGGAATTGATGGTATGATACCTAAGGATATCAAGCAATATGCAACTAGCTTAGGACCTATCCTACTAAACTTAATAGATAAAATATTTAAAACAGGACAGATACCAAGTATGCTAAAGACCGCCATAATCACATCCATATACAAACATGGAAAAATGAATTTAATCAGCAATTACAGACCAAAAGCAACATTACCAATTATCAATCAAATTATGGAGTGGATTGTACTAAAGTAACTCACAGCATATACAGAGAGCTTTCATATTATCCCCAAAACACAATACGGTTTTCAGAAAAATAAGGGAACAACATCTCTCCTGGAAGACTTTACAGACGTAATTAACACCGCCTTAGACGAAAACAAAATTGCCATGGTAGTCTTTATTGATCTAACTAAAGCATTTGATACACTCACACATCAAACCTTGTTAGAAAAGCTGATGCATGTTGGAATAGATGGGCCTCTGGACAGGTAGTTTACAAACTCCTTTCAAAATAGAAAGCATATCACACGAATCGGGTCAAACCGAAGTAGAGAACAACCAGTAACCTATGGAGTGCCACAGGGAGCTGTACTCTCCCCAACTCTATTTAACATTTACACGCACGATATAAATCAGCTACCTCTCAAAGGTAAGATCTTCCAATACGCAGACGATACAGCTAAAATATCCATCCATAATAATGCAAGCATAGCCCAAACAAATATGCAACATGACATCAATCTGCTCATAGACTGGCTCACGAAAAACTCCATACATCTAAACCCAGAAAAGACAAAATTAATGATATTCAGAAATCCACTGACTCGACCAGTTGATAACAAATATATAACCATCCAACATCCACTCTCCAACATAAAAAACACACAAAACAGTAAAGCCACTACAATCACTCAGATTGAAACAATACGATACCTTGGATTTACTTCGATGCAGATATGAACTGGAATAACCACATAAACCACCTCCACAACAAACTCCGAACAATAAGTGGCAAACTCTACAGGTTAAAAGACATAGTTCCCATATGCCTAAAAATACTAATATACAAAGCACTATGCCAAAATATACTAAGATATGCTATAACAACGTATGCTTTCTGTGCACCTTCCAAACTAAATAGATTAATGTCGCTACAGTACAAAATGATAAAACTGATCTTTGGGGAACAAAGAGAAAATAACGACCTTATATACATTGTAATGTCAGAATACAAAATACTGACAGCAAAACATTTATGTCACTATGCAGATTTACTAAAACATTATTTCGATGCCAACTACAGGACAGTCATAAATACATACCGTATAACAAGACCTCAGACAACTAATTATATCACATATAAATACAATACTCACTACGGAAAGGCCACGCGAAACTTCTATATCCCAGACATGATAAACAAATTACCTTTTGAATAAATACAGAAACCTTACAAACTACAATAGCCTGAAAAGAGCTCTAAGGACATACTATGAACAAGAAAAACGCACAAAAATACCATACAAACTTAACGAAACACAATATATTCGTACAAGCTTCCAGTTCAGCCACGCATCAAGACATTCCAAGTTATCATATGTGTGTACGTATTGTGCGTGGAGAGCGCGAATTTCTCAATCAACGGCTGCAGTGGAAATCAAACCTATTAAACATACGTTTGATTTTGTAACTTCCCAAAACAGCAAACAAACCAATAAATAATAACTAACTGATGTCATCCTCAGATAAGCTTACAAATAAGCTTCAAGGATGCATGTAATGTATGCATCTTATGTAATAAAAAAAGTTATCGGAAATGATTATTGTAATTTGTCAAACTTAAATTAAAAAAAAATTATATATATATATATATATATATATATATATATTTAAAAAGTATAATGGAAAACAGAAATTGATATATAATATAAACTAGATAAAATAATAAAACCTATCCAAATAATTGTCAATCAAAGATATCTAGTTTCTAGGTTAAGCATTCCAAGGAGGGGGGGGCTTTCTGAAAATGATGATATGTGAGGAAATAAATATAAAGACACCCCAACGATATCAGCACATCCCGTCTCTGTTACTACTTATTCAGTGTTGCTATAGTAACCATAACTACTTCAGGTTTTGCCTCATTAGCTTTCCATTCATCGCCATAAAAGTAACCTTCTATCATACTTATCACCTGCGGAGAGAGGGGGGGGGAAGCAAATGGTTTTCTGCAATGCTTGCACGTTGTTGTGGGAACAGGAATTCTTCCTATCAAGAATTTTTCAGGTCTTAAAGAGCTTTCGATTGAAGCCAAAGTTCGTCTGGAGTTTAAATCCTCTAAACTAAGACAGGACTTAAATGAAGCGTGTAAATAGAAAATACCTCGGGATTTGTAGCTATCCATGGAGTCGATAGTATGTAGGTCGACACACTGTTTGTTTTTATTACGAAAAACTAAAGGCCTCGTACGAGTGTGTGATCTGAATGACCTGGACGACAAGGAACAGAAACCGTGATGTACATTTAATGGGTATTTCTTCGCTGAATTAGCCTTAACAAAATTAGATTTTATTGGTGTAAACGATGACAGACCAACGAAATGATCAGTTTATTTTCCAAATTATATTTAGAAGTATATTACGAACAGTAGATGGTATTTCTGTTTTATCTATTTTGCATTATTGTTTTGGGAATTTAAAATATGTAGCAACCTGAAATACCAATTGATATATATGTTTATGAATGTTTTAATTGATTTAGGGTATGCGTATTGACTAACCATCATTCCACACTCACAGTGAAAAGGTTTCCGTCTAATAAGCATTTGGACGTGGACTTAATGTCATTGGCATAGATCCTCCAGACCCATTAAAGAATGGACCATTTACTATATATCAACTACCTAGGGTAGTAGATATATAGTTTCTTTTTAGCGTTAATAGTATATATTTAATATTTTTCTAATTCATAAATGTTTTATTATCATATGCGTTGCATTAAGACCACTAATATTTTTTCTCCACTATCTGTTGTCCCCTCTACACCCCTCTCCCACGAAATATTTTATGTACATGTATGCAGTTCTATACTGAAATTTATTTCATACATTAATTAGAACTAATCACTGCCATAATTATATTATAAAATAAATTCTTCCACGTTTGCAACAGCAGGCAACTGTCAAGTTGCAAATCATTTACCGATGATTCACGTAAAGAAACTTACTTCCATAATTATAATTATATAAATGATTAAATTCATTTCCAAACTTAGAATCTTGAACGATTTCTAATTCAAAAATTAGTTCCAATGCTCCTATTAAAATCAGAAACTGGTTACACCCTTACTATCCTATACTTATATCACGTTAAGTGATGTCAGTACGTGTACATGGTTTGATGCTTTCTATATGAATTTGCTAATACATGTAATTAACAGCGTGTGTAAATATTCTCAGTAGATCCGAATCTGCTGTGTCTTTAATTAGAATTACAAATAGTTCCCTTTTTTTAACTAGTGCTCTCTATACTTTAAACGCTTATTAAAATATATAAGGTTTCTATTGTAAAAATAATTAATATTATTTTATTAATATTAATAATTATATATTGATAAAAATATATATGTTTCTATTGTAACTATGTGCTAACTAATTGTTATGATTTTCGTACATCTCGCAGAAAGACAAAGAAAAAGTAATTAATATTTCTTATTGCGTTCGGGTATCAGTTACGTCTTGGTTAGGTTCGGGGGAAGGGATAAGGCGCTTAGATAATCCGAAAACAATGGTTAAACAGAAGTAGAATCAGCACCAACTTCACTAGAGACTGAGAATAAAACGAATACAAATATAACACCGCTACAAAGTAATATAACCCTTCAGAAAGAATTAAGTTCTTTCTGAAGGGTTATAAATATCCAACATAAAGACACAATGATTCTACGAGCTTGTAAATGGAAACCAACAGTGTTTTTTAAATATTATGCAAGCATAGGAAACCACATTATTACAGATTTAAGAAAGTGGATATCATTCGAACCTCGTTAAGTTCTTACAGATTTTTGCATAGTGAAGAAATGAATTTACTGAATAACTGCATCTATTAAAAGATTCCTATACGAAACGGAATATATGAAAAACAAAAGACTTAGAAAGATTATTATATGCCACCCATAGGAAAGATCTTCATAAACAAATAAATAGCAGGAAGTCATTATAGGACAGCGCTGTTTCGCTAGGGATAGCTTCCTTGGAGATTTCAAAATTAGAATATTCAGTCTTTTCAGTAAAGCAGCTTCACTCCTCTTACTAAAACTGAAGCACTAAAAGCATATTTTAACTGGGTATTTCAAGACACCAGATTCAGGTAAACGTCTCATTTAGGAGTATGAGTCCCATCTGACGCATACATTCATCTGGCAATTAATCGAAAAGGCGTATTTGGAAATTGGTCATCCATAATTCCAAGTCTCACGTCCATGTAATACATAACAATAAAACATGAATGTGTATTTGGAAATGACAGAGGTCAGCAATATTCAAAAAGGTGAAAGGGATCTGTTCAATGGACATCAATAGATGCCTTATGGTCACTGAGATGATTGGTCTCGTCGCCATGTGGTTCTGTTGTGTGCTTTTCTGGATGCTTCAACTCTCTGAAGATCAGTCACACCATCCATCCATCCATCTCATTGACGGTCTACCTTTTCCTCTTTCCCAAAGAACTTTACCTTCTATTACTGTTCTGAGAAGTCCTGCTTCCATCCTTTCAATGTGTCCAAAGTATTTCAACTTTCTTCTGTTAACATCCTTAAGGAGCCTTAAAGTTCTACTTATCCTTTATAGCAACCATCCGTTTGTCCGCCTTTCAGCATAAGATATCCACAACAACCTTGTGTAATACCACATCTCAAAAGCAGCTATCCTTTTCCTATCAGACTTCTTTAGGTTGCAAGTCTCGCATCCATAAATCGCTATTGGAAAAACAACGCATCCAAAATCCTTAACACTTTTTAACCGTGGAGATAGACTATTCTTCCAGAATTTAGACAAGTCTCTGATTGTTGTTTTAGCCATTCCTAATCTTCTTCTAATGTCTTCTAATATGAAGTAATTCTTCATATTAATAATGGATCGCAGGTACTCAAACTTTCTGACTTCCTCAATTCTTTCTGTATTAAGGTACACTTGTTTCTCAAGAGCTTCCCTGTCTATATTTCCTTTGCGAACCATAATCTTTGTTTTGCTAAGATTGAGCTGAAGTTCTTTGTTCTTACTAATCTCGTTACATTTGTCAAGAATTTGTCCTAGTTTTTTCTTGTCATTACAGAGGAGTACTGTATCATCAGCATACTTCAGATTACTGATCAATCTACCACCTATCCTGATTACTCCGAACACAGTCAAAAGCTTTAGAGTAGTCTATAAAACACATTACCAGAGGGAGTCTGAATTCTTTATATTTTTCTATGATCTGTCTAAGGCAAAGGATCTGATCTCTGGTGCCGCTACCTTTCCTAAAACCTGCTTGTTCCTCGGGCATCTCTGCCTCAACTTTGGCCTCAATCCTATTTAGAATGATCTTTAATAAACTCTTGCTTGCATGAGATATTAAACTAATAGTTCTATAGTTCTTGCAATCCTTCATATCTCCCGTCATATGTAGTGGTATGAAAACCGACTTCCAGTCTCCAGATCATGATTATGTTTCCCATATCATTTTCAATCAATCTATGAAACACTATTATCCATTCATCCCCTGTAACCTTAAATAATTCTGCTGGGATTCGATCTGGCCCCGGGCCTTATTGCTATTAAGCATCTTTCAATCTGCTCTTTCAATCTCATGCTGAAGTGGAGGTGGTTCCAAGTCGAAATTTTCTTGATAAGAAGGCGTCTTCAAAATTTCTTTACCTTCTCTGTTGTACAGTTTCTCACAGTATATTTCCATCTGTTTTTGATTTCAAGTTCTGTTAGTACCGCTCCATTCGTGTCTTTCATGACATTCAATTTGGGCTTAAACTTGTGCTTTAGGTCAAGAACTAAACGAAACATCCTATTATAATTGTGCCTCCTCATCTGGAACTCTATCTCTTCACATTTATTCGGATAAAACTCTTCCTTCTCCTGCCTGATGTCTCATCTGACTTCTATATGTAATTTCGTATATTCTTCAGTTGCTTTTTGTTTTTCAAACCGTCTCCTTTCGATTATATCCCACATTGAATCTGATACCCATGGATCTCTTGGTCTTCTCATTGGGCCGAGATACTTCTTGGCTGTGTCCTGTAGTATTATCCCTTTGACTCCTTCCCAAATCATTTCGAGTTTTCCTCACTAGTCTCCAGAAAATCATCCAACCGAGTTGATGTTTCTTCAGTAAACCCACTAGGAATTACTCTAACATCCAGTCTGGCGGGATATGCCTAACTTGGAAGGTTTCGGAGTCTTAGTCTTAGTCTTACTGTAGCTCTTACTAGCTGATGGTCTGTACCACGGCCTGCTCCAGGACAAGTATGCACATCAGAGATGCTTGTCTTCCACTGTTGGAGAGCCAGGATGTAATCATTCTGGTGCCTTGACCTATCAGTGTTAGATCTCCAAGTACAGGTCCGTCGTGGGTGTTTCTGGAAGCAGGTATTAAGTAATCTGTCAGCATGGGCAAATTCCAACAGTTTTTCATTACGGGTGTTATGTTCAGTTAGAACACTGGTTCCCAAACGTATTTAGCTTACCACCCCCTTTTCCAAAAAAATGCATTCATCCCCCCCTGGAAACTACGTTCTAAGACCTGACCAGCTCTACCTGATACATATAAAATATGTATGAAAATCGGATCAGCAGTTCCCGAGTTTTAAGCGAACAAACAGATAGATACGTAAACAAATTTGCATTTATCATGTCTAGTAGAGATGTTTGAAGTTTGGAAATAAGACACCTTGGAACTGAAATTTTAAAACTATTTATAGAAATCAACAAAAGAAGCATAAATTGGACAAGTAATATAGGACAAGTTGGGGCTGAAATTTTAATAGCATTATTAAAATTAAGAAAACAAACATAAATTGCACATAATGTAAAGATCGCACATATAATAGTAAATAACTATCAGTAATATTAAAAACAATCCTAATGAGAAGGATTGGCCTGGTGTGCTGCAACCAATTTATTAATATTTGGGTCTATATTTGTCAGCAGCATTATTAAATCACCGCAATCAGCTATTTGCAGTCAGTTTCTTTTTATTAGTTAAAAGATTTCTGACTGCACTGAGCCCACGTTCCACTAAATATGATGATGGAAACATCACTTTGGTCATTGCCTGTCATCAGCAACAGTGATAGGTTGGAGTTTTATCCCCTCATCTATATTTTTGGCCCAGGAGTAGGCGATATTTTGTTCCCTGAAGATCAGTGAGACTGAGGTCCACTTTTCTTTTTCTCGTAAAATTACTAGTTGTGGGGGGGACCTTTTCCTTTTGCTTGGGACATTTTGTGCGGAGTCCTCCATGTGGTCATCATCAATTCTGTGTCTCTTGCTGGAGTGTTCCTCCTGAAAGCTCATCTTCGAAGCTCCTCAGGTGGTGGGGGGGCGACAGTTGTATTTTCACCTTCTGCATCCTCCTCTTCCCCCTCAGGATCGTTTGATTATGCATACAGGTTTAGAAATCCAGACCACTAGGTCTCGAAAGTCTTTAACAGTTTCTTGAACAAGTCAAGTGCCTCGTTTAAATATATATATTTAAATATATATATTTTATATATATTTTTAAATATATATATATAAAGCATTTTGCAAACAAATCCTAATATATCCTTAAAAGTAGACGTCGAACACTTGTGAAGAATTGATTGCTCATCTAATATTTATTAGATGTATAATATTTTTTTATTAGATGTATAATATTTTTTTATTAGATGTATAATAATATTTATTAGATGTAAAATAATAGACTTAAGTTCTTAAAAGAACTGGGCAATGGACTGAGTCCTTGACTCTTTATCCCGTCATCTGAATGAAGAGAATCTGTGTGGATGGAGTGTTATTGAGCTAAGAGCTCCAGTCATGGCTGGGTAGCGAGCAATAGCCGAGCCTCAGTTAAAACTTCATTGGCTGCAGCATTACCATTTGTTACCCTGGAAGCCCTAAAAAGGACTTTTCTCTCTCAAAAGTAAAAAATAATAGACTAGTAACTAGTAACATTACTGGCTTAACGGGTGAAGCAAAAGCTTTTCATATTCCCGGCTATCTTAACAGAGACTGTGAGTAGAAAGAGTTTATGAGCTATATTGGTCGCCCTGATTGGGCTAGGAGATTAATCCTCAGTGAGGGGGTTTAGGATGGCTTTAGGTCTTTTGTGCTTAGAATAGTCCGTTGCATCATAGTCAGCGGTCAGTTGGATCAGTCTGTTAGGATGCACAATTGCCTTTGAAAAGAATTTGGTTGCTATAGTCCACATGAAGGTGTAAATATAGGGGACCTCCGTGTCGCGGTGCAGTTGGACAGTTCGGATGAACCATGGAGCGCCCAGGATCATTCTAAGACACTTGTTCTGAATGCGTTGTAATTTAATGATATTTGAGTTTGAAGTATGGCTCCAGGCCGGTGAGGCATAAGTGAGTATTGGACGAACTATCAGTTTGTATATGAGAAGTTTGATTCTGGTGTTCAGTTTGCTGTTTCTGTTTATTAGCGGATAGAGTTGGGCTATGGTTTTGGATGTGTTTGCACAGAGAGTCTTGATAAAATAATAGACTCTTAAAGTTCTTAAAAGAACTGGGCGATGGACTGAGTCCTTGACTCTTTATCCCGTCATCTGAATGAAGATAATCTGTGTGGATGGAGTGTTGTTGAGCTAAAAAGCTCTAGTCAAGGCTGGGTAACGGCAATAGCCGAGCCTCAGTTAAAACTTCATTGGCTATAGCATTGCCATTTGTTACCCTGGAAGTCCTAAAAAGGACTTTTTTGAATATCAATTCCAAAATAATAGACTAATATTAGACTAATATTTTATTCTCCATTTATTTATTTAATATTATGATAAAAATACAGTGTTTCGAACTATATTTTTTGTTTATATGTTATTTTTTAATTACTTTTTATAAGATAAGAATTTTATTTTAAACATGTAATATGATAATTAAATTTCCGTCATTTTTTTATAATTTTATTTAAAATATTTTAAAATTATAATATTCTAATTAATTGAATATTTTTCTTAATGAGTTTTATTTATAACATTTTTGCTGCCGATATATTCTGATAAACTTCTTTACAATTTTTTAAGACGATATAAGTTTTCACCAGGCTCAAAAATAATATAGTTTGAAATATATATTAGATATAAAATTCTAGATTATTTGTAATTACTTCTGCACATTTCTACACACACACACACACACACAACAGATTCCATAACTAGTATACTGAAGTATGAAAACAACTATTCTTCGAAGATCGTAGCATAGTTGTTTTCACTAAGGGATAATGCACCATTCCTGTGCTAGGCGAAATGATTACTTTTATGTAGGGATCTTCTTGTATTTGTTTTCTTTATGTATATTTTATACAAAGGTTTCATGACTAAGAAACTATTGCATGAAGATTAATACGTTAAGGAACTTAACACGTTAAGTTTGAGTTTGTAAGAGTTCTGTTGTTTTCGATTTCAAGTATGAAATAAATTCTGGATGGATTTTTCATAAGAAAAATCCGTTATAATTCTCTCATCACACTCACACACACATTAAACAAAGTTGAATGCTTTATTTTTTCGAAAGGTTTAAATTTAGCATTAGCACCCAGAGATATCTCAAGGTTGTCCAGGAGGATTACCGAAAAATAAAGGAAATCTCGTAAGTATGCAGATTTTAGCGATACAACTTCATTCCAAACAACCATTCAATAACGTTATCAAAGTTGAAACAACTTTAAGAGGTACATGCTGCAACATAGATATTACAATGCTAAAGCCATTCGAAGAGAAATGTTCCAGTAATTGTCTACATAAATGATACGACTCATCACACAAGATCTGGTATTTAGTTTTTACAGAATGTAATATGAGTACGCACAGAGTTCTGAGTGATGACCACGCACATGTGGCATGACACACAAACAACGAAATCAACAACCTGATATAGAGATCTGTGTCGTTAGTCCCAAAAAAATTAAAGACTAGCTAACTCTGGTCGTGGCAACAATTTATAGGGCCGAAAATTACACAAGCTATACAGATGTTATCATCACTCGACTTTCAGTATAAAACTGTGGCTATATGAATAGACCCAATCACGAAGAACCAACTAAAGCAACTAAAGCTATTAGGTCAGTAGCCGGCCTTGCTGGCCGAGTAACCACCTGGCCAGCAAGGTTAGCGTATCCGTTCTACAGCCAAAAGGCTGCGGGTTCGAATCCCACAGATGTTTGTGAGTGTCAGCGGAAATACTAGTGGTGGTGGTCGGCGGTAGATGGCGTTGGTGTAGTTGCGGTCAGTTGGTGGATTGAGTAGTGGAGACGGAGTTTAGAGCAGGTACCCTCCTCCCTCAATGAGTCCTTGGACTCTCTGGAGGTGTCAAATAATAATAATAACACCAACAATAATAATATAGGTGCTAATAGATTACTTTTTTCTTGACTGTTTTCCTATTTTGTGGAATGAGAAACACGAGATTCCTGGATTGAAAAAACACCTTCCACCTCTGTATGAGACTGGCTAACTCATCTTCAATTGAAAAGTCCTCATGAAAATGCAACAGACTAAGATGTCTTTGAACTTATGTAACAACAGAAAGGAAAGTTCAAAAAAGTATTCAAATTTTTGACAATATGCAAAGTAAGGATGTATGAATTCGTTGCGTACCATTCATAGTTGGATCGTCACTCGCATGATGCGTGATGCAATATGAAGAGTGACTTAGTACTCGTTCATTTGTGGATATTGTTGGGTATTAAGTCATCTAGAAGAGATGGGATACGAAAGCTTATAAGTTAACCAGCTAAAAAACGTGTTTTTAGTTGACATCAGTATTGAGAAATGCGATTGCCTATTTTCATGTTTTGAAAGACCAATGAATCTTGCTTTATATTTAGCATTTTTGCAAGTATATTTTTGTTAATTTAATCTCAGGAAAGCAGACCAAACAGTCTGCAAAACTTGTCTTGTCTTAAGCTTTCACGAACCATTGAGGTTCTTTCGCTGTGGACTTCACAACCGCTACCGTATCGAGGATAAAGTGGTTAGCCCTTATGCCTCCTGGTGTGTCCTATGTCTGTAAATGATGCGCGTGTTCACAGGGCCGGTTTGCCTGTTCTGGGGGGACCCGAATTTCCGGATGAAAATTGAAACCCTACGGGAATCAAATCCAGTTCTTTCCGACCAAACGGCTTCGTCTATACTGACTGAGCTACGGAAGCTCAGTCTGCGAAACTAGTAGTTTGAAATAAATACTATTTATTTCAAATAAATAAATAAATATCATGTAAATATAGGGGAGAAATAGATTTTTTTATCAATAGATATAATTAAAGAAATAAATTCTACTTACAAACATATTTTCGAGAGCATATTTGGCCAGCCAACAGTTCAGGAAGGTGGGTATAAAAAGATTTCTGAGTGGGGGCCAACATAACTGTAAAGAAATTGAAATTCAAATCAATTAACTGAAATTAGTTAAGCATTACTATCTGAAGAAATTTAATAAGTCACTTCCATATGCAAGCACGGTATATCAGATGTACAAATAAATATAACTAAAAATTAAAAATAAAGCATTGAAATAAAATGAAATAGTACACGTATTATTTGATTTATTTAATGAGACATACATTTTGATTATTAGAAAGAATTCATTTTTTTCGATTATATTTTTTTAAATTTCGCAGATTATGTAAAATGTTATAAAACAACATCGGTATCGTAAAATTTTATAGATATTTATAAAATTTTCTTTTATATTTTATATTTCTTTTATAACGCTATATTTTTTTTATAAAATACTAGTTGATGTAATTTGGAATTTTGTTATGGATCAATTCGCCATTCAGGCAAATTGATACATTTCTGTTAGAAATTGCTCATAAATTTTACCCTCACTGTAACCACAACAGATAGCGGGGAATATGAAAAGCATCTTGCTTCACTTCTAAAGACATAAATGTCAATTGTCAATGTATCACTACCATTGCAAGCTTCTCTAGAACTGCTTAATATACTTGGAATGTGTAAAAGAACCATTATTTTGTTATTAATACCGAAATATAAATATAAATATACTCGGAATTTTAAAAAGAAATACCATTTTATTATAAATATGCGAACATAAATATATACAGAATAGCATTATAATAATTAAGAAAGAACTAAAAATGTATGAAACACCACAATAATTAAGACGTATACGCTTTCCTCATTCTCCTTTTAACTTTATTACTCCAGATTCTACCGTAAAAGACGGTTTACAAGTTTAACTTCGCTTAAATCAACGGAGTGTGTGTGTTGTTTTGTTATGTGGAAACATTCACAACTTAGCGACAAGAATTGACACTTTAATAAGCAGTCAGACATACCGTCACTAAGAACGGAACGTTGTTCATTAGCTCCAGAATCACGTTGAATGAACACAGCTGTTGCCATATGTTTCCCTGCAAAAGCCACGGATATGAACACATCAAAACAACAATTAAAATAGCATATATCATAAGATTAATGTTAGAGATTGCACTGAATAAGCGCCGTTGAACACACACACACAAACACACACACACTTCAATTATTAAACAGAATAATTCATTTACAATTCAGTTATCAGACACACACACTTTAAGACAGACTTCTACGGATTTACATGTTGCATATAATAATCAGGAATATTTCAGAACAGTTAAATTAGCCATACATTTCTTAATGAAATAGAATAATATCTTTTACCTTGTATCCTAAGTAAGCTATTAGTAAGGCCTCAGACAAGCTAATTACAGAAATTGACACCTGCAAAGAGAGAAAGTAGTTTAGTTATCTGGTCCTGTGTCTTTACCTATTAATCAAAAATGAAAAAAAAAATGCACTTAGCATGCATAGCAGTTGCAAACTTCTCAATGTTTCTATATATAAATGGTAAAGATACCAAGAAATTTTTTCTCAAGTAAGCAAAACCCAAGATAAAAACGTTCTACACACACACACACACACACATATATATATATATATATATATATATATATGTGTGTGTGTGTGTGTGGTGTGTATATATATAATTTGAGAACAGTTTCAATGAATTTCTATTCATTCTCAGAGTCCTACATTCTGTACAGTATTGTTTTCGGATGTTTTCATCCGAAAACAATAATCTATATTTTAAATATGAAATACAAACTAGCCCATTCATATCATATCATACCGGGCGTCCCCATTTTGAAATTACGCGTGGTGTGGCCACAATTTACTCCCGGAGGTACCAACACTTTATAGGCGAGAAACCGTGGTATTCCTTATTACCCAAAGTTATCTACAAACATATTTACAATACATTCAATGCTCTGTAACTGTCAGTATTAGTCACTGTTTTTAAGTTACGCGTTGATATATAATATATAATATAAACAAAAAAAACCCTAATAATATAACAACAATTACTAAGCAAATCAACCTTATAGTCCTTAAAAGGACTGGCTTAAAGGGGCGAAGCAAGAATGCTTTTCATCTTCCCCGTTATCTGTAGAGGACAGTGTAGGAATAAGATTATTAATGTTATTGAGCTATAAAATAAAAGCTCTGATCATGGCAGGAGGGTAACAGCAATAGCCGAGCCTCAGTTAGCACTTCATTGGCTACAGATTGCTATACATTATTATTACCCTCCAAGGGTAATAATAATGTATTATTACCCTTGGAGTAATAATACATTATATAATCATAATCCTCACCTGCAAAATAATCATAGATTGCGTTTTCTTTAGTATAAATATTATACATTTATAGAAGGAGTGTTGGAAATTATCAAAATGAGATTACAATTTCAGATGTAGTTATGATCGGCATTATGAATAAAAACATAATATTTTTATAATATATTATGTGAACAAATATAATATATATATATATATATATTTTTCCAAAATTATTATTACCTGAACTCCCCAGAGAGGCAGCGGACGGTCTACCCACAGGATGGCATTCCTATAAAATTATTTCTCAAAATTAATCTCATTATTGTTATTGTAATATTAATATATTATGTAAACAACTCACTAACTTGAGTGTTTAAAAATAAAGCAACAATTAATTTTACAGTAAGGTAACTCGACGATAAGTTTTCATTTTAGGAGATAAATATATAAATTTTCTATTCGGCAAATTGGATAGGCGACATATAATCCCTCGTTGGTGGAACAATCATTCCTCAAACGATAGTGACAGAGTCGGTGTTTCGTTAATAGTCGTAAACGAAACATTGTCGAATAGAAACCGCTGCAAACTTTTGCAGTGGAGTGGACAATTATTGCCTCTATAATTTGTGCGTGCAAGGCATTATCTGATGTCTATTACCGTTATGTAAGTTTCTCATTACCGGAATGCATATTGCAAATGCTAATTTATGGCGAGTCTTGTGAATTAAGGAACTCGACAGGATAAGTGACAAGCCTCGTAGATATTCATAATCTGTGGTTACGTCTCAGTTTTAGGTTATATATTATAAAGATTGTAGAGTGATTCTCAACAGAATACATAAGCCATCAATTTTAACTAGATTTATTTTAAAAATAATTTCGAGTTAGGTTTCTGTAGAATTTATTTCATCTCCTCAATACTTTCCAATAGACATCCTGACCTTCAAAGTGGTTTGTATTAGAAAACAAAAGTCGCTTTTGTAATGGTTACTAATAATCCGTAGTGCTTACAGCCCCTTAAGGCTAACTCTATGCCAAGTATTCGTGACTGTTGGAACCATAATTTTAGGATGAGGAAATAGTATAAATCTCCTGTATAACGTGGTTTCATTATATTAAATCAGATGTCCAGCTCCTTCAAGAGGATGCTTAAATAATAATAATGCAACCGCAAGCTATTTTCCTCGAAATAGTAAAGAAATATCTATATCTATCTATAAAATTGCACGTTAAGTTAAAATACCTTTAAATAGTATTTCACAGGTTTAAGTTTTGTTTATTTTGTAGTTGATGCTATTAAATTACAAATTCTTTAATGAAGAATCCAAGAAAATCTACTTTTAGAGTGAAAATTTCTTGAAGTCTTTCGGAAAGACTTTTGAAATTGGACGATGTTTTCATTTTCAATTATACTTTACTCATCAAAATATTAAAAAGGTGTATTCAAGAAAAATAATAAAATTAGATACAACTTAAACTAAATAATGTTTATTATGATTAAAACTTACTATTTAAGAGAAGTCTAAATAGTTTATGAACATAATCGACAAGTACACTTTTTAATATTTTATTTTATTTTATTTGTTATTACATTGGCCCACCCACCCTTGTACGCGGGTTCGCTTTCCACGGTTTCTATTATCCGCGGTCAACTCCAGTCCGAAAATATTAAATAGAAAATTACAGAAATAAACAATTCATAAATTTTAAATTGCACGCCTTTTTGAATAGCGTGATGAAAACTCGCGCCGTCCCGACTGGGACATAAATCATCTATTTGTCCAACGTAACCACGCTTTACTATCAGATCGACTGTCGTGGTATCGCACTGCTTGTGTTCAAGTAACCCTTATTTTACTTAATAATGGCCCCCAAAGCGCAACGTTTATTACAGTATGTTGTTATAATTCTTCTGTTTTATTGTTCTTAATCTCTTAATGTGCCTAATTTATAAATTAAACTTTATTTAATTAAATTAAATAAAGTTTATTAAGTTAAACTGTTCTACGTTATGATTTTTCTGCAAAGTTCAGGTATCCACTATCTTGTCTTGGAATATCCTCCCCGGAGAGGGGGGGGGGTTACTCTGTATTCAGTGGGAATCGTGAAATCGGATTACTGACACTTTCTTAATTTCTAAATGAACTTTGTAGAGAAATCATAACGTAGAAACAGTTACAATGCCAATAGGACTACAATATCTCTTATAATAGTTAATTGACCCAACCGCAAGTGTGAAGCCTCATGCTGCTGAGATTCCTGATTTTAAGTCGCGAATTTTTTATTTTATTTTATTTTATTTTATTTTATTATTATTTTTTTTTTATTCCACAAACAAGAACACCAGAGAGAAGAATGCACAACATAATGTAATACATACTGTCTTCATAGCGTCGGTTAATAATTAAAAGGGTATAAATATACATTGTATAAAAAAGGATATTGGCTGTTTTAAGTTTAAACTATCTAAGATATTTCTTCAAATATTAAATCTATTTAAACATGAAATAAAAATTATTCGTGCAAAAATCTTATGAATTGAGTGAGATATTTGACGAAGATCTCGTGCATAGTTTTCTGTATTGTTGAATCACAATGATGGAATTTTGGTTTCTGCCTTCAGCTCTAAGTTTATTAGCACTCATTTGTTAATGGAATGAAGTCAGCTTCATCTGAATACATATGCGATCACGCATGAGAATGATTTAAATTTTATTACGATTTCATTGAGACACAATTCTATTCAGGTCGGTAGCGATATAAACTCCAAATTGCCAAAATTCAAATGAAATTTAAATTTTAAAGAAGTTCTGAGTGAGATATGAATATATTTAATCAATTTGAATGAGACTCAAATTTATAATCTAATTCATAATTTTTTACTAGTCACAGTTTTTTTTCCCTTAATTACAGATAAATTTATAGTTTTGAGTAATTCAAATATATGAAATCGTTTTTTGTGCTATTAAAATTAGGTCAAGAGTCATGAAATATTTAGAAATGTTAATATTTAGGGTTATTCCCCCCCCTCCCGTTTTTTAACATTGCAATTATTGCGAAGGGAGTGAAAAGATTTTTTTTTTAATGTGACTTTCTTTTTTTTTTTTTTTTGTTAATAAAAATGATTTAGCTGATCAGAAGAAAGCTTGACAACTACATTTCTCAAGTGGGGGAGGGGGAGGGGAGGGGAGTAGATGATGATTAGCACACTACGCAGCATCTTTTTTAGCTGAAAAAAAAAAGTCAATACATAATGGTGAATCGGAAGTGATTTTGTTTCAGTGACGCTTGAAGTATAATAAATTTCAGCCGAATATATTTAATCAAGTCAGACAGCATCATGAAGAGTGTTGAGGGGGATACTCTTGGGAGTGAAAGATCATTTAATGATTTTAATCTCTCTGATTACGGTCTGTTAGAAATTCTAATAGGATAATAAATACGTGACAGTTCGAAAAAAATTATATTCTGGTAATAGTCGAAATGCTAATAAAACATTACGTACAACGAAGCAGTTTTATAACGACCCTTTTCATTTTTATGAGCAAAAGAAATCTTACGATAAGTGAATGTATTTTAATTATTAGGATAATCGAAGCGTAAAAAATGTTAAATTCTGCAGAATTTATAGATGTTTGGAATTCAGATCAAGATAAACAGAAAAAAGTTCTGAGTGGGATTTTTTTTTTTTTTCTTTTGAAATATTCAGAGCATTTGCTAACAATACGAAACGGATGGAATCTTCAGTACCTAAGTCTGAATTCAAGCCTCTATAATGAATGAGCATTATTCCCAACGGGACACTTTTGATTACTGCAAACACTAACTTGACAACTAGTGCAGTTTCATTTACGCTGCCGGAAACGTGCTGAATTTACGGCAGTTATTACGTTCATCGAACAAGTCATCAACCCTCCCGAGGCAATTGATCGAAGTCTGCCAGGAAATGCTTCAGCGGGCGAAAACTGTCTGCATTCCCGAGAGACTTCACTTTCGTTCAACTTCCGTTTAGTCTCTAAGGAAGTCTTCAACTCTATAAGTTCATTTCTCCATATCTTATTGATCCCCACCCTTGTTGATCGTAACCCGTATCTTGGAGAATGGGTTAGAAACGCCATGTGGTGTCGATCGGCTGGAAATTCAAGGTGGCGTGTCATCCTCTGACGTATTGATAACAGCTGACCACAAACAACCGACACGGTCGCGACAGGAATGTGCAATGAAGGAACAAAAGACGACAAGATAAATTGCTTCTTAATAACGGTACGCGGGGTGCAAGATTAATTCTCCCTCGCACTTGCACTTCTGTGTTTGTAGTGTTCACAAAGGGAGAGTTTGGAAAGAAAACACTTAACAACTCTGCTGGTTTCCTTTTAGCCCTTTTTTTTCCTTCTTATCATCATCATCATCTCTCTCTCTCTCTCTCTCTCTCTGGTATAATCGTTTCATATTGCAGACTTCAATCTCTTCTAAGATATTAAAATGAAAAAACGAGAAAGAATTTTGCATTCTTTTAAATCTTCATAATATAATAATGAGTGAGTTGCTATTAAATTAGTGCAAATTTTTATTGTAATTTTTTGATAAAAAAATAATAAAGTAGCTTGCTTCAATGTCCTAGCATGTCATCTCCTTGTAACAAATACTCACCGGACAACCCCCAAACGACTGAGTGGAATGATTAGTTTGTCAAATTATAGTGAAGAATTGCATAATGAAACATCCTACTGTACTCTTCCATTGACAGGAAATAGTGTGTGACAAATAATTTCCAATCCATTAGCCAAGAAAGATGAAATATGGCTTCCAAGAGTCTTCTCAATTTAATTGAAACCTTTGAAATTGTGACCTTGTTGTCTTTATATTTATTTTCTTTTTTGCCGTATCTTATAATGAAACAAAATAAACAAAACGCTGTACCAAATTAAAGCACTTCTTTCAAGAAAATTACTTATAAATCTTGAATTCAAGTGATTTATAAGTTCCATAAATTCCATCTTTTTAAGGGTCTTCCTCTGCATCGGGTACCTTTCGGGTGGTAATTTAGAATTTGTTTAGGTATTCTGTTTCTATTCATTCTGAGTACGTGTTCTTTCCATTTTTCTCTGTAGCAAATAACTGCTTCATTTAGGGAGTTTGTAATTCCAAGTTTATTTCTGATTTCGTTACTTTTAATTTTGTCCATTATTGTCCTTCAGTTCTGCTCAGAAATTTCATTTCAGTTGATTCGAGTCTTCTTTCGTCTGCTTTTTTTATTGTCCATATTTCTCTGCCATAAAGTAAGGTAGGTTTGGCTACTGATATTTCCATACCATATGTTTTTATCAAGTTCTTTAGACTGTATAATGATTTTTGTAATTCATCTTCATTGCTTCCAAGGATTAGTTGGTCATCAGCAAAGAGTAGAGTAGCTAATCTGCTATTACGGTTTATCTCGAATTCTCCTTCGTTAGTTACCTTCCATTATTTTATGATTTTATCTATGTATATATTAAATTAAACAGGTGAGAGAGGGCAACCCTGTACTCCTCTATTTATTGGTTTCCAGCTTGATGTTAAATTATTGTACTTCACAGATATTTTATTATCTTGACATATATTAAATAATGTTCTCTAAAGAGTTGGTTTGGTATTTCATATTCTTCCAGGAAAATGCTTCGTCAATATTAAGAAAATCAAAGAGTGGAAAGTTTTTATTTCCTAATTCAAAGTATTGAGCATATGATATGTCTGGAATCGTATAAAGATCGAATTGGGTGCGTAAAGATAGCTTGAGACAAAAAAATATTTAAATTAATGCTTTTCATTAAGAAAGAGAAATTACCTCAATAGGGGATTTATTTTAACTAAATCACATTTCAATTCTAAGAGCACACAGATTTATTTTTAGAATAAATAAATTAATAAAGTAAGCTAATAGGAAGCAGTAACAGTAATACAACGAAAACAAAATCTCACTATGATATTATAACCCAGCATGTAGTTTACGAATTTCCTTTATCTCGAGTAAATTTATTTTTATTGGAAGATTTCAAAATTAATTTTTGGAGTGGGGAGAGGGGGGGGATTAATATGGAATACTTTTAATTCCAGTTTGTTTTTAATCTGGGTATACGTCGCATATTTTACGTGCCATAATATACTTCAGTGACCATTATTATTGTTATTAATCCTGTAAGCCTTCTGTACCAGTCTCGTTTCCCACCATGCCCTTTGGTTGGAAAGATCTGGGTTCAGATCTCGTCCTGTAAGCCAAGAACCCTTTTCAGGGCCTTCAGTCTGAAGGTGAGTTAGCCGGTCGCCTCATAAGTAGAAGGGTTTTTCCTTCGAAAGCCAGGCCGTGGGCCTTATAAGTCTGAAAGCAGCGTATTGGGCATTATTATTGGTACATTTTTACATTTCGTGGCATAACTATTATTAACGTTATAGTAGAACAGTTTGGAATGAAAATTTCCATAGATAAAACTAAAACAATGGCATTTTGTTATTAATAATTTGTTACTAATAATAATAGTTATTAATAATAAAATAATAGAACAGATAAATACTTTCAGTTATCTTGGATGTGAAATATCATGTGAAGAAGAAAAAGACATAAAATTAAAAACTTGAAAATTTTTACAGATTATAGGCCTGATAAATAGAACACTCAACCCAAATCTAGTACAAAAAGAAATACGTTTGAAAATATACAATATTTTAGCAGTGCCCACATTATTATATGGCAGTTCAATTTGGGCAATAAACAAACAAGATAAACAAAGAATAAAACAAGTGAAATGAGATGAACTGCAAAATACACATTATTAGATCAAAAAAGGAACGAAGACATTTTAAAAGAACTAAAGCCAAAATCAATAGAAGAAAAACTAAAAAATTATAAACAAAAATGGATAGAGCATGTAAACCGAATGGCCAACACCCGATATCCTAAACAAATGCAAAAACAAATATTAAAATATAAGCCAATTGGAAAGAGAAGGCAGGGTAGATCTCAAAAAAGAATATTGGATGGATAATGAGACTGGAACAGACCAATATGGTCTATACCCGTAATTAGCGTTATGATGATAATGATGAATTATTATTATTATTATTATTATTATTATTATTATTATTATTAATACGTGATGCCTCCAGGGAATCCAAAGACTCATCGAGGGAAGGCACCTACGCTATAGCTCTCCGTCTCCACCACTCAATCCACTAACTACATCAATGCCATCTACCGCCCACCACCACCACCACCACTAGTATTTTCACAGACAATCATAAATATTTTAAATATTTGTTTTTAAATATAAAAATATTTTAGATAATAATCAAATCTATAACCATATACTGGAATGTACTGGTTGAACCAGACAGTTTTTTCCCCCGTTCTTTAAAGGATTCTTCCACAAACGGCGGGCAATTCTTTAGTACTGATTTGAGAGAAAATAAAATAGTGTTAAGTGGAAGACACCATTTAACACAATTTTATGACGTAACTCTTATGACAAAATTCGGCTTTGTTCTCAAGAAGTAAGCACGAGGACAAATTGCAGTCGTGATTTTATATATTTATGTCTTCCTAGCAAGACATTAAAATTAGATTAACTGTGAATGAAGAAGAGAAACAAAGAATAGAAACATGAAAGAAGAGAAACAAATAATCCAAAGTTTTATAGCAAACAGTGAAATGTTTTATTATCAAGCTATAGGTTTATTGTGAAAGTAATAAAACATATTTTATTATCACATTTTATTAGAAGCTTTTTTTTTTAAAGTAGATTAAAATAAACACATACATCAATGCTTTGCATTGTGATCACTTTTATATAAAATTACAGCTTCAAGCAATAAAATTTCCTAGGTGTTTTGTAAATAAAGTGCTGCGCTAAAGAAAACAGATATAACAAAATACTCAAGGAAGTATTAAAGTGTTACCGAAGTGTAATGCGTGTTGATATCACACTGAAAAGGAAAGTTTAGAACTACAATGAAAAATAACGAAAAATCAGGCAATGTTTTACAGTTTCTCCATTTAGCCAATGTCATTTTAATGCTTTTTTTTAACCAAAGCACCAACGTCATGATTTAGATATCTTTATAAATTCAGTTCTGATATTAAATGTTTTGAAATTTCCTTTATTCCAGGTGAGCTTTATTATAAAAGGAATGTTGCATTTGCAGTCAGAAACCCAAAGTTACTGTTTACGTTCATTCTTTCAGACACTACAACTAAAGACCTCCAGCCTTTACCACGGATCATCCCAGACCATTTGAATGTTATTCGAATATACAAAACCTGATTAAGAATTATTATATACTGTCAACAAGAAAAACCAACCAAAAACAATACTTTAATTTGTCTCTATCTTTATTCAACGCTGGGAAGGTACTAAAATATCGATTTAGTAACCCTGTACATTTTGTGCGGACTCTTCCTGCTGACTGAGCATGTTGGAATTACCACAGAAACTTCCTTCTAACTTTTCATCTAAAATACAGGACAGACGTTTATAAATATGTCCCTTTTTGTTCGTATTCTTGTCACGTCTTGAACGCGATAGCGATTCATCACTACTTTCATCACACCGAATAGCAGCAATTTTAGACAAAGTACAATACGGGAGAATCATTGTACTCGCATCAGTTATTCAACACACAGCAAGTGAATGAGTTTACGAAATGAGTTGTCTAACAGCAACCGTTTTGATGGATTTGGACCTCTTGTATCGGTAAGCATACAACAACGCCGTAGAAGGTGTCGGTAATAACGAATACTTTACGGCATCAAACTTGTGAAAATTAAAGTATATCAAGAACTTCCTTACTAGATGATAACATTCGTTTAAACGGTGGCTCTATTAACTAACACGACCATTAATTTTTTTTTCACTCGAAATATGCATGGAAGAAGAATTTCAGACTTACCAATTGATATGCTCCGTAACTTTTTCACTACAGTCTGTAGATTCGGGTAGAGATGTATGGTTGGAAAGAGGACATTGGTAGCTAAAATATAACATGAATTCGTTTAATAAAATTTTTCTTTAAACCTATTAAGAATAAGAAAAAATATATAAATTATAATAATTTTATAAACTTTTGTTAAAATTAATTGTTTCAAATGAACGTTTTGCTTTCAATATAATCGCTTATGGTGATTCGGGAAAAAAGGTAGTAATTTGATGCAAGTTGCAAAAGAATTTAAAATAACTTAAACAAAGTCGATAAAAATATAATTAAAGTTTTAAAATCAAAATCTTTATTTTGATAATTTTTAAATTTTTCATGTAATTACTTTTATTTTCCCTACACCATTATGAATTCTTACTATTGGTATATTTAATTATTGTGAATAGTTACTTCGGAAGGCTGAAAAAAAAAAGTCAAAAATCAGGAATCAATCGACCGTGAGATGCGGTGATTGATTCATTCAATCCAATACCCTTGGAGGGTAATGGATGGCAATGCTGTAGCCAGTGAAGTTCTAACTGAGGCTCGGCTATTGCTGTTACCCTCCTGCCATGATCAGAGCTTTAATAGCTCAATAACACCTTATCCCTACACTGTCCTCTACAGATAACGGGGAAGATGAAAAGCATTCTTGCTTCGCCCCTTTAAGCCAGTCCTTATAAGGACTTCGGAAGGCTATAATGAGAGAAGAAAAAGTCCGTTTTAAAATCAAATTCTTTATTTTGATAATTTTTAAATTTTTCGTGTAATTAATTTTATTTTCCTCACACCATTATGAATTCTTACTATTGGGAATATTTAATCATTGTGGATAGTTACTTCGGAAGGCTATAATGAGAGAAAAAAAGTCCTTTTTAGGACTTCCAGGGTAACAAATGGGAATGCTGTAGCCAATGAAGTTTTAACTGAGGCTCGGCTATTGCTGTTACCCAGCCATGACTAGAGCTTTTAGCTCGATAACACTCCATCCACACAGATTTTCTTCATTCAGATGACGGAATAAAGAGTCAAGGACTCAGTCCATCGCCCAGTTCTTATATATATATAAGAACTTCAGAAGGCTGATCATAGATTTGGCTTTCGACATTGGAGTCATATGGTGAATTTGTTTGGCGCGTAAGACAGTTATGATCGTTCTGCAATTTGGAATGGCGTTCTGCATTTTGTGAAATATCAAGGTAAGACTTAGTTTAGATGCAATTTAATTGCTATCGCTTTCTTTAGCCTACGCTTGATATTGCTGGCAGTCTTTTGCGGCTGCGGGATATTCTACAAAAATTTCTGCGGGATTTTTATTAACGCTCATACGCAGTTAAAACGATATGAGCATACCTGACCTAGATGTATTCACTGATTTGCTCGATAAAGAGTCGGCTCTTGTACTTATTGATAAACTCCAAAAGAAATTCAAGCTGACAACATGGCCTACTAGCATGATTGACCCCGACATCATTATCGAGTCACTCGATAAAAGGCTAGCACTCACTTTTATTAAAAAACTTCTCAAAACGTTTGAACGGGATTGGCCCGGATATTTAAACTTGTATTCCTCACTTGAAGTCGACGTTGAGGAAAATGAAGACTCTCCTCAAATGGAGGAAAAACTCAATCTAGTTGTCTCTACCTCTAATCCTTCTGATCAATGAGAAATCCACGCTCGTAAGAAGAGAAAAACTCTTGCTGCTGAGCCAACAAATGTTGTTGGTATGGACGAGGATGTTCGCATTTGAGATCCCTCTGCTTCCCCCAATGAAAAGGTGCCACCTATTATCCTAAGGGAAAAGAAGAGATGGACAACACTCAGAACCTTCACGGCTAATTTACAAATAAGTTATACATCTGCTAAAAATGTAGACGAAGGTATAAGAATTCAGCCCACCACGGTGGCTGATTATAGAAATCTTACAAAGGAATTGGACGCAAGAGGAACTCAATATCACACATTTTCACTTGCCTCCGAAAAAATCTGAAAGTAGTCCTACGAGGAGTCTCCGAGGATATTGGCACGAATGAAATAGTTACTGCCCTTAACTTACAGAAACTACCTGCAATAAAGGTCACTAGAATGTTTAGATCAAATAAGACACCTATGCCTTTGGTCTTGGTTGAGATTCACAATATTTACAAAGACATTTATAATTTAAAATCAATCTGTGGACTCAAAATCACCCCAGAACCATTGAGAAAGAAAGCATCTTCTGGACATTGCTACCGATGCCAAAAATTTGGCCATGCCCAGAAGCTATGCAAAGCTCAGTTCAGATGCCTAAAATGTGGCGAGAATCACCCCACAAACACCTGCGCCAAGCCAAAATCCACTCCCGCTAAGTGCGCTAATTGTGGGGATCCTCACCCTGCTAATTATAGAGGGGGGGGTGTATACATCACCCCAAAATCAGAAGAAACGATCCAAATAATCAATCTACCTTGTCATCTAGTGCGAGAGTTCCTGAAGCTCAGGCTCCTCAGTTCTCCAAGAATGAGATCATGACAACAGGTGCTCGCCCATCATTAACTAAGCCCCTTAAGAAAACGAATCTTCAACATCAAGCGAGAACATATGCTGATGTGGTACGCTCCAAACAGATAGTACAAACCCAGAACCTGAATAATCCACATTCAAGTATATCAGCTGTTATCACCTCTTCTCTTGCAAACATGCTGCAGGATTTCAGCAACTCAAATCCATCCTTAAGTATCACAAAAAAGATTCTTACAGCAAACCCAATCCATATTATCAGCACTCTCTGATGCATAGAAAAAAAATCGCCCCAAACTCTCTTAGGATTATCGGTTGGAATGCCAAAGGTATAAAAAATAAACTGTTAGAAATCCAGGAGTGTATTAATAGATACAACCCAGATATATTGCTAATCAATGAAACGCACCTGAGGCCTGCTGATACCCTAAAAATCAGAGGGTATCAGATTTACAGAAACAACAGACTTGGTTATAGACGTGGAGGTACAGCCACCCTTATCAAAAACTATATGAATCATCATTCAATAACCAACCCTACTACCACCAACCTCGAAATCACAGGAATTAATGTCCTCACAAACTCAATTGGAAACCTTAAACTTTTTTCTGCGTACAACCCTCCACTAAAGACATTACTGACCTCAGATCTGGATGCCATCCTTGGAGTAAAAGGGCCGGTCGTCATTGCTGGATACCTCAATGCAAAACATCCTGCTTAGAACAGTAAATCTACCAATAAAAATAGTCGCATCCTTTCTAGCTACACAGGATCAAACTATGCTGTTGTGACTGGACCTACCGAAACAACTCATCTCAGTACGTTTGGCACTGCTGACATCCTGGTTATAGTCATCCTGTAAGACATTAAACTACAGTACAGCCTTATATCACTAAACGAGCTGTCATCGGATCACAACCCAATTCTACTACAATTGGGAGAAGAAGAATGCCTGTCTTCTCCCTCTCATTCAGGCATATCGTGGGAGAGACTGTCTAAAGCACTTAGGGATCAAATTGCACCCGTCCCTCACATATGCACACCAGAAGATGTAGAATCTGCAGTGACTAGCCTCACCCAACAGATTAAGTCCGCTATAATGGTTGCAACCTTCCAGAAACCTGTTCCAAAGCCTGATCGTTTGCCTGAGGACATTATGGACTTGATCAGAAAGAAGAACAGAGCTAGGAAGAGATTTCACAACACTCGCGCGCCTCAGGACAAGAGAGTGCTTAACAGATTGAATGGAGCAGTAAGAGATGCACTTTAAACACATAGAAACCAAGTTTGGGATAAAAAGTTAGCCTCTATCTCACCTATTGATCACTCTATCTGGGGACTACTGAGAAACATCAAAAATAAAAAAAGATCCCTCCTATAATCTCAAACCAGTGCCTAGTCCACACAGATGCAGATAAGGCAGAAGCCATACTGAAAAATATTGAGGATCAGTGCAAACCTTCTTATAACAACTTAGATTTCAATCATTTGTACAAAATCCACACACAGGTCAGGCATGCACTAAACCTCCCAGAGACCAGTGCTGACCATATTGCACCCGCATCACCTGTTGAATTGTATGATATTATTAAAAACTTAAGAACAATAAAGCTCCTGGTCCAGACAGCATCTCAAACAGGGTGATCAAGGTGCTGCCTCGGAAAGCTATAGTGCACCTGACCAGTATAATAAATGCGATTTTAAGACTTCACTATTTTCCTTCCACCTGGAAACTGGATGATGTGATTCCTATACATAAGCCAGGCAAAGACCCACACTTACCGCAGAATTATCGTCCAATCAGTCTCATCTCCAATCTGGGTAAGGTTGCAGAGAAGGTCATCCTCTCACTACTCCAAACCTCAGTAAATGACCTAAATATCCTCCCAAAAGAACAGTTTGGTTTTCGACAACACCATAGTACTACCCAGCAAATCCACAGAATTGTCGAATACATCACCACCAGCTACAACTGGCACCAGTGCACAGGAGCTGTTTTCCTAGACCTATCCAAAGCATTTGACAAACTCTGGCATTTTGGACTCCTGCACAAACTTATCTCAGCCGGTACATCACTAAAAATGGTTCATCTAATCCATTCATATCTTCAGAATAGATCAATGCGAGTTAAAATCAATGGTTCTACATCGTTCCAGCGCCATATCTTTGCTGGAGTGCCGCAGGGATCTCTACTGGCTCCACTGCTGTTTTCTGTATACATGTCGGACATCCCACACAATCCGATGAATTCCATTTTGGCCCTGTATGCGGACGATACGGCAATACTAACCAGATCTCTCAGACTCCACTTCGTTACCAGAAAGCCTCAAGAAAACCTTAAAGCTGGAGGGTTGGTTCTCCAAGTGGAGATTGGAAGTCAACCCACTGAAAAGCTCAGTCGTTCTTTTCTCAAAAAGGCCAATGTCTCCTGCAGATGTGTTACTATTCAATACTAAAATTCCCTGGCAGACAGAAACAAATTACCTGGGTGTGATTCTCTACAAAAAGCTACCTTTCAACCAACACATCAAGTCTGCGTGCGCAAAAGCATCTAAAGTCATAGCTCAGATCTATCCGCTAATTAATAGAAATAGCAAGCTCAGCAACAGAATCAAATTGCAACTATACCAGATGATGATTCGTCCTATAATCACCTATGCCTCTCTGGCCTGGAGCCACACCTCTATTACTAACATTATCAAAATACAGCGAGTGCAGAACAAGTTCTTGAGAATGATTCTGAACGCCCCGTGTATCTTAGAAACAATCAACTCCAGAAACACAAATATTCCCTATATTCTCTCTTTTCTACAATCCTTAGCATCCAAGTTTTTCCCAAAGACGTCCACAAATCCCAACGATTTGGTTCAACAAGCTGCAGCATACGAGCCAACGGATATATTCAAATATAGAAGACCAAAAGCTATATTAGCCTCCTATAACGATGCATAATCTCCATGCCCATTCAGGGCGAGCAAACTGCTTGTAAATTTTACCCTCACTGTAACCACAACAGATTGCGGGGAATATTAAAAGCATTTTGCTTCACCCTTAAAGACATAAATGTCAATTGTCAATTGTCTTCAGAAAGCTCCCCATGTGGTTGCCGGGATAAGAATGTAAATCCAAGCATGTTGTAAGAGACGACTAAATGGATGCTGAGATTCGAGAGTTTGAGTTCGCTCTCTTAGGGTTTTTGCCTTAAGGGAGCAATTTGAGTCTCCGGGGAAGGCCTTTTCCGGCACGGCCCGATGAGGGGCTTTGTCAGCGAATGCTTTTCTTCGGAATTTGAGCTGTTCTGCTCGGGTTGGTGGTGGGTGGAAGGCCATCATTGAGTGGAGCCAACGCTGAGATGGACGGTCTTTCGCCCACGATTGAGTGGTCTAGGAATCGTCCGAATTTTTAGAGATTGGCTCTACTTACGTATCACCAATGTAGCTAATGCATGCCGTACGAGGCAACTAAAATTGATACCCAGGGAGGGTAATGGAATGCAATGCTGGTGCCAATGAAGTTCTAACTGAGGCTCGGCTATTGCTGTTACCCTCTTGCCATGATCAGAGCTTTATAGCTCAATAACATCTTATCTCTACACTGTCCTCTACAGATAACGGGGAAGATGAAAAGCATTCTTGCTTCGTCCCTTTAAGCCAGTCCTTATAAGGACTTCAGAAACTCTTAACCAAGAAAAGCAATCATCCAAACCCGCTGATCAAACAAGCTTCAGGTTACAATGAAGCAGAATTCTACAAATACGAAAGACCCAAGTCAATTTTATGCTCAGCTGAACACAGCTAATTTCACTTCTCTTCCAGGGCGAGCTTAAAGCTCAATAACTCTCCACTCAAATAACTTCCCTCCCAGACAAAGGGGGGATATGAAAAGCATATACGCTTCACCCATCTAACCAGTAACGTTCTGCTCTGCTACTTCAGAAACTACCCCGTGTGTTAGCCGGGATAAGAATAGCCCTACTGTAGCCCATGCATGTCGAACCAGGCGACTAAAATGGGTACCCACGGAGGGTAATGGATGGCAAAGCTGTAGTCAATGAAGATTTAACTGAGGCTCGGCTATTGCTGTTACCTTCCTCCCATGATCAGCGCCTATAGCTCAATCAAACACCCCATCCATATATTTTCTTCTACAGATGAAGGGGAATATGAAAAGCATTCTTACTTCACTCATCTAGCCAAAAAAAAAAAAAAACCCTTCAGACACTACACTATAGATGTCGATTTGCAGTATCATAAAATTAAACAAATAGAAGAAGAGTTTACAGTTCCAAGTTTCCACTTGGAAATCAAAACTTCTGTTTGAAGAACATTAACTTAGTATGCCCATTGCTTTCCAAACAAAAGCAAAAGTTTGGATTAAAATAATCAAAATTAAATAGATGAGCCAAGTTATTCAATGTACTTAATTTTGGTAATGTTAACATGGGTAATCCTATCTTCATAATCTTCTAGGTCTGGCTAATTTTGTCTCTTTTGCAAGAGAAAAAAAAATCACGATTCAGAGAAGGAAACCTTACGATCTCTATATGATTCTGTTAGGTATTTCATCACTCTTAGATTGGACGGAAATTCTGTTTAAGAATAGGTTGTAGAAATCGTAAGCCGCTCCTAAATCCTAAGACTGATTCTTGAAACAGTCTCATGGTTTACAGGTATCTTTGGTATCGTAGAATTTCTTTTTGTTTTTCTCCAAATACCCGATTTCAAAATATTTGTAGAAAATTTGGTTTTAAAATATTTTTAGTGAGGTGACTTCCCATTTAAGTTTCGAAATGCGATATCGTTATTCCGGCTTCATATCCAAGAAGGTAGAGAGAAACACATGTATAGTCTTAATCGGCCATCTGTAACTGGGAAGAAGCCTTTTTGTCCACTTTATTCAGAGTTTCACATATTACTTACTTTGAGGTATTTGTTAAGTAAATTATTTGGATAAACATAGTTTATTCAAAATAATTTATTTGGGATAAATAATTGTTCATATTTATTAAGGAAAAGAGATTTTCCAGATAGAAAAATAATTATCACCTGAAGATTTGGTATAACTACATGTGCAAGTTCTGAAGGTAATATTAAAATATTTCCAAGATTCAACGCCGTAATTTTAAAAGGCAACTTATAATGATACGAGGGTGTGCTGCAAAGTTGCAATAATCACCATGAAGGAATTGAGGTAGGACCATGTAACTTAAACATTATTTTTCATATTACACACGATATGTTCTTGCTTGTAGTTCTATCAGTTGCTTTAATATCATTTTTGTTCTGGGTTTTTATCAGAGCTTTTTGTCCCCCCCCCCTCGTAGAATTGACATCTAGACTTGCAAATATTATTAAATAAAGTATAGATTTACTCATTAATATTATTATTCCTATTTTGGTGCAATGGACACATCTATATAATGTCAGCCCCATTCATTGCGACAATAGTTATCGGGAACTATATGATGTAATATAATATATGCTGGCTATATCACATATTTATGAGCATACCGATTTTAACATATGTGTGTTTATGCTATTAACTACACCTCTAATTAAAATTTAAAAAAAATTGTTTTCGTAATGGTCAAAAGATCATTTCAAATACATTGCGATACTCACCATGTAGCGTGCAAGGGTCCGCGGTCCACTCCTACCCTGATGACGTATAGAACACATGCAATTAATTTCATTACGAGGTTAAATATTCGTATCCTTAAGCCTAAGAAGAAAAACAAACAAAATATGAAAAGAAAAACAAAACTAAATAAACACACAATTCAAGTTATTAATTTATATACGAACAAAAATTGATTTGCTGATATTTGAAGTAGTGATACTAAAATAGTTCTAGTTTCAAAATTCAAAGCAAAATATGACAAAATTTGATACGGTTTGTATTCTTCTTTAACCTTTATTTCCTCCCTTTATGATGACATTTATGGATAAATTCATGCCATATTTATCCAATAACTATCAACATATATTTTTGGTATAGTTTTGCTAAGGCAAACTCTATGCCTGAGCATACATTTTTGTTATGCTCAGGCATAGATTTCGATATTTGCTAAATATCGAAACTATTAGGATGTACAAAATATGAATAAATTAGGAATACGTAGAGACCTCTACTGGAATAAAGTGAAATTAAATTTGACAAAGTTTCATATGTTATCACAGATGCATATTACGTTGTACACATAAAAACAACCAAAATACAGTCAAATTCTCGACTTACATGGCGAATTAGTTTCGAAGGTTTCCTAAAAGTTGAAAATTTGTGTAAGTCGAATGATGCTCAAATATGATGTTCTTTAGAAAAAAAAAAAAAACAACTTAAAAACAGTATCTAAAATATTCCAGAGCTTATGAGAATATAACCTTCGGAGTTGCTTGTGCAGTAACGGAAACCAAAGCGACTGGATGCCGAGATTATCCTCTCATAAGCTCTGTGGCAAATTTTCGACACTTTTTAAAGTTTCTATATGCATTTGGCTATAAAATATGGATGGATCCATAGTATTCTTCATTTTAACATCCTATCTATGCCAAATTAAAGCCTTTGGGCTCTTATGTTTTAGCTATTATGCTCATAAAGTGGTGCTAAATAGATGATTTCGAGTTACCGCAACAGCATATCCACGAATCCGCGTAACTCGTAAGTCGTGTAACTCGAGGACTTACTGTACTTGTAAACAAGCAACTTTAAATGTTTCTAAAATAAATGTTAACAGATAAAGAAAGGACAGAATTACGAGAAGATAAAAGTTTAATTTCTGTGCGATAATTAAATTCAGGATTCTAGTAGAACGTGCAGTACAAACAATTTCGTTTAAAAATAAAACTTGGGAACGAAAGACTAAAAACGAAAATGACTTTTTTTCAACTATTTAACTAGCTGATCTGTTTATCATATTTTCCAGCAACATTATCAGGAAAACATCGGAATGTTTTCTTCAACACACATTGGTAGTACATTTTAGGAATGTTCTACAGCTGTGGATTGAATAGATGCAATTGGCTCTCTTTCACTATAAAAAATATATAATAAGAAAGGAGGTGGGGGGATAAAAACATAACTTAATTCAAATTTTTTTATTCAGTAAAATTTTTAAAAAGTGATATTCAGCATATAATTAATTTGTGTAATATATACAAACTCTTTTCCAAATTAATATTATTCTACTTATTTTATAAGCGATATTTTCATAAATCGTTTTCATCATCTCACGAGGATGTTATATTTAGAGCCAATTTGACCTATAGGAAAAGAAAGAGATTGGTGTGGGCTTTTAGGTAATAAAAGAGTTCTTTTCATATACTAAGAGAAGTATAATGGGTAATAAAAGAGTTCTTTTCATATACTAAGAGAAGTATAATGGGCAATAAAAATCCCATCCACCTAAACACTTTCATAAGCATTCGTGTTATAGCGAGATTCGAATCCATATCGTTGACAGCAAATTAATGATTATATGAACACTACGAACGAAGCTAGCGAGCAGACCATAAATGGACTGTAATGTATAATTCAATTTTAATTAAAAGAATAAACATAATACAGTCTTTATGTAACGTCTATGGTAATGTTGCCATAGGAAACCGGATTTATCAAAGTTGCTATGGAAACTGTAGACTACGCGAAATTTATCATGTCATGCTAACTAATAATGTTGTTACTTTTTACGTTATACTGTATAGTTGTACAAATGACTGTTCTAGTTTCAATTTTAGATACTTATGGATTCCGAATATGAAATGATCACAACTACTTATAAAATCATAATTAAACTGTAATCGTATGCATTTTTGTTTCGCAAAACTAGAGGGCGCTGATGACTTGTTTTCTTAATTACATCATGTTAAAAGAGATACTGTGGAACACACCCTTTGTATAGGTAAATGTGCAAGAAAATGACTCTGTAGATAAGTAAAGGTCAAAGTTTGATCATCACTCAGAATATTTCTGTCGCACAGTAAGGGGGAAGGGGCTGTAGTATTCTCACTCGCGCACGCAGAGAATTTTGATGGTTTATGTTTCTGCTTTCTTGTTGTAAGAAAACGTAAACTTCTCGTGATGGTAATCTAGTTATTTTTCACTGTAACTTACGAATAAAGAATACATCTTTTAAAACATACTTACTTGATCTTTGATTTTTAATGAAGTAGAGTTGGAGTCTTTCTTTCAGCGTATTCTCATTTACATAAAACTCCACACGTACCCTAGCAATCAAAGAAAACAGAATGAATCAGTAATTTCAATAAACCATTGTTGTATTGGTTATCGTCAACTGCATTTAAATTATCTCATAAGTAAATATTTTAAATGCTTTTTTTTTAAATACTGAAACTGAATTTAAAAGTTTCTTTCAAAGTCTAAGTTACAAAATAATATCACTTTACTTTAATTAATAGTAAAATTATCTTATACAGTCAAATATATTTAATACCGTAAATTAGATATCGTAATATTTTTTAAAAAAATTACTTCATGTAACGTCTACAAATATAAATCTTTCTTAATATTAAATATTTCGTTATGTAATATTTCTTAAACAAATCACTGGACACCTTCAACATATATTTCAACATATTATCCATCAGTTACTTTGTATCGTGATTTCTGTCAAATGGAAGTATTGCAATTGTTTAATAATTTTGGTGTTAAAAAATTCTGATTTGGTGCTAATTATATGCATAGGTAATGAAATGCATGTACTTAAAGACTGTAAAATAATTATAACTTTATATATAAAATATGAAAGTATACGTTGCTTGGAAAAAAGTCAACGTACACCCCATGTGAAAGGTACATCGTGCCATTTAACGAGTCACGTGTTTGTAGCCGGTATAAATTGGAGGAATATAATGCTTCCAAGTCAGCGCAATTGTGTCCGGATGAAACAGTTGAGAGGAGCTACGTTCGTGTTTATCAGTAGCTAACAACATGAATGACAGTACGCTCAACTCCCCTCTTCATGTGAGAAACGAATGCTGCAATGTTCATATATTCCAAGCTATGAGATCCTCCAAAACCAATGCCTTAAAGACAAGTGAGTCCCGAATTTGCTACAATTATGTGTGGTAAATGAAAGAAGATAATAATTTCTTCACCAGTCGTATTTTCAGACGAAAAAATAAGTTACATTTCAGGAAATGTGAGAGTCAAAATTATCAAATGTGGGGTTCTAGTTTAACTGATGAATATTCAGATTCTGATAGATCTTCCACAACAACTCTCTCTCTCTCTCACAAACACGCTCCAAACGTTTTGTTTTCATTATGTTAATTTCAACCAGGAGGGATTATTAATCCATTATTACTAAATAGTTTAAGGAAATTGCAATGTACAATAGAATATACATTAAAATAAATTTTAATACACTTCCAATATTTCGGAAACGTCACGTTGCCATTTTCACAGGAACTTAAATACAAGACACGTGCACGCAAGCACAACACACAGCAAATGAGGAACGAAGCAGGAAGCTATTCTTTCTCCTAAAAGTCCTGATCCTTGTTGCGAAGGGTGGGAGGGGGTGGGGGTTGTGGTTTATTGGTTTCAACATTTTTTGGATTTTTTTGGGGGTAGCCATTGGCTAAGAAAGTGTTGAGAATGTGGTTTAGTTCTGTGGTTAGGGCATTGTCATTTGAACAGATAAGTTTATCTATTCAAATGACATCTATCGTTTATCTATCTGTTCAAATGACAATGCGCTAACCACAGAACTAAACCACATTCTCAACACTTTCTTAGCCAATGGCTACCCCCGAAAAAAAAAATTGAAACCAATAAACCACAACCCCCTTCCCCCGCTTCGCAACAAGCATTACTCTAAATCCATCACCATTCCATATATCCGAGGCACCTCGGAAAAAATTACAAAAATTCTAAAAAACATGACTTAACTTCTTGTTACAGACCTTATAAAAAATTAGCATCCTTTATCCGCTCCACTAAAGACTCCCCCCCCCACTAGACCTACCTGGTGTATACCAAGTCCTTTGCAGCTGTAAGCTGCCCTACTTTGGCCAAACAGGCAGGACAGCTAATATCAGAATTTCAGAACACAAGGACTACATCCCGTTTCACCAATACAGCCATCTGGTCTTGCAGACCATGCGCTGGATACCCGCCATAGAATACGGTGGAAGAAAGATACGATAATACACCGTAGTAAATTCAAATACGAAAGGCTATTCATGGAATCAGCCTCAGCCCTAAGAAACAATCCAAACCTAAACAAATTTGGTTGCATGAGACTGCCCCAAATTTGGGAAACCTACATCAGAAGACCTTCAGCCCAATCGGCCAAGAATACCAACATTTCCCGCTAGGGGAACCATCAGGACTTTTAGGAGAAAGAATAGTTTCCTGCTTCGTTCCTCATTTACTGTGTGTTGTGCTTGCGTGCACGTGTCTTCTATTTAAGTTCCTGTGATAATGGCAAGGTGACGTTTGCGAAATATTGGAAGTGTATTAAAATTTATTTTATTTTAATGTATATTCTATTGTACATTGTAATTTCCTTAAGCTATTTAGTAAGAATGTATAACCAACGTCTAAACCTTTCCACGAGAATTATTAATCCATTAGTGTATTAGTATTTTCACCGTGTTGTATGCAGCTAACGACATTGTACTCTCCAAAGTAAACATGTGCAGTGTGCCGCACCCAACCAGCACAGAAGTTCTAAGCCTGCTTTTCTTTGGAGAGAAAAAAACAATAAACCGGGATTTATTTTATGAATATATTAGAAACTTTTTTTTGGAAACATCAGTACCAGCGTCCTGTTCCTATTTTTACCTCACTTAAATGGTTAGTTGATGGTCAACCCTGGGAGTTTTTTTTTTTCTTTTTCTGTAGGGTTAAGTGGATCGACACATTAAAATGTTATCTAATTTACTGATTAGATGAGTGTTGAGCTACACACGGAACTCACTTTGAAAATTTTCACCCAATGAAAATTATATGAACTAAACTTTTTCAGTTTCAAACTATCATTTGTTCATATTATTTAGACTATTGTATTTTTATGCTGTGTGTCATATTTAGCGCTAAAATAAAATCGTATGAAAGTATTTCAGTTATTTCAAGGATTTTAAACAAAACTTGTAATCAAAAATACAAATGTGATATTTCAATTTTTTTTTCTCTACATATACAACGAAAGTGTTATTTAGTAGAAAGTATAGTAAACTTTTAGGTTTTTTTTAAAATAAAATAAAATAAAATGACATGAAAAATAATTAAACACCATAAAAAGTAAAGTTTAATCATTTATTAAAGTAAGTAATAAAATAATGTGGCTTTCTCAATCATATTTCTAAAGATTTCTGAAGAAAATTCTCGTATTTAAACGATTTTGGAGTCTTATATCTTGCATACAAAAATGGGATCAAATGCAATATTGTCGTATAATTTGAGCGTCACTGAAAGATTGAAGTTAGATAACCATAGACCTCAAAAATATCCAACAACGAAATTACGGGCGAGTTAGGACCATACAAAATTTGTGCAAATTCCGCTATTGGTAGTTAATTATATGTAAATAATATAATGTATTTCTGATAATATATATAACAATGCAAGCGAATCAATAGCGTGGGCGTAGTGACCGCGTTCTTCAGTTGGAGAGATTTGGATTAAATCTCATCTTAGACATGAAGATCATTAAGAACGCTTTTCAGTTGATTTCGAATACAAGGGTCTCATTTGAAGACGACGTAGTTGGCATTTCCAAAAGCTTGGTCCGCCTTCTACAAAAGAGATAAAACCCTTAAATAAACACATCCTTACAGACATAAATGACCATGGAAATGGGTGTAACAGTCTTATCATTAGCAAAAAAATTACTTGGCTTTAACAGACCAACGGGCTAAATACGTAGATGAAGGAAGATGGAATGTGATATTAATGTAACAATGCAAAACGAAATAACAAACATTAATGAAAAAATTACATAGGCCAAATGGATACTAGATCCAACATTATTTCAAAACTGAATATTTGTAGAAACTCTGAAAGTTTCGTAAATTGACCTGAGAGCTTACGAGAATACAATCCTCGGCATCCCGAATTGTCTTAGCTTGCACTGCTCAAGAGTCCATATATTCGTTTTTTATTAGTGCATTTTTTAAGGTTTCACTAATGAAAGGCGAATATAAAAAAGGACAAAGTGGATCTAATATCCGGGTTGTCCATGTCATTTTACATCACTGAAATGAAGTCTTTTGGCTTTTGGCTCTTTCTTTAGTAATTAATGAAAAAGGTTTTTTTGTTCAGCGCAGGGCTATAATGAACTAGAATTTGTTACCTTACTGTAAGAAATGAGAAAAACCGACTGTGTTCTGATCATTCTTCACACACACACACACACACACACACACACACACACACACACACACACACACACACGCGCGCGCGCGCGCGAGCACACACACTTGACTATAGCAGCATCCTTCAAGATAAATGATTATGAATACATTTAGATAAAATCGAAGTACTGATACTCACCATTGATATGCCAATCATTCTGTTTGAATTGCACTCATTATGTGAGATGTAAACCTTTGCACACTCTAATAGCACAATAACACTTGAATGCAAGACAAAAATATAATTACAAGTGTGTGCATGCAGATGCTGCATCTATATTATTACTCCTAAATTCTATCAAGCAATTAATCAAATAATAGAATGTACACGAGATCGCACACAGCTCCCCTGCT
Organism: Typopeltis vanoorti; assembly: GCF_054136105.1. Lineage (NCBI taxonomy): Eukaryota > Metazoa > Arthropoda > Arachnida > Uropygi > Thelyphonidae > Typopeltis > Typopeltis vanoorti. Next base: position 64,674,133 of record NC_143556.1, read on the forward strand.
TATATTAATTGATTTGACGAGCAGGCGGCGAAAATGAGAGACCCACTTAAGTTATTCTCCTTGGCAGTTACGAGCGATCGTATTCGCTCCTACGGTTTATTTGTGCGCCGTGAAAGCCACAGAGGCCCATTTTGTGTATTAACTTGTCATATTCCCCTGCAAGATGTTTTCCTGGCATATAAAGCCGCCACAAGAGATCTGACCTTAATGGCTGTATTGATTTGGAAGAATCTTCTGATTCCATTCTCTATCCCATCAGTGCGGTTCGTTAAACAAATAGATAACCACATGATTGACTGGCATTGAGAGGAGCGCCACTTGGTGTGTATCCCTGCTAAGATTATTTTTGCTCAATAAGAAATACTTGAATATAGGTTCGAATCCCATATAGCGATGCGAAGAATCTTTACAGGCATTTTTCAAATGAAAGTTGGAAAAAAAAACACTTGTAACGATTCCACACACCACTGTATGATCTTGTAAATATTTCATTGACTATAAAGGCCTTGTACGAGGTCTTCAAAGATCTTGTAATTGCACAGAATATCCTGGAAAACAACTCAAGAATAACAGTATAAATTAAAAAAAAATGACTGGAATACTCCCTTCCCAAACCACAATTTTATACAGTGAATGACAGAGCGATGTTGAGAATAAAACTAAAATAGAGGCACTGTAGTCAGGTTTATATTTTAATACGGATATTATTATTCCTGAAATATTAGTCATATGTAGACTTGCTTATATGCAGTGTACCCTATTCAGAAATAATTGCCCTTTTTATACTCTGTATAACACTTTTAATTACTGATGCAGCATCACTAGGAGAAGTTTAATTGTAGAAAACATGTTCCCGACAGTCAGTAAATGTCACAAGCATGCATCGATTAGGTTGTCACTCCAAGAGGCATTCTAATTCCCTGTCGCTGTGCAAAGTTCCTTCTTCCTATTTCCTGCTTTATGGCACAACTATCACACACTCCACACATATGTTTTATAAATTGGAGGTGTCACGAACAATAATAATAATAATAATAAATCTTTTTCGCATATCTTTACTTATCTTGCTAAGTAATATTAAGTAACAGATGGCCTATTTTTCTTTAATACTTCTTTGCTATAGCAATTCTTCGTATTTTCTACTTCCATCTTTTTTGCATAGTTCTTCCCAGATATATGAATGATTTTACATGTTCAATATTCTTACCTCTTTTCATTATTTTTCTATTTTATTTTATTTATTTTTTTTTGGGGGGGGGGGGGGCGAGTCGTCACTATTTGTTAGTCTTCGCAACGTTTATGTTAAGATCATAATAAAAAAAAAACATCGTATCATATGGCCTAAATGATATCTAATATATATTTTAAACCTATTCATTCTCAGACAATTTGTAACTCCACACATAAACCCTTCATCTCTTCTTTTATTACTTTCATGGCATTCTCTATATGCTGGTAGAAAAGCACTACTTTACTTTTTGAGATCACGGATGATATTACTTGTCATCTCTTCCTGTTTTTAATTTATATCAACTTCTTGACATATTACTTCTATCCAGTTTTTCCTAGATTAGGATGGCATAAGCAAGAAAGTTGCCGTTGAAAATCTGTCCGTCCACCAGGCAGAATTATACACAAATGAACACATTGCATGGATTTTTAACCTATTTCGATATCACTGAATTATTTGCTTTTGCACTTTACGGAAATTAAGTGGGTCGTCTATCAGGTGGGTTTCTACCTTCTTCTTTGCTCTTTAGCTAATTAAGGATACACAAAGCTGATTTATTTAGTTCTAGGCCGATTATGAAGTGCCCTCATCTGGAAAATTACTTTAATTGGATGTGTTATGCTACAGAATGAGTTTGGCATTTGCTGCGAAATTATCGCAGATTATTGTAGATGTGCTGATTTCAAGTTCTGCTTTAGCCATGCATTTCTATTAATTGTTAGGATGTATAAATAAATCTTTCTTCCTAATGTCTCAGCGCCATCAGGTTTTAAATTATGTTACAGGTCTACATTAGGTGGTCCGATGTCATATCAGTTACGACAAAGAGAAGTCATATTTGATTGTAGTTTTTATTTAATTTTGTTTTATTTTTATATATGAATCGATCCGATGAAACGTTGTAAATCTATTTTCAATTTACTACTGTGTATGGACTAAAGATTAGGATTTTGCTTACTCTACAGACCAAACAAGGTTTTTTTTCAAGCCACTTCGGGATCCAGTAAGCCAAGTGATATTGTTGCACACACCAAGCAGATAAGGAAAACCATATGACACTCATAGAGATTCATGTTTATGGTAGGATTCGAATCCTCAGTCAGTTATTTGGAAAGGAGATACGCTATCCATTTGGTCAACCAGAAAAAACTAGCATGAAGAATAATGCTTCATATTACCTTATGAAGTAATAATCGATTTTATGCAGAATAAAAATTAACTTGAGGAACTAAACTTTAGGAAAAAATAAGTAAAAGTCTTTTTACCTATCGAAAAACAAGAGCTTTGCTATTCTTATTTTTTTTGTTTTCTCTGGACGAGATGCAATAAGGTAATTATCAGCATCATGTTTGGATTTTAATTAGGAACCTTTGTACAGTGCGTTAGAATGCCAGATTAAAGTAAACGCCTTATACTCGCTTTCTACTTTATTACACTTTCATTGGGCTGTGAAGCAATTTACTCTTTTGAAGGAGTTCATTATATCAATATCAAAATTGTCTTCATATGTAATATGAACTGTCCTTATAGTCCTTATAAGGACTGGCTTAAAGGGGCGAAGCAAAAATGCTTTTCATCTTCCTCGTTATCTGTAGAGGACAGTGTAGGGATAAGGTGTTATTGAGCTATTAAAGCTCTGATCATGGCAGGAAGGTAACAGCAATAGTCGAGCCTCAGAACTACGAGACGAGCTTAAAATATATTTGAATTATATGCATTCTCTGAATAGGTGTGGCTGTGTTGCTGGCTTAAAAAAACTGAATTTCTGGAAGGGATCGCCTCCAGTATTATTGCTTAAATATTTGTGTATCATACTGTATGTCTTAATTTTAAAACATCTGTTTTTTGTTCGTTTGCGCAATATTGAGATATCGATTAAAATACATACACGTTATAGTATATTCATTAAATATTTCAAGTAATTATTATATATAATTAGTTAATTAACTAAAGCGTTTTCATAGCTTTTTACTCATCTGATACTTCTGATATTCAGATAAATAATAATAATAACAACAACAGTACTTCTACTTGAAAGACGCTTTATTTTTTTTAAATGTTTCAACTGCTTTGTCTACTTGGTCTTGAACACATATTTTAGTACTTTAGCCAATTGTGGAGATCTTATTCACAGTGACTGAATTCAAGCTAAGTGGGATAAAAATGTTATTAATCAATTGTCTTTTATATTGGCTAATATAAATGAACATTGATTTTTTATTTATTTTATTTTATAATAAATGTTTCTAGTGGACGGTTTCATGCAGTTATAGTTAATAACAGATAAAATCCATTGAAATATTTAATCCCACAACATTAAAACTCAGTTTGCAGCAAAAATAAATTTTACTATTGGATAAATGGTAATGCAATTATGCATGTAGAGATGATAAAATGATAATCAGTATTTCATGGTTTGCTGCTCCACTAGAGTTCATTTACTGGTCGAAGTATGCATGTGAATGGGATCAATCTTTAAAATTTTCATGCAGTGAAGAAATTCCATTTATTGTAGAAGAATTACAAAACTCATCAATCTGACGTGGGAAAGAGTGACGTGAGAAGAAAAAAAAATTAATTTATCAAACCGACTGAACCATTATTCTCTTACGCAGCAAATTACTAGACAAATGGTTATCATTACGTTTTTTTTTTTTTTTTGGTAAGCGATTACTAAATGTCTCATTTTGATTCAACTCATATACCCGGATGAAATCGGATTTTTTCTTAAACAGATTGTATTTAAATAATCCACTTTTGATTTCATATTTCTAATTCTAATTTTTTATTAATTAAAAATACTTACTTTTTTTAATGAATAAAAGTACAATCCATAATTTAATTATTATTAAATTAATTTATCAAATACGAATAAGAACAGATTCAGAACTGAATTTAGGAGACAATACAGATAGCGTTCTATTGGTAATAATAATCCTAAAGTAAATACAATTTAATAATTAAAAATATATATATAAAATAAATTGTAAATAAGTATTTTATCTGTAATTTTTTGTTTGAAATAAATAAATAGGAGAGTTTTTGAAAAAATAATTAAATAACAGTAAACAATATTATGTTTAATACATGATATTACAATTTATAACAAATATAGCTGTATTTGTTATGTATATTTGTTATCACAAAAAATATATTTGTGATAACAAATATACATAACAAATCCTATAAGGATTTGTTATGTATATTTGTTATCACAAATATATATTTGCATTTTTTGACTACCTGAGAATTTTCAACATAGATTGTAATTTTGAAGTTTCGTTCTGCATAAGAGATTACTGATGCTCTTATATTCTGGTGTATTTTTTTATGTCAATGTTTCATCTACGAAAAGTTGTAAATTTACCTTAGGTTTAGTTATAGTTATATTGGATAGGCTTAAATTAGATAATCGTGTTCATCTTCCCACAAAGACTTAAAGAACACTCTATAGGGAAACAGGATACTTTTTCAAGACACTTCAGTTTCCCAAGTGGATGATGTTGTCACACCGGAAGCCGAAAATCATATTCAACTTAAGGAACTTACACAAGCATTCATGCTATAGTAGGATTCGAATACGCATAATTTGTCATTCGAATAATTTGTTAGAATATGACATAGCAAACTATTAAGGCAACGAGAATTATATGTAAGTCACCGAAAAAGGCATTTAGGATGTATATATTTCAAAAGTGAAAATTAATGATCTATTATCAAAATTGGAAATGTTAACAAAGAATAGCCTTAGGCTATTCTTTGGTAGTATTTCATAAAAGTGCTTCAAAATCAATTCATTCGTACAAATCAGCTATGATAAACTTCCATGACAACCTTTATTGTGATTGTCATGGCAACCAACATTTTCAGCTACCCCCCCACAGCCATCACAGTACTCTTACGTATTCTATAGCATATAATTTTATAATATTTGATATAATTTATATATTAAAACTTGTTGGATTTAAATAAGAAATTGCACTAGCTGGCAAATTTTAATAAATTTCAATTATATATCAAAATGAATAGTACAGTGTTACGTAAAGCTTTGTTATATTATATTTCATTAGGTACCTAATCGTTTTTCAATAAACGACTGAAGACCGGCGCAATATAATTAATATTCTATAAAGAAAAGAAGTACCTATCATATTAGTTTCGCTCTTCATGAACAGACATTCGTGCCTGCTTACGTATGGTTAGACAACCCAGTTTAACAACGCATGAGAATAGGAAAATGTAATCAAAATTCCAATTTTATTTCCCTGAAATAATGGATGCAAATTTTTTCCAATCAAGTGTTTATTCAAAATATAAATATTTAATTATTGCAGCATTAGTCTCATAATTCTGCATGTTCTTGGTCCTCTTCTAATGAGTTCGATGAAGTCACGAAGGATTTTAATGAATATAATATAATTCCTATACAAAATAAACTTGAGTTATCTGATTTTTCTGGCCTTGTTTTCATTATAACCGATAGCTCGGCCTGCTATTCTATTGTACTCCGGGATAAAATTAAAAGGTATTCACTACCAGCTGTACATCCGAAATGCCAATTACAGAGGAGATGTGATTGCGAAACAAGTAATTAACCTTTGAGAAAAGGAGTAAATGTATTCCTTAGTCAATGTAACCCATTTATGGCCACAGACACTCGTGTTTGTTAAGAAAAGAACAACCCTGAAGGGATACTTACTTCGAAGGCTATCGCATATTTGTATTATAGAGTACTTCAGTTTTCACATCTAATACAAAACAGACATCATTTTTAGATGTACTGCATCAAAAAAAGAAAGCAAAGTATGCTGTATGAATAGACTAGCTGGGAATTTCCAAACTGTTAACTGTTTTCTAAATTGTTGAATTCGAGCGTGTCTGTTCTGTCATTTATGTATATGTATGCCAAGTCTATTATTTGTTTATATTTCCTTTCTTTCCTATTCTTCGTGCCAAGAGTTCCTTAATGAATTCAGCTTCGTGACGTAGGATTACGTCGGTATTGAATAGAGGATTTTTCTCCCATCTTTAAGTTTCTGCCTGGTCTATGATGAGATCCAACAGTTCGAAACAGCTGTCAGGCCAGTGAAATCTATTCTAAGCAAATTAATAAAAGGTGAATATATGGGCTCTCGGTCTTGTCCTTGTCTTGTAAGTAGTGTAAACCAACGCAACCTAGTTGCCGAGGTTATATTCTCATATGATTCGTGATAAATTTCGAAACTTTTTAGATTCTTTCTATACTATAAAACGTGAGTGGATCCATAATATTCTTCATTTCAATATATTATTTATGCTAAATTGAAGCTTATCAGCTCTATATTTTCGTAAATAATTATTATTTGTTTATTTATAATCTGTCCAAAATTGATATTGCCATTATTTCGATATTCAAAAAATTAAAATAAAATAAATTAAATAAGCACATAAAAAGAAATTAAATAAAATATAGAAGTGTATCTATATAGAATATAAAAGTGTACATTTATTATTAAAATAATGATAAATAATAATAAAAAATAAAACCATTGGTTTTATTCCTAGGTAGCCATAAAGTATAATGGCTAAATGCATTATAAGACTGAGACATGATGACACTTATTCTTACCACAATAAATTTCACTTTAATAAAATTTGAATTTTTGATCACAAAAAGGAAATCATATTTAAGAAATCATAATAAATACCGATAAAATTTTCCTCTACGGTTTGCCATGCTGGTTAATAGCAAGCCAAAAAAAAATTAGGCAGAGATACAAAACAGTAATGTAACGATATTCTCCATTAAAACTCCTAATATCCATAAATTCTTTTTAAATTTTGTATGAAATTTATAATTTTTTGATTCCAGTAATTCTTGAAAATATAAAAATGGTGTCACAAACTACACGTTTTCGTGCTTTTACAGTTTCACAAGTTAAACTTGCATACGTTTGAAGGCTTACGTAAATTACTGATTTCAATATTGCTAGCTGCGTGATCGGAGAGCCGTTAAATACTCAGTGGAATATTTTAATAAATATGCATCGAAAGTTCATTTTACTTCGAACAAGGTAAAAAAAAAAGTCATTCTTTGAAGATTACTTAAAAAGTCAGTGATATGTAGCGAAATTTCTATAACAAATTTAAAAAATGTTGCTAGATCTTGATCCTCTTGGGAAACTGATAGTAACAACATTTCTTACATAAAATGAAACTCATTATTTCAAAAATCCTTTAAAATGCACTTCTGTGTTTGTCATCGAAATAGTATTCATTTTTAAAGTAAACCACCTTCTGTGACTATTTTAACACACACACACACACACACACACACACACACACACACACACACACACACACACACACACACACACACACACACACACACACACACACACACACAGAGTAAAACTACATCGTAGTTGATGGATCACTTATATCTTATTTACTTCAAACATACCATTGAAAACAGAAATGACGAGAATGGCCAGAAAGGGTTCGCTAAGCTTTTTTTTAAACTGAACCCTATTAGTTAGCTAAATAATCTCTACGCACAAACTAATAACATATATTACTACATTTAAAAGTAGCTACTTTATAACATTTATTTGAATACTCTTTATTCTTTATATAACAGCATTTTACACATTAAATAAGGAGGGCGGATATTAACAGTTTTATTTATAATTGCCTTACGTGAGTGTCTTCTATACAATAAAACGCTCAAAAAGTGGAATTCTATTCGTGACTGAAGCTTTGTCTATATGTTTGAGATACAGGTTTCTAATTCTTCTCTTACAGAATTCTATCAAGAAACAAACTTTCTCAAAATATCGCATTTTATTCTCTCAATACTACTAGATATTGTGACACGTAATTACTCAGACTCTGCTACCTCAATAAGATAGAAATATCTCGTAAGCACGAACACGTCATTCATTAGAATTTACGTAATCAGCAAAATAATCCGAGAAGTACTGAACTATAATTGCGAAAGGTAAGTCGAAGTCGAACTATAGAAATGAAATTTGATGTTCAAATATTTACTCGGAAACTAAAGGTTTGACTCGCTTTAGTATTATGTTTCAAATGGGTTCTTAGGAATTTCAATTATAGAATAGACGAAGTATGTAATTCCACAGTAAACGAAGTGTATTTTATTCTATCTGAATTCACGCAATCACTATCTTGTTTACATCTATGCTCACGTGTGTTTGATTATTTGTGAAAAGTTGCAAGAATTCGCGAACCTCTCAAATACTCTCGTTTCAGTTAATTCTCAGCAAACATGACGCTGCCCTAACATGCTGCATGTGAATTCACTCTCTGAATTTGTAGAGCAGTCAATGTTTTAATTATTTTTGAATATTATTCGATTAATAATAAATATACTCTTAATTTTCCAATTTTAACAGGGTTCAGAAAGTCATGAGATGAGTGTATTAAGGCTGTTCAATTATGTGATGTGTTCATCGGCTGGTTTGTCTGTTTGGAAGAATGCGCATCCCTTATTTGGGGGAGAAGAGTTTATCTTTGTCTGAAACCGAACTGAAACAGCTAATAAACGTTCACAAATGACAATGGTAGATTTTTTTTTTATATTTTAAAATTGATAACAATTTATCAAAAAAATGTGTAGCGTTAAGAACCGGAACCTTTGAAAATGAGGATAACTGTTCACTTTACGTGACCTTTTAATCTAGCAAGTGAGGTGGGAATTTACTTTGTGACTGATGATGTTGCCTAAATGCAATATTCATCAATATATGAGTAAAACGTGACATTTTATGTTTCATTAAGAATGCACTAGAGGACACTAAATGGGTTGGTTTGACAATAGTTAGCGACAACGAAGTATGAATAGAAGTAACATTAATTCGGAAGTTTAAAAGTATAGCCTATAGTAAATCGATGCGCTGCCCATTGTGCGTTAATTGAGATGCATAAATTCTACTTATGATGTAGCTTGACGTTCTGGATTGTCATATAATCTCCAAAGAATAAATTTTATAAATATTTTAGTGTATAATAATTAATAACTCTGATTATTAAAATATAATAATATTTATATAAATAAATTGTATTTTAAAATATTTTTTAATAATTTCTGAAAAATAAAAAAAAATCTAATTTTATTTTAAAACACCATAAAGATTTTTGTAATAAATTTTATAAATAAGAATAACGAGGTAATGAAATAAAAATGTAAAAATAAAAACAAATTCATCGGAACAAAGATATCTCACACTGTACTCTTCTAACAGCAAAGTTCTTGAAACGACTACACAACCCTAATCATCTGGTACAACAAGTTGCAGACTACAATGAAAAGACTTCTACAAGTATAAAAGACCTAAAGCAATTTTAATATTCAACAATGCTATGTAACCCCCCACCCCCACCCCCAGTACTCACAGGACGAGCTAAACGCTCATACTTGTTTTCCCCATCACTGTTTCCTAGGTATGAGACAACGGGGAGTATAAAAAGCGGTAAACTTCACCCTCTGAATCAGAAATGTTCTGGTTCCAGTGAAATAAAAACAATAGATAATATGCTATAAAACAAACACATTTCCTTAAATAACCCTGAAAACCTGAGTTTCTGTGGTTTAGAAGTTCTTTGAGAAGTTTTTGGTATTCAGACCACATTATAATATAAATAAAAAGTTTAATAAATATAAGCAATTAAAACCCTACAAGTTTCGTAAGCCGTACAGTAACGAATTTACATCTGTATTCTGGTTTATCAATTACATTTACTAGTTGTGAAGTTTTCAAAAGCATTTATTATGTGTAATGAATTGTTAATAGGCTTTTGTTGTGTAAAACTTTTATGTACCACTATCCCGATGACGTAAATGATGAACGAAACTTGTGAGGTTCTTGTTTATTTTTATTAAACTCTTTATTTATATTATAATGTGGTCTCAATATGGAAAACTTCCCACAAAATCCCTTTACTGTTATTCAAATTAAGTGGATGTTGAATGCAACATTATTTCATGCCGAATATAGAGACTATAAAAGTTTCGGCGGATACAAGCGTACGCCAACCTTTCATGACGGGCAACTCGTAGTAAAGGTGGATCAAGCGCCGATCACTCTCCTTAGTATTTTTCCATAATTTAAAACACATCTCCTAGGAGATGTATGATGTTATACATTATGGGGGAGGTCAGTACCCAGACCGGTTTCGACCTTTTTTGAGGTCTCGTCAGTGGGAACTAGACCAAGAATACTCAGGATGAATTGATACAGACCTTGTACTTTACGATACGAGTTGCTAAAAAAAAGGTGTTCACATTACAAAAGGCGCCAAAAATTACTGAAAAAGAGAGCCTTTTTCAGTAATTTTCTTTTTCAGTCCCTGTACTGTATTTGGAGAGATGAGTTGAAAAAAAGGTATGATGAAAAGTAAAAAAAAAAAGTTCCTTTATTAAGAGTAAATGGTGATTGTGGAAGCGTCCAAATTAACTGGAGAGTGTAGTATTGCTCTTGAATATTCCGAATAAATTTACCTTAGATTCTGTTTACTAATTAGTCAAATTTTCCTTTCGTGTTCTGCAATTCGTATCAAATTCACAAACACATAACCGCATACTTGAATAAACGCTGAAAAATACGAGAATTCTAAGTAAGCTAAATAAGGTTCATCTGAGAATCTAGCAACTTTTCAAATAGTTTGAAATGAAATTTCTGCGAATTTTCCAACACAGAAAAGTTTCTCGGAAGTGTGCTTTGTGAGTCTTTAAGCGTGACCTCATTAAGATACGAATAAAAGTTAATTTAGCCAATTACGATTATGTTTTGATAATCTTGTAGTGATGCTATTTATAGTACACTTTGCAATCTACTGTGGCGTGTAGTTAAACAGATGACATATATCCACTGTTCATTATAATGTCGTTTATAACTGACGAAACCGATACTCCGGTGACATTTCGTTTACTATGCGAGGCTTGAGCACATGCAAAATCGATAAAAGTCACGCCAAAGACGAATTCAATTAGTGCTATGCATCCAAGAGGGTAAATATTAGTTTAATAAAAAAAAAAACTACCTTCCCTGACTACTAGATATATTTCTAAAGACAGAAAAATACACGCAGACTATTATTTAACGACAGCATGGACAGTAGTAGACCATATATGTTATTTCTTTTTGATTATCTCTGATTTGAAACAGAGATAATCGAATTCGAATCCAAGTTGAAACCTCGGATTCGAATTTCGTTCAGGATTACTATGCAAATACTGTCTAGGACGTTGATTGCCCTAGATAGCACACGAAAAGCCCCTAATTGGGGGGGGGGTTCATGTGCTATCTAGTCAAAGTTCGTATGCAGATATGCCAGGTTAGTTAAAGTTATCTACACTTTGCAATGAACAGCCTGGGTTTACTAAGAAAAGGTCATGCTTGAGTAACTTGTTCGCATTTTATAATAAAGCACCATTGAGTTTATGGTGTATTCATTCTTTTAGATATTAGCGTGGATAAGAGACAGACAGATGTCAAAAAGTGGTTTATGAGGATGTCAGTGTGCAAGATTTAGGATAACCAGTGGTGCATCACCAGGATCAGTACTTGACCATTGTTATTAAATCTATACATTAATAACGTAAGGAAGAAATTGACAGGAGACATACAGCTATTTACTGATGATGATGATACGAAGATAGGCATGTTAATCAAGGAATGCGGCCGGTTTTTGCAGAATGGCTTGAATAGGCTGAAATTTGTGATACTGTGAAAATAGCTGTCTTTTCAATGTTAGTAAGAGTAAAGTTGTGCACATTGGTTTACTTAGGTATTCAATATCATATTATTTTGGTGGGATTATGCTAAGAACCTGATCAGCTCGGGTTCTTAAAGGAAATTGATCAACGGCCATATAGCACAAATTGCAAATACAACTCAAACGATAATTATAATACTGTAACCGATCTACATATAAGGATAAGAGAGCCATTTTGACTCTTTACAGAGCATTGACATGACCTAAGGTGAATTATTGTCCGCCTGAGATCATACCAAGGCCCTGTAAAGAACAGAAGTTTGTAAGAGCGGAAGTGCACAAATCTGGTCTTCTCCTCCTGGATTCAGTGGCGATTCTGATACAGGGGAGAGTGCAAAAGTGAGTGTTTGGGATGATAACAGAAATGTGTAATACAGATTGAGAATTTGTAGACTGCAGACACTAGCAAACAGGAGAAAGAGAGGTGATATGATTGAGACTTACAAACTTCTGAAAGGATCATACAGAATACCAGTAGATGGAAATTTTCATATATGGAGGGTGAAGAGAGAGAGAGAGAGAGAGAGAGAGAGAGAGATTCCATGGAAGTTGAGAATGAATGTGGTCAGGAAGGGGGTGAGAGCTATATTTTTCATTCATAGGATGGTGCGTGATTGGAATGGATTTCCTTTGGAGTTTGTGAGTGCAGGTAGTGTGAATGAATTCAAGAAAAGGGTTAACAGCTGGTGCTGGTGACATGTGGCCTACTACTACTATTGCTATTACTATTACTACTACTAATAATAATAATAACCAAAAGAATGACAATGAATTCTCTAATAGAAATTCTCTCATGAAAAGCTGATATCAGCAAAAGGAGTCAATTACATGTATCCCTTGATTATTTGTAGCTATCACTGGACTTTATTCCTTCTCCGCCATTGTCCCTTGCTCGTAAAACGTGTTAAAAAGTGAAAATTGTTAAAATATCACAATATATTAAATCACTGTAATTTTTTACGTTATGAGCAAAAAGGATCTTAAACAAAAGAAAATGTAAAAGGAAAAAGGTTAACTCTGACCACAGACATTGTAAGAACGGAAGTTTTCTTATTTCTTATTTCCCTTTCCTTCTAAAGGAAAAAAAAATGACTTCGTTTTGTTGCATTATTTCGATGAGAAATCGGAACAACAATCTTTTTTTTTTTTTTTTTTTTGCCAGAGTATTTCTCGAATTATTTTTGAATATATAATACAACTGAAACCGACGTTTGAACAATGGGGACTTTGCTACAAACATAATATTATTATCGTGGTAGAAGAGCTATACTTCGTTACAATACATTTTCTTTAAAATTAAGCTATTCATAAAAGTTGAAAATTTAATAACTTAAAATGAAAAAGGAATAGATCTCTTAATTTATTAAAATTACTATATATACTTGATTATTATTTACACACCATTTATAAATCTGCATCGCAAATAACGGATTTGCGATGCAGACATATTTTTGCGATTAATTATAATCGATGTAATGCATTGTGCGAAAGACAGAAATCTAGGAAAGAGATAGCTTCAAAACAGTCTTCATTTAAATGAATTAACGGGACGAAAACATTTTTTTATGGACAAACACAATGGGGATAGTTAATTGCATTCAAGATAAGAGAGAAACGAGTTAAAATGCTTAAGATACTTTCAATATTTACATTTATAATATTTTTCTTGCAACTAATGTCTAGATTATGCTGTCGTATTAAGAGCGATATTTTAATTGCATTACAGTTACTCCTGTCCTCGTGTACTTAAATAATTAGCAAAGAGAGTTTCTTAGTAACATAAAGAAGGAATTAATTTCACATGATTAATTATTAGCTACTTGTCTTCAGTATTTTTTCAAAAAAAAATTGGTATTTAATAGTAAAAATATTTAACACGATACGTAATTATTTTTGTACTACTGTAGAAAGCGACAAAAAAGAAAAACCCACTGTCATCCTTCGCCACAGGTATACGCACGAGAAGATTAGAGGATATTTTCGTTATTGAATACTTTAATAGATAACATTTTACTTACATTTGGAAGACACCAATATAATAAACGGGTTCTCACGCTTCCAAATTATATACGAATAATATTTAATATAGTCGTAATAATTAAATCTAACAAATAATTATATTTGAATTGAATATAACGAAAAAGTGTTTAATCCTAAACCAGTCATATTTAAAAATAGTTTCATTTATAGATATTCTTCACTTCGAAACTAATTTATAAAGCTCGGAAATTTAAAATAAAAAAATGAACTTAAAGAAACATAAATATTTGTTATATGAAACAGAAAGATCTTGTATTATTTTATTTCTAACTCAGATTTATTTTCTTTTGGTTAATAAATAATTGAAACAGAATTGTTTTCACAAGATTTGTGCAGCAAATTTAGAGATATCGCTTGCCCGTTTCAATCTCAAGGTTTTTGCCTATTTTTAGCCTGAGACACCCATATTGCTTTTCTCTAAGTGTCACCGACTGTAGACCAATTAGATTTAATTTGCTTCGAGACTTTACCGTTGCAAAATAAATATAATCGATGTAATGCACCGTGTTTTACTTTGTCCCACAAATAGGAAAAGAGATTGGTAAGTGCCACAGATGTGCTCGATTTAAAGGCATCTCTACGAGCTTTCAATCCATTTTATTGTCATCTTTTATATTGTCTTATTTTATTATTATTAAAATAAGAAAATATAATACAAGAAATTTTAAGAAGTTTTGTTCCAGTTATTTCATTTATTCTAATAAAACTTTATTTAAATGAAATATAAATTAATAAATAATAAAAGAATAAGAAGTTTGTAATTTTTTTAAATACTTCATTTATACACCATTTATAATAATATATCATTATTATTAATAATTAAACAACTTTTAGTTATTAAAGGATAGAGTGAATCAATCGACCGTGAGATGCGGTGATTGATTCATTCAATCCAATACCCTTGGAGGGTAATGGATAGCAATGCTGTAGCTAATGAAGCTCTAACTGAGGCTCGGCTATTGCTGTTACCCTCCTGCTATGATCAGAGGTTTATTAATAATAAAATATTAAAGGATAGGATGAACGGTATCAAAAAGTCCTTTTTAGGACTTCCAGGGTAACAAATGGTAATGCTGTAGCCAATGAAGTTTTAACTGAGGCTCGGCTATTGCCGTTACCCAGCCATGACTAGAGCTTTTAGCTCATAACATCCCATCCACACAGATTTTCTTCATTCAGATGACGGGATAAAGAGTCAAGGACTCAGTCCATCGCCCAGTTCTTTTAAGAACTTTAAGAACTATCAAAGGATAATACCAAATATCAGATAAGCTAAGTGTGTTGAGGAACAAGATGGCGGATCGCGTATTATTCTCGCATTTTGATTAGTGTGATTTTTTTGGATTTTCGAATGATAAATGATATATAGAGGTAAGCGTTCTTAGTTTTGTGAAATTTAATTTGCTATTGCTTCGCGCATTTAGCTAATCGCTCGATATTGCTGGCAGTCCTTTGCATCTGCGATATCCTCTACAGAATTTCTGCTGGCAGGTCTCAAGACCCGTGGGATTTCTACTTGCGCTCATACGCAATTCCCCAATCACCACCAACTACATTTAACAACGAACAGGACAGACATGGATAACTTTAATGATCTTCTAGAGAATCTAAACAAAGATCAAGCACTAAAACTATTTAAATTATTACTTAAAAAATTCGATACGGAATAGCCAGGTTTCCTAAACCTGTACATTCAACCAGATGAACCCGAAGATATCGAGGACGAAGTTGAAGAGATCAACAACACGACTATCTCCCTACCCGAGAACCACAGTCAGACAGACTTCACAGAAGAACACACGAATAAAAGACGCAGAACCGAGGATGATCATATGGAAAACGAAACACCCTCACAAATAGTGCCGGAAAAAAAGGAAAAGGTCAACCCCGGTAATTCTCCGTGAAAAAGAAAAACGGACCACAGTTGCACGAAACATGAGAGAACATAGCATTGATTACTCCTGGGCGAGAAACACCGACGAAGGAATAAAAATTCAACCAACAACAGACTACAGAAGGATAACAAAAATGATGGATAACAACAAACTACAGTACCACACCTTCGCACTAAGCAGCGAAAGAAATCTCAAGGTTGTACTGCGAGGTGTCACTGAAGGCATTACCTCCGAGGAGATCGCGGCAGACCTAAACACGTCTGCCGCGATTACGTCTGTCTGCTGCTTTGATTGGTGTTAGGCCCAACAGGGCCTAACACTAATCAAAGTCAGCCGGATGCTCAGATCCGATAAAGGACCGATGCCATTAGTATTAGTTGAGATCCAGAATATGCAAAGACGAATTTACGACATAACTGCGGTCTGTGGACTTAAAATATCAACAGAACCACTTAGGAAAAGGGCATCAGCAGGGCCATGCCATCGTTGCCAAAAGTTTGGCCATGCCCAAAGACTATGTAAAGCCGAGTACAGATGCCTGAAGTGTGGTGAGAGACATCAAACCATTACATGCACAAAACCACACCAGCCAAATGTGCCAACTGCGGACGTCCCCACCCAGCAAACTACAAAGGATGCAACCACCACTCCAGAAATCACGGAACTACAAGTCCCGTCCAACCTCCCCACCAATCTGGACCACTCAAAGTATCTCATCTGCACAGTCATCAAACCAACAAAACCCTATCCACAAAAGTCAGGAAGGGGCTCAGACTTCCACCAAGACCTATGCAGAAGCAGCCCGCTCAAAGGACACAATGCAGAGCAATCAAATAGGCTCGAACATCAGAGCAATACTGACTGCCTCGCTAGCCACTATTCTGCAGGAATTAAGCAGAAAAAATCCAACTCCATCCTCCACAAAGAGATTCCTGCATGGAATCTCTTTGTGGAGATTTGTGGAAATTGTTGACTGCTGTCAGTATGGAACCCATTCCATACGGACAACACTCAACAATGAATAAAACAAAAGTAAAACCCAACTCGCTTCTAATTGCAGCCTGGAATGCCAACGACCTCACCAACAAGACACTAGAACTACAGTAATTCGCATAAAGACACAATCCGGACATAATGCTGATCAACGAGACCCATCTAAGACCTGCCAACAATCCAAAAGTGAGAGGATACACAACGTACCTAACGGATAGACTCAGCACCAGAGGGGGGAGGCACTGCCATCTACATCAAACCGTACCTCCACCATAATGCCATATCCAACCCACAGACTATCAACCTAGAGACTACAGGAATACAAGTCCACACAAATAATGCTGGAAGCCTCAAGATATATGTCGCCTACAACTCACCAAGTAACCCTCTACTGACAGCAGACCTGGATGCCGTCCTTGGCACCACAGACACCACCATCATAGCAGGAGACTTGAACACCAAACACACGGCATGGTTCAGCACCACCAACAACAGAAGTGGAAGCATACTACACAACTACTCAACACTTAACTCAGTTGTGGTAGCAGGACCCACTGAGCACACTCATTACAGCCCTCATGGCAGATCAGATGTTTGACATAGCTATCCTTAGAAACATCAGTTATCAATGCCAACTAGAGACGATCAATGAACTATCATCTGACCACAACCCAATCCTGATCAAACTTGGCGCGCAAGACTAACTAGCCCCCCTGCACACCTTCATATCATGGGATAGGCTAGCCAAAATCCTACCAGAATACAATGGCCCTGTACCCATCACCCACAAAAAAGAAAACAATAGATGAAGCAATAAGCAATCTAACAAACCAAATCAAAAAAGCACTAGAAGCAGTCACCAAAACCACAACCAACCACCCAACCAGACGGCTCCCAAAAAACATCATGGACCTCATCAGAACAAAAACAAAAAACCAGGAAAAGATACCATAACTCAAGAGCCCCCCACAGGACAAGAAAACAATGAACAACTTGAACAACCAAGTCAAAAAAGCACTTCAAATCCACAGGAACCAGGATTGGGACAATAAACTATCATCACTCAACCCAGAAGATGATCACACAATATGGAAATATCTGAAGATCCTGCGCACCAAACACAACCCTCTATCCCCCATGCAAACTGCTCATGGAATGGCGCACACATAAAGAAAAAGTAGAAGCAATAGCAGAAAACCTAAAAAAGCAATGCAGCCCATCATATGACAACATAAACGTCACCACATATATAAAGTCCACCAGCAGGTCAAGCGTACCTTAAGACAGACCACAGACAAACCAGACAGCATCAGCCCCACTACTCCAATGGAAATAACCAACATCATAAAACATCTGAAAAACAAAAAAGCTCAGATCCAGATGGAATTACAAACCGAATCATCAAACTACTTCCTCGAAAGGCTATTGTGCACCTGGTTAACATACCCAATGCAATACTGAGGATACAACACTTCCCCACTGCATGGAAAACAGCCGACATCATACCAATAAAAAAGCCAGGAAATAATCCACAACTCCCGCAAAGCTACTGTCTTTCAAGACTCCTTTGAAGACTTGTTGGCTCCTTTCAAGACTACAAGAAAAATCAGACCAATTAGGAATACATATAATTCCAAACGAACAATTTGGCTTCCGCCGTGTACACAGCACACTGCAACAAATACACCGACTAGTGGAGCATATCATTCAAGGATACAACTGGAACCTTCACAAAGCTGCAGTCTTTCTGGATATTGCCAAGGCCTTTGACAAGGTATGGCATCAAATTATTACACTACAAACTCATTCAGGCCAACATTCCAATAAACCTTACCCGTCTAATAAAATCATACCTCACTGACAGATCCATGCAGATAAAAATAAATGGCACCATCTCAACTAGTCGCCAAATCCTGGCAGGAGTACCACAGGGATCCCTGTTGGCTCCTTTACTTTTCATAATCTACGTGGCTGACATTCCACAGCACCTGAGGACTACAATCACAGCCCCTAATGCCTAAGCCCTGATGATACAGCCATAATGACAAGATCTCTCCGCCCATACCTGGCGATCAGTCGTCTCCAGGACACCATCACAAAGCTAGAGAAATGATTCTCGGACTGGAGGATACCAGTAAACCCCGTCAAAAGCTCAGCTATACTATTCACCAGATGCAAAGCCTTCATCCAAGATGACATTCAACTCCTCGGAAAAAAGATACCATGCCAGACAGAAACAAATACCTTTGAGTACAGCTAGACAAAAAGCTAAATTTCAAGAGCCACATCAAGCTCATAGGCACAAAGACATCCAGATCCATAGCCCATCTCTATCCCCTGACCAACCGTAACAGCAAATTGGATACACGCAACAAGCTGTTACTATATCAGATGGTAATACGACCAATAATCACATATGCATCCCCAGCATGGAGTCACACATCCAAATCTAACATCCTGAAACTACAGAAGATACAAAACAAATGCCGGTGGATGATCTTGGACGCCCAATGGGTCGTCAGAAACACGCAGATCCACAGAGAAACCGGAACCCCAGATACCATTCTCTCCTTCATGACCATGCGGAAAAGTTCTTCAGCAAGGCACACTCTCATCCCAACCCACTAATCAGACAAGCTTCCAGTTATAGTGAACATGACTATCACAAACATAAAAGACCCAAGGCAATCCTGCTCTCAACAGAACAGAGCTAACTCCATAGTTCACAAAGTGAGAGCATAAGGCCCACAACCCCTCCCCCATCAAGCTTCTCGATACAGAACAGACAAAGGGGAAAACAAAAAGCATTTTATGCTTCACCCAGCAAGCCAGTAACGTTGTTGTTGTTAAACGATATATATCAGTGTGTGTGTGTGTGTGTGTGTGTGTGTGTGTGTGTGTGTGTGTGTGTGTGTGTTATGATTCATCGAGTCGTTTCCGACTCCTGGAGACTGCACGAACACACACTCTCAATTCCGATCTGAAAGTTATGTCCTTGACCATGTCTTTCATAACCTCCAAGCGCACTCCATTAGCTTCTTTAACTCCATCCACCCAACTAATTCTTCTTCTTCTGCTTCCATCTACTTTAGTAAGCATCATCATCTTCTCCAGACTGTCATTTGCTCGCATAATGTGTCCGAAGTATGACAATTTTTGCTTGATGATCATAACTTCAAGGGAGCAATCTGCCTTATTATGTCTATCATTGATTTATTGGTTTGCTTTGCAGTCCATGGTATTCTTAGTAAGCATCTCCAAAATCATAATTCAAATGCATCTATCTTCCTTCTTTCACTCTTTCTTAGGGTACAACTTTCACGTCCATACAGCACCACAGGGAATACCATTGCTTTCCCGATTCTGATTTTTGTTGTGAGGCTAATACCTTTATCTTTAAAGATCTTGCTTAAATTTGTCATTGCTTTTTTTCTGAGTAATAATCTTCTTCTAACTTCTTAGGTACAATAATCATCTTTATCAATTCGGGATCCTAGGAACACAAAATTGTTAACTGCTTCCATTTTCTCCCCATCTACTTCAGAATCATTAAGTTCACATGTTGCCATAACTTTTATCTTTTTGAGGTCAAGTTTAAGGCCATATTTAGCACTTCTTCTTTAACTTTCATAA
The DNA here is from genome assembly GCF_054136105.1 of Typopeltis vanoorti. Classification (NCBI taxonomy): domain Eukaryota; kingdom Metazoa; phylum Arthropoda; class Arachnida; order Uropygi; family Thelyphonidae; genus Typopeltis; species Typopeltis vanoorti. The sequence continues at coordinate 64,694,704 of NC_143556.1, forward strand.
TAAGTTCCTTCAAATTTTCTTTGCATTCTGCTAGCAGAATGCAAAGAAGTGGTATCATCTGCATACCTCAAATTATTAATATTTTTTCCCACCAATTTTAATTCCGACTGAAGACTCCTCCAGCCCTGCCATTCTTAAAATGTATTCGCTGTACAAGTTAAACAGGTACGGAGATAAAATACATCCTTGTCGCACCCCTTTACCTATTGTGAAATACTCAGTTTCTCCTGAGATCTGTTCGAACAGTAGCTTCTTGTTCATAATAAAGATTCCTCAGAAGGTAATGAAATGCTCTGGGACGCCCATTGTTCTTAACACATTCCACAGTTTCACATGATCTACAGAGTCAAAAGCCTTGCTATAGTCAAGGAAACAAAGGTAGACATTCTTGTGATATTCCTGCGCTCTTTCTATTATCCATCTCGCATTGGCGATTTGATCTCTTGTTCCTCTGTCTTTTCGAAATCCTGCATGTTCATCTGGCATTTCTCTCTTCATCAATGGTTCCAGTCTTTTCTGAATGATCTTAAGTAAGACTTTACTTGCATAAGAAATCAATGCTATAGTTCTGTAATTTTCGCACTCCCTTGAATCGCCTTTCTTCAATAAATGTATATAAACTGATTTTTTTCCATTCCCTAGGCCATGTAGTTGTGATCCAAGTTCGCTGACATAGAGTGTTTAAAATTTTAACTGCCTCTTCTCCCAGGGCTTCGAGCAGCTCCATGGGCATTCCATCTCCTCCTGGTGCCTTCTTACTGGATAACTGTCGCAGTGCCCACCTCACTTCACTCTCCAGTGGTACTGGCTCCTGTGTATAATTCTGCTCTTCAAATTTCTCAGTAATATTGGAGTCCTTTCTGTAAAGGGCTTCTGTATACTCTTTCCATCTTTCTTTGATGTCTGCAGCATCTGTAAGATATCCTTTGTGTTTACTTTTCAGTATTGTGACCTTAACGCTAAATTTCCGTGTTAGTTCTCTGATCTTTTTGAAAAGATCTCTTGTTTTTCCTTTCTTATTTTGGTCTTCTGTTTGTTGGCATTCCTGGTTAAAGTATTTTTCCTTGTCTCTTCTGGCTTGTCGTCGAAACTCTGCATTCAAATGCAGTACTTCCTGCAAATTTCCTGTGGCCTTCATTTTCCTCCTTTCCTGAGCATCTTCTGACAGCCATTTGGACTTCTTCTTACAAACTGTTGGAATATTCTTCTTTGCTTCTGTTTTAGTTATATCTTTAATCTCTTCCCATAGCTCACCTGGTTCTCTTCCACACAAATTGAATGTGTTGAATCTGTTCTGTATTATTAATATTTTTTCCATCAATTTTAATTCCAAATGAAGACTCCTCCAGCCCTGTCATTCTTAAAAAATATATCATTATACTTATAGCTAAAATCTTTTGGTACTTAAGTCTGAATTACTCGAAATATATATGAAGTGTATTTCATTATTGATAAGAAATATTTATTTAATATAATAAGACTAGTTCTTTAATTAACATTTAAATTTAATATAATAACCAATTTATTATCTGATATTAATGAAGTTAGTTTCTAAGTTCGTTTAGGGACGAATTTAAACTTACTTTAGTGAAATGATCACATTTCTTTTTAATTTAATAATAATACTAATTTTATTTTATTTTATTTATCAAAATTACGTTTAAAACAATGTTCTTTAAAAAAATTAACCTCTAGACGCTTTTAAAACCATGAATGTTTTCGAATTATGTCTTGTATTGTAGACATTTTAAGGATTAATAAAATAGCATGATTAATTTTTCTAGTAATTTCCATTATTTAATGAATCCAGTAGCGAAAGAATAATTTTCTGGTAACTTCCATTCCTTAATGAATCCGACGTATGAAAGGATACCGTTTAGTTGAATGGCAAGCTTTTCTTCTAACAGCACGAGACGAACAACTCGATAGATGTTCCTAATTAATAAACCAGTATGCCGCAAGCTATGTAATAAAGGAAATACAATCAATACGTAACGAACATTGTCTAAAGGAAGTCCTGCATGTCTGTTACAATACAAAATGCTCTATCGCACAATAGCATCAATGTCAACAGAAGATACGCAAACAGTACAGTCGATATAGAAGTGAATTTCTAGTAATACGATTTGAGTTCATTACGGTAAATAGAATTATGTTATTAGTGACAATGTAAATGTTCCCTTTCAATCAATCAAAGGTTCTGCAAAGCTTTAATTTAATTGAATGAATAGTACATATAACGATCGGTATATATTTTTTAATGTTACATATTAAAATATGTAGACAGTTGTTACTATAAACTGGTTTAGAAGGATTAAAAGTGTGATTGGGTCAAAAGAATGTCCACACACACACACGCACACACACAAACTGAAATGTATGCACTTTAGGCTTACAACGTGTAGATAATGTGGCTGCGATCACAGATACTTTCTAGTTTGCCTAGTATGGGCTCATAAACTGTGATCGAAATCGTCTTCCAACACGGGAAAAAATTATGACACCATAAAAGAGTATTTTGAAGTATACAAAACTACGTTATAGTGGAAGAATAGAATTGGTAATTCCTTAAAAAGTTTACAAGTATTTTTATAAGTTTTTTTATGTTTGTTCTGATAAGCAATAAACAGGTGCAGAATATCATTACTTTAATATCCGTGTGGGACTTTTTCAAGCAAAGGCGATAACATTGTTATTCGATCAATCATCTTATTTTGTTAAATTTGGTTTTCATGATTTCTATCGAATTCTAACACACCCCATTCTAACAAAGAACTAGTCAATAACAGAGTATCGTAAATTCTCTGTTATTGAAATTACTCGGGCAGACGAAGTGTTATTTGTTTTTTAAACCAAAGAGTTTTAGATCGTGTGCTTCACAATTCAAATTATCCACTCAAAAGAATTCAATTTTACTTCGGCAACAAAACCCTACCTATCAACATTGCGACCGTTAAATTGCCTTCGACGCTATCAGTAAATAACTCGCCTGTTCGTTGTAGTAGTGGTGAACGGGAGAAAAAAAAAATGGCATCCTCTCGTTGGAATTTTCACGTATAGGGAAATCTAGGCTTAACGAAACCGAGTCTGCGCAGTGGTTTTTAATAGCAGGACACATAAACCATAGTTAAGGGAACAAACATGCCAACGTCTGGCTGGCAGTTTTGTCTGGCCAAACTAAAAACATGTGATCAGCGTTATCACCAGGAACCTCCGTAACTGCACATTTCTTAGAGTCATGCCATTCTTCTGTGGATTTGCTGTTTTGTTTGTGTCAGGAAAGCTTAATTTGGAATAACTTCATTGGCGTTTCAGAATGTGTTGCGTATTACCGAATGAAGTAAATAACAAAGAGTAACAAAGTTCTTTCTCCTTTTTTTATTAATTTGTTCTGTAGTTATTTTTTACCATTTTTAGAGAGCAAAATTAAATTGAATAAAAATCTATCCTACGAAAAGCAACAATTTTCAGAAATACCACAATTCCTGGAACATCATACTCCCGGGTCACCATTTACAGCAAGGGCGGTACTGAATAAGTTGTCTTTATTCTCTGAAGAGAGTTAATTATCCACATTTGTTAGGTGGGCATTCGCAATGATGTTAGACATCTAATAGGCTCAATTTGCTTGCGTGCATGACACTACGCATATAGGTTACATGCTGAACTTGAAAGCTGGAAATTATGATGAACTTAGGAGAATACTATCTTTGGTCCCATGGTATCAGTTACTGAATGGGAAAAATGTCAGCAATGCATGAGAATCTTTGAAAAAGTGCTTAAATGAGGCGGTATCTGAATGTATCCTTAGTGTTCGAAGAATAAATAGGTTGGGAGTGAAATGGATGTGCAACCTTATTATGCAAGCGATTCACAAGATGAAGATGATGTGGAAAGAATATCGTGAGAATAAGAGCGAGAGGAGTTATGAAATATATAAAGCTCAGGCCAGAAAAGTAACAAGTATTGTGAGAAAAGCTAAATCGGAGTATGAAAAGAAATTGGCCATGCAAGCTAAAGGCAATCCAAAATTCTTTTGGATTGCCTTTAGTTTGCATTACCGCCTAATTACCGCCTTTAGCTTGCATAGCCTAATTACCGCCAGGTCATTATCTCCGGTGTGGTGGTAGTGAAGATTTTAGAGACGTTGGTAAGAACTTGCATACAAAAATCGGCAGAAAAACAAGTTATATACTCTACAAGGTGCAACATGGGTTTAGTAAAGGAAGGTTATGCTTTAGCAATTTGCTCACATTTTATAACAATGTTATGGCCGAGTTGGATTAAAGAGAATGGATACATTATGATAATGTTGGATTTTCCTAAGGCATTTGATAATATACCACACGAAAGGCTGTTGCATAAACTGGAGGATATGAAATTGGAATATATACTCTTGACTTGGATCATGGGATGGTTGAGAAATAGATATGAAAAAGTGGTATACAGTGGATATGAATCTGCCAGATTTAAGGCGACCAGTGGTGTACCTCAGGGTTTGGTCCTTGGGCCATTATTGTTCGATCTGTACATTAATGGCATCAGGCAGTGTCTAACAGCAGATGTGCAACTGTTTGTCGATGATGGGAAGATGGGCAGGGCAATCAGGGATGCTGCTGATATTCAGCAATTACAAAATGATTTGAATAGGCTGGAAATTTGGGCAAACGACTATCATTTGGCTATCAGTTTAATGTTAGTAAGTGTTGGTGGATAGGAATTTGAAGTTCAAAGGTCACATAGCAAAAGTTGCAAATATAACTCAGAAGATAATTGCGATGTTGAAGCGAATCTTGACATGCAAGGATAAGGAAGTCATTTTGACTCTTTATAAGGCTTTGATAAGACCACCCCTGGATTATTGTGCCCAGATTTGGTTTTCCGGGTTCCAAGGAGATAAAGAAGCTGTGGAAAGGGTGCAATGAAGAGTTACAAAGATTATACCTGGATTATGGGATTTAGATTATGAGGAAAGATTGCGAGAAAGACTGGATTACAGACTGGTTAACAGGAGAAAGAGAGGTGGTATGATAGAGATCTATTGCATAAACGTTTGAATGGGTGTTATAGGATTTCAACTGATGAAATATTTTGTTATATGGAAGGTGGGGGAGAGAACACGGGGGCATCAATGGAAGTTAAATTTATTTGCAGTCAAGAAAGGGGTAAGAGCTAGGTTTTTCTTCCAGTGAGCAGTGAGTGAGTGGATGGAATAGTTTGCCTTTAGGATGAGTGTATCTAGTGTGAATGAATTTAAGGGAAGGTATATATATATATATATATATATATATATATATATATATATATATATATATATATATATATATATATATATAATTCAAAATATTTATAAAATAAATTTGTTATTTAATATACTTCCAATCGATATCAGTTGCATAATTAAAATGAGTAAAACGTATTAATAGAATGATGAAAAATTACTAAAATATGAAGTACATTTGCGTTTTATGAATCTTTTAAATAGATACAAAATGTAAACCTGGTTGTGCAATATCTGGAATCGAATGAATACAAAACAAAAGTAGCTTCTACTGATAGATAATCCTATTGAATCATTTACATTTAAGTAAAAAAAATGATCAAGTGTATTCTGGATGCTAAGAATATCTCAGCGAAGCCCTGATACACTTCAACTCGACTACGGGTCTCTGCATGCAGCGTTTTACTAGAAGATGAAATAACAGTTTTGTAGGAAGAGAGGATGTATCTCATATAATCTCTGAGATGTGAATAAAAATGGATAACAGAATAATGGTTAGAAAAATAGGAGAAATAAAAGAAAAGGAACCGGTGTCCTTCTGTATTTGAAACTTAAGACATACACTTGGTCTATTATGCATGGATTAATAATATTATTTCTAATAATAACAACAGATTTATATTTCGTTTTGGTTTTTTGGCGAACTTAAAATTTCAACATCGGTCATAACAAATCAAATCATTGTCCATAACAATATGAAGAAGTTATTCAACTGTCTCATAAAATCATTTCTGAGTTTATTTTATGTATCCTAATACCTTACCCCAACTATTCCCTTCATCTCTCCTACTATCTCCATCATCCCATCCTATCCATACTACATCAAACTAGAATCTCAGGCCTTACGCAATTTTTGTCGACGTTTCTATATATTTATGTGACTGTTAGGTTTCGTTTGGAAGCCTAGCATTTCACGAGTAACAAGTCATACGAATTACGATAAACTCAACTTCCGTCTGGGAATGACACTCGGCATTTTTACGAGATGCGTCGTTCAGGGTTCGTAAGAAATACGATTTCCTGTGTCTTCCTTCGCTTCTTATTTCTCCAAGAAGCGTTCGAGAAGTCGTGTGATCTGTTCCTCTTCTGCTTTATTTATCGATGTTTTATGTCACTTCTCTGAATGTTCTTCGTTATCTGCTTTAGCAGCGAGGCCAAATAGTGGAAGACAGAAATGTATTGCTGCATTATGAAATTTCCTGAAAGTTATTCGAGCCTGAAACAGCAGTCAAGGTCTGTAAGAAAATACGACATCTTAATAATACTTTCTTAAGAATGTTTTCTTAAGATAGCTGGATGAAATAAAAGGATACTGTCTTCGTATAACACAGCCAATGGATGTCAATTATTAGACAAAAGGAGTCCTGAAGACTGAGCAATTGAACTAGGGTAAATGTTTATTTTAAGGTTGTCTTTACTTCGTTGTGTGAATTACATGATTTTTGCCGGCGAGTTGTGAGTTGTAATTCTTTTAGTTTCGATGAAATATCCACAAAGTTGGTTTTGCTTTTAAATTAGAGAATGTGGGAAGCCAACAAACTGCAAAGCTATTGATTTTGTCATTTTTCCTAAGAGATTGTTAATCGAAGTAGGAATGAGGAAAGAGAGAGAGAGAGAGAGAGAGAGAGAGAGAGAGAGAGAGAGAGAGAGAAGGCGCTTCAGTGAATAGAATTGCTCTCTTCCATGAAACATGAAATTAATGCTATTGATGATTGCTAATTACCAGAAGATGAGGTAATGAGATTCACTGGAACATGGTTGGATCAATTCGGTAGGAAGAAAATAAACAGAGAATAAACAACTTAAATTATATAACGTCTTGTGAAATATCTTACATTAAGCTGTTTAAGTGACATAATAAATATGTGGCACGATACCAACTTTTTGTGAGAGTTAGATAAATCACAAACCTCGTATTAATTACAGACCATGAAACTTTTTCAATCCACTTTGAAATCTCAAATAAGTAATTTCACACCAAGCGATGAAAATTATCTAGTATGTTCGCAATGAAAGAACATTCTACACCTACAAGTAAAAATGATAAATGAAGTAGATGATAAGTGGTCAGGAGCATTTTTCGATGAAATATATAGATATCGCGAATAGATAAACTTTAAATAGATATCTGGTGCTATCTTTAAATACACCTAGAGAATATGTTGAAGAAGGAATTTCTGTTTTGAACACATTGTGTATACGTATTTAATTTTCAGTTTGGACTACTTAGATGTAAGTAGTCCAAACAATTGTGTAATACGAGGATTCAATGTGTGCTATATTATGCACAAGATTTGCAAAAAAATCCTTATAACTTCCAAAGATAGAAAAGATAGAAATGCTTTTTGAGATGACGGCAAAAGGCAAAATAAGCAGTTCAAAAACAAGCCCTTTTGCTCGTGTTTTAATGTATACAAGCTTGTATTATTACTTGATAAATACAGTAATCAATTAAGCCTAGCATTTCTATTGAAAAATAGCCACGGCATTCTACTTCTTTATGATGTTTGTTATTTAATACTGACATTACTGCAGTCATCTGGGATATTCTTAGAATTACGTCTTGTTCTTCCAATTGCGCGTTCTACGATAATATCGTTGTTTGAGGGAAAATACACGACTGCCGTTCGAATCCAAGCAGACAATGAGTGCTAGTAATCAGTAATGAACACATGAACTCTGTGTGAAAATAATGATTACTATTACTTGATTTTTTAATATTTTATCCCTTAAGCTTAACAATATTATTATATTAATATATTCGTGTTATTGGTATAGCAATATGTACTGAAATTAAACACAATTTAAATAATGAAACTGTCATCGTATATGAACTGGATTCCTTCTTGGGTCAAGTAAAGAATGCGCATTCTGCAATGTTATCTAAAGAGACGAAGCGAGATACTCTGAACGAAGTCTTAACTTAAAGTGGTTAGCGACGTCTGCAAGTAAAATTTTCAAAACGTAAAAAAAAAAAACATATAAGGAACGAAACATCAAAATCCTTGCAATAGCAAGGATTTTAACAGGTATAAAAATTTTAAAGAAGGCATCTCATTCAACAAGGGACCATAGAGTAATCCAGAAATCCGAAAGTTGTAAGGCTAAGACATTTGGTTCGTTCAGATACTCTGAACAGCATTTAAGAACAGCATTTCACTTCGTATAACTATTTTAATCACCTAATGCTGCCAGATGTTTTAAACAATTAATAGAATGAAGGTAAAATTGACGTAAAAATGAAAGCTTATTTTGGTAATAATATTGAACAGAAAAAAAATAACAACAATAAAACAAGAAGTGTTGTTCTGAAGAAACAGAAGAATAAAAATCTTATTTAATAAGTAAAATTTGTTGTTTTCTTTAAAAATAATTAAATAGAAAGTAAAAAAAAAGTCAAACTCAAAATGAAGATGGTGTTTCATGAGACTGCTTTACGTTAATGTTATTTTTAATGTAGCGATCCTTTCGCGGTGGAATAGCCAAGGTTTTAGAAATGTCGAAAAACTGTTCTTTAAAAAAAATACAAAATGAGCTGACGACAAATTTTAGAATCTCTCTCTCTCTCTCTCATGATCACGGAGATTTTGATTTTGTCTGCTTTATTGATGAACTACATTTTGCTATACTCAGCATCAAGCTATTGGGTTGACATACGAGATTTTACATTAATTCTGCTTTAAAATGAAAGAAGTGTTAGTGTTTCTGTAGAAAAAATAAATAAAGCTACATTGGTATCCGTTGAAATGTAAAACCAATTTAAATGGCACTCTAATTAATGAACCAAAACATAAAATTTGCATAATGAACTCAATTGGCTTTCTGAAAATAGTTTAGTGAAAATGCTGAATTAGACCAAATCGATAGATTTATAACCTTCAATGCGAAATTAATTGTCTGTGAAGTCAAGCGAACGTCTGATTAATCTTAGCAGACATGTTTTATGAAAATTCATACACTATAAAGAAATGGAAGAAACAAAAATCATTTTTCTTCTTTTATCTAACACTCTTTTAATAAGCATGTTAATTATTGCTGATTTTCAATAATTTAATTTTTATAAAAAAAAAAAACGAAATTAGTTATTAGGAAATAAAGGAAAAGTATATTTCCTTCGTTTTTTTTAAATTTTATTTTTCTGACTGACATTAATTTTGCAAAAAATTATTAGTTAATTTTAATTGCTAAACATTAATTTCTAGTTTTATTGAATTTATAAATCTGTTGTTCAACTAGTTCGCAAATTTAAGTAAATTCGTTATACAAATAATATTTTAGTTCATTAGCAGAGTGTCTTTGGAACTTGGTTTTACATTAATTTAGTTCTAACATAATTTATTTTTTAATTTCGTTTTTACAAATACTTAAGTTATCTTTATATGCAAGCTTCCAATGTAATGGTTAATTAGTAAAGCTAATACAGAAATATAGCTACGTTATCTTTATTATGATTCGTAGATAAGCGATATACTGTACTGTATATGATGGCTTCTTTAACAACTGCGTATTAAAACGAATGGACTATTTTCATGGTGTGTATTTTAAATGAATGGACACTTGAAGAGTGATGAAAAAATCTTAAACAGTTTCCTCAAGAATGACCATCTTCTTTAGGGTAACATTTATCTCTAAACAAATTAAGATTCATTTTTTCTAAATTCATCATTTCTTAAACGAAAGTTATTTATGTGTGCATTTAATTTAATATTCTTATAAAGATATTCTGATTTATTTAACACTTTACAAGTCTCTCGCTTGATCATTTTATATGGGATTTTTTTTGCAGCATCTGCATTTTATCGATAACTTAATATAGGAAAGAAAATTCTCTCCAACTTTTGTTCGAGTTTTGTAGTTGCTGAATATCGACACAAATTTTAGCAAGCAGTTCTTATTGGAATTTAAAATTCTTTCTGTATTCCCTTTTATTATTCTGTATTTTAATTTAAAAAAAAAATGAATGCCGTGCACCTGAGAGAAATTATCATTTCTGTCTGTATATAAATTAATTTTGTTGTGGTTTGCGAGTTTGAAAGTTGTGACGTCATTCATCCTAATTTACATTCACCAATAGGCATTTATTTTATTTCTAAAAATAATATTGCAACTCATATTTTAATTACAGCCTATAATTTTCTAAAAATATAAATATGTTAAATAAATTAAAATAATTTATAGTTAAAATATGCATAGCATATTCCTTGAGGTGTTGCAATACCACACTTGAATGTTTCATATCCCAATACTACATTTAAGTTTTGTTAATGAATTTGAATTATCGTGGCATAATTAGTTTAAGAGTAGTTTTGTTTATAAACGAAAGAACTAGCGCGTTTATAAATGAATGCAAATAAATATAATTAGTTTGTCTATAAATAAAGATAAATAAATATAGCTAGTTTAGTTTTAATTGAATATAAAATAATATAACCAATTTCTTTATAAATATGCAGGATTATATTCGCACAGGAGATCATTTTAGAAATAAAAATACATGAAATATCACTTTGGAATATTGGAATACAGATCGAATGCCGATTCAAGATCTCGGCTGAATCGATCGACCGTGAGATGCAGTGACTGATTCATTCAATCCAATGCCCTTGGAGGGTAATGGATGGCAATGCTGTAGCCAATGAAGTTCTAACTGAGGCTCGGCTATTGCGCTTACCCTCCTGCCATGATCAGAGCTTTAATAGCTCAATAACACCTTATCCCTACACTGTCCTCTACAGATAACGGGGAAGATGAAAAGCATACTTGCTTCGCCCCTTTAAGCCAGTCCTTATAAGGACTATAAGGAATACAGATCGACCAAGCGGTTATGGAAGCAATTAATCGACCGTGAGATGCGGTGATTAATTCATTCAATCCAATGCCCTTGGAGGGTAATGGATGGCAATGCTGTAGCCAGTGAAGTTTTAACTGAGGCTCGGCTATTGCTGTTACCCTCCTGCCATGATCAGAGCTTTCATAGCTCCATAACACCTTATCCCTACACAGTCCTCTACAGATAACGGGGAAGATGAAAAGCATTCTTGCTTCGCCCCTTTAAGCCAGTCCTTATAAGGACTATAAGATCGACCAAGCGATAATTAGGGATCAATCGACCGTGAGATGCGGTGATTGATTCATTCAATCCAATACCCTTGGAGGGTAACAGATGGCAATGCTGTAGCCAATGAAGTTCTAACTGCGGCTCGACTATTGCTGTTACCCTCCTGCCACGATCAGAGCTTTAATTGCTCAATAACACCTTATCCATACACTGTCCTCTACAGATAACGGGGAAGATGAAAAGCATTCTTGCTTCGCCCCTTTAAGCCAGTCCTTATAAGGACTATAAGATCGACCAAGCGATAATTAGGGATCAATCGACCGTGAGATGCGGTGATTGATTCATTCAATCCAATACCCTTGGAGGGTAACAGATGGCAATGCTGTAGCCAATGAAGTTCTAACTGCGGCTCGACTATTGCTGTTACCCTCCTGCCACGATCAGAGCTTTAATTGCTCAATAACACCTTATCCATACACTGTCCTCTACAGATAACGGGGAAGATGAAAAACATTCTTGCTTCACCCCTTTAAGCCAGTCCTTATAAGGACTATAAGATCGACCAAGCTTTCCTTATAGGAAAGCTTGGTCAATATAATCCTGCGAATATAATCCTGCATATTTATAAAGAAATTGGTTATATTATTTTATATTCAATTAAAACTAAACTAGTTATATATTTATTTATCTTTTATTTCTTGGTCAATCAATCAATCGAGAATGAGGAGAATCGACCGTGAGATGCGGTGATTAATACCCTTGGAGGGTAAAGGATGGCAATGCCGTAGCCAATGAGGTTCTACCTGAGGCTCGGCTATTGCTGTTATCCTCCTGCCACGATCAGAGCTTTAATAGCTCAATAACACTTTATCCCTACACTGTCCTCTACAGATAACGGGGAGGATGAAAAGCATTCTTGCTTCGCCCCTTCAAGCCAGTCCTTATAAGGACTATAAGGACTAAGCTTGGTCAATCAAAGAACTATAATGGTATCTTTATCATCATTGGTAATTCTTTTCTTTCTCTTTATGGTAGCTTTATCTGTGAGAATCCGAAGCGTGGTTGTCTTGGCTGCACGCCTTTTGATCCGAGACTGCAGGCAAATGCGGAAGTGGGAAATTAACCCTACCAGTACCCCCAGGTAGGGTTAATTTCCTATCGCTACAAGTAATCCAAGGATAATAGACTCCGACTCTAATTGGTGGTAGTCAGGACATTTTTAAGGTGTTGATCCCAAGGTTCGGGGACTTGGTCGATGACACGCCAGTAGCACCATCCAGAGCAGAAGAAGACCTACTTGTGATATCTGTAACCAGCCCATTGGTTCCAGCAAGAAACGTCAGTGCGTCAGCGTTCCTGCAGCAACGAATATGAGACATTTCGTTTAATCTGTCTGCAATCGTGCATTCATCACCCAATTGGCCTTGGGGTGCCACACTTCCAAACATTCATAAGAGACCAATGCTGCCATAAGAATGGAGGGTGTGAAGGCACGGTTGAACAAAGAAGAAGAAAAGATCCTAGCAACTCATGAAATTCGCCTTTTGGCAAAAGGTGTCAACAACATCAATGAGGCCCTGGCTGAAGTTTTTCCCCCATCGTTCATCTGATGCCATCAAGAGTTACGGGAGGAAAGCTGCCTATAAGCAGCTGGTCTAAGAAATGGCCTACAGATAATATCTCCATATCTCCTGTGCCGTCCTCCATAAACATCTGTGTTCCATTCTTCCACCCAACCTCCAGAAATGACAGAGGAGGCTTGGTCTCTAGACTTGCCTCAGCTGTGAACCAACCTCCCCTTCCGGTGTGTAATCATAACTCTCTCCAAGCAGTCTTTCGTGCCCATCTTTATGGACGTGATGTCACTCATAGTCTTGACAAATACCTCCAGGAGGTATTCTCTACTTTAAACCAAAAGACAGTACAACGCCGGACTCAGCCCAGTTCCTCTAATAATGCATCTATACGGAAGGCAAAGAAAGAGGGCTTATGCAGTAATGTAAGCCCTCTACGAGAAGAATAGAGGGAGGTGCGCCCAAACCCTCGTTGATGGCGCCTCCCCTCCTTCTCTTGAAGAAAAGCACGAGACCTTCGTAGAGTTTTGGAGAAAAGTGTTGTCTACTCCATCTCCTCATCTTCCAGATCAAGATCAACCCCATGTGCTCCGGTCCATTCCGGTATCTTCAATATTTCATCCAGTGTCTAGAGAAGAAATTAAGCGGCTCTCCCATCTAGCTCATCTGCCTCCGGACCTGATGGATTCCCAGCATCTAGGCTACGGAAGGTGCCTCTGCAGATATTGCAAGATCTATTTGATACTCGATTATTCTCCAGAACTATTGCTCCATATCTTCGCAGTTGCAGAAGCATATTTATTCCCAAGAAGGACGCAGCCACTAGAGCAGCAGACTACAGACCAATTATAGTTTCCCCAGTGATTCTCCGTTTGTTCCATAAAGTTTTGGTTAAGAGACTACAACAACGTATTAAGCATGACTTCCGTAAAAGAGCTTTTATCCCTTCTGATGGCTGTTCCGAAAACATATATGTCCTTTCCTTCCTTCTTGATGATTCCCGACATCGCCTTAGGCGTCCCTACATGGCGTCCCTGAACCTCCAAAAGGCCTTTGATAGCGTCTCCCTTCCTGCTATTCTCAGAGCGCTATCTATTGTCGGATGTCCAGACCTTTCTTTCATATGTATTGGAGCGTCCTTTCTATCACTACAGGATCCCGTGTGATCTCTATTCCCAATGTTCGAGGAGTTCATCAGAGTGATCCTCTATCTCCTCTTTTCTTTAACTGCATCATCGATGAGTTTCTTTGCTCTCTTCCAAACCATATTGGTTACTCCCTTGGTGCACACTATTTTAATGCGATGGCCTTTGCCTCTGATCTCATTCTTATGGCCTCTACTGAAGTAGGCCTGCAGGAATTCCTCGACCAGGAAGTTGACTTCTTTCATGCCTTAATATTAATGGAAAGAAGTCCTGCTCTGTAGCCCTTGTCCCTTCAGGCCGTGACAAGAAGTTAAGGTCGAGAACATTGAGTTTTCCCTGCATGATAGATCATTACATTCTTTGACCATCCTGGAAGAGTAAAGATACTTGGGTATCTTCTTCACTCCAAAAGGAAGGTCTTCTGTCTCTTCAGCCTTTGTCGCTGCGCTTACTCTTTTGAGGAAAGTTCCTCTTAAGCTACAGCAGAGGCTCTTTATTATATCTAACTATCTACTTCCGAGGTATTACCACAATTTGGTGCTCGGAAGAACGTATGTTTCGGTACTATCCCGAATAGATAAGACTGTTTACTTTGCGGTGAGATCTTGGCTCGCCTACCTCCTGATACCCTAGTGGCATATTTTCATGCTAGAGTGAAGGATGGAGGGCTCGGTATTCCACCTCTCCGCTGGTTAATTCGCGCGACTGCGTTTCATCCAGTTAGCAAAGTTTGAAGCTTTCTCCTCGCCCATCTGCAGGGAGGCTTTTCATAGTTCTATTTTTAAGGATGAATATAGACACACTAGGGGTTAAACCCAGGACTCCCAGATACTGACAGCATCGGCATAGCATAAGAGATGGGTATCTCTACTTCATGGCACTGTCGATGGTGCTTCCCTTCGTGACTCTTACAACGTGCCCCGCCCCTTAACATCAGTGAATAAGGGATGGTACCAGATTACTACCAGGATATGAGAATGTAGACCGCATTAGGACTAGAATTAATGCCCTGCCTACGAGGGCCCGTACAGCTCGTTTGGGTAGAGATGACATTAGCTGTTGGGCTGGTTGCCGCTACAGTGAAACTCGATCTCTTAGTGTTGTTTTAGAACACATGGAATCCGTGTACGGAGGCATGATGCCGTGGTCTCCATATTAAACAGCTGTTTAAGAAATAACGGTTTGGAGAACATGGTAGAACCCCATTTCCGTACAGAGGTAGACATAAGGAAACTAGATTTGATAATAAAGAGAGAAAAAGAAGTATGAGTTATTGATGCTCAGTTAGTGGGTACTGGGTACCCACTCATCTCTAGCCATCTTAACAAGGTGCAATACTACAAGCAGAACCAAGACCTTGTAAGATTAATAAAGAGGAGTTTGGGGCAACTCCTCACTTTACCAGTGCTGCTATTTCTTTTTGTGGAGTTTGGTGCTCCTCTAGTTATAAAGATCTCTTTATTAGAACTGTCATATGGAGACTTTAAAATTCTGTTTCTGCGTGCGCTGCAGGGTACACTGGTGACTTGGCGCTGCCATTAGCGTATGACCGTTAGGATGCCTCGTGCTTGTAAAGGTTTCGGCCTGGTAAAATTTGTAAGGGTAATACTGCACTCTTAGTATGAAGTTAATAAATAAAAAATTTTTTTTTTTACATCATTACATTTAGGATGACTGATTCAGAAAAAATCCTGATTTTTATTCTAATTTTTTTATCTCCAAAAGAAAGCAAACGGGTGTAAATACAATTATAGAGATATATTCAGATGTCGCGCTATTTACATTGGTTTGTTTAGGCTTCGAAGGCTAAATTAACTCGATTGTTACCTCAAGTTCTGCCGTCCTTAAGTCAGAATACTAACTATAAAGAAAGATAGTAAACAGTCACTTTACTTGTCAAGTTGAACTTGAAAGTACCAGGCAATGCACTTTAGACCCAATATAACTGATCAACTACCCAGAGGCTGAAAACTGAAACGTGACGGATTTGCACATTACTAGGAACACGTCAACGTTTTTTTTTCCTTAATCGCGCAATTTTCAACTATCACCACCACAGCAATAAGAGAATTTTATTGTCACCATAATCATCTTTCATGAGGTAACATTGGATCAAGTTGTGATAAGTAATTATCTTCTTATAAAAAAATCTACGCCAAATTGTTCGCTCATCTTTTATAACTGAACTTCTTTAAAAATTATAAAATTCATTAGATATTCTTTTATTTCTGTTGACAAAGATGATAAAAATGAGCAAAAGGCTAATGGAAAGCAAATTTGATTAAGAAGTAAGATCGTTGCTATGTTCGTGTTTGACCATGGTTACGGATCAATGCTAAGAGCATTTCCTCCTTGGTTTACCTAAGTAAACCAAGGAACTTGAGTTTCCGATTGTCATTATCTGCCTTAATGAAATCTGTAGGACTGCTCAAGTCTGAGTTAGTTAAGTGAAATTGTGATAAAAACTTTTCTACAGGAGTTACTATGATTTTTAATTTTCATAAAGAAAAAAAGTATATATCCAAATACATCTATAGCATTAACGAAGACATTTTATTGGTGAGCATTTCAAAGGGTCTTAAAAATCCTAAATCATTTATGTAGATTCAAAAAAGAGAATATTTGATAAATCTCTGCTCTGTACTTCAGCCTATAAACGTACCTAGTGTTAACTACTGTTGCTATAGCTATTAACTAAACGATTAATGTACTATTAGTCGACGAAGAGCACTTAATTAAATGGTTTTCTTTAACTGAAAAGTAACGAACTGTATTATTCGATAGCTGATTTGAAGTTTTACCTTGATGAGTGGTTGAACAAAAGTCCGATTAACCCAAAGCAGGGAGCAGCGAAGTCAAATGAGAGTTCTGTCATTTAAAAATCATAAAAGACAGTCTTCAAAATTGCTTCTAGAAGTCGCTTTTTTAGCCTCTTCTATTGGTGGAACGGATCAGGCTGAAATTCGTCAACCTTCAAGTAGAGGTTACAGGACGATAAAGATTTACATTGCTAATGATCTGTATACCGAAGCATTATTATGATGGAGAAGCCTGCAATAATACTCTGTCCCTCAATACAAGGCGATCATCTCTCCTATCGGATAAATGTTTTTATAATATTTGAAGTTTTCTGTACGGAGAAAAGTGAGTGATCATCAAGTTTACGTTTGGAGTATACGAAACTAGAATAATTGGTGATTATTTGCACAAACGGAAGCCACATTCTTGAAGTCAGTTCTCAAGAATGCAAAATGTTAATCCGAATTTGATCATTTATATGCGTTTTCATACAAATGTTTCCGATTTCGCCATCTGTCCAAGATGAGCACGTCCAACTAGTAACCACAAACATGCCTCTGTTGTTAAAACGTTTGTTTTTAAAATCTAGATTAGCGTTACTTCTAACGAAGGAGTTGTCCAAAGCTAGAAGTAGTTACTTGGTTCTATGTTCCAAACGATATCTGAACCTTATGTTTTTGTCCATTTTCAGGAAGATCTAAACACGTTCAAAGAAAATCTCTCGGTATTCTTTTTAAAGAATGATATTCTTGAATATAACTATGGATTTTTCAAGAATATCCTGAGATGATGCAACAGTATGTTACGTGTAGATTATTGGTATATTTCCAGATGCAACTTTTTTCCAAAAACTGAAAAAAAATTGACTTACAGGAGAATTAAATCCATTTTTGTATGTTGAGAAACAGAAATTTTGATTGAAAAGTATATGACTCATAAAAAATCTCTACGCACAGTCTATATTATTTCTACGTCAATCCCTCAAAGAAGTACAAGACAGTTTGAGAACGAGATTGATCTTTTCTACAGTGCGAATAGGAACAATGCGCATAGAAAACCTAATTTATTAGCTTGAAATTTTATACTTTTATTAATAGAAAATTTAAGTTGCAATATATAAAAAGAAGCGTTGAATTAAGGCATGTTATCGAAAAAGATCGCTAATTGATGTGTATAATTATTTATCAAATTATATTAAGGCTTCTAGGCGTACAATTAATGGGATGACGTCATAGTATTCTCATTTCGTAGTTCGTAACTATGGATGACATAGCAACAGAATTTTTCGATATTATCAGTAACTTGAAATATCAGTGGAGTTGCAAAGATATGAACCTTGGAATGTGTAGAGTGACGTTGTCCAAGCTGTCGGCAGAGGGAAAGGGTATGGTGGGAAGTCCCAGATTTCTCGTGGGAAGAGGAGAGATACGTCCTTCTATTTCTCCTCCTCCTCCTCCTCCTCCTCCACTGATGGAGTTGCGGGGTGGTGAGCGAACTCTTTCTTGACAGAATCTCATTCGATCGCTGCAAGCACTGTTGTCGACTACCCAGGTAGGAGTTGGTGGCATTCGGCGATCTTGTCTGCGACGGAAAAACCACAAATTGGACATAGTGGCCTGGAAACGAAACAATGGGCAACCATCCTGTATTTGTGTTAAGTAAGGAACATTATAAACAACCTGTGATATCTTAATTTCACTTTTGTTAAGTGAAATTTGGGATAAGGACTTTAAAAATGATTCTTAAAATAAACACTTCGGGTCTGAAATAATTTTGATACTCACCCTAATGTTTGATTGACTCAATCGGGTTAAGAATTTCTGTACCTTGTTAACCACTATGGTTGCACAACAGACAGAATATATAGCTATGAGGACATTGCCTTGAATCTAGAGTTTAGTTACGATATATTAACATACCGTTTTGTTTTCGCTTACGATAATAGAATAAACAGTTTTTCCTGTTATTTTGCACACAATTCAAATTCGAGTTTATTAGTCTCTTTCGACTATTATGGAGTTTTAATTTGAGGGTGGAAATTGGATAAAATACCATACATGACTTCATGAATATGTTTAATTATGTTATACGATAGAGTCAAAATATATATACTCTAGTTATTCTTAAATCGAGTAGGCAATATACTGTTTCAACTAACAACATATTTCAACATATTAAATAACTGAAAATTTAAATAATATTTAAATTTAAATTTAAATAAAAATTATAAGGTAAATTAATACACATATTAAGTGCTAGGGTTACACTTGGGACTTCTGTTATGATGATTGACCACTGCAGCTCTTAGACTCATAGATGACTACAGAGAGGTGAGTTTTGACTTTTTTCTTTTCAAAGTTGTTGTACGTGTGTTAATTTAGCGGTTTTACATTGAGTTCATCTATGATAATAAGGTAGTAATATCGTAAAATTCCCTAAATAGAGTGAAACGAAAGCAAATAAAAA
This sequence comes from Typopeltis vanoorti, assembly GCF_054136105.1. Lineage (NCBI taxonomy): Eukaryota > Metazoa > Arthropoda > Arachnida > Uropygi > Thelyphonidae > Typopeltis > Typopeltis vanoorti. The sequence goes on from NC_143556.1 coordinate 64,714,027, forward strand.
TTTAGGACTTTTTTTTTCCAGATTTAGTACCTTTTTTCCTGCATACGTTGGTACTAAATATTTTTGCTGGGTGGTCACCCTGCTGCCAGGGTAGCTAAATGTTTTCATAATTTCATATATATTTTATTTATATATTTAATATTTAATTTATATTTATATGTTTTATCCATTATGCTGCCAGAGTAGTTAAAGGTTTTTCATTATATTTTATGCTTCATATTCTATTTAATGCAAATAGTGCCATCTAGTGATATGCTTATTGTAGATTGTGCTGAGTAGCGTTGAACAATATTTATTTTCATAACTTCTTGTCTGAAATGACACACTTATTATAGCAGTTGACTGCATATTTAACACATCTTTAGAGTTACCGTATTTCCTTAATTATTGCTTGTTATTTTAGAAAGAAACTTAAGAAACTAGAATAGTGCTTCAAAGAGTAAATAAATATAAAAGCGCTATTAAAGTTACAGGAACAAACTGTTGTTCCAGTTTCGCTAAATAGCGAAATGTCGATTATTAAATTAAAGGAAAATAATTAAGACTAAGAATAAAAAAAATGAGTCTAATGGCTTCTGTTTACTTCATCTCCGTTGCTCATCAAATATATATATATACAGTTTGAACAGACGTGCAGATGGCGCAGAGGGTTAAATTCTTAGCGATCCAGTGGTTTTAAACGGCTCAGAAGGCGAGGTAGAGTGTGCTCTGAGACAATAGCACCTGAAAATCGTTAGTGACTGTGATGGGTTATTGTGCCAACCAATCCAATTGAACGTTGTCATTTGTCATGAGTTTCTGTTTTTGTTTTTTGAGTTTCATCTGTTTTTCGTGCATGAAGTGTGAACTGACGTGTTTAGGACACCGATATAGACAAGCTTTTAATATATAATTTTCTATAAATAATTTATAACTGTTTTGGCTATATTTACAAAGGGAAACAGTGCTGACGATCTATTGACTGTTTCGCTTTCTACCAGAGTTTTTGCAGATTGTATGGTTATAGTAGAAGGAGGTTGGAACTTGTGTATAAAAAAGTAAAGTGAGTTATTTCAGCCTTTCTTTGGTTCTATCCGGAAAAATAACAATTTTCCAAGTGATTATTTTTCCCGATTTCTGTGCGTATTATATTGCTGTATTTAAAAATCGTATCAAAATTCAAATTATCCATGTCTCGCTCAATTTCCCAATGATAATCTAATCTCACCACGAAGTGTAAACAAAAAACAAAACAAAAACAAAACCCTTTGTGCTTCTCAAATAAACGACGCGCGTGAAGCAAAACTATTGTTCATTTGACCTTCATGCATTTCATGTTTAAAATTATATTAATTGATAAAATAAAGTATTCAAAGTTATCCTGCAATTAATTGCATTGGACCAGTTAAGACGAGTGGCTGATGCGCTACTCTTAAAAAAAATAATAAAATAAAATAAATAAATAAATAAATATATATATATATATATATATATATATATATATATATATATATATATATATATATATATATATATATATATATATATATATATATATAACTGCGAAAAGCATAAGCGCTCCCCTTTTACAAGAATTCCCAAACCGCTCTGTATGCATTTCATTTTTACTTATGCGCCAGTCTGTCGGAGATATATTCAGAACATATGAATTTCGTGAATCCCTGTAAGGAGTGTGATCGCTTCGCTGGTTATCTACCCCAGGTCACGTTTGCAAAGGGAATCATCTTATTCTGGAATCGTAAATATTTCAATACGTATTTCTCAGGAAGATATAATTTTACTGACTTTGTATGTAAAATGATAAATCTTATTTACTTCTCACGTGGGAAAAGATATTAAGATTATATTTATAATATAGTTTCGGAAACTTAAAATCACTTCAGAACTTCATTTAGAAACCATAAATAAACAAACAAAAAACACGCTAGTACCCGAAGGTACTATCAGAGACATTCATAATTCCATCTCGTTCATTTTATGGGTAAAAAAAACCAAAATTATCTTAAATACTTCCAACTAATATGTAATGAATCTGTTCGTTAATTAACGTATACCTTATCCTTATAAGGACTGGCTTAAAGGGGCGAAGCAAGAATGCTTTTCATCTTCCCCGTTATCTGTAGAGGACAGTGTATGGATAAGGTGTTATTGAGCTATTAAAGCTCTGATCATGGCAGGAGGGTAACAGCAATAGCCGAGCCTCAGTTAGAACTTCATTGGCTACAGCATTGCCATCCATTACCCTCCAAGAGTATTGGATTGAATGAATCAATCACCGCATTTTACGGTCGATTCATCTGATCAATTAACGTATATGAAATAATTAGAAAATTATTATTTCCTGATATGAATCATCAAAAGGTGTATGAAAGAAAATTTGATTAATTTGATAAAATTTTTATTTAATCTTATTAAATATCAATCAAACATTTTAGAATTTAGTTTTCTTACGATAGCAATAGGAAAATGACACAATAGACAAATTTTGCACGCATGTTATGAACTTTGATTATCTTTCGGGGTTTGAATAAGAAGATGTTTCATATTCCTTTTTCATTTGATTTTAAGACATCCATTGCTTGAAATGCGAGAAATGACATTCTTGGGAGTTTAAATTGTCAAAAAGGACCAAATATCGTTATATAAATTCTACTGCGTGGAAAAGTAATTGAAAATTGAAATAATTGGATGTCACCTATAAATATAAAAAAAAGAGGAACGGATATTCAGGATTTCCGAATAATTATTGTAGTGGAGGAATTATTACCCTTGATGATTCGTTGTTTATGAATTGATTTTCAAATGTTTTGTTGCTCAAGAGTTTTTCTAGTTATCTCGTGTATTGATCTTATTTTTAAACATTCTCATTTACTATTTCGATTTATTTTAAGAATTCATTGATCTGAATATTTTCCCATCACGTTTCGTATATTGAAAAAAATCTATGAAATATTTTTAAAAATGACAAGAAAAAACTTCCTTGCTTCACTCTTGGATCTGACATCTTATAGAACATAATCCAGAAGTGTTTCCAAAGAGAGTGTTAAGTGCAAAATAAATGATAGCATAGAATTATAGACTCGGAAAGAGCGACGTGATAAAAATCCTTGGTCGGTGTTATAAAGCAATTAACTAGGATTTAAAGTCTTAAGTTACGTAATGAGAGGAAATACGTGTAGAACTTAGTGAAGTAACATTTATTTTTCAATTCGCCGTAGCAGTTTCTTATCGACTCGAGATTTCATGGCATTTGATGGTTATAATGAATGTGTACCCACTTTAATGAATTCTTGCCTCTATTACGACGACGATGTATTGTTATCTACTGTTTACGCTGCAACCAATCCTACATTGTCGATAGAATTAGACATTATCCTACTCTGCTTCTCCAGTTGATTGGTTAAAACACTAATGAAGTGGATTTAGAAATAGTGAATAACGTGACTGATATAATCTGCAATCTTAGAACAGTTATCTATTTGTTCCTGATGTATTCATGGAAAATATTAGATAAATACCAAGAAAATTGCTATTTGTATTTTTCCTGCGAGTGTATAAGAGGAAAGAGAAAGTTCATTATGAAGTAGATTACTGGAAGTAGTAGAAAAATCGACGACAAGGAACTAAAGATTAGTTTTGGGAAATCTGATGTAAAGTGAGTCAACTAAAGCTTACATATGCAGTCAAAGCTAAATTGAAGAAAATGGATGATCCTATAAGAATATGTAATTGAGAACAAATCTAAGCCTAATTAGGCATCAAAGCTGCCTAGCCACCAGAAAATTGGAAATTCTAGTCCCTTTTTAGCCTTCTAAATTTTTTTAGCCATCATCTAATGTCATTTAGATGACTAAATGACATTAGATGAAGGCCACTTCGCTATTTTAAGAGAAGAGGTAAACTGAGCAGTTAATGTTTTGAAGATGGGAAAATATAAAAAATGGGAAACTAAGCATAGATGGAATAAACTGCTGAAAGCAGAGGGAGAACCTATCAATAGATGTCCTGCCCAAAATTAACCAAGATATGTGGAACAATGAATCATGGCCTAAAGATTGGTGCATCTCTGTTCTGATTCCTATTCGTAAGAAAATGGAATACTGCAAAATGTATCAGTTATAGAACTGTCAATGTAATCAATTATCCAAGCAAAATGTTCATAAAATGTTACTCTCTAGGATTGAGAGGAAAATAGAAAGTATACGTTCCAAGCAGGATTCGGTAAAAACAGAAGTATAATAGATCATTTATTTACAATGCATCTCATTGGAAAAAAATATATTGAACATAGAAAATACTTTATCATAATGTTATAGATATAAATAACATATTCGATTCATTATGCATAAGGCATTGTGGAGAATATTGAACTAGTATGGAATAGATAATAGAACAGTGCGCCTAATTAAAACTCTTTACCGTTCCTCAGAGATGTTAATAGAAATCAATGGCAACTACAGCAATACTTTCAAAATGGAAAGAGGTGTATATCAAGGCTGCATACTTTCGCCAATGCTTTTTAACCTTTATTTGGAATATATAATAAACTTAGCCTTGGAAAACAGTGATATTGAGATTCCAATTGGTGGCAAAAAATCAATAATCTCATATTCGCCGATAACATGGACCTAATAGCAAAGAATGAACATCGGTTACATGAATTAACAGGAGTTTCTAAGTCACTTAGTGATTATGGATTCAGCATTCACAAATGAAAAACGTTGTCTCTGGGCAAACATAGACAACGTTTTTTATCATGTTTAGGAAAACTGTCTAAACATGATATTAAAGCATGTATTGCTAAAGCAACTGTTGCCCTTCAGAGGTTTTGTTGGTCTTGGATGGACAATAAAATACAACCAGTCAAAACTCTGTCTTAATACGCGGATGTGGAAGTTGGACGTTGCTAAAGGAAGATGAGATGAGAAAAAAATATTATTGGTCTTCCAAATAAAATTCTGAAGAAAGATTTCGAAAATACAACACACACTACTGGTAACAAATGTCGAGGTTAGAAGGAAAATCAGCTCCATTCTCAGAACACAAGAAAATATCATCACTATAATACGTCGAAAATTGCTCCACTGGCTGGATCACAGACTAGGGCTGATAGTTTACCAAAAATAGAACTAGAGGAACTGACTTCAGCTAAAAATGCCTGGGCGACATCGAATCACTTGGATGGATAATATTAGAAAATGGACTAATTCTTCGTACTCCACCTCATTAAGAAGATCCCAGGAGTGAAATACTTCCCAACGGTCTATAAAGACTATAGAAGAACGCTATGAAACTTAAAGGTCATAAATGGTATTAAAATCTAACAAAAGGCAATATTTGGAGAAAGTTATCTTTACTGATTTACAGAACATTTCATGTTGATGTGTATAAGTGATAAGGAACGACCATACAAAAAAAAACATAATAGCCACTGTGACAGAAGAAAGATGTAACAGGAGGAAAGCCAAAGATGTTTGATGAGAACTGAAATTCAATTCTCCTTCTCTTATTTAACAATCGAATAGCTATCAGCCTGTAATTGATCCAATCAGATGATCTCTTGCCAGAACTCAAGATCAACTGTATTGACTCCATATTCAGAAAAATTCGAAATGTTCGTTCAGATATTCTTTATCTTGTTATTAAGCTATTCGTATCAGACAGACATCGGAAACAAAACGTTCCAGTGGATTATCATGATCAGATTCCTGAAAGGTGCTATGATGAGATGAATACAGATTTTTTTTTCTTTTGCATATTTAGGCTACAGCAGGAGACATCTCATGATAGGAGAACTTCGTTTTTTGTCTCCCTCCGCTGTTTAAATTTAGCGATGCAGAATATATTCACATAATAGGAATTGGGATTCATATGTAAGAAGAGCACATAATTTACATTGATGTATTTCTACTCTAAAGGCGATGGGTAATTTCGAGATGATAAACAATCTATTCATTATGATAAATCGTCTGTCAATAGTTGAAGGAATATGAGAGTAATTAAGTCATCCTTCTTTTCTATGCCAAAATACAAAAATGATCATAGCAAACGCTGTAAGAGCAGCAGAAATATTTCAGAGAGAGAGAGAGAGAGAGAGATCATGAAGCATCTGGACCACTGAATCTAATATCTTAATCACTTAAAGCCAGCCACCAAGCAACATTATATTGCATTATGTATGTCCTTTAATTATCACAAGATTGCCTCAAGATCGACTGGCTATAAATATTATACGATTCTGAAGTAACATTTCTGATTTTATAGGCAAACTACGGAGCATATGCTACACTGGCGAAGAAACATGCAATTTCTTGAGTAGCAGTATTTAAAACCATCATGGAAAATAATGTAATAAATTGGTGTTAGAATTGAGCCGAAGGGTAGCAGAACACTATCATTGAGAAGACAAAAGTAATGTTTATCAAATTTAATTTGTTTGTAATAGATGACAAACATATTCGTGTCTTCAGCTTATGGACATTATATGCATCGAATTATAAAGTAATATTTTGTCATCTTACATGATATCCTCTGTCCAAAAAGAAACCGAACGTTTCGAAAATAGAGGAAACTAGTGGCGCCATCCTGTTGTATCTTTTTGTTGTCGAAAGCGGCAGCCTTCATTATTAGTGTTGTGTCAGCTGTTCATGACATTTGTTTCGTTACAAGCCGAGTTATAGTGCCAAGAGTGACAGTGTGTTTTGACGTACGGTCGGTCGTCACGATATTCATGCCGTACGCGACGAATTCTCGCTATCAATCGCTTCAAAACTTCGAGATAAAACTCACTATTGATGGCTTGGCCAGGTGGAACGAATTCTTTGTGGATAATGCCCTTGGAATCGTAGAAACAAATCAGCATTGTCTTTACTTTTGACTTCTCCAAGCGACTTTTTTTCGGATGCCCCTTTTCTGGTGGTCTCCATTCAGCACTCTGGCGCATTTTTTCGGGCTCATACTCAAAACACCAGTAACAATCGTTTCAAGGAAGTTTGACCTCATTAAAACCGCCTTACGAGCGGTTTTAATGAGGTCCTTGCAGTGTTCAATTCGATACATTTTTTGGCCGTCGGTTAACTTGTGGGGAACAAATCGCGAATTCAATTTACGAAGGCCCAAACCTTCGGTCAAAATGTTGTGCACAGTTGAGTTTGGAATCCCCAATTCATCTTCAATCAATCTCACGGACGATGTCGGGTTTTCTTTGATGAAATCACGCACGTTTTGAATGTTAACTTCGCTTAGTCCAGGTTTTGGACGGCCCGGCTTTTCGTCGTCCTCAAGCGTCTCACAACCACTTTGAAATCGCTTAAACCACTCGTAAACTTGAGTACTGGACCATCGTATGCTTTTTTGAAGCATTTGATCCGTTTCGGTAAAACCTTTACCAAGTTTAACACAAAAGTCAATCGTAGCTCTCTGTTTGAAATTCATTTTCCGACCGTTGGTCCAAACACACTTTCACTCTTGGCACTATAACTAAGCTTCTAATGAAACAAATATAATAAACAGCTGACACACCACTAATGAAGGTTGTTGCTTTCGACAACAAAAAGATACAACAGGTGGTGCCACGAGTTTTTTATATTTTCGAAAAGTTCGGTTTCTTTTTGGACAGAGGGTGTATATTATTTCTCGTCAATCTAGAACTTAAATATTGTTCAGACCTATTTTGTTACTTTAACTTAAAATATAATATAATCTCAATCCCAAAATAATAATTTGTCTCATAATATTTAAGCCAAATGTTTGATTAGAAATAAAACGAAACTCCAGCATTTTTGCCAAATAATCAGCCAATAGTGTTTACACATTGATGACAGATCATAGTGCTTAGACTCTGAAGGCTATCATTTGTGGGATTGCTGATGTAGATATGACGTACTGTCATTATCTTGAACTGCGGATTCATTAGAGCAGGAAGAGGGACAAATAATGTTAAAATAAAGCACTTATCTTAAAGGGAAAATTTAAATTAACAAAATAAGATACCGATATTTAAGCGGTAGACGACTACAAACTATGGACAAAGATGAAAAGAGAATAAAATATTAAGAAGTAAAAATGAACATGAACAAAGGAAACTGAGATGCCGTGAATCTACCAAACTGAGATGCTACGAAAATTCAAGACTTTCGGTGATATATTTGAAAGTTTTCTGCGGTGTAATGCAATTCATTTGTTTGTCACCACTTTAAATTTACTAATGCAAATAACATATGAAGCAGCGTCACATACTTCGCCTCAAGGAAAATTGTAAAGAGATGCGAATCTAACAAATCCACACTTCGTTAACCGGCAATCTATTCCTTTAAGGCCGAACTGAGCGCAAGTGAATAGAAACAGGTGTTCTTGTCATCTCAGTAAGTGAGCTCTATCTCGCAAGTATTTCTTGAGGGGGTAAGTTAAGGAATAACGTACCTTATTTAAATACGTTTATATTATGAGCATAATTTGCATGTGTATACGTATATACGTACAAGCTTGCCTGTTTTATGCGACTATATTTTCATTACTTCGTGCTCAAAGAGGTGTGGTTATTGAGTCGGGACGCTTCAAACTGCTTTCGATATTAGATTTTGAATTATATATGAGCAAAATAGGATATTATAATTTAATCGAGTTTATTTACAGATGATTTTAACAAGAGAAAAAAGAATTAAACGAATTGCATTTTAGACTTTCGGGTCTATTGATGTCCTTTAAAGATGACATTGCTCGTCTGTTCAATTGATAATAAAATATAAATTAATAAAAAAAAGAGCAACGGTAGAAGTAAGTTATTTTTTACAGCGCTTTTCACTGCGCATTTTAAACAACACAGTAATTGGCTAATATTACAAAAAAAGCGCTGTTAGCTTTAAAAATTAATATTATACAAATTAGATCTAAATTGTCTTTAAAGGGAGAAAATAGCTAATAAAGCAGATAGCATAAATGCCTCGAAAAATAATTAGGATATAAATATTCTTCTCCACTAATTTGTAGTTTAGAACTTGTTTTATGGACGCTAATATTCCTGAAATAATCTCATTCTGTCCTAAGAGTGAGAAAGATGAGCGCGTTGACCGTTAGTAGTGTAATTAGCGATCTAATAATTTGTTGCATAACCATAACTGCACTGTACAGCAGAGACAGCTCAGATTAAATTTAACATATTTTCCCAACCTCTTCAGTCGATTTTAGATTATTTTCTGAATCATTTGTGTTGTTCTTTAAGAAAGGATGAGTTACATTTTTATCACACTTTTGAATAATTCAAACTTTGTCCAACTACAATGTGATACTATTTTATTCATATAAAAGGAAACGAATCTATGCATTTACTTTTATGAGTTTTGATTCTGGCAAAACTATCCAATTGTCTTTTGACTTATTTTATATGATTTTTGAAGAATAAAACTAACAGCCTTGTTATAATTTTCAAAACGCATAAATGAATAAGTATAATTAAAAATGTTTTAATTTCTTAAGAAAATAATTTAATTTTATATATAGTTGGAAATAAAATGGTTTAATAATAAAAATAAGAATATACTCTTTATAAATAACAAATTTATTTCAGCTACCAATTAATTAATTTCATATATAAAATATAACTATTAGCGATACTAAAAAGCATTACTGATATGTTGTGCATGCAGCATTTTATTCCTAAGACGTTTTTCTTGTCCTGAAAAAACTAATCATATGAACTGCATGGATAAAATTAACAATCATAAAAGCAAAAATATTTTATCCGCAGATAAAAAAAAGGAACCACTAATATAAAAGCACATATATCCAATAATTAATAACGGAATATTTGTATGTTGTCTAGTATTTTACTTGGAAAGCAGTGATTCAAATTGCATCGACAAACTTAAGATAATGATTGGACTCGTATTTAAATAGAGAGCATACGATATTCAAAGCATGAAAGACGGAATTATTTTATACTAGGCACTTTGATATTAATGGTATGAAGAAATCAATCTTTCATGAATGAATCAAGATGTGTTCTAAAAGAACAAAAATATATTCGGTTAAGAACTTATAAGTCCAATCTCTTAGTCTAGTTGCATAGTTCATAATTTATAATGTTTAACTGTTTTGGATGTATAATTCGCCTCGATATTTACAGAGCTAATATTTATCTAATTATGTAAGCATGAGTGCAGACAGTAGGATGCATAGTTAATACATGGAGGAGTAATTTGCAGACTCGCAATCATAACAGCTCTCTGATACTACTACATTTATGAATAAATTAAAAGAATAGAGGGGATACATGAAAGTGTTGGTTACTGTAAGTTCTCTTTGAATTAAAAGCAACTATCGAAGTCTCATCAGGTTAAAGAATTCATCTAGCAACTTTGTCACAATTTTCCAGTAGGCTATTAAAATACGAAAGATAAATGATTCTACAAGTAAAATAATATCTGTTTTCAACACTACAAATATAAATTCCATTCTGGAGAGATCAGAAAGAGAAACGAGATTAAAAAAAGCTCACTATAAATGGTTTTAAAATAATCTTATTAAAAGAAATTTCAAATAATCTTATCTGTAGCACAGGAAATAGATTCCGGAGATTACTCTCGACCTCTGATAATCTCCAAAAAGTTGGAGAGAGAGAAATAGTTATCCAATTACACCTTACCGCACAGTTGCAGACAGATCATTATCCAACAGGTCCGGTAGGGAAAGTCAACAACATATTACAGATAAGAAGCAAAAGAGAATTATCTGTGGCACTTGGCATCTGCACAGGGAAACAAGCACGGAGTTTCTCCTAGTCAAGGGTTTACACCAGAAAATCGCGTTCGTTTGTCACTAAGTATGTTACGAAGTATTTCAGTTATCCCGGATAAACACCGTGTTACTTGACCATGCCCGTCTCCGACTCTAGTGTTAAGTGACAGCCACACACAGCCGCTGTAGGGGAAATGAACTCTAGGCAGCTAAACAGAGGCTTAGTTCATAAAGTTGCCGCTGGTGTCGTTGAAATCTTTCAATGACGCTACGCTGTCTACAAGTTCGCAGACAAAATGAAAACCGGAATGTTTGTTGGCAGTTGGAGAAAGAGAAAGAAGAATTGAAAAAGTGTGTATGATGCGCATGTTTTTTTTTATTACATTATGTGTTCGATGAGAAACGTCACGTGTAATTTAATAATATAAAGACTGAAGTGGAGTACTGTGCTGGAATAATTGAGTTTTGTGACTCTGTTGTTCACTGAGCTCTACAATACGAATGATACACTTATAATTTAAATGCCCCTTTAATGGTCGTTTTGCCGCAAGACTTTTAAGGATAAGAATTCATTTACAAAATCACTATGATTATGGGGGTTTGGCGATGTGCTCATTATTTACGAAAGACTTCTTTGCTAAACTGTATACTGCACGTACACACAAAATAGTTATTCAGAACTTTTGGTTTGAAGTTTGACTTTGCTTGTCATTTTGCAGTGATGCAAGTTTCGACCACACCCACATAATAGAATAGTAGAACAGAGAGAGAGAGAGAGAGAGAGAGAGAGGGTGTATGCATGCGTAATATAGTGTATGATTTATTGCAAACACACGATTTCTGTAGTTGATAATTGTTTTTGTTTTATACAATGAAGTGTTTTGGATGAATAAAATATGTATTAGAGTGCAATGACACTTTCATAATATTTGTTTCCAGGAACGAATTATATGAAAATTAATTAATGATTCTCATTAGCATTACAACCATCAGTTGTCGATAAACTATTTTTCGTTGTGTGTGTGCGTGCATGGCCGATTCAGTATTTTGCAGTGTTCAAACGTTTCCGTTTGCCTAGAGTAGTTCTTTTGGGATGAGTTCGGGACTTTTATGCAAGCCAGTCATGTTTTTTCAAATAATGTTTCTTACATTCATGTCACAATATCTTAAAGATTCAATCCCTTTTAATCTGCCAAAAATCCATGTTCACAATAAGTTAAACATTAAATCCGATTCCATTTCCTTCGAATCCATGTAAAATACTACCATCAGTAGGACATGATGTATTGTCAAGTTGAAAGAGACAGATTTCATCCCTAAAACTGATGCAAGTGGAGCGGTGGTCTTACGCAGGCCGATGAAATTAATTGCCCACCTGACAACAATCAAGAAACATCCACGCCCAAGGAGGAATTCGAATCCGCAGCTGGCTGGTTGGAGAACAGGCAGCACACCAACCATCCGACCAACTAACCCAATTACAACGTCCTTTACACTATTGTATTCTGCACTGTCGATTTCTATGGTTGATGTTCGGCTTGTGTAGATGCCGTTCGAAACTGCCACAAAGCAGTTAGTCTTTCATGATTCAAACATGTTGAATATCCATCCGAGCTCATTCTTCCAGGAGCAACAATCAAAGTCCTAATTCATTCCTGGAGAAACAGCTCCAGACCATTATATTTCTTCCACCAAACTTCACAGTTGGTAATGAAACACTGGGACATAACGCATTATCCAGGTTTCCGCACCCCCACACTTTTCATCCAATCAGCTCTAGGTGTAGTGTGCTTAGTAGTTCCATGTCGTCAGATTTCCAATGTTCTAAGGACCATTGGAACGTTGGAAATCTGATGACAATGTTCCAGGGACCAATTATTTTATATGACTCCCACCCATGAAAAGTTATGTCTATAGTACATTAGTACCATGGGGTGTTAATTTTATAATTTTTCAATTTTTAATCTATTTTTACCTAGTCCGTCCAGCAACCATGCTCTAGAGACTAAATGTGGAACTTTTCAAGTCACTTCGAGTACCAACAAACGGCGCTGTGATCTTACACCGGCGGATGAAATTAATTTCCCACCTGAGAACAATCGGAAACATCCACGCTCATGGAGGAACTCGAATCTGCAGCCTGCTGTTTGGAGAACAGGCAGCTACATTAACCATTCGACCGACTAACCCAATTGCAATGTGTTTTACATTATTTTCTACACTGTCGACTGCTATGGTTGATGTTCGGCTTGTGTAGCTGAGGTTCCAAAGAAACCAAGATACTGAGGTAACAGAAATATAGATTTCTGTTACCACAGTGTGAATGACAGATACATATCGCTTTACCTAAGCTATTCTGTGCATAATCAGGAATTATTCTCCCAAAGGAAACATTCAGGGCAGTAGGATTCACAAAGCGTGTGTAAAGTTATTCAAGAATAGAGATTACTATAATTAAGTTGTCGGAATCAATTAAAATAAATTAAATTTAATTTGGAATTTTCTTTTTTAGAGGTTGAACTAAGCGTCTCATTAGTACAAAACTAATGAGACGCTTAAACTAATTATACATTCTGCAGAGACAAGAGTGTCTTTTTATTATTCGAATGTATTAAAAACGATCAATTAAGTAAATTATCTACGCCAGTTACAAAAGTCACAGTGGAGCTTTCCCTAGTGGCCTACGGTCATGAGAAATGTTGTCAGAAAAATTTGATTTGTATGCACTGCAACGGGAAATCATGAATATTTAATTAGGACACAGACTAAAGAAATAAAGATTCAATGCACAGTTCTTTATTTATTTTGAATATAATAAAAGTTCGATTCTTTTTTTTACATCCGATTTTAAGTCAAAACATTGCTTTAATTAGCAAACAAAATGTCAGTGCATAAATCTTGTTTTTGAATAGTTACTGCAAAATGTTTAACGCATTTGATTTTCACGACAGAACTATCAAAAATAAAAATATAATAACTTGTAAAGGTAAATATTATATTAATATATTTAATTATTTGAATTTTTACCGAAACATAAATATTATATTAATAATATACTAATACACTCTTTTAAAATGTATATAAACTAAACCAAAAGAATTCCAGCAAATTGATCTTTTTATTGGTTGGATTGATAAATAAGGGTGATGCATCTTGAATACAATCTTTTTATGATTATTTTACCCAGTCTAAGTTGAGTTGGCCATGCTACACCAATTATCTATGTTTGGCGTCTGTCTGGTTAAAATTAAAGAGTTTATTAAATTACAAAAAATGCAAAATTGTTTTCGTTTGTTCCGTGAAAAAGAACAATAAAAGAAAGGAAGACGAAAGAATCAGCAACAAATTCTACAGAGAAGAGACGAAAACTCTAAATAGGTCATAAACATACTGGGATTTTATGTTATTTCTGTATTGTTTTACACTGAATAGAGTGTTCTGGAGGCATTCAATGTTGCGGTTTTCACCGAGTGGAACAAATACTCCGAATTGTTTTCTTTTATAGTCTACTTATCTCAATAGCCGATATTTGCAATCCTATGCTTTAGTCTATTTTCATTTTAGAATTAGAAATTATTTGATGTTTTCTTCCCTACATCAACACGCAAACATTTTTGAGTAAAACCGGACGTGTAAATGTAATGAAGGCCAAATAATACAAGACTCAAAAAAAGCCTGTTTTTTTTTTGGTAGGAAATGTGGTAAAGGTTGTATGGGCTATGCAGGGATCACTCCCTAGTTTTATACTGCTAATCACTGAACTGATGAGGCAGTTATACGAGCCAATCTAGTAGAACACTACAAACAAAATTTCTGGGTTTAAGAGATGAGGGTTCTGATTTTCATGTTAGATGATGGGGGAGAGATTTGAATACAACTGCCTATTGTGGCATTTTAGAATTCGCTATTTTAGAGAAAGGGAGTCGGAAAAATATAATACTTAGTGATATATGGAGAACGTACACTAGGGTTTTCACAAATTAAGAAACAGAGAAAAAGCAATCACGATAACTAGGGGGGGACGAAAGGAACAACATCTGAAAGGCAAGTGCATTATGTAAAAAGTGATGCTGAATCTGGTTATCACAGATGAATGGAGAGATATATGCAAATGAGCCACGGCATAAAAGCGCGTGTTTTGGGTAGTTTTTTCATTTCGTGTCTGGAATGAGAACAAAACATTTCGTGATAGCAAAATTCTTGGATATAGCTGCAAGGTATCATTTAACCGATGAAATCAGGTGGCCAACCATCGCGAGACTAAAGGTTCACCAAAGCCAGGCGGATGTAGCCAGATGGTTGCATGTGCGAGTCCTTCCTTGGTTCAAAGACTATGTAATTAATTCCAACAGTGGTGAAAGGTATCTTGGAGATACCATGAAGGAAGACCAGGGGCTACAACCGCAGCAGGTGACTGATTATGTGCTCGCCGATACACGAATGCTATCTCGAATCAGCTACGATCTGACCTCTCGTAGGCTGCAAAACCAGTACTATCTGCTTCCACTGTACGTAGAAATTTTCAAGAAGATAATCTGTATGCTAGACGACAGGTAAACTAATATCCTCACGCTAAAGCAAAGTAGAGAATGTCAGACTCTATGTCAACACCGACCACCCCAAGACCAATGGGGGTCGGTGTTGTTTACAGACGAATCTCGATTTGCTTTACAACGCGATATCAAGCGTGTTCTAATCAGAATAGAACCATGGACATATTATAATCCCTCTAATATCCGCGAAAGGGGAACTTATGGTGGAGACAGCGTGATGGTTTGAGGAGATATCTCGTTGGGCGGACGCACTGCATGAGCTCATTACAGATTAAACATAAACAGAAGTCAAGATATATGTAACATTTATATACGAAAACGTCATTATTGATATAAAACAATTCTTTTCTAATATAGTGACTTTTGCTGCGTGTCTTATACACCGTTTGTTACAATATACACCGTGCTGTATATTGTGACAAAGCTGAAAAGAAAATTTTAATCTTCTAATAGGTTGTGATATTTAGCGGTGATGCATAACGAAAGTAGGAAAAGATTGTGTTGTCGTCACTTCGAACAGATACGGAATTTCTCTTCTAAATATGGATTTGTTTCGCCCGGTAGACGAAAATTCGCTTCGCTATCATGAACTCCGCTATCAGGATGACTTAGCGATACCTTTTATTCCTTTCCTTTTGAAGTTGTATTTGTTGAGCCTAAAACTTGTCCCATACTACTAGAATCTTGAGTTATTAAAATCAATAGTTGTTTGCACCTTATTTCTCAAATCTTCCATTAACTGTGATACTCTGGATCGTTTCGAATGCATCCCTTCCTTTCATTCTGAAACAATATTTCGGAATGAACGAAAGGAAGAATTCTATGTACTCATGGAACTAGACTGAAAGCTGTGACCTAGTCAATAAACGTTACTTTGCCATAAAAGCTTAAGCTAGAAGGTATTTGCATTTTCTCTTACCAAGTAATTCTGATTTGTGCATATTTGCTCTTTCAGCAATCGTGACATTTGCCATGAGCTTGGATCTCCACTGGAATAAGAACGTTTATTGAGGATTTTCAACTAAATTTGAAGTGAACGATCTCATGCGAAGGTGAATATTATTTTTCGTACAGCAAACACGGATCATTCATCCTTTCAAACATGCAAATGGATAGAACACACGTAATTAACAGACATAATAGGCTTAATGCATATAATACGCAGAGATAGCTTTGATTCAGTAATTGCTTTCGACTGAATGTAAAATGTATAACCATGCTTTTATAGTTTTTAACTTGCGACCATAACCCTCACTGTGAGTGATTTGGATTGTCTTGGACAATCCACATTCAAACAGTAACATTCTTCAACTTTATTAAAGTTTTAACTCTTTAAATATGTGTTCTGAAGATCTTTTTTAATGGAAGAAAAAATGAGCGAAGAACAACAAAATTAAGAAAAACTGCTTTATGTTATTGTCTTTTATAATTTAGAAAAATGTGCATAAAGCATAATCTTTAAATATAGTTACTGCAACTAGATGTTTAATTCTTTCATCATTTTGACGTTTCTATATCCATTTATATGGAATTACTGAGATTATGCATTTACTAACCCACCGAGATATCTAATCATGATTTCTGTATCATCATCTCGCTGTACTTACTGCTTTGATGTAATATCAGAGTATTGGAACGGAATATATTGCCTTCTGATTAAAATTATTACGAATGTGAGACTTTAAAAGAGCAATGAACGTTCTTACTTTTCGACATCATCTATCATCTGTCATCCAATTTGTCATTTCTATTTTAATATTTAGTTCTGTCGATAGAAGTTTTTTCCGTTACATCATTAGGAATAATAAAATATTTAATGTTCTTTGTACTGGAATTTGTTAGCTTCATTAAATCGTTCTTATAGAAATACTTCTTATCTAATAAAAATTGCTTTGATCTGCAGTAGTTTCTTTCTTTACTGATTTTGAGGCTACGTTCATCTTAATGTTCTCAATCCATATCAATGTTGACGTATAATTGCTACCGTTGGAAGCGGCTTTCGTCTGGTATGTAACCCAAAGCCTCATAAAAAAGAAGTTGATTTTTCGGAACGTTTTCTATTTTTATGCATCTGTATTTTATGTTATGCATTTTCCTGTAGCTTATAATTCTTTTCGATATTTATTGCGCATGATTGTTGGTTGATGATACAGTACTCCTTTCTAATGACATGGAAGAACTAGGACAAATTCTTAACATAATTAACAAGATCAGTAATAACAGAGGACTTCAATTAAATCCTAGCAAGACAAAGATTATGGTTCTCAAAGGAAATACAAACAGGGAAGCTCTTGAGAAACAAGTTTACCTTAATGGAAAAAGAATTGAGGAAGTGATCAAATTTGAGTACCTAGGATCTATTATTAATGTGAAGAATTGCTGTTTAGAAGAACTCAGAAGAAGATTAAGAATGGCTAAAACAACAGTCAGAGACTTGTCTAAAATCTGGAAGGATATGGATCTATCTCCATGAGAAGAAAGTTGAGCATTTTGGATGCAGTTGTTTTTCGAACAGCGACTTATGGATGTGAGACTTGGAACCTAAAGAAGTCGGATAAGAAAAGGATATCTGCTTTTGAGATGTGGTGCTACAGAAGGGTGATGAGGATATCATATACTGAAAGGGGTACAAATGAATGGGTGTTAGAAAAGATCAGTAGAACTTTAAGACTCTTTAAGGATATTGACAAAAGAAAGTTAAAACATTTTGGACACATTGAAATGATGGAAGAAGGACTTCTCAGAACAGTAATAGAAGGTAAAGGTCCTGGAAAGAAAGAGGAAGGGGTAGACCATCAATGAGATGGATGGATATTGTGTGCTGAGCAACTAATCTTCAGAGAGTTGAAGTCTCCAGAAAAGCAAACAACAGGACTACATGGCGAAGCCTGGTGTGGCGCATCACTGAGCATCGGAGTGACTATACAGCATCTGTGGATGTCCAGTGAACATAGATGGTTGTTGGTTGGCCTCTTTTTTTTTCATTTGACCCGAATGTTGCTTCTCAATGCATATGATAGTTATAAGAGATTTACAACCACCATATTATATGGATTACTGTTCGTGTAGTTAAATGCTCGAAGAATAAACCCATTTTATCGTAATTTCACAATGATGACTTTAAAGTCGAAGTAAGGATTAGAACATCATGAAAAGCGAAAATCTTCGTGTATTGTGTGGCTCTACTTGTCTAAGGTATTTTTGATGATATTTTTGCAAACTTAAATACTTATTTTCAGAGAAAACATGGTTTCTATTTCAGGAACTATATTCGGGGCGAGAGGTTGCGAACAGCGGTGATATTTTCCCTTTTCCCTGGGTGTGTCCCTGGGTGTGAAAATAGCAAACGAAAGCTATCATAAGGAATGATAAATTCTATGATGTTTCACGTGAGGCGCTAAAATTCTATCAATATTCGTTGCATTCATATAAACCGCCATCGTTCTTTCCCTGTCTTATCCTTGTACTCAAAGACCTTCGGAGTAAACCACACGTTATGTTAATCTGTTAATGCTGATGTCATAAAAATTTGCCATGTGATTGAAAATATATGATTACTATATACTTTCACACTATAATTGGCAATTCATGTTCACGTTCATTGCCAAGCTGAAAATTGGAATTTCGTGTGGTAGCCAAATTTTTTTACTTGATAGCGACATCCACGCGATAACGCGTGATATGCAACCAGGCGAGAACTCGAATCACGTGATATCGCGTGAGTGGCAATGAACGTGTTCATAACACGCTTTCTTGATTAATCACAGACTGAGTTTTATTATGGCCACGTTTTCTTTTGGGATTGATGGAAAAACAAGAATATCGGTTTGATTTTCAGACTTCAGTAGAGATCATCGTCATTAAACACCAGTAATCATGGGCGATTACAGCGACAAACTACAGTCAGCCAATGAAAGAATAGAGAGAGAGAGAGAGAGAGAGAGAGAGAGACTAACGGCTGAGTTCGCAATGTATCCTGTCAATTCGAATAAGAGGCTCAATGACTCAATCACAACAGTAATAAAATGAATTTCGTGACAAAAACCGACAACAAAGCTGTTGCTTTTTTGCTGCACTCTTTTTGTAATATCATTTTAGTAAGCTTTCAGGAAGAGTAAGATAGGTCTTAGTGAGTTATAATCGGCTTGAAATTCAGACAATCACAATATATTTTCTGAAATAACATAGTTCATAAGCTTACAACATTTACGTTACACTTACCAGCAAGGGGAAAAAAGCATTAACTGTAAGAGAGCGTAAGAAAATGACATTCTCAGTATAAGTGCGATGATAATAACCAGAATGACAATTAATTTCTTCGTAATATTCTTAAAGGACTTTTTAAGTACTTTTTGATTACAATGGTTTACTTAAACGCATCTTCAGAAAGACAAAAATGACTTTTAGTAGTTTTTTTTTTCTTGGTTATTTCTTTTAATGGAGTTTAATTAAGGGATCCAATTTCCCAACGCAATTGTATTTGGATTCAAAGCAGCAGCTTTCGTAAGTTACTCAACATCCTATTAAGGAGGAATTTTTACACATCTTCATCACGGTGCTGTTGTTATCATCTAACAAGAGTACACACTTATCTGTAGTCAGTGCTTTCATATTCTTTTTTTTTAAACCTCTCTTATGGTTTAGAAAAGGCTCCCAATTTAAAATATGCATTAAGAACCTTTTGAAGCGTCTTTCTTTCTTTTGAAATATCTTTTAAGAAAACTTCTTGCGATAACAAAGGACTCAAGGCTTCTAGAGAAAGAGAGAGGGAGAGAATGTTAGTTTTATGCAGATGGAAGTTTTTATTTCTTCTTTATCTTATTATTTGTGTATTAAATAACCAATTGTGCGAACTGTTGTGTGTGTGTGTGTGTTGTGTGTGTGTGTGTGTTGTGTGTTTACTCGCTACCTTGACATGGTAGCCTGCTTATATAAAATACTGCCATGCGGAGAAAGATTCTTCATTTACAAAGACTGTTTTAAATATTTTATGTATTTATTAGATTAAATGCGAGTTATGGAGTGGAAGAGAGTGCTTTTTATTTTAGATTTTTTTGCTACAAATAAAGCAACGTAATTAATTATGGAATGTTTTATTCTGTAGTCTTAGAAAAACATGGACTCCTGACAAGTATCAAATACTTGATGAAATATGATCTCTCATAAGTATGATTTCTAGAGAAAAGCTATTTATTCATCTAATAAAATCTATTAAATTAATAAAATTCATCTACACACTTTAGGGTAGGCTTTTATAGTATTTTGTGTCGAATTATCTCTGCTATACAATTTAACACCATGATTCCATAGTGGCACTAGATTAGCTTTATCACTAAACAAAAGAGCTATTTATATTATACTTCTATTTCTAGTATTAAGCTTGGTGACTGTTACGGTTTCCATCCATCTCATTAATCTTCCACTGGTCTCTTGCTGCTTAGAATGTCCTTTGGATTCCCACATATTCCATTCTCAGAGCAAATTTCTTATCAATTTGCTCTGATCGTATAGATAGGTATCTATACGATCTATTATAGAGATTAGTCTTAACCCTCTTACTATGGTAAGACGTACTTCTCTTTTATGTGCTCGCTTTTGTTAATGTAACAATCTTAAAATACTAAAAACGACTGGGAGATGGACTGAGTTCTTGACTCTTTATCCCTTCATCTGAAATCAAGAAAATCTGTGTGGATGGGGTGTTATTGAGTTAAAAGCTCTAGTCACGGCTGGGTAACGGCAATAGCCGAGCCTCAATTAAAACTTCATTGGCTACCGAATGAGTAAAGCCATCTCTAAAAATTAGGATGATCCCTAAACCACTCCATAGTGGTCGAAAGACAGTCCAACTCAGCGTTGGCTCCACTCAGCCCCTCAACGGGCCATGCCGGAGAACACCCTCCCCGGAGACTCAAAATGCTCTCTCAGGCTCTAAGCTCCCCCCCCCCACGGGGAGCAAAATTTCGGAAGAAACATAAGAGAGCAAAACTGAACGTCCCAGGGTAACGGCAATTCCGAGCCTCAGTTCAGACTTCATTGGCTACTGAATAAGTAAAGCCATCTCTAAAAATTAGTGACCTTCCCTAGACCACTCCATAGTGGCCGAAAGACCGTCCAACTCAGCGTTGGCTCCCCCACCACCGAGCAGAACCTCTCATATTCCAGGGAAAAGCATCCACCGACACAACCGCTCATCGAAGAACACTCTCCCCAGAGACTCAAAATGCTCTATCAGGGTAAACCCCCGAAAAATAAGCCCCCCCCTCCTTCACCGGGAGCAAAATTTCGGAAGAAACCTAAGAGAGTGAAACTCAACGTCCCAGGGCAATTCCGAGTCTCAGTTCAATCTTCATTGGCTACAGTATTGCCATCCGTTACCCTGGAAGTCTTAAAAAGGACTCTTGGTCTTTTCCTTGGGCCACTCTCTTTAGCACAGCGTTAAAAATAAATGTATACATTAAATCATATAGTGAATTGATACTAATCTATAAAAATTTAGCAACTGAAATCTAATTAATCTTATGGTAATTCTCGATCAGAATTTAAAACAAAATTGGATTACTAATCAATAAATAATTGTTTTGAAAATATATAGCAGATATTTTGCATTCATCTCCTTTTTATTCCATATCTTGCCCAATACCTGCGTGCATATTATAACTTATCCAATCCCTTAAACACACCCAAAATTCTATTGTTCTTAAGAATGCATATTATCTGCTTAGGATGTCGTTAAGTGGAGCTTTATAGCATTACATAATGTTCTTTAAAATTTTTGTTAAAAAGAACAGCACAACTAATTTGTTTTTTTAAATAGATATATTCGCGATATTGGAAATATGAAATTTAAAATAGAACATTTTGCTGCGTTGATACCTACGCTATTGTGGGTATATATATACACATATATTGATTTCACTAAATATATAACGTTGAATGTAAATTCGCTTAACTCTCACAAAGCATTCAGGGAAACGAAATTTCCAGCAATGTCTTAGTGAGAACGACGAATTTGCTATCGCCAACAAAAACAAACAAAAAAAAAGGGATAAAAGAGGAGCATTAAACTCTCTTATTCCTCACGAAATATGCATGAAATTTAATACAAATTCTGCGCCCTGTTTACATTTAGAAGGTTTTCTATGACAGCTTAGTTTAAACTCAAAAGAAGGTTTTCAGAGCACATTTCTTCTTGGTTTACATCCAAGGGAAAAATCCATTACTTCACCTGTCTGATTCGAGATCCCCCCTGCTTGAGTTTTTTCCCTTAAATCCATGATCCGATTGAAGTGTTGAATAAATATCTCTTTTCCCTAAAACTGCCAATTCGAACTCTCTTTTCGGAGTAAGTTATGAAATATGGTTTATAAAAGTAGTTGAAAGCCTTCGATCACTTTGTTTTTATTTCAAAAGCGTAACTTTGTTAACATGGCAGCAGTCATTTTGCATATGAAATAAATTTATCCATTATAAAGTATGGTGCAAAGATGCCAATCTATAAAAAGTTTTGAAGCTGAAATCTAATCACTTTTATTCTTCAATGTTCTCAATCAAATTTTAAAATGGAATTGGATTACTAGTCAATTTACAGATTTATTTATACAAAATGTAAATATTTAACACGAAAGCGGCAGAGACAAAGATATCTTTTATCACTTGATCTTTTATCATCACCAGCAGATATTCGTGATTTTATTTTTGACATACAGCTATTACATTTATCTCTGTATTTTCAAACACATATTGCTGTTCCTATGGTATGTGCATTTGAATGAATATCATTAATAAAGATAACCAAATCGTCCATTAATACGCATGAATTTCTTATTCATGTTGCTTAGTGGGCAAACTCTTGAATTTTTCTTAGATTAAAACATTTGATTGGACTTTAATTAAATGACAATTTGCATGATTTATTAGTTCTCTTCTTTTTTTAGTTATTGACTATTCTCTTGATGGTGTTATCAAACGCTAAACACTCATGGTGAGACTGAGTTTGATGTTGAGGAGGTCCGTTTATTGCGGTAGTTAGTTTTTAATAACAAGCAATTTCCTTGTCCATTAAAAATAGCAAGAATTACATACATAAGATAGTAAACATTGAATTTTTCAATATCTTTTTTTTTAAAATGTTATTGTTGACATTTTTACAGAATGCGAAATGCTAAAATTTTAAAAATCGTTATTTTTATTCGTCACAATATATTTATACATAATTTATTTTCAGTTATTGTTCTTGTTTATGTATCTATGAAGAACAGTAAATAAAATCCAACGAAGCAAATATACAATTTTTTGTAGTAGTATCTGTTTTGGATCCATGATCTAGCAGAAAAGTTCTTGACCAAGGCTAGCAATCACCTAAACCCACTGATCAAACAAGCTACTGACTACAATGAAACAGATTACTGCAAATACAAAAGACCCAAGTCAATCCTACGTATAGCTGAACACAGCTAATTTCACTGCCCTCACAGGGCGAGCATAAAGCTCAATAACACCCCACCCATAGTTTTTCCTCTACAAACAAAAGGGAATATGAAAAGTATTCTTGCTTCACCCCAGTGGCGCACTCAGGATTTAATCTTGGAGGGGCCGAGCGCTCAGGATTTAACCTTTGGGGGGGGGCGAGTTGGGTAGATGTTTCGCGAATACACACTACATATCGCATACGGCCTATAACTGAGTATCTGCAGTGATCGCTAATTCATAAATAGCACGCAACATAAAAAAATGAATTTTAATTAGGAAAAGAAAAACACTAGAAAAATTTGGAAATTTTTCTAGTGTTTTTTCCTTTTCTTTGGAGGAGTGCCCGGGCCCCCTTGCCCCCCCCCCCTCTGGTTGCGCCACTGCTTTACCCATCCAGCCAGTAACGTTCTGAGTTCTGTTTTGGAATTATCTCAAAGCAGCTAAGCTAAAAAAATACAGTGCTTTTCTAGTTGTTGTTTTCTTGTTCTAGATGGGATTCAATTCCAGATCTTTACAACAGAAGGTCAAATATTAAACATCAAATTGAGTTACTAAAATATACCTCACTTCGAAGAGTGCGTTTTACGTTTAAAAGTTTAAGACTAAAACGAACAGTATGGCTATTCTAGCTCATTCGTTCTTTACTACAACACAACTACACCTCAAAATGCATTTCTACAACGGTATAAAATAACTGGGTAATTGTTATAAGAACCACAAACGTTTCCTATAAAATTAACTTATATAACAAGTTCACACCGCAAAATAAACGTTTCCTCTATTTCATGATCGAATTTTCCTGGATATAATTGCACAATTATATTGAGAAAATTCACCATCAAATTATTTAATGTATAATAAATATACATATTTTTCTCATCCAGTGGATATATGCGAAATAGGTAGGGTTGACACGAGCGAGGATTAATACCCTTGGAGGGTAATGGATGGCAATGCTGAAGTCAATGAAGTTCTTACTGAGGCTTGGCTGTTGCTATTACCCTCTTGCTATGATCAGAGCTTTAATAGCCCAATAACACCTTATCCCTACACTGTCCTCTACAGATAACGGGGAAGATGAAAAGCATTCTTTCTTCGCCCCTTTAAGCCAGTCCTTATAAGGATATGCGAAATACGCATTTCAAATATATATATTAAATTAATTTCAACTTAAGCTTATTAGAATTACTAAAAAAATTAATATAATGATAATATATGAGAATTACTGAGATAATTTCATGTAATGATAATATTTATGTTTGTTACTCTTAAAATTATGAATTCGACTCATAAAATTCTTTTACATTCACAAAATAATCAATCATTTTAAAGTGGTTTTAGAGTACCTGTGTCCAGAGAAACTACAGAGGTTTCTCCACCATACTGAATTCTCTAGTCATTCAGTTCTCTGCTTCTTGCTCATCATCGCATTTCTCTCTGTCGCACTCTCTTTTGTAGTCAGAGCACGTAGGGAGACTGAAAATTTAAACTTGAACATTTATAACACACACACACACACACACACACACACACACACACACACACACACACACACACACACACACACACACACACACACACACACACACACACACACACACACACACACACACACACACACACACACAGAGTTTTATAAATTCATGTTTTACACGCGTTCATCGAAAGACTACGCAATTTTAAACAAGATGATGCGTATGTGGTACTAGTAAAGTGAGGCATAACATTTATCATTGACTATGAACCATGCATAAGTATGCTGCAAACAAGTTCATGCTTTGCAAACGGATCTCTCTCTCTCTCTCTCTCTTTCTTTTCATCTACGCATAATGACATTTAAATCGAGGAACCGTCATCTCTGTCCAAATAAAATAACATTAATTTCGCTGAATTAGTTTTGTTAAAACTTTTAGAGATCATACTTGGGATTTTTCCTGTTTCCTCTACTGTTTTTTTTCCTTCCACCTATTTCAGAAATCGTCAGTGAAAACGAAACAACACACTTTACGTTTATAAAAACTTGAAATAACTATAATTAACTTCGGAATGATAGATGCCATGTGATTTATGAACACAACATTAAAATAAAAATTGATCCATTCCACTTACTGTTTTACATGCTAAATCTCTGACGTTGCAGTATTTCTAACTATATATAAAAACTAAATAGTTTATTAACATATTTTAATTATACTGTTAATTTCTGAAGTATTTTAGAACTATTTTAATAAATAAAATAGAATGTTATATTTTACGCAAAATTGTATTATATTTTTTCTCCGCTTCCTATATAATTCACGTAGATGTTTAAAATATCTTTGCAATTATTGAAACTGCAATGGTACGTTCGAAATATAATGATTATTTCAATACGTTATTCCTTTTTTTTTCCATTCAGAAATGCACGCATCGAATGCAATAACCAATCTGAAATATAGTTTTTGGAACAATAAATAAATATTGCTAGCTTGAAGCAAAACGCGCGTATTCTATCTTCCACAATCAAATGCCTTAGGCTACGATATAAAGAAATCTTTGAGAATCAGCGGATGTTATATAGATATGCCCGAAGAGAACGATGCTACATCCAAAAAATATCATTAATAGAGAATTATGAAAATAGTTGAAACACTCCTAAATAACATTTTTGTTTTCTTTATAAAATGGTATGTGAAATACACTTGCTCTAAACCAATTTAATGCAGTTGAAAACAAAAGGATTTTTTTTTACTCAATGACAGCCATCATTTTTAAAATTGTAAAGATTTCAGAAATGAAAGAAGGCAACATATTTTAGTTGACGATCAGCATGGCTTTTGGTTACATTTTTTATTTATTTATTTCTTACAAATCTGTCGAACAAAATGGTTCGGCAGAATCAACATCGCATATACAAAATATCCACGCAAATTTCTTTTCTCTTCAAACGCGAATTTCAACTGACGTGTTGATGGACGAACACAAAACCCTTTCAAGTGTGAGAAACCTTCTAGTAATGCAACTTTACCACGAGCAAACAGAAAAACACGAGAAACGCATCAGGGCACCCATGCTGCACACACACGCAGAGGTAAGCAAGAGGTCCATCTTTGTTGTTAGAGGGATTTGACGTGTGATCGATTGCGTAAAGGGAAGCTAACGATTTTCATGGCTACTTCACAGTTTATGCAATGATCTTAGTACAAATTTAAAGTGAATTCTCGGTGGTCACTTGTTTATGTTGGAAGGATTCAAGAAAAATCCATTTGAACGTATAAAAAGAAAAACAGAAAAACGTTCGTGCACAAATTACGAAAAAGAGTACGAAATACACGAAAAATAAGTATCCTTGGTGATTCACTGATTGCTTTGCTAAATTCCATTGTTTTTGTTTTGTATTTACTATTTATTTTCCAACAGATACTCGTTTATTATTGTCTGAGAGAAAAATTGCACTCAAAAATAAAAGTTATGGGAATGGCATTTTCATTGTTCAGGGATATTCATCTCATATTCTTTCGCGTGTCATTTCACGGTTAGAAACGTGAAGTAATTTAACTCTCGGTGCACGCAAATTAGGTTTTGAAAGATTGTCTGTAGTGGAAGTAAGCGATGAGAAAAATATTTTTTTCATGTCTGTGGATAAATATATTCTCTATGAAACGAATGCAACGAATCATTTCTGATAGCTTAAGTTATCAATACATCATTGAATGAATGACATTATTTGAAGAACTAAACAAGCTCGTGGATCCCATAGGAATTCCGTAGAATTAAATTTAGTTTACACCTTTTATTAACGAAATTCAGGCAGAAAGCGATGTGGGAAGTTTTGCAGAACAGAAGGAGAACATTTTGAAGATGTAAAAAGTTGATTGATTGAGAGAGAGAGAGAGAGAGAGAGAGAGAGATGTCACTGGGTATTAAACTAAAAAAAGGAGTAGAATAAACATTGAACTCATATGATACATCAGAGCCTGCAGTTTTACAAAATTGTTATTCAAATATAGTTAATAGTTTAAGCTTATAAGTCACTTGGATTATGTGAATTTTAATTAGTACTTTAATCAGTCATTATAATCGTTTATTATCATCGAATGCTTAGCGATATGAATACTAATTAATGTCACTTATATTTCATGTTTACTGATTTCGTTAAATTTAAATTATATTTAGTTTAAAATTAAAAACTTTAAATTTAACTTACAATCAAATTTTTGCATTTACAAATTTAAACTTTCATATTTTATTAATTTTATTTACCAAGTTTAACCCTATTTAATTAAGTTTAACGGGCGTGGAATATATCAACAGAAATATATATCCATGTGCCGAAAGACAAGATACTATTACAAGAATTTATCATTATTTTATCAATATATTACAGAGATCAACCTGCTTTCTCTCAATATTGTAGTATTTAAAAGACATCAAACTGGCCAGGAGAGTATACATTCGCCTTTATTATCAGTGCTTTTAATTAAGAGTTGCACTGTCTTGACAGCTTTCGGATAGTTGATTTTCGCCAGAGACCCAATAGAAAGACTGTTACTGCATCACTTACTAAGAAATTCATGAGTTTACTTACGAAAAATACGTAAAAGTTTAACACGAATCCACCAGCGAGTCTGCTTTCTAATGAGAAACAACAGTTCGAAGTGTTGTTGTTGGGGCAACGATCCCTTAATCACATGCACATATAAAAGGCGGATACTCGGGCACACATCTTGGTAGATGGAAGTCTATCAAGTAGCACTGGATGTTCAATAATGATAATGCAAACGTGTTCACTGTATTACTAATTCCATTTATTTTAAAATTGATTTTCTCAAATGTTTGAAGCTTTATATGTTTTTCACTATTTAATGCTAACAATTAAAATATAAGAAAGCTAATGTATATAAAAGCTCAGAGTCGAATATTATATTAATTTTACACTCGTCAAATAATTGTTTTCAATTAACTGAAACAATTAATCATTTCATTATAATGTACAGTATTAGGTGACCGATATATAAAAGATAAAAAAGCAGAGAAAAGAGAAACGAATAAAAAACTTTTTTTTTTTTTTAGTTAGAATCGATTTTGTAGTTTCAAGTAATCCAAATCGAAAATGTCTCCTTTAGCACTTCTTTGAATTGCAGCTATCAGAAGGGTGGAGATTTCTAATAACAATCATTTTCTTTTATCTATTCCGTGGTGAGTATTATTATGTTATACACGTAACAAAGTTTCTCGTTCGCAACTATCGAACATATAGGCACTTAACTCAGACACTTTCTCAAAAGATTTCCAAAAGAAAGATTGAGGAAAAAAAACTTCCAAGACAGTTATCCATCGATCGTGAGGAGACAAAGAGAATATGGGCTGTTATTGACAGCTACAGACAGGTCTATAGCCTTTTCAAGGAAGCTGAAACATTGTGATTCAATTAGTTTAAAAAAAAAGGGAAAAGGAATTTACATATTGACAATTGAGGTAACACATTCTTGATTGTAGAATGGAGTCGGAGAAAGCCCAAGTTATTACGACTTTGAAAGAGATGGAGTTTTAAATATTCCTAGAGATACGGAAATAGCAATGAAAAATTTCACAAAAGGAAATTAAAGTTTTCTTTTGGAAAGACGTTCCGTACACAGTTTCAGAGTGTTCAGACCGAAATAACAAACGGAGAATGCACTTTGTTTCCATGGTAGTCCAAACAAAATAATGCATATAAATGACGCAATCAATCATATTCCCAATAATGTTACTATACAGGAAAGAAACAGACATTATCGTTGTGAAGTTTGTCCTTGAGAAGTCATATTGGAGTGGACAGTTACCACATACGTCAGAAATACCTTTCGCAACTCTCCTGAGAGTTACATCTTCCTTCTTCGAAGTCTACAGAGGAAAATCTTCCAGGTGATGCCACCATCGAGGATGAAAGTTCTAGCACTAATTTTGTTACTTTTATTATTAAATTAAGACTAGACTTTCACCGGACAGCCTAAATTTAATATAACAGAAATATATTATTATTATTGACAAAATGTTCTGCATGTAAATCTTTAAACTTGTGTCATTACTTTTATTGCTAGTAAATTTTTATTGTATCAATTTCTTTATCTTAAAAATCAAAGAAACGGACGATACACGCAAAATACTCTTTATTCCCCATTAAACATTTCTCTAATTTTAAAGAAGTATATATAAATGATAACGTACAATGAATCAACATTCTCACCAAAACTTAATATAATTATACAAAACAGCACACAAATAAATAAATAAATTCTATAATGCGTGTATTTTCCGAAATGATTATGCGAAGCTCATTTAGCCTTCAGTAAGATTTTGGAAATCGATGGAGGGAAAACGAACTCTAACTGCCTGAGCCAGAGATAGAATAGCTCTGAAATTGGCTTGAAAAAAAGGCCTGAAGAATGTTCTTTTTACTAGAAATGGACATACAAGGCTTTTGTTCTGGAAAACAAAATATATAATTTTGTATTATGAAACAACAGTGTATTATGGCTGCCAATTTCATTTCTTCTAGCTAGTGTGCCTGTCATTCTCGCCAAAATTTTCATATTATCGTCACATGTAATATATTAACATAGCATTACATAACAGAAATAGTAATATAGCATAATTTAATAAATATATTCTTACCGAGATTGTAATCCGTAAAATAGGCAAACCAGCCCAAAAAGTACAGGGGAAAATTGAAAACAACAACTCTATAAATCAATAATTATTTTATATATTGTTATTTATATTTTTTTAAAAAAGTCTTCTACTTTTAAAATTCAATGTACTTCATGTATTGAAGTACGTATCAACCAAAGTGAAAAACAAACACACACAATGTTGACAAAAGCATCTGTGCACCTAGTAGTGGTCAAACAAATGAATTTTAATTACATTTCTAGTATCGAATGGGACCATCTTTGGCCTGAATGACAGCAACAATCCTTCGAGGAATGTTTTCAACTGTTATTAGCAAAAGAAACAAAATAGAACAATATAAAATAAATTTTGTCATTACGAAACTTATAAAAATAACCTCATGAAACATCTCGAATTGTATCCGGGGCAGAAGAATGTGTGTGTGTGTGTGTGTGTGTGTGTGTGTGTGTGTGTGTGTGTGTGTGTGTGTGTGTGTGTGTGTGTGTGTGTGTGTGTGTGTGTGTGTGTGTGTGTGTGTGTGTGTGTGTGTGTGTGTGTGTGTGTGTGTGTGTGTTTTATCCATTCTTCTGCCCCGGATACAATTCGAGATGTTTCATGAGATTGTTTTTATTAATAAGTTTCGTAATGACAAAATTTATTTTATATTGCACTATTTTGTTTCTTTCACACACACACACACACACACACACACACACACACACACACACACACACACACACACACACACACACACACACACACACACACACACACACACACACACACACACACACACACACACACAAAGTTTGTGAGTTTAAGAAGCAATCAAGTAAATAACATAAATAATGCAGGTGTACGTATAATATTTCAGCATCTGATATTCTCCAATCACTTTGAGAAAAGTCTATGCGGTCTGAATCAAAAAGGTCGACCTTTAATGACGTAGATTTAAAAACACTGAAATTCAGTGTTTTTAAATCTACGTCAATATAACAGAGTGAAAATTAATCATTACAATTTCTATTCTTTAATAAACTGAAATAAAGCGTAAACTTGAGAAACCCATCAGTCTATTAGGTCTTATTCTCGCTATGGCCCATAAAATCTGCGCAAGGCACTTTCCTCGCTGAATTCCTATTACGTATACTAAACCGAGGACATTAACTATCATTGATAAAGCCATTACCGAAGGAGTGACCATGCATTTAGTGGACACGTGCTAGTTTGTCTCAATTTTGGTCCTTTCATTTCCCATTTGTTTCAAGACATAAGATTTCCCTAGAGTATTAAACCAGAATTTCTCCTTAACTATCCAGAACTGTTTCTAGTTGTGCCTACTGGACGAGTAATCTCTTCAGAAACTAGTGGAATCTCTAGAAAACGGATGCTATTAGAAATTAGGTCAGTCAAGATTGAAGCAAAAAGATTTCAAACATATCTAACACTACGTTTATCTACGAACAATGTCTACACACATATATATATATATATATATATATATATATCGATTAGCATCATTTTTATCATGCTGGTTAACTGAATTTGGCACGGCTACGATGAATCGTCGCATTATAGAGTCCTTATAAAAACTGCAATATGCCATTTTTCAAGTTACGCAGTGCGTTAAGCAAAAGTATATTGTCCTATTTCCTTCTTACAAAACTTAACTTTACTGGTTATTGTAAAAAGAAATAAAAAAAGAAACAGCTCTAACCAATCTTTAAAATCAGAATAAAAATGATTTTTACGTTATTTCTTTTCTTTTCTTTTTTTTTTTTAATTCTTATTCCATAGCAATAGGGATTATCCAACTTATCAAAAATCTTTCTGTATTAAAGCCAAACCACAAGGACAACAGTTGACAGAAACTACATCCTCGGAATTTAAATCATAACAATATAATTAATATTATTTAAATCTACGAGTAAAACACCGCAATTCTAGTTTTTGTTTTTTTAATTTTTGTTTTAAATAATCCTTTAGTTGTCTCAATGACAACAACAACAACGTATTAAAAGAGATTATATTTCTTTAGTTCCAAATTGAAAGTGAATGTTTGAAAGTGAAAGAAACCCAGGAAATATATAATTAAAAGATTATTACGGAATATTTTTCTTAAGAAATTCAAAAATAGATTTCTAAATCAAAATATCATTTCTGATTTGCCAATCATTTTGATTTCTTAATTTTAATTTCCAATAGATTTCTTAATAAACATGAATTTTGATCAGGAAATCTATGGGTTTGTTTCAGATTAAAATGGCATAGTAGATTACGAAAACATTTCCCTTTTAATTATCATATTTTTGTTCTTAAATCTATTGTCACTTCACTTAAATTAACTGTATAACCATTGTTGAAAGTATACAACTTATGGCACATATCGATCTTAGTTCTCAAACCGGCTAGTTTCTTCTAAAATACAATTTAGTCACACTTCAATTCCAGCACTGAAGAAACCAATATTAGTAAAAGAATGAAACAGATATGCCAGCGTAATCTACTGTTAACTTCAATGAGGTGCAATTACCCAATTAGGTGCAAGAAAATCCATTATAGCTTTGATTTTAGTCGCTTAGTGGAAAGGGACTTTGCAGCCGTTTCTCTATTTGGTCAATATTTGGTACAGGCAAGATTTTCTTTTCTTTCTCCCAAAATATCAACTTTTAGCTTCAGACGTAGAAAATTAAAAAAAATAATAATAATGAAAAGTCATTTAAAGATTTCTCATAATATTCTTGTCATAAGGTATTTTTTAATTATTTTCAGCCTTTCAAAATGTTCTTATCCTGTTAGCGCCTCTATATAATTTTATTTTAAATTCTTCTTTGGAATATTTGTATTTGTATCACTTTTACTTATAAAGTATATTATCATTGCACGTATACTGCTTCAAATTAAACATACTGACTTTCCCAATTGACAATTATGTCTTTAAGGGTGAAGCAAGAAGCTTTTCATATTCCCCGCTATGTGTTGCGGTTACAATGAGGGTAGAATTTATGAGCAGTTTGCTCGCCCTGGATGGGCATGGAGATTATGCGTCGCTGCCGAAGTCAGAATGACTTTCGGTCTTTTATAAGTTGGCAGCAGTTCAGTAGATAACATCTCCAGCTATTTCCAGAAAAAGTGTAGATTCGAATTCATCTTCAGGTAATGATTATTTATAAAATTTTAAATTAAATATTAAGTGAGTATAAAATATATTAATTTATTTATGTCTCACTTAAATTTATATTTAATATTTTTAATTTTTCTAAACATTTCTTAAAATTCTAAATTTCTTATACACACCTTTAAATTTTTTATATCTTAATGTTAAAATAATTATTATTTGCAAGGCGGGAAAGTCGGAGAGAATCAATCGACCGTGAGATGCGGTGATTGATTCATACAATCCAATACCCTTGGAGGGTAATGGATGGCAATGATAAGGTGTTAATGAGCTATTAAAGCTCTGATCATGGCAGGAGGGAAACAGCAATAACCAAGCCTCAGTTAGAACTTCATTGGCTACTGCATTGCCATCCATTACCCTCCAAGAGTATTAATCACCACCGACGGCAACCAACCTCACCCCCATCGACTTTCCCTCCTTGCAAATAATAATTATTCTAACATTAAGATATAAAAAATTTAAAGGTGTTTATAAAAAATTTAGAATTTTAAGAAATATTTAGAAAAATTAAATATAAATTTAAATGAGACATAAATAAAGTAATATATTTTATACTCAGTTAAAATTTAATTTAAAATTCTATAATCATTACCTGAAGATGAATTAGAATCTATACTTATTCTGTAAATAGCTGGAGATATCATCATTATTATTATTCGTGACACCTCCAAGGAGTCCGAAGACTCATCGCGGGAGGGCACCTATTGTACAACTCTCCGTCTCCACCACTGAACACTTATCTACTGAACTGCTGCCAACTTATATTCATTTGTAACAGTTATTTGTCATTTTAAATTAATATTTGTTGTCTACATATAAATTTCAAGCACGACCAATAATAACTGTACAATGCAATTTTAATTCTTATTTGAAAACAGTAAATTAAAAATAATCAACTATTATTGTTCACTCTATAAAGTAATGAAAATTAACAATTTTTCGTGTGTCTCCTAGATGGCAGCACTGAAATATTTATTTGAATATGTTCGATGGTTGTTATTTGTATTTATGAAATTCATACTATTATAACACGAATAATAATACATCTAATGAAATGAAAACAACACAGTTGACCGAAAATTACAATAAAAATTGTCAAAAAAAATGAATTAATTACAGTAAAGCTCTACGTTGAACCGAAAATTATAAAACTGACCTAGCAAAGAATGAAAGCTATAAGAAAACAAACTAATTAGCAAGGGTTGTTAATAGATTGATGATCTGTCAGCTATTGCGCATCTATCATGAAGCTGCGAAGCAGATTAACTGATACTTTGCTAACCATTTGAGACTATCATACTGGACTCTTGAAGAAAACTTCAATTTCCTAGTCCATAGATCACGAGCAGGGATCGATTACCGTATTTCCATTTTTTTTTCATTGCCAAACGAATTAGGAATCATTAATTTGAAGATTTGACTGAAGTAATCGGTTCCTGTACGAATCATTACTGCTAGAGAACCATTAATGAAGTCTTGCCAGCATTTCACGAATAATCAGCCTATCAATGGTAGTAACACTTCTGATAAACTGATTTACGACTTGTTCAAGTAATTAAAGCACACTATTGCTTCGAGGTTAATTCAAAAATTTCAGGGATTCATTACTCTCTCTCTCTCTCTCTCTCTCTCTCTCCTTGTGTGTGTGTGTGTGTGTGTGTGTGTGTGTGTGTGTGTGTGTGTGTGTGTGTGTGTGTGTGTGTGTGTGTGTGTGTGTGTGTGTGTGTGTGTGTGTGTGTGTGTGTGTGTGTGTGTTCCTTTTTCATCTATCATGCGTCCGTTTATCGGACTACGTAGCCCTTTCTGTTACTGGTATTATATTCTTACTAACACATTCTGCTATTGGCTTATGGCTAAATGAACAACGACAGTGCATTAACGTTAATATAATACCCGAAAATAAAACTGTATTTCAAGTTCTTTTTAGTGCTTTTCAGAAAGTAAGAAAAATACAAACAGGTATTCAAAATAAGATTTAAAAAAATATATAACTAATAAAGTAAAGAGAGACAAAAACATAATTTTAAAATGCGAATTATGATCGAAAATGTACTGTCTGAATATGCATAAGAACTCTTATAATATCTTCTTTTTATTGTTTTACAATATAGCTGAAAGGTGATAAAAATCAAGAAAAACCAATAGCACAGAGTCCGTCACTAAAATCTATTATACTATTGTTCTTGTGTGGCCAGCACTGGATACCTTTCTGGTTTTTGTTGCAATAGTGTTGCCTGAGGAGTGTGAAAAAACAAACCAGTGGTCGAGCTGTAGAAAATATTCCTTTCATGTATAGATAGTATGAAGAAAATATATCAAGCTTAAAAGTGCTCCTTTTGTGTATTACTCCCTAGTCGTATACTTGCGTAAAAAAAAAACAAAAAAAACGCTGTCATCAATTGTGAAAAACAGAATAACACACGTAGATAATTTCATATGATTTACAAAAGAAAGTTAATCTCCTAATCGTTGTATATTGTATAACGATCAGACATGATATAATATATTAAATATTAGCGAACAGAGATAGTTGTAGAAAGTAAAGGTCCAAATCACTTCTGGTAGTGACCCTGCCCATAATGCAATCTTCTTCTGGTTCCCATCTGCCATACGGCCGCGGGAGGGTAGCTATATGCTACCATTCTAGAGTTCTTAAAGTTTTTAAAAGAACTGGGCGATGGACTGAGTCCTTGACTCTTTATCCCGTCATCTGAATGAAGAAAATCTGTGTGGATGGGGTTTTATTGAGCTAAAAAGCTCTAGTCATGGCTGGGTAACGACGATAGCTGAGCCTCAGTTAAGACTTCATTGGCTACAGCATTGCCATTTGTTACCCTGGAAGTCCTTAAAAGGACTCTAACTGTCATTACCATTCTAGAGTATTTTTTCACATTTAGTAATATAATATCTATGTCAATAAATAAAAGGTGTACGAATATAATTTAAAAATTAAAAATTAATAAACAATTAAATTAGTTATTATGCAATTTTTTATATATTTTATTTTTACATAGTTCTATAATAAATTAGTAAAATATAAGATTCACTGAATTAATCACATATTAAAATAATTGTCCATTTTTTTCTCTCCAACATGAAGCTACTCTTTTTTTTTTACATTACCGTTCATTTCATATAAATAAAAAATTTAGTTTAATCCTTTATCCAAGTGTAAGCAAACAAAGTTTACATCTGAATTATCTTCAGGACAGAGGCAAATCGTAGCAA
This sequence comes from Typopeltis vanoorti, assembly GCF_054136105.1. Classification (NCBI taxonomy): domain Eukaryota; kingdom Metazoa; phylum Arthropoda; class Arachnida; order Uropygi; family Thelyphonidae; genus Typopeltis; species Typopeltis vanoorti. The sequence goes on from NC_143556.1 coordinate 64,750,828, forward strand.
AGGTGGTCCAAGATCTCGTTACTTATCTTAGTATCTCCCATAATGCAAAGCACATCTCCTTGCGGACATGTATAATACTATTCATTAAGGGAAGGGCCACTACCCAGACCGGTTTCGACCTTTATTGAGGTCTCGTCAGTGGGAGCCAGAACCAGAAGTGGTGATACTAAAGCATGTCTGCAAGGCGATGTGCTTTGCATTATGGGAGATATTAAGACAAGTGATGAGAGTCTGGACCACCTTTACTACGAGTTGCCTCAGTCCTGAAGATACTTCAATCGCAAACTTTGTTTGCTCACACTTGGATAAAGGATTAAACTAAATTTATTATAGTCTAACCAAGTGGAAAATAAACCTCCAACGTTCATTTCATGTTAGGTCACATATTAGAAAGAATCAGAGAAAATAAATTAAATGGGAATAGAGCATTTCTATTCAGGAACAAAGTAACAATAAAAAAAAATAAAAATAAAAAACCGAATGTTGAAATTGATCTGAAATTCTTTTCAAGGTCAACATGATAATTAGGTTTCAGATGGCAATTTGTTGTAGCAACTGCGAAAACAGACGAGGACTCAGGAAAAAAATAATACTCTCTATTGAAAATACCAAGTTAATCCCTACAGCAGTGTTTGATAACAATGGTTGAAAGGAGGAATTAAAAGAAGAGAAAGAAAATAATGAGTGCACTCTTCTTTCTGCTTCGTCACGTGATAGGAGAATGATCAATAAATAGGCTAAAACTTCGATGTCATGTTAGCATCAATAAAGAAAATTTTGTTAGCAACAAAACCTGTTATCCTACATAAGAACTATAAGAAAGCCATTTGCGTGATTAAGCATTCACTTGGTGATGGGATGTGGCATTAATTATAAGGCAGAGGTGGTGGGATCAACACATCTATGTACGGTGCGTCTTTACGATCGATTGACGACACCGATTTTATGTGCTGTAAACGGCTTCCCATCTACGTATACTTGGCTTACGGTAGTTAGTCTGCTCACCGCGAACTTCCTTTACATTGGACACGATAACAAAAATGGGCTCAAGTAGGATCGAAAGGATCCAATGGATCAATGATGACTACTAAAGGCCACGGAATTTTTACATAAAGGATGCTTTGCCGTATGGAAATCCTCAGATCATATTTTAAAGTTAAACTGAATGACAACACGAAATGTGGTGGACTTATATTAATAGATAGCATGGAAGTATCACTGATCAGACGAGGACAATTTTTAATCTCTTCATCTTTAAAATATTCGTCTCATTGCACTTTAACAATGTTCTTTAATCCAACGGTTTCACTTATCTTAGTCCTCTACTAATGCTGAACCATTCTTATATCATTCACAAAAGACAGTTGTGTTCGAATGTCATCTCAGATAATTCCAGCAAATGACCTAGTTTACTCCTTCCATCTTATCAACTTTGGCGACATTCCAAGATCCTCTTGGGGTATTAGCAGTTATTCAGTATCCTAGTGAACGTCTTTTGATAATTATCTACTCTTTTGTTTTTATCCCAAGCATTCATTCAATGTATGGAAAGACGTTATTCGCTCATTATATGAAAGTCTCCTGAAGCGCCACCTATATTAAAACTGGTAGATAAATATTGAAAACCCCATTTTATCGGCATTATACTGTGAATTGACTTCTCTAAGTTAGCCTGATTAATCAAATGAAAATTATCTAACAATATCGGTAATATAACCGGAAATAAGTTAGTTTTTCGCAAGGCAGAATAAAATACTTGGAGACGATCAAGTTAGAAATGCAACAGATAAAAAACGATGCATACGGAACAAGGGTAGTTATATAGATTGCAGTTAATGTGCCTCAGAGCAAGTCGTGTGTGTGATTGAAGGCATCCACATTTTGTAAGGTTCAGGAGAGTCATTTGCTTCGATTTTTCGCAGTAATACATATATCATTCCTACACTGAATTTGTAGGTCAAAAGCTTGAGCCAAGAGTGGGCGATTTAAAACCGAAATCGATATTGAGCCAACATTATCGTCAACAATGTTTGCCTCTTGGGAAAATCTTGGTTAGGCAACCTTTTGTTGCGGAAGAGATTAAGCAGACAAATAGGAAACAGTTGTAAGAAAAGGATGATTATCGTAAACACATAAAAATAGTTAATACCTTTTGTTCCTTTTACAGTAGCATTTAATGTACAGCACGAAGCACAAAGAAACATCATGAAATATTAATTATCTTCTTACACAATCACTAAATATACATACTTAAATAAAGCTTAAAATGTGCAAATAGCAGTAATGTATTCAGATATTTACAACATAACAAATATGGCAATTACCGTAACTGGGAAATATAAGTTTTGGGGCAGAATATATTAACATCATTGAACTGACCTTGAACCGTTTTTATTCTTTTCTTTATTTAATTTTAATTTAGCGATTCAAAATAATATAAAGTAAATCTTCGTTTAATGGGTGCATGGTTGCAGATTTAATAAAATTTCAAATTTATTTTTACTAATATATCAGTCTCAAGCTCTCTTAATTTAGATTAAATCACACAATTTTAAGAGGCAAAGTTCGGTAAAAAAAAGAACAAAAAGTTATATTAAAATTTGTCAAAATTTATTTTAGTATGGTAGCTATGTTGAGAATGTTGACCTTTTTTAAAAGGCCACACATTCTCTATTGGTCGTGATAAAGAATGACGTCATTATATGAGAATGCTACTGTGAAACGTACCTATTTATGATTATCTCAGATTGTTTCTGTATTTTTTTGTGTTATATATTGTAGATTTAGTTTATTTAATATCATTTATATGATGTAATTTTGTTTTAGTTATTTGTTTTTTTTATAAAAAGCAAATAATTAAAATAAAATTATATCATAATGTAATGAAACACTTAGATTAATAGATATAATTTAGTAAAGATCATAGACACCAATTATAAATGCACGTAATTTAAGAAGACTTTATATGGATAATAGGTTAGTTTACTAGTTACTAGTCGGATTAAAATTGAGGTTAGTTCAATTTACGCTGAGACTGTTTTTAACCGAAATTGCTTGCAAGATAGAAAACTAAGTTTTCCTGGGAAGACAGTTTGAAAGAAAGACAGAACATCGTGAAGTAGGACAGGCAGCTGACAATCTCTATGAATATGTAAAAGCATGGCATCGATTTATCGTTTCTTGGTTAACGTGCTTCCTCGGCTAGTAACAACGGAAATCTCCAAACTACACAGGAATATCAAGTTGGAGGCGCGCGCGCGCGCACACACACACACACACTTGAAAAATAGCGCACAAAGACTTTATTTGAAGCATTGAATTACTTGAAAATCACGAAAATGGTTCCCTTTCTTTCTTAAAACTTTATGCATTGAAAGATAGATTTTCTTAGGGTAGAGTTTCCCAGTTTGTCCACGCATCCTCCGAACTTTGCAAAACTACTAATATCGCTATTCTATAACGTATTTATTTATCTCTGCAGAATTTCCTATCCAAAATTTCATAAAACGTAAATAACATTTCTACAATATAGTTTGTAACAGTATTATAATTAAGTGTCTACCATTCTTCTCACTGTAACAAATAAATATGTAAGAAAAAACTTTAATTGTAAATTAGTTTATAAATCCTACATAAAATGAGTAACGCCTTTTGATAAATACAGTATGGGCAAGTATGCACGGAAAAATTTAAATTCAATGGGAGTCTGCGAGTAGTTAAAGTTTAAGAATTTCTATACGAAAGCAAGCAGACGTTTTACATTATCTAGAAGTATGCCCTGAGTTTAAGTCAGCATTTTATTGATCTCCTGTGAAAAACTTCATGGTCCATTGCAAGAATGAGAGCAATATACGGATGCCTTTAGAGATTCATGAGTTATTTTTATTTTATTTAAAACTCTTCAAATCGTAACTGGCTTAAATTTCTTGAAACATATGGTTTATATTAAGTGGAGCGTTGAGATGTAGTAAAAAAGCCAGTTTATTTGTTAGGCCTACGAGGTGTATCTGAAGTGTATTAGTTTTCTTCTCATATAGAATCACTCATCGGGATTTTGACCACTTATAATAAAGAAAACATAAAACACAACGCAAAGAAAGTAAACAAACCATCAAACAAAAAAAAATCATCTAACTCTTCTTCATTTTCTAACTGATGTATTCAGTATTTTTTCAGCCCTAAAGAACTTTGGGAAATCAGTGGGCAGAAGGTAAGGTCTCTACCCTTAACTTTCACAAGTAGCAGAGACCACATCAATTTCGTGACGGCTAGTTTCAAAACATCGTGAAGATCGTACAGCAGGAGTAAACGCATAGAAAGAACAGTCTCTGTGGATAGGGACTAGCATAGAATCTATAAAACAATCTTTCTCTGATGCATTGTGGAATCAGAAACGTTACTACAAGGTTATATATGTTGATTAGTTTAACATATAATTATTAACATGTTAAAAATCGACCAATAGAATTTTTATAGATTTTTTCAGTCAGATCCACAGTTTTTACTCTTTGGTAGAGGTTAGTGAGATTTCTCGCTCAGGGAAAGTTGGATTTTTAAGCACGTCATTTAGAAAAATCGAATTTTCTAAAACTAACTTTCTAAACAAAATCGCTTTTTTTAACCTTTAAGAGAACACAGAAGAATGCGTAATATAAAAGGCAATTCTAATAACAAAATTAATGTAACAAATTATATAAGTTCTTCCAATTATTAATATTCATTAAACACTCTCCTTGGGATGGTTCTGGCAGAATAATCTCCAAATAACGATACAGTACCATTAATATCATGTCATGGAACTTCTATTGAATTACTGGGTAAGTCAATAGAAGTTAGATTTCGCATAATTTGTCGAACCTTGGATTAAATCATAATATTATCATTTTAAGAAAGATAAATTTCATGTTAATAATAATAATAATAATAATAACTGATATTAAAATTAAATTATGATTTTGTTTCATCTAAATATTACGTTATGGTCTTCACACACCTAATTTTTGATAGAATAAAAGTAATTCATATTTCTCCAAATCGGTCTGAAAACACAAAAAAAATAGCATTTTCAAGACATGCTTGTAATTTATAATACAGGAAAAAATTAAAACAGACTTTGAATATTCTTTTTTTTCCCACGTGAATGTTATGAAGGAGGTATGTCGCCATCATTGGAAGATCTCCAGGCAGCGTTAGGCATGTAATACTAACATTTACATGTTAGTATTACATGCCTGGACATGTAATACTAACATGTAAATCATGTCAGTATTACATGTAATACTAACATGTATTTGTATTACATGAGGTGGGATAACGAAAGAACTCTATTATAGCTTGTGATATATTCAAAAACTGAGTTAAACCTCATCTTAGTTGTCACGGTCTAGAGTCTTCAACTTCGTGCTGTGATTTGACTGTATTAATCAATTTGGATTACATTAATTGATTTAGTTCATTCGTCAATCAAAAGGGAAAAAATATATCATAGGAGACAAAGAATGAAAGAAGAGAAAAATAGAGGGAAAACACCACTCATAATCAATGAAAGAAAAATGATTTACGCTACTCGGTGCTATGAAATATATTCACAGTTTATACATACTGATGAAGTTAACGCAGAGAGAAGAGCTAATTAATCTATTCATTTAAAAATGAATAAATAAATAAAAATAAATAATTTTTTATTATAAAAATAAAGCTTGATAAAAAGAATATATATGATTTTTCTATAGTAAAATCAATCCTAACAGAAAGGAATCATACTTCGATAAATGATAATACAACAAATCAGGTACACCATCATCAAACAAAAGTAATGTCTCTGTCCGCGTCAAAAATAGACGCTCTCAACAATTACAGCGTAAATCTTTTCCCCTCAAGACAGTTGCCAAACCTAGGAAGGCATCTGCTGTCAGGTTACATTAATAGTTTGAGTGATGGTATAGCCCTTGGGATTAACTGTGTGAAGGCTGTTCCAAAGAACAGATGCAGATGGAATAAAAGAAACGGAGGAAGTTGATTCAATAAGTTGGAGAATGTACTGCGTATGGATGATGAACAGCAGCCGTTCGTGTTTTTATATGTTAGAGGAAAGTGTAAGAGTGATGGTTGCCAGGTCTGTAGAACAGCACCCATAAAGATATCCATAGAAAAACAGAATAGCGATGAGAAAGGGATGTGAGCAATTGATATCTCAGTATTCTTGGGATTTATCGTATCCGCTCTCTAACCAAGAGGCTGCAGGTGAGAATCCCGCCACGGGAATGGATGCTTGAGATTGCCCTGGTGAGAGGCCATCTCCCCGCTTATTGGAAGCCTGAAATCGCTTGAAAAGTTCCGTATTCGGTTTCGAAAGTGGAGTTTCCGTGCAAGATAAAAAAAGGACAGAAAATCAAGGTACAGAAAATTATATATATATATATATATTGGTCTTCATTAAATCTATATTTTTTTCAAATGTATAACAACCGAGTAAAAGCTGATCATCATATATACAGGGTGTTCGGGATAAATTTGACATATTTATAATTAATTATATTTTTCCGTAAGTTACATGTATTAACACACACTTCTCTTCATTTAAAAGTTTGGACCCTTCTTCATTCATATACAAGATGTCAGAAAGGATGGATAGCTGGAACCCACCTGAATCATGGAAGAGAATAACTTGTATCATGATGATTCGTGCCCGCCATCAAAATAAGGATATTACGACTGCTGCCCAATGCTCCCTGAATACAGTAAAAACAATCAGGCATGAACTAGAGACTTGCAATGGTGACTACGAGGATGTAGCAAGAAGAAAGATCCCTAGCAGACGATCTGATTGCGTTCGTACAGCAGAATTCCTCGCAAATCTGCAGGAACAGGTGTTGAAGAACCCTGGCATTGGAATTCGGGCTTTGTTCGTGGAGTTGCTAACTGTAGTCAAGCCCTGGATAACAAGGGTAGCCAATGGTAGGCCGTATGTATGGCAGCAGGATTCGGCCCCTTGCCACACCTCTGGGAAAAGTCAAAAATGGTTGTCTGAAAATTTCTACGACTTCACCAGTCCAAATGTTTGGCCTCCAAACTCCCCAGACCTTAACCCCATGGATTATTTTGTATGGGGCGCAGTTGAAAAAGACACCAATCGCACTTCCAGTAATACAAAAGCCCAGTTAATGGATAAAATTAAAATTAAAACAGTTTTTGCGGCCCTTCCCAGGGAGACTGTAGCATCAGCTTGTTCGAGGTTCCGAAGCAGAATTGAAGCTGTGATCGATGCTAATGGTGGTTATTTTGAGTAAATCTTGTTGATAGTATTGTAATTAACTCTGCCTGTAATGTTTTTTTGTCAATTCATTAAATTTAATAGATACAAAGAAGATTTTCTTTTTCCTTACGAAACTGTCAAATTTATCCCGAACACCCTGTATATATATATATATATATATATATATATATGCTTGGTTATTTTAGCTCCTAATCCCAAGTATGCAAACAATTAAGTTTGCGCCTGAAACAAAGTTCAAGTCTAAAGATGGTACAACACCAGGGCAGCTCATTGTAAAGGTGGTTAAAGCTTTGATCACTATTCTTAGTATTTTCCCATAATGTAAAGCACATCTCACTAGAAGATGTATACTGCAATGCATTATGGGTGGGGTCACTACCCAGACCGGTTTCGACCTTTTTTGAGGTCTCCTCAGTGAGTAGCTAAACCCTAAATACCAAGGTTTTAGTAATACAAAGCCTTATCAACTTTAATTATATAAGTTGCAACAAGGTGTATTAAGTTTTAATAAAAATCTCTGGAGGAGATATTGATGGGAATAAATTTTTAACTTGGGTATATTGTATATTAGGATAACCAAGCAATTTTATATGCTTGGTTATTTTAGCTCCTAATCCCAAGTGTGCAAACAATTAAGTTTGCGCCTGAAACAAAGTTCAAGTCTAAAGATGGTACAACACCAGGGCAGCTCATTGTAAAGGTGGTTAAACTTTAGACTTGAACTTTGTTTCAGGCGCAAACTTAATTGTTTGCACACTTGGGATTAGGAGCTAAAATAACCAAGCATATAAAATTGCTTGGTTATCCTAATATACAATATACCCAAGTTAAAAATTTATTCCCATCAATATCTCCTCCAGAGATTTTTATTAAAACTTAATACACCTTGTTGCAACTTATATAATTAAAGTTGATAAGGCTTTGTATTACTAAAACCTTGGTATTTAGGGTCTAGCTACTCACTGAGGAGACCTCAAAAAAGGTCGAAACCGGTCTGGGTAGTGACCCCACCCATAATGCATTGCAGTATACATCTTCTAGTGAGATGTGCTTTACATTATGGGAAAATACTAAGAATAGTGATCAAAGCTTTAACCACCTTTACAATGAGCTGCCCTGGTGTTGTACCATCTTTAGACTTGAACTTTGTTTCAGGCGCAAACTTAATTGTTTGCACACTTGGGATTAGGAGCTAAAATAACCAAGCATATAAAATTGCTTGGTTATCCTAATATACAATATACCCAAGTTAAAAATTTATTCCCATATATATATATTCCCATATATATATATATATATATATATATATATATATATATATATATATATATATATGTAGAAAGTATTTTTACCTTGGGTATAAATATGTTAAAGATACCAAGCAATTTTAAACCTGGTTTTACTCCATTTCCCAAGTAAGCAAACAGACTAAGTCAAGTTTGCGCCAGACTAAGTCAAGCAGGGCGCAAACTTGACTTAGTCTGTTTGCTTACTTGGGAAATGGAGTAAAACCAGGTTTAAAATTGCTTGGTATCTTTAACATATATATATATATATATATATATATATATATATATATATATATATATATATATATATATATATATATACCCAAGTTAAAAATTTATTCCCATATATATATATATATATATATATATGTGATGATCAGCACGATAGATCAGCACGAGTATTTCGGTTTTGGATGGTGCATCATATATATATATATATATGTGATGATTATATATATATATATATATATAAGCGAAAAGTGGAAGTTAGCTATTGGTAATGAACGACTAGAGAGAAAACTAGCGACTCATTTCCTAAGGGCTAAAGGAAGACCAAAATATGAAATTTCTCGTAGTTAGATAGACCTCTTTGTCCGACTCTCTCAAATGTCTGGAAATGGAAGAGCGACTACGACGTTTTCACAACTTCCCATGGATTGTTCCGATGGGTGACATTGGACAGGAAATTTATCGTGCATCTATTGCTTAGTTTTATATTGTTATTCATTACATAATTGGAGAAGCTCTAAGTAGTAATGAAGCTTTCTGTATTTCATATTGTCTGCATTGTTTTCTAGAAAAATGTAGTGGATAAGGGAAGAGCAGTCGGAAGATTGACTTTTATGAGTATTTCGGTTTTTGGATGGACTGAATATGGTCTTGTTTTCATGCAAATTAAAGGCCAGTCGAGTCTGAAAAGCAATGACGATAGGACAGATGAAATTTGGGGCTACAGTTGGAGGAGAAAAACTCTATCAGAACCAGAAGAAGTTGCTATCCTAGCTGTACAGAATTCTTCTGGTGTGTTACTTAACATAGTGAGAAACGATTTGCTTTGTGCAAATTCCGGAAGAGAAAAATGAAACCAGAAGGTGAATTTTATCTTTGTGCGATGTTAAGAGAATATCATCTTTTTTTTTTATTATTTTAATTGTACTTATTTTAGAGGCATTAGAGACATTGGAGAAAGAGCATGGCAGACAACTCCCTTCATCTAGTGATTCTAAATCTCGATTACTCTAAATCCAGTAATTCGTATTATTGTCTGAAACAGCGTTAGTTCCACAGTCGGTTTTTCTAAGATGTAGAGTTAAAAACTGAGTTTCCATGAAAGAAAACTCTATTCGCCAAATATCAACTAACAAGGGACCTGCTGGAAAAAATAATAATAAATAGAGGCTAAGAAAATGTTGCTTTAGGAAGCGACTGAAGTCTAACTTGGTCGTAGTTCTATTGGTTTAGAAATGATAATAAACATTTCCACAAGCGCCCTAATAAATAATTATCAGTATTTGAGTTCAGTGTTTTTCAGTTCATATTACAAATTGCTTATATTCTGTTTAAGAGTATGGCCATCTAAGTAGGATTTTTATTTTTTTAAGAATTCCGTATAAAAATTTAAATTTATTTTTCCTTAAAAATTCATAATTTGTAATCCAAAATAGATTTTTTCTTTAAAATTAAAATTTTATTATTATATCGTCCTATACGTCTTTGATTTAGTCCATTCGTCAATCAAAAGGGAAAAAAATACATGAAAGGAGACAAAGAATGAAAGAAGAGAAAAATAGAGGGAAAACACTACCCGTAGTAAGTAAATCAATGAAAGAAAAATGATTTACCCTAATCAGTGCTATAAGTTTGAATAAATTAATATAAATAAGAAAACAAAACTATAAACTATTCTATCCAACTTTTGACGCTTGTAGAACGGTATGAGTGTATTTACTTTCATTTTATTGGTCTTAGAAGAGTTAAATAGTTGGGGTAAAAACACTTACGGAGACTAACTTTTGTTCCTTGGTATTGAGCGAAAGTATCAACTTTATTCCTAGGTATACGTGCTTTATTTCTTGATAAGAATAAGGGCAATGGGAGAACAGATAGCTCAGTTAAGATAGGCTTCTTGTGTAGGCCATTACTCTCACATGATAGGAAGTTAAATCTCATTGGAGGGTAGTACACCCGAAGTGTAGAGGTCCCGCTTCACTCTCTACATCACTGCCACTCAATTTAGAGATTTTAAGGGCGACACACACTTGTCGTAGTTTCTATACTTGAGAGGATCTTTTTTTTCACACGGATCTAGGTGATTATCTTTTTGAAATGTGCTGTACAATGTGAATTATGAAAGGACAAAAAATAAATAATAGCTAATTTAGAAGTCGCATTAAGAAATTTCAGCATACGTGCAGATAGAATTAAACATTAAACTCCTGGAAATATTTAAAGCGGCTTGAAATTAAAACGTAAATTTCTGTTTGTTCGTAGACCTTGGTAGGACATGATAAACACATTATTTTATTAGTATTCATACAGCATGTTATTATTATCTAGAATACTGCAAATATCCCACCACATCCTCCTTCTAATAATAATAATAATCATAATAATCATAATAATAATAATAATAATAATAATAATAATAATTTTAGGCGTATAAAAGTCCGAGCGGCTTAAAATTTATGAAACTTATGATGATCTATTCCGAAGGCATAATTCACACGCACACACACACACACACACACACACACACACACACACACACACACACACACACACACACACACACACACACACACACACACACACACACACACACACACACACACACACACACACGGGGTGGTCAGGCTACTACAACAGTACTACTCCAATTATGTAAAATTTTTTGACCCACTGACCAGGCCAGTGCAACCACTATAAAACTTTTATACCTCCATATTTGAGCATTTCTGGTGAAATATCATCTACTTCAGCTGCTTTCACAAGTTTTTAATGGCTTTATATAAATCAAGAATTGATATGTACTGCTGTTTCGGTTTCTCTTGAAACTTGCTACTACTGTTCTCTCACTGCTCTGTTTTGTTTATCAGTCGTTCAAAGTAGTAATACCTTATCTTCACTTTTCATGTTCCCTTTTTCATCTCTGATTTTTTATAGTCTTCTTTCCTCAATTTCTAAGCTTTCTGAATAGTCTATAGAACATATTGCCACCTTCGTTGATATTATTTACCTTCTATAATTTTACCGCAGTTTTCCCATGATGTTTGTTTAGGTACTTTTACGCATAGCTTAGCTTAGCTCACATTTTTCTCAGTATTGTTTTAGGGCATTTTCTGACTTATATATATATATATATATATATATATATATATATACAGGGTGTTCGGGATAAATTTGACATATTTATAATTAATTATATTTTCCCGTAAGTTACATGTATTAACACACACTTCTCTTCATTTAAAAGTTTGGACCCTTCTTCATTCATATACAAGATGTCAGAAAGGATGGATAGCTGGAACCCACCTGAATCATGGAAGAGAATAACTTGTATCATGATGATTCGTGCCCGCCATCAAAATAAGGATATTACGACTGCTGCCCAATGCTCCCTGAATACAGTAAAAACAATCAGGAATGAACTAGAGACTTGCAATGGTGACTACGAGGATGTAGCAAGAAGAAAGATCCCTAGCAGACGATCTGATTGCGTTCGTACAGCAGAATTCCTCGCAAATCTGCAGGAACAGGTGTTGAAGAACCCTGGCATTGGAATTCGGGCTTTGTTCGTGGAGTTGCTAACTGCAGTCAAGCCCTGGATAACAAGGGTAGCCAATGGTAGGCCGTATGTATGGCAGCAGGATTCGGCCCCTTGCCACACCTCTGGGAAAAGTCAAAAATGGTTGTCTGAAAATTTCTACGACTTCACCAGTCCAAATGTTTGGCCTCCAAACTCCCCAGACCTTAACCCCATGGATTATTTTGTATGGGGCGCAGTTGAAAAAGACACCAATCGCACTTCCAGTAATACAAAAGCCCAGTTAATGGATAAAATTAAAACAGTTTTTGCGGCCCTTCCCAGGGAGACTGTAGCATCAGCTTGTTCGAGGTTCCGAAGCAGAATTGAAGCTGTGATCGATGCTAATGGTGGTTATTTTGAGTAAATCTTGTTGATAGTATTGTAATTAACTCTGCCTGTAATGTTTTTTTGTCAATTCATTAAATTTAATAGATACAAAGAAGATTTTCTTTTTCCTTACGAAACTGTCAAATTTATCCCGAACACCCTGTATATATATATTCACCCAAAAATACGGGTACCCCCCTTTTTTCTTCTCCAAGAACAGCAAACTGGCCGTGAACACACGCATCTACAGTCATAGGACACACCGGGAGCATTGGGCTAACCACTTTATCCTCGATACGATAGCAGTTAAATGTAGAAAAACTCCTCTACACCGCAAGGTAAAAGAGGAGGGAATAATAATAATAATAATAATAATAATAATAATAATAATAATAATAATAATAATAATAATAATAATAAAAGTTATAGAGTGGATTCCGGTTAATTGGGACGCATCGGGACTTGAACTCGTTGTCCCATTTAAGCGAAAGTTTATGAAAAATGCTAAAATATTACAAAAAGATAAAAATGTTTAAAATATAATAGACAAACTTTCAGGATACATTTGTTAATCATGTTTTTATTTAAAAAACTAAACGATTCACATATGCGTCAGTATCCCTATACAAAATCTATCTAAATATATTCCTATATCTACTATATAAAAATATGAGATAATTTGCCATCTCAAATGTGTATGTAAGATGCTAAAAATGTAATATTTGCATTTGATTTTTGCAATATTCGCTGTGTATGTTTTGTATTGAATAGAAATACAATAAATATTATAATAATATATGTCTATATTACGATTTTGTTCGAGGAGGGGCCGTGAAATATTTTAATTTTTCCAAAGGGGGGCCCTGACATCCAGAAGTTTCGGAAGCACTGGTTTAGTTGATTTCCACTGTTCAGCGCTCGCAGTATCAGCACTGTCCTTCTCACCGTGTGCCATCTTAAATTTTATTTAACGTCTGGTTTTCCATTGCGAAAACCAACAATCTGTAGCTTTAAAGCTCACATGGCCCATCTTTCTAGTTAAATTTTTTCAGAGTTTGTTTATAATATTTGATCATTAATATGCACGCCACGTCCAGTTACAAAGAGAACCATTGATTGAGAGCTTCCTCAACATCCGAATTTTTGCCTTCTCGCTTCCGAGTTTGGGATTTTTCCTATCCATTGTGCGCATTCGCATTCTTCTCGCAGTTTATTCTGCTGACTTAACACGTGCGATTGTAGATTTTTAAACACGGTTATCTCTGCCAGCTTACGATAATTGGTGTTAAGACGGTTGGCTTTTTATTTTGTCAAGTAAAGCGATTTTATCTGCTAACGTTAGACTTTTCCATGGCATGGACGTTATTAAAACAGAAAAAAATTAAATCGCTACACTATTTGATACACTTTTTACTAAACAATCAACACTTAATCAAATGCGCATTAGTCAGCAATCTCTGTAAGTAAAACCTTACAAGCATTCATTGAAATCAATATATACATATTACACATAATATTTATTGCTATTTTTCAAAGGTGTATTAGTACTTTATTAAATATTTTTAATAATTAAATAATACATATTTAATACAATTATTTCTAATTTTATTTTTAAATTTTCAAAATTTTTATTAATGTTATATTTGAAAAAACGAAAAATAAAAAACATGAAAATTATTGACATCTAACTAGCATGCGAAATGCATTTTGCCGTTTTCTGGAGTATTTGTTTAACAATAAAATTTATAATTTATTTTATAAATGTTATTTCCATTAATAATAACACTTATAGGATATCATGAGTTGTTTTGAAGAGCCGAAAAGACAGAAAACTCAACAAAGGTGAAGCCTTTGAGAATGCGATACACATAAAATAAAACAGACAGACCAATATTAGGAGGTCACTGCATACAAAGCCGTTCATTGTTCAGATAGACATGCCTTGTGGGAATCGTTTTAATTCTAGCACGCAACACTAGTCATCCGAGCTGATGCAGCTGGTCACAACTGTCAGGAGTCAGTGACTTTGGTTTAAAGAGCTCACACGGAGAACACTGTAGTGAGTTGTAAGAAGGACTTCCAGATGTTGGAGGCTACTAACTGGAAAAATAGGATTGGCTAAGAGAAACGGACAGAAAACAAATCAGAAGGGAATGATCAATGATGACATTACTAAAGCAGGAAAAAACTTTCTTAGTACTATTATTATTTGGGTTTTTAGATATCCAAAAAAGAGGAGCAATATGAATGAACTCACTAGTGACTATTACATTTTCATCTCTCTCTCTCTCTCTCTCTCTCTCTCTGGATTCAAACGTTTAAATTATTAACCAACTCTTTGATTTGTTCCATTACGATTTCGTTCGAGCACTCTTACTCAATTTATTTTTATCTGTATCTTATTAAATTATTCTGGGGTTTAGTAATTATCATTCATCTTACATAAAGGATTATTGACGCATGCATTGAATCAATCTCTAAATCTACTGTAGAAGTCTTTGATCTTTTTCAGAATTTTGGAAAAATGAATTCCCATCATTGAATATTTAATGCATTTAGAGCTTTGACGTCAAATCGATATGTGTCTCTTTACGTCATGAGGGAGAGGTAATCGTGAATTTTAATAATGTAATAGATCCTACCTAACAATGAAAGAAAAAAAAGTGGAAAGAGAGCTACTTGCTTACTGAATAAAATTACGTCTATATGAATGAGATGATTGCTCTCAGCTTTACAAATATGCCAATCAGTGAAGTGAAAGAATATTCATTACCTAGAGTTTATTTGAAATTCTAACGCTAACTGAATCCTTTATAATTCAGTAGCCTAGCACCATGTACAATTTGACTCCACTTAGAACTATGTAAACGCAATTCTCAATTACGAACTTCTTTCTAAATCGAAAATTTAGAAGGTAAGTTCGTAATTTAGAAAGAAAGAAATTATCGGAGGTAAAGTAAATAAAACTAGGTGGAAATTGTAAATCACCTTGTGAAAATAACTACATTTTTACAGGGGAATTCCTAATTTCTGTTTCATCTGCCAGTTTGCCAGTCTTGCTATAGAGTCAAGTCTCTGTAACCTTATCTATATCCTTGACATAATAAGCAACATCCGTCGTTAGAAGCTATCTTTTGAACTTCTCATTACAACAATGTCTTCAGAAATATCCCTATTAGCAGTCATTATCAATCTTACCTTTCGCATGTCAACTTTCTTGGAAAACACGTTATATTAATTAGTCGTAAGAAGCCGCGCCTTCATTAGATACAGACATCCCTCACGTGTGTGTGTGTGTGTGTGTGTGTGTGTGTGTGTGTGTGTGTGTGTGTGTGTGTGTGTGTGTGTGTGTGTGTGTGTGTGTGTGTGTGTGTGTGTGTGTGTGTGTGTGTGAGCGTAATTTATTGTTCCTTTCCTTACACTATGCATGAAATCCAATTTCTCCTATCTCTTAACACGACTTCAGTTCGTGTAAAAGTCCATTAATTTTTTTCCTCCATTAGAACCACTAGTAAGCTATTAAACTTGCTTTTTTCTTTCGTAGTGGTAAGGACTACAGTAAAAGTAAAAGTAGCTGTCGGGTCCATTTAGGCAGTTCTGCGGAGATGAAAGCTGGAACATTACATCAATCTTGTCATACCAACAACGGTGTTCCGATTTTTCCTCCTGTGGTGCGATAAAAGTAGTAGTGTCGGTATCATTAAAGCAAAGATGGTGTGTGTGTGTGTGTGTGTGTTCTACTTTCTTTACATCCAGATCAGCTAGTATGGCTAATGGACTTAAGATGTAGAAGACGGCAATGTGTCGCGAAAGCTTTTTCTTATTAGCTTTTTATTGTAACAGTATTAACAATAGCTAAGGCTCAATTTTCGACTCCCATAAGGTCCCAGAAGATATGCAGGATTCAATTGGAGGTAATTACATACGAGTACAAATAGCATGTACAACGTAAAGGTCGCATACACGTATGACAAAGGAGCATTGCAACACCTGTGCCCATCATTTTATCATCTTGCAACCACAGCAAAAAAAAAAAAAAAAAAAAAAAAAACGTTGTGCGTGACTATTGTGGCAATCATTACATGAAAAGAACAAAATAGTGAAAAAATTCACGAAATTCAGATTATTTGTGAACTTTTGCTGTTTGTTATTACATATTTTGGTTAACATATCAGTTTTTTACAGTTAACTAATAAATTGCAAATCGGGAATCCTGATATGCTGAAGTTTATCAAGTAGATCATAAATAAAATTGAAAAGTATCGCTTGACAGATTTACGAATATGTTATTAAAATTTTTGATTTCGGTTAATGTAAAACTTCATACAGCACAGTTTTTGCTATCTGATTTGTCCAAAATACCTTTAGATAGTTGTCATAAAGTGACACGCACGCGCACGCGCACGCACGCACGCACGCACGCGCGCGCGCACACACACACACACAACACGCACGCACGCACGCACAAAGGATTTATGTATTAGAAGCAAATAACTGTTACTTGGCCAAGTAATTGCGTTTTTTTATAAATCAGAATTTTATAAAGATAGATTTGTTGATGTTATATTCATGGTCTACCATATTTGTCTAACAATGTGTATGTGTTATAGTTTTTCTGGATTTTTTGTCGATATATATTATTATTTTCAATTATATATTCCTTCGGTTTACTTTCTTTTTCTCGTAAACTGAGTTTAACGACATTCTTTGTACTAATCTGTAAAACGAGCTTACTATGTGTGCGCGGGTTTGATAAATCGATATGTTCTTTACAGAAAGTTCACATTTTTAAGGGCACAATGAAAACAAGATTCTTTAAAAATTGTGGGTACTACAAACGCGTTTGGTTATAGGGGATGATCTTTCATTCGCAGCTGTGAGCACATGGGCCCTTTTCTATCGAAATGCTTTTGCTATGAGTAGAAAAGTTTGGGTCGGACCATTTTTTCTCTAGAAAAGAGTGCTTTTATTGACCATATCACACATACGCGTCTTTTTGTATAAAAGTAGTCCACGAACTAAAATCTGCAGTGGAGTTATTTTTTCATTATTTTCGTTTTCGTCACTTTTTTTTTAAATAAAATGGTCAAAAAATGTACGGGATATACGATCTTTATTCCTAGCAAACAAATCCAGCTGAGTAGTTAACTCTTAGGAACTGTTTTTAAATTTATTCTCAAAGTTTCAAGATAAGTATATATTTTTACTAAACTGGAATAAACTGACGCATACGGATATAACATTTCTCAAGTTCGTTAAATTTTTAAAATATACTAATTTTAAACTTTAAAAGTGTATTTAGTTTTCATGCGTTTAAAATGCCTTCTTGCTAGCTAGTTAGGGTGATATCTCTATAGAGATATTACGACAATCTCTGTTTGGTATTATTTGGATTGAGGTTCCCGCACAATAAGGGACTTCTTCTTTGTGCATAAAACTTCGAATAAATGCTTATAATAGCAAAGAAATGACGGAAGAGAAAGAGTATTGTTAAAGAATGGAACTCACCATGAAGAAAAGTAAACTTGGAATTCGAGAGTGTTTGAAAGAGCTAAAAATTCAATTCTACGCTGAATTTCTTTTAATGGCTTTATTATCATGACATTTATAAACGATTTTTCAACCTTAAAAAAACTTGCAACTTAACAACTTATAGGATGAGAAATATGAAACTACTGCTGCTCCATTTGTAGTTCCGATTTTGAAGAAAATGCATGTTCGCTAAGTTTCAAATGCGAGGACAAAATTTGTTAAAACACTTCATTTTCACACCTTCGTTTAAAACTGATTCGTCTGAGCACTTGGAAATTCTCATCTTTACTGCAATGAGTGCAGTTAATTATCTTGCAACAGGTGCTGGCAATTATCTTGCCAACACCTGTGCAGACATGTTCTATCAAATTATACATCCAATCCGTTTACCTTTTTCGAGCAAGCTATGTGTATAAGAAACAATACCGGGTTTGTGGTACTTTATGGATCAACCATTGATATCTCTTTACCATTGATATGACTTTAACATTTCTTGTGGTTACATTATTTCAAGGGAAGATTCTCAACATGGATAATACCGCAATCGCCTAGTACAGTATGTCAATTTATGACATCCCTTTCAAAGTATCCTCCAGCTTTCTAATAGTTATGGGAAAGGAAATAAAAGAGCTAAAGGTTTCAGTTCGGCGATGCAAAATTATATAAGTCAAGTGAATATTAGATCCAGCATTACTTCAAAGCCGAATGTAGAAACTATAAGTTTCGTAAAAAATAAGTTGACCAGAGAGCTTACGGGAATACACTCGCCGGCATTCACGAGTTTTCACTGCCCCGATAGCTGTTTCGAACTGGCTGGTTCTCCTCTCAATAAATGTATTTTAATTTAATTTCCTTAAGTAAATAAAACCTGCAATTACCTATGTCTTATCTCTACGGATTTAACATTTCGAATACTTCTTAAGAAGTATGCCTCTCTTTCTTATTTTCTGCGTCATTTGTTTCCCCCTGAGTGGCAACCCATAATTGACGAACCCTGCTCTAATTCATTCAGTTCAAGTGAGCATTCAGGTTATGAATATAACCTGAATGTCCAATGTCACTCTCCGCTTCGCTTGCTGATAACTAGCATTCAAAATCCTTTTCAGTACCATTTCTCACTGTTTTGCGACTTTTTTTATTTATGGTCACCTTTATCTCATTTCACAAATATTTTAGACATGTGATTAATAACTTTCCTTATTTCTATTAAAACGACAGAAATATTACTTCGGTTTTCCTTTATTACAAAACCATGACATAATAAATGTACTCGACTTGAAATTTGAGTCTAAATTGTAGGAATATATATGTCTAATATAGCTGAGTAATGAAAACCAAAAATACTAATTACTTTACTAAGGTTCGAAATTCCCAGTAGGTTAACTACATCGATCTTGTCAAAGTCCACGTATGTTTAGTCACACTTTAGTGACGTATTGCTGTATGGATTAGACCGGTAGTTGGCAACTGTTTAAGCCCAAAGCCCTCTTTTTTCCCCATGCATTGTTTTGTAAAGCCATTCATAAATCGTATCGTCACTCAAGAAGGGTGACGTCATCTTGACTTGAGCAATAAAAATAATACATTAAACAAGTGTGATTACCAAGTTATAACGTATACTTTTATATGATCATCGAAGGTTTTATCAGCTGTTCATTGTAAAACACGTTAAAATTAAGATAATTTTTTTTTCTATTAAACAATGTTATGTTTATTAAAAGCATTTACATTTGAAAACTGATAATAAAAATTATACTTTAATCATTCCTGAAATTGAAAAAAAAAAAAACGAAAGCTTATGTACGTGACAACTTTCGTAGTATTACTAAATTAGAATGAATTATTTGAATTTGTAAGATTAATGAATAACAAAAACTTTCAAGAAGACTCAAAAAAACTTGGGAAAAACTCCAATGCTGGAATACCGATAAGGTTGTTTATAAATGCAAAGCCAGTGATGGATTTAATTTTGATAGTTTAGAGACAATGGAAATGCAATTAACGGAATATAATTATGAACAGATGTTGTGCGGGTCATTACGTGAAACTCTGTCCCTTGCGTTATCAATATCAGACTAACAAGAATGTGAATATAATCGCAGTTGAGTAAGAAATGAAATAAAACAAATGTTGATTAAAAAGAAGTTATGTCGACTTATGTCATAGTCAATAGAAGAACTTCGGATTCCAGGAAAACAAACAAGCTAAAAATGAATTAAAAATAAATAAATAAACAGACTAGTGTAGCATGTTCCTTATTATAGGTTCGTGTACAGAAGAAAACTTACCTTAATTAAATTATTGAAAATGTTTCTTGGCCTTAAAAACTGGGTGACATTTCATAATATATTCGTGGACTACAAACACCAGTTC
Organism: Typopeltis vanoorti; assembly: GCF_054136105.1. NCBI lineage: Eukaryota > Metazoa > Arthropoda > Arachnida > Uropygi > Thelyphonidae > Typopeltis > Typopeltis vanoorti. The sequence continues at coordinate 64,771,430 of NC_143556.1, forward strand.
TCACGCAATCTTCTACCACTTTTACTTTTTTTTTTTTGCACAGGCTTCTCACGACTGCAAACAGAGGGAAGATTTTGCAGCACCCTACTGACGTTGTAATTTAAGGGCCTAATGGAATCTGGATATTTAGGTGTCACGCAAACGGAAACTGTATTGGATTAGTGACTGCATGTACGTAAGCTGTGAAACCAACCAACGTGTACTTGTTTAAACTTAAACAGGTGGTGATGGATCAAAGAAACGCCTACTTAACCATTACAATTCCCCTTCCTTGTAGTTGCGATTAGCGAACTTGTCGGTAAAACGATTAGTCTAAGCCATAAGATCCAAGTCGGAGATCAAATCAATATAGACGGAAGAGAGAAGTTAAGTTTCGGTTCCACTTCAAAGATTGTTAATTATCCTTCACATCTTAACATGCTATTATGTCATAAACATTAAATAGACATCAATGGTACGAAAAGGGATTTACATTTTTAATAGCTTTAAATTCAGTTGTCTGGTTAAGCAATAGAATTTAATCAATATATCAAGATCAGCGATATGTAATTCACTATATCGTTACATCGTAACTCTTTCGACAGAGAATTTAAATTTCAGTATTTTTTTTCAAGCTGCCGTCAAATTATCAGAAAGAGAGAGAGAGAGAGAGAGACTTGGAATGAAACTTTTCCCATACAATGCAAGAAGTGTTCCAAAGCGTGACATTACAGTTTGGAAACCAAAACGCTTCGCCTCACAAACAGGATGTGGATTTGAATTTCATTGGGTTTATGAATAATTCAGATTTAGAAGCTCTCTTATATTTTCTTTCGAACTCCATCCAAGGTTTCTCAATGCTACATTTGCTCTTCGCAGGTAATGTTTGCCTACCCAGCCTATCAATTATGAACGTATGTTCAAATATCCAAGCGATATTTACGTGAAATATGAAAATATTTTATTCTTGTTTTCGATAAACACAGTTCAGCCTTTCTTTGTTGATTTAATTTAGTTTATCCAAAGGGGAAAAGAACGGTATAGTACTTGATGATGAACTAATAAAGTCAACGAAACGTACTATTTTAAGTCAAAATTTTTACGTTAAACTACAAAAGTCACAATGCAGTATAAAAACTGAAGAGAAATCCAAACTATAAGGAATACCTTCGATTTTTTTGCCAAAAATCACACATAAAAAACTTTATCAAACTTCTTTTAAAGCTTTTAACTTTTTTTTTTTTTCAGCATCATCATCAGCACATCTGTGCTTCGTGCCAGGATGGCGCTGTTTATGTACAGAGATTAATGGGTTCGCAGATTTTTCTATGCTTGTATCACATAGGGGTCATAACCGGCTTACAACAACGTTACTTGACATCTCGTCCGTTGTAAGTGATAAGACGAGGTCGCAGGTGTGGTAATGGAGATTGGGAAATGATCGTTGTAGTGGGTAGCGGCGTATTTTACACGAACTTCCTGCAAGGGTTGGTCCATAAGTTCCATTTTTACAGCTTTGTTTACTTAGAAAGACGTCAGAACTAGACCTGCCATCAACCAAGTTTTCAAGATAGATTACCGTCGTTAAGACCACTGATAATGACGTCATGGACTCTCTTAGAGTTTGTCGTATGGGCAGAACACCTTCAGTTATAGATCATTAAGCAATGTCAGCAAATACGGGCTATTCTTTATCGCCGGTAAGAAATTGCTTTCGTGTTGTTTCTAAGGTTAAGATGAACGCGATATATCTAAGACGGTTCATACTCAAATATTTTCTTCTTCCTATGTAATTTGATGCCGAAGATTAGAACATGACAACAAAATTTATCAAAACCCTTGTTTTATATTCTCGGAGTTCATCAAAACTACATGTAAGCAGCAAAATAATTGAGCATAATTTTTTCGGGGGATTCCCTACCTGATGCCCATCTAGTTTTCTACAGTCATTGGCCTTTCCACATAGTGCAACCTTTAAATGAAATACATCTGAATCTAAATAAAACCACGAGTACCCGCAGACTTAAATCAAAATATTTAACTTATTTAGAAGCAAAATTTTAACATCCTGAAACTTTTCATTGATTAAATTTGTTTTTCAAATATGACACGACTGACTTACTTGATAGAGTAAATTATTTGATTTAATATAAAATAAATAATAACCAATGAAAAATATGTACAAACATGTGCTTATATCATAATTATTATGATATAATCACAGGCATGTGATTATATCATAATTATGATTATATCATAATTATGCAGAAAACTGTGATTATATCATAATCCCAGTTTTGTGCATAATCACAGTTTATGCAGAAAATGTAAGTGATGAAATGTTTTTTTTTCTTTCTTCTTCTTATACCTACTTTATATAGTTTAAAATTTTATTCTAAGGAGATACTTTGAAATTAAAAACATTTAAACTTTTAATTTAAAAATAAAAAATATTTTGCACATTTGAATGTTTTTAAACATTAAAAAAATACTTTTTTAAAAGACAATTAAGAGATTCTTAAAATAGTTTTATTATTTACGTATTTTTCCAAGAAAGATACAATTAAGAGAAATAGTTTTAAATTTAAACTTATTTTATGTTTTCCTTCATAACAGAAGAAAGACCGAAACATGCGACCTTCTAATGAAACAGAGTTCCATTTTTTTTTTCATTCGATTTTAGGTGAGTAAACTGATCTCACATTGAGATAGCGGTGTTTCTTATCCTGATAACTAGGTGTTTTCATTCCACATACAAGCAAACTGGCCGTAGTCAAGAGACCAAAAAACCATTAGTGGGCAGCGGATGGCTTAGTGTGTGTACTGGATTACGTAGCATGTGTGTGTACATAGCGGATTTGCTGGTGTAGAGTGTTCCTCCATCGACGAGTCCTTCATCTCTATTGCGATATAACGTAATAATAATAACATTCTGAAAAACAAGTGTAATTAAAAGATAAATATCTAGATTAATATATGTCATTAAGAGGTATGTAGAGAACAGATTTTTTTATTTTATATTTTTTTATTTTATTATATATATATATATATATATATATATATATATATATATATATATATATATATATATATATATATATATATATATATATATATATATATATATATATATATATATATATATATATATAAGCTTTTTAGCGATGTAAGGTTCGTTTCTCAAGTAAGAGACTATGAGTATTAATTCCCCAGTTCAGCAAATTCGATGTGAAACACACATACAAATGAATCTTAGTCAAGATGAGAAACATGGCGTATTATCTATCAGACGTGGGAATGCATTTAACATCGACTGCCTAACAGATTTCAAAAGTGTGAATTAAAAGAGTGGCTAAGAAAAATTCGCTAAAATTCAAATAGCATGTGGTCACGTAATTAAATTTAGAAATAAAAGTCTCTAGTTAATTTTATCAGTGTAATAGCGTAGTACATTCGTTGCAGGTCCATGGAGAAATTATTATTAACGCTCCATCAGTAAAGAAAATTCATGAAATTTTTTTGAAGATGGAAAAGCGGAAGTAGAACAGTACTGTTCTTCTTCCTTACTCTTCCTGAGGGTAGTGAGAGTTTCTCGTTTGTTGTTGTATATCTGTCATCCCCATTATATCAGTAGGCCAAATACTTTTCGCTTGATCTCATTTTATGCGAATTGCTTTAGTACTCTATCCACTTGAATGAAACAAATATTTCGCCTTTATAGATAATTCTATATCATTGTTAGTAAAAATGAATTTGCACTTTGCCCTTTATTACATGATGGATTATCATTATATCTGCTCTTTCACACACGAATTCATATTTCAATAATAATTTGCTAGATTTTAGCATAACCCGATAGGTGAGAGTATTTGAAGTAATGGCCGATGTGACTAAGGCTGTGAAGGCAATGTATTATATCTATTAATTGCGTACGTTCTTCTGGTTCGGTTTGTCTATTTTGTGGGATGAAAAACCCATATTTCCGAGAGTAAAAATTCTGTCACTCCGCATGTGGACGAATAACTCACTCTCCTTCACATAAAAGGCTCTATGAAGGTTCTTTGCGTTCTACACGAATTTGAACGCAGGTCTTTTCAATGAAAGGGCATTGTTATTATTGACTCAGCCAGGGAGGCTCTAAAACTAGAAGCCTTATAATGGATGATTTAAATTCCATGCCAGTCTTGTTTTTAGAATTACAAGGATCTCATCTCAGAATTGCATACGTTAGTCCAGACAAAGAACAAATGATAAACACTTAACTTGTTTCGGCGATTGCATTGTTCTCAAGCTAATGCTACGGACATCTTACAGAGATTAAAGCAGTCGACGAGTTGGAGAATATATATGGTCTAGTAGTTTCTGGATTAAATCCTAGGTAAAAAAAATCACGTCCAATGATTTTATATTCCATTAGAACCTCTCTCTCTCTCCCCCCCCCTCTCTCTCTGTATGTCTAAGATAACTGAATGATGAAGATAGATAGATCAATCAATAGTCGGCTATTAGAATCATGTGCTTCGCGACAGATAACTTTCACAAAGCACATCATTCCTATAAAATCCATCAAGGTTCCTTTATCAGGGTAAAAAATGTTGGCAATAACAGACATAAAAAACGAATAACTGTGGCATAAACTTACCTCCTGGGAATAAAAAGTCATTAAAAATCCAATAACGCCTTTCTTTACCAAAACGAAGAGGCGGAACTCTTTCAATCCTAAACTCTTTCAATCCTACATTTTTTTTTTGGAATTTGGAAGGCTTCCGGTCTTCTTAACTTATAACCGGATTTGTCATTCTAACTGCTATTTATTTGCATGTACTTGTGCTAATTCTACGATATGTTTGACAAACCAGAAAAAAATTTCGACCTGGGAAGACCGTTTTGTTTATATGTTTCAGAAAGATGTGACATCTCTAGTTTTCGTTACGTCATATCCTGTTTAGTGCGCGTGCCTGAGTTTGAGATGATTGTTATTGACATTTGGAATACTATAGTCCGTACTTGCAAAAACGTAAAGCAATCAAATATATTTTGAAAACAAAATTTCTCCTTTCGTCCACAGATTCGATGTGGATAGTCTGCGGATAGATCGATGTGGAGATAGTCTGTATTGGTCAATAGTTTCCGGAAATAAAATTAAATCAACTATACAAATTTCGAAGGAAATATAGCTGAAATATTAAATTTACTAAATATGGATACTTAAAAAAACAATTAGGAGAAGGTCGTGGAATATCCAGGATTATTTGTTGATTTCTGGCGCTGTCCGTGCGTAGCCGAAACATGTACCGTTCAAGTGGATATCAGGGATTCATCTCAGTTAACGAGTAGAGAAATTTCGAGCTTCTTCGTATCGTTGCCTTTGGAAAGACCTGAGTTCGAAACACCGGTCTAGAAACGCAAAGAACTTTCATAATAGCTATCCAACTTAAGGTTAATTAGCCAGAAATATATAGATATAAATCTTTACCATGATCGGATACATTAACATTTCAGTATTGTTGCAATGCAGAATGAATTATGGTAGTTCAGTCACGTGTTTTTAGCTTTTCTTAACAATAATGTTTCCCAGTATCTTCATCTAAGAGACTTTTTCCTTTAGCAGCTAATGATACGCATTGAGTGATTGTATTGTCTTAGCAGGTAATGAATCGGATGCTGGACTGCTTGGGCTGATGGACTTTTAATTTGACAAGGTCTATTTTGGGAAAGAGATAATGTTTCCAGCGGCCAAAGCAGGATATGTTCCTATAGTATAATGATGTTTCGATTTTGCTTTGGCCACGGAATAATATTTTTGTTCTTTAGTTTCTTAATGAGTAAAGTGAACTGCAGAAAGTTATCTGTCAATAATAAAAAAACTGTAACGCTTCACTTTCAAAATCCAAACTTCAGAAAATCTTTTTTTAAAATTTTTTTTAAGCAATGCATAAATTTCTACAACATTTAAAAGTTCTCCATAAGTTTATAAAATTTTTTTTTTTCGAAACTGACCCAACCAGTATAATAACATTGTCATTATTAAAATTACCTTCCAGAATGAACTACGCTAGCTTAATCGAAACATGTCATGTTAAGTATTTGTCTTTCTTAACAACGATGTATAAGAATAGCTTTGATTAAGAAGTTTTATTTTAATAAAAAAAATAAAATATTTATAATTTTATCATAAAGTATCAAATAAAACATTTTAAATAAAATAATTTACTAATAAAAAATAAATTAATTTATAACAGTAAAATAATTTAATAATAAAGTTTAATAAAAAAAGCTGGGCTAGTATTCTAATTGGATGAATCAATCGACCGTGAGATGCGGTGATTGATTCATTCAATGGAATACCCTTGAAGGGTAATGGATGGCAATGCTGTAGCCAATGGAGTTCTAACTGAGGCTCGGCTATTGCTGTTACCCTCCTGCCATGATCAGAGCTTCAATTGCTCAATAACACATTATCCCTACGCTGTCCTCTACAGATAACGGGGAATATGAAAAGCATTCTTGCTTCGCCCCTTTAAGCCATTCCTTATAAGGATTCGACCATCGTTATCCTTCCATATTTTATATGGAAGGATAACGATGGCCGAAATCGGTCATCATATTACCCTTGGAGGGTAATGGATGGCAATGCTGTAGCCAATGAAGTTCTAACTGAGGCTTGGCTATTGCTATTACCCTCCTGCCATGATCAGAGCTTTAATAGTAATAGCTGAATAACACTTTATCCCTACACTGTCCTCTACAGATAACGGGGAAGATGAAAAACATTCTTGCTTCGCCCCTTTAAGCCAGTCCTTATATAAGGACTATTTACTTGAAGGTAATACTATAATACTACGTGCACGTTTTGTGCGAATAGATTCCTTAAATTTTAAAAACTTGGGGATGATAGAGTGGAACTTGCATCTTTTCAAAAAAAGGCTAACCTATTTATGAAAAGTTCAATCTTTTCATACGCCTTAATGCGTTGCAGAGTAACCTCGTCAGAAGGTAAATAAATATTGTAACTTGTATTTACACGGATTGTAGGCATTTTAAATCATAATCTAGGAACACCGAGATTAAGGTAAGATAAAAACTTTAATTAAAACAACTGATGTTGTGTTTTAATTAAAGATAAATTAAAATAACAAGATAAAACATAGCCTTCTCATATAAACAGGTTAGGAATACCAACAGTCAAATTTGAACTGGCGTCCGCGTGGCAGGTCTAACTATTCGTACAAAACGTGCACATAATATTTACCTTAAAGCAAAACTTGAACTGTTAAATGAAAGGATTGCGGACACTAAATATATTTTAGCTTCAACATTCTCCAAAAAGATGTATTAGAAAATAGCCTGCTTTCACCTTTAGACAACAGTTCTTGGAATGAGGTTAAAAACATCTCCTCTCACAAGACATCAATAAATTGTCTCTCGTTAAGAAGTTGAATCGCCTCAAACAGGAACAAACTCGTCCATCTTTAATTGGTTTACAAGACCTAAGAAATGTTGTCATAAACAAATCCTCACAAACACTTTCTTCAGCAGAAATTATCGTACTATCTAAAGGGCTCAACTTCGTCCCTTCTCCTACCTCAATTCCGAAGGAACCCTTTCTAATCAAAGTAGAAAAGGCTGCTTCACATCTCCCAAAACAAGCGAACCTACTCAGAATTGAAGCTATTTTTATAACAAACAACAGTTGTAGGCATGCAGATAATTTATCTCGTGCTGAAAGAAAAGCTATCCCCCCATCTTCGTAATAATAAAGAAATTATTATCCTGCCAGCAGACAAAGGTAATGCAACTGTCGTCCTACACGGATCTGATTATCGTTCCAAGATCAACGATTTATTAATACCTGATAATTACTCTCTTTTACAAAGTGACCCTACGAGGGAACTTCATAACCGAACCAACAACCCCTCTCAAATCAACTTCAGAACTTCCAAGACACACCAGGCTATCTCTCCGTTCTCTTCATCCCATAATTCCCCGTTTGTACAGCCTTCCGAAGATTCACAAAGCAGACACACCTTTAAGACCAATAGTTGAAGGCATTGACTCACCTACTTGTAACCTGTCCAAATACCTTGCCTCTTCCTTAAAACATCTCATTGGTAATTCCTCCTCATATATCAAAAGCTCTGAAGATTTTATATCTAAGGTAAAAAATTTACAACTCAAGGAATCTGACAGAATGGTTACTTTTGATATTGTCTCTCTCTTTACAAATGTCCCCACAGAAGAAGTCCTCAATCTACTAAAAAACAAAGTTTCCAAAAAAACGTTTTGCCCTATTAATGTATTGCGTAATCTTCGGCTATTTCTCATTTGAAGAAAAAATCTATAAACAAACCAGCGGCTTAGCTATGGGCAGCCCGTTATATCCAGTGTTAGCCAATATATTTCTAGAAGACTTCGAAAAAAGAGCTATTTCATGCATTACATTAAAACCCAAACTGTGGCTGCGATACATAAGATGATATCTTCCTCATCTGGAAATATAGTCAAGAGGACTTACAAACCTTCCTAGATCATTTGAATAATCACCACCAAAACATCAAATTCACATCGGAACTAGAGATGAACGGCGTCCTCGCTTTTCGAAATTTAAAGATCACTAGGATGTCTGATTGTCTAAAATTTTCGATTTTTCGGAAAACAACTCACACAGAAAGATACTTACATGCCTCCTCTCATCACTTCCCTCCGCATAAACTCGGTATTATTTCCACTCTGGCCCATCGGGCGAGATCTCTAATTTCAGAAGAAGAAGATCTTCAAATAGAACTTAACCACTTCAGAAGCACCTTCTTAAACAACGACTACTCACCTCGAAGCATTACTAACCGTCTATACCCACGTCTCCAACCTCGGCAAGAAGATAACTCCAATCCTATTGCACACATTCAATTACCGTTCGTAAGTTCTCTATCAAAATTGGCGAAAATTACGAAGAAATTTAATATTAGAACTTACTTCACTACCCTACCAAAACTTCGTTCTTACCTGAGTCAACCCAAACCAAAACACAAGTTCCCAGGAGTTTATAAAATCATCTACAGTTGCGGAAAACCATGTTATGGGCAAACCGATAAGTCGGTCTCACTACGTCTCGAAGAGCATCAATTTGATATATCTCACAAAAGAACCCGTGCAAGCGCCCTCTCCAGTCATGTCCTTTTCTCTGCCAACTCTAATTTAGAAGAGCGTCAACACCAGATAGACTGGAATCTTACTACTAATATCCATAAATGACTGACGAACTAGAAAGACGCATCTTAGAATCAAAACAAATAGTTCTGGACCCCTCGCACATGAATAGTAAATCTAAGCTATAACTTACCTGACTCACACAGCGCAGTGATTCAGTCCTGGAGCTCTCGAGATAGTTCCCACTCGCTAACGTCTCACGCTAGACTTGCCACACGGACGCCAGTTCAAATTTGACTGCTGTTATTCCTAACTTTTTTATGAGAAGTTTCATCTTGTTTTATTTTGCTATTTTCCAGTTTGTGATAATTTGTACACCTGAAGAAGTTGGCGTTCCGACGAAACTAGTTGGGTTTTAATTAAAGTTTTTATCTTACCTTATCTCGGTGTTCCTAGTCAGTAAAATTATGATTTAAAAAAAAAAAATATATATATATATATATATATATATAGAATTGCAAATAGATGACTCTCAATTTACCAAGTGTAGAAGGATATCAGTAAATGATCCTGAAAATGCATCCTTTTTTATTCTTAGATAAAATTTGTGGAATAAGATTTCATAATAAATCCAATCTCAAGCGAAGTAACAACCAATGTATAATCTAACTTATAATCAGGCACAGTGGCACATGAGAACAATAATAAAAAAAAAAAAACCTTGTCGTTCATTGATCTACACACCAGTGCAAACTGAAGGAAACTGATTAAGAGTCGACGAATGCGATGTTCTTTCTTTTTATTTTTCCTTTTTTTTTTCTTTTTACTAGATCGTACGTTATTTATTCATATGCTATCTATTCAGTCGTTTCGTTTTTCCTTATCGCTTGCTAGGCCGAAGATGGAATTTTTGTAATCCAATTTTCTGGATCCCTAAGCAAGAAGACTATTCAAATATAGCATTGTTATCGTCGCTCAATGCCTTGGGAAGGTTACATGTTATTGTAAACAATAGTCATACTTGACGTTCATTTGCCTGGCAACAAGTCAACTAAATCGTCTGTTGCTTTTCTCTGGAAGACTTTTATTGTATTTGTTAGTGTTCAAATGAACGGGCACACTTTGTTAAGCAAATGGTTTTTTTTTTTTTGCGTTGTTTCGTAACTAGGGTTGAAAGAATTTCAATAGATTCTTCATTCAAAAACCGATGATTTTAAGGATTGAAAACAGTTGGGGGTGTTTTTATTCAGTTTCTTTATAATACATCCCTAACAACTCGAGATGAAACCAGTTTTACTGTGTATTAACTGAACTGTATTATGCTCCATTAACAAATAAAGCTCGACTCCCCATCCTCTGGTGGTGACGTCAGATAACTCCCAGCTGCACTTAAAATACACATTTAATTCGAACAATTTAAGTCGATATTTAAAACAGTGATGAGATTTTCATGAATTCAAATTATTTACGATACTGATTATGATTCAAGTACTATACTTCGTAAGACCCATCCTAAATGTTAACTACCATGACATGATAATTCATAAGTAACGTTGCCATGACAACTCATGCGAATGTTTAGTTTCTGTCTTAGCAGATCGCACAAACAAAACTATTTTCCTAAGCTATTGGTTCACTGTTCAATTATTAGCGGATATTAAGCCATCGTTAGAAAGGTCACTCTTAGTTAACGTCATCTAAAAATTACATTTAAGGCTGAAAACGAAAGTTTCAATCTACACGATGCGGGTAAATTAATCCGTCTGAGGTTTTCGCTAATTTGCCCTCGAATATCCGTAACAGAAACAATGTTCGTGAGGCCAAACCAGCTCCTTTTCAAAACAAAAAAGCATTTGTTTTGGCTTATATTGATTATGAATGAGTCTCTTAACACTTGGATAGGCTCTAACAGTATAGAATAACTCCAGCAAACTATACCAGAAAGAGTTTTGTCCTTTTTCCTCAACAGTATAGAAAAGTGATTACCTAAATTTATACAGAAAAGTTAATTTATATAGAAACACGCACAGATGCAAAAGTGTGAGGTGTCTTTAGAAGAAATAGAGTGAAATATATTACTTTCTTCTGATACACGAAACAATGATTGATATTTGCAGAGCGCTTACGCAATTTATTTTGGGTTTCACTTGTGCTTACATTTCTTTGAACATCACTTTATACCTAACCATCAATCCAAATTTACTTGAAAAATGAGTAAAAATAAATCACCACTAGCTATGGATCTCAGATAGTATTCAGGCTTACTGGTAAATAAAATGAATATAAGGGTGGTTGCAGTATCGACTAGTCATTTACGGTGAAAGAATCGTTTATAAACTGCTATCAATAAAAACCTGTCGTTGACAAATGGATTCGGGCACAACATGCGAACACCTACAATTAACATAACCAGAAGAATACAACGAACTGCGCGCGTGTGTGCGTGCGTGTGCCTATGTGCGTGTGTGTGTATGTGTTAGCAAAGAGTAATTTGTGTCTATTTTCAGTGGGCAATTAGTTATCACTGAAACGAAAGATTAGAGTAAATATCAGAGGTTAAAAGCTGTCGTCATACTTTTAGATACAATTTGTCAGTCACTTAGGCAAAATGGATGCATTATATCGCACTTAGAACTTTGGGCAATTCGCTAATTTTACTGCTTTAGACGTTCACTGGTAATACAAATGATGACTTTATGGACTCATAATTTAAGTCTGCGCCCTCTTTACATACAATTGGCGAGGATGATTGTGCATAATGGCAAACACAGTTGTATGTGTGTCATTATATTCAAGGGTAGAAGGGTTACCTGATGTCCATCAGCGACTGCTATCGTGTCATTACTGCGAACAGATACGCTTGAATTCATTTCGCCTTAGTTGAGAGGTTTGCCCATTTTGGGTGAAGCTGTGTTTAAATGAACAGTGGATTGCGCTATCCAGATACGAATGCAGTAAACATTTAAACAAGCATTTAGTTGAATATTCATCGAGAATTCAAAAATAAATTACTTCACAATGGTAATGTGAATACTTAATTACTGAGGGAGAGTTAAGTCTACAAAGATAAATCAATGATTTCAAGAAAGAAAAATATAACTAAATTAAATATTTAGCATTACTCTCTCTATCTCTCTCTCTCAAATGGATTGAAACAGTAGCGCACTCAGGATTTAATCTTGGGGAGGGCGAGTTGAGTAGCCGATTTGAGAATGCACACTACGCATCGCATACGACCTATGACTGAGCATTTGCAGGGATCGCTAATTCATAAGCAGTATAGAAACAGAAGACACAACATAAATAAAAAAATGAATTTTAATTAGGAAAAGATTTTTAGAAAATTTTATAGTTTTTTTCCTTTTTCTTTGGGGACCATGGGGCCATGCCCCCTCTTATATTTCAATCCAGTGCGCCACTGGATTGAAATATAACTCTGCCAAAAATCAGAAATATCGTCATCACCATTACATGAAGTCAGGCTTAGTTTTGTTCTTTGTTTACGGAACTTGAACGATCTTTTCTTTTTCATGTTTATAGACTATCATTTCGTTTTCCTGAAATTCGTTTTCTGATTGTTCTTTCCATTAACTTTAGCAAACTTTCGATGATACTTTACCATAAGTTGTAAAAGTATCATCCAAAATGTCAATGAAGATAATGTTCTTTGAGTATTATCCAATCACAAATGAACGTAGACCCCCTGACGGGTGTAACGGAGATGAGAAAAGAAGCTGGAAAGAACGGATTGGAGTGGATGCGAGAAAAGACACTATAAGAATGATCAGGAAAAAGAAATCAAGTACCACTTCACAGGCATGAAGACGGATCATTGGAGTGTTTCGTGAGCAACACAGCAGCGGAAAACGGAAAAAAAACGGAAAGCGGAGCGACGGAAAAATAGTGATTAAGAAACTGAAACAAAAAAAAATATCTGTATTAGAAAATTAAAGTACGAGCATCTAAACATGTTTGTTATGTCAACGTTTTTGTTCGTAAACGTTTTTGTTTGACAAAATTCTTCGTAAGCTTTTTTTTGCAATTCTGGAATCACTTGATTGTATAGATTTATATATTCTCTCTTTTTCAATAAGGACGAAATGGTTAATTACGCATTAATAAATATATAAGAATATAAAACTGTTCTCCGTATTATAAATAGCCTTTTAATGTAATGTTTTGGCTTATTGAAATGCATTGTACCATAACGAATATTAGACAGTTTTCATCATTCCAACTGCGGTTTATAGTAATTTTATTTCAGTTAATTTACAAAGTGGATTTACTACTAATGAGCTTAAGCTTACGGTGTTACTTAATCCCTTAGACACCCGAAAAGAGGGATTGCTTAAATACAGTCTCAGCTTTTACGGAAGGGCAGTTGCACAAAAGCTCAACATTGATCATGGCAGTTAACAGAGAGCGCAGACTACACTATTTTTAAAAAAAATCGTGAAGAGTTGTAAAGCGTTGGAAGGCTGATATATGGAGCGATTGGAAAAACGTTACACTCTTATCCGACCAGATGGGTAAGCCTGAGTATGACGGATGCCTGAATAATGATCTATATCCCAATGTAAGTGCATCATTCCAGTTGCTAAGTTCCGTCGCAGAGTTTGGAGTTGTTGCTCCTCATGAACTCCGGTTGTAATGCATGTAACGACGAATGCAGATCCCTATGCAACACTTTTTGGATAATATATGTTCCTACATTGTGATAGTTTTGCAGAACAGAAACCCACGTCTATTCTAGAACGTAAACAGATAATGTTATACTGTTAATACCATTGCGACAATAGTATGAAGAAAGCAAACGGGTTTCCTAGATTAACTGAATATAGAAATTTTGAGAAGAAATACACTAAAAGATACATTGGCCTAACATAGATATTAAAAGATATATTGCTTATACAGCACACTTACATAAAATCATGAGACAATTTTATTTACTTTTTATGTATAAAATGGAATAATATATTAACAATATCTAATTGAATTCTGGACATTTTTTGGAAAACGATTTATTTTAATAAATAGATGAAAACTAAAAGTAGCCTAGTATTCAGTCTAGTATTCAGTCAAAACTAGACTGAATACTAGACTGAAAACTACACAGAAGTCAAAACTAGACTGAATTCAAATGGAAATATTAAAATGGGCTTAAAAATGCGAAAGAACAGCTATGCATAAAACTGATTATAATCCATTATAAGAATCCAATTATTTTATATGAAATGCATAAATTAAAAATCAGAAATTACGCAAATGGTTGAACATATTTATTTATAGATAACGAAGTAAATGACAGAGCCTCCTTAACTCAGTTGGTTTAGACGAGCCCTTTGGTTGACAAAAACCGGGTTCGAATCCCGTATATGACGTGAGGAACCTTTATCAGGTGTTTTCAATCAAAGTTTGAGTTAACCGGCCTCATACAGAGGTGGAGCAATTTTCCTCCCGGGTTTTTCGTTTTCAAAACAGGCAAACTGGCTGGAAGAACACACGCAATATGCAGACACTCGGGGATTAAGCATTTACTAACCTATTCAATCAGATTTAGTTTGCAATATCTGCACGATGAAGTGTGAGTCTACCCATAACAGAAAGGAAGAAAGTAAAATCACGATGGTTTTGATTCAAATAAGGATTTCAACAGAAGTTCATATTTAATATATAAAATCTTAGCTTACCAAGAAGGAGATATCTGAAAACAACGAAATATTTAATATTTTAAATTTTTTTGCTGTGGAAATTCCAATCATTTATTTAGCACGATTACTCAACAGCAAGGCCACAGTATACCCACGAGTACATGAAAAATATGAAAGATAGTAAAGCCAACAAAAATTTGACATTCATTTCGTTTTATTAAATTTTTCTATATAGAGTGAGATAACGCGTACATGTAGATTATTTCATCGCACGCACGCGCGCGCACGCACGCACACACACACACACACGCACTAGTCTATTACAAATTAATTCCGTGTGTGAACAATGTGAAAGGGTTTTAGTTATTAAAATATTTTGTACATTCTCCGGTTTAATATTTATGCAAGATTATATATTACTATTTACGTATTTATATCTATTCTAGTTATCATTCTTACATTCTATCTAAAGCATAAACAATGCAACAGAAAAGAAAACTGGAGAAATAGGAAGACAACAAGTTAACACTAAAAATTATATATAAAACGCTATGCTGAAGTTGTGCTTATGAGAGAGAGAGAGGAAGACCAATATTTGCATAGAGGATCTCGTGATACGGGTATTTGTTTAGCTTCAGTGGTCACTATGAATATCGTACAACTTTTCGGGGTTTTTTTTTTTTTCAGTATTAACTTAGTCTGTTTCGGACTGTAATTGGTGTTGATTTTCAGCTGTCTACTCTGGTTTTCCCGTCACATACATGTAAAACTAACTTCGAGAATATTTGGTACTAATTATATACTGTTATTATATATACTGTTCACTTATAAATATGTATATGATAATTTATGGAGTTAATACCATTCACACAAGAAATGGAAAGCCAATGTTATTATTATTATTATTATTATTACTATTAACACTAAAATTCAGATTCTGCAACTCTAAACCAAAAAAGTAATTTAGAGGTAAGTCATACGCATCTAACTTGAGATAAACAAGTATACGATGATAATGTCTCATAGGGCTGTTCTTTCCATAGCCTAAAATCCGCGGAGATTCTCTTTAAATGCAAATTGCAAATGCAAATTATGTTTAGAAGATGCATGGGCTGTTATAAAATAAGATGTTCAAATAGAAAAAATCAGCAGTCGTTAATAATTTACAACAATCAAGTTTATACAGTTCTAGCAAGTCAGAAAATGCATCTTCCGCTGACTTGCGCATTCCAAGTGGTTGAATGCAAACTTAGATGCTGACATCGTTCTGCTGAAACGAGCTCGACGGGAGGAGAACCTTCCATTGAACAATTTCCCCTGTGACTTGCTCTTCGGTGCACCTTCCTCTTGTATTAAATATGTATCCCATAAACTTGCCGCACTTTCATAGTAAAGCGTCGCAGAGGTAGCAAAATTGCTCTGGTTATATGAGAATATAAAGTAGTTTCTGAACTCTTCTATTTGAAGCTACACATAATTTTTCATTTCTCTCAAGACACCAAAAAAGGATGTTGACATGTAGACTTTACTTGTGCTTTTATTTTTTAGAAGTAAACAGGCGTGCGCGAAATATCTTGTGGATATCGAATCCAGTATTGCACAGTTAAGTCATTTCAGAAACTTGAAAACTCATCCAGTAGGCAACGTATATAATATATATGTATAGAAACAGCGCGTATATTTAATGGTATATAATTCTTAAAATAGCTTTAGTTTAGACTGTTACATGAATAGAAAAAAAGGCACTTCATCATATAGTATTCTGCACTGTTTTAGATACATTTTTGCAGAATGTCCTATTATATATATATATATATATATATATATATATTTTTTTTTTTTTTTATTTATTTTTTTTTTTTCTGTATCTCTATTTAGAGGCAAAAATCAGCTCTTGCTGGAGACGAATTTTGCTGAAATTTGAGGCTTGGGGTACTTATTAAAATTTGTTGATTAATCCCATTTTATTTTAAATCTATTGTTTTAATAATGAAATTTGGAGAAAGTTTTGGAAATAATACGAAAAAAGAAATAATTACTATTTTGCCGAAAAAAATTTAATGAATTTAACATGTGTTTTTTAAACCTTATACAGACATACTCAAGAAAGAAATAATTGATCTCATTTATACAAATAAAATACAAATAAAAACAGATCACTTAAATCCCAACAATTATAATTTTTGCAATTTTCAAAATGTTCGACAAGTGTATAATAGAAGAATCTGTTATGTATAATTAGAAACTTTAGAAGCTTCTGAATGAAAATCCATGATTTGAAAGCCTACGCGAATTGATGAAAGATGTTTGATACTTGATATGAATAGTCGATGCTACTGCTATGGCTTTAGTGACTTCCTTTGACTGCGTTGTCTCGGTAATTTAAAAAAAAAATCGTAAATTCCGTATGAGTTTCTCAGTACACCTCCATTGGAGTGCCCCAAGTATCAACACAGAGGCTCGCTTTTATTTATCGTTGATGAACGATTTATTTAATTTATCTGTGTTCAAATATTATATATATGTGGATGATGTTGTTCTGACCAAGTTCAAGAATGACTTGATTATTATCTACTAAGGAGCTAGAAAATGGCCCCATTTCTAGATCCGTATTTTCTAGATTACACACAACTTCAGTTATTTTTAACAGAAATATTAAACATAACATCTTACAGATACTCAGTATTTAATGTGATCTCAAATCACAAAATCTAGCCTTCAGTTTTTAATATTAATGATTAACCTTATAAATTCAATATTTTCGATCAAAGGTTATTCTCTAAGAAACAGTATATATTTGTGTACCTTATATAGAAGAATAAGCAATTTACCTTATAAGGTATTTGCATTGCAAACTGTTAATACTTATTGACTAATCAGTATCAATCGTCTCAGATTCTACTGATTAATTAGAATCATAGATTAAATGTGCTTTGCTTATCAGCTAACTCACTTTTCAGTCATAGAGGACATAAATATTTCATTTCACAACTGTAAAATAATATCATTTCACAGTAGTGATAAATTTGTAAATAATCTGTATGAAAGCTATATAAAATTATGTAAATTAATATACAAAATTATATTAATAAGAATTAAATTTACTTTGCTTAAATTACTATGTAATTTATGAGATAAATTAGTAACACCTTAATAAAATAACAATGCAATTTTATTAAGAATCATTAAGAAACTATTTTTTTTTTTTTTTTTTAGCAAACATATAAATCTCATTGGCCCCAAGACAACCGCAAGAACAAATTAAACTTACAAAATATAAATTACTATTTTACCGTATGGTCATACGTACAGTTATTACCTACGCCTCACCAGCATGGAGTCACACTTCACGACCAAACATTTCAAAACTACAGAATCCAAAATAAATGCCTGAGGATGATCCTGGGCGCCCCGTGGTTTATCAGAAATTCACAGATTCATCGAGAAACCGGCATTCCATACATTTCCTCCTTTCTCCGCGATCTCGCAGAAAAATTCTTCGTTAAGTCAAGTTCACATTCAAACCCGCTGATCGTACAAACTGTCAATTACAATGAAACCGATTACTACAAATATAAAAGACCGAAGGCTATTCTACTCCTAACTGATCATACCTAATACAACTGCCCCCAGAGGGCGAGCTTAATTGCTCACAAAACTCCCTTTCTCAAATAACGCTCATTACAGACAAAGGAGAATATGAAAAGCACTTGTGCTTCGCTCATCCTTACAGTAGCGTTAATGATAAATTACGAATTGTGGGATGGCAATGCTGTAGCCAATGAAGTTTTAACTAAGGGTCAGCTATTGTTGTTACCCAGCCATAACTAGAGTTTATTACGAACTGCGCATGCTATGTGTCTACGTTTGTCATTTTATTCTTTAGATAAATTGCAACTATCAAACTTTGAATGTTAACTTTTGGTAATTTTGCTGTATTATGGAATATTAGTACCAAGGTCAATGCAAACCCAGAAAACTTTCGCTATTGACCGTACATGCAACATTTGCAAACTATTTTAGGTCTCTAGTAGGCAGTTTCGTACTCGACAGTGAAATTCATTTATCACTTAAAGACATTCACTCCCGGCTGTGGTGGGTTCAAACATGCATTCTGTGGGTAGAGAGCGGAGAAGGTGCTCTAAACTGGTTCCCAAATTTGATTTCTATAGGACATGACGAAGCTACAATTGACATATTTGTTGAGATATGAGAAGTAGAAATTGAATAGAGAATGTAGTGAAACTAAATTTGTCAGGACTTG
The DNA here is from genome assembly GCF_054136105.1 of Typopeltis vanoorti. NCBI lineage: Eukaryota > Metazoa > Arthropoda > Arachnida > Uropygi > Thelyphonidae > Typopeltis > Typopeltis vanoorti. Next base: position 64,790,471 of record NC_143556.1, read on the forward strand.
CTGGGATGATGATAAGGTTAAAACTTTCTCTTAAACTTATACAGAAAATAATAAAACGAAAATTGACCAAGTTTTGGAACGCATTTCAAATATAAATCTTTTGGCCGATTTCGACAAATGAATCGATTTCAGTTAAAATAAAACAAAAAGTATATTTCTTTATTTGTATTTTTGCATCTAACTCATAATTTCATTCATAGTTGTCTTATTCTTTGACCACCGCTTAGAGCGCTGGAGTCAGACAAAAAGAATAAAAATGTGTTCAGCTGTGGAGCAGTAATATGGACTTTCTCCGAAAGAAGCAGATAAGTTGCTTCCGGCCATGTGCTTAAGGTATCGTGTACATATAAGTCACGAAAACGATCACATCTAATGTCTTCGCACTCACTTTCTTTTTGGTAAACAACGCTACACATTTTTTTTTCCTGCCCCGTTTTCATAATCTTTTCGTTCACCTTCAGTAACCTTGACTTTTATTATTCAAGTTTCAGTGTGTACTCAGCAAACAACCTAAAGTAGGAACTTTGCTAATCCTCACTTCTGCAAAAGACAAATGAGGTTTGTTCAATGATAAATTACTCCCTGATATACACCAGACCACCATTCGGGCATCAAATGTTCAGCTGAAAGAATAAACTAATCATCCTCTTTGGAAAAACAAATAAATCTAGCTTAGAAAACGAAAGATCAACACAAAAATTATTTCACTTTTAAATCGTTGCAAATAATTCAGTAAAATGTAAAGATTTAGAGGAGAAATTGGATTCCAAAATGCTCATTAACAATTTCTCGAATATTTAAATACTGTATTTGAGAAAAATGTTTAAAAAAGAGAGAATGAAAAGTTTGTAGAAATTGGAACAACAGTTACATCTGATAGTTATTGAAAAGTTACATTTTATAGGAAGTTGCGCAAAGTTTGGCGCTTTTTTTTACCTTCTCTGTTACCTACGTATTCACTAGGAAAAGTTATTGTTCTGAGTAGTATTCTATTCTGTGCAATTTCTATAACGTCATTGGGCTAAAACTATTAGCGAAGCCACATCATTTGCAAGTCAGATGCTTATGTATTGTTACCATGGCAACGTGACTCATGTCAATACATAGCAAACCTATTATCATAATCCTGTTATTACGTACGCTGGCTTTAACTGTTGCCATGAAACAAAACGAAAAGCTAGAATTACATTAATTAAGAATATAAAGTAATAATTTTTCTAGTTTTTTTTTAATATAAACAAATGGTGAGTTAGCTGGTCTAATGCAGGGATGGAGGTTCTTCACTTCTGGAAACTCGTATTTTTCATCTCGCAAAATAGGCAAGCTGGACACAAGAACACATGCAACCTACAGACATACTTTCAATAAACAGAAAACTGAATATTACCACTTTAAGAGAGAATGGTTGCTTTAGTTTATTGATGATTTATTGAAACTTAAGAGTTTCAATAAATTGACAGTATTGTTTCGAACTGGTCAGCTTCTTCTCATAAGAAGCGAGGAAAAAATTGGATATTACCAGTTTCATGTCAGATCAAATATTTCAATCTATGAAAGACAAAAAATGGGGTTTCCTAGTGATAACCTTGTCATCATGATCTGATTTGATAACTGATCAAGGCTCCGAGCAGTACAGCTGCACTGCTCAACATATGAGCCTGATGAGGAACATAAATTATTTTAAACCAGCGAAAATATATCGAGAAAGTAATTTAAAAATATCAAGTCAGTCCTTCAACCATCACGCGACATTCAAACATCCATAAGCTATGAAAAATGTAGGTAACCCAATGAGACTTAGTCACGAAAATAAAACATATACATAGATCAGTCACCAACTTCAATACTAGTTTTATTTTATTCTAATTTCTATCGTATCACCGACTTATATTTGAGAGCTAAGTTTTTCTCGTAGGCAAATGAACCTATCAAAAAGTAGAAATAAGATATCAAATAGTTATTAAATATTCTTGAGGATTAGTTTGTCATTTTAAGACTTTCGTAGTAAATATACCGCCACTAAACTCAGCATTTAGTATTTGTGGACATCTTATTGCTAGGTTTCTTCAGATCCATATTATTCTTGAAATACAATCATTATACCTGTAAAGGTTCTCTCTTACAGTATTAACAAGCGCGAAAAAGAACTGCACCATCCACCGTCATTCTTTTCAGATTATCATAGTATAATGATAACAAAGATAGAGAGAGAGAGAGAGAGATCCACTAAAAGGGAATAATGACTTCCAACAAAGAATGTAATTTATGAAAAGTAGAATAATAGAAGCGACACCGTGCCTTGACAGGTATAACTATTTATGATAAGTTTGTACAAAAGTGACTCTTTCAAATCTTAACGAAGTTGCTATTCATCTCCAGTTTTTTTTAAAACTGCTTCTAATTACGAATAGGTTAATAAAGATTCTGAGAACACAATAGATGAGGCAGAACATAAAGGCTGCTGCATTTACTTTCAAAGGAAGCATTCATTCATTTTCTAAACTTAGATGTCTTTTCAATCGCTTGATTAGCGAGAGAAGAAAAGTCAAAGCTCCAGAGCATGAAGAAACTTTGACACGCAACCAATCGATGATGGAACAGATATTTACTTGCAATATTTCATTGATTTTCCATTGCGCAAATACCCCTTTCTTCTTTTTGGTTGTGCGTGTTCTCTTCTGTAATATCGGTTATGTTTCAGAAAGTTTTTCTGAAACATATCCGATCTCTCTCTCTCTCTCTGTATTCCTTTAAGGAATATTTATTCAGATTTAATTTATAATTTGCTTCATTAACTAAAGTCTTCCAAGCACCATATATTATTAATTAGATTTACCATCTGATGCAATTGCAACAAATTTCTATGCAGAAAAATAAGCTAAACGTGATCTAGAATATATTAGAAAACACCTAACCGCTTTATTATACAGGAGATAAATGTTGCAAAAAATTCCCAGGACATTTCAAGAGTATCGTGAGTTTCCACCAAATCCTTTATTGAACTTTCCATGCTTTATAAATGACTATTGATCTGGATTTTCATTAGCTTTATGATTGATGTGAGGCTGTTAAGAGTGTGGGACTTAGCAGGAGTCACCTACAACCACTGGTACTTGAAAATAGCAAGTTCGTTTAGAGGGATCAACTTTAACGAACCTCATTTTGGTAACGATCTAATTGGATTATCGCCTAATCTTTAAAAAAAAGAGAAGACGACAAGAGAACACCAGTAACATTTCAAACAGACACTAAATCCAAAGTGATCCAAAGTGAAAAAAATGTTCGCATTATACATATATAAATATATATATATAAATGTAGAAAGTATTTTACCTTGGGTATAAAACATTTATTATACCCAAGGTAAAATACTTTTTACATTTATATCTCCTCCTGAGATTTTTATTTAATAAGGCTAAAACACCTTATGGTAACTTGTTCTGGTAAAATACTTATAAGCTCTGTATTACTAAAATCTTGGCATTTCTAGCCTGGTTCCCACTGATGAGACCTCAAAAGGTCGAAACCGGTCTGGGTAGTGGCCCCTTGCCTTTAATACAAAGGCATCATACATCTCCTGCAGGATATGTGCTTTGCATTAAGATTAGTGATCAGAGCTTATTCTACTTTTACCATGAGTTGCCTTGGTCTTGCACTACGTGTAGGGTCAACTAGACTTGCAACACTTGCAGGCGCAAACTTGAATTGTTTGTCTGTTTGCTTAAGTGGGAAATGGAGTAAAACCAGGTTTAAAATAGCTTGGTATCTTTAACATATATATATATATATATATATATATATATATATATATATATTCTTGATGACCTGTGACAGCCAAGTAACTTGGCTTCTTATAAACATTATTTAAATTATACAGTAAGGCGCTTCGTTAACTCTATCTGCATAGTTCGCTAAGTATAGTAACTATGCGATCTACTGATCTGGTTGGCTGCTTCAGGGTGGTAAAACCTGAGTTTTAAGGGGAATAATAAATAAGAAAGATAGAAAGCAAACATTGGTTTTCCTCCTCAATATGAAACCTCCGGATTTGCTTTCAGTTGGAAAAATCTTTTAATCGTTCATCTCTACATAGACAAAAGTCAAATATTTCAACTAGTCTTTAATCAGGGCTTCGTATGACAGTCTAAGTTTTTTGTTTTTTTTTTTGGAAAAATTAAATAGTCCTATATTTATTAAAAAATAAAAACAAAAAAATATTGGATTTTTCCAACCAAGAAGATCGGACGATGTTTGTGCTAGGAGGGAAAAGCTTTGAAGACCGTAGCGTCTGTAGCCTGTAGAGAATTAGCCATTTCGATAAGTCTCCACGGTATTGCACTTTTTTGAAAAGGTGCAATGCCGTGCAATACGACATTCCGAGGAGAAAATGTCGTACTTTCCGACTTTTAATGTTGTTTTGTTGTTGTTTTTAATTTTTCTGTGAAGTGGCAGCTGCTTTGTACATCTTTGATCTTTTCCGTGATCCGATATAAATCTGGAGTACTTACTTCGTTCCGGTTTGCAAAATATGCCGCAAGTTGTAGCGTTCGTGTTATGTTAGTTTGTGTTATAATAGTTATGTTTAATTTTAGCCATGTTAAAATCATGTTTAGGTTAATAATTACTTTTTTCTAAATTAATAATACATATTCATTTACTATTTTATTATTATTTTTCATTTGTGTATTATCGGTTTTAATAAGCAAAGAAATGCCACTAAATAACTTAAGGGTTCAAAGTGGTTAAGTTCAGATTTTCGTAGGCATTGTTTATTAAGTGATAAAATTATAACATTTCCAAGTAAAGAATGGCTTCTTCAATTCAGATTCATAAAAACATTATATACCATTTTTCATGGTATATAATGTTACATTGTCCTCCTTTTTTTTTTTTGGTAAAATTATTAGAAATTTTAAAAATTTCTAATAATTGATTATAATCTGCAGCCTATTGGCTGGAGAAAGGTACGTAAGCAAATTACCCAACGAACACGCAGGCAAAGCTACCAAAAATATTTTTCCTTCCATAGAAAATGTCCTGATAATTTCATTTAAGATACGCTGAGAATTTAATAGAAATATAACCAAAGTAAATGTTAAAGGGAAGTATAAATACATTATTTATTACCTTTATACGTACAATAACTTAAGCAGATTTTTTAAAACTACGAAATGGTAATTATTAATTTTTAAGTCTATTTTGTCTATTTTTAACATGGAAAATTTTCAGAATTAATATCTACGAAATAGTTAATCTAAGCTTAAATTAAATATCAGCAATCTAACTGCAGTTATACATATATATATAACATATTTAATATATATTAGGGTTATACTGTATATTAGTGTTACCAAGTAATTTTATAAACTTGGTTATTTTACTCCAGTAGTAGGGGTGGCACTTCTGACAAGATCAAGATCAAGATAAGATAAGGAATCGTGACGTGATTGGTTGATGACGTCATTGTGTGCATGGCTTCATGGGTGTGGAATGTTTGGAATTTCCGTGTGGGCAAGTGTGTCACTGGCATCAGTTGTGTTTGGGTTCGCGTATGGGATTATGGGTGATGGTAGAGATAAGGATTCGTGTTGTGATTGGTGGTGCACTAGTGACAAGATGAAGATCAAGATAAGATAAGGAATCGTGACGTGAATGTTTGTTGTTATGAGATGTAGATAAGTGACGTCATTTGTTATTTGTAAATAAATGTCGTCATTTGTTATTTGTAAATAAATGTCGTCATTTGTTATTTGTAAATAAGTGACGTTGTTGTTTTGAATGGAAAGGATGATATTAGTGGATAAGAAATCGTGTCGTGATTGGTGGGACACTTTAAACAAGATCAAGATCAAGATAAGATAAGGAATCGTGACGCGAATGTTTGTTGTTATTGAGTTTGGAATGATAATTTAATTTAACTATATTCTATGTCACACAAACATACAGTTTTTTTTCTTCTATAGATGGTTGTACTAATTTTCCAATACATTTTGGGTATTTCTTTCCTGTTAAAGTGTGGAAATTCTTAGAGAAAGTCGTGATGGCTCTCGTGTTTCGAGCTTTTCTGAATAATTAATTATATACTTAAAGTACCTGTCCTTAAACACACACACACACATACACATTAGACATATGTCTAATGTGTATGTGTGTGTGTGTGTGTGTGTGTGTTTACGTCGCCAAACCCATAAAATGGCAATATCTATTTTAATAAGAACTAATATCGAACACATAAGGAAAGTGAAATTTACTTTATACGTCTCAAGGCACAACTGATGTCGAAAAGGGGAGAGAGAGAGAGAGAGAGAGAGAGAGAGAGAGAGAGAGACTTGCTTTCCTCCCGTATTACTTTGGCGTCACTTCCAGCTTAGAGTTGTCAAAACTATACTAATGGATAACTTCTAATCGAACAATAAAATAACTATCCTGTCGAAATAAACTCCAATTCAGAGTCTCGTAACTAACTCCATATGACAGGCAACTTCGTAAAGGGAAAGAAATGTTCTAAAGGCCCTGCTCGGTAAACGGCAAAAACTCTTAGCCTGGTATATGTTCAAATAACTGTAGTCGTTACTAAAAAAACTCAGTCTTATGAGACTAGAATTTTCTATCAATATCTGTGGTTAGTATCAGATATATAAGATTATATGCAGCAAGTTTTGCGCTGCAAACAATTATCGAGTTCTGAACGGTGTCGTTTACTCTTCAGATACGTAAACCGACTTGTTCAAGTTTTACCATTTAGAAGATAAAGATGAAGACAAAAAAAAATCTTGACACTTTATTATATGCTGCTTTCCCAGCGCATGATAAAGTGTCAAGATTTTGTTTTGTTCTCTCTCTCTCCATACAACCAGATGTTAGATTCCATCAAACGAATGGGAAATAACCAATGGTTATCGGCGTCTTTGTTGATCACTTATATCAAGTTATTCTCTTGTTCGCTCCAAGAGTCTCTGTTGATGATAGAAGCATCTGTAGAGTGAAGATAGGAAGGCCATTCAAAAGGAGTATCATTTACAAGAACCCATAGACTTCTTGAACGAAATGTATCTGTTTATTGTTTGTCCTCATCAGTAATTGGAAAATCTTTCATTTCCTCTTCTGTTTCTTAGCATCACACTTTATGACCTGTCACAGCCTTTCATTCCTTCCCAGTGAGCTACTAACTATATACGAAAACAATGAAAGTATTTGCCATAGTGGGAACACCTGTCATTGCTTCATTCAAACTCCTGTCAAGATGAATCAGGCTGTGAACGAGGTAGCGACAAGTGTTCTTACCGTGGTAGATGCTCACATTACTCTTTTCTCCTATGATAGGTAACTCTAAATCTCTTTCTGGATTTTTTGCCTGCTCCTTTTTTTTTCTGGGTGATGTTTCCGTTGAATTTGTACCTTAAATACATCAAATTCATTCTTTTATGGTTTTCTCGTGTATTACATTATGTTTTGGTTTTATTTTGTGGATATGTGTACGATCAGCTGTTTTTCAGATAAATCAAATTCCCGGAGCTCATTATTCATTACGGTTTATACATCTTTGACCTCTCTTAGACGGGTAGTGATATACAGTCAGGATTATAATATTTTGTGCGTCTGTAATTAGGTTTTTTCGAAGCCAGATTGTTTGGCCATGACAAAATATTGTTTTAACACGTAAGAGGATATTGAAATGATTAATATATTAGCTGCTGTTTTGTTTTGGTAGGGTTATGAAACATCACTTTATATTCTATAGGTTGATTTGTGTTGACTGGAATATTTGTTAGTTCTTCAAATGCTCTATTTCCTTTTAGATTCTACACCACGATTCTGCAGGCCAATTATTTTCTTACTTCTGTGTGACATGTAAGATTTATGTTCGATTTTATCGCTAATGCATTGCTCAGACTCGAAATCTCTTGCGTTTTTTTTTCTGAAGCATATGTCGTATTCCTTGCTGGAGTCATTCTCCAGATTTCACTGTCTGCATATCTTATACGACTTTCTTCTTCCTCGTGGTAAAATGTATGGTAATGAATTCATTTAGTTTTTTTTATCTTTGAGGTCTGAGGAAAAGGAAAGCATAAAATCAATATCGACAATCTCTTGAAAGGTAACGATTGTATTTTGGCCTTCGGTTATGACCATAATTCTGTCGCATAGACGGCATGCATAACTAAAGATTTATTGTTTTTATTTTACGAAAATGTGATATTTTATTTTAATCAGTTGTCGGATGCGTTATCAATGCCTCTTCTATAATGGCTAAAGGTTCTTTACCTTTAGCTATTCTCCACCATGAGCACAGACCTAAATGGTTAGCCTGAAGTAATTTTCATGTTTTCTTCTCCTCTTAGAATATATTTCTTTTTATAAAAAGCACACAACAGGTATTTCTCTAGTATATATTTCAAACGTTTATTTGAATTTTCTTTATTGGTTTGCTTACACATAATATATTACTTTACAAATGCATAAGCATTGTGTTCATGTTTCTAAGACCGCGGCATTTGTCAAGAATAATCAACGAAACCAATATTCGATATCTGATTATGAGTTTAATAGGGTTCTCGTAACCCAGTTTGGTAATATTTTTCACAGAAAAATTAAAATTAACTTCGCTTTTCATTCGGAAAAAAGTGAATCAAGTTTTAGGAGCATCTTAGCTATTTCTTAGAAATCTGAAATGAGCAGAGAGCTCTTGATTCTTCCAAAAAAAAAAGTAAAACAGGATATTATATTATTTTCACGTGATCCTATTTTTGTTGTTTTATTCTAAAAATTTCAAATTTTTAACAGATTTATTAAATTATGTTTTCTTTTTATTAAATTTATATTTTATTTATTAAATTATGTTCACAAATTAATGTTTTATTTTTATTTATTTTTTTTAATTTTTTTGTGGAGAGTGTTAGGAACAAATGTTTTAGCCAAATAATATTCTTCTGGAAGGGAAGTCTGAATCAAAATTCATACTTTCCTGTCAATATATCTTTACAGATTCCACACGTAAGCGACTCTGGTAGAATGTTAAATATCACTCTTGGTATCTGTGTAACGGAAAAATTTATAACCCACTCGAAATATCTGTTCGATTTTGTTGTAGGAAGCCTCATCCGATATCACCTATTTCTGGAAGCATTAAGTTAAGAGAAGTAAGCGCCGAAAATGTCGCTCATCAAATATGGATTTAAGTAATTCCTTAACTGGACACATTTTTTATTTGTTTGGTTTTTATCTCAAGAGAATGGGAGTCATTATTGCAAATAAAAGAAAGATTACTTCGACTTTTAACTTGCTCATTTCATACATGGTACTTAGAAAATCTTACTTAATTAATTTTACATTAACTTAAATGTATACTTCCCTCTGAAGAAATCTGCAAAGGTAGATAAAGGATGCTTTAAGTGACTAATCGCAGTGAGAGGAAGAACGGCAAGGCTTCATTGGACTCGTGGTTTGTTAGGATCTGCTACACTTATTTGCAATGCTATATATATATATATATATATATATATATATTTTTTTTTTTTAATAGTAAAAGACTATTTTACTATTAAAAATAATGAAAGATATATTTAAGATAAGAAATTAAATAAAAATTTTTATATTTTATTGATTTCTCAATAAAAATTATAAAAATAGATAATAAACCATTTTTAATTTTATATTAAATTTATATTTATAAAAGATCGTCAGGAAAATAGGAAAATCGAAGGAAAGATATAAACTTCGATTGATATATATATTTCTATATATATATCACGTTTCTATTTCTATATTCTATATATATATATATATATATTCTATATCTATATATATTTGAACCACAAATTTCTATATATATATATATATATATATATATATATATATCACGTTTCTATATTCAGTATATATTTGAACCACAAAAAAATATATATCACGTTTCTATTTCTATATTCTATATATATTTGAACCACAAAAAAAAATATATATATTGTTTAATTCGGGTTTTTTTTTTAATTAGAGACCCTGCAGAAAGAAATCTCACAATGAAAGAGTAAGCTAAGAAGGATTCCCTTGCTTGAAAATGAAGCGGATAATATTAATAACCTTTCGTTATTGGCATTTAATTACTTTCTATATGATAATTAAAGGTGGAAATGAATGTACTTTAATTACTCTTTTTGCTAGCTCATTTTATTCTTATTTCATTCTCCAAGAGTGTCCGTTGTGCACTCGCGAAGAGGCAGCGACATCTGCCTTTCGCTTAGAAAGACACCAGGATTATAAAGAATTTTTAACTAAAGGCTAGCTAGCCCTTCTCGTATAGATGTTTCTCCCGCAAAAACAGGCAAACAGCCGAAGAACATATGCAGTTAACAGGCATACACTAGCAGGAGAGCACCATGGCTTTACTTGTTCGACCATCATTGCAACCCGACCCGAGCTCTTGTATCAAATCATGCTAATCTTTGATTTCTCTTTACTAACTTCTAAAGTATTATAACTGCGATCACTAAATTCAAATAAGCCTTATTGCCAATTATCACCAGTATGAAAATAAGTGAATTCTCAAGGTGGAAGACAGCAAGGCAAGACAAGAAAAAAGTGGAACCGATCAGAACAGTCCATCGGAACCTTTTGATTCGGAATACAAGGAGATTGATAGAACAAAAACACACTACGTTACTAGAATCAGATGGTATTTCCTTTAGCTCACTCGTATAGCAATAAGAAAAATAAAAGACACATTTTGCATGGAAAGGAGAGGGTTAAAATTCTGTCTACGATTCAAAAAACATTTATAAACTCTTTTAAAACGAAGATGAGTTAATCGATCTCATATGGAGATGGAAGCCATTTTCTTCTGCCATTCAAACACGTAAGTAGGAGAAAATATAGTTTTAGACCTAATACAATCTATGTAGGCTTAGTGAAACCCTAAATGGCATTTGGTTTCGTTTCTATAAACAGAGGACCATAATTTTGCAAATTATTCTAAGCCGCAAACAGTCTTATTTGATCAGAGTCAGTTTTGGAAAACTTCATCTTAAAATATATTGTAGGAAAGAATTTATTCAATCCGAAAGAACAATACATTGATGATTTATGAACTGGAAAAATGTTTCGTAGATTGTGGGAGATTAATAACGCAAAGCGTGTATGTAACATCATCTACACATAGAAGCAGTTCGCATTTCTGATAATAACCTCTTGGAAAAGATTCTCCTGCTGTTGAATTTGCTCAGATGCTGTCATATTTCTTTCGATACATTATAATTTCTGATTTTCCTAGTCATTTTATATTGTGTCTGGAAAGAAAACCATTTATTAATACACTTGCTGTATCATTTGTAAGTAATACTTCGCTTGTTGAACTAACTTTCGATGAGGGTTTACCATAGAAAACACCGAAGTGAACAGCTGGGAATGAGGATATATATATACATATTAATGAGCAAATAGTCAAAATAATATAATCTAACTAATTTGGGATGCCTTTGCATGTTTTAATTTAACTCCACAACATCTTTACTTTCGTAAAGATGTGGAGTTAAATTAAAATTGAAAAATGTATAAATCCGAGAAATTAAAACAGTTTGAAGAAATGGATGAGTGTAAATTTTCCTGCTTAATACCAAACCGAATCTTGAATATTTTTCCATTTTAATATGATATCACTTTCATTCCAGATTGAATAACAGCTACGAAGTAATAACCGTGTCTTTTTTGAAATGCCAAAAAAAATCTTAATAATAAAGTAACAATGTACGCATATAAATACTTTGGCTATACATTGCAGTCGAATATTTTTCAAATAACAGATGAATTCCCCCCCCCCCCTCTACGATAAAACTCTATCGTACAGTTTTAATACCGTGGGTGGACTAAATAATTAGATCATTCGGAAACTCAAACTGTAATCTTTAACGGATTATACTTGCAAATAGGTAGAAAACTCCCAACCTGCGAATTCAGCCGATACTCTTTGGTTTTAATGAGTTGGGTTCGAATCCTGTAGGATGCAAGGAACCCTTTTTTTAGGTTTTAAAATAAAGATCAGTTAGCTGGTCTCATAATGACATTTTTGTAATGTTAATATACGAGTGTAGGTCGCTATGCTGTCCATGAATAGTTCTGGTTCCGGCTAAATGTAATCCGATCTTTTCTGTCACCGTAAATTCGAAGACAACAGAAGGGAACTAGACCATTATAACGGAACATTACTATTGTTGTGGATAATATAATGCATCACTAATATATTTATTAAGGAGTATAAGTTAAAATATTTATAGCGTTATAAAATATTAGCATGGCATAAAATTAAAATCCTACCTGTTCATTTAAATAACAGACTTGTTCAAACTTCGACCCTGAACACATTGGAATTTTCAGTGGAATTATTTTGTACAAAACAAGTTCTTAAGCTACGAACAAACAAATGATCCCTCAATCAAATATTCTATCATAATCTTGAGTCAGAAATAATTATTTCGAACATGATCTCGAAACTAAATATTTTGCGAGAAGTAAAACGCAACTAGAATGCGTATTCTTACTAGATAATTTTAGTATTGAAAGATTTCTCTATTTAGATCAGATTCCCGCGTATAGTACATCCAACATTCAAGTTAATTCGGAGATATCTAGACTTTCTGTGATTGATATGTTGATTACGAGCTTTTAAAAATGAATGGAAGTTAACATCTTACTATCAACTGAGAAAAGTATGTAATAATAATAATAATAATTTATACGAAATAAAACAGAACTCAAATGCTTAAACAATAAATAATACTAAGAAGAAAAGTAGAAATATCTTACATTTTAATTCGCAAATGCTTTATACACCCAAGAAAATAACGACCTATTGAAACTTAAATTTGTAGAATAAATTTTTGCAAGATTTTACGTGGAGCTGGAATTGGTAAGCAGATTTCCCCAAAGACAAGAAACGATTTTTGATTTATTTATGTTTATTTCTTTTTTCAGCTTGTTGAGAAGTTCAAGAAAATCTTTATAAATAAACTAAAATTTTAAATTAAAATGAGTAGGACTGATGGACATCCCAAGGACCTTTTTCGGCTCTTAGAAGAGCACATACGTTTCCTGTTGTTCATATTCCTAACTTATGCTTCTTTGTTAGCGATTGAATCATATGTATATCAAAAACTTGAATAAAATCTCTCATAAAAAGAAACATGTTTTGTATTTAAAACATATAAATTGTAATATCTTTTATTCTCCTTCGAAATCTTGTGCCAGATATCAGTCCATTTGTATGAAAGCAAAGTAGCTTTTCACTTTATACGTTGGTCGTCCATAGTGTATAAGAAAAAAAGCATTTTTAATTTTTTTTCTGTCTAATTACGCACCGAAAGCGAATGAACTTTCATTGGTTTAATTACATCTGTGTTTAAGAGATCAAGGTGAGGTATGCATTTTTAAAAGCAACTTCGTAGTTGCTAAGCGTCAAAACACAGAACGAATAACAACGCAATGGAGGCTGCTGATTTTGGATGTTTGCCAAAAAAAAGACAATGCATTTTAATATCTTTCGGTGTGTAAAAAATCTTATTTCCTCAAATGAAAATAAAAAATAAAATAGATACAATTATTTTTTCTTAAATTTAAATTTAAAATAAAGTGGCATTTATAAATATATTTTTAGTTAAATGATGTACCTAATTATAAATTTTAAATAAAAATTAATAGATTAAATTTCTTTATGTTTTATTCTTTATAGATAAACCATATTCTTTATACGATATTAAATTTATAACAAAGAGGATGCCAATGGTTTAAGTTTTTAGTATTATTGTTTAGCATTAATTGCTAAGTGTATAAATCAAAGTGGTTGAGATTAGGATAGGATATAGGATATATAAGGTTGCGGTGACCCTTTGAGTTAAGGTAGGGTTTGGAATATAATATAATAATATAATACGTTGGATATATCATTAAATTCCGGTTTGTTTCTTAGTAATGTCGTAGATTTCTGTAAATAAAGAACTGTGTTTAAAATTAAGTAAATGTTGTAACTATCTAAACAAATACAAGTTTGTTTAGATAGTTAAATAGTTTGTTTAAGTTAAGAATAAAGTAGTTAGAACATGGCGCATTTGTTATGTTTCTCTCTCTCTTGTCTTTTCGATCATTGAAACTCGTAAAGTAGAATAATTTCAAACTAACTTATTCTCAAAGAAATCATCTGACTATATCGGTAACCCCCTACCTTTCTTCTGATTTTGATCGCCACCTCAAACTTCCAAAGTCCGGTGACACGGATCGTTCTAGTAGAGCTACGGAACTCCGCGGGTTAACCTGTATACGCGACGACCAATGGTTGCTAGGAAGAGGCGTCTTGTATGACTCCATGGTAGTAAGCGTTGTTAAGCTCCTCCTGTTAGTATACACTTCTGGGACATCGTTTTGGCCCAACTAAGAGGCTGAGATCTGCAGTCAGTCTGAATTTGACAAAATAAACAGAGAAATGAAGAGTTGATGCAGAATAGGAGTTCGTCAATATACACACTTGTAAAGCACGGAGAGGAAAAGACAGTATTGATTGCATTCTGCTTGCACACGAGGTATCGGAGGGAAGTTCCACTTATAGGGCTGTCTAGAGGTAGGTCGGGTAGAACGTCAACACTGGAAAACCCCTCATATTTTCTGAAGAAAGCAAAAGAAGGGATAAGAAGGATGAAATTATTTTCAACTGTCATATAAACACTTTTATTTCAACAGTGTTGTGAGCTGTTAAGACTAGCCTTTTTCGTCCCGTTTGTAGTTCTGTTGTGTTGGGGGAAACAACTTCAGGGACCTCGCAACACTGTCGTCCACTCTGCTACAAACCTAAGCGAAGCATCGAGAGCTTCTACGTAACCTGCGAGCAGCCTACTACAAGCTCATGTTCGAAGATAAACAACCTGCGCAATATTGACAATAAAGTCAGTGAGTTGAAAGTGTTCCACACCTACCCACCTTATCGTGACTCCTATCTAAGTCCTTTTGTGGTCGGTAAGGCCTGTATGTCGTGATCGATGAAGTCAACAACTAAACGTTCACACAAATTGGCACGCACGACATAACACTATAGTCATGCATCAGATATTTTGCTGCGAAGCATACAGTGAAGTCGATACACCGACAGGGAGTCTAGAGAGAATATTAACATTCGCCAATCTATAATATATGAATATTTATGAATAAATGGACAAGAATGAAGGGATCTGTATGCAGAACACAATGCCTCCACTCTGCTTTGGATTACTATAAAAGAGTCAACTTTGCCATCAAGATGAACATCGCAGAACTCAGCTTCAGTATCACGAGAGAGAGAGAGAGAGAGAGAGAGAGAGAGAGAGAGAGAGAGAGAGAGAGTTAAGGCTTCTGTAGACGGATTAAGGGGACTGAATAGCTCAATTGATTTCCTTAAACTCCCAAATTTATAATTATAAGACATCGTAATGCTAAATTAATAGTTATTGAAGAATATAGTTCGGTGGTGGGACATCACAATACAGTAGAGATCGCTCTTGTTGGGGGAACAATTTTTTATCAATCCTTAAATTCATATCATAATGTATATCACTCATATACTGAACTCAGATAACATTTGCCGGCCTGGTTGACCAAGTGGTTAGCGTGTCCACTCTCTAACAATTGGATTGGGGATCCGAATCCCGGCCTGGGAATGAATGTTTGTTATTGTCTTTAGGGGGAGATGAATTTCATCGGCTGGTGTGAGACCACTCTGCTTATTGGAGACCTGAAGTGGCTTGAAAAGTTCCAGGTTTGGTGTTCAGAGCAGATTTCTGGACTATGTAAAAATCAACGAAAAAATATATAAAATTACTTTAGAAAATTGGAAAAAATCCATGGTACACACACGCTAAGAATGTACTATAAGTTTGTAGAAGCATTCGTGGGTGGGAGCCACATAAAAAAAGGAAAGGGAAAAAAAATCTTAAACGTGCGCATCGTTCGTCTGAAAATGCCGGAAATTTATCACAATGAAGTCATAAGAGATTTGCAATCGATAAAATAAAAGCCAAAATAAAATGACATTTTAAAGCAGATCAGATAACGAATACATTAATTAAATTAAACGAAAAATAAAAATAAAATAATCACTTAGGTTTTTTACCCGTATCCAAGCTATTTAATATTTTAAATAATTCTCAAGAAGTTTTCTATCCTTTTTGAATTGTCGCCGCTTGACAGTTTGAGAATTCTAATAGTTTTTTTTTTTCAGTGTTGGACCGAATTATTTGCTTCTATTCTAAGGGAATAAAAAAGCAATAAAGGTATTTATGGTGGAGTGTGCCAAAATAATAGCAAACCGAAATAATGGCCACAAAAATAATAGTATTAATGCATACAGTTATTATGAGTATGAACCGCGTCTGATCTCATTCATTGTTAAGCAAATCCTCTTATCCTAATTACGGATGGGTTGAATCTACTTTTTCACGGTGACCAAGTCTTCATATATTGCATGCATCACTGTGTATGTACGAATGAAAGACATCATAGACATCCATAACATTCACTCTCTAGACCAACGGCAGTGAGTTAATAGGCTAACCACTATGAAAACCAGACAGGCATGCATTTATAATATAGTTACTATAAATCCATAGCGGTTTTGTGGTTAAAATGATTAATCGTATAAATTAATAATCCGTTGTAGATACTAATGGTACTTTATTATTTTATTAAAATTTTATTATTTATTAAAGTTTAATTATTTTTATTATTAACCTCTCTCTCGTGCTTTTTGTGAAAAGAACAAGCAAAAAGTTTCCGTAGATTTTTTCAGATTTATGAACAGCAATTAGATGACATTGTATGTGTTGTAAGCCAACGCACATAACTTTGCTCCATCCGTCAGTCGAGTAACAACTCGATCATGGTTAAGTAATGATGGTTAAAACTATCGAATTTAAATCTTTCATAAAAAAAAAACACGCAATAATAATAACCACTTTACATAGGATGATCAAAAAATATATTTTTCATTATGAAGGTTCTCATTGTTTTTACCCCTCCGTCAATAATCCAGGATTATAGACGGATGACAAGGATATTGATTATTGACAAAGGAAAATAAACAATCGAATCTTTAAAACACACTGTTCACAAACATAATATGCCGCTATACTGTACGCTTCATACCATGCTATCTTCAGAAAATCGGTACTGAAAACACTAAAAACATTAATATCAGACTGTATTTCAAGAAAATGTACGAAATATTGTTTATGTAGACGAGCCTGTTTATTCTATCCAACACGATTGAATGAAAGTATAATTCCTGGAATGGTTGCGCTATTCTATTTGCACAAATCATTGCATGCGTGCAAACAAACTTTAAAAAAAAAGAGTTGGGTCCTTATTAATATGTATTTATCTTAAATATTAATTGGTGTTTATTATAAAATATAAATTTATGTTTATTTTTAAAGAACAGATCAATTCTAATTATTTTAGAGAGAGTAATAAAAGTTATACTTTTCAGTAGAAGAATTACTAGAAATTCCTTAACTAAAATCAAGAATATTCTTAAAAGTCGCATATTCTATGATGTATTCTAGAAGCTAAATAATCAATTTAGATTTCGCTACAATAAACGTAGTCGGCGTACATATGTCGATATTAAGCCTCTTGTCACGACGAGAATTGAACTCAGGGCTTTTCCGATCGAAGAGCACAATGATCTTCCAAATGCACTAAATATATCATAATAAATGAATAAATTATGGTGATTTATTATTCAAAATAATCAAAAATATATATTTATATACATTAAATAATAAAGCACGGCACAAAAATTATGAATTATTCCAGTTAACTAGTGGACAGCAATAAAAGTAATATTTTTAGAACACAACAAGGTACGTGTATTAGTATTTCACGCATGCTAGAATTCGCTGTAAAGCCTATTAAGCTGGTCGTCGAGTGTGAGAGTCATTTAGAAAATAGCGACGCGGACAATTAAGCTTTATGGGATTAAAAACTATTAAGAAAGTAATGTTATATTAAGGATACTCTTATTCGGAAGTTTTCCGAATATTTTATTACTGCAGTAAGAATTTTACTTTTGTTTAGATTACCTCTAGTAATACTACAAAACAGGTAGGTTTTGTACATTTTCACATCCAATATGGACGACAAAGCGGTAAACACTACGCTTCCAAATTGAGACTGTAAACAGACTTTCCAACTACTCAAAAAACTCCTACACGTATTTGATAAATGGCTTGGATATCTTAATTTATGCACCACAACTATCAAATATAGAAGGAGATGAAAGCTAATCAAATATGGAAACTATTAACTTAGAAATCTGAACTCCAAAAGAAACATCAGTTAAAGTCTTAGGTGAAGAATATCAATAAAAAGAGAAAGACTGAAACTTTTGCCTGTCTTAATCCACTGGCTTCCTCTCTTTTGAGAGGGATGCAACTGATTACCAGGGAGGTTATGAAGCATGGTGGTTCCCCGTTGTTGCCTTCCTTGCCGTAAGTATTTATGACTGTAGCCGTGTGTGTTCACGGGGCCGGTTTGCCTGATTTGAGGGATGAAAAACCCGAGTTACCGAGAGAAAAAAACTCTCCACCACCGTATGAAGCCGGTTAACTCACCTTTATTCGAAAGAGACCAAATTCCTCACATCATGGACGGGAATCGAACCCAGGCGTTTCCGACCAAGGGGTTTTGTCTATACTGACTGAGCTACGGGGGCTCTAAACTTTTGCAATAGCAGATCAAAACCTCATTACAGATGAAAATACTAATACTACCGATGAAATAATTTCAGTAATCATCCTACGCAAACAACAACAGATGGATCACACGTCATCACGGAGCAAAAATTAACTTTTAATGTGTGAAACATACTGATGAGGATATCAGAATACAACGAACTACAATTCCAGATTATCGTAAATTGATCAAGCTCCTTGACAATTTGTTTCTTATCATACTTTTGTACCGAACAGCAAGAAGAACATAAAAGTTATTTAAGAGGCGTTAGAGAAAACATCTCAACAGAGGAGGTAGATGCAGACCTCATTGAACATGGGCTCAGCCCTATAAAAATAAGTAGAATGTACAAATTGGAAAAAAGTCCAATGCTATTTGTATTAGTTGAGATTAGCAAAAAAAAAAAAACAGAGAGAGAAATATATTATTACATCGATATGTGACCTTTTATTCATCCCCAAACTACTTGGGAAGAGAGAGTCAATAGGACACTGCCACAAATTTGGTTGCCCAGACATTATGCAAAGCTGAACTATAGATGTATGAAGCGCAATGAGAACCACCCAACTAACATCTGTAAAAAAAAAAAAAAAAGCCATACTTGTCAAGCGCGCAAAATGTGCTGGACCTAACCCAGCAAACTACAGAGAATGCAATTTTCACTCTAACAACCGAGTTACTGGACGACAAGTATAAATCCCCTCTTAACTCCCTATTTCTGGTAAAGAAACTGCTTCTCCACCACAGAACAATTTCCTAATGTAAGGCAACAGGGGATCGTATACTCAGAAGTTGACAAAGCAGAATCTTGTCAACAACCTGGAATGGTAGTGCAGTCCAGTGTACGAAAACATAAACCTCATCTTTGTTTACAAGATCCACCACATCACAGCCGGAGTAAAACAAACCCGAAGCGATCCATCCCACGTCACCAGTAGAAATAACCAGTTTCATCAAATGAAACAAGAGGAAAATTCCAGTCCGGGATGGAATTGTAAATAAAATCATCAGATTTGTTCCATTCTAAGCTGCAATGACCTGGTCAGTATTATACATGCAATACTATGATTAGAGTATTCTTCACCTTGGAAAATCTCAGATATCATTCCGATAGATAAACTTGGAAAGGCTCCACAGTTCTTCCAAAACTACCGACTCATCAGCCTTCTCTCCGACCTAGGAAAAATTGCAGACAGAATTATCTTATCCAAATTATAAGAAGCAGCAGATAAGGAAACATCATACCAAATGAACAATCATAGCACAGTTCAGCAAACTCAACGACTCGTCGAATATATCACCACAGGATACAAATGGAGCAGTTTTCTTGAATATCACGAAAGCTTTCGACGAATATGACACTAGGGTTTCCTCTACAAGCTCATAAAGGCAAAAATCCCACACAACATGATATAAATCTAATCATATCTAAGTGACAGGAAATTACAGATGAAAAATCAAAGGAAGGAGATCCTCACAGAAGGAAATCACAGCCGGAGTACTCAAAAGCTCCCTACTGGCCTCATTCTTATTCTCAATCTATATGGCAAACATCCCCCCAAAACCAGAGGTCATTCTGGCCCTGATGACATGGCAATTTTAACAAGATCGCCATGTCCGCAACTGGCAACCAAAAGACTCAAGACAGCATGACCACCTTAGAAAACTAGTTTAATAAATTGGGACTCGACGTAAAGGTTAAAAAAAAAGCAGGACCATACTTTGCACCAGAAAACCAGCATCCCCAGAACATACAGATGTTCACTACCAAAATTCCATGGCACACAGGAGCACAATATCTCGGCGTCTATCTAGACACAGGTGTACGTTTCACTGATCACATCAAATCTGCTTCCTGCTTCAATTTTATCCAGAATAAAACCAGTGAACAAGGATTCTGTAATTAGGATCAGAACATACTGACTGTATGTATTTTCTGTAGTAGAATTCACAATTTGAATTTTTTTTTATCGAATCAATGTTATGATATTCGATAATATAATATTACTTCAGTAGTATTGTAAGTACCTTGCGTGTATTTTAAAGAAACTGGGTAGTCTCTCATCATATTAATAGTCAACGTTCCTCGGTATTTTTTCTCCATTAAAGTAATGTTTAGGCGGAGTTCTGCTCGTCACCACTGCTCAAAGATTTTCAGGAAAGTCGCCCAAGCAATAAAAAAGGAAGCAAAATTTCAGGACATCCTGTCCCCAATTTGTGATGGTTCATACTTGATCAACTGGTGTTATTTATAATTTTCAGCAACATCAGATGATTTTCTGGATTTCAGTTCTATTTTAGTGAGATTGTTTCGATCTTTTACTTTTAATATACTTTCCTTAAATATACAAATAATATACTTACATACATACATCTTCAAGGCACACCTTTCCTAATTGGGTTGTGGGGGCAACAGCTGCAAGAGGAACTTCCAATGATCACGATCCTCTTCCACCAAGCTCAGGTGTTCTGGTGGGATTCCCAAACGTGTCCGCCCAAGGTTTTGGATATAATCTATCCAGCGAGTCCTTGGCCTACCACCTGGCCTCCCACCCTCTGGCTTGGCAAAGAGGGCCTGATGAGGGAGCCTCTCTTGTGGCATTCTGACCAGGTGCCCGTACCAACGTAACTGTGATCTCTCAACACGGAGAAGCAGCGGTTGAGTATTGAGGGTTTCCCGAATTGCAGAGCTTCTGACTCTGTCGAATCTTGTCAGCCCCGCAACCCCTCTAAGGAACCTCATTTCAGCCGCTTGGATTCGTGTCCGCATTCTTTCGGTCATTACCCAACTCTCATGACCATAGGTGAGGATGGGGACATAGACTGTATTGAAGACAGCCAGCTTTGCCTTCTGGCTTAACTCCCGCTTCAATACTACTGAACGGCCAACCTCCCGCAATATTAAGCTTGCTAAGCCAATTCGAGTATCTAGCTCTACGTCCCATTTTCCATCATTCGTGAATATGGACCCAAGGTATTTAAACTTCTCCACCTGCCTCATTGGGACTCCACTTACATGTAGAGTGCACGGGGATGGTTGTCTTCGACCACAAATGTTTCAGTTTTGGCCCCCACTGATCTTAATTCCTTCGTCTGCACAAACAGCTACAAACCTATCCAGGGTCCGCTGGAGGTCATCTGTGGAAGAGCTAAGCAGAACTAGGTCATCTGCAAAAAGCAGACGTCCAATGCTTCCAATTCTGATACACTTACTGCCTCGGCTGTGCCTATTAATCCATTCCATAAATATTATGGGTGACAGAACACACCCTTGGCGGAGGCCAACGGAGACTGTGAAAAGTTCAGACTTTGTGCTGTTTACCCTGACACAAAACTCTGGGCATTCATATAAGGACTTGACGGCAGTTAATAGTTGGCCGTCCATTCCATACTCCTGTACTACTTGTCAAAGCTTATCCCGAGGAACCCGGTCATATGCCTTCTCCAAGTCCACAAAACATGTGTAGACATTCTTGGCATATTCCCAAGATTTCTCAAAGACTTGCATTAAAGTGAAGATTTGGTCAGTTGTGCTTCTACCAGGACGAAAGCTACATTGTTCTTCCTGGAACTTTGACTCAACTATGCTCCTGCACTGTCTTTCAAAGCACCTAGCATATACTTTCCCAGGCAGGCTGAGCAGAGAGATGCCACGATAGTCACTGCAATCCTTCTGGTCTCCCTTCTTGAAGACTGTTATTATTATCCCTGTCTGCCATTGCTTTGGTGCTCGCCCAGATATCCAAGCAGCCTGACACACTCAAGTCAGCCAGAGAACACCGTCTCGATTTAAGGCTTTTAGCATTTCGGGCCGAATTTCATCATCGCCAGCAGCCTTGCCCGATTTTAGCGATTTTATTGCTAAATGGACCTCTTCTAGTGTGAGACTAGTCATTGCCCCGATCTGCACCTCTTGGATGTCCACAACTGCTGGGCCACCCGGGTTAAGAAGGCTCTCAGAGTATTCCCTCCATCTGTGGAGGATATCCTTCTCGGTTGTTAAAAGTGCACCATCAGAGGCCTTAATTGCCCTTGCTGTGCACGATTTCCTCCCTCGAAGGCGGCGGATGGTCTGCTAGAATACTTTGTTGCACTTGTATAGGACGAGTCTAAACTTTCTCCAAAGGATTCCCAAGCCTTCTGCTTTGCTGTCTTTACTGCCTCAGCATACCGCAAACGCATCTCAGGTGATGCGTGACCCTAAGTCATGCTAGGTAGGACTCCTTTTTTGCCCGGACAGTTATTTTGCACTTCTTGGTTCCACCATGGTGTCCTTTTCTCACTGCTCATTGCCACACCGAGCCGCTTTCTGCCACAGCATAAGAGTGCAGAGGTGGTGACAGCTGTTCTGAACAGTTTCCACTCCTTCTCAACATCTGCAGTATGCTTGGGAATCTCTTTGAACCTGGAGGAAATGTCATCTGTAAAATTCTTCCTCACAGCCTCATTTATACAAATAACATACCTTCTTTAATTTTTTTTAAAAATCTTGTTACAGATACTGCATTTAGATATTGTAATACAATGAGTCAAGTCAATTTAATATATAATGAAGGAAGCACAAAATTCGGTAAAATGTTGTAAATCCTTCTTGCATATCCAGCAGTAACAACTAAATTGCCACAAATATTCTAGTGGTGATGGTGATGGTTCCTTAAACCTTATTAGTTTCATAAACTTAAACATACTTTCAAATGTTTACTTCATTGCTAGTGTCCGATCCACCAACAGTGGTTGGTGGATCGGACTGTGTCTCCGCTCTCCCGCCAGTAGATCGTGGATTTGAATCCCCTTACGGGCATAGATATTTATGACTCTTTAAATGGTGATGGATTTTATCACCCTTGGTGATTACCAAGCCAATTTTTATTTGGAAAAGTCCACAAACAAGTTCCAAATTTTGGGTGATGAATTTCATTCATTTTTAAAGTTCATTTATGTCCCTGCAATAACAAATTCCATTCCTATTCTTGTCTCAAGAAGTTAGGATTTTGTTTCTTTATAAAAACAATTTCGTTGCTGGAACTAATCAGATCGGTTTTTTAACACCTGGTTCAAGCATTTCAAATAAATTCACACTTCTAACCACATCTTTTAATCCGTTCGCAACTTCATAAATGAGTTTATCTGATTACGAGAACTTTCTTCCACACCGGAAGCAGGTGGTTCATCACCATAACAATATCACAGTGATGGGGAGAGCAGGTGCTCGAAGAGCTAAAGAATGAGACATCAAATTCTTTCAGATAAAAGAAGTAATAATACGTTACATTCGAATCAATGATATCCCAAAAATTATAGACCTGCCTATTTCTCAAATCTATTGAATCAAGTTAACTTTAGAACTAATTCATACTACAATAATGACAAACTCTTGTAAATGAATCCCTCCCCCACCACCACCACCACAACAACACAATGTGCTTGTTTTATAGCCTCTAAACTTTAAATATGACATAATAATTATGGAAGTAAGTATCAACTAATAATAATAATAGTACCAAGTGAACTAATCGCCTTCGAAATATATGCAAAATGTATACCTATTTAAACAAGAGCAAAAAAAAAGACTATTTTTTTTTACTTTACTTTTATTTTACTTCGCAAAATAAAAGTAAAGTAAAAAAATAGTAATTCTAATACCCTACCAAAGTTAAACAATTCAAAACATCGACCCGAATTGCTTATTTTACCTCTGGCTAATTTTCCTTGAACGTCTATCTCAGACTCTGTTGAGAAAGTAAGCAATAAAAATGATAATTTGATTTATAAAAGCTTCGGGTTGTGTCTTCAGTGTGTCATCGGTAATCAGTAGCAATTCTATAGTAATTCTTATTTATATCTTAGACAATACAATTTTTATACGTCTCATTTTTTTCACTTTGGTCTTCTCTGTAGTTTTTGTTGAACTACAGTATTTTACAAAGAAAAAAAGATTTTTTTTATATCTGTTATTCTTCTGTATGCTCTGTTTTCATTTCTTTGTAGTTGTGTTTCGCTTTTTTGCATTATTTATTCTAAAGAAAAAGATTAAGCCTTTGTTTGGAAATCCCTGTGTCATCTCTCTCTCTCTCTCACTACACACACACACACGCACACATACAACCTTAAAAATGTGCCCAATACAAAAAAGTAAGAAAAAATACAGCTACGTTCGGTAACAACGTACTAGTTCGACAAAACACCTGGAAGCTACTCCTGAGAAAACAGACCGTCGAAAGCAAAATATACTTTTTCTTGCAATATGCCTCTAACATGGATAAAAACGAAAAAAAAAAAAAAACAAGTTTCTCATGTTATAAGTCTGACATCTCCAATGTCGACCGTATACAGAATTCTTGTTTTAATTAAGAATATTTTTTATTAATTCATATCACTTCCCACCAGAATATTAGAAGAACGTTGGTTAACAACCCCTCAATCTTTATCTAAATTATATTAATAAATTAATTCAGTTTATAACTAAGTATAAAGATATGCAAAAATGAATGCATAAAAATCATATATTTTGAATAATATAATCTCTGCAAGATATTTGTCACTTAATTTAAAAAAAATATTCGCTTTTTTTCAGTGCTAAGTTTCTCCAATAGCTTTCGGATTAATATCTCATTACTAAAGCTGTTGTTCTGTTATTGTTAGCACTGTTGAGTTTGTAATATCAAATGCAGCGCCACCTTTTTATTGGTTATGAGATAAGAAAAGTTTATAGCGTACGAAAACTATTCAAAGTAAACTATAAGTCGGCGGAGAAACAAGTAGTACTTCAGGAACTGACTTTTGTTGACTTATGGTGATGGAGTGATAAAAATCGTGTTGTCAATTTTTGTTTCAAATTTCAGACTTTCGAATAGCGAAGGAAACGTAAAATTTTATTACTATTCAGTGGTAATCTACATAACCTTTTTTTACACCTCGCAGTCTCGTTTGCACGGTGGTATTCAAATTGGAAACTGGGAAATATCATCTATAAAGGATCTGTGAATGACTCATAAAATACTGTTTGAACAACTGAAAATGAAATGTGAAGCCTTCAATTTTTAAGATGCTAACATTACTCTTTTAACACTAAGAAACAAAATACGACTGTTGGCATAATGGATATTGCCCTTTGAAGGTACTAGTGTCATTTTAATGACATAATGATATTCTGGGAGCCTCCAGAACTCAATCGGACTGAAATACGTACTCGTACATTTTGAATCAATGCTAGGTTTTAAAAGACGACTTGAGTCTGTGTAACTGGAGGCGAAGTAATGTCCAAATATAAGCTTCACTTACATAATTTGCAACATAATCACATGCATATTATTTATCGCAATACAATGTGCATTACTTGCAGTACGTCTCGGGAATTCATGGTTGTTATTTAACGTAAAGAGATATTTGAGTTAAAATATCTTTTTACTAATGAATATAACAGGAATTGGAACATTAATTCCCAAACTAGAAGTGTATAAACTGAATAACATAAATTGCCGATTGAAAATTACTTCCGACACAAATTGATTTTTGACAACACATAAAAAGGTGGCGCTGCATTTGATATTACAAACACAGCAGTGTTAACAACAATAACAGAAATGAGTCTTGAAGTATTTTATTTCGCACTCGGCTAGATACACATTATTATCATTTGATTGCTTCGTTTAATAATGTAGTCAGAAGCATTTCCTTAGTTTTATGTATTATTTTTCAAACCTACTGCAAGTGTTCTTTTTTATGGAACACTTGAAGGAAGCACATTTTGTGCACAAACTATTTTCAAATTTGTATGAAAGGAAACAATATTAGTGCGGTACACGCACGTAGTTAATTTATCTGAGCTGTGTTTTCTTGAAAACTAATGTTGCTAATTCACAGCAAAAACTAATAACAATCAAACTGCATTAAGCCGTGGGGGGAAATCGTTTCTCCAGGTAGGCATAACGAGACAATCTATTTGTTCTTTGGGTTAGATAAACTTCTTACCCAGTTACTTTTTTTCTCAACCGAAAACAGTACTGTATTGCATTTTATTTAGGCGCATTATGGAATCCATCATAGTCTCCAAATGTTTTCCAGGATGCTCAATGTTTAGATTTTCGATGGCGAATGGCAGATAGTAATCCGGATAGGATAGTTGTAGATTAATAAAAGTATTAGTTGTAATGTTACCGTTATGGACAAGTTAAATCTTCCGATTTCCCAATGAAGGCAGAGCGTAACATTCCACTTGTATCGATGATTGTGGATTTTAATCGCTTGGTAAAACTACTACTTTGTATGTTGGAGAATTAACGTGATACAGAAACCGTTTATTCTCTAGAGCAGAACTGTCGGCTGATCTAATATCAGACCGCTTACTTACACGGGGAAAAAAAAACTATTTGAGAATGTCTGTTAATGAATATTTATTCTCTTTGACTTACGTAGAAAATTCAGAACCAACGAAAATGCAACCGTACATAATTATAATTTACATTCTCCATCACTTACTGGCCGACCCAGACTGCATATGGCCCGACTAATCATTGGAGTGTACTTTCGCAACCCTGTAAGTCTACACTAAATAATTTCGGCAAGTCTTAAGTATTTGACGCATCATCACATATCTATAATGAAAGTCTGTTGATTTCCCTGGCGTACTAAATTCTTATATTTCGCAACACATTTAATAGAATCATTCTTAATATGAGAGTCTTCCCTCGTTTCAGATCTCTTTGGAATATCAAGCATATTTAATAACTATCACACCATCATCTTTTATCTCTTATTTTTATTTCGATACTTGATGATGATCATTCGTCAAGTGAACAGAGGTTCTCTCTGTTAACTCTCCCTGCCAACGTTTGTCTTCATTAGATGTCAAAAGTGTCACAATATCCTTATGCGTGTCGACGTGCTTTTATAATTCCTCTGAGCCTTTCACGTTTGCTTCTTTATATCGTCTCTTTTGTTTCTGTTAAATTACCCACGATTATCCACTCCTCTTTTCTGTATGCCTTTGGAGAAGCTACTATTCTGAAAGTATATTTTCTAAAATTATAGATCATTTTCCATTCCAGAATATCCACAGAAAAATTATAAACGTTTATGGATTGTTGTGTTGTGTACTGCTGACGTTTGTTAATTGGATATCTAGTTGTCTTCTATTCTTATTCTTGTCTGTCAGATGACTTCAATACAAACTTCGTCAGTGGTAGTAAAGCTTTTCCCACAAAATAGTTCTTTCAACTTAAAGAACAGATCGAAATATGAAGAAGCACTCTTAACATCGATACTTGTCCACATGATCAGATACTTCACGTGAAACATGTGATGCCTCCGCATATGTTAGGTCATTTGCTGCGAATTTTCAGGCACATAATATCTTACAGAAACTTCCTGTAATATGCTGCTTTTACAGTTGACCCTGCAGATACTAACATTCAATTTCTTGTCGCAAGCATTTACCATCAACTTTACTTTATTTGAAGATGACATTTTTATAACTCGGAGAGGTCTGATGTTTCGACTGCGGAATGACTTGTCAGTTGAAGTTAAAAACTCTCCACGTTTCTTCCATATCAACAATTCTGTTCAAAATTAATTCATCTCCAGTCTCATAACGATGCAGCAAATCTGCAATCATTTTGCACGCTGCTTGCTGGAGTGGATCCCGCTGGAGAGTAACTTTTCTCTTCTTCAAAACTTCAGATAGAATTCTGAGAATATGTGGTTATGATGTTTGCTTGTTTTGTGCGGATCTTATTCCAACAGGTTGTTGACCAGGATAACTGATGCATTATCCATAACTCTCGATAGCCTGCAACTTGCACTGTCTTTAATTCTTGTTCGACCTTCGAGTTAGCGAGCCGTGACATTGTGTTGTGATCTACTGCACCATCACTACAAATTTCACCTAAAGCTTTATTAATCTCAGATGGATTTTGTCTGTGTAACATTTCACTGTTGGTGTACGAATACTATTCATTGAGCGATATTCGATTTCAGTCGGAATCGTTTTCCATTCCAAAGTCTTATTTCGGCGAAAAAGAACGTAATAAACAGAAAACGAGCCGACGAAGTTTTAACTCAGTCAGCTTACTATTGGTGTGAAGATGGAAACTGTGACATTTCCTCAATTGATACTTTTATGTGAGTCATAGTTTTTGGACACACAATAGTTAGACATTTAAAGTCTTATTTTTTATAGACCTTCCCCGAACTATTGGCTGTGTCACATCCATCGCTTAAGAAAATGATCGTTTGCGAACAGCACTTTTACTGCTAGGGATGAATAATATAAATGAGTTCGCTTACTCGGGTAAGAGCTTATCATTTTAAGCCATGCATTCGTATGGAATTACAGAAGAATATTTACAAATAAAACTCCTTCATGATGTCTTAGTTAACTAAAATTATAAGTATTTCAAAAACAAATATTTGAGTAAATAATTATTGAAGTACTCAAGTATTCAAGAGTTGGCAGTAGTTGTCTCCTATTGACTCCCTCCCCCCTCTTTCTCTCTCTCCTCTCACTCCCCTGAAAATGTTTAATTCATTATTAGCTTGGACTCATTATCAGTGGAGGCCTGAAAGATGTAAACCTGGCTATGTATCTGTTTTCAAAACTTACTTAAGGGAGTTCTGCGTACTCCCTTTATGGAATAAAAGGCGTCAGAGGGTTGGAATTGTGTGAATAAATACTACAGTAAGTAATCTTTCAATAAATATTTATTAAAGTCATTATTTCAATAAGTATTTAAAAACAAATTTTTGACATACTTAATGACGACACACGTCTCTTGATTAAACAGACCTCAATTTAAAATCGAGATTAACTGTGAAGCAACTAACAATACATCTATGACAGTCTAAGGCGTGTATTCAATGGCCAGAAGCAAACTGATTCTCAGTAATTTGGTTATTGTACGCTATCCACTAGTGAATTGTGCTACCATCAGTTCTGCTTTAATTCAAGGTTTGTTTCCCAGTTTATCCAAGACCACCCATATGTATGCCCTCTAAAATCTGGTTCTATCTTAGATCTCTGATCCCTTAGTTAACGCCTATGTCTCGTACGATTCACTACAGACTTTTCTGAGTCTCTTAGTATACTCGAAATTGTGGCTGCGTTCACTGTATATTATATTCTCCGACTAATTTATCTGTCTGCGGGATGAAAAATGGTTGACGGCTTTAGTTGAAAGCCATTTCATTTCATAAAAATGCTCCAGCCGTCAGCAATGATATTCGATCTTAAGTTTATTTGAGTCAAAGAGCACGCATCATATCATCCTTCCAACTGTGATAATGAAGTGCGCTCAATCCTTTGGATAAGCTCACTTAATCTTCTTTAATCGTTAACGCTATTACTGTATTATTAACACTCGTAAGTTGTAGACGCCCGGAAAGCAATGCCAGTCAGTGATTAAATGTAATAATATTCAATTTAATATTGTTATGTTAATATTTTAAGGGGAAAAATTGTTAATATTGCATTTTCGAGAACGATTAAATTAATTCGAATGCTATAATTTTACATTTGTGGATACTGCGCGTGATTGCGATATACATAATTCACATAAAATAATTACATTTAGTATCTACTGTATATATAAAAAAGCTAGTAAAAGATTTAAAATTCCATTAAAAGAATTCATTTGCTTTTTATATTACACGAGTAGCACGCTTTCAAAAGTAGCCCTAAACTAATTCTCCATTGGATCATTTTCTTAGATGGCTTCAATGGTCGAGTGTTCTTCATGTAGATTTAAATTACGTGCTTGTAATTTAATGTAGTAAAAGGCAAATCAGTAGTTAGGATATATATTTGAAAATGTTTTACATATTTTGATTACTAACTTGATACCCAGTGGAGCAAAATAAATAATTCATTAAAATAGATTCGATTTAGAACAAAATGTTAGCCATAATGTGTGTGTGTGTGTGTGCGTGCGTATTCTCATAAAACTGCCGCTTCGATTTATTTTCATTTTCGGATGAAAAGCGGTACTGAGAATCTGCTCCGAATTCTTCGTTCATTACACCAATTACTGAATAATTAATGTGGAACTAATTTGCCTTAAGGAATAACCTTCATTATATACGATCACAACATTTTTGTACGCAGCGTTAATTGCTCTGCATTATCGATAACTTGCACGTACTTCATAATCACCCTTTAGCCGCATTATTTATAAAGCTGAGGATGATTCACACGCAACTACCAATAACACAGCGCAATAAGAAACATATACGATGCAGCTGTGAATGTGTTTCTTAATATAATCATCGATCCGATTTTATACATTAACTTCATGTTGTCTGGGTTTGTTAAATCTTCTGCCTTTTATAGCTTATTGGAACGATTTCATTATAAATTATCATTAGTTCAATGAAGGCAAATTCCTAATCGATCCATTTTAGAATATCTCGTGAGCAGACTAATTAAATTTAGTATCATTAATGTACTCGTTTATCATGTAAAAAATAATTTTTCAAAAAGCCTTAAATATAAAGTGAATTTTAATGAAATTAAAAAAATATAAAACTTAATATGTTACAAGCTTAAAAATTTTAAACCTATAATTTACATAAATGTTTGCTTAAACCAAAGTTGAGTTCCGGAAGATAACTACTAAATTGAGTCGAATTGTGTGATTGATTTTATGAAGTCGTGAAGAATTTTTTTTTATCGTGATTGTGTGATAGTTTTTCAGGATTCAATTGTGAATCGTATTATAAGTGCAGCTACGACAAACGCAGGTCCGGAAAATTTTTCTAATCTTAACAAATAACAACACTGATAGACGTATAGACATGGAAAGACTAACCGATGAAACGAAATTAGAATTTCATAGATTATTTTTCCTGGAGAGTTAATAATAACTCTCCAGGAAAAATAGTCTATGAAACATTTCCCACCACAATTGTCACAGTCTGGAAGACCAAAACCACGAGAACGTGACATCATGAAACATCAGACAACAGGGGCTCAGACAGTCATCAAATCCTGAGAATGCGGCGAAATTCCAAACCAATGCCCACCTTATATCAAATACAGCTGATACACAGGAAAGAATTCCAAATAGTTAAAAATAAAAAAAAGGAAAATCTCCGTTACCGGAGACACACTCGAACCAGTGGAAATGGAGACTGATAATGATACAAACTCAAAAGAAAGAATATCCATCTACGATCTCCAAACTATCTGTGATTTAGTCATAAAGACTGAATCATTAAAACACAAATCAATAACGACGCAATGTCATCGTTGCCAAACGTTTGGCCATGCACAACGCTGTTGCAAAGCGGATTACCGATGCGTTAAGTGTGGTGGCAAACATGCAACGACGGAATGTCAAAAACCACGTCTGTGGATACACGACTAAAAGAAACATCCAAAGACTACACATGATCCAGAACAAATGCCTGAGAATGGCGCTAAATGCTCCCTGGTTCATCAGAACTCTCTAGTTACACCGAAAAGCTAACCCGACAGATATCAAGATCCACATGATAATCATTGCAGAAAAATTCCTCACAATCACAGACAATCACCCAAATCAGCTAATTCGACAGGGTAGCCGACTACAAGCCCTCAGACCGTTTCAGACCTAGAAAATCGAAATCCTTCGTCGCAAAAGAAAATTGAAACAACGCAAAATGCTCGCAAAGAGCGGGTAAAATACCCACACTAAATCCCTCACCCACAAAGAAGGGATGAAGAGTCAAGAAATCAGTCCATCACACAAAGAGGTTCACAAACTACCTATAAGGTAAACCAGATGGCTGAATTGGATTAATCTTGAAATGGGAGTTACTTAAATTATGCCATTTGTCGACGTATCATTACAGTTAATAGCAGTTCACGTAATATATCAACAAATTACAAGACGAATGTACTTTAAATTTATTCATTTAAAATTTAAATGCCACATGCAGGAGAGAGAAATTAGGTTTGAATCAAGTACATTTCATTCTCTTTATCTGTGTATACACTGGTTCGCAATAAGCGACCTCTATCTCCGAATAGCCTCATTCAATAAAGAATTTATTATTCTCATAAGAGAATACAAATATCCGGGGACTTTGATACAGCTACCTTTCAACTGAAATTTAAGTTATGCATGCGAAAGCTTACTAGTTTCAAAGCAAACCTTTTCATATTGAAGACATTGTGTTGTGTAGATGAAATCTCTGTTGGCCTGAATAATTCCTTACAAAAGTCAGTCGTCTTTCGGAATGCTACTGTTATTTAGTAACACTTTGAAGACGGAAAGCTAATTATGTTTCAGAATTGTTCAAGTATGGATTCACTGCTTAAATCAAGCAAACAGATGTTCCTAACTAGACAAAAATATGTCTAGCACAACATGTGTTGTTATAAGAGATTATTGAATAATGGATTACTCTCTATAATGAGTTATTATCATCTGAGCAACTTGACATGTATAGGACTAGTAAATTATTATGTTAGCATTATATGTATTACAACTACAAAGATATCCATACTGAATAATATATTCTTACCAGATGAAACTTTAATTAATTTCAACTTAGAATAGTTTTCAAATATTGCCAAGTATATATCGAGAGAAACAGAAGTCCTGTTGTATACAATAATATATATAACAAACCGAAAATAACTGCCAAAAAATTAAAATTTGATGTAATTAGAATGCGATTAAACACCATTTATTTATATATATATGATTACTTAAAATCTTTAAAGGAACTTTTCTGGGTTTCAAAAAATAAAGTCCTTTTAAAGATTTAAAGTAATTGAGTTTTCCTCGCTGTAGTCGTAACAAATAGCGAAGAATATGAAAAGCACCTTGTTTCAGTGAACCCTGCAGCCATTAATGTCAATTGTCAATTTTTGAGTTTCAAAAAATCGGCATGAAAGCTGGACTAAATTTTCAGGGTAACGGATGGCAATGCATGCTGTAGCCAATGAAGTTTTAACTGAGGCTTGACTCCGAGGGCATCACACCTGATGAGATCACTGCAGACCTCATAAACCAGGGTTTGACCCCCAATCAAGGTGAGCAGGATGTATAGAACATATAAAAAATCAATGCAACTAGTGCTGGTTGAAATTAACAACACCTAAAAACACATTTACGAGCTAACCGCCGTCTTTGGTCTTACGATCACCACAGAACCACTCAGAAAAAGAGCTTCAGCAGGGCAATGCCATAGATGCCAGAAATTTGGCCATGCCCAAAAGCTATGCAAACCAGAATATAGGTACCTGAAATGCGGTGAAAACCATCACCTGCACTAAGCCAAGAACCACACCGGCCAGATGTGCCAACTATGGCGAGCCTCATCTTGCCAATTATAAAGGTTGCATCCTCCATCCGAAAATTCGTGGGGCAGTGCCCCCCCCCCCATTGCAACTCGAAGCAACTAGAGTGATCATCTCGCAATACAAAGAAATTCAAACCCGATAACTCAGGGAAGAATCCAATCTACAATCAAAACCTATGCAGAAGCAGTGAGATCAAAGAGTGGAGCTCCTAATGACCAAAAGAGCCCTAGCAATCTTGATTGCCTCGCTAGCCATCATTCTCCATGAATTCAGTAAAAATCAGCCAATCACCATCTTCCACAAAGAGATTCCTGCAAGAAACCCACTCCATTCTGGCGTCAACTGGAGACGATCAACGAGCTATCGTCAGACCACAACCTAATTCTGCTTAAACTTGGCACCCAATATCACCCCCCCCTCTTGTCGGCCCAGCACTCATCATCCACAAAAAAGAAGAGATATATGAATCTGTGAATAGCTTCACAAATCAAATCAACAAAGCGCTAGCAATATAAGCAAAATCCAATCAAACTCCCTCTTGATCGCTGCATGGAATTGCCATCGGTCTTACCAACAAGATATTGGAGTTACAAGAGTTTGCACACAGACACAATCCCGACATAATTTTAATCAACGAAACGCACATCCGACCTGCAAATAACCCCAGACTAAGAAGATACTCCATGTACCGAACGAAGAGACTCAGCACCAGAGGCAGAGGTACCGCCGTCTACATCAAAACCTATTTAAAGCATAATGCCTTAACCAACTCACAAACCATCAACCTGGAGGTAACCAGCATAGAGGTGCACGTCAAAAGTTGTGGCAGACTTAAGATATACGCAGCCTACAACTCATCAAGCAACCCCCTTGGATATAACAAAAGACTTGGACGCCATCCTCGGCTCCACAGACTCCACCATCAGAAGAGATAGATGAACCTGTGAATAACTTCACAAATGAAATCAACAAAGCGCTAGCAGCAGTCACCAAAACTGCATCACCCACACGACCTGCCGGCTTCCAGAGGGCATCATCGACCTAATTAGAACAAAAAATAAAGCCAGAAAGAGATACCACAACGCAAGAGCCCACAAAACAAAAACTTCTAAACAATATGAATAGTGAAGTCAGACAAGCACTTCAAAACCACAGAAATCAGGAATGGGAAAACAGCGTAAGTTACTTCTCTCCCATTGCAGGCCAAACACGGTATTGCACACACTGATATGGAAAAAGCAGAACCTCTCGTGGACAATCTGGAAAAACAATGTAGACCATCATACGAAAACATAAACATTGACCTCATCCTTGTACAAAGTTGATCAACAGATTAAACGCACATTAAGGCCGTCCAAGAACAACTCAGAACGCATCACCCCCCATTACTCCAGCAGAAATAAAGAACACCATAAAGCATCTCAACAATAAAAAAGTCCCAGGTCCAGATGACATCACCAACAAAATTATAAAGCTGCTTCCACGAAAGGTTGTAGTGCATGTAGTCAATATAACAAACGCAATATTAAGAATCCAGCACTGCATATCTGCTTGGAAAATCGCCGAAATCATACCAATGAAGAAGTTATTCAATGCCCCCCCCCCCCAGTTTTCCCAAAGTTACTGACCCATCTGTCTACTATCCAAGTCACAGAAATAGTCATTCTCTGAAGATTACAAGAACCAACAGAAGATAAACTAGGAATTATACCCAATGAATTATTTGGCTTCCGAAGAAAGCACAGCACAGCACAGCTCAGCGAATCCATCGAATAGTAGAATACATCACAACAGGATGTAATTGGAACTTGCACACCGGTGCCGAATTCCTAGACGTTGCTAAGGCTTTTGAGAAGATCTAGCACCAAGGCCTTCTCTACAAACTCATAAAAGCAAATATACCAATAAAACTAATAAAATTAACAAACGCATACCTCTCCAAAAGAATCATGCAGATAAAAATCAATGGAACAGTCTCATCCAGGCGCAAAATCCTACCAGGAGTTCAACAGGACTCTCTTCTGCCCCCCCCCCCCCCACTATTCGTGGTAAACATCGCGGCTATTCTAGCGAGATCTCTCCGTCCCACCTGGCAATCCGACGACTCCAGGATCCCACAAAAGCACAGCCATACTATTCTCCAGAAGAAAAGCTTCCATCAATAATGACATCCAGCTCTTCGGAGAAAAGATTCCATGGCAGACAGAAACTAAATATCTCGGAGTACAACTCGACAAAAAACTCCGATTTAACAGTCACAATCAAATTCATAAGTGCTAAGACATCCAATGTCATAGCTCAACTAGACCCCATGATCAACCGCAGCAAACTGGATACACGAAACAAGCTACTATTATACCAGATGGTGATACACCCTCTAATCACATACGCCTCCCCAGCATGGAGCAGAAATCAAACATTCTAAAATTGCAACGAATACAGAATAAATGCCTGCGGATGATACTGGACGCCCATGGTTTATTAGAAACACCCCCAGATCCACCGAGAGACCAGAATCCCATACACCTTTCCGCTCCTTCATGACCTAGCTGAAAAGTTCTTCTCAAAGGCAAGCACACACCCAAACCCACTAATCAGACTAGGCTGCCAACTATGAAGCAGACCACTGCAAACACAAAAGACCCAAGACAATCCTGAACGCAAACCCACAGCCCTCAAGGTCAAGCATAAAGCTCAAAACTCCACCCACCCTCAAGTTTCCTTACACGGATAAAGGAGAATATGAAAGGCATATTGCTTCACCCATCTAGCCAGTATTGTTGTTGTTGTTGAAGAAAGAAATTCTTACGAGACCGAGTAACTCACTTTTAATTGCGGAAAAAAAAAAAAATGGTTCGCACCATAAATTAAAAAAAATCTAATTACTTGGGAAATGTTTTTTCTACAACATAAACTTCCTGCAGTGTTTGCATTTTCCTCATTAACTTCTGGTAATGAGAAACTACCTCATTATTAATTACAATAATTGCCACGCTATAATATAAATTAGTTTAATTCATTTACGTTGAAAAATAGCAAATACTGACTAACTCTATTTCAGCATCTGTTTATAAATTACGAATAAGGTCAAACGCTTACAAATTCTGTAAAACCAAAAAGCTTAATTATCCAGACAATTAACTGCAGAATGGAATAGACATACATTGACTGTGCTTTTACAATATGGAAAAATAAACTATATAACCTGCTAGGTTATATGGAAAAATAAACTATATAAAACCTGCTAGGTTAAATTATTCACACAGCAAACAGCATATTATCATATTGAAGTGTTCAGAGTTTTATTACAACATTACATTAGATTGCTCTTCGCAAACGCATACAAAAAATAAAAATAAATAAATAAAATAAAAGCAAAAAATGTACTGAATGTTTCAAACCAAACATGAAACTCAAAATTAAAAAAAAAAAATGCTTTTTAAGATTTCAAGTAATTTTTATATTTATAAAAATAAATGGCGTGTTATATTATTCTATTGAAAATCTCAATTTCATTATATTTTCAATAAATTTCAAATTTTAATATATTATTATATAAAGAGATCTACAATGTTTTTATACTTTTATCTATAATCAAATAAAAATTAGTGTTAAAACTCGTCAATAAAGCAGTTTTTAAAGTAGTCTAATAACCTTTCAATTTGATGATTATATGTCATTTTGCAACATTTTTACGGATGAAAGTCTTTCAAATGGGAATTAAAAATAATGCAAACAGCACTATATTAAAACAGTACATAAAAATTTCGAAAACCTGGGCTGAGAAGTGGGAATTAATGTGAAAAAAACGTAAGAGTACGTGCGATTTGGTAAGCAGGTAGTTCGGTATGAACAGCCTTTAGAATGAGTTAATGAATACAAGGATTTGGGTATTCTGATTTATTGTTAAAGCAGTTTTAACAGCAGTAAACATGTAGCTTAAAAGTGTAAAAGGATGCTTCATAAACTTCATTATCATCGTCGGCTCAAACAGGCCTTTAAGCACTTACAAACTTCCAAGTATCCTTGTATTCCGTAACCATGATTCGGATAGGTGGTTAACGCTATTATATAAATATACCTCGTATGTCAATTGCGTGGGTTCTCCTGAACGGTTTTTCTAATTACAGGATGTAAAAAAGCCGAATTGCAGGAGAACCCCCCCCCCTCGTTTATGAGACAAGCAAATGAGATTTGAACCCAGGTTCTTCCATCTGTAAGAGCATAGATACAGCAATCCTTCATTCCTTAAGTGGTTTTATGATGGTTGATTGCTAACTGGTATGCATATGTAACAAACAAAATAGAATATCCTGTTTATTTCAGATTTAGAAGTGCAAAACAATCACAAACTGCTTAATTATAACTTTAAAACTCTGTCTTAACGCAGAAAACCAGCATCAATAAATTTGTATTGTTTGTATTTATATTTCTGTTTGTATTGTTTGCTCTATCATCGATTTGTCATTTCGAATCTAGCCCGCACAGTTCAAATACTTCGAGGTATCTTAACAATTACTTTTTTGCATATATATTAACGCTTCCCCAGACGCAGTAATCTGAATGAATCCCTTAAAGACATTCTTTACTAACAACTGCAGCATGGCTATCAGGGATGTTGTAACTCAAATTGCTGTTCAAATGTTCAGGATTAAGGAGCATTTCTCTGAACTCCACGATTTTCCTTTCAAACTCATCACTGCAGCGAAAAATGTTTTCGGATTTATCCCGGCAAACTGAGTGACTCTGTAGATCGTCATGAGGGTTATTAGAGAAAAGAACATGACTGGATAGGGCAGATGCATGTAATCTTTTATAGGAGATGTCTCTCTTATGCTCCTCTGTACGAAGTTCAACAGATTTGTTAGTCTGTACAAAAAAACATTTTTCGCTGCAGTGATGAGTTTGAAAGGAAAATCGTGGAGTCCAAGAAAATCCTCCTTAATCCTGAACATTTGAACAACAATTTGAGTTACAACATCCCTGATAGCCATGCTGCAATTGTTCAATACCGGCGTTCACGAGAACTTGCAAGCTCGCATGCAACAGGCAATAGCGCGTTAGATAGAACAACTTGAAAAATACAACGTTTTTGTGTCAATTATGTATTGCATTTTTTGTAATTCTCAGTTTTTTGTAACTTCAATTATTTATTACTGTGTTCTACCTTTGGTGGATACCTGAAGAAGGCTGTAAAAGGCTGAAACTAGTTGTATCATTTTCATTAAAACTTCATATTTTATCTCGGTTTAAGTCATTAAATATTTATTCTTTAAAAAATACCATTACAACCGAGTAGAAGTCAGGAATACACACACACACACACACACACACACACACACACACACACACACACACACACACACATATATATATATATATATATATAGAAAGAGAGAGAGAGAGAGAGAGAGAGAGAGCTGCTAGAAAGGGAGACAAATATTTGAAAGAACAATTGTCGTTGTGTTGCTATAGCAACGATGTACCATATTCAGTTGTGCATTGAAAAGTCACGAACCTCTCCTGGTATATACTGTACATATTAATCAGTTTATTCTAGCCAAATTCCACCAATATAATACGACATTGGATAGGTAATCATGCCGAAGTGAATGACTTTACATTTACTGACATTGAACTGACACCCATTTTCCCATGTCCACAATTCTAGCTAATTCAAATCATTCTGCAAATACTGCATATCAGCAGCATTCATGATTACCCTGCCCTGCCTATCTTTTCATCATCAGCAAATAACTGTATGTCGCTTGTCAAATCCTTCCCAATATCATTAATGTACAGATTGAATAACAGTGGACCAAGCACTGATCTTTGTGGTACACCACTTGTTACCTTAAACCTTGCAGACTCAGATACCCGTATACCACTTTTTGATATCTGTCAGTCAGTCATCCTCTTATCCATGCTAATGTTGTATAACCCAAACCCATTATCTACAATTTAGGCAGCAGTCTGTCATGTTGTATTCTGTCAAAAGCCTTAGCAAAATCCAAAAGTATCATGGTGTATCCACTCGCCTTGTCTACTTCAATGGTAATATTGTCATAGAATGTGAGGAAGTTGCTAAAATATGACCTTCCCTTAGTAAACCCATGTTGTTCATTGCAAAGTAGAGATTCACTGCCAACCCATTTCTGAATGCGGGCCCTAACTAATTTTTCTAAAATCTTCACCACCACTCCTGAGATACTAATTGGTCGATAGTTTGATACATCGGTCTTTGCACCACCCTTATACAATGGAATTACCATGCATTCATTCCTTCCATTTCAGCGGAATCTTCCCTCTTCTGAGACTCATATTAAACATCCTGGTCAAAGGAATGATCAATTCAGCTGAACACTCTTTTAGCACATATGCTGATATTCTATCAGTCCCTATTGGTGAATTCTTATTCAGTTTGTGCAACAGCTCTAATACTTCGTCCTCACACACTTGCGATTCTTCATCTAGTGAAGAGGTAACATTGAGCTCAATGTTGCGTACACCAGGTCGATAGCTTTTAACGAAATGGGCACTCATTAACTGAACAACTTGTTCTGCATCAGTAACCCTCACTCCATCTGGATTTCGAAGAGGTATTCTTTCATATTCATTCTTTTTTTTACTTGCAGCATTTCGATAGAATTCTTGTGGCTTGTCTATAGCACGCAGAGCCAGTTTCTTTTCATAATCGGACTTTGCTTTCCGTACAACAGTTGTGACTATTCTAGCCTGCTGCTTATAACGTTCATAACGGACGTCATCCTTATGAAAACGGTATTCCTTCCACATCGTCCTTTTCTTACGAATCTATTGCTTAATAATATTACATATCCATTTGACTCCTACTCTGTTTATTCTTCGAACTCTCGGGAAATATTCTGATATTGCATCATTTAAATATTGTTTAAATGTATAAATATTAGATCCAGCATTATTTTAGAGCCGAATGCAAAAACTATGAACGTTTCGTACGAAATTTGACCAGAGAGCTAACGGGAATACACTCGCTGGCGTTCATGTCTCCTATAAGGTCCGCGTTAGGGCAACTCGGAAATACCGGCTAGTATACTCCCGTAAGCTCTCTGGTCAAATTTCGTACGAAACTTTCATAGTTTCTGCATTCGGCTTTGAAATAATGCTGGATCTAATATCTACTTGATTTATATAATTGTACATCGCCGAAATGAAGCGTTTTGGCCCTTTATTTTAGTAAATCTAAATGATAATTAATAGGTATTTCTTTACCTCAAAAAACAACGAATGATGGAATCTATTCGCTTCTCTTAACTTCTAAATCAGCATCTTTTTTTACTGAACTTATTATTATTGACGTCATTTCTGTCCAAATTGACGTTAGTATTTCAATAAGAACATTAAAATAAACATTTTAAGTAATTGAAAAGCAAATGAAATGTTTCACATGGTAGGGATTCCCATGTACATTAGGCTTGACTTTATTACTAGTTATACAAGCACTGCAATATAATTTTAAAAAAAAAACATTATTAAATGGTTGCGCTATTCAGGAAATAAAACATCCTGGAGCTTGTTTGTTTCTCGCCCTGAAGAACGGAAAAGACAAAACAAGCATCAAACAGGAGAGAGAGAGAGAGAGAGAGAGAGAGAGAGAGAGAGAGAGGCGATGAAAGAAGTCTTAGAACGAAGCGAATGTTTGTTTAATTTGGACAAACTTCTGTTTTCCTTTCAATTCAAAGTTATTTTGTTGAACTTTTCAATTAAATTGCCCAACATGAAGCCTTTTACGATGTTTCCCAAACTGAGGATGTTTCATTACAGTAATGGCATTATGAGCTAATAATCGATATAATTCACCGTTATAAGTGTTAGTTTCAGACCTCAAATGCTTCAGAATAAACAATTACTTTTCTGCTTCAGTCTAAATATTTTTCTTCATGGAACTCGGATTTTTATGGAATAATACCCTGCTACAAATCTACTTCGAATTTAATAGTATTCAAGGTTCCTATTGATCATACGAGCATCTTACACGAGCCCTCAAAATAAATAAATAAAATACGAAATATGTCGTTGTTATCTAAAACACATTTAGCAGGCCATAACGTGCGCAATATTTGTGACTTGAGTACAACTCCGCTAAAGCTGTTCCCGAAGCTAAAAGCATTACTAAAAATATGAGCTACTCATAATGGATAGTAGGAAGGGAACAGAGCAGTCAGGTCCTATTGTGTAATGTGCGAGCAGGCACGTTGGCGATCAAATCCAGAAATCACCGCAAGCTATTCTGTCCACGAAATGGAAATTTCTAGAACCGAAACTTTTTCAACTAGAATAAAACTAATATTCCATCGCCACTTACGTTATAGTTGTTCAAAATGTATTTTTATAAATAAAAAGAAATAAAGTTTCTTTATAGAATATTATAGAAACGTGAACTTATACCTAACATCTGAGTATTGTAATGGGATGAAGAAAACAAATATGAGTGTGATAAATGCATCAGTATTAAAAATTACCTTAGAGGTAGAAATATTTTACGTAAGACATCCGGCAATATGTTTCCATTCATCCTGATGCTACAAAACTAAATATGAATGGGAACAAGAAATATGGACAATAAATGTTTTATATTCCATATATTTTATGCATTGATCAATTCCATATATATTTACTAAAGCTCAGGTTTTGAAGCGAGAATTTCTTTTTTTTTATCTCAGATTATTTTCATCCTAGAATGCAACGATGTTTGTAAAGCTTGTGAGGTAGAAGATAAATTCATCACCAGATGTGGGGCCATGGCACTCTCATTGGTGGCCTAAACATCTGTGTTTGATTTCAAAATACTGTTCCTGGATTATTAACCCTTCCCCCATCCACGATACGATAGATTTACAACCTTTCATAGGACAAGGATTCAATAAATATTACAACCTGCATATGACAAGGTTCTTGAGTGACCATATAGTACCTTTCCACTATGAGATGACTCTTCAAAGCAGTCAAGAAATACAACACCCCTTCAGGGAAAACAAACAGTTACGATAACCTTAGTTCAAGTATAACGGAAAGAATTCACGATATCTTCAAAATTCAAAAAGGTAACACGCGTTTCAGGCGTTTCGATATGTAATGGCCTAATTTTAATTTTCATTAAAATAAATAATTCTCCCATAATCTACTTTCAGAATTACCAAATGACAAATAAATTACCAGGTGATTGGAAATGCATATGTTTTTAATTTGTTTATTTTTAATCCTAATTAAAAACTGCCCAGCATATACGGAACTTCATATATAATGTATTTTAATCGCAGTAATAACATAATCCGTAAACCGAAGTGAATCATTTCAAAGAATGCTGTCATCAAGTGTCCTTTGAACAAGTATTAGATCTGTAAGCAGGTATTAGACGCCCACCGGCGGCAATTTCAGATAATCCGGATAAGTGTAATAGCTTTTTCTGTGGAAGCTGTTACTTATTTTGTACCTTAGTTACTAGTCGTAACCAAGGTATGATAGAGATCAGATGAGAAAAGAGAGAGAGAGAGAGAGAGAGAGAGAGAGAGAGAGAGAGAGAGAGGTTGAAATACGTCACACATCACGCACAAAAAAAGCTCTGAAAACAGTAACTTTAGTGTAAGTGGCAATAAATATTAGATAAATTTTGCTTACCTAGGAAGTTTACCGTTTATTGTTTTGGACAACTCAAAGCTACGTACTGTTTTGCGTCGATGCGAAAAGAAGCATATTGGATAAGGCAAATAGAAATAATAGGAACTAAAACG
This sequence comes from Typopeltis vanoorti, assembly GCF_054136105.1. NCBI lineage: Eukaryota > Metazoa > Arthropoda > Arachnida > Uropygi > Thelyphonidae > Typopeltis > Typopeltis vanoorti. Next base: position 64,834,262 of record NC_143556.1, read on the forward strand.
TTCTGAGAGCAAGATCAAGGGGCTTATCCATATGGGTAAAAATAATGCCTTTCCCGTGAGACCAGGAAGCTGAAATTTATACGAAAGTTACTTTTGATCGTTTCGCCCAGTGAAAAAAAAAAAAAAATAGAAATTCTCACTTTAAATAAGTAGCAAAAAAGGTTTTCGATTTTTCCATAAACTTTCTTTCCTTTAACTGAAAAACAGTTTAAGGTAATATCTGAATGGGAATTTAGAAAGTAAAGAAACAACAACGAGAAAACGAATAAATACTTTGCTACTATTACCATTTTATCTTTTGCAGTTTTTAACAAAACTTCAGTCGATACAGAAACATAGCTAAGCCAAAAACCTATTCGGAATTTAAAACATCACCATATGTTAGTTTTACAGGGCAATAGTTCGCTTCTCACGAATAGTATTACATTATAGAAAACGAGTTCGGTAATAGAACTCACATGAGAAAAAAATTCGACCGAAAAGAGAAACATAACAGTTTCCCCATTGAGCTAGACAGACAATTCAAGTGGACCTTACAAGAAAACCTCCGATGTTGTCACATGGAAACCTCTTTTCAAATTTTGCTTGGTTACGAAAGCATATTAAGAAATCCTTCAAAATTTTATATTTTTCTGCAATATCAGGAATATCACTCAATCCAAGTATGATTTTCTACGATATATGTACCAATAATATAGTTTTTATTAATTGTGTGTGTTTATAGCGTTAGATTTATCTGATCTTTCTATGTTAATATTTGTAGGTAAATGTTTTTTTTTTTTCAAAAAAAGAATGTAATATTACAGTATTAAAATCATTATTTGACTTGAGATGACAACGCTGAAGGTTCCTTTTACAGACTAATTTTTTAATTATTTTTTGTGTGACTCCGGTCACGAAAGATTGTAAGCCTATTGTACATTAGTACCGAGTGAGCTAATGATTTTCTTCCACGTCTGATGAAATTCGTATCCCACCTAAATAAAACCACAAACAATCATGCCCATGAAAAGATTCGAACCCATGGCCTGTTAGTTGGGAAGCAGATACGCTAATCACTCCACCCAATAGGCAGACCAATTAAGAGGGAGAAATATACCGCGTATTGTTATGTCCTCCAATTTTTATTCTCATCAATGAAAAAAAAAATTGGCTCAACAACGATCACTAAATCAATCGGAGACACTTTTCAATTGATGCGCTTTCAAAAACACATGTGTCGTGGGTGAGTGTGACGTTTTCGACAACCATCTGGGTAGCTTTACAAAACTGCAGTACCAAAATATTATTTACAAAATATCAGCCGCATTTGTGATATTACTTTACTCATCTTTGGATCATTAACAAATGGCTGTCTTACCTGCAATATCAGTAATGTAGAGATTAAGGACTGATCCTTGTGGTACACCATCAGACCACTTTTGATATCTGTTAGTTAGCCATCCTCTTATCCACGCTAATATTTTATAATCTAATCCTATATTCTTTAATTTATGCAACAATCTTCCATGCTGTATTCTGTCAAAAGCCTTAACTAAATACAAAAGTATCATGGTTTTTCTATACCCCTTGTATAACTCAATTGTAACATTATTGTAGAATGTGAGCAAATTGCTCAAACAGGAACTCATTTCATTAAATATATGCAGTTCCTTGCAGAGCAGAGTATAGCTTATGTGTCTACCCATTTCTGTATTCGAGTTCTTACCAAATCTGCCAATGAAAAGTTAGCATTAAATAATTCTAAAATAGATTTTATACATACAATATCGACGGTGTTGACTAATTCAGAAAAATAAGTTTAAATTTTTGTCCCCTGATAACTCTTTTCCCTGATAACAAATGAATGCAAAAATAATTCCTATAGTTTAAGATTAGCATTCTCACTACAGAAAGTTGCAATGCTTTGGTGGAATATTTCCATAACGAAATACTTCTTTATTCACTCATCTCCAAAAATCGCTATAGCTGTTGAGAAACTTAATTTTGATGGAATTAATTTAGTACTGTTCAAAAAATTACCCCATTATATAGGGTAATTATAATTAAAGTTCACATTTCGAAAGATGGTAATTGGGTAACTACTCAGCGGAACGATTTAATATTTGAAATCATGTTGTGTGCGCCAATGGAATTTTATTTTGAGCAAAAAAACCACGTTAGTTCCAAAAATTGCCACTAGAGAGATACATGGCGCTGCAATACATTTAATTACGAACGATACTCCTGATATACAGTGAAACGTTGCGACCGTACCATTTATGCAAATGTCAAATGTTCCCAATGACGTATGCTTCGAAAGAAGCTTCTATAAAAGCAGGCGGATACGGAATGGGTCAGTTCATTGCCTGAGCAGACAACGTTCCTCTTCGTTCCCCGAAGGCCGTTTGGTGGTTTTACAGCGGAATTCATTATCGGACAATTTTTTTTTTTTTTTCGAGGAGTTCGGTTCTGCGGGTTTCGTTACCTGCACTGTTAATGGCCAGCGATATGCATCTCTCTTAGCCAATCAGGTGATTCCAACATTTCAATAGTGTCAGTGCCTGGATTCAGCAGTTTTTAATGCAGGTTGGCGCCCCTCGTCACATCGCCAACCCCCTGTCAAGCGGTTGCTTCAGACACATTTTACTCAGGACAGAATCCTCAGTCACTGTGGGGACATCCCGAAGACGTTGTCTATCGCGGCCAACGTAGCCAACATAGTAGACTTAAAGACCAGCATTCCATGCCATATTCACAGCATTTCGAGTGAAACTCTACGTTCTGTGGTTAAGCATGCGATTTCAGCATGTTGCCGACGACGGAGGATAGCATGTCTAACATGTTATTGACCTAACTTTTTTGAACTAACGTTGTGCGCAAAATAAAATTCCATTGTCGCACACATCATCATGTTAAAGATTAAATCGTTCCGCTGAGTTGAGCCTTTCTCAATATAAACTTTAATTATAATCACCCCGTATATAAACTTTCGCCTCATACAACACTGTAAAAACACCTTAAATTAAATTATAATTATGAAAACTTTAAAAATTAAGATGAAATAAAAGATTCAATTTTGTAAGAACTTTGCAAATTAAGTTACAATAAAACACCCGTTACATCAGTTAAGTATTTATGAATAATAATAAAAATATGGTGTTTTAAATTAAAACTATTTTATATAGTTTTAATTAAAAAACCCTATATATATATATATATATATATATATAATCAATATATATATAATATATATATATATAATCAATATATATATAATATATATATTGATTATGGAGGTGCTCTAACTTTAAGAACTCTTCAAAATTTCGAATGAGTATATTTTATCTCAGCGGAGTTTATTTTTGCTTTTCACGTTAATTTACGTAGCGAACGATTGAAATGACATGACTGTTGTTTTATTCTTAATGGACACTGACAGCAAAACTTTTGTACCAACAACTCCATATGATATAGACAAACGACAGCATCGACACAGACAAAAGTTCGATTTTCATATTTCATCTGCTTGTTCCAATTCACAACAAAAAAAAAATAGAACAGAAATGTAAGATGAAGAATCTCCTTACAACCTTAGCGTAATCCCTGTCACAATTCAGAGCCAGAGAAAGAGAAGTTTGGGAATTATTACTGGCGTTGGGGGATGCATTCTCTGACTCCATTATCACAGCGTAAATAAAACTGGACTCACCGTGGTGATTATTCATTTTCAAATATGGCGTAGGCCCCTCATTTCAAGAAAGAGATCAATATATATTTCATTTTAATTATATGTTTGAATGACCAAACATAATCTCAACAATATATTTAAATCTCTCTCTATATTATTTTCGTTTTTTTTTTTTTTTTTTTTTTTTGTAATTAGTATTCTGAAATGAGTGTACTTTAATATAGTACTGCAGTAAGATTCCAAGTGGGAATCGAAGACATGACTACATGAATACTTATACCAAGAAAGTTCTGAAATCTTATTACACCATCCGTATCTCAACAGAAAGGATGGACTGAAATCATCCCTGTTATGGGAAATGGTAATTCTCCAGACATTTCAGAGCCAGTAGGTGTTTTTAATATTAAATGCTCATCTCTTGTTTAAAGTTGGATTGTACAGTTTAGGACGTGTAGCTCACGTTTAGGACACGTATCATGTACGTGTAGCTCACGTGTTTTTATTGTCGAGTCTTCCGTTTTCTATTTTGCTTGCTTAATTTGGAATTTATACTAAAGATGCCTTAGATACTTAGGCGAAAATTCTGTGTCTCATAATAAAAACATTACGTAAGTATAATCCGTAGTGAGTTTTATTCAGCAGTATTGTGTCAGTTATAATAAGTATTTAAACTAACGTTTGTTTCAAAAAGATGTAAAGAATCTGTGAGTTAAAGGATTGAAATTAATATAAATATATTAGAGACAGATTATACAGTAAATCTATCGCTTCGCTTTGATTATAATATCAATAATATCATTTATTACGAACCTCCGTAACTCAGTCAGTAAAGCGATGTGTTTTGTTTGGCAAATTCCGTCCGGTACCATCTGCCAAAGCAAAGAACCTTCGTATGATCTTTTCAATAGAAAACGACTTAGCCGGTCTTATACAGAAATTCCAAGACTTTTCTTAGAAGAACAGACAAATGACAGACATTGCGTTAGGATTAATTGCCCAATCAGAGTAATAATTAGACTTCCATGAAGCCAAGTTGGCTGTAGTAGGGCATTAAGTGCAACACATCAAGGGAAGAAAAATATGATTTTTTTGCGATGTCTTCTTGCAAAAATAATACTTCAAGTAAATTAGTTTGTGCATATTTGCAGAGGTTATTAGGCACATCACGTTTTATTAAAGTATTACAAATATTTTATGTCTTACTGACATATAGTTATATTTTTTCTTTCTTCGTATTGATTTTATAAAATATATGCTGCTCCTAGTTTTAGCATGTCAACTTTCACAAAATATTTACCATCATTTAGGCTCCGTAAGGATACAAATGACATAAATAAACGATCAATCAGATTTTCTTTGCAATATTAATCCTACGGGGTAGTTAACAAAAGGGAGATCTGGAAAATCTACGATCACGATTATCTTAGTTAAAATCTGTTGCAAACATAATTATTATTTTCAATTTTTGTCAATTATTAAAATATTCCAACTTTTTGACCAACAGTATTGATTTTGGACTTTCGGAAAAGAACAGTTAAGAACAATACTCTCTCTCTCTCTCTCTCTCTCTCTCTCTCTCTCTCTCTCTCTCTCTCTCTCTCTCTCTCTCTCTCTCTCTCTCTCTCTTTCTCTCTCTCTCTCCATCACGCACACACATTGGATTATGTGTTGGCAATACATCGACAAACCCTGTCCTAATGGAAAACAAGCCTCTTACTGTTTTTTGAGCTGTTAAAGCAAAAATCAATAACGTGAAGTAGTAAAAAATAGCATCTGCCAGGTCAACTTTTCTTTCTCGGAGATGAATGTCGTAGTGTGTGGATGCACTCATGGCTCAAATGTCCCAAGATAGAGAAGACGGAAAAAAGGAAGACTGCAATATTATTAATTGGCTCGTGGACACAAAGATAATTATTACTACAAGATTTTTCTTATTTCAGGGGCGTGAAATTTTGAGTTTTACTGAAATCATTCTCGAATTAGAAAAATCTTTTAATGAAGTCTCTTAAATTTCTTTTTTCACCCTTTCTCACTCCTGTAATTGCAATAATTAGCGTTATTATTGCATTTGGGAATATAACACTTTTAACGCGATAATCCTAGTTATAAAAGTACACCATTTATTTATTAGTTTAAGTTACTAGAAAATCAGTAATTTCATGGAAAATATTTAAATTAATTGCAAATAATATACGGTCCTCATTTTATTTTCGACTATGTCACAAAATATCAAGGAAAAAAAAAAAAGAAAAAAGAAAGAGGATAAAAAAGTTAAGGGAAAACGGGTATGTGCTGCCATCTAGAGTTACTGCTTCGCATTATGGTACTGTTCAAATAAACCTTAATTAAATTGTGTTTTGCTGAGATGTTATGCACACTGGCTATTCACTGTTTCTAACCTATTATTTCAAGTTTAAAATCTGCAGGCACGAAAATAAAGAGTGGAAATTGGGGAAAGAACGGAATTTAGAAAATGCTATCTGAACACACACATATATATATAAACAAAAATGTAAAAATAAGATCTTAACATAACGGAAGAAAATTATAAACTGAATTCAATACCTTTATAATGTTTTGGTCTCATAAAATCGTGACTTATAAGAAACACAAGATCACATCAGCTGATTGATGAAAGGAGAAGAAGAAACAGTTTTTGAATTCGTCCCTCCCTCCTCAATCAAAAAAAAAAAAGAAAAAAAAAAGAAGTGCTAGGAATTGGGGAATGCACTATAATTGCCACTAGAATATCAATACCGGCCGATCAGTAGATTGGATGGAAGACAACGTGAAGAAGTTACGAGTATCGCGGTTAACCTTTAAATAAAAATCCTGTTGTCACTCGGAAATTCACTTAATTTTTCTGTTTGTCCATCATACTTTCCAATACTAAATATTCTATAAGAACACTATTTTGCAACCGAATCAATTCAGGCTATCTATGAATGCACTTTTACTTAGAAATCAGAAGCATTAGGAATTTAAATGTAATCTTCGCAGTTATAAAACAAAAAAAAGCTACATGAATAAAAATAATAAACGGAGAAATAAATGCTTAAAATCACCATTATTAAAAACATCTTTGTAGATAATGCCACTGTAATTCCTCTTTTGCGTACTTCTCTTCAAAATGTATTTATTTTTTCTAGCGTTTGCATGTAGGAAGGATTTATCAGATTATATGTGCTTTCACAGCTTTCAGCTCTCCATAATTCTTAATTAAGATAGCAAAACCTAATCATCTTGGCGCATGAAGTGCTGCTAATAACGAAGATAACTCACACTAACAAGATTTATTTCTTTGAAGATCTTTACCTGCACAAAAGAATAAAAAATTTACAGTTCTGACAAAATAAATGACTCAGAAGTATTTTAGAGTGTAATTCTTTGCATAAAGCATGTTGAATGAAATGGATAAATGTAAATTGTGAAGATGGTAATAATAATATTATTTTTAAAAATAGGTAACTCGTTTCCCAAACGCTGTCTTGTTATTATTGTTTGTGTGGTGAGGAAAATGATCTTTGTGTTCCGTCGGAATTTAATGCGATCCTGAACCAACAGCATACATATGCAACTGACAGTTCCTAACCGAGGAATGGTTTACATTTTTTTTTTTTCATTCAGGATTCAGAAATCGATGAGGAACTATACACGTTAAAAAGGTTATTGAGAAAGAAAAAATAATAATAACATCCATCACACTATCAATCTCTAGAAATCATCCATTACTGTTGTGGATTTCCTTTACGAGTATTTGAGTACACTGAGACGTTCGCGCTTACTCACGCATTTCAAAGATTTTTTTTATTGAACTCATAAGGTTTATGTATCAGTGATAATCTCATTCTTTACAAATAGATGACTAAAATAAACATCTAAATCGCAATAAATATACTGTGCATGCATTTTGTATTTACATATAAATTGTATATATAAAAATTCAAATGGTTTATTAAACTTTTAATATTTTCTAGGGATCTTTTTATTATTATCAAAATTTTAAAATATTATTTAAAATAATTAAATAATTAACATATAATATTATTAATATTATTCTTTTAAAGATTGTAATAAGATTGATATTATGGGATTTTAATATAATCTTTTCTACTTTCTTTTATGTCAATATAAACTCCAAATTAGTAGAAAGGTTTACGCCGGTTGATTTGGTGGGCTAACCAGGCTAACAAAGGAATTTTTTCTAGCCATGTTTTGTCACTTCCGGATCCATTTCCACCTTGATATTACTGACGATACGGCTACGAATATCCCCGAGAATAGTTTCTTTGGAGAGATTCTGTAATATCCGAAGCTATAACACTAACAGAGATAATCATGAAATGTTTTACGTTCGAAATGGTTTAAACTATCTCCATTTAATGCTAAAGAATGAGGTGAATCGATTTTCCATTTTTGACAGCTTAGCCAGAAGGTACGATCAAACCTATGCCGAGAAATGGAGCACTTGGGAACGTCTCTGGTCATATAGGATAGGATAGGGTGGTCTCTCATAATAATGCGACCGGTTCTGAGCATTTTATAAATGAATGTAATAAATAACGCTCACATAAAAATGGCACCGTTTGCATTTACCTGCATCTAAATGTCGCATTTTAAACCATTTCGTTGCTTTCTTTGAGCTATTAAATCAGTTTATGCACAACATTATTTGATATGAAGACAGTATTTTATTTTAAGTATTTGCGTAGATGAACTGAGGACATAAAGCATTCGCATATTTCGGGAGATAAAAAAGCAATATTGTATAGATTGTAGAGCTGGTCTAATAAAAAGAGGAATGCTTAACTACTAGAAAATAATATGGCGATGATGTTACTCCCAAACAGTTTTTATTTTCTATAGGTCTTTCGGCCTCTCTCGGGACTGGGAGTGATATACAGTATATACAAAAGTTGAATGGTCAGTTTCTTCTGACTACGATCTCAAGAAAAGATTGTAGTCAGTTGAAATCGTAGTAAGATGAATGAAAATACATAGGGACAAAAGCATGCTCTCCTCCCTACCTAAATATTTATTAACGCTATGTTTGCCTCAATATTCCTACCTCCATGTGATGTCCCATTTTGAATTAGCACTGTCATTATGAATAGTCCAAAAATTGGAACATTGGGAGATTGAAACATTTCCTTAGTTATCTCGCTCTCAGATGTTCTTGGAGAGAGAGAGAGAGAGAGAGAGAGAGAGAGAGAGAGAGTCCCAGGAGTAGTATGGAAAGAGAAAATCTGCAGAAATCATGATTTAATGAAGACATAATTATTAAATATTCTATGCATCTCTTATCGAACATTTCACATAAAGTATGGTTGCCTTCAACACTCGTGTAAAAGGCAAATAAATAAAGATAATTAAAACAACTTTTGACCACTTTTTCACATAAAACTCCACCCACAAATTTCATATTCAGTTGAATATGCATAGTTCTTAGTATCAATATCAACAAAGATTGGGGGACATAGAAATATCCACTTCAAAGATAGTCAATAGAAGTGTACAGGAATGGAGATTGACGACTAAAACCGCGAAAACGTTTGTTAATTAAGATTATTTATGTTTTTTTAAAGTAAATTAAGTAAAGCTATTTTGAAGGTTCATTTTCATCTTTTCATCTCCAAAATTAGGAGTAGGTCGTAATTTTTTTTAATTATTATTAAAAGCTTATTGGATGTTTTTGAAAGACTTTTAAACCAAAGTCCAAAACTGAATTTGAAAAGTCAAAAGTAAAAAACGTATCATATCCAGATAGCAATTGTACCAGATGGCTTCTTGTTAGAATTATTAGTTACAATCGTTTGTGGAACCAGATAATTCGTCGCTGTATAGGCGTTTTTGCAACAACTTATCTGAAGACAAATCTATGTACTTTTTTTCATTTCCATTATTAAAAGTTTTGATTTCATGGATAAGGTAAACCCCGAATATATATCAACATCGAAAATGCTCATAATCTGTCTATAGAAGCGTTATCCAATGTCTCGTCACTTGCTTTAGATGATAATGACGACTGTTTTAAGGTTTTTGCTAATGAGTTGATTTTGTAATTAATTTCTATATTTGATAATAATCACATTTCTAAACAAAATGCTAATTTTCTCCTTAAAAATTTGACATCCTCTTTATCCTATACAAATCACAGATTCGCAACTATAGAGTGCTGTTCTCACATCCGAGATAATGCCTATAGAGATTCATGAGTATTTAAATGAGAGCAATGAGATTCACTGGAAACGTTTTTTCTTTGATTAACCCTGCTCTCTATGACAAGCGTTTCATTTCTATTATAAAATATTTTTTTCTTACTTTTTATCAATAGTGGTAGTATATCCCATCTCTTTTGTGTTCTCCATCTCCAGCTTTCCGTTTCTTTAGTAATTACGACCATTAATCATTACTATCAATTACTAATGTCCATAAGTTACTATGGACCTTTAATCTGAGTATTTGTTTATCATGCTTGGCTATAATTATCACATCGAATATTATATCGTGTATGAGTATGAGCAAAGTCTGAGTATGAAAAGAAACTGATTTTGCTTGCTAAAGACAACCCACAAGAATTCTATTGATATGTTGCGAGTAAAAGAAAGAATGAATATGAAAGAATAACTCATAAATCCAGATGGCGTAAGGGTTACGGGTGCAGAAGAGGTTGTTTAGTTAATGAATGCCCATTTTGTTAAAAGCTATCAACCTGCCGAACGTAACACACTGAGCTCACTGTTACCTCTTCAGTAGATGAAGAAACACAGGTATACGAGGACGAGGTATTAGAGCTGTTGCACAAATTGAATAAGAATTCCGCAATAGGGACTGATGGAATATCAGCACGTGTGCTAAAAGAGTGTTCAGCTGAACTGACCATTCCTTTGACAAGGCTATTTAATATGAGTCTCAGAACAAGGAAAATTCCTCAGGAATGGAAAGAATGTATGGTAATTCAATTGCACAAGAGTGGTGCAAAGACCGATGTATCCAACTATCGACCAATTAGTATCTAGGGAGCGGTGCTGAAGATTTCGGAAAAATTGGTTAGGTTTCACATTCAGAAATGGGTTGACAGTGAATCTCTACTTTTCAATGAACAACATGGGTTTACTAAGGGAAGGTGATGTTTTAGCAACAATGTTACCATTGAACTAGACCAGTGGTCGCCAAAGGGGTCGATATGACATTGTTAGGGGTCGACAGAAAAATATAAGACATCATTGTATGGGTAATATTTAATTCGGTTAACTTGGATTACCTCCATGACAAAAGACATGGAGGTAATGACAACGCAATTAAGAGTGAATCGTGGGATCAGTACCTCCATCTTACAGGTCCATGAATAGGACCTGTAAGATGGAGTAAGGTCATGAAAATAGTTACTGAGGCCAATCAAGTAGACCAAAATGACGTATTTACCAATAAACGGATGTTGGTAGTTCCTGCCGGCCGGCGCACTGGGAGCGAGATTGCAACACGTGCATGGTTCTTATTTACTGATACTTACAAGTATTCGATCCCAGTCTCATTTTTGCATCGACATACAAGTGAGCATTTCATTTGCATTTCATCATCGACATACAAGTGAGCGTTAATGTTCTAAAATTCATCAACATACATATTATAATTCAATCGTTATTCGTTCAGGAACTAAACTTCTCTATGTTGAAGAGTTGAGCAGCGCTGTTAGTAATACCAGTGATATAAATACCAGTAGTTTATTAATATCACTAGTAATACCAGTGATATTACTAGTGATAGTAATAGTAATATAATAATATATACTATATTATATATATAATAAATACTGTAACTATAAAATAAACAATCTAAAAACTCATATAAGCGTCTTTTTTGCTTGTGCTATTATAATTACGTAATAGTAAAATATAGGGGGTCGATAAAAAGGCAAGAAACTCTTAAAGGGATCGACGGGCAAATAACTTTGGCGACCCCTGAACTAGACAAAGGGAATGGATACACCCTGATACTTTTGGATTTTGCTAAGGCTTGACAGAACACAGCATGGTAGACTGTTGCATAAATTGGAAGAAACGGGTTTGGGTTATACAATATTAGCATGGATAAGAGGATGGCTGACTGACAGATATCAAAAAGTGGTATACGGGGATCTGAGTCTGCAAGGTTTAAGGTAACAAGTGGTGTACCAAGAATCAGTGCTTGGTCCACTGTTATTCAATCTGTACATTAAGGATATTGGGAAGGATTTGACAAGCGACATACAACTATTTGCTGATAATGTAAAGATAGATAGGTAGGGTAATCAGGAATGCCGCTGATATGCAGAACTTGTAGAATGATTTGAATAGGCTGGAATTGTGGGCATCGGAAAACGGGTGTCAGTTAAATTGTCAGTAAATGTAAAGTCATTCACTTTGAGATGATTAGATATCCAATGTCGTATTATATTGATGGGATTAGGCCAGAAGAAAGTGATGAGGCTAGAGATCTTGGAGTATTAACAGAGTATTAACAGATATTAATTTCCTATCTGAAATTGAAGTTCAGGGGCCATGTGGCAAAGATTGCAAATACAACTCAGAAGATAATTGCAATGCTCAAACGAACGTTCACATTAAAGATAAGGATGTTATTTTACATCTTTACAAGGCCTTGATAAGACCTCACTTGGACTATTGCGCAGGTCTGGTCTCCTGGTTTCCGATGTTATTCTGATATATTGGAGAGAGTACAAAGGCGAGTGCTAAAAATGATATCAGGATTGTGGAATACTGATTATGAAGACAGGTTGAGAATTTGTAGATTGCAGACGCTATCAAGGAGAAAGAAGGGTGATATGATTGAGACTTACAAACTGCTGAAAGGGTCATACAGGATTTCAACTGATGGAATTTTTCAATTTATGGAAAGGACGAGAGGGCATCCTTGGAAGCTGAGAATGAAGACCGCCAAGAAGGGTGTGAGGGCTAGATTTTTCTCTCAGAGGGTGGTGCGTGATTGGAATGGATTGCCTTTGGATGTTGTGAGTGCAAGCAGTGTGAATGAATTCAATAATAAGTATGATAGCTGGTGTGTGTAGTATGTGGTCTCCCCTCGATGAGTCCCTGACTCCCTGGAGGTTTCTTTCTCTTAATAATAATAATAATAATAATAATAATAATAATAATAATAATAATTTAAAGGAGAAATAAAATAAAAAGAAATACGAAAAGTTGTCGCTGGTTGCAGATATTTAAATAGAAGAGTACGAAATGAATCCCATACTAGTAAGTAGTGGTAGTAATAATTAATAATGGTAAATTCAAATTAATAATTCAAAGAAACAAATTCAGGATGGAAAAAAGTCATAAGAAATAAGACAAGTATTATTGAATATGTGATTGTTGATAGCGATATCTTCAAGCTGGTTCAGAACACAAAGTATATTAGAGGAATTTGAAACAGAAAGCGATTATTATTTAGTTTCGAGCAGGATAAAATTGAATATCATATTGAAAAAAGTGTTTAAGACAGGTTCAGAACGAATCAGAATCAAGAAGCTTTGATAGTTAATCTGTAGACTCAAATATATAAATATTATTGAACAAAAAATGAATGAATTCGAAACATGAGCCAAAATTTGAAATCTCATTGATAAACTCTGAAACAAACATTAGTGGATTAAGCAAGGAATGCACGTGTTGAAGTTGTCTGCAAGAATATAAAGATCCGAACTTTATGGCGGACACACGAATTTATAGGCACAGTTCAGGAGCAATAGAGAGCAAGCAAAATCTCTTAGTGTGTAAGTCAGCAGGAAAGATTTTGATTCAGAATATATTCACAAAGATGACAAAATATTTCATGTTTCTTCCATTTTAATATTCTTGGAAATGGAGGCAACAGGACCGCAAAAGGATTCAGAGATGATATAAAAAATATTATTTTGTCAGATAAAACTATTCAAGTAAAGTTAATGATTTTATTCTAACATTTCATATACAAACAACATTATACATCACATCCTAACTAAATTTTACATTTTATGGTACTACACAATGATATATTATATTCATTCCATTGCCGCCATGCTTTGGCAGAATAAGAAGCCCATCTACTCAACAACGAGCAAGCTGAAGTTTTGAATTGCATCTAGAGGTTTGTAAAACGTCTTTAAGTGCTAAATTAACTTCATTCGCAGTGTAACACTACCACTTGAATTATCTCGACCTTAGCCCACTCGCAATATTAAATGTATACTGTTAAAATAGCATCCGAATATATAAATTTTGAAACGGATATGAATCTGTTTGTGGACTTCTGATGCACACATCACTGACCATAAACAATGCAAAGTCGAAATAAATTGTTATAAGTTCTCAATCTGAGTCTGTGAAAATAAGTAACTTCGAATATAAAATACTGATATATTTGGTTACGAACTGAATAGTAATATAATTGAAAACATTTAAACACTGTGTTACAAAATTTTTGTATAATGCTTTTCGTTGTTCTTTGTAAAAAGTCACACAAGTTTGTTTCCATGCTATAATTCAACGCTTAAGTTGAATATATATAACTCATGCATATATTATTTTTTTCCATGGAAGTAAACAGTTGAAGTTTCAAAATCTTTATAATTTACTAACAAAATCGCTCTATACAACAACACATAAAAAATAATATATGAGCGCAGCTTTATTTATATAATCACTACGAATCGAATTTTGCATATCTATATTTTACTCTTAAGCTCTTGCTCACAGTGAAAAGCGAAAAAGAATGGAAAGCTCCGGCATCCATCATATATACTACTAAATCAGTTCTTATAAGGACTGGCTTAAACGAGCGAAGCAAGAATGCTTTTCATCTTCCCCGTTATCTGTAGAGGACAGTGTATGGATAAGGTGTTATTGAGCTATTGAAGGTCGGATCATGGCAAGAGGGTAACAGCAATAGCCGAACCTCAGTTAGAACTTCATTGGCGATGTGTAAGTAAAGCCAACTCTAAACATTCGGACGATTCCTAGACCGCTCAATAATGGCCGAAGGACCGTCCATCTCAGCGTTGGCTCCACTCAATGATGGCCTTCCACCCACACACCACCACTCAAATTCCGAAGAAAAGCATTCACCGACAAAGCCTCTCAGCGGGCCGTTATGGAGAATACTTTTCCCGGAGACTCAAATTGCCCCCTCAAGGCAAAATCCTTAAGAGAGATAACTCAAAACTCTCGAATCTCAGCGCCTCAGGGGGTAACAGCAACAGCCCAACCTCAGTTAGAACTGCATTGGCTACAGCATTTCACGGTCGATTAATCTCTCCTACTAAATACTAAATAAACCAGTGCCTGGTTTCGTCAAACAAATATTAAAGTTATGAATAATAGAAGCAGGTGTTGTTGAAAATTGTTTAAATCTCTTTTGATACGTAGAAAATTGAATTTTGTTTTCCAGTTTTATTTTTATTAATAATAACGAAAGAAAGTTATTTAATATTTTCATAATATACTTTGCAAAAAGAAGACAGTTTAATGAAATACGCTCCAGGATGATATACAGGTATACTTGATTGACAGTACAACTTGGTTTTTTATTTTAAAGTGTTCTATAAATGACACTTACTAAATTCACTTACTTCGTATGTTGTCGAATGCATAATTCACTTTGTGGAAATAAAATGAATTATGAAAGCACAGCGCTGTGGAAT
Organism: Typopeltis vanoorti; assembly: GCF_054136105.1. Lineage (NCBI taxonomy): Eukaryota > Metazoa > Arthropoda > Arachnida > Uropygi > Thelyphonidae > Typopeltis > Typopeltis vanoorti. The sequence continues at coordinate 64,849,609 of NC_143556.1, forward strand.
TTAATTAAAATATCTTTTTTTGTTTAGTTTTAAAGCTACATAAAGTACGAAACTGCATGCTAAAAGAATTACAGAAGAAACGTTTAAATAATAAATCGAATTTTCGAGGGGAAAAGATTCGAGATGTGTTAGAATGGAAAGAGAGAGAGAGAGAGAGAGAGAGAGAGAGAGAGAGAGATAAACTATGAAATAGCTACTAAAAAGTGAAAAAAAAACAGAACTGGAAACTGTGACTCTGTTGCAATAATATAAGAGATAGGGTGCGCATTAACGTATTCGAGACTAGATTTCTGGAGAATGCGTTGGCCAGGGAATTAAGCAAACTTAAGAAATTAGGAAAAGAGCTGTTTAGGTGCAGTAGGGAAAAGATTTCAATAGTATTTTTAGGGAACACAGATGGATCATAAAATACCGGAGTTCTGATGATGATAACAAAGGACTTGGATCCAGCAATGGTGGTGATCTAGAATGAGTCATAGTGATGACTAAGGATGCAACTGGTTTGAGGCTTTTCGCCGATAGAGAATCCACATCATTATATATACTTTAGTATGGCTGCAGTCCGAGGAGGGGTTCAGAGGTGAACTGCTCTGTGTGATTCAATGTATTATAATGATTTAAATTACGGAAACTTAAGACTGGGTGAAAGAAAGGGAAATGCATGAAGTTGAAGAAAGGCAACAATCTTACACAAGATGGAGACAAATGATAGAGATATCTTATGAAGGATGGAGAGGACTACGAGTCAGAGATTATTGGATTAAAATTATGAGTTGGTTATGATCTGATTTAGTTAAAGCTCCGGAGGAATGGCCACAAGTAATGTGACAGTTCTTCCACCAATTACTAAGATAACCATAGAGTTCTGACATAAGTGGGGGGGGGGGGTTACGCATGTGGAAATCTCATTCAAGAAAGATATGTTAAATACTGGGCAGGAAATTTGAGAAACTTATGAGACAGATTGAAGTAGTTCATATATTGCAAGGACGAGAAATTAGCATCGCGTGGGAAATAGAGACGGTGTTTGGTAAAAATAGATCTCGGACCTTATTTTAAGAATTAGAAAAAGAAATCGGATAAGAAATAAATGGATAGGTAATCCTAAGAAAAATTTGAGAAAAAAAAAGAAAGAAAAGAAATCATATCACAGGAACTGTGGGGAGAAGACGCTTTAGAATTTGCACGAGTAGTATAATGTGAATGCTAGAAGGGTGACAATATTGATCAGGAAAACATCCTATTATTAGAAGCGATGTAGTTAGTTAAAGGAAGTCATGGAGATCTTCGGAGATCTAGGATTTCCTTTAAAAGAAGAATGATTGTGTAAGAATAGGATTAGTGAATTCAGATAGCTCAGAGGATGTGAGTAGCAGAGGAGGTAAACTAGCTAATGATTTTTTGACCATGATCAATCATTCGGGATGGAAACAGCATTGTATCCGATGGTATGATGGGAGACCCATAACAGGGATAGCTGAATTGTTTTTTTGCCCAAGAAGCTAATGATAATATGAATTTAAGAGAAGCATTTAAGCACGATTAATATACATTAAAATATGGAATTACTAAGCAAAAATCAGAATTTTCCTAATAATTTTCACTTCTGCTCACAGTTTACGGTTAGAAATTGGAACGTGTAGTATCGTCTTCTCATTTAGAACTTAAAGGACTTAAGAATAACCGATATTCTTTTTTATTTGCAATCAACCAGATGCATTTTTGAATTTGCTTAATTAATTCATAACTTTACATCGCATTTCCTTTTCGAACAGTAGGATAAATCATCCCCCCCCCCCAAAAAAAAAGGAAAAAAAAACACTAATTAAATAAAATCGACTGCAAGCGGTCGCTTGTTTTGATTTTATTTTAAATAGTTTTAATAAACTTCTAAAGCCATCAATTGGACTTATTCCGATACTAGCTTTATCTCTGCCAAACTGAGGCCGTCGTCCTTTGTTAAAGTGCATCTCCCCCCCAACCCACTTAACATTGATTTAATTCCGATGCTATTCAAATGCTCACTTTGTCATCATAAAGCATGTAAAGAACCGGAGAAGTGCTCTTTAAAGATGAAGCAATACTTATCGTACTTACCATTAGTAAAAGAGTTTGTGTGCAATTTAAGTGGGTTCTCTTTTCCTTTTCCTCCCCTTCAGAAGTCATAATTTCTCAGGAGGTTGCTAATGATGTACTGTTTGCATTTATAAAATTTGTAATTAATGTTTTAAAACTTTGAACAGTTTTAATTGTCATAAAAAGGATTCGATGTCATATAATAATTACTAGTTTTACAATACGATAAAAGAAAAACAATCGACTTTTAATAAAAGTGCACGTGCACATCTACAAAAGTGAAGTAACATTCAAACTAATTTACAAACATTTAAAAATTGACGAACCATATTTAGATAGTGAAGCAAATGTTTTGTTCAATGCGCATGCGCTTATTTCTTATTAGATCTTTTTGGTCAAATAAAAATGAAACTTTTCGATCTAAGCATCGAAGCGGAAAAATTACCGATAAAATAGATTAAACTGTCTATAATAAAATAATTCGTTAAATTATGCTGTCCATGTTTTCAATTTATAAACTGAGACGATGCTCTGCAATACATGTCACGATTCATGATATCATCAGTTATGGGATTTGGGACTACTTTATCGCTCCGGAAGTTTCATCAAAACGGACTCTAATGAACATATTTCAGATCCGCTCTGTTTAACATTTACGCCACTAACTACTAACCGCAAGAGCATTCGTTCATAGTACGGTCTATCATAGTTAATAGAGATCGTACCAGCTTTAGTCTGCTATTATGGCTCTGTTACCATTGAAAATAACATCAAAATATCCGGAAGAAAAGTAATATTTAGCTGTGCTGGCTGTTATCTTCTGGTGTAGGAAAAATTGAATTAACCTCTTAAAATTAATTAACGACCAAACTTAAATTAACGTATTTAATTAAATGTATTTTAATGCATCAATAAGTCTATTGCATAAGTAAATCTTATGTTAAAGTTTGATTCAAATATTGCTCATTTACTTCCTCAACTTGTCAACAACTAAATTAGTTGACAAGTGGAGTAATTATGTTAATATTTCTTTCAAGTACTCCAGTTATCAGATTTTGTACCAATTCACGTAAACGACAGGTAGTTGGTATATGATGTTGGTATATAAGTACGTATGGTGAATTATGTATTGGGTTGTGTAGATTATGTATATGTATAATTAATCCTTGGACTATACCGGGAAAAAAAATACAGATATTGCGAAAACGTCTCGACTAACTTGTACAGTAACGACAATTTGTATTACATACAATACACCAGTTAGTACGTGGTTATTCGAATTAATTGAAAGCTAATGAAATAACTAATCATCCTTAGTTATGATATGAATAAGCGATAAATTTAAACATATCATAACATAAATTCCCAATCTATCCTCAATTATTTATAAAAGGACAGGTGATATTGCGCCTTTATTAAAAACATCAGATCATAAATAAATATGATTATTGATAATGAGCGAAATGGAAAATTTTCACATAAAACATTAAACTACTTAAGCGTTGATATTTCGCACGTCATAATAATTATCAATATATTTGTTAATATTTTTATATTTTTTAAATATATGATTGCATATTTATTTGTAATCGCTGTACTTATAACGTAATCTGTATTAAACTACGGTAGAACGAGAATGCCTTGTTTACGATAAGGGTTGGTCGGTTTTTTTTTTTTTTTAATGTGGTTATCATCCATAAAAGATTGTAAACCTGTAGTATATTCGTACAATGGGGGAACTAAAATTTTTATCTATCTTTATTACTTGAATATTTTTTGTATTTATGTTTTATTTTTTATATAATTGGGAAATCCTACTGTAGAAATCAGTGACGGAACTTTTTCCAGCCACTTCAGTTCCTCCATTACCCGGGGCGCTGGTCATCACTCACTGACTATGAAATTTACACCACGCCTAAAGATAAGCAAAAGCAATTATATGCATGGTGGAATTCGAACTCTCTGTAGTTTGAAGAGTGAGTAATCTAATTATTCGGCTAAGGTCGGCATTTGGAAGTCTCTAGCTTTTCTTTGGTAGCTCATTTGATAACTTCGAAGACTGCAAATCTTATTCAATTGTTTTATCCTAATCCTTTACCCTCAAAAATGCTGAAACCAATCATCGATGGACCAAGGATTAGATAATCCTGAGTCTACTCTGGAACATTTCCAAATAGGAAAGAAAGGTATGGGGATTTTTCATGACAATCATTGGATCCTCTCATCCAAACTGAACACACCTTCACCACTTATTGTTAACTAGGAAATATTTCGAAACAGATATTGCTCTACATGGCGACAATGTGACTCGACGGATCTGGATTTTTCCATTAAGACACTTCAATCCATGGAACAAGGATTGAAGAGCATATCCAAGCCTTCCCTGTGCTCCTAGCTGTCTATTTCTTCTTATTTGAATCCCATAGAGCATCTGTGGATCATGTGAACACAGCATTCTCTTATGGACACCAGTACCTGCTCTGTTACTGACTTCCGGGATATTATTATTATTATTCTGTTTAATTGTTTAAAAATATCTCTGAACGCGTTCCATGGTCTAGTGGAGTCAATGCCAAGAGGTATAAGCAATTATCTCGGCCAAAGGTGACCCAATCACGCTACTACAGTAGATAGGGTGATCGTAATGCTTTAGCCCATGTGTGTGTGTGTTCGGAGGGTCGCTTGATGTGCAGAATATTTTTTCACATTATTAAATAGTCACAACTTTCTGACTTTGTAATCGCATGTTAAACCAATATGAAATTTGGTTGCTAATAAGAAAATTTTGTAATTGCATTAAACTATCTTAAACAATTTATAAATATTTTTCGTTTCTCCCTAAGGATATACTCTAATATATTTTCATCCTTTCATTCTAGAAGTTTCCCATAAAATATTGTGTTTTTCAGACTCACCTTTCCAAAAACATTATTTAAGAATGTTGTGCTTAAATTCAAGAAAACACAGATCAGATAGATATAACCACAACAACAATATAGTTTACAGAAAACTAGTAAAAACAGCAAAACATGTGCAACGAAAGCGTAATCATACAGTCCACAAGATTCCAATTTACTAGTTATTTTATGAAAGTTTTATGTTGACGTTGCCATTAAAATATTCGTGATATTTAATTATGAAAGTTAATTACCAGTCACACTAACTTTTTTTTTCTCTATCACTAATGTATTTTCATGGAACTCTTATTTAAAGTTTTGGAATCTACTCTAAACCGAATCAGCTCTCCATATGATTTGTATTTTAGTTTCAAGTGTCTCGTTTTTATTTTGAAATTGAGATGAAACCACGCGGCGGAATGGAGAGAGTGATTTATTAATAAAGTATTGATAGGATTGCATGCAAAAGAACGAAAGTAAAACAAAATCTTCCGAACCATGAAGTATGGCAAATTGACCATCTAAATAAAATTATCAACTCATTAATCAAAAATAAAAATAACAATAAGACGCTCTCCTTTGATTGATCGTAAAATTTAATGTTCCATCTGGAACAAGGTTCCTAAATGTGTACTATAAAATAATAAAAAATGACTTTGACTCATCTGTTATTCCTTGTTGTTTAGAATACTCCTCAGTAGGTTTGTGATGCTTAAATAGGTTTACAGTTTCATCAAATAAACCTATTTAAATTTTTTTTTGTTTTTTAGAGACAGTTGTACTCACTTTGAAAAAATATAATCTTGAATTTTAAAATAGCGTTTTTGTTCAAAAGGACTTAACAAATTATCTTGTTTACATTTGTTTCTTTCGATGTAAAGCAATACACACAAAAAGTTATCTCATCATTTAGCTGATCAACTATAAATATCACTTCGTTGATCATTTCTCATCACGAATGCGAATACAAGTTAACTTACAGCTTGTTTTATGATTGCATTCCAATTCCTCTTTACTCAAAGAATGATAATTATATAAACATGAGAACTGGAATGTTTGTTTAGCCTTTGTAGATTTTATTTGATCACAGTACTTCACGTCTTCTCATACATCAATGAGATCTGAGAGTTATACCATCAGACCTGTTCTTGGCAAGGCATTCTTACGATCAGAATCATTTTCCAACTAGGTATTACAAAACACTTTTCCTTCTCTTCAAAAAGCAATTTGGAAAATTTAAAATCATGAAATTCTTGCACATATAAAGATATTTTCGTTGTAAAATGTAACATTAATTCCTTTTAGTTCTTTCAATATCCGTTAGTTTTGAATGCAATACCATATTTCAAAAAAATTTCGAAATTATTTGATTTTTCTCTGTACTACACTTTTACAGCATAAAAGTTTTATGTTCTAAAATGTGTCATCTACTTATACCGACTGCTGAATTAGAAAATTTTATTTAATACCGTGTTGGACCACCTTTATCCCGAATTACAGTACATTGACATAGCTTTCATAAGGTGTTCGATTGCATCTACGTCTACACTATACCAAGCGTTCACCAGACAGTGCTTTAACTGGCTCAGGTTAAAGGAAGAGGACTTTGCTCCCGAATCTGTTTTTCGAACATGTAACATACATTCGCAATGGGATTCAGATCCAGGCTTTGTGGTGACCAAGGAGCATGTGGAAGTCGCTGTTGTTCTCGCTGAACAACTGCTGAGCAATTCTTCTTCGGTCAACAGCAGCATTGTCGTCCATGAAACAACTATGACCTGCTGGATAAAAAGTCAACATTGCAGAATGGACCTGATCGGCAACAATGTTCAGATATTCCTTGAAAGACACCCAACCTTCCAGCAACATCACGGGACCCGTTCTGTAACAACAGAACATGCTCCATACCATTACACCACCTCCAGAACCTTGAGTTGTCTTTACAAAGAAAGCTGGGTTCGTTGCTTCATGAGGCTTCTACCAAACTCTCTGCCTGTCGTCGGTACAGAAGAAGTTGTATCATGACCTGTCACATGACTTTTTCCCAGTCTTTCAGTGTCTAGTCACAGTTTTCCTGAAGCCACTGTACATGAACTTTCTGATTCTTCACTCACAATAAGCTATTTATCGAACTCCGAAAGATCCTTTGTTTTTAAACTGATCAATTGTGATCAACACTATTGATTACTGACAAACAGCATTCTTGAATAGTTACCAAGAACATGTGGTGACACATGTGAGCAAGTATTTCCATATACGCCACGTAAGTGATGTTTACGCACGTCTGCATGAAGGTTTTTAATTCAGTGGCCGATATGTGAAGTGGAACTCCATCATCTTCAAGAGGCAAATGTCATACATTTATACAAAAACCAGCATTAAAAGAAAATATTATAAATCATACGATATCGTCCTAACATAAAAGAAAACCCCTAGTTTATTATAAGGGTCCTCTAAAATGGCAATGGGAGATTTTTTAATTTCCACTACAAGATTTCCCTTGAGACTTCAGAATTGTTGTTATGTCTAGATCGTTCGTTGGGTGGCATAACTTTTGTGGCTCAACATTTCGGGTTTTTAAGTGTCTAGTATACATCATTATTATTGGAGAACGTAAATTTTGTCGAGTCCATTTCGGTATTTATGAAAAAAACATCCTAATGATTTGGATTTAGCACATGTTACTTCGTTTTATACGCTGAATATTCACATTTTTATTTATATATTTTATAAGGGCTGAAATTCGATGCGTTATTCGGTCTCATACGGAAGTGGCAGCTGATTTCCTCCTGGAAACTGTTTTTCATCCCGAAAAACAGGCAAATCGGCCACAACGCATTTAACAAATATTTAGTGTCCTGGTTGACCAATCAGATATACATTGCAACCAACAAATTGTGGATTCGAATCCCAATATGAGTAAGGATGTTTCTGATTATCTTTATCTTGGAGATCAATTTCATCGCCCAGTGTGTGTGTGTGTGTGTGTGTGTACATTTTTGTATTTTTATATATTCCGGAAACTGCTCTAGACTAAATACCAACTCACACCGGGCGATTAAATGCATCTCCCATCTAAGGACAATCACAAACATCAACCTATATCTATAGCGGGATTCGAACCCGTAGCTTGTTAATTGCAGAACGAGTACGTTAATCACTTGCAAGTGTTCAGTAAATCAATCGGCATCTTACATAGATATATTTCAGTAAATATACCCGTTTTGTACAAAAGCTGTACAAAGAGGAATCGATTTATGTCCTTAACTCATCATCATCTTCTTTCTTTCACTACGCGTTATTCCCACTTCCTTAACTCATCATCTATAAGTGAATAAATCATCATAAATTTCCACTTGTCAACATAACTGCTTAGATTTAGATTAATGGTATTTAATTAATTTCAGACATTAAGAAAAATTAAGATTTTGCATTTGCTATTTTATGTGTAATTTTGCTAAATTTACACTTGCAGTAAACTAATACGTTGAAATAAAACAGAAAGAGAAGAAACTTGTAACTGAAAAAACGAGTTCCAAATATTAACATATTTTTAAATTATGTTAATAAGGTGACTCATTTTATAATTAGTATATTATTTGCTATATATCGTGTGTATTGAATTAATCTTATTTCTATATTTTAATACAAACTTATTCCTGAAATGTATTAATTTTAATATCTTTCAGATAAATTATATACATTACGAAAATTATCATTAACATTTATTTAATGAAAGGAATGGAAACGCAAAGAAAATAATACTATATAGGGAGCTCCGCTTTGTGTGTAATTTGAAAACTACTGCTATTCATAGCACAATGGCAATGAATTTAATTTATGGCCATATCTGCAGGCTTATCCACGGAACCAACCTACATTTATTACAGATTTTTTGCTAATTTAAAATTGTATTTGCATGTCAATAATTGAAAATTACGAACTGCTCTTTATTGTGAACCTACCACCTCCATAGAAGGAATTAAAATTATACAGGAACAATAATAGTAACTCGATCTCTGACATAAAACTTACTTCAAAGATTTAAAATTCTTATAGTCCTTATAAGGACTGGCTTAAAGGGGCGAAGCAAGAATGCTTTCATCTTCCCCGTTATCTGTAGAGGACAGTGCAGGGATAAGGTGTTATTGAGCTATTAAAGCTCTGATCATGGCAGGAGGGTAACAGCAATAGCCGAGCCTCAGTTAGGACTTCATTGGCTACAGCATTGCCATCATTATCCTCCAAGGGTATTAATCACCGCCTTAATCAGGTACCTCCAGATTTAAAATAACATAACATAACTTCATTGGCCAGAAGGGTGATGCTTTTATTCCCCGTTGTCTGATAGGGAGGACGAATTGAAGGAAAGATTTATGAGCTGTGAGCTCGCCCTGGTGGGGCACGGAGATTAGTAATTGTTGCAAGTATTCAGGATGGCTTTTGGCCTCTTGTATTTGAAGAGGTCAGTTTCATCATAGTTTGCTGCCTGTTTAACTAGATCGTTGGGGTGTGTAGAGATCTTTGAGAAGAATTTTTCCGCTGTAGTTAGTTAGTTAGTTATGAAGGAGTAGATGTAAGGGATGTTTGTATCTCTATGCAGTTGGACGTTCCTTACAAACCACGGTGCATCCAATATCATGCGCAAACACTTATTGTGCACTCTCTGTAACCTGAGGATGTTGGTGTTGGATGTGTGGCTCCAGGCTGGAGATGCATATGTCACTATTGGACGAATCGTCAGCAGGTAGAGGAGCACTTTGATTCTGGTATTTAGTTTGCTTTTTATATTTATTAGAGGGTAAAGTTGTGTAGATTTAAAATCCTTCCATTTTGAATTTAAATTAATTTAGTATATAAAAAAGGAAAAGGTGTATTTTATCAGTTAAACACTACAATTCAGAAAATTATGACAATGTCATTTAGAATGACGGTATTTATAAAATACAAAGAGTTTATGTGAATATGAATGACATTTATGTTATTAAAAATAAACAAAATGCTACAATATGGCAACCATATTTTATTATGAAGTTAATGTTTTTGATATGTTTTCAGCCACTTTGTTCGGCCGAGTAGTTTTGTGCATCTGCCTAACTAACGTCCTATGGGTTCGAATATCGCCACGAGTGCGGATGGATGTTTGTGAGGAATGCCTTGAGGTGGTAGATTAATTTTATATTCCGGTGCGAGACTACAGCTTAACTCGGGAAAATAAATAAGTTGTGAAACAATGGGATGCGCATAGTTTTTGAAGCATAATGCATGTCGGAAAATCCCTCGGTTGTGAATTATTTTTCAGGCTTCAAATAGTACGAACTATTCTTCTCAACCCTTGTTTACTTGTTCGATTGAAAATAAGTCCACTTAATGTTAAGCTTGTTTTGCTTCTTTTCTACTAAGGTCAATCACTTCCTGACAGTGCAATCACTCACGAACGTTACATGACGGAAACCTAATATCAGAAGCTTAAAATTCGTCTAGACTGACTAGACGTCTCCTACAAGATATTGGAAAAATCTCCACTGAATAGAACACAGCGAAAGAGTTTCCGGAAAGGATTTTCGTTATGTAATGAAGAAGGACTTCTTACATTATAAAATAAAACCCAAAAGCTCGAAGAAGGAGATACAACCGGTGAATATTTTAAGTAAATTCTTACCAGTGGCATTGCAGAAATAGAGTATTTCGTAAACAAAATCAGTCTAACTTGAAGAGAAATTTGGAAATATTTTACAATAAAGTTTTATTTTCAAACCTGTCAGTAATTTAGTCTTTTGACGAGACAGAAACAGTGCAATGAATTCGAGGGGGAGGGGCCGCTACACACACCAGTTACATTAAAATTGTTCAGCCTTAATAATTAATATTTATTAAGCTTTATACTTACTGTTTTAAAATTCTTAGAGTTTCTGAATATTTATTTTTTATATTTCATTATACTTAAATAATGATTTCGTGGTATATGTCTTAAAATGTTTAATTTAAATATGAGTGAAAAACTATAGATTAATATTTAACAGAAATCTATTTGGGGATCAAGGTACAGCATATTATTAAAGATTAAGAAATAGAATTATTTTACAAAACAAAAAAAAATATTGAAAAAAATATGATATGAAATCTATTTAGAAAAAAAACCTACTGGAGAAATTTCAGCGTTGGTTAAATTAAATATATTGATATGTTCCTAAATGAGAATTCAACTCTACAGTTTAAAACAATTAGTATAAATATTTGCGTATCTAAATACTAATTTAGATACGTAATAAAAATAATATATAGAAAATGTGAAGACACCACCAATGACCCAGGTCGGCTTTAGAAACGGTTTGGGAACAAGAGAAGTGCTTTTATGTTCTCAAATCTTATTCCAAAAACGTATTGACCAAAACAAGGAAATATTCATTTGCTTCACCGACTTCGAGAAAGCATTTGACAAAATCCAACATGCTAAAATGATTAGATGTTAAAGACATCAGTTAGCATTTATTATACCCAAGGTAAAATACTTTCTACATTTATATCTCCTCCAGAGATTTTTATTTAATAAGGTTAAAACACCTTATGGCAACTTGTTCTGGTAAAATACTTATAAGCTCTGTATTACTAAATCTTGGTGTTTCTAGCCTGGCTCCCACTGATGAGATCTCAATAAAGGTCGAAACCAGTCTGAGTAGTGGCCCCTTGCCTTTAATACAAAACATCATACATCCCCTTCTTGGAGATGTGTTTTGGCATTAAGGATAAATATTAAGATTAGTGATCAGAGCTTATGCCACCTTTACCACGAGTTGCCTTGGTCTTGCACTACCTGTAGGATCAGCTAGACTTGCATCAATTGCAGGCGCAAACTTGACTTGTCTGTCTGTTTGCTTACTTGGGAAATGGAGTAAACCAAGTTTAAAATTGCTTGATATTTTTAACATTTATTAAAAAAAAAAATATATATATATATATATATATATATATATATATATCACATCTCAGATAAATTCTTTTTGGATAACCAAAGTACATTTTACTGCTAGGGATTCAACAGAAAGAATTTAATCCGTTTTTATTTCTGTTATATATGCTCCTAATATGTTCTTTTATTGTCTTCGTTGTTTATCGTTCTTTTATACTTTGGTTTTTATATTCTTTTTTTATCCTTTTAGTTTTATACTCTTTTTCATAATCTTCTTAACGCTTCCCCTGTTTTTTAGCAATCGGAACGGTTCAAAAAGATATCTCGCAGATGACTTTAATTGCATAAATAACGTAACAATCAAATCTGGTTATGCGAGATTCATCGTAGAATCCTCATGGCAATAAAAACTACAGGAAAATATTCCTGATTTGATTTCCAATGTATTAAGTCCCTGCTACAGCAAGAGGTGACATGAACCGAGTGAAAGAGTAAACAGAACTCGGTGGCTAGAATGTATTAAATCGAGTATATGTGTTCAAATAGTTTATCCAGAACCTTAACTAAGAATTATAGAGCAATAACCGATCATTAAGCAGTAATTGTACACATCTCAGTAAGTTTAAATATAAGTAGGCTAAAACAACCATGACGAATACATATTAAAATTCTATAGCAGAAGAAATATTTAAAGAGCAAAAAAAATACCCAGATTTATTTACGAAAAACTCAGAAGAAGGAAACTTCCTTCTATTGTATGATAATTTCAAAACACGATAAAAACATATTTTAAAAAAACAGGCGAAGAGAAGAAAGGAAAGGACTTTTTGAACTTATCTTCGAAAGAAGAAGAATAGACAAAAGTAATGTATTCAAGATTCAAAAAATAATCATAAGATATAGGACACCATATTCAAGAATATCATGAATGTTTTGACTTACTACGGCAGTAAATGAACTCTGAAAAACATAAAACATTACAAAGAAACTACATGGAAAATTAAGAAGGGCATCTTTAATTTCAGGAACTGTAATAATAATAATAATAATACGTTTATTGATTAAAAGTCATGGATACATTTTATCTTTATTATTAATATTTATTTGACCTTCGTATACAAAGACATATGCTAAACGTGCACAACACCTTATGGAATCTTTCGTTAAACCTTATCATTATGACATGGCATAGTGTGATGGCATGTCATGTTTCAAATGGGATAGTAACTGAGTTTGAATAGGCTAACTCCATAAATTCCAAGAGCATGAACGTTTTTCAAGGCACATAAAATACCCATCATGAGTGGATTATTAATACAATGTTAGAACATGTTCTGACTATTCAATATATAACTGTCAAGATTATTTCACAGGATTCTCAGATGCAATGACTTTGTTCCAATGAGGACTGATCATTTTAATTACTAAATTGCAGCAATATTGAGTTCTGTAGTAATACCATAATATTAAAACAATGATAACAGATTTCTCTGACTATATTAATTCTATCTATCTATCTTTCTTTCTCATCAGTCCTTTAGGACGGGTTGAGTCCCCTCCTAAAGAGGGGTTATTGGCGAATTAATGCAGCCGGTTCGCCACTCCTCTGCTGCATCACCTAAGGGCGATATTCATGACCGTAATCCTTGTATGTTCACGACAATATTATCGTGAATCCACTCTCCAGTCAGCAGTTCATAGGTTTGGATTCCACTGTGTCGTTTGATTTGAAAAACCTTGGTTTCAAATCCTGTCTAAAATATAAAGAACTAAGGTCCTTTTCAGCTAAGGATGAGTTAACCAGTCACATACACCAGATGACAGGGGTTCCTATCATCCTATGCATGACATAGCATAATGTACATGCATCAGTGCCTTAAATACATCAACCGTAATTTGAAACAACCTAACATGAATCCAACAGTTGAATTTTCAATTAAGAAAGGGTACATGTGGAATTACCGGGATGGTAAGTATGACAAGCTTAGAAGATTGCTTTCGTTAGCGCTATGGCTATAATGCTATCAAACTGTTGCAAAATTCTACTTTGAGAATCACCGCTGCACTAGAGCAAGGTTTGCTCATTTTACTAAAATATTTCTTTACAAATTGCAAGAGTCTTTATTCAAAACATTTACAATTTTCATAGAAAAACTCACGAATTTCTAAGCAGAAGAAATGAAATTTGTGTTGCGATTTGTATCACTTTGCAGGAAGATGAATGAACCTAAAACTATGTTGTCATTATCGAGGTTTCACGGGAAACTATAAGCCAGCCCTTATAAGGACTGGCTTAAAGGCGCGAAGTAAGAATGCTTTTCATTTTTCTCTGTAGAGGACAGTGTAGGGATAAGGTGTTATTGAGATATTAAAGCTCTGATCATGGCAGGAGGGTAACAGCAATAGCCGAGCCTCAGTTAGGGCTTCATTGGCTACAGCATTGCCATCCATTACCCTCCAAGGGTATTAATCACCCATCTCACAGTCGACCTTCTTCAACACTTTTCTACTGGGAAACTACATTTATAGTAACCAGATAGCTTTAATGAATTGATATTTGTGAAAGTAAAAGGTGTGTAACGTACAATATTTGAAATAGAATCACTTGTTAGTTTGAACAATTATATTGATAAGTTCTGGTGTTTGAAAGATTTTGCACAAATTTTGAGAATTTTTAACAAATGCAAGAAAAAGAAAAAAAAAAGAAAGAAAATTAATAGCCTCGCAGTGCAGTTTTCAGGAAAAGAATAAATAAATATATTTTTATGTGATACAACTTACAAAAATACGAATAAAGCAAAATTAAGTATAGTATTGGAAAGACCTATTTGTCTGCGGTGATTAATACCCTTGAAGGGTAATGGATGGCAATGCTGTAGCCAATGAAGTTCTAACTGAGGCTCGGCTATTGCTGTTACCCTCTTGCCATGATCAGCGCTTTAATAGCTCAATAACACCTTATCCCAACACTGTCCTCTACAGATAACGGGGAAGATGAAAAGCATTCTTGCTTCGCCCCTTTAAGCCAGTCCTTATAAGGAATATATTTAATAGGAACGGAATGGGAGGCGACTAAAATGGGTACCCAGGGAGGGTAATGGATGGCAATGCTGTAGCCAATGAAGTTCTAACTGAGGAAAAAAGAAAACGAAAAGAAAAGAAAAGAAAATCTAACTCATTGGAAATCATCTAAAGTCAAGCTAAGTTTCTGATCGTTGCGAAAAGTCCAAAATCATTGCTGCAGGGAATTCGTTAAGAATTCGGAATGGAAACAAAGATCGCTCATCTCGACACAAGTAGCTACACGCTCAAATAACAATTCAGCGAAGTTTTCCACTCTTTTCAAGAGTAGACGATCTCTTCGAAACAACCGAAGCTTATTTGTTGCAACTCGTTATAACTTTCAAAGCTTGTTTGAAATTTTTAACGAGAAGTACATATAGAGGGCGAGGTCAATAGGAATGTGTGTAACTTGAGGAACATACAGCAGAAATCAATTTATTAAAAAAATCACACGAGTACGATAGTGAACAGTTAGGAAGAGCATATAGTTTTATACTGTTTTGGATTTTTTAATGGCGATAAAGTTTTCAGTGATGGTAAAAGAAAAAAAAGAATAAGCATCACATAAAGTACTTTACTAGATATTTCCAGTATTTCTGTTAGATTCGGTCCGAAAAGCCGCCATGTAAGAGTTATTACCGTACTAATTATCTTCAACAGATTATATACTGCATGTAAATTAAGATCTGTTTTAATTAGTAATATGGAAGCCATGATCATGCGATTTTTCGTCAACCCATTCGTCCTATGGGATGTTAGAGCCCTTGATTAAGGGTTACGATGAATTGATACAGCCTATGTCACTGCTCAGTTACATCCCCTAAGGGCAAGTATTTATATCTGTAGATCAGTGTTCAGGAAACTGGCTGGGGGGTGGGGGGAAACCCGAGTTTCCGGCAGAAAAAGCATCCACCTTCGTCTGATAGTGACTAACTCATCATTTGATTGAAAAAAAACCCAAGAATGGTTCCTCATGTGATGTACCTGATTTGAATCCGGGTCTTTCCGCCACACTGGCTCGTCTATACCAAGAGTATAAAAGTATTTCGAGAGAGAGAGAGAGAGAGAGAGAGAGAGATGTCAGTAAAAGCAGAAACGTAGTTTGTTTTTCTTAAGACAACTATGCTTAATGTATTGACGAGATCTTTGAATTTTATAGCATATAAAATGCAAAATTCCAAGTAATAATAGCCTGATGAAGAGTGGACCTGATTAGTTTGAGCTTTTTCTATGTGATTGTCAACCATGTTAAAATATATTTAGGAGAACATCAAGCTCTTTCATAAGTTTTAGTTATCATGATTATGGTAAGCATTTGCTATTTTTTATAATTATTTATTTTATATGTTCCATTTAAGAAAATTAAGGTTTTAATCTTCATCGAAGGAACGACACAGATTAGAAAATTAAAATTAAATTTGGTCAGTAAATACATGCGGGCAGCATGAACTCGATAAATGCATAACAGATTTTGTCGGGGACTGCATTATTATTAGTTATTTAACTAATTAGTTTAGGTTATGATGACGAAAAATAATGGGAACGTAGAAAACAAGATAATCAGAAAAATATTACAGAAATGTCGTGGATGTTTAATTTGGATTAATGCCAGTTAAACAGAGTTTTAGCAAAAGGTACTATATTTAAATAGCAATAGATAAAGATCATCGGTAAGAATAATAAATAGCTTTTTATGAGAAGATGTTACAAAGCACTGTGGAAAGATGCGAGTATATAAAAGCAGAAAATTCATTTAAGAATGAACGAGATAGAAATTGAAATGATCAGGGTTATCGGTTATTGAGGTTCATAATTCAAAGGATCAGCTCGGCCGAGGTCTATCTAAAACGATTTTTCTGGACCTCGGTGGCTACGTTGGTTTGTAACTATCTTGAAGAAATTAAACATAACAAGGAAGAAATGCTTGGAACTGCTTTAGTACTTTGGAAACTACATCTAAAGAATTTATGAAACGAAGTGAACGTTGCATGCAACAGCCAACTATCCTACATTGCCTACTTCACCTTACAGCACGTATATTTCACAACTATAGCGAATTTATGAAACTATCATTTATGCTTGTTAATCACAATCCCACCTAAGAATAATCTTACAGTATTTTAGTATCACAAGAATTATATAATCCAGGACTTCTGCTCTAGAGAATAAACATGAATAGTTTCTTTTTTCTCGAATCGCTTCAGTCTCCAATAAAGAAACGGTAGTCGCACACGAGTACAAAAATAAATAAACAAAATAAAATATTTACAGAGTTACAAGTATTTCGTAAAAATTTCCAAACATTTATGGCGTCATGAGACTTGAACCCACAGTTTGTTGGTTGCAAAAGATGTGTGTTTATTCGTCCAACAAGCCCTCTTACTTCGAATTTTCAATTCAAATTGCTGTTATTTATTGTTCAGTTTGGGTAAAATGCTACTGTGCTTCTAACTCGCTTAAAAATGACTTGCATCATACTGAGATAATATGTACAACTGCTTTGTAATCAGGAAGTAACAGAAGAAAATGAAGTAAAAGCTTCTCTCTTTTGGATGAAAAGTGTACTGATGATTTCTGTGAATGTCCGTTCCATTTCTTTAACAGCCTTTAAACAAATGTATGAATCGCATTTCTATTCTCAAGTTTGTTCAGAAACGGAAAAGAATTTATAACCGGTCTTATATTCAATAATTTCATGAAGTCATAAATTCGGTACAAAGATATTAAGGGAATATTTATACTAAATGGAATCCTTCAATAAAACGCAACTAACGACACATGGCAGAGATAAGCTGTAAATAAAGTATAGTTACTTTCGGGTGGTAACAGTGTGTGTGTGTGTGTGTGTGTGTGTGTGTGTGTGTGTGTGTGTGTGTGTGTGTGTGTGTGTGTGTGTGTGTGTGTGTGTGTGTGTGTGTGTGTGTGTGTGTGTGTGTGTGTGTGCGCGTGTGTGTGTGTGTTGCGGTACTAAACAAAAGTCGTGAACTTATAGAATTTGAACTGAGATCATCGCATAAGTCACATACGAGTATTTCGTAAACATTTATCCTGTTAGGACAGCCACATGCAACAATGGCAATATTGGACATGTGGCTTGAAACCGCTCATGATGTCACAGACTGAAGATGGATTGGATTGTAAAATCCAATAGACATGCTATAATTGCTCAAATACAACTCAAATACAATACAATAAAATACAATACACGATCCAACTGGGAGTTTTAGGGAGTTCATCGGAAATTAATGTGCGCTGGATACTGTCGCAAATAGAGTATAACAACAGATAACTGTCGAGAACACTGATGCCTGTTGAACCAAAACTCCACCGCTAAAATGGATGAAGGAAGATCAGCATCGGTACGTCAGAGGACTGAAGAAAATCTGATCGAGCAATGAGTGTCATTTCTGTTATTTCATGGTTATCACCACGCTAGGCTAGGAGAGAAGATTTTAGAATATTTTCCTGGTCCTCTTAGTCACCTTAACATCAGCAAACCAAAAAATGAATAATGAAACTGACTTGAATAGAATTGTCTATTAAGTACACCTCTTCACGTTGACTCTTTGCCTCGCCTACAATGGACGCTAACAACATAGTGCGTTTTCCAAAAGGTTAACACACTATGATATCACAATACAGGTGTTCATCTAGAGATGATTATGGAAAGATGGCAGTATTTCAATTTAATGATTAATCCCTGCCACGGGAATCACAATCTCATTGAGCATATTTAAGATATAGTGGTTTGAGTTGCTTAGATTTACGGCCGAAGCAACTCAGGTTATGGGGCCAGTGTATTACGTATGTTAATTGCGTGTGTTCTAATGGCCGGTTTGATTGCTTTGCAGATGAAAAAAACCAGAGTTTCCAGGAGGAAAAACTCCGTATGCGACCGGTTAACTTACCTTCTGTTGAAAAACCCAGATAAAGGTTCTTCACGTCTTACAGGCGATTCGAACTCACGCCTTTCTAACCAAAGGGCATTGTCAAAACCAAGATTCGAGATCGACTAGATGCGATCTAACCATCATCGATACCATATGCATTACAAAAACTGGAGCCCAGTGAAAGCAAAACTGAAACTATGTAATACACTTAGTTAGTCAACATCCCAAATATCAAGTGTTATCAATTTCCATTTAGCTAGAGGGGGTTATTATCATTTCTAATCGTCTTTGCTATATTTTGCTCTCTAAAATATTATATTAAAACTATAAGAGTTTCAACTGTGGACAAAGTTTAGTTGCAATCGTGAAACTTAGTGAAAATTTAAATCACTATTAAATTTCATTGGAGGTTCTAAATACTAAATACCAGTAAAATCCATTTAGCCAGAGATGAATTGAGATATGAGTATGAACAGTAACTATTCAATAACTAGTACCTGCTAATGCATTTCAGGAAATGTACATTGTTGATATTATCTGTTGAGGATAATTGAAATATATGTGAATCGAATGCATAAGAATATGAATATTTTATTTGTATACTAAAATAAATACTGGTTTGATGTGTAAATAATCTGCGTTTCGCAACTTTTCTGACGCGAGAAAAAGGAGTTTTCAGATACAAATTTATTTACCGATTTACCTGATGCAACTGAATAAGAATTTAGCAATAGGGACTGATGGGACATTAGCACATGTGCTAAAAGAGTGTTCAGCTGAACTGGCTATTCCTTTGACCAGGCTAATATGAGTCTCAGAACAGGGAAGATTCCGCAGTATGGTAATGCATGGTAATTCCATTGCACAAATGTGATGCAAAGACCGATGTATCCAACTAATGACCAATTAGTATCTTAGGAGTGGTGGTGGTGAAGATTTTGGAAAAATTGGTTAAGTGTCACATTCAGAAATGGGCTGACAGTGAATCTTTACTTTGCAATGAGCAACATGGGTTTACAAAGGGAAGATTATGTTTCAGCAACTTACTCTCACATTCTATAATCACTTTGCCATTGAGTTAGACAAGGGGGGGGGGTAATGGATACACCCTGATACTATTGTATTTTGCTTAGGCTTCTGACAGAATACAGCATGATGAACTGTTGTATAAATTGGAGAAAATGAATTTGGATTATAGAATATTAGCATGGATAAGAGGATGGCTGACTGACAGATATCAAAAAGTGGGTGGATCTGGGTGGATCTGAGTATGTAAGGTTTAAGGTAACCAGTGGTTTACCACAAGAATTAGCGCTTAGTGAACTGTTATTCAATCTCTACATTAAGGATATTGGGAAGGATTTGACAAGCGACATACGGTTATTTGCTAATGATACAAAAATAGGTCGAGTAATCTGGAATGCTGCTCAAAATGCAGTCCTTGCAGAATGATTTGAATAGGCCGGAATCGTGGACATGGGAAAATGGGTGTCAGTTCAATGTCAGTAAATGAAAAGTCATGCACTTAGGCGTGATTAGATATCCAATGTCGTATTATATTGGTGGATTATTCTGGAAGAAAGTGATGAGGCTAGGGATCTTGGAATGTTAGTAAATATGAAGTTGAAGTTCAGGGGACATGTGGGAAAGATTGCAAATACAACTCAAAAGATAATTGTAATACTGAAACGAACACATGTAAATATAAGGATGTCATTTTCCTCTTTACATAGCCTTGATAAGACCTCACTTGGATTAATGTGCCCAGGTCTGGTGTCCTGGTTTCCGTTGTGATTCTGATATACTGGAGAGAGTACAAAGGAGAGCGTTAAAATGCTATCAGGATTGTGGAATAGTGATTATGAAGACAGATTGAGAATTTGTAGAATGCAGACACTATAAAGGAGAAAGAAGGGTGATATAATTGAGACTTACAAACTTCTGAAAGGGTCATACAGGATTTCAGTTGATAGAATTTTTCAATTTATGAAAGGTGGGGAAAGGAAAAGAGGGTATCCTTAGCTGAGAATGAATGTCGCTAAAAAGGGGTAAGGGCTAGATTTTTCTCTCAAAGAGTGGTGCGTGATTGGAATGGATTGCCATTGGATGTCGTGTGTGCAAGCCGTGTGAATGAATTCAAGAATAAGTATGATAGCCGGTGCGTGTAATATGTGGCCTCCCCTCGATGAGTACCTGACCGCCTGGAGGTCTCTCTTAATAATAATAATAGGGATAAGAACCTACTAGCTCGGTGGATTTTGATGATGCCCTTTGGCTTTGGTTGGAATTATCTGTGTTCGAATTCCATCTAGGATACATGTATCCTAGGATAGCCAGTCTCATAAGGAGATTTTTTTTCACCATAAACTCCGGGTTCCCGCAACCCAAAATCCGCTAGGATCTCTCTCTCTCTCTCTCTCTCTCTCTCACACACACACACACACACACGCGCGCGCGCGCACGCACGCACGCACACACACACACACACACACACACACACACACACACACACACACACACACACACACACACACTTATATTACTTATATTTATAGGAATAGGATTAAACACTTCAACTTAGCAATTCTTGGTATTTTTTTTTCTTTAAAACATTTTCCACAAAAAAGTCATTCTTTAGGGAAGAAACGTTTCGTTTGTAGATCGATACGAGAAGAGATGTACCAGGAGTCGCACCACTTCTGGAACGATAAACGTTTTAATTTAGTTTTATTCGGTTGGTAGAGACAACAAAAGTATCTTCCTTTCGAGTGACAATAACCTTTGAATTTTCTAGAAGCGAAGCGCGAATCAGCTTTTTTCTCGCCTATTTATAACGGCATTTGGTCGGCGATAATTTACTTGCTGCCTTGTACTTTAGCGAGTGCATGTGAGGTTGTATATAAATGATTACCGTGCGCACAACTCCACCATAGCTATTAAAGAACAACCAGTTGTGATAAAAAGAAATCTGAAAATTGGTTATTAAATAAATAAATACATATTTTATGAAAACCGCCTACATTATTAATTAAATTTTGGAATTTAAAATTAAAATTGAATTATGAAAAGTTTACTTAGAAAAATATTGTTATTTAGAATAAACCTAAAATTTAATTATATGTTAAAGAATAAGACTTTTTTCTATTGTTACCAATATGGTTATTAAACATCCATCACCAAATTTGTCAGCTAACTATCCTGTTATTTTAATGACAGGATAATCAAAATGTAATTAAAACAAGGGACAAAATATAAAACAATATTACAATCGATGTAAGTATTGTATTTTCAAGGATTTAAAATCGCAATATTATTCTACAAACTACGCCACGATACTGTATATCACCATCAGAGTATTTCCTGTATCTGTAAGATTCGACAGATTTCATATTAAGAATTTCACAAGCTAACGTTTTATGCATAGGTATTTTAAAGCATGTGTAAAATTTTCTATGGGAGAACAACTCTAATATTCATGACTGAACAAACGAATAATTAATATATGAAAATATATTTCCCAAAATGACCTAGATAGAGTTTAACAGGGGTAAAAGAATGCTATACTTCTAACCAATTGTTTTTCCTCCTAAGGATACAATCTATTTAGCCTCTTGATTGATAATTTCTCTCTACTATAATATCAGTTAAAGAGGTATTATTATACTTTGAATAGTAGAAACAGTAAAGAATTTTTTCTTTCTTTTTTAGATGAAAGTGGAGGGCTGTTCTAAACGGTAAAACTTTAAGATGTGGCTTCCATTATTTTAGAAAACTTATTAGAAGAAATACGTTTTCTAAAAATAATTGGTTGCATTTTGAAATCAGAATCTCTTCACCTATATCAGATCGAATAGGGCCATCATTTCATTGTTTTAAACTGACAGCAAAAGAACTTATGAAAGAAGTAGTCCTAAGCCTTACCCATGCATACCCAACAAAACAATTGCTGTCACACAAGATATTCACTAACGTGATATAATTTTATATCGAAACACTGTGGTATTAACTGACATTCCAGCTAACATTAAAATAATAAAACAGCATTGTTCACCACCGACATAATACGCTGTAGGTGTAATTCTGTATTAACTGCATATATGAAACAATTCATATTTCAGCTATCTATTTTCATGTTAATCTTGCTATTTAATTAAGCAATGCACTTTTGTATGAATATCGTAAAAATATTTACACTCTGTTCTCAGAGTTTATTAAGTAATATCATCTCTCGTCAGATACAGAGCATTACTCTTCATAGTTGACGCTCAGAGAAATCCTCATAAATAATTAAAAATCCTTATGAACTTTGCACAATAATTGTTAGAGATCCAAGCTTCAACTCAAGTTTCCCATCATTAAACGCACTGTTCCTAATCTCATTAGTTTCTCTGGCCTTTAAAATTTTCTGAATGTCATCAGTAGTTGTTCCTAAACTACGACTCTTCAGGAATAACCGACTAATGATTATGCAGGACAAAATGCAGAGAAAACAAGTCTGTTCGAAAAGGAAAAATTTCGTTTTGATGTAAATTCATTAGTTCGAATTTATTTTGGAGTTTCTATCTCGTTTAAGTAAATATAAAATGCTCATTACAAGCATCCATGCCCACAACTGGATTCGAACCATCAGCCCGATGAGTGAAAAACCGGTACGTTAATCACCCATTTGATCAAACTGGCATTTGTCGTTGATTATTATTTGTCATAGACGAGAGAGTATATGGTAGATGCTGTCTTCAAAAAACTACATTTAATGCATTTTATTTTGATTTAATTAGATACTGGTAATTAAGTATGAGAGCCTTACACGAATAATCATTGTAAACGGTAACTCGAGTTTGTTTGAAACTTACAAGAAGAAAGCATACTTATATAGTCTAAAATGGGAAAAAAACATCCGGGTTCGATTCCCGTCCATGACGTGAGGAACTTTTATCCGGTCTCTTTCGACTAAAGGTGAGTTAACCGACTTCATACGGTACTGGATAGTTTATTCTCCTGGTAACTTTCGAAATTTATTAAAATACAGTTTCGAAATAATCAACGTGCATCAGTAAATACAAGAATAATGTACAGACGAAATAATGGGGTGTCAACAAAGATGAATAATTTCCACTCCGCTATAAATTATAAACAAAGCAACATAACAAGGTTTGGATGAGTGGGAAAAAAAGGGTATCCCTTAACACGTTATGCATTCTTGATATAAACATCACCGGGTTTCGTAAATGTTTAAGCTAGTTAAGAGTTAGTAACTGTAGTGATTTTACAAAGTAACAATTCAGAATACGTGTCTGGCTTGTACATGTTAATTTTCCTTAACCCCTATTGCATTTACTCTTCAGTCCAAAAAAACTTCTCATAAAGAAATAATAGATAGAATATATGGAATATACAAAACCTTAGGTCAAACACTATTTCTGAAGATTACAACCACCAATTCAAAAGATTCAGCTTGTTGCAATTTGTGTAACTGACAGTTTCGAGTAGAAAGCGGATACACATTCAGATTTTCGAATCGCGCGCAAAGTGGTCACGTGGGAGCACTCAACAGGATGAAAGTCAAAAAGCTGATCTAAGCGAACTGTGTTTGAAGGAAGCTCTTTTCGTGAAGGAAAAAAAAAATTGCTAACTTGAATGTCTTGTATGTCTCAAAGACATCATCAAAATGATTACACACGGGGAAGAATTATTGGAAATCTTGAAGAGACATTTCAGTATGGAATATCCGCCTCGAACTACAACGCAGCTTGCGCAACATCATACCATGCATAGCACCAAGCAGTACCGTCGACACGGTGTAACATTGAAGCAGCCTGCCTCACGTCGTGGCTTAATAAGGGCGCTCGTTCAGCCGTATTGCGGTAGGTGCCGTCGCTACGCTAGCAATTCCTGTTAGCGTAGCTAGTGCGGAAAGAAATTTTTCCGAGCTAACTGATTAAAAATTATTTGCGAACAGCAAGGACCCAAGAAAGATTGGTTGGTCCAGCAACTATATCGATAGAGGCGGACATTGCTTATAATTCAAATTTAGAAGAGCTTAAAAACAGTTTTATTGTGCGATATCCCCATAGAGCAAACATTTCATTAATATTATTATGTAATCGATTTATATTAATGTTCCTTTTGTAATAAAAACAATAGCAATTGGAGATTTTCGTATATTTTTATCTTATAATCCATCAGGGGCGATATTTAATTGTTTGCCTCAGGGCGCGATCTAATCTGGCGACGCCCCTGGCACCAAGTGATTCAGTTCTTGAGACAAACTGACCTACTCTCCCTTCAGAGCAAGGATAAGGCCTTGTTGGTTTTCTGGAGTGGGGGGGGGAATTTCGAGCAGCGATGCATCCCCTATCTCATCTCATCTTCCTTTTCCCTCTTTTGCCTTGCGGTGTCGAAGGTTTATTAATCATCGGACCTCACAACCGTTCACAGGATAATGTGATCAGGCCTATGCCTTGGTGTATCCAATGCCAGCAGTGTTAAGTTCCCAAATTTTTTTTTCGAGCATGGAACAATCGAACATAACATTAAAGAACTTCATTGCAATATCGTTCACCAATCATAGTCCCTTTTTTTCAGCCCTTGTAGCTCGGTGCGTTCATTAAGCATAATGCTTCCCCACAACATGACCCCCAGCACCGCCATATCTGTCCCTTTCAAGAACATTCTCGAGATGGTATGCAGTACCACTTTCACACTAGATCAAGTGTTGTCTAGAATCGGAGGAAAGACTAAAACAACTTTCATGAGTAAAAAGTACATTAGTCCATTGATGTCTTATCCAATGTTACGGATACAACACCACTGAAAACGTGCTCTTCGATGAGCTGTGGATAGAGGGACGCAGACTAAAAGAGACGGCACACTATGGCCTACTTGCCACGATTTGTCGAGATATCCGCGTACCTGTGCTTGAATGGAGCCCACTTCCAAGCTGACCTGTCATGGTGCGTCGATTACGTTTTGCTGTTATAAGCAAAAATCTGTCTTCATGGTCCGTGATATAACGAAGCTCTCGCTATATCACGAAGCATGAAGACATGAAGAGCACGCCCTGGGGCAAAGAATTAAATATCGCCCCTGATAGATTATAAGACAAAAATATACGAAAATCTCCAATTGCTATTTTGTTTTTATAACAAAAGAAACATTAATACAAAACGATTATATAATAATCGTGCCAAATCGCAGCCTTTTGGCAGGATTAGAAATCCCGCCAAAAGGCTGCGAGTTCTAATCCCGCCGTGGGCATGGATGTTTGTGGTGGTCGGTGGCAGATGGCGTTGGTGTAGTTGCAGTTAGTTGAAGTTGGTGGTTGAATGGTGGAGACGGAGAGCTGTGGAATGGGTGCCCTCCCTCGATGAGTCTTTGGACTTCCTGCAGGTGTCATAATAATATTATTATTATTAATTAAATGTTTGCTCTACCGGGATATCGCATTCGATTAATATACTCGGTCTCCAGAAGTATCTCGACTGCTCGAGAACGATGCAGTGTGGCATTGTCATCCAGCAAAAGAACAATCGAACATAACATTTGGGTCCTTGCTGTTCGCAAATAATTTTTAATCGGTTTAAGTTCAGAAAAACTTCTTTCCGCAATTGCTACGCTAACAGGAATTGCTAGCGTAGCAACTGCACCTAGCGCAATATGGCTTAACGAGCGTCCTTATTAAACCGCGACGTGAGGCAGGCTGCTTCAATGTTACACCCTGTCGATGGTACTGCTTGGTGCTATGCATGGTATGATGTTGCGCAAGCTGCGTTGTAGTTCGAGGCGAACATATTCCATACTGAAATGTCTCTTCATAGTTTCTGTAAGCACTGTACAGTAATTCCTCAGCTATGTTCTTAGGAAAGGTGTACCTTTTACCAAAAATGTATTGCAATTTAATTTGTCCGAAATTTATAACACAGAGTATGTGTGTAATATAATTTATTATTATGCTGGCAATAAATTTATTTCTAAATTTGGTTATAGAGATTGTTTCATATACAGGCAAAACGTACTTCGTCTTTAACTTTTGAATACCAGCGTATGAATAATAAAATTATTAAACCTGAATATGATGCTGAAGAAGTCCACCCGAGTTACTGAACGAAATAATTAAAAGAACAAGTGAGTATCTAACTGAGCAATTACCTAAATGGAAAAGTGTGGGAACCGATGATTTTTCGGCCATTTAGAAAAAAATATTTTGGCAGATGCAGCAAAAGGAAATATTATTTAAAGTGATAAAGTCAACTTATTAAGACGAAAAGAAAAGAAAAGAACTTCCGTAACAATGAGCCAGAAAGAGAATGCAAAACTAACGAAACACTAGTTATTTATTCATACTTCAAGGATTACGATTAGTATAGTGAAGTATTGAAACAAATAAAAAAATCTAATTTTATTTAGATGACGACTATCTAGTTATGGAGGAGGATGGGAACTAAAAAAGCAAATAAATCTGTATGCAGTAAAAAAAAATAAACGGGAAAAAAGTAAATAAATCTACGTATAATAAGAACTGCCATAAATAAATGCACATACAATGAAATAAATAAATATACCCCGTGTGGTAGCCGGGATAAGAATAGCCCTCCCCCCGTGGCCCATGCATGTCATACGAGGCGACTAAAATGGGTACCCAGGGAGGGTAACAGATGGCAGTGCTGTAGCCAATAAAGCTTTAATGAGGCTCGGCTATTTCTGTTACCTTCTTGCCTTGATCAGAGCTTATAGCTCTATATTACCCCATCCATACATTTTCTTCTAATAACGGGGAATATGAAAAGCATTCTTGCTTCACCCATCTAGCCAAAAAATAAAATAAATATAAATATAAATAAATCTATATTTATAGGTTTGGAAAATGCATTTAATTATGTATAATAGAACAAGGTTTTTCAATAAATAATAATAACAGCTGAAATCGATTGAAACGATATCAGACTTAATCCCATCTTAATCGCATCACATCTTCTTAATAGAAATTGTATGTCAATCATTTTCTTCATTTCTGCAACAGCAGAAATGAAGAAAAGTATAGTACTGTATACTTTTCAATCTATATAATAGAGAAGCCATTGAGGGTATGACAGGAAAGAATGAAGAAATTATGAATTTTGGTAGAATGTAGATTCATACAATGCTGGCTATTGATGATTTAATTGTATTAGCTCAGAACTGTAGCCTTTAAAAATGCACATGGGATAGAAGACGATGTTTTACTGTATTACCTAATTGTCGACTGAATATAACTGCAATAAATAAAATAAAATAAAAATAATGGTAACAGTTTCAAAAATAAATAAATGAAAAATAAAATAGAAGTGATTAGATGAACTCTTCGAATATTTAAAGCCAGATATATAACGTTGGTGGAATTATTCAAGCAGATAGAAGATGTCGGTTAGAACAACGAAGAAGAATCGATTGTTATGGCAAAAACAATATCAAAGAAGAAGTAATTTATTACAAAAAATATTTGTGTTGAGTCCTATATGTAGTAAGACTGGACTATTATAGCAGGCGAGAAAATCGAAGCATATAAAATTACTACTCGTATGAGTAAACTAGAAAAAAAATGAAGAAATCCTACATGAAATTAAAGAAACCAGCGTATCTGAGAAAACAATCATAGGAAGAAAGTTGAAATCATGGCGACACTAACAAATAGACTGTAATTAGAAGGGAAGATTAATGCAGTTAATTAAGCAGCTAAAACTATAAATTTTAGCTGCTACGGACGTAATTTACAACAACCCATCCAATCTTTAATTGCTGTATTTTAAGTTTGGTTTAGGGAATTGTGTTTGATCTGTCCTGCAGTCCAACGTCACATAAAGTATGGGATATTATGGGGGACTATGAAAGTACTTCATTGTGTGTAATACCTCTTATTAAAAGTAGAATGACAGAAGTGAGAAACAACACTATCATATTTTGAATATATTAATACCCATTGATGATCGCTGTACACTCAAAAAATAATAAATATGTAAAGATAAGCATATGTTCTAGACTGCAATGGTGAATTCAAACATGGAGTTCACTTCGCAATAAATAAATAAATAAATAAATAAATAAAGTATCTGTGTATTTGAAATAGCGATTGCGTCCATAGCGCTAGACCACCAGAAGAAAGACAGTTCAATTCTAGCCACTGACTTCAGGAATTTTTTCTAGGCCTTTGTTCTCCGCTTTTCACGATTTAGTCTATCTTTAGTATGGACAAGTGGACTTTTTTCCCCCTGAAGTTATGCTTTTAACTACTCATCTAAAAAATCGACTGTAGTACTCTCACTATTACTAACAATAATATGAGTGTTAGGATTTAAGTCTCTGGCATACCCCCCCCCCTCTCTCTCTTTATTTTTTTTCTCACTCTTAAAAATCCTTAGTTCATTTATACTTTGGTCTAACTATCATGTAGCATGGAGACATGCTCTCCACCTGTTTTCAAAGAATAGATGACTATCTTATATACATTTTTTAAATTCGTTTCTTTATATATATATGACAGTCTTCATATTTTCCTATTTGACGCAGTTATTGATGCAATTCTCAGTAAACGTTTAACTTATTTCTATCAATTTACTATGTAAATTCCACAAGCAAAAACTGTATCGAGATTGTTATGATACATAAAACAATCTTAAGGATGGGTACTGTACAGACTATCCAAAGTAATAATACCGAAAACAAAGAACACCTGATTTTTTATAACAAATATTGATAGAAATCTGTGCAAGTATGATTTTATAAAATAGTATGTGTTTTAATCGTATGTGGTTTAAAAATAAATGCAGTATAATGTTTAAGCACTTTTATACACCTTGTATTTAACTCTCATGCTGCACATCCTCTGCTGAAGAGCCACAAAATGTTTTTCACTCAGGATCTGCTTGGCATGCCGTAGTACGCTCACTATTACTAACAGTAATATTTTATTTACTAACAGTAAAATTACTGCCTGAATAGGATTATTTACGATTGCTCTGATATATATTGGAGAAAAAGAAGAATATTTCGGTTTGAGGTGGCTTTAATTTAAAGTTTTCTTATTAATCATTTATACTTGATTTCCAAATGGCCAAACATGTAAGAAAAGGAGTTTCCTACACACTCTTTAGCGTGTTCCAAGGAGAAAATATGAGCATGGTGGATGGTGTAGTAAAGATCGGCTACGAAGTTAGCATATATATTTATCATTTCATTTATCATTCGCTCCTGAAAAAGGAGGTTCGCAGTACAGAAAATTTTATTTAATCATTTATGAGGACTTACATGATGTGATGTCCTAAGTCCCATACGCTATCCTATTATCAAAATGTATGGCATTTTATAAAGACCTCACTGATCACTGATGTTTACGAGTATCTCTAAACCTCAGGGAAGTCCGAGATACTTCTCCCCCAGAATTCCATTTGTTTAAAACCCTTTTTGATTATAAGATATAATAATTGGTTACAGTAAGCATTCAGTTATGTTTATAAACTTTCATCTGATAGGATTATGGTCTGTTGTTTGTCAAATTAGTTCTTTCAACCGAGCATTAGAATGATCTGCCTTCAACTATCTTGCAGTACTGTCTGCTGAAAATATTCTCAATTTCCCCTGATAATAATCGCTCAGAGTTTGGTTCCATCACCTAAGCTGTCAACACCCGCAAAATGTTCTGCTCTTTAATAGACTAGTTCTGATAAAAGTGTTTTCCACAAACTGTTATCAGAAAATAAGCGCAAAACACCTCGGCGCCAGGTAAAAACAGCCGAAGTATTTTTGAATAAGCGCCAGACACGTTCTACTTCCAATCTGTCAAGTTGACAGGACTGGCTGAGTTTGTTGTGTGAAGGAAAGAAGACGATTATTTTTATCATCTCTTTGCACAAATGTGTCGGGGAGTGTGTCTTTTTTTTCGATCCCCCCCCCCAGAACCTCCTGTGCGTAGTTAGTATCGACGATGCCCTTCTGTCGAAAAGATGTGGGTTCGAATCCCGTCTATAACGCGAAGAATCTTTATAATCTTTATATAGACTTTTAAACTGAAGGTGAGTTAGCCGGTCTCATACTCGGGTGGAAGGATTTTTACTCTCTGGGAGTAATTCAAAACAACTGAAACTACCCAGCTGTTCTGGGTACACCTCACTAAATGCATGAAATGGCTCCACCTAGTTTAGCAGCACTTCCAAATGCCATCAAGATGTATCATGATGGTCAAAGTGGTACAAATAGTATGCATTATTTTACAGATTAAGAATAATAAGAATGTGAATCCGAACCTATTGGCCATTATTAAGATCAAGAAATTTTTAGCTAACAGAGGTGAGAAAAAAATAATGAACAATACAATTGTCGAAAGAGTTAGAACAGAAATAAGACGAATACGAAAAGCGTATAGGATAAATCTAAGACTGGCTAAAATTTTCTTCAGATAATGAGAGTGAATTGTTTGTGGGCCACTGCTTTAAATTACATGACATTAAGTGTCACATAATGTTTTAATCTAAATTGTTTAATTTTTTTAACGATTTGATCAAAGAAGCAGAATTGCAATCTTTCACTGGTTGGAGTCAAATGAAACTAACAATGGGTAGGTACATTATCCTAGTGTTTGATGATGCCAAGATAATTTCATTCATCAGTGATCTCTTTTACAAATTTTGTAAATTTTCTCATTTTACACATTTCATGGTGAAGGTTAATGTTCTATTTGGAACATTTTTAATGGCAAAAATTAGGCAAAGTTTTGACACGATAGATGTACTGTAGAGAGTTCATTTCTTGTTATTTATTACGATTAATTTATTATCGACTTCAAAACTGTTCCGCATTCCTTTTCGATAATGAACTGCGTCACCATACGAACATGATATTCGGAAAGGCAACTTTTTTTATGATTACCCGTCGTTATTTCTTGCTAATATCTATGTCTATAAGTTAAAGCCTTGTTTATGTAGTTTTTCCACACTATTAGAATTCTAAATCTTATTTTTACGATACATAATGCAAATCGGTTGTCATAAATCAAAAGGGCTTCATCCATTACTACAGTACAAAACGGGGATCGAACTAAGGATTGCACATCCTTAGTTAAAAGGATGTTATAAGGTAAAACTTCTAACATAAATCTTTCTTTTCTCTTCTTTTAATTAATACACACTTCCAAATGAGATCAAATAATGCAATACATTCCACACTTAAACTTAGCATGAGTTATAGATGTATTTGCGAGATGGAGAAACATTAACATATAATTATTATTAACAGTGTAGTCAATTTGCGAAGTTTGTTTACTATTCGTGTTTTTTTTTCTCTTGAAATGCGTCAAAGTTTATCTTTTCGTCTCTCTACATATAAAGGATTACTTGCTACTTTGAGAGTGATGAGTGACATTACGATTTTATATGATTATTATTCGAAGAAAAAGAAACAATGTATTTGTTTTTATTAGAAATAATAACAATATTTATATATGATGTTATTATATTAGTTAAATATTAAAATATTTAATTAAAAAATTAAGAAAAAGCATATAGCTTTAAACTTTTAATATTATTCTGTTATAATTATTATACGACTTCAACTTGTATTGCTTCAGTTAGGAGTCCTTTTTAGGACTTCCAGGGTAACAAATGGCAATGCTGTAGCCAATGAAGTTTTAACTAAGGCTCGGCTATGGCCGTTATTACCCAGCCATGACTAGAGCTTTTTAGCTCAACAACACTCCATCCACACAGATTTTCTTCATTCAGATGACGGGATAAAGAGTCAAGGACTCAGTCCATCGCCCAGTTCTTTTAAGAACTTAAGAACTTGTATTGCTTCAATGACTTTTCTTGGCTAACACGTCATTTTAGCATTTTTTCTGCGTGGTTTAAGTTTTCATTTACAGTGGTATCTCGCTAATCCGAACCTCTTTAGTCCGAACCCTCCAGTAATCCGAACTGCTTTTAAATGTAATTTCCCAAAATTATGACTTGACCACATCAATAAAAAATATAAGTTTGAAGAATGTAGCATTCTCAGTTGCTACTGCTTGGGAAGCCGTCGAACCTGAAGCAATTCGAGCGTCAAGGAAAAAACTGCGGCCTTCTAGAATTTACCAAGATAACTACGGTAATACACAAAAAGAGGAAATTAAAAATTTGCATAATTTAGTTAAAAATATAAATCCAGATCTCAACAAGCAGATGTGTCACGGAATGGATTATAGGTAGAACCGAAAGTGAATTCGAAATCAAATCAGATGCTGAAATTATAGATATGACGCTACAGAATGAATTAGAAGACGATGATGACAATAAAGAACTGGAAGAAAAAAAAGTAAAACACGAAGAGGCAGTTGACAGTTTTAATACGTGTATAGAATGGGCTAAGTAGAATGAAACGCCATTCCACAAAATTATATTGCTAATGCAGCTCTGAGAAGCAGCAAAAGAAGCAAAAGAAAATCAGTGACTTTTTTTACAATATACGAAATAAAAAAACTTCTTTTTTGTGTGTTGTGTACAAGAAAGTGATATTTTTTTACGCAAATTAAGTTATGTAGTGAACTAGGCAGTTTTATTAAATCAGAATCCTCAACAACATAGGTACATACAAACTAAATATTTTACTAAAATAAACTTGTGTATTGTATTATTTTTTAAGTTTTACATTACAACAGTAGCTTTTTTTTCTATCAGTTACTTCATTTATTTACAGAATTAAATTGATGTACCATTTTCGTCTATTTATTGTTGTCTCTTGGGGGGAAATCCGATAATCCGAACTTTTCGCTAATCCGAATGAGCACGGTTTTTATTTGTTCGGATTAGCGAGATACCACTGTAATTACTTAACATTAGCAGCCTTCTCTCTTTCATTCGTCGTGCATGCTCTCTTCAATTTTGTCAGTTAAAAATCACACAATACACTTTTTCAGGAAAAAATAAATAAATAAAAGATATCCGTAAATATACATTAAGCTCTAAAGGATTATAATCAATAAAAGACTATAATCTTATTAAGACTATAATAACCTTAGCAAGAATTCCTCTTCATAAATAAGAGACACAACAGTTTGTAGACTAACATTATGATATGTATTCAGACCATTTTCTGGTAACCTCACATTTACAGAAACAAACATCTTGGACTTTCATTAATGTTTTTGTATTAGCGTGAAGCAAGATGCTTTTCATATTCCCCGCTATCTATTACGGCTACAGTGAGGGTAAAATATTATGAGCAGTTTGCTCGCTCTGAATTGGGCATGGAGATTATGTATCGCTACAAGAAATTAAAATGGCTTTTGGTCTTTTATATTTGAATATGTCCGTTGCCTTAAGCTTTAGCTTGCTGATCTAGTCGTTGGGGTGTGTGGACGTTTTTAGGAAAAACTTTGTTGCTAAAGATTGTATGAAAGAGAAGAGATAAGGAATATTTGTAACTCGATGAAGTTGATTGTTTCTGATGAACCATGGGGCGTTTAGAATCATTCGAAAGTACTTGTTTTGTACACAGGTTACAGCTTGAGAATGTTAGTATTGGAGGTATGGCTCCAGGCTGGAGTAGCATAAGTGATTATGGGACGAATCGTCAGCTGGTATAAAAGCAATTTAATTCTGATGTTTAGCTTGCTGTTCCTGTTAATTAGGGGATAGTTCTGGGCGATGGCTTACATGACTTTACATATCTTGATGTGTTGGTTAAAAGTTAATTTTTTGTTGACCACGACACCAAAGTATTTTGCCAGGGAATTTTAGTATTGAACAGTAAGACGTCTCCTGCAGGAGATATCGATCTTTTCGTGAAGAGAATGGCTGAGCTTTTTTCGGAATTCACTTGTAGTCTCCATTTGGAGAACCATTTCTCTAACTTTAGAAGGCTTTCTTGAAGTTTTTAAGTAACGAAGTGTGGCCAAAGAGATATGGCTAATAATACTGTATCATTCGCATATAAGGCCATGATGGATGATATTGGGTTGTGCGGAATGTCTGACATGTATATAGAGAATAGCAACGGAGCCAGCAGGGATCCCTCCGGTACTCCGACCAGGATATGACGCTGGGATGAGGTAGTACCATTCATTTTGACTTGCATGCTTCTGTTCTGTAGATATGATCTAACTAGATGTACCATTTTCAGTGAGATACCGGCTGAGATAAGTTTATGTAGCAATCGAAGTGCCATATTTTGTCAAATGCTTTGGATAAATAAAGAAAAACAGCTCAAGAGTATTGATGCCAGTTGTAGCTGGTGGTAATATATTCAACTATTGTGAGAATTTGTTGGGTAGTACTATGGTGTTGCCAAAAACCGAATTGGAAGGATGTTTAGTTCATTTACTGAAGCTTGAAAACGTGAGAGGATGACCTTCTCTGCAATCTTACCCAAGTTGGAGATGAGGCTGATAGGATGATAATTGTGAGGCAGGTGTGGCTCCTTGCCTGGCTTATGAATTGGGATTACATCAGCCTATTTCCAGATGGGAGGAAAATAGTGAAATCTTAAGATTTCATTTATTATCATGGTCAGGTGCACTACAGCTTTTTGGGGCAGCAGCTTAATCACCCCTATTCGTGATGCCATCCGGACTAGGAGCTTTTTTGTTCTTTAAATTTTTTATAATATATATTTCAGCAGGTGATGTGGGTGCAATATGGTCAGCACCGGTATCAGGAAGTTTTAATGATTGTCTGACCTGTCTGTTAATTTTATACAAGTGATCGAAGTCTAAGTTTTCATCTGAAGGTTTGCACTGCCCTTCTAAATTTTTTGCTATGGCTTCTGCCTTTTTTACGTCTGTGTGAACAAGGCCCTGGTCATAAAGTATGGGGGAAGGGATCTGCCTTTGTTTCTGATA
This sequence comes from Typopeltis vanoorti, assembly GCF_054136105.1. Taxonomy (NCBI): domain Eukaryota; kingdom Metazoa; phylum Arthropoda; class Arachnida; order Uropygi; family Thelyphonidae; genus Typopeltis; species Typopeltis vanoorti. The sequence goes on from NC_143556.1 coordinate 64,885,288, forward strand.
TTTCTCAGTAGTCCCCAGAGAGAGTGATCAGTAGGTGAAATAGAGGCTAACGTTTTTCTCTGATCAAGTTCATAATGTCTTCGGGCAGGCAATCAGGCTTGAGGAAGACAGATTTGTAGGAGGTGGTTGCCATTATAGCGGAGTTAATGTGTTGGGTGAGACTTGTGACTGCGGTTTCGACATCTTCTTTTGAACTTATATGAGGAACAGGTCCAATATAATCCCTGAGTACTTTTGATAATTTTTCCCTTATAAATGAGTGAGAGGGAGGAGACAGGTATTCTTGTTTTCCCAGATGCAGTAGAATTGGGTTATGATCACATGACAACTCCTTCAATGATTTTAGGCTATACCGAACTTTAATATTTTGAAGGATAGCTATATCCAGGATGTCAGCAGTGCCAGACGTACTAAGATGAGTTGGTTCGGTGGGCCTGCCACAACAGAATAGTTTGATCCTATGTAGTTAGAAAGGGTGCTGCTATTCTTGTTGGTGGTTCTACAGTTACAGGCAGGATGCTTAGAGTTTAAGCCCTCGGCAATAATGATGGACTCTCTGACGCTTAACATGGCATTTAGATCAAAATGCAATAGAGTTTTTAAGGGTGAGTTATAAGCTGAGTAGAGTTTCAGTCTGCCAGCCGAACTAGTGAATACTTCTACGCCTGTGACCTCAAGGTTAGTGGTTGGAGGGTTGTTTACAGAATGATGTTGATATAATTTTTAATGAAGATGGAAGTGTAGCCGCCTCTATAGTTTAACCTGTCGGTTCTATAAAGGAGATAACCCCTTATTTTAGGGTTGTCCGAGGGTCTTGGATGTGTCTCGTTTATTAGAATAGTATCTGGTTGATATCTATGGGTAAATCTTGGAGCTCCAAAGTTTTGTTTCTGAGGTTATTTGCATTCCATGCAACGATCTGAAGAGAGGCTGGAATTAGTTTGTTTCTATTGATCTATAAGTGCTGTGAGGATAGCCTGTGTTTCGCGTAGGAATCTTTTATTGGAGGATGCTGGAGGGTTTGACAGGCTGACGTCTTGTAGCATGTTTGCTAGAGAGGCCGTAATAACAGCTGTCAGGTTTGTAGATGCGGTTCGCTGATGCTGTTCTGGTGTTGACTTGTTTGTACGGGTCACATCTACATAACTTCTTGCTTGCCTTTGGCACCCTCTATCTTTGAAGTACACTGAGCCTCCGGCTGTGGTGAAGGGGCCTCTGGTATTTTTGTACTAGAGGAGGAGGACTGTTTAGCTGTCGCTGTCTCCAACCGTCTGTTCTTCGGGTGCTGAGTACATCCCTTATAGTTGACAGGATGATGGGCACCCCCAGTTGGCACATTTAGCCGAGGTGGTTTTCGACTTTGTACAGATATTGGTTGGGTGGCTATCCCCACATTTCAGACATTTAAACTCAGCTTTACACGGTTTCTGGCCAAACTTTTGGCACCTGTGGCATTGCCCAGAAGATGCCCTTTTTCGGAGTGGCTCCGGTGTGATGATGAGCCCGCAGATTGATTTTAAGTTGTAAATATTTTTGTAAATGTTATGGATCTCTACAAGGACTAACGGCATGGGAGTCTTCTCAGATCTATACATTCTGCTGACCTAAATAGGAGGCAGATCCTGCAAGTTAAGATGAGTAGCTATCTCTTCTGGATTAATGCCTTCAGAGAAGCCACGGAGGACCAATTTTAATTTTCTTTCTGAACTGGGTGAGAAGGTATGGTACTGAATACCTCTGACGTCCATTTCCTTTGTTAATTTTCCATAATCTGTCATCGTGGCCGGTTATATCTTGATACCTTCATCCACATTTTTGGCCTTTGTGTAATCAATTTTTAAACTGGGCATTGTAGATCTTATAGCTGACATCTGTGTTTTTCTCTTAGTATGATCGACGGCTCCTTTTTGGGTGCACTTTTCCGGAGTGGCTCTGGTGTGACAATGAGCCTGCAGGTTGTTTTCAAGTTGTAGATATTTTTATATATGTTATGGATCTCTACGAGGACTAACGCATGGGAGATTTGTTGGATCTGTACATCCTGCTGACCTTAACAGGAGGTAGATCCTGTAAATTAAGATCACTATATCTTCTGTATCAATGTCTTCACAGACGCCACAGAGGACCACTTTTAAATTTTTCTCCGAGCTGAGCGAAAAGGTATGATATTGTATACCTCTATTGTCCATTTCTTTTGTTAGTCGCCTGTAGTCTATCACCGTTGTAGGATATATCTTCATTCCTTCATCCACATTTTTGGCCTTTACATAGCCAATGTGTAGGTTGGACATTGTTGATCTTAAAGCTGCCCATCTCTGCTTCTCTCGTAATATAATCGGAGGCACCTTTTCTTTGGGAGAAGCAGTGGAGTCCGAAACTTGATGGTGTTGTTCCATTATGTTGTCTTTGAGTAGTTCATCCGTTGTTCTTCGCTTTTTTACGTACGCGGACTTCTTGAAAATCCGAAATAGTGGGGTTTGCCGATTCTGACTGATCTTCCATAATCTCGGCGTCAACGTCTGTGACACTTGCCAGGCGAAACGTATCATAAAGTTTCACCTTTCCTGGCCAATTTTTGTTGAGTAGTTCCCCCAGTCTGATAAATTCCTGATATACTTCTTCAAACGTTGTCTCATTTGGCTGCTGTTCCATATCTGTCAATGCGGACCTTAATATATATATATAAATATAAATAAATTAATTAAAAAAAAACACACGCTTACCGTGCAGTTGTAGTCTTGCCGGCACTGCTGCAGGACTCTGAACTGTTTTCGTAAGAGCACTGGTTCAAAAGTGCATGATAATCAAGACTAAACGCAAATCCAATTCAAGAATGCTTCAACAATCGCAGAGTCAGATCTTATCCACATTTTATTATAAGCAGTATATAGTCAAGAATAAAAAATGGTGTAGCAAAGAAAAAACTGCTTCTTAAATTTTACTCTATACATTGCAATTTAATATATATTTTTCATTGACGTTTTTTATAAAACTTATTTTGTTTTTAAATTTTTCCCACAAATGAGTTTCTCATGAACTATAAATGAAATATACAAATTAATTTAAAAATAATGTATGATCATAAACCATACAATATGCAGTATGGCAATAAGCCTCAACTAATGAGCAATGCCGAAGGTCAGGTTTTCTAAGTAGATATTGTTTCTTAATCTGATTACCAAAACGATAAGCTAAGTTACTTCGTCTTGATATAGAAAAGCAGCCCTTAACTATGTAAACTTAAAAACAAGGCATAAAGTGTGCATAACTCTACCGTTTACATATTAATTCGAAACTTGTGAATAGAGCATGCGCAGAACGCAATTCACTTATTATAATTATGAAACCTAGTCATTCATCCTGTCGATCCTATCGACTTTTAACTGTAAATGCAGCACTTATTTATAGGTAATATGTCACTCTATTTATCTACTTTCTGGATAATCTCTGAATAATAATATATTAATAGATATATTTATTATATGTGTTAATATATGTTTCAGCGCCATCTATCCAGAAGCGCTGAAACGAAGTGAAAACAATATTTATTTTGATGGAATCAAATAAGTAAATTGATTCGAGGAAGCAAACATGCTGTTTATTGTCGACTATTTAAATCTTTTTGAAAGACACTAGTTTTTAAACGACTTTCAAGTTATTCTAACTCCCATAGGAAGAAAATTCACTTTTGCAGTGTTATATATGATATATGGTATATGATTTCTAATGTAATTTCCGCTTCTAAATATTTGACTGCATACAATAAAATTATAGCATTTTACAACATTAAATAAAAAAAAGCAACTAGCCAAATGTACTTTTTGCTTCATTTATTAGTAAAAATATTTATATACTTTTCTTTCATGCTTAAATAAATTAGAGATTTTTATAAAATAATTTAATAATCAGAAAAACGAATAACATAATCTAATTTTTTCCAATCAACCTTAAATTTAATTATATATATATATTGAAAATACGTTAACAATAATTCTAACAGACAGATTTCGAAACATGTCATATACTGCATAGTTAGTTATCCAGATGAACCCCGTATAATAGCGGGGTAAATTAATGCATTGCCTCTTAACGTACACGTTCTGTACGTCGATAGATGTGACATATTTTTGGAATGGATTTAATGAGCAATATATCTGTTTATTTTCAACAGAAACTGAAAAGGAATATATTCATTCAGTTTTCTTCCATACAAATTATAATAACGTGATAGATTGCAACGAAATATCAAGCACAGTACTACTAGGCTAACAGGAATCAACAGAATCGTGTAATCACCTCAACTTTTATATATCTTTAAAAGATTCATAAAGGGCTTCCTCTGTTGTCGAATTAGGTGTGTTTGAATCTACCGAACAACAAACAAAAGCAGCTAAAGCTATGAGACCAGTAAGTTATGTTTTTTTTTTTTTAATTTGCTATTCTTCGGGCCAGGTTGCTCGTTTTTTCAGGATGAAAAATCCTGTCACCTCCGTAAGAGAACACACACACACACACACACACACACACACACACACACACACACACACACACACACACACACACACACACACACACACACACACAATATATATATATATATATATATAAGGTCTTTCAAGCCTGATAAGGTCTTTCAAGCCTTATCATTGCCTATGAACAGCCCGTTGTGCATTAATCAGATGAAGAATTCAGATGATGGAATATGATATGTGATTTCGACTATCATATTGTTCCCAATAACCAAGTTTTCATTCTGAAGTTTAGGGAAAAACAAAAACTGGTGAATATGTGAGGTTAATGAGCAATTTCAAAATAACATGTATTGAGTAATACATCGCAGTTCTGAAGTAAGTATCGGGATATCCACACCTTGCAATGTGCACAAGTACATTTCGTTCTCCAAAGAAGCAATGCTTATTGGAGATGAAGTAAATAATACTCGTCATAACGACCATTTAAGAATGGTAAAACTATTCATGCAGCAGTGAAGACGACAATCAAACCATGCGTACTCAATGAGCGCCTAAATCCACATTCTCCTTTACAAAATACGAATCTTACTTTATTGATGTAACGGCACACAAATATTCCATTTATGATAAAGCCTAAACTTTTTTTTTCTTGAGAGGTATTCAGTTATGTAAGTAGTTATTATCCATTTGGTTTGAATGGTTGGAAAGATCCGTGGTCAACTAAATCTATCGATCTTTAAATCTTTAAACATGATAATGTTAGAGTATGCAATCCAATCATTTTGGATGTTGAAAGCTATATATGAGAAGTGACAAAAATATAGAAAACAAAGAAGTATCATTACAACGTGCGAACATGGTTACCAAGTAGGAAGCAGACACTGAACAACTATTATTACACTTTCATTGATGTTCCTTTCTTAAAATAATTGATTTTTTTTCCAACTTAGAATAAATATATTACATTATGCTTAGCAGGATGAAATGTATTTTAAACCGGAATGCTATTTCAAAAAGGATACTTGTACGTTACGTTTTGTTGTCATGCTAATTTGGAGATGTACCTAAAAGTTACAATTCGATTTTTTTGCAAGTGACTGAAGCAGAAGAAAAAGCAGAATGAGCAAATGCATTGCCACAGCGTAAAAATTAGTTCCCCCATTCACACCAGTTATATTTCTACGGGTATCTTTTGTCGCACGTCTATCCTCGCATAACCACCTTAAAATGTGTTAAGTTTAATTCTCAGTTTGGCTTTGATACAAGAGATCTTTGCGAACAATCGCACTACGTCTGCAGTTTCCACGAGCGTCAAGAATATCGAGTTTGTTTAGGTAGCGATTTTTTGTGCTAAACCCAACTGGCACTAGTTTCCCTATAAAACAGGTGTTCCTTTGGAAGTCACGTGCAGATAAAAAAATTGGTCTGTCGCTTCAATCATTTTCTCCGACCTTCTGTGATAACTGAGCTCAAGGCTGGTAATGAATCAGGACTCTCCAGGGGTAAGAGTAACTCTATCTCGCTGGCTTAAATCATATATAAATATTATGTACTCAGTCACTAACTAGTGTAGTATAATATTAACATAATATAAGAATATCTTATTATTTGGTGGTCTATAAAAAGATTTGTAATATTTATACAGTAGTCAATGGAAAGCTCGTTTGGTAACGAGGTTTGTATTTATTCAATGGTGTGAATTTTATTCACTTTCTGTTCTATTTCAGTTCAATGAAATTAACTGAATTTGTTCAGTACCATGAAATTTCGATATAACAGAATTGCATCAGAATTTTTTCTTTTCTAAAAAATGCTGATTCTAATTAATGTAAATGGATAAGTAGAATGCTGTAAATATATGTATGATGAAATGCATATATTTAATCTATAAAATATTCGACACTTTTACTGTGTCAGTATATTTGTGGCAAATTGATCTTCTTGAAAATGCTGTGTATAAATTCTATCGAAACGTCGAGAATATTCTTAACTATTCAATTATTAGTTATCAACTACATTCGATGACAAGACTTATGTGTTTCTAACGGAAAACCACCTCTGCCATTCTTATAAAAAAACATTTCAGCACAACACGTTTCAAAATTAATTACTTAATAGGTCGAGTTCTTTTCTCTTTTGAAATGTCTCATTTTCCTATTCCAAATTTTATCCTGGATTTCATCAGCTGTGCGGGACATCGGACTTCTCTTTCATTTTAATATTTATTAAATTGACTTATACCTAAAGTATAATTTCATTTCGAAGGGAATCCGAAATATCTGAATATCCTCGCAATAGAAAGAGAGAACAGCTAGTCGGATACAACGTTCCAAAAAAATGCATTTCTTCTCAATCCAAGTACAAATTCTTCACGCTTATTTCTGTTGTAAATTGGCTTTGAAAACAGTGGTCTGTGGATCACTGTTCCACCATAAATTCTCTGCTAATAGTAATTCTCTCTGCTTCTGGGTAATTTATGTATTTATATTGGCTTTTCATCCTGTCGTGTTTGGAATTAAAAACTTGCTGTTTGGTCGCCTTTTCTTACTTTCGTCCTACCGTCCCCACCTAAATGATTCATGTTGCTCTTTGTAATTAAATAACAATATTACCATATGCACGATAAACGTGCATAGTTTTCCCTTTGAAATAGCCCTCGAATAAATGCATTATTAACGATTACTAGGAACTTTCCAGTATTGTTGTGTTGTGTTGTGTTATGTTTTCTACACCTTAACTCTCACTTGTGCCACTTTATCTGACCTTTCGTTATAAACGCATTAATAATTTACGAACTTGTGTGCGTTTAGGATCAAAGATGTCAGGAATATAGACATATTTCCAGAGTTCGGCTAAATTCTATTTATTTATCCATTTCCACTGTAGGATTTTCGGCATTTTTATCTAAGCACATTAATATTGACTAATCTTATCGCGATTTATTAGAAAAAAACTTGCACAAGAACTATGTAAATTAAAATTTTAAAAATAGATATGTATCTATTAAATTATTATTTAATATTCTTTTAAAAATTATTAAATATCTTCCTTTTTTAATTTTAAAAACAAATTAATACTTATACTCCTTTTAGTTTTTTTTAATTAAAGAAATAAAAGATTTCATTAAAAGGTCAGGTTAACTAGGAGATGGTAATGGAGTCGATTTTTGCTGTCACTGTGATCGGACGTATTCCTTTAGACTCTGCCTAGTTGATTTTTATATAGGGTTTTTCGGGAAGCTCGCATTGCACTGGAACTAACACAGTTCGTGATCTACTATCTCCCCCTCTGCATGAAATATGCAGAGGTCTAATGGCCGGCAGGCTCCACCCGCAATGAGGACCAGTGGTGGTTGAATGGTTTTTAGGGAGGTAGATCGCTGCACTGTGTCCAAGTAAGCTCCTGAAACTCCTTTTTCCACGTTTTTAGGACAGTCTCCTATAACAGACTAACGTTTTGCTGGTAGACGCTTATTCTAAGCTGTCTACGGGATTTGCTAGTAGACTCTCAGTCTACAGGATTACCCGAGAAACTACTAGTTTCTCTCAAGCCAAACTATGGACTCTCCATACGACGAGCTTGATTTCAAAGAGCTTTTGGCTGTCTTTAAGCATATTGGAGGCCTTCTACAAAGGAAATGGCCAGGTAAGGTGGCAATCCACCAAGTAGAAGAGGTGGATACAGAGGACTGTCAATCCCCTGACCCTCTCCCCAGCACTTCTCAAGATAACACCAGAGAGATTATGTCACCGGTTAACGACCAGCCCCTAGTGGACCCAGATAACTCTATAAACTATCAGGTTGTCAGCAGAAAAAAGCGTAAGAAGAGTTCACCAGCAGCAGAGCCTGAAATAGTATATCAAATGGACACATCAGCGCTATCTGGTGCAAGAACAGAGACAGATATACTGACACAGCCCAAAGAGAGGATTCCACCAGTAATCCTGATATCTAAGGAAAAATGGTCGTCACTTGCACAAACGATGAAGAACAATAACATCAAGTTCTCATCAGCCAAAAACACAAATGATGGAGTCCGCATACAGCCCGAAGGAACAACGGACTACCGCCAGCTCACCAGACTTATGGATGAACAGAAATTACCATATCACACATACCAACTGAAAAGTGAAAAAAACCTTACGGTAGTTATCAGAGGATTGGTAGAAAACATAACATCAGAAGAGATAGCTACTAACCTCAGATCACAAGGCTTGGAGCCGATCAAGATCTCTCGCATGTATCGAGCAGACAAGTGTCCCCTGCCTCTGGTCTTAGTGGAGATCAGTAAAGATCAGAGAGAAATCTACGATCTCAGAATAGTCTGCAACTTGGTGATCAGGACTGAGCCACTGAAAAGAAAGGCATCGGCTGGTCAATGCCATCGCTGCCAAAAATATGGGCATGCGCAAATGCTATGCAGAGCAGATTACAAGTGTGTAAAGTGCGGTGGCAACCATCCCTCGCACATTTGCATCAAGCCAAAGACTATACCTGCTAAATGTGCGAACTGCAGCGGCCCGCATCCTGCGAATTACAAGTGTTGTTCTCTACATCCATCCAACCTCCAAAAGTCTAGGCAGGAGTCAGTCCCATCCATTCAGAAAAGTATCATGAAATCTGCGCCTGAAATCAAAGCGCGGGTAGTTACGCTAGATAAATCTTATGCTTCGGTGGTTTCCTCGCGTAACACCGAGGTACTCCCTGCAACTAGCAGTCAAAGCCCCTCAGCAATTCTCGCTGCCTCACTAGGGGAGATGTTAACGGCCTTTAGCAAAACAAATCCAAGCCAGTCCGACACCAACAAATTCCTTAGGAATACTCAGGTCATCTTCTCTATGATTAATGACTAATCCGGCCTCAACATCAAATTCTATGCAGATAGTATTCTGGAATGCAAATCGTCTCAACAACAAACTTTTGGAACTACAGAAACTTACAGATCATTTACAAATTGATATTCTCCTCATTAACGAGACTCACCTACGTCCCAGCAATAATCCCAAACTCAGAAACTACTCGTTACTTAGAAATGACAGACGCAATGCTAGAGGTGGAGGCGCTGCCATCTTTGTCAGAAGAAACATCCGCTATAATGAGATTAAGAAGACTAATACATCTAACCTCGAGGAGACAGGCATAGAAATTCATACCAACAATGCAGGCAGCTTAAAGATTTATTCTGTATACAATCTCCCTGGCAAACCACTTCTCCCCTCTGATCACTCTCAGCTACTAGACACCAATGAAGCAATAATTGCAGTAGGAGATCTCAATTCCAAGCATCCTTTATGGAACAGCAAGAGTTTTAACAACAACGGAATGATCCTCTACAATTTTGCCTCGAAGAGAAATATTGTTATTGCAGGCCCGATCGAGCCAACACATTACGGAGTGATCGGCATACCTGATGTTTTGGATATTGCTATATTTAACAACATTTCTCATCAATTGCAACTTCAAGTGGTTGAAGAACTTAGCTCAGATCACAATCCAGTACTTTAAAGTTTAGGAGGGGAGCCTGAGCTCATTCCCAGCCAATCCCACACTAACTTTGCAAAATTCAAGGATAAAATGAACACTATCATAGACTCAGTACCCACTATCTCTTCCCGTGAAGAAATTGACGTGGCAGTCAGCAATCTTGAATGTAAAATACACTCTGGCTTATCCGCAGCGTGTTCTATTTCCACCCCAGCTCAAGTAAACTTACTTTCTGAAGAAATCCTTGCTCTGATCAGGAACAAAAATAGACTCAGACGCCGCTATCACAACACGCTATCTCCGCAAGACCGTCGGGAACTAAATAGAGCGTCCAACCTAGTCCGTTACGCAATAAAAGATCACCGGAACCAGCAATGGGAAAGAAACCTTGTTCTCTCAAAACTGAAGATAATTCTCTGTGGAAGTTGACTAAAGCTCTCCGTACGGATCGCTCTAACATCCAGCCCATTCACGGAGAAAGAGGTCTTGTTTACAGAGATAATGAAAAAGCAGAAGCTTTCGCTGACGCACTCCAACTTCAGTGCCGTCCTAATTATGCGCATGCGGATCTGGTCTTCATAGAGAAAATACACCGTCGAGTACGCTTCGGCAACCTTGTAGCCGTGAAAATATCTGTCCCACCTCACCTAAAGAGATCTATTCAATCATTAGGAAGCTTAAACACAAAAAAGCCCTTGGTCCAGATGAAATTACCAACAAAACAATTAAAGCCCTCCCACACAATGCTGTCATGCATTTAGTAGCCATTATTAATGCAATGCTGAGATTAAATTATTTCCCCTAGATGGAAACAAGCTGATATATTCCTTATACTCAAGCCTGGTAAGGCACCTCAAATGCCACAGAATTATAGACCTATCAGTCTTTTATCATGCCTAGGAAAAATTGCCGAAAGAGTCATTCTCAACCGACTTAATGAGGAAGTGAATAAAAATAACATAATTCCGAAAGAACAATTTGGTTTCCGTAGACATAGCACTACACAGCAAATTCACAGACCGACTGAATTCATCACTACAGGCTTTAACTGGAAACAGCACACAGGAGCTATCTTTTTAGATGTTGCAAAAGCATTTGATAAGGTGTGGTACAAAGGTCTCATCTATAAATTAATTTCAGCCAACATCCCTCTATACCTTACTAAAATTATTGACTCCTTTCTACAAGACCGTAAAATCCAGGTCAAGTTGCGTGGAATTCGATCCTCATTGAAAAAAATCACTGCTGGTGTCCCTCAAGGCTCGCTGCTCTCACCGTTGCTTTTTAATATCTTTATTTCTGATGTTCCCAGCACATCACTAACCACTATAGCTACTTATGCGGATGATATGGCAATTCTTAGCAGATCTCTCAGGCCACATATAGCTACGCAGCGTTTACAAACTGCAGCAACAAAATTGGAGGACTGGTTCAGAAAATGGAGAATATCTGTAAATGCCGATAAAAGCACTGCCATTCTCGTCACAAGAAGACAAGCATCTCACTTTGGAGAAGTTAAACTTTTTAACATAGCCATCCCATGGAGAACTAGTACCAAATATCTAGGCATTCAAATTGATAATCATTTAAACTTTAACTCCCACATAGTTTATGCATGCAAAAAAGCAAACTCTGCAATTGTGCAACTCTATTCTCTCCTCAATCGAAGAAGTCAAGTCAGCACTGAAAACAAACTACGGATCTATAAAACAATTATCAGACCATCGTTAACTTACGGATCACCGGCATGGGGTCACACTTCCCCCACCAACATCAAAAAGCTACAAGTTATTCAAAACAAATGCCTCCGTATGATTTTCAACGCTCCGTGGTTTGTCAGAAATGCTCTCTTACACCGTGATGCCGATATTCCAGATATTCCCACGTTCCTCCATAACAGTGCTGCTGCTTATTTTGCCAAAGCAGCTGTTCATCCAATCAACTCATTCAAGAGTCATCTAACTATGACGAACACGACAGGTGGAAACATAAGCGCCCGAAAGCAGCTCTGCTTATCGGTTCAGGTGCCTCCGTACAGCCCTAAATAGGGTGAGCCAGGTGCTCGCTAATCTTTAATACAAGACTATTTCATAGCGACGAAGGGATCGGAGTCCATGGGACTGATATCCATCATGCCACATCAGTTATCAGTTATCAGTCAGGTTAACGAGAATCAAATTGCAACTATACCTGAAGAAAATTCGTCCTATAATCACCTATGCCTCTCCGGCCTGGAGCCACACCTCTAATGCTAACATTATCAAAATACAGCGAGTACAGAACAAGTGCTTGAGAATGATTCTGAACGCCCCGTGGTATGTTAGAAACAATCAACTCCATAGAGACACAAATATTCCCTATATTTTCTCTTTTCTGCAATCCTTAGCATCCAAGTTTTCCTGAAGACGTCCACACATCCCAACGATTTGGTTCAGCAAGCTGCAGCATACGATCCAACGGACATATTCAAATATAGAAGACCAAAAGCTATATTAGCCTCCTTTAGTGATGCAGGGAGAGCAATCTGCTCATAAATTTTACCTTCACTGTAACCACAACAGATAGTGGGGAATATGAAAAGCATCTTGTTTCACCCCTAAAGTCATAAATGTCAATTGTCAAGTTAAGGATGTTGTTTGGAAACATACATTTTAGTACACAGTACACGATATTTTATTGTTAAGATGAGGGGATCTTTATGGGAATTTTTAAGTGAAGGTGTGTTAACCGGTCTCATACGACATTGGAACAATTTTCCTCCAGGAATCTTTTTTTTTATCCAGCAAAACAGAGTGGCCAGAAGTGCCTGCGCAGTGAATAGACATAATAGTAAATTAGCCTCGTAGCCCTGCCTAGTCAAAAAGATCCCAACTCAACCTAACACTAGACACTAATAAAGTTTCTTTGTAATGGTAGACGAAATGGGCACTGGAATCGAAGGCGAATTGTTTTGTTTTTTTACTCTAAGTTCCAGAATAAGTTTAGAATATATATAAAACATATTTACTGACTCAATAAGTGATTTACTGGAATGGCAAAGCGGCCATTTTCACTCTCGCATTCGTTGATGCCTTAATTTATATTATATCACAAACACTAACGGGAATGTATAAACTGCTTTAAGGGTTGGTATAAAATTCAATTCATTTTTAAACCAGCAGTTGCTTATATTTTACAGGCAGTAATCTCAATTAAAAACACTCTCTCAAGAACTTTCCCATTACTTTTAGAGATCACTAACGTCCATCCTGCATAGAAACCTAGAATAAAGACGGATTTTCTTCTTTATATCAGGAAGTCCAAAGGCATCAGGCGACACAGATTAATAGCATTTTCAAAGTGAGACCTACTTAAAGAAGTGCAGAATCTTTTTTACTGAGTTATAATGCTCTTACTCATTCGCACAGGGCTACCAACACTCGACTGAATTTTAGCCACAAAGGAAAATCCGGCATAAGACTTGCTTACGCTTTGCATTAAGACTACCATCGTTTGCGAACAAAATTCCCCTATGATTTCTTGGAAAATTTACCCTATTTACGAACTGCCTGCTGATGACAGTCAGATTGGAACCACGGTTTAGGGAATAGCCGACACGTAGCTTTCTTCGCTTATTTTTTTTTACTGTGATTTATCACTGTAGAAACACTACGAAAACCGTTCATCTAACTGCATATAAATGAACTATTTCTTCCCACACAACTCAGCGTTTCCCAGCGGCCACATTGCACTACTACTCTTGCGTTATTTATCATCTGCTAAAGGAAATAATGGAAGCAAATTTACTCTATTATCCTAATAACAAGCTTTTAAAGCTCGCTGCAAAGTGTGGAAATATCAAAGAAATTCTTTTACTGCACGTTATGACGTGCAGCAAACGTCTGCTACTTTTGACAAAGTCATTGAATGAACCTACTGTTATTCTTAACCAATGTTCAAGAAATGCATTGGAAGGGTATAATATTCCTGTCCGTTATAGCAATGGGACTAGGTTATCACAGTGGCATTTGTCCGCTAACATCAGCGTCATCAAATATTCATTCGGTTTGTTCATTTTTAGCAGTGGATTTGCCTTTTTGCGATGTTTTGTTTTGTTTAAAATATTTCCTCCAGGATCCCTTGAAGTAAATATTTTAGTTGAGGGAAATATAAAGAACAGCTTCCATAGTGCAGCTTGTATGTAAAGACAATTCTTTATAGATAGAGAAACCTGAGTTCAAATCCGTGTAGGAGCAACCCTCAGGAGGTTGGCTTTATCAATATAAATGAGAAAGAAACATGGAAATTTAATGGAAGGATTTCGCGGTTTTTTGAGAACGAAAGAAAACGGAAAATACCACACTACCATTTTGACGTGCAACAAATTTCCTATTTTGGCCTTTTCGTCCCAATTTTGCATTTGTTGAGCAAGGAAGGTGAAGGATTACTTGAAAATGTGACCGATTACAGCGTGCTTCTGGGGATGTGGTCAATAGAACACGTTGAAAAAGAAAAGAAAACAAAATGGTTTTAAGCATGTGAACGGCCTGATATAATTTTCTATTCAGCTTCTCTTGTGATGGAAAGTTAATAAATTTCTGTAATAAATAAAAGATTATTATTATTACTTGACACCACCAAGGATTCATCATGAGAGGGCACACTACTCCACGACACAACTCATCATCTGCTACTACCATCAATACAACGCCATCTACTAACAACAGTATATTGTGTCTGTAAATTGTGAGTGTTCTCACGGCCTATTTGCCTGTATGCGGGATGAAAAATCCCGAATTTCCGAGAAAAAAAAAATCCTACTACCTCCGTATGAGATCGGCTAATTACCTTTAGTCGAAAGAGACCGACAAAGGTTCCTCAAGTCATGGAATTGAACGAATTGAACCTAGGTCTTTCGAAAAAAAGGGGTCCGTCTATACCATAGGTTGCCAAACGTTTTCGGACCACCGCCCACTTTGCAAGACATAAATTTTGTAACGCCCCCCCATTATAACAGTTTGAATAAAACCATATTTCAAATATTTGAGACCGAATAAAACCATATTTCAAATACTCATTACTATACTGTCGGCATTTCTTCTTATATTCAGACATAATGAAGTAATAAAATTTGCAAAAATATTCACAAAATAAAAGATTTAATTTACACTTTGTATGACTCCACTTATCTATCACACTTTCGACTGATGATTGTTGGCAAAGCACACAAGAAATAATGAAACTTATTCCTAAACCACTGGTATTTATAGATTTGAAATCTAGCCCGAATCGACTTGCACGCATTGACTTGTTTGCGATACCATCGTACTCATGCTTTGAACAAGTCACTGCAAGCACCCCATATTCCTGTCAAAACATGCTGAATTGAGTGAATTACCTACGTAATAGTTGACCGACATACTACTAGTTAAGACTCGTCTGCTGCGTGGATAGACTAAAGCCTGTATGGCACGATCAATTTTTGCAATAGCAAAAACTGAATAAATTTTTTAAGTATATAAAACATAGAAGTTAAAATATCCCGACACGTTCAATTTTCCCATTGACATAGAAAATTGACATCTATTTATATCTGGCATGGTAAATTTTCAAATGATTAAATAATTGAAACAGAAAATTGATAAAAAACTGATCGTGTAAGACGGGCATAAGTTGAATTAAAATTCAATATTTAAATTTTAAATGATTATCTAATCGCAAAATCACGAAAATAATTTAATTTTTAAATATATATTATTAATTTCTTCTATAAAGAGCCACCGACCCCTAGACCGCCTGAACTCCCCCAAATGCTTCTGATCCCACTATAGCCCCCCCTAGAAGGCTTCAGCGTCTAGTGGGGGGGGCGGTACCGCCCACATTGGGAACCTATGGTCTATACCGATTGAGCTACGGAGGTTGTATTCTAAATTCATGGTTACGAAAATCAAGGTGGCAGGTGGTGGTGGGTCTTAACGCCTATAAACATCTCGAATTATTATTATTTATCATTACATTACTAAGACTGTATATATCGGATAATCCCTTATCGAATCTAATATCAAATAAAAAAATTACAAAATGTAGGGCTTAGTATTCAAATAGGTACCTATCTGAATACTAAGAAACGAGTAATGAGTCTAAAGAAATATATATTAACTTCTGTCATGATATAATGTTACACTTAAAGCAGGATTATATCCACTCGAACAGCATCAAAACCACATGGTTTTCTGTTTTTGCCATTAACTATTTCAATACAGGTTAATTAAAAAAAAGCTATTAGGTCAGTTTTAATGCATTAATTAATGCATATATAAAGCATATTTCTGTAAGACTAATCATGTTCCATTTCTAAAGGAAACCCCCGAATAAAGTTTTGCATATGTTCAAAAAATCCGGACTTTTGCTTAAATATCTCAGATATAGGGACATCGGTGGCCAACTGTGAGGTCATTGACTTCATATAATTTTTAAGTTCATCCATTCTTCATCCACTCAATGTAGGGCACGACGCTTGACATGGCGTTAAAGTGGTGCTGCTTACCATCGCGAGAACGTTCTTGAAAGTGACAGATACAATGGCGCTGGAGAGGCATTACGCTTAATGGACAGAGCGAAGTAAAAGTGCTTGAAAAAGGGACTATGACTGGTGAATGATATTGCAACGAAGTTCTTCAATGTCACGTTCGATTAATCCGTGGAGCTGTAGGCGAAGAATTCATTTTTTGGATGAAAATGCAACAGTGTACAGGAGCAATGGAGATATTTCTGAAGACCGAGGATCTGAACCGGTTCAAATCGAGTGGCCAGCATGCTCCCCAGATCTCAGCCCCATCGAACACGTTTTGGATGAAATGAATCATTGCTGATCCAAATTCCTCAGAAAATAAACAAGGCCTTTTTTTGCTTTGAAGGAGGAGTGGGCTAGTTTGCCCGCAAGAACTCGTGAATCACTTGGTGCTAAGCATGGTACGACGTTGTAAGAGCTGCATCGCAGTTCGGGGTGGGCATATTGCATTCTGAAATATCTCTCCGCATAGTTTTCTAAAAGCCCTATACATTAATTCCTTAACTACTTCCTTAGGAAATTTGTGACTTTTTCCAAAAACATATTGAAATTAAATTTTTACGAAATTTATAACACATTTTTGTGTAATATAATTTAGTAGTATGCAGGCAAATAAATTTACGTCCACATTTGGCTGTGCTACTCCCGAAACGCTTAAGTAGGAAGAATTACATTGTCCAAATGTTCATATATATATCCACAGAGTTCCGAGGCCAAAAAAAAAAAAAAAAAAAAAAAAAAGGACCATATAGTTGGGCTACACACTCTGGTAAGATACGTTAACCGGGCATCCTCCACACGCACATCCGTCCATCTACTAGGTAGGGGTGTAGTGTGATTCGTCGCTTCATAACACAGCTTTCTAATCTTCCACGTACCGCTATACATGCTTTTTGCAGCACTGAAGACGATGCTGCATGTTGGTTCGGATAATGTGGGGCTTGCATATTGCGTACCTATCGCGGAAACCCATGTTGTGAGCCTCGGTTCTGAATGTTTTTGTCCAGATTCCTGTGCCAGTCGATGCTTGCATTCAACATGTCGGCCAATGAATGGAGGTTTATACATATTATCCTTCTTGGCACCTTACGTTCACGTTCGGCGAGTGTGGTCAGTCGTTCACTGTGGGTAGATCTTGCAGTTGACTTCCTGCGCTTCCATCTCAGTATAGTATAACTGATTGTTGACCTGGGGTGATGACCCAATTTTCATCCGAATAGATTGGACTGCAATATGGCGTCCTGTCACAATGTCTCTTTCAAGCTACGCCAAGTCCTTTCTCGCAGCCATTCACCCGAATACAATTGCACTGACTTGAGAGCATCATATTCCTCCAATCCAATTTATATGGGCTACAAACACGTGGCTGGTTATATCGTACAATGCACCCTGTCCATGGGGGGGTCTATTGGCACTTTTTTCCTAAGCAGTGCGCGCACGCACACACACACACATTATCTTTTTAAATGCCTTTCTAAATTCGTTATTTGACGTTTTTCTCTGAGTAAATACATATGATCATTATCATCATCATCATCATCATGAGATGATACATATAAACAAAGATTTATTCTTTTTTTCATTTACAGCCCATTAAGCGGTTATAAACCATTCATTTAATAGTCATTTCAAAATCAATTGCAGTGCTATCATCCGAACATCAGTTTATTAAGGGCACTGGATTATAGGAATTTGCGGAATCAATGTTTGACCGAACTGAAGATTTATGCTGAAATGTAAACTATTGACCATGTTTAGCTTTCATGCAAATACAAATCAGA
Source organism: Typopeltis vanoorti (assembly GCF_054136105.1). Lineage (NCBI taxonomy): Eukaryota > Metazoa > Arthropoda > Arachnida > Uropygi > Thelyphonidae > Typopeltis > Typopeltis vanoorti. The sequence continues at coordinate 64,903,575 of NC_143556.1, forward strand.
AATTCATGAACAATACAGATGACTACTCAACGGACAACAATAATTGGGCCAATTAATTACTAAAGTGTAGAGTCAAAGGCTTCAATTTGATATGTTTAAAATTTTAATAGGATTATAAAAATTTTAATAGGATTTTAAAAATTTTACTAGGATTTTAAATTTTCGATATCTTTTTAAGTTTCTTTCTATGTTTGGCTATAAAATATGGATGGATGGATGGATCCATAATATTCTTCATTTTAATACCGGAACATTAAATTAACAGAACAAATTTAAAATAATGTATATCAGAAATCAGAAATTAATTAGCATGGTGCAAAGATCTGGACTAAGTTAAGAAAAATGCTAACACCATTTGCTAACCATGAATTTCGTTAATCACAAAAGTCGATATTAGTGTTACAAAGTTAATGAATAAATGACTCATTAACAAATATGGAGATATTAAAGATGATGGACAGCCATATGGATCCTTTCCTTATTTTGTTTTTAGTTCTCACACAGCATAGCCTTTAAAATATTTATTAACTAGAAAAGGTCTGTTTTTCAATGAATACAAAAGTAAGTTGCTCTATTATCAACCAGACACATTTGTTATGTGGAGAACTCGCTGTTAACAGTGCAAAATTTGTTCCAGGCAAGCTTTTTGTTTTCACGTTCTTGTTTCTATTTAATTATTTACACCACTCTTGGTAATTAGGTAATGCCATTTCCATGTGTTGGATTGTCGCAGCTTATTCTTGCGGAGTGATATTAGCTAGCATCATATGCAGTAGGTCCGAAGAAGAGGTATCTGAATACTAAGTAGTCTGTCTACTTATTATTCAGATACCTCTTCTTCAATTATTAATAACCAGTGGGACACTAAGTGGATTAACATTAATTAACACTACGCTTTCCCTCATGCCCTATCAAAGTTTGACACCAGACTCGCATGTAAACAGTTTTCTGTTTACATTACGAGTTCTTGTGTCAAACTGAGTAATAAATAAATAAATAAACAAACTACAATAAATGAAGTTTCGCCTCCTATACGCTGATATACGTTTTCTCGATATCAATCATTATGGTTTCTTTTAACATTTTTGACTTATTTAGTATACTTATTTAGTACTACCGTGCTGCCAAACGAGATGATTTTATACTCTGTTTTTTATAGTTAGATTACTCTTCCAACTGTTATAATCACAACACTTGCACTTATTGAGTTACTGAAATATTCTGGAATGAAGACCTTCATACATATTCATTTCAACATCCCCATTGATAGTTATTTAAAGTACCAATTCAGTAGAAGCAGAAAACTCCCTAGATACAAACTAAATTCTCAACGGCTGCAAATTCATCAACAGATTCAAAGCTGACCTTGAAAGCACCAAATGCAGAAAATTTGCCTTCTGTTCAAACGGAAGTATCCTTCTGGTGTCTTTAATCGAGACTATTGGTAGAAAATTTCACTCATCTTGTGTGGTAAGTTTATAAGTTTACATAACCCTATATGAAACTCCTCTCTGACATCCAGATGGCGACACTTTAGCATCCTCAGAAAGATAAAAGTTAACCGCCTCCCATCATTATTCTCCATCAAATCCTGTATAGACGACCTAGAGAAATCAATTCCTACTATACCAAACGCAGTTAAATGAATACCTTCTTTGGAAAGGCTTAAGAAGAATCTGAACACCTTAAATACTAAAGTATTTTTAACTTTCTCATGGTACCATTGTTACCACGGTCCAAGGTTGGACTTAATTATCTGTCGTCTATGCGCTCTTTCATACTCAACTAGTATCTAGAGCAGTGTTTCTTAAATTGCGTTTCGCGGAACCCTAGGATTCTATAAGTTTATAGGGATATAAGTTAAGAAACATACAGGGGCTTCCCAAAGCCTACAGACATTTATAGCTTGCATTAGATGTAGAAAAAACTTTCGTTGAATGGTGAAAATACTATTTTTTAAATCAAACTGACTTATTTCTAGTATTTCTATAACAGTTTATATCGTTTTTTTTGTAATGTTATGTATCATAGGTTTTCTTGGTTAAAATATTTATTAGGTAACGGTTCATTGTAATCGTTCGTTTCCGGTAATTTGTATGAAAATTCTCATAGGGGTACTGAGAAAAGGAAATATTTTTTATGTAGGGTTCCAGAGCCTTAAAAACGTTAAGAAACACTAATTTAGAGAATCAGTGAAACCGATTTTGTATTCAAACAATTTAAGAAAAATAAAGGGAGTATAGAAGTCTGACATCTTCTTGTCTTACTCTTAGTTATTTTTAAAATAATGAATGACATCATTAACGGTCAACTCTATCACCAACCAGAAGCCCATCAATTACTCAGTCATGAACAATATGGACTCTATCAGTAGCTGTCCTCTTACCACACACCTTTTTGACGTCTGGCGTGGAAAGATTTGGAGAAACTTGTTCGGTGACATTACCTACTTGAAAGTCTTTGATGGAGTCTGGAGAGAGAGAGAGAGAGAGAGAGAGAGAGAGAGAGAGAGAGAGAGAGAGAGAGAGAGAGAATCTACTCAGCCAGATACACTCTTGCGATCTGTCTTTCCATCCTTGTAATTAGGTGCAAGTTTCCTCTCTAAACATTAGCTGGATATCATGGACATCTTTCCATCAGATTTCACACCAGTATTGCATTATTTATTTATATTTGTATTCGGCTAATATTACTTCTATATTTTAGAACTGTTTATTAAATGCTAATTTTATTTCTTTTATATAGAAAGTTAATTTGGTTTTATATATTTTGGGTAGAGAGCCTCCGTAGCTCAGTGTGTGTAGACGAAGCCATTTGGTCCGAAACGCTTGGGTTCGATTCCCGTCCAAAACGTGAGGAACCTTTATCTGGTCTCTTTCGACTAAAGGTGAGTTTGTTGGTCTCATACGAAAGTGGAGGGTTTTCCTCCTGAAAACTCGGGTTCTTCGTCCCTCAGAACAGGCAAACTGGCCCCGTGAACACACTTCTACATACATAAATACCTTTTCCTCCCAACGTCAAGCTCTGCGACAAGTCGGTTGGGATCGCGCTTATATACGATACAGGTAACCCTCGTATAACGCGGATGTTTGGTTCCGCAGAAATGTCGCGTTATATAAATCGCGTTATGCGAGACTCAGATCACATAGAAAAAGTAGGGTTAGGTTCCGAAATATATATATTTTTTAAATTATATAAACAACAATGACATAGCCAACAAAAAATATTTTTATTTAATTCAGGTAATTCATGTGAGTTAAGAAAACATAAACTATGAAACAAATACATAGTATAAAAGTATTCATTCATCAGTTGCATCAGTCTTGGGACTGGTATCTCAGCAGCAATTTCCTGCATCCCGCTCTGTCATTGGCTTTCTTCTTAACCTCCTGGTAACTCCTCAAACCCGTGCTATCTTTGACTTGGTCAAGAACGCTTTTCCTTGGTCTGCCTCTTCTTCTTTTCCCCTCTATTTTGCCTTCAGTTATTCTTTTCACAAGTTTATTTTTATAAAAGTATAAAAATTACAAATTGTACTTAAACTTTATTGCACATAATGCATAAATGTTTTAGGCGAAATAAAATAGTGCATATTTTAATCTTTCATAGCAAGAGAATTTCAGGATTGATAAATAAACACTGGTCTTTTCATGTAATCACCTGATGCATTACTACAAAACTGTAGAGTAATTCTATCTTTGGAAACTTTGAATCCAGGAGCTCATCTTCCATTTTTCGAAATATAGATGCATATTTGCATTTTTTTCCCAATATAACCCGGATTCATCCACATTGAATACCTGGTCTACACTATAAATGTTTATAAACTTTGAGAGTTTCTTGTTTAATAAGATTTCCGTCCATAGGAATTTTCTTTTGGGGTGCAATCTTCTATCCAAATCATTAGAGAATTCTCCATTTTCTATTAGAATATCGCGTACGCGAGCAACGCGCTTTGCACTTATCGTTGACCCAGCAATAAACACTTTTGTCGTATTTTATGTTCATTTTGTTTGATTGTTCGAATTGTTGATTCATTTAAATTCAAAGTCCCTACAAAAACTCCTGTTTTTTTTTTTCATTTTTCAACCGATCCAAGATTTTGAATTTTTTTCTTCGAGAGAGAAATTAATTTTATTTTCAATGTTGGTTTTTCGCTTTCGTTGCAGTTTACTATAAAAATAATTATTACTATAAAAATAATTTTTTACACAAAAAAGCAAGCATTACATATTGCATGTAACTCAAGAAAATGAAGTGCTCAGCTTGAGATGAACACAATTATGATTTTTAATGCACTTTCCTGGCAGAAACGAAGACAATTTTCAACAATAAACATTTTATACGGTAAACAATTAAGGTATACATGCGTGGTAAAGAGTATTTCCTCTAATATAAATTCGCTACTTATAACTACCTGCGCGATACGGGCAGACACAAATTTAACGAAGATAAGGTTATTTTTAAGTCGCGCGGTGAAAAGCATATGAAAAGATAAAGGGTTACTACAATTTGTAGACCGCGTTTTATCGGAACCGTGTTGTATAAGTACCGCTTTCAACAAGGGTTACTGCAATTTTAGACCGCGTTATATCGAAACCGCGTTATACGAGGGTTACCTGTATATATATATATATATATATATATATGAATAAGAACGTCTAATTAAATCTCTCATAAGGAAGAAAATGGCGACATTTAAACAGTTATGAGTTAACCGATTTTAATAACTTATTCCTATGGATTGAGATAATGTAATATTGTTTATCATTAATATTTAGTTAATTTTTAATATAATAATAAACTATTCTAATTTACTATATACAATATATAATCAAACTTAATAAAGTATCAAAAATTTTCTAATTAGAAATAACAAAAAAAATTTAATATTAACTGAAAATATAATCTAAACACCATATTTTTATAAACAATTAATATTTATAGTATTCGTGCGGTGAAAAAAGTTTCGTACTAGATCTAGTACGTTGCATAAATTTTTAGTGTTTTAGTACGTTCACCAAAAAAAATTTAATATCAACTGAAGATATAATCTAAACACCATATTTTTATAAATATAATTAATATTTATAGTATTCGTGCGGTGAAAAAAGATCTAAATCTAGTACTTTCGTACTAGATCTAGTACGTTGTATAAATTTTTAGTGTTTTTGTACGTTCACCAACAGATCTAGTACTTTTTCCCTTACGAATAGTAATAATGATAATAGCAACATGAAAGTTAGACATATGAGTTGAATATTTTTCTCTTCTCCCATCTCCCCACATGTCACATTCAATGATACACGAATATGATTTCTCTTTTTTTCCTACCCCTCTCACTGTTCGCTAGTCTTCTCCCCCCCACGATCCTGTACTCAGGCAATCCGACTGGCATTAGCCAATGAAAATATATTCTTTGCTGTTCAAACACTTCTCGAGCGTTATAAGAAGTTCAGTGTTTTTTATTAACAAAAACTTGTTTAATTCTTCATCGGAAATATTATTGTTTAAATTTTACTTTTAAACATGGATAAGTGACAAGAAAAACTTTCTAAATTTAAATTTGATTCTAAATCTTAGGAGAAAATGTGTAGTGCATGAGTCAGTGAAGTACATAAAGGAGCTATTGAAAATGAAGATCTCAATGCCAGCCCTTCCCACTCACAAGAAACCACTTCTCACACAGGTAATCCAGATAAAAGACAAAGTGATTCAAGTTATGATTCAAATTCAGGTTTGCAAGGTTCATCTAAAAAGATGAAAAAATCATATAAGCAAAAATTCAAATAAGAATGGTTGGAGGATCCCATTCTTAAATCCTGGATTTATTCAAGTAAAAGTAAAGGACACTGCTTGTTGTAAATCTTGTGATATAAGCATTAATGGTAGCAAATGTCTATTGATTCGTTACGCAAACACTCCAAACCACTAACAGAATGTAGAATCTAAAAGAAGTAGACTAAGTATAACGTCGTTGTTTAAATCCAGTTCCAAATACCAGTCGGAAAAATAAATTAAAGAGGCAGAATTTAGATTATGTGCATATGATGCAGACAGTTTTATTTTAAATAGTAAAAATTTTAGGGCAGAAATATTTAGATTCTGAGGGGTTCAAATGAATTATATATCTTTTCATTGAAATAATGGTCTATATAGTTACTAGTGGCCACATTTAACCGATTAATTTCGTCATGCAGGGATAAGAGTCCATTGTATATTCATTTCCTGTTGAGAGTACTTTTTTGTGCTTGCCTCCGAGCAGACCAACAGTATCTCCCTATCGTACCGGCATGTAATTTTCCCGGGTGTCGTTGCTCCATTACCAGAATATCCAGTGGAATCATTTACTCTGCTTACTGTTATTATTCAGTGCACCAAGGTTTACAGGGATAAATTTGTCGTGTTTAGCAGACGTGACATACAGAATTTGATGAGAGCGATTATACAACATTATCATAATACAATAATAATACAAATAACTTATTAACTTACAAATTAATTAATCATTAATAATTTTATTAATTAATTTTATTAATTAATTTTATTAAATCTTGGTGCAGACAACTAAGGTTTATTCTCCAGGAATTTAACCTTCCAAATAAATACAAAATTGACTATAGTACTAACATTATTCTCAGAAACAATGGCGCTGGTTTTATGCTTTGCTCTCATCTCAATAATGCCTTTAAAATCATCAGTAGTCTTGATCTTAGTTATCGTTGAGTGTTGAGCGGGTGGAGTTGGAAAAAATGATAGGCTGTACATGGATTTCAAAAATGTTAGGGTTAAATGGAACTCTCGATGAGGAAGAAAATATGTTAGCGAGCTCATCTAAGCACATCACTTTTTCCAATGGGGCAAAATGAATCTTGTTCATCATCAGTTTTAATGCTGTAATATAATAAACAAGAAAAAAACTCGTATCCCAGTGGACTCCAACTCGTGATTTTCCAATAATTGATGACGACAACAATGTTGTTTAATTAATGTGGTTGACAAGAACTTTCCATAGCATCAATCACCCTATGTTTGAACTTCTTATACTACCAAATGATCGTATAGTACAACAAACATTTCTCCTTCCATATACAGGGGATCCTCGACCTACGTCGTCCTCGACATGCGTCGTTTCGACTTTACGGCGGTAATCCCATAAATAGTTTAAAAAATAAATTTCGACTTGACGCAGCGCGACTTAAAATTCAAACGTCGCGGGCGAACTTGTTTGTGAGCGCGGCGGAAGAATACGCCGTTACGCGGAGTTGTTTGGGAGAGGTGGCGTCGCTTGTATCCCAGCATACACTCTTTGTTGGGTACCGCGTGCTTTGTTTACATCCGCTCTCTCACTTTTGTGTTTGTTTTTTTTGTGACTTTTTACCCATCAATATGGTTCCCAAACGTAAGGCAGACTTTCAGATGGCAGTGTGTCGAAGAAAAGGAAAGCCATTACATCAGAAGTGAAATTAGACATTATTAAAAGGGCAAAAAAGTGAGAAACGCGAACGAACATCGGCCGCGCATTGAACTTAAGTCATACCACAGTCGAGAGTGTTATCAAGGATAAAGTTCGCATCCTTGAACACATGAAAGGATTGGCGTCCATGAAATCGACTGTGATTGCGAAAAAAAGTAGTAAGCTCATGATTGAGAAGGAAAAGCTTCTTGTTCTTTGGCTGGAAGACCAGCATCAACGCCGTATCCCAATTAGCCTCATGTTAATTCAAGAAAAGGCTAAAAGATTGTTTTATGTTTGTTTTTTATTACAGTTTCATTTTTGTCATTTTTCTGTACTATATACAGTGATTATGTTCTTCGTTTCATTTTCCTATGGCCTAGTTCTGTTTCTTGATATATACGTATAACTTTAGGGTGTTTTAGGTTAGGTAAGTTTCCGACTTGCATCGAAAATCGCCTTACGTAGGAACGGATCTCCGACGTAACTCGAGGATCCCCTGTATATATATATATATATATATATATATATATTGAACATTAAAGTTCTTTAACGATCTTTCTTCGAACAGATGATAGTCTTGGCATTGGAAATCCAAGGAGAGTAATGAATAGTCCGCAGCCCCCATCGATTGTGGTGTTGGTTGAGACTGATTGGTTGTGGACGATTGGGATTCTCATAAAGCACGAACATTTCCGATTCAGAAAAAAGTTTCGTTTTTGAATTGCAACATTGAAAGGTGACCTTGCTAATGATCTCCAACAAGGCCTAAGATCTTATCTGCCTTTCTGCTCAATAAATATTTATTGCATAATGTACTTTTTTCGCCATTGTTTGATTTCTGTTTAGATATTTGAAGGTGCCGTTACGATACAGCATACTTACTACTTAGAATAAATAATAATAATAATAATAATAATATAACAGCCGCATCACGTTTCTATAATATAGTGATGCTATGTTCGGTTTTCAATCGTTAGGACAGGTTTATTTATTTATTTTTAATAATTAATACATTCTGGAATTAGATATTTCTAATTAATATATCTTTTAATATCACGACTAAGCACGTGATGATTCATGATCACGTGATCTGTCGTGCTTAGCCCTATTTGGTTATTAATATAATTTAGTTTCATTTAGCCTTTTCATATATTATTTTTATAAATATTAATGGACTATTTTTGCAGGACGAATAAACATTCTTTGTGATATATAGTTAGTTTAATACTATGAAGCATTATTATTATTATTACCAGCTATTAGTGCAAGAATCACTTGGACATTTTAGGACAGCATAGGATATTTAAGTTTTCTATATCACAAGGAAGTTTGTTTAAAAGATTCTGGCGTAGAATTGCTAGTTGCTTTGCCATATACTAGAAGTTGTTAACTCGTTGAGGGCATCACAAACACTCGTATCCCAGTGGACTCCAACTCGTAATTTTCCAATAATTGATGAAGATAACAATGTTGTTTAATGTGGTTGAAAAGTACTTTCCATAGCACCAAATGATCGTATAGTACATTTCTCCTTCCTATATATTGGGAAGATTGCCAACTAAGATTACCAGGTATATTTTGTGACCATAAAATTCTCGCAACACTTTTCGTTGTTCAATTTTATGATGATAAACGCGGAAAAAGAACGATGTCAGATTTTGCATGCGATAGCAATACCGTTGCCTGCAGGGGAAAATACACAAAAAAGGTAACGAAATAAACAGGTAATAAAATAACGATTAAGATATGTCTATTCGGAAATGTTTAATAAACGACAATATGGTAAATAAAACATTTTAACAAAGTCTTTTCGAATTATCCTAAGCGAATTCCTATGTCGTGTGGTAAATTGCTTTGAAACCATTTCTATCATCCCTTTCCATCCCAAAATATGTTTCCTTAGATGAACTGGCACAGTAAAATCTTATAACTAATTTTCAGCAAGTGATATTAGAAGCTTACGGTAGGATTACGATCAATACAGCATCTGACAGTGAATACTAGGGGTGTGTACCGTCAACAGAGCTGACGATACTACCCAAAGTGCTAAAGAAAAACAGCCTTTTTACAGTGTGTTTTGAAGAAAATAAATATATTGCACATCCTATTCTGAAATAAAACTAATGCAAGAACGTTTGGAGAGAGGATTATAAGATTATAACAACTTCTGACTTCATAAGATTGCTGCGTCTAATTATACGGCAATGCAGTCTGTAATTTTAAGAATACACTGCGAGTTTATGCCTTTAAAACTTTAATACCAACAATCCTTAACAGAGTAACTGGAAGGCGTTTTTGTTCTAGATTTACTAATCCTTACAGTAGTCTGTAAAGGCTAACAGATTCCGGTAGAATTAATAGAATCTGTCCAAAGTGATTGGGAGCTACTATATTGCAACAGAATGGAATTTAGGCATTTTCTCTATCGAGATTAACTTTCCATGTAAGGATGATGCGAATACTGATTAGTTGGCTATTTTTGGTATCACTCGAAAACAGATCCGACTAAGAATTTTAATTGAATTTTTCTAGAGAGCGAAACAAGCTGTGTGAGCTGGTTAACTAAGGTTACAAATTTCAAGGTATCTCAGTATTGTCGACACTCGTTAGGCCAGACAGTTGGAAAATATGACATTTGAAGTTAAGAAGATTAAAATCTCTAAGTACACTAACTTAGACACTGTTTTTAAATTAATAAATATGACGCCTGTTTAGTGCCTATTTAAATACTAAAAGACATTATGAAAAAAATGCCAAAAATTTTTTTTTGGATTCCACGGCGATGAAGTTCATCTGTATCATGGGCGGTGTCCAGTGGCGGCTTATCTAAACCTTTCAGCTTGTGGGCGTTACATTTGGACTTCTGCATACATTTGTCTCTTGTAGCATATCGCACTCACTCAGTAACGGTCAAGTCTGTAAGTGTAATATTACGAATATTATTTCGAATTACTAAAAGTCTCATCAACCGGAAGGTGTAGGTGGGAATTTATCTCCATTGTATTTGCATGGAACACGATGCGGCATGCATATCGTATTATGTATCGCTATGGTGATGTTTATCGGACTTTTACTGTAAATGCTAGTTCTATTCGTGTGCAAATTGAACATGAGACACTACCAATCTTTGAGATTAAAATTATCTTGCGTAATACATCTTCAACTCCCTAGTTCTCAAGCAATCAGGATGCATTAGTGGTGTAGTGGCCATTGTTAGGTTCCGGTTTTTTCAATAAAAATGCCGCAGACGTGCGTTATCGAGTTTACTGATATCTTACAAACAAGAGTTCGGTTCGTACAGCGTAAAGTGCAATAGCAGACTATCATTTATATTTCATGATGAAGTGGGGGGGTGACATTTTTATTATAGGTATACCGAATATATTTTTAGCCCCAAATCATATTTCTGATATGATTTTGGGCTAACGTTTGTCTGTATCTGGATTCGAATCCTATTCAAAGATACAAGAACTATTAAATAAAGGGAGTTAGGCTGTCATATACGGAAGTGATAGGGCTTTTCTCCTGAAAACTTGGGTTTTGATACCTGACAAGACAGACAAGCAGTGCAATAGTGTGCGCAATTTTATCAAAGAGGATATATTCCCAATAGAGTCCTAATCGTGATCCATTCACCATGGATCACGATTCAACAATCCGTGATTCAATTGAGAAAAAAACATTTAATGTCTGCGAAAAATCAAAGAGCAGTTGTAATTATTTAATAATCAGTTAGTAAATAACTTAATTGAAAATTTTTGAAAATTTAATTTTTAATTTACTAAAACTTCTACGCATTATATTTTCATTGTGCTCATTCGAATTGGCAGTTATGCAGTGGTTTATTCAAAGATTTAAATTACTCGATTATGAAGATAAATGTCCACGAGGTTGAGCTCGTCGTTATTTAAACGATCATAAGTAATATAACCCGTAATGGGAAGCAATTTTTATCAACTAAGTTAGCCAAGACCTGTCTCATTTGTTTCAGTAATCGGGCACAAAGCAACAAAGACTTTGTTGAGAGCAGCAGTCTTGTAGAGGATGACAAAAGGTGCTGACCGTTCAGCACCTTCGTCGTCCTTTTGGTTCGGGTTTCGATCTTTATGATGATGATGGATTGCTTGAAGGAGAACAAAATAGTTCTTGATTGCTGTGCTGATTCTCGCTAGTGTTAGCTTACAGCTTTTCTTGGAACCATTTTTCGCTGCAAGACTCGCGACTGTATGTTTTTTTTTTAAAGATATTCTTACGAATCGCACAAGAAAATCTTATTTCCTTTCATAAAAATGAATTAAACAAGAATGGAATTCATTAATACAATATAATAAATTCTTATTATTATTGTTAATAATTTTTTAATATGATCATTTGTGATGATTCGTCTTAATCGGCAAGTTTTTTGATCGACTTTCTTCCGTTTTAGATTAGCGTACAATTTATTGAAATATCAAAATAAAGAAAGCAGAAAGTAATATTTTACTTAGTTGTGCGAGAAACGTAATTCTGATAAAGGAAAAAAAATGGATCAAAGAACATTGCTACTATGCAGATATATGCAGGAAATGCAGTTTTCTAGCGATGATCACAGTATAAACAACAATAAAAAATATTGGATTTCGTTTAAATAAACACGAAGTTTTTAATGTAAGGCAGTACCCAAATAGGAAACTTTTTCTCTTTCGGTGCTCTTCACTGACATTTAACTTCTTTTTTGAGGGATGGGAATCTCTTAAAACGTCAAGAAAAGACCCAGATAACCTGACCCATCTCCTGTCGTAATTTAAGCATTCGTATATCCTTATATTAGATATCCAGTATTAGATATTGTTATATTAGATATTCGTATATTCTTATATTTGATATCCAGTATATATTATACAGGATATCAAAATCTTTTAAGTTAAAAAAAGTCTTCACTACCATATCAAGGGAATATATATCGCACATATTAAGAGAATATATCAAACACTAAAGGCAGTAAGAGCAAAAGAATACAGTTGTATTTAAATATCATAAATATCAAAATAATAAATAAATGTTATATATTATTATTATTATTATTCCTTCCCTCCTTTTACCTTACGGTGTCAAGGATTTGTTTGCATCTAACTGCTACAGTATCGAGGATAAGGTGGTTAGCCCTATGCCTCCCGATATGTCCTATGTCTGTAGATGCGTGTGTTCACAGACCGGTTTGCCTGTTCTGAGGAACGAAAAACCCGAGATTCCGGGTGAAAAAAAAAACCTGCCTCCGTATGAGGTAGGTTTTTTTTGTTTCGGATGACTTCGGCTAACTCACCTTTAGTCGAAATAGACCAGATAACACAACTCAACACTACTGTTATGATGGGTGAAGCCTTTGCTTTTCATATTCCCCTTTGTCTGTGGAGGGAGTTATTTGAGTTAGAGAAGTAGGACTAATCGCTTCTAAGCTGCTTGTGGATTGACTTAAAGTGTGACTGACATATTGGCGAATCTTGTAAACAAAGTTGATATTTATGTTTTCATATACTGGACTGTACTACTTTTCACGATTGATGGCAAGAACTTCAGCTTTATGTGCATTTGTAAATACCATGCCCTGTTCAGCCTGTATTGATTGGAGAGATTTCGGTTTGATACGAAGAGTTTTAAGGAATTTCCATATTGAGTGGTCTTCAGGACTGAGAGATGTGAGCTTGTTTTACCACTCTTGATTTCTGTGGTTTTTGAGAGCTTCTCTAACTTTTTATTAAGTTTGTTAGGATTTTTCTATCTTGTGGAGCTCGTGTATTGTGATATCTTTTCCGGGGTTTATACTTCTCTGATTAAATGCTGTATGATATATCATCCGGGAGTCGATTAGGTTTATATATGGAAATTTGTTCCTGATGACAACTGACATTGCGTTGTTAATTTGATAAGCGAAGTTGATTATTGCTTTATCTTCCTTTTTAATAGTAGGCACTGGACCAATATGTTCGAGGATTACTTTGTAAAAACTGTTTCCCATGCTATGAAGGAACGAGATAGGGTAAGTTGTTCCTGAGTGCCTACTTTGAGTAGGATTGGGTTATGATCTGATGATAATTCATTAATCGTTTGTAGTTGATAGTGATATCTGGTGTATTGTAGGATAGCAATTTCCAGAACATCTGAACTGCCAAAAAGATCACAATGAGTGGGTTCGGTTGGACTAGTTATTGCTGTAGTTGGAAATCACACAATTGTTTAATGTACGTCCATTTTTGTTTGTTGCTTTACTATTCAATGCTTAATGTTTGCCATTTAGATCACCTGCTATGATAACAGAATCGATGATGCCTAAAATGGCGTCTAGATCTGTAATCAGTAATTTTACTGAGTGAGTTGTAGGCTGCATAGTTTTCCAGCATTATTAGTATGAACTTCAATTCCTGTGATTTCTAAAGTTCTACTTTGGGGTTGGCTGTAACATGATGTTTCAGATAGTTTTTAACATAGATGGCATTGCCACCTCCTTTAGAATCAGCTCTATCGTTTCTGCATATTATATGGCCTCTTAATCTTGGATTGTTTGCTGGCCGAAAGTGGATCTCACTGATTAGAGTTATTTCTGAATTATATTGGATGGCGAAATCTTGCGGTTCAAGAATGTTGTTGGTGAGGCCGTTGACATTCTAAGAGGCGATCAGAGGTGAATTAGCTAAGAGTGTATTGTTGAGTGCAGTTAGAATGAAGTGAGGCTCTTTAAGAAATCTTTTATAGAGACCAGAGTCGGGATGGATTTACTGAAGTCTTCTAACTTGGTTGCTAACGAGGCGGTTAAGTTGTGGTTAGTTTGTTCAAGGAGTGACGTGTCATACTGCACAAGTTTTATTTGATTGCTGATCTCTTTCCTCTTATTAGGTTTTAATTGAATGGGTATATGATCCATTTGTTTACCAAAAGTGGAGGGGGGGGGGGGTTGGGAGGAAGTCTGTATTTCTCCCAGTAGTGCGGTTATTTGGATAAAAACTGTATCCTCTATAATTGGCTAGATGTGACCCACCGCAATTTGTGCATTTGGTAGGTTTAGGCTTGGGGTTTACACAGGCGTTATTTGGATGATTTTCACCACACTTCACATTCTGTAGTCAAATGTGTGAAGTGTGGGCTTCTGGGCAAAACCAAATCTCTGACATCTGTGCCATTGTTCAGTTGATGCTCTCTTTCGAATCGGTTCAAGGATGTTTTAAGTCCGCAAATTGTTGTGATATCATAAATTTGTTTTTGGTTGTTATTTATCTCTACTAATAAGAGTAGCATCGGTTTTTTTTGTCAGATCGATCTATCCGACTAACTTTAATAGGATTTAGTCCGTGGTTAATAAGATCTTCAGTTACCTCTTCAGTGGTAATTCCCTTAGTGACACCTCTGAGAATAACCTCTAGGTTTTTTTCTCGCTACTGAGAACAAAAGTGTGATACTGCAGATTTAATTTATCTAGAAGTTTGCTCATATTACAGTAGTCTGTGACTCTACTCGGCTGAGGTCTTATGCCTTCGTCTGTATTTTTTGCCCAGGAGTAAATGATTTTTTTTGTTCTTTAAGAATCTGGGTGATGGAAGTCCAACTGTTTTTGTCTTGTAGTGACTGCAGGCATTCTTTCATTAACAGTGTTAGTAATATCTTCTTCAGTAGTTTCATCATTCATGCGAATATTCTCGATCTTGCGTTTTTTGTTTACATATTCTTTTGTGTTCGATTCCCGTCCATGCGTTAGCAACTTTTATTTAATTCTCTTTCGACTAAAGGTGAGTTAACCAATCTCACACGGAGTGGAGGGTTTTTCATTCCTCAAAATAGGCAAACAGGTCCCTTGAACACATACAGCTATAGTCATAAATACTTACGGCAAGGAAAACAACGGGAAACCACCTCGCTTCGTAATTATCTTCGTAGTAATCAGCTGCAACCCTCTCAAAAAGAGGAAGTCACAAGATTAGGAGTAGAACATTACCTTGTTCCATAATTCATGCAGTAAGAATAGTCCTTAAGTCCTTAAAAGGACTGGCTTAAAGGGGCGAAGCAAGAGTGCTTTTCGTCTTCCCCGTTATCTGTAGAGGACAGTGTAAGGATAAGGTGTTATTGAGCTATATAAAGCTCTGATCGTGGCAGGAGGGTAACAGCGATAGCCGCGCCTCAGTTAGAACTTCATTGGCTACAGCATTGCCATCTATTACCCTCCCGGGGTTTCCAATTTGGCTTCTCCTTAAAAAAAAAAAAAAAAAAAACTCTCCCTCGCAGTCACAACAAAAGAACAGAGTTCAATTTAAAGCTGGAAATGTAGGGTATTTTTGGTGTGAAAACGATGGATTTTGTTTTTTGCTATAATTGATGGATATTTAATCTTTTTTCACTACTAATACAGCTAGTTTGTTTATAAAAGAAAACTAATATAATTTAATTAAGCATAATTGTTTTCGTTTATATTTCTTTCCATTCACCTTCTTCTGAGTCGATAAATGTGTCATCATGGTTCAGATACTTTGTAAGAGAAGATTAATATTTCTGCATTCATCTGAGACGATGTAAGGCATCAATATAGTTCACGGATTGACCAACAGATGGCAATATTTTGCACTTATTCGTTTTTGTAGATTATCACGAATATATTTGGATATAAAGAAAAAGTACTTTGCACTTAATTTATTCTTGTGCTGAAATAAACTTGAATTTCTAAACACGAAAAGTCCATTTCACGTTATAGTAAGAAATCACTCCTAGCGGTCGTTTTTTATTTTCGAATCAATAAATAAAAAAATAACCTAAGACGCAAGTTTTAAAATTAAATTAGTTTCTTTTTATTACTTTGAGAAAGTTCATCAAAACCTGAATAAGGTTTCTGATAACTTTCAAGAACACATGCCATCATTATTCTGAAAGCTTTATAAGTTTTTTTTTTCTTTCTGACTTAGCATATGTTTGTTAAAAATTTCGCTTGTTTGATGGACATGTAACAGTCTGTAATGGAAAAGTGATTTTGAAATGTATTAGTTCTTACACTACAGACCATTTTTATGTTTGTAGTACAGTAAGTGATTCCCAGGAGAGTTCGATTACCATAGTGAATGGTATTGTAATAAAAATATAAGAATATTGATTCTCCGTTAGAGGACATTTCTGAAAAACATAATGCACTACATTACGGTAGCCGAATAAATGAGCCTTCCATTTGACATTTGCAAAATATATTACAGAATAACGACTTTTCTTGAAGAAAAAAAGAAAAGAAAATCTTTAGGATAGTTAATATATTATTATACTACCAAATTTCTTTCCGATGTCCGTTATAAATAAATCAACAGTTGCAGTGGATGTAATAAGACGCTTAATTTTTCAATTTCAAATTTAATTTAAATTTTTCTTGCAAAATGTAAAGCCTCAGAGCCAAATTTACCTTCTTGCCAACTGTATGCTGTTTCTTTTTCAGCATTGTTTGAGTTATAACTGCAGTGTAAAATCTCCCCACTCTATATCGAAATCGAAATAAACAAAAGGTTCATTGAACTTTCACCAATTTTGTTGCTATGCAATTGTTAACTTCTGTGGCAGATGGAGTGAGGCCTTGGCTCTTTATCGCTATTTTACTTGAGGTAGCTGGGTGGTATTAAGCCCGCTCTTTGTGAGATTTCTATCGGTTTTTTTAAGATGCTTTTTGGTCTTGTGTGTTTGAAGTGGTCTGTTGGGCTATGCAAATAAATAATAAATAAATAAAGCTCTGATCATGGCAGGAGGGTAACAGTAATAGCCGAGCCTCAGTTAGAACTTCGTTGGCTGCAGCATTGCCATTCATTACCCTTCCTGGATACCCATTTCCGTCGTCTCGTACACAAGCTACATTGGTGCTATTCTTATCCCGGCAGCAAGTCCTTATCCTTATAAGTAAGGACTGGCTTAAAGGGGCGAAGCAAAAATGCTTTTCACCTTCCCCGTTATCTGTAGAGGACAGTGTATGGATAAAGTTTTATTGATCAATTAAAGCTCTGATCATGGCAGGAGGATAACAGCAATAGTCGAGCCTCAGTTAGAACTTCATTGGCTACAGCATTGCCATCCATTCTCCAAGGGTATTGGATTGAATGAATCAATCACCGCATCTCACAGTCGATTGATTCCCCCTCCCGGCAGCAAGCGGCTTTCGAAATATCCATAACTTTAGCATATTTGAACTTAGTTTTGGTGTGGTAGTGTGATTAGGTTTAAAATTAAGAAATATGCTTGAAATATTTAAAATGGCTAGTAATTCTGTGAAAGATTATATAATAAAAAGGATCATTTTTATTTTCTTAAACATTTTATGATAATAAATAATTTACACCAAATTTTATATAAAAAATAGCATCTTTTCCATAGCTTTTCCATTATCCAGAGCATAGCTTACACTTTACTACTGACAATGCGGTATGAATTCTAAACTTTAAATCTCCCAAAACATCAAAGTTCAATCGTTTTCTTTTAGCAGTTACTTAAGCAGTATTTAAAGTTAGGAAAGCGACTTAAAGGCACACATCGAGTTTCTTTGTTATTTCTTTCTTTCTTTATCTACCAATATGGCCAGTAAAATGTATTCATTGGATTGATTATATATGATACGTTACAAAAATCAACAGCGATTCTACATTTAAAATTAACCAAATGGTTTAAGCCGGTAGGAACTGTAGTTTGACAATTTGCTTTTATATACATGTATTGAAACATACCAAATCAATATGAAGTAATAGATTTTATATTTTATAATCGACTAGGAGGATATAAGCATGCGTCTTGGAGTAATTTAAGAATTATTAAAAATTTTATTATAAAATATTTTTATCTTATATAATTAATGATACTTATCTGAGAATAAGCTAATATTTTAAAATGTTATGAGTATTCTGGATGATTTTAGAAACACCTTTTCTTAAAAAATATTATTTTTTTTATAAATAATAATCATAAAACGTTTTTCAGAGCGCGATCTTTAACAACTGGAGAGTCCTTTCTAGGACTTCCGGGGTAACGAATAGCAATGCTGCAGCCTATGAAGTTTTAACTGAGGCTCGGCTATTGCCGTTACCCAGCCACGACCAGAGCTTTTAGCTCAATAATACCCCATCTACATAGATTTTCTTCATTCAGATGACGGGATAAAGAGTCAAGGACTCAGTCCATCTCCCAGTTCTTTTAAGAACTTTTCAGAGCACCAAAATAATAACTAGGTGATGATAAAGGTTGTTTTCGCTGTGGGTTATAAATAAATTGACAGTTGCAGTGAATGTAATAAGTCACTTAATTTTTTTTTTTTTTAAGTTTCAAATTTAATTTAAATTTTCCGTCCGATAACGTTTTCTGTTAGGTTAGGTCAAGAATAGCAGTTGTACTTCAAATCGTTTTTGTGATTCATCTGTGTGTGCATTTAGTTTGCTTTTAGATACGTGTCTACATAGTAACCTGGAAAACAGCCAAAAGTAGTAATCATAAAATGATATTTCTGGCATCTGAAAACGATCTTGATATTTTCCTTACGCATTTTCCCCTTCATATTTCAGATTAATGTTCTTTTAAAAGATAGAACAAGTGCTAAGAATGGGTGGGGTAAAATGTGCCTGTAGTCATATTTAACTTTCATGATGCTAGCGTTTCAGAAAAATGTGGTTTCTAATCGCGAATTAGATGAATTTTTTCTAGGCCTTTATAGTCGGTCCCAGATAGTAAATTTTATTTCACAGCTTTAAAAAAAGAAAGAAACGCGAAATCGTAGCAGTTCGTCGTCAGCTAAATGGAACACTTAGGTCTAATGCTGCCATCGGTCTCTGTCATAAACCGCATCTGGTATAAAGTGTTCGTCCAGCTGTCTTAAGTCTCTCATTACTACATCCATTCATCATGTTCGAGGCTCTTCCTGTAGGTATTTTCTTGCCAATTTAGTTTTGTAAGTACTTGTTTGATTAACTGATCATCTGTTAATCAAACATGACCAAAGCGATCAATTCTCTTGCTTCTTATAAATGATAGGATGTTGGATCTTTGAAACAGGTTTGAAGATATTCATTATGACGTCATTCATACAGTCCAGTCTAGTATTTTGATTGAAAGATGGTCCAAAATATTTTCTCGGTACTTTTCTTTCAAATCCGATGTCATCTATTCTCTCTCTTTATTGTTGACCATGTTTTACAACCCATAGATTAACACTGGTCGTAGATAGCTTAAACAGAGTTATTCTTGATAATATTATAGACTTCAGGAATCGTAAAATTGCGAAATATCCACGCTTGGCCTTCTCAATTATCTCTCTATCTTTTGATGCATATCGTTGTAGCTGTTAATGTTGACTCCTAGATAACTTTAACTATCCACTTGCTCAAAGATATAATTATCAACAATCAAGTTATACTAAATATATATTTAGTCTTTTCGTCGTTTTTGACGAGACCCATAGTCTTACTTGCCTTGATTAAATTAGACGTAATGTGTATAGCATCCTCACGGGAGTCTCCAAGGATAACAGTGTCATCAGCATAAGCCAATAGAATACAGTTCCCATTCATTTCGATCCTTTAAGTCTATAATGACGTTACAAAGCTAGATTAAAAAGGTTTGGTGAGAGAGCTTCTCCTTGAGAGTGCAGGTTTTATTTTTTATGTTCCTTGAGGAACCGTCCCTTGTAGAGAGGGTTTGCTAATTACATACTTTTGTGGTATTTTCAAAAGTCTCATTGCACCCCATAGTGCGTTTCGATGTATACTGTCATATGCTTTTTATAGTCCACAAATACTTGATGTAATTGTTTATGAAATTTATAATGTTTTTCTAGCAATTGTCGGAGAGTGAAAACATGATCTATCTCCGACTTTCCCTTCCAGAAGCCACCCTAATATTCTCCTATAACGTTTGAAGGATTTATATTAATTCTCTTTCTGATCAGTGTAGACAATATTTTGTAGAAAGGGTCGAAGTAAAAGATACCTCTATAGTTATCATAATAGGGTCTCCTTTTCAAAAACTGGGATGAATAATGGCTATATTCCAATCAAATGGGATTTCTTCTTTTTTGACATATCAGCTTGATGAGTTCATAAATCTGAGTTGTTAAAGGTGAGCCTCCAATTCTGGAAGTTCTGCAGTCATTTTATTTTTACCGCCTGCTTTATTAGTTTTAGTGTTTTGATAATATTCTCCATTTCAATCAGAATCGGCTCCTCAATTGTGGGTTCTTCAATATTTTCTTCTAAACACTGTATGTCTAATGTATAGTTTCATCTAGAGGTGATGACTTGCTTAGGAGTGTCAGAGAATATTTTGAGACACTTTTTTAAGTGTCCCACTGCAACTGAAGAATCTCTGAGTTATTTTCATTACTTCCAATATCTTCAATTATTTTTCTCTGCTAGCCTTTTCTCTCGACGAAGTAATTTACTAGTTAAATTTTTACAAGTCCTATAATTCTCAGTATTTTCTGGTGATGTGTCCTGTAGTAATTTTAACCTCAATTTATTACGTTTCCGTATAGCTTCTTTATATACATCATTGAGCCATTTTTATTTCTTTCTATTGTTTGCCAATTGAAGGATTTTTTTATGCACAATGAATAATAATATTTTAGATTCGAGTCCATTTGTTTTATAGCAATTTCCTGCTTTATGTTTACTGCATATTGTCTTCATATGTTTGTGTCCTCACAATTTTCGATATTATATCGACTAGCACAAGAATTTCTGATTTGTTTAACATTTCTCGGTCGTAGAGAGAGAGAGAGAGAGAGAGAGAGAGAGAGAGAGAGAGAGAGAGAGAGAGAGAGAGAGAGAGAGAGAGAGAGAGAGAGAGAGAGAGAGAGTTAGTCCGAAATGGAATATTACCAGATAAATCGATATCTGCATTATCTCCAGTGTAGGTATTGGGCATTATTTGTGGATGTCTTGTGTCTATTGTTTATCATTACGCGATCTATTTGGTTGCTTACCGTTTCGTTTGTGTGGCTTCGGGATCTCGTTTCGAATTCCGACGTGGGCATTGATGTCCGTGAATGTCTTCAGTTGGGAGATGAATTCAATCACTAGTATCAGACCATTGCCCGCCTTGTGGAAAGGCTACATTTGCTTGTAAAAAGGTTCCATGTCTGGTCCATAGAACAGGCTTTTGAAATATATAAAAAGAAATAAAAATATGAAATAAAAAACAAATATATAATAAAATGAAAAATAAAGAAATTAAGAGATGCCCCAAACATAGATCCTTTGAAGAAACAACTAAAGTCTGCTGTCACAGAACAAAGTCAGCAAAAACTGGAAATTGGTTTGCTTTTAATACTCGTATAACAGAAATACTGGTTTGGGGTGAGCACTCAATCTCAAGATTTCTGGTTTATTCTGTACATATATATCAAAGAACTTACGAAATCCTTTTTTTTATCATTATTATCCTTTCGAAATCCACCAAATATTAGCACAGAGTTAGAATACAAAATGAGCTATAAACATCAACTAAAACATTTTGGAAGTTTATTTTTCACTTGGTTAGACTATAATAAATTTAGTTTAATCCTTTATCCAAGTGTAAGCAAACAAATAAAGGATTAAACTGGATAAAGGATTAAACTAAATTTATTATATCAACTAAAACAATGATAGAGTAGCAAATTTATTGATTCCTCTCCAAAAGAATTGATCGAAAATTATTTAATTTTTGATCAATTCTTTCTTTTATTGCACATAAAGCAAAGCGATAAAGAATAAAAAAAAACTCCGATTTACAGGAGAGTGATTTCATCTCTAAGACGTATCGCTTTTCGTACTACACAAACTCAATCAAAACTTCAGACAAATCGTACCTAATCCTCCAACATATAAAAACTCCCAACTGGTTAAATTCGTGGTCGAGAGAGAGAGTTTATCCTTTCGATGGGTGTAGACGACATTTACCAGACAGAAATGTAGAATGTTCACAGAGGAGCACGCAGATGTAAAATGGAATTATCTCTAAGAAGAATAGTTTGCAGTGAAAAGAAGATCCTCTTCATTCTGATTATTTGGTCGCAAGACAGTGTAATAGCTTTTAAAAAAGGTAAACCGTGAGTAGACATAACTATATATAATAAATAACGGAAAAACTCACGTAGAAATATTATTTAATGGTATAATTTAATGGAAAATTATACCATTAAATAATATTTCTACGTGAGTTTTTCCGTTATTTATTATATATAGTGTAATAGCTGTTACGAAAACGCAGGGTAGTTCGTATTCAGAGTAATAGTTTCCAAATTCCAAAACTATTCGTTTTGAATATATAGCAAACTTGAAATGGTAAGGTAAAAGAGCTTCTTTTAATCCAGTTTGCGGTTCCGTGTAAATTTCCCGCGTGCAGTTTCTTTATAAATTTATTCCTGTTATTTCAAGTTTAAGTTGTTAGTGGTCAGTCCCTTTCGAAGTTACTAAGACCTAGTTCTTAGCTCTTGTTTGTTTGCCACAAGAACTGCATCTCATAAACTTACGAAAATGAGGGTTAAAAATAAAAGGAGGGTTTGCGAGTAATAGATAAATTGAAATAATGTTTTCTATAGGAACAAGAGACTCATTATCTTCAGTAAGAGACACTTGCGATCATTTTCAAGTATAATTGCCTATCTTTCTTCTTTGTCTTTCTTGGTTAGGATGCATTTCATCCAATCTACTCTATATTGAGCTGTTCCACCACCTGCTCCCACACAGTGGCGTGCCTTAGCATAAGTAACTGCTTGCCGACCGCGCTAAATTATGAAAGATAATAAATATCTAAATCTACTTTATAATTTTATTAGTCTTCAGTTTTTTAAAAGAGAAAAAGGAATTCCGAAAACTAGTGTCTACGCAAAATGGTAAAAATTTGAAAATCCGACTCTGATCTCACTAGCGACATTCAGAAGTCACCGATACCATTTTTCTATCTCATTTTTGATCTCTCTCTCTCTCTCTCTCGATATCCCCTTTATGTTTATAAATTCGGTCCTCCTCATTTCCTTGCAGTCATTGCAATATTTCCTTTTCATTCCAATACTAGCACATTCACAAAAACGGTCTGACTTTTTTCCCTCATACAAATCGGGAAACGGTGATGCATCCGCGATCGGTTGACTTCATCGCATAACTGGTAAAAACTAACTGCGGATGATTTTTTTTTCAAACAACTCCAGTGTTTACTATTTTCCTTGCTTCCTATTTTTTTATTCTATGGTTTCTCTAAAAACTCCTGCAGATCATATCATAAATCATTCAAAATTTATTCAGCATTTTCAAACGATGAAATGACGTACGTTTATATAAAAGGTTACATTAATGGGTATGATCCTATTTCTATTTTAAAACATCGAAATTGTGAGATTAATAAAAAATGAATAAAATATACTCGTTACAAGTACTTTCCTCCAGATCAACTCGAATGCTGAATGCGTTAATAAAAACAATAATAAAAAAAATAAAAAAAAAACGAAATATCAAAAATCTCATATGGAGAAGGCAGAATCATTTCTTCCGGGAAAGTGGGATTTCCGGGAGGCAATACATGCCAATAACACATATTCACAGCGGTAGTAGCTTTAACCATAATTCCAACCCATCCCAATTAAACAAACAAAAAAAAACCCTAGTCATATCAATTGAGCACCATAGCATGTTACCAATTCCAGTAGCGTATTTACATTTTAAAGCTTGAAAGATAACACTTTTTTAAAGTACCAAGATACGAAGTATAAATTCGTTGACACGTGACAAAACCTGTGAATAGATTCCAAGAAAAAGAATAACACTTCTTCTTGTCATCTTAATCAAAACTTAGCAATTTCCAGTTTTTTCTTATTTCATTTGGCTGATCATTCCTGTTATGTGGTAATTTATGTAGATACTTGTTTCCCATGATAAAAGTCTGTAGACGTGAATTGCACTTAGGACATACTGCAACTCTCTAGATTATTATTCTATCCACTGTTTTCATTATCACGAGCTAGGCAATGACTCTTAAGCCCAGTACTGTAGTGATCAATGACTAGTCTTGTTACAAAATTCATTAGGAGTAAGTAAAATTGTTTTGCAGTAATTCTCTAATTCTGGTTCTAAGTCGAATGCTATCGATTGTCCACTTTCGACAGAAGGATTATTCAAGAACATAACTGCCAAATTTGAAGCATGAAGTGCGATTAATAATAATAATAATAATAATAATAATAATAAATTAAGATTTTGATCATAGAAAACACTCAAAAATACCATTTTTTTCTTCTCTTTCGTAAAACCCTCTACAAGTAAGAATCATTAAATCGATTTCGGCTTCATTTAGAATAGAATTATTTCTTAAATTGCTCGAAATCATGTGCAAAATTTCAGCCTAATCAGACTAAAACGAAGAGAGCATTCTGGAGGATGTCTCCTCCTCAGATATTTAGTCTCATCGTTCTGACAAAATTGACGAATTCACGCACAACATCACCAAAAATGAATGAGAAGAATAAATCTATTTTTTCACTTAATCCGAAAAATAAGTCATTTCAACACACACACACAGTTCTCTTAGTGAAAAAAATGTAAGCTAATGGACGTGCATAAACAGCATTGATAATTTATTGTTGAGTGTTAATACGTGAAATATAAGTAACGCTCAATATGTGTAGATTTACGTTACCTAACTCCAGTAGTGATTCTAAAATATGTGATCAACAACGACTTTTCTTGTAAAAAAAAGGACGAACTTATTTGGATATAATTTGTTGATACCATGGAAGACTGATAGAGAAATTTGCAGAATTCTACAAATTTTGGCTGAATTTGTAGAAAACCTCCTAAGGGTGTTTCATTATCCGATTCTGCTCTTCAAAATAAGTTTATTGATTAGATATTTCACTTTCTCTTCTCGAATCAACCTAATTTAATGTAATTTTAAAGAAGCTTACTCGGCTAGCTTGTTAAAGTTGTTTCCAGTCAGAAGTTTTAAATTTTAGGTTTTTGGAAAGGCACGAAATGGTTACATTCAGCACGTCATAATTGCATTTTCTATATTTTTATTATTCCACGATCATTCTTTACCAGTGGCTTTAATTAACGCTACTGAGATTTCTATGTACTTTATAGTACGGCTTAACCGAATATTTCTTTAAAGGAATTTTTAAAATCTTGAGACTAATGTCGCGCTTCTTCTTCTTTTTTTTTATTCTCAATTGAATTGTTTCATTATTTTTATTAATTGTATTTTCACTTTCATGCTTTCAAGCGAACAACAATTAGCTTTGTCCTGTTTGTTTGTCGCAACTTGATAATTGATAAATGAATTATATTGATTCAATTAAATATTCAAAACTTTCAGGAAAAAATGTTAAAATCGAATAGCATCAACAATCGCTTTACATGATGACAAAGATACGTTTTTTCACTGCGCATGCCCCATGAGTAACTAACTTAACTGGGCGAGTGATATTACCAATTAATTATTGCTCGGTACCAGATATTAATCGAGTAAAATTAACGTAATCTTTGTGGTTATTTCCTCTCATCACCCTTCCTGCCTTATGTTTGTTTAGTAACAGTCGTTAAGCAGAGTACAATATTACGAACTTGCCAAAAATAATACGTTGCAACGCAACCATTTTTAAATTTGCTATGCAATTTTTTTCTTCTTTTGCTATTTCAAACATTTTTGGCATTGTGCCAGCAGTAATGGTAATATTTCTTACCTATAAAGAACGTTTTGTAACATTGCTTCTTTCATAATGTAAACGCATCTTCAGATCTAAATTATCAATCTAACTGTGCAGCAACAGATAAAGTATTTATCTTTTCTATGGTTTTCAAGGCCTCAAACACAGTCGCATTTATTTAATAAGAAGGGTTCTTTTGAGATTTAAGATCTTTTCAAATTTATTGCGTTAAAATTTGCTTTATTTTCGTGTAAATAATCTCCTAATTTGGAGATACCATTCAAACAAATGAATTGCATTTGGTAATGCAATAGTAAACAGTAATACTATTTGGATTATTTTCTTCTTGCTTGAATTCGATGCAAAACTTGATGTTACGAAGCAAAGTGAGATTAAAATACCTAAGCGTAAACACATAATGTGGGAATAAAGGTTCCCATAATGACTTGAGTAATTTTTATTAGAGGTGGGATATAAATGGAACTGCAATAAATGTATCTCATGCATTTGAACTCTAAAAATAAGGATGAATGAGAGATCTCAGCAACTAAAAGTCTGAAATGATTGAATGCACATTGAGAATCAGCGGGTTAAAACATTTCGGCTGTCTAATTATCAAAGATTCAATAGAATGGGATATGCAAGCAAGAGGGATTTTTAAACGATGTTATAGAAAGATTGTATGGAATAATAGCAGCTTTGCCTTGCTCACCTTATAAGCAAGGAAGAGAGAGAGAGAGAGAGAGAGCAACCAGATGAAGAGAGTTTACAAATAATGATCAACAACAGCTAAGCGGGACGTACGACGACACACCTTTGTTTCAAAATTATTCACGTTCTAATGATTATTTCTTGGCATGTAAAGCAATGACCTTTGATAACCCATTCTTGAACTTGAGGAGTAAAGCCGTTAATGCAATCTTTTATACTTTGGGCTTATCTACAGACTTTTTTGCTATCTACTCGTAATTAATGCTTTTATTGATCCTCAACATGACGTTCTTGTTAACCTAATTCTTCGTAAATTACGTGGCAAATACGTTGTGTGTGTGTGTGTGTGTGTGTGTGTGTGTGTGTGTGTGTGTGTGTGTGTGTGTGTGTGTGCGTGCGCGCGCGCGCAGTTCGAGAAAACTGAAACATTTATAGCATATTTCGTCAAAAATGACATGCAGTATGTCTATACGAATAAAAATCTTAAGATATGGGAAAACAAGATATGGGAAAACATTAATTGCCAATTAATGAAGCAATTAAGTAATATTTTAAAAAATATTTTTAACATTCTGACTCAGACTATAAACAAATATACCTATATTTTTATTGTACACCTTTCTTTTTGTTAAATGATTTTCATGAATAATTCACCATAATAAATGTTTGAAGTAATTTGGCGAAAAGAGTAACTAAGTGCTGTTGTAAGTTTTACCATTACTATATCTGAAGTGAAGTATAAAGAAAACCAAAGGTAATTGGAAAATATCACTAAGAAAAAAGAGCTTTGCTTGAAATCGATTTTTTTTAGTCATTACCAACTGTTCTGACTCTTTTCTCTTATGTCATACCCATTTTGTACGGCTACAACATCTACAAACTTGAATTAGCACAGATAGAATGCATTTCGATGTCAGTCACACGTTTCCCTTATTATAACAGTGAAAAACATGTTTCTGCACATTTTTAAAGGGTAACTTTTCATTTTTTGTAAAGAGTTACGACTGGTTACTTTTAATCGACCAAATATCCAATAAAACTAAAAAAAACGAAAGGTATTTTCTTTCACAGTAACTTTCACACCATCAGAAAGTAAGGAGCAATGCGTTTGTATTCAAGTTTGATTAAATTGAATACAAAACAACACGTTCAATTTGCATTCAAATTAGTATTTGAAATTATTACACAAATTTTCACATCATTCGAACTTTTAATTCGTCTAACCGTTTGGAAAGCATATACAAGATCATTTCAAAACTTCTGCCCACGGATGCTTCGATAGTGGGATGACATCATACACTCTACCTTCACGTCAATTGTAAGCTAAAGTAAAGCAATGGATTCCTTTTTTTTTTTTTTTGCTCCATTTTGAAGTCTTACTGTGAAGAATAAGAACAACAGAAATAAAATGGAGGAAGAATCTGACTCAGATAGGACACTGCGCAGCTTTGTGTACATCAGTATCGAAATCTTAGGCAGAACACCCAATGACGTACGATTCGTAATCATGTTATCTTACGTTTGTGGAGATAGTGTACCTGATCGCAGCGCATCGTCAGGGTTGTCATTTTGCTTCCTTGAAAGTCAGACTAGCATGAACTACAATTCCCCCCCCCCCCCAAATAACCACTTTGTAGGTAACGCATCACTACCGTTTAAGGTGACCTGACTTGTCAAAAATATTGACAAACAAAGTTTGCTGACAGAAATACAAGATTTACCAAACGTTCTGTGGCAGTGAGTTAGGCTAGATTGAATTGGGAAATATTGGAGACATATAAACATTCTCTGTTAAATAAATATTCGATTTTTAACAACTCCAGAATTTTTTAAGTGACTCTCGTATCCAGATTTGGGATTTAGTATAACCAACAAAAGATGTCCATGAATTTCAGGCTTGCAATTTTTATTGGCAAACGATTTTGACTGATAATATTAATTTCACATTGGTTAGACGGAATTTAATGTATAGGATTTTATCAAAAGTTTTCAAATTGTTGGGATCAAAATATTCACTCAGTAGTAAATATTTTCATCCCAACACCATGGTGAAATCTTTCAAATAATTTAATTATCCACACAATGTTTATTTTATTTTATTTACTTTTTCAATCACGATCTCTTTCAAAACCTCGGTTGAGAAACTCAACAACGTTAGATATCCAGATTATCTCTCAAAAAGGCCAACAAATTGGAATAAATGTTCTAAATATTCATAATTTTCACTAAGTGCCTTTTTCGGCTAAATTTCATTGAATTCATTCATGTCTTCAAAAATGAATCAATAGTAGCGGTTTGAAATCTTGAAAATTTGTTTTTTTATGAGTGGTCGAAACATTATTAATTAATAATGTTTCGACCACTCATAAAAAACTAAATTAAAGAACCGAAAACCATTGAATGCACATTTATTCATTACACTATTTTCGTATAAAAAGTATGAAATGGAAGCACCGACGTTTACTTCTGATAATTAAATATAATTATTAATGATAAAACTAATCGAAATTGACAGAAGTGATGACAAACACCGACTTTAAAGCAACGAAGATGGTAGATTGCTACTTCGACTCATCTATAAATAGATGACGTGTTTTCCTGGAGAATTCATATGGAGAAGAAGCTACCCTTACACAGGCAGAATTTAATGTTAGTAATTATATGCAAATGAAGCTTAATGGTTTCTATAATTATGCAGTTCCAGACAGTTGGGTAGAGATACAGAGGCGATCAATGACTTCTTTCCGATGGGATATTCGTTGAAAGGCGCAGCGTGTTTAGAATCGGCATAGCAAGGCCTTATTATCAAATGAAATAGTGAAAAGAAAATATTTAAAAAAATATAATTGATAATAAATTCAGATATAGAGTGACTGATCGCTTTTAATTGTAATTTTATATTTTATTTAAAGCTAAGATATAAACGGACCACATTTAATATTTGCATATTAAATGTGGTCCGTTTAATTCAGAAAAATGATATTCGTGATATTCATAAGGTTCTGCATCAGTTTTTTTTTTTTAATTCTTGTTGAAATGGGCGTGCACTTTAAAATCGTTTACCTCAAAATGTTTGAGATGAGACATAATGGTACAAGAATTCCTTCAAAATAATGACTTCGTAATGAAAAAAAAAAGAAATGATTAAATGATAAATTGTAAAGAAACTGAGGCCATATTTTCAGTTCCTAAACGAAATGAGTAAGTGAAAAATTAAGGTGGATAAAATAAACTTATAAAAACTATCCTTTGGATGTCATGAAATATGAATGACAGGAGCTAAAGCAAAGGGGTTGTTTCAACGTTTTCTGTCATTATTTCCGTAGATAGCTGGTAAATTGATTATTATCTACACGCAACCCTTCATCTATTCATCATATTCTGTCTCGTGTGCAGGCTTATGTGGCGCAATGAGAATAACATACCCACATATATTTCAGCACTTTTTTTTCAACTAAAGATTTCGACTAGGATGTAAGGAACGTTTGCAGAAGATTCTTTAACTGAAGGTGATTGGGCTAGTCTCAGTTCGGATGCAGCAGGGTTATTAAACTCTCAGAAATGCGAGAGGAATAACCACTGCTATAATAACTATTTCCAACATTAATCTGGGAGTTTTTTGTCCAACAAAACAGACATATCCGTAAGAGAACATACGGAATTAGCAGACTGCAACCGTATTTCCAGCACTCTACGATCCAACTGACGAGAAGTTATTGGTTTCAGACGGAGGTGGTAGATCCATCTTCTGAAAAATTTGTTTTTCCTTCCTTCATGGCCATGTGCAACTGAACATAATACGCTACTTGCATCATGTTTTAATTATTTTAATTTCAGCAAATCAGTCTCAGGCTGTATTTTTAAAATATTCAATTTAGTTTAAACTTTTTAATCTAAATTTCTCATATAATCAACTAGAAAGCGAGTGGAAAATATTACATTAGTCACTTCATATTTAAAAAACAAAGCTCATAAAGGTGACTGATCCGTTTTGCTTTGCAATGTCAAAAGACAGAATTAAGAAGTAATCACAATTAAGATCGTCACAGACATAATGCCAACTCGAGTTTCGAGATAGATATTTTTGAATCCCCAATCTTAGTAATGAATAGTTATAATATTCAATAAACTATTTCGATTCAATAAACGATTGAAACCAACAGGATGTGGATTTGAATCCTTCTGTGGCATGATTTTGAATGTCTTTAGGTGGAGATTAATTTCAGTACTCGGTGTGAGTTCATCCTACTTACTGAAGACCCGCATTGGCTTGAAAAATCTCCACCTAAAGAGAAACAACCTTTTGAAATTCATATAAAAATTAACTGATATCAAAAAGAGAAAACAAAAATTCATTTCGGAATATTAGGAATAATTTTCTAAGTTTATGATAAATTAGATATCTGATCAAATAAAATCCATGTCAGATCAGTTTCTTTTAATTATGAATAATCAGAGTTTGTGAAAACAGGCATATATCCGTAACTCTTTGAACATTGGAAAGTTACGAAGTTATAGTGATTCGGGTTAAGAATCCATAATATACAATATAGAAAAAAAAATGTTTTCTTATGAAGTGTAGTATACTTTAAATCTTTTATGACCTAAAACGATCCATTCAAAAATAAAATTAGGAACCGAAAGAGGTGAAAGATCTGGAAATGTAACAGATTACATAAATTCATCGATTTATATATTCTACAGTAAATAAGAGAAAGAACACGGAATTCCCTTCGTTCTTTCACTATGTGCATTCACCACAGGGGAAAAAACTTTTCCCGCGACCTTTAGTTTTGTATTACAAGACATCACATTCCCAATCTACATTCATTTTTATTCAAAGTATTAAAAATATAGATCGTTTTGCTATTACAGTTAAGTGGAATTGTTAAGAAAAAGTAGTTGTAAAAATTATCAAAACCTCAGTAATTAAAGCACAATTAAGTCCTCAATTAATAAGGATATCTGCAATAAATAATCAATTTTATTTAATTAAAGCATTTGTAAATACGGGATTAAATGTGAACATTTTCAGTTTCTGCATAAGATTGATCACTTCTGTTTATTTTCCCAGATTATGTGTGTAAATAAATACGTGCGAGGTGTTTAATGATGTTTGATAACAGAAATATCTTCGCTTAGTTATTCAAATATTAATCACTTTTTTCTCTCCATGTTCATTTTATATTCCATATTTACGATCGCACATCATTTTCATCTACATGGAATTTGATAGGGTTTTTTTTCATAATTTATTTCCGATTCTTCTTCCTCGTAGAAAATAAACTGCTTAAAAAGTGTCAGCGAGCTAACAGAATACACCCCGGCATAGATCAATATAATGTAGAAAGAAAAAGAGGTTCTTCATTTCATCTTCAACAAAGACGAAATGATAAGAGAAGAAAATAAATAAAAACAAACCCAGAAGTGATTAACAAATGCTACTTCAAACTACCGTAAAGATAATTAGGTTTCATACTTGGAAGGTTTCGGATTTATTTTTTCTTTTTTTCTCTTTTCGAATATATTTTTGCATTAAATAGCTGTTGATAAAGCAACTTTTTGATTAGATTATTTCTATCCGAGCTTAAATTCCAAATTCATATATAATGCACTTAATATTTCTATCCGAGCTTAAATTCCAAATTCATATATAATGCACTTAATAACTGTTTTTCAAAAAAACAAAAATTGTCATTTTTCATATTTAATTACAGTATTTACTAAGTCAATACTTCCTAAATTTATTTCATTATCATTATCGATTACCGATATGACAAACATTCAACAACAACAACAACGTTACTGGCTTGCTGGGTGAAGCATAAAATGCTTTTTATTTTCCCCTTTATCTGTGTGGAGAAGCTTGATGGGGGAGGTTGTGAGACTTATGCTCGCACTTTGTGAATTATGGAGTTAGCTCTGTTCTGCTGAAAGCAGGATTGCCTTGGGTCTTTTGTGTTTTTGATAGTCATGTTCACTATAACTGGAAGCTTGTCTGATTAGCGGATTAGGATGAGAATGTGCCTTGCTGAAGAACTTTTCGGCATGGTCATGAAGGAGAGAACGGATGTTAGGGGTTCCGGTTTCTCTGTGGATCTGCGTGTTTCTGACGAACCATGGGGCATCTAAGATCATCCGCAGGCATTTGTTTTGTATCCTCTGTAGTTTCTGGATGTTAGATTTGGATGTGTGACTCCATGCCGGGGATGCATATGTGATTACTGGTCGAATTACCATCTTATATAATAACAGCTTGTTGCGTTTATCCAATTTGCTGTTGCGATTGATCAGGGGATAGAGTTGGGCTATGGTTCTGGATGTCTTTGTGCCTATGAGCTTGATATGGCTGTTGAAATTTAGCTTTTTGTCTAGCTGTACTCCAAGGTATTTGGCTTCTGTCTGCCATGGTATCTTTTTTCCGAGAAGTTCAATATCATCTTGGATGAAGGCTTTGCGTCTGGTGAAGAGTATAGCTGAGCTTTTGACGGGGTTTACTTGTATCCTCCAGTCGGAGAACCATTTCTCTAGCTTTGTGATAGTATCCTGGAGACGACTGATGGCCAGGTGTGGGCGGAGAGATCTTGTCATTATGGCTGTGTCGTCTGCATATAGGGCTGTGATGGTAGTCCTCAGGTTCTGTGGAATGTCAGCCACGTAGATTGTGAAAAGTAAAGGAGCCAAAAGAGATCCCTGAGGTACTCCTGCCAGGATTTTGCGCCTAGTTGAGATGGTGCCATTTATTTTTATCTGCATGGATCTGTCAGTGAGGTATGATTTTATAAGACGGGTAAGGTTTGTTGGTATGTTGGCCTGAATGAGTTTATAGAGTAAACCTTGATGCCATACCTTATCAAAGGCCTTGGCAATATCCAGAAAAACTGCAGCTGTGTGAAGGTTCCAGTTGTATCCTTGAGTGATATGCTCCACTATTCTGTGTATTTGTTGCACTGTGCTGTGCATACGGCGGAAGCCGAATTGTTCGTTTGGGATTATTCCTAATTGGTCTGATTTTTCTTGTAGTCTTGAAAGGATAATTTTTTCAGCAATCTTTCCCAGGTTGGAGAGTAGGCTTATTGGACGGTAGCTTTGCAGGAGTTGCGGATTGTTTCCTGGCTTTTTTATTGGTATGATGTCTGCTGTTTTCCATGCAGAGGGGAAGTGTTGTATCCTCAATATTGCATTGGTTATGTTAACCAGGTGCATAATAGCCTTTCTAGGAAGTAATTTGATGATTCTGTTAGTAATTCCATCTGGCCCTGGAGCTTTTTTGTTGTTTAGATGTTTTATGATGTTGGTTATTTCAACTGGAGTAGTGGGGGTGATGCTGGCTGGTTTGTCTTCGGACTGATTTAAGGTACGCTTGACCTGCTGGTGGACTTTATATATGTGGGTGATGTTTATATTATCATATGACGGGCTGCATTGTTTTTCTAGGTTTTCTGCTATTGCTTCTGCTTTTTCTTTATCCGTGTGCGCCGTTCCTTGAGCAGTTTGCATGGGCGGTAGGGGATTGTGTTTAGTGCGCAGAATCTTTAGAAATTTCCATATTGTGTGATCTTCTGGGTTGAGTGATGATAATTTATTGTCCCAATCCTGGTTCCTGTGGAGTTGAAGTGCTTTTCTGACTTGGTTGTTCAACTTGTTCAGAGTTTTCTTGTCCTGTGGGGCTCTTGTGTTGTGGTATCTTTTCCTGGCTTTGTTTTTTGTTCTGATGAGGTCCATTATGTTTTCTGGGAGCCGACCGGATGGGTGGTTGGTTGCGGTTTTGGTGACTGTTTCTAGTGCTTTTTTAATTTGGCTTGTTAAATTGCTTATTGCTTCATCTATGTCTTCTTTTTTGTGGATGATTGGTACAGGACCAATGTATTCTGGTAGGATTTTAGCTAGCCTATCCCACGATATGAAGGTGTGCTGGTGGGCTAGTTGATCTTGCGTGCCAAGTTTGATCAGTACTGGGTTGTGGTCGGATGATAGTTCATTGAGCGTCTCTAGTTTATATTGATAACTGATGTTTCTAAGGATAGCTATGTCAAGTACATCTGATCTGCCATGCGGGCTGTAATGAGTGTGCTCAGTGGGTCCTGCTATCACAACTGAGTTAAGTGTTGAATAGTTGTGTAGTATGCGACCACTTCTGTTGTTGGTGGTGCTGAACCATGCTGTGTGTTTGGCGTTCAAGTCACCTACTATGATGGTGGGGTCTGTGGTGCCGAGGACTGCATCCAGGTCTGTTGTCAGTAGAGGATTGCTTGGTGAGTTGTAGGCAGCAAATATCTTGAGGCTTTCAGCATTGTTTGTGTGGACTTGTATTCCTGTGGTTTCCAGGTTTGTAGTCTGTGGGTTGGATATGGCATTGTGGTGGAGGTATGGTTTGATGTAGATGGCAGTGCCTCCCCCTCTGGAGCTGAGTCTATCCGTTCGGTATATTGTGTATCCTCTCACTTTTGGGTTGTTGGCAGGTCTTAGGTGGGTCTCGTTGATCAGCATTATGTCCGGATTGTGTCTTTGTGCGAATTCCTGTAGTTCTAATGTTTTGTTGGTGAGGCCATTGGCATTCCAGGCTGCAATTAGAAGTGAGTTAGGTTTTACTTTTGTTTTATTCATAGTTGAGTGCTGTGAGTATGGAATGGGTTCCTTGCAGGAATCTCTTTGTGGAGGATGGAGTTGGGTTTGTTCTGCTGAATTCCTGGAGCATAGTGGCTAGCGAAGAAGTCAGTATTGCTGTGATGTTGGAGCCTATTTGATTGCTTTGTATTGTGTCTTTTGGGCGGGCTGCTTCAGCATAGGTCTTGGTGGAAGGTTGAGCCCTTTCCTGACTTTTATGGCTTGGGTTTTGATGGTTTGATGACTGTGCAGCAGAGATGCTTTGATTGGTGGTCCAGATAGGGGGAGGTTGGACGGGTCTTGTAGTTCCGTGATTTCTGGGATGGTGGCTGCATGCTTTATAGTTTGCTGGGTGGGGACCTCCACAGTTGGCACATTTGGCTGGTGTGGTTCTTGCTTTTGTGCATGTAATGGTTTGATGCGTCTCACCACACTTCAGGCATCTGAACTCAGCTTTACACAGTCTTTGGGCATGGCCAAACTTTTGGCAACGATGGCATTGCCCTGCTGATGCCCTTTTCCTGAGTGGCTCTGTTGATATTTTAAGTCCACAGACTGCAGTTATGTCATAAATTTGTCTTTGAGTGTTCTGTATCTCAACCAATACTAATGGCATTGGTTGTTTATCGGATCTGTACATCCGGCTGACTTTGATAGGTGATAGGCCCTGCTGGGTAAGGTCAGCCGCGATCTCCTCGGAGGTAATGCCTTCTGTGACACCTCGCAGTACAACCTTCAGATTTCTTTCGCTGCTTAGTGCGAAGGTGTGGTACTGTAGTTTTTTGTTATCCATCATTTTTGTTATTCCTCTGTAGTCTGTCACTGTTGTTGGTTGAATTTTTACACCTTCGTCGGTGTTTTTGGCCCAGGAGTATCCAATTTGATGTTCTCTCAGGTTTCTTGCAACTGTGGTCCATTTTTCCTTTTCACGGAGAATTACCGGAGGGACCTTTTCCCTTTTTTCCGGGACTGTTTGTGAGGTAGTTTCGTTTTCCACATGATCTTCCTCGATTCGCCGTCTCTTGCCCGTCTGTTCTCCTGTGAAGACCGTCTGACTGGGGCTCTCGGGCAGGGAGATGGATGTGTCATTGATCTCTTCCACTTCGCCGTCCATATCATCGGATTCTTCCGGTTGTGTGTACAGGTTTAGGAAACCTGGCCATTCAGTGTCAAATTTTTTAAGCAGTAATTTAAACAATTTTAATGCTTGTTCTTTGTTTAGATGCTCTAGCAGATCAGTAATATTATCCATGTCTGCTTTATTTGTTGTTATATCTAGTAGGTAGTGATTGGAAAATTGCTTATGATCGCAATTAGAAATCCCGCAGGTCTTGAGACCTGCCAGCAGAAATTTTGTAGAGGATATTGCAGATGGAAAGGATTGCCAGCAATATCGAGCGATTAACTAGATGTACAAATCAATAGCATATGAAATTTCAGAAAATGAAGAACGCTTACCTCTATATATATCATACAATTCACCATCAAAAATACACAACACAAAACACTAACATGCGAGACGCCATCTTCTAATGTACAGAAAAAAAATGAATTTGATTAAAACATACAGAGTTATACGGAAATGACAATTCTAGATACTTCCCCGAAAAACAAGCAAATTGGCCAAAAGAGCGCATATAAAAACGGAGATAATGATCGCAGTAAGAGGCTAAGCTGCTTCAGCTCAACAAACATTCCTCCAAAAACTTAATAAATATATATAGTATATAATAAAAATAAATTGGTGTATAAGAATAATAAGCATTAAAATATCATTTCAGTTTATTTTCTGTATTAAAGTAGAGATTTTACGAGGATTTTATATTATACAAAAATTTTAAGAAGGATTTTTTTTTAATTTAGAAATTAAATATTAAAGAAAAGATTTTAAATTGGAATCGAAATTAAAAGATAATATTAGCATTTGCGACTGCTAAAAGTTGACAGCAAAAATATCTAACAACAGATGGCTCTGCTCTTCACATAAAATCGGTGTGTTGGTCATTGTCATGATCCGCTATAAATTGCGGTTCTTTTGTATATTATTGTATATGACATGACTCCACTCTGAATATAGAAAACAAGTCTCACAATTTAAAGCATGACTGAATGAAAGCAACCTCTATTAGGCTATTTGGGCTATCTGGAGCTATGGGAAGCACTAAGACTGCGAAGTCGGTGTATTGCGACTATGAATTGGCGTGTGTTCTGCTCGCCGGTATGCTCGTTTTCCAGAATAATAATAATAATAATAATAAACTCGAGTTCCGGGAAGAATAACTTTCCCTTATCGAATAAGACTACTGGTGGCTAACTCAGATGATGTGTAAAAATTCATCTGGCAATATTTATCTGGAAACACCCACAAATTTAAACATAATTTGAATTGTGTGTGTGTGTGTGTGTGTGTGTGTGTGTGTGTGTGTGTGTGTGTGTGTGTGTGTGTGTGTAAGTATTTCCCAAATGTCATTGTAATTAATTTGTTTCCATTACTATATTCAGAACTGACTGAGTAAACTTGTGAATATTCAGGTCATCTAGTAAAGGAACTGTTTTTTGGTAGGCCGGTATTTAGACAATTCCAGAATTCGTTAAACTTTGGCAGAACTAAATAGGCTTTCGAGTGTTTTTCCTGTTCCTTCTGACTTTCAAACTCGCTGTTCAAAAAATGAATTAGACATGCATACACGATTTTGCATGTATAATACTCTTTGGAATTAGGAGCGCGATATGGCGGCGGTCATATGTTGCAGAAAATCGGACTCATTTTGTTGCAATGGTAAAAGTGGAAACCGTGAAAACTATCGCTATCCAAACATATTTTAGCTAAAACAGTGTCCCGAACTCTAAATCATGTTCACATCTTTGTGTTCCAAGAAAGAAAAAGAATTTTTTAACCACAAGAATATTCGTAAACATACTCATTATGAAGTAATATCGGTTTAGAACTTCCCACCCAATCTCCAAAAGTTAGATAGGGTAAACGGCCCCGTCTACTCCCTATACGGGAAAAACATAGGCGGTAGCTGAATTTTTATTTTTCTATCGGTTTAGAATTTTTGCTATTAGAATACAATTGAACTGTAACCTTTACCAGCTTTCATACGTAGATGGCGGTATTCTCACCCCCCCCCCAATAAACTCGGATTTTTCATCCTGCAAAACCGGCAAACAGCCAGAAGATGACACGTAAATACAGACGTAGCTTACTACGGAATAAGGATTAATCGACCTATACATATTCCGTCCGATTTGGATTCGAATGTTCACACTCTACGGTGTGTGGGTATATGCAAGCGTAAAACAGAAGAATACATGACCTCATATCTTCAGTTTATTCGACCGTAAATCCAAAACAACCAATCCACCTGAACCATATAATCTATATTTGGAGACATGTGCCGGTTTGGTTGGCCGAGTGCCCAAGATGCGGAGATCTCTTTCCAACATGATGCCGGTTCAAATCCGCAGTGGGCACGAATATTTCTGATTGCTGTTAGGTGAGAGATGCACTTCTTCGCCCAGTGAGACTATTAGTCCGCTTTTTAGAAGCCTAAAGCGAACTAAAAAAGTTGCATTTTGCCCTCTTAGAACGGGGATTTTCAGATGATGCCAAAATTAAACAGATAAATAAAATCCCATTTCTCCCTTCCATGTTAGACTCAATGGCCTGTCATGGACAAACCAAATAACTGCAGGCCAAAGAGCGTATTATGACCCAAACTGTGTTTGTTTTTTCTGTACGGGTTGCCTACTTTACGGAATGAAAAATTCGTTTCCAATTCCTTTCAATGAAAAAAAAGGGGGAAATATTCCGTAGTTCTCACGATACCAGTTTACTTGTAAGCTTGCATCCTTTCGTGCTTAGGAGTCACAAAAAAAAAAAAACAAAGACTACTATCCCCGCGTTTGAAAGTAGTCGTTTTTGTGTACAGATGGTGTGAGTAGATACGTACAAAGAGCTCGTTGAGTACGATGCAGTTTAGTAGCTTTAATCCTGGTTTATTTATTTTTTCTCAGTTTCATTTCGATGTTGGTTCCATATGCGGTATTAGCATTCCATTAGTCGTCACCCAATAGTATGTTGGTACCGTTTATAGCAGTCCGCGCAGTTAGCCTAGTGGCTATGCGCTTCGCAACCATATGCTCTGGGAAAGAGTGTCCCAAGTTCGATTCCTGTCGAAGA
Source organism: Typopeltis vanoorti (assembly GCF_054136105.1). NCBI lineage: Eukaryota > Metazoa > Arthropoda > Arachnida > Uropygi > Thelyphonidae > Typopeltis > Typopeltis vanoorti. The sequence goes on from NC_143556.1 coordinate 64,943,184, forward strand.
CGTGAGAAGCTTAAGGATCTTTTTCATCCATAGCCAAGTTAGCCGGTCTTGGGCATGGACAGCAGGGTTTTTCCCCCCCAGTTTATCTGGGGTTTTTCATCCCTCAAGCAGGCAAACCAGCCCTGTGAACACACAGTTTACAGTCATAGGATACAGTACTTTATCCCTCATTAGGAGCTCAACCAGTCCTAAGGAGCGGTCAAGGAATGAGGGAATCCCACACCAATAAACTAAACCGTTTATAGAAAGAGATTCGAGAAAGGTGAAAATGGTTCACATTAGATTTGAAGGTCTGTGCAGATTTTTTTTTTTTTTTTTTTTTGTTTGGGTTGATGGGATTATAAGGGGAGGCTGTTCCAGATTAGATCCGTAACAGGAATTAAAGAAGAAGCAAACTTGTTCTGTAAGGCGGTAATGATGGGTGGTTACTTGTTTCAACGGATTTTGGAAGAGAGAGAGAGAGAGGAGTAAATTTATAAGAGATGACCCATTAACATATCAAGTATTTTTAGGATGTTCTTGGGGGTATCTCCCCAAATTTGTGACTAATACTCGATGGATGGGCAGATTTCTGGTTTGGATAGAGTTAATAGATGTTCAGTTAATTCCCTGATCGAGAGAGGAATCGTAATTTTTTGGATGCCGAGGAGGCAACTGTACAAGGTGGTGGTGGTGGTTATAATTAAACTTCCTCTATTCAGAGCCCTTTGTGTAGTTTGATCTAACAACTGGAATGTCACCAAATTTGGTAGGCAGGCTAATGAAGGATTCCACGAAAAAAAAAATTAGTTTGCAAAGTCGCTTATAGGGGAAATATGGCACTGTGTAATGTAAAAAAACAACGTTAAAATGGATATAGCAATTACGGTATTACAGTTACTGAAGCATAAATATTGTCACAAACCTGTTGCTCAACTCGAGCACATTGAGGACCTAGTTCAGTGTAGCCGCCGTTCTTGTGGACCAGAAACTGCATCCTCTACACAGCATTCTCGACAGCAGAACGCAGCATGTCTGAAGGAACGACGTTCGTCATAGACTGTGATACGATCTCCTTTAAGACTACCGAGTTCGAAACACCGACACTGTAGACGTTGGCCTTTAGTAAACCAACGACCAAAAATCACATGGAATAATATCAGGGGGGGGGGAGAGCGAGGTGGCCATGCACCTGGGAAGAAGCGACTAATCACTCTTTCTTCGGTGAAGTGATGCCGCAGAAGCTGCTGTGCTGGTCGTGCAATGTGGGGGAGGTGGTGCTCCATATTGCATAAAAATGATCTCGTCCAGATATCTTCGTTGCTGAAGTTGCGGAATAACAAAACCGTTCAGCATATCGCGATATTTCCGTGCGGTAATGGAACAAGTTACCGGTCCTGTCGGAGTGATGTCATGTCCTCAAAAAAAAAAATAATAAATAAATAAAAATAAAAATAAATAATAATAAAAAATAGCTCCTGCTGCTGCTGCGAAATCTGTGAAGCCACACCAAAAACAGGTAATTTTCTGTGAATGCAATGGGAGTTGCTGTATCGTGTGGGATGATACGGAAGCCTAAGTTCGACAGATTTGGGTGTTTACAGTCCGTTCAGATAAAAGTGTGCGCCTCATCGTCCCACAGAATTTTCCGATCGTCGATTTAACTGTGTTAACTGACAGAGGACCTTTAAGCAAGTTCTGGCTGGTTATAAAGTTACGAAGAGTGGCTGTTGCATGGCACTCGTTAAGGTAAAATAACTTTACAAGTGACGCGCAATGAGATAAAGTGAGGAATACATTTGTGAAGTTTCCCCTTTACTTTATAGCTCTTAAAATGCCAGCAAAACAGGTGTTGAACTTCATTTTATGCAAATATTCCGTTTCCAGCGCCATATTAACCATATCGGCGACTTTTCAAATCCCCCCCCCCCCCGAAATCTTCTTTCGATGTCTTGATTAGCCTCCATACCAAATTTGGCGACATTCCGGTTGCCAGATCGAGCTAACAAGGCTCTGAATAGGGAAAGTTTAATTATAGCCACCATGTATATAAGCGTTTTGTTTAGCCATCCGCTTTTTGATAAATACAAGTTAAATAAAAATTCTTAAGTATTCATAAAATAATTCTGTTATGACTAAAAATGGTCGAAGAAGTTTCTACATTCTTTATCGCTAAATCTAAACGACCCCTCCCTTTTTCAGGAATGAAAATGTCAGTATGATTCCTAAATCGCACTCTTACCCGAAGCATTGAAATTTGACACCGGGATTAATTGAATTTTCTTTTCACTAACTTCATCTCGTTTCCTTTAGAAATGTGACGTATTTTTTTCTTAATTGTTACCCCTGGAAATTACTTCTAACTGCTCACCTAAGTGAGCAGTTAGAAGTAACTGAAGAGACTGGACATAGCGACAGTACTGAAGTGAAATAACAAGTCATAAAATAAAGCCTATACGCCAGCAGCTTTATTTTTTACTTCCTCATGAGTTGCGTGACTACATCGAGATATAAATTTGCACACAGAAATAATATTCTAAAATGTCATTGTAGACTACCCATAATTTTGCACGGAAACGTGAGCAAGAATACCTATACTTACTGTAGAGACGAAGTATCTCACGTAAACATTTCTTTGATTGAATTTTCGTAAGCATTTCCAATATTAAGTAGTATTTAATTCTCAAGAATTAAATACTACTTAATATTGGAAAATAGTCGAACTAATATAAATGCAGAAATAGAAAGAGTCTGCACTGAAGTAAATTAATCCCCTTTGGTTCATATTTCATTCGACTTCGTATATTGAAAGTTGCGAGAAGGAATTTTTTATGAGTTTCTGAAATTTTCTATAGTTTCGATATAAATCAAAATACAACAGTGCTGGACATATAATATTACACATTACCATATATACAACCTTGATTAAGATGAGAGAATAAACTTGTGAACTCCGAACTTAGCTGATTATATATTTTTTCACAAACTGGTAGGAATCCTTATGAAATTTGCAGTTTCTTTACTGTATCTTTATGAGATGCTGCAAACGCCAGCTGTTGCTGTTTCTTAAATGCATACTTTCACGAACATTTCGTCAAAATAAAAAGAAATGATAAATAAGTAAAACGTAAATAAAAAAACAATTATAGCACGTATCACCTGCCAAGACAACAGCACTTGGTGTACATAGTCCTCAACCCCCCCACCCCCACATATGCAAAATATTTTCTTTTATGTGCCAGTTACGTCTTCGTAATTTTAATTTTGTTCACATCTTTATTAAAAGCAACGCTTGATGGGAAAACTCTTTTATTTAAAATTATATAACTTGGCACCAACTCGAGAGAAATGTGAGAAATTCTTTCGTTATATAAAAGTTGTATTTAATAAGGAGTCAGGATGAAAATCAATAAAACACAAAAAGAATCGCTGATTAGAACAAATAAAGCAGTTTTTACTTTCATACTGAGTAGTTATATTAGAATGAGTTGGGAAAATGTAAATTAGACGTGAAATTATTTAAGTTAAGGGATATTACATCCCATATTGATTCATAGCCGAATAAGAAACTCAAAAAGTTTCTTATTCGGCTATGAAAACGAGTCCAAGCTTAAGCAAATACCTGGTATTTGCTTACGCTTGGACTCGCTGAACTTTAATTCGGCATGAAACTCTTTGAGTTTCTTATTCGGCTGTGAAACAATTATGGGATGTAATATCCCTTAACTTAAATAAACTGTTTATCGTTATTGGAATGATAAATATTTTATTGAAAAACCTAGCATTTATTCAGTAAAATATCTCATGTTTTACCGAATGCAGTTGAGTCGCAGTCGCTACAAATGTATTTCAAATCGTGAAATACATTTTCAATTATGTCATATTACAATTATGTTGGCGGTGTTTATTAATTGATAAATTTAAATATAATAATATTTAAATAATAATAAATTACTTAAAACATAATAATAAATTTTAAAATTATGTTAATGTTCTTTATATTTTTCTTATTAATTCAGTTGTATTAATTAATACACCATAGATTCAAAAATATAAATTTTTGTAAATAATTTTAACGAAGGAAAATTTTAATATTAATACGCGGGTGAAGAATTATGAAAGTCCTTTTTTCCAGGGTAACAAATGGCAATGCTGTATCCAATGAAGTTTTAACTGAGGCTCGGCTATTGCCGTTACCCAGCCATGAGTAGAGCTTTTAGCTCAAAATAACACTCCATCCACACAGATTTTCTTCATTCAGATGACGGGATAAAGAGTCAAGGACTCAGTCCATCGCCCAGTTCTTTTAAGAATTTTAATACGCGCATGTTGGGGTATTTTTGTCATTAACAGGAATTTATTCGAGAATTTTCTCATGAGAATTTCATGCATTATAGTTCTTAGTTTTCACCAGCTTTTGATAGTAACGAATGATTAATGAAGAAACAGAATTTTATGTAGGTCATTTACCGAGAAAAAAAATCTTTTTATAACGACCTAGCAATGAATAATAAATAAGACTGTCATGAGAAGTTTCTGAATAAAACATCTGTTAAAGGATAATTTGGGTCAAGATCATTTCGGACATTTTTGAAAGACAGAATAATGAGTGGAAGCTGCATAATATGCGAATTAGACCAATAGCTTTATTAGTATTGTTGACCTACGGACACTTAAATTAGGATAATCTGTAAGTTGAATGAGTATTTGTTTTATGCAGATTGCAACGAAAACTTTTAGATACATCCAAGATGATTCTGTAAGGCAATTAAAGACTATAAAACTGTAAGGAATGAACGTAAACTCCACTTGATGACTTGACCATCTTTCATCTTTTTCAGTATAAGTTTATTTTAACTAATTTTTAATTTCACTTTTTTGTAGCATCGCCACAACGACAGATATTAAATTCTCAGCAATTATAAATTTTGTATTAAACTGGAAGTTAAGAAATGAACAATCACATTGCTGCTGTCACTTGAGCAAAATTTGGAACAGCTGGACACAAAAATTTGACAGCTGGTGCTTGTTAACAGAGAAAGAGAAAAAGAAAGAAACATTGTTGAATGTTTCACATTTGGATCTACAACATTTTCAATTAAGATTTCAGGATTCTCGTGTAAGAAAAACTAATCCCAGCTGAAGAATCAGAATGGAAATGTGTTGTCATCAGATTAAGATTGTCCGCACCTGTCATTTTCAGGTCTTAATAGGACCGCTAATTTTCATCGGAAGAAGAATTCGATTGACCAAAAAGTTGTATCAGAATGGTTCAAGTTTTGACCAACTTTTATTATTGTTTGCCACTGATCGCTGGGTAGTCAGACTGCTGTTGGTGAACCAACTAACAGATCTTGTTTAGGGACAAGTTTGACGCTACGGAGCAATTTGCTTGTAGTAAATTGTTTTAAAATTAGATAACTGGATATTGAAAGATATAGTTTAATGAGAACAACATACAGAGATGCTGCTATGGGACATACTTAAGTTTTTGGATACTTCCGTCGATTTAAAGAGGAAAGACCTGCGTTTCGAAACTGCTCGTGTTCCGGACCTTCAAGAAATTTCTTGAAGGTTCTGAACTTTTCTAATTACTTCAAGATGGAAGAAATTGGATTCACAACTCGAGCAACTCAAATTTGAAACGATCTCAATACCCGAGACGTGTCAACACCTTTCATATCGTATCTACTAAAAGAGAAGCAAAGAAAAATAAATTAAATGAACAAACACTCAAACTATGTAGTTTGCATGTTTAATTGTATTGTATTGTAGCCCGTATTTAGCCCGTATTAATGATGTCGAGTCTATTAAACTTAAATTCAAGAAAATAATTTTCAGGACTTAAACAGTTGTAATCATATCATTACGCATAATTTAATAAAGACCATTCTTCAACAAAGACACACGTTACCAACAAACATGTCATTAAAAAAATTGCAACCATCTAACGTTTATTAATATTTTACATTTAAAACTTAAAATGGTGTATTTAATATTTTTAAAAAAAAATATGTTTTATTAAATTTTAGTTAAAGATTTTTAATCCGTTTTGTACCAAATTACATTATATGAACATTTTATATCTTGTAGTTGCCTCAGTGGCCTAGAGCAGTAGAAAAATATTCAGTTTGATTTAAGTCGTTGATTAGAACTTTTTACTATTCCCCTCACAACTTCATTCAACCTTCGGAACTAGCAAATAGGTTTTATTTTCTTCTCCCAGAAATGTTTTTTTAAACCTGAAAAATTAACATAATGTTCGCCAGACACATTTCGTTCAAATCTTTGAATCTGAAATCCTTTTTATGCTACTCGAAATGTCTGAGTGCAGAGCAACTTCTTAAGACTAACAAACAATGAATCCCAGTAGGTGGGATATTCGCTTGTATTTACATCTGACAAAAAAAATAATTCGATATCTCGAAGCTTTTCATTAAGAAGAATGGCGTTTGCTGGCTTTATTGTGAATACAAATGTGACTTTGGATGGAAAAGTAGGAGGAAAAAGAATTGGAAAGAACGAAAATGTAAGATGGAAAAAAGGCTTCGTTGCAAGTGCCTTAATAGAAAGAGCTCGGAGTACAAAAGAAATAAGAATTTGTTTTCAATAAAAGTTAATCTTTCAGTAGTGAACAACTTCATGGCAGGTCGCTTTTATTACAGTCTCGCACTTATCGTAAAGTCTGTTTATATCGAGTTGAGAAACATTTCTGGTATTGCTCTTCACTAATCAAAGCTGTCTGTGTATAAAGTTTACGTGACAAATGGTTCTAAGACACCCACTTTCCATATAACAGCATATTTGCATTGAAGAAGAAAATGAAACTGAAAATACCGACTCCGGGATATCCAGATATAAAGGATAATTGACATCCGGCGTATGTGGCGATGTTTGTATGATAAACTGCATTTCAAACTGTCAATATCAAACAATCTTTACTTCTTCATCAATTTCCAATTTACTAACCAACCAGATATTGCATTGTTCCTCCTTTTTTGAAAAGCAGTTCATATTATATTTACGGCGCAGGTGGATACGTGAATATTATCAATTGTTTGGCCCACATCTCCACACGACAGAAGATTAAATATCGATTGTGTTATTGGCCTCTTTGAGAACAATGCTATTTTTCGTTTAAACTGAAGGAGAGAAGTTAAATACGATAAAGAGAAGTAATTTATTTCCCAGTAGCATTATTTGTTCTACTATTAGTATCACAGCAACCACAGTCGAAGAAAGCCATGCCTTTAAAGGGTTCATTCGCTATCCTTTAGGGTATTCGTAATGATTAGAATAGAGTTTTTAATAAACCATTTTGTTTTGTTTGTAATTAATCTGTAGTATTTAGTATTTTTTCTGCAAGTTTTGAAGTTATTTGAATATTTCTCGGTGTACTAACTTCCTTGGTATTCTGTATCGATTCTCTTTAGAAAGATTAGTTTGATTCGAACTTGATTTGTTTCGCACAGCAAAAAACTTTATATTAGTCGGAAAAGACAAGTGAGTATATCGCTATTAATAAACTCACAGAATAAGATTGTTATCATTACAACTGTTCTTGCCCGTTATTATTTTTTTATTTGTAAGAACAGTTTATTATTACTATTACATTTGCTAACTACGTTCATGCAATTCACAGTGAAGAAATGAACTTTTCAAGTAATGGTTCGAGAACTAGCCATCTGTAGTGTGAACTTCAAAGAAGGAAACTGAGTTATGGTATGAGACTGCTTTTTTCATGGTTAGACTAAGTCTATTAATTTTAATGAAGCAACTTCTTATTAAAGGTCCCCGTTGCTAAACGTACAGACATTTTATTACCTGTGTCTATAGAATTTTTGGTACAAACGCCCTGCTTTTATCAGCAAAACAATGTGTCTTTCACTCTGCCCGATCCATAGCACATATGTCAGGATAATGGTATTAGGTTCAATTTTAATCTCATTGAACATATCTTGTATATTTTTGAAGTTGCAGATCTAATCTATACCGTTTTTTTTTCTATGAATAAATTATATATTACTAAGAGGCGAAGCATGGCAAAATATTCATGGGATTTATATATAAAGCAATTTTGGTTGGAAATGTACACCACAACATTTCTAAAGACATTGACACATTTACTATTAAAATACTTCATATAAATATAATTTATCTTTATATCAATAAACTATATTATAGGATGGTAATTTTAATAAAAAAAAATTGGAAAAATTCATTAATTTTTAAACTATGGATTTTAACTTTCATACATCATCAGAAAGATAAAATATAAATTATATATATATATATATAAAGTAATAACATTTGGATATTGGAGTCACAGAATACTTGACGTACACAGAGATTCATTTCCCGCACACGCAAGGAGGGTTTGTCCTACCCATCTTAACACAGCGGTATTTTGTTAACAAGATTAGAACCTTACAGAAAGTATTAGCATCAAATTACCCATCAAGCATTCTAATTAAATTTATTAGATATTTCCTACTTTGTTTTGGGACCACTGGCCATGCGGGACTGTGTGTGTGTGGGGGGGGGGAATGGTTCCATAATGGTATTATATTGTATGCAAAACACTAAAAATATTTTCAACAGATGGGGTTCGAGTACTTCACCCAAACAGCTATACTGGACTTTTTTGCCTTCTTCGCTTTGGGGCACAACGAAAAGGTTTTCTTCACTTTTTCTCAGGTGATTCTATTATAATTTCCTTCGATTCTACTACAATTTTCCTTTTTGAGACTTTTCCTTTAATGAGTGAAAAGTTAAACTGCCGTTTTAGAAGTCGGGTCGCTAAAACTGGTCAACTGAGGCCTCTTTTGCTATCTTACTCAATCTGTTTCTATTCCTTTTCTCTCAGTCGAATCTCAGTGCTGCTTTTATATTCCAAAGGCAAATATATATATATATATATATATATATATATATATATATATATATATATATATATATATATATATATATATATATATATATATATATATATATATATATATATATATATATATATATATATATTAGATATTAGAAGTATATAAAATAATATATATATTATTTTATATACTTCATATACAATATAAAATATCTAATATAAAATAGATCCACTAATATGAAAACAATAATATGAAACATTTTAATATAAAGCACACAGTTAGTGACTCCAAACAATAACGTTTTTTCTTTATTTATTTCAAGTTTAAATACGACTTTTTTTATTTATTTAGACATATAAACTTATTTCAAACTATAATCGATATTTTTGTTTAAGCTTCTGACTACATAAATAGTGTTACTTCATTTACTATCTGATGTTCCTTTTGTGTTTCTCTGTGGCTACACCTGTCACTTAACACGTTTTTCCCACACTGTCACCTTAATTAATGTCAACTGTTAGAAGCTTAAAATTTACCCTGAAACCTTTATGATGAACTAGCATATTGAACTTCAAGTTAGCGTTATATATTCTACTTCTTCTTCACTAAAAATTTCCCCGCGGCTTAGAAAACATTCTTCGAATCTTCGATATCTCGGCAACCTAAACGTGTGGGTGGTAGTTCAGCGTAAACAAAGGTGTCATTAAATGTAAACAGGAAATCCAATAACGCAGTAAGCAAGTTTTCGGATCGCTGTAGAACATTTCGATCAAAGTGGCAGTGGAAATAAATTAGGTTTCCACTTTTCATTCTTTACATTTCTCCAAAATACGAATGGCAATATTATTTGATAGCTACTGCAATATTACCTTCTGTATTAGCTTATCCACTGAAGCATTCTCAAATGGAAGGCAACGTCCATCCTATCCTACTTTTCTGTAAGAGTTTCATTGTAACTTTATACAGCATGGGTACCTTACGGCAACTACCTACTATTTTATAAACAGAGACACTTTGTATCAAGACATACTGTTCTACTAGAATGGTAGAATATTTTGCTAAACTACTACGAGCACAGATTTCCATCTCCTAACTGACTTGGATTTCGTACATTTGATATCGAATTTCTCCTCATATCTGATAAAGTTGATGTAACATCAAAAGCTATATCTTTCAAGTGTGATTTTACACGTTTAGATGCCATTTTATCGTCAAGTAAATACGACCCGTTAGCATTGTTCTGATATCGATAATAGGGTAATCAATGATGAGTGTTTATTATTATACGTCGGAAAATTAGCTTTTCTTTTATGAGAATTCTAATTTTTAAAGTGGTAACTATTTTGCTTGTACAACAGTTGGAAAATATTACGTATAAAGTCCGAGATTTCGTGTGTTGGTGACGAATTCGTCCATCGCCTTATTCCTTTCTCCCCTTCAACATAAGTTGACTCTTCTTGGTATTGTGCCAGCCAAGGTTCTCGAATCTGTGGTCGGTCGGTAGTAATGTAGCGTGCATCGCCAGGTCATCATAAATTGTCATACATCTTACTTTTCTTTCTTACCAACGTGACTCAATACCTGAGTGCACAGAGCTGCTTAAAAATAGATCCCAATAGAGATTACTGATATTTAATGATGATAATTTTATTCTGATCATCTGCAACTGCACAGAACCTCCGTAACTCAGTACATATCGACGAAGTTCTTTGGCTTGAAGGATCTAGGTTTGAACCCTGTCTAAGTGGCGAAGGACTTTTATAACGGTTTTTCAATTGAAAGTGAGTTGGTCTGTCCTATACAGAGGCGGGTCATTTTATCCAGGAAACGCAGGGTTTTCATCCGGGCAATTCTGGGAAACTGCAATATAGTTGCTTATAGTTTTTTTAATGCAGCATCCGAAGACAATGCCAGCCTGGTTGGCCGAGTGGTTAGCGTATCCTCTCTCCAGCCAAAAGGCTGCTGGTTCGAATCCCGCTGTGGGCTTGGATGTTTGTTTGTGAAAATACTAGTGGTGGTGGTGGTCGGCGATAGATAGCGTTGGTGTAGATGATGAAGGAGTTGCGGCTGGTGGAGACGGAGTAGGTACCCTCCCTCGATGAGTTTTCCTGGAGGTGTTCTGTAATAATAATAATAATAAATTCGTGCAAAATTTAGGTACTACTGAGTTTAGGCTAAACTCAGTAGTATAGAGTAATAACCTTGATTTATTAGACATATCAAGAAAAGGGAACAAATTTCTTTGATCACTTGTCACGGCTGTAAGGCGTTACTTCTGACTTCCATGTGTCCACCTTTCTTATATCCTGACCTCTTGATATCGGTTTTTTCTCCTTCTATACCACGAAGTTCTCACTGCATGCCTACTCTGATCTTTCGCAGGAAGGAAGTCACAGAAATATTCAGTAGTCTTATACTATAATAATTCTCCTGATCCAGATGGCATCCCTCCAACTGTTCTAAACATTTGTGCAACGGAATTAACGCTCAACTAGTACGGACTAAACAAGAGATTATACTCGTCTGATATCTACCCAACAGCATGAAAGCAAGCCTTGATCCAGCTTATCCCTTAAAAAGAGAAAAATAAGTAAACAAACTGTCTTCCCATTGCTTTCATTTCAAAAGTGATGATGAAGAAGTTCATTAACAGCCAGCTTTTGCAATATCCAGAAATTCAGTTAATTAGGCATCGCCCATATGGATCTTACACTAATTTTATCCACGTCTGGATCCAGGTCTTGGAAAGATTTGGAGAACCTCGTGAACGGAGTGCTTCTGATATCTGGAGTACCACAGGGTTCTTTGCTCTAGTTCACGCGTTTTCTTCTATACATGAATGACCTTCTTTCTCTGCCCTCAAATCATATCCACAGTTTTGTTGATAACAGTACCTTTATTCCGCTTCTTCATTCGAGAAACCCTATAGTACTCAAATGATAGCTTCAAAACCTTCTATAACCATTGTCTTAACCGCCGATTTACTCATCACTTTCAAGTGAGATGAGGATAATTAGTAAATTTCAATTTTATCAAAACACAGTCCCGTCTTATTACACTAAACGAAGATCTTACTTCTCTCTCTCTCTTAATTTTGATAATGTTCTAATCTCCAGTCTTCTTGTGTTTCTGACATAGACACTCACATCGATGTCCTCACTCTCCAAAAACTTGATTATTTTTCGTTCAAAACACTATTTCTCTCCCAATACTTTATAAAGCTCTTTTCCGCCTGACCTCAGAATGTTGTTTTCATATTTGGCTGGTAAACTGAAGATCTCAAATAATTTTAGATTATATACAGCAGGAAATCAACTTAACAGATCTTCTCTCTCTCTCTCTCTCTCTCTCTCTCTCTCTCTCTCACACACACACACACACACACACACACACACACACACACACACACACACACACACACACACACACACACACACACACACACACACACACACACACATATTCGTACGACTCCTTCCATTCACTTTCTCATAGACTCTCTGTTTCTCTATTATGCATTTTCTTGGGTCCTTTTCTTTTCTCTTTCTTCTTCTTTCTTTGATTTTGCTTTGGAAAAGCCTTCCCAAAACGGTTTCCCCCCTCAAAGAATACTTCTCAAGAAATTCTTTCTTTCTCCTACACTACTTTCTCACACAAGGCACGTTCGTGCTATGCTCTAGGTTTGCGACGTCTCGTGTGTTGAGTTCGTAAACAAAATATTATTAGACTTTTTGGACAGATTGGCATGGCGACTTATGATCATACGGAGTGTTGATAAATAATAGTAGCACTAATATTATTGCGATTACGCCAGATACTTTACAAGGATCGATCACATTCTTCTGCTTCTATTTGGCCACTCATGCTATGATTGGTACACAATCACACAGAAGCATCACACGTGTTTGTGATAATCTTACGTAATGATCTAGCGCCACCAAGCGCTGTTTATTTTTCTACTTAGCTGACTCCTGTTCTTGCTCCAATAGAAGTCAGATATCTAAAGATCAGATTTAAAACAAACCTCTTGTAGCCGTTTTCTTCTGAAGAACTTTTAGCATGGATCAAGTATACAGTTCAAGTCACATGTGATTAAGTTCTGCATCATCTTATAGGATACATCTGGTTCATTTTTATAGGAGTGTAAAAAGGAACCAGCCTGACACGATGATCCCCAAAGGAAATAAAAATTAATAAAAATTTTCCAGTTGATTTTTCCTACTAAAAATTTACTTTCTCTTGAATCTGTTAAGTGAATGAGAATTCCAACTCCTCTAGCACGATTACCTCAAAAACTCCACTTAAAATGCACTGTTTAAATTTTATTCAATTTCAATGTGGTGTATTTGAGATTAGATTTTGAGCTGTCTTTGATTTATTGTTTTAGGACGATTGTTTGCATTCCCAAAAGGAAGATATGTAGAGGATAGCTTTTCCTTTTATCAGTCACCCACTATTAAATCAGGCACTTCTTTAACCCAAATCCTAATCTAACAAGTGAAAGAATTTTTAATGCAAGTGGTAAGTCGGAAAGGCTGCGGCAGTAAATTTTTTCACGCCTTTGCCACAGTTTGAATGGATCATATCCGAAATGAAAAGAGTTTAAGGAATTGTAGCTTATTAGCTAGATTGTTTGTTGATATTTGAATTTTTGAATTTTAAATTGGAATCCCAAAGTACTACTTACAAGGCATTCTAAAATTACATTACAATGTATGTGTATAATAGTAAATAAATAAATAACATGGTGTATTTGTAAATTTTCTACAATACGTTATTATTACAATTATAAATAAAAAGAAATGTAATATTAAACAGCAAATAAATCGAACATTTATAGAATTATAAAACACTATTTTTATTTAGAAAAATAGGATATTTAGTTTGCTTTTTCTATTTTAAATTACTTTAGCCATGGCACGTGTTGGAACAATTGCAATTTTATTACCGACAGTTTAACTGCTTATGGTTATTTCTGTGTCTGATTTATACTGTTATCTCTTACTTCACATGGTTATAAAATGTAATGAAAAAAGGAACACAATTTAACTGCAAAAAAGTAGCATTTATAATGGGAAAAGTGTGGGTAACTCAAATATATAAGATGAGACCCAAAAACCTCGAAAACATTCGTTTGGCTAAAGAGAACATAAGTATATACATCAGCCATCTAGTTGCGGTTTAGCAATAATGCAGCGATACGTTAGTCATGACAAATCTGTAACACAAAGGCGATATTTGCTGGAAAGCTAAAAATCTAAATTTTGGGTTAGTATTATAAACAAACGTTTTAACTACTAGGCTATCAAGATATATTAAGGTCTTCTCATTTGAAACTATATCTGAAAATTAGACTTCGATTCATTTATTTTCAAGTCTCATTTTTAGATTAATATCTCAGTTTGGGCATTCGGTTCATATTTTAGTCTAAAACAGATTCTTAGATCAACTATAAGAAATATCTGAAAATATACTGTAATGGAATAAATACTCTTTTAAATTGAATATATATAGAAAACATGTAGGGAATATTTCATTTCATCTGCACAGCTTAAAAGAAACTCGCCTCTTCTTATAAAATCAACTCTAGAAACAAATTCTAAATGCTTTGCGATGGAAAGAAACGATTATGGTTCGTAAGAAAAATTAAGATGGGGAATAAGTGTTACCAGGAAGAACTTTTAATTTAGAGCCATATGATCAATACAATTATAATCAAAGAGAAAGAGTGATAAAAATAGGAACTGCAGCCATTAAAATGCTTAGATGGATGGGAAAACATTTCGACAACAAAGACATCGGCTAAAGAGAATGAGGTAGCGATCATCCTGCGAAACACTGTTCGCAATAGCAATGGAGGTTAGATTTATGATGTGGAAAATGCCTAGAGACTGGAGGATCAGAAACCAATCAGAAAGGGACTCATGGTTGTGAAAGATTAGGAGAGAGAGAGAGAGAGAGAGAGAGAGAGCATTTGACAGAAACAATCACAGGACAGCAATGTTTTTACTGCGTTTTGGGAAAATTGCACGACAAGAATAGACAATGCAATGGAATCATATCTGGCTTTATTTCTTATGAAATATGTAACAGAAATCTAACAACTTGAGTTAGGATATCAGTTATTCCTGTTTAATCATTGATCCAGTGTAAAATCTCCAATTTCTTTTCAAAATCGTAAGAGATATGACAGATATGTTTATCACGTTGATTCTGTGTTTTATGTTGCCACTTCTTAAAACCAAGCGAAAAATATCTTAATTTCAGTTTTATTTAATTATTTTGTTTATAGTTAAAACAAATCAATTAACACTTAGATCTGAGGACGAAAGTTAACAAAAGTGAATAGCTAAAATTATAACACATCATCATACTTTAGCGTTAAATTCTTGAAAATTTAAATACGCACGAATATTCTAAAAATAACTAGTTAAATTATTGAAAGATTAAGATATTTTATATCAGTAAATAGCTATTATTTACTTATATAAAATGTCATAATCGTTCAATAATTTAACTACAATAATAATAATAATATAATAAATACAGTATTGTTAAATTTATTATCTTGGAATTTGGGATTTAGTTGGGAAGCAAAGGCCGTGGAATTTCTTCAAATAATATTTGCTATGGTTTCTAGAGAAATGTATGGAAACAAAACTAGTGTATTGCATGTTGAAAATGTCTTCTACAGAGGTGATAACGTCATTGTTATCAATGACGTGGAGATCACCTGTAAAGATAGCATCCCACCGCGAGAATTTCATTCACTCTTGCGTGTGAGAAGCTTCAACACTGGCAATACGCTGCAATGTCGCTAAGCATCTACCTAACAATTCTAAATCGTGGAATTTTAATTCTTATTTCTTCATTTGCGGTAGCTGATGTACGGCAGATAGGTCATTTTCAAGCAGGAAAGAGTCAAACCTAATTTCACTGAGATGTGACAAGCCATAGCTCCGCGGACACAGCTTGTCGAAATTCTGCTGTCCCCTTCTTCACTCTTTCACAGTAATGGGACATCTTCTTCATCTTTATTTCTCTTTTCTTGATGATACTGAATGCGGCATGAATGACAACGTGCGACTTCATAAATATGTTAGGAAGATAATCCCAACATAAATGCTGCGTATTAGAGGCATGCTTGATCTCTGAACTCCTTCCCCAGGAAATAATCTACCAGATGGAACGAAGAGTATATAGATGTGAAATGAGTCAGATATAAACTACATTATTCTAAGCTTTCTATAGGAGGGCTAGTAAAAGTTTAAAAAGAAACAACTCATGATTTATGCTTTCAAACATTATTAAATTATTTGCAGTCTTTCCAGTCATTACAGCGAATGTGTTTCTGTGTTTGTCTCATACATCAGACTCAGTGCAACTTTATGTAGTAATGGTGGCTGTCCAGCCATAGCAAACTCAAGTAATAAGTGCAAAATAGCAAGTGTACCAGGGAAGTTTCATTTATGACCTCTGTTGTCGTTAATCATTCCCTTCGGGTAGCAGCTCGCAGATTACTTTATGCGGCACGTTCAGTAATGTTGATGTTATCTTGAAGTCTCATTTTGTTTCCTTTTACCTGTCGCAAAGGAGTTATTTTCTCGCCAGTTAACCCGACGGTTGCCAAATTGTACTCCTTATCCTCTTGATAAAGATGAATCATTTGAAATTTCCTTTTCATTTATTTCTCTTGCAACATATGACGTACGATATAATGTATTAATGCGGTTTTATTAAAGTATAGCAGAAACTATCTTGGTCCAGGACAAATTTTCTTCATTACAGATGCTGCTCTGCTGCGATTTGTATTGGAGAAGGAACAAGTACCTCGTCAGTAAAGTTGAAGGCGAACGAATGAACTGCATAATTCAAGACCCAACTCTCATTAAAAGTGTATATAAATAATATCACGCGTTTTCTTGTAAATATACGTACCTGATGCTAGAGTAGGAAACGGACCGCAAATAGAAGGCTAATCAGTATTCATTTTTAATATAATCTGGTAATTTGTAACTTTAATGAAAATCTCTCAATTAATGTAGACCGACTTAATTGTTTTGACTTTTATTTTGAAGCAAATTATTAATAGTTTTATCTTCTGATATGGTTGAGACCCTCATCTGACAGCAAACATTTATATTTATAAGTCTCGAAGTCTGAAAGCGAACATAAGTAAACGGAGAGCTTTTGATAAAAATAATGCAATTAATTAATTTCATATTTTACTTTTTCTACGATTGATGGATCACATATGCACGGTACGGGAGTAGTAATTCAAATCAGTAAGTGATTATTATTTTTTAGGGAGATGGACTGAGTCCTTGGCTCTTTATCCCTTCATCTGATTGAAGAAAATGTGTGGTGCGGGTGTTATTGAGCTAAAAGCTCTAGGCATGGCTAGGTAACGGCAATAGCCGAGCCTCAGTTAAAACGTCATTGGCTAGAGCATTGCCATGATTTTTCTTGTAAAACTTTATAATAAATTTATTAATGGCGTTCTAATTTCTTCTCTCTTTTTTATATATTTATTAAAGGATTTCTAATTTATTTTATTTTTTTTGCAATGGATTTTTTCAGATGCCATCAATTTATTAATTTATTTTTTAAATTCATGTTTTCTTTTCAGATATACTTTTTTTAAATATTGTTATCGTCATTATAATGGGATAAACTTTAATTTCTCATAATATCCGGTTGGAAATAATTTTTTTATAATTTATAAATATTTTACAGACTTCATTTAAACATTTCCCATACAATTTTATCTGTTTATTTTACGTACCTCTGCTCTTAATATTAAAAATAGAAGTTGGAAGACATCAGTATACTCTACCTCTCGTTCAGCCTGACAAATGTATTTTAAAATATCATCTATCACTTCTAATGATCTTAATCAAGATTTCTGATTTTTTTACGATGATTCAATTTTAAAGAGAGAACAAAAATCAAATCTTTTTTTTAAAAAAGATTTGATTTTTTTTGGGGGGGATGGACTGGGTCCTTGGCTCTTTATCCCTTCATCTGATTGAAGAAAATGCGTCATGCGGGTGTTATTGAGCTAAAAGCTCTAGTCATGTCTGGTCAATAGCCGAGCCTCAGTTAAAACTTCATTAGCTACAGCATTACCATTTGTTACCCTGGATACTGGTAACTTTTATGGCAAGATGGATGACAATCCCATAGATTTTGATCCCTTCATCGCTAAGGAGTTGATAAAACTCCTTAGCGATGAAGGGATAAAATTGATAAAAGATTATCGAGCACCTGCCTCGTCCAATTTAGGGCCGTGTGAGAGCGCTTGTACCGATGAGCAGAGCTGCCTTCGGGCGCTTGTGTTTCCATCTGTCGTTCTCATCGTAGTTGGATGACTCTTGAATGAGTTGATTGGGGGTGTATAATCGCCTGAGCGAAGTATGCAGAGGCAGTCCAGCGAAGTTACGTGGGTATATCCGGTATGTTAGCATCACGATGGAGGAGAGCATTCCTGACAAACCACAGAGCATCAAAAATCATACGGAGACACTTATCACTTGTAGTTTTTGATGTTGCTGGGGGAAGTGTGACCCCAAGCCGGTGATCCGTACGTTAGAGTGGGTCTGATGATTGATTTGTAAATGCGTAGCTTGTTTTCAGTGCTAACTTGGCTTCTCTGGTTGAGAAGAGATAGAGTTGGACAATCGTGGAATTGGATTTATTGTAGGCATATACAATGTGAGGGTTAAAACTGAGGCGGTTGTTTAGTTGTATACCGAGATATTTGATTTTGGATTGCCATGGAATAGCTCTATTGAATGGTTTAATTACTCTGGATGTTTTCCTTCTTGTAAAAAGTATGGCGGTGATTTTGTCAGCATTAACATCTATCCTTCATCTCTTGAACCATTTTTCCAGCTTTGTTGCTGCGTTTTGTAATCGCTGTAGCTAAATGCGGCCTGAGAGATCTTGTCAAAATTGCCATATCGTCTGTGTAGCAAGCCATGGTGGTTGATGCCATGCTTGGGACGTCTGCAACGTAGATGTTGAAAAGCAGCGGGGATAGCAGGAGCTTTGGGGTACACCTGCAGTGATTCTATTCATAGAGGGCCCGCGCAGCTTAACTTGGAATTTCCGGTTTATTAGGTAAGAGTCAATGAGTTTAGTAAGGTATAGTGGAATGTTGACTGTAATTAATTTGTAACTAATGCCTTTATGCCAAACCTTATCAAAGGTTTTTGCAACATCAAGCAAAGATAGCTCCTGTATGTTGTCTCTAATTAAAACCAGTTGTTATAAGCTCTAATAATCTGTGGACTTGCTGAGTTGTACTGTGCCCAGTACGGAACTCAAACTGCTCTTTCGGAATAAGGCTGTTAGCAGACGGTGGAAAATATTTTTTTCCGCAATTTTTCCCAGGCATGACAAGAGGCTGATGTGCATATAATTCTGAGGGAACTGAGGTGCTTTCCCTAGCCTGTGAACGAGGATTATATGTGCTTGTTTCCAGCGAGTGGGAAAATAATTGAATCTGAACATTGAGTTTATAATGGCTACCAGATGCATAATTGCTTTATGTGGGAGCGCCTTTATAGTTTTGTTAGTAATCTCATCAGGACTGAGGCGTATTTGTTGTTGAGTTTTTTTGATGATAGAATAAACTTCCCTAGGCGAGGTATGACAAATATTCTCGCGGCTTCAGGGCTGACAGAGTGCGCAGCAAACATGTCGGTGGATTTTCTCGATGAAACGCAAATCCGTATGCGTGTAGTTAGGACTACATTGAAGCTCCAGCGTGTCCTCGAAAGCTTCTGCCTTTTCATCATCTCTGTAAACTATACCTCTTTTTCCGTGAATGGGCTGGATGTTGGAACGATCCATGCGGAGAGCTTTAGTCAATTTCCACATCGAGTTATCCTCAGCTTTTAGAGAACACAGCTTCCTTTCCCACTGTTGGTTCCTGTGATCTTTCAGCGCATAGCGAACTAAATTGGTTGCCCTATTCAGCTCTTGACGGTCCTGGGGAGATAATGTGTTGTGATAACGGCATCTGATTCTGTTTTTATTATGGAATAGATTTAGAATTTCTTCCTGAAGCAGGTTGGCTTGAGCTGGAGTGATAACGGTGGAGGCTGCTGCAAGCCAATATGAATTGTACTTTCTAGATCATTGACCGCTGCATCTATTTTTTCATAGGAGGAGATAGTTGGTACAGAGCCTATAAGAGTGTGGATTGCGACATTGAATTTAGCGAAGCTTGTACAGGGCTGACTAGGGATGAGTTCAGGATCCCTTCCTAGGCTTAGTAGTATTGAGTTGTGGTCAGAACTAAGATCGTTAATCACCTGTATTGATGAGAAGTGTTCTTGAAGATGGCTATATCCAGCACATCAGGTCTGCCTTGCGGTCTGTAGTGCGTTGGTTCAACCGGACTTGCAATGACGATGTTTCTTAGCATAGCAAAGTCGTAAAGAATCATCCCATTATTATTGAAGCTTTTACTGTTCCATAAGGGATGTTTTGAGTTGAGATCTCCAGCCACGATTGTTGCTTCGTTAGTATCAAGCAGTTGAGAGAGAGATCGGAAGTTGGGAGAGGTTTACCAGGAGGGTCATAAACTGAGTATAGTTTTTGCTGCCTGCGTTATTGGTGTGGATTTCATTAGCAGTTTCTTCCAGATTTGTTGTAGTGGTCTTCTTGATTTCTTTATAACGAATGTTTTTCTTGATAAAAATACCTGCGCCGCCACCTCTGATATTAAGTGTGTCATTTCTGAGTAGGGAATAATATCTAAGTTTAGAGTTGTCGCGGGGCCGAAGATGAGTCTCATTAATTAAGAAAATATCAATTCTGAAGTGGTCCGCAAATTCTTGTAGATCCAGGAGTTTGTTACTGAGACCATTAGCATTCCAGAATGCAATCTGTATGGAATTAATTGAGATAGTCGGATTATCCGTTAAGCATTGAGAATATGACTTGAGTATTTTTCAGGAATTTATTTTTATCACTCGGGTTGGGGTTTGTTTTGCTAAAAGAGTTAAAATCTCTCCTAAGGTAGCGTCTAGAATAGCAGCCGAGTTTTGACTGCTTGGAGCGGTTTCTTCGGTTTTGTGCCCGAGGAAACCATTGAGGCGTACGATCTATTAGCTGTCGTAGTAGTAGTCTGCAGAGGGTTTTCTGTTGCAGAAGGTGAACGCTGCTGAGGCTCATGTTTCCCCCAGCTTTCATGAGGTTAGATGGGTGGAGTGTGCAGCCTTTGTAGTTCGCTGGGTGCAGACCGCCAGAATTTGCGCACTTAGCGGGAGTAGTGAGTGGTTTGGAACATGTATGAGAAGGGTGATTGTCTCCGCATTTTACGCATTTGTACACTGCTCTACAGAGCTTCTGCGCATGCCCGTATTTCTGTCAGAGGTGGCATCGTCCTGCAGATGTTGTCCTTCTGAATGGTTCAGTCTTTATTACTAGATTACAAACAGTCTTCAGATCATAAATCTCTCTCTGATCTTTGCTGATTTCCACTAAAACCAGAAGCATCGGACGTTTGTCTGCTCGATACATACGCGATACTTTTATCGGCTCTAAGCCTTGTGACTTGAGGTCAGTGGCTATCTCTTCTGATGTTATTGTTTCCACTAGACCTCTGATAACAACCTTTAAGTTTTTCTCGCTCTTTAGCTGAAATGTATGGTATGGAATTTCCAGTTCGTCCATGAGCTTAGTACGCCTACGGTAGTCCGATGCTCCTTCGGGATGAATGCGGACTCCTTTATCGGAGTTTTTGTCCGATGTGAAAACAGGTGATGATTTACGGTGGTGATGAAAAACATCGACTTACTTTCGGTGTTTTTCATCACCTCCGTAACTGTCGACCATTTTTCTTTGGCTCTTAGAATCACCGGTGGGACTCTCTCTCTTTGGGCTGTGCCGCCGTGTCCATCGGTGCCACTCTTTCCTCGGGCTGTGTCCATCGGTGCTTCAGGCTCTGCAGCTGGAGCCTCCTTCCTAAGCTTTTTCCTGCTGACTACCTGGTAGTCGTCAGTGTCTTCTAAGGATTGAACGTCGGCTGTTGACACATTCTTTCTGGTGTTGTCTTGAGAAGTTCTGGCGAGAAGGTCAGGGGGATGGTAATCCTCTGATTCCATTGCAGGGATCTTATGGACTCTGCCCGGCCATTTGGTATGTAGCAATATTCCTACTTGTCTGAATATGCGAGCAGTTGTTTAAAATTTAGGTCTTCGAATGGAAAGTCCATGTCTAGGCCTGTGATTTAATGGGAGTTTTGCGCGGTTCAGGACCCACCTTGTCCCTTCCTACCACCAAGTGTAAACCAACAGTCGAAATCGCCTTCTGGAGGGCGGAAGACTACTGACGGACACTGGGCAGGGAACAGGAGAGCGCCTGGGGAAGATGCATTAAAAGTCAAAAATCTTACCTTGCAGTATACAATTACTGAAAAGAACCTATGCTCATTCTACCACAAATCCAAAACAAGTCTATCATCACAATTCGAGAACTACACTCATTTGAAAAGCTCTAATCGCTACCCTGAATTTTACGGGATAGAATTATACGAATAAAAAACAGACGATAGTCAATCGCTACCATTGATTATATGGGATAGAATTATATGGCCATTGACTATTCATTATCAAAAATGGTGTAAGAAAATTTGATGGCATATATGAATAAATGTTATGAATAGCCAAATAAGTTTTAACATTTTGATCTTTCAATAGATAATAAAAGTTCTAATATATAAATTTATCAGATTTTTTAAAACTAACTCACAATATGTACATAGTAGTGCTAATTAACTTTCTTATAATCATACCACGTATAGATTAATACACTATCGGCATTTCCTAAGAAATATCAAAGCGGCGTCAGGACGTAAAAGTCATTTTTTGATTTTGTTAAATTTAAATTATTTATTTATATGCATCTCTCAATTATTGGATATTCGTCTGAGTAATATTCATGCGAACTAACTTAGTAAATTCAACATTCCATAAATGTTTTCAGTAACTGCCAGCACAGATAGGATCAATTCGAACAATTAAGTATTTCGCAGCTTTTGAAACATTCCATTGACGACGATTATATAAGAAAGATTTTGTATGTTCCATTCTATGGAACAGAGGAGCCTATTTTCTAGGCATATTTTCAGAGTCGATTAATCTGTAAAACGAGTTTTTTTTTTTTTTTTGTTTTACATGAATAACTGTTTTTAATCCAGCAACTTAGCACGACAGACTGCGCAATCTTCTTTTATCTGGTACCTTCTTATCCTCCCTCATATATATGTCTAGTAACACGTTTTGTAAAATAAAATTTTACTTTTAATTTTGAGGGCAGGGTCAATATTTTTTTGCATATTGTATTTTTAATTTTATATATTATATTATATTTCTTATATCCATAATTTTTTTGCTCTCACATTACTAAGTGTTAGTTCGTTTTTCTTAAATTTAATTTTCATTTTCCATTTGTATACTTTCTTGGTGTATACAAATATAATAACCAATTCCAACAAGTACTTATTTCATGTAACTATGCTGTGTTGTTCGGGCGTATCCTATTCGGCATGTTGGCTTTAATTTCGTATTGTATAATTAGCTGAACACTTCAGTTAATTGGGCAAAATATAGCCAAAACCTACTACAGTTTCTGTTGCGCTATGAGTGACATTTTCATAGCAATAGATGGGATCATTCTAGTCTGTGAACCACCAAAGCATGGCGACTCTCTACATCTATAACTAAAAGTACAGTGATTCTATCGATGTCAGGTTATACTTTTTGTAATTGATAATTTATTTCCATGCGTGCATATACTCATTAGATATGTCTTTATCTTTCATAACTTCAAAGTATGTTCTCTCTGTGTCTTTGATCTACAAGGGCAACTTTCCGATGTCATATAGTCCAGTGTTTTTCACACTGCGGGTCGCGATCCGTTAGTAGGTCTTGAAATCAATTCCGCGGGTTACAACCAACAGTCTTTTTAATGAAATAATACAAAATATTAGAGTGTATCTCATAGATTTCGTAGCTTTAACAGGTTGACGTCGGGAGGTTTTTCTTATCTTGCGTTTCCATTCAAGAGGGAACTCGCTTGATGGTATATTATGTTCCTTCCTCTTTGAGCGAGCACATTTTTGACCAAGTTTTAAATATATATATATATATATATATATATATATATATATATATATATATATATATATATATATATATATATATATATATATATATATATATATATATATATATATATATGGCATGCTAGTCTGAATGTTTTCGATTAAATTTTAATTGTAAAATTATTATTGTCTTAACGATATTGTCCGTCTAAGCGGAGTTTTTTTAATCATTATGCAGAATCGAGTCGTTTTCGTTCGAGATATATCCAATTTACTCTAATTGTAGTACATAGACTAAGTGTTTCCGTGCTGTATTTAGTGGTACAATAAAGCTACTTGTTTTTCGTGCATCGGCAGTGTGGTGTCTGTTGGAGAGGGGATATTGATCACTATACAAAGATCTTCGGAAAGAATAGGCATAGTGAGCAAACATCTGTTTATTCCTATGAATAAATCTAAATCCTTCTGTGTTTTATTGCAAAAATTAAATCAATACTCCGCCTTTGTCGTGAGTTGCCTCCTATTATACAACCGTAGTTGTATAATAGGAGGCAACTCAGCATGGTTTCTCGGCTTATATATATATATAAATGTTACACAAAAAAAAAAACACATGGAAGTTCCCTGAGTCGTTTTATCTTGTTCCTCGGTGACTTGTATGTTATCGATCACAACTACAGATGACCGTTTGAATTGCCTTGCGTTTTCGTTTTTCATTCTTCCAAGCATCTCTTTGACTTTTGTAATTTCCGTATTCTGGGTTCTTTTCCCTACCGGACATATTCTACTAAATAGATGCATCTACGGCATTTTAAAATAATTTCCATTTCAAAGTGTGACCAGAGAAGAAAACGTTGGATCCAACTGGGCTATCACATCAAATAGCACCTTGAAAAATCAAGTAAATTCTTTAAACAGAAGTATTTTGACAAATACTCAGATTACGTGAGCTGAAGTTTCAAGTAGGAACAATTATCATCAAAAGACTGAATTAAGAATTAATAAAATTATGATCACATTATTAGCTGTCGATTTTACAAGTCTCTTCTTTTATACTCGGCGTCAAATTTTCTGAAAATGCTGAGAAATAATAGAAGTCGTTTCTATGGTGACGCATAAATACATAAGTGATCTCTCTGTCGTAAGAAGTTTGCGAAGTAAGCAGAACCTAGATGCAAACGAAAGAAGATTACTTTGTCATACTTCACGTGAAAAACTGATTTTCAGCTATCCCAGTGGAGAGTCCTGGAAATGAAAGTGGTGTCGAACAGGAATTACGAAGCAGAGCTTTCTGAAACAAAAGCGTTATATTTTGTAGATTTAATGTAAAATTTCACATTTTAATACTTGGCGTACGGTGTTTTAAGTAAGTATTTATTTCTCCCTCCTTTTTTTAATAAAGGTCTTTTAGAAAGGGTTAGAAAGGTTTTTTAAAGAAAGATCTAGAAGACATCGTAGTTGGTAGGAACAGATAATGTGATCTAAAAATCGAAATATTTTCTCAGAAAAAATTTGAATTGTACCGATTAGAAAAGTGGTACTTTCAGATATCTAAATATTCAAAAGTCATTTTAAAAATATAAATATTGCTGAATAAACAGTCTCAAACGGAGGTGGCACGGTTTTTCAACTGGGCCAGGTTTACATACGCAATTTATATACAAAAATATATTTGCAGATAAAACTAAACATCTTATCCTAAATTTATGGATACCAATCTGAGCATGTGGTGGGGGGGGGGGGGCTTACGGGTATGAATTAACAGGGATTATTAATATTACTGCTGAATAAAAAACTGAATCTAATTTAAAGTGATTTCAGAATAGGGTTCTGTAATATAATATATTAAATGTGTTCACAAAAAACTTCATTAAAGACGAAATGAAAAGTCTAAATACGGGTATTTATATTCACACTATGGATACATAGTTATTTTATTATTAAATTAACTATATACACTGCTTGGCAAGAAGTCAACGGACACCCGTATGGGTAAGGTGCATTGTGCCATATAACGTCATGTGTTTGTAGTCAGTATAAATTGGAAGAATATGATGCTACCAAGTCATTGCAACTGTGTTCTGGTGAAATGGATGAGAGAAGGGAAGTGAGGGAGTTTAAAAGAGGCGTTGTGATAGGATGTCATGTTGTAAGCCTAGCTGATTGATAACTTGGGATGGCCCAGTTTTTCGACAATTTGTCAAGCAGATAGGCTTGCAACATGACATGTTTAGGAACGACATGTTTAGGAACATGTTTAATACATGTTTAGGAACGACATGTAAAATACATGTTTAGGAACGACCCACCACACTCACCGAACATGACCGTAGGGTGTTCGGTGAGTGTGTTAGGTCGTTCCTAAACATGTAAAAACCGTCATTCGTCGGCCGACGTTCAATGAGGCGTTTCGGGTGTCGACTGGAACACGAATCTGCACAAAATTATTCAGAACCGAGGTTCATAACATTGGTTTCCATGGTGGGACCGCAATGTGCAAGCCCCCATACGACCCGAAACAACATGCAGCGTCGTCTTCAGTAGTGCAAAGAGCTTGTACAGTGGAACGTGGAAGCTTGGAAAGCTACCTTACGAGCGACGAATCACACTGCGCCCTATACCGAGTAGATGGAAGAGTGCGGGTGTGACGGATGTGAACGTCTCTTGTCAGAATGCGTAATCCCAAGTATGAAATTCGGAGATGGGGTGTGAGTATGATCCTGTGTTTCCTGCTTTGACTTCAGACCACTGTTTGTGACCACGAACGTTAACTCCGTGAGGTATCTGAACATTCTGAACAATGCAATGCTTTTACTTTGTGGTGTTTCTAAGGAACTGACCATTGTCTCACTGAGCAACACAATGCACCGTGTTATAAGGCTGCCTGCTGCTGTAACTGGGTGGGTTGTGGACACGAACGTCACCATAATTTACTGGCCTCCACAGAGCCCTTATCTCAACCCTATTGAACATCTGTTGAATAAACTGGAGCGTCGTATGAGTTAGGGACGTCCGCACCCCAACAGTCCAGGACCTCATTACATACCATCCAAAATTTCCATTGATTGCTATCGTATGCTCGTGGAAAGTATGCCCCGTAGGATTTCAACAGTTAAACGCAGCGAAAGGAGGTCCCACATCTCATTAAGGGGCCCCATGGCTGTTTGTTCCTCACACTATGGTGCCCGTTGACTTTGTTATACAAAACCATCCGAGTATTGCTTGGGTCTTTTATTTTTATTTGTTATTGAAATGTGCAACTTTTATTTAATTTTTTTTTCAGGAAATAAAGGCAGAAAGGAAGCTGGTATTAATATTAAATAACTAAAGTGATTTAATCATAAAATAGACTAAAAATGTGTAGTATTCTGTGTAGGTTAATTTTAGGTACAATAACGTCAACGAAATGTTCAATGCAGATTGGCTGTTTCGTGCATAATCTTCTACGTGAGGGCGTAATAAAAACACTCAAAGAAATACTCGGAATGTAACGGCGTTATGCCTGAACCATGAAAGACGAAAACGACTACCAAATTAAAAATAAATTGTCACAGCCTTTAAAATGCAAAAAACTTGAGGTGGAGTATATGACAGAGAGATGGGAATGTCAAAACAAGAATCTCAATTAAGGTTGATCCCCTAACATTAACTCTTCATCGTAGTTCCATTCAAAATCTAGAGAACGTTATGATGTTCTAAATATATTTTTCTTATAAAATAAAATAATTTTTTTCGTTTCCAGGTATTATTTTCTTAGGTAAATGTTTTAATTGAGGTGAATTAGGGGTTTCCCTCCCGGAAACTAATTTTTCATCCCGATAAACAAGTGCAAACAAATGATAACGAACATTATACCCCAGCCTTATTAGCATTGATCATAATTTCAAATAACCCAGTGATCCCAATTCTAAGGTAACATCACGTTGTTTTGACTCGAGTATCGAACTGTTCACTGCAGGTTGGCTGTGCGATGCATTTCTTCCAAGTTGTTCACATGAAAAGAAATTCTCTCGTTGCTAGCAATCTTTTCTGGGAAACTGATATCGATTGTAACACGTGCAACCATAGCATTAAGTTTCCATGTAATCTTCACTTAACTGCAGTTTTAATAGACTTTTTCAACGTGACCGTAAATTCTGATTTTTGAATACAACTAGATTATATTTAAAAACTTCATCTTCGTCATTCCTTTACAATGCAGAATAAAAATGCAATGTGTTATGAAATTACATTACATATGGATTATTAAAAATATAGGCCAATGTCTTCTTTTTTTCATAATTTGTTTATTTTTGTTGTTTGTTTTCGGCAATTCAAATCTGCTTTATTTCCAGTATAACCAGAGAATTTGGAATAATTCTTAATCCAAAAAAATCAAAGACCCTTCAAGTAAGATTGGATGCTTTTTTTCGGAAAACGATGAGTACAGAGAATATTGAAAAACACGTAACAGTTTTGTGGTACATTTGGATTCGTATTATTAAAAGAAACAGATATACAGACAGGTCAGATGCTGACAAATTTCTATATTTTACTATGTAATCATTCATGGATATTTTGTGTTTTCCAGCACTCAACGATTATTGAAATTTATAAAGAAACGAAACATTACACGCTGGCTCGAATAACTTCGTGCCTCCCCAAGTTAAGCAAAAGTTTACGCCACACACACACACACACACCCCGATTCATCGAGGTGACGCAAAAGGTTTTCCGTCCAAAAAATGCAATTAAGGTATAAAATGCATCCTAGAAGCATTTCATTTTTTAACAAAGTTTCCAACTTGCCAGCCTCCCCTAAAAAAGTTATTGCTCCTAATTTAGAAGGAATCTGCTACTTCTAGTGGTGACTTTACGGTGCGTGAATGCAATTATGTAATGTTTACTTGTTTAAGTCTCAAAATGTGCCTTAGTCAAGTTTACTTGAAAATCAAAGGACACATACTTCTAGCAGGTATCCAGGCTTGCGCACGTATCGGCTGAAGAGGCCAAGTTAACGAAATTACTCTCTTAATGTAAGTACATTTAGAGGGATTATTTATTCAATTACATTTTTGTAAGATGGCAATCAAAAGCATCACCTAATTATACATCGATGATTAAAACTTCAGCCTAAATCTTTCTTTTTACTTAATAATTAAATAGAAATTAACAGCACTTTATTAACTAATATTATTTATTTGATTAACTTGAAAACGAATCCAAAAAGCAGACAATGTTGATTTATGCTTTTCTTTACCATTAGAGCAGCAGGCACTATCCTCTGCTGATCTTCATTGCTAAGATGTTGCCTGGAAAATTGATTTTGGGCTGTAGTATTTTTTTTTATTTGTCTGTGCCAAGGATTTTATTTCCTGTTGCTATCACTAGACCGAAGAAATCTGCTGAAATTGCGGTTCGAAAGAATTATTTTTTTAAAAAAAAGATAAAAATAGGCAATAGAAATATGTTACGTAACTGAGAATCAGTTTATGCTTACAAAGAAAAAGCTATATTAACTATATATGGAGAATCGTGGGGGTTGAAATCGGAACAAGTTGATACAGGGATACTACAACAGCGAAAAGAAAGGAGCGAATTTAGATGAAGACATAAGGTGAGGATTAGAAGTACAGCTTCAGAAAACCTTAAGAATCAGAATATTTGCTTGGAGTTTTTCTTCTCAAAACTTCATTTCTTTTATCGGTTGGAGAACACTTGAAATAGGTTGGCTCGTTAGCATTTCCGCTTTCTATCCAACAGTACATTGATATCCGAATTCTAGTATGATATTGATGCTTCAAAATTGTTTGAAATAATGAATAATATTCATTGAACAGTTTGCCATTACTATCTCTTACTAAAAGGTTTGAAGTGGTTTGAAAAAGGTACTTACTGTGTTTGATCCTTGGAGCAAGGTTCCCGGATTATGTTAACGTTATTCCAGAGTTTTGTGTACTTTGAGAGTCCAAATTTTAATCAGTTGACTAATATTAATAATTAACAGATAACATACTAGCCTTACTCTATCGAATTTCCTGCTAATCCCCTCCCCCCCCCCTCTCTCTCTGGAGAATTATCAAGAGAGCTATCAGTCTGGAGTAGTCAGTGTGTTTGATGACATTTTCTTGATTGTTAAACTTAGATGCAGGAGCTTGAATAAAAATATAAAACATGGAGATGAACTGTCTCCTTTTGTGATACTTCAGGTTAAAATGTGGGATTTAAAAGTTGGTTGGTTGAAGCAGGGATTGGCTTATCTTGCGAACAGCGGGTTTAGATATTGGACCAGAAAATGCGGTGCCATTTTTGCCTCGGTAAAATTTCCTCTTTTTGGAAAATCGAACTCGTGTTCGTTAATAATCTTTTGTACGCATTTGGAGAGCATCATTATAAAGAAAAGGAGGTTGGAATTTTGTGTTGCCAATTGCGATATACTTTGCTTTGATTGAGAAATGTATTAGTTCACGTATTGTAAGGTTTGCATGAAGCATAAGTTAGGAATCGACTTCGAGAATGAGAGTCCAATCAAGAAAAAAATAAGTGTGGAAATTACTGTTCTATGAAATGAAAATGTCATTCGGCTGAGAATGACATTCCAGCGAAAATTAGTAAAACGATTCCATAGTAAAAAAATCTGATTTAATTATGATCTGAATTGTCTATGAGAAAGTGATATTTACTTGTATTATTACTGATAAGTTTATTGCGGAATCATTAGATTACAGGTGAATGAATGGAAACGTCATCGAGGGTTCTGGTGGGAATAAGTATTATTTGAGTAAGCGTTGCTGATAAGTGTTTGGGTACCTTTTTTGGATGGAACGGTGAATAAAGAGTTTGTTAGAAATGATTGTGCTCATCGAAACCTCCAAGAAAATATCAAGTGGAAAAACTGAGATACACAAAAGTCTGGTTTCGCTTGAAAAATAAATAAATAAAAAAATTACCCCATAAAGATGAGGTTTAGATTTAATGCACGGGAGAAAAAAGCATACTTAGCATAATAATGCTTTACTGAGTAATTTCGATTGGAAATACTAAACCACGAATTCAGCATACGACACGAGGAACTTTATCTGAAGGGGAAGCTAACTGATTTCATAACTCGAAAGTGAGGATCTTTCCTTCTAGAAATTTAAATTTCTCCCTCGGTCAAAAAAAACACGCAATTGACAGAGATATAAAAGCATAGTTCGTGGTTGGTCCTAGCTACTTCTATCATATTAAACTACCAACAAACAGGGAGATATTGAGTCACTTATCATTTACATCTCTTGAGAACAAAGGAGAAAAAAAAACAGATGGAAGGAAAAAGGGAAGCAAAGCACTCTCTGAAACATGTGTTCACTTATTTTCGTTTCATCTTCACTAGCACAGCTAGTGGGGAAGGCGTCTCACTGGGCGATGAAACGTATGTGGAGATCTAGCTGACATTTATTCTTGATGCGACTACGACTAGTTGGCAATTGAACCTCATACATATTCGCCAGCATTATCTTATAAAACATTATTTTATGTAAGAAGATTCATATCATTTATGAATTCGTTAAATTGCTTGACAACAAGATGAGAATTTACTCATAAATTTCGAAAAAGACAACTAAATAATAAACAACTCATTCTCTTATAAACAGCATCCACATGTATCGATCTAGGCACTGTGTGGTTACATGAAATAGTCCTCAATAAATCCCAGAGATGATGTTCTGTCATGGGATTTATTGAAGGCTCAAGCTATACACAACGTGTACAGTATCTAATAACACGCAACTCTTAGTTGCGCACGACACTAGAGTGGAAGAGATTTCCATGGTAACACAATGCAGAGTGGTCGAGAAGGGATGAAAATAAGACAATAATTAAAGTCTTAGATAAAATTAAAAGATCGGTGGAACGAAAACTAATACTGATTAATTTTTTTCGTGTTTATTTAGGCATGCATAGTACTTAGTTTCATTAAATAGGAAGAGCTTGGTTCAATGCAATCGAATGCATTTTAAGACAAGAATTTTATGGTTGAACAATTTGCATACAATTTTGTGATTCAAGGTCAGATTAAATTTCTGAGCAGAGTTTGGTATTATGATTGAATATATTAATTACATTATAACTTTTATATATATATATATATATATATATATATATATATATATATATATATATATATATATATATATATATATATATATATATATATATATATATATATATATATATATATATATATATATATATATATATATATATATATATATATATATAGTTTTTTTACCTTGGGTATAATATATGTTAAAGATGCCAGGCTATTTTAAATTTGGTTTTACTCCAATTCCCAAGTAAGCAAACAGACAAATAAGTCAAGTTTGTGCCTGCATATATTGCAAGTCTAGGTGACCCGTAAAGTAGTACAAGTCTAGGCAATTCGTGGTAAAGGTGGAATAAGCTGTGATCACTATTCTTAATATTTACCCTTAATGCAAAGCCCATCTCCTTGACGAGATGTATGATGCTATGCATTAAATGCAAAGGGCCACTACCCAGACTGGTTTCGACCTTTATTAAGGTCTCATCAGTGGGAGCCAGGCTTAGAAATACCATGGTTAAGTATTACAGAGCTTATAAGTATTTTACCAAAACAAGTTACCATAAGGTGCTTTGACCTTATTAAATAAAAATCTCAGGATGAGAGATAGATGTGTAGAAAGTTTATATATATATATATATATATATATATATATATATATATATATATATATATATATATATATATATATATATATATATATATATATATATATATATATATATATATATATATATATATAATTAATTCAGAAGCCTTAATTATATATAGCTAGTTCAGAAGCCTTAATTATAATTAATTAAGGCTTCTGAACTAGCCTTCTTCCGAATTTAAACCCATAGGAAGAATAGGGTATATTGAAGAGGAAAGAGTAGATTATAGAAGACTTATAGTAAGGTTTATAGCGAGGGCATAGTTTTAAGGCCAGAAATGAAAAGACCCCATGTCCGAGTACTCTAATAGCATAAGGGTCATAAAATAAGAAGAGTTGGCTGATAAGGCCTTATAGGAAAGATTAAAGTAAGTGGATCTTCCTCAAAGTAGAAGAAGGAGAGGATAGATCCAGCTAGGGGTCCATGGGAGTGCCGCTTCCCTTACAATCAAGATGATTGCCCCTTATGGGCCTGTTGGTCCATGAGTCCTTATTCAGTGTATTCGGACCAATCCACCACACACACACACACACACACACACACATGGTGGGCTCCCCTATCCGCCACCCAGGGGACGCGCTCTCTAGGGGTTACAGGGTCCCCCGAGAGTACTAAAGTACAAGCCATTAGGGAAAAGTAAACCAGGACGTCCTCTTAAACGATTACTTCTAAGGCCGGAACAGGCCATGCTAGGCCTAAATCCTTGATACGCATGATATATATATATATATATATATATATAATAGCTTTAAAATGGTATCTTAGACATCAAACGAGTTTGTATTTCATAACCGAGAGATCTTTAAACTACAACAAGAGAACGATGTAGAATATAAACTTTCCAGGAGACTCTGCCTATGTTTAAAGAATAAATTTTGTTTTCCATAAGTGCACTTTTGTTCAATAAACCAATGGGTTCCTGAAAAGATTCTGAAAACAAAAGAGCTCAACTGCATAAATAAAAATCGGTGCATACTACCTAACTATATCTAACGTAGCAGTGGGACCCTAACTGGGGAAGCGCAGACATCCTCCAAACACTCGTATAAGATAATGTTAACAGAAATTTTAACATAAAAGTTGATTAAACAATTTTTTTGTTAAATTAACAACCACTAGTCAAATCAATAGTTAATATCAAAGACGATGTTGTTATAAATGATAAATGTATAACAATAATATTCTTCTAGAACAAGAAACAAGCATTAATCCCAAGAGGATTTCCTTGTAAACTCGATTTCGTAAGTTCTTTTATAGAAAATTTCTGATATCGGGGAACCTCGAGACAAAAGGATAAGATTTTCCATTCGGCGTAAGAAGAGGGGATTGTAATGATTCGTGAAAGAACTCTGAATAGTTCAATAATCGTTATGTTCTCTATATTTCATCAAACATCTTCCTTTCTGACGAAGGATTCAGAGAGAGAAGAGAAGAGAGAGAGAGAGAGAGAGAGAGAGAGGATAGTGTATGTTTTATGAAGAGACAACAGTAACGAGGGTCAATGAAAATCAAGAGCGTCGTTCACATACAAACGGTCAGCAACCTTAAAGTTATGCATTATGAAGTGGAGTGAGCTGTTCAAAATGCCATTATATATATATATATATGTGCACCCTTGCAAGTGTCATCAAGGTCATCTAATTGGGATGAATAATTTTTCATTAACTATGAACAATTTCTTTAAAATGCAATTAAATTCCAGGTAATGCACTTAAAGTTCAATGACCTTTATTTGGGAGCATCATAAAACATAAAAGTAATAAAAGTTCCTTGAAGCTTAATAAAGTTATTGTGTTTATGACTGGAAAGTGGATAATAATACACTATAACAAGTGCACTTCGTGGCTTTCTTTCCTCCTATATTATCTTAATGTTTATAATAGCGTGCGTATAAGAGTCTGATGAAGGGATGAATATATTTTTATGCTTTGTTGGACACGTATTACCTTCCCGAAGTAGCAGAATTTTTATAGTCTGGTGTGAGGGTCACTACCCTGGTTATTGGAACTCTGAAGTGGCCGGAGAAAATGCCCTATTTGGGCTCTAGATTGAGCAGTTCGCGTAGCAGTGTGTAATCTCCTCCTATTGGAGTAATATACGACAGGTTGACAATCTTTTGTGGATAAGATTCACATAAAATAAGGAAACATATCTCTCCTGTTGTTATGGAATAGCAAGTGGCAACTTTAAAGAAAATTCTCATTTTGATTTTTATTGGCAATAACGTAACTCCGCTTCAATTTTCAAATAGAAGTAAATGTATCTTTGCTATCAGTCTTGATTTACGAGTAAAAGAGCAGATTTGAGCTATGAAGAAAGTTCAATATCGAAATAAATTAGTAAGCAAGACTTCAGGAGATGGAAGCAATGATAACGCAGACAATGTTTATCCTTCGCATGTTGCTTTGATGTGAGCGTAATATTTTGTAACGGAAATGTTTCATGAAAAAAATACAGTAAAACTAAACGTTCTGAATATTAAGTATGCTTTGAATGTATTTTAAGATTTCTTTTTATTTGCTACAAAACTGAACTATTTGTTAATATATTTCCTTAACATAAATTTCAATTCGGTAATACCCCGACAGCTTTTTTTTTTTTAATTTCAAAGTTCCTGATCACTTAATCGAATTACATAGAAAGGCTTTTCATATCTTTCCCTTGTTGCAAACGAATCTTTATACAGTAGTAACTTCCATTTATTTCATTAAAAGAATACCAACTCTTAGTAAGAAACGAGGGAAAAAAAAAACCTTCCAGTGTTGTTCAAGGTGATTGACCTCGAACAATCAGTGAAGACAGATGTTTGAATAAATCGAATATCATTTATTTTCTAAAGATCTTTCGCTTAGGACTGATATAGTCGATCTTCAATTAATAACTAAATTATATGATACCAAGAAAAAACAATAACAAAATACTCTTTTTTTACTATTAAATTAATAACAATGTCGTGTTTTGTAGCAATCACAGTTTACGAATACAAATACACGGAAGCTTAATTTTAGAATACTAATTAAGAAATCTTAAGCTAATCCAAATCTAAAAGTGCAATGCGCTTTTTTTCCCAATCTCCATCAGGATTACAAGTACGAAAAATACTCATTCAACTCCATATCTTTTGACAGTGATGGAAATCACGATATGAAATATGAAGATGTGGAGAATCAATGCAGTTAATATTAGTTCACCGATGAGTACTCGACGATTCTGACAGACCATCGATCCAGAGAAAAGAGAAGCAACAGGTAGGGCAACACGTCGTCAGCTAAAAACACCCTTAAGCAATGAATGAAGTAATGCAGCTATCAATGAGGCATCACGGGCAATAGCAGTGGCTTTTTACGCTGCGCTAACTCATCAAGCTGAAACCACACACACACACACACACACACACACGCCAATCACAACATCCTGTTTCTTTATTCTTTGCTCATCAAAACAGAATTAAAATATAATACTCCATAAGACGACCTCATATGTAGATTTTAGGTATTAATTCCTTTCGGTCGAAATTTCCCGCACGTGTCGAACATCCTCTATGTCGACAACCCCTCCCCCCCTAATACGTAATAGGAGCAATCTAGAAGCGAGCATTTGTTGCTTCCGCTAAACATAGTTCGAAGCAATTGCCCTCAGTGATTGTTTCGCCTAACGATAAAAAAAAAAAGTAACGTTGCTTACCTTTGTCCGTCGTCTCCGAAGGCATAGTCACCGAGGATTAGATCACGCAAACGATAACGAGGAGGCAATGGAGGTACGACTCCGCTCTGCATGTTGTTGGAAGCCATGCCGGTGCAAGCAGCGTGGAACGTACATGCACACGACAGTCCAGGCGCCAAAGGTACCGCCGATCCCTCACGTTTCCAAGCCTCGACTACATGTCTCGTTTCACAGTTACACTCTTGATCCCAGGCCATCGATCCACCAACACCACGGCTGCTCTGAAGGAAGTGAAAGATGACAGCATCATTAAATAGCTATTGACTCCTTGCGACAAAAATTAATGTAACTTTAATCAAAGCTAGAATTTCTATCATTTTTAATGTATAAATTGCATGATCATGTGAT
The DNA here is from genome assembly GCF_054136105.1 of Typopeltis vanoorti. Classification (NCBI taxonomy): domain Eukaryota; kingdom Metazoa; phylum Arthropoda; class Arachnida; order Uropygi; family Thelyphonidae; genus Typopeltis; species Typopeltis vanoorti. The sequence continues at coordinate 64,979,949 of NC_143556.1, forward strand.
ATGTAATCTCTCCTGATAAACAGAAAATGATAGCAAAAATTCTTAATTATTTTCCTAAAAATTATGTAAAGTATATTGGATCAATTGTATCGTGAGAGTTTTTGTAGGGATCGAAAAGAAGTTTTTAAGACCTCAAGAGTGTAATGTAGTCTAGAGCAGCACTGCATAACCCATCGGTCCAAAGACAATTGAGTGATTCACAGGTTACACAGAATCATAACTGACACAGAATCCAAATTTCTTTGGAAGCTTCCTTTCCTGTTGTATCAATGGGACAAATGAGGTTATGTTTTCACATTTGCATCGGGCTGTCGAAGGTCAATGATTTATAACAAACATTTAAAATAAATATTTCTTATTTAAAAAAACTTAAACTGTTAATTGTTTTTTAAAATATTTAATAAATAAATTATTTTAGATATATTATTAAACAAATCTAATAATATATAATACACCTTTATTAAATTGATTAATAAATTTATAAAATTGATACAAAAATTTATTATATACAAATATACAAAAAATTTCATGAAAACGTGTTCATCTGTTCATGACGAATGTTTGCACCATATGGTTTAAAAAATCAGGAAGAGTGTTTTAGTCACACGACATTTCAATTATTTAAAAATCAGGAAGAGTGTTTTAGGCACACGACATTTCAATTATATGTCTCGAAACGATAGGCGTGATTTCCATGCAATAATGTTTTTGTGATATCTGCTGTTAGTGCTATCAATAACTGCCGAAGCGTCTAATGCTACGAGGCCAGTGTTTTAGGAGTGATAATTGCTTGTTTTCTTTAGCCGATTTGTTTGTTTTCTAAATGAACTCCGTATGACCGGCTAACTTACTTGCATATGGAAAAATCCTTAAAAAGCTTCGCAAGAAAGACAGGATTCGAATCTACGTTTTCCAATTAATGGCATCGTCGATATTGACTGAGCTAAAGAGGACCAGGAATTTCTAGTATGCATTGAAGTAATGCTGATATCCTAAGAAGAGAAAATCACTTTGTACTTTTGTGTTACATTTTTGTTCGAGAGTCAACAAAGAAAGAAGAGGGAAGAACGTATTTCCTTAATTTTTGATAAAGAGATAGCTGTAGGTTAAAAATATAACAGAAACACGTATTCAACAGTGATGGGAGGGGAATAAAATGGTGAATTAGCACACTGTAATCAAATAACAGATATTTCCGTTTTTGTCACGCAAACCATCATCACTGTAAGAGAACAAATGAAGGATATTCAAATGCAACAGGCATTTGCTGTAAACAATAATTATCTTTCCATCTTCGAAACATACAAATATAACAAATTTATTTTATATTATAGTGTATTTTATTAAGATAAATTAATTTTATTTGCAATTCTTTGATGTGTTAAAATTTCGTTGAAATATATTGTAAAGGCCAATACACCTTTTTGTTATTTACATAAATTAATTACAATCAACTCAAAGAATTTGTTTGATATAAATAATTTATTTGATATAAATAAATTATTTGTATAGGACATATTGCAATCAACAATAAATTATTTATAAAGCATATATATATTGGATATTTCCGTTTTTGTCACGCAAACCATCATCACTGTAAGAGAACAAATGAAGGATATTCAAATACAACAGGCATTTGCTGTAAACAATAATTATCTTTCCACCTTCGAAACATACAAATATAACAAATTTATTTTATATTATAGTGTATTTTATTAAGATAAATTAATTTTATTTGCAGTTCTTTGATGTGTTAAAATTTCGTTGAAATATATTGTAAAGGCCAATACACCTTTTTGTTATTTACAAATTTATCAAATTCTTTTTTAATTTATATTTTTAATTTATATTTTAATTTGATAATTTATATCAAATAAATAATTTATTTGATATAAATAATTTATTTATAAGAAGTGGATTCTTTTGTCAGAGTTCTCTGGATGTTTTAGAAGTTATTTATACAGTTGAAACATCTACAAACAGAAGAGAATGCGGAATAATAACTGAGTTATTATTCATAGGCTAAATTATTGTTATTACCACGTGCATGACATGTACCGAATAAATGTTATGAATTAAGTTGCAAAATTATTCTATAAATTATGACGAAATTTATTAATTAGATTTAAAGTTATGTTTTGAAAATAATAACTGATGTTTCCAGTGTCATTTATAAAAGTTGAATAAATAACCAAGCGAATAACATGTATTGTGGTATGAATAAAGCAAAATATAAGTGGATGTTACATAGATGCAATGTTATTTCAAAGCCGAATGTTTATAGAAACTATGAAAGTTTCGTAAAATTGAGATTTCATTCTGGGATCTACTATGTGCTCGCTTATTATTTTATATTTTTTTCTCATACTTACGATAGGACTGTACATTGGTTTCCTATCTTGCATTGATCTTCTAAATCTAGAAAGCACGTAATACAACTGGCTTGTTCCTGCTGTCATCTTCACACCATTGCCTCTGAAATAGAACAATAGAGTTTCTTCCTTCATTCATTATATTAACTAAATAAATTAGTGTTCATGTTTTCATGCACTAAGTGCATATGACATTTTTATTATATAGTTTTTTTTAATAAAAATCATAGTGGAAAACTAAACGCCTACTCATACTCGATACACTTAGAATGATTCAAGATCAGAATAAAAAAATGAAAGGCTTGAAAAGAAAAATTCATTTAAAAATTTAATTATTTTTTTACAAATTTCAACAGAAACGTAATTTTGTTTCCTACTTGTGTAAGATCACATTATTCAGATTCCTAAATCTACACGTCTAATGACGTCAGTCATGAGACGTGTAGATTTAGGAATAAATGTGACGTAACATGACTTCATGAACAGCTGTTCATGAAATTACAACTAAAATTATGTTTTAAGTGTGTACTGTGCCGTTTTTAAAGTTAAATAACTGCAATGATTGCTTTCGCACATTTTGTATTAATTAATCTCTCCATATCAGACCTACAAACATACACATCATTTACCACTTTGACTCGTTAAATATATTTAAAACTTGAAATTTCCCGATAAATTCAATCCTAAAAATAAAGAAGTTTTTTTTTAAAATAAATGTGCAATGTTATGCACATTTATTTAAAAAGAAAAGAAAAGAAACAAAATGTGATGATTCATTGAAAGAGTAGACACCGATTACTGTTCCTGTGAACATTTCTGCGGTCATAAATTGTCCAAGTGAAAACAATATTTTGTGAAAAACTACGGAAACCTTTTTCCGTTACATAACATTCTTTTTGATCCCTTGCCACTTTACTGTCAAAACTCCTAACTATCCTCTCTCAAAGACTGTTTGTAAATTTATGGATGAGTCCACTAGGGACAAAAATTAACAATATTTTTATTTATAATGACGTAATTTGTAATTAATGACGTAAGTAATCATTCGAATATGACAGAAGAGCGACTTGAAGTAGTGCAGTTATTTTAAATGTCAGCAAAAAAAAAAAAAAAAAAAAATAGGAATTGTTTTAAAATTTCTCAAAAACTCAAATAGGCATATTTAAGATGCTTCGAAAATTTATTTCCATCCATATTTTAACTTAGCTTAAGAATGCAATACATGTTTGAAATTTAAGCCTTTTTTTTCCCTAGAGATGTGGACTTTCCTATACGTTATGTAAAACTTCCATATAATGTAAAGCAAGTTACTCATTTTATGGTTTCTTACTTCACAGTAAAATATGAATAATACTAAAAATACATTTCTTCTAAGATTAATATAGACGACACAAAAATATATTCTGTTCACTCCAGAGGAAAACTATTACACGTCGTTTTCGTAAATTTCTCTGCCAGAGGTTTTATAAAGCAACTGAAAAAATAAATAAATAAAATAAACATAAAAACAAATAAATAAAAATAAAATTAACTAATTAATTAAAACTAAAGAACACCTCCGTATTTTGGTAGCATATATTTTTATGCAGATTAAATACTTCAAATTTAAGATTTTTTTAACAGAAGGTTTGCTATTCAAGCCATGTTATTACTTCCATTGGCAATCCATGTTATCAGAATCATTTCAAAGTTCTACACACGTTTCTTGTTGTTAAACCAAACATTTCTTTAACAAAATATATTTACTGACCTTCAATATAATCATTCTGCTTTATGACTGCAATCCAATTTGGAAAACTCATGTATTTCTATCAGCAAACCTTTATTTATTTATTTATTATCATTATTTTGTTTGTGATATGTTTGATAAGTCATAGCACGTCAGTAGAAATCTGATCAACAGTAGCGCGGCCTTTCCCGCGAACTCGTCCTCAGGAAACAAATCGAAGACTAAACTAGAGCAATCATGTGAGGCTGTATGAAGCGAGATGTGGAACCACTTGCCATCCATACTTTTCCATAAGATCAACAACTTCAAGAAAACTATGACCGAAACGAACGCTGGTCATGGTACGATACTCTACCTGAATCAGATTATTCCTCTCAGTGAAAAACAAAAACACTAAAACCAGGAAATGAACACACGACATTTGTACTCGAAATCAAACACAATTGACGCGAAGGTGAATGGCATCATCTCACTGTCCACGATATGCGAAACTTCTGAAATGACTCCCATTAATTAGAAAATTAATGGGAGTCATTAATACTTCACACATTTTTCGAATGTGTGAAGTATTTTTATAAGAAGTATGCTTTTATGAAAGCGAACTTAAATGCAGTGTGTCTCTAATCAAATTGCGCTACCTGCTCAAATGATAACTCTTGATTTAGGTTTTTCTGCCACCTTGCAAATTTTCGCAGTATTATGATTTATCGATAATAAGAAATATGTTGTGTACATACAAAACTATAACTAAAAGACAATTAATATAATGAAATTAAATTATATTAAAATAACTAAATTATAAACTTATATCATTTATTTACAAAACATGTTTACAACATGTTTGTAAATAAATTGTTTACATGTTTGTTTACATTATTTACATATTTGTTTACATGCTTGTAACACGTATGCAAACATGTTTACAACAATGGCTCTTTGTAATATTACGTGAAAACCACACGGTCCTTTCTAGTTTGCCAATTGTTAACGCTTTAATCATCGATGTGTTCATGGAATTCTGGGATTTGCTTTTGGCTCTCTTAATGTCAATGCAGAGTAACTGGGCTTTATGCTACTATAATTATCTTTCTGACATCCAGCATACGCACTGTATGCAACGCTTACAGTTTGATATCAGTCCGCCCAACATCAGTGCACTGCATGGACCATAATTTGTCGATCAGTGAGGCTGTGTTACAAAGTAATGAGATACTAATCACTCCCAAAGCAGAATGATTACGCTTAAATCATCACACCAGCCGAGATAGATTAAAGTACAACTTTCCATATGATGCAGGAGACTAGGCATATTTTATTATACCCAGAGGGGGATATCCACCTGACCAAATGAGATCTTAATTATTCCTAGAATGGATCAGGTTATAAACAAAACCTTCAGCAAGCATTGGGAATACCGCAACGATCTCCTGGGTGATAACCAACTCTGTATTGAATACTATAAATCATTTCCAATTGCTCAAATGTTAGCAGGGATCTGACAATCTGCAATCAATGTCCAACCAACTGTTTGAGCCCATGACACATCATTTGTTCTTGGGATCATAATTCTGTATTAGATCTCCTAGAAATTATTGTAATTGATATTTACATGCAGGATATCATCAGTATAGTTGCCTTGTCATATTCTTGTATGTTAAAACATGTCTGTCTAGCGAAGGATATTTCCTATAAGAAAAGATATAGCAGCTAAATTTTTTTCACTTTTTCTTTCATCTTCAAAGCACCGTATCAGAGCTTCCGTAACAAAGTCACGCCTCTTCTATAGCTTTCTAGTTAAGAGAAGTGCAGTCAATTGACCTTGACCAGGAATGCAGATAGGAGTGCACTGAGAGATTTCCAAGCATCACTTGCGTTGTTTAGTTCTATTACGACATCGCCAGACCCATATCAAAATTTCAGGAGAAAGAGAGAAGCCAGAGTAAGAGTCTCTCGCTTTTTATAAAGTTTTGTCAGCACTTTTTAAATTGCTAAATCTGGCTGCACAGAAAATAGCTTACTAAGCATTGGCTACATTTGGTTCAAACGTAGGCTAATACTTATTCGGCAAAAGAAAGAAAGAAAGACAGAAAGAGAGAGAGAGAGAGAGAGAGAGAGAGACAAAGTTGGTCATAGAATCTCAAGCGACCTTTCGATCGATTCAGACGTTCATTTTCTGAGAATAAATCTGTGAGTTACAACACTTTCTTCTAAGCTCAAAGACGAACTAGTGGGTCTCCCACTGTCTCCATGAATGGTATTTCGAAAAGTCAGGGAAAAGACTTTTAGTTCATTTGTCATAGGAATGGAAAGCACCATTCCTTTCTGTCTCATTGGTATTCAATGGGAAAAACTGCAGCACGATTCAGCCATTCAGTCCATTTCTTTTGCACAATAACTTCCTCCCAACTTTTACTGTTTGTGTGTGGGGGGGGGGACGTGCATACATCGAAAGATAATACATATAGAGTTATTAGGAGCCAACTAAGGAAGACTGTTTTCAAGTGCTCCATATGTGTTCTGCACTTAGACTTCATCAACTTTCATCAGTGTGAGAGGAAGATTAGTTTGTCCTGCTTTAACTGTTTCTGGTTAACGGTTGTTTGCAAATTAGTGCAAAGGCCACTGAGGAAATGATTTTCAAATGAGTCTCCAGATAGCAAGTATTTAGGACCTCCTTTCTAGATTTTTAGAGGATATCACTGATGAAATCGCAACTTCTTATCTGACTTCAGGTCAAGAACCACGCAGTTGGAAGTTTCAACTCAATTTATTCGTCAAATTAAACTTTATTTATTATTGAAATCTTAAATTTGATTTTATTTTTGTTTCTACAAATATATATTGGATTCGAATAACTAAAATGTACTTAATTATAAAAAAACTATTCACATGTTTGCATTTTATTATAACGTAAAAAATTTAAACGGAATATTATTATAACTTCTCCAAAGCTGCCCCTTCCTGATATGGGATACGCCGGTGTTAATCAAATTTAAAAAGTGATACGCGAATAGCGAAAAATATGGGGCAAACGGTATAGTGGATAACGTTTCCATAACAGCAATGTTGATGTCCATCAGCTAGAAAGAGTTGCGAGGAGTTCGAATCCTTCTGCAACAACCTTTTATGAGAGATTTTCAACTGATGATGAGTTCGCCTCGCAAAGGTGGATTTTTCTTTCTCGTTCAGGGAAAGTAGGCTTTTTAATTCAGCATAACAAAAAATGGGCCCGAAAACGGACGGATTTAACAGACGTCGTATGATTATTACTAACAGTCTTCCTTCAGCAGCAAGTTTTATTTCTTTACGTAATTTGCATCTTACTTGTGCGCTCCCACCACATTGCTTATCGAAAGTCGAATATGGTTTTTTTTTAAAAATCATTTATGGTCTTATCTAGAGCAACGTTCCTACACTATCTACCTCATTAAATTTCCAAAAATGTTAACACCGTTTTTAAGATATTTCGTTGGGAGGGCTGTAAAAAAAAAAAAATCAGAACTGAAATTCAACTTTCATGCGAACACTCCATAGCGTGACTTATCGCTTCACAGGATTGATTTCGATTTTTCCATTATAAGACCAAGGCAAATTATTATACTAAATCACATTCACCGTTTTTGACATTAGAATTTAACATGAGATTCTATTCTCATATTTTGTGTTGAAGACAGAAAAGGATAATCACTCTGCTCCACGTGTACGCATTTCTATCCATAAGTTTTATTGCCCTATTTTATCATTTCTTCGCTGGTGTAATATGAGTTGAACGTCATTTTTTTGCAATCAGACCGCTGGTTTTGGGCATTTGCTATAGAAAATGACGAAGGCGCAAATAAATCATTGATGTGACATCTGGAAATCAAACAACCTTTGAAACTGTGAAATACGTCTTTACTATTCTACACACTACTTGCTAGCTGGTTACATTCATCTCTGGTGTTTTCCGTACATTTTAAATCTATTTGACAGCGTGTTTATACTATCGCTTCTTTCAATTTTACTGACTCTACCATGTTAACAATTCCTATCAGGAGTTATAATTAAGATATAATACTAATATTAATTTTTATTATTAATATCATAAGGATATACCCATTAAGTCAAAAGATTCATCGCAGTGGATCTTCACTAACCATGATTCACATCATATCTATCAAACTATTCCTAAAATCCATTCATTGTCAGGACATACTCACAATTCCCTCTATCTATTACTCTATCTATGCAATCTATTCTAGTAATTCACTACTCTCAATGCAAAAAAAAATCCAGTCTGTACACCCTTACTAATCACACTCCTAAACAACTTCTTAGAATTAGGTGATCCTAATTTTCTCTCTCTCTCTCTCTCTCTCTCTCTCTCTCTCTCTCTCTCTACTCTTTATGTATTGAAAATTTTCTTTTTGGTCTATCTTATATAACCCCTTTAGTAACAGAAATTTCTCTGATGTCCCCTCTTTTTGTCTACCAACTGGACTTTCCCATACCCTCAGTCTATCCTCATAAGGAGCATTCTGCCGACCTATAACCAACTTGGACTCTTCTCTATATCGTTTCCACCACTTCCTCATCCCAGAAAAAACCAAGGTGATCAAATCTGTTTGAACAGTAGTTAAGATGTGGCCGAATCACAGCTTTATAGAATATTATAGTATAATAACTTCCCTATATTTACTTGTCAATGTGTTCTTCAACAAGGAAGTAATCCTTCGAGATATTTTGCCAACTCTTGCGATATGCCATCTGAGCTTCAACTCTAAATTAACAACATTATCCTTCGTCCGCACTACAAGTATTTGAATCATTTTCAAAATGACAGCATCGCTTTTATCAACTATTGTTCTTCCCAGTTTTGCATTATCCGCAAACAACTGAATTCCCCTCATTAAATCATTCCTGTATCATTTATATACAAACTGAACAGTAGTGGACCTAGTATAAAGTTTTGATTTAGTCACTGCCATTCTCATAAATTCCACTCCACCGTATATTGCTCTCTGGTGTGTCTGTCAGCCTATTCATGCCATCAGCTTCATATCCATTCCCATCTGCTCAAAATTATGCAATGGTTTTCAGCACGCGATAAAAATCTGTCGAAAATTTTCTATGCTAACCGATTAGTTATTACTAATACATGCTTCCAGAAGCACCCACCAAGTATCTATATTTGGACATCAAAATTGATAGGTCAAGGAACCAGATTGATTGATGAACACACTTGTTCTGGAGCCATTATCACAGACCATCGACTGGTAAGTGTTAAACTAAGACTTACTCTGTAATCTTCCAGGTCAGTTCCATCCCACTAGACACTGGATATCAGAATAATTCCAATCTTCCAGAGGGTTCACAGAAGAAACTTCAAAAAGCTGGATGCTCTTTGAGAGACGGATAAGGAGAACGTTCCACATGAAATGCTCCTGGAAGCAGTTTGGGTTATAATACAGGATACAATCAAGAAACATCTAAACCCAATTAAAAGACCAAAACATCCATAGATCTCGGAATCAACACGGGATCTGGTCAAAAATAAGAGGTTGGAGAGACAACATACGAAAGTACTAAGGAATATAAGTGTTTGCATACAGAAGTCAGAAAACCCATCTGGAAGGATAAGGATAAACTGGTTTTGGTTATTACATAACCAAAAATAATATAACTATTATATAATGGAAATTCTGCAATATGTTCTTATTGTTTTGAATTTCGCCAGAAGTAATCATACCTACTCTCACTTTCACCCTTATAATGGTTCTTGATGGAATTCGATATCCTATCTTGCGTGTAATATTGATATAGCATTATTTAAATTTTATACCCATGTAATCTACTAGAACCATTTCCCTATTTATATATTACATATATTTATTTCAAGTTAACTTCTAAATAATGTTATTTTGAGCCAAAACTAAAGGAATCTCTGTAGTAGGATAAATTCATCCTCAACTCCTTAGATTTCCGTACTGTACAGTTTTTGAATTCATGTGGGACACAATATTTTTAACATTTTCTTAAGTGTAAGAATCTTATATAGTGATTCTTACACTTTAATGAGCTATTAAAGCTCTGATCATGGCAGGAGGGTAACAGCAATAGCCGAGCCTCAGTTAGCCATCCATTGCCATCCATTACCCTCCAAGGGTATTGGATTGAATGAATCAATCGAAGTGTAAGAATCTTATAGTCCTTATAAGGACTGGCTTGAAGGGGCGAAGCAAGAATGCTTTTCATCTTCCCCGTTATCTGTAGAGGACAGTGTATGGATAAGGTGTTATTAAGCAATTAAAGCTCTGATCATGGCAGGAGGGTAACAGCAATAGCCGAGCCTCAGTTAGAATTTCATTAGCTACAGCATTGCCATCCATTACCCTCCAAGGATATTGGATTGAATGAATCACCAGATATGAAGTGTAAGAATCTGTGTAACTTTAGTCTGATTCATAGTCTGTTTATCATATTAGTGATGTGGTTTCTAAACTTAAATTGCAATCACGTTTTGCGTTATTAAGCTTAGTTTTCTAAAAAATATAGAATAAAATTTTTGAAGAACTTAATATATGTTACAAAAATAAATAAATAAATAAAATAAAAATAAAAATGATTTATTATTATTTTTGTAATTAATTTAAATAGCTCTTTAAAGATGATAATAATTTTCGATATACAAATTGATTTATAGAGATTACGACTTATTCTTTCTATCCTCCCTCCATCCTTCCCCTCAGTTTCTCAGACCTTGATATTAACATATCTAATACACTTCTTTCATAGGCTTAGCTGCTTCAGCCATAACTCCAAAATACAAAAGCAATTACTTTTCATTTCTACAATCGCTGTTAAATCCGAAACTGATTTTTATCGCACTAGCTTCAAAATTTTTATATTGATCAATTTTTAATGTTTTCAAAGCATAATTGTATACTTTTTTTATTTATTTATTTTTTCAATCAATCAAAAATTTTATTGCGCATGCCTACTATTTACAATGTATACAAGTGCATATATATATATATATATTCTGTTCACTACAGACACTCAGTGCATTCATTTTTAAATATACGTCATAATACTCTAATAATAATAATAATAAATGGCAGAATATTACAAGTTATTAAGATGCCCTACTGCCAGTCCGAATTGGTTTTCTTAACGATAATTGAGGTTTAGGTGGACACTGCCTAAGTATTTATTTTTGTGCGTTAATTGTATGTGTCCTTCTGGTCCGTTTCCTTGGTTACGGGATGAAAAAATCCGAGCTTCCGGAAGAAGAAGAAACCCTGCCATTTCCGTATGTGATGGCTAACTTACCTTCGGTGTAAAAACCCTGATAAAGGTTCTTCTTCGTGTCCTGGAGAGGTTCTAACGCGGATTTTTCAAACAAAAGGACTTCATCGAAACCAGTTGAGCTATGGAGTCTCAAACTGTATATCCTAATTGAGAATAAATATTAAACACTATTGTATACAAATTTGTTTTAATAAATCTTATTCATGGATCAAGCGTGATCTCTACTCCGTGTTCTGACTAAAAAAAAAATCCTAACTATGTTGGATCATAGGATTATCCAGTGAGGTGACATAGAATACGATTTAAAATAAAGTGAGATTAATAATTTCAGTAATCCAATTAGGATCGGATTTTGGAATGGAAATCTGATAACCTACTATTTGCACACGCACGCACGCAAACACACACACACACACACACACACACACACACACACACACACACACACACACACACACACACACACACACACACACACACACACACACACACACACACACACACTGAATGTTCTAGGAGCGTCTGCTTGCTTTCAGGTGAAACTCTTACCAAGAATAGCTTTATCCGTTAGCTCAGGGAAGTTAGATTTTCCCAGCGTTTTAAAAATGTGGAGATAGCTTCAGCTGACCTATTATCATCGCCGGAGTTTAACACATGTGAAGTTGACACTTGAATCTCTTCTAGGAGAAAAACACACCCACATGCCTGCGTCTGTGCCAAAAATCGATTGCCTCTGGAATTAGCTAAAAACTTAAAACAATTCCTGTAGTGAACTATAATCAAATCAGTAAGCACTTAGTATCATAGAGATTATTACTAGATGACCCAGCACCTGTATGTAAGAAACAGGCACAGTTGTGCTAGCGTCATTAGAAATATTTGCTTCTTTTCTTTGTGAATGAAGCTCATTTATGGAGTCCTGGTAAACTTCCTAAGAGCATCTAAAAGTTTTTCTAACTGTATATCCAATATTATTGTACAGAAATTGATTTTAATGAAGAATTTATAAATTCTAAAAAAAATGTACGATTTTTGTTTCTAAGAACACGCAACAGGGCGCCCAAAACAACCCAAATTGAAGTGGTTTGCAACCGAAGCTATTAGAAATTTCTATTGAATCAAAATCCGAATATAATCTGTTATGATTTTTCTCAACTTCAGTGTAAGACTTGGATATGGAAACGTATACAAAAATTAAAATATCGTTTAGGTCAAGTATTAATTCAAACTAAATCTAATTGAGTTAAAAGTTATACATGATTTGGATACAATAAAGTTATATATGGAATATTATTTTTTAAAAAAAATATAAGATTAGACATTTTTATAAAAATAATCTTTAAGGTTATGTCTTATGGAGGTATGGACCTAAAAGTTGTATTAATATTAAAAAAAAAGGATTTAAAAAATCCGATATAAGTACTTATTGCAATATACATCTATGAGGTGTCAACGAAAGAAGACTTCGGTCGAATAAATAGGATTTTCAATTACCAATCCGGGACTCATATTCGTGTGTGTGTTGTTGTCATGTAAGTATTTTAGGATGAGCGATGAGTGCATTGGATTTTAACTGAGCAGCACACCTGGTGTCGAGAGTAATGAATGCGAGGAGGATTTGGAGGAAGCACACCATTATTCCTACACAGGATGTTGCGTAGTTGAAACCTGGCACATCCATCAAGCAGGAAAGCTCATCAAGGGTGTAGTGATGGACGTAAGGAAAAGCCTGAGGAGAGGGGGGGGGAAATAGGCGAAAAATGAGGCAGAATAACCGGATCCCGAGGATGTGTGATGGGGACACGAATGCCGCAGATATTTGCCCGTTAGGAGGGGGGGGGGGGACGGTGCACTGACTGTTTTGTACGCTGTACGGAAGTATGTTTCTTACCAGAACCGGAGATCTTTTACCGAAAAGAATCGGAAGATGCTGTTCTACAACACCCAAGATAAACTGCATGGTGCACTGGAGAGAGAGCAACAAGCACCCCTTGGTTGTAAGAACTTTGATCGAATCCCATCAAGGATGGGAGGACCTTTTTTTGGAGTGCTTTCAACTGATGCTGAGTTAGTCTCAAATGGTGGTAGCAGGGTTTTTTCCTTCCGGAAAACCGGTTTTTTTTCCTTCCACTAAACCCACGGAAATGACCTCTTTAGTACAGGCATAAAGGGCAGATATAACAGAGAAGAGCTACTGCAAATTTGTGGCCCATGAAGAATGGGAGTTTCCTCATTGTCCGTTAGGCAGCTGTTAAGATGAACAAAAAGGAAGCGAAATTAAATTAATTAATTGAATAATTAATTGATATTAATTGATGAAATTAATTCTTAAAAGTTCAGTGATTGCTTTGATCTTTTAAGATTCGTAACTTCCTGATATGTGTATGTCTACCAAACTCATGGTGACTTTATTAATGAGTGTTATTAATCTAATCTAGGTACATTTTGTTTTTATTTCTACACCCATTATATATAACGAATGAACAGAAAAATGCTTATCGAACAAATAATACTATTTTATATAAACTGAATTAATTTAACCAGCAATCTTTGTTTTTTATAAATGGATGACACTTTAAGTGCGTCGATTCTAAAAGTTTATTGTGTTATTCTAACAGAAAAAGATTGAAATAAGGAATGGGAGAAAAAATAAATATGTATATTAATAAACCATAAAATGTAAAGCATTAAAATTAAAATAAAATAAAAACACAATAGTAAAACTAAAATAAATGAACAAGAAACTAAATAAATAAATAAAGGAAATGGTGATTTAAAAGAAAACTTAATAGTGGTTGCTAATGTGAGCGAGCAGATTTCTTTTTTGGGGGAAAAGAATACACAGGTTGGAACTGATGTAGCTAGTATTGCATGATAATGTAGCCTACGTGGGTCGATTATTGCCCATTTTAAAATTCCCCATTCCCTATTTTAAAATTATTCGTTAAAAAAAACGTTATAATGTTTTTCGGGGAGTTTCCCCCTTTCTCAAAGCGAGGGCATTAAACGGGAAAACATGGATACTAGCGAGTGGTTATTAACTTAAACTTCTCGGAGTGAACCGAAGACACAGAGAACATTTCCATGGCACAGCCTGTTAACACGATATAATCCGAAACATTCGCTTCAGAAGCACTGTCCAGAAGATGTGAAGCATCCCTTTACCGAAAAGGGACTTCCGTTCGAATTCGGTTTGAACGCAAATAACTTTCTTTCGAACTTAGGACACTCCCTCCCAAGGCATATGGTTGCGAAGCGCACAGCCACTCGGCTAACCGCGCGCACCAGACGCAATTAATATATGGAAAACACCGATCTCGCGTTCTCACATCGCTAGTTCCATGGGCTGTAAGCACTCTAAAAAAAAAGCGAAATTTTATTGAATAAAAGATGAATTAGGAATAAGTCGACTTATCCCAAGAGTACTGATTTCAGATTTTGTTCTTTATTTTTAACATTGGTCGGAAAAGACCTGGGTTCGATTCCTGTCTATAACGTCAGGAACCTTTATCTGTTTCTTTCGATTAAAGGTGACTTTGCCATCTCATACGGAGGTAGTTTTTTTTTTTTTTTCATCAGGAACCTCGGGGTTTTCTTCCCTCAGAAAGCAAACCGGGTCCCGTCACCACACACAGATTTACAGCCATGAATACTTACGACAATGCATGGAAGAGATTGGGTGCTCACCACATGCCATTACGCCCGGAATTAACCTTGAATCACATCATGGTAGTCAACCCCCCCCCCTCCTAGATAGGAGATGACACTCAAATGGGGATGGAATATATATTTAGGTTATATATTCTATTCTCTTCTACTTGAGATGCTTTTAGATGGTTTAAGACTCTCCAAAGATGGGAATTCACTAGTGTAACTGATTTTGAAAAATGCAGTATTAGTATAATCTTTTGTAGTTAAGAGATTAGTCGTTTGCTGAGATTTTCCTCTTTTCGGTTGCTTTATTTCTGCTTTTTTCTGCTGGTATATTGGTGTTGGTTGCATTGCATTGTCAGTTGGTTTCTTGTTCTTGAGAATATATAGAGATGCTTTTTATATGGCCCTATTTGTGGGAGTGAAAACAATGAGAAGCTATAGCGATATAATACGTTCTGACTACTCTTCTATTTATTTTTGGTATGTTGCTGAATGACATCAATGCCTATCTCCTGAATTTTTAATGTAGCGAAGTCAGCCTGTTTGTACAGTAGTGCAATATTCTGATTTTGCCTTTCTTGTGCTATATTTGGATAAAAATTGCTTAATCATTTTGTAGTTATCTTTGCGTTGGCCGTTTTAGGGTTTTGCTTTCATAGGGGGCTGGCCAATATTAATGCCATTTTTTCTTAATATTTATTAAACATCAGATATTATTAAAGTACCTTTGAATGACAATTCTTGAGACGTGAATAATGTTTTTCGTCGGAATGTGTTCCACTATAGATTTTATATATTGCTCCAGGAGTGTATTTCCTATTGAAGAAACACCAATTCCTTTGTCTCTAAAAATGAGATTCGCTGCTAGAGTGTGAGTGCAGTGACAGCTGCTGGTGGAGCTACTTGTATTTGTCTCAGGTCGAGAAGTTAGTTAGCATTTGTCCATTGCTGTAGGAAGGGTATGACTATCGTCCTACAGCAATGGACAAATGTCGTAGAAGAAGTCGGTCAAAGGTCGCAAATTTTCAGAATTTTGCGACCTTTGACCGACTTCTTCTAAGCCAGGACGGGTGGCTTAGTGATGGAACGCATTAAATATTCATTACAATATTAACTAAACGTTTCAGCGAACAGAGGAACAAGGTAGTTTGTGTGTATCTTTGTCGGTTAGCTTCCGGAAAATTAAGAAAAAACAGAAAAGTTTTAACCTGCATCTTATAAGAAAAGTTAACCTGTTATGATAAATTTTTGTATGATCCCTTTTATCTGACAGATCCAATTTTAATAAACTAATTATTGTATCGTAAGATTATAGAAGATGGTTAAAATTTTGTTCATTCCAACAATGGACCTGTGATCTCAGTATTGGTTTCTTGAAGACTTCTTGTCGCAAAAATAACAACTTTCTCTATCCGGAGCAATTTCTGCTCTTTTCCATTTCCTTCCTATCGACTTTAATATAGGATGGTCCCATTTCCTAGGTGGTCTACAAGGTTTACTTTTTTGTGTCGGACACCAAGATATTATTCTTGAAATCCATTTATTGTCTTGCATGTGTGCTATACTGCCTGTCGTTTTTTGTTGTTATAGATAGTTTCTACCATATCTTTATGAATACAGATTTTTTCCATATTTCAGTGTCTTATATAGTCTTTCTTGCTTATATTAAAGACTCTTTATTTCTTTATGTTGCCCTTTGAATTGATATTAGGCTTTGTTCTTCATTTTCGTTACATTCCATGTCTCCCTGTCGTAGATCAGGTTTGCTCCTATTTTGATACTTATTTTTTGGTTTCTAGGCTCTTTAATCTGGTTAAATGCTTTCCTTCTAGTTCAAAATTTTATTACGTATTAAAATATATATCGCCTGCAATGAATACAACGGAGTTTTGTATTTTATGCATTTATATCTTTTTAATATACTTCAATAATAATATTATATAATTAATACGACTACACGAAAAGAGATTTTTATTTCATTTAGCAGCTCAAAATCGGTTTGTTCACAGAATTACCCATCTTATCAGGTGGACGTTTCTTGAAATTATGAAAAGATTTATCAACCGTCACTTTTCACCACTAGGAAACGCACCAGCTAAATCAATAACCATCCGTGTGGATTCCACTTCTCTCGATACGCTATTAATGACGGAAAAACTCATGTTGGTTGCTCTAGACTTTTGATTGAGTCTGGAACAAAGGTGAACTTACCACATTATAATTTTATGGTTTACTATATAAACATTGCAATTGGGTTCCAAGTTCCTCTGTTGATCACAGGAACTCTGTAACCTTCGTCCACGTTCTTTCTCCTGATAAGTTATTTTCTCTTTATGATCTTATGAATGGTTTCTGCTGTTGACAGTACACTTTCTCTAATTTTTCGACAACCCTTGCAATACTTGACGATATTCTATGCTACACTGCTCATCTCTAAGACGATATATTTCTGTAGGGGTGAAGGCAAACTTGTCAACTACAATACTGTCAAAACACAATCCTGTTTTTTTTTTCAAGAAAGACCACGATTCACTCTATGATCAGATATCTCTTCTTGAACTGGATTACATCTCTCTCTCTCTCTCTCTCTCTCTCTCTCTCCTAGCATATTTCCAGATGTCGTTAGTGTGTTCCTTTCGTAATTACAATGGAATGAATCAGCAATAACGCACGTGTAGAAAGTTTTTTTTTTGTTTTTTTCACAAGGTTGGTATTATAATTATCTCAATGTTAATCTCATTGCGATCAGCTGCCAGCCACCGAACGAACATTCGTCAGTCGCAATCCATTTGATTTTCTTTCCTCTGTCTTTTCGTATTACGTAACTAACAGACATATCCTTAGCGAATGTGGTCATTGCTCTTTATCGACCGTCTCCACTTTGTGTGTGTGTGTGTGTGTTTGCGTGTACGCGTGCGTGCGTGCGTGCGTGCGCGCGCGTGTGTGTGTGTGTGTGTGTGTGTGTGTGTGTGTGTGTGTGTGTGTGTGTGTGTGTGTGTGTGTGTGTGTGTGTGTGTGTGTGTGTGTGTGTGTGTGTGCACTAGCGAACAAGTAAATAATGGCCAACGAAGAGGGAATGGAAAATTCTAAACATCAAAAATGCTGTTAATTAAATGAAATTCCTTTTAACCCCCTTTTAGCGAATGTTGACGAACACAAAATACACCAACAAATAATAAGATATTTCAGTGCATGTCACTCTATGAGTGATTAACAAGTATTGTTTAGGCAAATTTATTTGGCGTTTTTTTATTCGCTTCTGTTTTTAATCGAAGAAAATTAATGAGTCCAACAGGGAATTCCTGATCTTGCTTATTTACTAAAGCACACTTGTGTAGCATAAAGTTGCTTTTATGAAGATCTTTCAGATTATTGTTGACTCATAATTTTATACACTGTGAAGCAATAGTCTATTATACTTTTGTTATGTATTTCGGATATACAAGGACAAGTCGAAAAAAATGCAGGTTTTTGAATAAAACCAGAAATATTTAAGGTAAAAATAATTGATCTATTGTTTTTATTCCCCAAAAGAGTTAGCAGCATTGTGTTGTCAGATTACATTACATTACATTACAGAATACATTACATTCCTCTTGCTATAAAAATTAGAACAAGGTCCGAACTTTTATAGCAACAGATAGGCAATTGGTCTCCTCCTGTCACCATCGAAGAGGTAGAGTGCATTTACACGGCGCGCTAGTTTGTGTGTGTGTTTGTGTATGTATTCTAGAGTCCATTTTGTTGAATTGCGGAACTAAAAAAATCTAATTCTTCAAAAAAAAAAACTTCTTTCTTGAGTCAAAGATTAAGTAACTTAGAAATGAGCTAAAAAAGGAACTAAAAACTTCATCTAGTCAGTGAATAGAATCAAAACTATAACAGTCTACGTGTTTACGCCTGTCTCGAACCTGAAAGTTTTTCTTCTGAAGATACAGCATCATAGAATTTCCACGAGGATACGCAGGACAAATATTTAATATAAGTTGTAGGCATTAGAAAACACTTACACTCAGTATTCACCTTCTAAAAAATATGTAACGTAAAATTTCATGGTATGACTTGGATGGACAGTCTTATAAGTTGTATGTGGTAGAGAATTATCAATAAATAAGATTATATCTTACGTCTTTTTCTTCTTTTTTTTCAGTTATCACGAGTTTCACAATGACAAACTAATCCCCATTTATCTATTATTCATCACTTGGCTGTCTGCCTTTTCTAAAGAAAATTGTTCTGTTTTGACTTTGATTCTCCACCTTTGGATTTAAGCATACAGTTTGGTGGTGGGATGTATTCCCCCTTCTAGGTTCTGCGGCAGAGGAATGCCAAACTGACTGTATTAAATAACTATAAACATATTTAAGCAAAAGGGACTCAACCCATCCTGGAATGAAAGAGATGAAGAAGAAAAACCAATCTGACATCGCCGATATCAAAGCATTTCACACCTAAGAAGAGAACGCCAGAAATCCCATAAGAGACTTGACTTAATGACCAGCCGCACGAGGACGTTGTTTTACTGAATATTGTTAAAAACGTTTTAACTAAAAATAAACAAATCAATAAAAGAAAATAAATGTAACATAAGTTTTGTAGAAGAATCCAAATATTCACATGAAAGAATGGAGTTCGCTTGCTCCAAAGCCTAGAATTTCATAAGTGAAAAGACTTCACATTCATTCTATATTTGTTTGTCTCTTTCATTAGAAGAATATTTAAGGGGAGGGGGAATGAAATAATACTACTCCACAGTATAAGTTTAACACTGCATTGTTGTTTTATTTAGAATGACAACAAGAATCGGTTGTATTTTGGAAGTAAATGATCACGAGTTGAAGTTTAACTCTACGTTTCATTGCAAACCAAGCTGGTACTCCTGGGAGGAGATGAATCCTTACCTTCAGAGGATGTACACACACACATGCCATTATTTCTTCTTTCGTTCAAGAAAGTAATGAATTCTGAAATTTCAGAGTGGTGTCGAAATTTTGAGAACTACACTCTTCAAAGATGGAGAGTCGTTAATCGCCTTAAGCAAGCTATCGAGCAGAGTCAAGGCCATGCTGGATATCGTGTTAAAATATTCAACAAATCGTAGCGTCTGGATTTCTGAGTGTATAATTCCTGGATGACACCACTATGCTGTATTACCTAATATATTCGATTACACATACACTGGTTTCCATAAATTAAAAAAATATATATATGGAAAAAAATAACGATATTTGAAAAGAGATCTATTTTAATAGATAGATTGCCGAAACTGTGATCGAATGTCTATATTGGATATTCTGATTATTGAGAAAGTTAGGATTCGAAAATAAATTCTGTCAGCTTTTTTTTTTTTTGAATAGTCATTGAGAATAAAAAAAAATCTCAGAGAAGCTAAAGTTCGGTCTTGGTTGGATTTCATTTTGTATAATAAAAGCTGCTCAATTATTTAGGGTGTGCATTATGTCTAATTTTTTAGAAGGATGGTAAAGGGATGAGGCATAAAGATAAGGTCCCGTGTGTGTACGCTTAGGATGCATCTCAAGCGTAACACCATTTTCGAGCTCTTTCATGATGAGAAGATCAATGCAAAGGAATTTTCTATCTTTTTCAAGCTTGCAGGTTTAGGAAGGGTCAAGTTTCCAAATAATAACAATATCATCAGCATCTTCACTAAACCACTGGGTTTAGACTAGACTCGTTTCTGTTAGTCTTAGATTAAAATAACATATCTTTTCAAAGATCGCCTCATCAGAGTAACTTTTAACCAATTCATACTACTCACAGCCTGAGTTCTCTTAAAGATAGCGCACGTTTCTTCAAATACACGGAGGTATACAGAATTACATGCGCTTGTGGTTTAGCCTACATAAGACAGACAAGCCGGGGATTGAGGTGATAAAGAAAAAATATGTTGTTGATGTTGAGCATAAAAAAATTGATCTGATCTGGCCAAACATGCAGTTGATTGGAATGGTTCAACCATTCCTTATGCAGAAAAAATATTTCAGACTTCTGAAGGAATCATTTAGGATAATCCATTCACGGGGATCATTGAATATAAACCAAGGACTGATATTAAGTGACATATGAAAATTGCTTATTAAATCTGTTAATATTAGAGATTTCAACTTTGCCAACGATTTCTTCTGTCGTTAACTGCAGACAGCTAATGCATGCCACGCGATTTTAGGTGTATTTGTTAGCTTGAATTTATTTTTTTTGTCTTGTGGCTCTATAATGCCAACTCATATGCATCTGTAATGTTACTTAACATAATATTTAATGTATTGTGACAGTTGTACGAAACAAACTTGTATTTCGTACGATGTGACAATGCAGTATGTTATCTGTTGCGACGTGATTTGAGGAAAATGATAATTGACTGACTTTCCCAATCGAAATGGAATAGAGCATCTTTTTTCCCTACTGAGTTAGGTTTAAGACTGAACATGTCTCAAAAATTGTCTTACTTTCTGAACATATTCCAAGAGTTAAGAAATTAAATAGAAAGGTGTAAAAATGGATGAATAGTAAAATTAAGCAGGCAAGCTGGAAGAGGTCATTATAGCAGTAGTGTCAAGCAATAAATAGTCAGTTCCTAAGGGGATGGGGGGTGTGAGGTGGAGTGGAAAGGAAATGAATTTTTTATGTTTCTACCGGTCGTCCTGGTGAGAGCAGTATAATCAAAAATATCTTACTCTTTTTTTTTTCGCCCTTCTAAGCATTTCATCTATTGTGGTTCAGTTAGAATTTTTGTTCTTCTAAGCATTTCATCTATTGTGGTTACAGTTAGAATTTTATGTTTCTAATATTGGTCGTCCTGGTGAGAGTAGTATAATCAAAAATATCTTACTCTTTTTTTTTTTTCGCCCTTCTAAGCATTTCATCTATTGTGGTTACAGTTAGAATTTTATGTTTCTAATATTGGTCGTCCTGGTGAGAGCAGTATAATCAAAAATATCTTACTCTTTTTTTTTTTCGCCCTTCTAAGCATTTCATCTATTGTGGTTACAGTTAGAATTTTATGTTTCTAATATTGGTCGTCCTGGTGAGAGCAGTATAATCAAAAATATCTTACTCTTTTTTTTTTCGCCCTTCTAAGCATTTCATCTATTGTGGTTCAGTTAGAATTTTTGTTCTTCTAAGCATTTCATCTATTGTGGTTACAGTTAGAATTTTATGTTTCTAATATTGGTCGTCCTGGTGAGAGCAGTATAATCAAAAATATCTTACTCTTTTTTTTTTCGTCCTTCTAAGCATTTCATCTATTGTGGTTACAGTTAGAATTTTATGTTTCTAATATTGGTCGTCCTGGTGAGAGCAGTATAATCAAAAATATCTTACTCTTTTTTTTTCGCCCTTCTAAGCATTTCATCTATTGTGGTTACAGTTAGAATTTTATGTTTCTAATATTGGTCGTCCTGGTGAGAGCAGTATAATCAAAAATATCTTACTCTTTTTTTTTTCGCCCTTCTAAGCATTTCATCTATTGTGGTTACAGTTAGAATTTTATGTTTCTAATATTGGTCGTCCTGGTGAGAGCAGTATAATCAAAAATATCTTACTCTTTTTTTTTTCGCCCTTCTAAGCATTTCATCTATTGTGGTTACAGTTAGAATTTTATGTTTCTAATATTGGTCGTCCTGGTGAGAGCAGTATAATCAAAAATATCTTACTCTTTTTTTTTTTTCGCCCTTCTAAGCATTTCATCTATTGTGGTTACAGTTAGAATTTTATGTTTCTAATATTGGTCGTCCTGGTGAGAGCAGTATAATCAAAAATATCTTACTCTTTTTTTTTCGCCCTTCTAAGCATTTCATCTATTGTGGTTACAGTTAGAATTTTATGTTTCTAATATTGGTCGTCCTGGTGAGAGCAGTATAATCAAAAATATCTTACTCTTTTTTTTTTTCGCCCTTCTAAGCATTTCATCTATTGTGGTTACAGTTAGAATTTTATGTTTCTAATATTGGTCGTCCTGGTGAGAGCAGTATAATCAAAAATATCTTACTCTTTTTTTTTTTCGCCCTTCTAAGCATTTCATCTATTGTGGTTACAGTTAGAATTTTATGTTTCTAATATTGGTCGTCCTGGTGAGAGCAGTATAATCAAAAATATCTTACTCTTTTTTTTTTCGCCCTTCTAAGCATTTCATCTATTGTGGTTCAGTTAGAATTTTTGTTCTTCTAAGCATTTCATCTATTGTGGTTACAGTTAGAATTTTATGTTTCTAATATTGGTCGTCCTGGTGAGAGCAGTATAATCAAAAATATCTTACTCTTTTTTTTTTTTCGCCCTTCTAAGCATTTCATCTATTGTGGTTACAGTTAGAATTTTATGTTTCTAATATTGGTCGTCCTGGTGAGAGCAGTATAATCAAAAATATCTTACTCTTTTTTTTTCGCCCTTCTAAGCATTTCATCTATTGTGGTTACAGTTAGAATTTTATGTTTCTAATATTGGTCGTCCTGGTGAGAGCAGTATAATCAAAAATATCTTATTCTTTTTTTTTTCGTCCTTCTAAGCATTTCATCTATTGTGGTTACAGTTAGAATTTTATGTTTCTAATATTGGTCGTCCTGGTGAGAGCAGTATAATCAAAAATATCTTACTCTTTTTTTTTTTTTTCGCCCTTCTAAGCATTTCATCTATTGTGGTTACAGTTAGAATTTTATGTTTCTAATATTGGTCGTCCTGGTGAGAGCAGTATAATCAAAAATATCTTACTCTTTTTTTTTTTTTTCGCCCTTCTAAGCATTTCATCTATTGTGGTTACAGTTAGAATTTTATGTTTCTAATATTGGTCGTCCTGGTGAGAGCAGTATAATCAAAAATATCTTACTCTTTTTTTTTTTCGCCCTTCTAAGCATTTCATCTATTGTGGTTCAGTTAGAATTTTTGTTCTTCTAAGCATTTCATCTATTGTGGTTACAGTTAGAATTTTATGTTTCTAATATTGGTCGTCCTGGTGAGAGCAGTATAATCAAAAATATCTTACTCTTTTTTTTTTTCGCCCTTCTAAGCATTTCATCTATTGTGGTTCAGTTAGAATTTTTGTTCTTCTAAGCATTTCATCTATTGTGGTTACAGTTAGAATTTTATGTTTCTAATATTGGTCGTCCTGGTGAGAGCAGTATAATCAAAAATATCTTACTCTTTTTTTTTTCGCCCTTCTAAGCATTTCATCTATTGTGGTTACAGTTAGAATTTTATGTTTCTAATATTGGTCGTCCTGGTGAGAGCAGTATAATCAAAAATATCTTACTCTTTTTTTTTTTTCGCCCTTCTAAGCATTTCATCTATTGTGGTTACAGTTAGAATTTTATGTTTCTAATATTGGTCGTCCTGGTGAGAGCAGTATAATCAAAAATATCTTACTCTTTTTTTTTTTTTTCGCCCTTCTAAGCATTTCATCTATTGTGGTTACAGTTAGAATTTTATGTTTCTAATATTGGTCGTCCTGGTGAGAGCAGTATAATCAAAAATATCTTACTCTTTTTTTTTCGCCCTTCTAAGCATTTCATCTATTGTGGTTACAGTTAGAATTTTTGTTCTTCTAAGCATTTCATCTATTGTCGTTACAGTTAGAATTTTATGTTTCTAATATTGGTCGTCCTGGTGAGAGCAGTATAATCAAAAATGTCTTACTCTTTTTTTTTCGTCCTTCTAAGCATTTCATCTATTGTTGTTATAGTTAGAATTTTTGTCCTTCTAAGCATTTCATCTATTGTGTGGTTACAATTAGAATACTCAAATTCTGAAGAATCATAAGGCCAACACATTCAATATTACTCAACTTAATCCTTATAGTCCTTATAAGGACTGGCTTAAAGGGGCGAAGCAATAATGCTTTTCATCTTCCCCGTTATCTGTAGAGGAGAGTATACAGATAAAGTGTTATTGAGCTATTAAAGCTCTGATCATGGCAGAGGGTAACAGCAATAGCCGAGCCTCGGTTAGATTCTAAAAATATTCTGTTTTTATTATTATTATGAATGCAGAATAAATTGAATGTAATCTAGTCATGTACTAATTTCAGATTCTATTTCTGTAAGCATGAAACTAAATACCGGTATTTGGATAACTAGATAGGCATTTAATATCTTCATATAAAATATTTAATTAAATTTTCTGTTATTAAACATACTTTATTTTTATATTTATTAAAGCTAATATAATAAATAATTAGTTAAATAAGGGAAAAAAAGATATTTAAATATATATAATTAATTTTGTTTTAAAAAAAGCATTTATTTTTTAAAAATGTCGTTTAATTATTTTAAATTTAAATTCACTTCATTTTTGTGATTGAGTTTAAGATATCAGTGGATGAAAATGATCAACGTGAGTTTACTGAAACCCATGATGCTACACTGGTTTCCATAAATTAAGGACCAAAGAAAAAAAATCGTGATAATTCGGGGTGGGGTGTGGGGATTTGAAAGTCAGGCACATCATGAAAAAGGGACGTTGAGTCTGGTTTTCGTATACAAATGAGTCGCACAATCAACGGTGTATACAAATAAACCATGGCATAAAAAAGATCGTTTTGCAGCTGTTTTCATGTCTGGAATGAGAGCAAGACATTTCGTGATAGCAAAATTCTTGGATATGACTGCAAGACGTCATTCAACTAATTTACATCTATTTTCGATTATCTTTTCACCGAAACAGGAGTGCTACTCTGAATCATCTACCATGTGATCACCCGTTGGCTACAGGAATACTAGTATCTGTTCCCACTATGAACTGAAGACTGGAGTGGACTATATATTCTAGTTACCGGTAATCTGCGTGCCCTCCATCCTCACGCGACAAAAGAGAACTTTTGAAATAGACTAGGCTCCACGTCGACTGCATTTAAGACCAATGGGAGGTCGTTCTTGTTTACGAGTCCTAATTTTCTCTATAACGCAACTGGGCGTGCTCTGATCAAGAGACAACTAGGGGCGTGTTATCATCCCCCTCTAATATCCGTGAAAGGGACACTTGTGGAGGTTCGGGAAGGAATCTCATTGGGTGGACGCACCAACCTGTATTTATTTGCCTCCTGAAGGAACCAATGAGTGCTGTAACTTATAGCGAGGTCCTCGACCCATACGCGGGTGCGATAGGGAAGACATTTATCTAGAAAACGATATCCTCGTCATCATCTAATGAAACTCTTGAACCATTATCTTCAAGAAGAGACCATCGTATATAGACTGACCAGCTAGGTCTCCTGACCTTAATTCCATTGAACGTATCTCTAGGATGCTGTAGGTTTCTGCTATCAAATTCCTCTCCAAAACCTCTAGGGACTATTGAGCTCCTGCAAACCATTATAAACAGTATGAAACTTCAGTAACAAGTTAGTCGTTTAAATATGAAAAATACGCCAAGATTTCCATATACTTGTCTCTGTTTACTCTTTGATTAGAAGAGTTGTTATAAGATGGCATTTAGATTTAGATTCTGATTTAGATGGCATCTTCGCATTGACATTGGCTAATACTTTTGCTTACAGTTGACTTGTTTATCAATGTCACAAACGATAATGTTCTGCTCTGGTTACTGCGGTATGCGTAGCACCTGTTTCTAAGTTCTTGGCCACTTTCCGTTGACTGTATACCAGTGTCGATTCCAGTGGCATAACTGTTCTATCTTTTAATTTTAGGAATATTTCGTTATAAGATAATAAAAGGGACACACATTTAGATGTAAAGAATAGATGTAATATTATTCTCTGAAAATAAATGCTTGATTCCAGTTCGTGTATCATTTCCAATAATAATCGGTGAAAATCACAAGAACAAACACTGGCATATCATTTCTTGTCGTTTGCATTTTATTTTCCCGTAATGCATCTCTTCAATGAGGTACTTAAAGAGAACCAAAAAAAAAATGAGCCAGTAGTCACACGTAGTTAAATTATATCCGAAAGTAACTGTGTTTTACAGTCAGTTTGGTTGTTTGGAAAGATTAAAAACCTGAATTTCAGGAGGAAAGAAATAGCAAATGTCGCAATATCCTCGCGAATGCACTGTTGTGTTGTTGTCATAAGAGGATGTTTATCTAGATAAACATCCGTTAGACAGAGCTCAAAATAAAAACACCAGAGGATATTACAAAAGCTCTCGAATGTTAATAAGAACAAGGATAACTATTAAAATTTCAAAATTATTAACTGTATTTCTACCTAGTCATGTTGCTTTTTTGTCAAATTGACGTAGTCAGAATAACAGTTGCATGTTTTGGGGTCAAGAAATAATTAAATTCGTATCCTTTCAGGTGTAGAAATTGAACCAGAGAGCCTTGAACAAAGATGCGAAGACTATTTTTCGGCTATTCATTTGAGATAAAGAAATGCCTGTGCCCTTCTCTGACTTTGAGATACTAAAGCACGAGTGACAGATTTCCCCCCCCCCCCCCCCACACACACAGGCATCTCCATAGCACATTTTCTTTTTGACAAGCAGAAGTTCGAATCTTTTTAAGATGCGAGTAAATTTATAAGAGCTTTTTCTCGTGAGCGTAATTCAGCTCATACGAAGGTAGTAGAATGTTTCTTCTAGAAATTCAGATTTATCTTCCCTTAAAACAAGTATATAGGTGAAGAATACATGCGCTTAATATATATAATACATCGGCCTCACAGTGGTGGTTGCTTCAGCAAAATTTTAAAGAAATTAAACTCTTCGTAATGCTAAGAAACTCAAGCTAATATGTCGTATTAATATGAAACTCAGATAATTAGACCGGAAATATATAATATGAATAAATATACAGTACTCAAAACACCATGTATTTAAAATAACAATAATAAATATATATCTTACGTAAAGTCTAATTGTTTGATTTTCATATTGCAAAACTCGTTTAAAGACCAGAAATCCTTCTTTTCTGATTTCATAGGGCAGCGGTCAAATACCTTCAAACATATTAGCTTTCTTCAAAATCCACTTACAACTATTTTTGTAGAAATTATAATGATAAGATGGGATTGGGGTGGAACATTCTTTTGTAATTCTTCCATTATTAAGTATTTTATTTATACAATGTGGAAGTGTGATGAAAATAAATGCTAGTAAGTGCACTTGATGAAGGGTGGAGAGCGACACCATGCGGAGATAACTCGAATCTCCAAATGAGTATTTGTTGGAAATGGCTAGCAAACCTAACTCATGTAATAACTTAATTCAGAATCACAGATACTTGTGAAAGTCTGTTAAAAGAGAATGAAGCAAAGCATTTTACTTTAGAATCTTCCAACATATACAGAGTGGTTCAAAATTCCACGTACAAACTTTGAGCAGATGTAGAGAACATCGAAATCAACCATATTCACATAGCAAAGCATGACCGGAAACGCCACCCGAAAGTGATAGGTGGCGCTGTTAGCCGGAGCTCCAAGTGAGAAATTGGGGCTTCCTCATTCAAGCTTTTGACGTCGTACGAAGAACATGCGTCGTTTTACGAATGCTGAGAGGCAGACATGCACCTCGTTTACGGGTTAGCTGACGATAATGCACGAGCCGCTGTACGAATGTATCGCGAAAGGTACCCAAACAGACGTGTACCGCATCACCAAATGTTTGCGCAGTTGCATCAGAATTTGTGTGACTATGGATCATTCAGCGATCGCAGGCATGATAGTGGGCGGCCACGATCGACGCGAAATCTTGCTATGGAAGAGGAGGTGTTGCATGCGATGGGCAATAATCCAGAGAAAAGCACACGTGCAGTTGCCTCTGCTATAGGAGTATCTCGATCCAGTGTATTGCACGCTTTGCACTCTGAGTCCTTACATCCATTTCATCTGCAACGGATTCAGTTACTGATGGCCGAAGATTATCTTCGACGTGTGGAATTTGCGCAGTGGTTTCTTCAGAAAACTGCCGTAGACCCGGATTTTCCAACTTGTGTTTTGTTCATGGATGAAGCTTCATTTACCCGCGAAGGGGTCTTCAATCACCACAATGCTCATGTGTCGGCCCATGAGAACCCACACGCAGTGGGATCACATTCTGCACAACAACGCTTCGCCATTAATGTATGGGCAGGTATCGTCGCTGACTGTTTAGTCGGCCCATACCTGTTACCATCCCGACTGAATTCCGAGAAGTATCGCACCTTTCTGGAAGAAGTTATGCCGGATTTAGTGAACAATGTTCCAATGACTGTGCGTCGGCAGATGTGGGACGTGGCTCCAGCCCATTTTGGCATTTCTGTGCGTCAGTATTTGGACAGGCCCTTTGGGGCTCGATGGATTGGGCGTGGGGGACCTGTTGCATTTCCCCCACGCTCACCTGATTTATCGAGCATTGATAAATCAGGTGAGCGTGGTGTACGAAACACCTGTTGCCTCTTCCATGGACCTCGTGGCAAGAATCGCCATCGCCGCTGTTAATATCCGGGAAACTCCACGTATTTTTGAAAATGTTCGGCAATCAATGCGTCGTCGGTGTCAGGCATGCATCACCTGATGTGAAACCATATTATGTATCAACTACTATTGAACTGTTCAGTTACTCCTAATAAAGTTTTTTACACTACTTATACTGCCTTGTGTTATTTCTGTATCTTTGTGTCCCTGTTAGTACCTTCCGGTGGCGTTTCCGGTCATGCTTTCCTATGTGAATATGGTTGATTTTGATGTTCTCTATCTCCCTTCAAAATTTATACGTAGAATTTTGAACCACACTGTATAAGAATGATAAGATACAAAATATTAAGAGGAATGGTTTTAAGAAACGGATGAAGACAAACTGTAAGATTTAATATCGACGTAACGGAAGAGTCAACATAATCAAATTTCTGATATGTACCCTCAAGGAGTGTACAGGATATGATAGTACTACATGAAGAACTTACATCATTACTAACTTCCTATCTACAATTTTCATCCAAATCAGTCTTTTACTTGTCAAGACTCCAACATTATCATATCTTATATTTCTATCTTCTAAGGCACTTTTTACCATATCAATCCATCGATATCTTGGTCTTATTCTGGGTCGTTTTCCTGCCAACCTGACAGAGAACACTTGGTTTGCTAATCTTTCCTCTCTCATTTTCTGTTTAAGTGACCATGACACCTGAGATTAGCTCTGCTAACGCCTTCCTGGATGCTGACAATGTCAAGTTCTTTCCTAATGTCCTCGTTTTTAATATGATATTGCCATTGATGCCATCTGTTCACGCCTCTAATCTTTCTCAGAACTCTCATATCAGAAAGAAAGAGTAAGATTCCAAAATTGAGAACATATAAGTTGTGCAAAAGTAATTTTTATATGATTCCCATCAACGAAAAGTTGTAAACGTTAGTACATTAGTACCGCAGGTCAGATAAGGATATTTCTTATTTTATTAAGAGCCGATATTCTTAACGATTCGCCTGTGCATCATGACTTATTCCTGAAAATGCTTAGCTATGGCATTAGCGGCGCCACAGAAAATCAAATCTTATTTAAACAACAGAAAACGATATATCAGCTATGGGAACTTCAATGGTGCAACAAAAATAATAAATTACGAAGTATCATAAGGTTCGGTGTTAGGACCTATCCGATTTTTAATATATGTAAATGATCTGTGCGAATACAAACTTTTGGGAAAAATAATATCGTTTGCTTTAATATATATGTTATGGACTAAATAAATAATACGATTTAAAATAATAAGAATTAAATAATAAATAATCTGAACAAATATTTCAGATATTGCACGATGCCCATATCGCTATTGGCCATGGTAGCAGAAACCGAATGGAAAAAGAATTAAGTACGAAATCTAAAAATATTACAAGGGAATTATTTATTAAGACCTGTCCTATTTAATATATATTAAATAGGATCGTAATTTAGGTTAGGTTAAGTTAGGAATTTTTTTTTTTTTTTTTTTGAAAATCAAATTGCCCAAAGCTTTATTCATTGTCTGGTCAATTTAATAAATTAATCAATGCTGATCAGGTTGCGCGGCTGTTTTAGTGATCATTTATAATGACCCGGCATTATGAATAATGACCTATTAGTCAATAACATATACACAGCATTAATATATATACTGAAACGACATTTGAGGATATTTAGAAAACAGGATTCACCATGATAGGTTGAAACTAAGTGGTTTAGCAATAATGGCATTAAAATTAATACTGATGAAACTAAATGTTCACCTTAACAGATAAGCTAGATAAGGCACATGTTGCAAAGGTGGTAACCCAAAGCACTGCTATAATAATGACTTTTTGCAGGCGAAGACTGCTGTGGCTAATTGGTTCAAAAGACATATTTCGGTTATCACACCACAGTTTTTATTATTCAGTTATACAAAATACTGAAATAATAGTTCCCGACAAGTTTCGTAATTTATCTTCAGGGGATAAATAGTATAACTTAAAGTTTAAACAAGAGAATTAATAAATATAAATCATAAGCTATTCATAAAACTCAAATAACAGAATGCAGATATATAAAACGTTATTGACGTTGAACAATACTGGACGATGTCACGTCTTCCTGTTCTCGTTCATGCAGCCCGAGCTCAGATTGAGGTAGATTTTTTATTAGAGCTGACCACACTTGATAGAGAATTAAACCTTGCTTTTTATTGCATGGGGTTGGGTTTTTTCAGCATATTAGTAGCTTCTTTAAATTTTCTTATGTAGCAGTTGTTTTCTATGTATGACATCGTCGTTTTTTGCCAGAGTACATCGTGTCCAGTGGAAGTGGTATGGAAAGCAAGACCCGTTATAAACAAAGTATTGTTTATACAATGTTTAAAAAGATTCAAGATGTCCGGAGGGAAGAGGTCTTCTAGGAGATTCAAAATATTAGCACCGGTATTAGCAAACCTATTTATGGAAAAAGTTGCCAACCTATTTATGGAAAAATATGGGAAAAAAACGTAGGACAGACAGGAAGATCTGGAGAAATACGCATGGCTGAACACCAAAAAGACGTCAAAAGAGAACAAAATAACGGGTCTTGCTTTCCATACCACTTCCACTGGACACGATGTACTCTGGCAAAAAACGACGATGTCATACATAGAAAACAACTGCTACATAAGAAAATTTAAAGAAACTACTAATATGCTGAAAAACCCAACCCCATGCAATAAAAAGCAAGGTTTAATTCTCTATCAAGTGTGGTCAGCTCTAATAAAAAATCTACCTCAATCTGAGCTCGGGCTGCATGAACGAGAACAGGAAGACGTGACATCGTCCAGTATTGTTCAACGTCAATAACGTTTTATATATCTGCATTCTGTTATTTGAGTTTTATGAATAGCTTATGATTTATATTTATTAATTCTCTTGTTTAAACTTTAAGTTATACTATTTATCCCCTGAAGATAAATTACGAAACTTGTCGGGAACTATTATTTCAGTATTTTGTATAACTGAATAATAAAAACTGTGGTGTAATAACCGAAATATGTCTTTTGAATAAGGACTTTGACAAGCTGTGATAAAAGAGAGGTGATTTCATTGTATGATCAGGACACATCTGCAGTATTGCGCCTAGATCTGGTCACCAAGATTTCAAGAGGATAAACTAACCTTGGTAAGTGTACAGAGGCAGATAACAAAAAGGATATCAGGACTCTACAACGTTTGTTATGAGGACAGACTGAGGGCACACAAACTACAGAGTTTGGTGGATAGAAAACGAAGCAGTGACATGATTGAGACATTTACACTGTTAAGAGATATTTATAGGATTAACACAGGGGTGATTTTTCACAGTAAAATAAAGGGGGGGGGGGAAACAAAGACAAGAGGTCATCCCTGGAAGCTGCTAAAGGAGTAATAAGCAGAAGGGTGAAAAGCGGCGTTTTTTTGGGGGGAAGGACTATACATGAAATGAAGCAATTTGTTCTGCTACTGAAAATTGCAACTGTAGTTTAATCAAAAAAAAGCAAAATCTGTAAAGTCTTTGGGCCTTCATATTGACAGCAACCTGAAATGGAATTCCATATCACATTTTTAACAAACACGATGTTCATAATTAACAGAATATTTTGTGTTAAAAAATTTGTCCATTCAGCATTTTTAAGATGCTTATATTATTCATTGGAAAATCTTCACTGCAGTATGACCTTTTGGGGATAGAGATTACTACAACAATCTACTTCCTTTGATTCGGACACAGAATAATCAGAGCTATAGCCATTACTAATATCTTCGCATGTTCCTCTAGTGACCTGTTTTCTATTCTTAACATTTTGCCATTACAGATAAAATATCTGTATAATTGAATACTATATGTTAGAAAATTTTTATGTAAATTTAATATTATATACAGAAAAATTTACAATTTTTCTGTATATAATGTAGACTATGGTTTACGTCATGGCCTGAAGTTTCTGGCAGTTCCCAAGGCAAACAAAGAACACAAAGAAAATATGAGCAACAAGCAACCACAATAAACTGCTTAACGAAATTAAGTGTAACATCACGATGCACTTTTAGAAAAAGATTGAGGAACCTATCTCATGGGACTAAATGTTGAGCTTTATTTTAAACACATATTATAGGAAATTCTCTAAGTGTTATATATTATGTCAGTTATATGCCGTAAATATACGTTTGCCCTCATAGATACAGTCATTTAATTTTTAGTGAGTATATTTCGTATATTGCATTTTTATAGTAACCAGTATGGCTACGGCCCTTCTTTACACACATTGTATACATTTCCTTCTAGTCAAGTTACATTTTCTGTTTTTTTTCTTCCTAAGTCTTTGCTTTACTATCATTCTCTATATTACCACTTGAAAAATAATTGTACGATATTTTTTATAACATACGTAGTATTACTTTTTGCTACCTACTATTATCACTTGTATTGATTTAAATCAGGGGTGATTTAGAGCAATCTGCTTTCGCTAAAGATAATTTTGGTTTTACGAATTATTTTATGTAAACTTTTTATATCTACCTAACCCCATTATTCCAAAGCAAAGAAAAGATGATACTGAACAGATTTATATTTTTTGTCGAATTGGATGGTAAACCGATCTGCTTGATTTGCAATAAACAAATTTCTGTTGCTAAAGAGTACAACGTGCAATAATATAAAATTAATCACGAAAGGAAATTTAAAGATTATAGTGGACAAATTTACGAAGAAAAAATTGTTAAACTATGCACTCAATTAGAGAATCAGCAGTCAGTTTTTTTTAGAAAAAAAACAGACATAAAAAAGAATAACGCTGCAGTTAGAGCTAGCTATAATTGCAAATGAAATAGCCGTTTTGTCAGAGTCCTTTTCAGGAGGTGAATTTGTCACATTAAGTGTGATTAGCTCTTAAGGATAAGTCTTCATAAATACATTTTATCAATATTTGGGAGATAAATATCCTGAATTCAAACTATTTTCTGCAAGAATAATATCTATGTTCGGAAGTTTATATATTTGCGGATAGTTATTCTGTCCGATGCACATAAATAAGTCAAGATATCGTGCAAGAATAATCGATGACCAACCATCTAACCTTCTCTTTGTGTACAAGGGTGCAAACACACCCTAGGCTAATAAAAACGTAAATAAAAAGTTGCCGAATGGAAATTTTCCAAAGTTTTGTTAGGAATGCTATTTGTGATATGTTTCACACACAATTTGAAAACAAATTCATTGAAATCGGTGAATTTGAATGTAGTAGTAAGGCTTCAACGGCAACCTGAGCGCTTAACTGTGTACAGGGATGCATATGCATCCCGATATTCTCCACACACAAAAAACGGTTTTTGTAAACAGCTGCGTTAGTATTTTTCCATAGCTTGTTTTGTATTTTCATTCCTGTTGCCTGAAATATATATTTTTTGCTTTGCTACCATATTCGCTATGGAACTATGTATGATTCTTGTATGAGCATGTATTTTTTCTTCGTTTTTAGTCATTGTTTGTTCAGCTTACTGGTGTACACTGTAGCGTGATTATCTCTAAAATAATTTGATGCAGTTTCCATCCAATCTTTGCTTGAGTTTTTTTAAAAAATTAAGATATGTTTTTATTGAATTAGTGTAAGTGTAATTATTGGTAAGTGTTTATGGTTTTCATATTTGATAATGTCTTGCGAATTACGAACTATGATCTGCTGTGTTTATTGCTGTTTTTCTTCATTACTGCTTATTTTACTACTACTTATTACTACTAAGTTTGTAAGTTTGTTTTGTGATATGTTTATATTTTTGTTATAGTTTTTATAGAATATTTTTTCTGTGGATATTTTAGATAATTAGGACAGGAAGAAAATGACGTCGTACCAGTTCCGAGTTGAGAGATCTTTTAGAGGAAGTATCGTCAGTTGCTTCATCAGATATGCCAGCGATGATGATGATGATGATTCAGATGTGGCATTAGAAAACGATATTTTCGATAGCGATTTCTCAGCATTTGTCGATATTGTTGAAGAATATATACCACAATTAGACGAAGAACTAAGAGACGAAGAAGCAAATGCGGAATATATAGCTACTGTAGACGCTTCAGATGCTGGTTTTTCTGCTGAGAATATCCCCTAAAATGTTGTTGTGTATCCGAAGAGAAACTCAAAAAAGAACCGAATATGGAGTAACGTTCCTCTTGATGTACATAAAGACTTTCAGGTATTTCGAGAAAGAGAAGGAATTGCTGGAGCAATACTAACTCAAAATCTACGCTCCGCAATGGACTGTTCCAAACAAATAATTCCTGAAACAATTATAAATGTGATTATGTGTGAAACTAATAGAAAAGCCAGAGATCATTACAATGCATCCGGAAATCTACAGCAATACAAACGACTACTTGTTTGGTATGATACCGATGCTGATGAAATCTATACTATGAATGCATGGGGTATAATTACACCCCTGTACACGGTTAACCTTAAAATACAGTATTTGTACAGAGAAAAGGTTTAATGCGATAATGAAAGTCTCAGCCACCAAGTCCTTCTCTCCAAACTTCGACATCCCAGTAGAAAAGAAGAGAAGTCAAGTTTCAGGAGGTTGCAGCAAAAATTAAGAAAGTAAAAAAAATGTATTTCATTCTCTAAAAAACGTTTTTGTCAAATTATTATCTATCATTACTAAATAACGTTTTTAGGAATAAATGTCCTTATCGGGCCCGCGAGATCTAATCCGGCGTATCCTATATCTGGGAATCGAACCCAGGTCGAAACGACCTGGGTTCGATTCCCATCAGTGACGTGAGGAACCTTTATTTGGTCTCTTTCGACTAAATATTATATATATTACATTTAGTTAACTCACCACACATTTTATTGCCCTAAGTTTCGAAGCTAAAATAGGAAGATTATTTTTACTATGTTTTAGCGCTCTGTGATGAGGGGAAAGGAACAGTGAACTCCCTCTCTGATATAAATAGGTTCATCATCTGAAGAAAAAATAACAATAAGTGCTTTTAAGTACAATAATCGTAAGTGCATTTCCAGCTAATCTCCTTACGATGACATTGACAGAGAGGAATGAATCAACAGCTAAACTGCCTTTGATGTATCGAGCACGGATAGACAAGGAACTATATATTACGTAATGATAAGGAACTTAAACATGGTCACTTTTGTTAAGTGGAGTTTCTCGAACAGAATCGGAGCAAGACTTCATCAACTTGGAAGAAGCTTAAAAAATTACCCCTGTTTGATCTTCTGACAGGATAATATGTTAAATTCGGCATCAAGAGGCACAGCAACTGGGCTGCGTCTCTTTCTCTCTCTCTCTCTCTCTCTCTCTTCAGTTTCATTCTTCAAACCTATTAGATATATCTTTCATTCCATTTAAAAGATAATCTCTCTCTCTCTATCACACACACACACACACACACATACACACACACACACACACACACACACACACACACACACACACACACACACACACACACACACACACACACACACACACACACACACACACACACACACACACACATATATATGCAGGCTTTTACACATGCTTTTACCTGCTCGGCGTGGATATTTGTGATTACTAATTCTTTGTGAAATGGAAGTTGTTTCTTCTAGCAGGGACTCTAAATACTCCAAGAGATATACGAGAATTCCTTGCAGCGTACAAAGGAAGTCAGTGCGACCAAAATAGTAATGGTATAATTTTATTACTTGTTTTCGTGCCGCATAAGAGTTTTGTGCAGTCCTATTTAGGAAACAAGTCTCTATGAGGACGTAATTGGCAAAGTTGATTTCAACTGAGTTATCTCACTGCCATTTATGAAAATCAAAGAAAATATGAGAGAGAGAGAGAGAGAGAGAGAGAGAGAGAGAGAGAGAGAGAGAGAGAGAGAGAGAGAGAGAGAGAGAAAGATTAAACAGAAACTTTGAAGGTTTTGCGAATAAAACCTTTACAGTGAAAAACTGAAGTTAAAATTGACACTTCTTACTACTTTTGTAGCCCTTTGGTCGGAAAGACCTAGGTTCGATTCCCATGAGTGATGAGAGGAACCTTTATCTGGTCTCTGTCGACTAAAGGTGAGTTAATCGGTATCATACGGAGGTGGAGGATTTTTTCTCCGGGTAACTCGGGATTTTCGTCCCTCAAAACAGGCAAACCTGTCCCGTGAACACACATCGCTACAGTCATAAAATATACTACGGCAAATGGCAACGTGAAACTACCTTGCTCATATTTCATTTCTCTAGTATGGTAGCACATAGCTATCGTCACCAGCCAGATGGCTGAGGGAACAAGTATATATAAAAAAGACACTAAAAATATACTCAAAAGTGTATATGAGTATATTTTGATATACTCGTATGTACTTTTGTGTCATCGTTATGAATTCTGTATTTCACAAAGTTCCAGATATTTTTTATTTAGTTTGTTTGTCGACTAAGAGCAAATGTTAGGTCAACGCTTCCATCAACAACAGAATCTATGTGAGGACAGTAGTAAAGTATTTGTACTAAGCTCCAGATCCGAGACCTTCCAATATGATAGCGTAGCCATTGCTTCTGTAAGAAGCTATAGAACCAACAGAAGCAACTAGTTCTACAATGTATTTGTTTGTTTTGATTTATGGCCGAACCAACTAAGTCTATGAGGTTCATGTATGTCTCTTAAATGCGTGTGTTTGCGGAATTAGAAAAAAAAAATTTTCCAGGGTGAAAAACAGACTGCAACGGAGTTTGCACGTGGCTAAATAGCTAATTTCACATAATAGCTTAACAGAAGGCAGCCTACTTGTACTTCATATAGATCAATAACAGAACACTTCTAAGACAGACTGTGCATGCAACTACGTGGGACACGGAAGGAAAAACCCGATAAAAATCCCCACTGGGAAACGTTCGAAGAATTGCAAACACGACACCAGCAGTATGGGAGGTGAAATGAAACACGCTGGTTTGGAATCAATGAGCAAATAATGCTTTAAAAATATAACAAAACCGCAAACATGTTGCGATGACACGTGTCACTAAATCGGTGCTGAACAACACTAGTTTATGAATAAATGCAGTAATATGTATTCATAAGGGTAACACTTCGAATCAAAAGAGGTATTCTTTAAATGACAAATGCATCATAGATACGCGCACGATATTCGTGTCGACTTTTGACTTTTTGGACTATGATTATCATTTAAATGGGGTAATCGCAAAAGTCAGATCCACACACGATTCATAACAGCGGTTATATGATTTATTATTACTCTTTTCTTATTATAGTAGCCAAAAAATAAAATAACATAAAATAAAACAGAAATAGAAATAAATGCTAAGGAACTAATGACAATTGTATTTACTTGTATGCTGGTCACTTCCATCGCGGGGTCTTTCTTATTTCGAGTATGTTTTCGTACTATGTGTCAAATAATTTAGTATTTCTTGAAGAGATGTTGCTATGTTGACTTTTCGAGAATTAGAAGGTGCGTTTAATGATGGTAAGCTTAAACAATCTTAAATAAGTTCTATCATGATACCTACTGAGCAAAAAGGGTTTGATGATTTTATTTTCTCGAAATTCTTAGACTCCAAGACTCAAATCAAAGATTTATTTCTCCTGGACACTGTCGGCCTTCTATGACACTGAAAGAGTAGCGCAAATGGTACTGATGATTGTTTGCTGTTACTGTTCTCCTATTCTCATTTTTGGATTGTCAGAGTCCGACTCACAGTGTCTTCAGATATACGTTCACTCAGTCTTGTGTGTATTGTATAGATTTAATTAAAGCTTACTCGAGCAGCCCTTTTTGGTTGCATTCCCGACAGCTTTTATTATTATTATTATTATTATTATTATTATTATTATTATTATTATTATTATTATTATTATTATTATTATTATTATTATTATTATTATTAAGAGGGCGCTGTGTAGGCATACGAACGGTTGCATGGTTATATCGCTGGTCCAGTTTTTATACATTAATGTGGTTGAAACTCCTGGTGTTAATTTAAAAGGGTCACAATGTAACTCTTCTTGTCACTGAAGACAGTGATATATAATTCATCGAAATCGGCCAAGTGAAACCCAAATTTTGAGTGTGCTGAAAATTGAGCAGAGTTCACCATGGTCACTAACGAGCATAGAACAAAGGCCGTCGCCATCTTTACAGTGTCCAAGGGAAGAAAGGTGAGTCGTGAAGTGCAACAAGTGCCTGAAGGAATTATCGTCCGACGGAAGTCATATAAACTGCAGGAAATGCCATAGGAATCTTCATTTTACATGTTCCGGACTTTCAGAAACAACCTGGCAACGCAAATCCAATGCACGAGAAGAATGGAAGTGCCTAAACTGTAGAAAGAACAAAGAAACGCCACCACCCACGACGCAACTGATTACGCCGGAGGCAGAATCGGACGATGAACTGAACAGACAACAAAACACCGGTGAGTTTTATAATTTGAGTTCTGTAAATTTATTACTAGAAAAAGGTTTAGAAAATATAAAAGCCAGCTTGGTAGATCTTGTCCAAGAACTATTTGATAAACATAATAAACAAATAACAAAAACATTAGCGAATATGAAGAGTTTGTTAAATTTAATAATTCAAAAGTCGAAGAAGTCTTACAAACGGTAAAAGACATTAAAACCAGCATTAACGCACTAACTGACACAACACAAATTGATAAAAGACACGTCGGAACTCGATCAAGAATTTAATTCCCTGAAAGTACAATACGAAGTTTTAAACCAACAACAACATAAAGAAGACCTTGTCATAAACGGTCTTCCAGAAACTGAATCCACAGAAAATCTCAGACGACGTAGTT
This sequence comes from Typopeltis vanoorti, assembly GCF_054136105.1. Lineage (NCBI taxonomy): Eukaryota > Metazoa > Arthropoda > Arachnida > Uropygi > Thelyphonidae > Typopeltis > Typopeltis vanoorti. Next base: position 65,020,212 of record NC_143556.1, read on the forward strand.
TTAAAGTTAGGCCATGCAATTGACATCCTCCTACAGCATAATGATATTCAGACCATAAATTGGATTCCCAGAAAGAACAAAAAATAAGGCTTGCCACGACCCGCATCAGTAATAATCTGTCTGACAAGCAAGGCTACAAGAGACAATCTCATAAAAGCCAGCAGAATGAAAAAACAAGTAGTCAAGGAATTAAATGCATCGCAAGAAAATACGCCAATCTTTCTATCTGAGTATTTAACACCTTTTAATCAGAATCTTTTGAACCAAGCAAGAAAAGAACAAACATAAAAAAAATTATCAATTTTTATGGGTCAAAGAGGGCAAAATATTCTTGAGAAAGTCACAGTCGTCAAAATCTATACAAATAAAAAGCTCGAAAGATATAGATAGGTTGCCAGAATGAAACAAAAGACTCCAACTTAGTTCAAAAAGAAGATCTCAACACAACAAAAAGGAATGTGAACCATCAGATAGATGTAATTACACCAGAATACATCAGTAATTGTACTTTCGAATTGCTTGATGCATGGAAACAACACACAATACAAGCGAGAGGTCTCTCAATCTTGCATATTAACATCAGAAGCATCCGAAAACATTGGTTATTGTTACAGGCTTATTTGAGGAATTACATTGATATTATTGATATATTGATTCTAACAGAAGTATTCATAACTAATGACGAAACGACTGCGTTCCAAATTCCAGGCTTCCAACAACATAGATCATGCCGCCAAACAAAAAGAGGGGTGGAATATTAATATTTATCAAACAAAAATTAATAGCAAAAGAAACGGCCTATCAGTTTGAGCATGCTAAAACCCTTTGCCTCGAAATCACTAATGCCACCAATAGACAGCATCCCGTAATTCTAAATGCTATTTACAGGCAACCAAACCTAAACATGTTAAAATTCTTTCACCAACTCAATTGCTGGCTTTCACGCCAAGAAATATGCTCAACCGAATTCCTAATGATAATTGGCGACATAAACATAAATATTGCAAACGAAAACCAGAACAACACTGTACAATACCTAGACACGCTATCCATGTATAATCTAATACCAACAATAACATCATGTACTAGAGAAGAAATATTCGGAAATACTATCACTGCCTCCTGTCCAGATCATATGAACGTCCGAGCACCACCAAACAGTTACACTGCATCAGTCATAAAGTGCAAAGTACCAGACCATTACTTCGCCGCTCTAAACCTGCACACCAAGACAATATCCATGCAATGTCCCACAGAAGAAAAGCGACAGAAAACACTAATAGACGAAGAAATAGTCTACCACGAAATAAGAAAAAACAGACTGGGAACACCTGGCATCAAATTCAGCAGATATCTTATACAACAACATTAAACTCACACTGGAGGAAATATATAAGAAAGCTACAAAGAAAGTCAGAATTTGTTCAAAAACAACACAAAATCCTTGGATAACACAAAACTTAATCCTAGAAATACACAGAAAGGACGCTTTATGGAAATAACTAAAGCGATATCCAAATAACTTTAAAAACTGGATATAAGATAACAAGGAATCGCCTTACAACACGAATAAGAAATGCAAAAAGAAAGTACTACCGAGACAAATTAACCTCTGCACAAAACAACATGAAACATACCTGGCATCTGATCAATGAGATGCTAGATTGTGTTCCCAACACCACCGCCTCCGAAACCATAAAACACAGCTTCATGAAAGACGCAAAACCTATCCAACAACTAGCAAATGATTTTAACCAATACTTTGCAGACTCCATCCAAGAACTGCACAGAAATATTCCCCCAATCACAAAACGTGACCCTCCACTTGGACCACAATCAAAACAGACATTATGGTTCCCAACCATAAAAGAAGCAGAACGTCTCTTTGCAATATATCAAATCAAACCAAAGAAAGGCCCAGGAATTGATGGTATAAGACCTAAAGATATAAAGCAACATGCAACTAGTTTAAGTCCTATCCTACTAAAATTAATAGATAAAATATTTAAAACAGGACAGATACCATATGCTAAAGACCGCCATAATCGCACCCATATACAAACATGGAAAAAGAAATTTAATCAGCAATTACAGACCAAAAGCACCATTACCAATTATCAATCAAATTATGGAGCGGATCATACTGAAGAAACTCACAGCACACACAGAGACCTTTCATATTATCCACAAAACACAATATGGTTTGCAGAAAAATAAGGGAACAACATCTCTCTTGGAAGACTTTACAGACATAATTAATACCGCCTTAGACAAAAACAAAATTCCCATGGTAGTCTTTATTGATCTAACTAAAGCATTCGATACACTCACACATCAAGCCTTGTTAGAAAAGCTGAGGCCTGTTGGAATAGACGGGCCTCTTCACAGGTGGTTTACAAACTACCTTCAAAATAGAAAGCATAACACGTATCGGGTCAATCCGAAGCAGAGAGCTACCAGTAACCTGTGGAGTACCACAGAGAGCTGTACTCTCCCCAACTCTATTCAACATTTACACGCATGATATTAATCAGGTACCTCTCAAAGGTAAGATATTCCAATATGTAGACCATACAGCTATAATATATATCCATAATAACGCAAGCATAGCCAAAACAAATATGCAACATGACATAAATCTGATCATAGACTGGCTCAGGAAAAACTCCATACACCTAAACTCAGAAAAGACAAAATTAATGATATTCAGAAATCTACTGACTTGACCAGTTGATAACAAATATATAATCATCCAGCATCCACTTTCCAACATAAAAAACATATACAACAGCAAAATCACTATAATCACACAGGTTGAAACAATACGATACCTTGGAATTTACTTCGATGCAGATATGAACTGGAATAGCCACATAAACTATCTACACAACAAACTCCGAACAATAAGTGGCAAACTCTACAAGTTAAAAGACATAGTTCCCATAAGCTTAAAAACACTAATATACAAAGCACTATGCCAAAATATACTAAGATGCACTATAACAACGTATGCTTTCTGTGCACCCTACAAATTAAATATATTAATGTCGCTACAGTACAAAATGATAAAACTGATCTTTTAGGAACAAAGAAAAAATAACGACTTTATATACACTGAAATGTCAGAACACAAAATACTGACAGCAAAACATTTATGTCACTATACAGCTTTGCTAAAACACTATTTCGATGCCAACTACAGGACAGTCAGAAATACATACCGTATAACAAGACCTCAGACAACTAATTATATCACACATAAATACAACAATCACTACGGAAAGGCCACGCGATACTTCTACATCCCAGGCATGATAAACAAATTACCTTTTGAATTCAGAAACCTTACAAACTACAATAGCCTGAAAAGAGCTCTAAAGACATACTATGAACAAGAAACACACCCAAAATACCATGCAAACTTAATGAAACACAATATATTCGTTCAGGCTTCCAGTTCAGCGACGCATCAATACATTCCAAGTTATTGTAGTTATTGTATGTGTGTGTGTGTGTGTGTGTGTGTGTGTGTGTGTGTGTGTGTGTGTGTGTGTGTGTGTGTGTGTGTGTGTGTGTGTGTGTGTGTGTGTGTGTGTGTGTGTGTGTGTGTGTGTGTGTGTGTGTGTGCGTGCGTGCGAATTTCTCAATCATAGATTTTGTAGCTTCCCAACACAGCAAAAAAAACCCAATAAATAATAACCAACTGGTGTCATCCTCAGGTAAGCTTCGAGGATGAAAGCAGAGAAATTACTTCTCATCCAAGATGTATCATATGTAACCAAATGCATGTAATGTACGTATTATATATAAGTATCATATGTAAACAAATGTAAGTAATGTATCATATGCAATCAAATGCATGTAATATGTAATAACTGTAACAAATGTATACATTGTAATAAAAAAATTAAAAAATAAATAAATAAAAAAGTAAATCATGAGTTTACACTGTATGTTTGTGAGAATTAGGAAATATAATATTTAGATTGCATATGTGTAAATACTGTTGTATAATCCACCTTTTCAAACTTGAAAAAAAATAGTAAACTACAACATGTAATATTATACAACTTATGTAACTCTGAACAATATAATTGTAAATTATTACTGTGTTGTTATATAAAAAAAATAGCGAAAAATAAACTATGCTATCATCATTACTATTGAAATCTCATTATATGTAGCACAAAGTGATGAACCTTGTAAAATAATATACTGAATAGATAATCATTCATTGTACATATGTAAATATTTGAGAGAACAATGAAAAAAATATTATTATATTAAAAAAAAAAAGAGAGAGAGACCTCCAGGGAGTCAGAGACTCATCTAGAGAGGCCACACACACACACACACACACACACACCAGCTATCATACTTATTCTTGAATTCATTCATACTGCTTGCGCTCGCAAAATTCATACGCAATCCATTCGAATCACGCACCACCCGCTGAGAGAAAAATCTAGTCTCATATCCTTCTTGGCGGCCTTCATTCTCAACTTCCAAGGATGCCCTCTAGTCCTTTCCCCACCCTCATAAACTGAAAAATTCCATCAACTGAAATCTTGTATGACCCTTTCAGAAGTCTGTAAGTATCCCCCCCCCTCTTTCTCCTGTTTGTAGTGTTTGAAGTCTACAAATTTTCAATCTGTCCTCATAATCAGTATTCCACAATCCTGATATAATTTTTAACACTCTCCGTTGTACTCTCTCCAATATATCAGAATCACAACGGAAACCAGGAGACCAGAACTGCGAACAAGTGAGGTCTTATCAAAGCTTTGTAAAAAGGCAACATGACATCCTTATCTTTACAGGTAAACATTCGTTTCAGTATTGCAATCATCTTTTGAGTTGTATTTGCAAACTTTGCCACATGGCCCCCTGAACATCAACTTTCTATCTACTAACACTTCAAGATCCCTAGCCTCATCAGTTTCTTCTAGCCTAATCCCACCAATATAATACGACATTGGATATCTAATCATGCCGAAGTGAATGACTACATTTACTGACATTGAACTGACACCCGTTTTCTCATGCCCACAATTCTAGCCTATTCAAATCATTTTGCAAAGACTGTATATCAGATAGGTAGGGTAATCAGCATTGCTTATTACCCTACCTATCTTTGCATCATCAGCAAATAACTGCATTTCTCTTGCTAAATCCTTCCCAATATCATTAATGTACAGATTGAATAGCAATGGACCAAGGATCAGTCCTTGTGGCACACCAGTGGTTAACTTAAATCTTGCCGATTCACTTCCCCCATATAAACAGATATCCACCCCCCATATGGCAGATATCTATCCCCCATATGACAGATATCAAAAAGCAAAAATGCTTTTTGATATCTGTCAGTCAGTCATCCTCTTATCTACGCTAATATTAACCCAACGCCATATTCTCCAATTATGCAACAGTCTTCCATGTTGTATTCTGTCAAAAGTTTGTCTCATACAAACGAGAAGGATTTTTTCCAGGTTTCTTTGGGTTTTTCTTGCCACAAACAGGCAAACCTCTCTCTCTCTCTCTCTCTCTTGAGTACGCACGCACGCACACACACACGCACGCACGCACGCACGCACACATCTACAACATCTATTTCTGTTACACTCAGGATGAATTTTTACGTGATATACACTTTAAAAAATCCGATTTTTAAAATATTTAAATCTGTTACTATCAGTTCATTCAGTTCGAAATCGATAGGAATGGTGACTACACATGCTAATTAAGTAATGGTGTTATACGTGTGGGCTTCTCATTTGGTGTGTGTGTGTTCCCTAAGGGTTGAGTGTTTCTGAAAAGAACGGAAGAAATTGCAACAGAAAACAACATACGTACGTTTATACAAAAGAATTACTCATACATAAATCTTAATTAGTATTATTATTTAGTAATTTTACATTCATGAAGCGAAGGATTTATTAACAAGAAATCTATGTACATAGGAAAACCTAGCTTAAGCGAATCTCGATAAAGCGGCCACGTAACATTCTTTTATTAACATATTTTTATTATTGAAATCAAATCAATAATAAAAAAAAGCGTTTGTGAAGACAAATTTTAGGATCTCAAATTTAAAGACAAAGAATATAGACTAACATCGAATATGAATAAAAATAATCACAAGAGATAAATATCCGATGGTCTGTTTCATGATGTATAACTACACGATGTTAAGAGAATTGTTTAATAACAAATAGTCCTTATATAAGGAATGGCTTAAAGGGGCGAAGCAAGAATGCTTTTCATCTTCCCCGTTATCTGTAGAGGACAGTGTAGGGATAAGGTGTTATTCAGCTATTAAAGCTCTGATCATGGCAGGAGGGTGACAGCAAATAGCCGAACCTCAGTTAGAACTTCATTGGCTACAGCATTTCCATCCATTACCCTCCCAGAGTCTCTTAATAACAAATAGCTTAAAACATAAATCTATTATTCATTTAGTATCAACGACTTTTTTTAGGAGTGTATCTTCAGATGTATTAAAAATGTTATTTAGAATTTCTAAACTTAATTTTAATATTTTATTGAGTGAATTTTTAATTATACTTTTAAATTAGAACAAAATTCTGTTATTATTTTTTTTAATTATTTTAACTGTATTATTTTTTTAAATTATTTTAACTGTATTATTTTAATTATTTTCACTACTAAATTGTAGTTTGCTAGAAATATTTCTTATAAGAATTTCTATCCCTGTTCGTCCCTTCTTACACGCGCGCGCACAGTTTGAAATGTTCTTTATCGGCAAAAGCTTTGCATCGTCAAAAATGAAAATTAAAAAATGTTATTAAATTTATTTGGAACGAATATCATTCTCTAATATTTACAGACAATATCTGGAATCAAAGTATATAATTAAATAAATGTTAAAATTCTTTATATAGGGAATTATACAATAAACGTATATTGAAAGAGTAGCACCAATCAAATATTTTAATTGAGGAGGTAGGGGTGGAAATGGAAGGGGAATGATTGGTGGTATGTGCTAATAAACGGGTGACTAAACTCCGGAAGGCATTATACTTGAACACGATTTCTGTGATGAGCCAAGACGTGAGTTTCTACTAAACCATTGCAATCCCTTATAGCGTCATGCGCATATGAACTAAGAGATCTAATTTTCTCTTCATCCTTTTACTGAAACACGGGGAACTGTTTAATTAGGGGTAATCAAAAATAATACTCTAGGGTTTACTCTTCCAGATGATACTTTGAATCTGCTATTAAACTATTAAACAACGCTATCATAAAGGAACAAATGCCTTTGGGTACTTTCTCGGTATCATTTGACCTTGGATAATTTTTATCCTTACGGTTCTATAAATGCAGCAAAACGAATAAATATTTATTTCAATTTTGTCTCACCATTTGATAATTCCTTCTTCATCAATAACGATAACAGTTATCTCTCCTACTATCTTTCATGTTGAAAGTTTATTTTTCACTTGGTCAGACTATAATAAATTTAGTTTAATCATTTATCCAAGTGGGAGCAAACAAAGTTTGCACCTGAAAGTATCTCCAAGACTGTGGTAAGGTGGTACAACACCGGGAAACTCGTTGCAAAGGTGGAGCAAGAAACCATCGCTGCCTCCAAATGAAGAGACCTCAATAAAGATCGAAACTAGTCTGGGTAGTGGCCCTTTCCTTAATGCATAACATTATACATATTCACAAGGAGATGTGTTTTGCATTATGGGAGATACTGAGATAGGAGTGATGTTCTCTTGCGCCACCTTTGCAACGAATTTCCCGGTGTTGTACCACCTTACCTCAGTCCTGAAGATACTTTCAGATGTAAACTTTGTTTGCTCACACTTGGATAAAAGATTAAACTAAATTTATTATCTTTCACGTCTTGGGGAGCAAACTAATTATGGTAACATGTCATCTGGTTACCTCTACAGTGTTTGCCAGTCGCAGTTCACCAAGAAATTGCGTGTGCTTGTGAACAACATTACGATTCCAAGCTCCCAATCATTATATTGCTGGATATCTGTGCCAACTATCTTTTTAGAGTCAATTATGCGCAATGCGTTATTCTTAGCGACGTAGAAAAACTTTACCATCACACTTGTGTCTCACTTTAGGAAAATGTCGTTTAAAACCATCACAAATAATGGAAATTTCTAATTAATTATGAGTAAAAAATACCATTTTAATAATCTAATGACAACTGATGTTAATAATCATGAAACGTCCCATAGAAAAATTAAACTGCACCTCCTTATCCGTCAAATTACCGATCATACAGATACTTCTATATTTTAGCTCTTCTGAATACTCTCTCTTATATCCTAAGTAAAAAACCTTTCAAAGCGCTACACTAATCAATAAATCAACTTCGAGTGTTCTATTTTTGTTACAATAAGACATCTTCGGTAGCTACAAATACGAAAGATTTACAAAAAAACTCTACATATAAGTAACTCCTTACCTTTCTCCCAACACGTTCTGTGAGTTGAGGTCAACCTTGTGTCATCCTGTTAAAAATCGTACATCCATGCTTGTTCCAGTCCCGAAGGGTGTGGCTCTTTAGTTCGGAGCCGGCGCCACAACTGATCCCTTCGTAAGTTAGAGGAAAAATTGTAGCCAAGTGACATACGAAGTAAAAAGGACAGCGGGCACGGAATGGTGTGCATGAGTGCCGCGTGACCTGGTGATCTGGTGCCGTGCAGGAAGCTAGCGCCCTATAATTAATGTGTGTGCTTTTAATTTTTATTTATAGAAGTTTGCTTTCAGACGCTAGTTTGGTATACAACGAAGACGTGCGAAGAAAGTTAATGCCGTTTAAGAGATATAAAAAGGGTTGACTTAACTGTAATATTAATAAGGAATTAAAAATTGTGATTAACATTTAAATATTTAATTTATTTTAGTGAAAGACGATTAATTTATTTTAGTGAAAGACGATACTAAAATTAATTTATGATTATTTTTGATTATTATTATTATCATTAATACTTGTTAAATTGATACCAATCTAGAGTTTAATAATAATAAAAAAAAAGTGCTAAACATTTGTCTAAATTACTTAATACTCGTTAGGCCTAATGATTATCAGTTATCCCTAATTGTTAAACTCAAGATGAAATCGCACTTCGTCTAGAAACGTGATTTTATTGTGGAAGGCCACACTCGCTATTTAGATAGCGCATTTACTGCATGGTAGAGATGCGCTATCTTCGAGCGCTTCTTTTAGATGCGCTCGAAGAAGGAAACGTCTCCGGAGAGCATCAAAGTTAAGTGGAGAAACTGATTTATGCGAAATAATTTACGTGAAAAGATGTCTGAGATGAAAGCTGTGACGTGTAGAGTAGTTAATCTTTCATTCGCGCTTTATTGAGTGAGTTCAGTGGTTTCTATATTTGGGACGAATGTTATGGGACAACAATGTTAACACTGTACTTGAGTTTTAGTTCAATTCCTAGAAATATTTTAACGATTTATCATCCTCATATGCTGTACACTGAAAACTCTAGTTAAGAATATCTTTCAATGTTTTCAGTTACCAAAGAATGTTTAGAAATAATTAGTAAAAATATAATTATATATTTTAAGAGGTATTTGCTTTCCAAGGTAGTTATGTCAGTTTATTCAAAAGAAGAACAACAACAACAAATTGAGTTCGCCCATGTTAAATACAGTTCTGTGTGGAGTCCTTCATTTACAGTTTTTGATTTTTATTTCAGCATTTCAATTATAGTTACATTCATAGCATTCAATTCTCACAGGATATAAACTAGTAAAATTTTGCATTTTAAAATAACAAAATATTACATTATACTAAAATATGGAACTAAAGTGAAAATAGCCAAAGAATTTAAAATATTTTTATTAAATTTAATTTTTATATCATATATGATGTTTTTCTTCCTACACCCACAATTAAAATTCAAGTCAAAGATTTTAAAATTATATGGCAAAGTTGAAATCGAGAGAGCATTTCCCGTGTGGTGGCCGGGATAAGAATATCCCCAATGTAGCTCATGCATGTCGTACGAGGCGACTACAATGGGTATCCGTGGAGGGTAATGGAAGACAATGCTGTAGCCAATGAAGTTCTAACTGAGACTCCGCTATTGCTGTTACCCTCCTGTCATGATCAGAGCTTTATATAGCTCAATAACACCCTATCCTTACACTGTCCTCTACTGAAATCGAGAATCTTGCAGTTTCCTTCATCATCATTTTTTTCTTGCTGTTAAAAAGTACATGTCTAATATTTTAGGATGTATGAAAGGGATAAAAATCTTACTTCTGAAACAGCTGTATGCAAAAAGGATATCAATGAGTGTTTAGGGCAGCTATTTCTTAGTTTTACTGCTAGATCACTGATTGGTTCTTTGTAAAGATACATCTCTTCCTTATGACCGGATTCGAATCCAGGCCTTTCTGACTTAAGGACATGATTATTCTGAGAAGGCTTTCGTATTTTATGCTTGCCACAGTGACACAGTTCAAAATGCAAGATCATTTCTATGTGTGAGTATTAAAGTTCTGAGCGTTCTTTCAAATTTCAATACTCTAATTAAAGTCAATAAATATATCAGTGTGTGCTTTACCTAATCCTTTTTACATATTCATTATGTCTTCCTCTTTATTCCCTCTTTAATTCCCTTCAATTTCTCTCGGATAATTATTATGATTTGATAGAAAGTTTCGACTTATTACTTAATCTTAAGATTTTCTCTCTCTCTCTCTCTCTCTCTCTCTCTTTCTCTCTAATTAATAAATTCTTGGTTTAAATCTCACTAGTAGTATAAGGTTTGTAAATGTCTTTAGCAGGAAGTTGATTTTTGTGTCAACTGTGAGATCTCTACTTTATTTATTGGAGGACTGTGGCTTGTAAAAGTTCCATATTTGATTGCTAGAACACGGTTTTGGGATTATTAAAGTATTCACCCGTCTACAGTACTGATATGAATTGTTAGCAAGTATAATTTGAATATTGTTGAATGCATTTTTGAATGTGAATTTTAAAGAAAAAACAAAACCTCAGAGAACAATTTTTTCTGACTTCTACAGTCAGAAAAAATTGTTCCCCCATCCCCACAACAGCCTCCGTAACAAGTCGGTGTTGGAGATTTCCCACAGTAGCATAATCACAGTGGATCCAGCACCAAGCGGGATAACAGAGGAAGAAGAAGAAGAATGTATTATTTATTCATTGTTTATATTTTTTCTTCACCTCTCTCGCAGAACCCCTAGCGACATCTTGAGGAACATTAAGGTTCCAAGGCACGTTAGAAATTGTTTTGTTCTCTTTAGTTGTTCACAGAAGTTAATGTGTATAAACTGGATGAAAAATATTAGTTATAAATGAGATTCATTTTAAAAGCGTGCTTATATTTCAATTTTATGTACTTTATGAAATATTTATTATTTAATTTGAAACCATAATTTGTTGATATCCCTCCTGTATTTAGAAATTAAAATGATCTCAATGTGTAGCTTGGTGACAAACGGGAGATATTGGTAATAAAATAGACTGGTTAGTGTTTTCAAGCTTTTTAATTAATGAAGTACATTAACTTCTTATTCATAGTTATTACATAACTAATTATTATTGATTAAAAATTTGAAAATAAAATTTAAATGTTTTTTAGAGAAACTTTTATCATATTAATTTCTATAAAAACAATGAACGTTTAAAATATTTTTCAAAACTTTTATTGGTAATACAAAATTTTTCCTTATTTACAGTACAAATATTTACATAATTGTTAATATTTGTAGATTGTTAATAATTGTTATTAATAATTGTTAATATTTCTATTTTTGATAGATCACTCTGCAGAGGAGGCGGCACTACCATCATCATTAAAAATTACATTAAGCACCACCACCACTCTATGAGCAATCCTTCAACCACTAACCTTGAGATCACAGGCGTGGAAGTAGTCACCACCTCCGCTGGTAAACTGAAAATCTACTTAGCTTACAACCCTCCCCAAAAATCTCTACTACACTCTGACCTAAATGCCATCTTATGCGTCAGAGAGCCCACCATTATAGCCGGGGATCTGAACTCCAAGCACCCTGCGTGGAATTGCACAACCACAACAAGAATGGTTGCATCCTTTCCAATTACTTGGGATCAAGCAACGCTGTCGTGGCAGGCCCCACCGAAACAACTCATCTCAGTACGTTTGGCACTGCTGACATCCTGGATATAACTATCCTGCAGGATATCAAACTTCAATACAGCATCGTATCTATGGATGAACTATCATCCGATCACAACCCAATTCTACTACAGCTGGGAAAACAAGGATACCTGTCTCCTCCTTCTCACTCCTATATAGCATAAGAAAGACTGTCAACAGCACTCAAGGATTATATTGGACCTGTTCCTCACATATGCACAAAAGAAGGAGAAACTGCAGTTACAAATCTCTCACAACAAATTAATTCTGCTATAACGATAGCTATTTCGTACAAATCTTCCCGCAAGCCAGATCGTTTGCCTGAAGACATTAACTTGATCAGAGACAAAAACAGGGCTAGGAAAAGATTCCGTAACACGTGTGCACCACAAGATAAAACAGCTCTTAACAGGCTAAATGAGGCAGTAAGTGATGCACTCTAAGCTCATAGAGACCAAGTATGGGATGAAAAGTTATCCTCAATTTCACCTACTGATCACTCCATCTGGGGACTACTGAAAAATACCAGAGCCTTGCTCACACAGATGTATTCAAAGCAGAAGTTATAGCAAACAATTTGGAGGTGCAATGCAGGCCTTCGTATGAAAACCTTGACTTTGATCACATATATAAGATTCACAGCAAGGTCAGACACTCACTCAAACTTCCTGACACCAGCACTGACCATGTTGCACCAACATCACCTGCTGACATATGACATTATTAAAAAATTAAAGAACAAAAAAGCTCCTGGGCCAGACGTCATTACTAATCGGGTGATCAAACTTCTTCCCCGAAAAGCAGTAGTGCACCTGACCATAATTATAAATGCAATCCTAAGTCTTCACTATTTTCCTTTCACCTGGAAACTGGCCGATATAATTCCTATACATAAGCCAGGCAAAGATCCTCACCTGCCTCAAAATTATCGTTCAATCAGTCTCATATCCAACCTAGGCAAGATTGCTGAGAAGGTCATCCTCGCACGTCTTCAAGCCTCAATAAATGAACTAGATATCCTTCCTAAAGAGCAGTTCGGTTTTCTGCAATACCACAGTACTACTCACCAAATCCACAGAATAGTGGAATACATTACTACCAGCTACAATTAGCGTCAATACGCGGGAGCTGTTTTCCTTGACCTATCCAAAGTATTTGACAAAATGTGGCATTTTGGATTGTTACATAAATTTATCTCAGCTGGTATCTCGATGCAACTGACACATTTAGTTAGTTCATATCTGCAAATTAGGACCATGCAAGTCAAGATTAACGTCACTGCCTCATCTCAGTGAACCATCTTGGCAGGAGTGCCACAGGGATCACTACTGGCTCTATTGCTGCCCTCTGTATACATGTCTGATATTCCGCACAACCCAATGTCATCCATCATGGCCTTGTATGCAGATGACACAGCATTATTAGTCAGATCTCTTCGACCACATTTCGTTACCAGAAAACTTCAAGAAAACCTTTTAAAATTTGAAAGATGGGTCTCCAAATGAAGACTGCAAGTAAATCTCCTAAAAAGTTCAGCTATTCTCTTCACAAAAAAAAGGTCTATATCTCCTGTAGGAGACATCTTATTATTCAACACCAAAATTCCTGGGCAGACGGAAACAAAATACTTAGGTGTTGTCCTCGACAAAAAATTAACTTTTAACCAACGCATCAAGGCTACATGTACAAAGGCATCTAAAGCCATCTCACAGATCTACCCCCTAATAAATAGAAGCAGCAAGCTAAACATCAGAATCAAACTGCTTTTATACCAGCTGACGATTCTTCCTATAGTTACTTATGCTTCTCCAGCCTGGAGCCACACTTCCACTATAAATATTATCAAATTGCTATGTATTCAGAACAAATGCTAGAGAATGATCCTAAACGCCGCATGGTTCGTCAGAAATCAACTTCACCGAGGTATAAATATTCCTTATATCTTCTCCTTCCTACAAACTTTAGCTGCAAAGTTCTTCCTAAAGACGTCCACTCATCCCAATGATCTAGTTCAGCAAGCTGTAGCCTATGATCCTACGGATACATTCAAACACAAAAGGCCAAAAGCCATTTTAACTTCCTTCAGTGATGTATAATCTCCATGCCCATTCTGGGCGAGCAAACTGCTCATAATATTTTCCCTCACTGTGACCGTAACAGACAACGGGGAATATGAAAAGCTTTTTGCTTCACCCCTTAAGTCATAAATGTCAATTGTCAATTGTCAAGAATTTCAGACCTATTCAAGAAGACATTAAAAAAGTTTGATACAGAATTCCCAGGATTTATAAACATATACGCCTAGGTCAATGATCAAGAAGGAGGGGATGAGGATACAGAGAGCGAATTCACAACGGTCCCATCGTCCAAGAACCCTTGACAGATCGAATCCCAGGGTGCACAGGCAACCAAAAAACGGAGAACCTCTGAAGATCTTATGGAAGAAGATCTAACACCACAAACTTCGGAAGACAAAAAGAAAAAAGTCACACCAGCGATTCACCGAGACAAAGAAAAGTGGATCAGTTTCAAGGACCCTTGGTGAACAAAACATCGACTTCTCCAGGGCCAGAAACACAGATGAGGGAGTTAAGATTCATCCTGCTACTGTCTCAGATTATCGCAAAATGACAAAAATACTGGCCAATTCCAAATTGCCATTCCACACTTTCGCACTAGCAAGCGAGAAAAATCTTAAAGTAATCCTCAGAGGGGTTTCCGAAGGCATCACAACAAATGAGGTCACTGCCGACCTCATCAGTCAAGGACTTACCCCAATCAAAGTTAGCAGAATCCTGAGATCTGACAAAAGGCCAATGCCTTTAGTACTAGTAGAAATTAGCAACACCCAGAAAAGGATATACGAAGTGACAGATATCTGTAGGCTCAAATTTACTACTGAGCCTCTAAGGAAAAGGGCATCGGCAGGCCAATGCCACAGATGCCAAAAGTTTGCGTATGCCCAAAATTTGTGCAGAGCAGCCTACAGATGTCTAAAATGTGGTGAAGGACACCAAACCAGCTCCTGAATCCAGCCAAGTACAATATATGCCCGTTGTGTCAATTGTAGAGGACCTCACCCCGCAAACTAACAAGGGGTGCCTTTCCACCCAAAAAATCGTGGGTCATCAAGAGTGAACCATGCTCCTCCACGTAATGACTTCATAAGCAACCAAGCAGGTTGCCCTCCTGTTCGAAATACCACACCTTCAGCAGCACAGGAAGCGATCTTCATCCATGACCAAAACATATGCAGAGGTAGCTTGAACTCAGATTCCTTCATCTCATTAGCAAGCAAGCTCCAACTTAACATCAGTTCTAACTGCGTCACTTGCCACCATACTACATGAATTCAGCAAAACAAGCTCCTCGCCATCTTCCAGAAAGAGATGCTATCTAGAAACCCGATCCATACTGACAGCACAATCCAATGTATAAAGAATTCAAACCAAACTTACTCACGATAATAGCATGGAATGCTAATGGTCGGTTAAACAAAATCCTTGAACTGCAAGAGATCACTCACAGATACAATCCTGATATAGTCTTAGTTAACGAAACACACCTCAGCCCAGCTAATAGCTCTAAATTACTGGTCTCTTCATGATGCATAAAACAGACAGACCTACCGCAGATGGAGGAGGCACAGCAGTATACATTAAAAATTATTTAAGCCACAACGTCCTAACCAACACACAAACCAAGAACCTTGAGATAACAGGTATTGAAGTTCATACTAACAATACTGGCAGCGTCAAAATCTATGCCGCATACAACCCACCCGGCATCCCACTGTTGGCAGCTAATTTGGATTCCATTCTCGGCTCTACTGACTCCATTATTATGGCTGGAGATTTCAATGCCAAACACACAGCTTGGTTCAGCTCCACAACCAACAATAAAGGTCGTACACTAAACAATTACTCAACCCAAAACTCAATAGCTATAGTTCGGACCTACAGAGTCCACTCATCACAGTCCAGTTGGAAGCTCAGATGTCCTCGACATCGCCATTCTCAGAAACATCAGATACTAATATCAACTGGAAACGTTAAACGAGTTATCTTCTGATCACAACCCCATTCTGCTTAAGCTCGGCACACAAGAGTAATTCTCTGCTCCGCACTCCTTTATATCTTGGGACAAGCTCTCCAGAACTCTCTCAGATCACATCGGCCCAGTACCTATTATCCACAAAAAAAGAGGAAATAGACACAGCCGTAAACAACGTTACAAGCCAAATCAAAAAAGCAATAGCATCAGTTACACAAACCACAAACTTTCACCCTAGCGGTCGGATCCCCTAGGAAATCATGGACCTAATCAGATTAAAAAAGAAAGCCAGAAAGTGGTACCATAACACAAGAGCCCCACAAGTTAAAACAACTCTGAATAATTTAAATAGACAAGTCCGTGAAGCTCTGCCAAAA
The DNA here is from genome assembly GCF_054136105.1 of Typopeltis vanoorti. Lineage (NCBI taxonomy): Eukaryota > Metazoa > Arthropoda > Arachnida > Uropygi > Thelyphonidae > Typopeltis > Typopeltis vanoorti. The sequence goes on from NC_143556.1 coordinate 65,036,809, forward strand.
CATCGAAACCAAGATTGGGAAACTAAACTGACTAAACCCAGAGGACAACTCCATCTGGAAATTCTTGAGAATCCTCCGCACTAAATGCCAACCTATACCCCCAATAGAGATCAAGAAAGGAATTGCTCACACAGATAACGAAAATGCCGAAGCTCTAATTGACAGCTTGGAAACACAATGTAACCCCTCTTATGAAAATCTGAACATCAATCTTATCTGCAAGATTCACTGACGAGTCAAGCAGGTCTTAAGACAACAAAAGAATAACTCAGAACCTGTCACGTCCACTTCTCCAGAAGAAATTACAAACATCATAACACATCTGAACAACAACAAGGCTCTAGGTCCAGATGGAATCACAAACAGAATAATCAAACTACTCTCCAGAAAAGCCATTGCACATCTAGTCAGCATTATCAATGCCATCCTCAGATTCAAACATTTTCCCATAACTTGGAAGACGGCGTATATCACGCCAATCAAAAAGATTGGAAAGAATTCCGAACTCCCCGAAAGCTACAGACCTATTAGTGTTCTATTCAGCCTTGGAAAAGTTGCGAAAAAATCGTCCTTACAAGGCTTCAATCAGCAAAGGATAAATTAGGTATTATTCCAAATAAGCAATTCGGATTCAGAAAAAAAAACCATAGCACCGTACAACAAATACACTGATTGGTCGAATATATCACGAAAGGTTTCAACTGGAATCTCCACACAGCTGCGGTCTTTATAGATGCTGAGAAGGCTTTTGATAAGGTGTGGCATCAGGGTCTTCTCTACAAACTCATCAAATTCAATATACCAATTAATCTAATAAAAATAATTGACACATACCTCAAAGACAGATACATGCAAGTCAAAATATATGAAACTGAATCAACCAGATGCAAGATCCTAGAAGGTGTGCCGCAGAGCTCACTTCTGCCCCCCCCCCTATTATTTTCTATTTACATAGCTGATATACCTCAAAACCCAAGTTCAACAATCACTGCATTATATGCAGATCATACTGCTTTATTAGCAAGATCACTCAGCCCCAAACTGGCTATCAGAACACTCCAAAACAGTATTCATACACTGGAGAAGTAGCTGATGGACTGGAGGATCCAAGCAAACCCTCAGAAGAGTTCAGCCATACTGTTCTCCAAAAAGAAGGTCCAGAACCAAAGAGGAAATATAGCTGCTAGGATTCCATGGCAGTTGTCTGAATATCAGACTGAAGTCAAATATCTAGGCGTGATGCTGGACAAAAACCTCCAATTCACCAGTCATATAAAACACATAAGCTCGAAGACGTCCAAAGTAATCGCGCAACTCTACTCCATGAATCAACAGAAGAAGCAATTCGGATACTCGGAACGAACTACTCATATACAGGATAGTAGTACGCCCAGTCATTACTTACGACATCTCCTGCATGGAGCTATACCTCGGATACAAACATTCAAAAACTGCAGAGGATACAGAATAAATGCCTGAGAATGATTCTGGATGCCCCATGGTTCATTGAAACTCCCAGATTCACAGAGAAGTCAACATTCCCTACATCACATCCCTCCTTTATGATCTAGCAGAAAAGTTCTTCACCAAGACAAGCAATCACACAAACCAACTGATCAAACAAGCTTCAGACTACAATGAAGCAGAATTCCACAAATACGAAAGACCCAATCAATTCTATGCTCAGCTGAACACAGCTAATCTCACTGCCCTTCCAGGGCGAGCTTAAAGCTCAATAACTTTCCACTCAAAGAACTTCCCTCTCAGACAAAGGGGGGATATGAAAAGCATTTATGCTTCAGCCATCAAACCAGTAACGTTCTGCGTAAGAATTTCACGGTTATATTTCACCGTGTGGTGGCCAGAATAAGAATAGCCCCAATGTAGCCCATGCATGTCTTACGAGGCGACTAAAATGGGTACCCAGAGAGGGTAATGGATGACAATGCTGTAGCCAATGAAGTTTTAACTGAGGCTCGGTTGTTACCCTCCTGCCATGATCAGAGCTTATAGCTCTATATTGCCCATCCATACATACATTTTCTTCTACAGATAACGGGGAATATGAAAGCATTCTTGCTTCACCCATCCAGCCAAAAAAAAAAAAAAAGAATTTCACATTTCTGGTAAAATACCACAGTTAGTGGTAACAGGCCTTCATGAAATATCAACGTATGGGTTCTAGCTATCTATTTATCTATCCTTCTCATCCGTCCCTTAGGACGGTTGATCCCCCCCCCCCTAATGAGGGGAGGATTACGACGAATTGATGCAGCGGCTATGTGACTCCTCCGCTGCATCCCGTAAGGGCAATGTTCAGGAGGCCGGTTTGCCTGTTAGGGGTACGAAAAACCCGACTTTCTAGGTGAAAAAAAAAAAAAAAAAAAAAAATCTACCTCCCTACGAAATCGGCTAACTCACCTCTAGGTTGAAAAAGAATAGATAAAAGGTTCCTCACGTTGCAGACAGAAATCGAACCCAGGTCTTTCCGACGACAGGGATTCGTCTATATCGACTGAACTAGGAGGCTCGACGTATCGTTTACTGAGCATTAATATCATCGGCTGAGCAGCTGACTAGCAAAGACGTTGGTGTTAATGCATTAGGTTTTTCGGAAGTTTAATGTCATTTGGCAATGAAACGAATAGTTATAGAGAAAAATAACCCGACTTATTATTTTTTTTTACTGAAACAAACCACTGTTGGAATATAATCACTTTGGAAATTGAACAATTTTTCAGAAACTAGAAATGTTTCTAGTTTAAAAAAGTGATAAATTTGGTTAGTTTCTGATGAAGTAAATTTATAAACCAGTCTAAAACGTATAATCATATATTACAGAAATATTTCAATATTTTAATTCTATATAATGATATTTATTTACATATTTTTAAATGTTATTGAAAAGTAATTAAACCATTTTTTTCAAGACGTTTTAACAAATTTATTTTGTTATAACAAATAAATTTATTTTGAAAAGAAAATGAAAATCTAAAATACGCTTGAGAGAATTTATTGCGTCGTAGCATAAAAATTATTTATCTCAACATAAAAATAACAAATTTATTTTGGAAAAAGAAAAGAAATAGTGAAAAAAAACTTGGCAGTATTTATTGGAACATTTGGAAGATGAAGTGATATTTTAGAAAGACAGACGTCGTTGCTAATGATTCTGCGAATTAATTTATGCGAATAACTCCCAAAGACGTGTTTGCTAGACACATACATACATGCAAATAGGTTTATCTAATTAGAGTCATTTAGAGAACGTGCTATACAAATTGCAAAGGCAAATTCCTAACTTAATTATACATATTTATCAAAAAAAAATATTAATACGTGTTATTGGCTATATTGAATGGCAATTCATTGAAATTTAAATTGATGAAGATTATACGTAAAAAGTAACTGTTATTTCTCTCTTTATAGCCACTAAGAGATAGACAGAGAGAGATTAGTTTTTGTAAAAATACATTCCTGCTGGATTAATAATCACAGACAGCAAAAATTAGTTTTCCTAAAAGAATGTTAGATATACCAAATAACTAGAAACGATTCAGGCATTTAAAATAATGAATCCCACCTCGCATTTTCTTATGACGTGCATAAGAAAATGCACCATAGGATTAATTATAGAGAAATGATAGGGAATATAGACTACAGTTCAAATAATGCCTTACCATACTTCACTCCCAGTTTTTGACGATAAAATGAAAGATGTTTCTCGACATTTTCCAGCACTACAAAACACTTCACACAATAAATGTTCTTCCCAATACCCGGATGATCATTCCAAATACGTCATTTAATCCGAAACTTTGTATTTTCCCCCTTTTATATGGAAATAATCGAAATGCTATCAATGAAGACCGTTATAGATCTACATTGTATGGATTTCTTATATCCAAGACGTTTATTTCAGGAGCACGGTGGCAGGTGTGCTTTATTCGGTATAGAAAAGACTATCAGTCGTGTTTAGGAACTTTCGAGGAAGTTCCAACTCAATAGCCGAGTGTGTGGCAGGTGTCTATGTGTTCCGGAGAGAGGGGAGCAGTTGGAAGACACCTGTCGTGTGTATTTAACCTTGTGAGGGTTCCCTTGGTTAATTTTCCCAATCTCGTGGCAACAATTTTTATGGGATTGTGACGAATTTGCTACCTTATATATAATAAAATATATTATAATATTATTTATTTTTAATTTTTATTATTAATTGGATCATTTAGGTGATTTCCCTTTTTTTATTCATACACGAGGACATAAATTGTGTTGTTATTCCAGGTCCGATCAACCTTATATATAATAAAATATATTATAATATTATTTATTTTTAATTTTTATTATTAATTGGATCATTTAGGTGATTTCCCTTTTTTTATTCATACACGAGGACATAAATTGTGTTGTTATTCCAGGTCCGATCAACTCAATCGGTTCATTTCCCTAAATCTACGGATCCATTCCTGATTCTTTAAACCAACGAAATAGTCACAAATGAAAAATACAAAACTTCTACAAAGTGCTATTTCGCTGACTATTTCATCAGACTGATGATTAGCTATAAAAATTAAGAAAATCTATCTGAAATACATAATAATAATAATAACAATAATAATATGCGACTCATCACAATTTTGTATGGTGCTATAAAGGAACAACTTAAAAATGCCAACAAATGGAACTTTGGATATCTTTACCTTAAAGCACGGGAGAAGTCTGACCAAGTAGAGAACCTGAATTCGTTTTATTCCTTTTCATTATTTCGTCCCATTCATTCGTTATTCTCCCTCTTCTAAGATTGTGCGCAGCATTGATCCATCCTGTATAGATCAATGCATAGTTCACTCGATAGTACTGTGAACGGGTATTATCTCTCTCTTTCTCTCTCTCTCTCTCTCTCTCTCTCTCTCACACACACACACCCACACACTGGTATCGTCATGATCGAGTTCGTCATATTTTATTTTGAAGTCTTTTTGAAGACTGAAAGCATAAAGACTTCAAGAGGAAAACTGCTCCACTCACTCACTACTCTGTGAGAGAAAAGTCTCGCTCTTATCCCTTTCTTAACTGCCAATAAACTTAATTTCCACGCAGATCAACACATCTATGGAATAATTGCTATAAAGCTGTTTTGCTTGACCTAAAATGGTGGAAAGCCAACCATAATCACAAATGCCGAAGTGTGAAAAAACCGCTGATAAAACATTAAACATTAGTTCCATGAGATTTAGTCCTTGTCACTACAAGCATGCAATCTATCAATTTTTCAATCTCAAGAAGAATATCTTCAGCCATTACAGCTTAATCTCAAATCACTTAACATAAAATCACATTCAAGTAGAGCATATTACAATAAAAAAAGAAGGCAGATTACAAAAAAGAAAATAAAAAATGGGTGGCGAAGAGAAACGAAAACAACACGCAATACCGAAGTATGCATTAGTGACTCCACGAAACTTAATTTAAACAACAACAACAACAAAAGGTCAAATAACAAAACATAATGTAAAACGAGTGACTGAATAACTACTGCTGATTTTTACAACAATGGACCTATAGAATAAAGGTCTTTATAAGTTCCTTTCTGGTAACCGAGTGAAGAAAATTTTTCAGTGCTTTTTCTCTTTTTATTTTTTTCATTATGGAGTTATTGACCAGGCGTTGGTCCAGGTATGTAAATAAAAAAAATAAAAATAAAAAATAAAAATAAAAAATAATAAACTAAAATTCAATTATAATTATAATAATAAAATCTGTTCCCTAACGCCTCTTATTCAACTATAAGGAGTTGGCCGTTTCAGTCCTATCTAACTTTTGGAGACTGAAAGGAGGGGGGGGGGGGAGCTCAGTTTCTACCGGTAGCCAGTCATAGAGAGAGAGAGAGAGAGAGAGAGAGAGAGAGAGAGCTGGTCCAAGACTACCTAAACAATACCAATGCGCGAATTTCGTCGTCTGAACGTCGCCATCGACGAGATCCACTATTTCCATGTGCTCTGCGACGAATATTAGTCGTTTTGAAAAAACGGGATCGTTGGGAGTTAGACCTGGCGGAGGTCGCAAACGAATCAGTTCACAAGTGAATTAAGTTGCTACTGCCGTTATGGAGCAGGCTATGAATAACAGCGTTGGTTCCTCCATTGCATGTGCTGTACCAGGATGCATGGATGTGCCTTACACAACTTCTGGAAAATTCTACGGAAGATTCTGCATTTCTACCCATTCGAGATAACCCTAACACAGAAGTTGCGCCCTCAGGACTTTGAAAGTTCATTGACATTCGCTTTAACATTCCTTGCTCGAGTCGAGTTGGACGCTGCGTTGCCGTGGATGACTTTGTGGGGGAGATGAGGCTCACTTTCACCCGAAAGTGAGAACTCACGGAAGAGAGAGAGAGAGAGAGAGAGATCAGCCGTGCGTTTCCCAATGCATGGCCACTTCGTTCACCTGATCTGACCCCCTGTGACGTCTGTCTCTGGGGAGTTCTCAAACACGGGGTTTATCGGGATCATCCTGATAACTTGCCAGCGCTGAAAGACAGCATTACGCAGCATATACGCAACATCAGGTGCGTCTGTACTGCCTTTGAACACACTGTGCAAAAGATGCATTTTGTGGCATACCGGGAAGGGCCGCATATTGAGCAATACAGCCCGTGAATGCATAATGGAAGTGAATAAAAATGTGTTATTTATGCTTGTATCGCATTTCGCCTTAGACACACATAAAAATTACTATATCTACATTTGGTACACCATACAGTGCCTCTGAGGGCGAATTTTGGAACTACTTTTTTCTTAGATGTCGCTTCCACATGACGCACAAAGTATTCCTGCAAAGTTTCGCAGCACTTGGATCATTGGGTGGCGCTCCACAAGGTCTTAAACAGGGATATTTTAATTTTGTTCACCCTGTATATATTTATATCACTCCCACACAGGAGTCTACAATGTCTACAGCAAATAAATGGCGTGTGTGGCCTGGGACGTGAAGAATACGCTTATCAATTAGGCGGAATTATAAAAGAAGACGATTAAGAACACGAAAAGATTAAGAGTTTCAGGATTGAACGGTCTGGTAATTCTACAGAAGTCTGATCACTGAACTAACACCAGTGCTAACAGTTTTTTGACCTACTTCTAGAAGGGTAGAAAGCCAACTACTAGTTTCACGAATGTCGTGACGCTGTTACGAGGGCAGTCAGTGTCTTCCTTCCGCCACCCTCTCCGGATCCGGTGTTAAATGGATGAGTAGCGGCGCCGTGATTACAGAAGCCAACGGTCACGTGTCGCTGCTTATCGGAAAGTACGATACGAAAGACAATAAATAACGATGCCGTCCTAATTACTGTTTTTAAATGAAAAATTGCCTTGTAATCGAGGTGGTGATTAATTTGGAAGTAGCTCCCTGTGCAACTATGCAAACTTGAGTGTCATTTTTAAATGTTGGGCACAGCAATTTTTTTTGTTACACTAGTGACAGATTATTTTATATATTCGAAAAATTAAAGTAATATCTTATTACTTTTGTATTATAAAATTATCAAAGTGAGTGAGTGAAATGCTAATGGGACAATTTTTCTGATCCAGTATCTCCAAGTGTTTTTAAGAAAGTCAATCTCATCACTTTATTATCTGACTTATACGTATTGTTGTTCCGCACGGTTAGCCTAGTGGCTATGCGATTGTTGTATATTTTAAAACAAACCTTACATAGGTTTAAGGAAAAGTGTCTCCTCACAAGAGATAATAACGTAGATCGAATCCCATATGTAACTGGAAATATACCACAAAAATATAGGAATTTCATTATAAAAAGGAAATATGATTTATGGAAATAGAAACGTGACTGGTAACTTAAATTCATAATACAGAATTCCATGGATAGTAAAGTTATGTTACATTAAAAGAAAAATACTGCTCAGCTCATGTAAAAAGGACTGTAGGAAGAAGCAGACACTGAGCAGATTATGATGTTAAAAATAAGGAAAAATAAATTGTACATAATATATATTATTAAGATATCAAGAAATGTAAATCAAAATGCCAATTAGAATAAGCATTCTATGTACAAATGTATATATTGTAAATAATTGTATATATATTTATTTTGATTGTACATAGATGCTTTAGTGTTAATAAAATATACCTAGTGGCTATGCGATTGGCAACCATATGCCTGGAGAGGGAGTGTCCTAGGTTCGATTCTCGTCGGCGACGTGAGAAGCTTAAGGATCTGCCATAGCCAAGTTAGTCGGTCTCGGGCGTGGATAGCAGGGTTTTTTTCCCCTAGTTTATCTGGGGGTTTTCATCCCACAAGCAGGAAAAACGGTCCCTTGAACACACAGGCTACAGTCATAGTATATAGTACGGCAAGGAAGACAACGGGAAACCACCTTGCTCATAATCATTTCCCCAGTATGGTAGCATATGGCTAACCCCACCAGCCGTATGGCTGAGGGAATAGAATAGAAGCGTATTATTGTGGTTAAAATTTTAAATTTCACGTGGATGAGTTTCTTTTGTAGACTTGGGATGAATAGTTATAATAATTCTGAGTGCGATTTAATGCCAGTGACTGTTTCAATCTGTGCAACTGTCCCTGAAGGAAGGTTGCTGACTCTACATATTATGGAAGCTCACATTTGAAAATGTCGTTACAGCAACAAGGGCAGCGGTGTGTAAAGAACTGTTAATGGGAGCTCAGTGTATTAAGCAAATTGCTTGGATATATTTATGTTACGTAAAGGGGCATGAACTTTGATCAGCCTTTTCCCGTATCCCTTGACTGGGTTATTCAGTTAATGTTTGTAATGCTAATATTCAGATATTAGAATTCCAGGAATGCAGAACTCTGGAATTAATTTCTAATTAGAATCTTAAGGCCAGAAGAAGATGATTGTTGGCAGCAAATGAAGGATTGTTTCCCTTCCTTTCGTGCTAAGAATTATTAGAAGCAGTGGCGCACCCAGCGAGGGGGCCAAGGGACCCTGGCTCCCCTCAAAAGAAAAAGGAAATAAACATTATAAAACTTTCAAAAAATCTTTTCCTAATTAAACTTAAAAATTAAAAATGTATGTTGTGTCTTCGATTTTTTTACTACTTATCATGTATTGGCGATCACTAAAGATGCTCAGTCATAGATTGTATGCAATACGTAGTGTGCATTCGTAAATCGTCTACTCAACTCGCCCCCCCCCCCCCAAGATTAAATCCTGAGTGCGCTACTGATTAGAAGTGGTACACGTGGCACTCTGACGACCGATAGTAGTATGTTGTTAACATGGTTATATTATGGACCAAAGTTTAGGCAGAATAGCATAGGATATGCTGAGTTTGTTTCTGATGAAATCACCCATCTCGGTAAAGTTATCATAAGAGATTCAAGTCAATGGAAAAGCAAGGGGAATGACGTCAAAGGAAATAACGAATAGTCTGTCGTCTTCCGTTTGCATCTGTTCAGAAATCATTTCATAAACTGAATATATAAATTTCGTTCTTGGTCATGAATATAACGGAGGGGACTGGTTTGATCACCAAAAAGGTTTCATTCAGCAAAAGCTGTCTCCACGGAATCTTCTGACTCCGTGGAGACACCTGGTGCAACATGGAAGGCAAGAATCATGCAGCATGTGAACAAGCGTTCACAAGGTCCGTAAGTCTGCGTAAATAAATAAGTCATAATTTGTCTTCTCAGTTGCTAATTGTTACTCGTATATTCCAGGGGATAAAATAACAATTTCAATTTCAATTTCAAATGGCTTCGTTAGAGAATAACATAATCTTCCGTTTGTGATCAGAAGGAATCAACTCTACCGAGATTTACCGAAGAATTAATGTGAGTTCTACCACACAAATGGTTGAACCTATCGCATGTTTTAGCAGATGGATTTTAAGTGTTATATAATCGATAAACCTTTGCCTAGAGTTCGAAGGTGGAATTTTTCAAGGCACTTCAGGTTTCCAATTCTAACAAATCTCACACCGGTAAGTGAAAATCATTTAATACCTAAAAGTGTACGCCAAAGATACTGATTTAAATAGAGGTGTATAAAGATTCAGAAAAAGACAAAGATTTAGATAAAGATGTTCGAATGAGTGAAAAGCGAAACTTCCTATTCGGAACAAATCCAGGTTTCTGTCGAAAGGTGTCTTTCTTACATCATGACAATACTCCATCTCATTAAGATGATGCAGTTATAAAAAAAATTCGAAAACTTAAATTTGAAAGTCGTTTGTGCTTATCTTACAGACCTTATGTTGTTTAACTATTTATCACCATTGTGGTCCTCTATGATGAAGTGGTAAATGCTTGACTTAACTATAAATGAAAACATTTTTTGTCAGACAGCATTAATGTAGAAATGATTTAACAAGTGTTAGGAAAAGCTAGAAAACCGAAGCTTAAAACATAATACTAATACATGGTACGATTGTACATTTTATCTTTAACTTTCTAGACTTAAATAAATTGCCTTAGTCAAGCTTCTTTCTTTTTCTTTTTTTTAACCTTTTTTTACGACGAAATCTATCGATTTTGAAAGAAATGATACGTAAGCAGCAGCAGATGATTTATTGTTCTTTGTTTTTAAATTTAAACTAAACTAGAGAATTTGTTTTACTAGTACAAATAAAGATTTCTTTTCAAAAGCTATTTCTCAACGATTGGTAAATTAGGGATTGTTTTAATGTGCTTGTATAACCTGCTCTCAAAGCAACGCATAATTCTGAAGTCATAACATTGGAGTTAGAGATCTGTCTACTATTATGAAAAGTTCACATAAATACAGTGACAAGTGTTAACATTTTATTCTACAATACAGCATCTGTTTGTGTAAAAAAAATTATTAACAAAACATTGAAAAATGCTATATAGTCAATTTCCAAATTTATTAGAACAAAACAAAAACACTTCACCACAAACTCCTATGAGACAAATTGAAGGTCGGTGGGCTCCAAAGAAGCGTATAAGTTATTAAAGGGATCTTATAAGGTTGATACTGATGACCTTATTTTCTATACAGCGCAGAAGGGGAGGGAACGAGGGATTACCTCTGGAAATTGTGTAAAAGTGCACGTGGTTAACAAAGGTATTAGGACTAGATTTTTTACTTTCGGGGTAATGAATGCGTTGTCAAAGGTAGTTGTGAGTGTTTCGTTTCTGAAGAATCTCCCTGGATGAGTCTTCTGACTCCATGGAAACACCCGTTGTAATGATAATAATAATAATGATTTTGCAAAAGAGTGTGTTTTTATGATAATGTCACCGACAAAAAAACAGCTATCAATTTAGAATTTTCAGATTCTATCATAATTCATATATTCTGTATTATTAATAACTTCTAGATTCCATAATCCGGATATCCACTGTCCAGAATAATTTCTGGGTTACGTAATTGGGAAATTCTATTCCAGAAGCTAATCTGATACTTTTTTGAACCGCGTCCTGCATCCAATAAGCGAGAAGATGGCCTCATACAGGATGCACAATAGGAATGCGGACACTTCAGTATTTCACAACTGTAATAAACTGTTAGCACATCTTCAACAGCCACTGCATATTCTTGAATAGCCTTTCGAAATTGTAGCCATTTCCTACTGAAGTTCAACAGGGCGAGCTCAATCAACGCGTGTTGAGAACATTCTTTAGAAAGTAATTGAACTTTCTTTCTAGATGTGCTCTACAGAGTTCAGAACTCCGCCATGGATAACCCAAATGTTGCACTTTCAGTCTCTCTCCCTGAAATCATTTCGCTGCAGCCTTTGCTGAGACATGACATCGCACATTATCATATCAAATGGCTTAGTTTATACTCAAGTACGCAGTTTCCCTAAATGAGTCACAATGTAGGCAACTCAGCATCGTCCATTAATGTATATAATGTTCAACGCCCATTTTTCTTGGCATTACAAGTAGGGATAGAGTCCAAGCTAGGAGAAGCATCCTCACACCGCCGAATTTATCAGTTAGGATGATACATTCTGGTACATTACATTCTCCTGTTGGAAGCCATACCTAAACACTTCCGTTCTGATTTGAACAGTTTATCGGGATTCGTCAATCTATATACCACAGTTGTGCAACATCCTGCTGCCCATTCACTGCAGTGCACCACAGAATATTTGCTAGAGATGATGTATCACAGTTAAATAACAGTCTTCAATGTAAATCGAGGCTGTCGAATTCCAAGATCTTCATTTGTATGGAAGTTCAATGCTCTGGAACACACATAACTGTGGACGCATGAAACTTCTGATCAAGGAGTTTACAATCGCTGGTGAACAACGGCACAAGAAACTGTAACCTTTGCCAACACATTTCTATCACTTTTCATAATTTCGCGTGGTCTAATCCGCTGCTTCTTGTTTTTTTTCCTTCCCACAATCACTTTTTTAAATATATTTCGTGGTATCATCTGCGGCTGATCTTGGATGCGCTACTCGTGCTGTATTCACACGAACTAATCGATGACTAACGTGGCACCTCTGATAGTACCGCATTAACTCGAAATCTCCCATATCCAGTATTTTACACAATTGAAATTTACTGTACACTTTTCTCGTCTTTTTATCTTGAGACGTTACGTGCTTTTTTCTTTTTCATTCGTAAGTAGTATTCGAGATAATTACGTCTCAAATATTTTCAAAACTTACATCAACTCCTAATGTACAATTATGTCTGAGGTATTAGTCAACACATCGTAGCTTTTCTCATATGCATTTCCAACTCATCCCATAAATCTTCAACAGTCAACAGTTCATCGGAGCCAAAGTCCTGTTTTCAAAATTCCCATTTGTCCCAATGGGTATTGATTTGTCGAAACAGTTAAACCTTTTGCCATATAATGAACGAAAATGTCTCTGCATGATTCAAAAGGCAACAATCTTAAAGGAAAATCAAGACCACCTGATATTATAATTAAATTCGTCTGATGTGTTTATGGTATGCCTATTTGTATTCAGGTATGCCTGTACGTTTTTTGGACATTGATATTGGCATTTATAAGCAGAAACCACTTTTGAGCAGTCCAGATGTCTCCAAATAGATATAAATCTCAAATTCTGTTTATGTTTTCCTTTTTTCAAAAATAACTCTTGTTTATTCCTACAATATTTAATAAAAAAAAAACGTCTCAGGTAGTGCACGATTACAGAACTGCGTATATCTTGTAGGCGCCATATTGTTTCCTTAGTCCGTAGCAATGCTCACATTTCACACTAGTTTATCAGTTATGTAATTTTTTAAACATTCAAATCTCTTTTTAAACATTTCATTTTGAAATATTTAAAAAGAGAAATCTTTTTTTAAAAACGCAAATGAAGTATTTTGAAGTTTTAACAGATGACAACTGGCCTATTAATGAAAACGTTACTTGGATAATTCTCATAATTTTTGCCTATTTCTGAGCCATCCTTCGTTGACCTAATTTCATCATAATGCAACAGAAAACAAAATAAAAATTCTGTTTCTAGTACATATGTGATACAAGTATATAACGTAACACATTCAGATTTGTTACTCGTGACCTTTTCCTGGATGTAAATACATATTTTGGGTAAATATTTGATCAGAAACATTAACTCTCTAAGAAAATATTTACATGAAAATTAGCATAATTGCAACTTTCGTGTGGTGCATAAAAAAAAGCAATTTAGCTTTGAGTTTAATATCTAACATTTCGCTTAATAACTAGTGAGAAATAGAACATTATCGTTAAATTAAATAACGTCATCATTAAAATAAATAAGTACAAGATCATTCTGTGGCAATATTAGTGTTCTTTGAAATGCTATTGGTTGAATATTCGACATGATTAAGATCCACGAGTGTATTTCACTCATTGTTTATTTTAGATCGAAACCCTAATTTTACATAAATTTTCTACTTTAAAATATTATTATTTAATAAGAATTTTTATTATGAGAAAATAATGCTTTTTTTTAATTTGTTTAGTTTTCTCAATACACACCTTTTTTGTTTATTATTATAATAATATATAAGATTTAAAGAAGTACTTTGCAATTGTGAGGGTATTTAGTAGAGGACAAGCCAAAAGTCCTTTTTAGGACTTCCAGGGTAACAAATGGCAATGCTGTAGCCAATGAAGTTTTAACTGAGGCTCGGCTATTGCAGTTACCCAGCCATGACTAGAGCTTTTTAGCTCAATAACACTCCATCCACACAGATTTGCTTCATTCAGATGACGGGATAAAGAGTCAAGGACTCAGTCCATCGCCCAGTTCTTTTAAGAACTTTAAGAACTTGCAATTGTGATCTTGATTAGATTAGATTACGATTATTACTTACGTATTTCACAAAGTATTCGAATTATCTGCTTTCAGTTGAAGAGTGTTGAATTGGATTCAGTGGCGTGTTACGAGATCAGATTGTGAATGAATGAATTCGAAACGTTCTTCATTTTGTGAAATATCAAGGTAAGCCTTTGATTTAGATGCAATTTAATTGCTATTGCTTTTAGCCTATGCTTGGTATTGCTGGCAGTCCTTTGCGGCTGCGTGATATTCTACAAAATTTCTGCTGGCAGATCTTTAGACCTGCGGGATTTCTATTACCGCTCATACGCAATTAAATCGATATGAGCGTACCTGACTTAGACGTATTCACTGATTTGCTCGATAAAGAGCTGGCTCTTGTACTTATTGATAAACTCCAAAAGAAGTTCAAGCTGACATGGCCTACTAGCATGATCGACCCCGACATCATTATCGAGTCACTCGATAAAAGGCTAGCACTCACTTTTATTAAAAAGCTTCTCAAAAAGTTTCAACGGGATTCCCTAGGCTACTTAAACCTATATTCTTCACCCGAAGTCGACATTAAGGAAAATGAAGACTCTCCTAAAATGGAGGAAAAACTGAATCTAGTTGTCTCTACCACTAATCCTTCTGATCAAGGAGAGATTCACACTTGTAAGAAGAGAAAAATTCTCGCTGCTGAGCCAACAAATGATGTTGGTATGGACGAGGACGTTCCCATTTCAGATCCCTCTGCCCTCCCCCCAATGAAAAGGTGCCACCGATTATCCTAAGGGAAACGCAGAGATGAACAATACTAAGAACCATCATGGCTAACTTACAAATAAGTTACAAATCTGCTAAAAATGTAGACGAAGGCATAAAAATTCAGCCCACCACGGTGGCTGATTATAGAAATCTTACAAAGGAGCTGGACGCAAGAGGAACACAATATCACACATTTTCACTTGCCTCCGAAAAAAATCTGAAAGTAGTCTTATGAGGAGTCTCCGAGGATATTGACACGGATGAAATAGTTACAGACCTCAACTTACAGGATCTACCTCCCATAAAGGTCACTAGAATGTTTAGATTAAATAAGACACCTATGCCTCTTGCCTTAGTAGAAATTCATAATATTTACAAAGACATATACAATCTAAAATCAATCTGTGGACTCTAAATCACCCCAGAACCATTGAGAAAGAAAGCATCTTCTGAGCAGTGCCACAGATGCCAAAAATTTGGCCATGCCGAGAAGCTATGCAAAGCCTAGTACAGATGCCTAAAATGTGGCGAGAATCACCCCACAGAATCACCCGCAGGTGTTTACCTGCGCCAAGCCAAAATCCACCCCGGCTAAGTGCGCTAATTGTGGGCGTACTCACCCTGCTAATTATAGAGGGTGTATACATCATCCCAAAAACAGAAGGAACGATCCAAATAGACAATCTACCTCGTCATCTAGTGCGAGAGTTTCTGAAGTTCAGACTCCTCGGTCCTCCAAGAGTGAGAACATGACAACAGGTGCTCGCCCATCATTAACCGAGCCCCTTAAGAAAATGAATCTTCAACATCAAGCGAGAACATATGCTGATGTGTCCATCTACAAACAGATAATACAAACCCAGAACCTGGCTAATCCATATTCAAATCTATCAACTATTATCACCTCTTCTCTTGCAAACATGCTGCAGGATTTCAACAACTCAAATCTATCACTAAGTGTTACAAAAAGATTTTTACAGCAAACCCAATCGATATTATCTGCACTCTCGGATGCATAGAAAAAAAATCGTCCCAGATTCGCTTGGGATTATCGCTTGGAATGCCCACGGTATCAAAAATAAAGTGTTAGAAATCCAGGAATTCAATAATAGATACAACCCAGATATATTACTAATCAATGAAACTCACCTGAGGCCTGCTGACACCCTAAACATCAGAGGGTATCAGATTTACAGAAACAACAGACTTGGGTATAGAGGTGGAGATACCAATAACCAACCCTATCAATAACCAACCCTACAACCACCAACCTCGAAATCACAGGAATTAATGTCCTCACAAACTCAATTGGAAACCTAAAAATTTTTTCTGCTTACAACTTCCCATTAAAGGTCAATAATGTCTTTAATGGGAAGTTGTAACCGGTCGTCATTGTTGGAGACTTCAATGCAAAACATCCTGCTTGGAACAATAAATCTACCAATAAAAATTGCCGCATCCTTTCCAGCTACACAGGATCAAACTATGCTGTTGTGGCTGGACCTACCGAACCAAATCTCAGTACGTCTGGCACTGCTGACATCCTGGATATAGCTATCCTGCAAGACATTAAACTACACTACAGCCTTAAATCACTAAACGAGCTGTTATCGGATCACAATCCAATTCTACTGCAATTGGGAGAACAAGAATACCTATCTCCTCCCTCTCATTCAGTCATATCGTGGGAGAGGTTGTCTAAAGCACTTAGGGATCAAATTGGACCTGTCCCTCACATATGCACAGCAGAAGATGTGGAATCTGCAGTGACTAGCCTCACCCAACAGATTAAGTCCGCTATAACGGTTGCAACCTTCCACAAACCTGTTCCCAAGCCTGGTCGTTTGCCTGAGGATATTTTGGATACGGACCTAATCAGAGAGAAGAACAGAGCTAGGAAGAGATTTTGTAACACTCGTGCTTCTCAGGACAAAACAGTTCTTAATATATTGAATGGGGCTGTAAGATGTGGGTGCTAACTTTTTATCCCAAACTTTGTTTGGGATAAAAAGTTAGCATCTATCTCACCTATTGATCACTCTATCTGTGGGGTTACTGAGAAACATCAAAACTAAAAACAAATCCCCCCATAATCTCAAACCAGGGCCTAGTCTACACAGATGCAGATAAGGCAGAAGCCATACTAAAGAATCTAGAGGAACAGCGCAAACCTTCTTATAACAACTTAGATTTCAATCACTTGTACAAAATCCACAGACAGGTTAGACACGCATTAAATATCCCAGATACCAGTGCTGACCATATTGCACCCACATCACCTGTTGAATTATATGATATTATTAAAAAACTTAAGAACAATAAAGCTCCTGAACCAGACGGCATCTCAATGTATAATAAGTGCAATTTTAAGATTTCACTATTTTCCTTCCACCTGGAAACTGGCTGATGTAATTCCTATACATAAGCCAGGCAAAGGACCCACACCTACCACAAAATTATCGTCCAATCAGTCTCATCTCCAATCTGGGTAAGGTTGGGGAGAAGGTCATCCTCTCACTACTCCAAACCTCAGTAAATGACCTAAACATCCTCCCTAAACAACAGTTTGGTTTTCGGCAACACCATAGTACTACCTAGCAAATCCACAGAATTTTCGAATACATCACCACCAGCTACAACTGGCACCAGTGCACAGGAGCTGTTTTTCTAGACCTATCCAAAGCATTTGACAAAATCTAGCATTTTGGACTCCTACACAAACTTATCTCAGCCGGTACTTCACTAAAAATGGTTCATCTAATCCATTCATATCTTCCGAATAGATCAATGCAAGTCAAAATCAACGGTTCTACATCGTCCCAGCGCCATATCTTTGCTGGACTGCCACAGGGATCTCTGCTGGCTCCATTGCTGTTTTCTGTATACATGTCAGACATCCCACACAATCCGATGTCTTCCATTTTGGCCCTGAATGCGGACGATACAGCAATACTAACCAGATCTCTCCGACCCCATTTCATTACCAGAAAGCTCCAAGAAAACCTTCGAAAGCTGGAGGGTTGGTTCTCTAAATGGAGATTGGAAGTCAACACCCAGAAAAGCTCAGCCGTTCTTTTCTCGAAAAGGCCAATGTCTCCTGCAGGAGATGTGTTACTATTCAATACTAAAATTCCCTGGCAGACAGAAACAAATTACTTGGGTGTAATTCTCGACAAAAAGCTATCTTTCAACCAACACATCAAGTCTGTGTGCGCAAAGGCATATAAAGCCATAGCTCAGATCTATCTGCTAATTAATAGAAATATCAAGCTCAGCAACAGAATCAAATTGCAACTATACCAAATGATGATTCGTCCTATAATCACCTATGCCTCTCCGGCTTGAAGCCACACCTTCAATGCTAACATTATCAAGATACAACGAATGCTGAACAAGTGCTTGAGAATGATTCTGAACGCCCCGTGGTATGTTAGAAACAATCAACTTCATAGAGATACAAATATTCCCTATATTTTCTCTTTTCTACAATCCTTAGCATCCAAGTTTTTCCTAAAGACGTCCACACACACCCCAACGATTTGGTTCAGCAAGCTGCAGCATACGAAGCAACGGACATATTCAAATATAGAAGACCAAAAGCTATATTAGCCTCCTGTAGCGATGCATAATCCCCATGCCCATTCAGGGCGAGCAAACTGCTCATAAATTTTACCCTCACTGCAACCACAGCAGTTAGTGGGGAATATGAAAAGCATCTTGCTTCACCCCCTAAAGACATAAATGTCAATTGCCAATTGTCAATTTGGAATTGTTTTGTTTAATTGTTCTTAATCTTCTTTCTCTTTATAGAATCTAGCAACGTATCCAATATATCTCAAAGTGGAATCACATTTTTCTAAGAAACGAAATCTTTAAGTAAATATAAAGAAATTTTGCGTATAAACTTTTTTAAATGAACTTATTTTTGTGACTTTAATAAATAACTGAAATCGTAGTGTAATAAGATTCTAAATGCAAACGTATTCAGTTGTTTTTAAATTTCCTTTTTAACAATGTTAAATTTCAAAACAAGGCACAACTTTTCTCATTTGAAAAATTAGGGGGGAAAAGCAAATACTGATACATCACAGTACAGTTTCAGAAGTGATTTCAAGATATCCTAACAAAACTGAATTGCGTGTAATTCCCCACCCCTTACAAAAACAAAACAAACAAAAACAGTAGTGTTATTTACTGACAACTGAAAACTCTGCTCGGATAAAACTCTTTCTAAATCGTTCCCTGTCTGTCGAGGAGGCCCTCATTGGAAAAGGTAAGAAAAGAAAGAAGCAGAACTAGAAAGTCTACTACCAAACTTCGAAATAGGTGGAAAACCCAGGGAACATAACATGGGAAAGATGACAACACAAAAAGAAAGAAAAGAGCAAAATAAAATAAGAAAGTTAGAAGAAAAAGCACATTACTTTCTTCTTGCTAGAAAAATTAATCAAAGAAATCAAAGATAATATCAAAATAATCTGAAGATGTCCCAATTAAGGTTTCGAATTTATGACGGAATTAAAGAAAAATAAGACATTCAAGTTGTTTCCCCACGAAATATGTTAATGTTCTATGCTTTCATCTATGAGTATACTTATAACCATTCAATTTAGTTACATAAAATAAATTTTCATTTTTCTGAGTTCTTAGTTAGGCATACCTGAGTTTGTAAATGGTTATTATCAAGATTTGGTGATGACTTCATTCACAACCCTTGAAATGCTTTCATGAATACCTTCCACGGAAATATCATAATGCAGAAAGAGAGCCTACATAGGAAAACGACTGGAGGAAGTTAGTGAATGAGAGAGAGAGGATTCAATCGAACAGCTTTCTTCTAGATACACTCAAACATTCTGAGGAGGGAGTTGCGTTGCGTACTAAATTCTTCTCTCAAAATGCTTGATTGTTTTGGTTCGCAATTCCAGACGTGCGACATAAGATTGGATGGATTTGGGATTTATAAAATGTTAACAGTTGACCAGAAGAGGCTGTTCAGGCAATGTGTTTATACTAGGCTAGCTAGATGCCAAAGTCAGTCCAAGAAGAGAAAACTGATCAACTGAGAGCCGAATGGTAAAGAAAGTGAGAGGACAGTAAAGCATGGGATTTCTTCAGGGGAATAAGGCAGGACCGTGCTTTGGTAGCATTAAAATTTACTAAATTATCTTTATCCTATTGAAAACGGACAAAAAAGTAGTATTTAAATTGGTCATAAAAGATCTCAAAACCTGATTTAAATGAGTACTACAAAAGTTTGTAAATAAAGAAGAGGAATGGAGTGTTGTGTTATCAGCACAGCTATGAATAGGAACGAGCAATAATGAAGAAGATTATTGATGTATTGAAGGAAGAGTGTGGTTGAAAGAACTGAGCATTTCTGCACTGATGAAAAAACCGAGGAGAGAGAAGGACCCATTCATCATGAATGAAAAAGGCAGTCCACTCACAAAATAGAAAGAAGACCATTAATAAGGTCGCGATGCTAAACTCCATGAAATGCCTTGAGAATATCAAGAGGACCACTTAAGTTTCTCCAAACCGTTCATGGATTGTATCCAAAGGTCCATTATGGTTAGGAATGAGGACTGCTACAGAACAAAAATGGCAAACTAATATTGGTAATCATCAATCAACTAAAAGTGAAAAACATAGTAGAGCAGAAGTTAGCCCAACAGCCTTGGAAAGTGAGTAGAAGACTCGATTACCATTTGAGCAGGAGGCAAGTTTAATGCATTTTGTCATTGTGAAATCGGCTTTAGGTTTGCTGTGATTGATTTTTTACAACTGTTTGGGCTGTGGTCTAAGCTGAGTGAGAGATTGCAGTTTTTTTTTTAACTTGAACTTTTGAGAGTGTATGCTGCATTTTTTTTTTATCTTGGACCGCTCTGGAACATTTATTGGAATAATGAAGGCTTGGATACCGGTATGCTGTTCTGAGTGCAGTGTAGTGTAGAATAAAAGCACTTGTCCGAGCAAGAATAGATTCAGTTATAATATCTGAGCAATTGCTTAGATCGGAGAGCAAAGTAATGATCAGGATGTAGAAAAGATGCATAGAAATGCTGATCAATCCAAATTGCTTCACTGTAGTGCCATAGGATACTAAACCGATTTCCTGGAGAAAGACGATCTGTAAAAAAAAAAAGACACTTGGACATATTAATGGTTAGAGTTGCATAGAGCAGTGCTTCCCAAACTTATGTAAATGAATGTAAAGGCCCCCCTTTGGAAAAATTAAAATATTTCACGGCCCCCATCGAGAAAAAAAATCGTAATACAGACATATATTATTATAATATTTATTGTAAATATATTTATACAATTTATATTCAAGATTTTGCGTTTGTGGGCTTCTTTGTGCTTATCAATAACTTTGAAATGAAACTTATATGAATAAGCATATATTTACTAATATTCATTAAACGCCGAAATACGCAGGAAGCAAAATTTGTGAACCAACGTCAATGTGTGATTTTTTTCCATTAAAATATAAAAAATAACAAAAAAGAAATAATAAATAATAATAATTAAACACGTTTATTTTAAGATTTTTAATCTACTTAGTCTTAAAACATTTTAAATTCGTTTTCATTATTTCACGGCCCCCCAAGGGGGCCGCGGTTCACAGATTGGGAAGCGCTGGCCTAGAGCAGAAAAAATATTATTGGTGTATTTGAATGGAGAACTGGTTATAAAAAGGTCCACGGTATTAGGAAATCTTGTATTTTGGTGGATAGGATTTTCAATAGATCATTATTAATAGCTAATATTTAAGCTGTTTTAAATTATCTCACTGTATGGATAATTAGGGATATCCGTTGAAAAAAATTGTTGGAATTCTGTGTGTGATCAACTTTCAGAGACAAATAATCAAAACGTTGAGTATAATCATCGAATTAGTAAAACCGTAAGGGTAGCAAATAAAAGCCAACCTTTTGCTTTGGGTATATGATTTGACAAAAGCGCGTGTTTCTTCTTCTTATGGAAGGCATATGCATGATATAGCATAGAAAGTTATTGTGTCTTAGCACCTATGCTAAGACACAATAACTTTTATACTGTTTACCTAATATTCCACTATATATACCGGAGACCCAACTGAAGAGACGAAATACGGCGATAGCTATTTTACGCCTCTAATAAATAACAGCAGTGGTGTTTCACCGAGAGAGGAAAGTCAACTTCCACCTAAAGATTTAGTTGGCATTTCCTTCAACTTGGGAAAGTACGCTTTTAATGGGGTGGTGATGCTCAATGTCTCTCCAGCCAAATCAACTTTACCTTCCTGTAGCATGGGCACAACACTTGCCGCATTAAAAGTGGTTCGCACACTGTGCACGGCAATTAATATTTTAAATTTTCGAGGGAAACTCAGCGATACTCGACATCTGTAGGACACCGTGAGAACTACTAGCTCGATGTAGTTCACAGTTTCAACGTTAGATCGCGCTACATTCCTGTTTTTTGTTTACTTTTACTTTCAACTACGCCAGTAACTTCTCGAACTTTCTTATTTCTTAGATTTTGTATACAAATACTGTTGACTCTTCGGGTCCGTCAGTAAACGAAATAACTCAAAGGTGTTTTCACTAAGTGTTTGAGAGAGATTTAGCGAAGTACGGTGAATTATTCTGTTCCTTTTTATTTCTTGCGCACACAAAAAGATGGAAAGGTTTTTTGAACATTAATAAGAAGTGTGGAAGTGGAGAAAAGGATGACGAACCACAGATCAAAGGTAAAGTTGCGGAGGAATGGAATGACGATACTTATCTAGACTTTGGTTTTAAGTACTTGGTAAACAGAACTATTAGGTATTTCTTTTGGCCTAGGGGTGTTGTAAAAATAAAATAAAATAAAATAAAAAAATACTGAGGCACTAATGGTACCGTGAACAGAGAAAGGTTTGGGAACCTCTGATCTAAACAATTATGACAGATTTATTTCGTCTGCCAATGACATCTGTAATTGGACAGACGTAATTGCCAGAGTAGTTTCGATCATTCAGTTATACAACTGAGAAAAAGCACGAATCTTTGTTATTTTCTTATGAAACTAGCGAACTCGCATTCAGCTGAAAATTCTTATCAGTCTTCATATTTCAAACGGGATTTCAACCTTGATCTTTCAAAAAAAAAAATAAAATCTTCTATCTGTACTGTGAGCTTCCATACTATCGAAAATAATTCAGGCGAAATTCTTCGAAAATATTCCAAGAATCAGTTTGAATGTTTTCCTTACATCTAAATCTGAGGTATTCAAACGATACCCTTAGGGATACGCGATTTCTTTTCAAGGAATTTAACTGAAATGAGAAATGCCACGACCGTTTTCTTTTGTGGGTGGTGAGAAGTGACATAATTTTAGTCTTAACTGTTTTAGTAATTCAATGGTCAAATACTAAATTTAGTATTATGTCTTATATTATGCGTTCGTTCATCAGCTAATGAACAACCCATCATCTCGAATCAAATCATATTTTAGCGATCTTAAACCGTGCACTTCTTGCAGAAAAAGTATGAGGCACAATATGTGTGTGTCGAAAGAATTTTAAGGGATCCATCAACAAAGATTGAATCATTGAAATCGTTCTTCTTCGCCACAAATAAAATAAATAAAGAGGTAACTTTAAATATATTTTAAGCCTGGGAATTTTATCGCTACGGGAAAATTCTAATAGGTTTTCTTCTCGGCAATGAAAAGAAATAGCTTCTCGAATGGTAGCAAACGAGGGAGCGGGACATTCATCGATTACTGGCAAATCCATTAAGAAATCCACTGTATCGTTCTCAGTAAAACAGAATTAGTAGCAAAAAAATTTTTAAAAAAAAGCGATTCGTTGAGAAATTCGGTTGGGTTGTCGGGCTTTTAAAGATAAATGCATTTTCTTATCTAACTTTGCAAGTTAGTTTATAATTTTCATGAATCTCTCAAGTTTTTTTTTTTCTGTTGAAGTTTATAATAACTTCTTTCAAATAAAAATAGTTATTTTTTTCGATTTCATTTCTTGGTATATTTCCAAGCAGTTTACAATGAGTGAAACTATTTGTTCCAAAATTATAATTTAATAACATTGACCAAAATCGAACTAAGATCGGAAACGTCATCTGCTCAACAACGAGGCCAGCAGTTAATTAGCGCTGAAACTGCTTCGTCGTGCATTTCTTCATTTTGGGAACAGATTTTTGGAAACGATTAAAGGGAGAAAGAATGACCTGCAATTAGATGAATTACTCTCTCTCTCTCTCTCTCTCTCTCTCTCTCTCTTTTCAAGGAGGAGGGGGGGAGGGAAGTAAACAAATGAGTTCGTTTCTATCTACAAGTGGAATTAAAAAGTGATGATATAAGGTTCAGTGATGATAAGGTTGGAATCAGGCTCTGAAGTGCAGGTTTTAAAACAGCTAGGTGAATAATGGTGTCGAATCCGAAGACATTTTGGAATCATGCAAGTATGATGCCAGAAGGTTTGTTTTGCCTTTTGAGGATATCAAAAGAAATTAGTTTCAGTGAGGTAGGTGACGGAACTAGAGATGGACAAAAGTTAGGACTAGCGACTTTAGTAAATGTGACAACTGCATCAGAAAAAAACACATTCAGTATCAGTCGTATTATCATAAAACTGAACACAATAAGCCAAATACTAAAGAATAAAAATTACCGAGATAATCCCTTTTGATATTGTACAGCGTCAGGCCAGCTAAACGATGTTCAGAATGATGAGCGACTTTCCGTGAGATAAAATGAATATCAAAATGCGATTCAGATTATGCATTAGATTTCCCCTATTTATGGGCGGTATGCTTCAGGTAAATATAAAGGCCGCAAGAAAGAATAGCATTATTCAATTATTCTGGCGAATAGATACAGTTTGGGTAGGAAAAGTCATTACTGATACGTAATGTTTAGGAATCTTTTTCTAGCCGAATCATTTAAAGTGGAATGAGCGAGTCAATCATGATTGGGCACTTTAACTCAGAGAATAATAACTCTACAGTTGCAGAAACTACGACTTTGGACGAATAAATTAGAAAGTTATAAACTCTTGTTGAGTAATAAAAGCGACAGAAGAATAAATGAAGCGCTCCCAATGGAGTGCAGGATTGTAATCCAGATGGCTCGTGATATTTCGCAATTACGTTCAGTTTGATGTTACATCTGTCAGTTCTCCTGCGAAAACTTTTTTTTTCTTAATTAGAAAGGGACATTTCTAATTAATATATTTATTTGAAACAAACTATCTGTATTCTTTTAAAGATTCCAGTACTAAGCACTTCAGTTTTAATAAGAGTTTGAGTAAAGTTCTTTACGGAAATCGCTAGCACACTATAGAAGGAGAAGGGAGGGAGAAGAGAGAGAGAGAGAGAGAGAGAGAGAGAGAGAGAGAGAGAGAGAGAAATAATACTAATAATCCTTGTGTGTAAATTGCGTGTGTTCTCCTGGCCGATTTTCCTGTTTTGTGGAGTTAAAAACTTACCACCGCCATACGAGACCGGCAAACTAATCTTCAGTGTTAAGCCTTGCTATGGGTTTAAAGAGAAAAAAAGAAAGGGAAATAAATTTACATTTATTTAATTTTTTAAATTTTCATGTAAGATTTTCATATACATTACATAAACAGCATCAGATGTGGATTTCAAATCCAAATAGGGATTAATATCACAAAGCTCATGCTTTTACAAATTAAAACATATAAGATTACATAGACAACTACACCAAATGGTGAGAAATAGTAGTTATCATCATGGAATAAAAATATTAGTTAATTTTGGAACTTAAACAGCAAATTGCCATCATTCTTATAAACGATCGTGAATAAACTTCATCCCAAAGCACGAAAACCTGAGAACATCGTAATTTAACGGGGAACGATTATTGCTTTTGTTTGTTTTCTGCTGTTTGTGTTTTTTCTAGAAAAAAATAGTTTTCAAAGTAATCGAGAACATTACTTCTGATTGATGTAGCCTCCAGTGTTCTTTCATATTATTATTATTTTTTTTAATATCAGGGTATACTGTCAAAGGAAAGCTTTTTGCAACTTCAGAAATATTACCTAAGTTAGTTTATAGTGACCCCAAGAGAAATAAATTGAATTTCAGAAGTTCCGCGCGCGTGTAAATTTTTATCTGAATCTAAACTAGATTTCAAGAGAATAAATTCAGTTTTTCTAAAAAAAGAAAAGAAAAAAAGATTAATTCATTTTTTTACTAATTTCCCTAGGGAGATCGGTTGAGTTTCTCAGATCTTTGTTGCATCCCTTTTTACGAACTGATATTTTTAAGCATTCTTAAATTCTTTTGAAAACTTGTCAGGTATGTAGAGGATCTGTTAGATATATTCTTCCATAGCATGTTTGTCTTGTTATAGTATTTCTACCTTCATTTTCTATGGTTCAAATATAGTTTGCACACCTCTGGTCTCAATGAGTAGAACGATGGTGTTTGCAATAGGACACGCAAAGCTACCTTGTAGTTAGGAAGATATGCGTTGGCTGCTCATGTACAGTGTTTATGACCCAAAGATATTCTTTCGACAAAATGAGCAATATCAGCGAGAAGACGGAATTGGAGGGACTATATTCTACTTCGTCTGACTCTTAGTGATGAATAAAGAGCAATAACAGATATAATTTGTATTCCAATAGTCTATGACGCTTTCAAATACGTTTTAATATATCAAAATGAATTCTTAACTTCGAGAGAACGGTATACACAAACACACAAAGAGAAATTTCTCCTTAGATGCATTGGTGTAATGTGCATGATGAAATTTGGTATTTTAATGCAAGGTTGTTGACATTTAAACATCCTTAACGGCGTTATTCAAAATTTTCGTCATGAAAAAAGTGTTTACACTACGGAAGGATCACGTTACAGAGCTCATAGTAGGATAGTCATGACATTTTTAACGCCTGCCTGGATACAAAATTCAACTTCGAAAATTTCTACTGGTTTGGGATGGAAATATGACCATTACCTTACTTGCAGTTTTTGGTTTGTAATTTGTAATTTTAATATTTATTTACATGAGGTGTTATGAGAAATGTCTAATCGGGTAATTATCAATGCTTATGTATGTGCGCTTCCTTTTGCAAAAAAAAATAAAACGTCTTTTCTGTAATATCATAGTAAACAGTACGCGTATTTATTTGTGAATATTTTCATCTTTACTTGGGAACTGCTTCTTAAGTTAATGCTGGAATTTTCTATGATGGAACACAAGCAGATTATGGAATAATCATTAGACCAATATGTTAGCTATATTTAATCACTTACTTTCTAGTGAAGTACACGCGTATGGGAGCTTGAAGCTAAAGTCTTACAAAATGGTGTAATCTGCGTGCAGCCAATTTTTGCAGTTTCTTTCTAGAAAATTCTTGCAAAGACCATTTGTCATTCTCAGAGACAGGTATATGAAGATCTTTGAAAGCGACTGCACTGTGGTGAAGTGAACATTTCACGTGACCGGATTCCTACACGTATAAAAACAGCTGAGACCCTAAGGATAAAAAAGATTCGCAGCAGTTGTTAGAGACATTGGGTTTGCTTTGAGTATACCCAACAAGAGACAATTCAGCAGAGCTCAAGTACTCAGATCTTTCTTCTGGTGGGACGTAATAATAATAATAACACGTAACAGAATTAAGCAATAAGTAAAGTAAGAAGCCACAGAGTGGAATAGAAAGCCTCTTAGCGAGTCTAACCGTTGTACAGATCAAGTGCTCAAAAAAAAACAACCAACTTCATTCACCAAAGTACTTCAGGATATTAATAGGCAGGCAGTCTGAAATATAAGTGAAGTGAGGCATACACCCGCATTGATTCCTCATTTCAATACTGTTCCAAGTTTTATCGTAATATAATTTAGAAATTACATTAATCCACATAAGATTCCGTGTGATGACCGACTTATTGCAAGCAGACAAAAATATAGAAATTGAAATGAAACCTTCTACGTAACGGATAATTTGCAGGTTTTTTCTAATAATCCGCTCTAAGGTCCTCTGTTAACTCTAGTCACCAATTCCTTATGTTGGATTATACAACATTCACCCTCGTCGTCATCTCTGTAGAGCTCTGGAGCTCTACACAATCCTCCGAATGGCCAATTCTGTGCCATGACCTGCTAAACTACCTCATCTTTACAGAGATGCTTTACAGTGGTGGAAAAATACAGAACTTCATCACACATTGACAAGATCAACAGAGTCAGCTGTACTTACTGAACCACTGTTTTCGAACCGAAACATAGCACGTCTCACAGCTGGCCAACCCTTTCTTTTCCCCTACATGGAATAAGAATCATAGGGGGCCCTCCTAACCCAGACCCTAAAGTGGAAAACACTCACATGCCTACCACTGAAAAACCCAAAAACTGAAAAGCAATATCAACAGATGCAAGCTGCTGTAAAATCTTCACTGTCTGCACCATTGTAAACGTATGTTTATTTTCTTATATATATAATATCTCTATCTTTATATTTTTATTCTATTCCTAATTCTTTATAGCTTTACTCTAATGTGCTTTTTCTCTCTTAACCTTACTCTACTGCGTTTTTATGTTTATCCACCTTCTGTATTTATTAGCCGTATGCCAATGAACACTGAAAATTTATTTGTAAGACTGCGCCATCAGTATATCAAATATTCGGCATAAGAATCAATAAAACTTCCGGTAGATCTCTCTCTCTCTCTCTCTCTCTCTCTCTCCTACTAGCGTAAATTCCTTCAACAAAGTTTACATAAACAGTCGTGGGGTAAACTGCACTTTCAATGCCTTAGTTATTTCCCGCTCAAAAGTCTGATTTTTTTTAGGAACAGTGCAGTTGTAAAATAAAGGATCAGGCAACACTCTTTTAACAAATAATTAAAACACATTTATTTACATTAATATGACATATACATGAATCAAACGATAGGCAGATTGCTTTCTCTACCCATCTATAAAATCTTTAGCATAAAATTAGAATCTTTTACCTCAACACTAAATAATCTCTTTAACTCAAAAACATATTTACTCTCTGCTTACAAATTCAACTTATTAAACTTCTAGTTTACTCGCGAGGAGGTTAGCTAACTCTCTGCTAAGTTATTTTTACAGGTCTTTATCAACTTCTAACATGCCAATGGACTCTCTTATGGACACTTGTAATTACTAAAAAAAACTAATCTTAACAGTCCATATACAATATATCTCCTAGATTATAAGAGAAAATATACAAAAGGTTGTGACTTACGGGGCTCTGTATCACACATTTAGTCAAGAGTCTTTTACTAAAGTCTTTATGGCTTTTCTTTCATCTCAAGTTAACTTCCTTCAGGAGTATCTTGCTTCAGCGGTATTACGTCGGGATGTTAGCTGGCTTATGGACTTCAATCTGCAGTACTCGAATAGCACATACAAGAGGTTTCAGCGTACGGGCAAATTCTCCTCTGCATCAATACTTCGGGAACTTCTGCTTCTAACTGCCGACCGCCGATGACTATAATTGCTGCCAACTGGCTCTGGCTCTTCTCTTTTGTAACTGGGGCCTTGCCTTTCCTCGTTCTTTGCCGCCACTGCTCTGATTCGGACTCCGCATATAGTCTCGGCTCGCTTCCGCTCTGGTTTCAACTGTCTCTAGTTCCAATTTCTGATGACACTCTATCTTGACGTCTGGAAACCCTTTATGCTCCGCTTAGTCTCCTTTTATTTTGCGATCTTGGAACCTTGCACTAAGGGTAGTAACCCCCGAATAATTCCACATGGCTCTTTCATCTTCTTTTTAGTTTAACCCTCTCTTTGTTCTCCTCCGTGCAATCTGTTTGATCGTATTTTGCCGGGCGCGAAAACTTGTCGAAAACAAGCGGACTTTTTGATACTTTGCTTCTCCTTTCGGGCCCCCGGAAACTTCTCTAAACCTAGCGGCACTCTTGGATACTAACTTTAAAGGTGTTAGCGCAGAGCTTGTAAGCAACTCTTATAAACAAAAACTAGTAAACAACTTTTCCTGCGCTCTTACACATAACTATATACAAAGTTCCCCGATGGGGAAGCATTGCCTTTGTTTTTGAAGTTAAAACAGTAAATACATTCACTCCCCCATAGGGTTAACTACATTAATATTTTGCAAAATATACATAGAAACAAATAAACTTATTTACAGGTTTCATGGGACTTGACCTATGTAAAAAATCGATGTAAAGCGCTTTGATATTTTAAAGCTACATCGAGTTTTTACATTGCTATTATAAAAGCTTTCCCAGATATCGCTACACCTCAGGGAATCCGTATTCCGTCTAGAAACTGCGAGGAGCCCATCTTTCATCTTTTATCATCTCAAGCCTCACCTCTAAACTTTCCTTCCAATTACAAGAAAATATACCAACTTCGCCCTTCGTATATTCATCCTTAACCCTCTCATCTACAATGCTGCACATACCACTCAGTTTTCAGTAGGATCTACCATATAAATCGAAATGTGCCAAAGGCATAACATCTTGCCAACTCCTACTAAGCTCTACGAATTTCAACTTAGAGAATCGGATCTGTATCTATTCTGCGAAGTTACAGGTGCCTTGGAACATACATATCTCACCTGTCCAGCAAACAAAGCGATGATTACATACGAGGGTGGCCTGAAAAGTTCTCGGCCTAACAATGAAAAAACGAATTTATAATTTCAAAATTACTTTTATTTTTCAACATAATCTCCCTTAAGACTAATACATTTATTCCAGCGATGCACCACCGCCATTATCCAGTCCCTGTTGGAAGAGAATTTATAGAATCACTAAGGGATTAACTGCCTTAAGCAGCTGATGGAGAGAGTTGTGTTAAAAGAGCATTGTCTCTAATAGCATGAGATGACTGTTATACATCTAATTGGTGAGAATAAGAAGGGGAATATTGGATACTATAAGGCTAGTGATTATAGCAAACTGTGATTGTAATTTGAGGAAGCCTTGGCATAAAAAACTGAATGGTGAATCCCTCTGTACAAGTAGTTGCATGGTTTATTGAGATAAAAACTATTTGGCTGAAAAGATGATTAATTAAATTAATTATTATAATACATTCTATTTAACACAACTAAGTACACGTATGCCCCGAATACTGCCTCTAGCACCTGTAGTTGCAGGTGCTGGAGGCAGAATTATGTTCAAGTAGATGAACATAATTTAGTGAATTTGAATGCTATCAACACAAAGTCCTATCTTATAACCGGGAAGAAAGGTCCTGCTTTACTCCCTCTTACTTTTGACACTGTTCGATTTCCAATCAAGATCAGTTTACCCTTCTTTGGCCGAATTTCACATCCAGATTATCCTGGAAAAGACATATACAGTATATTATTATTATTTTTATTAAAGCAGGCTATCCTCTTCCGTATGTAATCAAAAATTCTTAGGATGCATCATTCCAATGGCGAAAACAATGCTCAAAGGAGGTTTTGATTTGAAATTTATACTTTTAGGACATGAAGAGGGAGAAGTATTGTTTTGAACGAAAATTAATACCGGTTTCTTGGAGACAGAGTAGGCGATATACTGTATTTATAATTAATTATATTTTTCCGTAGGTTACATGTATTAACACACACTTCTCTTCATTTAAAAGTTTGGACCCTTCTTCATTCATATACAAGATGTCAGAAAGGATGGATAGCTGGAACCCACCTGAATCATGGAAGAGAATAACTTGTATCATGATGATTCGTGCCCGCCATCAAAATAAGGATATTACGACTGCTGCCCAATGCTCCCTGAATACAGTAAAAACAATCAGGCATGAACTAGAGACTTGCAATGGTGACTACGAGGATGTAGCAAGAAGAAAGATCCCTAGCAGACGATCTGATTGCGTTCGTACAGCAGAATTCCTCGCAAATCTGCAGGAACAGGTGTTGAAGAACCCTGGCATTGGAATTCGGGCTTTGTTCGTGGAGTTGCTAACTGTAGTCAAGCCCTGGATAACAAGGGTAGCCAATGGTAGGCCGTATGTATGGCAGCAGGATTCGGCCCCTTGCCACACCTCTGGGAAAAGTCAAAAATGGTTGTCTGAAAATTTCTACGACTTCACCAGTCCAAATGTTTGGCCTCCAAACTCCCCAGACCTTAACCCCATGGATTATTTTGTATGGGGCGCAGTTGAAAAAGACACCAATCGCACTTCCAGTAATACAAAAGCCCAGTTAATGGATAAAATTAAAACAGTTTTTGCGGCCCTTCCCAGGGAGACTGTAGCATCAGCTTGTTCGAGGTTCCGAAGCAGAATTGAAGCTGTGATCGATGCTAATGGTGGTTATTTTGAGTAAATCTTGTTGATAGTATTGTAATTAACTCTGCCTGTAATGTTTTTTTGTCAATTCATTAAATTTAATAGATACAAAGAAGATTTTCTTTTTCCTTACGAAACTGTCAAATTTATCCCGAACACCCTGTATGTCAAATTTATCCCGAACACCCTGTATATACTGTATAACTAATAACGCGCAAACGAATAGCGTCCAAAGTTTTGGACTGTCAGGAATACTGAACTGATGGGTAGTAGTGGGTGTCTAATCATTGCGACGAGTCGCTCCTTGTAGTGAAGAATTAATTCAAGTTGACCGAAGTGGCTTGCGGCAATCTGTTTTGGAGCTTTGCAGGACATCGCCCCTCAATAAGACATTTATCGCTATCCTGCATATCATGCACGAGGTCTTACATTATCATATGCCTAGAAGGATTCGACCAACTTTAACCGACAGTAAAATTACATCGATGCCGATTTGTTTGTGCTTCTTTAGCATTATGAGAAAGATGGAAAGAGATCTGTTTATCGAGATGTTACCGCGAGATATTCATCTACCGTACATACCAGCAGCAGGCACTTATCCAAAATAATAGATTTATAAATTCCTCACAACTACAAAGTACGATGTGGAGAACCATTATAAGGTTTTTCAATTGAAGGTGAGATAGCCGAACTCATATGGATATGGAAGAGCTTATCTGTAAGGAACAGGGTCATGGTCAGTTTCCTCCCGATAAACAGGCAAACTGGTCAAAGAATAGTTAACTAATAGACATAATGCACTGGCCTTATAGCCTTAGTTGTTTTAGCCGTAATTGCAAAACAAATCAACCTATTCATACATTTTTAAAACGCGTCCTTTGGAATAATTGAAACTGAAAAATATCACACAACGCTGATATGATTACGTAAAGGAAATGTGAAGTGTTGCCCTGGTGTGCTAAGTTAGGATATAGTTCTTTTTCACAATAATCTTAGCGCCAAACAACTTTTGTAATTTTTTTTTACAGATATTATTATTATTATTATTATTATTATTATTATTATTATTATTATTATTATTATTATAACACCTCCAGGAATCCCTGGAGGTGTTATTTGACACCTCCAGGGAGTCCAAAAACTCCTTGAGGGAGATTGTGCCAACAGCATCGAACGATTAACCCCTTCCAACTACTAACCGCGCTCAAACTTGCTTAACTTTTTACCTGAGCCATTAGTAGCAGAGGCTCTACCAATCGACCAGGTGGGATGAGTATATCTTCTTCCTAGAAAATTTCGACTCTTTCAACTACTGAAAGATGTCGATTGACTCTAAATATCGGTGTGAAAAGTGCCATTTTGGTACGAATGAACAAGGATCTGGAGATAGGTAAAGAAGATATGAACAACTTCATTACACATACACACACACACACACAAAAAAACTTGAGACTGTGTATAAAAATGCTAGTAACTATAAATTAAATTACCAATAATTAAAAAAGAAAGGCCTATGTAGCTCAGTGGAAATGAGTTTGCCTAACGCTAGGCCACCCGAAGAAAGACCTAAGTTCAATTCTAGACGCCGACTAGAGGAACATTGTCTAAGAAGCCTTTCTTTGGGCGGTTCCCGAGTTAGTCGATCTCTAGCATGAGCAAGCGGGTTTTTTCCTCCAGAAAACTCGGGTTTTTCGTCCCGTAAAAACTCAAGGAAATCGACCCTAAAATCCGTTCTATAACACAATAACATATCGTGTTAGGGTCAGCGACCAGGAGGTGGCAGAATTTGTTTGCCTGTCTCGTCACTAGATGCTGCTTAAAATTAGTGTGAGCCTTGAGGCAGCTATCTCTGATTGGCTATCAGTGAAGATTAAACTGCCCACTCAGTCTCCAAAAGTTAGATGGTGCTTAAACGGCCTCGTCTACCCCCTATAAGGAAATAAAAGGTGTTAGCTATTTTTTTTATTTGATTAAAAAGAAACTTTAACAGAAA
Source organism: Typopeltis vanoorti (assembly GCF_054136105.1). Lineage (NCBI taxonomy): Eukaryota > Metazoa > Arthropoda > Arachnida > Uropygi > Thelyphonidae > Typopeltis > Typopeltis vanoorti. The sequence goes on from NC_143556.1 coordinate 65,071,081, forward strand.
AAAAGCAATGGAAAATATTTCATGGAAATGTTTCAAATCCTTTATTTATTATAGTTTTTGTTAGCAACAGTTCTGCCTGTCCAACCAGGACATTTCTCGTCTTCAGGGGAAAAAAAAATATTTCGATTCCGTTTCTATAAGTTACTGTACAATGTTAGCATTTTTATTTCACTGGAAAACTGCGTGTGTTTCGAACAAGATTACTATTTATAACCTGCATTCATTATATTGCTTGGTGTCTAAATACAGTAGTCAACTATTCCAGATACATTTATAATGACCACATTTCCTTGGAAACACATACACGATTATTTCTGAAACTGAACTCGTCAGACTTATCATCAAAGGTTAAATTATTTAGTTAAGTATTTAAATATTTAGATATTTAAATATACTATATTTAAATACTTAAATATTTAGTTAAGGCCTTTCTACCTTGACAAAATGTTTAATATTTGTTAAGAGAAGCTCGTAAAAACATTACAACTAATAAATATTTCCTTCAATAATCTTTCATGTGTACAATAAATAAATATCAACCTCCCGTTCAAACCTTTCTTATGGGTAGAGGTCAGACCTGTGTCATCTTGCTAAAAGATGACATGCTTGTTCCAGTCCACAAAAGGGTGTGGCTGTTTGTTTGGAACAGGCGTCACAACTATTTCCTGAATAAAAGTTCGAGCGAAATGACACATATACACACACACACACACAAACTCGAAATTGTGTGCATGAGTGGCACCATCTGTGGCCTCGTGATGCCGTGGCGTGCAGGAAGTTAGCACCCCATAATTTATGCACGCTTTTATTTATAGTTGCCTTTCAGCACCCAGCATTTGGTATACAATAACTACGTGGAAAGAAATTAAATGCTCTTGAGAAGGACAACATTAATATGATAATTAAGTATTTAATTTTTTACTAATTTCATATAGTTCAATCAATCATTTTAGGATTAAACTTCTATATAGTTAGTTTAGTAAACTTATAAGAAGTGAAATTCTGTTTATTTTGCACTTTTTAGTAGGTCTTCATATATGATATTTCTCAACTTCTAGAACGATCTTACTGCTTTTAAAGGAATGCATTGCCTCATTTTTCGGAAGTGTTGGGAGAAGGGAGCGTCTCGGTGTACAAGGACATTTCAAAGTGGAGAATTTGATTTATGGCAAATAAATTAAGAAAACGATGTCAGTGATGAAGTCTGTGACGTGCAGCAAAAACTAATCTTTCCCCTGAGTGAATTTGGCGGTTTCTATATTTGATCTCAATGTTTGTTATAACAAAAATAACCGCACTTAATTTTCTATCGAAGCTCCGCAAATAGATTAACAGTTTTCCCGTCGTTTGACCTGTAATGAAAGCACTGCTTACGAAAACATCGATTGGACTGCAGAAGCAATCTAAAATAAAAGAAACTTCTTAATAGGTTTTCTTAGGTTTAAATTTCAGGTTTCTTAATTTATAATATTCAATTAATATTTCATATTCATTTTTAAAAAAGTTGTTGTTTTTATTAATAAAAATTATTCGCATAATCATAAATAATTTTAAAAAATTTCCGCGCCTTTTCATTTCTTTGAAGGAAGTATGCTAAACTCTTTTAACTTTAACTTGGAAATCAACCCATTGACTGATGATTTATAGACTTACATCTGACGAGGGTACGGTAGATAGCTGCCATCATCACGTTTTTTCCACTCAATGAAATAGTAGAGTAGATTTTTATAATTTACAGCATTAACAACCGAGTTTTCAGAACAGAAATTCTGCTTACCTGCGCCGAAGATCAACTAACTAGGGTATTGGTTGGAAAAAAAGTTTCTCTAAACGGCAACTATTACTATTATTACGTGACACCTCCACGGGCTCATCATGGGAGGATACACCATTCAACTAGAATTGAACCTATGTGTAATGGCCTTTCTAGTAACTGATTTGGCATTATTAAACGATGCTAGATGGTTCTTCTATCTGCAAGAAGCTACACAGGCCCTATACAGCAAACATTTATTAATTTATTTATTTATAGAGATGCAGAACTTTCTAGCAACTTCAAATTCAATGATTTTCTAAACACGTAAGACAAAAAAATACTGAGAATGCAACTTAATATACAAGTTTATATATATATATATATTTTTTTTTCCGTTTTTTCAGAATTCATTTTTACTCGGTTGGAATATTATGAAAAAGCTTTAATGAATGATACCGAGGAGATAAAATATATCATGTCATCTTTTTATCTCTCGGTATCAGTCCTTATAGTCCTTATAAGAACTGGCTTAAAGGGGCGAAGCAAGACTGCTTTTCATCTTCCCCGTTATCTGTAGAGGACAGTGTGGGGATAAGGTGTTATTGAGCTATTAAAGCTCTGATCGTGGCAAGAGGGTAACAGCAATAGCCGAGCCTCAGTTAAAACTTCATTGGCTACAGCACTGCCATCCATTACCCTCCAAGGGTATTAATCACCCTCGGTATCAGTCATTAAAGCTTTCTCGTATATATATATTAAATAATGGTGCATGAATTGATTATTATTCGAGGTTTTGAAAATACAAAATACAATTTTATTTCTGAAGTTTAGTAAAGAAATACTTGACAAAAAAATTTATTTTGTTATCCTTTACTTAAGCATGAACAAACAAAACTTTCCACCTGAAGTATCTTTATGGACAGTGTACTTTATATACAAGCTGATAGCTTCACATCAAATTGCTCCAGGATCCCATGATGAAATGAATATTCCAGTGTTCGCAAATAACAAGATAATAAAAACGACAGATTATGTTTGAGTTAAAGGATAAAAACAATAATATAATTTCTTGTCTAGTATAATTTTCTTTCTGACTAATAAAATATCTGTCTAAAATTGTTAACATTTACAAAAGAAGTATTTTGACCACACACTTGTTTAGAAAATGCTTATGCTACATAACAAGAAAAAATTGCAAACATAACATAAAAATAATTCCCCGTGTGGTGGCCGAGAGGCAACTAAAATGGGTACCCAGGGAGGGTAATGGATGGCAGTGCTGTAGCCAATGAAGTTCTAACTGAGGCTCGGCTATTGCTGTTACCCTCCTGCCATGATCAGAGCTCATAGTTCAATAACACCCTATCCTTATTGTCCTCTACAGATAACGGGGAATATGAAAAGCATTCTTGCTTCGCCCATCTAGCAAAAACATAAAATAAAATAATTATGGATTTTATATAAATCAATTTTGTGGGAACGTATTGCCTAAGCAACGGAAAAGCCACATTCGTGTGTCTAAAACATAGATCGCGGAAATTTCTTAACATAGAATCAGGACGAGAAATATGATCCTTATAAATTTCCAATCAGAAGTGATGGATTTTTATTTAAAAGTAATCGCAAGAAGTTTGAGTAATTCCTACATACTTTCTGCACTACTCACAAGGATATCTTATCTCTACTTTTTATTAGAAGTCATATATTATTATATAGACACCTCCATGGAGTCCATAGACTCATCGCGAGAGGTTCATTTTAAAAGCATTAATCAACAATTATCAATACCTGTACAATATCTGTCATATTTTGTTGAAATCATTCACCAACAAAGTACATGCAACTGACTCTGACAATCCTTTCCACTCATTCACCACTCTCCAAGTAAAAAAAAACCTAGTCCTCACTCCCTTACTAACCTAACTCTAACTCAGTTTCAATGGATGACTTCTAGTTTTTCCCTCACATATCATGTAATGAAATATTTCGTCCACATTAATCCTATGAACCCCCCTCCCAAGCAACTTATATGTCATTATCTTATCTACAACCCCCTCATCCGCCGATCACCAGCTTTCATAACCCACAAATCTTCAATCTCTCCTCATATGAAGCATCACACAGTCCTGCCATTATCTTAGTTACTCGACTCTGAATCTACTCCACCTTATCCACATCACCAAGTGATCTAGGAGACCAGATCTGTGTGAAATAATCCAGATGAGGCCTTATTAAATTCTTATAAAGTGGAATAATAACCTTCTTATTTCTGCATGTTAAGGTTTTCTTCAATAATTGGTAATCCTATTAGCTGTTTTAGCAACTTTTGCAATATGCTCTCTCAATTTCAACTTCCTATCTACTAACACCCTCAAATCCCTGGCTCCATCAATGTGGTACACAGCTGGTAATCTTTTCATCCAAAATGCATAACCTTACACTTTGTCACATTAAACTGGCATCCATTCTTCTTCTTTGTTTCATACTGTCACTCCTAGTCATAGGCCTGCTACAAGATTGTACACATATACAGACTGCTATCTGGTATCTCTCCTTCAACCAATTTCTTATCTACATCACCAACTTCATGTCAATTTGATGCAATTTATGTATCAGGATTTCATGCAATATCTTATCAAACGTCTTTTCGAAATCCAACAATGTAGCCATTACCTTTATCCAACTCAATTGTTACCCTATTATAGAAAGCGAGTAAGTTACTGATACATAACCTACCCTTCACAAAGCCATACTTTCCTCATACATTATTCCTTTCCTATTCACCGAGTCCTGAATTTTGTCTTTAGCCAACTTTTCTAAAACTTTGACCAGCACTATTAAAATGCTAATTGGTCTATAATTAGTTACTATGGTCTTGGAAAACTGTCTTTATGCAATGGAACTATTTTTACCTCCTTCCATTCCCTTGGAACTCTGTCCGAGCTGGGAGAGTAAGCAATCTAGTTATAGGAACTATCAGTTCCCTAGCACATTCTCGTAATACATAAGGATATCCGTCCAAACCCATAGCTGTACTGACATCCAGATTCTGTAATATCCTATGTACTTCGACTTCCTCTATCCTTACATTAATCCTTGTCATATATATTACTGTAATATCATCACTTGGATGATACACTCTCGTAAAATGATTACCCAAATAATTCGACCAGTTCGGTGCTTCAGTCACTCCCCTGCCGTCTGCATTCTTCAAACCCTTTCTACTGTGGGCATTCCTTCTTTTGGCTGCCACATATTGAAAGAACTCTTTCAGGTTACTGTTGGTTCATTTGGCTAATCTGATCTTATACTCTGATTTTGCCTTCATGAGCTGGCTGGTCACCTGTATCTATGAATCTCTTCCATGTGCTTCTTTCTTTTTAACTATTGCTTAATGTTGTAACGCATCCATTTATTTTCAAGTTTATTAATTCTTAGTATGCAGTTAGCTATTTGTTCCTTCAAAACATCTCTTTAACATTTTTTCCTTGAAGTATCTGCTCCCATGATAACTTTCCAGGGAATTTTCTTAGATTCTCGTAGTTCCCAGCTTTGTAATGTCACATGAAACCCTTCTTTATTGAAAATTCCACATACTTAGCCATCTCTGGTCAAAACTGAATGATCGTTGTCGCATTGGTGACAATATATATATATATATATATATATATCTTAGTTATACACAAATGCTCATGTGTAATCAAAATGTCCAGCACTCTCGATCCCCTTGTAGCTTCCATTACATGCTGCCTTAGGTAGTATTCCTAATCAGTTGCATAAATTTCATTTCCTTCTACCCATACGACCTTTCCCCCTTCCAATTTATATCCCCATGATTAAAATGACCATAATAATTACTCATAGGCCTGTCAGTGAAAGTGGCACTTGCATCCTCTGCACTCGGTTGCTCGAAGTTTGACTTAAGTTCAAGTCTAGTCGCCAGCTGGAGGAACTTTTTCTAAGCCTTTCTTTGACCGGTTCCCGGGTTAGTTGATCTCTGGCATGGGCAAGCGGGTTTTTCCCTCCGTAAACTCAAGAAAATCGACCGTAGTATCCACATTGTTTCAGACAATAACATATCCTGTTAGGGTTAGGCACCAAGAGATGGTAGCACTTGTTTTCCAGCCTCTTCATCGGTGGCTGCCCATAATTAGTTATAGACAAGGGCCAAGTATCTCTGATTGGCCACTGGTGGAGATTGAACTGCCCACTCAGTCTCCAAAAACTAGATATGGTATAAAGGCGTCGCCTACTCCCTATAAGGGAATAAAAGGTGTTAGCTGATTTATTTTTATAATAATTACTCTCCTTCTACTTATTGAATTTATTTGCTGACACATATCATCCACATTTCCTGGCCTATAGCAGCAGTCAACCAAATACTTCGTGTTAGCTTGTATCCCATACCAGACAGCCTCAAAAGCACTATTTTCCATTTTACATGCTAGCACTCTTTTAAGCTGCAACTCATCTGATATCATCAGTAATCCCCATCCTATTTGATCGATCCGCCCTAAAAATACAATAACCATCACTTTCTATGCCTATAATTACATCATCTTTAGTCAGCCACATTTCACTAATGCCAATAATTGTTGGCGAATTGGAAGTAACTGCCAAACGCTCCTCCTCCTTGTTCCTAATACTTTTGGTATTAGCATACATAATTAAAACTTGCGTCATATACCCACAATCCCATTCTTATTTACTGTCTCAGAGACTAAAGTCTGCATATCCTTACTAATCATACGCCCATACTTGTATGGGTATATGATTAGTACTTGTATGCAACCTATACGTACATGTAGACATACCTGTATACATACAAGTAGATTGGTCCTTGTATGCAACCTTACCTGCTTCCTCCCTCACGATAGTTTCTCTGATTTTGCATATCGAAACCTAAGTAGCACTTGTACTAGACACCTAACATCAAATCCATTTAAGTGTAAACCATCTGCCTTATATAAATGTTTTCGGCCATCAAACTCATTGCGCACATCAAGAAAATGACTCCATTCCTCTTACCCGACCTACACAATGAATCATTTGCAAACTTGTTTTTTTTTTTCATTTTCTCTCTTTTTCTCATTTTCTCTTGAAGTTTTTGTTATGTCCTAATGTCCCTATTCATGGTCTTGATCATAGTCCTCAAATCCTTTCCGAATATTTCTATTTCTTTTTCCATGGAATGACAAGTTGATAATGCAGAGCCAGAAAGAAATGATATGCAATCCCCACTGGTTTTAGAATCCACAGTAGAATTTCATGGATTAGTACTTCAGATACAAAATGAATTACTGCAGATTTCTTCAAACGCTCTTTCGTAGGTAAGGACTCATTTTTGTCTCCCAACTTCTCCGATTCCGTTGAATGTAATCTAAGAAGCGAACGAAATCCCAACACTGAAGACATTGTCTTGAAATGTAGATTGATAGAGTAAACATCTATATCAGATATTTAAAATTAGTAGTTTTCTTTCTTCTGTTCTATAAATACTATATCAGGCATCTCATTCTATATTTTTCATTTTTCTAGCATCCCATCATCTACATAATTATTAAACTCCTACGATATTAACTAAGGGTTTTACAAAGCCATAGCCGCAGAGCTCATTATGTTAGCTTCCGCACTGTTTGCCCAACTCATTTTATGCACTTGTAAAAACTGTTAGAATTAAATTTAACTTTACAGGCTAGCATGTCACCCAATTTTAGTTTTATAATTTTAATTAGATTTATTTAATAATAATAGTACTAGCCAATGAGAGTTTGTAACTATAAACAAAGGAGGACATATTTTAAAGAAGAAAAATGAAAAACTGGCACTTATTACAATATGTTACGTTTGTTTGTGGTTTGAGTGCCAAAACATGAACACTTATCATTTTCGGATTTGCTGTTGTCCCAAAATTTTCAACAAAAATTCTCACTATCTTTGATTTTATTTTAGCGAAACGCCTTTACAATAAAAAATAAATATAAAAAAAAAAAAAAACCTTCTCTAATACAAGTCCACCAAATATATTTTTTTCTAGTTTTGATTTTGAAATTTTTGGAAATCATACAATTAAGTACTGGAGTGCTGCTCTGTTTTTTGTCCAAATGACAGAAATATCTTCTTGGATTCAAGTTTGAGTTGTATTTTGTTCGTTCATTCGTTTCTTTTTTAACGCAAGTCATGGTGCATCGCTGCTTAACATTCGGAAAAGAACCACACACAACAAAAGCGATCCGTGCCTTTATTTTATATTCCCCCGAAATTTCAAATGTGCAATAATAACAAATTAAAGAAACGAGAGATTTAAAATCAAAGTAGAACTGTTAACTCTAACAGGCTGGGTTTATGTTACTCTTTCATGTTAGAATAATTCACACCTATTTAAACTTAACTTACTTGAATTAATTTGAATTAAATCAAATTTAATTTTCCTCTTCTTTTCATCACCTTCTTGAATTTCTGCAGATGCTTATTTAGGCAATTAATGCATTTAATCCAGGATTCGACCATTAATCTATCACTATTAAATTTCTGTGCACACATTGACTTCCTTACGGGTTCTATAAAAACATTAAAGAGATGGCAATATCGGATAGCACTGCTGTGTATTAGTGTATTATTTCTGTTATCGTGTTTCACTCTACTGTACGTATGGATAATAATTTTATAACAATTTTTAATATTTGCATTGACGCTGTTGTATGTAGCTTGTGTTTATCCCAACTATGTGCTGAATGATAAAGATCCATCTGGCTGCTAGATACTCGTTGGATTTAATGTTGTTTAGAATTAAGAAACACATCTAAGACTATAAGGAGAATGTTATGACACTATCAACTGCATGCATTCTACGGCCAGTTTGATTTTTAAAAGTTTTTATGGTAGTGCACCGGCATATTTTTATTTATAAACATATACCATGTTTTTAAATATACCGTTGCTGGTTTGGAAAATTTCAGACTCAATTTCAAACAGCTGTGGAAGTACTTCATCTCTAAGATGAAGGTCATATAAGTATTAAGCTGCGAGTGGTCATTCGACTGTAGTTCAAACAAAAGAAACTAAGCACGATTATATGCACATGAATATTAAACTGATTGAAGTTTGCAAATTTTCGCACAAGTACATTCCTTTTTACTTATTATACACTTAGCGAAACCGCCATAAATAGCATTTGGCTTATTTTTATCTCTAAAAAAAGCGCAGATAACATTCAATAGACATCTTGTAAAGGTGGCACTATATGAGAACGCATCATAATGAAAGGCAATAATCGTTTCAAAGAGGTAATGCATTTTTTTTTTTTAATTACGTGACAATTTAAAAACTTGTAAGAAACACCAGCGATCTTTTGATTTTCTTTCGAAGAAAAATAGCAAGACACTTTAACTTCAATACTGTAGAGATGTCATTCGTCTATACAGTCGGATATTTATACAAGAAATTGATATTTGGAATCTATATTTTTTGACATTTTATTTTTATATGGAGCAATAATTGTCTTTTTTTTTTTTAAGCAAAAGTTTTAAGTTCCATCATAAAAACAAGACTCGCTAAAACTATGAATGCAGAAAACCAGCTATACATCCCAATGTTTTAACACTGGGAAAGGGAAAAAACAGCATTAACTAAAACCTTCCAAAAATTTCCTTGATTTTGTTGAAAAGTTAGCGATTATTTATAAAATTAATCTAGAAACCTTCCATATGAATCTATGTGATGTATTTTTCTTATTATGTGACAACTCTAAGGACTCATTAAGTCATTTCATTCTTTAATAACGAATTTTTGAATTCTCTGACACATTGTTCTATGTTGTATTTCAAAGGAAATATTTCCATATTTTGGAATGCATAATGTAGCCTTAAGGCAACGTTTTTACTACCATAAGCGTAACGCTGGTGTCGAGGCTAGCTGGTGAAAGGAAGTACTGTCGGAGAGCTCCTGAAAGATTTCTGATTTTTGTTGATTTATTAATATTTTGTTAGATTTAATTGTGTAATTTTAGTATATTATTGTAGTTTTATTAGTATAGTTAGTGTACTAAAGTGTTCTATAACATAATCTATGTCGAGAAGTCGCCGCTAGAGGGATTCGTAGTATGTAGTGTTCGTGAAAGCTCCAGACAAGATAAGCGTTATTTTTAGTTATCGTTGATAAATTTACGTAGTTTTGTTTGCCTTGCGTATCTTAGTGCGTCTGTTTGTGTGGTTTTGGTGTTTATAATTTATAATTTGATAAAATACGTTACCAGTAAGTATGGCTCCAGTACAAAGGAAAATGGCGGCCAGTAATGATGGTTCGCCATCTTCTTTCAAGAACGGTAATATAAAGGAGATGATTCAGTGTACTATCTGCGAAATGTATGCTTTGCGGAGTGCAGTCAGAGTGTGGTTAGATGATAATAAAGGAGTGAATGTGTGTAGAAAATGTAGGGAGAATGAGGAATTGAAGTGTATTTCGGATCATGAGTGTGATATTTTTGTCAAACTTCAGCATGAAGAAAATAGGGATATGACAAGAAACGGCGAGGTTGTACCAGAGAATTCTGAGAGTGTGAATGATAGTATTAATGGTTTTACAGAGAATAAAAAAGATGAGATAGATGCAATGAGTGAGATCGCGTTGTTGAATGGTGCGATACAAAGGGCAAAACAGCAGCTAGAGTGTATGAGCAAAAGTCGACTGAATGAACCAACCAATAATAAAAAGTATGACAGGAAAAATAGGCATATGAGTGTGAACATGAACAAAATGAAGGATAGAGTGCTGTATGGAGACTCATTAGTACGAGGTGTGTTAGTAGAGGATTTAACAAAATCGTACCAACCTGGTGCGACCATAAAGGATGTAACTGAGTCTATTAGAGAGCAAAAGGAAAGGATGAAAGAAATGATTGTTGTCGCAGGTACGAATGATTTGAAAGGAGATAAAATGGAAATGATAGAAGACCTGAATGAATTGTTTGAAGTAGCAAAAGAAAAGAGTGAGAGCGTTAGAATGATTAGTCTTTTGCCACGGTATGACAGTGAAATGTTTAAAAGGAGGGCCATAATTGCGAATGACTTTATGTGTGGGTTATGTATAACGAGTGGTGTGGAATTTGTGGAGTGAGTTCAACGGGCGAAAGGAACTGTATAAGATGGATGGCTTGCATTTGAATGGTTACAGTGTAAGGAGACTTGAGAAAGTGTTGCTGAATGTAATGGATGTGCAAACTCAGGGAAACTAGATTTATTAAGGGGGGGGGGGTAGATATACAGTCCTTAGGGAGGCAGTTGGATGTATGAATGAATATAATATGCCCGAGCGAATAAGGACAACAAATCAGAGTGGGACAGTTAATATAAGGCATCAAGGTAGGGTTGGGGCTAATGTGGGTCTTAAATTCATGTACACTAATGCTAGGAGTATTAGGAACAAGAAGGAAGAGTTTTTGGCCATGGTTGGCACTTCCAGACCAGAGGTTATTGGCATTAGTGAAACACGGCTGACTGTAGATGATATAGCTAGTGGGATTGAATGTGATGGGTATAGTGTGTTCAGGAATGACAGGGAGAATAAAATGGGGGAAGGAGTATTGTTGATGATAGCTGATGAGCTACAGCCAAGGAGAATAGAAGTTGAATTGCAGGATAGAGAAAAGAGCACATTTGAGGCCATTTGGTGTGAGATTGTGGCTAGCAGAACTAAATATACAATTGGGTGCTGCTATAGACCAGGTGATGGAAAAGATGGTGACAGTATGCACAAGCAAATAGAAGAAATGAGTGGAAGGAGGGTAATTATTATGGGAGATTTCAAATACGGTCACATTGATTGGAGTGAGGAGAGGACACACGGGAGGAAGGAATTGGATTTTATGCGGTTATTAAGGGATAATTATCTGTGACAGCATGTAATGGAAAATACTAGAGGTCAGAGAGTGCTTGACCTAGTAATTACATCTGAAGATTTGGCTATAACAAATATGACCACATTGCCACCAATTGGTGAGAGTGATCATAGGGTCTTGACTTGGGAGGTGGCTAAAGGTGTGGAATTTTCAATTAAGACAGGGTACATGTGGAATTATCGGGCTGGAAAGTATGACAAGCTTAGGAGTTTGATTCAGTGCCATGGCATGTACAACTGCAAGGACTAGAAGTTGATAGCGCATGGGAGGCAGTCAAGAAGTGTTTGCATGAAGCAATGGCTGACTGTATACCTAGAGTCCGAATAATAAATCAAATAGGGGTTAAATGGATGAATAACACCATTAAGCTTGAGCTGCAAAAAAAGAAACAACTATGGAGGAAATTTAAGGAGAAAGGTGACCGGCAGGCACATGAACGGTATAAAGTGCAGGCCAGAAGGGTAACGAGTGTGGTAAGAAAAGCAAAAAAGGATTACGAAAGAACATTGGCCATGCAGGCTAATGTGAATCCTAGACAGTTTTTTAGATATGTAGCAAGTAAAAGGAAAAATGTACATGGCAGAATGATTTTAAAGAATCTCGATGATAGGAAGGTAACTGAATCAGTAGATATAGTTGAGTTACTGAGTGAGCACTTTGCAAGTATATATCATCCAGGTGGTGACATTGCAGAAACGAATAAACCAGTAGATTATACAGGAATTGTGGTGAATGAAGTGGAGGTGAGTAGTCTATTGCATAACCTCAATGTCAATACATCCGTGGGATTCGATGGTATACCAGCTTGTGTTGAATGAGAAGCAGCCAAAGAATTGTCAGTACCCTTGACCATTTTGTTTAATTTGAGTCTCGGGTCTGGATTAGTCCTGAGGGGGTGGGAAGAGGGGAAAATAGTTCCACTGCATAAAGGTGGTTCCAAGACTGCTGTTGTAAATTACTGACCGATTAGCATATCAGGAATCATTGTCAAGGTCTTAGAGAAATTAGTCAAAAGAAAAGCATACAGGATTGGATAGATGAAAATGGGATATTGTATGGGGGACAACATGGTTTTGTGAAGGGTAGATCATGCCTCAGTAACTTGCTCACGTTATATAACACAGTGATGGCTGGATAGGGGTAATGGGTTTACAGTGATACTACTGGACCTTGCCAAGGCCTTTGACAGGATACCACATAGAATCCTAATCAGTAAACTGGAGCAGATGGGGATAGATATAGGGTTGGTGAGATGGATAGGAGGGTGGTTGAAGGAGAGATACCAGAGAGTGGTTTATGCAGGAGTGGAGTCTAAAAGATGGCTTGTGACTAGTGGTGTGCCGCAGGGCTCTGTTCTTGGACCACTGCTTTTCAATTTGTTCATCAATGATATAGGAAAGGATTTGAGAGGAAGTATTCCCTTGTTTGCTGATGATGATGCAAAGTTGGGTAGAGCAATTGTGAGTGCACAGGATGTCAAAATTTTACAGGATGATTTGGATAGTTTAGAGGACTGGGCTAGGAAAAATGGATGTCAATTTAATGTGGCAAAGTGTAAGGTTATGCACTTTGGGGTGAAAAGAATAGCAGCAGTATATAACATTGGTGGAACCGTACTCCAGGAAATTGATGAGGCCAGGGATTTGGGAGTGTTGGTGGATAGGGAATTGAAGTTTAGGGCACATTGCAAAAGTGACTAAATCAGCTCATCAAATCACTTGGCTTCTGAAAAATACTTTAACATGCAGAGACAAACAAGTTGTTGTTCCTCTGTATCGAGCCTTGATACAGAGATCCCATCTGGACTACTGTGCCCAGTTATGGGCACGAGGGTTTCTTCGTGATGGGGAGGAAGTGGAGAGGATCCAGAGACGAGTGACCAAGATGATAGAAAGTCTGTGGAATGAACCTTATGAGAATAGGTTGAAGATTTGTAGGTGCAGAGATTGGACGATAGGCGAAGGAGGGGTGATATGATTGAGACATTCAAATTACTGAAGGGTTTCTATAAGATTGATCCAGAAGATATTTTTGAAAATATGACTGGTGGTGGGAGGACTAGGGACCATGCATGGAAGCTGGGCAAGAGCGTGGTTGACAAGGGAGTTAGAGCTAGGTTTTTTACTTGGAGAGTGGTGAATGAGTGGAATAAGCTTCCAGAGTCTGGGGGACAACATGGAAATGTTGTCCCCCAGACTGTTGTGGGTGCTACGACCGTGAATGAGTTCAAGGCAAGGTATGATAGATACTGTGCCAATGTCAAATAGTTGTTCGACATGATGTTAGGGCCTTCCTCGATGAGTCTGTCGACTCCTTGGAGTTGCCCGGAACAATAATAATAACAATAATTCTAGACGTGATAGGTTCGATTATAGGTTGCAGAATCTAGAGGAACTTTTTTTTCCCCCAGATGATTCCCGCATTAGTCAATCTATGGCAAAAGCGATTAGATTTCCTTCTTCCAATAATAATAACAATAATTCTAGACGTGATAGGTTCGATTATAGGTTGCAGAATCTAGAGGAACTTTTTTTCCCCCCAGATGATTCCTGCATTAGTCAATCTATGGCAAAAGCGATTAGATTTCCTTCTTCGAGTAAACTGTTTTTAATAACCCATCTCAGAAATAATTGACCACAGAAATTTCAGTCCTCCAAAAAGTATTAGGGTTCATGACCACGAGATGGGGCACTTGTTAGCCATCTCTTCATCAGATGCCATTTATAATAGGTGATGGTCTTGGGCCAGCTATAATTAACTTTTCAAGACTGTGGGGAGTTTAGTCTCTACTGGTTAGATCGGGCTAAAACGGACTCGCCTACTCCCTATAGGAAAATAAAAAGGTGTTAGTGGATTTATTTTATTTTTCGGACCATGAGATGGAGCCAGTAATCAACCATAGTATCTCTCTCTCTCTCTCTGCCCAATGCCCCGAAATTTCTAAATAGCTGTGCGCACAGCTATTGAATGATAATAGCTGAAAGTGGACTGGCTGCCAACCGATTTCCTGAAGTCATTATGGTTAAGAGCTCTACCTACTTGACTACTTCATTTTGGGAAATAAAAAGGCACTGGTCCATAAATAACTTCACCTTTTTAACTACGATTTTACACCCACTCGAGTGATTACTTTTCGACGAGAAAAAAAAATAAAATAAACTGACAAATCTTGTAGACGAAGGGTTCTAAACTCATACCACATCATTGCTGTGGGTTCCAGACCATTTCAGATCTCTATTAAGTAGGATAGTGTTCTCACAGTGAGAAATGATATCTACAACTAAAGACATTGACAGATATCCATTCTCAGTGATTCCATGAACCCATAACATAGTCTGTTCATTAAAGAGCAGACACTATTAATTCCATGCAGTAGGAGGACTATAACTTTTATTCCTTCACAATGATCTCTGTTCTGTGGAAGAAACTCCCTACAGGTGTATTCAGTTGAAGAGAAAACTTGTTTATCATAGCAGATATACTGCGAAAATTGTAGTGTCAAATCTGAAGGGAACCAAAGTTAGGCTAGAAGTTCAAAGCCACTATTACAAGATTTGAGATAATACATATGATCAGGTTTCATAATACAACATAATAAAATGCCTAAAATAACACACAGACTATAAAACAGTATATTAGTATAATAAATATTAGTTACCAATATTAGTATAATAAATACCAACATACATGAGTTAATTGACCTCATAATGAAATAAAAGCATAAAGCTGACAAAAGAATATGTTTCAAATCTAAATTCCTTATAATGAACTAATCAAGCTCATAAAGTTGACAGAGTACATTTTAATAGTGGCCTTAGCAATTTAAAGTTACACGACAAAATCTTAAAGAAATATTCTATTAAACATTAACTTATGTGGAATATTAATATTCGTAGTAAAATTTTCTACTGATTCTATAATATACTTAAATCTATATTAATATTTTAAGATTCCTTTTGCATTATATATTAAATAATGTAGTTCAATAAACATGTCAGTTGTCCACTTGCAAAAAATGTCTTTCCAACCATCAATTCCTTTTAACCCAGGTCTTTCTGACAAAAGGGCTTCGTCTCTATACTGACTGAGCTATGGAGACTCAAGGGAGTATTAGCATTATTGTTGTATATCAATAAAAATGCTAATGCTCCTTTGGTCGGAAAGACCTGGGTTCGATTCCCGTCTATGATGTGAGGAACCTTTATCTGATCTCTTTCGACTAAAAATAACTTAGCCAGTTTCATATGGAGGTAGAGGGTTTTTTCACCAAGAAACTGGTTTTTCTTCCTTCAGAATAGACAAGTCAGCCCTGTCAACACACATGGACTTAAAGCGATAAGATACATATACTTAATCCCTCATTAGGAGGATTCTATAACTAAATTAGCTCTTTCAACCTGCATCCAGAATGAGAGTCCTTCAGTTGAAGTTAGACCATCTTTAGGACCTAGTACAATCCTACTTAGGAAGTGAAGAACTTTTATAAGTGCCTTTCAGCTGAAAATGAGGAAGGCAGTCCCAGAATTTGCAATATCTTCTCTACTGGAAACTCATCTTTGCATCCAAAAAATCAGCAAAATGCCAGAGACTACACACTCAATTTAGAGACATATTACTCCCATCAGAGATTTAGGTCTTTCGGCCATAATTCTAACCAACAACTGAACAAGCCAAACACAAATTACCAGTTTGCATACCTGAAATTAAAGCTCCAGTACATTTCTTTCTCTTTTTTGTGTGAAATTTTTTCTGATATTTTATTCCATAGAGATCAGTTACTTCATTTAAAAGGTAAAAGACGTTACGTTACCTTACTTCATAATATCATCATCATCATCATCAAATTCCTGCCATGTACCCTCAAGGGGTGTACAGGATATGACAGTACTACATGAAAAAACTACATCATTACTAACTTCCTATCTACAATTTTCCTCCAAATCAGTCTGTTACTTGTCAAGACTCCAACATTATCAGATCTTATATTTCTATCGTCTAAGGCACTTTGTACTGTATCAATCCACCTATATCTTGGCCTTCCTCTGGGTCGTTTTCCTGCCAACTTGGCAGAGAACACTTGTTTTGCTAATCTTTCCTCTCCCATTCTATTTAAGTGACCATACCATCTGAGATTAGCTCTGCTAACGCATTCCTGGATGCTGACAATGTCAAGTTCTTTCCTAATATCCTCGTTTTTAATATGATATTGCCATTGATGCCATCTATTCACGCCTCTAATCTTTCTCAGGACTCTCATATCTGTGGTCTCTAGTCTTTGGTCAAGTGTTTTACTTCTGACCCAGCTCTCAGATCCATAAGTTAAAATTGGTTTGAACACAGTCTTGTATACAGCTAATTTAGTGTTCCGACTAATTTCTTTCTTATTCCATATGAATTTATTCAACAATTGACTTCCCACGATACCAGCTTTGCTGATTCTGTTGTCTATTTCTATATTTAGTTTACCATCTTCAGTAAAAATTGTGCCTAAGTAGCTGAAATGTTTTACTTGTTCCACAGGTTCTCCATTCACAACACAGTTGACATTTTCAATGATTCTGCCTATTTTCATTGTCTTTGTCTTTTTATTGCTGACCTTCATACCATATCTATTACAACAGCTATTCAATTTAGTCAGAGAATCTTGCAGATTTGTAGCGGATTTATTTAGAAGTATAACATCATCCGCATAAAGCAAAGAGCTGACATTAACATCTCCAATTTTGATATCAGGTTTAATACCACATTCCTTCATAATGTGATCCATATAGATAATGAATAACAGAGGGGATAATGTACATCCTTGTCTCACACCAGATTTAACATTAAACCATCTTCCTGTACTTCCTTCAATTCTAACTGCTGACTCACAACTCAAATAAAGACTACGTATTGCTTGATATAATGCCCCATTGACACCATATAACTGCAGCGTATTGAATAGCTTCTCTCTTGGCAGCTTGTCATATGCCTTTTCCAAATCGACAAAACTTAAATACAGATCTTTGTTATATTCCCATGCTTTCTCGACTATTTGTCGTAAAGTGAAGATCTGATCCTGACAGCCTCTATTTGGCCTGAATCCAGCTTGTTCTTCACCAAGCTTTTCTTCCACAATTCTTCTCAACCGTTTCTCAAGTATACTTGCATAGATCTTGCCAGGAACACTCAGTAGGGAAATACCTCTGTAATTCTCACATTCAGTTTTATTTCCCTTTTTATATATGGGTACTATGAGAGCTCTACTCCAATCATCGGGAATTCGTCCCTCTGTCCAGGCTTTCTGAACTATGCAGTGCAGCCACTGTAAGACTCTTATACCACCATACTTCAGCATTTCTGGTCGAATATCATCTACTCCTGCTGCCTTTCCACATTTCAAGCCTTTGACGGCTTTTTCTACTTCAAGTATGGATATGTATTCCTGACTGCATGCCTGGTCAGTGTTTTTTATCACTGTGCTGTCATCACTGCTTGTTTCATTTAGCAGTTTTTCAAAGTAATTACTCCATACTTCAAGGATATCTTTTTCTCCTGTTTTCATTTCACCTTTATCATCTCTAATTCCTTTTACAGCACTCTTTCCTCCATTCCTAAGCTTCTTCAACAACCTCCAGAATATTTTGCCACCTTCTTGATATTTATTTTCTATATTCTTGCCAAAGTCCTCCCATGACTTTTGTTTAGCTAGTTTTACACACTGTTTAGCTTTCTTACATTTGTCTCTGTATTCTGTAAGAGTAAAAGCTGACTTATTTGCAAGGAACTTTTGATATGCTTTCTTCTTTTCCTTCACTGCCTCTTTAACTTCCTGTGTCCACCAGGGAGTTCTGATTTTTTTATCCTTGCACACAACCTCACCACATGCCTCTCTGGCAGAATCAATCAATGTTTCCTTCAGAGTTTGCCACTGAATCTCCAAGGTTTGATTCCTGTTCTCAAACTCTTTCATTTTCTTTTCAATAATATTTCTGTATTTTAGTCTACAGTTCACATCTGAGAGCTGCTCAACTTTTATTCGCTTTAAAACTTTCTTACATGTTATTCTTTTCAATATGAAATTCAATTTTATCCTGCTCAAGACTAAATAGTGATCACTTCCAATTTCAAATCCTCTGTACACTCTGGTGTCCTGCACCAGGGAGAAAACATCACTATCAACAATAACATAGTCAATGAGACTTTTCTTATTCCTAGCCTCTTCTCTCCATGTGAATTTGTGCACATTTTTATGTTGGAACATGGTGTTAGTAATAACCAGTCCATGTCCTGAGCAGAAATCCAACAGATATTTGCCATTATTATTAGCTTTGCTCTTTTCTCCAAATTTTCCCAAAATATTTTTGTATGTCTCACAATCGTTTCCTACTCTACTATTTAGATCCCCAACAAGGACCAACTTTTCCTTTTTCATTGTGTCAGTTGCTTTTTCTAAAGCCTCAAAAAATTCCTCCACTTCTACCTTAGTAGAACCTTCTGTGGGACCATAGGCACAAATAAGTCTCACTGTCCAGTTCCCCATTCTCATATTTGCCCACATTACTCTACTTGAGACTGACTGCCATTCAAGAAGATTAGCCTCGTATTTTGTGTTGAATACTATGGCTACTCCTTCTTTTCCTTGATTGTCATTGCCTGAATATAACATTTTGTATTTATTGCTCAGAAAGAGCTCACCAGTTTTGGTCTTTTTTGTTTCAGTCACCCCTATTATGTCGATCTGGTACTTATCTAATTCCTCAGCTAGCTCCATTTCTTTGCCATTCAGGCTTCTTACGTTGATAGTACCGATCTTTAACTCTGGTGATGTTGAGTTGGGGTTTGTTTTCAGATTTGTTCCAGTAGCTGACTTTTCACTGTTCGCCCTGGTTCCCTGGCGAAAACAACGGGGGCCTTGTTTAACCGGGCGACGCCCCAGCTGGCATGAAATTTTGTCATGTTGTACCATCATTCTATGTTTTGGTTTAACCAATAAGAATACAATTTGGTCGGCTAAATCCCAAATTGCCAGCCCATCCTCGTCCGTTCAGTATCCAAGTAGATACCCAACAGGGTGCACCACGAGAAGGTGAGGATTGGACATTAGGTCAGAAGCCCTGGTCGGTTCTCCGCATTCCTTTAAAGGCTATGTGGAGGTCTCCTCTCAGTTATACAGCTTTGACCCTTAAGCACCCCCACATAATAATAAAGCACCCTTAAGCACCCCCACATAATAATACTTCATAATAATAAACTACTATGTTTAATTTATTTTTATCACCATATTTGGTATATGTCCTCAAGGAGTGTGCCAGATATTATGGTAGCCTAAAACAAGATTTCATTAATTGTTTCTGATCAACAACTGACTTCTAAACAGGTTTATTAGTTTTCAGGTCTCCCAATTGACTAGTCCTTTAATTCAATCTTCCAAATGCATAATCCAATTCCAAATCTTCTAACTGCAATCAACATACATCTTGGTCCCTGAATGTTTTTCCTGCTGTTTTTGCTTTTAATATTTGTTGGAATCTTTCATCTCTCACTCTGCCCATGCTCACACTTTCTTGAATATTAATAAATGAAAAATATTCAGTTATTGAAGACTCACTTTTTTAATAATTTAGAGTTGAATTAGATCAGTTAGTTATACGAAATCCTGGGAACTAAATCTGTATGCTTCTTGTAGGTGGAAGGTTGAATTATAATTTCATTTCCAATGTCTTTTTTGTTAAATTTTAAAGTTAAGAGTTAAAATCACTCAGATGCCATAAACTTTACTGTACATAAACTTATACAGTCATACCCCGACTTACGTGAATCCGGAGTTACGCGTTTTCTTATATGTATGTATTCCTGTCCCGCTTCACGCCTCACCACTAGTCGTATCTTTCCGGTGGTGGCCAAATTCGCCAGTGTCACACATTCTGTGAACAAGCACTGATGTGTTTCACATGGTCTCCATTCATACATGATTTTTATAGTCTACAAATCTTGCGATTGTTTAATGTTATGTTCTTGATAAAAAATTTTATCACATAAAAAATAATAATGTTGTCCAAAAGAAGCAAGTCCGATTCTTCTACAGCTAGCAAGAAAAGAAAAACATTGATTTTGGAAACAAAACTCAACATTATTAAGGATTTTGAAGGCAGAATGAAAATTTGTGAGCTAGCAAAGAAGTTTGATCAACAGGAATCCACAGTAAGAAAACAATCATAAAAGAAACATTTACAGATTTTGGAGGACACAGATTCTAACGATTTTAATAGAGGAACAAATTGTAGCCACAAGGCAAGGAATAAAAAAATCATTAGCTTGCTATGAAGAAATTTTGCGTGACAAGAAAAAGACATTATGCTGTCAGACGAATCTATTAGATTTTATGAAACCATCAACATCGAAATAACTTTCTTTTTCGGGGTATGACTGTACTTGTTCAGCAATCGTAAAGTTATTTCTATGTGTGAACATTTTGTGAGAATTGTTACGTGTAGAATTCCTTCACTTTCCAACAGTACATCTGAGTACTTGAAACTGTCTGAAATGAATGTGAAATTTGGAAGTGATTTGTTTAGTTCCATAATGCCATGTTTGAAATTCTATTTGGCCAGTACAGTCACAACCACATTGACAGATTTTCAGTCTGATTCTGAGCTAAAAATTAAATTTCATAATTTGAATTGATGTCAAATTTCCAATACTTAGCAGTATTTTTTTCAAACAAAGGTTGTAGAATATATCCAGAAATCAATTTAACAATGAAAAATTGGAAAGTGTGCAATGAGAACAGACAAATAGGACGAAGCTTCTGAATGACATTCTTCTAACAGGTTAACAATACAAATAAAATAACATAATTAGAAACAGGTTGCTTAAGGTATGGGCGACCTTAGAGACCTTAGTGAAGAACTGAATGCCAGCTATTTGAATCTAAATTGCTCATTGCTATTTGAGTTGGTATACTTTTGTTTTTTGTAGAAGTATATTTTCTCTCTGGAAATGTTAATATTACAGTAGTTTAATATTAGATGAAGCTACTTTGTAATAGACGGTGACTTTACATATCTACCTGTCATTTTTCATTAAATTTTGGACATAATTTCTAACTCATTACAATACCAGAGCACTCTAATTACGGTATAACAAACGTGCAGGGCCCATAGGAAGTTTTTTTAATAGGTAAATATTTTTCATAGTGATTTTCTTTTAATACCGAATTGCACCAACGGAGTTTCAACCAAACATTTTCATAAGTTTATCATAGTAAGAGTGGACTGCTTTATATTTTTAGGATTTATTTTTTATGAGATCAGTATAAAAAGAAATAATTCAGGACTCACCTAAATTAATTCAAATTTAAAATTTAAACATTCAGAAATAATGAGTTGTATTTCAAATATTATTTTGTTCATAATTTTGATTAAATATCTTACAAAATACACACACACACACAATATAACAGAATCAATTTATGAATGTATCATTACAAATGTGGAGCAGGTATGACATGAAATATGAAAACATAAAATAAAGGGATGGCACTTTGGTCATGAATGCGGGAACGTAAAATGAAATGCATTTGTAAGGAAGCAAGCACGGTGACTCGCAAAGTTTCGGTACCAACACTAGCTAAAAAATTTTTTTCAGTCTTTGTAGCATCAAAATTGTCTTTTTTTCTTTTCATTCATCTAACTTTCTTTTGTTGCCTACTTCTATAAATGTCTTTAACAGGGGGTATAATTCCACTATCTTCGTCTTC
This sequence comes from Typopeltis vanoorti, assembly GCF_054136105.1. Lineage (NCBI taxonomy): Eukaryota > Metazoa > Arthropoda > Arachnida > Uropygi > Thelyphonidae > Typopeltis > Typopeltis vanoorti. The sequence goes on from NC_143556.1 coordinate 65,093,473, forward strand.
ACTCTCATCTCCAGTTCCATCACCAGGAAGTTTACGCTTTTTACTAACATCATTCAAAGCACCGCTCATAGCAAGAATGGCATGTTCAAAATATTTTTCTGCTTCTTTCGGTAAACCATTTTCAACTGGCTTGGGTGCTAAATTGAAAATAAATAAATGTATGAAATAAAACTGTAAACTTACAAAATGGTTTAAAAAGGAAAATTCATTGCATAATATAAGAACACATCACATTCCAATCAGTACAATGAAATAAAGATTTTTTTTTTCATTAAAAAAATATTTAAAATCCTATTTGCTCAATAGTTATACAGTCTTTCACTCAAAGATGCCAAGGTAATAATCAAAAGGTTTTGGTCATAATAGAATTACAGTGGAAAAGCAATGCCAGAAGGTCAATATATGTCTAAATGTTTTCTGGAGATGCTTTTTCTGTTTGACAAATAAAAAACTGTGTCAATTCAGTATTTAACTGACTTTCAGCTGAAAATGTTCCTTTGCATCTTAATTTAAACACAGGTCTTTACAATTGAAGGCAAATATGTTATCTTCACAACTAGCATGGAAGCACTTGCATGTCAGAAGAAGTGTTTAGAGAATTAGTAATCGTTATTAGAAATTGTAACTACAATAATGCTTGCTTACTTACTCTCTCCACTTGTCCATAATGAATACCTTCTTCCAGCACCGAGAAGTCCATAAGTGTACTTGGTACAGGGATTCCCTTGACAAAGGTCTCTGATTTCTTTATAATCTCAGCAGACCTATTTTCCTCAGTACTGGATGTTCATGTGAGGAGAGGGGCAGAACTGTCAACTGACCACCACCTTGTTGTCTGCACTCTACGGCTACAGAAACCAAATGCTACCATCAACGCTGGTAGACCTAAGCAGCTATACCATGTGAAATAGGAGGCATTGGAAAATGAGGCTGCAAGGAAGAAATTTACAGATAACATCTCCAAGGTCAAAGAGATTCCCAGACATATTGCAGATGTTGAGGGAGCTGTCCAGAACAGCTGTCACTGCCTCTGTACTCTCATGCTTGGCAAAAAGTGACTCGGCGTGGCGACGGGCAGTGAGAAAAGAACACCTCGGTGGAACCAAGAGGTCCAAAAAGCTGTCTGGGCAAAAAAGGAAGCCTACCTACGTGGCTTAGGGTCAGGTCACCTGAGATGCGTTTCCGGTACATTGAGGCGTGAAAAGCTGCTGCTGAGGTAGTAAAGACAGCAAAGCAGAGGGCTTGGGAATATTTTGGAGAAAAATTAGACTCATCCTATGCAAATGCAAACAAGGTATTCTGGCAGACCATCTGCCGCTTTCGAGGGAGGAAATTGTGCACAATAAGGGCAATTAAAGCCTCTGATGGCGAACTTTTAACAACCGAAAAGGATATCTCCACAGATGGAGGGAATACTTTGAGAACCTCCTTAACCCTGGTGGCCCGGCAGCTGTGGACATCCAAGAGGAGCAGATCAGGGCGATGACTAGTCTCATAGCAGAAGAGATCCATTTAGCAATAAAATCGCTAAAATCAAGAAGGTGTTCTCTGGCTGACTCGAGCATGTCAGGCTGCTTGGATATCTGGGTGAGCACCAAAGCAGTGGTAGACAGGCATAATAACACCAGTCTTCAAGAAGGGAGACCAGAGAGATTGCAGCAACTACCATTGCATCTCTCTGCTCAGCCTACCTGGGAAAGTATATGCTAGGTGCTTGGAAAGAAGGAGCATAGTTGAGTCAAAGTTCCAAGAAGTACAATGTGGCTTTTGTTTGTAGAAGCACAACTGACCAAATCTTCACTTTAAGGCAAATCTTTGAGAAATCTTCGGAATATGCCAAGAATGTCCACATGTTTTGTGTATTGGAGAAGGCATATGACTGGGTTCCTCGGGATAAGCTTTTGCAAGTAATACAGGAGTATGGAGTGGATAGCCAACTATTAGCTGCCATCAAGTTCCTGTATGAATGCTTGGAGTGTTGTGTGAGGGTAAACAAAGTCTGAACCTTTCGCAGTCTCCGTTGGTCTCTGCCAAGGGTGTGTTCTGTCACCCTTCCTTTTCATATTTATGGACAGGATTGATAGGCACAGCCGAGGCAGTGAGTGTGTCAGAATTGGAAGATGTAGCATTGGACGTCTGCTTTTTTCAGATGACCCCCAGCAGACCCTACATAGGTTTGTAGCTGTTTGTGCAGAAGCCGGAATGAAGATCAGTGTGGCCAAAACGGAAACATTTGTGGTCTCAAGACAACCAACCCGGTGCACTCTATATGTGAGTAGAGTCCCACTGAGGCAGGTGGAGAAGTTTAAATACCTTGGGTTCATTCACGAGTGATGGAAAGTGGGAAGAGCTAGATACTCGAATTGGCTCAGCAAGTGCAATATTGCGGGAGCTTGGCCATTCGGTAGCATTGAAGCAGGAGTTAAGCCAGAAGGCAAAACGGGCTGTCTTCAATACAGTCTATCTCCCCATTCTCACTTATGGTCATGAGAGCTGGGTAATGACCAAAAGAATTCAGACACAAATCCAAGCGGCCAAAATGAGGTTCCTTCAAGGGGTTACGGGGCTGACGAGACTCAATAGAGTCAGAAGCTCTGCAATTCAGGACACCCTCAATACTTAACTGCTGCTTCTCCATGTTGAGAGATCACAGTTACAATGGTAAGGGCACCTGGTCAGAATGCCACAAGAGAGACTGCCCCAACAGGCCCTCTTTGCCAAGCCAGAGGGTGGGAGGCCATGCAAAAGGCCAAGGACTCGCTGGATAAATTATATCCAAAACCTTGGGTGACACATCTGGGAGTCCCACCAGAACACCTGAGCTTGGTGGCAGAGGTTCGTGAACATTGGAAGTCCCTCTTGCAGCTGATGTCCACACAACCCAATTAGGAAAGGTGGGACTTGAAGATGGATGAATGGAGAAATATGCAATGAGAGAAGATATGAAAAAGTTACTGATAGAGGCAAAAAAGAACAGATGAGAAAGTGAAGATCATGAGTCTGTTGCCTCAGTATGACAGGACTGAATTGAGAAGAGCCATAATTGCTAATGAGTAAAGAGAAAATTGTGCAGGAGGAATGGTGCACAGTTTATAGATGTATGGAGTTAATTTGATGGATGAAAGGACTTGTATATGACTGATGGACTGCATTTGAATAATTTTGGAGTAAGATGTTAGGAAAAAGTGTTGTTCAGTGAGAGGTTGGAAGAGCAAATTCAGGGAAACTAAAGTATTGAGGAGGATACAGTAAAGTGTGTGTGTGTGTGTGTGCGTGCGTACAGGAATGATTATGTGCTAAATACAGTTTCACAGGATTCAAACTTGAAATGGGTTGGTAATGACATTACACAAAGGTAACTGTAGGTCCAAGCAATGTTGAAATGTACATAATACAAATGCCAGAAGTATCAGAAATAAAGGGGAAGAGTTTATGGCATTGGTCAGCTCAACTTGGCCAAAAATTATGGGCATCACTGAGACCTGGCTAACAGAAAATGATATAGTTACAGGAATAGAATAAAATTGTCATGGAGGGAATAGGACAGGAGGTTGGAGTATTATTGATGACAATTGAAGAACTTCAACCAACAAAATTAGAAGTTTAAAAGGATTTTAGGTCGGGGGGGGGAATGGTTATTTGAACCTATCGGTATGAGATAGAAGCCAATAAGACAAAATATATTGTTCGTTGCTAGACCAGTGTGTTCATAGGAATATATGGATGCCATGCATTGGCAGAGTAGTACAATGAGTGCAAAATGATATCATAGTGGATTTCAACTATGAGGTTGGTCGCTAAGGGATAATTACCTGAAACAGCATGTCATGCCAGTGATGAAGGTTTCTGAGTGCTAGATATGATAAATAGCATCAGAAGATTTTTTTTTTTTTTTAAATGTTGCACCCACCCATGAAAGGTTATTTTTTTTTACCACGGATAAGCTAAAGATTTTTTTCCCCATTCTTAGCAAATTACACCTCCAAATTAAAAAATCAGAATAATCAAAAAAAATGTGTTGAATGATTTGCAATTCTAATTTATTGCATAGAAAATAATTATTACCAAATATGAATTAGCGTCATCTAAATCTACATACTTTGTAGATTATATAACAATCTTCTTATAAATTATAAGAAAATTGTTATTTGAACACATTCACAAAATTAGAATAATTCCTAATGTGTTGGTTTTGAGGAGAGCACAGAATTTCTGTAGCTGCAGGACTGACATGTGTGTGAGGAATCGTTTGCATATGAATTTCAGTTAATCATTTGCTAAACATGGGTCGTACGAGTGAGATATTGGAAGCTAAGAAGTTTGGTATGGTCAAGAGGATTAAACCAAGTGGAACGGGGGGGGGGGTGAGTAGAGATTATCATCATTATAGTTTATTCACAATATGAATACAACATGAAAAGAGATTTACATCAAAAATTAAAGATTGCAAATTATGGTTCTTCCAAATATCTGTATCTTGAGCTAACTGGTATATGTCAGAATAAGTTTTACAGTTCAGTCTATTGATGGTTTCACAGAAGTATTGCCAAAATACTTTTGTGAAACACTAATTAGACCATGCAAAATTGTTTGCATGGTCCTCCTCTATGGAAGACATAGAGGATATAAGTTTGTATAGGATGAGGGATTCCAAAAAGGGTGAGACTTCAGGTCATTTTTTGGTCGAAACATCTACATATTCTTCTTTCAGATGTCTTACTTGCTTTTCTGTTTCTTCTCCGATTTCTCCTTGTATAATAGTTTCATTTAGTTTTATACCTCTTCTGGTTATTACACTAGATTCATTATTGTTAATGTCAACTAATGCTGTTCTATCCATATTCGAATGGGAAAGAAGTTCCTGAAGTTTCAGAATTTTGGGACTATCATCATGCACTTTTTCTGATTTTACCAAGTATAGTTTGCTTGAAAGTGATGTCTGTATGAAAGACTGAATTTGAAGCTCCGGGAACTCACTTTTATGCCTCTCAGGCATATATATACACTGTTCTAATTGACTATACCGGTGCTCTTACTCTTTCGGTAATGCAACATTCAGAACTTTTGCATTTCTGATAGGTTTGAGACACTAATTAGTGATATGTCCAATCTCCATACAGTTAAAACATTTAGCCTTGGATTGCCACCCAAGAGATCATATGAACAACACAGGCACTGGCTGTGTACTCCAGGTTAATTTACCATAACTCAAGTTGTACCAATGGAGACAAAATTTGGTAAGGATGGCTTCATATCCATTATAAAGGTGCCTCACCAGAAAACCAGTTTGGATCTTCGCTTGATATACCCTTTCATATGTTACTGATTTTACTCCATTTTCAGAATGTCTGGATAGTAATATCATCACTGTTTTCTATATATTCCATTACAGTAATTATTGTGCTACCTTGGAATGTAAAACCCTGTTTCCATCTTTAACTACAATTGAACACACCTTGGAAAGAATTCAATGGATGCCATAGTGTAACAAACAGCCATGGCAGCCACCTTAATATGATGCAAGATCTCCTTTCACTACGACTGCAGCATTTTGGACCATTCTTCCTGTAGGCATGTAACGAGATCCTGGACTGTGTGGTGGACATCCATTGACCTCAACCAACACTCTAGTTCATCTCACAGATGTTCAATAGGGTTGAGATCAGAGCTCTGTGGAAGCCCAGTAAAGTGTAGTGACGTTCATGTCCACAAACCATGCAGTTATATCAGCAACTTATGACAAGGTGCATTGTCTTGCTGAAAGAGACAATGGTCAGTTCTGTAGAAATACCACAAAGTAGGAAGCATTGCATTGTCCAAAATGTTCAGATACCTCTCAGAGTTCAAAGTTCATGGCACCACAAACAGACGTCTGAGGCCAAACCAGGAAAAACAGAACAATACCACATTGCCATATCCAAATTTCATAGACACAGCTTTCCAAGCTTCCACATTCCCCTGTACATGCTCTTTGCACCACTTAAGATGATGCCGCATGTCGTTTTGACTAATATGAGGGGCATGCATATGGTGATTTTTACATATTATCCTTCGTAGCACCTTATGGTCACATTCGGTGAGTGTGGTGGGTTGTCCAATGTGGGGGAGCACTTGCAGTTGAATCCCTGCACTTTCATATGAGTATGGTAACACTGATTGTTGACCTGGAATGGTCTATTTTTCAACAATTTGCTGAACAGATAGGACTGCAACATGGCATCCTATCACAGCTCCTCTTTCAAACTCTGTCAGTTGCCTTCTTGCACCATTTCACCTGGACACAGTTCGACTGATTTGGTAGCATCATATTCCTCCAATTTATACCAGCTACAAACATGTGACTTATTTCATGGAATGATGCACCATGCCCATAGGGGGTGTTCATTGACTTATTTCCCCATGTCATATAGAAGAAAGAATAAATCTTGCTAGTCCATACTGTCTTTTAAAACATTTGTCACTCGTTTCACCACTTCACATCCTGAAATTTAAATTCCTAGGGGTTGCATCCTTGGAGGAATTGCTACCATTATCTCATTGGGGGGGGGGGGTCAACCTGTGTGTTTGGTTATAAGAGAAATCTTTCAGTCACAAGACTGAAAATTAAATAACCCAGTAATATAGAGACAATCAATAACCACCACTAGAACCAGTAAAATAAAATATCAAAGAGAAAAACATAGAAAAGAAAACCATAGTACTTATCCTGTTGAAATTCCAAAATGTCATTAGTGGGAACCATACCAAAAGAAATGCCAAGGTTGAAGTAATGAAGTCATACAATATATTTCCCATACATAAGTAGTGTAAAGATGTAACATCTTATTACAATACTTTGGATTAGAGCTAGTGGAAAGTTTTTTCACTTGGTTATAAATTAAATTAAAGATGCCAAGAAATTATATTTTTGTTTAATCCTTTACATGTGAAGTATCTTCACAACTAGGCTGCTTGTGTATCAAGGCCAATAACTTCACATTAATTGCCTTAGTATCCCATAATATGAAGGCGTATCCTGAAAGGATATGCCTTCATCCCAATCCTCTCAAAAGTAATATAGCAGGGATGGACAAACTGTGGCTCCCAAAGCTACTCTGTGTGGCTCATGAGACAATATTGGTTTTCATTGCCATTTTTTCAAAACTTTTATTTAATAATCTATAGTATAGTATGTACCAATATTAGAATATTTTATTTAGTAAATGCTTTAAAGATAAGTAAAAAACATATATTTTGAAACTTTACATTTTTAGCTTTTAAATGGTACTGGCCAAAAGGGTTGTTGAATGGGTTTTATTATTATATTTGGTTGGTAAAAAATGTTTCAACATTTTATGGCCTGTGTCGCTCCCGCCAAAATTAGTTCCATCAGTGATTACTATCATCACTGTATTACCCACTGCCTCTGTTGCCTGGACTCTGCATCACCACTCTTCGTGCAGTACACACAAGTCACGTGCTTGTGGTGGTAGATAAACATAACTAGTAAATTTTAGTGTAGATAATATTTTTCTGATTAATAAATAATTAAGACTGATTTTAGTGAAAGTTATAAAAGCCTTGTTTAAAATGACTGAGCAACAAAAGAGTATAAAACAGAAATACGAACAAGAAATGAGTGTTTAACCAACAATGGGGGGACGATTTTAACTGAAGCAATGCGAAGGATTGTTTCAGAGTACGGAAATAATGCCAAGGAAACTTAGAAACACTTTATAATGATTTTGAGAATAGGTTTGAGAAACTAAAAAAATTAAAGCCATGTTTTGAATTTCTTGTGAATCCTTGTGTGATTGATGTCATCAACGATGGATGTCCTGTTGTTGCACCCTTTTACCGCAGATGTTGCTTCAATAGAGACAGAGCTTACTGAACTGCAGGAAGATGTGGGTTTGAAGCTAGTACATAATCATAAGCTCATCTGTAACTGACTTTTGGAAACAAATCCCAGAAGCAAAGCATCCCAATCTTCAGAAAACTGGCTTTCGACTACTCTCTGTTTTTGAGACAACTTACTGCTATGAATCTCTGTTCTCTGTAATGAAATTTGTCAAGTCAAAACATCATGCTATCCTCACTAACAGCCACCTCACCAAGCTTCTTAGAACAGTTTTGACATCCTACCAGCCAGAATTTAAACTATTAACTGCACAAATGAAGAATCAAGAAAAGCCTTCAACGAGTGGAGATTAAACATATTCTTCTTTGGTGAGTAGGACTACTATATAGTTGTATTTTTTATTATTTATAAATACAATTTTAAAATAATATTTTCTGCAGCTCTTGAACATTCAAAAATGTATTATATGCGGCTCTTATTACCGAAGAACTTGCCCACCCCTGTAATAGAGCATATCATCAAGAGCAAGCTTAACAGTTATAGCATCTAACATTAGGAAATAAAATTAAATTAAATTAACTGTAATTAATTTTATAATATGCAACAATACTTACGTGCTTCAGGAAGAACACATTTCTTGAAGATTTCCATTAATTCATCGACTGCAACAAATGGACCCTAAAAACAATTTTGATTTGAATTTCAAGTAGACAAAATAAATAAATAAATAAGAATTCCTTTAAATATATCTGACATTTCTTAACATGAATTTACACGATTTTGCATTCAAAATGAAAATTCATACTAGCACTATTTTTAAAATTCAGTTTCTCTCTTGCTATTTTAAAATATTTTTAAAATAGCAAGATAGAAACTGAAACATTCCAATTTCCCATTAGCAATTTTGATGAAAATCTAATTTTCAATAGATACAAGCGATAGTGCAAATATTATTCTTCTGAGAGTATTTTTAGTGACGTTCCTTGTTTTAAAAAAACAAAGGAGACTTCAACTTGCCTCTCATAACAACTATAAAGATTTAAAAAAACAAACAATAGAGTGGAGAGCTATTGCACGAGGAATGACTTGGGCTAGGAAACTGACTAGCATGGTAAAGAAGGCAAAACTTGTATGTGAAAAAGAGATTGGCTGCATGATCCAAGGAAAATACAAACTAATTCTTTTGTTATGTGGCCAGTGGGAGAAATGACATGGATTTCATGATGAAGTACCTGAATATAGTTACTTCAGATATTTCATCCTGAAAAAGAGGATTTTATTACTAGAGGGATGAAGAGAGTCATTTGCACACCCAGGGAGGGGGCCAAGGAGCCCTGGCTCCCCCCAAAAGAAAAAGGAAAAAATACTAGAAAATTTTCCAAAAATCTTTTCCTAATTAAAATTCTTTATTTTTTTATTTATGTTGTGTTGTGTCTGGGGTGCTTAAGGGTCAAAGCTGTATAACTGAGAGGAGACCTCCACATAGCCTTTAAAGGAATGCGGAGAACCGACCAGGGCTTCTGACCTAATGTCCAATCCTCACCTTCTCGTGGTGCACCCTGTTGGGTATCTACTTGGATACTGAACGGACGAGGATGGGCTGGCAATTTGGGATTTAGCCGACCAAATTGTATTCTTATTGGTTAAACCAAAATATAGAATGATGGTACAACAAGACAAAATTTCATGCCGGCTGGGGCGTCGCCCGGTTAAACAAGGCCCCCGTTGTTTTCGCCAGGGAACCAGGGCGAACAGTGAAAAGTCAGCTACTGGAACAAATCTGAAAATAAACCCCAACTCAACATCACCAGAGTTAAAGATCGGTACTATCAACGTAAGAAGCCTGAATGGCAAAGAAATGGAGCTAGCTGAGGAATTAGATAAGTACCAGATCGACATAATAGGGGTGACTGAAACAAAAAAGACCAAAACTGGTGAGCTCTTTCTGAGCAATAAATACAAAATGTTATATTCAGGCAATGACAATCAAGGAAAAGAAGGAGTAGCCATAGTATTCAACACAAAATACGAGGCTAATCTTCTTGAATGGCAGGCAGTCTCAAGTAGAGTAATGTGGGCAAATATGAGAATGGGGAACTGGACAATGAGACTTATTTGTGCCTATGGTCCCACAGAAGGTTCTACTAAGGTAGAAGTGGAGGAATTTTTTGAGGCTTTAGAAAAAGCAACTGACACAATGAAAAATGAAAAGTTGGTCCTTGTTGGGGATCTAAATAGCAGAGTAGGAAATGATTGTCAGACATACAAAAATATTTTGGGAAAATTTGGAGAAAAGAGCAAAGCTAATAATAATGGCAAATATCTGTTGGATTTCTGCTCAGGACATGGACTGGTCATTACTAACACCATGTTCCAACATAAAAATGTGCACAAATTCACATGGAGAGAAGAGGCTAGGAATAAGAAAAGTCTCATTGACTATGTTATTGTTGATAGTGGTGTTTTCTTCCTGGTGCAGGACACCAGAGTGTACAGAGGATTTGAAATTGGAAGTGATCACTATTTAGTCTTGAGCAAGATAAAATTGAATTTCATATTGAAAAGAATAACATGTAAGAAAGTTTTAAAGCGAATAAAAGTTGAGCAGCTCTCAGAGGTGAACTGTAGACTAAAATACACAAAGATTATTGAAGAAAAACTGAAAGAGTTTGAGAACAGGAACCAAACCTTGGAGATTCAGTGGCAAACTCTGAAGAAAACATTGATTGATTCTGCCAGAGAGGCATGTGGTGAAGTTGTTTGTAAGGATAAAAAAATCAGAACTCCCTGGTGGACACAGGAAGTTAAAGAGGCAGTGAAGGAAAAGAAGAAAGCATACCAAAAGTTCCTGGCAAATAAGTCAGCTTTTGCTCGTAGAGAATATAGAGACAAATGCAAGAATGCTAAACACTGTGTAAAACTAGCTAAACAAAAGTCATGGGAGGACTTTGGCAAGAATAGAGAAAATAAATATCAAGAAGGTGGCAAAATATTCTGGAGGTTGTTGAAGAAACTTAAGAATGGAGGAAAGAGTGCTGTAAAAGGAATTAGAGATGATAAAGGTGACATGAAAACGGGAGAAAAAGATATCCTTGAAGTATGGAGTAATTACTTTCAAAAACTGCTAAATGAAACAAGCAGTGATGACAGCATAGTGGTAAAAAACACTGACCAGGCATGCAGTCAGGAATACATATCCATACTTGAAGTAGAAAAAGCCATCAAAGGCTTGAAATGTGGAAAGGCAGCAGGAGTAGACGATATTCGACCAGAAATGCTGAAGTATGATGGTATAAGAGTATTACAGTGGCTGCACTGCATAGTTCAGAAAGCCTGGACAGAGGGACGAATTCCCGATGATTGGAGTAGAGCTCTCATAGTACCCATATATAAAAAGGGAAATAAAACTGAATGTGAGAATTACAGAGGTATTTCTCTACTGAGTGTTCCTGGAAAGATCTATGCAAGTATACTTGAGAAACGGTTGAGAAGAATTGTGGAAGAAAAGCTTGGTGAAGAACAAGCTGGATTCAGGCCAAATAGAGGCTGTCAGGATCAGATCTTCACTTTACGACAAATAGTCGAGAAAGCATGGGAATATAACAAAGATCTGTATTTAAGTTTTGTCGATTTGGAAAAGGCATATGACAAGGTGCCAAGAGAGAAGCTATTCAATACGCTGCAGTTATATGGTGTGAATGGGGCATTATACCAAGCAATACTTAGTCTTTATTTGAGTTGTAAGTCAGCAGTCAGAATTGAAGGAAGTACAGGAAGATGGTTTAATGTTAAATCTGGTGTGAGACAAGGATGTACATTATCCCCTCTGTTATTCATTATCTATATGGATCACATTATGAAGGAAAGTGGTATTAAACATGATATCAAAATTGGAGATGTTAATGTCAGCTCTTTGCTTTATGCAGATGATGTTATACTTCTAAATAAATCTGCTACAAGTCTGCAAGATTCTCTGACTAAATTGAATAGCTGTTGTAATAGATATGGTATGAAGGTCAGCAATAAAAAGACAAAGACAATGAAAATAGGCAGAATCATTGAAAATGTCAACTGTGTTGTGAATGGAGAACCTGTGGAACAAGTAAAACATTTCAGCTATTTAGGCACGATTTTTACTGAAGATGGTAAATTAAATATAGAAATAGACAACAGAATCAGCAAAGCTGGTGTGGTGGGAAGTCAATTGAATAAATTCATATGGAATAAGAGAGAAATTAGTCGGAACACTAAATTAGCTGTATACAAGACAGTGTTCAAACCAGTTTTAACTTATGGATCTGAGAGCTGGGTCAGAAGTAAAACACTTGACCAAAGACTAGAGACCACAGATATGAGAGTCCTGAGAAAGATTATAGGCGTGAACAGATGGCAACAATGGCAATATCATATTAAAAACGAGGATATTAGGAAAGAACTTGACATTGTCAGCATCCAGGAATGCGTTAGCAGAGCTAATCTCAGGTGGTATGGTCACTTAAATAGAAGGGGCGAGGAAAGATTAGCAAAACAAGTGTTCTCTGCCAGGGTGGCAGCAAAACGACCCAGAGGAAGGCCAAGATATAGGTGGATTGATACGATACAAAGTGCTTTAGACGATAGAAATATAAGATCTGATAATGTTGGAGTCTTGACAAGTAACAGACTGATTTGGAGGAAAATTGTAGATAGGAAATTAATAATGATGTAATTTTTTCATGTAGTACTATCATATCCTGTACACCCCTTGAGGGTACATGGCAGGAATTTGATGATGATGATGTGTCGTGTCTTCTATTTCTATACTACTTATGAATTAGCGGTCACATAAGGGGAATGCCCTCTGGCTCTCAGGAATCACTGCCACTGTGAACGCAAGAAAGAAGTAATGCTCAGGCGATACTTTGCCCAAATCGGGCCAGAGATCATGGGTATCATGTATTGGCGATCACTGCACATGCTCAGTCATAGGTCATATGCAATGTGCTGTGTGTATTCTTAAATTGTCTACTCAATTCGTCCCCCTCCAAAATTAAATCCTGAGTGCGCCACTGAGGAGAGTTCAAGATTTGGAAGTACAAAAGGAGTGCTACAAATACTGAGTACTTCAGATGTTAATAAGGCAATGGGTCTAGACAGGATTTTGCCATGTAATTTGAGATTTAATGTGCTAAAAAACTGACAGCAAGACAAATAACTGGGAGGAGACCACCACATCACCTCTCAGGAATGCACAGAACCGAATGGGGCTTCTGACCTAATGTTCAATCCTCACCTTCACGTGGTGTGCCCTGTTAGCAGTTAATAGTTATCTACCGGTTATTGAACGAAAGAGGATGGGCTGGCAATTTGGGACTTAGCCAACTAAACTGTACTTCTATTGACTGAAAACAGAAATGCATATGACAGGGGGAGCCAACTATGCGTCCTTTTGGAGCCAAAATAATTCTCGTAAGACTTAGAAGAGCTACAACCTTTGACCGATGTGATGGTACGAGAGCAAGTGAGTGTGCGAATGGCAAGGTTTTAACGAGCTTGTAAGAACTGCTTTGACTAATTACATACTTAATTTTAAGGAGCTTACTAAGAAAATAGATACAAGGAAGGCCTCTACTAGTAAATAACGAAAATTATTCTAATTGTTCAAAGTAAACTTCGTTTACTTTGAACAATTAGAATAATGTTTTGAATTAAACTTTTTTTATTGCAGTAATTTTTATTAACCCTGTTTTTCTCTGTCTTTTTTTTTATTTTGTTCCTCTTTTTTGTTGTTTCCTCTTCTCTTTTTGTTTATTTTTTCCTGGTAGATCGTGAAGAGCCACATGACGCGTGGCCACCCCTGGCATCACCCAGTTAAACAAAGCCCCCACTGTTTTTGTCAGGGAACCAAGGTGAACAGTCATAAGTCAGCTACTGGAACATGCTCCAACTCAACATCTAGAAGAAGAAAAAACCTAACATCAGAAAAACTGAAGATCAATATAAGGAATATTAATGGAAAGGAAATCGAACTTGCAGAGAACTGGATAGGCACCCCATGGACATAATTGGCATAACTGAGATAAAGACAAAAACAAAAATACCAAACACAAAGATAAACTTCTTGATTGTAAGTGAATGAAGAGATTTTGTTGAGAAATATCTCATTCAGGATTTTACAAGCATCAAAACATGATGCTTGTAAAATCCTGAATTTACAAAACATCAAAACACTGAGAGAAATACTTGTATATAAGTAGAGATGTTAATTGCTTGAAATAATTTAAATAAACGCTTTTAATATTGGACTATTCTATGTAAGATAATATTACCTATTCTTGTAAATTTAACAATGGAAGAAAATTTGATGAGAATTATGTAAGTATGTAAAAGTGAGTTCAAAGTTCGCAAACGAGACACTCGGATTAGTAACATGCCCCACGGCAGTCACGTACACATGGAGTAAGTTGCGTGCAGAGTTTCCCAGGAGACGCGAGGAGGACTGGAACCGCATGCAAAGGAGTAGTGCCGAGAAGAAAGGTATGACGCTGTAGGAGCGCCACTCAAGGTACGATATAAAAAGCTTGATGCCGCTAGCTTGCTCTCTCTCTCGTAAGCTTTTTTCTTCTCTTTCAACTTTGGTGCAGGTCACTCGAGGGACCAGCTTGAGTAATTCCCTGAGATGAATACGTAAGAGCAGTCAACAGAACGATGTCTAGACAGAGTTACACAGCCGAGTAACGAGCCAAGTGCAGGCATTTCATCAGGAAAGCTGGAAAATCAACGCAAGCTGATCATCATGCTAGACCACGCAGACCAACTCAAGCAGAGCTGTTCTCGTCTACATCAAAGAGGATAATTCATGATTGCGAGTTCCAGGCTGACCCATTGAAAAAACAGCTGTGAAGAAGAAGAAGGAATGATCTGTGGAAAGAATTATAAGGATCGAGAGATAGACCCGACAAAGTCCGAAGGTCCCACAATGTACGAATCTTTTAGTTTCCTTTGTGTGTAATAATGTGCAAAAAATATTTATTAGTGGGACCTATATAAGATATGAAACAGGCCTTTAGGGCTTAACCTACCAGAATGTTTTATCTCTGAGAGTGAATTCTGATCAAGTGTGGTGTTAATTTGTATGTAGTATGTTATAGCTTAGTAATGCTTGAAGTTTGATAAGTAGAACATTGAGAGAAGTTGTAGATCTGATTGTTAGAAATCAGCGATTTGATCCATAATTAATATTGTCTCGTGGTAGATTCCAACTAGGAATACTGAGGTTTTGTATAGTTAAGCCTGTTAGCTTAGAAGAAAGATTTACTTTAGTTATATGACAAGTCTTGTAAATTTGTATTGTGAATTTGATAAACTCTTTTTCTTTTACCTAACAAACTGCCTGATGAATGAATCCAATGCACCACTCATCAAGTAGAACCTGAGCAGAACTAGTTATTTGGGGAAGACCACGACTGCAATGAGAATTTAAAATAAGGGATTTAGTTAACTTGGTAACTATTATTATATAGATTGTATAACCGTGTGTCATTCTCAGAGTTCACTCTTTGATTAAGAAGCTTTTTCTAATCTAAGGATTCTGGATGGCGCAGCATTAACAAACAAATTTTCCAGAACCCAATGAGGAGACAGCTCCAGATTTTCAAATAAAGGAATTGGCTCTATCCAGGGGCAGTTTCTCTGTTTATCGAATTCGCACATGTGAGCAATCTAAGTGACAGCCACAGGAGTATTGATAGGGCATATAAAGGGGAATCAGAAAGTAATGTGCCCTACCTAAATAATGACATCTTAGATTAAACAAAGGACAGGAAACAACATTTATAACAATGGTGCAGCCGGTAGGATTTGATTTTTTCAATTAATCCAAAGGGATTGATAAATCAATGTGAGTAGGTTTTGGATTCAAATCAGGCAGTTAAGGTACAGAGAAGTTTAATAGTAAATATAGCGTTTAAGAGGAATTAAATACAGTGGTATCTCACTAATCCGAACTAATAAATACCGGGCTCGTTCGGATTAACGAAAAGTTCAGATTAGCGAATTTTCCCCAAGAGACAACAATAACTAGTGTTTAAGACAAAAATAACCAGATTCTAATGGTACATCAATTTAATTCTGTAAATAAATGAAGTAACTAATAGAAAAAAAGCTACTGTACTGTAATGTAAAACTTAAAAATTAATACAGTACACAAGTTTATTTTAGTAAAAAATTTAGTTTTGTATGTACAAGATATGTATGTACAATTTTTTTCGAATGCTTCTTCTCGGAGCTGCATTAGCAATAAAATTTTGTGGAATGGCGTATCATTCTGCTTAGCACATTCTATACACATATTAAAACTGTCAACTGCCTCTTCATGTTTTACTTTTTTTCTTCGAATTCTTTATCTTCATCATCATCTTCTAATTCATTCTGTACCTCATTCATTTCAAATTCAGTGATTCATGCTGACAATACAGTACGTACTGTACAGTATAAAAAAACAAATGCGAACATACACAATAAATCAAAATAGGCCTACAGTATAACCGTACAATCGACAGTATGAAAAAAAATACTGTACTGTAATAATAATAAAATAAATAATACTAGTACACAAAATAATAATATGTAATAAATAAAACTTTTTTTTTCCTTTCAAACTGCAGTTTGGATTACTGGAGGGTTCGGATTAACGAGATACCACTGTATATTGTAAACTTAGATACAAGTATGACTCAGCCAACAAGTTCTGGGAATGATGATTGAGAATTTTTTAGGAGCATTAATCTGCAGCAGGTATTCCTGCAATTTTCTGGGGAGGAGACTGACGACGTTTTAGCATATTTCAGCTAGGTCGAAGAATTAAGAAAGGCTGGCAGGTGGATGAATTTTCAGCTCCTCATACTACTGCGCAGTAAGGTCGTAGGAAAGGCGAAGAATTTTCTCTATTCATCGCCTATCCTAAAGGAAAAACCTGGATTATTCCAAATTCAAAGAAGTCCTAATTTCCCAGTTCTCAAAGCTAAGAAGTTTAGGACCAAACTTATGGAAGCTGCAGAGAAGTACACAGAAGGACCGAATAAATGTAACGGAATTCTACAACAGATTGCTGACTCTTGCGAGCACCCTAAATGTCTCGATTGAAGATCAAGACATTTAGGGTGCTCGCAAGAAGACTGCCCAATCTAGCCACATCTAGATTGGGCAGTCTTCCATCAATTCAGACTGGGGTGAAACAAGAGTTGAGGGAGACAGCTTTCAAGAAGAAAATAACAAACTTAGAAGAATGCTACAATGCCGTAAAAGACAAGGAGCATATGCTCGGAGACATTCGTCCCACATCTGCTACCAGCTTTGTTAACTTAATTAAGGAAGAGAATGATTCTGTAAATCACCCTAAGGCTGAGAAAGAGTGTCATGAGAAGAAAGAAAAACCCAAGAACCTGAAAAGAAATGAAGGTGACACATGAACAATCTAAGTAATGGCCACAGAATTGATAGGTAGTTTGAGTATCGATAGGGCATATAAACAGGAATCAGAAAGTAATGTCCCCTACCTAAATAATGATATCTTAGATTCATTATTTAGGTAGGGGACCTAAATAATGAATCCTGTCAAAGGACAGGAAACAACATTTATAACATAAAGTAATTTCAAGTAGAGTTATGTGGGCAAACTTCAAAATGGGGACATTGACAATGAAACTTATTTGAGTCATTAGAACAGGCAACTGACAAAGAAAATGGAAAAAGTGGTCCTTGGTGGAGATCTGAACAACAGAGCAGGAAATGAATCCTATCAAGTATATAGGAACATTTTGGGAAAATTTGGAGAAAAGGACAAAGCTAATAATAATGGTAAGTATTTACTGGACTTCTGCTCAGGACATGGACTAGTCATTACTAACACCATGTTTCAACATAAAGATATCTACAAGTTCACATGGAGAGACAACACGAGAAATAAGAAAAGCCTCATTGACTGTCATTGTTGATAGTGATATTTTCATGCTCATTCAGGATACAAAAGTGTACAGAGGATTTGAAACGGGAAGTGACCATTACTTAGTACTAAGCAGGATAAAAATGGATATCATATTATGTAACAGACAAGACAACGAAACAATGCTTAGAATATCAGAAATCATAGCCATAAAATGTGACGAGAACTCAATCAACATCTACCGACCCTACATAATCTCCGAGTGTTGGAAGCTCCATAACATAAAAATTAGGTCACAACTCTCACCAATAGGCAATAACTCAAGCACTTCAAAAGGCAGAAACACCAAGCCGACGTGACATAGCATCCACTTCCTCCACGAGTTCAGATGACGACACACACACACACACACAGTCAAAACGGCTCGCACCCTGTTAACCCTCCCAGCCCCCTTTTCCCATAAATCCTCCCCCTTTTCCCATAAATCCTCCCCCCTTCCTCAAAAAAAAAAGTTTTTATTTTCAGCCCCTCCCCCCTCTTTCATCTCTTTCCCATCCTACAAAAAAAAAAGTGCTCTGCCCACCCTTGAAAATAATATATGTATATATTACATAAAAAACCTGTTTTTTTTTTCAAATTAATTCTCCCACATTACCTAACCCCCCCCCCCCCCCACTTCCCTTTTAACACCATAACAGCAGAGGTATGCTCAGAAAGAAGACAGGCAACAACATCCAAGAAAAGGTATATGCAAATTTTCTACTATTATGCTACATATATTTGTCTCTAAACTACATCTGCAATGCCCTAAGAATTCTTGAGTAAAAAGTCAATAACATTAAAAAAGGGGCACTCCTAAACGAAAGCAGGAAAAATAGCCATAAAAAAATAGTTTTTAAGAGGAGTAACATGGGAGTTTCCCAGAAATAAAGCTGTATATAAGAAAGTTTTAAAGCGAATTAAAGGTGAGCAGCTTTCACAAGTAAATTGTAGACTTGACTATACAAACATTGAAAAAAATTTGCAGCAGTTTAAAAACAAGAACCAAAGCTGGAGTCTCATTGGCAAATTCTGAAGAACACACTAATTGATTCAGGTGGGGAGGTATGTGGTGAAGTTGTCTTGAAGGATAGAAATATAAGAACACATGATAGACACAAGAAGTAGTTCTGGAAAAGAAGAAAGCATACCAAAAGTTCCTAGCAAATAAGTCAGGCAGATGCCCTAAAAGAATACAGAGAAAAATGTAAGATAGCTAACCTATGTGTAAAAGTAGCTAAACAAAAGTCACAGGAAGACTTTGGTAAGAATATTGAAAATAAATTTCAGGAATGTGGTAAAATGTTCTGGAGGCTATTGAAGAAGCTTAGAAATGGAGGAAAGAATACTGTAAAAGGAATCAAAGATAATAAAGGTGACATGAAAACTGAAGATAAGGATATCCTAGATGTCTGGAGTTATTACTTGGAAAGACTGTTAAATGAACCAAGCAGTGACAAAACCATACTAGAAGATTTCTGAGAGGAATGCAAAGAGGAGTACATATCAATACTTGAGGTAGAAAAAGCCATCAAAAACTTAATGTGGAAAGGCAGCTGGAGTAGATGATATTTGACCAGAAATACTTAAGTATGGAAATATAAAAGTTTTACAGTAGCTACACTGCATAATTCAGAGTGCTTGCTCAGGTCAAATTCCCAATGATTGGAGTAGAGCTCTAATAGTTCCCATCTATAAAAAAAGGAATAAAGCTGAATGTGAAAATTACAGAGGAATTTCTCTACTAAGTGCTCCAGGTAAGATTTATGCAAGCATAGTTGAAAAGAGGTTGAGAAAGATTGTGAAAAAGAAGCTTGTAAGAAAAACAAGCTGGGTTCAAGACAAATAGAGGATGTCAAGATCAGATTTTCACTTTAAGATAAATAGTTGAGAAATCATGGGAATGTGACAAGGATTTGTACTTAAGTTTTGTAGATCTGGAAAAGGCATATGACATGATGCCTAGAGAAAAGCTTTTCAAAACACTACAATTATATGGGGTGAATGGTTATACAGAGCAATACAGTCTATATTTAAGTTGTCAGCAGCAGATTGAAGGAAATACAGGAAGATGGTTTGATGTAAAATCAGGGGTAAGACAAGGATGCACATTATCTCCACTCTTATTCATCATCTACATTGATCACATTATGAAAGAAAAATTTCTAATTTTAATATCGAGCCTGATATTAGAACTGGAGATGTCAAACTTACCTCTTTGCTTTATGCAGATGTTTTCCTTCTAAACACACGTGGTGCAAGTCTCTGGGCTTCAACTAACTAAACTGAATAACAGCTGTAACAAATTTGGCATGAAAATCAAAGACCAAAACTATGAAAATAGGGAGGAACATAAAAAACTACATAGAAAGCTGCATTCTGAATGGAGATCCCATAGAACAAGTAAAATATTTCAGCTATTTAGGAACAATTTTTTGTGCAGATAGCAGGTAAATATGAAAATAGACAACAGAATAAGCAAAGCTGATATGGTGGGTGCTTAAGGGTCAAAGCTGTATAACTGAGATGAGACCTCCACATAGCCTTTAAAGGAATGCGGAGAACCGACCACAGCTTCTGACCTAATGTCCAATCCTCACCTTCTCGTGGTGCACCCTGTTGGGTATCTACTTTGATACTGAACGAACGAGGATGAGCTGGCAATTTGGGATTTAGCCGACCAAATTGTATTCTTATTGGTTAAACCAAAATAAAAAATGATGGTACAACATGACAAAATTTCATGCCGGCTGGGGCGTCGCCCGGTTAAACAAGGCCCCCGTTGTTTTCGCCAGGGAACCAGGGCGAACAGCGAAAAGTCAGCTACTGGAACAAATCTGAAAACAAACCCCAACTCAACATCACCAGAGTTAAAGATCGGTACTATCAACGTAAGAAGCCTGAATGGCAAAGAAATGGAGCTAGCTGAGGAATTAGATAAGTACCAGATCGACATAATAGGGGTGACTGAAACAAAAAAGACCAAAACTGGTGAGATCTTTCTGAGCAATAAATACAAAATGTTATATTCAGGCAATAACAATCAAGGAAAAGAAGGAGTAGCCATAGTATTCAACACAAAATACGAGGCTAATCTTCTTGAATGGCAGTCAGTCTCAAGTAGAGTAATGTGGGTAAATATGAGAATGGGGAACTGGACGATGAGACTTATTTGTGCCTATGGTCCCACAGAAGGTTCTACTAAGGTAGCAGTGGAGGAATTTTTTGAGGCTTTAGAAAAAGCAACTGACACAATGAAAAAGGAAAAGTTGGTCCTTGTTGGGGATCTAAATAGTAGAGTAGGAAATGATTGTGAGACATACAAAAATATTTTGGGAAAATTTGGAGAAAAGAGCAAAGCTAATAATAATGGCAAATATCTGTTGGATTTCTGCTCAGGACATGGACTGGTTATTACTAACACCATGTTCCAACATAAAAATGTGCACAAATTCACATGGAGAGAAGAGGCTAGGAATAAGAAAAGTCTCATTGACTATGTTATTGTTGATAGTGATGTTTTCTCCCTGGTGCAGGACACCAGAGTGTACAGAGGATTTGAAATTGGAAGTGATCACTATTTAGTCTTGAGCAGGATAAAATTGAATTTCATATTGAAAAGAATAACATGTAAGAAAGTTTTAAAGCGAATAAAAGTTGAGCAGCTCTCAGATGTAAACTGTAGACTAAAATACAGAAATATTATTGAAAAGAAAATGAAAGAGTTTGAGAACAGGAATCAAACATTGGAGATTCAGTGGCAAACTCTGAAGGAAACATTGATTGATTCTGCCAGGGAGACATGTGGTGAGGTTGTGTGCAAAGATAAAAAAATCAGAACTCCCTGGTGGACACAGGAAGTTAAAGAGGCAGTGAAGGAAAAGAAGAAAGCATACCAAAAGTTCCTGGCAAATAAGTCAGCTTTTACTCTTACAGAATACAGAGACAAATGTAAGAAAGCTAAACAGTGTGTAAAACTAGCTAAACAAAAGTCATGGGAGGACTTTGGCAAGAATATAGAAAATAAATATCAAGAAGGTGGCAAAATATTCTGGAGGTTGTTGAAGAAGCTTAGGAATGGAGGAAAGAGTGCTGTAAAAGGAATTAGAGATGATAAAGGTGAAATGAAAACAGGAGAAAAAGATATCCTTGAAGTATGGAGTAATTACTTTGAAAAACTGCTAAATGAAACAAGCAGTGATAAAAAACACTGACCAGGCATGCAGTCAGGAATACATATCCATACTTGAAGTAGAAAAAGCCATCAAAGGCTTGAAATGCGGAAAGGCAGCAGGAGTAGATGATATTCGACCAGAAATGCTGAAGTATGGTGGTATAATAGTCTTACAGTGGCTGCACTGCATAGTTCAGAAAGCCTGGACAGAGGGACGAATTCCCGATGATTGGAGTAGAGCTCTCATAGTACCCATATATAAAAAGGGAAATAAAACTGAATGTGAGAATTACAGAGGTATTTCCCTACTGAGTGTTCCTGGCAAGATCTATACAAGTATACTTGAGAAACGATTGAGAAGAATTGTGGAAGAAAAGCTTGGTGAAGAACAAGCTGGATTCAGGCCAAATAGAGGCTGTCAGGATCAGATCTTCACTTTACGACAAATAGTCGAGAAAGCATGGGAATATAACAAAGATCTGTATTTAAGTTTTGTCGATTTGGAAAAGGCATATGACAAGGTGCCAAGAGAGAAGCTATTCAATACGCTGCAGTTATATGGTGTCAATGGGGCATTATATCAAGCAATACTTAGTCTTTATTTGAGTTGTGAGTCAGCAGTTAGAATTGAAGGAAGTACAGGAAGATGGTTTAATGTTAAATCTGGTGTGAGACAAGGATGTACATTATCCCCTCTGTTATTCATTATCTATATGGATCACATTATGAAGGAATGTGGTATTAAACCTGATATCAAAATTGGAGATGTTAATGTCAGCTCTTTGCTTTATGCGGATGATGTTATACTTCTAAATAAATCCGCTACAAGTCTGCAAGATTCTCTGACTAAATTGAATAGCTGTTGTAATAGATATGGTATGAAGGTCAGCAATAAAAAGACAAAGACAATGAAAATAGGCAGAATCATTGAAAATGTCAACTGTGTTGTGAATGGAGAACCTGTGGAACAAGTAAAACATTTCAGCTACTTAGGCACAATTTTTACTGAAGATGGTAAACTAAATATAGAAATAGACAACAGAATCAGCAAAGCTGGTATCATGGGAAGTCAATTGAATAAATTCATATGGAATAAGAAAGAAATTAGTCGGAACACTAAATTAGCTGTATACAAGACTGTGTTCAAACCAATTTTAACTTATGGATCTGAGAGCTGGGTCAGAAGTAAAACACTTGACCAAAGACTAGAGACTGCAGATATGAGAGTCCCGAGAAAGATTAGAGGCGTGAACAGATGGCATCAATGGCAATATCATATTAAAAATGAGGATATTAGGAAAGAACTTGACATTGTCAGCATCCAGGAATGCGTTAGCAGAGCTAATCTCAGATGGTATGGTCACTTAAATAGAATGGGAGAGGAAAGATTAGCAAAACAAGTGTTCTCTGCCAGGTTGGCAGGAAAACGACCCAGAGGAAGACCAAGATATAGGTGGATTGATACGGTACAAAGTGCCTTAGACGATAGAAATATAAGATCTGATAATGTTGGAGTCTTGACAAGTAACAGACTGATTTGGAGGAAAATTGTAGATAGGAAGTTAGTAATGATGTAATTTTTTCATGTAGTACTGTCATATCCTGTACACCCCTTGAGGGTACATGGCAGGAATTTGATGATGATATGGTGGGTAGCCAGCTGAATACATTTATATGGAATAAGAGAGAAATTATCCAAAACACCAAACTAGCAGTATACAAGACAGTGTTTAAACCAGTTTTAAGGTATGGATCTGAGAGTTGGATTAGAAATAAAGCACTTGATCAAAGACTAGAGACCACAGATATGAAGGTTCTAAGAAAAATTAGGGGAGTGAACCAATGGCAGAATCATATTAAAATGAAGATGTCAGAAATGAACTTGACATTATTAGCATTCAAAAATATGTAACAGAGCTAATCTAAGGTAGTATGGTCACTTAAATAGAATGGGTAAAGAAAGGTTAACAAAACAGGTGTGTTTGATACCAAGTGGTAGGAAAGTGACCACAGAGGAAGACCAAGGTGGATTGATTCAGTCAGAAGTGCCTTAGAAGCACGAAATGTTCGACATGACAATGTTGGAGTGCTCACAAGTAATAGATTGATTTAGAGGAATACTGCTAATAGGAGATTAATAATAATTTAAACTTAATAATGTAGTATAGTATCCTGAACGCCCCTTGGGGGGGTACATATCAGAAAACCGATGATGATGAAATTTCTTGATTTGATTGACCTAATCTTCTTGAAAACTACCATACTTTCTTTTGAAATACAGAAACATGACTTTCTGCTTCTTCGATAACTATTCATCTCACTTTTCTAAATTACATGCTTCCTTTTACTTGTAAAGGTGGTGTTTTTGCAAATGTTCATTCTAATATCCCATGTCAGAGAGTGCACAACGTTTTCAAAAATCTTTATAATATTGCCTCATTCTTTGAAATTCAAAAAATGAGGCAGGCAACCATTTGACTTTTTGATCACCTTTCTTTAAGTGACTTACTCCAATCCAACTTTCCTAATAGTGAGTAATCTTTCTGAGATGGGTTAATTCAAATACTAGATAATGCTACTAGATTCAGAGCTTATTATGTAATAAGCTCTGAATACTCTTGACCTTATCCTCACATGATTATCTAAGTCAGCTAATTTTCAGAGACCAAATAAGAAACAGTTTCAAGCTTTAAGACTACCACTATAACTCTACAATACGTGGGATGGTAGTCTCATCAAAGCAGAATAACTGCATTTATTAAATCAGAGCTAGTGCTTGGATCAGGAGAGTGGAAGCAATAATCATTTTAAAGAGACATAGAAATCTTAAAGGTCATCCCAGGCACTACTGTAGTACCACAGGATACAGTGGGGGGCTGGTACATAAGCACTGCAACACTGCAGCACCCCCCAGGAAAAAAAATTAAAAAATTAAATTTTGTGTTTATAAATAATAACAATGCTTACATTATATAAATGCAATACAAATGTTAAAGGTTTCAGCTTATGTTTCGACATTGATCGAATAGTTACTATTTGGAATTTTTCGATTAATGCTTTAGATTATGTAACAAATGCACCGTGATCTAATGCGGTGTCAGAATTATCACATTCGGTAGGTTGCAGCTAGACTCGCCGATATTCATTTGCACTTGTCACTGCACATAAAGTGAATCCGACTGCTCAACGAGCAGTTGCTACAGATAAATTGTATGCTTGCGCGTGCTATTTCTGTGAGATACGAAACTTTTATTATTGGTGTGTTCATGGTGAGGATGAAATATTTTTGGTAAATCTTATTTTATTCTTAAAATAACATATAATTATTTATTTATTATAGATACAAGACTGAATTACAATGAGTGTCACTGTTGAAAATATGAAAAGAATTATATTTTCTCAATTATCATTACATGAAACAAATGCACTGTGATCTAACGCAGTGTTGGAATCATCACGTCCAGTCAGATGTGGCTAGACTCGCCGATATTTCTTTGCAGTTGATTCTGCATGGAACAAGTGAATCCGACACTGCTCGTTGAGCAGTGTCGCTACAAATAAATTGTATGCTTTCATGCAAAAATATTATTAAAAATGTTATTAATATTAAATTTAATATATAATGTTAAAAATATTATTTTCAAATAATATTTTTAATAAAGAAAATTTTTAATATGTAAATTTACTTATTAATAAATTGGTTACTGATTAGGAAAAAATGAATTATTTTTTTTATTTTGTATATGCAGCACCCCCACTTAAAATTTTCACTGGCCGCTACTGATAGAATATCAGGCTGGAATGGCTGGGAAAAACGAAATGTGGACAAGGTCGTGACAAGAGTTACCAAGGCAAAGCTAATATCAATAGTGTATATGGAAGGAGAACTGGTTAAGAAAAAGTCAGGATTATGGGAGAATGATGAGGATTATCTGGTATTCTGATCAGCATGTGAATAATTTCTTCTTCTTCTCATCCGTCTAAGATGAGTTGAGTCTTCCATTGAGCAGGATCTTCCAATCTTCTCTATTCCTTGCTTTTCGAAAAAGTTCATTATAAGTTCTACATCCTGAAATGTTCTTTATTGATTTGCTAGCTGATTCTTGGTCTCCCTAGTCTTCTTTTTTCGGCTGTAAAAGTATTTATTAGGATATAATGTCTGTGTGCATGCAAACCATCTCAATTGTTGTTTTCTAACATTGTCTTCATATACGATAATTCTTGTCTGACTGTGCTATTTGTTTTCTTTTCTATCCAACTTGTTTTATTCTTATTAAGCATTTAATTTCAAATGCCAATAGTTTTTTCTCCTCTCTTTTCTTAATCGTCCATACTTCTGCTCCATAGATAACTGTTGGTATAATTACTGATTCATATAATTTGATTTTGGTTTGCTTAGATATTTTGTTTGATTTTCAGATTTTCTGTAATTTTTCCATGGTGGTCCATCCTATCGCTATTCTGTGTTTGATTGGTTCGAGTTCATCTATTGTTTCTGTTAGTTTTGATCCAAGATATATGAAGATGTCTACTTGTTCTCCATTTAAGGTGGCTGAGATGGTAGTTCTGTTTCTCCCTATTTTCATCACTTTTGTCTTTTGTATTTTATGGTCATGTCATATGTTTCACAGGTTTCATTTAGCTTGTTTATCAACATTTGTAGTTCATTTAGGGTTCTTGCAATAAGAACAAGTTCATCTGCATATTTGATATTATCATCATCATCAAATTCCTCACATGTACCCTCAACGAGTGTACAGGATATGATAGTACTACATGAAAAATTTACATTTTTACTAACTTCTATTTACAATTTTCCTCCAAATCAGTCTGTTACTTGTCAAGACACATTATCAGATCTTATATTTCTATTGTCTAAGGCACTTTGTACCGTATCAATACACCTATATCTTGGTCTTCCTCTGGGTCATTATCCTGCCAACCTGGCAGAGAACACTTGTTTTGCTAATCTTTCCTTGCCCATTCTGTTAAGTTACCATACCACCTGAGATTAGCTCTGCTAACGCACTCCTGGATGTTGACAATGTCAAGTTCTTTCCTAATATCCTCGTTTTTAATATGAAATTGCCATTGATGCCATCTGTTCATGCCTCTAATCTTTCTCAGGACTCTCATATCTGCGGTCTCTAGTCTTTGGTCAAATGTTTTACTTCTGACCCAGCTCTCAGATCCATAAGTTAAAAATGGTTTGAACACTGTCTTGTATATAGCTAATTTAGTGTTCCGACTAATTTCTCTCTTATTCCATATGAATTTATTCAATTGACTGCCTACCATACCAGCTTTGTTGATTCTGTTGTCTATTTCTATATTTAATTTACCATCTTTAGTAAAAATCGTGCCTAAGTAGCTGAAATGTTTTACTTGTTCCACAGGTTCCCCGTTCACAAACAGTTGACATTTTCAGCAATTCTACCTATTTTCGTTGTCTTTGTCTATTTAATGCTGACCTTCATACCATATCTATTACAGCAGTTATTCAATTTAGTCAGGGAATCTTGGAAACTTGTTGCGGATTTATTTAGAATTATAACATTGTCCGCATAAAGCAAAGAGCTGACATTAACATCTCCAATTTTGATATCATGTTTAATACCACTTTCCTTCATAATGTGATCCATATAGATAATGAATAATAGAGGGGATAATGTACATCCTTGTCTCACACCAGATTTAACATTAAACCATCTTCCTGTACTTCCTTCAATTCTAACTGCTGACTTAAAACTCAAATAAAGACTAAGTATTGCTTGATATAATCTCCCATTGACACCATATAACTGTAGCATATTGAATAGCTTCTCTCTTGGCACCCTGTCATATGCCTTTTCCAAATCGACAAAACTTAAATACAGATCTTTGTTATATTCCCATGCTTTCTCGACTATTTGTCATAAAGTGAATATCTGATCCTGACAGTCTCTATTTGGCCTGAAACCAGCTTGTTCTTCACCCAGCTTTTCTTCCACAATTCTTCTCAACCGTCTCTCAAGTATACTTGCATAGATCTTGCCAAGAACACTCAGTAGGGAAATACCTCTGTAATTCTCACATTCAGTTTTATTTCCCTTTTTATATACGGGTACTATGAGAGCTCTACTCCAATCATCGGGAATTCGGTAATTACTCCATACTTCAAGGATATCTTTTTCTCCTGTTTTCATGTCACTTTTATCATCTCTAACTCCTTTTACAGCACTCCTTCCTCCATTTCTAAACTTCTTCAACAAACTCCAGAATATCTTACCACCTTCTTGATATTTATTTTCTATGTTCTTGCCAAAGTCCTCCTATGACTTTTGTTTAGCTAGTTTTACACAGTTTTCACTTTCTTACATTCGTCACGGTATTCTCTAAGAGCAAAAGCCGACATTTGCCAGGAACTTTTGATATGCTTTCACTGCCTCTTTAACTTCCTGTGTCCACCGAGTTCAGATTTTTCTACCCTTGCAGGCAATCTCACCACATACATCTCTGGCTGAATCAATCAGAGTTTTCTTCAAAGGCTAGCCTCTGAATCTCCAAGGTTTGGTTCCTGTTCTCAAACTCTTTCATTTTTTCTTCAATAATGTTTGTGTATTTTAGTCTACAGTTCACATCTGAGAGCTGCTCAACTTTTATTTGCTTTTAAACTTTCTTACATGTTATTCTTTTCAATATGAAATTCAATTTTATCCTACTCAAGACTAAATAGTGATTGCTTCCAATTTCAAATCCTCTGTACGCTCTTGTGTCCTGCACCAGGAAGAAAACACCACTATCAACAATAACATAGTCAATGAGACTTTTCTTATTCCTTGCTTCTTCTCTCCATGTGAATTTGTGCGCATTTTTATGTTGGAACATGGTGTTAGTAATAACCAGTCCATGTCCTGAGCAGAAATCCAACAGGTATTTCCCATTATTATTAGCTTTGCTCTTTTCTTCAAATTTTCCCAAAATATTTTTGTATGTCTGACAATCGTTTTCTACTCTGCTATTTAGATCCCCAACAAGGACCAAGCTTTTCTTTTTCATTGTGCCAGTTGCTTTTTCTAAAGCATCAAAAAATTCCTCCACTTCTACCTTAGTAGAACCTTCTGTGGGATCATAGGCACAAATAAGTCTCATTGTCCAATTCCCCATTCTGATATTTGCCCACATCACTCTACTTGAGACTGCCTGCCATTCAAGAAGATTAGCCTCGTATTTTGTGTTGAATATCATGGCTACTACTTTTCCTTGATTGTCTTTCCTGAATATAACATTTTGTATTTTTTTGCTCAGAATGATCTCACCAGTTTTGGTCTTTTTTGTTTCGGTCACCCCTATTATGTCGATCTGGTACTTATCTAATTCTTTAGCTAGCTCCATTTCTTTGACATTCAGGCTTCTTATGTTGATAGTACTGATCTTTAACTCTGGTGATATTGAGTTGGGGTGTCCTTTCAGATTTGTTGCAGTAACTGACTTTTCGCTGTTCGCCCTGGTTCCCTGGCAAAAACAACGGCAGCCTTGTTTAACGAGGCGACACTCCAGCTGGCATGAAATTTTGTCATGTTGTACTATCATTTTGTATATTGGTTTAAGCCAATAAGAATACAATTTGGTCAGCTAAATCCCAAATTCCCAGCCCATCCTCGTTCGTTCAGTATCCAGGTAGATACCCAACAAGGTGCACCACAAGAAGCTGAGGATTGGACATTAGGTCAGAAGTCCTGGTCGGTTCTCCGCATTCCTTTAAAGGCTATGTGGAGGTCTCCTCTCAGTTATACAGCTTTGACCCTTAAGCCCCCCCCCCCCCCATATTTGATATTACTTATATTTAAACCTTTCATATTGATTCCAAGCTCATTATCTATTGCATTCTTTACAACTTCTTCTAGATATATGTTGAATAGGCATGGGGATAAAGGATGTACTTGCATTACTTCTTTTTGGATCTCTATGGATTCTGTTGTGTGTCCTTTTTAATTATTGCATTTGTCTTAGAGTAATATGTTATCAGAAACTGTATTATATATTTATCTATTGCTTTTTCTAGTAGAACTTTAAGAAGAATTTCTCTACTGATGCTATCGAAAACCTGTTTGAAGTCCACAAAACAACAATATAGGTCTTTATAAACCAGCTTGTTCAGTGTCTATCAGTTCTTCATAGGTGCTTTTTAATCTATTTTGTATAATTCTTATGAATATTTTATAGGTGTGGGAGGGTAATTTGATTGGTCTGTAGTTTCTGCAATCTTTCTTGTATATCGGAATGATCTTTCCAGTCATTTGATATCTCTCCTGTTTCTAGTATTTTGTTGAATAGGATTGTTAAATATTCTATTGATGTGCTTCTCCATGTAACCACAGTTCAGCAGGGATAGTATCAATACCTGGTGCTTTATTGTTTTTCATTTGTTTTATTGTGTATCTAACTTCTTCTTTTAAAATTTTTGGGTGATCTATATTTTCTTCTGTTGTTGGCATTATAGTTTTTTGAATGATTTGTGTTAGATTATTACTAACAGCAAAAAATTCAGATTTTCTTCCATCTTGGGCATGTGAAGTTCAAGAAGTGGAGCTAGTTGGAATTATAGGCATTGACATCTCCAAAGAAGATTATTCACTGTTTGAGTAAAGACTGCATTGTAGGCAGGAGATGAATTTTCACTTGTTATGAGACCACTATCCTGGTTAATCAGACCTCAAGTGGCTGGAAAAGATTCCATGTTTGGTTTCTAGAGCAGGGTTTCCTGACCAGGTAAAAAATGAATATACAAAAAATATATATATACAAATTAATTAAAATAGGGGACAAAAAATGATCAATACAGAAACCAGAATTACAAGATTAGCAAAGACAACAAAATGAGTTAAGGAAATTTTGAACAAAAGCAGATCATATAAAGGAGATTCCAAATATGGGATGTAAGGCCTGATACAAGAATACATATTCTGCCTTAGAGCATGTTGTATGGAAAGCATCATGTATGATGTCATGTGGAAAGTTTATGTTTACTGATGAATAGCAGATCAGGTTTGGATGTCTGAAAGTTTGGATTTTTTTGGGGGGGGGGGGAGTATTTTTTAAAATCTTACTGGCATTTTAAATTTTTATGTCGTCTTTCATGGCTGTGAAATATTGAAAAAAATTATTGGGGACATGATTTCCACACAGAAAGTACCTAGATTCCAATCCAAGTGCAGTCTCAATAGCCATTTCCCAAATTTTTATTTTCTACAAGCAAAAAATGCTATCCACTTGTAAACAAAACAATGAATTTGTGTAATTATAACTCAAATGCAAGATATTTTTGTCCTTTTACAAAATATTTCAAATTTTGGAAGATAAATATTCATTTATATTTATTGTGGCACTCTCAAACCTTGACTCTTTTCAGTGGGAGTGATGCTGAAATTCTATATCAGACCAGCATCTTCAGTTGTGTTCATAAATATTTCTGACATCAAAATCATTTCAACTAAAGGGATATTAATATTACTCACTGTGCTGAAGTCAGTATATTTAAGATTGAATAAACAGTTGAATGTGCATATTTAAGCAAAATATATATATATATATATATATATATATATAAACAGTTTGGTATTGTATAAATATACCAATAAAATAGTTTCCCTTTTTAGACCTCAGCATAAATAGTTCACAATACGCTAATGTATTGTGAACTATTTATGATAAACAATTACTCTTTTTATGAATACATATATGCAAGCAATATAACAATTTATGACCTCATTTGTATGAAATAAATGTAATATTAGCAAATTTTACAAAATAATAAAAGATTCTCACCAGTTTACACACATATGCAATGATAATATAATTAACCTCTAAAAAATAAGTCTTTAAAACTTTAAAAAGTCATTTGGTTAGCCATCTAACCAAATGGTGTGATTGTGATAATCAAACTAGTCTGATAACAAGTGAGCTATTGTATGTATTTAGAAATAAAGATGAGGACTATTCTTTTTAAATCATATGCCAGCAGTGGTCAAAATCCTAGCTTGTGGGTTTGTTTGATGTGACTTTCGAGGCAATTTTGGTTTTTATTGAGTTAATTGTAATAGACAAAAATTCACAATGTGTATCATATTTTTCACAAACATAAATACATCAAATGTAAATAGCAATATTTATATTTCATTAAATATATTATTAAATATTTTAATTATTAATTTTTTTAGAAAATATCTTTTGCCTCATAAACATCTGAAAAACATTCCATGTGGCTTCTAGAAAACTTGGCCACCACAGCCATATATATAGTACATCACAATGTAAACTTACATGAAAACTAGTAGGAGGAGGCAGTACTGTAAGCAAACTAGATGCCACCGGTGGTGGTGGGAAAATTCCACCTGGAACTGGATGTGCACCAGTGGCTGAAAATGAAAATACAACAATAATTATATTTCTCTGAGAACAAAATATCATACAAGTCGGTCTAAATTGTGGATGCAGTACAACTCCAAAATTGATAATATTTGAAATATATTCAGAATATCCTTACTATCAAAGAACATTCCAATTGTATAAAAGTTATATCACAGATCAATTTGTCTTCTATTTCACTACCCACCATCATATCTCAGTTTTATGTCATCTGAATATAACTTTAACCATTTTCAATGTGTTTTTCTATCAGTAATCCAAACTACTTAGTTAACATTAAATAACTACTCTAAATCAAGTATACAGGATCTAGCAAAGTGAATATAAATACAATGTTCATATATCAGGACCTAGAAGACTATACATTTATGTAGAACATGTGCAAAAGTTACTGTATTTTGGGCCCATCAGCTAGAAAATTTATGACTTCTGTCACTGGTTAATGAAAAAATTATCACAGGATTGATTTTTACTTATACAGGATCTAGCAAAGTGAATATAAATACAATGTTCATATATCAGGACCTAGAAGATATACATTTATGTAGAAGAACATGTGCAAAGTGCAAAAGTTACTGTATTTTGGGCCATCAGCTAGAAAATTTATGACTTCTGTCATTGGTTAATGAAAAAATTATCACAGGATTGTTTTTTAAGGTTCCAGCATTTTTTAGTACCTCAGAAACACCAAAATACTGATGCATTCATGACAGGTATTATGCCCTGAACTTTCTGTGATGCCCTTAATCAACAGATCAATTACCTGTGCTCCAATTCTCCCTATTTAACATTAACAGAGTCCAGTCTGACTGAAATACACCATTTCAGACAGAGAAGGCCGACTACTTTGGCAAGGAAAAAAAAAAACCAGACATTCACAACATTCCTTGGAGAAAGATCACTTTATTACATGAAAGAAAGTCAGGCTAGTTTACAAATTCCAGTTTAAATAGGAGAAACTGTTCCTGGAAACAGAACAAGTTCTACAGAACCAAAGTAACTAACAGACTACCACCAGTAAGATCATGAATAGATTTTGGTCCATGTCCTATTTACCATAATCATTAATAACAGGAATCAGTACAAAGAGCACCACCATCACCCTCAATACATGTGACTCTCCTTGTTATCCAAGTCATTTTGATTTGTATCTTCAATGAGTGTGTATTATTAAAGCAACTCAAATAATGTTATCTTGAGCTAGCAAGACATCAGCTTAAATAATTCATTTTAGTCAGTAAACATGGCCATAAGAAATTTGAACATGAAAATACAACATCCGAAAAGTGTCATTCTTTTCAAAATTTCAGTACCCTTTCCTTTGCAGTGAGGTATCCATTTTTGTCCTACTCAACATTAGGTAGTCATTACTTCATATTTAAAATGAAATACGAATTAATGACTACAGTAATGTGGGTGAAGCAACCTGAAGATATCACTATTAACAATAATCAATAATGTAAGCAATTAGGCTTCTAATCCTCCTTCCCAAAAAACAGATGTCTGGATTCATTTTCTAATCTGCTATTTAGGTCCCAACAAGAACCAGCTTTTTCTTTCTAATATCTGAAAATTTCTTCCTTAAATGGAACCTTAATCAAAAGCACATCAAAACTAATACTATAGCTATACCTTTCATACTTAACACCTGAATAAATATCATCTAGAATTATATAAGTATCTGAAGTCTTCTTCAAACACTTGTATTAAGCTGAAATGGTATTTCTGATTTTCTTCTACTAGTTCTTCTTCTGCTAGGTTTTTCTCATAGTTCCACTCTTTTCTACTGATGCTTCATATTGCCATTCTTCAATTCTGTTGGTTTTCATTTTCATCCAGCTCCTTGACACAAACAAGTCTTGTATAATTGGGTCTTTCTCAATCATTTTCAGGATATAACTGAAAATCATTATGTCATTTCAGATATAAAATGATGATCTTAGGCAGCACCATGTCTGATTACATTATAACGTTATAATATACACGGTACTCTAGTCAACAGAGAATATAGTTTGGGTTAAGTTATATGCAGTTAAGGCCTTGTAAGGAGACAAAATGACTTCCTTATCCTTACATGTCAATGTTCATTTCATCACAATTATCCTATGAGTTGTATTTGAAATTTCTGCTATGTGATGTAAAATAGTGGATAGGAAGTTAAAGTTCAAAAGAACTTTAAGTTCCTATCCACCATAGCTCCAAGGATCTGAACTAATCAGTTTCTTCAAGCATAATCCCACCAAATATAATATGGCAGTGGAATTCTTATCATGCCAAAGTGCATAGCTGACTTTTGCCTATAGTCCATTATTATTTGCCTATAGTTCCAGCCTGTTCAAATCATTCTGTAAGTGTTGTAAATCAATAGCATCTCTGATTGTCCTGCCTATCTTTGCATTATCAGCAACCAACTGAACATTTGTCACATCCTTCCTGACATCATTAATCTATAGATTAAATAACAATAATTCAAGGACTGATCCCTGGGTTATACTGCTGGTTACTTTAAATCTGGAAGATTCACACTGCAATATGCCACTTTCTGATACCTGTCTGTTCAGCCACCCACTTTTTTATTTTGTATGGGGTTCCCTTATTTTGTATTGAGCCCTCCTAATGAAGGATTAAGTATGTATTTTGCAACTGTAGATCTGTGTGTTCATGAGGCCAGTTTGCCTGTTCTGAGGGATGAAAAACCCGAGTTTCCAGGAGAAACTCAGGTTTCTTGTCTAACTCGCCTAACCAGTTAACTCACCTTTAGTCGAAAGAAACCAAATAAAGGTTCTTCATGTCACAGACAGGAATCGAACCCTAGTCTTTCCGACCAAAGGGCTTTGTCAATACTGACTGAGCTACCCATTTATCCAACTCAATAGTTAATATTCCAATCACATATTTTTCAGTTTATGCAACAGCCTTTCATGGGGTATCTTATCAAATGCCTTAGAGAAGTCCAACAGTATCATAGTATCCATTTCCTTTATCCAACTCAGGCATAACATTATTATAAAATAAGGGCAAACTGCACAGGCATAACCTCCCTTTAGTAAACCCATGTTGTTTCATCCAAAGTATAGCTTGTGTGTCAACCTGTTTCTGTATGTGTTTTTTTTTTTTTTTTTACCAATTTCTCTAAAATCTTCACAACCACTCCAGAGATGCAGATAGTTGATAATTGGACACATCAGTCTTCGTACCATGTCACAGACCCCCATGGTGATAGATTGTGGCAAATTGAACACTCTTCTGAACAATCGTATCTGCTTCTGACTCAAGGGTATAATCTGCATTCAGTACAGTTATTCTTCCAGTACAATATGATCACTGTCACCTACTAGTGGCAAAACAGTTACATCTTTAACTGAGATCCCTTTTAATGCTATGATCAAAGTCACTCCATGTGCAAATGGAGACTTACACTTGGATAAAGGATTAAACCAAGAATATAATTTCTTGGCATCTTTAATTTATAGCATAAACAAGTGGAAAAACTTTCAACATCTATCTCTAATTTAGGGTATTTTAGTAATAAGGTGTGACACTTTTTGGCTACTTTAATGTGGAAATATGACCCGCATTACTTCAACTTTGGTATCACTTCTAGATCCTACTTATGAGACCTCAATAAAGGTTGAAATCTGCCTGGGTAGTGACCCCTTCCTCCCCCAAAAAAAGTCAAAAAAGAATGGCTGACTTTTCGAACAGCAAAAAGTCGGCTATTTGCCCCGGTTCCTTGGTGAAAACAATGGGGGCCTTGTTTAACCAGGCAGTGCCCCAGCTGGCATGAAATTCTGTCATGTTGTACCATCATTTTATATTGTGATTTAACCCAATAAGAATACAATTTGGTTGGCTAATCCCAAATTGCCAGCCAATCCTCATTCATTCAGTATCCAAGTAGATACCTAACAGGGTACACCACAAGAAGGTGAGGACTGGACATTAGATCAGATGCCTGGTTGGAGCTCTGCATTCCTTTAAAGGCCATAATGCGCTTTGCATTATGGGATACTAAGGCAAGTGATGTGAAGTCATTAGTCTCTATATACGAGTTGCCCAGTCACAAAGTTACTTCATATGCAAACTTTGTTTGCTTACCCTTGGATAAAGGATTAAATCAAGAATATAATTTCTTGGCTTCTTTAATTGGTATAACCAAGTGGAAAAACTTTCAACTTCGATATTCATTATTTTACTTGCTGCATAAAACAATAAAATTGTTTTGGGTTCTTTTAGAATGCACACCCAATTTCTTTTTATAATCTGACTGTACAATACTCGTAATTTTTCTGGCCCGCACTTTATATTTTTCATAACTCTTCTCACCCTTATTCTCACAATATTCCTTTTTTTTTCATAGGTAATGGTGAGGTTAAGTTGGGTCCTCAAATCTTTAGAGGTCAAACCAAAATTTTGTGAATTTAACTAAGACACTTAATTCAGCAGCATCAGAGAATATTTTGCGCAATATTTAATCATAAATTCTGATGTCCAGTTTTTAATCATCATAAAGTTTGTAGTTTTTCTTTCAAACAAGCAATGATATAGGTACCACAACAGTAAAGTACTGCCCATTGCTGACTAGTCTGATGAGTAGTTGGATTACAAACCAATCACTGTAAACATTTTAGTTGGGACTCTCCCTCTTATTTAAGGTGGATGAATGGCTTTCTTTCACATCTGTTCATGGGAACACAGTTCTTTGATATGTCTCTAGGAAGGACAAATTAAAATTAATACTTCTGAAACAGCAAAATAAACAGAATGAAAACCTTGGGAGCCTTGTAATTTCTATTGCCTACTGGAAAATGCAGTTTTCTAGTTAAATCTTCCACTATTTGTTATATTGAGCTAAAAATGGCATTGCTTTACAGTAACAGTACACAATTTCATTATAACAGTGTTCACTATCTTGAGTGTCTACTGCTTGAGATCTCTACTTACGATATATTTGTCTTGGTTTAAAAGGAATCATCTGGTCTGTGTCAGGACGAGGATAAGCTGGTTTTCTGTCATCATCATCATCATCAAATAAAACTTCACGTTTACAGCTGACAGCTGGAGGAAGACTTACAACGTGCTGTTTTGCTAATTCCTGAAACAAAGTAAAAGATAGTTTTATCAGGAAATCAATTATTAATACAAAAGACACACAAACATAATTATATAAATATAGTGGCAGTGTAAGGGAAATACTAAACTAAATCTTTTAACAAGTAGTCCTATATCCCTTTCCACTTCTTCCCAAAGAAAAGATTAGCAATCCACATTCCATGACATGTTTCTATGTTCCATTTGTACTAGATTTCTGTCATGTAATGTTAACTGTTGATTGACTTCTAGAGAATCACTGGGCATTAATACTCATCCAGCATCCAATAATGCCATTCCACAGTGATGCAAGCTACTTTCTTACTCACTCACACATCTATCATATTTTTAATGTATATGCTTAAATCACTACTTAAGTACACTAAATGCTCACTATAGCAAACCCAGAAGAAGAGAAATTGTTATGGTGCAAAGATTTGTTATAGTGAATTTAGGGAAAAAGAGCCTCCATAGCTGAGGCGGTATAGACGAAGCCCTTTGGTTGAAAAGACTTGGGTTCAATTCCCATCAATGACATGAGGAACCTTTATCTGGTCTCTCTGACTAAAGGTGAGTTAGCCTGTCTCATACGAAGGTAGAGGGTTTTTTCTCCGAGAAACTCAGGTTTTTCATCCATTAGACCAGGCAAACTGGCCAGTAGAACAGACACAATTTCCAGACAAGAATACTTTGAGACACAGAGGTAACCAACTTATCCTCATATTACAGTTAAGAAATCCACAAAGGAAATGGTGGGAAAGAAAAATTTAAGAAATTGCATGGAACAGAACAAAAGATATTGCAGAAAATAAAAAGAAATGATAAGAAACATAATGAAGGAAATAGTTGGAAAATTGTACACTGACAACATACATCAATACAAAAAATGACACCAAGAACAAATACAAATGCAACAATAAGCTTGAGCGTGTTTGGTGTCGCACTGATTAGATCGTCGGCTTGTCGAGAGCTCCTGAAAAGATTAGTATTATTTTTTTGTTAACATTAGATATTTTACTAGAATTTTAAGTAGTATTGTTTGCTTTTTGTTTCTTGGTGTGTCTGTACAATTTTTGCGTGTTTTCTGTTATTTTAATTATTATTTTTAAGAAAAGATAGTGCACACATGGCACCGATAAAGAAAAAAATGGCGGCCAGATCGCCATGTTTGTTTAAGAGTTTTGATGTAAACGAATTTATGCAATGTGCTGTCTGTGAAATGTATGCCTTGTGAAGAGCGGTGGGAGTCTGGTTAGAAAGTGATAGTGGAGTTAATATGTGTAAAAAGTGTAAAGAGAATGAGGACTTCAAGCGTGTTTCGTGTGTCGAGAGCGATATCGTGAACGATAGTCATAATGTAGAAAATGGCGGTGTGCTAGAGAATTGCGTGGTAGTGCCAGATAGGTGTGAGAGCGTCGCCGAAAATGTAATTGAAGGTAGAAACACAGAAAGAATGGATGATTTGATCGATAATGAAAATGGTGAGATAAATGCGAGTAGCGAAATTGCCCGTTTGAATGGTGCCATACACAGAGCTAAAAGACAACTGGAGCGTATGGAAAAATGTGTGTTGAACGTACCGACAAATAACCGGCGGAAGTCTGTGACGGCAAATAATAGAATGTTTGCAAACTTCAATAAAATGAAGGAGCGAGTGCTGTATGGGGATTCACTATTAAGAGGCGTAATAATTGAGAATTTAACGAAGTCGTACCAGCCGGGTGCGATCATAAAGGACGTCAGCGAATCTATTCGATTGCAAAAACAGAGGGTGAAAGAGATGATAATCGTGGCAGGAACGAATGATTTGAAAGAGGACAAAATGGAAATGATAGAGGATGTGAGGGAGTTGTTTGAGGTAGCAAAAGAGAAGAGTGAGAGAGTTAGGATGGTGAGTATCTTACCGCGGTATGACAGTGAAGTGTTTAGAAGGAGGGCCATAATTGCCAGTGACTTTATGCGTGGGTTATGCATGGAGAGTGGTGTGGAATTTGTGGATGTGTGGAATGAGTTCGATGGGCGAAAGGACTTATATAAGATGGATGGATTGCATTTGAATGGAGTTGGTGTACGGAGACTTGAAAGAGTGTTGATGAATGATGTGGAAGTGGATGTACAGACTCAGGGAAACTAGATTTATTAAGAGGGGGGGGGAGTAGATATGCTGACTTTAGGGGGGCAGTTAAGTGTATGAATGAGTATATTATGCCCGAGCGAGTACGACGGACAACAAATCAGAATGGGATAGTTAGTATAAGGCATCAAAGTAAGGATGGGACAAATGGGCTTCTACGATTCATGTACACTAATGCCAGGAGTATTAGGAACAAGAAGGAAGAGTTTTTGGCCATGGTTGGCACTTCCAGGCCAGAGGTTGTCAGTATTAGTGAAACATGGCTGACAGAAGATGATAAAACTAGTGGGATTGAATGCGACGGGTATAGCGTGTTCAGGAGTGACAGGGTGAATAAAAAGAGGGGAGGAGTGTTATTGATGATAGCTGATGATCTTCAGCCAAGGAGTATAGAAGTTGAACTGCATGATGGGGAAAAACGCACATTTGAGGCTGTTTGGTGTGAGATACAATCCAGCAGAACAAAATATGCAATTGGGTGCTGCTATAGACCGGGTGATGGAGTGGATGGTGGGGATAGTATGCATAAGCAAATAGAAGAAATGAGTGGAAGGAGGGTAATTATTATGGGTGATTTCAATTATGGTAACATTGACTGGAAAGAGGAGAGGGCACATGGGAGGAAGGAATTGGATTTTATGCGGTTATTAAGGGACAACTATCTACGGCAACATGTATTGGAAAATACCAGGGGGCAGAGAGTGCTGGACCTAGTAATTGCAACCGAGAATGTGGCTGTAATGAACATGACCATGTTGCCACCAATTGGTGAGAGTGACCATAAAGTCATGACTTGGGAGGTGGCTAAAGGAGTCGAATTTACAATTAAGACAGGGTACATGTGGAATTACCGGGCTGGTAAGTATGACAAGCTTAGATGTGTGCTTGGCTCAATGCCATGGCATGTAAAACTGCAAGGGCTGGATGTTGATAGTGCATGGGAGGTGGTTAAGAACTGTTTGCAGGAGGCAATGGTTGACTGTATACCAAGAGTCCGAATAATAAATCAAGTAGGGGTTAAATGGATGAATAACACTATTAAGCTTGAGCTGCAAAAAAAGAAACAATTGTGGAGGAAATTTAAGGAGAAGGGTGACCATCAGGCACAGGAACAGTATAAAGCTCAGGCCAGGATGGTAACAAGGGTGGTAAGAAAAGCAAAATCAGATTACGAAAGGAAATTGGCCATGCAGGCTAAAGAGAATCCCAAACAGTTTTTTCAATATGTTGCAAGTAAAAGGAAAAATGCTCATGGTACAATGATCTTAAAAAATGCTGAGGGTAGGGAGGTAACCGAATCAGTCGATATTGTGGAATTACTGAGCGAGCACTTTGCAAGAGTATATCATCCAGGTGGTGACTTTGCAGGAATGGAAGAACCAACAGCTTATACTGGAATTGTGATGAATGAAGTAGAGGTAACTAGTCTATTACAGAACCTCAATGTCAATACATCTGTGGGATTGGATGGTATACCAGCTCGTGTCGTACGTGAAGCGGCCAAAGAACTGTCAGTGCCCTTGACCGTTTTGTTTAATTTGAGCCTCAGGACTGGGTCAGTCCCAAGGGGGTGGAAAGAGGGGAAAATAGTTCCGCTGCACAAAGGTGGTTCCAAGGCTGCTGTTGAAAATTACCGGCCAATCAGCATAACAGGAATCATTATCAAGGTCTTAGAGAAAATAGTCAAGAGGAAAATACAAGATTGGATAGAAGAAAATGGGATACTGTATCGGGGACAGCATGGTTTTGTGAAGGGTAGGTCATGCCTCAGTAACTTGCTCACGTATTATAACACAGTGACGGCTGAACTGGATAAGGGTAATGGGTTTACGGTGATTCTACTGGACCTTGCCAAGGCCTTTGACAGGATACCACATGGAATTCTAATCAGTAAATTGGGGCATATGGGGATGGACATAGGGTTGGTGAGATGGATAGGAGGGTGGTTGACGGAGAGATATCAGAGAGTGGTTTACTCAGGAGTAGAGTCCACAAGACGGCCTGTGACTAGTGGTGTGCCACAAGGATCTGTTCTTGGACCACTGCTGTTTAATTTGTTCATAAATGATATAGGAAAGGATCTGAGAGGAACAGTTCATTTGTTTGCGGATGATGCGAAGTTGGGTAGGGCAATAGTGAATGCAGATGATGTCAAAATTTTGCAGGATGATTTGGATAGATTGGAGGTCTGGGCTAGGGAGAATGGATGTCAGTTTAATGTGGCAAAATGTAAGGTTATGCATTTTGGGGTGAAAAGATTGGCGGCAGTTTACTGCATTGGTGGAACCGTGCTCCAGGAAATTGATGAGGCACGAGATTTAGGAGTGTTGGTAGATAAGGAATTGAAATTTAGGGGACACATTGCAAAAGTGGCCAAATCAGCTCATCAAATCACTTGGTTGCTGAAGAATACGTTGACAAGCAGAGACAAGCAGGTTATTGTTCCTCTGTATCGAGCCTTGATAAGACCCCATCTAGACTACTGTGCTCAGATTTGGTCACCTAGGTTTCTTCTTGATGGGGAGGAGGTGGAGAGGATCCAGAGGCGAGTGACCAAGATGATAGCAGGTCTGTGGAATGAACCGTATGAGAACAGGTTGAGGATTTGTGGGTTGCAAAAATTGTATATAGCGGAGGAGGGGAGATATGATTGAGACATTCAAATTACTGAAGGGATTCTATAAAATTAATTCAGAAGATATTTTTGAGAACAGGGCTGGTTGTGGGAGGACTAGGGGACATCCATGGAAACTGGGCAAAAGTGTGGTTAGTAAAGGTGTTAGAGCTGGGTTCTTTACTTTTAGAGTAGTGAATGAGTGGAATGCGCTCCCTGAGTCTGTGGTGGATGCTGTGACAGTGAATGAGTTTAAGGCGAGGTATGATAGATACTGTATGAATGTCAAATAGTTGTGATGAATATGATTTGGGGCCTCCCTCGATGAGTCTAATGACTCCCTGGAGTTGCCCGTAATAATAGTAATAGTAATAGTAATAAGGGAGACATAAGGAACTATAAGAGTATGCAATTATAAAAATACCAAATTAATATTGAAATGTTACATTAGCTTATATTAATGTCACCTGAAAGCTTCATAATAAACTAAATATGTGTGGCATTTACCATTAAAATCAAAAATAAGGTGAAACTTCAGCAGTCAGTCAACTTTATAATTGAACACCTCCAATTACAAAGAAGGAGATGCAAGTAATGAACCTCAATAAGCATCAGTCACTCTAGGAGGTTGGGGGAATGATTCATATAGCTAGTGTGAATGTTAGCTTCCTAACTGCACAGAGCCTCAATAATATATACTTGGCATGAAATCTTTCTAATGAACTAAATTTGCAAACTCTACAATTAGAACTGTAAATGAAAGAAATATTGCACAATATGTGGTATTTCTTTAATTTTAATTAAAAATTATGAAATTTTGGTTGGCAAACAGCTCATTTTATATTTGAAAGATTCCTTATCAAAAGGTAAAAAATTCTAAATTTCTGATTTAGAATTTGAGTTGATCTAATTTTTTGATTTTAATGGTAGAGTTTGCATGTTTAGTTCATTAGAAAGATTTCAAATAATAACATTAATAATATATTTTTTTAATATAATTAATAACATAAATAATGTTAATTCTGGATTTTCATTTTTATAATTTCATATTCTTCTAGTTCTTTCTTATGTCTCTTGTAATACTGTTTGCATTTGTACTTTTCATGTTGCAATTTTGAGTGCTTTATGTACAGAATGCTAATCGTTTGAATTCTGTCATCAAATGTACAATTTATTGTAATTTCCTTTGATCTGTTTCCCAAAATATCTTTTGTTCTGTTTTTTGTGATTTCATCTGTTTTATATCCCAGATTTTCTTTATTCTGTTTCCTGCAACTTCTTTTATTTCCTGTCTGTTTCTCTGTTCCACCTCCTTACAATTTATTTTGCTTTATTTCTGCTTTCTTTTATTTACAACACTTTTCCTTTGTGTTCTGTCATCAACATACAATCTCCCATAATTTCCTTTGTCTAGTGATTGTGACATCGTTTGCTAGGAAATTCAGTTTGCTATCATGAACATTTTGAGCTTTTACTGTTTGTAGTAGTGAGCATAAAATAACATTGGTTCTGTGGAACTTAGGCCAGGACTCCTCATGAGTTTGTTATAGCACATCAACAGTAATAGCACTGTTAAATAAGAAAAATAAGTAAAAATGGAATAAAGTAACATAATACAAGATAAGTGTTCACACACACACACACACACACACACACACACACACACACACACACACACACACACACACACACACACACACACAAAATAATAATAAAATAATAATTT
Source organism: Typopeltis vanoorti (assembly GCF_054136105.1). NCBI lineage: Eukaryota > Metazoa > Arthropoda > Arachnida > Uropygi > Thelyphonidae > Typopeltis > Typopeltis vanoorti. The sequence goes on from NC_143556.1 coordinate 65,137,420, forward strand.
AAAAAAATATCAAGGACAGAATTTTTTTGTAAAATGATATGAAATATATACAAGCTACTACTATGAGTTCTTTATCCTTCCAAGTACAATTCTCCTTAATGTGAATATGATTCTGGAAATCATTCCATTCTGGCAGTCTAATCTGAAGCAGCTGTATCATATTCAGTTACATATTTACAATGTCTTGAAATAATACACTTGAAATTGTATACTTTTGCAGATTTTCATCTGGAGAAAAGGAAGAAGCTGCAGTGGATCAAATATCTTGAGGGCAAAGCAAATGGGGATTGTGCTTGACTAAAAATTGTTTAAAGAATATATGATGTAGTACACTCCCATGGTACAGAAAGCAGGTTGCTGGCCTAGTTGGCTGAGTGGTTAGCATTAGTGCTCTCCAACCAACAGGTTACAGGCTTGAATCCTGCCATGGGCATGGATACTTGTGATTGTCTTTAGGTGGGAGATGAACTTCATCATCTGGTGTGAGGTTTGGAAAATAAAGGCTTGAAAAAGTTCTGCTTAGTCTCTAGAGTAGGGTTTCTGGACTATGTAAAAAATAAATTAAAAATACAAATATATATAACTGATAAAAAAAATCCTTAGCATAAAAATCCTTAGCTTACATAAAAAAAAAAAAAAAGGTGCAAAGACCATCTGCAATATGCTGAACACCCTAGCAGACACTAAATATAAGAAGAAAACTGGACTTTCTGCTTATAATCAAGAAAATGAATGCAGGAAACTTGGATGTAGTAATTATATCTTTCCACAGCAATCATCAAAAAGGCATAACTTTTTTTTTAAGGTAGATATACTTGTATGTAGGTAGTAGGGTTTTACTCCTTGAAACTTGAGTTTTTTCATCCTGCAGCCAATCAATCAGAAAATATACACAATTTACAGACAAAGATTACATTACAACAGATGGTTTATATTAGTTTTACAATAGCACTATGCCTGTCCAAATGGACCTCATGGCTGTTGTATCACCATCATACACTAAATAAATGAATAGGATACTTTCACCAAGTAGCATTTGGAGAATGACTTAGGAATCATTAGTGATGAAAAATTTTACTGTTACATTGCTATGTTGATTACAACAATTACAGAGAACTGGCATCATCAAACAGCTTTACATGCAAGAATTGGATTTCAAAAGCGCAGAGATTAAAAAGATGTTCAAGACAAAATTGCAGGATATAGCTCAGTAGTCTAGGTTCAACCAATTATCTGATTCTATATCCATATATCAAATTAATGTGCTGCATTAATATCATTTCCAATAACTGTCCAACAATGGCAACTCATATATAATATCATTCACCATTTTGCATTACTTGATGTTAAGTATAGCTTGTAAATTGTAGTTTTACTTGATAAACTGTACTGTTTCAAGCCATCTGTTGCAATTTTGTTTATTATGAAGTTTTCTGCTGTTCAAAGTCTCTTGAGGAAGATATCTGGATTAGTTATCTATCAAAATGAGAAAACATTTTTAATAAAAGGTACAGTTAAAAATTTGCAAATGTGTTATATACTTACCCTATAACCAACAGATTTTAACTCTGAGGCAGTACAAGGGAATAGGTCAAGAAACTTGTATCTATCGACTAAAAGAGCTGTTTCTTTTCCTTCAAATTCTTTTAACTAGAAAGGTGAAAAAATTTTAGTAAATAAGCATATGTGTATATTTAAAATAATACTTAGATTAATTAAAAGAAAATGGTTACCTGAAGCAAAATTAATTTGCATAAAAAACTGTAGCTCATTTATAAAGGCTAAATAAATTGCATATGAGGGATTTTTGATGGGTAAAAAAAAAATCATGATTTAATAGATTTTGAATGTGACAAAAACTAAAATGTCAGAATTACTAGACAGCTGATTGGATGTTCAGAGTGAATGATTTCAGGTGTTCAATAAGAATGGTCTCCAGGAAGATGCCTGGAAACCAAAGATGCCAAGAAATTATATTGTTGATTTAATACTAAGGAAACTGATGTGAAGTTATTAGCCTCTATACAAGAGTAGCCCAGTTGTAAAGATACTTCAAGTGCAAGCTTTGCTTGCTTACGCTTGGATAAAGGATTAAAACCAAGAATATAATTTCTTGGCTTCTTTAATTTATAGTATAACCAAGCAAAAGAACTTTCAATATCTATCTCTAATCCAGAATAATTTAATAATAAGTTGATACACCTTTTCATTATTTGTATAGAGGGGAAATATATTACTTCTGCATTACTTTAGATCTGGCTCCCACCAATGACATTTATTAATGCTTATCACCTGGATTTACTTATCTCCCAGGGAGTAGGGAGGTTCTATCTGGTAGTGAGCTTTTGCCTATCACTGGATGGAACCACCCTGGAGTTTCCTAGAATGATTCAGATCAGGAGTAATCAGTTTAATAGTGATCCGTTAGGGGCACTCAGTGAGATTTAGAGTGATCTTGTAGAACAGAGTTTTTGGAGAGGTATCCTTGCACATAAACATACCTCAATAAAGGTTCAAACTGGTCTGGGTAGTGGTCCTTCTCATAATGCATATCATTATACACACCGAAAAGCAGTGGCGGCCCGTACATAAGTACTGTGACACTGCAGCAGCCCCAAGGAAAAAATGAAAAAATTAAATTTTGTTTGTGTGTATAAATAATAACAATGTTTACAACATTATATAAATGCAGTACAACATGTTAAAGGTTGCAGCTTATGTTCTGACATTGATTGAATAGTTAATAATTGGAATTGTTCGATTAACGCTTTAGATTATGAAACAAATGCACTGCGATCCAATGCCAATATTTGTTTGCTCTTTTCATTGCACGTTATGTCATTCCCAACTGTAACTGCTCAAATGGCAGTGTATTTTTAGTATCCTTACGCACCTTATTTCTGTGAGATATGAAACGTTTATTATTGGTGCGTGTGTGGTGAATTATTTTTTGTAAATCTTATTTTATTTTGTTAAAATAGCATATAATTATTTATTTATTATAGATACAAGGCTGAATTATGACAAGTGTCACTGTTGAAAATATGAAAAGAATAATATTTTTTCAATTATTGTTACACGAAACAAATGCACCGCAATCCAACGATGATATTCGTTTGCTGTCGTTGCACGTTACGTCATTAGATACACTGCCGCTTGGGCAGTGTATCTTATGCCTGTGCTCGTTATTTCTGTGAGATATGAAACATTTATTATTGGAGCGTTTGTGGTGAACTTTTTTTTTGTAAATCTTATTTTATTTTGTTAAAATAATATATAATTATTTATTTATTATAGATACAAGCTGAATTATGACGAATGTCACTGTTGAAAATATGAAAAGAATTATATTTTTTCAATTATCATTACACGAAACAAATGCACTGCGATCTAATGCCGATATTCATTTGCACTTGTCATTGCTATTAATACAAAACTTTTATTGTTGGTGTTTGTTTGTGGTGAGGATGAAAAAATTTTTAATATGTAAATTTATTTATTAATAAATTCGTTACTGATTAGGAAAAAAAATGTGTTTTTTTTTTATTTTTTTATTTTTTTTTTTTATATGCAGCACCCCCACTTAAAATTTTCACTGGCCGCCACTACCCAAAAGGATGCGAGTTTGGCATTATGGGATACTAAGGCAATTGATGTGAAGTCATTAGCTTCTATATGCAAGTAGCCCAGTTATAAAGATATTTCACACAAAAACTTTGTTTGCTTACACTTGGATAAAGGATCAAACCAATAATATAATTTCTTGGCATCTTTCATTTATAGCATAATCAAGCGAAAAAACTTTTAACATTATCTTTAGGTGCATTTTACAGTGGTGCACCTGATCAAGAGAGAGAGATGGAGGCACAGGCAAACAAAAGTTGCATCCATTGGCCTTTTGTAAGGGCCAATGAATGCACTAGAAAGCATGACTACCATTTCAACAGTAGGATTTTTTTTTTTTTTTTTTTGTTGACTCTTTCAAGGTCAGATCTGGATTTCCTGATTGCTGTTTTGTCGAGTTGAGTTCTTTGGTGTAGGCTGAGTATGAAGCTGGTATTTTTGTCAAAATCCATGTGCAGAATGCTGGATTTCTTCTTGAACTGACTTGGTACATCTGTTGTAAAATCATCTCTTGGAAAGTGGGAAGAAATTTTGGATGGAGTTGGGGGGGGGGGGGGGGGGGCAAGGCATTCATGCCAGTAAGAATAATTTCTCTAACTCATTCACAGAGCAGGTGTTTGTATCAGAAGAGTGGGAGCAACAGTTAACCATGGGAAAGACGAGTAGGGGCTCTGGAGATCATCCCATTTGATATCCATTGCCACTATCCATTTGATAGTGGCAATGGATATTAGCAATGAACACTAATATGCAGATAAACTTCAATGGTAAACAATATTCAAGCAGATTAATCTGAGTAAATTTCAAAATGAGAAATTGGACAATTTGTGACTATGTGGTAAAACAGTAGGGTTCTTTTTTTTTTCCATAAATCTATGTTTCAGTCAGAAAAAAAAAAAAAAAAAAAAAAAAATATATATATATATATATATATATATATACACACACACACACAAGTTTTTAAAGAACTGAAGTCAGCTGTAGGCTTAAATACACAAATATTATTAGAAAAAAAAAAATGAAAATGTCTGAAAATTAAAACCAAACCTTAGAGATACAGTGGCAAAATTTGAAGAAAACATTTACTAAGTCAGGGAGACATTGGTGAAGTTTCCTTAGCATAGAAAAATCAAAAGTTCGTGAACTCTAGAAATAATAGAGCAATTCTGGGAAAGAAGGAATCACACCAAAAGTTCCTGGCAAGTAAGTCAAAGTGCACTCAGAGAAAAATGTCAGAAAGCTAAGCTATGCGTAAAAGTAGCTGAACAAAAATCATGGGAAGACTATCACAAAGGTGGCAAAATGTTCTAAAGACTTGAAGAAAAGAAAAAAAAAAAGCTTAGAAATGGAGGAGAGTGTACTGTAAAAGGAATCAAAGATGATAAAGTGACAAAAAAGTGTGGATCTTTTTGATGTCTCTGGATTTAAATAGTGGTAGAAAATATTCAAGAAGAATGCAATTAGCAGTAAATAACAATATTTCTGGTAGAGAATAAACTGTCCGAAACCTGAGACATGAGAAGGCTAGGCTACAGAAATCAGTGATATTAAACTAGAAATGTTCAATATGGTGGTACAAAAGTTTTTACAGTAAGTAAGTAATTTTTCAGAAAGTCAAAGGTACTATGATAGCTCTATGCCAGATGACAGTAGATACATAGTACCCATTCATAAAACTGGAATATGAGAATTAGAAGAATTTCTATACTAAATGTTCAAAGCATGACTGATGCAAACCTGGTTGAGAAGACACTAAAATAAAAAAATAAAATAAAATACTGTGAAAGAGAAACTTGGAGAAAAATAACCTGGGTTTAGGTCAATCAGGAGTTGCCAAAAATCAGATTTTTCTAAGACAAATAATGAGAAATCATGGGAATATAATAAGGATCTGTATAAGTTTTTGTGATCTGGAAAAGGTATGATATCTAGAGAAAGGTCATTTAAATATCTACTTAAATGGAGTAAATAGGACATAATACATAGCAATATACAGCGAATAAGTTGTAAGTCAGCTGTTAGAAATGGAGGTACAGGAAAATAGTTCAATGCAAAATCATGTGCAAGACAAGACCACAGATTATCTCCACTGTTATTCATCATCAACATGGATCATATTATGAAGGATATTGGCATTAAACTGAGAACAAAACTAGAGATATTTAAACTTAGCCACTTTATGTGCATGGTATAGTACTCCTAAAGCAATCCAGTACAAGTCCTCAGGACTCTGTACTGAATAGCTGGCGTAACATATAGTATGAAAATCAACAATAAAAAAAATAATAAACTGAAAAACATTAATTTCATTCTCAATGGAGAACCTACAGAACAAGTAATATTTGTTTTTTTAATCACAATTTTCAATGAAGATGACAAATTAAATATGGAAGAAGGAGTAAACAAAGCTGGTATAGTGGGTGGCCAGTTGAATAAATATATATGGAATAAAAAAAAAAAGATATTAGCAATAACACTAAATTAGAAGATACAAGATAGTATTCAAACCAATTTTAATGTTTGGATGCAAGAATTGGTTAGAACTAAATCAATGTATTGAACCACATATAGACCACATAAATAAGAGTGCTGAGAAAAATTATGGGAGTGAACAGATGGTATCAATAGCAGCATCATATTAAAACCAAAGATATTAGAAAGGAACTTGGAATTTGACAGTGTTAACATTCAAGAATGTGTGAGTAGGTAATTTGATGAAGGATCCAAAGGCCCATCTCAGTCACTCACCCTCCTAGTTCCTCTTCTGCCAGGATGGTGGCAGAAAAGAAAGACCCAGAGGATGACAAAGATCAAGTGGATTGGTGCTGTTAGTAGTTCCTTCGAAGACTGAAGATTTGACAAATAAGATTAATGTGGAAAAAAAAAACGTTAACAAGAAACTACTACTCCCATAATATCATCTATATATCCATTGGCACATATGAGAAGTTTGATAACAATAAAACAAGTTTGCAGAGTAACTCAGTCAAAAGGGAAAAAACTGTGTGTGTGTGTGTAAGAGCACACAATACAGATAGCACTATCATTCCATTACATGATAAGTGATCCAGATGTACTGATATGAAATACAGTTCACAATGATAATAATAATAATACTATAACATTCTCATAGGAAAACAAATTACAGTTGATTCTCACTATAGCACACTCATAAGTAGTACAGTTTTTTTTTTTTTATATAATAGTACAGCAATTTATCTATGGGACCTTGGGCTGGGATTTTTCAGTAATTTGATGTAGTCCATAAGTTTGTTATAACAGCTTTTGCTATAGTGAGAGTCAACTGTACTGAATTCAAAAAAGAAATAATTGCTCAGCTTGTGCAACATGAGCAATTCTGCAATAAAGAAACACAGATGCTAGTTTTGTTACAATAATTTGAAATGATAGACAAAAAAAAAGCTACAGATAGGCGAAAATGTGAGATTTATTTTATTTTTGTAAAACATTTTTGTATATACAACATAAATCTACAGAACTGTGAAAACTGATTGTGAAAAGACTCATTTATAAATTTAATTTTTCTTTATTTTGAAACTATTTCTTTTGTAAAATTACAAAACAAATATTTTCAGAAAACATATACATTCTTGTTTAAAATTATTTCCGAATTTCCACATTTATGTATAAATAAAATGTTTTGTTTCTTAAAGTTTCTGAATAATTTAACTCAGAATCAGAATAATTAATGTTTAACATATATACATTGTCATAATTCAAAGTCTAAGAATATAAAATTATACTGTGATCACCAATAACAGAATTTGTCAGTTATAGCATAACAGGGGTTTTAGTTTATCTTATGCATCTTCTGAGAAACAGATGAGGTACAGGTTACATGTAACTCAAATTGTAGTAGACATGCTAAGAAATCTCCAATCACTGAAGAAACAACAAGGAGAAAAATCTACTCACTTCATGAAAGTTTCTCTCTTGAAAGAGAGAGCTTTTCAGACAGATAATTAGTTGTTTATCAAAAGAACTCATGTAACGCATAAAAAAAAATTGGTAAAAATAATTTACACATAGAATACAAAATTGTTACAACAGCACTTTTTAAGATATTATTCTACATATTAAAATGAATCATGAATACACAAAAGATATATGTGCTAAGTAAATCTTAAATTACATTACCTTTTCAATGACTGTAGCTCGTCGCTTTTCAACTTTTAAAATACTTGAGAGATCGCCAATATTTGATTCAAATTCTAGAAATTTATTCCAGATTTCTCTAAAATAAAAGTGATTGATTTTAAATTCACTTTTGATCTGAGATTAAAATTAAACAAATCTAAATAACTTATTAAAGAATAATGTATACTTTATAGTTCTAAAGAAGAATACCGTAACATGCATAGTTACGGTATTTAACACTAAACACATAAATAAAACATTCTGGAAGGGGAGCTTTTGAGCAGTGATGTTGAACAAATTTTAAAATGAAAAACTAGGTCTCATGTTTTATATGAGTACATTCTCTCTTTCTAAAACTGTATTACATAAAAGTTTCCTTTGAATTAGTAAAGGACGACTTATGGAAAAGAAGGGGAGGAGGAGGAGGAACTGGTTATTGTAGAACATGTAGAAAAATGAAAAAAAAGCAAGAAAAACATTTCTGGAAAATCTGGAAGAAAGTTAAGAAATCATAATAACGATAAATACTATATAGATTTTTGCTACAGACAGAACATTAGTAATAGCTGTTTTTTTTTGTTTTTTTTTTTAATATATATGACTCCCACTCATGAAAAGTAATAAACCTATAGCATTTAGTACTGGTGGGATAAGAATATTTTGTTAAATTCATTTTAATGTTTTTCATTTAATTTTATTTTTATACAGAGTGAGATGCTATCACGTAGTTGCAAGCTGTGTATTTTACAACATCATCATCATCAAATTCCCGACAAGTACCCTCAAGGGGTGTATATAGATATGATGGTACTACATGAAAATTTACATTATTACTAACTTCCTATTTACAATTTTTTTCCGCTCAAGACTCCACCATTATCAGATTATATATTTCTGTCTTCTAAGGCCCTTTTACTGTATCAATCCACCTACATCTTGGTCTTCCTCTGGGTCTTTTTCCTGCCAACCTGGCAGAGAACACTTGTTTTTCTAATCTTTTCTTTCCCATTCTGTTTAAGTGACCATACCACTTGTGATTAGCTCTGCTAACACATTCCTGAATACTAAATAACTTATTAAAGAATAATGTATACTTTATAGTTCTAAAGAAGAATAACAACATGCATAGTTACGGTATTTAACACTAAACACATAAATAAAACATTCTGGAAGGGGAGCTTTTGAGCAGTGATGTTGAACAAATTTTAAAATGAAAAACTAGGTCTCATGTTTTATATGAGTACATTCTCTCTTTCTAAAACTGTATTACATAAAAGTTTCCTTTGAATTAGTAAAGGACGACTTATGGAAAAGAAGGGGAGGAGGAGGAGGAACTGGTTATTGTAGAACATGTAGAAAAATGAAAAAAAAGCAAGAAAAACATTTCTGGAAAATCTGGAAGAAAGTTAAGAAATCATAATAACGATAAATACTATATAGATTTTTGCTACAGACAGAACATTAGTAATAGCTGTTTTTTTTTGTTTTTTTTTTTAATATATATGACTCCCACTCATGAAAAGTAATAAACCTATAGCATTTAGTACTGGTGGGATAAGAATATTTTGTTAAATTCATTTTAATGTTTTTCATTTAATTTTATTTTTATACAGAGTGAGATGCTATCACGTAGTTGCAAGCTGTGTATTTTACAACATCATCATCATCAAATTCCCGACAAGTACCCTCAAGGGGTGTATATAGATATGATGGTACTACATGAAAATTTACATTATTACTAACTTCCTATTTACAATTTTTTTCCGCTCAAGACTCCACCATTATCAGATTATATATTTCTGTCTTCTAAGGCCCTTTTACTGTATCAATCCACCTACATCTTGGTCTTCCTCTGGGTCTTTTTCCTGCCAACCTGGCAGAGAACACTTGTTTTTCTAATCTTTTCTTTCCCATTCTGTTTAAGTGACCATACCACTTGTGATTAGCTCTGCTAACACATTCCTGAATACTAACAATGTTAAGTTCTTTCCTAATATCCTCATTTTTAATATGATATTGCCACTGATGCCATCTTCATGCCCCTAATCTTTCTCAAGACTCTCATATCTGTGGTCTCTAGTCTTTGATCAAGTGTTTTACTTCTAACCCACATCCCAGATCCATTAGCTAAAATTGATTTGAACACTGTCTTGTATACAGCTGATTTAGTGTTTTTGACTAATTTCTCACTTATTCCATATAAATTTATTCAATTGACTTCCTACCGTACCAGCTTTGTTGATTCTGTTGTCTATTTCCATATTTAATTTACCATCTTCACTAGAAATCGTGCCTAAGTAGCTGAAATGTTTTACTTGTTCTGTATGTTCTATATTCACAATGCAGTTGATATTTTCAATGCTTCTGCCTGTTTTCACTATCTTTGTCTTGTTATTGCTGACTTTCATACTATATCCATTACAACAGTTATTCAATTTAGTCAGTGAATCTTGCAGACTTGTAGCGGATTTATTTAGAAGTATTGTAAAATCAGGTGGTTTTGTTTTCATTTCTTTCATATATATATCTTTTATTGTATCTTGGCGTATATCTTTTTTTTTTAATCTTTATGTGTATCTTTTAATTATCTTAACGTATAGCTTAATGTAGCTCTTTCGTTCTTTCAGTATATCATATACATCTTACGCTTTTATCTATTCTTACTTATATTTTCTGCTGTCTCTATCAATTATCTTAATTCTTTTCTAAATTATCCCTGCTTTAACTTTCTCTATTCTTTCTTTACTTTACTTTCATTATTTTTATATACTCTAATTCTAACTTTATGCTCTCTATACCTTTATCTAAGTTACCACAGATTATCTAATATCCAATACCTTGAGAACCTACCTGGAAAATTTATTTTTTTAGACTGCGCCACCAAGATTCTTTTTTATGGGTATTAAATATAATTTAGATTACCTGCAGTATCTCTCTCTAATTCAATCTCAGGTTAATTGTCAGTCATGGCTACTCTTATTTAACTTTGCACACAGGTTTTTTTAGAAACAGTGCATTGGAATAAGGATCAGTGAATACATCTTCTCTAGCATATGAAACACATTTATTTTAACTAGGATACATTAAAAAAAGATGTTGAAAGTTTATTTTTCACTTGGTTAGAGTATAATAAATTTAGTTTAATCCTTTATCCAAGTGTGAGCAAACAAAGAAACAAAGTTCGTGCCTGAAAGTATCTTCAGGACTGGGGTAAGGTGGTACAACACCAGGCACTCCTTGCAAAGGTGGAGCAAGCTACCAACACTCCTATCTCAGTATCTCCCATAATGCAAAACACATCTCCCTGCGGATATCTCTAATGTTATGCATTAAGGGAAGGGCCACAACCCAGACTAGTTTTGACCTTTATTGAGGTCTCTTCAGTGGGAGCCAGGCTCAAGTGGAGATACCAGGCAGAAGCATTAGCAGGTCATCTCTACCTATAGGGGTTGCCAAATGGTGTGCCACCCTTTTTTAATAAATTACTCTGGATTTAGAGAAAGTTGTTGAAAGTTTATTTTTCACTTGGTTAGAGTATAATAAATTTAAATAAACTAAATAAAGGATTAAACTAAATTTATTATACTCTAACCAAATGAAAAATAAACTTTCAACATCTTTCTCTAAATCCAGAGTAATTTATTAAAAAAGGGTGGCACACCATTTGGCAACTCCTATAGGTAGAGATGACCTGCTAATGCTTCTACCTGGTATCTCCACTTGGGCCTGGCTCCCACTGAAGAGACTTCCGCCGCATTCTACAATCAACAACGGGTGGTGGCAAATGACGAGAGAACGAATTACCAGATCAAAGAGAAGGGCCAGATTCTAAACTCAACCCATGAAATACTCCATTTTTATCAACAGTATCTCGGCATCTTCTCTGACCAGCAGGGCACGGATGACTTCAGCGAGTGGGACGTCAAACGTTTTCCCGATCATCTTAGTGCCCTGCATGACAGGCCGATAACTGCGGCAGAAATAAAGGCAAGGTGCAAAACAATGAAGACAAAAAAGACCGGCTAGATGGACTAGGGATAGAATTCTATAGATCTATCTGGGATTTTGCACTGCCAGCATTAGTAAACATCTTCAACGAATTCCTCACTTCGGGAAACATCCCCGAGGAATTCGTTAAGAGTTATACAATCTTTATCCCCAAGAAAGACCGAGATCGGACTTTGTCAAATAACTGGCGTCCGATCTCCTTAACCAACTTAGACTACGAGATTTTCGCAAAAATTATCTGCACGCGCATTAAGGGTAGAATAGAAAATATAATAACAAGCTCACAGGTCTACGGAATCCCAGGTAGATCTATGGAATTTAATCTCTTCTTGTTAAGAGACCTAATCAGACTGTCCAAGGAAAAAAATACCCCCTGGCACTTCTCTCCACAGACCTGGAAAAAGCGTTTGACAGCGTCAACCACATGTACTTGCAGGACACCCTCAAAAAAATAGGTGTGGGCCGAGACTTCGCCGTACAATTAAAAATATGTACGCGGAGGCCTCGACACAACTGTCTATTAATGGGTTTCTGACAGAACCGATCTGCATAAAGAGAGGGGTTAGGCAAGGCTGCCCGCTAAGCCCCCTCCTCTTTTCTCTAGCATTAGAACCCCTCATCAACAGAATTGAGAACACCCCTGCAATTAACGGTATTCCACTGCCCCAAGTCTCCAGACAATGCAAAATAGTGGCATATGCAGACAATGTAGTGGCTACACTCAGAGATTCTGAGTCCAACTGCATCTATCTTGACATACTGCAAAATTTCAGCATAGTCAGTGGTCTCCGAGTTAACGCACAAAAAACTAAAATCAAAAGTTTTGGAAATTTCCATAACACTGCACTTCCCTACGGTTTAACGCTGCATACGCAGCCCCTAACAATACTAGGCGTTCCGTTTTCTGAGACCCTAGCATTACCAACTCAAAAATTACAGGAAACAAGCATGGAAAGGATAAAGCTGTTCAAACCAACCTTTTTCTCCTTTTATGGAAGAGCCACAGTAATAAGACCAATCATTACCCCAATGCTGATGCACACAGGCATCACACTGCTACAAGAAAATCAATTATCAAAAAAACTCATAGACTTCTTCTGGAATGAGAAAAAACATGAGGTAAAAAAAGAATACCTACAACTAAAACATGAAGAAGGGGGGTACGCTCTGCCCGATCTCAAAAGCCTGCTCCATGCAAACACATTCAAAACCGTACGGAAGGCCTTAAACTCAAACCACACTTCAGGCCTCCTCATTAGATATTTTATAGGATTTTTCCTCCCCCTCTTTGGGATCACGGACTATGCTGGACCCTGCGCAAGGGTTGCACACAGTTGCACACCCCAATGCTGATGCACACAGGCATCACACTGCTACAAGAAAATCAATTATCAAAAAAACTCATAGACTTCTTCTGGAATGAGAAAAAACATGAGGTAAAAAAAGAATACCTACAACTAAAACATGAAGAAGGGGGGTACGCTCTGCCCGATCTCAAAAGCCTGCTCCATGCAAACACATTCAAAACCGTACGGAAGGCCTTAAACTCAAACCACACTTCAGGCCTCCTCATTAGATATTTTATAGGATTTTTCCTCCCCCTCTTTGGGATCACGGACTATGCTGGACCCTGCGCAAGGGTTGTGCCCAAGTGGTACCGCACACTAGTGAAATCGCTCACAACACTCAGAGAAAAAGGAACAGAAATCCTCACACACAAACCCAAAGCAGTATACTGGGATTTCTTCCAACTCTCCAGGCGTGATACACCAAATCTCAGGACCAACAACGAAATTCTTTTTAGAAACATTAAAAATAGCTGGGGACAGCCTTTTCATTGGGATCTCGCCTGGCGAATAGCCTATGAGCGGCTCCCGGTGAAACAGGTTAAATCCATGTATGTACTCAGTCCGTGCGACCCCTTCTGTGATGTCTGCCGAGGCGTGGAAACGGTGGAGCATTTTTTTTATTTTTGCCTACCAGCCCAACGCATCTGGCAAAGACTGAGCACAGCATTGGGAATCCCGATGCTGTCACTAGAAGAGGTCGTACGTCTACAATTCCCTCCACCGGTCAACAAGACCCAAAAGTTCGTTATCTTCTTAATTAACATCTTAAAGTATCACATCTGGAAGGTACGGAAAAAATCCCAGGTACAGGATGCAAATTTAATGTATGCAAGAATAAGGAAAGGTTTTTTTTTCTATCTACCTAAATTTCTTGTACTAGAGAGACATTTACTAGGAGACTTTAAATTTGTGAACAAATACTGCAAACCACCGAAAATATGCTTTCTCATACAGGACGCATCAAGCCCTGTATATATCTTTAGAATCTACAAAACCCCACCTAACTCTCCGTAGGAAAAGTAATAACTATTCTGTCCTTCCTCGCCACAAAGCTTTCGCTGGCACGGATTCTCTTACTCCAAATAGGGGGGGGGGGGGGGGTAGATCTAAGAACCTGGGCTGCGAAGGCTTACAGCGAGGCGGTGCCGCTCCCTGTGAGCGGCATCTCCCGGGCCAGATTCTACCCCATTTTAAGTCCCAATGGTACCAGGTCTGCAAGTTCTTCAAAACGTTCTTATTCATTTCGACTTACCGGACCTTAAGCAGTAAATCTGAATTACCTGGAATACAAATAAGGATATTATGCTTAGTAACAAAAATTACGAACAAACATTTAAACTGTAAAAACAGGTTCAACGGATATCCTCCATAGACACCTGATTAAATCATTAAATTGGATAAATTTATATGCGAACTTTAGACAAAATTTTATGGTTAATCTTTTTTTTGAACAGATAAATTGTGATTGTGTTACAGACCAATTAGCCTAAAACGGCTAAACAGGTTGACTGAGGCCTCTTTTACCCTACTATCCTACTCTATCTTGCATTATCCTCCTCTCTTACTGTCTGCTGATCCTCAGCATGCTTTATTCTCCAAAGTCCAATGATGAGAGACATGAACTCCCATTCTACCTCAATAAAGGTCGAAACTAGTCTGAGTTGTGGCCCGTCCCTTAATGCATAACATTAGACATATCCGCAAGGAGATGTGTTTTGCATTATGGGAGATACTGAGATAGGAGTGTTGGTAGCTTGCTCCACCTTCACAAGGAATGCCCTGGCGTTGTACCACCTTAACCCAGTCCTGAAGATACTTTCAGGCGCAAACTTTGTTTGCTCACACTTGGATAAAGGATTAAACTAAATTTATTATAGGACACATTAATACAGTTTCTTAATTGAAATGGAACTACAGAAAATAAAAAGCTAAGAATTATATCTTATGCAATATATTTACACATTAAAATATACAGCAATACTATCAAATGCTAATCTGCAACCTCAATCATTCTGCTGCAAAGTAATATAATCTCATTTTATGTCCACACATCAAATGCACAGCAATACTACCAAAAATCAATACATAACGAACATACAGCAATACTATCTTATTCCAATCTATGATTTCATTTATTCTGTTGCAAAGAATTATCATCTCATATCTCATATAAGGGGGTGCTTAAGGGTCAAAGCTGTATAACTGAGAGGAGACCTCCACATAGCCTTTAAAGGAATGCGGAGAACCGACCAGGGCTTCTGACCTAATGTCCAATCCTCACCTTCTCGTGGTGCACCCTGTTGGGTATCTACTTTGATACTGAACGAACGAGGATGGGCTGGCAATTTGGGATTTAGCCGACCAAATTGTATTCTTATTGGTTAAACCAAAATAAAAAATGATGGTACAACATGACAAAATTTCATGCCGGCTGGGGCGTCGCCCGGTTAAACAAGGCACCCGTTGTTTTCGCCAGGGAACCAGGGCGAACAGTGAAAAGTCAGCTACTGGAACAAATCTGAAAACAAACCCCAACTCAACATCACCAGAGTTAAAGATCGGTACTATCAACGTAAGAAGCCTGAATGGCAAAGAAATGGAGCTAGCTGAGGAATTAGATAAGTACCAGATCGACATAATAGGGGTGACTGAAACAAAAAAGACCAAAACTGGTGAGATCTTTCTGAGCAATAAATACAAAATGTTATATTCAGGCAATGACAATCAAGGAAAAGAAGGAGTAGCCATAGTATTCAACACAAAATACGAGGCTAATCTTCTTGAATGGCAGTCAGTCTCAAGTAGAGTAATGTGGGCAAATATGAGAATGGGGAACTGGACAATGAGACTTATTTGTGCCTATGGTCCCACAGAAGGTTCTACTAAGGTAGCAGTGGAGGAATTTTTTGAGGCTTTAGAAAAAGCAACTGACACAATGAAAAAGGAAAAGTTGGTCCTTGTTGGGGATCTAAATAGTAGAGTAGGAAATGATTGTGAGACATACAAAAATATTTTGGGAAAATTTGGAGAAAAGAGCAAAGCTAATAATAATGGCAAATATCTGTTGGATTTCTGCTCAGGACATGGACTGGTTATTACTAACACCATGTTCCAACATAAAAATGTGCACAAATTCACATGGAGAGAAGAGGCTAGGAATAAGAAAAGTCTCATTGACTATGTTATTGTTGATAGTGATGTTTTCACCCTGGTGCAGGACACCAGAGTGTACAGAGGATTTGAAATTGGAAGTGATCACTATTTAGTCTTGAGTAGGATAAAATTGAATTTCATATTGAAAAGAATAACATGTAAGAAAGTTTTAAAGCGAATAAAAGTTGAGCAGCTCTCAGATGTGAACTGTAGACTAAAATACAGAAATATTATTGAAAAGAAAATGAAAGAGTTTGAGAACAGGAATCAAACCTTGGAGATTCAGTGGCAAACTCTGAAGGAAACATTGATTGATTCTGCCAGAGGGGCATGTGGTGAGGTTGTGTGCAAGGATAAAAAAATCAGAACTCCCTGGTGGACACAGGAAGTTAAAGAGGCAGTGAAGGAAAAGAAGAAAGCATATCAAAAGTTCCTTGCAAATAAGTCAGCTTTTACTCTTACAGAATACAGAGACAAATGTAAGAAAGCTAAACAGTGTGTAAAACTAGCTAAACAAAAGTCGTGGGAGGACTTTGGCAAGAATATAGAAAATAAATATCAAGAAGGTGGCAAAATATTCTGGAGGTTGTTGAAGAAGCTTAGGAATGGAGGAAAGAGTGCTGTAAAAGGAATTAGAGATGATAAAGGTGAAATGAAAACAGGAGAAAAAGATATCCTTGAAGTATGGAGTAATTACTTTGAAAAACTGCTAAATGAAACAAGCAGTGATGACAGCACAGTGATAAAAAACACTGACCAGGCATGCAGTCAGGAATAGATATCCATACTTGAAGTAGAAAAAGCCATCAAAGGTTTGAAATGTGGAAAGGCAGCAGGAGTAGATGATATTCGACCAGAAATGCTGAAGTATGGTGGTATAATAGTCTTACAGTGGCTGCACTGCATAGTTCAGAAAGCCTGGACAGAGGGACGAATTCCCGATGATTGGAGTAGAGCTCTCATAGTACCCATATATAAAAAGGGAAATAAAACTGAATGTGAGAATTACAGAGGTATTTCCCTACTGAGTGTTCCTGGCAAGATCTATGCAAGTATACTTGAGAAACGGTTGAGAAGAATTGTGGAAGAAAAGCTTGGTGAAGGACAAGCTGGATTCAGGCCAAATAGAGGCTGTCAGGATCAGATCTTCACTTTACGACAAATAGTCGAGAAAGCATGGGAATATAACAAAGATCTGTATTTAAGTTTTGTCGATTTGGAAAAGGCATATGACAAGGTGACAAGAGAGAAGCTATTCAATACGGTGTAGTTATATGGTGTCAATGGGGCATTATATCAAGCAATACTTAGTCTTTATTTGAGTTGTGAGTCAGCAGTTAGAATTGAAGGAAGTACGGGAAGATGGTTTAATGTTAAATCTGGTGTGAGACAAGGATGTACATTATCCCCTCTGTTATTCATTATCTATATGGATCACATTATGAAGGAATGTGGTATTAAACCTGATATCAAAATTGGAGATGTTAATGTCAGCTCTTTGCTTTATGCGGATGATGTTATACTTCTAAATAAATCCGCTAGAAGTCTGCAAGATTCTCTGATTAAATTGAATAGCTGTTGTAATAGATATGGTATGAAGGTCAGCAATAAAAAGACAAAGACAATGAAAATAGGCAGAATCATTGAAAATGTCAACTGTGTTGTGAATGGAGAACCTGTGGAACAAGTAAAACATTTCAGCTACTTAGGCACAATTTTTACTGAAGATGGTAAACTAAATATAGAAATAGACAACAGAATCAGCAAAGCTGGTATCGTGGGAAGTCAATTGAATAAATTCATATGGAATAAGAAAGAAATTAGTCGGAACACTAAATTAGCTGTATACAAGACTGTGTTCAAACCAATTTTAACTTATGGATCTGAGAGCTGGGTCAGAAGTAAAACACTTGACCAAAGACTAGAGACCGGAGATATGAGCGTCCTGAGAAAGATTAGAGGCATGAACAGATGGCATCAATGGCAATATCATATTAAAAATGAGGATATTAGGAAAGAACTTGACATTGTCAGCATCCAGGAATGCGTTAGCAGAGCTAATCTCAGATGGTATGGTCACTTAAATAGAATGGGAGAGGAAAGATTAGCAAAACAAGTGTTTTCTGACAGGTTGGCAGGAAAAAGACCTAGAGGAAGACCAAGATATAGGTGGATTGATGTGGTACAAAGTGCCTTAGACGATAGAAATATAAGATCTGATAATGTTGGAGTCTTGACAAGTAACAGACTGATTTGGAGGAAAATTGTAGATAGGAAGTTAGTAATGATGTAATTTTTTCATGTAGTACTGTCATATCCTGTACACCCCTTGAGGGTACATGGCAGGAATTTGATGATGATGATGACTCTTTAGCCTCTAAGTCCGGGACAAATTAATATATGTTATTATACAGGGTGTTCGGGATAAATTTGACATATTTATAATTAATTATATTTTTCCGTAAGTTACATGTATTAACACACACTTCTCTTCATTTAAAAGTTTGGACCCTTCTTCATTCATATACAAGATGTCAGAAAGGATGGATAGCTGGAACCCACCTGAATCATGGAAAAGAATAACTTGTATCATGATGATTCGTGCCCGCCATCAAAATAAGGATATTACGACTGCTGCCCAATGCTCCCTGAATACAGTAAAAACAATCAGGCATGAACTAGAGACTTGCAATGGTGACTACGAGGATGTAGCAAGAAGAAAGATCCCTAGCAGACGATCTGATTGCGTTCGTACAGCAGAATTCCTCGCAAATCTGCAGGAACAGGTGTTGAAGAACCCTGGCATTGGAATTCGGGCTTTGTTCGTGGAGTTACTAACTGTAGTCAAGCCCTGGATAACAAGGGTAGCCAATGGTAGACCGTATGTATGGCAGCAGGATTCGGCCCCTTGCCACACCTCTGGGAAAAGTCAAAAATGGTTGTCTGAAAATTTCTACGACTTCACCAGTCCAAATGTTTGGCCTCCAAACTCCCCAGACCTTAACCCCATGGATTATTTTGTATGGGGCGCAGTTGAAAAAGACACCAATCGCACTTCCAGTAATACAAAAGCCCAGTTAATGGATAAAATTAAAACAGTTTTTGCGGCCCTTCCCAGGGAGACTGTAGCATCAGCTTGTTCGAGGTTCCGAAGCAGAATTGAAGCTGTGATCGATGCTAATGGTGGTTATTTTGAGTAAATCTTGTTGATAGTATTGTAATTAACTCTGCCTGTAATGTTTTTTTGTCAATTCATTAAATTTAATAGATACAAAGAAGATTTTCTTTTTCCTTACGAAACTGTCAAATTTATCCCGAACACCCTGTATATATGTCCCGCCAAATATATATATACTTCAAAAAACAAGTATGCTACATCTAATTCATTACCAGTATTTCTTTAGTCTCATAGTCCGGAACATACACATACAAACATAATTTAACCTTATAAACGTCTAGCCGAATATATATATATATATACACTTCAAGGTTGCACTCACTGCTCTTCTCATGACACAATCATCTGAATTGTCTCTGGTTCTGCAGGCTTCTTTTCTTTCTGGGTCTCATCATTCGTGCTGGTTTCCTTTGGTCTGGTTCCGTCGAGTTGTAGAAGATTTTCGGGGGATTGGATCATGTTGTACCAATACTGCTCTATCGTCCTGAGCCATTTACACTCGTGTGGACTTCTTTCTTTTAGCGGCGTCACACTTCGATGAATTCCCAGGGCATGACGCATATTACGGTTGACACCTCCATAGACGATTCCCTACTTTTCTTCGGACACCGAACGGACCCGCAATGCTGGATTCTGAGACACTACAAGAGGAGACTGCGTACCTGCTTCCTTATTTCTTTCTACCTATGCGTACCAGCATACAGCCGCCACACCACTGCATACTACTGCCTTCTTCTGCTACATCGTGGATCTCTTGCCGCTGGAAACCTGGATAAAAAAAAGCCCCTTTGGATACTTCTGGATCCTGTCTTATATTCCCTGTTGCAGTCCCAGGAATAAGGGTTGAGAACCCCTAGCATTCCCCCACAAAAAGGGGATGTGACCTTCCAGTTGTTGTTTACTTTTCTTGTTCGCTGCCTGTTGTTGCACTGACCTTGAGACACGCCTTGGGTTAAGCTCTGAACAACTGAAGGCACTTTACAATTTCCAAATAAGGCTTCTAAACTTTCTTTCAACTTCGAACCACTAAAATCACAGGCCACTTTCAAAGGCATTGGCCTTGAAATACATAGCTTAACATCCTGTTTCAATGAATACTTCAATGATATTTTGATTCACACACAAAAAAAATGTATAACTACTGTTAATATAAACATTATCTACAAAACAAAAGTTCCACAAGCAGCATAAAAATCACAATTTCTTTCTATATACAATGTTCGTGACCTCTGTAAAAGTCGATGCAAAGTTAAGAAAAAAATCCTTACTGCATCGAATTTCACAGTATAAATAACATCGTCCACATAAAGTAAAGAGCTGACATTAACATCTACAATTTTGAGATCACTTTTAATACCACTTTTCTTCATAATGTGATCTATATAGATAATGAACAACAAAGGGGATAATGTACATCCTTGTCTGACACCAGATTTAACATTAAACCACCTTTCTTACTTCCTTCAATTCTAACTGCAGACTATTCAAATAAAGACTAAGTATTGCTTGATATAATGCCCCACTCACACCATACAACTGTAGTGTTATGAATAGCTTCTCTCTCTCTCTTGGCACCTTGTCAAATGCCTTTTTCAGATCTACAAAACTCAAATACAGATATTTGTTATATTACATTCCCATGACTTCTCAACTATTTGTCACAAATTGAAAATCTGATCCTGACAGCCTCTATTTGGTCTGAATCCAGCTTGTTCCTCACCAAGCTTCACTTCCACAATTCTTCATAACCGTTTCTCAAGTATACTTGCATAAATCTTACCAGGAACACTCAGTAGGGAAATATCTCTGTAATTCTCACATTCAGTTTAATTTCCCTTTTTATATATGGATACCATGAGAGCTCTACTCCAATCATCTGAAATCCATCCCTGTGTCCAGGCCCTTCTGAACAATGCAGTGCAGCCACTGTAAGACTTTTATGCCTCTATACTTGAGCATTTCTGGTCAAATATCATTTATTCCAGCTGCCTTTCCACATTGTAGGTTTTTGATGGCTTTTTCTACTTCAAGTGTGATATGTATTCCTGATTTATGCCTGGTCTGTATTTTTTACCACTATGCTTTCACTGATTGTTTCATTAATAATTTTTTGAAGTAATTACTTCATATATCAAGGATATCTTTTTCTCAGTTTTCGTGTCACCTTTATCATCTCTAATTCATTTTACAGCACTCTTTTCTCCATTTCTCAGCTTCTTCAGCAACCTGGTGGCAAGATATTGTTCTGTAGTGATATTTTCAATGCCTCTGTCTATTTTCATTTCTTTATCTTGTTGTTCTTACCAAAGTCTTCCCATGACTTTTGTTTAGCTCGTTTTACACAGTGTTTAGCTTTCTTACATTTGTCTCTGTATTCTCTAAGAGCACAAGCTGACTTATTTGCCAGGAACTTTTGATATGCTTTCTTCTTTTCCTTCACTGCCTCTTTAACTTCCTGTGTCCACCATGGAGTTCTGATTTTTCTATCCTTGCAGACAACCTCACCACATGCCTCTCTGGCTGAATCAATCATTGTTTTCTTCAGGACTTGCCACTAAATCTCCAAGGTGTGGTTCCTGTTCTCAAACTCTTTCATTTTTTCTTCAATAAGTTTTGTGTATTTTAGTCTACAGTTCACATCTGAGAGCTGCTCAACTTTTATTCACTTTAAAACTTTCTTATATGTTCTTTTCAATATGAAATTCAATTTTATTCTGCTCAAAACTAAATGGTGATCACTTTCAATTTCAAATCCTTTGTACGCTGCTGCACCAAGGAGAAAACATCACTATCGACAATGACACAGTCAATGAGACTTACTTATTCCTTGCCTCTTCTTTCTATGTGAGTTTGTGCACATCTTTATGTTGGAACATGGTGTTAGTAATAACCAGTCCATGTTCTTGGCAGAAATCCAACAGGTATTTCCCATTATTATTAGCTCTGCTCTCTTCTTCAAATTTTATCCAAATATTTTTGTAAGTCTGACAGTCATTTCCTACTCTGCTATTTAGATCGCCAACAAGGACCAACTTTTCCTTTTTCATTGTGTCAGTTGCTTTCTCTAAAGCCTCAAAAAATTCCTCCACTTTTACCTCAGTAGAACCTTCTGTGGGACCATAGGCATAAATAAGTCTCATTGTCCAGTTTCCCATTCTCATATTTGCCCACATTACTCTACTTGAGACGGACTGCCATTCAAGAAGATTAGCCTCGTATTTAGTATTAAATACTATGGCTACAACTTCTTTTCCTTGATTATCATTGCCTGAATATAACATTTTGTATTTATTACTCAGAAAGATCTCACCGGTTTTTGTCTTTTTTATTTCAGTCATCCTTATTATGTCGATCTGGTACTTATCCAATTCCTCAGCTAGCTCCATTTCTTTGAAATTCAAGCTTCTTATGCTGATAGTACCGATCTTGAACTCTGTTGATGTTGCATTGGATTTGTTCCAGTAACTGACTTTTCGCTGTAATTTATGTTCTGAAGACATTAGTTGGAAATTTAGTAAAATATTAGTAACTCAAATTATTTATCTTGTTCTGATGTTTATACCTCAAAACCAAGTCTATTAATACTTTTATTAGTGCTAATACCAAAAGCTTCTTCAAAGTAGTTCAGAATACAGGTGTATGGGAGATCTGAAATAAGAAGTGATTGCCATCTAGTTCTGAGCAGGACAAAAAAATGATGACCACAACTTAGAGATTATTTATCTTGTTCTGATGTTTATACCTCAAAACCAAGTCTATTAATACTTTTATTAGTGCTAATACCAAAAGCTTCTTCAAAGTAGTTCAGAATACAGGTGTATGGGAGATCTGAAATAAGAAGTGATTGCCATCTAGTTCTGAGCAGGACAAAAAAATGATGACCACAACTTAGAGATTGAGTGGCAGAATATCTGAAAAAAAAAAAAAAAAAAAAAAAAAAAAGCAAAACCAGACTTGGATAAGGAAGCTTACAGTGAGGTTTTCAGCATTTAAAAAAAAAAAAATTAAAAAAAATCCCTGGTGGGCTCAAGTAATTCAAGAACCAGTTCTGGAATAGAAAATCATGTATTCCAGGCAAAGTAAACCCACAAGTAGAATTAAAATAGTTCTTAATGACATAGGAAAATATTTTAGAACCTTTCCTATTCTGAAAAATTTCTAAGAAAAACAATCATTTGCTTTATAGAAGCATTACTCACTCAAGGCATTTTCATTATAGAAAAAGCTTTTGAGAAATATCATAATCCACATAAAATTAAGAATACTGCCAATCGAAAAACAACCTTCTCTTCTACAAACCAAAGTAATACCATCACAATCTCTGAGAAAATTAAAATACTAAATAAATATGTTTAAAAAAAAAAAAAAAAAGCTTCACACCAAAACTATCCTCAAGGCAGACTTGTAGATCACATCTCAGATCTTCTTCACAAGGTCAAAAGCAAAATATTCCTTTTAAAACAAACGTCTCATACAGGAATGAGTAAGTATACATTTAAGATCCTAAAATCTTTTATGAATATATCACTTTACTTTAAATGCAGGACATATATAAAAATATTAATGTCACATCAGCACATGTAGCCTTAATATATCACTATTTAATGAAAGGAAGATATTAGCCAGCATGTTTATTTGCCTTTCATTAATACATTTTTTGGTTACACTACCAGATGTTACATTTCAAATGCCCTGGTTTTACTTAATGACAGGTGTGAGAACCTACTAAACTTGTAGAACTGTTTGTCAAATATGTAAAAGTAAATATACAGCAATTTGAAGCTCCTAGTTTGTTTTTTTTTCCCCTGTAAGGGCTGCATCTGGCAAAAGCTGCAGCTGACTGTTAGTTCAGAGCTTCCACTATAGTTTTATGACTTTCTAAAAGTAAAAATCGTGAATGTATTCACAGAAAGTCTTAGAATCTCAAATATAATATAATACAATTATTTTGGTACTGTACCAGACATCAGTTGATACAGTAAACCATTTGAGGATTGGTTATCTAAGGACTTTTGTTTATTTCAGTCAGATATTTGGTTATAAAAGTCAGATAATTGAATGAGGTCTTTTGCATTCAGTCAGTGATACTTTTTTCTTTGCTCTGACATAACTGCTTCTTAATTTTCAATAAGCAATGCTCCAAGTATCATAGGTTCCTAGCTACTACTGAAGAAAATTACTGAGTATGAAATAATGAAGTCTAACAGTGAGACCAAAGATGCATCAATAGATGGCAAATATTAGATCCATCAATGCTTGAATCTTAAGTAAAGTGATACTGAAGCTTCATCTGTCACAACTGTATATAAGAATCTAACATTGTTATTCAATAAGAATATCAGTTTTTGAACACAGAATTTACATAAAGTGGTGTTTTGACATTAAACTGAAAGAGAAGTATTACGGAAAAAAAAAAGTACTTGATGCAAAAATAAGGAAAAAATACAAAGAGTGAATTAATTAGAGATCAAATAAACAAGAGACTAAAGATAATTAAAACTGGAAGCAAGAAATTAGGAATGAAACCATGTGGTGGACTACAGTATTCTATAAATTCAAAAGAGATGGTTGTTTAGGTTACATCACAGAAACTGCTGAGATGAATATATTTATATATATAAATCTCTGTATTCACTAGTTAATTTTTGCATGTTAAAGCAAAATGGAAGAGAAAAGATTCTAAAGTCCACAGGATGATATTTTTCAGTAAATGAATTTCATTATCAAGTATGAGACCATTGACCTGCTTATCAGATGCCTGAAACATTGAAAAAGTTCAATGTTTTGTTTCTGGAGTAAGATTTTTCTGGATTATGCCTGTCAGCCTGGTTGCCCAAGTGAACTTCATCACCCAGTATGAGACCAATGCTTCACTTAATAGAGGCCTGAAGTGGCTTGCAAAAGTACCATGTTTGGTAGCTAAAGTAGGGCTTCCAGGCTATAAAAACAGGAAAAATTGAAATATATATTTTATGAAAATAATAAAATTAGAAAAAGCCTTATCCCATCCACCGTACTGTAGGCGTACACCCTTTCATGGATGGCAGTAGTTTTGTAAAAATATTAAAAAAATTTTTTTTTTAAAAAATCCTTAAGCCTGCCATGGTGCTAATATACTATAGGTTTCCAACCTTTTGTGGGTGAAAGTCACAAAAAAAAATTAACTATTCAAACTATACCGATTAATTAATTTTTTTTTCATTTGCATAAATTTATACAGCATGCAGTTTTTTTTTACTGCATGTTATAAAAAAGGTTGCAAACCTATAGTATATTGGTATGAATAATAAAGTACATTGGTATTAGTAATACAGGTGGGCTAAAGGTTAGATAATCTAGAAATGCTGCTCTAGAAATCAAACAAGGAACTTTTTTTCATGCCACTTCAGTCCACTGAAATTCACTTACCACCTAAAAACATTTACAAACAGCCATGCCCATGGTGGGATTCAAACCTACAGCTTGTTGGTTGGAGAGTGGATATGCTATATGCCCTGCCAACCAGACTCACATATGAGTCTGGTTGTCAGAGCATATAGCATATCCACTCCAACTGGCAAGTCTGTAGTAATATCAAACACACTAGTGGCTCTGATCAATGATAAATACCGTATATGTCGGCTGTATAAGATGACCCCCAATTTCTTCTTTCTTGTATTAATGCAATGTTAAGTATTGTTATTATATCCGTTAAGTATTATATCGTTAAGTATTATTTTTATATCTATGCATATCCGTTATTTTTTTTGCATAGCATAGATTTAGTATTTATGCGACATACCTTAATCAAAAGTGATTAGCCCCAATTTTAATTAATTATTAATTTTTCATTTTTTTAAATTTTAGGATTATTAAAATTGTTATTTAAAATCATGGAACCAGCAACAATATGAAGCTCGATTTAAAATAGGGATAATTGAAATGGCATATTAAATGAACTGTGCTGCTGCAAGAAAGTTTGACATAACTGAGAAGATGGTAAGAGAATGGAGGAAGAAAGAAGATATTTTAAAAAAATTGCCAAAGAAAAAAATGTGCGAGAAATGGGGTCACTCGATGTCGGCAACTGGAAAATCACGTTGCAGAATGGGTATTCGAACAAAGGCAGAATGGTTATCTTGTTACAAGAAATATGATTAGAGCATATGCACTAAAATGGTCAAGATTGAATCTGGATAAAGTATAGAATTTCAGGCTACTTCAGGATGGTGTAATCATTTTATGAACAGACAAAATCTGGTAATAAGACAAAAAACGAAAATTGCTCAAAAACTACCAGCAGATCTTGACCACAAACTTACCAGTTTCCATAAATTTATTATTCAGTTGAGAAAAGAACATAAATTTCTAGGTATACATTTTTGGTCGTTTTTATAGATAGAAATACACTTTTATTAATACAGACCAGTATTTTACAAATAAACATTTATTAAAACCTACCAGTTTCGCCAGCAAACTGTCTGGCTTTTTCAAGGTATTACGGAGATATGAAAGTAAATGCAAATTAAAAGGAACATAAAAAACGTTGTAAACCAAACTAGTATCTATGGTTACACGTTTCGCATGACAAAGATGGCTTATTGTTCTTATTCATTATCACGCATGCGTGTTTGTTGTAGACTTGTAATGTGATTACTCGCTAGCTGTAGTTCAGATTGATTGAGAGAGAGGATCAAGTTTTTCCACGAACTGTTGAGAATTATACCCTGATTTCTGTTGAGGTTTCCGCCGGTTATTAGTACTATTGTGGCTTCCTTAAATACACGATGCCTGTAGTTGTCATCGAGATATGGCATGGAGCTGTTTTGCCAATCTATCGTGTGGTTAGACGTGCAGAAATGATGTGCTAAGCCAGAAGAAATGCTTCTGTTGTGGTTTACATCACCAACATGTTCTTTTTGTCTAATTTCTAAACTTCGTGAAGTTTGTCCAATGTAGGCAAGACCACAGGAGCAGGGAATGTAATATACTCCTGGATATTTGTAGAACGGAACTTTATCTTTTGGAGATCCTAAAACTTGTCTGATGTTGGTGGTTGGTTTGAAGACCACTCTGATGTTGTTGGCTCTTAGTATTCTTGCTATTTGATAAGAAATTGACTTGATGAAAGGTATCACTGCAGTAGAAACGTGCTGACGGTGGGATTCTTCTTGTCTGGGGTTGTCATTGTATAGATATTTTTTGATGATGTTTTGAGGGTATCCATTTTGTGATAATGTGTTGGCTATTAGTGAGAGTTCATTCTGTGTATCCTCCTCTTCTGATATAAACTTTTTGGCTCTATGTTTCAACATGTGGATAATACTCAGTTTGTGTGACTTGTGATGGTTTGAAGTATAGTGAAGATATCTTCCAGTATCTGTGGGCTTTCTGTAAATGGATAATTTGACACTGTTAGGTTGTTTTTTTATCAAAATATCTAAAAAATGCAGTTGGTTGTTGTTTTCTACTTCCAGAGTGAATTTTATCTTGCTATGTATTGAGTTGATTTTATCCACAAACGATTTAAGGTTGTCTAAGCTGTCTTGCCATAGGATGAATATATCATCCACATATCTCCACCATGTAGATGGTTTCGGAGAGATTGCAGAGAGAATTTCTTTTTCAAGTTTTTCCATGAAAAGGTCTGCACAAGATGGTGATAGTGGGCTTCCCATTGCTAGGCCTTCTAATTGTTGGTATATGGTGTTGTTAACTTTGAAGAAATTAGATTGAAGGCAGTGTCTAAACATCTGTGTGATGTCTAGAGGAAAGAGGTCTTGGATGATGTTTATTACCTCTTCTACTGGAACATTGGTGAAAAGGGATACAAGAAATGTATAATTTCACAAGAAATGAATCTGATATTCTAAAAAAAGGTTTTAATTTCGCGATTACACCCAAAAACATTCCTAAAATGGATTTTATGTGTGGAATTGAAAAAGGCCTATATCCACTACCAAAAAACGTTGCAGACACTATTAGATTCAAAAGTACAATAATCCTAGCCAAAGCAAAACAACCTGTTCTCAACATGTCTCCTTATGAAAGAAAGGCAATTCTCAACTTGAAGAAAAATAAAGATATCATTATTACAAAAGCTGATAAAGGAAATTCTACAGTTATCCTCAACTCTAAAGATTATTATGATAAGTTAAACGTATTACTATCAGACACCTCAACTTATAAAATCCTAGACAGAGACCCCACAATTAAAAATCATAATGAAACAAACCAACTAATCTGAAATTGTAACAATTGGCCAGAAGAAGTGAAGAGAACATTAAAATCCTCACATCCTATCACCCCAAGACTATATGGAACACCTAAAATACATAAACAGGATATACCTCTCCGTCCAATAGTTGATGTATTTTAGGTGTTCTTCAAAGTTAACAACACCATATACCAACAATTAGAAGGCCTAGCAATGGGAAGCCCATTATCACCATCTTGTGCAGACCTTTTCATGGAAAAACTTGAAAAAGAAATTCTCTCTGTAATCTCTCCGAAACCATCTACATGGTGGAGATATGTGGATGATATATTCATCCTATGGCAAGACAGCTTAGACAACCTTAAATCGTTTGTGGATAAAATCAACTCAATACATAGCAAGATAAAATTCACTCTGGAAGTAGAAAACAACAACCAACTGCATTTTTTAGATATTTTGATAAAAAAACAACCTAACAGTGTCAAATTATCCATTTACAGAAAGCCCACAGATACTGGAAGATATCTTCACTATACTTCAAACCATCACAAGTCACACAAACTGAGTATTATCCACATGTTGAAACATAGAGCCAAAAAGTTTATATCAGAAGAGGAGGATACACAGAATGAACTCTCACTAATAGCCAACACATTATCACAAAATGGATACCCTCAAAACATCATCAAAAAATATCTATACAATGACAACCCCAGACAAGAAGAATCCCACCGTCAGCACGTTTCTACTGTAGTGATACCTTTCATCAAGTCAATTTCTTATCAAATAGCAAGAATACTAAGAGCCAACAACATCAGAGTGGTCTTCAAACCAACCACCAACATCAGACAAGTTTTAGGATCTCCAAAAGATAAAGTTCCGTTCTACAAATATCCAGGAGTATATTACATTCCCTGCTCCTGTGGTCTTGCCTACATTGGACAAACTTCACGAAGTTTAGAAATTAGACAAAAAGAACATGTTGGTGATGTAAACCACAACAGAAGCATTTCTTCCGGCTTAGCACATCATTTCTGCACGTCTAACCACACGATAGATTGGCAAAACAGCTCCATGCCATATCTCGATGACGACTACAGGCATCGTGTATTTAAGGAAGCCACAATAGTACTAATAACCGGCGGAAACCTCAACAGAAATCAGGGTATAATTCTCAACAGTTCGTGGAAAAACTTGATCCTCTCTCTCAATCAATCTGAACTACAGCTAGCCAGTAATCACATTACAAGTCTACAACAAACACGCATGCGTGATAATGAATAAGAACAATAAGCCATCTTTGTCATGCGAAACGTGTAACCATAGATACTAGTTTGGTTTTACAACGTTTTTTATGTTCCTTTTAATTTGCATTTACTTTCATATCTCCGTAATACCTTGAAAAAGCCAGACAGTTTGCTGGCGAAACTGGTAGGTTTTAATAAAAGTGTATTTCTAACATAAATTTCTATTGTCAAATATTGGAAATATGGATGAAACTCCTATGAGCTTTGATATGATAAGCAATAAAACAATGGAGTCTAAAGGTAGTAAGAGTGTGCTAGTTCGAAGTATAGGTAATGAAAAAACAAGGTTTACAGTTGTGTTGTCATGTTTAACTGATAGAACCAAGTTAAAACCAATGATCATCTTCAAACGTAAAACTAAACCTAAGGTGGATCTATGCAGCGTGCATAGATCCACCCAGAGCCAGAAAGGCCCAGAACAATATTTTAAAAAAAAAAAAAAAAAAAAAAAAAAAATCCCATTTCAGACAGGTATGGATAATGGCATTAATGATATTTTTTTGTTTGCAGCTTGAATAGGATTTGGTCAGCTCTCAAGTAGGCCACTGAAGATAAAAGGCTGTCCATAATATGAAAATGAAACTATGTTTACTTAATAACAATGCTAAGAGCAATTCTACAGACTATTTTCTTTTTGAACCAATTATGTATTTTATTGTAATCGTGAAAAGAATAAAAATGTCGAATACATATTATTGATCACACACACCACAACAATTTTTCCCATAAGAACAATCTTAAACTTACACTGATCTTTCAGGTAACAAGCTGCCAGAAGTCAGAACTCTTTCAAAGAGAACCCTAGTATTGTTATCCTCTGAAAACAGAAAATTCTTAGTTTTATAACCAATATAATGTGCACAAGTAGTCAAACAATATAACAATGCTATAAGTCAAATACCATTCCAAACTATGTCTTCTGTATTATTATGATATGTAAATCTAGAGATGACCATCTAAAACTTGTCAGATGAAAAAAATAAGTTATATTAGAATTAATATATATAATAATTAGAAAATAAACAGATCTATAATATAGTGATAATTTTTTAACCTCTGAAAGCATCAATGTCAACAAGTATATACTCTATATAAAACTACAGATATTCTAAACACAAATATGCAATTACATTTTACATTAAAAAAAAACTGAGAATAACTGTGTGAGTTAACTTTAGAAAATTCACATTAAAGATACCAAGAAATCTTATACTTGGTTTTAATACTTTTCCCAAGGAAGCAAAATAATGTTTTATCCATGAAATATATTCATTTCTAAGCTACTTGTATGTAGAGGCTAATGACTTCATATCACTTGCCATAGTATGTATCCCATAATACAAAGCGCACACCCTTTCGGACGTTTATGGGAAAAGTCACTACCCAGACTGGTTTCGACCTTCATTGAGGTCTCATCACTGGGAGCCAGACCCAGGAGAGATACCAAAGTTGAAGTAATGCAGAAGTGATATATATCTCATATACAAGTAAACAAAAGATGCTTGACCTTATTAATAAAAATCTCTGAATAAGATGTAGAAAGTTTTTTCCTTGGGTAAAAAATTATGCATTGTATTATACATTACCGAAAGGGTGTGCTTTGCATTATGGGATACATACTTAGGCAAGTGATATGAAGTCATTAGCCTCTACATAGAAGTAGCTTAGACGTGAATATATTTCATGCACAAAACATTATTTTGCTTCCTTGGGAAAAGGATTAAAACAAGTATAAAATTTCTTGGTATCTTTAACCCAAGGTAAAAAACCTTTTAGAAAATTCATTTCTAACTTTCAATTTATGGTAATAAAATCCCATTTTAAATCCTGCATAACATCTTTGTTTTAAGGGACAAGTCATGCAAGACTTTTCCGTGTAGTCTCATTAAGAGTCACTCAGTTAAAAAGTGTAACAGAATAAAACTCGTTGCAATATTAATCACTGAACTTACAAATAACATTTTAAATGAAATGTAAAAATTTCATGGCAGATGAATAAAAACAGAAAAAAAAAATCAATATGTCAATTTAGACCATTTAGTGTCACTGATAATATTTGCTCAAATTTTCCTAACAAATACAGTTAAATTAGTTTAGATGTTTGTTTAACTTAGGTGAACTGCTTTTTGCAAATGAATCTTAACTTTACTCTATAAAAGTGATAAAGTCAGTGTTGAATTTGGACTAAAATTAAGAGAATAATTTTGTTAAGGATTGCTAAAACCATTCAAACTGCAAGGGATTTAAGAAGCAAAAGCATGCTATTATATACAAAGACACAACCACAACATGCTCATTTAAAAAAAAAAAAAGTATCACCTTAATTTTCTCAGAAAAAATTTTGGTAATTTAAAATTCTTTTTTGAGTGAACACTTGATATAAACATCACATATTACTGCAAACTATATAAAATTTATTCTTGCTGAAGAAAATTATTATCATGACGATGTCCTCATTATTAAACAAATTTGTACAGAAAAGTTAAGAGAGTAGTGTTCAATATTTATTAAAAATTAAAATTTAGCTTTAATATTAGATAACACAATATCTATTTCAACATTTCTAGACAACAAAGGATGATGAAAGATAAAAAATTGAAAATACTAATGACATTTTATGGGACATAGAAATTAACATAAGGTGCAGTGCCAAATTTTGTTCAAGAAATCATACAATAAAAAGTTCAGGGCTCTTCCTTCAACTTATTCCAGTTAAACTACATGACAATATAAACAATTATAAAAAAAATTTCAACAAAGTATCTCATAAAGGAAATCTGAAGATGGTATATTCAAAAAAAAAAAGGGGGGGGAATACCCTCTAGAGAATCAGAACAGTCAGTGCACCACTAGGTGATAACAATTTTCAGAAAGCTCTCGGTAATGAAATAATTATATTTATTTTAACTCAAGAATAGGATGCATTCATATGTAAAAAATACCATACTACACATATAACATGTTCATATTTTTCAGAACTTCATAATCTAGTTATTGTGTGGAACAGTCTTTTATTTTTTACAGTGCCTTACAAGTGTCATAAAACACTGTTCAACTGTCCTTCATAAGTGGCCATTAAGATAAGTTTTATCTTGTTAGCTTTTGAATCAAGACTATCAAAGCCCTATTATATGTATATTTAAATACACATTTAAATTTATGTTTCACATGCTGAATACACCTTTTGTTGAGGTTTATGACAAATGCATTCATCAATTTTAAAACTAGTGTATGCATTTGTCACTAGTGCAACCATGCTGTATGCAGAATAAAGACAGAATTTTGCCAAACATGAAAAATTAAAAAATACTAATTTAAATTTATGAACATACTGTCATGAAAATAAATGTGGAATTCTGAAAAAACATATCTTCTTTTAAAAGACTTCAATAGCAATTTTGATGAGTGTACACCATTAACATACTTATGATACATGCTTATGATATAGGATTAAAAGAAATCAAAAGGTATCAGTACCAAAGCATATAGGTAAATAAATAAATTAAATGAAACTTGATCTGATTTGGATACTATTTTCTATGCTACAAGCAAGTAGTATGCAACATAATCCACCCCCCACCTCTAAAAATTGGATATTTTCAGTGTAATTTCATATTCCAAGCATATCAGCTTTATTAAATCAAATGTGAATTATGTGAACCTAGAAAAGATAACACAGTAGGCGTCTTAGATTTTAGAACACTACAATGGAATTGCTAAGATAGTCATATGTAGTATATCTTGTAAGCATTTCTTTTTTTAATGTAAAAATGAAAATCAGCAGGAATTAAGTTGTTGTAATTACAAATTGTACAATTCCATAAATCATTTTAACTCTTTTATTCAAGGAGTAAAAATAATACATTGTAAAATGAACACAATAATGCTTGAGTTAACAGCTATAATTTAGATCTGTATGCCACAAGAACAGAATGAACATGTTTTTGAAACATTTCAAAATACTGTGCAACACGGTGAATATGATTTTTTTTTTAATTCAAAACACAGATAGAAGATAATGACTATAATGACTACAGCAATTCAGTTCTTTACATCATGGTGATAACCAAACTAGATAGCTATTACAATGATAGTCTCTTCTTCACTGTTAAGTTTAGTAGGCTTGAATACATAGAAAGATGCTAAACCTGAAAGCCTATCACTCACAGTGACTCCATGTATGCATAATACAGCATGTAACTGACAGTAGTAACCAGAATGGATGGTAACATCAAACAAGAGGTCGAAGAATTTTCACTGCTTGATTATATGTTCTCAATGTGTGAGGGAGCAATAAAATTTTAAAATA
This sequence comes from Typopeltis vanoorti, assembly GCF_054136105.1. Classification (NCBI taxonomy): domain Eukaryota; kingdom Metazoa; phylum Arthropoda; class Arachnida; order Uropygi; family Thelyphonidae; genus Typopeltis; species Typopeltis vanoorti. Next base: position 65,171,702 of record NC_143556.1, read on the forward strand.
TTCACCATTTCTGCAAATTATTTTTCAGATTGAATTAGAAACACCCCATAAAAAAGAGTAAAGTCACTCTTTTTAAAACAATGATTAATCAGTTTTCAATTAAAAACAATAACTTGTGAGACTGTACAACTTTCCATAAAATATTAATGATATAAAAGCTAGAAGGAAAAGCATGTAGGTACTAGGCTGCTGAGGTGAATTTTTAAGACTGCTTTAACATTAATTAAAACTATCTGGATTGTTTCACCTTAAAGAAAGGTACGTTCAAAATGTAGACACAAAATAAAGAATTGTATGAGTGCATTCAATATGTTATAAGAAAGTATATGGGCAGGTATTTTAAACAAAGCATTTATTGTTTAAATGCATGATAGTCAAAATCCAAGGGATTTCATAAAATATCTGTGAAAGTAGAGTTAAATTTTAAATTCCATGAACCAATTTGAAAGATATTAAAAGCAAAGTTTATTTATGTACTTACATATTATTGTTCATGTGAGGTGAAATCATCCAAATATAACAGAAAAACAATTGTGCACATCAGTAAGTAAGTAATATAATAAGCAACAACTTCTGGATGATTCATAAAAAATGTGTACAGGTTTACTAAAGAGTGCATTCCATGACCAATGGCACAAAATTTCTCTTTTTCATCTGCTTATTGTGTTTTATTGTTATTATTAAATTCAGATTGCCAAAGAAGTTCTATATAGGCCCACAGTCATATCTAGAAGGTATTCAATGGACTTAACAACAAAGAAGTATAAAAATTATAATGAAAAATTAAATCAAACTACAAAACAAATAATGATACAAGAACTAAAGCTGTTATAATTTTATTACATAATACATTATGATTCATGTAAAACAAAAACAATATCTTTAAGAAACTAAGAATTTTACCTTAGACATTATTATACATGCCAGTTATTCATATTTATTTAAAGTTCATTTTATAAGATAAAATTGTCATTTTTGTAAAGAAAACAGTTTTTATTTAAAAGATATGCTTAATATGTTAAAATCAATGATAAAACAAAACCAAATAAATTTGCTTCAGAGTACTTGTGAATGATGAGGTTTTTTTTTTTTCAGTGCTAAAGAAAAGATGCTAAACAACACAGTTATTATACATTTAAAAAAAAGAAAATAAGTAAATAAATATATTTTTCTCCCTCTTGTAAAAAAAAAAAAATCTAAAGATTTGATACTTTTTTGTCATTATGGACTCATTAAGAAATAATAAATCTACTTTATTAACAAATCAAGTTTATTACATTAAAATATAAGTTTTATACAGAATATGGTCTCAGCAAGAGAACGATGTCTCAGAATGACTGGAGAAAAACGGAATGCCAAGTATGTGTGTGTGTGTGTGTGTGTGTGTGTGAATAAAAAAAAAAATACATTAAAAAATTTACTCATGCCAAGAACCCATTCCAATTTATATAACTTTTTTTTTGCAATTCTTCTCAGCAATATTTCTGAAGCAAGAAGTGAAAAAATAATTTTATCTTTATTCTGTTGTTTACTGGTGGAGTAACTATATAAAGCAGCAGCTCAAATGAGCACACAACATTTGATTATAAATGTGAATAATTTTCTTAACCTTTTATTACAATTTGATTACAAAGGATTGTACACTTTGTGATTCCACAAATAAATGGGGACAAGCACATAAATGAAGAGTCAAAACTGTGGAATGTATCCAATTATTCTCTGTTGATTGATAAGTGACTGAAATGTCGATTCATTGGCATTTCATCAGTTTATAATCACTTCAATTGATGATATTACCAATTTTGGTTTTCAACACATTATTTTCTGTAAACATAAAGAAAAAATTCTTATAAAAATATATAATAATATAAGTTATTGATAAATGGCTGAATATACAGAGATGTTGATTAACTGTTTATATCTTATTAAGCATTAATAATTACATTTAGAGAACTTGATATCAAATGTAGTTGTGAAAGAAACAACAAAAAAAGACCAACTGTAATAAGAATCAGTTAAAACAGAAATACAGATATTTGTTTTCAGTTGCTATATCTCATGTGGGTAAATTACTTGAAATCAGCAGCTGGTACTTGAAGGGATGAAGGGACATATTTTACTTTGAACAGCTTATGCAATATTTTTTAAGTATTTTACCAAGCTCATATGAATAGCATATGCAGGGCAGAGGTAATTCCAAAGGACACGGACCATCCATTTCCCTCCCCCATCATTATTAAGTGTACATTTCTCTGTGAAAAGATCAGACTAAGATTTATGCAATTTTAGTATTTCATTGTTGTTCTAATTGGTAGCACACTTGGGATGAAGTAAAAAGAGTAATTTAAAGTAAGTTAGACATCCCTTTAGAAAAATTAGATCCCACTGAAACCTTCCTGAGCTTAGGGAACTGAGCTCAGAATAATATTCAGTAATATTATTCTGAATAATAATAATGAAAGTCAATCACCGTTTTGTCTTTCCTCATGAGTTTTACCATCCGTACTATTCGGTATGGATAGTAAAAGTGAAGAGATTGATAATGGGGGGGGGTCATTTTTAAATAATGCTAAGGTGTCAGAAAGGGGAACATTGTTGAAAAAGAAGTCATCGTGTCAAAACTAACCTTGATATCAGTACTGCTTAAAATTAAATTCTGAATTAAAGATTTGTAGTGAGTAGAATTATATATATATATATATATATAAAAAATATGAAGTACAATGGTGCCTCATAGTTCGTATTTAATTCGTTCCAGAAACCCGTTTCTGGAACGAATTTCGCTTTCGATTATTTCTATAAGAAATAATGGAAAGCAAAATAATCCGTTCCCATATCGAAAAAATTTCAATAATTTTTATTTTATTTTATCTATTTTAGGTTTTTTATTGTTAATAACTCAGAAAAATTAAACAATAATATATTTATTTTATTAATTTTAATTATTACAACATAAAAATAACAGCAAAGAATATTTTTTTAATATAAAAATCACAAAGACGAAAATAATGCTCCCGTTGTTAAGAGTTCTTTGTGCTTCTTAACTGGAGTTGAGAATGCTGATTCACGTTCTCTTTTTTCTGCAGAGAAGAATCTATCTAATGTTGTTTGGTGCTGACAATTTTCTTTGATATTTTTAAAATAACCCATCACATTGTCATCGAATAAGTTGATATTCCTGGTCACTACTGTCTTATTAGGGTGCCATTTTTCCACGATAACTTGTGTTCTAACCCAAACAGAGAACAATTCTTGAAGGTTGGCAATGGATATGCATCCTTTGGTGTCCATCTCTTTCATAAAAATTTATTTTTCCACTTCTTTTTGTTGTTGATCGTGAAGATGTTGAAGTTCTTCTGTGCTGAGTTGAGTTTTATGATCATCTATTAACTCCTCTAGATCCTCATCACCCACCTCTAATCCCATAGCTTTACCCAAAGACACAATTTCATTTACAACAGACTCTTCTTCACTGACTGAAATACAATCTGGCCAGAGTTTTTTTTCAAGCAGAAATCATTATTTTAATAGAAACTTCTTTTCGTGCCTTATCGACGATCCTCAAGCAATGAAGAATCTTGTAATGCTCTTTCCAAAATTCTTTAAGAGTCAGTTCTGTGGCACTGGTTATCTCAAAGCACTTTTGAAACAGAAACATAGTCTTAATATACAGTTTTTTGAAGTTGGAAATCACTTGCTGGTCCATGGGTTGTATGATGGAAGTGGTATTGGGCAGCAAAAACTTTACCTTGATGAAACTGAATTCACCAACTAAATCCTCCTCTAAATTTGGGAGATGAGTAGGAGCATTGTCCATCACAAGAAGAGCTTTTAATGGTAGATTTTTTTCAGTAAGATAAGCTTTTACAGTGGGAGCAAATTCTTGATAAATCCACTCAGTGAAAAACTCTCTGGTAATCCACGCTTTTGTGTTGGCCCTCCACATAACACTGAATTTGCTCTTTATGACATTGCTCTTTTTAAAAATGTGTGGATTTTCAGAATGGTAAATGGGCAAAGGCTTTATCTACAGTCTCCACTAGCATTACCACAAAGCAGCAAAGTAATTCTATCTTTCATAGGTTTATATCCCGGTGCCGTCTTTCCTTCTTTAGTGATATAGGTCCTTTTGGGAATTTTTTTCCAAAAAAGACCTGTTTCATCGCAAACAGGTCTTTTTTGAGATATAAATCCCTCACTATTCATGTACTCCTTAAAGGTTTTTACAAATTTGGCTGCTTCTTCTACATCGGCACTCACGGCCTCTCCGTGCATGACAACACTGTGGATCCGAGTTTGTTTTTTGAATTTATCGAACCAGCCTCTACTTCTTTTAAACTCCCCATTTTCAGTACTGGTCTCAGGTGTGCGTTTCTTAAGTTCACTATGCAGATGTCTGGCTTTCTCACAAATAATTCTCTCAGTAAATAACATCACCACATAATCGCTTCTCGTTTATCCACAATAAAAGGAGTTTTTCCATCTCCTGGAGGTCAATGTTGTCACACCTTTAGCCACATTTGCTGCTTTTATTGCTTCCTTATTCTTAAGAATGCTACTTATCATTGACTGACATTTTAAACATCTTCGCCAGATCCATCAAACGTGTGCAGCTTTTGTGTTTCATGATAAAATCTTTTTTCATCTCAATTGTCGATACTACAACTTTTCTTTTAGGTTTTGTTCTTTCTACATTCTTGGAAGGCATGGGCAATAAAAAAAAATGCCAAAAAAACAGTTAAAAATTCTCTACGAAAACATATCGTGCAATGACTAGGCTGTGTAAAGTAAGAGACAACGCACACGGACTGAGACAGACACACACACACACACACACACTGTGCAGGCACAGGGAAGAGAGTGAGGGAAATTAGTGGGGGGAGAAGCATGCCCAATGGCATGCCGAAACCGTCTAATGTTATACGACTCTGAGTTCCTGGACTATAGTTCGAGCTTAGAAACGCCGTTTGAAATGAGAATCAAATTTCTTGAGTTCTCAAGCATTTGAACTCTGGAACGTTCGAAGTACGAGGCACCACTGTATGGGCATTTGGGGGAGGGGGAAATTTAGCTAATTGTTTGGCTAATTCAGGGTGTTATCTTATGGCCCTTGAATTAACTAAAAACTCAAACCTTTTAATCCCTTTTTCCAATATACAGAGCACTGGCTAAACTTTATTCACTAATATCCCTTTTCTGACACCTTAGCATTACTTAAAAATGTTCCCTCCCCATTATTAATCTTTTCAATTTTGCACCCATACCAACCACTTCACTTGGAAGGATACCATATATAAACAGGTAGAGGATACAGCAATAGGTTCTCCTCCTCTAGCCAACTTTCACATAGAACATTTTGAAAAACATGCTCTTGATATCTGCTGTTCTCAAACCTTCTATCTGGTTCAGATACATTCATAATACCTGCTCCATTTAGTCACACAGCAAACACACACATTGCCCATTTTTTCCCTCCACCTCAATAACCGACACTCCCGAATCCAGTACACCAGAAAAATAAAACAATAGTCTCTCTTTAATAGGCCATTCAGTCACACTTCTTCATAAAGGTATGCTCTTTCTAAGTTTAGAGAAAACCTATTCAAATGGGGAGATACATTCAAAAACCATCATGTTGCAACCAAGCTTCCTAGTAATGCAATTAATAGGAAGCTGTATGTTCTGTATATCTGGACTAAAGAAATAACATACTATTATGGCATACTGTACAGAATGTAACATCTGTACAGATGTTACATCAAGGTACTTTCCTATATCTACGAGAACTTTAACAAAGAAATATTCTCTGCTCTGCACCACTTTCAAACTCCATATGAAGCTGGCTGCTCTCATCTGTTTTCCTAAAGACCAACTCCTTCCCTATTAGTTCCAAGTGAGCACAAGGTTCCCGGTTCTTGAACAAGGAACCTTGATACAATTCAAATGAATGATCTGCCATCATCTTGAACATAAGAAATATATTCAACACCACAATTATATATTAATGACATAAGGAAAGATTTTAGAGGGGATATTCAGTTGTTTACTGATGATGCAAAACTGGGGACAGCAATAGTTGATAAAGGTGATATAACTATTTATGACATATATTCCAGGTGTGCTACTGCGTATGGCGAACATCCATGGAAATAGCAAGATCACTGATATTATATTTTTACATTTATTGCCGTTAAAGACTGCCCTAGTTGTTTCCTAGCTTTGCTTGATTTCTAAAATTAAACACACTATAGTATTCTGATTTCTGTTTTATGAAGAGGACAATTTTCAACATGTAAATCGCATCATATTCATGTTAATAGCCCAGTGTGCAATCACAAATATGGACACCTTTGAACAGACATATACATGTCAAATTTTTAGTGTTTCAGTGGTTTTAAACCACCCTGAAGGTGAGCCAGGAGGTGTGCACTGAGACAATAGCACCCAGAAATCAGTGGCTGTGATTAATTATTGTGTCAACTAATCCTATTGAACATTGTCGTTTGTCATGAGTTGCTGTTTTGTTTTCTGAGTTTCATTTTGTTTTTAGTTTTGCGTGCGTGAAGTGTGAACTGATGTGTTTAGGACATCGATATAGACAAGTTTTTAATATGTAATTTATAACTTTTTAGTCCATATTTACAATGGGAAGCAGTGTCGATGATATACTGGATGTCCCATTTTCTGCCAGAACTTTTGCAGATTGTACAATTATAGTCAAAGGAGGTTGGAGTATAAATAAGTAAGTAAAATGAGTTATTTCAGCCTTTCTTTGGTTCAATCCAGAAAAATAATAATTTCCCAAATAATTACTTTTTCTGATTTCTGTACATTAAAAAATAATAAGACTTATATGACCATAGATTTTTAATTCGTATGTATGTTCTATACAATATTGCCTACCGGTTTCGCTAGTAACTGACTAGCTTTTTCAAGGCTTGCAACAGTACAAAAAATTGATAAATGCAAAAAAGGTTAAAGAATACAAAAAAACGTTAGTACCTATTAGGTAGCTAAGGTAACATGTTCGTGTGACATGTCTGTATGCATTGTGACTTTCTACTCAGTATCATGAACACACGTTACATGCAAATACGTAATATGATTATTATTCACATACTGTAGTTCTGTTGAACTGAGGGAATTAATTAGATTTTTCCAAGTATCGTTCAGTATGGCCCCTTGATTTCTGTTTAGGTTGCTGCCTGTATGTAGCACTACTGCCGCTTCTTTGAATAATCTATGCATGTAATCATCAACTACGTAGTCTCTAGTGTGGTTCTTTGCCAATGATAATCTAATCTCACCATGAAGTGTAAACCCTTTGTACTTCTCACATAAATGGCACATGTGAAGCACAGTTATTGCTCATATGACCTTTATGCTTTCCTTATTTAAAATTACATTTAATATTAAATTAAAATTATATTAATTGATAAATTGAAGTATTCAAAGTTATCCTATAATTAATTGCATTGGACCAATTAAGATGAGTGTTGATGTGCTATGCACTCTTAAAACTTTCATACATAAATAAAAATGCAATCATAGTCAAATTGGCCTGAATTTTTTAGCACAGATTGCATAAGCCACACGACAGCACACCCAACCTAAATGGGCATGCAATGCCACTGGTAGATATCCTGCAGGATGATTTAAATAAACTGGCATTGCAGACAAAAAATAATGATTGTCAATTTCATCATCATCATCATTGGCAGAACAGCCCTGTGTGTGTGCCTTCAGAAACTTCTGCCAGCCTTCCTTATTCAATGCCAAACTCCTCCAATTTTGACTCCTAAAACCTTAATATGCATCACTCCATCTTCCCATCTTAATTTAGGTCTTTCAGTTTTTCTTTTCCCTTCCAGCTTAGCATTAAACATCTTCTTAACTATTCTATTACTATCCATGCATATAATGTGTCCACAGATCAACTTAATCCGTTTATTTTTATGTACTTAATAATGTCTGGCTCATTAAATAATCTGTGTAGTTCATGGTTATATCTTTTCCTCCACACATCATTCTCTTGTAATGCTCCAAAAATATATCTGAGAACTCTTCTTTCAAAGAGACCTAGCAATCTTTCATTTACCATTAATAATATCCAGTTTTCAGAGGCATAAGTTAACAATGATTGTCAATTTAATGTTGCAAAATGTAAGGTTATACACTTCAGGGTGAAAAGGCTGCATATCGCACATCAATATTGATGGTACTGGATTGCAAGAAATTGATGAGGTTAGGGACTTGGGGATAATGGTGAACAGAGAGCTGAAGTTCAGAGGACATTTTGCAAAAGTTGGCAAAATAGCTCAAAGGATTACTTGGATGTTGAAAAAAAATGCTAACAAGTAAAGATAGGGAAGTTATTATCCCTCTTTATAAGGCTATGATTTGACCACATCTTGACTACTGCACATAGATTCGGTCACCTGGGTTTCTTGGGGACCAGGAGAAGGTAGATAGGATTCAGAGACAAGTGACCAAGATAGTGACAAGTCTGTGGGTTATAAAGTTTAGTTGAAGGCAGAAAAGAGGGGACATAATAGAAACGTTTAAGATATTAAAAGGGTTTTTATAAATTTGATGGAAGTTAAATTTTTCAATATATATACCATGCTTCACCACTTTATAGTAAATACAAACATGATTTTTTTTTTGACTTAGCAGATTTACAAACTGACACAACCTCAAAAAATATGGCTGTGTGAAACTTCCCATCCAACATCCCCATACAGGATACACTTCTGAGGACTAATCTTCTAGTCTAACATCTTCTATTTATTTATTTGCATGGTTGTGTGTGGGTGTTATGTTCCATCGAGTAGTTTTCGACTCCTGGTGATTCTATGAACATACACTCTCCATTCAGATCTGTCCCTGGACATATCTTTCAGAATTTCCAAACACATTCATTCCAGTTGCTTCTTTAACTCCATCCACCCATCTAATTTCTGGTCATCCTCTTCTCCTCCTTCCATAAACTTTGGCAAGCATCATCACCTTCTCCAGACTGTCATTTGCTCACATAACATGTCCAAATTAAGACAATTTTTGCTTGATGATCATAGCTTCGAGGGAGCAATCTGGCTTTATTCTGTCTATCACTGAACTTTCACAAAAATACAGTACCACAGGGAATACCATTGCTTTCACCATTCTGATTTTTGTTACGAGGCTAATATCTTTATCTTTAAAAATCTTGCTTAAACTTGTCATTGCTTTCTTTCCAAATAATCTTCTTCTAACTTCTTTAGTACAATAACCATCTTTTTCATGGGATCCTAGGAGCACAAAATTGTAAACTACCCCCCATCTACTTAAAAATCATTCAGTTTGCATGTTGGCATAACTTTTATCTTTTTAAGATTAAGTTTAAGGCCATATTTAGTACTTTCTTCTTTAACTTTCATAAGAAGTTCCTCCAAATCTTCTTTGCATTCTGCTAGCAAGGTGGTATCATCTGCACACCTCAAATTATTAATATTTCTTCCACCAATTTTAATTTCAACTGAAGACTCCTCCAGCCCTGACATTCATAAAATGTATTTGCTGTACAAGTTAAACAGGTATGGAGATAAAATACATCCTTGTTGCACCCTTTTACCTATTGTGAAATACTCAGTTTCTCCAAGATCTGTTTGGACAGTAGCTTCTTGTGCATAATGAAGATTCCTCAGAAGGATAATGAAATGCTCTGGTATGCCCATTGTTCTTAACACATTCCACGGCTTCACATGATCTGCAGAGTCAAAACCCTTACTATAGTCAAGGAAACAAAGGTAGACATTCTTTTGATATTTCTGTGCTCTTTCTATTATCCATCTGACATTGTGATCTGATCTCTTGTTCCTCTAGTTTTTCATCTGGCATTTCTCTCTTCATGAATGGTTCCAGTCTTTTCTAAATGATCTTAAGTAAGACTTTACTTGCATGAAAAATCAGTGCTATAGTTCTGTAATTTTTGCACTCTCTTGCATCGTCTTTCTTCAATAAAGGTATTATTATTACGGGCAACTCCAGGAAGTCCTTAGACTCATTGAGGGAGGCTCCAAATCATGTTCATCACAGCTATTCGACATTCACACAGTATCTATCATACCTTGCTTTAAACTCATTCACTGTCACAGCACCCACTACAGACACTGGCAGCTTATTCCACTCATTCAGCACTCTAAAAGTAAAGAACCCAGCTCTAATGCCCTTATTAACCACACTCTTGCCCAGCTTCTATGGATGTCCCCTAGTCCTCCAACCACCAGCCCTGTTCTCAAAAATATCTCCTGAATTAATCTTATAGAAACCCTTCAGTAATTTGAATGTCTCAATCATATCTCCCCTCCTCTGCCTCTCAACCAATTTCTGCAACCCACAAATCCTCAACCTGTTCTCATAAGGTTCATTCCACAGACCTGCTATCATCTTGGTCACTCGCCTCTGGATCCTCTCAACCTCCTCCCCATCAAGAAGAAACCAAATCTGGGCACAGTAGTTGAGATGGGGTCTTATCAAGGCTCGATACAGAGGAACAATAACATGCTGGTCTCTGCTTGTCAAAGTATTCTTCAGCAACCAAGTGATTTGATGAGCTGATTTGGCCACTTTTGCAATGTGCTCCCTAAACTTCAACTCCTTATCCACCAACACTCCTAAATCTCTTGCCTCATCAATTTCCTGGAGTACAGTTCCACCAATGTAGTAAACTGCTGCTAATCTTTTCACCCCAAAATGTATAACCTTACATTTTGCCACATTAAATTGACATCCATTCTCCTTAGCCCAGACATCCAATCTATCCAAATCATCCTGCAAAATTTTGACATCATCTGCATTCACTATTGCCCTACCCAACTTTGCATCATCAGCAAACAAATGAACAGTTCCTCTTAGATCCTTTCCTATATCATTAATGAACAAATTAAACAGCAGTGGTCCAAGAACAGATCCTTGTGGCACACCACTAGTCACAGGCCGTCTTTTGGACTCCACTCCTGAATAAACCACTCTCTGATATCTCTCCGTCAACCACCCTTCTATCCATCTCACCAACCCTATATCCATCCCCATATGCTGCATTTTATTGATTAAAATTCCATGTGGTATCCTGTCAAAGGCTTTAGCAAGGTCCAATAGAATCACTGTAAACCCATTACCCTTATCCAGCTCAGCCGTCACAGAGTTATAATAAGTGAGCAAGTTACTGAGGCATGACCTACCCTTCACAAAACCATGCTGTCCCCGATACAGTATCCCATTTTCTTCTATCCAATCTTGTATTTTCCTCTTGACTATTTTCTCCAAGACCTCGATAATGATTCCTGTTATACTGATCGGCCCGCAATTTTCAACAGCAGCCTTGGAACCACCTTTATGCAGCGGAACTATTTTCCCCTCTTTCCACCCCCTTGGGACTGACCCAGACCCGAGGCTCAAATTAAACAAAACGATCAAGGGCACTGACAATTCTTTAGCCACTTCACGTATGACACGAGCTGGTATACCATCCAATCCCACAGATGTATTGATATTGAGGTTCTGTCAATTTACCTCTACTTCATTCATCACAATTCCAGTATAAGCTGTTGGTTCTTCCATTCATGCAATGTCACCACCTGGATGATATACTCTTGCAAAGTGCTCGCTCAGTAATTCCACTATATCGACTGATTCGGTTACCTCCCTACCCTCAGCATTTTTTAAAATCATTCTGCCATGAACATTTTTCCTTCTACTTGCAACATATTGAAAAAACTGTTTGGGATTCTCCTTAGCCTGCATAACCAATATTCTTTCATAATCCGCTTTTGCTTTTCTTACTACCCTGGTAACCTTTCTGGCCTGAGCTTTATACTGTTCCTGCACCTGCTGGTCACCTTTCTCCTTAAATTCCCTCCACAATTGTTTCTTTTTTTTGCAGCTCAAGCTTAATGGTGTTATTCATCCATTTAACCCATACTTGATTTATTATTCGGACTCTTGGTATACAGTCAACCATTGCCTCCTGTAAACACTTCTTAACCACCTCCCATGCACCATCAACATCCAGCCCTTGCAGTTTTACATGCCATGGCACTAAGCCAAGCACACTCCTAAGCTTTTTCATACTTACCAGCCCGGTAATTCCATATGTACCCTGTCTTAATTGTAAATTCCATTCCTTTAGCCATCTCCCAAGTCATCGGTGAGAGTGATCACCTTATGATCACTCTCACCAATTGGTGGCAACTCGTTAGAGCCACATTCTCAGATGCGATTACTAAGTCAAGCACTCTCTGCCCCCTAGTATTTTCCATTACATGCTGTTGCAGATAGCTGTCCCTTAATAACTGCATAAAATCCAATTCCTTTCTCCCATGTGCCCTCTGCTCCTTCCAGTCAATGTTACCATAATTGAAATCTCCCGTAATAATTACCCTCCTTCCACTCATTTCTTCTAATTTGTCTATGCATACTATCCCCACCATCTATTCCATCGCCTGGTCTATAGCAGCACCCAATTGTATATTTTGTTCTACTAGCCTCTATCTCACACCAAATAGCCTCAAATGTGCTCTTTTCTCTATCCTGCAGTTCAACTTCTATACTCCTTGGCTGCAACTCATCAGCCATCATCAATAACACTCCTCTCCCCCTTTTTATTCTCCCTGTCACTCCTGAACACGCTATATCTGTCACATTCAATCCCACTAGCTTTATCATCTTCTGCCAGCCATGTTTCACTAATACCAACAACCTGTGGCCTGGAAGTGCCAACCAAGGCCAAAAACTCCTCCTCCTTGTTCCTAATACTCCTGGCATTAGTGTACATGAATTGCAGAAGCCTGTTAGTTCCATCCCTACTTTGATGCCTTATACTAACTATCCCATTCTGATTTGTTGTCTTTCGTACTTGCTCGGGCATATTATACTCATTCATACACTCAACTGCCTCCCTAAAGTCTGCATATCTACTCCCCCCCGCTTAATAAATCTAGTTTCCCTGAGTCTGTACATCCACTTTCACTTCATTCATCAACACTTTTTCAAGCCTCCGTACACCAAATCCATTCAAATGTGAACCATCCATCATATATAAATCCTTTCATCCATCGAACTCACTCCACACATCCACAAATTCCACACCACTCTCCATGCATAACCTGTGCATAAAGTCATTGGCAATTATGGCCCTCCTTCTAAACACTTCACTGTCATACCGTGGAAAAATACTCACCATCCTAACTCTCTCACTCTTCTCTTTTGCTACTTCAAGTAATTCCCTCACATGTCGAAGGATGTTTCACATCCTCTATCATTTCCATTTTGTCTTCTTTCAAATCATTTGTTCCTGCCACCACTATCATTTCTTTCACCCCTTGTTTTTGCGCTCTAATAGACTCACTGATGTCTTTAATGTTCGCACCCGGTTGGTATGATTTTGTCAAACTCTCAACTATCACATCTCTTAATAACAAATCTCCGTACAGCACTCGCTCCTTCATTTTGTTTACGTTTACGAACATTCTCTTATTTTTCGTATCAGACTTTCACCGTTTATTAGTTGGTACGTTCGGTACACATTTTTGCATATGCTCCAGCTGCTGCTTTGCTCTATGTATTGCTCCGCTCAACCGTGTGATCTCACTACTTGTATCTATCTCACCATTTTTATTATAATTTAAATCATCCATTCGTTCTGTATTTTTACCTTCATTTACACTTTCAACGTCGCTCTCACACCTATCTGGTACTACCTCGCAATTTCTTTCACATCACTATTTTCTATATTCTGACTTTCTTTAACGATATCACTCTCGCCACCCGAAACACGCTTTAGATCCTCATTCTCCTTACACTTTCTGCACATATTCACTCCACTATCACCATCTAACCAGACTCCAACCGCTCTCCGCAAAGCATACATCTCACAGACAGTGCACTGCATAAACTCTTTTATATCAAAATAAATTCTTAGACAAACATGGCGACTTGGCCACTATTTTTTTTTAATCGGTGCCATGTGGACACTATCGTATCTTATAAATAATAATTGAAATAACACAGAAAACACACACAAATCGCACAGACACACTAGGATACGAAAAGCAAACAATACTATGTAAAATTCTAGTAAAATTGCCAATGATAACATAAAATACTACCGATCTTTTCAGGAGCTCTCGACAAGCCGACGATCATATCAGTGTGACACCTATAAAAACATATATAAACTGATTTTATTCCATTCCCTAGACCACATAGTTGTGATCCAAATTCGCTGACATAGAGCTGCTAAAATTTTAACTGCCTCTTCTCCCAGTGCTTTGAGCAGCTCAACAGGTATTCCATCCCCTCCTGGTGCTTTCTTACTGGATAGCTGTTGCAGTACTCACTTCACTTCACTCTCTGCCCTGTTCTTCAAATTTCTTGGTAATTTTGGAGTCCTTTCTGTAAAGGCTTCTGTATACTCTTTCCATTTATCTTTGATGTCTGCAGTTTCTGTAAGATATCCTTTGTGTTCGCTTTTCAATATTGTCATCTTGGCATTAAACTTACCTGATATTTTTGAAAAGATCTCTTGTTTTTCCTTTCTTGTTTTGCATGGTTAGCATGTGTTATTACAATTTATATTGTATCCCACATGAAGATGCTGTGAGACAAACAATATTGGAACTATTAAACCTGCATTTAATTCATCATTTGAGCTATCTTCATTCCATTAATCATAATATGAACTTCAATCGGCACCTTAAATACAGGACTGCAAAAAAGCTGTTACAAGTCTAGAGACTATTTCTGGAGTTAGCATCAGCAAGTAATCCCTGAACCTCAACAAGTATGGCTGTATTAATCCACCAGAAATTTGGGAAATGGTTATTTTAAAACTACCTTGAATGTAACAGGTATAGATTACTTTACACCCAACACTACAGGATGACATAGTAGTACATTAGTTCTTTTGTCCATTATAATTTTGAATTATTTCTGTGCTCAAATGTCAGTGCTACCACTTACTTTCAGCTGTAGCACTAACCAATTAGTGTTACACTTACTTGATTGCTAGTACTAATTATCTCATTAATTTTATTATTTCGGTATTGACTCAATACTGTTAATTAATAAAGAATATTTAGCATCTAAATATTGATTATTAGAAACACATGTTCACAAGAATAAAGAAAAATAATTTTATTATTGCAAGCATTTCAGCCTGAAAGAAAGATTCCAGCTTCACATGTAATCATGCTGATGCACTAATGGTTTCTTGTTAATTTCAGGTCAAAATATTTGCAATACTAAATTTATTTTTCTTTATTCTTGTGAATATGTGTTTCTAATAATGGTTACTATGTCACAAATGCCATTAAAAACTCATTATTCTAAATAGTTCTTGAGAATGCTTAATTAAAGCTTAATAATGACTTCACTAAAATAATTTATATTATACTTGACAAATTATATTCTTATTATTATTCTTTGCTCAAGCATAAGCAAACGAAAGACTGCACATGAACTTCACAACTATTATATTTGTATGTGGAAGAAAATTACTTCATATATTGCCACACATTATTGGAAGGGTCACTAACCAACTGACTTCAACCTGTGTATGAGATGAAGGAAAGAAATACAAAAGCACAACATTTTAATTAAAACAGAATGAACCTTATGTAAAAAAAAATTTAGATTTAATGAAAAAAAAGTCTTAATTCTCTATTATGAATATCAGTACATCTTAGTAATGGAAGATGGTAGTTATGTCCTTATTCAAATCTTAATTCTCATTCAAAATGATTAGCTAATTCTACTGCTTCTCAATTATATTAGGTTTACTCCACATCCTAATTTTTCTTTTATTACAAATTCCTTCATATATTAAGTGAAAAATCATAAAAAAATCACCTTACCTTAAACATGAAATTAATTTATATATTACTACATGATAATTAAAAATTACTCTTCCTACAAATCCATAAAATTACTTTTATGGATTTATAGGAAGGATACCAAAAGCAAAGAAAGAAACTTTTATTAGATTAGAAAAGGCAGCAGAGAAGATGCATCTGCAGATTAACCAAGAAAAAACAAAATATATGCCAGAAACTTGAAAAATTTGTGATGATGAGCCTTCTCAAATTGAAATTGGTTTTCCTATAAATTTTACATTGCACATAGCTTTACATACCTGGGATCAGAGGTTAACTGTAAAAATAACATCAGTGTTGAGATTCAGAAAGGTATTCTTTCTGTAAATAAATGTCTCTATGGACTTTGGATGGTTGTCCAAATGAGCCGAACTACAGAGGCTCATTATGAGAACTATGTAACAGGAAAAAAAAAAGCAACTGAAAATGATTGAGAAAGAGAGAGAATTTCTAGAGGTTCCAAGGAGCAACACTGTATACAAAACAACAATTTTAATACATATGTAGGTGCTATTTTACAAATGATTAATAATGTGTGATAAGCACAAGGGCAAACTGAAAAGTCTGCCAAATTTTTTTGACACTGGTAATTTTAAGAACATCTTAGAATATACAATACAATATCAAAGAGGAATTCTTAAAGTAATTTTCAAATTAATTTGCAAATTATTTCAGACATTCTGAAATAGTCTGAAGATAGCTGGCTGCCTAAGAATCCATATTTTAACTTTCATATCACTTGTGAAATATTAGCAAGTCTGCCTTCAACAATGTTGTTCAGGATCTAAGTCAAGACTATTTCAGACATTTTAGAATGACTGAAACAGTCATGTTTAAAGACCTCTGATCCCAATTAGAAAGATTATTGAAATAGATCTGTTATGTGTAGCCAGAAAGTGTAATGAATACAGCACTTCAAGAATACAGCCAATATAGACATCTCTCTTGGATCAGAGTAAGCAAATGTTGCAAATGTCTGTGTAAACACTGCAGAAACCAGGACTTGTTTCTGCAGTGTTAAACCTATGACAAAGTTCTCATACAAGGACAGTCTGCTGATAAATGTCATATTTGGCATGACATAAATGAGAACATAAATCTCAACAAGTCCTTGTTCCTGTAGTGTGGACTCAGACAGAGAATGCTATGTTTTGAATGCCATAACAGCCAATGGCCAGTGCAATGCAACCAACACCTACTAGTAAAAAAATATGAAAACAGATTAAGGATTCACATCCTTCATTTGGAAATACCGAAATGTCTAGAACACTTCAATATCATGTTAAAAATGCTGACAAAGACTTGATTTACCCTCTATATATCATTATAAACTCAAGTAATTTTTCAGATGTTTTATTTACAATAGATGATAGAAGCTTAAACCCTCACAGGAAATTAAAGGCTTGGTAATTCATGTTTTTATCTTCTTTTTTTTGCATACATCTTCTGAATGTTACTTTTTTTTCAGATTTCCAGAAAATGAAATGTTTCTGCATGGGCATCTGCACAAGCTCTATATTTTGTGCAGCACAGGGCATATTCATTACTTTGAATGAGAATCATTCAAAGTAACGAAAGAGAATCCTTATAGAAAATTAGAAATAAATATAGTTTCTTGGATTAGAATGAAACCTTATTGCTGTTCTGTTTTACAGAATGGCGGAAATTTTATTTCACTGCATTTTTAATGAAAATACAATAAAAGCAATCTTCATTCTTAAAGCAGCAATTTTCTTTTCAAGAAAAGAAGATTGCTGCTTTACATGTGTCCACAACAATGGCAGCCTGTACATAAGCACTGCGACACTGCAGCACCCCCAAGGAAAAAATTAAATTTTGTTTGTGTTTATAAATAATAACAATGCTTACAACATTATATAAATGCAGTACATGTTAAAGGTTACAGCTTATGTTTTGACATTGATTGAATAGTTAATAATTGGAATTGTTTGATTAACGCTTTAGATTACAAAACAAATGCACTGCGCTCTAACGCCGATATTCGTTTGCTCTTGTCATTGCACGTTACATCATTTCCAACTGTAACTGCTCAAATGGCAGTGTATTTTTAGTAAGCTTACGTGCCTTATTTCTGTGAGATATGAAATGTTTATTACTGGTGCATGTGCCTGGTGAACTATTTTTTGTAAATCTTATTTTATTTTGTTAAAGTAACATAATTATTTATTTATCATAGACACAAGGCTGAATTATGACGAGTGTCACTGTTATTATTACACGAAACAAATGCACTGCAATCTAACGCTGATATTCGTTTGCACTTGTCATTGCTATTGATACGAATCTTTTATTATTGGTGTTTGTTTGTGGTGAGGCTGAATTATTTTTAATAAAGTGATTTTTAATATGTAAATTTATTTATTAATAAATTTGTTACTGATTAGGAAAAAGAAAGGTTTTTTTTTTTTTTTTGTATATGCAGCACCCCCACTTAAAATTTTCACTGCCGCCACTGGTTCCACAGTTTTGTTTTTTTGTTTATTTATTTTAAAAAGATGCAATTTTAAACAAATTTTCCTCATTATGCATACTGCTATTTGTTAAGACTGTACAGTGGATAATGATGAGCAGAATCTATTAACTGAAACCTAAATATGAACAGGTTTAATGTGGCTGAACTAATGTCAACAATGATCACATTCTGTGACAGATGAAATAAAACAATTGTGAACAATGAAGATGTCACAAAAATTTGGAGGGTATGAAAAACTGCTTTAAAGATATTCTTTCATTTATGTATACTGACCTGCAATAACATCATATGCTGAATCATAAAAAAAAAATTTAGCAATGTCTTAAGATTTACTCCATTTTTGTAAGAAGAACAAGTCACTGGAAGAAACTGAAGAATGCAAAAACATTATTACACATTTTCTTCATAACAATTCTAGTAAAAGGAGAGTGGACATTGTCAATGTGCATAAGGATGAACTTTTAATAGGTAGTTTACAATAACTGCAAAGCTGATGAAACAAGTATTTCAGTGAAATAATAACTGATAGTAAATTTTTGGAAGACATCCAAGCTTGCATCAAATGCAGGATCCAAAAAACGTGTTCTTCAAGCTATACTAAGAAGCATGAATTAGGAGGACTAGTAATCATGAAACCTCTGGAAAATGCAACAAAGTGACACATGATCATGACTGACTTTTTCAGCTATATTGTGAATTATGGAAAAAAAAAAAAAAAAATTGCAAACTCATGGAAAATTTGATATTTAACAATAAGAACATCTCAGATAGCCTTTCAAAACTATGCAATGTAGTAAACTAGATATAAGTAAAACAGAAGAAAGAATTTTTCTCATTTTGTTATTAGGAAAAAAATGTTTCTTTTTAATTTGATTTTTGTCTCAATTCTTTTAGCATTTCATATTTTGGAATGCTGAAGGAATTATGATGGTACAATATGAACAAATATCAGTGCAGCAGGAACATCATCTGGTTATACAAGACTTCCCACTATTCAGGGAACCAGAGTGAAAAAGCAGTGAAAAATCAGTTACTTGGAACAAGCTACTGGAACTGCAGCAGAATTAAAGATACCCACAAGTAACATAAAAAGTATTCAATGAAAAAGAGGGATACAACTAACTGAAGAATTATAGAATACCATGTTAACATACTTGGTGTTACTGTTTTGCTAAGATGACGATCAGCATCTTACCTGTTCTGATCAGAGAAACGAAGGAGTAGTTATAGTATCAAAACTAAACATGAAGATAAATTTCTACATAACAGCCAATTTAAAGTGAATTAATATGGGCAAATTTCAGAATGGGAAATTAGAAAATTATTTATTTGTGCCTATGGTCCCATATATGGCTCTAATAGGAATGAAGCAGCAGATGAATTTTTTGAGTCACTACAGAGAGCAGCTGGGTTAAAGAAAAAGGAAAATGTGTGTATATATATCTTTTGAGGAAGATGTACACAACAGAGTGGGAATTGAATATTAAACATAAAAATGTTTGAGGAAAATGGAAAGAAAGAGCAAAGCCAATAATAATAGTAAGGACTGTTTGATTTCTGCACAGGAGACAGACTAGTCATTACTATGTTCCAACATAAAGATGTGCATGAATTTGTATCTAGAGCACACACAAGAAATTAAGAAAAGTTTTATTGAAGAGTATATACAGTATACACATGATTTTAAATTAGACGCAATCACCACTTTTACTTTTTGAGCAGCACAGAAATAAATATTGTATCGAAAAGTAAAATATATAGGAAACCTTTAAAAAATAATAACAGTTAAGCTGCATCGCTAATTTGTACAAAGTTTCAAAGATGGTAAGAACAGAGTATTTGATAAACACGAGGCAAGGATGGATGTGATAATGTATCTTTGATACGCAGTACGAGAGATGAAAGGATATCTCTATCCTTGCCTGGTGTTTATCAAATACTCCGTTCTTGTCACCTTTGCTACATTGGACAGACTAGCCATTCTGCTACTATTAGAATCCAAGAACATCAAGATTATATAAGATATTTGGAATCTGAAGATTCAGGCCTTGCTTCTCATGCCATCAGCACCAGATACAGAGCTCACTGGAACCATACCCAAGATGCTACACTACAGCAGGTTCAAATTTGATAGTCTATTTTTTGAATTGTGTGAAGCTCTATTCCACTGTATCTTAAATCGGACAGACTGTATGCTTTTGACTGTATGTCAAAAGTTAGACATATGCCTATGTCTAACTTTTGAGAAGTGATTCCTGTTAATTGTTTACAACTTTTTTAATTAATTTAGATTTGAGCTGTGTTAAAAAAAGATTTTTAATTAGTGTATAGTGTGGTTTTATGTTGTAAATTGTGCTGCATTTTTTTTCAGTTTGAATAAAAGTGTCCTTCAGTGGTGGTGATGTTGAAATTTTTTGTTGTTTATATTGTGTTTTGCTACTTGTCTGCTGTACTATTTCAGCTTCTAAAGATGGCATCTATAAAGAAATGTATGTCAGCAGCACGGAAGGCTTCTGTACGAAAGTCTGGTTCTGCCTTGGATTTTTTGCAGTGGATGTGTTGCAAAAACTGCTATATGTATGCACCAAAAAATGTGAACCATCTGTGGACTGTAAGGATAAATGAGAAGGAAAGCATTAATGTATGTGAAAAGTGTTGGATAGATTAGAGTGATTAGAAATGTAAACAAATGTCAGGACTGTAGTAGAAGAGCTTTGGCAGGAATTAGTGAAAATGAAAAGTGAAATAAAACATTTAATATCCTGGAAGAGGATATTAAACAGCTAAAGGAGAGATTGGCTGATGAGAAGGAGGATGTTAATCTTATAAAGAAAGAACCAAAGGATAGTTGTATATCAGTGTATGGGGGACTCGATCATTAGAGGTATGGTTACTAATAAAGTGCACAAAACATGCTTTCCTGGTGAAACAATGAAGCAAATAACTGATGCGTTGCAGAAAAGGAAATACCAAGTGTCAAAATTAGGTAGTTGTGGGCACAAATGACTTAGTTGGGGGAGAGAAGAAGAATGTTGACATAAACTTGAGAAGTCGTTGCAGCAGGTAAAGAAGAATAGTGTTGTTGGGAAAGTCGTAGGTGTGTTGCCCAGATATGATAACAGTGAATTGAGGAGGAGGCCAGAGATAATGAAGAGTAAGATGGCTGAGTTGTGTGAGGCAAAGGCGATTCAATTTGTAAATCTATGGAGTGAATTTGAAGGGAAGTTTGAATGGTATAAAGTTGATAGATTTCATTTGAATGGGTTTGGTGTTGGGCATTTAGAAAGGCTATTGTTTTCTGAGAAGGAACAGAGTCAAGGAATTAATTTAGCAAATGATCAGCATCTACCTATGAAAGAGGATAGCACAAATCAACAGATTGTAGAGCAGGAGGAAGATGGATATGATGTAGCAGCATAATGCAATGCAGAAAGGTGATGATGTGACAGGCAGGAATGGAAATCGCAGTCAGGATCAGGGAAACAGGAGTGGTCAAACCAAAGAGAGAGAGGTGTAGTATAGCAGCTAGAATGGCCTCAGACACACAGCGATTGTTATGTTTATACACAAATGCAAGGAGTATTCGAAACAAGAGAGCTGAGTTTGTTGCACTGATTGAGACGGTATGCCCAAAAGTAATTGGAATAAGTGAAACTTGGTTGTCTGAGGAGGATGTGATGTCGGGAATAGAATTAGAAGGATATATAATTTTCCAGAAGGTTAGAGATGTGAAAAGAGGGATGTGCTGTTAATGATTGCAGAGGAATTGTGTCTGCAAAGTATGGAAGTTGTTAGTGCATGCACAGATTTTGAATCTGTGTGGTGAGAAGTTGAAATAAAAAGGTTAGTATATCTGATAGAATGCTGTTATAGACCAGGGAATGCAGAAAATACTAATTGTGAAATGTTTACAAATTAGTTGAGCATGTAAAAAGAAGGTGATCCTGATGGGAGACTTTAATTACAGGAATATAGACTGGAAAGAGGAGAGAGTGTATGGGAATGAGAAGAGTGAGTTTGTGGAATTTCTGAGACACAAGTATCTTAAGCAGTACATGACTGAAGCAATTAGAGGTTTTAATGTTTTGGATTTGCTGATAACTTCACAAGATGTAGTTGTTAATGAAGTGTTGACACTGCTGCCAGTTGGTGAGAGTGATTATGAGGTACTGATTTGGGAAGTGATGAAAAAGAAAAGGTCACTATCAAAAATGAATACATGTGGAAGTATAAAGCAGGTGATTGTAGGAAGCTCTGTAGTCAGTTAACATCAGTATGTTGTGTAGATGAGTTGATTGGAAAAGAAGTTGACAATGTATGGAAACTCACAAGGCAGTATCTGACAAAAGCAATGCATGACTGCATACCATGGGTTAAGTGAGTAAATAGAGTGGGAGTGGGAGTGAAAATGGATGAACAGTGAAATCAAGCAAGTTGTGCTGGAAAAGAAAATATCATGGAGGAGGTACAAGACAGTTGGTGGTAGTGGTGATCGAATTCATGAAGAGTATAAAGTGCAGGCTAGAAAGGTGACAAGTATGGTAAAGAAAGAAAAGGTGCAGTATGAGAGGAGATTGGCTTGTCAGGCCAAGGTTAACTCAAGGGAATTTTTTCCACTTACATGGCAAGCAAGAGGAAGAATAATTATGGCAGACTAACAGTGGTGAACAGTCATGGCAGCAGACTAACAGCTGCAAAGGATATAGTGGAATTATTGAACAAGCACTTACAGTGTATATCATACTTGTATAAATGATCAAGTACAATATATAGAAGAGAGGTATGTATTAGGAGAATTGGAAGTGAAAGAACCAGAGGTGTATCAGATGTTGGTTGGGTTAGATGTGAATAAGGATGTGGGAATGGATGACATATCACCACATATTCTTAAGGAATGTGGTGATATGTCATCCATTGACCTGGCTATTTAATGAAAGTCTTGCAGTGGGTAGGGTTATAGGCCAGTCTGTATAACTGCAGTTGTGGTCAAGATCTTGGAGAGATTGGTAAGGATTGGATTGATGAACATAGCATTCTTTATGATGGTCAGCATGGATTTGTAAAGGGCAGGTCATGCTTTAGTAATTTACTTGCATTTTATGATAAGGTGACAAGTATGTTAGATAAGGGAGAATCATATACAGTGATATTCTTGGAATTTGCAAAAGCGTTTGATAGATTACCACATGATAAGTAGGTGTACAAGCTGCAGAGGAGGGGAATAGATTATATTGGTTAGATGGATCAAAGACTGGCTCTCTGAACAATACCAGCAAATTGTCTATGACGGAGCAGTGTCTTGAAAAAGGAAGGTAACCAGTGGTATGCCCAAGGATTCTGTTCTGGGGCCCCTGCTATTTAATTTGTTTGTAAACAATATATCATGTGCACTGAGTGGGGATCTTCCAATGCTTGCTGAGGATGCAAAGTTGGAAAGAATTATAAGTAGCACTGCTGATATTAATTTCCTTCAGGAATAGACTTTTTACTTGGACAAAAGAGTGCGACTGTAGTTTAATATCAATAAGTGAAAGGTGTTGCATTTTGGAGTGCTGAAATATAAGGCTGTGTACTATATTGATGGTGCCGTACTGCAGGAAGTGGATGAGATTAGAGATTTGGGAGTGATGGTTGACACTAGACTGAAGTTTAGAGGGCATATTGCTAGTGTTGCAAAGGTTGCACATCATAGTGCTGCTATAAGAAGTACTCTAACATGCAAGGATAAGGAAGTGGTACCACTGTATAAGGCACTGGTCAGACCACAACTGGACTATTGTGCTCAGATCTGGTCACTTGGTTTTCAATGTGATGTGGAGACATTGGAGAGGATCCAGAGAAGACGAGTGACTAAGACAATATCAAGAGTTTGGAATGCTAGCTATGGAGAAAGGTTGAAAAAATGTGGATTGCAGAGTTTGGTGGATAGGAGGAAGAGAGATGATATGATAGAGACATTTAAGTCAGTGAGAGGATTTTATCAGATTAATTGATTATGATACAACATTTTTTTTGGAAAAAAAAAAACTTTTTTTGACATAGAAAAGTTAAAAATAAATTGTACACAGAAAATTTGGAACAACATGAGATTGAAGTGTGAATTCTGAATAAAATAACATATCATGCTGAAAAGTTCAACTATTAAAATTTTATATTTTTTTATATATAAAACTACAACTGCTTTCACCAACAACAAATAAGATGTTCTTTTAATTTGGAACATCAAGAAATTACTAAACGTTGTGATCAGCATATCCAATCTCACCCTCCTTCTTGACAATGGCATCTTTGATATTATGCACTGTATTTGATATCCAGTTATCCAACTATGATAAATCAGACATAAGTACTAGCTTATGTAGTAAACTTTGCTCATGGTTGTTTATTTATTTTTAAACATCAATTCTGCATATATGGTAGTGTACAACTTACAGTATTCCAGTTCTCTTGTAACAGGTTAAAAGTTTGGAAGGGAAAATGTGACTTGCATATCTCATGATTAACTTCAGCACACAGTCTTTAGGAAATAAAATATTGAAGATAGAAAGCTGATCATCAGTGAGTTTGATACTAGACTATATATAGGCAAATGCAGAAGCAGTATTCTAAGGTAGGATGAATACTTGACTTTTGATCAGTATCAGTTCAGGAAAAAAGTGATAATACCTGGAGCAGAAGAGAGTCATTTTCTAGAGAATGAGATATAGGACTCATGGATTTATTCAACAAAAAGGCCTATGTTCATCTACTAAAGATATCTTGATTGTCTGAAGTTCTATATGAAGCCAACTCTCACAATAGCAAACACAAGGGAACAAAGGAACAGTTTGGTGTAACAAAAAACTCACTATGATGGTATTTGCTATAGTGAGAACTGGTTCATTATTATAATAAAGTGAAGGTGTGGTGTGTGTGTGTGTGTGTGTGTAAAAAGAGACAGGACTTCGTCTGAGTTGCACTGAAGATGGTTAGGTTATTTATTTTCCACTGGGGATATCACTGAAGATGTTCAGAGATTGGCACTTCTTTGCTGATGCTATTTAAGTTTTGACTGTTCATGCATTTTAAGGTTAATCAAATGAAAAAAAGAAATGTAAGATATTGTGATGAGCTAAACTATAAATAGGATTCATCATCAGTGAAGACCTAATAAGGAAAAGGACAGATAAAAGAACAAAGCTATAAGAATACTTGAACGTCAAAAGCTGTCCACTGTGATAAAGAATGAACAACAATAAAGGAAACTAGCTGTTACCATCTGAAAAGGCAGAAGTAAAACCACAGGACAGGAGGTTACTCAAAAGAACATGTCAGATCAGAACAAATTCTCCTAAAGTATCAAGACCAACAGGTTATGTTTCTATGAATCTTTTCATGATATTTGTCAGATGAAAAAGGCAAGAAAACTTTTGTGTATATCACAAGTTTCAATCACCTACTAATACAATCCACAGCTATGCAGATGATAGTACTCCCATTCATCCTACTCATTTGAGAGAACAATACTATGACATCCCAAGCTTCAAGATAATCTACAACCCTTAAACAACAATCTACGTAGGTGGTCTGAAAAGTTCTCGGCCTGGACCATAAATGGCAACACTATTGGCAAGATTTTATTTTTCTAAGTTGGTACATTTGTCATAAAGCATCCATGTGAAATTGCAAATCAAGCAGTCTTTTTTTATACAGCTGCTGGAAGTCAAAGTGTTGTCTGTATCCTTGGCAATGGATATAATTGTGTATTGGGCATCTATAAAATTCTTTGTAATAGAAGGTTTAATGGTAAAAGAAATTCAATCCAAGTTCATAAAAGTTTATGAGCACTCTTCTAATTCATTTTCGACAATTAAGAAATGGGCTGGCAAGTATAAACATGGCCGTACTAGCCTTGAAGATGATCCACATGAAGGATGTCAAAAAAGTGTACCATCACCAGAAATCATTGATCAGTGCACAATATGATATAGCATGACCGGCGAGTCAAAGTGCAAGAAATTGCTGAGACTACAAGCATTTCAAAAGAGCGTGTAGGATATGTTTTGCATGAAGAATTGCAAAAAAAAGTTTTGCGCAAGTTAGGTGTCGCACTTGCTCACAGCAGATCAAAAATGTACTTGTATGAAAATCTCTGAACAGTGTTGGAACAGTTTAATAAGAATAAAACTGATATTGTGCACCGATTTATTACAATGGATGAGACTTGGATTCACCAGTATATACCAGAATCCAAACAGAAATCAAAACAGTGGACAGAAGCCGGTTGTTTACCGTCAAAGAAGACAGGGTCATGGCATCAGTGTTTTGGGATGTTAAAGGCATTTTGTTACCTATCTTGAAAAGAGTAAAACAATAACTGGGGAATATTATTCTGATCTTTTAACCAGACTAGACGAAAAAATTCGTGAGAAAAGACCCAGTTTGCAGAAGGAAAAAATCATCTTTCATCAGGACAATGCACCTGTCCACAAAGGTGTTTTGGCAATGGGAAAATTACGGGATCTGCACTATGAATTGTTGGAACATCCACCTATTCCCCAGATTTCACTCCCTCTGACTTCTATCTCTTCCCAAAACTAAACTATTCCTTGCTGGTCAGTGTTTTTCTTCGAATCAAGAGGTGATTGCAGCAGAGGAGTATTTTGCAGATCACACTGAAAACCACTGCAGGGACAGGATAATGGTGCTGGAGCATCGCTGGAATAAATGTGTTAGTCTTAAGGGAGATTATGTTGAAAAATAAAAATAATTTTGAAATTGTTTTTTCATAGTTAGGCCGAGAACTTTTCAGACCACCCACATATATACCATCCTTCAATGGAGTGAGGACAATCTGGTCATATTCAATGCTACAAAAATAGTCCTTTTTTCTCTTGCAAAAGAGATTTCAACTTGCCTATCCTTACCCTCAGTAATACACAAATCATCAGATAAGATCAGATTTCTACTTGGACTATATTAATCTGAAGTCTCTTCTGGTATAAACACATCACATCAGTAGCTTCCTCAGTACCCAAAAAACTAAGTATTCTCTTTTGTTAAGATACTTAATAAATAACATAAAACTGATTTAACTTATGTATATATTTTTATTGGTAGAAAATTTTTGCATTAGTATGAAGGGCATCTTCAGTATGACTTTCAAATTAAACAACAAGAACAGAAACTGGTATATTCAACAACAAAATGCACACAATGTGTACTGCACATACATGATGTAGGGCATCATTAATCATATGAAAGTTCTAGTAAAAATAACTTTAATTCTGGAATTTGTGAAGAACAACTATTTCCCATAAAAAGAATAATTCAAGTTCATCGTTTCTATATAGATTCAGTCGATGTAGCAAGGTCTGACAGTTCACTTTGTATAAACATTCCAAGAGATTATTACTTTTATGGAGACCTTTAATTTTCTTCCAAAGAACTTGGAGTCTGGTAGCAATAGCCTGCTCCACAAGTTGCAATTGCTCTGGCTCATGAAACTTAACATAAGCTAAATGTTCATCACGATGTAGAGCTGCAGAAGTTCATCTTTTGCTGAACCAACAAAAGTAGATATATTGTTGACACGATGGAAAGACACTAGTTGTCAACAGATCTATGTAATTTGACTATACCTTCTGAGACATCTTTAGCATAGGAAATAATAACATAATGGACCACCTCTGACTATTACAATGAGAGGCAGATGACAAAGAAACTCTATAATTATTATCTTGTTGACATATGATTCAGTAAAGCCATTAGTAAGGAAGGTGGATTTGGGGGAGCAAAAGTGTGTGTTCAATGTGCTCATGTCTTAATGATACCAGTTTTTGAAAATTATGATGGGATGAAAGAGGATGAATATAAAGTCTTTTGTGACTTCTTTCTGAACAACACTAAGAAAGGAAATTTGCCATCTGGCTGATGAAGTAATTGGAGATCTAAAAAGGCAATCTGATTGTTCTCTTCTAACCAAAGAGTGAACGGAATACGATGTTTCGTGAAAGTATTGATCTTATTGATGAACTAGTAGATCTGCACAGAGTCCAAGCCAAAATGAGAAAACATCAACTTATCTGTACCATAAGGACTGAAGCTATTTAGTATCTGTTGTTCAAATCTTTCCATGAACTAGTTAGCTAGTGGGGAGAAAGAAGACAACCCATTGATCAGCACTTAATTTGTTCGTAATTTTCTGGAATGTGAAGTAGTCAGAATGAATGACAAAGACAAATAGGCTGACAAAATCCATCGGAAAATCTTGCTGGACGAAGTTAAGTGTTTCATCTAAAGGAACAGTTCTATGGAATTTGAGGACACCTGTAAGCATTCTGTATACTCACTAGGGTAGTCTGAAAAGTTCTCAGCCTAACAATGAAAAAACAAATTTATAATTTCAAAATTATTTTTATTTTCAACATAATCTCCCTTAAGACTAATACATTTATTCCAGTGATGCTCCAGCGCCATTATCCTGTCCCTGTAGTGGTTCTCAGTATGATCTGCAAAATACTCTTCTACACCTGCAATCACCTTTTGATTCGAAGAAAACGCTGACCAGCAAGGAATAGTTTTAGTTTCGGGAAGAGATAGAAGTCAGAGGGAGTGAAATCTGGGGAATAGGGTGGATGTTCCAACAATTCATAGTGCAGATCTCTTAATTTTCCCATTGCCAAAACACCTTTGTGGGCAGGTGTATTGTTCTGATGATAGATGATTTTTTTCTCAGAAAACTGGGTCTTTTCTCGCGAATTTTTTTGTTTAGTTTGGTTAAAAGATAAGAATAATATTCCCCGGTTACTGTTTTAATCTGTTCAAGATAATTAATAAACAAAATGCCTTTAGCATCCCAAAATACTGATGCCATGACCTTTCCTGTTGATGGAACCGACTTTGTCTTCTTTGGTGCTGCTTCCTGATGCATTATCATTGAATTCAGTTCTGCACAATACTTGCAGAAATTACTCTATTATTATCTGCTACATGTTTTCCTCTTTCTTCAACGAACACCAATTATGACTGCTTAGCCACTCAACAAGCAGAATGTAAGTAGTGGGGTGTCATATCTGAAGATCACCTATCACCAAGAATTAAGAGTAGATTGTGTGTGTGTGTGTGTGTGTGTGTGAGAGAGAGAGAGAGTGATAAAATGTTACATAAATATAAAAAATTGTCCACATGAAGCAACACTCTAATAGTTGACGAGTGGAAAATTTCTGCTATACTCAAGCACATATGCAATGATTTGTGAATTCTCATTATCTGGAAGGCTGACACATTGTCCACATACTCATGGAAACCATGAACAAAAGAAAAAAACTTATAAAAGGCTGCTAATCTATATCTTTAGTAATTCAATGGAATACTATGCATTATCTCTAATAATGGTGGAAGGAGAGAAATGCTATTTCAATGATGTTGGGAACACTAGAAACTAGTTTTGAAAATCTGAAATTTGATATTAGGATATGAACTAAAATTTGTTGAGTTATTTCAATTGGATCTTTTCAGCAGCAAAATTATGTGTAGAGTGTATATACCAAATGGATCTATGTATAATGCTAATATTACAAAACATACCTTTTTATAACAGTCTCCATTCATTTCTTTATTAGTTCATTGTTATTCGATAAAATAATGTTTCTCAAGTGTTTTATATCAAGTAATTTCATTTAACTGGGTTTTCTAATTAGCTGCAAAGCCACTTAAATGATTCTGTAGAATTTCAATGTTTACCTTTTATCCCAAGACAAAGTTTTACTTCAGATGATTATTTTTGTAAGCAAATTTATACATTTATACTCATGGGAACAAAATGAGGTCATAATGGCTTGAAAAGAAAGATATTAATATCAGAGGTAAGCGATCCCTTTGAAAACTTATTACTGACTTTTCCCAGATTTCCTCCACATAAAAGATAAAAATTAAAAATAATCAAATACAGATAAAAATAATTAAAATAATTTTGAATTGGTGATATACACTATCATCAAAATGACTGGCTCTGGACAGCTGAAGCTCCTCTTGAAAGTTGAATTGATGGCCACAGTAAGAAATTGAAGTCTCATTTTCTGAGTTAACAAGTGATGGTAAAATTCCATTTGATTTCATCATGGAGGAAGTTTGAACCATACATCCACAGTTTAATTAAAATTAATTCTGGAGAAGGGATGTTACAACAGGATTCTGTTCCAGTACAGAGGCTTCTTGCATTTCATCTCTTCAATAAATATGGATGCCAACTCATCTCTCTGGGATACTGTGAAGTTGTGTTGAAGATCTACACGATGTCCTATGAATCAACTAAATGAAGAAAACTGGTAGAAGTTTTGGACAGATTTTCTGGAGATTTGAGAAAAATCACTGAGAGTTTTCCAACTTAAAGCTCATACTGATGATGAAGGTCATTTCCAGCAAAAATAACCTCATTATGTTTCCAAACTAAGGCATTTTTCTCCCATACTGTTAATGAAGATGACACTTTAAATAAAATTTAAGCTCTGAAAAATGATAAGAAGTTTTGTGAAACTTGAAATAAGACAGAATGCATAGTTTCTTGTGTAAATGTTTTCTGGTGATTAGTTGCTAAATAATGTGCTTGACTAATCTTCCACCTCACCATTATTCAACTCAGGTGCATTTAAGTACTGATTACAGGAGGAGATTAACTTTCTTTCACAAAAGTTAACTGCATGACCTTCCTTCATTTTAGTGAAATTATTAAAAACTTTTCAACTTAAAAAAAAATAATAATAAATGCAGAAATACACATACAAACACAAAAAAAAATATTTCACCCTCTCAAGTTGGTGATTAAAAATTTAGTGTTTAAATATTTTCCTTAAAAAGTCCTTTGGTCGGAAAGACCTGATAACGTGAGGAACCATCCATATGGTCTCTTTCAACTAAAGGTGAGTTAGCCGGTCTCATATGGAGGTAAAGGATTTTTTCACCCAGAAACTCAGGTTTTTTTTTTGTCCCTCAGAACAGGCAAAACGATCCTGTGAACACACGCATCTACAGGCACAGGACATTTCTGAATTAACCGACCTATTCTGTGAGATTTCCATTTCCAAATGCCTGCACAGTGAAGTATAGGTCTATGTGTAAGTGTAAATCAGGATGGATCAATAAATAAGATGCTTCTGTGTCTGAAATGCAGTTTGTTATATAAGAATTGATTCAACAGATAAAAAGTGAAATAGTGTAGCAATGACTGTGATTATGGAACTTCAAGCATCACCAAATACCAAAGAGTGGCAATATAAGTTAATTTTAACAATGAAAAAACTGACAATATATTAGCTATATTAAAAATAATCAAAATCTTAGTGAGCACTTCCTTTATTGTTCAGTGTGCCTTTGAAGACATTTCAAATGAATCACATATTGTCCGGCATATTTACACATTATCAGTAGGATTAATTATAACCATGTTTAAATCTGGTGTTTGCTTGACAAATACTGCTGAAACACAGCAGTCTGAGATGAATAATAATAATCATATTAAAAAAAAAAAATTACTGTCAAGTATATTTTCCAAATAAATGAAAGATTTTGTATACCAAAACATAATGTATTATATATGCCAGAAACATATGCAACACCTAATAGGGTAGAACAGAATGAAGTTTATATGATGTAATATCCTGTACAAAATCAAACGTAATCATGGAAAGCAGTCAAAGTGATGCATGACCAAGTGCCTACCATTTAAATGGGAGAGGTAATCAATATAGGCCATAATGTAATCAGGATTATCAGCATACTTTTTCAGACCTAATTCAAAGATCTTGAAGGCAATGTTTCTATCCTGAAATAAAAGGAAAGGCATTAAAAAACATGGGAATAATTAGAATGGAAATCCACTTTGAAATCATGAAGGATAAGATCTAACTCTGCAGCAAGTGTTATGAAAACATTGTAATTTACACAGAGATACTAGATTTCAAAATATTTTATTCAGTATACACAGAACTTATTGAACAATAAATACTGATGATCACTAGTAATTAATAATATATACAAGGGACAAGCAATGAATTAATACAAATCAATTTCCTATATGTTATGAAATAAGTAAGAAAAAGGCTATCATTGACATCTTTATTAATATAATAGAGTAAAAAATAACAAAACACACAACACATTTTATTGAAGTAAAACTTAAAACCATTTTTAACAATAAAAAATTATATACATATACATGTCATTTCTGATAATAAAATTACATTTCTGCATAAAATAAGTCATGATAAACATTTTATATACATTATCATATTTGAGAACTACCAATTATTTTAAAAAGTGAATACCGTAAATTTTTAACAAGATTTTATATTGGAACAAAGAATTAGAGATTAATCAGCAATTTTATTTAGCCATCAAATTGTACAAAAAACAAGGATGATATACTTAACTAATTGACAATTAATTCTGAATGATTGTTTCTTCTTGTTATTATCACAAGTGTCACATGTTAGGACACTTTCACAGGTTCCCATAAAGAAATTTTAGCTTCACTGTTTGGGCACTGCCTCTGAAAAATCCATAGTAGCCACAACTGTGAATAATATGAGTGTATTATATAGATAACATGGCAGCACAGAGCATGTTTTAAGCAGTATAAAGAGGTGCCCAAAATATGAAAATTCAAGAACTAAGAATACAGAACATTTGGAGGGGCAATGAGTTAATATCTCAACTAACATTATAAGTCAAACAACTGCAGGAACGATATGGAAAAATGCAGAGTGAAAAATGGAAGTACAAAAGAAAAGTAAATGCCTGCTGAAGTGTTAACAAATCTGGGATAAGCAAATTAGTGTAATGATGAATCATGGAAATCATACATTCCATATCTCTTTATAGGCAGTGAACAATAATCCAGACTGAAGAGTACAATTCTGTGAGATGCTGGCATCTGCAGCAACAAAATGAAATTTTGCTGAATTTACTAGGCTCTGCTAATCTCATTAATCTTCCAAGTTGTAAGTTCTGGTATTACCATCTATTATATTTTTTATAGTTTCCATTTAATCTCATGGAAAAAAAAAAGAGGCCACTGATATAAACCAAGTTCTGTTGCTGCCTGCAAACAAGGAAAGAACAGGATGATACAAATCCATCCCCTGCAATCATAATCCCAGACGATTTATGGATTAATGCCTTCTGAACATATCCAGAAGGGTTGCAATATCAAGTACATATCAATTCTTCTTGAAGTAGAAAAATCCATTAGAAAGCTTGCTTAGAAATCTGAAATGCTTAAACATGATGATATAAAAGTTATGCAGTATCATACTGCAAAATCCAGGTAACAAAATGAGAACTCTCACCATACCAATTTACTGAAAGGGAAATAAATCACTGAAAATTACAGAGGAATTTATATATCCTTACTGATTATTTTAGGACAGATTTAAAAGTATAGTTTTGATAGATAAAAATGACAATGCAAAGAGCAAGGTGGGTTTTAGGGAAAATGCAAGTCGACATGACAACATTTTTACTTTAAAACAAATTATGAAAACATGAGTATCTGCTTAAGTATCTGTTGAGTATAATGAGTATCTATTGATGTTTAAAAGGATAACAAAGCATCAATAGAAAAACTTTTTAAAACATCAGTATAGCAATACACAGATTTGCAACTTAAGTATAATCAAGTTGCAAATTAGCAATTAGAGAATGAAAGAAGAAGTTGATACCAAAAATGAGGTATATAAACATAGCAGTGTATGCTATTGCTACTGAGTTGAAAGCAGCAGAACTTCATATTCAACTGGCATTATCCTCTTATATCAGCTCCAAGTCTTCTAAGGATCTTTAGAAAAATTCAATTAACTACTATAAGAAATTTGGTATGATGTCTGTAATAAAAAGACAAAAGCAATGAAAACATGTGCAGAGGACAGCATTCTCAGTAGTGAATTCTATACGTTTAGAATCACATTTTAACTATTTAAGCAAAACTTTTTAGGGAAAACAATACATTAAATATAGAATTAGATGACAGAATAAGAAAAACTGAATAAGAAAAACATGTGAAATGAGCTGAATGAGTTTTTTGGGGAACAAGAGAAAAACCATCCACAAAACAGTTGATCAAATACTGAAGGCATTAGATATGAGACTCCTGAGAAAAAAGTAAGGGTGGGATGGGATAAATGCTGTCAATGGCAAATAAAAATGAAGATATCAGAAAAGAAGTCTGATATTATGAATATTCAAGGATTTGTAAACAGAACTAATCTAATGCTGAGTGTCTCAAAATCACTGCTCATTTCGGTAAAATGAGGAAATCATATAAATGTCTTAATGACATGATTATATATATATTTTTATATAAAATACTATTTAAATTGTGAATAAATTCAAAATAAATGTATTTGTGCATGACAAAGATCTGAATGCCCAAGGACAGACCAAGAAAGCACTGAACCAATCAAGTCTTTGAGGAGTATCATAAATTATCAATTAGGAATGCATCTTGCATATTGAAACACACCCACTACAATTGACAGAATCTTGACCTGATTCTGAAGAAAAAGTTTTAACATATTAAAATGATGCATGACTTGCATGTAGATTATCCAAGAAGCACAGCAATGTGTGCACAAGATTCTATGAATTGTTTTGGCTATACTCAATCTGCAGGATGAATCTGACTGATAATTTCTGATCCTCTTCAAAGACTTGGGGAACAGTTTCAATGCTTTCTTATGCTGTCCTTGGGCATCCATCTCTGTTCATCATATACAGGTCTGATTCTGTTAAATTTATTTATAATTTAAGTATTTGCATTTTGTATAAAAATATATATAATCATATCATTAAGAAATCTGTCTGAAATTAATTCTTTATTAAGTGACCTTTGAGACACCTGTATGATGTAGTCATTTATAAATATGTAAGATGAAAAATTAGCAAAAGCGTTTGAAGCAAAAATAGTAATGAGCAAAATATAGATGGGTAAATGTAGTTTACACACTATCTGCAAACTACAAGATAATTTGTATTTGGCCTTCTGAACTAGGAAGCTGACTAGGAATTATTTCATATATATCATACTGAACTACTTTGTCATGGACTACAAGATAATCTATAGCTGATGCAGGTATTTCAAATGAGTGAATGGGAAGCTTGGCATAAAGAAATCAAATTAATTTTTCTTTTTCAAGCAAATAAATGAGAGAAGAGAGAAAACACAACAAAAGACTTATAAACTAAATAGAAAAAATTGTAACAACACCACCAGAGTTGTGCTAACACGCTGTCACAGCTTGAATGCTTATATTAACTTAAAGTTTATAGACCAGTACAGAATGTGAGCATAAGAAGAGACTGGAATCAAGGACACACTAACATTGATATGCAGTTACCATAAGTTACTTATCTCTTTATGAGGTGTAATCTTGTATGTGGCATATATATCATAAAATAATTATTTATTCATATGATAACATCAGATAATTCAATTCTGGTTCCTGTACAAAAAAATATTAACAATTTTGTCAAGAGCAACAAGTTGATAAGTAGCTTATTGTAAATGTGTGCTGATTTTTGTGCAAGCTTGGTGCCACCAGCTTCTAATGAGCTTGACACTCCCTTCTGTGTAGAACTGAGAATATTTTTTTTTACTAAAACAAAATTTGTAGTTATAGTGACAAAGAGAAAAATTTAACAGCATTACATATATTTTGAAGAGAAAATACTAACAACCATTTAGCACCAGGTGGCAAGTTAATACATTAAGTCAAAAGCATTAAAGAATGCTTTAGAAGACTCGAATATAACAGCTGATCAAATTGGAGATGTCACAAATTTAAAAGGCCAACTTCCATAATTGCTGATCAGGAGTGAGAGATTAACTATTAATTCTGTTAAACTTTGATATTTGGCATATAATTCTTTAGGATATTCTCATTACTTTCTTTTCCAGGTCACATGCGTGTTCCCCCCCCCCCCCCTTTGTGAGGAGAGAGGAAGATCAATGTTACTGGTTCAAAGATAAAACAACATACCATGAAATAAAGAGCAAATGAATTATCGGAAATAAGCAAATATTATATCTGATAATTTTTAACAATGATGTCACCAGGAGGTAGGTTGAACATATCTTAATTTCCAAAGTTCTTTGATGTAGAATGCAGCTTATTTTTTTATGTAACAGGATGGATATGAGAGGAGAAAGAGAAAATTACATAAAAGTCCAAGAGGCTGATAAAACTAGAATGCAATGCACTCTCAGCAGATCGTATGATTTAATTAAGAAAAGTTTTTAAATATTGTTCCATTTCCCAGAATAGGCAATATTTGCAAACTTATTCAAGAAGATTGCGCAGTATACTATAAATAGGTTAGAAACAAATTAAATCTCCTTGGTACTATTTCATATAGCTATTTTTTACAAAAAAAATCCAGTAATTTAAATACAAATATTTTGCAAGCCAAACTGTTGATAGTTATCTAAATCAAACATAGTATTTAGTATATATATACATGGCCATTCCATCCTAATCAGCAAGTGTCAAGATAGTGGAAGTTCATGAAAAAATTCAGTGTTGTATTGTATACAATAAAACAATTTTTAATTCAGATGCAATGTGAATTAAGACAAATCTCTCAGGGCAGTCCATCTTATAAGTTGTTACAAGCAATGTTTAATTAATTTTAAAAAATGTAAATCTAATGTTCACTCAATAACTTCTTTGGATACTCATTTCCTAACCATCCCAATGTTCCACTCTTAGAATCCCCCCCCCCACACTGGATTATGTTAAGGGTGATGAGTGCATATCAAAAGTGCCTTTCACCATAACATCATAAAATTATTATTATGACATGGCAATTCCATAGACTTGCAGGACTCAATGTAGGAAACCATTTCACACCATATTAATCTACCTTGCAAACATATTTTTTGTCTTAAGCACATGTTCTCTGGCCAGCTCCTTTTTAGAGATATTGATTCTACAGGTTGAAACAGAAATATTGGAGCATGCACTGAATTTGTCAACCCTAAAATAACGAAAAGCAGAAAAACTCCAAACTGTCATTCACAACACTTTTAACTCAAGAAATATTTGCATGTAAAATACTGAAATTCTTGAAAACCTAGTATGTCATTTGTTAAGAATATCAAGTAACCTACTTTAGCTTTTGAAAGTAATGAGTCTTCTTTTCAAATGTAATAATGTGTTATACAAGAAACACAAGATAATCAGCATTCATTTTGGCAAAACTAAGAAGCCAACTGCCATTGGAATAAAAATTCTTTAATGTAAAAATATAAAATGATTACTCAGCATTTCGCTATTAAGGTCACCATCTGGTATACATGCGCACAAGTTATATAATGATTCACTACAGTATATTATAGCATTACTACTTTGGTCAAATGCTGACCCTAGCCTGACCTCTGGCAATGAACAGGTATAAAATGAAAACTTCATAAAAATTATTGTGAAAAAAGTGAAAAATATTCATAAATAAATGCAAATAAAAATTTTAATCACATAGCCCACATAACATCAATTTAAAGATTAAAAGTATAACATAACCAAATCAACCAAGTCACAAATAAAAGAACAAGATCATACAATACTAATCCCCAAAACAAAGTCACTCAAAGCATGAAACATCATAACCAAGCCCACAGATCAGATCAAGAAATCAGCAAGAATAACTATCGGCTAACCACTTAATCAATGTTCTTCAAGCAAGATAATAGGACTCAAAAATAACTTAGTTCTACATTGCTCATATATATAAAACTATGTTCTACATATATCATTTTTTGTTATGCATTTTATTTTTTTTTAATTTTTTGTTTAATTAATTTTTATTTAATTTTATCTGTCCCTCGCCATATGTCAGGTTGATTAGGCTACAGCATTATGCAGTGAATCGTTATGTGACTAGTGTCTATGTTCATACACGTGTATTCCTCATGATGAATACCAGGTGTCAATTTACAAGTGTCAACTGACTCCTGGTACAACACGATAGTCTATATTTTTGCAATAATAAATATTAAAAGGATTATGATGAAATCTGATAATTTATGCAAGGTGATTAAATATCTTATAATAAGAAGGTGCATATCATTGTTAATTTACTTACTTACTGACTATCACAAACCCAATTTCTAATACCAAAATAGCAAATTTCTCTTTGAAAGATAAAAGTGTGATAATATTCTTCTTGGAAATCATGTATTAAGCAGGTGAAGAGAAAAATTAAGTTTTTCTTTCAGTTTGAATATGTATGAACTGTCAATTACAAGAACTAAACCTGCGATATATCCAACATGTAACATGCAAAATATCAAAGAAGCTTAGATTTTTTTTTTTTTAATGTGGCTCCCACATATGTTGTGGGAGCCACATTGAAGTCCTTAACCACCCACAGTGTGAACCTATATTCACACTGTGAGTGGCTAAGGACTTGGCAAATACACTCACCACTAGTGGGTAGCTAGTGGTGAGTGTATTTGCCAGAAAAAGTGAAAAGAAAAAGTGCCAGAGAAAAATGAAGTTTTTCTTTCAGTTTGAATATGTATGAACTGTCAATTACAAGAACTAAGCCTGCCATATATCCAACATGTAATATGCAAAATATCAAAGAAGCTTAGATTTCTTTTTTTTTTTTTTAATGTGGCTCCCACATATGTTGGTGGGAGCCAGATTAAAGTCCTTAGCCACTCACAATGTGAACCTATATTCACACTGTGGACTTGGCAAATACACTCACCACTAGTGGGTAGCTGCAGACAAATAATAAAATATAACTCATTAAACATACTCTTTTTAAATTTAAAGAATATAATTGCAGCACTACCTTTATTGACTTATTGAAACATTAAAAAAACAAGAGGATGAGGGGAGGTCTTGGGCAAGTATGATTTTACATAGTTTGTAAAGCCTTATCTATTTATATATATATATATAATTGTATTTTTATTCATTTTTTACCTTCAGAAACCCTGATGTAAAGACCAAATGTGGAACTTTTTCAAACCACTTCAGGCTTCCAATAAGCAAGATGGTGGTCTCATGCTGGGTGATGAAATTCATCTCCCACCTAAAGACAATTGCAAACATCCATGCCTGCAGCAGAATTCGAACCTACAGCTGGAGAGTGAATACGCTAGCCATTCAGCCAACCAAGCCGGTGTTGATCTTTAATCTAGGGAAACTGATATTTTAACCTATCAAAGATATTGAAAAAACAGAAAACCAAACTAGCCTTCCATACAGCAAGTAAACTTGAAGTATTTGAGCAATGTCCTATAGTGACAACAACTTTCATCAGAAAATTCAAAGCAGTTTA
The DNA here is from genome assembly GCF_054136105.1 of Typopeltis vanoorti. Taxonomy (NCBI): domain Eukaryota; kingdom Metazoa; phylum Arthropoda; class Arachnida; order Uropygi; family Thelyphonidae; genus Typopeltis; species Typopeltis vanoorti. Next base: position 65,211,431 of record NC_143556.1, read on the forward strand.
ATGTCTGGTATAATGTAACAAAAACTAAATAAATATATAACATCAGAGATGTTGAAAAAACAGAAAACCAAACTAGCCTTTCATACATCAAGTAAACTTGAAGTACTTGAACAGCAAACAGAAATGCCCTATACCAGGGTTATTCAACCCATCGATCATGATCGACCGGTTGATCGTGGAGTGATTTTTGGTTGATCTCTTGTATATTCCTCCTTACTTACAAATTTAATTAAAACTGAAAACATATTTTATTTATCATTATTTTATATTATTTTTAATTCGCTTTAAGCGTATTTCTGTTGTTTATTTATTTTTCGTTAAAATTGTCAAATCAGTAATTTTCTTATAAGTCTGGGTAAATGAATTAATTTGGATCAGTGGAAGTCAAACAGTGAGCCGAGTGAATGTGATTATAAGCAAAGTGTAAAAACTCGATTGTAGCTTAAATATTCCAAAGCACATTACATCGATTTTTTTTACTTAGGTTAAGTCCCATGTGAATATTGTAAAAAAATAAACTTTGTTTGTCTCGGAATAGTTTGTATTGAATGTTTTTGTAAATAACTGTTTTGAATCTAACTATATATACTGCTTTAATAAGAATATGTTAGAGAAGTGGTTCTTAAACGGTGTTCCCCGGAACACTGGTGCCCCGCGGAAGGTGAATAGGCATTCCACGAAAAGTTCTGGAATTTGTCATTTTTAAATTAATTTATCAGCACAAATTAATTTCATGATGGTTTAATTGATGTTTAATTAATTATTAATTAATTATCAATTATTGATTAATAATAAAAATCAGCTGAATTACCAATTAATTATTATTGAAAGTTTATTTTTCACTTGGTTAGACTATAATAAATTTAGTTTAATCCTTTATCCAAGTGTGGGCAAACAAAGTTTGCGCCTGAAAATATCTTCAGGACTGGTGTATGGTAGTACAACACTGGGCAACTTGTAGCGAAGGTGGACCAAGCTAACATCACTGCTATCTCAGTATCTCCCATAATGCAAAACACATCTCCTTGCAGATATGTATAACGTTATGCATTAAGGGAAGGGCCATTACCCAGACTAGTTTCAACCTTTATTGAGGTCTCTTCAGTAGGAGCCAGAAGCAATGGCGACGTCATCTTTACCTATAGTAGTTGCCAAAAGGTGTGCCACCTTTTTATTAAATTACTCTGGATTTAGAGAAAGATGTTGAAAGTTTATTTTTCACTTGGTTAGACTATAATAAATTTAGTTTAATCCTTTGTCCAAGTGTGAGCAAAAAAAGTTTGCACCTGAAAATATCTTTGGGACTGGGGTAAGGTAGTACAACACCGGGCAACTCGTATTGCTTCTGCCTGGTATCTCCACTTCTGGGCCTGGCTCCCACTGAAGAGACCTCAATAAAGGTCGAAACTAGTCTGGGTAGTGGCCCTTCTCTTAATGCATAACATTATACATATCTGCAAGGAGATGTGTTTTGCATTATGGGAGATACTGAGATAGGAGTGATGTTAGCTTGGTCCACCTTTGCTACGAGCTGCCCGGTGTTGTACTACCTTACCCCAGTCCTGAAGATATTTTCAGATGCAAACTTTGTTTGCTCGCACTTGGATAAAGGATTAACTAAATTTATTATAGTCTAACCATGTGAAAAATAAACTTTCAACTTAAATCTGTGTAGCTAATAAAAGCTATTGTCAATTGCATGAGTTCAAGTGATGACTGTACTATCTCGACTACAGCCACTCTAAACACATACACCTTTGCAATTTGTTGATGTCAGTGTCAGTTTATCCATACAGTGCAGGTTAAAAGTAACTAATTAGTGTTAAGTTGTAATGGGTTAGAATACTGGAGTGGAATCACTGGAGAAATTGCTAAATAAAACGTGACAAGTATGATTTATCATATAATTTGTTTTTATAGTACATTCAAAAATAAATTCTGAAAGCAAAAATTTTGTGCATGTGGTTACTAGTCATGTACATTACCTTGCTGACAGGTGTATACGTGCACAGCTTATAGGGAACATTATTCCCAACACTTATTTCAAGTCTCATTTGAAACATGTATACTTGACAAGAAACTGTTCATACAAAACCAAGAAAAAATTTTCAGACATTTCACTCACAAAATCTTTCCTTGTGAAAATTCAATCAGATAATCCTGACTTCTGGAAATCATTTATTTCCAGAAGTCAGGACAACAATACTTAATTGTTTCAGAAAGATTATATTTGCACTGGTTTATTTCATAGGGAATTTTATATTATATACATGATTCTTGAGATTTCAAGAAGCTTTGTAGTCATAATTATATTAAATGGTATTGATTATCCATTTGCAAAAGCTGCTACAGGTATCAGATTTTTTTTTCATAAATTCTCACTATGTTCCATTATGTTTAGAATTAATGATGGTTATATATAATATAATGGGAAGTCATTTTTTTATACAAGCTTTGCTTCAGTATAGATACAATAGCTCAATTTAATATGGCATGCGATCAATATATCTAGAGTAAATTATAATATATAAAAATTACATTTTTGTTTTCATCTTTTATTCAAAGTGTAAGCAAACAACATCTACACGTGAAGTATCTCCAAGACTAGGCTACTTATATATAGAGGCTGATGACTTCACATCAATGCCTCGATAGCTCAGTCAGTATAGACAAAGCCCTTTGGTCGGAAAGCCCTTGGTTCAATTCCCGTCCAACATGTGCGGAAACTTTTATCTGACCTCTTTGACTAAAAGTGAGTTAGCCAGTCTCATACAGAGGTAGGGTTTTTTCCTACCCAGAAACTCAGGTTTTTCGTCCCCCAGAAGAGGCAAACCAGCCCCACGAACACTCACATCTACAGACAAGTATCAAGCATCAGAACCAGCAGAATATGCCTTTGTGTTGGGCAGTCATAGAAGAGAAAGCAAAAAATGTGTATGAAGATCTCAAGTAAGATGAAAAGCAATTGATACCATTTGCTACAAGCTGTGGGTAGTTTGACTGCTATTAGTCATCATGCATTCCACAATCTCAACATGACTAGAGAGGTTGCAGCTGTAAATCATGTTGCAACTAAAGAAGTTCACGAATTTCTCTTCAAAACAAAGATAGCAGAAGGAGGCTATGCACCAAGGGGTTACAATCAGAAGTTTCAAGTCTAGTTTCCAATGAGATTCTTGAAAAAGTAGCCTCAGCCTCCAACGAGTCTTCAAGTGCAGCATGCCAATTAAGCATACAGCATGCCAGTTAAAGAAGATGTGATTAAAATATAGATATGTGTTAATTAAGAACTACTTTATTATTTGTTTTATATGTACTGAATATTTTATTTACTTCTCCTATGCCTTAATATGTATAAAAAATGTTCATTTTTTATTACCGTATATTATCACGTATAATGCGAAAAATTTATATTAAAAAATACTACTTAAAGCTAGGGATTCGCATTATATGCGGATCCTAAAAAATATAACATCTTATTAGACTTGCACACACAATATACACTACTTAATGCCTATGCAACCAAATCTACTTGACCCACTCGCATTCGGCGACCGAGCACGCATCGTATCTGCACATAAAGCTACTGACATTACTGGCTTTATGCAAGCTCCGTCGCCGAATGATAGAGCACAGTGAGATAGATAGAGCACAGTTATATATCGGTTTAACAACAGTTCATTTTAAATATTATTCATTAAACAAACCTATCCTGAAAATGAGCCAACAGAAACGTAAACGATCATCTTTTGAAGCAGGATTTAAATTGCGTGTCGTGCAGTTTGCAGAAGAACATAATAACAGTGTTGCTATGAGAGAATTTGGTGTAGCAGAGAGTAATATTAGACTTTGGCGTAAGCAAAAAGACAGTCTTGAAAAAATCCCCAAAACAAAATGTGCCCGTCGTGGAGATGTAGCATCCTTTCCAGAACTCGAAGAAGAGCTAAATGAATGGATTTTGACGCAACAACAAGATGGCATTATAGTAACAAGAAATGCAATTCGTTTTCAAGCTCTACAACTCAAGAATGGTAAATTCAAGGACACACCAGGTATTTCATCTTTTCTTGCTTTACCTGGGTGGTGCAACAGATTTATGGAACGCAAAGCATTAACATTACGACACCGAACAAAAATTGCGCAAAAGTTACCAAAGCAGTTTGAAGAAAAATTGCAGTCCCTCCATAAATTTTTCATAAAATTTATGGAAGGACTGCAATTTATGAACTTTCCCAAATTGACAATATGGATGAGATGCCCATGTACTTTGATATGCCTGGGAATCAAACAGTTAACTCAGTTGGTGAAAAGGGTGTCTTCATAAAAACAACAGGACATGAAAATATGCATTTTACTGTTGTTCTAGCATGCATGGCAGACGGAACTAAATTAAAGCCAACAGTGATATTTAAAAGGAAGAAAATTCCAAAGCACATGAAATTTCCACCAGGTGTAATTGTTCGCGCCTCTATTAAATGCGCCCACGATATGTTCCGGGCGCATTTAATAGAGGCAAGCAAAGAGAAAGCACGTGAGCTACGTACAGACCTAGCAGTCATGCCAGGTGGTCTAACTTCCGTTTTGCAGCCGTTTGTTGTCAGCTTGAATAAGCCGTTTAAAGATCACTTACGTGAAAAATGGAGAGAATGGATGTCATCTGGTTTGGTGAAGATGACAAAGGGTGGGAATTTTCAGAAGCCTGAGATCACCCTAGTCACCAGCTGGGTTAAAGAAGCATGGGATTCGATCCCATCTGAAATGATTCAACGCTCATTTCTTAAATGTGGAATAAGCAATTCAGTGGATGGATCCGAAGATCACGTCATATGCGAAAGCGAGGATGACGCACAACAAAATGGAGAGGATGAAGACGATGACGACAACTGCTGCACTGATGACGCAATCCCTACAGATGAATTTATAAATGAAATGTTTGATGACTCAAAAGATGAAGAATTTAAAGGATTTTGACATTTTGTTTTAAAATAAATGTTTCTTTCGTTAATTCGTATTGTATTATTTATAATGTTATGGAACAAGATTAACAGATCACATTATAAGTGGACATGGCATTTTAGGGCTAGTTTTCAAACAAAATTTCTAGTTCGCATTATACGTGGATCGCATTATACGCGATAATATACAGTAAATTAATTTTGAAAGATCAGAATCTCGCTTAAGCAATCCCCATATATAACGAGAGTTACCTATATCTGCTTATGCTTGGGTAAGTAAACAGGGATATAATTTCTTACCTAGTATAATTTACTTTGTACCGCAATGTTTAATTCAGAGTATTTTAATAATTGGCACTATAAGGTATGATCCCATAATGTAAAGGGGTATTGGGGAAGTATGCTTTTGCATTATGGAATATTGAGACAATATGATTTGAAAGCATCTTGCCCTCATATACAAGTAACCTACTACCGCCAACCTCATATGGAAATTTTTCTTCAGGAAACTTGGGGTTTTTCATTCAGCATCCAGACAAAAATATTACTAGGTTATGTATTGTTTATATGGAGGAGTAAATAGTGTAAACATCATGTGTGAAAAATTTTCTATAACTATCCAGTAATATCCATGAGAAGCATGTTGTCATCTAAATCCTTAAACTTGATCCAGAAGGGAATCAGAAACTTGAAATGCCCACTTTAAAATCTAATCTTAACAATGAATCAGCTGAAATGTGTTTTCAGCTGATAATTTGCTATACCAGAGTTCATCAAAATGGTTATGAACTTATTTATAAGTTACAGAAAAATTTAAATACAAAATAAGTGGACACAACCACAACATACTAACATATAAGGGGACTATGTTAAAATTTAAATTTCTTTTATATATAAAACCTATTTAAAAACATCTTGAATGATATGACTTGTTCACAAAGAATAAAAGACCTGTCCAATTTAGAACTGCAGTAATAGACCAGTCCACCATTCCTGATTGGTGAACGGGTGTATACAAGATATAGGTATGTGATAACAGTTGGCTTTACTAATGTATCCTTTATCCTATTCTGGATAAAGGATTAAACCATGAATATGATGGAATGGGGAAAGGAACAGGCTTTTCTTCAAAAGAAAAAAGTTGAAAGACCTGTATAAAGAGAGAAGCTGGTTCATAACAAACCAACGCAATGGTATAGAATGTAGCAACATCATTAGAAACATTAACATCGAGACAGAACTGGAAAGAGACAAAAAAGTAGAAGAAAAAATTTTAAAATAAGAATACAGCAGCACTTAGCAGATAGCCCTTCAACTGCATTCTTCAATAAACAATTCACTAAATTTTGCAAAGAAAGGGCTATCACTCAAATCTGCATTGATGGTGAAGACATGTTCACCACTCGAGACATCCTTAACTCCTTTCAAAAACACTAAAAAATCTGTTTGAAGACAATAGTACTGTTGGAAATTATAACTCTTGGAGCATTAATAGCTTTCCTGTTCATATCCAAGATGGGCTCGACACACCCATTACAGCATCTGAACTTAAGACAGCCTATAAGGAATGTGGAATATCAGTATGAGGAATAACAGTTTCTTCAACTATGAAAGAAAACAAGGTTTGCATGTGCCGATGATGGAGTGGGCATTTTGAAAGATAACAATTCCATATAAATTTTTTTTTTTTTTTTTTTTTTTAAGCAAAAGATTAACTACTAATGCAGACAAAACAAAATTAAAAGTTTTTGGAAAGTGGGATCTTGGAGACATTCCTTTTGGAATGTTTCCTAGATCCAAAATAACCCCTAAAAGAGAACCCCTCATTATATTTGGAATTCCCTTCTCCACTTACCCAATATTACCAGTTCGATAACTTTGAAACCTTAGGAGACTGGAAAATAGGGCCACTTTTCCTTTTCTTCTAAAGACATAGTACTCAGAACCATAATCTTTCCTACTCAGTTGTACATAATAAATATTACAGACATCACAGAAACTGAAGAAAAGCAATTACATAGTAAGTCTGTGCAATTTTTTTGGTCTAGCCAATACCAAGAAATTAAAAAGGAATTTCTTCAACTATCAAAGAAACATGGAGGATTTGGGCTTCTAGTCTTAAAATTCTGCTATTTAAGCAATAAAGCTTCAAAAATCCATAAAATATTGCAGACAAATCACACATGTGCAGACCTTCTCTGGTACTATCCAGGTTTTCATCATCTCCTTTCTGGAGTAAATGTTTACATGGGTCCAAAAGCTGAGATTATTCCTGAATACTACAACACTCTGTGCTTAACTCTAAGACTGCTAGCATGACATTCCTTCCATTAAAAAAAAAGTATAATTTGGTAAAATATAAAGTAAAATTTAAAGTATAAACAAAATATAATGTATAATGTAAATAAAATTTAGTAAAATATAAAGAAATCTTTAATCTCTTTTGCTGCAAACTTCCACAGTTGGGTACTGACAACAACACTTTGTTTCATAACTTACTGAAGTTCCTAGGATACCATACAAGAGAGAGAGAGATCTTGCTTGGAAAATTGCATATGGCCACCTTCCAATCAATAACATCAAATGGAGGTACTTTGAGATTGGAGATCCAATCTGTTACCAATTAAAAACAGTAGAACATGCATTCTACAACTGCCCTCTTGCCCTGTGTATTTGGAACAGATTATGTAATGTGTTGGGCATTTCCATTACTTACAACAGAACAGGAGTTTTTTTTTTTTTTGCAGTACCCACCACCTGTCAGCAACAAAAAGAGAATTTTGATTTTCATAATTAATTAAAATACCATTTATGGAAGGTTAGAAAGAAACATGATAAATTTAGTTTAATCCTTTATCCAAGTGTAAGCAAACAAAGTTTGCACCTGAAAATATCTTCAGGACTGAGCTAACGTGATACATCCCCTGGCAACTCGGAGCAAAGGTGGACCAAGCTCGCATCACTCCTTGTCTCAGTATCTCCCATAATGCAAACACATCTCCTTGGGGACATGTATACTGCTATGCATTAAGGGAAGGGCCACTACCCAGACCAGTTTCGACCTTTATTGAGGTCTTGTCAGTGGGAGGCAGACCCAGAGTGGCGATACTAAGGCAGGAGCAATGGAGAGGTCATATTTACCTATACGAGTTGCCAACCAGTGTACCACCTTATTATTAAATTACTCTGGATTTAGAGAAAGATGATGGAAGTTTATTTTGCACTTGGTTAGACTATAATAAATTTAGTTTATTCCTTTATCCAAGTGTAAGCAAACAAAATTTGCACCTGAAAATATCTTCAGGACCGAGGTAAGTTGGTACATCCCCTGGCAACTCAGAGCAAAGGTGGACCAAGCTCTCATCACTCCTTGTCTCAGTATCTCCCATAATGCAAAGCACATTTCCTTGCATGCATGTATACTGCTATGCATTAATACCCAGACCAGTTTCGACCTTTACTGAGGTCTCATCAGTGGGAGGCAGACCCAGAGTGGTGATACTAAGGCAGAAGCAATGGAGAGGACAGTATTTTCAGTCCTGAAGATATTTTCAGGAGCAAACTTTGTTTGCTTACACTTGGATAAAGGATTAAACTAAATTTATTATAGTCTAACCAAGTGCAAAATAAACTTCCAACAGAAAGAAACATGGATTTGAAAACCAGCAATATGACATCCAAATGCTTTATAATATTGTACTGCAGAAATTTCATTGTTCAGTAAGATGATATTTGTACTTAGAAGCATTCTAGGAGATATCAAATTTTTGGTATTAGTTGCCTACCTCTGCTGCATTTAGCAATTACAATCTTTAGAAGTTGAAGCCAAAATTGTAAATGTAGATGGTGATGAATGCATATAATATTAATGGTGAGTAAAACAGTGAGAGAGAGAACTCCATTAAACTTTTTTAATAAGTGAGAGAATTGAAAAGAATAAAAAATATGGTTAAAAGATATAATATGAACAAAAAATAAATTCAATAACTGAAATTTAATTAATGAAATAAATGGAATTCATAAAAGAAAAAAAGGTAAAAGAGGTGACGAGTGATTCAAGAATAGCAGTGTATGGATATTCCATTATTACAGCATTGGTTAATGAGAGAGTCCATAAAGTCTGCTATCCAGGAGGGAGAATGAACAAGATAATCCATGCTTTGAACATGAGAAGGAAACAAGAAAGAGAATTAGTGGTCGTTCTGAGAACAAATGATTTAACTCGACATACAGATGAATGGATGCTAGCGGAGTTGTGTGAGGAGAAGGGAGTGCAGTTTTGGATGTATGGCATGTATTTGAAAAAAGAATGGAATTATACAGACGTGAGAGATTGCATTTGGGATTTTGGGCGAATGAATTGGAGAAACTGCTGCTAGATGGAAGTGTACTGTGTAATGCAAACAACAGATCAGAAGTAAGAGATGAAGTGAAAAATCAGGAGAGTGGTATTGAAGAGGCAGAACTGCAGTGTGACAGATGGTAGAGAAAAACGTAGTAGTGAGAGAGCATAAAGAGGAACAGGGAAACAAGGAGAGTGGATGCTGGACGTAGTAGCAAATGTATGTAAGGAGATGATCAACACAGAAATGGAGAAGATTGGGATGTGAGTGGGGTAGTTGAGACTGAACATATATGGTAAGTGGTGATAAAAGTGATTGAGCAAGGGAAGGTGTGGGGAAATCACAACCAGCAAGTGGCTTGGGTAGGACTGGTTATAGGCCTAAAAGTGAACTGCTGTGTTTATTTACAAATACCAGGAGTATCAGAAATGAGGAAGATGAAATGGCTTCACTTGAATTTATTCACCCCAAAATCATTGAAATATGTGAAACATGGTTGAATGGAGATATCTTAACAGGAATAGAAATGGTGGAAGGGTACAGTCTTTTTCATAAGGATGGAAAGACAACAAGGGGGGGGGGGGGGGAGTGCTGCTGATGATAGTAGGGAAATTATGTCCACAGAAGGTAGATATGGAAGAGGGAAATAGTTGCGATGGTTATGAGGTAGTGAGGTGGAGGTTGACAGGAAGAGATATTTAGTTGGATGTTGCTATAGACTAGGGAATGTGGATGGTGGTGATGAAGAAATGTATAAACAACTTGGCTTGGTGAACAAGGGAAGGGTGATTATTGTGGGTGATTTTAATTATGGCAGTATAGATTAGAATGAAGAGGCAGCATTTGGGAATAAGGAAAATGAATTGCTCAAGTTCTCGAGAGATAACTATCTCAGGCAGCACATAAAGGAGCGCAAGCAGAAATTAACAGTTTTAGATCTGATAATTTCATCAGAAGATGTAATTGTGAGTGGAGTTTCCCACTTTCCTCCAGTTGGTGAGATGATCATGAAATTATCACCTGGGTTGTGGCTAGCCATATGAAGACTTCTGTGAGGAAAGGATATATGTGGAAGTACAAGGCTGGTGATTATGACAAGCTTAGGAGACAGCTTGAAACTATAGCATGGAATGATTGAGCAGTAAGGAAATAAATGCTGTTTGAGAACTGACAAAAAAAACATAACAGCATCAAATGTGAATGTATTCTGAAGGTCAAAAGGCCAAATAAGGTAGGTGAAAAATGGATGAATGGCTTAAACACGAAATATGGAAGATGAAGGCACTCTGGAGGCAGTACAAGATGAATAATGATAATAATCAGTTACATGAAGAGTATATAAAAAACAAGCCAGGAGAGAGTGACTCAGTTAGTAATGACAACAAAAGTGTGCAGTATGAGCAGATATTAGCAAATCAGGCAAAGAAAAAAACCTAGTTTTTTTTTTTTTTTTTAAGATATGTGGCAAACTGAAGGAAGAATGATTATGGTAAGATGATGTTAATGTTCCAGGGAAGTGGTAGTAGCATTGGCATGTCTGTTATTTTTCCTTCTTTCCAAGAGAGTGGAAAGAAGGAAAAATTATTCCCCTGCATAAAGGTATTGATAAGGCTACAAATTATAGGCCAATATGTATATCTGGAGTTGTGGTGAAGGTACTAAAGAGATTTATGAGAACTAGGATACAGAAATGGATTGATAACAGCAGTATTCTCTGTAGTTGTCAACATGGGTTTGTTAAAGGGGAGATCATGTTTTACTAACTTACTTATGTACTATAACAAGATGACATTTGTCATCTTGTTATAGTACATAACAAGGGAGATGCATATACAGTGGTATACTTAGATTTTGCAAAACCTTTTGATAGTCTGCAACACAACAAGCTGTTAAATATAACAGCTTAAATAAAACAGATGGGATTGGATAACAGACCTGAGTTGGACTAGCTGTTAGATAGACATCAGAAAGTTGTATATGGAGGGACAGTATCCTGAAAGAGAAGGTTAATACTATATCATATTCGTTTATCACCATCTACGTTTACAATTTCGACTTCAACTTCTAAAGATTGTAACTGCCACAAATGGCAAAGGCAGGCAATAATACTGATGTGTGATCATTTCATTAATATTTTTAATAGTTTCTTAATTTCAAAAAAAATTCTTGATCTAAGGATGTTCCATAAAAATAAAGATTTACTTATCTCCTTATATCGAAGATTATAAAAAGGAGCTACATGAACCAAAGGTTAGGATAATATAAAATTTATGTACTTTTTCATTTCAAGACAGCTCACCCATACAACTCCTAACACTATATTAATCCTACATCTACCCAATATTGAAGCACTGTTCACACATTTGGGGCAGTGCACACCTAAAATCTCTCTAAGCATGTTTGATGATATCCATAAGACACAATCAGATCATCTGATGATCTCTCTTTCTCTCATACAGATTTATTCCAATCAGTCTCTAACAGACATTCTGCTTTATGTATCTTCTAGTTATTTCCAGGGTATGGTAAATACACTCACCCACTTGCCTATGATGGGTAGATTTTGCCAGTTGGTAAGCAACTGCAGACCAGACCAAATAGAATATTTTTATTTAATGAAAAAATGTTTGAACTTTTTTTTTTAACTTCAAGAAAATGCAAAAATAAGCATAATATAAAGGACCATTCTAGTAACAAAAACTAATGCAATGAGTTAAGTTTTCAAAATTTATAATTCTCCTTCTTGGAATGATCTAACACAAAGGAAATGCTCTACAGGAAATGATACAGCAGGTAATCACTTATGGAACTCCTATTAGCTTTCAAAAAAAAAGAAGGGAGGGAGAATTGGGAGGGCATTCATGGTAAGTAGAATCTTTCATTTGTTGAGCCCTGGCTATTTCCATGGACAATATTTTGTGGAACTGGCTACAATCATTCCTCCATTTTGATATTTTGTGAAACTGGCTACAATCATTCCTTCATTTTCTTGCAAAACTGTAAGAATACAAGTAATTGCTGAACTTTATGAACCAACTTTATTCCTCCTTTTTCACTGCATCTACCTCAGTTCTTCGGAAAAGCCTCCCTTACTCTGTTCTCCCAAGACTGCAACCTTCAGCTATTCATGAGACACATCAAGAGATTCCTTGTTTCCCACACAGGAACTGACATGATATAGGTTTTGTGACTTTTTTGTGTATGGATCTAAGAAAAAAACGAGGATAACTTGTTTTTCAACGTCATTTTTTATTTGTATTATTTTCTTAATTTATGAATGCCAAAAGATCTCAAAAACAGTGTGCTAATATTAATGAAAAAAAAAAAAAGAACATTTCCTAAAAAATGAAGCTCATGTTAAGATACTGCTGCTATGGTTAATAGCCATAGCATGCTGTAGAGATAACATTAATTGGAGTATCCTAACATAAATTACTTGACCAGAACATACTATCTCATCTTTTCCTTCCTTCTACATTCGGCCTACTGCCCTGTTACAGAGCTATCTTAAGTCCTTATAAGTCATACCCATCCTGAGGATAAGATGACTAGCCCTATGCTCCCTGTTCACAGGGCCAGTTGGCCTGCTTGCAGGAGAAAAAACCCAAGATAAACTGGGGAGAAAAACTCTGCTGTCCACGTTCAAGACAGGCTAACTTGGCTATGTCTGAGAAAGATCCTTAAGTTCCTCACGCCAAAAACGGGAGTCGAACTAAGGATATTTCTTTCCCAGGCATATGGTTGCGAAGCACATAGCCACTAGGCTAACCGCGCAGAGAATATACTATGTAGAAATAAATATTGGAGACAGTAGTATATTTCAGAAAAACTGAAATTGCTCACATTCGTTCAACAGTAGATGGCCATCCTTTGGTCTCTGATCACAATTTCCACTCTTCTAAGTGTAGTAATTCAACAGTTGATGATAATGCAGATATTTTGGATGCCATTTCTGGATCTACAGGTCTAGCCTACATCCAATCCAGTTTACTCCACAGGTGTTCAAAACTAGACTGAGACATGTCTCTGTGTAGGCAAGTCAAGTTTGTCACCATTTCTCAAACCATATTGCAACAACACTTGCAGCCTGACAAGGTATAATGTTATGCTTTAAGTGTTCCATAAAACTGCCACAGGAAATGTAATATTGCATATTCATATCTGTAGTCAGGATCAAATTTACCTTCTTGGATTAACTGACACCTCTAACCTTTCCACCAGAAAAAAAATCCATAACTTTCTCAGCCTCCAAAACTGTCCTCTTCCATTCGAGACACTATTTCCTCACCTCTGCAACTATTAACATTTTTAAATCCCAAATCTGCTCAACCTTGCAACACTGTTCTCACATTTTGGGTACTGCACCAGAATGTCTACTTCAGAATACTTGATCCAGAAGAGGATCCTCTTCTCTCACAGATTCCCCTCCAATCACTTTTCTCATAGCTATTTCTGCATTTTCAAAGGAAGTACTCAGTTTATTGGAACTGGGTACTACCTTTCTACCTCTTTCCTCTCAATCTACACAAAGTTAGCCTTCAAACTTATCAAATCAACTTCTCATTCTCCTTTCTTTCCAGCTATCTGTTCTTTGGGACAGCCTTCACAATACCATTTTCCCCAAAGACTGACCTCCAGCTGTTCACAAAAAAAACTTGATTCTTTCTCTTAGTCTATGTGTTAATGCTTAAGCACTGGGGAAACTTATATTAGAATCCGAATAGAGAAAAATATAAAACAGCACTGAGAAAGGAAGACCCACAGCATCTACTGTGGGTCTTGGTCTTCTTGGAAAATTGGATTTGTGTATTTTAGGTATGCTGTATATCTGGTGAGAGGGTGAGAAGTGAAGGATTTATATTTTTTTATAATGTCAGGAAGCTAAGAAGAAACTTTTCTTTTGAGTAGACTTTTTAATTTCTTGATCTGAGATTTAGTGATATAATAATATAAAGGTTTGTAGATGGAGTGGTCTCTGAGAGTGATATCCAATTTTTCTATTCTATTCACTGACATTAGGGATAACAGTAACACTTCTTATTAACTCTGATGATATCTATACTGTTACTTTTGCATAGTTTCTTAATGGCATTGAGTTGGCAGGATGATATATTTTGTTTAGAAGATCTAGAAAGAATCTAGAAGTTGCCATCAGTGTCTTAAGTTTCAGCCACAATTTTTCTGTTGCACTGAAACAAGTACTGGCACTAGACCTTAATGTTCAAACACTGAATGTGCAATCCATACCTTAGTTCCAGAAATAGCTAACATTAGGTTTGATGTCGCCATGCTACTCATTCCATCTGCTATAAATTATCCAAACATTTGCTGGCCTGGTTGGCCAAGTGGTTAGCATATCTGCTCTCCAAGCAAGAGGCTGCAGGTTCGAATCCCACCAAGTTCAGGGATGTTTGCGATTGTCCTACTAACCGATTACTATATGTATTGCTGTGACCTGTGTCCTGGTGCAGTATGACCCTTGATATTAATGCATCATAAAAAAATCAAATAAAATCCAAACATTTAGCAAAATCTCTTGTTCCCCTTTACTGACCATACCATATCATACATAAAAAAACTCTACCCATTTTAAAACGTCTATTGAAAATCTAATTGTTAACAACACGGATATCCTCGTCAGCTTTAACATCATCTCACTTTACCAACATTCCCTTAAATGGCACCTTATTACATTTTTTTAAAAAATTTTTTCTCCTGATATCACAGATCTCTTTTCCTTTGCTATCTTGGAAGAATAAAATTTATGAACAGATTGCCAATTTTTTCATGGAAGATTTTGGAGAACAAGCGTTTGACTCAGCTCCTCTCAAACCTTTTATCTGGCTAAGATATGTGGATGACGTGTTCTATGGCCCAGAAACATTAGACTCTTTCCTCTGTCACTCAATAGTCTCCACCTTAGAATTCAGTTTACAATGGAAAAGGAAACTAATACTAATCTGGTCTTTCTAGACACCTTGGTAACATACCTACCTAATGGCAGGTTATCCTTTTCAGTATACAGAAACCCACTGAGAGAGGCAGATATATTCACAAGTGTGTGTGTGGGGGGGGGGGGGCGTTGGCTATTAAGCTAAGTTTCCAAAGTGATTTATCCATGGGGCCAAATGGCAGAAACACTTCAAAGAAGTGTAACCATAGTAAGGGTTTAAAAAGTAGTGTGGTAAGTACTTTGAGAACAAATGCTCCATGTAGAAGTTAGCTTGGGGGGGGACCACTTGCAGTACCATTAATTTGTTTGTAGATTTTTTCTTGCCAAACTTTAACAAGTATGACTGCATTATTCTACCAAATCATTAGGCGATAGTCATCTGAAGATTAACTCCTACTCAACTGCATTACTTTCATTGGTAAGCAAGAAATTAAGACTTTAGATCTTCTGTCCTATATAACTTGAACTGTTTCACTGACAAACTGCCACATCTAAACTATAACATGTTTTGCTCTGAAGATGTTCGTTTGAAATCCAACAAAATATAAGCCAGCTAATAAACTTTTTTTTTTTTTTGCATTTTGTTTGGTGGTGTAATACCATTAAAATAAGTTTAGTTCTAAACCTTGTTTTCATAATATTATTTATTAAGCATTTCTCTATAACTTCATATTATGAACTGATTCATATTATGAATTGTTTTAATTTTCTTTATGTAAAATGTTACACGTTGTCAAATTAGCCATTAACGAGAAAGTTAATTAATAATTGTCTTCCATATAGTCAGCTCTCACTATTGCAAATATGTAAGGAATACTCTGATTTCATTGAGAATAGCATTCATGCTATAATAAAGTTTTGATAGTCTGGATGAGTTGGCTATAATTATGTTTTCCCTTAGTAAATGAACTGTAATAAGAGCTATTTAATATCACTAATTTTCTTCATTGCTTAAGAACTTACATTTGGTCTCTGAAATATTGCAGTAAGTGCTATTAAGTGTAATAGAATGATATTTCATTTCACAATTTATGCAATGAATCTTTTAATATAATAGAAATGCTCAGTAAAGAGTCAAACAGAGAATGAAGCATACTGATTCTGTTATATTACAAACTGCATTATAAATCTGAAATACAAATGACTAACAATTTATTTTAACAAAAATGGTGGTAACTAACATTCAGTATTTTCAAAGTTCAAGGTGTTCTCTGTGCATATGTTGGGTGCGCGTGTGTGTATGTGTGTGTCACACGCAGAGGTGTGAGTCTTGATTACTGCCTGGTGCAATAAGACTTGCATATAACCTTGCATGGCTATTTGAATGAATGTATTCATTAGAGTGGCAGAGCAGGGGAGGCACTTGTGTGTGTGAGTAATGTATTAAGTACTCTCACCTGAAGATTTATCTGTGTTATATATAATATTCTAATTCTCTGAAACTTGATGAAGATATCTACAATATCTTTTTTAGACAAACACCAAAATTAATATTAAATTAATAAGAAAAAAAATATATTTTTCATTACTACACCTTTAAGAAGGAATTCATTGCTAAAACATCCACGCTGTATGAACATTCCTATTTACTATGGTATTTACAGTGAACAATTAAATACATTATAGTATTTCACAAAGCATTTAATATGGAAAACAAGCATAAATCAAAGGCATAAAGAGGCACAGCAGAATACTACTTTTTTTAGCATTCAGGCATGATTACCTTCTTTCTATCAAAAAATGAAAAGTGAAGGAAAAAAAGCTAAAATAAATTACACACACTTTCAGTTACAAAAGTAACAAACACTAGTCAATGGAGTAACAGTTTATTTCCAGTGGTGCAATATTTATTTTAAATCTAACTACAAAAAATAAGCATATGCTGCTACAAAATTAACTGTTTTTTTTTTAAATATATATATATATACATAAATAACTGAATAAATATTGTGCATTTACAGGTTCAGTCAAAATAAAATTACTTCATATTAGCAATTTCAAAATATAAACCCAATCACTACACTGTTACAATGGACTTTTTTTTATTATAAATTTGAGATTATACATAAAATTCAGAATTATAAACTCAATTTTAACTGATACTGATTTTAAAAAAAAAAATCCACAGGAAAAAACTGCACAACACTGAAGGTAAAAAAAAATCTTATCATAATTACTTAAATATATATGTTGCAAAATAAAATATTTAACATATTATAATCTGAATAATAACCACTTCCCATATATCACAGTACAAAAATTTATCATGCCATCTATTATATTAAAATGAAACAGTATACAAATAGAACTGTTTTTACTTATTATATAGATATTAATAGTTGTTGCCTTTTTTAAACTAAAGAAATACATGATGTAATATTTCCCTGGTAACACTCATGTTTCACTTTTATTAACAGCAACGTACTACAATTTCCAAATGGTCTGAGTAAAAGGAGTGTTGAAATGGCATTTTGGATTAAAAAATTGAAGATTCATACAAAATTATTTTAGCACAGGTTTAAAAGCATATTAGACTGAGAACAAAATTAATAAAATTCAATTCCTCTGTGTTTGGGTGAAGCCTTGCAATTTTAAAAATGACATTTACTCTTCATGTTTTTTTTTTTTTTTTAAATCATAGTTTTTTGAGAACAAATAAGAAAACTTGATAATGTTTTTTAATCTTTATAATGATGTTAGCAATAAATACAGCAAACAGTTTCAAACAGTTTGCTATCCATTTATAGCTGAAGTTGCACATTATCTGTTGGTGTAAAAGATGAAAGACTGCTGAATCCCTTGGTTATTTACTTAATATTAATGAACTGACCATATAAACAAAGAAAAAAGTGTTTGAGAGGGGAATAAAATTATAATACTCTACCAAAACGAAATACAAGTCTCTACACTAGTGAACCTCTTAAACAACCTCCACTGTCAAAAATGAAAGTACCTTGTCTGTTTAGCTGCAAACTAAAACCAAAAGCAAGATTAAATGAAAGACTATGAAGTAATGATGAAATTATATATGAACACAGACTTGGAAAGGATCTGGACTTCTCAAATGCAAAGCATTTTGTACTATTAGCACATCATGAGTTCAAGTAATGACACAAATCTCATAGAAGTCACTGGTGTTACTTCTTAGGAAATTTACAGTTGTTCCAGATACTGCACCCCCCCCTTTTTTTTTTACTCCCACATACAAAAGGTTGTGAACCTATGTACATAAGTGTCATAGATGGTCTAAAGGTTAAATTACCTGGAAACCCTGCTCTAGAAATTAACACGGTACTTTTTCAAGCCACTTCAGGCCTCTAAACAGGATGGTAGACTCACACCAGGTAATGAAAACCATGCCACTGAAGATCTGGTTTCCATGTTGTCGAACTAATGTTTCTTTGATTACTGACAAAAAAGCGCAGCTATGCAAGCAGTAATTCTATTCACATAACTGTAGTGAGTGGAATACTGCTAGTTACATACCACAAAATAACCTGCTTACTTCAGTGACTTCCCCTAATTGTGTGTCTATCACCAAATCTGATATCAGTGTAGTGTAGTTTACATACAAGAGTATCACTGCAAAAGATTAACTTAAACTGCTGTTTACAGAAGCAGCAAAGACACTGCTGTTTCTGTGCCAGAAAAGCTGTCAATTGTAGAATCAAATATAATTACTATCAAACCACGATATATTTTTCAATAAGTTGCGAGACTCAGATAAAAAAAAAAAAGTTCAATTTGATATGCTATACTGATACAGTGAAACAAGTCTATTCTAAAACTAAAAGGGTATCCATATAAATGCAAACACCCATTTGATGCTCATTAAAATGTGATTTCTTCAATAACAAACATAAAAATGTTGAAGAGAATTTTATTTTTGCTTGTATACTGGACAGATGCCATCATTGGTTATACAATGATACATATACAGTAATAATTATTTGAATGTCAAAATGATGAAATTCAGACAATAAACTTAGATATATTATCTCCCATGCATCTTTTAACCACAGGAGCCAAAAGGCCCATATACCCTTAAAACTGATAGGTTTCTAGCACTAGCCAATCCAAAACCTTTGATTTGGTTGAAATACATTGGACATCTTCCATTATCTGTAAACAAAGGATTGTTGAATTAAACTAAATAGCTTCTTTCTTCATGTAGCTTCCTCAGCGAGAGGGTGCAGCACCATGTCCTTTGCCTCATGATCCTTTTCCCATAATTTTTCCTTATAAAACTGTTAATATCCTCTGTCCTGCTGAATCTCTCAGTACATGTCCTGCCAATCTCCTCGGGATCATTTCCTGTAATAAAGATCTCTGTGTTCTCATTCTCTGTAGGACATCTGTATTTGTCACATGTTCTGTCCGTGAGATTTTCAGAGCTCTCCTATAGCACCACATTTCAAAGACCATTATCTGTTGCCTTACTCTCTTCTTGAATATCCAGGTCTCACTTCCATACCATATGTGAAAATTGGCCACACTAATGTTCTTATCATTCTTTTCTTTGACTCGATACTCAGAACTTCTGAGCAGATCTTTATTTTTCCAGAATGCATCTTTAGCTATGGCTGTTCTTATTTTTATTTCTTTATCTTGCTTTCCATCTCCAGTAAAGTAGGTGCCTAAATATTTGTATTCTGTTGTATGTTCAATTTTTATATTGTTTATGAATATTTCTGGCTCGGATCTGCTTTCTTTTGTGATTTTCATAAATTTGGTCTTTTTTGCATTTATATCTAATCCAAATTCTTTACCTTCTTCAATTAGTAGCTGCAGTAATTTGATTAATTTGTTTCTGTTTTTTGCTATTAGAATGGTATCATCAGCATATCTAAGATTGTTGTATTTTATACGATTGATACTAATTCCTATATTTTGTTTTTCAATCTTTTTCATCACTGTCTCACTATAGATATTAAATAGATTTGGTGAAAGGATACAACCTTGTCTAACTCCTCTTTTTATTTTCACTACAGAAGTCTCAGAGTTAAACAGCTGCAATTTCTATTTGGTGTAATTCATTTTTATAATCTTAAGTACATGATCTTCTATGTCTAATTTATCTAATATATTGAACATTTTATTATGTTTTACCTGGTCAAAAGCCTTCCGAAAGTCTATGATGCATATGTAAATGTTCCTATTTCTTTCAAGTGATCTTTCTATTAGTATTTTTAGTTCCAGGATAGCATTAATGGTTACCATTCCTCTTCTGAAGCCTTTCTGTTGTTTACTCAATTCACTGCTTAAGGCTCTTTCAATTTGTTAACAATGGTTAAAATATTTTAGATGCATGGGATATTAGGCTCACAGTTCTGTAATCCTTGCAATTTTGTGCAGTATTTTTCTTTGGAATTGGTATGCTGATAGATGTTGTAAAAACCTCAGGTAATTGTATTGTTTTATAGATGTCCTGAACAGCTTCTTTACCTTGCTAAATTCATTACACCAAAAAATAAAATTCCCAGTGGAAACTGAGAAAGAAGGTTGAATACCTTTTTTTGGACATCTTATCTCTAAAAAAACTGTTTCATGCTAGATGTTTACCACAAGCCTATTCATATCAGACATTCACTTCATTCATACTCAAAAAATGTGCTACCTATCTCTCCTAAAAGATGATCAGAAGATAAATGAACTGCAATTTAAACTCCACCAACTCACTTTTAAATATCCAAGGAAACTGGTCCAAAAATACTTTTCTCCAATCCTACTCTGCAGCAAAATACTGACATGCACTATACTCAATTTCAATTCATTACACTGGTAGGCTTTCAAGCAAAATTGATAATATCCTCAATTTTCATGATATCAGAGTGGTATGCAAATCTTTTAACATCTCCTCCACTCTTCCAAAGAGAATTTCTTCTACGAACATCCCGAGGTTTCCAAAATTCCTTGTTCATGTGGCTTTTACCTATATAAAGGGTGTCCCAAAATTCACGCAAGATTTAAATTTAGCTCCATTTGTGCGGTAAAGTGTTGTACAAAATATGGTCAGAATAGTGATTTAACTTCATCAACTGTGAAAAGATTAATTAAAAAATTCAAGGAAACTGGATCAATTAGTGATCTTATACACTCTGGCCGTCCTTCAACAAGTCGTTCAACAGAAAACATCGAAGAAGTTTGTGAGAGTATTGCTGAGAGTCCAGGAACATCAATTCGGCACGTGGTCTTGAATTGGGCATTTCAAGAAGCTCTCTACAGCGTATTCTCACGAAAGATTTGCATCCTTATGCTTACAAAGTTCAATTGACTCAAGAACTGAAGCCTAGTGACCACACACAGTGAAGAGAGTTCATTGAATGGATTATGGAACAACAACAAGTGGATGCTTATTTTTCGAACAAAATCATCTTCAGCGATGAGGCTCATTTTCATCTTGATGGCTTTGTTAATCGACAAAATTGTCGCATTTGGGGTTCAGAAAATCCACGAGTGATTGTTGAGAAACAAATGCATCCACAATGTGTCACTGTTTGGTGCGGATTTTGGGCTGGAGGCATCATCGGTCCATTCTTCTTCGAAAATGCGGCTGGTAAAGCAATAACAGTTAATGGTGCTCGCTATCGCGACATGATAATCCAGTTTTTTGTGCTTAAATTTCAAGATATGGATGTGGACGACATGTGGTTTCAACAAGACGGTGCCACATGCCATACAGCCTGAGAAACAATTCAATTACTGCATGAGTCATTTCCTGGTCGTGTAATTTCCTGTTTTGGTGATCAGAATTGGCCACCAAGATCATGTGGCTTAATGCCGTTGGACTTTTTTCTTTGGGGTTTTTTGAAGTCTAAAGTTTATGCCAACAAGCCCACGACCACCCACGCCTTGAAGGAGGAAATTGAGCGCTGTATCAATGAAATGCCGCCACATTTATGCAAAACGGTCATGGAAAATTTCGACAAAAGAGTGCGTATGTGCCAGCAAAGCTGTGGAGGCCATTTACCCGATATGCTATTCCGTGCATAACCCTATACTGTATATTTTATGAATCAATAAGAAATTACAATTTTTAATTAAAAACCTGTGTTTTCTATCAAAATGACTTCTTGCATGAATTTTGGGACACCCTGTAGGTCTAGAAGTTTTGAGGCAAGAAAATATCTTGGAGATATCATTCATAATAGAGAAGAAAGCTCAGGATTGGCTTATCACTCTTCCAAGGCACATCATGGCATGCATGGGAAGAGTGATAATGGCATCAGATAAAACAATCCACCATGGTCATTTTTTCTGAAGGTTCTTATTGCTGATTCTTAGCAGCATTTGGAAATCCTTCATCAGATCTCTGCACATGCCAGATTTCAACTTTTCAGATAATCATTTCCAACCAATGCTGGAAAGCTGATGATTAATACCACTTTCCACTGACTCCAAGTGTTTTTATTTACTTATATTACACTGATGATTCTTGCAAGCTTCACTTGTTAACTTGCATTTAACATTTGCTATATATTTAACATTTGTTTGTTAATAAAAACAGTTCTTTTTATTTTCATTAAGATCTGGTCTGCATGTATTCAACAAACCATTCCACCAATCCATCCCTTTTTACAGGAATGGATTCCAGGTGTTGTTATATTAATTAATTGCTCCTGAACCATTCCAGTAACCAAAACCTATGATTCTAGGCTTTATAGGAGAGAGAGGTTTTATTTCACACTTAAATATTAGTTAATATAATAATATATTAACTAAAAGAAAGTTAATACTTTTAATATTTCAGCAAAGCCAAATTGCCATCATGAGGTAACAAAGTATAATAAGATGTGTGCAAGAAGGTGCTACCCCAGTAAAGAGTCTGAAGCATGTCAAATGGCAGTAAGCTAAAGTCTTAAATAGCACCCCTAGGAGGCTAAATTGGACATCCTTGGCTGAAGTAGAGCTTGCCAAATTTGTGGCAGTTTCATGCAACCAAATTTGTTGAGTTTATAGTAGTTTCTTAAAGTAGAAGCAGATTCAAAGAAAAGTCTTTCATATTGATATTTGCTGCAATGGAGTAGCCTTCCTCCAGCATATCCTAGGGCAGGTGCCTAAAGCAAGTTCTGAGTGGCTGTAATGGTGGAAACAGATGTAGTCCTTATGTTCAACAATTCTGATGTTGACTGTCCTGCTTGTTTGGCCATAGTAGGATAGTTTACAACTGCAAGGGACCAAGCATACACCTGGCAGTCTTTGGTGGAACAGATAAGGGTTGTTAATATTTTATATGGTCTGTAAGTGGCTGGAAGGTAGTATTCTTTTTAGGATTTTTTTTGTTTTTCATATGTGCCTTGGATATATGAAATGGTGATAGTTTTAGGGGGGGGTTAATATTTTTTTGGATATGGGGGGGGGGGGGGGGAATTGTAGCCACTGGCTATGGTTTCGTGGATGTGGTCAAGTTCTATGGAGAGGGCCATTATCTGAACTAATTAATTTATCCTTGTTATATAAAGTTTTTATAATCCCATACTGTTGAGGGGGGGGGACTGTGAATATATCTATATATTCATATATCATATCACACCCAAAATTATGTGTGGCTTCTTCAGGACAAAAAATACAGTCATGAATATCTAATATATAAGCCTTACCACCAGACTTCAAAATGTGGCAATAATGCTGATGTCTTTACCAGTCCAAACTAGTCCTATTTATTATATCAGACATTTCCATTCATAAAAGTTGTAACCATGCAGTATCTTAATTCTAGCAATCAGAACTTTAGGCCTTGCCAAAGCCATAACCTTTGATAACTGAATGTGTTGGCAATGACTTATCCAATATAGTGTGTGAATATGCACGAACGAACGAACACACAGAGAGAGAGAGAGAGAGAGAGAGAGAGAGAATGATTGTAATGACAGTTAAAATGTTGATAAATCTAGTTCATACAATGCTTATCTCCTAAAGTTTCTATTATACATCCCACACAGCATTTCACATACTCTCCCTTGCTTAGGTGATAGAGATGTAATTTTAAGGTTGTGCTTCTAGTTATGTCAAAAAATAAATAAAATTGTAATAACACTACAAACACACTGAATGATGAAAAATCAGACTGAAAGACTTTGGTGAACTAGGATATTTTAATATAATCTTTTTACAAGTTGTGATCACTAGTTTTCTAAGTTGCATAAACATTTGATTCAAATGTTTATTAATATGTATATTATACTGAAAGATACATGGAATTATTTACATGCTGGATTATGTCACATATCAACATAATTTAATACTGGACAATTTAATATACCATAACCACAAAGTACAGGAATGTGTGTGTGTGTGAATGCGCGTTATGCACGCATACACACACACACTATGTAAAGTGAAGCAAATACTTCAGAATTACATAGTGGTAAGTGAATTTGAGAAATAAATTTACATCAATCTCTTATCATACAAACATGAAGTCCAAAGATTCGTTGAGTCTTTGTCTCACTCTCTCTTTTATTCACAGATACACACACAATTCATCAAATGTATTCACTATCTACATACTTGCAGGCAATGCATTACAACCACTCATCCACTCCTCTCCATGCAAAAATCCTACCCCCCCCCCCACTCACACCTTCCTTATACCAGCATCTAGGAATGGCCTCTTGTCCTCCCTGTCTTTCTCTCTCTCATTCTATGAAAAACCTCCTTTCCATCGACCTGGTAACAAACCCTTATCAACTTAAATATCTCAATCATATCCCTCCCCCTCTTCCTATAGACTGCAAATTGCATTCCTTCAATCTGTCTCCACACTTGACATTCCAGAAACCAGCAACCACCTTTGCCAATAATCTCTGGATCCTTACCAATATCTCTGCATCCTTTTTGAAACCCACTCCTCTCCATGCAAAAATCCTACCCCCCCCCCCCCACTCACACCTTCCTTATACCAGCATCTAGGAATGGCCTCTTGTCCTCCCTGTCTTTCTCTCTCTCATTCTATGAAAAACCTCATTTCCATCGACCTGGTAACAAACCCTTACCAACTTAAATATCTCAATCATATCCCTCCCCCTCTTCCTATAGACTGCAAATTGCATTCCTTCAATCTGTCTCCACAGTTGACATTCCAGAAACCAGCAACCACCTTTGCCAATAATCTCTGGATCCTTACCAATATCTCTGCATCCTTTTTGAAAACCGTCTGTGCACAATAATAGTCGATATGTGGTCTGATCAAATAAGAGCTTCCTCACTTCTACACATCATGTCCTTATCACTGCCATAATCTGCTGTGCTGTCCTCAAAATTTTAGTAATGTGTCCCCAAAACCTTGGGTTCTTGTCCACTATCACCATAGATCCCTCACCTCTTCTAAGATCTCTCCACCAATTGCATACTCTGCATTTTATCTATGCTTTTTGAATTTTAACAGCTTACACTTTGTGATGAACTGTCAACTCCGCTCATCTTCCCATTCAGCCAGTCCTATACATATACTCTACCATTCGCAGTTCTTCCCAATTCTGCACATCACCATTCAAACTTTCCTTGATATTATCAAAATAAAAATTAAACAGCAATGGTCTCAAAACAGATCCTTGGGATACACCATTAGTGACTTTCCTCTTCTGGCATATTGCTTCCTCATACACAACTTACCAGATCACCAATCTCCAATCCAGAAAACTAATCTGCTATCCAATCTGACTCCTCTGGCTACCAGCTTGTAACATGGCTTATCATAGGCCTTTGCAAAATCTAAATATACTGTTGTGTATGCATCTGCCTTGTCCAATGCATGACACCTTGTTATAATAAGCAGCTTACTAAAACATGATCTTCCTTTAGCAAACCCATCGAATTGGAGACTTCTGTTATCAACCCAATTCCAAATCTTATTCTTGACTAACTTCTCTAAAACTTTAACTACAACTCCAGACAAACAGAGTGGTTTGTAATTTAAAGTTATCACCTCCCTTATGAAGCAGGACAATTTTGCCATCTTTCCACTCCTTTGGAATGTTGCCCAATTTACGCTTATGTTAAAAAGGTATGTCAAACTTTCAAAACACACGGTGATATATCATCAAGCCCCACGGCCTTATTCACATCAAGTTTACTCAAGTCCTCATATATCTCCAGTTCACTCACAATGAATGCACTGGGAATGGGAGAGGAGGAACTATAGTTCTACATGATGTCACATTCGTGGGGGCTCATTTAACATCTGAACTATATCCTATACAGTGGTTATCATTTTACCATTTTCACTAGTTAATATCACCATTCCATAATCATTCATTCTTCTACAGAACACCTATCAAGAGAACTCTCTGAAATTTCTTTTGGCCTCATTAGCTAACTGTGGCTCAATTCCTACCAAGCAAGTAACCTTTCTCATCTGCTCTTTGTATTCCTCATACAACTGATTATTGCCACTAAACTTGTAATACCTTCTTCAACATGCATGCCCCACCTTTTCAATCATCCATTTACACCTGATTTATTTAACCTCCTGACACTGCCTCTGTCAGATAGTACCTGAGTAGAGCTCATGCTATATCCATGATATAGCTGGAAGCAATTTCCTGAGTTTGCCATAATCACCAGCCTTATAGTTCCACATATATCCCTTTCTCACAAGAGTCTTCATATGACCGGCCACCACCAAGTGATCACTTCACGGTGACTTTCACTAAATGGAGGAAGATATGACACCTCATTTATAATATCTTCTGATGAGATGGATCAAATCCAGGATCCTTGATCTTTGTGTGCCTTCTGTTATATATACTGCCCCAAGGTGGTTGTATATCAAATGCTTTTGTCTTTTGAGCTGTCTCTCAAAAACTCCAGAAATTCATTCTCTTTATCCCTGGATACTGTCTATTCATTCCATTGTATATTACCATTATTAAAGTCACCCATAATGATCACCCTTTCCTCATTTCTAAGGCTAATTTACATATTTCCTACTCACTGCCCTCTACATTACCAGGTCTATAGCAACACAACTAAATACTTCACCCTGTCCACCTCTACCTTACACCATATTGGCTGAAAGTCACTGCCACTATCTGCCCCTTGCATGAGCATCCTCTGCTATTATCAACAGCACTACTCCCTTTCTGTCCTATCCTCACAAAGAACACTATGTCTCTCAATCTCTATTCTTGTGAGGATGTTGTCTTCATCCAACTACATTTTGCTTATTCCGACAATGTTGGGGCAAACGTATACTTGATCAATGCAATAATTTCATTCTCCTTATTACAGATACTTCTAGCATTTGTATACAAACATAATTGCTCATTTCTGGTTCTATAACAACTCCCATGGACACTACAAATATGACTCCTCCATACTTCCCCTGACCATTCCTTTCTATCACCAGCAATTGTACAATCCTCTCCAGACCCATCCACTCTGCATATCCTACACCATCTCGAACTTTTGTCCACTCACACATTTACTTCTAAATATAGCATGCACACTTCATGTGCAGTGTCTCTCTAGCTACCCTGATCCTCATTTCTTGCCTTGTATTGTGTTCCTGCCCCTCCCATTCTCTTCATCCACACTATTATTTCTCCATTTGGAAGCTCTTGTACCTTATTTCTCTGCTATTCCACATACTCAGATCTATTCACTGCAGTCATTACTCTCCCTGCCATAAATATTTTCTCCAACTGACACACACACCAAAAACCATTTCAACAGTGTGCTATAGTTCCATCCATCCTTCAAATTCACAAAATGAATTCCTTTCTCTCTGCATCAACTCATCACTGTCATACCTGAGCAACATATTGACTACCTTTCCGGCTACTCTTATCTTTTACTCTCTTTGACAACCACCTGATATCCAACCTCACATTCTCTTCCCAACCAAACAATTCATTCCTACTTGCCGATTTATCCTTCAGATATCCAATGCCTCAATCACTCTGCTCATTCTACCTCCAGGGAAATAAACCTTGTGCACATTTTCATTCACCACACCTCTAATAACTGAATCCCTCTATACAATTATTCTTGAATCATTCAATACATTTCTTTCACATGGATCTTTCAGCCCATTCTTCCTTCCATGCAAAAGTCATTCTTCTCATATGCTCCATGTCCTTAAACCCACTTTCATCTCTTCAATCACTTTCTCACTGCCATTCACACTCTTGCTGCCTTTCATGCCTGCACACTATTGCACTCCCAATCATTGCCACACCCAGTTGCAGTCCCTTTTTGCTACTAGTCTTGCACACTGTGTTACTATTATTGTCAACTGCATTGTCTTTCTCAGACAATAACTTACTGTCAACCTCACTTGCTTTTGTAGATACACTCATTATATCCTATCCTGTTCTTCTGCTCGCTACCACTCACATTTAAAGACACTTCATAGTCCATAATCATATTATACTTCTTACAGAGTTAGTACCCACACACACTCTCATCTCTCCTATTAAATCTCACCACACAGGTATCTTTAACATCACCCCAAACATACATATTGCATTCATAGCATCTTACTATTTTTGAAAATTTAGACCACATACATTCATCTTTTGTGCTGACTTACATCTCACTGCCCCACACAAAGAATACAGAAATTAATTAACATAGAATCTGAACTTGACTGAACACTGCCAACCAATTACAACTGCCACACAACAAAATTTAATTGACAAACCATTGATACTACCATACAGCAAATATAAAATTTTAACTCGTCTTTCCACAGCACACTGAGCAGTCTTCCTATCTTCTCTGATCTTAATCCCTACTACAACTATCATATAAAATCATATTTCATTGAAAAACCATTCCTTATCAAACTTTAAACACTTTCATTTAAATGGATTCTGATGGATATAAGAGGAATATTTCCATTAATGGTTAATAAAATCATTCCTTCATTCTTACATGACTTTTTTTTTTTGTTTTGTTTTTTTAATTATACACTGAAAATGATATTCTTATATTCAACATAGAATAATTCCAGTGATCATTAACTCTTATGTTTATGTAATTCTCTGAGTAAAAAAAAAAATGATATTCCTCTTTCAGGAATAAAATGATATACCTATATTCAATGACAAATCTTGTCTGAAGCTTGAGTATTATGATTAACTTTTTAAATTTTTTTTCCAAATTTATTCCTTGTTCTATGATAACGAACAAGGAGTGCTTGTTCCTCATCTTTGCTTATCCTGAAGATATTCATACTCTTTGGTGCGACAGTAATAAATAACTGTTTTAATGACAACTAAATTTTGTCTCTGTGAAAGACAATTATTTTACGATGAGAAATGAAGAAAAAACCAAGGTGTGGTCGTTTCAGAGTCACCCTTGGTGACAGTGAAACTAATGTCTTTCTACTGATGAGTTTGGTGCAACTGATAATGCACATCGTGCATGTGAATTTTGATAAGAGTTCACTAATGCTTGCAAAATTACTGTTTATTACATGCAACTGAAGAATCAAATGGCAATGCATCATACAAAGTAAGCTATTACATTTGTTGCTTTTGGATGAGTACTTGCTACTTATGAAAACATTACCCATGTATGCAAGAACAACCTATCAGGATTTTTGAGTGCAAATTTTAAATAGAATTTTCAATACAATAGGTAATACTGTCAAGAAAAGAACATAATGAATTAATGACTTGCAGCAATGGATATAGGAATACTCCATGGCTGTAAAAAAAGTCCATTTCATTCTGTTATTTTTGACAATATTACTCATGGCATTAAAAAATGTATAAAATCAAGCCTCCAAAAAAAAAAAACTCTAGCACTATACTCCGACTACAATGCAGCTCACAACATCTACAAAAAAACATCAACAAATCTGACTACACAAGAATACAGGAAACTTACTTTCTGCTCAAATGGCAGTTGAGATTTCAGTCCTTGGCCAAGACTAATGGGTGCAACTTTTCACTTCCATGCTTTTATCCAGCTGTGACCAAAATGGATAACAATACTTTACTTCTGAAAATGAAAGTGTCATGCCTGTTCATTAGTAAATGAATAGAACAATGTATTCAGATACTTTTGTGTGTGGATCCCATGCAGTTTTTAAAGACCAGCATATCTTGCAAATATTAGTACTAAATTAAACAGATCAATTTATCACCTGAAGGATGCCCATAATATTTTGAATCACATGTGAAAAACCGATTAGTATTATTTAACCATTCTGTTTGGCCCTGATGTGTTTCAATGTCACTCCAAACATGGATGCAAAATGCTCTACTGAAATACTATCGAGATATCAGTGAAATAACATAGATATCAACTATTTGTTCATAACCACAATACTCTTATTCAGCAGTTAGGTAGATAAGAATATTGCAAGAGAGGATTATAATTTGCTCAGATTATGAGCTATCTGTGCAAGCTTGCAATTATCAGATATGTTTCACCTGAAATGAAATGAAAGGCTTTAATTAATTAATCCCACAACCTACTTATATATTATTATTATGTGGTCCAAGAACTCATCACAAGAGGGCCCTCTACTCTACTCTACACGGTTACACGCATCTCACCATCTCCCTCACTACTTAATTCTCCAGTAAAATTACTGCAAAATTTCAAACGTGAATTGAGCAGTTAATGATCATTATTTATAGACCAGAATCAATGATACATTCAGCAGTAGCTTACTAGTTAACTGCAGCAGGAGTTTGAAATTTCAAACCTTGTTATATGCAAATTACTTTCCTTTCTAACTACAACATGCAAAAAAACTCAAAATATACAAATCCAAAATAAAATACTGGAGTAAACCAGATGCATATTCAGTAAAAATCCAATCTTTTAATATTGGGGGGGGGGGGGGGGGGGGGGGGGGGCTGGAAAGTTCTGATAAACACCTAGAACAAAAATGATATTAAAGCACAGGGTTCTTTCTTGTTGTTATATCAGTTGCTTTAATATCATTTTTGTTTAGGTGTTTATCAGAACTTTCCAGCCTCCCGACCTCATACATGTATCTAACCTTTAAAAAAAGTAATACTGGAAAATATCATGCAAGATGAGTCAACCATCCCATTAGGAATTACATAACATATCTAGCAATGAAAAAATTTAACAGGTATCAAATGAATTAATGTAGACTTTTGTGAAATAAATATGTAAAAGTCACATCTTTATTATAAATTTATTTTTTAAATGAAGAAACATTACATTTTTTAAATGACAACATTACTAAAGAAGTGGGATAAATAGCAGGATGTAATATCCCTATGCATCAAATGACTGCATCTTCAAAGGAAATCCTCACTAGAAGGAGAATCTCTTGCTTATAAAGTGTAATGGCACTTGAAACCTTAGCATCCAATCACTCAATAACATACAAAAGTGACAAATCCAGTAAAGAAAGCTTTGGAATGCACACACCGATTAAAAATCTAGTTGTAATCTAAAGGCAATCACCATTGAAAATGGTTAATCTAGCCAAATGCTATTACAGATTACATGTAACAAAATGCAATACAGTGAATTAGGATGACTCAGACAAGTAATAACAAAACTTTAGCATAGTAATAAGGTAAAAATAACTACGAGGAAGATGAAATATCCAAGTTGTGTGAATATAACCTTGGTTGCTATTGTTCTGTGTGGACTCTGTATGCTACCTAAGAAGGGTTTCTGAAAACTTCGTTTAATAAGTCAAAATCGTTTTTGTTAAAGGAAGAGCGTTTTCTAGGACTTCTTCATTTGCTTGTAAAAATCTTTCCTATTTAAAAATCATCCAATTCCTGATATGTACCCTCAGGGGGGTTTGTAAAATGCACTGCTCTTCTTCCACTACATTCCTAGAGATTTCATAATTTGAAATATTTGAACAAATGTAATATGATGTTCCCAGTGTTATTCTCATCAAAATACCAGATTCTTGGTTGAATGAGGACCAAAGTTTATCAGGAGAAGAGAAAATAAAGATGTTTAATTTGGTGATTAATTTACATGTGACATTTAAATTGTGTGTGTTCAATGCTTTATCTCTAGATAGGAACTTTGAAATATGTGATAGTGGCAATGTTTAAAATTCTGGGGAAGTTTAAAAGTTGGGACCACAACTCAATGTAAGAAGACCCGAGCGCACTGATCTTTCATAAGTCTCTCAGAAATTCAAATATGATTACCTTTAACAATATAATCTTATATATATATGGTTAAATTTTATGATGTTAGTCAACTTCATAAAATTTACCCATATATATATGTGTGTGTGTGTGTGTGTGTGTGTGTGTGTGTGTGTGTGTGTGTGTGTGTGTGTGTAAAATCTCTCATGATATGTGACTTTGTAACTTATCATGTTCATTTTTTCATTTTTTTTTTGTTTAGGAGAATGTACTTAGAATGGATGCTAATTTTTTTGACTGAAGTCATCTTTTCTGTAATAATAATATTGTATTGAACTTTGTAAAAATAATGTGGTGCATGACATCATCATGTAAGGTTATTAATAATAATGAATAATATTAATCTAGTGCTAAGATTAGTGAAGAATTCTGAAAATTGCTATAGATGAAATTTCCAAAGACTTGTGAAGAATGATATCACAATGTCCAAAGGTCAATATGTGACCATAGTTGCCATGGATAAAGAATTCCAAAGACTCATGAAAAATGACGTCAGCATGTCCAAAGGTAAGTACGTGACCAATTTCGAGAGATGCGCATGCATACAACAGAGGTGCGGGCCTATATAAGGCAAGTCATGGGAAGGAATTTTGTCTGAGGATTTTCTAAGCTTTCTCTTATCTGAGTCCCCATCATGCCAAGTTTCTTGTCGGGAGTTGAAAGAGAGGCATCATTTGCCTTAGGATTTTTTTTGGCCTTTGCTTACCCATTATGCCAAGTTCGCTGTTGGAAGCAAAAGAGAAGCATTGTTTGTCATAGGGTTTTCTATTTCTTCTCTTACCTGAGTCTTGAAGGGAAGTCTCAAGAATTGCTGTTAAAAATCTAAAGAGAAGTGTCGAGGGTTCTGAGTTTTCTACCTGGGCACATCGCCATGCAAGAAATATTGTGTCATTCATCTCGAAGGGAAGAAGCTGTACGTTGCAGCTGTCAACAACTCTGACAAGGAAGAGTTTTAGCAGAAAAACAGGAACGTGTCATCAAGTGGAAAAAAAGCCAAGAAGAAGAAGAATTAAGTGTGAACAAAAGATTAATGTGAAAGACTGTCTGCTAAACAAGAATTGTAAGTAGCTGTATTACTGAACAAGAATGTATGTCAAGTGTCTATGTTTATGAGATAATATATATTAATGGTGATTTAGTCTTAACTAAGGTATGCTAGATTGTGAATCAGCTTAAAACTATGGTTAGATTAGAAAGAATTGAGACTAACAAGAGAATTGTAATGACATTGTGGTTTGTAAACAACACAGTGGACTGATTCTGTCAATGTACTATCTTAAAAAATTCGAACCTGCATAAGATAGTTTATATGAATTATATCTAAGCTATGACTAGTTTAAAATAAGAATAATATAAGCAGGGAATATAAACAATATCTGCTTGATCTTTGATTTAAGATCTTATATTCTCATACTCAATATATAGTCTAAGTGGTGCAGTCGTTAAAACAAATAAATTTGTTAGACTATAGAGCTAGAGAAATAAGATATAGTGGAAATAGATAAATGGCAGCAGTCGAAAGTAAAGGCAACTGACCATTACTGAATACTAAAGAAAACAAAGACAGAGCAAGGTTAAAGCAGGGTAGTGGAAAAACGTAATAGAAAACAGAACGTATATAACATCAGGGGTACTAGTAAAAAAAAAGACTAGAAACCATTACAAATATTAGATGTTATCAGAACTTCACAATTGGTACATACATATAAGTAACCAGAATAAAAATGCTAAATTCATTGCTGTATGAGTGCTGGAACACAGCTAGTTGTTGCTGTCATGTTTTGTGGCATTGCATGTGTTGTATTCCAGGTCCATGGCAGTTAGATTTTTAATGAAAGCAGACCAAACTTGGTGTATGATCTGCTTTAGAATCTATTTTGTAGTGTGAGATTTCATACTGCAAATTCGTTAACTTCACTAAGCCTTGAATTACATTGTGTGGGAATCCTAAGCATTTGTGAGGCTTCCTTGAAACGTTCTTGTAAAACAATTATGATCAATATATGGTATTTTTGTTTGTTGCTAAGCCTGATTTATGCAGTCTTCTTTTTTTGATATGTTTTACATGTTCAGAGATGCAAATCTTCCCTGACCTTCTTGTCTGGCCTACATAGCAAATGCCACAAGAACACCTGGCTTTTTCATGGGATGATGTGGAGGTTTTGGCAGATGCAAGTATCTGGAGATCTTATGCAAAGGATAATAAAAAAAAACACTTGGATGTTGTACTTATGGTACAACTTAGCCACTTTGTACCAAACATGTCCCATTTATAAATAATACTTTTGAATTTAGAGCACAAATGCTTGTGTTTTTATTTTCCACTATTTTGCTTAGCAACACAATGGGTTGTTACAAAATCCCAACAGTATAAATGTCAGATTAATCACCATAACAAATGACCTGATCTTTCAAGCAAACTATAAAGCTAAACAGATAATGATATATCATGAAACAGGAGTTAAAATTTACAACACAGTTATCCTCAATGCCACATTTTCAGAATCTGTTTTGTAGCTTGAGATTTCATACTACTAATTCATTAACTTCACTAAACTGCTAGTGTGCTCAGTAGGAAATTGTTGCAGTACCTGAATTAGTTTCAGGTACTGCAACTAATTGTCTGAATGATGTGAAAATGATCATTCCCCTTTTCATAACCAACTTTTCTGCTTTTGTTGAGATTAACCTTACGATCAAGATGTTCCAAGTAATCTTTAAATCCAAGCAGGACTGATGGACTAAACATATCATGTATCATATTGGACCACCTCATTCCAGTTTAATACAATGGACTATGCATCACCTCCAATAACCATTTCATATTAGTTAATTTTGTAGGGCTTATATGCTATAACTATATTGGGTAAAAATTGAAGCTGTGAAACTACTTATGGACTGTGTAAGCATTAACAACCAAATTCAATAAATTCTTGGGCTTCTGATTCAACAGTTGCAAAAACAAATGGATGTGATAATGTTATCACCTTTTTAAGGATTCCACTAGCCTCAAAAGTTCAGTCTAGTGGAGTGTTTCTTGAATATAGCATACTGAACTCCGATAATTTTAATACAGTGCAAATGCTCTTTACAGGAGTTCACTCATACTGAAATTTCTGCATAGTAGATAGAAGAATCATGTATAGCAAGAATGAAACAAATTTATCAACAAAAATTAAATGTTTACATTAAATTCTTGTTTAATCCTTTATCCAAGTATAAGCCAAGTTTGCAGATGAAGTTCAAACACTTGCACATCTTCACAATTAGACTACTTATATAGAGAGACTGATGACTTCACACATCAATTGCTTTGGTATTCCATAATGCAAAGCACACTTCCTTTCAGAAGCATATATTGTTATGCATTATTGGTAGGATCAGTCAGCAGACCAGTTTCAACCTTTATTGAAGTCTCATAAATGGGAACCAGAGTCACCATACCAACTTTGTTTGCTTACACTTAGATAAAAGATTAAAATAATATAATTTCTTGGCAAGATTTTTTCTGTTGTTAACATCTTCAAAAGATCTTCTGTAGATTAGAAGATAAAACAGTACTCCAAAGGAAACTGTAGGAATTATTCTCACCTCCAGCTTCCTTGCTCTGTAGGTCTTTTTTGTTTTGTTGAGAGCACACCATTTGAGTGATGAGATAATGTTAGCTTGAGCTGGTGAAATGTTAGCATGTAAATATTTAATTCTGTTAATAAATTATTTGTTTCATTCTTACTACACATAGTCCTTTGAAAAACTTCAGCTTATGTGAACATAACAGTTAAAGAAATTTGAATTTTCTGCCAACAAAGACACGAAAGCCTTCAAACAAGCTATGTGTGCAACATGCTAGATTTCTCAACTGACTAACTTTTCTTAAATGCTGCAATTGCAATAATCTCTGCATGTGTGAGGATTAAACAGGTCTTTTGAACACTTAAAGCATCACCATCAAATTCCTGGTGCACCTCAAGGGATGTACAAGATACTATGATGAAAATACTTGTTTTGCTAACTTTCCCTTCTCTTATTCCATTTAAGTAAGCATACCACCCGAAATGCTAATATCAACTTCTTTAATTTCATTTTTAATATGATTCTGCCATTGATGCTATCTGTTCATTCACCCAAGTAGAGTGATGTGGGCAAATATGAGAATGGGGAACTGGACAATGAGACTTATTTGTGCCTATGGTCCCACAGAAGGTTCTACTAAAGTAGAGGTGGAGCAATTTTTTGATACTTTAGAAAAAGCAACTGACACAATGAAAAAGGAAAAGTTGGTCCTTGTTGGGGATCTGAATAGCAGAGTAGGAAATGATTGTCAGACACACAAAAATATTTGGGGAAAATTTGGAGAAAAGAGTAAAGCTAATAATGGCAAATACCTGTTGGATTTTTGCTCAGGACATGGACTGGTATGTTTCAACATAAAAGTGTGCACAAATTCACATGGAGAGAAGAGGCAAGGAATAAGAAAAGTCTCATTGACTATGTTATTGTTGAGAGTGATGTTTTCTCCCTGGTGTAAGACACCAGAGTGTACAGAGGATTTGAAATTCGAAGCGATCACTATTTAGTCTTGAGCAGGATAAAATTGAATTTCATATCGAAAAGAATAACATTTAGGAAAGTTTTAAAGTGAATAAAAGTTCAGCAGCTCTCAGATGTGAAATGTAGACTAACATACACAAAGATTATTGAAGAAAAAATGAAAGAGTTTGAGAACAGGAATCAAACCTTGGAGATTCAGTGGCAAGCCGAGAAGAAAACCCTGATTGATTCAGCCAGAGAGGCATGTGGTGAGGTGGTCTGCAAGGATAGAAAAATCAGGACTCCATGGTGGACACAGGAAGTGTTAAAGAGGCAGTGAAGGAAAAGAAGAAAGCATATCAAAAGTTCCTGGCAAATGAGCCTGTGTAGCTCAGTAGAAGTGGCGTTTGCACTCTATGGCACTTGACTGCACGAAGAAAGGATTTGGTGGTTCAAATCTAGTTGCCGACTAGAGGAAATTTTTCTAAGCCTTTTTTCGACCGGTTCCCGAGTTAGTTGATCTCTGGCACGGGCCAGTGGGTTTTTTTCTCCCGGAAACTCGGGTTTTTTTGTCTCGTAAACTCAAGAAAACTGACTGTCGAAACCACACTTTTTTCAGACATTAAAAAATATTGTGTTAGGGTTAGGGACCAAGAGATGGTGGCACTAGTGTGCCGCCTTCTTCACTGCATATCGATGAATCAGTGATAGCCTTGGGCCAGTTATCTCTCTGATTGGCTACCAGTGGAGACTGAACTGCCCACTCAGTCTCCAAAAGTTAGGGTTAAATGCCCTACCTACTCCCTATACGGGAACAAATAGGTGTTAGTTGATTTTTAAGGGGTGCTTAAAGGTCAAAGCTGTATAACTGAGAGGAGACCTCCACATAGCCTTTAAAGGAATGTGGAGAACTGACCAGGGCTTCTGACCTAAGGTCCAATCCTCACCTTCTCATTGTGCACCCTATTGGGTATCTACCTGGATACTGAACGAACGAGGATGGGCTGGCAATTTCGGATTTAGCCAACCAAATTTTATTCTTATTGGTTAAACCAAAATAAATAAAAAAATAATAATAATAACACAGCTTTTGCTCTTAGAGAATACAGAGACAAATGTAAGAAAGTGAAACATTGTGTAAAACTAGCAAAATAAAAGTCATGGGAGGACTTGCGCAAGAACATAGAAAATAAATATCAAGAAGGTGGTAAGATATTTTGGAGGTTGTTGAAGAAGCTTAGAAATGGAGAAAAGAGTGCTGTAAAAGGAGTTAGAGGTGATAAAGGTGACATGAAAACAGAAGAAAAAGATATCCTTGAAGTATGGAGTAATTACTTCAAAAATTGTTAAATGAAACAACCAGTGATAGCACAGTGATAAAAGACACTCAACAGGCATACAGTCAGGAATACATATCCATACTTGAAGTAGAAAAAGCCATCAAAGGGTTGAAATGTGGAAAGGCAGCAGGAGTAGATGATATTCGACCAGAAATGCTGAAGTATGGTGGCATAAAAGTCTTGCAGTGGCTGCACTGCATAGTTCAGAAGGCCT
The DNA here is from genome assembly GCF_054136105.1 of Typopeltis vanoorti. Lineage (NCBI taxonomy): Eukaryota > Metazoa > Arthropoda > Arachnida > Uropygi > Thelyphonidae > Typopeltis > Typopeltis vanoorti. Next base: position 65,249,880 of record NC_143556.1, read on the forward strand.
GGACAGAGGGACGAATTCATGATTATTAGAGTAGAGCTCTAATAGTGCTCATATAAAAAGGGAAATAAAACTGAATGTGAGAATTACAGATGTATTTCTCTACTGAGTGTAACTGGTAAGATATATGCAAGTATACTTGAGAAACGGTTGAGAAGAATTGTGGAAGAAAAGCTTGGTGAAGAACAAGCTGGATTCAGGCCAAATAGAGGCTGTGAGGATCAGATCTTGACCTTACGACAAATAGTCGAGAAAACATGGGAATATAACATAGATCTGTATTTAAGTTTTGTCGATTTAGAAAAGGCATATGACAAGGTGCCAAGAGAGAAGCTATTCAATAAGCTACAGTTATATGTTGTCAATGGGGCATTATATCAAGCAATACTTAGTCTTTATTTGAGTTGTGAGTCAGCAGTTAGAATTGAAGGAAGTACAGGAAGATGGTTTAATGTTAACTCTGGTGTGAGACAAGGATGTATATTATCCCCTCTGTTATTCATTATCTATATGGATCACATTATGGTATTAAACATATCAGAATTGGAGATGTTAATGTCAGCTCTTTGCTTTATGCAGACAATGTTATACTTCTGAATAAATCCACTACAAGTTTGCAAGATTCCCTGACTAAATTGAATTACTGTTGTAATAGATATAGTATGAAGATTAGCAATAAAAAAGATAAAGACAATGAAAATAGGTAGAATCGTTGAAAATGTCAACTGTGTTGTTTGATAATTTTAAAAAGAGGTTTGGCTTAAATAATGTCAAGATAACAGGAGAAGCGCCTTCTGCAGACAAAGAGGCAGCAGACAAGTTCCCAGATGCCATTAAGAAAAATCATTGAGGAGAAAGGATATCTGCCTAAACAGATTTTTAATGCAGATGAAGTGTCCTACTCCAGGAAAAAATGAATGCCACAAAGGACATTTATTAGTACGGAAGAGAAGCAAGCATCAGGATTTAAGGTAGAAAGGGATAGGCTAACTCTACTGTTTTATTCAAATGCATGACTACCCTTATCTATAAAGCTGCTAATCCCTGAGATTGAAGGGAAAGGAAAAACACAAGCTGCCAGTCTTTTGATCATACAACAAGAAGGCCTGAACAACAAGTATCATAGGTAAGTGTTGTTGTTGTTTTTTTGTTGTTGTTTAATGTAGCAATATTTCCAATACTATGTTATAAATATGACTGTAATACTGTTATGCCATAAATATTTTATAATGATTCATTATAAAATTTTTCATTATTGCTTCACAGTAGACTAGGCTACTGTGAAGCAATCGTATCGATTACACTAGGTTACCATAAAGAAATATTGCTGCTTCTTCATTATCAATGTACGAAGTATTATGCCTGTAAATAAATATGAATTTCTTTTTCACATTATCTTTTCATTTTTGATGTCCAGTATTAGTAATATGTATAACATCTATAAACTTACGGTATTGATAAATATAGTATAGCACTGTAAATGTATTTTCTCTTCCTTATTATTTTCTTAATAATATTTTCTTTTCTCTCGCTTACTTTATTGTAAGAATACAGCATATAATACATAAAACATACAAAATATGTGCTAATTGGCTGTTTATGCTATCAGTAAGGCTTCCAGTCAACAGTAGGCTATTAGTAGTTAAATTTTTGGGGAGTCAAAAGTTATATTCGATTTTCGACTGGGGGGGGGGGGGGGGGGGGCACCATAATATCTGTATTGATAAATTAACCGTATTTCTCTTAAAATGAAGATCTGATTCCTGACAACCTCTATTTGGCCTGAATCCAGTTTGTTCTTCACCAAGTTTCGCTTTCACAATTTTTCTTAGTTGTTTCCCAAGTATCATCATCATCAAATTCCTGCCATGTACCCTCAAGGGGTGTACAGGGTATGATAGTACTACATGAAAAAAATTACATCATTACTAACTTCCTATCGACAATTTTCCTCGAAATCAGTTTGTTACTTGTCAAGACTCCCACATTATCAGATCTTATATTTCTATCGTCTAAGGCACTTTGTACTGCATCAATCCACCTATATCTTGGTCTTCCTCTGGGTCGTTTTGCTGCCAACCTGGCAGAGAACACTTGTTTTGCTAATCTTTCCTCGCCCATTCTGTTTAAGTGACAATACCACCTGAGATTAGCTCTGCTAACGCATTCCTGGATGCTGACAATGCCAAGTTCTTTCCTAATGTCCTCGTTTTTTAATATGATATTGCCATTGATGCCATCTGTTCACACATATAATCTTTCTCAGGAATCTCATATGTGCCGTCTCTAGTCTTTGATCAAGTGTTTTACTTTTGACCCAGCTCTCAGATCCATAAGTTACTGGTTTGAATACTGTCTTGTATACAGCTAATTTAGTGTTCCGATTAATTTTTCTCTTATTCCATATGAATTTATTCAATTGGCTTCCCACCATACCAGCTTTGCTGATTCTGTTGTCTATTTCCATATTTAATTTACCATCTTCAGTAAAAATCGTGCCTAAGTAGCTGAAATGTTTTACTTGTTCCACAGGTTCTCCATTCACAACACAGTTGACATTTTCAATGATTCTGCCTATTTTCATTGTCTTTGTCTTTTTATTGCGGACCTTCATACCATATCTATTACAACAGCTATTCAATTTAGTCAGAGAATCTTGCAGACTTGTAGCGGATTTATTTAGAAGTATAACATCATCCGCATAAAGCAAAGAGCTGACATTAACATCTCCAATCTTGATATCATGTTTAATACCACTTTCCTTCATAATGTGATCCATATAGATAATGAATAACAGAGGGGATAATGTACATCCTTGTCTCACACCAGATTTAACATTAAACCATCTTCCTGAACTTCCTTCAATTCTAACTGCTGACTTACAACTCAAATAAAGACTAAGTATTGCTTGATATAATGCCCCATTGACACCATATAACTGCAGCGTATTGAATAGCTTCTCTCTTGGCACCTTGTCATATGCCTTTTCCAAATCGACAAAACTTAAATACAGATCTTTGTTATATTCCCATGCTTTCTCGACTATTTGTCGTAAAGTGAAGATCTGATCCTGACAGCCTCTATTTGGCCTGAATCCAGCTTGTTCTTCACCAAGCTTTTCTTCCACAAGTCTTCTCAACCGTTTCTCAAGTATACTTGCATAGATCTTGCCAGGAACACTCGGTAGAGAAATACCTCTGTAATTCTCAGATTCAGTTTTATTTCCCTTTTTATATATTGGTACTATGAGAGCTCTACTCCAATCATTGGGAATTCATCCCTCTGTCTAGGCTTTCTGAACTATGCAGTGCAGCCACTGTAAGACTCTTATACCACCATACTTCAGCATTTCTGGTCGAATATCATCTACTCCTGCTGCCTTTCCACATTTCAAGCCTTTGATGGCTTTTTCTACTTCAAGTATGGATATGTATTCCTAACTGCATGCCTGGTCAGTGTTTTTTACCACTGTGCTATCATCACTGCTTGTTTCATTTAGCAGTTTTTGAAAGTAATTACTCCATACTTCAAGGATATCTTTTTCTCCCATTTGCATGTCATCTTTATCATCTCTAACTCCTTTTACAGCACTATTTCCTCCATTCCACTTCTTCAACAACCTCCAGGTTGTTGAAGAAGTGGAAGAAAAGGATATCTTTTTCTCCCGTTTTCATGTCTTTATCATCTCTAATTCCTTTTACAGCACTCTTTCCTTCATTCTTAAGCTTCTTCAACAACCTCCAGAATATTTTCCCACCTTCTTGATATTTATTTTCTATATTCTTGCCAAAGTCCTCCCATGACTTTTGTTTAGCTAGTTTTACACAGTGTTTAGCATTCTTGCAATTTGTCTCTATATTCTCTAAGAGCACAAGCTGACTTATTTGACAGGAATTTTTGATATGCTTTCTTCTTTTCCTTCACTGCCTATTTAACACTTCCTGTGTCCACCATGGAGTCCTGATTTTTCTATCCTTGCAGACAACCTCACCACATGCCTCTCTGGCTGAATCAATCAGGGTTTTCTTCAAGGCTTGCCATTGAATCTCCAAGGTTTGGTTCCTGTTCGCAAACTCTTTCATTTTTTCTTCAATAATCTTTGTGTATTTTAGTCTACGGTTCACATCGGAGAGCTGCTCAACTTTTATTCACTTTAAAACTGTCTTACATGTTATTCTTTTTGATATGAAACTCAATTTTATCCTGCTCAATCCTAAATAGTGATCACTTCGAATTTCAAATCCTCTGTACACTCTGGTGTCCTGCACCAGGAAGAAAACATCACTATCAACAATAACATAGTCAATGAGACTTCTCTTATTCCTTGCCTCTTCTTTCCATGTGAATTTGTGCACATTTTTATGTTGGAACATGGTGTTAGTAATAACTAGTCCATGTCCTGAGCAGAAATCCAACAGATAAAAGGAACATTCAGTAGGGTACTATGAGAGCTCTACTCCAAACATCTGACTGGGCCTTCTGAATTATGCAGTACAATCACTGTAAAACTTTTACACTCCAATATTTGAGTATTTCTAGTTGAACATCATATACTCAAGCTGCCTTCCAATATTTCAGGTTCTGTCGCTTACATTCTGTCACTGCTTTTTTCATTTTGCAATCTTTCAAAGTAATCAATCCAGACATCTAGAACATCTTTATCTTCGCTTTTAATGTCATTTTTGTAATCAATCATTCCTTTTTATAATATTCTTTCCTCCATTTCTAAGCTTTTCCAATAGCCTCAAGACTATTTTGCCACCTTCCTGATATTGATTTTCTATATTCTTACCAAAGCCTTCCAATAACTTTTGTTTAGCTTAGTTTTTACAGTTTTGCTTTCTTATATTTTTCTGTGTATTTTCTAAGATCACACAGTGACTTACTTGCCAGAAACTTTTGATATACTTTCTTCTTTTCCTTGACTGTCTCTTTAATTTTCTGCGTCCACTAGAGAGTTCTGATTTTTGTAGCCTTGAAGACAACCTCACCAATTTTCTTTAGGCTCAATCAGTCAATGTTTTCTTTAGGGTTTGCAACTGAATCTCCAAGGTTTGATTGTTTTCAAACTCTTTCATTTTTTCTTGAATAATGTTTATGTTTTCGAGTCTACAGTTTACCTCTGAAAGCTTCTCAGCTTTGATTTGTTTTAAAACTTTTGTATATACACACTCTTCTTTTCAATATGAAGTTCACTTTTAGTCAGTTCAATAGTAAATGGTGATCACTTTCCAGTTTCAAATCTCTATACACTAGTGTCCTGAACCAGTGGGCAAACATGGCTATCAAGAATAACATGATCAATGAGACTTTTCTTATTTTCTTGAATCTTCTCTCCATGTGAACTTTGTGCACATTTTAATGTCAGAACATTGTGTTAGTAAAACTATTATATGTGCTGAACAGAAATCTAACAGGTATTTACCATTATAAATATTAGCTTTGCTCTTTTCTCCAAATTTTCTCAAAATATTTCTATGTCTGATAATCATTTTCTACTCTGCTGTTTAGATCTTCAACAAGGACCAACCCCCCTCCCCCCATCTCTTTTTTGTTGTTGTTGTTGTTGTTGTGTCAGATGGGCTTTCTCTAAAGCCTCAAAAAATTCCTGCACTTCTTCCTTAGTGTTATCTTCTGTGAGACCATAGGTAGAAATAAATCTCACTGTCCATTCCCAATTGTGATATTTGCCCACAACACTCTACTTGAAACTGCCTGCCATTCAGGGAGATTATCCCCATATTTAGTATTGAATACGAGGGTTGTTTGAAAAGTTTGGTAAATTTCCAATAGACACTGACACAATTCATTCATTCATGGCGGTGGTGGCACATATCATCTTTTTCATGACCCCTGGCAAAATTTTAACCATGTGCGACACGTAGTTCTCATTTGGCAAACATTTAAAATGACACTGTTCTCATTTTTCATAAAAATGGAGAAAAACGAGTTTTGTGCAGTGATAAAACACTTTTATTTGAAGAAGTGAGCCATGCAGATCAAAGCTGAGTTAGATGAAGTTCATGGAGACTGCACCATCAATAAAGACTATTTATTTTTGGATAAATGAGTTAAACGTTGTCATAAGTCCATCGAAAATGATGCGTGCTCCGGACACCTGACTGACATCACTATGAATGTTATGGAAGACCGTCGAGTGAAGGTGCATGAGATTGTGGGCATCTCAACTGAACAGGTGTATACAATGCTCTCTCTAATTTTTTGCTGTGCGTGTGTGCAGAAATTTGCATGTGCAAAATTTGCCTTCTTTTGAAAAGTATGTGTGCACCCATACGAGTCACCATACTGATCATTTAAGCAAAAAAGTGAAAAGATTTTAGTTCACGCTTTACCTTCTGGTGTCAATGGGATGTCAGCCAGGTCATCCCAACTCACCACCGTGTTCCCACACATGGCAGTAGCCTCCCCAGTAAACAGTCGGAAATCACGATTCACAAGCCCTGGGCAGGACTCAATCCGGGGAATTTGCGCATGCGAGGCCAACACGATACCGACTGCACTAGATAGGATTCTAAGTGTGTGTATTATTACCATCACCAAGTAAGTTGTGTGACATCAATCACAGAACTAACATAAATATTTTATATGTATTTAATATTGATCTGATTAGAAGTAAGAAAAAAAGTAAAAAAAAAAAAGATAACACTAGTGACCGATTGCCTTTAATTAAATTTTCTAACTTTGCAAATAACTCTAAACATACATAATAAAATATTCCCATTACTAATTCTCATCTTGTTTAGTTCTAGCTTCTATCTCTTTATTTTCTCTCTCTTCTGTCTTTGGCATTCCCCCACTCTTTATACACACTATCTAAATTAATTGAATTTCCATATAATTGGTAACTTTTCACTCTCATTAGCATATCCAAATGACATTCTCCTAAACGGTTTCTAAGTTGGTTTTTTATTTGATTCATTAGACTAAAACCTCGCTCACAGTCTGCACTAGATGCAAGGAGGGTTCCTCCAATATCCATCAACTTTACCAAATCACAAAACTGCTCATTTTGAAGAGCAAATACAACCATTTGTGTAAAATTTGATATCATTTTGCATTTACCATTTTTCTTGTACAGAAAATTTGAAATCATTAAACTGACTAATTATTTCTGTAGTATCATCCAGAAAATCATGATATTTAAGACAAAGGGCATTAACATGTTCACTACCAAATGAGAAATCACAATGTGAAATAGAGGAGATATCAAACACCGACCATTCTCGTATCTCATTCTCAGGGAATCTGTCCTCTAAATGTGCACATAAACAATTTATAAAATTTAACAGGGGCCTAGTATCTACTGGTTCAGTCTTTCTTGTTTAAGTAAAGCATTTACTCTGTCACTCCAGCAAGCATCACCTTCTAAATACTGATTCATGATTTTGTTAATCTTCCCTCTGGCAAAATGATGACTGTCTAGTGTAAGATTACTCCTTTGTAAGATTTTGCACAGGGAAGCCATTTCTTCAAAAACATCACTTAAAACATTAACAGCTACTTTGAATGTCACGTAGTTAATTTATTGTGACAATAATTAACCACAGAATCATTTGATTTGTCTTTTTCAAAATATGCGATCAGTCCCTTATAGTTTCTTATTATTGTTTGTAATGCAAAATGTCTGGATAACCACTGAACTTCATTGAGTGGTCTGAAGGCAACAGCCTCATTTTCAGACGCCTTGATAATTTCTTTAAATTCATGTCTTTTCACTGTGGAACGAGAAAAGAGTGTGTACACTGTTCTCATTAATGTATCAATATCTCTGATTAGTTTAATTTCCTTCCACGTATCCCCAGATCCTCATGGTGAGCTACACAGTTTTGCTAGACAAGATGTGGAACTTCTAATTTAAGTTTTGCAGTGACACCATTAACTTTGCCCAGCATCACTGCGGCTCCATCGGAAGTAAACATCACCATTTTTTAGAGATCAAGTTTCTTTTCTTGATAAAACTATTTAATAGCTAACACAATGGAGGAGGCATCACATGTCTGCAACTGAATTATTCTGCCAAAATATGCTTTATATTCATTACAATCTTTAGGTCTAAACTTAAAATAGAGAATGAGACATTTGTTAACAGTTATATCAGTGCTTTCATCAATGGTTAAGGTTTGGAAATTTGCAGATGCAATTTTTTGCTCAAACATGTCATTTTCAACAATTAAATTGATTGTTTCCAGAAATTCAAACACATAATTTTTGCTTCACTAGCTGTCTGGCAGTTGAACATACTTTTGCATATGTTCATTAATATGTTGAACTGAAAGTAAAGAGTTATTCATCTTAACTAATAAGACACTGTCGATAAGAACTTTAATCCGCTCTGGGTTTGATCATTTTCTCTCTCGGTCATCTGAACTTTCACGTAGCATATGCAGTACTCCTGTAGCTGACAATGAACAATTTTGTTGCCTAAGTTTGTGTACACCATCCAGATGTATTTTACTTGTCAAATGGCGTTTCAAAAGGTCCAACTTCCAAGTGACATCAAACTTCTTCCCCTTAGCAAAATCCCCAGCAACCTTTGCATCACGACAATAAATACAAACAACACCAATTGTAGCATCACACATAAATATTTCACGCAGCTGAATGTTTATCAACTCATGAGCTTTTGGCGTAGCAGTTTTCACCATTTCATCCAGCCAGTCACTTTCAAAGCAGCTAGCTAGCAGTTCGTTTTCACTTCACACCTTTTGCTTCCTTTGAATTTAACATGGTGCATCAGTTTTTATGTTTTTATAAATTTACAAATGTACACTATTCACTGAATAACAAGGCAAGGCAAAAGCTGAGCCAATACTAAACATTGCTGCTGAGGGCAACACAAGAGCTAAAAGATATGCCTAGAGGCTAAATTTAATTAACTTGGTTGTATCTCAATGCACGTACACGAATGTTATTATTTAGTCTACTATTTTAAAATTCCTTTTAAAAATTAGAGAATTTTGAAATGCTACAATATTTTTAATTAAAATTATGAAACCACTTCACTTTGGCATCAAATCACTAGCTTCAAATAGGGTTACTGTTAATAATTTATAAGTTTTGTGCAACTTCGAGAAGTAATAAAAAATGTGAGGTTATAGGCGAGCATTGCCGAGTTACTGTATTTTTTAAATAATTTATAAGCTAATGTTTAGGTGGAACTTCTTTAATTAATAAATTTTAATTTCATCTTGAAAATTTAGCATGCGCATATTTTTTGCTTTGTGTGCCAGTTGTAAAACGTGTGTGCACGCACATGCACACAGTTTAGAAGAAACATTGGGTGTATAATATCCTGCACGAAAAATTGCACATGAAAAAACTATGTGCACGATGGGTGCCGCGATTGTTGACTGTCGATCATCAAAAACACATGTGAAAATACATTTCAATGCAGTGTTTGACGATGTTTAATCACAATTTGCAAGAATTTTTGCATCGATTCATGACTGTAGATGAAACTTGGATCCACTACACACCTGAGTACAAGCGGCAGTCAAAACAGTGGATAATGCCCGATGAAAGAGCACTGAAAAAAGTGAAGATCATTTTTGTCAGCTGGGAAGGTGATGGCCACTGTATTTTTGGGATTCCCAAGAAATTATCATGATAGACTATTTGGAAAAGGGTAAGACAATAACAGTTGGACTGTTTAAAAGAACTGAAGAAAAAACGCCGAAGTTTGGTGCACAAAAAAAAAATGCTCTTTCATTAAGGACAATGCACCTTCCCACATCGGCCGTCACAATGGCAAAATTGCATGAATTGAGGTTCGAATTGGTTTCATATCCACCGTATTCTCCAGACTTGGCCTGTGCGACTACTTCTTGTTCCCAAACTTAAAAATTTGGCTCAGTGTGGAAAAATTTTCTTTGAACGAGGACGTCACGAAGGCCGTTAATGACTATTTTGCACAATTTGACTAATTCTACTTTTTAGATGGGATGAAAAAATTGGAAACTTGCTGGACCAAATGTGTAGACCTTGTTGAGACTATGTTGAGAAATAAAGGTTATTTTTTTTCACAAAAATGTGTTTAACTAATTTTTTTTATCAAACATTTCAAACAATCCTCATACTATAGCTAATTCTTCTTTTCCCTGATTATTATGGCCTGAATACAACATCTTGTATTTAGTACTTAGAAAGATCTCATCAGTTTTTGTCTTTTTTGTTTTAGTCATCCTTATTATGTCGATCTGGTACTTATCAATTCTTCTGCTAGTTTCATTTCTTTTTCATTGATACTTCTTATGTTGATAGTGCCAATTTTGAACTTTGCTGATGTCAAGTTAAGATATCTTCTGGGATTTGTTCCAGTAACAGACTTTTTGCTGATTTCTTGGCATAGACACAACATGGGCATTGTTTAACCTGGCGACGCCTCAGCTGGCATGAAATTCTATACCATCATTTTGCTTGATGTTTAAGCCATTAGGAATACAATTGGTTGGCAAAATTCCAAATTGCCAGCCCATCCTCATTCATTCAGTATCTGGGTAGATACCTAACAGGGTGCACCAAGAGAGGGCGAGGATTAGACATTAGGTCAGAATTCTAGTCTGTATTCTTAAAAGGCTACCATGGAGGTCTCCTCCAAATTATACAGTTTTGATGCTTAACATATATAGTAATTTTTTCAAATACTTCAGAACAAGCAAACATAATTAGTACAGAGACATTAATATGAAACTTGAAAATGCCAGATTTATCTAGTAATTGCGTTTCATTTTCAAGTTTCATTTCATTTTCTCCAGATAAGGAGAAGAACTGTTCTTACCACCTTATCCAGAAAAATCCAGCTTATGAGAATCTATATGAAAGTCAACAGATGAGGAAATAAAAACATTTACATAATTACTTTTAATTAGTAAATTAGTACTGCTACTTATTTTGCTACCAGTGATTTTTATTTATTTATTTTTTTGTGATCTCACAGAGAAAAAGAAAAAATAGCAATTACCGCTTTCAGTGTCCAAGCAATTGCATCTATGTTCTGAAAACAATTGGTAAAATACCAAGTCATGAGTTTGTGAGAGTATATGTACTACAGCTGACCATTTCTATAGCAAACACTGTTAAAACAAACTAGTCTACTGTAGATTTGTTCCCCTATGATTCCTATGCCTCCCCCCTGCTAGCAAATTTGTGGGGGAGACATAGGAATGGCTTGTAAAAGTAGATTTTGTCATAATAGCATCTGCTATTATGACAAAATCACTATTCCAAGTGATAAAATTCCCTATAACAAACTATTTCCATGGTTCCTGTGACTCTGCTATCCTATTGCAAGAAATGCAAGAACTGAGTTTGCAAGAAGTTTCATTTTGGCTTTCATGCACAACTCACAATCAAGAAAATTGAATAATTTTGCGAGCCAGCAACAACATAACACTGTTGGTTTAAAAAAAAACAAATCTGTTCAGCTTTTGAGATAATACTGATTTTGATACAAGATGCTTTGTAACCATTTTTTTTCCCCTACAGAAATTACATGCCATTTAGAATTTAGAATACTATTTTTCTGGAATGCATGTACTGTTCTAATCAAGAAACACACATGCTGAAATCTGCAGCTACTCAATGCAGATATCTGCAAAGCATTTTCAATGATATGTTATGGTAACCAGTTGAAGTCGGTTAATTCTGCATTTCAGTGCTATGTTAGGAATAAATACATTTCTGAATCTGATTATAATTGTGGTGTGGATTTTTTATACTAAACATAATGAAAGATTTAGACACCATCATAGCTCACTGGTAATGATTGATGCTCTTTGGTTAGAAAGATCAGGGTGTAAATCCCGTCCAAGACAAAAAGAACTTTTATAAGCGTTTTCCAATGTGAATTAGCCATCTCACATGTAGGGAAAGTTTTCCCTAGTGGAAACTTGGTTTTTTTTGCATCCCACAAAACATGAAAACTGGCCAGAAGATCACAGTGATTAACAGATATAATACATTGGCTTCATAACTTTAGTTGCTTAACTGTAATTCCCAAACAACCCAACCCTAACTAGGGATTCTGAATAACTTTTGCAGTATGCAAGCAGTACACTCTAAGGTTTTTTTTGTTTTTTTATTATTCAAAAATATTTTTAATAATTCAAGAGTTGATTCCTTAAGCAAAAAAGTTTAAATCAACAAGAATCCAGTTATGTAGAGAAATTTCTTTTTTAAGGTTTCTATAACATCAAAAACTCAAAGAAAGAAGCACTTTTACTGTTAATAAATACATACCAAATTGAAATGTACGTGTGTGTGTGTGTGTGTAGTACGTGTGCATGTGTGAATTTTTTAAATTTAAATATAACTAAAATATAAATTTTAATAATATTACCTTACTACAGTAATACTCCATTAGTGATGCAGCAATATAGACATGGTGTTTTGATCTTGGATCCTCTCGTGCTTTCTTGAACACAGCACGTGCCGATTTGATACCTTCGGCTCGCCTGGCAAACTTCATGTACTGAATGTAAGCCTAAGATAATAATGAAATAAATAAACAAGCTGCCTGGAGAAAATAAGAAAGAATTAAATATTATTTTATTACCAACTGAAATAAATCCACCAGGAAAACAATTTTAAATATTTACAGATCTCTAATGACAAAAATAAAATTTATCAATTCCCATTATTGGGCATCGGAATTATCTTGATACTTTTCAACTACTTTTGCTCAAATTATGTATACAGATAACAGAAAAATCAAAACCCAACAATCCAAGATGAAAATAATTATAATAATAATTGTTATTATTATAGGTTATCTTCATGCAGTCATAAGACTCATCACAGGAGATCCATTATTCACACAATACCTAGCCATCATATCTTTCTTTAAACTAATTCACTAATGAAGCACTCACAACCACCCCCTGGCAACCCATTCACCACACTACAAGCAAAACTTCTAGTCCTAACACCCTTGCTAATCACACTCTTACACAATTTCCACTGATGACTCCTTGTTCTCTCCCTTCTCCTCCTCTCCTTCCTGCCATGTACTGAAAAGAAAAAAAAAAAACACCTTCAGTATCAATCCTATAAAATCTCTTTAATAACTTTAATGCTTCTGTCATGTCTCCTCATTTTTTGCCTATCAGCTAGTTTTTGAAGTCTGCATACCATCAATCTGTTATCATAGGGAGCATTCCATAGACTTGCCACAATCTTTGTCACTTGCCTTTGGATCCTCTCCAATACTTCATTCCTACAGAATCCAGATGTCCAGATCTGTGCACAGAAGTCCAGATATGGCCCTATTAAAGCCTTATAAAGAGGAACAATACCTTCTACCCCAGCATGTTAGTTTGATCTTCAACAACCATGTAACCTGAATACATGTTACCTTGATTACTTTCACAATATGCCATCTAAATTTTAACTCCCAGGTCTCATCAGTTTCCTGCAGTTCAGCTCAATCAGTATAGTACATGGTTTGTAATCTCTTCCCAAATCACCTTACACTAGGCCCACATTAAACTGACAGCCATTTAACTTTGCCCATACTGCTAGTCTATTTAAGTCTTCCCAAACAACTGAATATTTCCAGTCAAATCATTTCTTATATCACTGATATACAAATTAAACAAGAGGACCAAGTACTAAGTCCTGTGGTACACCACTGGTCACTTGCCTTTTCCTGGACTCAACTCCTCCATAAACCACTCTTTGATATCTGTCTATAAGCCGCTTTCTAATCCAAATTGCCAGATTCATATCCATCTGCATTTGTTCCAATTTATGCAATTAATTAGTTGCATGAAGAGTATGAGGGACAGACTAGGAAAGTGACTCATTTGTTAAGGACAGCAAATGTAAAGTATGAGGAGAAATTAGCAAATCAGGCGAAGGAAAATCCTATTTGTTTTATTTATTTATTTTTATGTAGTAAGTACAGGGTGGCCATAAAATAACTTTCCCTCTTTGGAGGCATATGCATCTAAAACCAATAAAGGAATGAGACCAAATTTTATATTGAGATGATTTCCACGAAAAAAAGATTTAGTACCAAAAGTCGCTGATAGGGAAAATTTTGGCGCTGGTGGGGCCAAAAACAAGCAGATAATTACATTAAAGCCAGATAAAATGGAATAACAACATTTCAACGGTGTAAGCGACAGCCGCGTCACTCATTCCAGCTGGATATGTGGTGCATTACAATGATAATAATAATAATAATTAAACTAAAACAACAACTTGCAAGAGACACAGAAATTAATGTAGTGATTAAGCTTACAGGAAATAATGTTTTATTCATCAGAATCAGGGTCCCCTAGACCACATACACGACTTTCAATGTGCTGACCTTTCTTATGTACAACAAATTGCATCGGGTGTGCGACATGCTCTACAGCTGAGCATAAGGAGTCGGCTTGGATGTTCATAACAGCTGTTTTTATGTTCTCTTTCAAGACATGCAAGTTGGGAACACCACCAACATACACAATGGATTTCAAATACCTCACAGCCAAAATTATTATTCCATTTTATCTGCCTTTAATGTAATTATCTGCTTTTTTTCGGCTCTGCCAGCGCAAAAATTTCCCCTATTGGAGACGTTTGGTACTATATCTTTTTTTCGCAGAAATCATCTCCCCATTCCTTCAAAAGTCTCAATATAAAATTTGGTCTCGTTCCATTTATTGGTTTTTAGCTACAGATGCCTCCAAAGAAGGAAAGCTATTTTATGGCCACCCTGTAGGAGGATTGAAGTAATGGATGAAAATTGTGGATTGGTAACTGCTGACAAGAGCATAATTGAAGTGCAAACAATTCATCAGGGTATTGACATGGAAAGTTTTTTTTTCAGTTGGTTACAAAGTAAATTATACTTACCAAGAAATTGTATTGTTTTTTAATACTTTGTACAAGTGTAAGCAAACAGTGCATGAAAGTATCTTCGTGATTAAAGAATAATCACAATCTACTAAAGTCTTAGTAGTTCCAGCCTCTGACTAGGATGATTATGAAATTCAACATGGACATAGTGGTTTATATCAGTCTTCTTCCGAAAAACTAAGAAATGCAGGCTAATGGTTAATGATGAATCATAAAGAACACACAACACTTTATAAACAAAATTAAAAACATAACACTTGACAAAGATGACTTATTAGTCAGTTTTGATGTTTCTGCCCTTTTCACAAATCCCAATCAATGATACAATCCTTCTACTATGGAACAAAGTTCTGCCCGACATTATGGCCATCTTTGCCCACTGACTACGGTCTGGTTACTTCGTGTGGCAAAATAAATTTTACCTACAAAAAGAAGGTACAGCCATGGGTTTGTCACTATAACCCCAATCGCTAACTTCTATATGGAAACTTCTGAACAAAGTGCTCTTGATTCCGTCACTCTAAAACCTATAGTGTGGCTTAGATACGTTGACGATGTGTTCATTATCTGGCCGCATGGGTGACAAACGCTAAACACATTCCTTAGCCACCTGAAGAAACAACATGAATGCATACAATTTACCATCAAAATTGAAAATAAGAACTCGCTCCCGTTCCTAGATACAACAATGGTCACACGTCTTCCTTCAGGCAGTCTACCGCAAACCGAAACACGCTGGCCAATACATACACGCTAATTCATACCATGGAAGTATGTTAAAATAGAAAATAACTAATTTATTTTCAAAGACACTACTAGTTTCATCTTTCTAGAAGACTTCATCAGGTGCATAATACATAGAAAGAAAAAAGAGATTCATAAAAAACATTACTTAAGTATCACTGAAGTTCTAAATTATTAACGGATTGCTCACATCAGAATGAATTCGTGGACTAGCTGTGTTGTTGTTGTTCTCATACACAAGGATGTAGTTTTGCAACCACCATAGCTGAATAGCAGAGGAGTAGCAATCAGAAAGGTTGTGGCTGAGGTTGACATTAAAGTGAATATGAGATTCACCTTAATGTCATTATTCTATGATTTTTTCTTTCAAGCTCATCATAGCAATTGTAAATAATTTTGGATCACAATATATATCTCATCATTCTCATTTTCCTTTTACCCTCTTTTAACCTTGTGGTGTCGAAGATTTATTAATCATCGAACTTCAAGCTGTTCACAGGATAAGGTGGTAAGCCCTACACCCTGGTGTATCCTATGTCCTGTAGTGTTGAGTTCTCAAGGCCGGTTTGCCTGCTTTGCAGGATGAAAAACCCCAGGATAAACTGGGGGGAAAACCCTACTGTCCACACCCAAGATCAGCTAACTTGGCTATGGCTGGGGAAGATCCTTCAGCTCCTCACATCACTGACAGGAATCGAATCTAGGACACTCCTTCCCCAGGCATATTTTTTCTTTGAAGCGCACAGCCATCAAAGAAAAATAAACTTTCAGCCACTAGGCTAACTGTGCAGACACACACAATATATATATATATATATATATATATATATATATATATTTGTGTGTGTGTGTTAAATCAAGATCTAAAATGTATTTTTTTATTGTGAGTCATGATCGAAAAAGTTTGAAAAACATTGATTTAGGTCATGCTGTTGGCTCATGATTTGAATATATTTGAATAATTGTGTACACATGTACTATCTCTCAATATCTACTTTATACAGCCTAGAACAGATGAGAGGTCACAAGTTAGTCACACAGATGTGGAAAGGTTTTTATCTCCAAAACTCTTGGAGAAAGAAGCTTTCAATGGTATGTACAGCCAATGTCATGCTACCTCACAACTCACAGCTGCTGAACATACAGAATCATTTCAGCTGGTTTTCCATAACCATACTCTACACCAGACTGCTATATATAGCTTTGCAAATAGTAAATAATTTTAGGTCTACTACCTCTCTGGCTTTGGAGAGTCCAGAAATAAATTTTATCTCACCTCAACACTCCATTTATTACTAGTTAAAATTGATAACTCTCCAAATTTCAGTTGGGTATTCATTTCAGAAAATCATGCTGAAGGATCATGCTTCCCCCCCCCCCCCCACCAACATGGCAAAAATATACTGAATGCTGCTAGTTCAAGCTTTCCCTCATTGAAGCTCCAGCTTCATCACAACTCACACCTGACAGTCCTATTTAATGTACTTAGCTGTCTTCAGTGCAGAAAGAAATAACATTCCTTGGGTTTTTTTAATGCAAACTTTCAAATTAAGTGTTTTCATTCTTCATGATAAATGAAAAGATCATACACAATATAAAATGAAAGGGTTTTGTATAATCATGAAATTATCAATTCATGATTATACAAAATTTCATTTCATGATACCTATAAAACTTCATGATGCCTAATTAAAGCGAAAGCAAGGAAATTTATTTTACAAAAGAGGGGGAGAAACTTACCAGTGTGGGGTCATTTTCAGGAATGTCGATATATTTATTATAGATCTGATGGACTTTTTCATGTTTCATTCGTCCCTAAAATAATCATATATATAATACTGAAAATATATGAATAATTAATAATCTTAAAGAATAGCAAATGAAGATTGTGAAATCAAAATACGAAAAGTTGACATTTCTATTTCAATTAATTTCATCAGTTATCTATTTATAACATCTCTTTAGAGAAAAATAAATGCCTAATTAAATCAATTAAACTTAATATTGTTTTTTAATTTTTAAATAAGCACAATCTCGTATTCACTATTTCAATATTAGTGAACTGAACTATAAGTTATATAAGATTAAAATAAGCAAACTCTTAAGTACTCCAAATTATACATGTAGTGTAAAATTATAAACTATTCAAGTCTCTTACGAACCTCTTCAAAATCAGCATATGCAAAATATAGGAGCATATTTTTCTTTAACATTGTTGTTGTAGCCCTTTCATAAATGGCAGCAGCTTCATCGCTGAACATTTTTCCTGCATTCAAATCCTTAAAAGACAATCATTTATTATGAAGTTATCATCTCCAATTTACATGTCTAATATAAACAGAAAACATATCTAATAGTGTAATATCAAATCTCAGTTTCTTTTACTTATGCTTAATTATTTAAGATGAGAATACCAGGTAGAGTTTAAACTTGGCTATAAGTTTAGTGAGAGTTTAATCTAGCATCACTCAAACAGGCAGGAAGATGGATAATATAAACTGCATTTTGATTCTCAATGTATAATCTTAAGAACAAGTAAACTTCACAGCTATTTAGTCACAACTGTTAGTGAAGATGGCAATTAAATAATTATTTAATTGTCATAAATATTATAGAATGATTAGCCTAATGAGTAATGTTCTCAAAATGTTCCTGAAAATAATTCAAAAAAGAATATACAGAAAATGTGAAGACATAATCAGTGATACCCAGTTCGGCTTTAGAAACAGTTTGGAAACAAGAGAGGCTCTTTTCTGGTCTCAAATCTTATTCCAAAGATATATTGATCAAAACAAGGAAGTATTCATTTGCTTCATTGACTTTGAGAAAGCATTTGATAAAGTCCAACATACTAAAATGATTGCTATTGAAGAGAATTAGATTAGATGGTAAAGACATCAGGATCATTCAAAACTTATATTGGAACCAAAAGGCATCTGTTCAAGTTGATGACATTATTACAGATCCCATTAACATCAAACGAGTAGTAAGGCAAGGATGTGTGCTGTCACCTTTTCTTTTTAACATATACTCAGAAGCCATATTTCAAAAAATCTTAAAAGGAAGAGAGGAAGGGATTAATGCAAATGGTGAAATCATCAGTAACATCCGATATGCTGATGACACAGCTCTCCTGGCTGACAATATTCAGGATCTTCAAAATCTTCTGGAACTAGTGAATGAAGAGAGTGAAAAAATGGGATTAAAAATAAATATCACCAAAACTAAATTCATGGTCATAAGCAAGAAACCAATTCTTAATTCATCACTTTCTTTAAATGGGAAACGAATAGAAAGAGTGACAAGGTTTAAATATCTCAGATGCTGGCTAAATGAAGAATGCAATCCAGAAATGGAAATAAAACTTAGAATTAAAATGGCAAGAAAACATTTTCTCCTGATGAAATCAACACTGAGTAACCGCAACTTAAACTTAGAGCACACATGGTTAAATGTTACGTATGGTCTATACTGCTGTATGGTGCAGAAACTTGGACCTTGAAGACAACATCAATAAAAAAACTTGAAGCCTTTGAAATGTGATTATTACTATTATTACGGGCAACTCCAGGGAGTCATTAGACTGATCGAGGGAGGCTCCAAATCATATTCATCACAACTATTTGACATTCATACAGTATCTATCATACCTCGCCTTAAACTCATTCACTGTCACAGCATCCACCACAGACTCAGGGAGCGCATTCCACTCATTCACTACTCTAAAAGTAAAGAACCCAGCTCTAACACCTTTACTAACCACACTTTTGCCCAGTTTCCATGGATGTCCCCTGGTCCTCCCACAACCAGCCCTGTTCTCAAAAATATCTTCTGAATTAATTTTATAGAAACCCTTCAGTAATTTGAATGTCTCAATCATATCTCCCCTCCTCCGTCTATCAACCAATTTCTGCAACCCACAAATCCTCAACCTGTTCTCATACGGTTCATTCCACAGACCTGCTATCATCTTGGTCACTCGCCTCTGGATCCTCTCCACCTCCTCCCCATCAAGAAGAAACCTAGGTGACCAAATCTGAGCACAGTAGTCTAGATGGGTCTTATCAAGGCTCGATACAGAGGAACAATAACCTGCTTGTCTCTGCTTGTCAACGTATCCTTCAGCAACCAAGTGATTTGATGAGCTGATTTGGCCACTTTTGCAATGTGTCCCCTAAATTTCAATTCCTTATCTACCAACACTCCTAAATCTCGTGCCTCATCAATTTCCTGGAGCACGGTTCCACCAATGCAGTAAACTGCCGCCAATCTTTTCACTCCAAAATGCATAACCTTACATTTTGCCACATTAAACTGACATCCATTCTCCTTAGCCCAGACCTCCAATCTATCCAAATCATCCTGCAAAATTTTGACGTCATCTGCATTCACTATTGCCCTACCCAACTTCGCATCATCCGCAAACAAATGAACTGTTCTTCTCAGATCCTTTCCTATATCATTTATGAACAAATTAAACAGCAGTGGTCCAAGAACAGATCCTTGTGGCACACCACTAGTCACAGGCCGTCTTGTGGACTCTACTCCTGAGTATACCACTCTCTGATATCTCTCCGTCAACCACCCTCTTATCCATCTCACCAACCCTAATTCCATCCCCATATGCCCCAATTTACTGATTAGAATTCCATGTGGTATCCTGTCAAAGGCCTTGGCAAGGTCCAGTAGAATCACCGTAAACCCATTACCCTTATCCAGTTCAGCCGTCACTGTGTTATAATACGTGAGCAAGTTACTGAGGCATGACCTACCCTTCACAAAACCATGCTGTCCCCGATACAGTATCCCATTTTCTTCTATCCAATCTTGTATTTTCCTCTTGACTATTTTCTCTAAGACCTTGATAATGATTCCTGTTATGCTGATTGGCCGGTAATTTTCAACAGCAGCCTTGGAACCACCTTTGTGCAGTGGAACTATTTTCCCCTCTTTCCACCCCCTTGGGACTGACCCAGTCCTGAGGCTCAAATTAAACAAAACGGTCAAGGGCACTGACAATTCTTTGGCCGCTTCACGTGCGACACGAGCTGGTATACCATCCAATCCCACAGATGTATTGACATTGAGGTTCTGTAATAGACTAGTTACCTCTACTTCATTCATCACAATTCCAGTATAAGCTGTTGGTTCTTCCATTCCTGCAAAGTCACCACCTGGATGATATACTCTTGCAAAGTGCTCGCTCAGTAATTCCACAATATCGACTGATTCAGTTACCTCCCTACCCTCAGCATTTTTTAAGATCATTGTACCATGAGCATTTTTCCTTTTACTTGCAACATATTGAAAAAACTGTTTGGGATTCTCTTTAGCCTGCGTGGCCAATTTCCTTTCGTAATCTGCTTTTGCTTTTCTTACCACCCTTGTTACCATCCTGGCCTGAGCTTTATACTGTTCCTGTGCCTGATGGTCACCCTTCTCCTTAAAATTCCTCCACAATTGTTTCTTTTTTTGCAGCTCAAGCTTAATAGTGTTATTCATCCATTTAACCCCTAATTGATTTATTATTCGGACTCTTGGTATACAGTCAACCATTGCCTCCTGCAAACAGTTCTTAACCACCTCCCATGCACTATCAACATCCAGCCCTTGCAGTTTTACATGCCATGGCATTGAGCCAAGCACACACCTAAGCTTGTCATACTTACCACCCCGGTAATTCCACATGTACCCTGTCTTAATTGTAAATTCGACTCCTTCAGCCACCTCCCAAGTCATGACTTTATGGTCACTCTCACCAATTGGTGGCAACATGGTCATGTTCATTACAGCCACATTCTTGGTTGCAATTACTAGGTCCAGCACTCTCTGCCCCCTGGTATTTTCCAATACATGTTGCCGTAGATAGTTGTCCCTTAATAACCACATAAAATCCAATTCCTTCCTCCCATGTGCCCTCTCCTCTTTCCAGTCAATGTTACCATAATTGAAATCACCCATAATAATTACCCTCCTTCCACTCATTTCTTCTATTTGCTTATGCATACTATCCCCACCATCCACTCCATCACCCGGTCTATAGCAGCACCCAATTGTATATTTTGTTCTGCTGGATTGTATCTCACACCAAACAGCCTCAAATGTGCTTTTTTCCCCATCATGCAGTTCAACTTCTATACTCCTTGGCTGAAGATCATCAGCTATCATCAATAACACTCCTCCCCCCTTTTTATTCACCCTGTCACTCTTGAACACGCTATACCCGTCGCATTCAATCCCACTAGCTTTATCATCTTCTGTCAGCCATGTTTCACTAATACCGACAACCTCTGGCCTGGAAGTGCCAACCATGGCCAAAAACTCTTCCTTCTTGCTCCTAATACTCCTGGCATTAGTGTACATGAATCGCAGAAGCCCATTTGTCCCATCCTTACTTTGATGCGTTATACTAACTATCCCATTCTGACTTGTTGTCCGTCGTACTCGCTCGGGCATAATATACTCATTCATACACTTAACTGCCCCCCTAAAGTCAGCACATATACCCCCCCCCTCTTAATAAATCTAGTTTCCCTGAGTCTGTACATCCACTTCCACATCATTCATCAACACTCTTTCAAGTCTCCGTACACCAACTCCATTCAAATGCAATCCATCCATCTTATATAAGTCCTTTCGCCCATCGAACTCATTCCACAAATTCCACACCACTCTCCATGCATAACCCACGCATAAAGTCATTGGCAATTATGGCCCTCCTTCTAAACACTTCACTATCATACCGCGGTAAGATACTCACCATCCTAACTCTCTCACTCTTCTCTTTTGCTACCTCAAACAACTCCCTCACATCCTCTATCATTTCCATTTTGTCCTGTTTCAAATCATTCATTCCTGCCACGATTATCATCTCTTTCACCCTCTGTTTTTGCAGTCGAATAGATTCGCTGACGTCATTTATGATCGCACCCGGCTGGTACGACTTCGTTAAATTCTCAATTATTACGCCTCTTAATAGCGAATCCCCATACAGCACTCGCTCCTTCATTTTATTGACGTTTGAAAACATTCTATTATTTGCCGTCGCAGACTTCCGCCGGTTATTTGTCGGTACGTTCAACACACATTTTTCCATATGCTCCAGTTGTCTTTTAGCTCTGTGTATGGCACCATTCAAACAGACAATTTCGCTACTCACATTTATCTCACCATTTTCATTATCGATCAAATCATCCATTCTTTCTGTGTTTCTACCTTCAATTACATTTTCGGCGACGCTCTCACACCTATCTGGCACTACCACGCAATTCTCTAGCACACCGCCATTTTCTACATTCTGACTATCGTTCACGATATCGCTCTCGACACACGAAACACGCTTGAAGTCCTCATTCTCTTTACACTTTTTACACATATTAACTCCACTATCACTTTCTAACCAGACTCCCACCGCTCTTCGCAAGGCATACATCTCACAGACAGCACATTGCATAAATTCGTTTACATCAAAACTCTTAAACAAACATGGCGATCTGGCCGCCATTTTTTTCTTTATCGGTGCCATGTGTGCGCTATCTTTTCTTAAAAATAATAATTAAAATAACAGAAAACACGCAAAAATTGTACAGACACATCAAGAAACAAAAAGCAAACAATACTACTTAAAATTCTAGTAAAATATCTAATGTTAACACAAAATAATACTAATCTTTTCAGGAGCTCTCGACAAGCCGACGATCTAATAAGTGCGACACCAAGCGGAATGATGATTATACAGACTAATTATACAGACAAATGTTAAAAATCCCATGGACAGCAAAAACATCCAATCAGAAAGTACTGGAACAAATGGGGAAATCACGTGAACTTTTAGATACCATAAAAAGAAGGAAAACTGCATGTCTTGGTCATCTACTTCATAATGAAAAATATAAAATACTTCAATTGCTTATAAAGGGGAAGATGGAAGAAGAAGACAAGGAAGATGAAGAAAATCTTGGCTGGCAGACATCAGACAGTGGACCAGCATGAGCTCTGAGGGACTGTTTAGAGTGGCTGAGGATCGCTCAAAATTTGCCAAGGTGGTCGCCGACCTATGATAGGAGATGGCACTCAAAGAAGAAGAAGATAAATATTAAATAAATAACAGAATAAGCACAACAGGTAGTGGGAATTCAGCTGAATAAATATATATGAAATAGGAGATGATCTTCCAAAACACTTAACTAGTAGACAGTGTTAAAAATCAATTTTAACTTATAGATTTGAGTTTGGTTGGGTTAAAAAATATAACAACTAATCAGATTAGAAAACAGTGATAAGAGAATTTGGAGAAATTTGGGAAGTAAATAAATGTCATTAATGACAGAATCATATTAAAAATTTCAATATTAAAAAAAGCAACTGACATTACTGCTATTCTAGAATATGTGAACTAAGCTATTCTTAAGCTCATTTATACAGAATGGAAGATGAAAGATCATCAAAAGAAATGTTTGAGGCAAAAATGGTAGGAAAAAGGCCCAGATACAGAAATATCACAGTACTCTGTACACTTTTTTTATGGTAAGGAGAACTCCTCTGTAGCTCAGAGGGTTTCTCACAAAATAGCCAAACTGACCAGAACACATGCAATTAAAAGACTATACATACCTTATACCCTTTAGCTGTTTCAGTCAAAATTCAAAAGAACTCGAGGGTACATATTGGAAATTTGATTATGATGATGCCTGCATTATTTCTTCCATCAAAATGGTGGAACTTGTGCATTTGTCAGAACTGATCTCATGTCACAGAATTCTCTTTTCAATCTGCTCCGATATAAAATTTTCCTTTCCCCATTTAGTTGTATATTTGTTTGTTGTCTCTTGTCCTCCAAACTGTGATAACCACTGTGAACTTTATTATTTCTTTTGAAGCTTGATTTTCTGCAATCAAAACACCCAGTGAGATCATCTTTCTTGGAGACTTCAACATTTATAACTCAAACTGACTTTCATTCTCCAATTTCCTAATCGAGATGGTAGAAATGTTGAGATATCTGCTATCAACAATTTACCCACCAGAATATCTGATAATCTGCTCAACACTCCCAACACCTCTGCTCTCTCCTGAACTAGTTCTCCTTTCAAATATACTGTAGATATTACTAAAATAAAGAACCAAAAGGCTTCACTTCAGCGATACAAAATTATATAAATGAAATGGATATTAAATCCAACATCATTTCAAAGCCGAATACAGAAACTATAAAAGTTTCATGAAAATTGACCACAGAGCTTGCGGGAATACACTCATCGCCATACTATGAGTTGCCCTAGCCCTTAGTAAATATTTTACGCACCAACCCAGAGTTCGCTTATGGAAAATATACCTCTCCGACAATTCAAGTTCCTTAGTACTGAGAGTTTTTGCTCTCTTAGGTTTCTGCCTAGTTTCTGATGAAAACCAATGAGTTTGAAAGAACTGTCAGACCAGTGAAACCTTATCAAAATGGACCACCAATAGGAGGTAAACATACGGGCCCTTTGAGCATGCATATCTCCTATAAGAGTTGGCTAGAGCAACTCGTAGTATGGTGGCAAGCGTATTCACGCAAGCTCTGGTCAATTTTCGCACGAAACTTTTACAGTTTCTGTATTCGGCTTTGAAAACGTTGGATTTAATATCCACTTGATTTATATAATCGGAAGATATTAGTTCTCCTCTAATAACTCACTTTTTTAAAAAAACAGAATCTTCTCATTCAGCTACTCACTGTCCTTTGGCACTACAATGGTGCCAAACAGGATTTCATGATTTCTACTTCTGTCCTTAAAGCTACAATTTCTGCTCTTTTCATACCTACACCACATACAGGAAATAATTCTTACTTGAATGCCTTCATTCCACATTTCATTCAAAACCCCAGACTACTATCCCAAGTCATGGTTTTCCAACAACTGCACCATGGCATATGTTGTCAGAAGTTTTTCCACTTGGTTATACTATAAATTAAAGATACCAAGAAATTAAATACTTGGCTTAATCCTTTATTCAAGTGTAAGCAAACAAGGTTTGCACCTGAAGTATTTTCAGGACTGGAGCAACTCGTATATAAAAGCTAATGACTTCACATCACTTGCTGTAGTATCCCATAATGCAAAGCGCATATCCTTACGGGTATGTATAATGCTATGCATTATGGGAGGAGTCACTACACCAGTTTCGATCTTAATGAGGTCTCATCAGTGGGAGCCAGACCCAGAAGTGATACTAAGGTTGAAGTAATGACGAAGTCATATTTTCATATACAAGTAGACAAAAGGTGCCACACTTTATTAAAATACAGACCCTCTATATTCATGACCCTTCACTCTTGAAGATATTAACACTGCTCTAATGGATATGAAACTAGGCAAGGCTCCTGGTTTCGATGGAATTCATCCTGATTTCCTGTTGAAGACAGGCCAAAAAGCTCAGTGGTTGGCTTGCTTTTTTCTCTGACATCCTCCAGACTGGTAGACTTCCAAAAAAGTTTAAGAGGACAAAAATTATCCCCATCTTAAAACCAGGAAAAGCCAACAACAAACCAGAAAACTACTGACCAATCGCCCTGCTTAGCACCTGTTTTAAGCTCCTAGAAATGCTCATCCTTAATAGAATTGCGCCTAAGATAATAGAACAAGTCTCAGTGGAACAGGCCGGATTCAGACATAAACGAACTGCTGTGATCAGGTTCTGTCACTCACCACACATATAGAGGCACTATATGTGTGCTATTTTCCGGCATAAACAATGCCCGAAAACAGCTGCAGCTTTTGTAGATCTTACTGCAGCTTATGATACAGTCTGGAGATATGGTGCAGTCTGCAAGTTGCTTCATGTAGTCCCATGAAAAAACAATAGCAAAACTAATCAATAACATGCTAAGCAACCGCCTGTTCCAAGTGTGTATGGACGAGAACAAAAGTAAACAAAGAACACTGGATAATGGACTACCACAAGGGTCAGTTCTGGCTCCCCTCCTTTTTAACTTATACATCACAGATTTGCCTAATACAGCCTCCAAGAAGTTTTGCTATGCTGATGACATTGCTTTAGCCACCAGACACACCAATTTTACTACAATGGATGCACTAACAAACGACCTTACAGTCCTAGATGAATACCTCAGCAAATGGAGATTATGCCCAAATCCTAGCAAAACAGAAGTTTCGTGCTTCCACCTGAACAATAACCAGGCAAACAAAGAACTCATGGTCTACTTCAACCACAAACTGCTACGGTACAACAGATTCCCAAAATATCGGGACGTCACTCTGGATAGAACACTATCTTTTAAGCCACATGTCATTAACACAGCATCCAAGTTAAAAACAAGAAACAATATACTGCAAAAACTATGTGGAACAACTTGGGGTACCTCAGCAACAATGCTTCGCTGCACTGCTCTTGGCCTCGTGTACTCTACAGCTGAATACTGCTCACCCGTATGGCTGAACAGCACCTCTGTGTATTTGGTTGATGCCCAGCTTAACACCACTATGTGCCTTATTTCTGAAACTGTAAAACTGACTCCAGCCTATTGGCCTCCATTGCTAAGCAACATCCAGGCTCCACACATCCAACTTTGTTCTACATGAATATAGCAAAATCATGGGAATCCAAAATCTTCCAATCCATGAAGATATCCCACCCCTAGAAATAAACAGGCTAAACTCAAGGCACCCCCAATCTTAACAGCAAAAAATCTTGCAAAGACAAGTTTCAACATGAAGGAGAAGTAAAAAGAGTCCTGGTGTAACACTTCAACAGGGATCTTCCATGAATTAGTGGACCCAACACAGATACCTTCGGGTTTTGACCTACCTCGGAAAACTTGGTCTGCTCTTAACCGAATCCGCACCAACCATGGCAGATGTGCAGACCACCTTTACAAATGGGGCATGATTGCCTCACCCAGGTGCGACTGTGGATCATCCCGCCAGACAATTAATCATATTACAGCAGAATGTATCCAACGTGCATACAGTGGAAACCTGTCAGACTTCACCCATGCTACACCAAGTGCAGTTGACTGGATAATCAACCTAGACATTCAGTTGTGGCCTATTCTTGATTCTTGAGTGTCTCTTTGACTGTATTATGCCTTATTATTGTACATATGTCTATTACTATGTCCATATATATTAAGGATTAATGTAACTTTTCATGTGTGAGCCATATGCTAAATAAATAATAAATGAAAATACTCTGGATTAGAGATAGTTGTTGGAAGTTTTTCCACTTGGTTATACTATAAATTAAAGATACCATGAAATAAGGGGCCCGTACCACAGGTTCCAGCATGGTGTGTCTTGATACACTTTGACAGAGGGTTTGATCCTTTTCTTGCAGGAATGCAACTTTGATACCCCCCCCCATACATCACTGATGTGGGGGTAATGACCTCTCTGAATCCTAAGTGCTATATGATCATCTGGGACAAATACCCAATCCTTTTGGCAGTTAAATAATTCTTCAATGTGAAGTGTGAGATATTCAGTTCACTCTTCTAATGAAGTGGATATCTCTGTGTCTGTTGTTCATGTATCACCAGAGAAAAATGCCCTTAATTTTATTACCCTTTGCTGCATAAGTTGCGACGTTAAAAATGTCTAGTAGAATGATAATAGGTTCTCACCCCCAAGTCATCAGTTAATACAGTGACATCATTCTCTGTGAATGTTCATCTCTTGCAGTGTTACTTTTTGTGCTATCACAGGATTACAGTGATGGCTTGCCATCACAGCTGTCGCATCCTAATGCAGCGTAGTGTGGTCAACTTGTTCTTTGGTGGTCAGATACATCTTCTGTATTGTTATAACAGTTAATAGTTCAATACACAAACGTCTTGCTAATCCTGAGTGTTTTCAGCATGTTGACAATAACAGATGGCTGCATTGCAACCTCGTGAAGTGCTATTACAGCTACACGGTTTTACGGTTTTCATTATCTTCCCACAGCATGTTAACCCATACAGCTAGAAACACTCTCTCTACTGATATGCATGCAAACATTGGTGTGCATAGCACCAACAGAACCAGGCTTGCGCAATTTTGTGGACAATGTGAAGGTATGCATATACTGTAACAGTATTTATGGCAAGACTGTGTATTCAAAATAACTGAAAATGATATCTCATGTATTTTTTTACTAATCAATTACACAATTTTGAATACAATACAGAAATATTGTGTGAAATGTGCAAATTAAAAAATGTTCTCAATGCTATGCATAAGACAGAAATAAAATTAATTTTCAAACAAACTAAGATTTTTCTCTTATTATTTAAATTTCAATTTCAACAATATAAAAATCTAGCATTTTTGCATTCATTTAAAGCTAGTTCCAATAGGTTTAACCAGGGTTACTCAAATTGTGTTCTGCAGAAAGTGAATAAGTGTTCCATGATGTCAGTGGCCAAGTCGTGTATTTTTAAACATTGAAGTAATTCAGGAAAGGGAATACCGCTGTTTATGACTGGTCATAAAAATTGCCTGCAAGCCAATTACAACAACGGGCGGCGTATCCTCTGTTCTCAAAACTGAACGAAATAACACCTGTGTTGCAAATGTTAGTAACCAATCAGCAAGGAAGTATAAAGAAAATTTTTCCACTGAAATTGAAGATCAAGGTAGTCTTTTATCCGGTTCTCAAATCTAGTAATACTGAATACTTTCTTCGCAAGTTCGTATTGTAGGGTGAAAGTGCTTGTTTAGAAACTGTAGTGCCGTGATTTTTTAAAAGTAATAGGCCTACAGATTTAAATTTTAATATGAATAAGAGACAAGGGACTTTGTTTAATTTTGATGTTAAGGAAATCTCTTATTGAAGATGTTTGTGATGCAACAGATAGTGATTCATCCACCTCCAGCCTACAAAGCAATCTCCAGGATGTACAAAAGGAGGGGAAAACTACCAGCACACAGGAGAAAAAAAATCTGCATTCACTCATAAGTACTTATAATAATATAATAAATTTTTGGTGATCAGAATGGGATCATGTCAATGAAAAGCAGCACAAATTAATTTAATGATGTTGGCCTGAGAAAACTACAATATGCTACAAAGATTTCATTAGTCCAGTGATTGATAAATGATTTAAATGTAATTTTATATTTGTCAACATAAGCGTACTAATACTCTTTATGATTATGCCATAATTATTAATATTATAATGTATTAATAATTAATTATTAATACATTACAAAATAACCAAGGTGTTCCATCAAAATTTTGGAAAAGGCTGGGTTTAACATATCATACTACTGTAATATTTTCTTACTCTTTATTGTTCTAATTTCTACTTGTTTATTATTAACACGTTCGCTGCCACGCTACTTCAGCATAGTCTGTTCCCGTACGCCGAGTAATTTCACTTCTACAGGTCAGTACGGTAATCTCATTGCCAGCAGTAAGCATCATACGAGTATACTCGTAGTTGGCTTGTGCAGCGCATATACCATCTATGAGAATACACAGTTTTGATGCTAGCTCCACAAGCCAAGCATTTTCACTTCTTCAAGGTCAGTACAGTAATCTTGTTGCCGACGGCAAGCGTCATATGAGTATACTCATAGCAGGCTTGTGTGGCTGGTTTACCAACTACGAGTATACTCGTAGTTGGCAGCAAACGTGTTAACTTTTGTATTCGCATGCAGTCGCACTACAATTCAAGGCTGCCAATTAATTTAATAATAGTGTGCAAAGTAGGGAAGACAAAGGGGATTGCCTTTGGGTAGCGCCAATTCTTTTGTTTTGTTCCTGGTGCTAATCCCTTTTTGGATTTAGGGAAAATTTATATTATGCTGTGCCACCCTAAATCCTAGACAAGAGAATATCTCAAAAATCAGACAATTAACACTCGAATAGTACACTATTATATAACTTGTAGACAAATTCGTTAAGTACTTAAATCATACAACAACTAAATTTCCATTGCAGTTGTAGCCACCTTCATGTTTAACCTCCCACCTTGGTACTGACTTTTATGAGCAGTGCAATAGGAACAAAATCAGGCAAGTCATTAGATTAATACAAAAGAAAGACATTTAATTATCGAGTCAAATATTTTACAGGTAACAACAATTACTGGCAGAGAATCACAACTATCCTCGAGAATAAGTTCAATTAATTAAATGTAAACTCTCTCTTAACATTTTACAACATGAATATAGATTAGAGCTTCAATTAATAGCTAAACAGTCATTCAGTAATTATATTAATGTTAATTCATTCAGCCTAAAGGCTATTGGTTTAAACTGTGTACACCTTATGGTATTAATATATTCCAACACAATCCTTTTTCTTAGAACATAAGGTTCCCCTTTCTCACTTTGCATAAGCGCTAGAGTCCTTTCATTTAACGAGACATGAATAACGGAAAGTTCTTTGTGCGAACAATAATTATCCCTCTTAGCACAATTACATAACATAACAAAGTTTTACATTACCAGGGACCGTAGAAATACTTGGCCTTCTCCACACTTGTCTTGGGAGTGCTTCCGTCTCATTGACCATGCTCCTACTTGATTTCATCTAAAAGAATCAACTGGTGGGCTCAGACATGATTTGCCTCCTTCGAAGTAAATAACTCTGGCTTGCCGCTATCGGGTCAAGTGGCTCGGAATGACGTCGATCTGTGCTGTGCCTTCTGCAGGAACAGGATCTGTACTTTGCTGAGCTACTGCTTGACCGGTGGGCTGCCTATAGACACTTCTGCGTGCTCCTAAGACCTCCTTGGGTTCTCCCGAACTTGATGACCAGTCAAAAAAAGGGAAAAAAAGCCACGAGCTGGTGCCGCCACGCTCTATATATCCAAGGCACCATGTTTACCTTCTTACGTCACGTTCTTTCTCCTTTGCCCAAGGCACCTCACTTCTCCTTTGCACCCAGTGCTGCTGTCTCCCCTAGTGGACTTCGCGGGAAACTTCCGCACGCAATTCCCCTCCGGTGTATGCGAATTGCTTCAGGCCTTTACTTCTTAATCCGATTATCTTATTCGCTTCATGACACAAATATTTACACAAAGTTCACATAGTTTTAACTTCTGGAAATTGTACAATGAATAACTATAATGTACAGAGAAAAATACCTAAATTATGAATTTTGTTGGTTGTTTACAATCAGTTTCACATTTTCTGATATACAAATATTAGCTCTGGAAATGTGGTTGCTTGTTAAATCTGAATGAAATACTTATGGATTAAATTTTCTTTCATTCAGAATTTAACACTACCTGTTTGTATATAAAAACAGAATAAAAATAAGTTAACAGCTTCATTTCATGGATAAAATATACAATGTTTGAGATTAAAGATTAACATAATTGCCAAATTAACAGATTAAATATAATAAGGTATGGTGAGCAATAATTATCCAAACATTCTAAATGAACACATCACAATAATGGTCACCTAAATTAATTCTCTGCATTATTTTCAGCCACTTTTGCCATGTCATAACAGATTTATTTTAAATCAGAGCAGCATAGCAAAACAAAGAAAACAAGTAAATCTTCTCATGGAGTGCTCCAGGTATTACACCAATCTAACACATTTCATTATTAGTTTCCAATCAAATCCCCACCCCCCACAAAGTTCATCTGTTATTTATTAAGTCTCTCATTTGATTGACACTTATCATTTCAATCTTCTAAAACACTCCAACTCCATTAACCCAACCAATCACAAACATCCTATAAATCTTTTCTCTACTATTTTAGCCTTAGTCATCATAATCAACTTCCTGCCATGTACCCTCAAGGGGTGTACAGGATAGCACTACATGAAAAATTTACATCATTACTAACTTCCTATCTACAATTTTTATCCAAATCAGTCTGTTACTTGTCAAGAGTCCAACATTATCAGATCTTATATTTCTATCGTCTAAGGCACTCTGTACCATATCAATTCACCTACACCTTGGTCTTCCTCTGGGTCATTTTCCTGCCAACCTGGCAGAGAAAACTTGTTTTACTAATCTTTCCTCGCCCATTCTGTTTAAGTGACCATACAATCCGAGATTAGCTCTGCTAACGCATTCCTCGATGCTGACAATGTCAAGTTCTTTTCTAACATCCTCGTTTTTAATATGATATTGCTATTGATGCCATCTGTTCATGCCTCTAACCTTTCTCAGGACTCTCATATCTGCGGTCTCTAGTCTTTGGTCAAGTGTTTTACTTCTCACCCAGCTCTCAGATCCATAAGTTAAAAGTGGTTTGAACACTGTCTTGTATAAAGCTAATTTAGTGTTCCGACTAATTTCTCTTTTATTCCATATGAATTTATTCAATTGACTTCCTACCATACCAGCTTTGTTGATTCTGTTGTATATATTTTCATATTTAATTTACCATCTTCACTAAAAATTGTGCCTAAGTAGCTGGAATGTTTCATTGTTCCATAGGTTCTCCGTTAACAACACAGTTAACATTTTCACGATTCTACCTATTTTCATTGTCTTTGTCTTTTTATTGCTGACCTTCATACCATATCTATTACAACAGTTATTCAATCTTGTCAGGTAATCTTGCAAACTTGTAGTGGATTTCTTTAGAAGTATAACATCGTCTGCATAAAGCAAAGAGCTGACATTATCTCCAATTCTGATATTATGTTTAATACCACTTTCTTTCATAATGTGATAAATATAGATAATGAATAACAGAGAGGATAATGTACATCCTTGTCTCACACCAGATTTAAAATTAAACCATTTTCCTGTACTTCCTTCATTTCTAACTGCTGATTTACAACTCAAATAAAGACTAAGTATTGCTTGATATAATGCCCCATTGACACCATATAACTGTAGTGTTTTGAATAGCTTCTCTCTTGGCACCATGTTGTATGCATTTTCCAGAT
The DNA here is from genome assembly GCF_054136105.1 of Typopeltis vanoorti. Lineage (NCBI taxonomy): Eukaryota > Metazoa > Arthropoda > Arachnida > Uropygi > Thelyphonidae > Typopeltis > Typopeltis vanoorti. Next base: position 65,283,341 of record NC_143556.1, read on the forward strand.
CGACAAAACTTAAATACAGATCTTCGTTATATTCCCATGCTTTCTCGACTATTTGTCATAAAGTGAAGTTCTGATCATGATAGCCTCTATTTGGCCTGAATCTAGCTTGTTCTTCAATAAGCTTTTCTTCCACAATTCTTCTCAACCGTTTCTCAAGTATACTATCATAAATCTTACCAGGAACACTCAGTAGGGAAATACCTCTGAAATTCTCACATTCAGTTTTATTTCCCCTTTTTATATATTGGTACTATTAGAGCTCTACTCCAATCATCAGGAATTCGTCCCTCTGTCCAGGCATTCTGAACTATGCAGTGCAGAAGGCCACTGTAATACTTTTATACCACCATACTTCAGCATTTCTGGTCGAATATCATCTACTCCTGCTGCCTTTCCCCATTTCAAGCTTTTGATGGCTTTTTCTACTTCAAGTATGGATATGCATTCCTGACTGTATGGATGCTGAGTGTTTTTTTACCACTGTGCTATCACTGCTTGTTTCATTTAGCAATTTCTCGAAGTAATTACTCCATACTTCAAGGATATCTTTTTCTCCAGTTTTCATGTCACCTTTATCATCTCTAACTCCTTTTACAGGACTCTTTCCTCCATTTCTAAGCTTCTTCAACAACCTCCAGAATATCTTACTACCTTCTTGATATTTCTTTTCTATGTTCATGCCAAAGTCCTCCCATGACTTTTGTTTAGCTAGTTTTACACAGTGTTTAGCTTTCTTACATTTGTCTCTATATTCTCTAAGAGCACAAGCTGACTTATTTGACAGGAACTTTTGATATGCTTTCTTCTTTTCCTTCACTGCCTCTTTAACACTTCCTGTGTCCACCATGGAGTCCTGATTTTTCTATCCTTGCACACAATCTCACCACATGCCTCTCTGACTGAATCAATCAGGGTTTTCTTCAAGGCTTGCCACTGAATCTCTAAGGTTTGGTTCCTGTTCTCAAACTCTTTCATTTTTTCTTCAATAATCTTTGCGTATTTTAGCCTACAGTTCACACCTGAGAGCTGCTCAACTTTTATTCGCTGTAAAACTTTCTTACATGTTATTCTTTTCAATATGAAATTCGATTTTATCCTGCTCAAGACTAAATAGTGATCACTTCCAATTTCAAATCCTCTGTACACTCTGGTGTCATGCGCCAGGGAGAAAACATCACTATCAACAATAACATAGTGAATGAGATTATACTTATTATTTGCGTCTTCTCTCCATGTGATTTTGTGCACATTTTTGTTTTAGCATTGTGTTAGTAATAACTAGTACGTGTCCTGAGCAGAAATCCAACAGGTATTTGTCATTATTATTAGCTTTGCTCTTTTCTCCAAATTTTCCCAAAATATTTTTGTATGTCTCACAATCATTTCCTACTCTGCTATTTAGATCCCCAACAAGGACCAACTTTTCCTTCTTCATTGTGTCAGTTGCTTTCTCTAAAGCTTCAAAAAATTCCTCCACTTCTATCTTAGTAGAACCTTCTGTGGGACCATATGCACAAATAAGTCTCATTCTCCAGTTCCCTATTCTGATATATGCCCACATCACTCTACTTGAGCCTGCCTGCCATTCAAGAAGATTAGCTTGTATTTATTTAGTGTTGAATACTATGGCTACTCCTTTTCCTTGATTGTCATTGCCTGAATACAACATTTTGTATTTATTACTCAGAAAGAGCTCACCAGATTTTGTCTTTTTTGTTTCAGTCAACCCCTATTATGTCAATTTGGTACTTATCTAATTCCTCAGCTAGCTCCATTTCTTTGCCATTCAGGCTTCTTACGTTGATAGTACCGATCTTTAACTATGGTGATGTTGAGTTGGGGTGTGTTTTCAGATTTAGCCTTAGTCATTTTTTGTTAATCCTAAATCTCCCATTCTGTTTAAGTGACCCGATCATCTTAGATTAGTTCTGCTTACATGGTTTCAAATATTAATATCACATTCTTTTCTGATATTTTCATTTTTAATATAGTTCTACCATTAATGCCATCTATTAGCTTCTAATTTTCCTCAAATTTCTTATATCTGTGGTCTCTGAATAAGCCACTGAATAAGTTATTTCTAGCTTAACTCTGCTATTCATATATAAAATCTGGTTTATATGCTATATTGTATCATGCCCTAGCTTAGACACACATCTGATTTATCTTATTTCCATATATATGTATTCCTGCCCACCTGGCTTCCTACCACACTATTCTGACTTATTTTATTATCAATTTCCATATTTAATTTGGCATCTTCAATAAAATTTGCACCTAAATAGCTAAAATATGTACTCTGTTTCATACTCACTACAGAAAGTGGAGTTCATCTTTTTTTTAGTTTCCTTCCTATTTTAATGGTTTTAATCTTTTGATTACTGATTTTCACACCGAATCTGTCACAGCAATTATTTAATTTGGTAAAAGACAGAACTTGTAAATTTACTTATGAGGATAATACCTGAATAGAGTAAAGAACTAAGCTTAAAATTTCCTATGATTTGAGAGTGAATGATTTGGAAGTGAATATCCTGCTGTTTGCCTAAACTTGGGAGAGCAACAATAAAAGTGATGCAGAAATCCTGTAGGATGATCTAAATAAACTAGTAGTTGGGGAAAAGAACAATGGCTGTCAATTCAGCATTGTTCTTTGCAGTTTCATCTATATAATATATAGCCTGTACTTCATCCCAAAGTATTACTTTGGGATGAAATTGATGAGGTTAAGGATCTAGGAATAATAACACCCACAGAGAATTGAAGCTCAGAAGACGTCACAAAAATGAGCAAAATAGCTCAAAGGATCACTTGTATGTTGTTAAGATGTACACCAACAACATGGATAAGAAAGTTATTATTTCTCGTAATTTACAGGATTCAGAGGCGAGTGGCCAAAATGGTGACTGGTTTGTGGAATTCTCCTTATGAGGACAGATTAAAAGTTTGTAGGGTTACAAAGTATAGCTGACAGGCAGAAAAGAGAGGATATGATAGAGAAATCTAAATTACTAAAAGGGTTTTATAGAGTAGATACTAATTTGTGGTTAAGCAAGGGGTAAGGAATAATGTTTTACTTGGAAAGTGGTAAATGAGCAGAATGGTTCATTTGCTTTGGTATGAATGAACTATTATCAAGCTTTGAACAAATGTCAGTAGATAGCAGGAACTGGGTAATTTGTGGAGTTTATACCTTATGTGGAGTGGCATCCTTAGACTAATGTCTCCTAATGAAAAGTTAGAATAAATTATTAAAAATATTTTTAAGTATATACTTAGCACATATTTTCATTATTTAAGACAGATTTTAAAATTACATTTTATAAATACATTATTATTACTCAACTGCTCTGAAAGTTAGAGAAATTTAAAATGAGCCACACAGGCCGAAGTCTGTAAACCCAGGTTAACATAATAGCCATTGAAATTTAATTTCACAAGTTTCTTAAGTAAAGGAATGTCTGGGAATTTCAAACAGCAGGCACTATACTTACTCCTTTCTCTGTGAGCAACTTGCTTGACTGTTCTAAAAAGAGGGCTGCTTCATACCAAATATCTGGGTGATGTCCAAGGCATAAAAGACACTGCTCATAGGCAAACATAACTGAAAATAAATTATACTTGATCTTCAGTTTTAGTCTTTATATACCAGATGACTTAATTATCAAGTTTACATAAAAAGTTAAGGGCAATGTGAAATACATGAATAAAGCTCATAGGATAAATATACATGCATTTCTAAGAAAGAAAGAAAGAAAGAAAGCAAAGTGAAGTGAAACACTGAGAAATAAATCTGTGTGATTGCTATAGCTACACATACAATAATTCATAATAAGTCATATTTACCAATCACCATCACAGTGCTGTACTTCCAGGACTAAAAATGGCATTTAAACACAAAGATTAGGTTTTACTTAGGAGGTTTAACATTTTAATTCTGCTAATCCCTCTGATTTTCTGCTAACAAGGATTGTTGTTTTTGTAATGATGCCCAATAAATGTGCTACATTTTTGTAGAAACAAAAATTTTAATTTTTTAAAGAAGCTGAATAGATAAATTCAGTTTCTTTAATTATAGAAGACAAGAGAGAATATAAAATACCAAGTGGGTATATAAAATAAAGGGGATGAATTTCCCTGTTTATTGTCAAGATTACTGCCCTGCTTACTGGATGCCAGTGAACTAAATATTCAAAGTGCAATACAAAATTTTATAAAGTATGATGAAGTAGGTATTGTGAAATACGTTATGGGATGTAAAAAAAACAGAGAGAAGCTCTGGTGTGATAAGTGATTTTTTTTTAATATATGACTCTCTCTCTCTCACACACACACACACACACACACTAGTAAGGCCTATACAAATAAATGCTATGAATGAGCTGGAGTCAAGAGCAAACTAATCTGTTGATATTCATTTTGAAGATCTCGAGATCACAGTTGTAGGGAATAGTTTATGGGGAAGGTTGTTTCACAAAACTGAGGTTGATGTAATCAAAGCTGAATGAGAATAGTTGGTTCAATAAGTCAGCAGTTTGCTGCAAAAAGATGTTGGACAGCTGTTGCTAATGTTACTATAGGTTTGGCAGAAATGGGTGGCATGATAAATGCCAGTTCTGATAAACACCATCCAGGAAAATATCTGTAAAAAAGACACAATGTGGACATTGACCATGTGTGAGGCAGTGGCTGAAGATCTCTTCACAGACTGTGAAGATAGTCTGTGAAAGAGAAGTCATCAATCAACCAAAATTTCCTCTTCTGAACAGTATCCAGAAGCTGAGAGGTTTTAGATGAACCACCTCAAATGTGAAAACATTATTCCAAGGTTGGGCAGATTTGGGATTTATACAAAGCAACCGGACAGATGCAAAAGGATGACAGGTTTTTACCGGAAGTTGAGGATGCTACAGAAGTGATGTAATTATGCCAGGGACAGTCCAGATCTAGTCTCGAGGGTTAAGCATTATCAAAAAAAAAAAAAAAAAAAGATGAGAACTGGGGTCTTTTTTTTTTTTTTTTTTTTTGCATGAAAAAAAAAAAAAAAAGAAAGAAAGAAAACTGTTTTGGAAACATTGAACGTTACTAGACTGTTATTGTCCCACTGATGGATGATGTACAAATCAGTATTTAGAACATTTATTGTAGATGATCTTGAAGCTTGACATTTGAGCATTGCAAGGTTTGTCATATGAATAGGATGAATGAAGAGAATTATCAGCAAACTTGTGGATGAGGTTTGAAGTCAAATAAGAAAAGTCATTTATATACATGAGGAACACTTCATTAATCAGAAAATCTGAAGGGAGAACATCCTCCACTATGATACGCAATGAATGACCTGAAAGAAAACTGGCAACCCAAGTACAAAGGGAGAAAGACAGATCATAAGATAGCAATTTGCTGAGAAGCACTTGATGCCAAAACCTATCAAATGCCTTGGAAATATCAAGTTCAACAGCACAAGTTTCTCCAAACTTTTGTGTGGCACATGTCTAGAGAAGATGATGTAAGTGAGGAGATCTGCTGCGATTTTGATTTCGAAAATCCATATTGGTGGTCGCTTATTAGCTGATAGTTTCCAGGTTTTGAATAAGTTAACTATTGATAACTTTCTCTAATACTTTAGAGATAAAATTGAGGTGAGAGCAGCAAGTTGACAGTTTGATGGTAAACACTTTTCTGTTCTATCCTCATCTTGATCTTAAAAGATGAGGATTGACATTCATCACAGAAAAAGGATAAACAGGAAAAGGAATTCTATTCAGTCAGTTTGTCCTCAAAGGGCAATCAAAGAACCATCGATAAAATACTACTTTCTATTCCTCCTCTAAATCTTGACATTTGTTATAAAGCATCTGTTTCAAACCTGACATAGGTAATGTTTCCATTAAAATTGCCAACCGTCTTAAAATTCATAACAGTGGCATATAAGACTATTCTTATTATACGTAGCCTTCTTCATTCTCATAAGGAGAGTAAATCCTCCAAACATCCAGGAGTATATAGAATTTCTTGATCTTTTAGTCCTCTCTATATAAATGAGATCAAATTAAAAATGCCAAGTAATTATATTCTTGTTTAATCCTTCATCCAAGTGTAAGCAAACAAAATTTGCATGTGAAGTTTCTTTACAACTAAGCCACTTGTATATAGAAGCTGATGATTTCACAATAATTGTCTTAATATTCCATAATGAAAAGCACTCATCCTTCTGTCTCCCACTGATGAGACCTCAATAAAGACTGAAACTGGTTTGAGTAGTAGCGCTTCCCATAATGCACAGCATTATACATATCCTAAAAGGTGTATGCTTTGCATTATGGGATGCAAATGCAATTAATGTGAGGCCATTAGCTTCTATATACAAGTAATTTAGTTGTGAAGAAACTCCATGTGCAAACTTTGTTTATACTTGGATAAAGGATTAAACAAGAATATAATTTCTTAGCGTTTTTAGCCTAATTTATAACCAAGTGAAAAAAAATTTCTATACTATAAGTAAGATTATAAAGAGAACTTTCAAAATAAGAAAGAAGAAACATCTTTATAATGTAGCTTGTAACAGAGGAATAATCAGAGTTGCCCTAACTCTCTTTCAGCACATGATATCAATTGGGGCAAAGCCTCTATGCCATATCTTGAAAACTTTCTTGCTGGCAGAATTAAAAAATATATCATTGTCATTCATCCACGTGCATCTCACAACAAAAACCAGGGACTCATCTTAAATAATATCTCAGGTAAAAGCTCTGTCAAAGCTATATAACTGAGAGGAGACCTCCATAGCCTTTAAAGGAATGCGGAGAACCGACCAGGGCTTCTGACCTAATGTCCAATCCTCACCTTCTCGTGGTGCACCCTGTTGGATATCTACTTGGATACTGAACGGACGAGGATGGGCGGGCAATTTGGGATTTAGCCAACCAAATTGTATTCTTATTGGTTAAACCAAAATATAGAATGATGGTACAACATGACAAAATTTCATGCCGGCTGGGGCGTCGCCCGGTTAAACAAGGCCCCCGTTGTTTTCACCAGGGAACCAGGGCGAACAGCGAAAAGTCAGCTACTGGAACAAATCTGAAAATAAACCCCAACTCAACATCACCAGAGTTAAAGATCGGTACTATCAACGTAAGAAGCCTGAATGGCAAAGAAATGGAGCTAGGGAGGAATTAGATAAGTACCAGATCGACATAATAGGGGTGACTGAAACAAAAAAGACCAAAACTGGTGAGATCTTTCTGAGCAATAAATACAAAATGTTATATTCAGGCAATGACAATCAAGGAAAAGAAGGAGTAGCCATAGTATTCAACACAAAATACGAGGCTAATCTTCTTGAATGGCAGTCAGTCTCAAGTAGAGTAATGTGGGCAAATATGAGAATGGGGAACTGGACAATGAGACTTAGTTGTGCCTATGGTCCCACAGAAGGTTCTACTAAGGTAGAAGTGGAGAAATTTTTTGAGGCTTTAGAAAAAGCAACTGACACAATGAAAAATTGTTCCTTGTTGGGGATCTAAATAGCAGAGTAGGAAATGATTGTGAGACATACAAAAATATTTTGGGAAAATTTGGAGAAAAGAGCAAAGCTAATAATAATGGCAAATATCTGTTGGATTTCTGCTCAGGACATGGACTGGTTATTACTAACACCATGTTCCAACATAAAAATGTGCACAAATTCACATGGAGAGAAGAGGCTAGGAATAAGAAAAGTCTCATTGACTATGTTATTGTTGATAGTGATGTTTTCTCCCTGGTGCAGGACACCAGAGTGTACAGAGGATTTGAAATTGGAAGTGATCATTATTTAGTCTTGAGCAGGATAAAATTGAATTTCATATTGAAAAGAATAACATGTAAGAAAGTTTTAAAGCGAATAAAAGTTGAGCAGCTCTCAGATGTGAACTGTAGGCTAAAATACACAAAGATTATTGAAGAAAAAATGAAAGAGTTTGAGAACAGGAATCAAACCTGGGAGATTCAGTGGCAAACTCTGAAGAAAACATTGATTGATTCTGGTGAGGTTATCTGTAAGGATAAAAAAATCAGAACTCCCTGGTGGACACAGGAAGTTAGAGGCAGTGAAGGAAAAGAAGAAAGCATACCAAAAGTTCCTGTCAAATAAGTCAGCTTGTGCTCTTAGAGAATATAGAGAGAAATGCAAGATTGCTAAACACTGTGTAAAACTAGCTAAACAAAAGTCATGGGAGGACTTTGGCAAGAAAATAAATAAATATAGAAAATAAATATCAAGAAGGTGGAAAATATTCTGGAGGTTGTTGAAGAAGCTTAAGAATGAAGGAAAGAGTGCTGTAAAAGGAATTAGAGATGATAAAGACATGAAAACATGAAAACGGGAGAAAAAGATATCCTTGAAGTATGGAGTAATTACTTTGAAAAACTGCTAAATGAAACAAGCAGTGATGACAGCACAGTGGTAAAAAACACTGACCATGCATGCAGTCAGGAATACATATCCATACTAGAAGTAGAAAAAGCCATCAAAGGCTTGAAATGTGGAAAGGCAGCAGGAGTAGATCATATTCGACCAGAAATGCTGAAGTATGGTGGTATAAGAGTCTTACAGTGGCTGCACTGCATAGTTCAGAAAGCCTGGACAGAGGGACAAATTCCCGATGATTGGAGTAGAGCTCTCATAGTACCCATATATAAAAAGGGAAATAAAACTGCATGTGAGAATTACAGAGGTATTTCCCTACTGAGTGTTCCTGGCAAGACCTATGCAAGTATACTTGAGAAACGGTTGAGAAGAATTGTGGGAGAAAAGCTTGGTGAAGAACAAGCTGGATTCAGGCCAAATAGAGGCTGTCAGGATCAGATCTTCACTTTACGACAAATAGTCAAGAAAGCATGGGAATATAACAAAGATCTGTATTTAAGTTTTGTCGATCTGGAAAAGGCATATGACAAGGTGCCAAGAGAGAAGCTATTCAATACGCTTCAGTTATATGGTGTCAATGGGGCATTATATCAAGCAATACTTAGTCTTTATTTGAGTTGTAAATCAGCAGTTAGAATTGAAGGAAGTACAGGAAGATGGTTTAATGTTAAATCTGGTGTGAGACAAGGATGTACATTATCCCCTCTGTTATTCATTATCTATATGGATCACATTATGAAGGAAAGTGGTATTAAACATGATATCAAAATTGGAGATGTTAATGTCAGCTCTTTGCTTTATGCGGATGATGTTATACTTCTAAATAAATCTGCTACAAGTCTGCAAGATTCTCTGACTAAATTGAATAGCTGTTGTAATAGATATGGTATGAAGGTCAACAATAAAAAGACAAAGACAATGAAAATAGGCAGAATCATTGAAAATGTCAACTGTGTTGTGAATGCAGAACCTGTGAAACAAGTAAAACATTTCAGCTATTTAGGCACGATTTTTAGTGAAGATGGTAAATTAAATATAGAAATAGACAACAGAATCAGCAAAGCTGGTATGGTGGGAAGTCAATTGAATAAATTCATATGGAATAAGAGAGAAATCAGTCGGAGCACTAAATTAGCTGTGTACAAGACAGTGTTCAAACCAGTTTTAACTTATGGATCTGAGAGCTGGGTCAGAAGTAAAACACTTGACCAAAGACTAGAGACCGCAGATATGAGAGTCCTGAGAAAGATTATAGGCATGAACAGATGGCATCAATGGCAATATCATATTAAAAACGAGGATATTAGGAAAGAACTTGACATTGTCAGAATCCAGGAATGCGTTTGCAGAGCTAATCTTAGGTGGTATGGTCACTTAAACAGAATGGGCGAGGAAAGATTAGCAAAACAAGTGTTCTCTGCCAGGTTGGCAGCAAAACGACCCAGAGGAAGACCAAGATATAGGTGGATTGATACGGTACAAAATGCTTTAGACGATAGAAATATAAGATCTGATAATGTTGGAGTCTTGACAAGTAACAGACTGATTTGGAGGAAAATTGTAGATAGGAAATTAATAATGATGTAATTTTTTTCATGTAGTACTATCTTATCCTGTACACCCCTTGAGGGTACATGGCAGGAATTTGATGATGATGATGACATACCTAACTTCAACTTTTCAGCTAATCACCTCAAACAATGCTAGACAACAGATGATGTATGCCACACTTCACTGGCTCCCTGTATAATTTTGATTTCATTTGTCATCTAGATGTATATAGCCTGAAGAAGTCACTCAACCACTCCTTGTGGTGAAACTAGTCAGCACTTTAAAAATACAAATGTAGCTGTTTTCTTTATGGCTGGATTTTTATGAAATGGATAAAAATTTGTAACTTACAACAGCATGAAGAGGAACTTTGACCCCCCCCCAAAAAAAAGAACACCAATGCAGATGATTACTGGATGTAAGTTTCTGCTTTTGGTTCCCTGGAGAGTACCAAACTTATCTATTCTCGAAATCCTATGAAGTAAATGTTATCTAGACTATTATTTATCAATTATATATTTGGTTTAATCCTTTATCCAAGTGTAAGCAAACAAAGTTTGTGCCTGAAGTATTTTCAGGACTGGGGCAATGGCAAAGGTGGTATAACTTCTCATCACTTGCCTTAGTATCCCATAATGCAAAGCACGTCTCCTTGCAGACATGTATAATGCTATGCATTAAAGGAAGGATCACTACTTAGAATAATGAGTATATGTTTTCAACATAAGATAACATTTGGGGACCTGGACCATTCCAACAACCAAAGAATGTAGTCAAAAATAAGAAATAAGATGTCCTGATTTTGAAAAGCTGGGCAAGTTCAATGATGTATGAGCATATAGAGGAGCAAATTGTGACTCTAATTATACACTAGTTAAAATTAAATTTATATACAGAATATCAAATGTATACCAAAAGAAAACTGCAAAGATAAAGAAAAGAGCACTGAAGCATTCCAAAATAGAGAAATAATTGATAAATATTAAAAAATAAAAGATAATATTGAAACAATAGAAAAATGAAATATAGAAGAAAATGGGACTTAATCCAACAAACAATCATAAATAAGATGGTGTAGGAAAAATAAAAATGAATGGTTTGATGATGAATGCAAGGAAATAACTGAATTGAAAAACAAAGCAAGGAAAAAGTATTTTCAAAAGAACACAAGAAATAATAGAGAAGAATATGAAGAGAAAAGAAAACAGGCAAATAAAATTTGTAAAAAGAAAAAGAAAGAAATGGAGAAAAAAGTAGAACAAATAGTACAGTATAATGAGAGAAGTAAAACTAGAAAATTTTATAAAGAATTAAAACAGTTAATACATAATTTTGATACACCAACGATAGGATGTAAGGATAAAGAAGGAAAAGTATTAACTGAGAAAGAATTAGTTTAAGAAAGATGGAAGGAATATTTTAGAGAATTATTTATGATGACAGAAGAAAAATAAGCATATGAAAATAAAATAAAGAATGAAAGTAAAATAAAGAATGTGAAAATCAAAATACCATATTTTTCCATGAATAAGACAATACTTTTTTCTAAAATTTTTAGACCAAAAATTGGGGATCATCTTATACACAGGGGGATAACCAGTTGAGAGACCTGCAGTTTCCGTGGCGAAACTGCCAATACCTTGTCTCCGCGAACAGGCTTCCGCCAATTACTAGCCTTTGTTAACTCTGTCGAATGACGTCAATAACGGCTGATTCTGAATAAACCAATCAGAACTCTGAAAGCATTCATGCGTCTGCAACTCGTTGGTGGGGTGAGTTAATGCATTAACAATATTTTGAGCACTAGCCCATAAAAATGTCCAAAAATAAAAAGCGATTGTCATATTCTTCAAAATTCAAGTTAAAAGTCATCGATTATGCAAAAGAACATGGAAATAAGCTTCAGAGAGACTTTGGATCTCCTCCCACTGAGTGTATGATTAGACAGTAGAGAAAATAGGAAGAACAACTACTCAAGATGCCAAAAATGAAGAGGGGTCAGAGGAAAACCAGCAAAATGGCCAAACTTGGAGCAGAGGCTTAAGACTTGGATTATGGAGCAGCGCCAGAGTGAGATATGTGTGATGTCAACCAAGAATATTCAATATGAGGCAAAAAGGTTTGCAAGAGAAATGAACATTGTTGATTTCACAGGAAAGGCAAAATGGTGCTTCAACTTCACGAGGAAAAAAGGGTTGGCCATGAGAACATGAACCAAGTTAGGCCAGAAAATGCATCTCAAATGCATCCCTAAAAATGCATCTTAGTATGTATCTTAAAAATATTACCTAATTACTAAATATACTTTGAATATTTAAAAAAATATCAAATGTGTTCTGTTTTATGTTTAAATATTGATTTCTTAATTTTGAGTTTGAAAAAGTAGGGTTCATCTTATACATGGAAAAATACAGTAATTGTAAAAATATAGAGAAAGCATTCAAGAACCAACTTATAAAGAAATAGTGGAAATAATAAAACAAATTAAAAGTTTTAAAGCACAAGGAGTAAATGGGATAACAGAACTTATAAACTTAGAAAGAATGCAGGTGAAATTTTATGGAAAGAAATTTATTATTTGATATTAGATATATGGAAAGAAGAAAAAATGCCAAATAATTGGAAAATTGGAATAATCCAAGCAATATATAAAAAGGGAGATAAGATGAAATTGTCAGAACTATAGAGGAATTACATTATTGAATGTTACATACAAAATTTTATCAAGTATAATATATAAAAGATTAGAACCATATATAGAAACAATAATAGGAGAGTACCGTTTCAGAAATAAAAGATCCACAATTGTTAATATATTTATGCTATGAAATATATATGAAAAATGTTTAGAATATGATATAGAACTTCATAATTCATATATTGATTTCCAACAAGCATTTGATAAATTAAATAGACAAGAAATAATACATAGCTTGAAAACACGAGCCTCTGCAGCTCAGTCAGTATAGACAAAGCCCTTGGGTTGGGAAGACCTGGGTTTGATTCCCGTCAGTGATGTGAGGAACTTTTGTCTCTTTCGACTAAAGCAAGTTGGCCGGTCTCATACGGAGGTAAGGTTTTTTTCCCCCTACCCAGAGACTGGTTTTTCGTCTCCCAGAACAGGCAAACCAGCTTGTGAACACTTACACCTACAGACATAGGACACACCAGGAGGCATAGGGCTAACCACTTTATCCTCAATATGGTAGTGGTTAAGTGTGGAAAAATCCTCAACACCACAAGGTAAAAGAGGAGGAAAGAAGGAATAAGAAGAAAAAAAAAAAAAGAAAACACTGGGAATACCAGGAAAATTAATTAGATTAATTAAAATTACATTAGAAGGATTCAAAGCAGTAGATAAATATGAGGGAATTAACGGATCCCTTTGAAATAAACTGTAGAGTAAGACAAGGAGATGTCCTTTCAGCAAGTTTATTTAATTTGGTACTTGAAGCACTAATAAGAAAGCTAAATATGAGAGGATTTATTAATAATAAATCAATAAAAATATGTGCATATGAAGATGATATAGCAATAATAAGTCACAGGAGAAAATATTTAGAAGAGAAATTTGAAGAACTTAATAGAAACACTAAAGAAGTTTGGATTACAAATTAACGAACAGAAGACAAAATATATGCAATGTGGAAGGACAATAAATAAAAATATTACAATATATAATATAGGTGAATACAGTTTTGAAGTTGTGGCTAGTTTTAAATATTTAGGTTCATTAATAACAAACAATGATATATCTGATGAAATCAATAGTAGTTCTTATATTTATAAAAAGTAAATGAGTAAGGCCTAGTTGGCTGAGTATTAGTGCATCAGCTCTCCAGCAAAAGGCTGTGAGTTCGAATCCCGTGCCTTAAAGTAGGTGCCTTCCCTCGATGAGTCTTTGGACTCCCTGGAGGTGTTACGTACATAATAATAATAATTAATTGTAATTCTAAATTAAAACTTTATAAAACAATTATAAGACCTATAACAACATATGGATGTGAAATGTGGCCATTAACACAAAAAGATATAGACTGAGAATGATATATCTGATGAAATTAATAGTAGAATCATGGCTGGAAATAAGTGTTATTATATTTATAAAAAGTAAATGAGTAATAAGATTCTTAATCGTAATTCTAAATTAAAACTTTATAAAACAATTATAAGACCTGTAACAACATATGGATGCGAAATGTGGCCATTAACACAAAAAGATATAGATAGACTGAGAATTTTTGAAAGGAAAATATATGGACCAATAAAATAAGGAAATGGAATATGGAGAATTAGAAAAAATAATTAATGGTGAAGATAGAGTAAGATATATAAAGACACAAAGAACAGCATGAGTGGGGCATATAGAAAGAACGGAAATTAAAAAATTAAAAATTAAAGGAATTAAAAAAATATTTGAGTGGAAACCATTAGGACAAAGGAAGAAAGGTAGACCAAGAAAAAGATGGATTGATGATGTACAAAAAGATCTCACAACTTTAAAAGTTAAGAATTGGAAGAATATTGCACAGAAAAGAAAAGAATGGTTAAAAATTGTTTTGCAAGTTAAAACTCAAAGAAGAAGAAGAATGTAGGAAGATATGCAAATCTTGGCTATTGATGTTGTTGCTAACTAAAAAACTGTTTCCATCAATGATACTAATCATTTGGAGTGGTTAGTCCTCACTGATCATCTATCAATAACAAAACTGCAAGCACTGCTGCTATATTCTTCTTACACGAGAATATCATTTTGATAAATATAATTTTTATCAACATAACAATATTTGTATAAATCTTTTATTCCAATTTTTAATGAACTAAACCAGGGGTCTTCAACCTTTCAGACAGTGTGGACCGCATTAAAAATTTCAATGAAGCCTGCGGGCCACTAAGCTATACTGCGGAATTTAGAATTGTACGATGCTTTCCAGATTCACAAGGAGAGCTGTGCATTTGATACTTTACATAAAATCCTATAAAAATAAACAAACTCAGCTTTAAGAGCATATGTAGGAGTCAGGTTCATTATAAGCATACAATCAATACTTGAAACAAAGATAATTTAATGAAGAAAACATTCTTACAATGTCAATGGAAAACTTGGCAATGTTTTTCCTTGACCAGCTTGTCGATGTTGGCATCAGTGTTGGAAATTGCTATGAGCAGAGTATTCTTGAGATGTTGATCCATGATCTGAGTTCTTGTCTTGGACTTCACATGCTTCATTCTGGAGAAGAACTGCTCACATAAGTATGTACTTCCTAAAAAGCATACATCTTCAAAGCATGCGGCGAAGATTAGGGAATGCGTCCTCAGAAATGTAGTCTTTGTAAAATGTAAACAAGGGCACACTGAATAATTTTTTTCTCAAAGAAGAGTTGTTTTGGAGTTCAAGCAGCTCCATTTGTACTAAACCTGGCATTTTGGCAGCATTGACAATGAATGGCATTGGAAATAAATCTAATGAAGACTGCTGGTTATGAAAAATCACTAAATCTCTCTTCGAACTCACTTTGCAACATGGCTAATTTTGTAGCGTATTCATCAAGAGAAGAACAGTTTGACTCAGCAAGAAGCTGAAAATGAGATAAGTCTTTTTTTGCGAGTTGTCTCCCCCAAAGTTTGAGCTTGGCCACAAAAACTTTGATGTGATCAAACAGTGTGTGCATCAGTGTTGGAAGTTGCTATGATCTGAGTTGATCTTTGGATTGGAGTCTTTGGATTGTATGCACCAGTTGATCTTTGGATTGTAGCCACGTATTTAAGTCATTCATATGCAACGAGATGTCGGTCACAAAGGCAAAGTCTGTCGTCCACTTCGGACAATCGGATTCCCCGTGGCTTGCATGAACTGCTGTATTTCACTCCTTAAGTCAAAGACTCTTTTAAGAACCTTCCCGCTGCTCAACCAACACACATCACTATAATAAATCACATCCCCATGATCCGCTTCGCACTCTTGGGTGAAAAACTCTTGGAATTGACGATGATTCAATCCTCTTGCCCTAATAATGTTGCCGACAGTCACAATAACTTTCATGACATTCTCAAATCCAATAGTTTTCGCACACAAATTCTCCTTGTGGATTAATATTAATAAGGTTTAATAAGATTAATAATTCTCCAGTGGCAATGGGCGAAATCTTTTCCTTTTAGTTCGGTTCTTTCCGTAGCAGCACAACAAACCCTTCGTTCTTTCCCACCATAGCAGGGGCACCATCAGTTACCCTGCCCTCGAGGTTGGTTAAGCTGAGGTTGAAATGCTGGAGCGTTTTCTTGGCGGCTTCAAGAATATCAGTGCCTTTCGTCATTCCCTTTATAGGTATGAGCACTAGCAGTTCTTCTGTCACATTGAATTGTTGATCAATGCCACGGATAAAGATAGCTAGCTGTGCTCTATTCTTCATGTCTGTGCTCTCATCTAAAGCAAGTGAATATGACATAAAATCGGGCAACCGATTTTTAAAGTTTCTTCAATGTCATTGGCAAGTTCTTAGACCCGTCGTGCTACAGTTATCCCAGACAAAATCAGATTTTTAAACACTTCCTTATTATTTGGGCACAGAATATCCCCAGCAGTGATGAGACACTCTTTCACAAACTCGTCATCCAAGAAGGCTTTTGATTTTTTAGCAATTTTTTCAGCTATTACATAACTTACTTTGATGCACGCTTCGCTCTCTTCTCTCTGCCTTTTAAACATACCCTGCTGGTATTTTAAATCAATTTGGAGACAGTTCACTTTGTCCACATGAAGCTGCCCTTGAAGGTGATTGAAATTGGACGCATGCTTTGTCTCATAGTATCATTTTATATTGTATTCTTTTGATACTGACATTGACTCATGACAAATTAAACACACTGGCTTATCGTCAATCGACATAAAAAAGTACAAATTGGTCCACTTTTCATTAAAAACCCAACAAGAATCGCTTGATTTATGCTTTTCACTTGTAGACGCCACAGTGATGGAAGGTGAACCCAAAAAATGATCCAAAATGGTCGTGTAACAGTTATTATCCACTGAATATGTCTCACACTAATGAAAAAAGTCTGGCAATATAAAACCACATTATGCTATGGCTGACACGACAAACCTGCATGTGCTTATACACGAATATCACACTGTTCATGACTGATTGACTCACTGTGGATGAGATCCTCTTGTATTTATATGAAAATAATGAAGTATCGAGAACCTTTGAGATGTATCTGGAAGGCACTAGACAGCGCACTCGAATGAACTACTGCTTCAGCAATCTACCTGCGAAGTTAGTACTAGTACTTAAGTACTGCTTGGCACTGGTAGATGGCTGAAGAAACATGTCTATTTAATATTTATTTTTATAGGATTTTATGTAAAGTATCAAATGCACAGCGTTCCTTGTGAATCTGGAAAGCATCTTACAATTCCAAATACTGCAGTATAGCTTAGTGGCCTGCAGGCTTCATTGAAATTATTTTTTATTTAATCGCATTTTAATGTTAAGTAGTTATTTTTTCAAAACGGCCGGAGGGCCATGGTAAAGAGCTATGCAGGCCAGAGGTGGCTCGCGGGCCATGAGTTGAAGACCTCTGAACTAAACTAACAATAATAATCTGCCCTAAACAAAGATCATATAAAGATGTTCAAAAATATTTTAATCTTTACATTACATCAAATGAAGTTTTTCATTTCAAATTCAAACAAAAGGCTTCTAAGTTTCCATTGTTCCACCATACACAACCATATCTATATAACTTTAACCACACTAAGAGCTGTAACATGTTGACATGCCAATTTATTCATTTATTCGTATGGTGAAAAGAATACAATGCAGCTATAGGTAAATGTCTAGTCCAGAAAGCGAATCTCCAGGGCCTCATCCGTCACCTTATGAATGTCTTGGAGGTTACCATGAAATTGGCACTTTGGGCAGTTGTTCACAATACAAGTGATCATATGGGCTATGGGGGAACAATCACAATAAGGGTGGTCTGACAGTTTCCATTTGTGTAGTAGATAGCCACATCTGTCCTGGTTAGTTCTGATTCTGTTGACAGATGACCAAATCTTCCTATGAAGAGGAAAACCAAGCTGCAGAGCACAGGATCTTCAACCTGTCCTGCACCAGGGAGAAAACATCACTATAAACAATAACATAGTCAATGAGACTTTTCTTATTCCTTGCCAATTCTCTCCATGTGAATTTGTGCATATTTTTATGTTGGAACATTGTGTTAGTAATAACCGGTCCATGTCCTGATCAGAAATCCAATAGGTATTGGCCATTATTATTAACTTTTGCTCTTTTCTTCAAATTTTCCCAAAATATTTTTGTATGTCTGACAATCACTTCCTACTTTACTATTTAGATCCCCCAACAAGGACCAACTTTTAATTTTTCATTATGTCAGTTGCTTTCTCTACAGCCTCAAAAAATTCCTCCACTTCTACCTTAGTAGAATCTTCTGTGGGACCATAGGCACAAATAGTCTCATTGTCCAATTCCCCATTCTGATATTTGTCCACATCACTCTACTTGAGACTGCCTGCCATTCAAGAAGATTAGCCTTGTATTTTGTGTTGAATACTATGGCTACTCCTTCTTTACTTGATTGTCATTGTCTGAATATAACATTTTGTATTTATTACTCAGAAAGATCTCACCAGTTTTTGTCTTTTTTTGTTTCAGTCAACCCTATTATATCGATCTGGTACTTATCCATTTCCAGTTTTACAAATGTAATATACCGACTTTTGTAACAAAGTATAAAATGATGGTACAAAACGTCGGTATATAACAAAATAGTCCTACAAAAAAAGTAACATGAAGTTTTATATCTGCATTATCAGAACCTGAAAACATGAGTCTAGCAAAAAAAAAAACTTTGAAGCATTCTTAGAAGAAAAAAAAAACTTACTGTATATCAATTAAAAACAATTTCATCATGTTACCTCGTTTAGTAATAGTAGCATGATCTTCTGTCCTCAGGGGGTTACTTTTTTCCCAAGCAATATACTTCTTCCAAAGTTCAACCTAAAATATTCATGTCATATTATGAATCTATACAATTACGTTGTACACCATAAACACTAATTTTTGAGATACCTGCATTTATTTTTTTTTAAATCAAGGATCTTTATGTAATTGCAATATTATTATTATTACACGACACCTCCAGGGAGTTCAAAGACTCATCGATGGAGGGCATCTACTCTAGAGCTCTGTCTCTACCACTCAAATCCGCCAACTAAACGAACCACAACTACCATCATCACCACTTACACCAGCGCCATCTACCGCCCACCACTACCACTATTATTTTCACAGACAATCACAAACATCCATGCCAACGGCAGGATTCGAACCCGCAGCCTTTTGGCTGGAGAGCGGATACGCTTACCATTCGGCCAACCAGGCCGGCTAATATGGGGTTCACATGTTAAAATTATGAATAATGCAGGACTAAAAGTTATCAAAATCACTGCTGTAAGTTTTTCTTCTGGCCCATGACTAATTAGCAGCTGACTTACTTCTGCAAGAAACATTACCAGATCTGTCATTTTCTGAAGATGTTCCACCCAATCCACAAGGAAAATTTAGAATAGCATTAGTACTAAGAAGACATTTCTGTTCTTCCTGAAGACAATCTTCTTCCATTCATAAAAACCCTTTAATGCATTTATTTAACCATTAACTGTATTTCCAATATTCTTTCTTGAATATTTCAACTAATTACGATTAGCTATGAAGGAATCCAGAATCAACTGTCAGCCTGGAAGTGGATAGTGCACTTGTTCTCCAATCAAGAGGATGTGGGATTCAAACCCACAATAGTATGGGTTGTGGTATTCAAAGAAAATTATTTCTCATCTAAAAATCTTTAAGTGAGAGAAACAATTTTCTTTTCTAGTGTGTGTGTATGGCTATTTCTGTTTTTGAAAGCATGAAAACATCTTGAAAGAATATACAAATATTGTATTGATTCATTAAAGATAGGGATTCCATATGTCCCAGTTTTATTACTTCTGTCCCGCATCCCGATATGTTTAGTTCAAGACGCTAAATGTCCCGGATTTTTTAGAATATAAAAATATTAACATTTCTAATAAGAATAAGTACAAGTCATAATATTTTTCATCATCATCAAATTCCTGCCATGTACCCTCAAGGGGTGTACAGGATATGATAGTACTACATTAAAAAATTACATCATTACTAACTTCCTATATACAATTTTCATCCAAATCAGTCTGTTGCTTGTCAAGACTACAACATTATCACATCTTATATTTCTATCGTCTAAGGCACATTGTACCGTATCAATCCACCTATATCTTGGGCTTCCTCTGGGTCATTTTCATGCCAACCTGGCAAGAACACTTGTTTTGCTAATCTTTCTTTGCCCATTCTGTTTAAGTGACCATACCACCTGAGATTAGCTCTGCTAACGCATTCCTGGATGCTGACAATGTCAAGTTCTTTCCTAATATCCTTGTTTTTAATATGATATTGCCATTGATGCCATCTGTTCACGCCTCTAATCTTTCTCAGGACTCTCATATCTGCGGTCTCTAGTCTTTGGTCAAGTGTTTTACTTCTCACCCAGCTCTCAGATCCATAAGTTAAAACTGGTTTGAACACTGTCTTGTATACAGCTAATTTAGTGTTCCGACTGATTTCTCTCTTATTCCATATGAATTTATTCAATTGACTTCCCACCATACCAGCTTTGCTGATTCTGTTGTCTATTTCTATATTTAATTTACCATCTTCACTAAAAATCATGCCTAAGTAGCTGAAATGTTTCACTTGTTCCACGGGTTCTCCATTCACAACACAATTGACACTTTCAATGATTCTGCCTATTTTCATTGTCTTTGTCTTTTTATTGCTGACCTTCATACCATATCTATTACAACAGCTTTTCAATTTAGTCAGAGAATCTTGCAGACTTGTAGCGGATTTATTTAGAAGTATAACATCATCCGCATAAAGCAAAGAGGTGACATTAACATCTCCAATTTTGATATCATGTTTAATACCACTTTCCTTCATAATGTGATCCATATAGATAATGAATAACAGAGGGGATAATGTACATCCTTGTCTCACACTAAACCATTTTCCTGTACTTCCTTAAATTCTAACTGCTGACTTAAACCTCAAATAAAGACAGTATTGCTTGATATAATGCCCCACTGACACCATATAATTGTAGCGTATTGAATAGCTTCTCTCTTGGCACCTTGTCATATGCCTTTTCTAAATCGACAAAGCTTAAATACAGATCTATGTTATATTCCCATGTTTTCTCGACTATTTGTCGTAAGGTGAAGATCTGATCCTCACAGCCTCTATTTGGCCTGAATCCAGCTTGTTCTTCACCAAGCTTTTCTTCCACAATTCTTCTCAACCATTTCTCAAGTATACTTGCATAGATCTTACCAGGAACACTCAGTAGGGAAATACCTCTGAAATTCTCACATTCAGTTTTATTTCCCCTTTTTATATATTGGTACTATTAGAGCTCTACTATAATCATCAGGAATTCGTCCCTCTGTCCAGGCATTCTGAACTATGCAGTGCAGAAGGCCACTGTAAGACTTTTATACCACCATACTTCAGCATTTCTGGTCGAATATCATCTACTCCTGCTGCCTTTCCGCATTTCAAGCCTTTGATGGCTTTTTCTACTTCAAGTATGGATATGCATTCCTGACTGTATGGATGTTGAGTGTTTTTTTTTACCACTGTGCTATCACTGCTCGTTTCATTTAGCAATTTCTCAAAGTAATTACTCCATACTTCAAGGATATCTTTTTCTCCAGTTTTCATGTCACCTTTATCATCTCTAACTTCTTTTACAGCACTCTTTCCTCCATTTCTAAGCTTCTTCAACAACCTCCAGAATATCTTACCAACTTCTTGATATTTCTTTTCTATGTTCGTGCCAAAGTCCTCCCATGACTTTTGTTTAGCTACTTTTACACAATGTTTAGCATTCTTGCATTTGTCTCTGTATACTCTAAGAGCACAAGCTGACTTATTTGACAGGAACTTTTGATATGCTTTCTTCTTTTCCTTCACTGCCTCTAACTTCCTGTGTCCACCAGGGAGTTCTGATTTTTTTTATCCTTGCAGACAACCTCACCACATGCCTCTCTGGCAGAATCAATCAATGTTTTCTTCAGAGTTTGCCACTGAATCTCCAAGGTTTGATTTCTGTTCTCAAACTCTTTCATTTTTTCTTCAATAATCTTTGTGTATTTTAGTCTACAGTTCACATCTGAGAGCTGCTCAACTTTTATTCGCTTTAAAACTTTCTTACATGTTATTCTTTTCAATATGAAATTCAATTTTATCCTGCTCAAGACTAAATAGTGATCACTTCCAATTTCAAATCTTCTGTACACTCTGGTGTCCTGCACCAGGGAGAAAACATCACTCTCAACAATAACATAGTCAATGATACTTTTCTTATTCCTTGCCTCCTCTCTCCATGTGAATTTGTGCGCATTTTTATGTTGGAACATGGTGTTAATAATAACCAGTCCATGTCCTGAGCAGAAATCCAACAGGTACTTGTCATTATTATTAGCTTTGCACTTTTCTCCAAATTTTCCCAAAATATTTTTGTATGTCTCACAATCATTTCCTACTCTGCTATCTAGATCCTCAACAAGGACCAACTTTTCCCTTTTCATTGTGTCAGGTGCTTTTTCTAAGGCATCAAAAAATTCCTCCACTTCTACCTTAGTAGAACCTTCTGTGGGACCATAAGCACAAATAAGTCTCATTGTCCAGTTCCCCATTCTCATATTTGCCCACATTACTCTACTTGAGACTGACTGCCATTCAAGAAGATTAGCCTCGTATTTTGTGTTGAATACTATGGCTACTCCTTCTTTTCCTTGTTTGTCATTTCCTGAATATAACATTTTGTATTTATTGCTCAGAAAGATCTCACCAATTTTTGTCTTTTTTGTTTCAGTCACCCCTATTATGTCGATCTGGTACTTATCTAGTTCCTCAGCTAGCTCTATTTCTTTGCCATTCAATGTTCTTATGTTGATAGTACCGATCTTTAACTCTGGTGATGTCGAGTTGGGGTTTGTTTTCAGATTTGTTCCAGTAGCTGACTTTTCGCTGTTCACCCTGGTTCCCTGGCGAAAACAACGGGGGCTTTGTTTAACCGGGCAACGCCCCAGCCGGCATGAAATTTTGTCATGTTGTACCATCATTCTATATTTTGGTTTAACCAATAAGAATACAATTTGGTCAGCTAAATCCCAAATTGCCAGCCCATTCTCGTTCGTTCAGTATCCAAGTAGATATCCAACAGGGTGCACCACAAGAAGGTGAGGATTGGACATTAGGTCAGAAGCCCTGGTCGGTTCTCTGCATTCCTTTAAAGGCTATGTGGAGGTCTCCTCTCAGTTATACAGCTTTGACCCTTAAGCACCCCTTTTTGGGTGCTTTTAAAAATGTATGTTTACAAAACAAAAATCAGAGACATATTTATTTTGTAGTTCGGTGAATTACCAGAATGTTAGAATTTTGGGAAAACGATTTATTTCCATATATTTCATTCGACCAGAGAAAAGAATGTCAGAATGAGGGAGACAGTCACCCAAATGTATGTTTAACTAATCGCAACCACGGCATCTATTTCGTTTGTCTGGTCGGCCGCAAATTTTTAGCAATCTTTTGTCTCAAGCTTAGTTCGCATAGCGTATGATATCCGACGGTCCGAAATGTTTCTCATTGGTCGACATGTTTTTGAATATCAATGCACCACGATAGTTCATTTACTTTCAACCAATGAGAAACATTTCGGACCGTCAGATATCGTACGCTATGCGAACTAAGCTTCACGCATCAGGCGCTAAATTGTTTTTATATCGCTACAGGGTATATGATATAACCTAGTTTTGAACTGTTCATTTCGTATTCTTGCATTCTCGTATTAATTGTGAATATTGTATTTTTTAAATTAATAAAGTTGTACCGTTTGTTACAAAATGCCCAAAAGAAAGCGTAATTTCAATGAAAAATTGAAGGATCTTTTCATTTTCATAACAAAAAACAGTGATTGTGATGATAGCTCAAGAGTGAAATGTAGTGTGTGCCATGAAGAATTTGACATTGGCCATGGAGGTAATGCAGATATAACTGACCATGTCAATACAAAAAAGCACAAGTCTGCTGTGTCTGCAAAAAGTTAAGTCAATCACTGACATCATTTTTTGGGTATCAAAAGTTAGGTAGCCAAGAAATGGAGTTGGTTGCACAAACGGCTACATTTGTTTTTCATGCAGTTAAACACAATCACAGTTTCCAATCAATGGATTGTATGTCCTCTATTTTAAAAAAAATTCTTGAATAAGAAATTTTCATGTGCACAAACAAAGTGCAAGGCTATTATTACCAATGTCGTATCACTACATGTAAAAAGTGAAATATTGGAAGATCTGAGGAATGTAAAATATTATTGCATATCCATAGATGCATCTAATCATATTGATCTTAAGATTGTACCTATCAATGTGAGGTATTTCACTGTTGATAAAGGGATTTCAACAGAAATATTAGAATTTTCTAGCCTTCCTGGAGAAACTTCTGATCTAATTTGTAATCATATTTTAAATGCTGCCCAAAAATATAACATTACTGATAAAATAATAGGCATTTCAGCAGATAATACCAACCCAAATTCTGGTGGATTAAAAAGGAAAGGTAAAATGAATGTTTTTACTAAATTACAAATTAAACAGAAAATTAATAGGTGTAGGTTGTGCAGCTCACATTATACATAATGCTGTACAAACTGCTGCTGATATCTTACCAATAGATATTCAAACAATTTTGGGTAAAGTTTTCCAGCATTTTCACCAATTCACTGTCAGAGTCAAAAGTCTGAAATCTTTTGTGATTTTGTCGAAACTGAATACAAGACTATTTTAGGTCACAGCAAAACATGATGGCTTTCACTGCAGCTATGTTTAATTTGTTTTATTGAAATGTACGATGGGCTTAAATCCTATTTCTTGTCTCAAGATAAATGTCCAACTATTTTGAATACATTTTTCAGTGATAAGAAGTCTTTCATTTATCTTCTATTTTTAAAAAATCAGATGAAAATGTTTTCTGAGGCAATCCAGCAAATCGAAAGAGAATATGCTACGGGTCGTGAAGTAAAAAAAGAGATAGACATTCTTATTACGAAAATTTTATTGCGTGAAAATGAGAAGTATTTACCCAGTGAAGTGAAAATCGAAATGAAAAATCTTTGAAGAAGGTTTAATGACTGAATCATCATTTAGAGACAACATCTCCAATTTCTACTTCACTGCAATTCAATATATTCAAGAATGGACTCAAAATCAGTTTAATGTATTTACTAAAATGGAATGGGCTTGCTTGAACACACCTGTATCTTGTGAAAATTTAATGGAATGTGTCAAAGAAATTAAGACCATCTTACTAAATTTCAACTTAAATGAAGAGATGAGTACCGCCATATTAAAGAGTATGCAACTGAGTATAAAATTAATGAATGGAATAATGCCAGCTGTAAACTTGAGGATAGGTGGAAAGAAATCTTTGGTCATTTTAAAAAGGAACAAATTACTTACAGTGAAATAGCTTCAATTATAAGTTTTTGTTTGACCTACCAGGATCAAATGCTTCTACTGAACGAATTTTTTCATTGATAAATTCGTTATGGACAAACGAAAGGAATCACTTGCAACTGGACACAGTTAAATCTATCATGCTTGTTAAAACCCATTACAGAAACATGTCATGCTCAGAGTTTTTCGAAATAGTATCTAAGAATCGACAACTCTTGCACAAAATCCATTCTTCAACCAAATATAATAATGATTCTGCAAATAGCAGTAAAATGGAACAGGCAACGACCAGCTGTAATGTACAAGAAGAGGCAGAATAAAGAAGAGAGGAGGTATATATTAAAAATTAATTATAAATTTTTTTTAATTAAATAAATTAAATTAATTTATTTTTCATATAATTTCAGATATTATGCATCTACACAATACGCATAAGGCTCGTATTGTTTATATTTTATTGTATTTATATTGTAGTTCCCATTTTATTGACATATTAACATTTTATATCTTTATTCTATGTCTTCATATTTCATATACTTAATTTCATATGATTTAAGTGTTATGTGTTTAAGTATTGTCATCTGTGTTTAAGTGTTGTTATTAGAATTCTATTTATTTGACATATGTATAAACATTTATGTTATCTACATTAATAAATCAAATTCAAATTAATATTTAATTTTTTTATTTTAAAATACATAATGTTAACGAATAAAATTTACTCCTCTTAACCCTTAATTCTACAAAATTTATTGTGTCCCGGGTTTTTGTTTTCAAAAAATGGGATCCCTAATTAAAGAGCTATATGGTAAGGCAGCAAATAATACAGTACTGCACAGCAGTGTGTACATTATCATTCAGTCAACAGGTCAGATTGCATGCACTGTACATTGTCAACTGATCTGCATTTGACCATGATACTATGAATTCAGTAGTGCTCACTGAAATGTTATGTTTATTTATATCAAAATGGTATCATGTCAGTGACATGTTCTGGAACATAGTTTTGACCCAAAATGGTTTAACAAAATATTTGCAAACTGAATGTTAGACCCACCACAACAAAAGAAAGAGCATTAGTTAAAACACTAAATTGGCTATATACAAGATGGTGTTCAAACCAATTTTAACCTATAGATCTGAGAGCTGGGTTAGAAGTAAAACACTTGACCAAAGCCTAAAGACTGCAGCTATGAAAGCCCTGAGAAAGATTAGGGGGCATGAACAGATGGCATCAATTCATATTAAAAACGAGAATATTAGGAAAGAACTTGACATTGTTAGCATCCAGGCAGAGCTAATCTCAGGTGGTAGTCACTTAAACAGAATAGGAGAAGAAAGATTAGCAAAACAAGTGCTCTCTGCCAGGTTGGCAAAAAAAAAAGACCCAGAGGAAGACCAAAATATAGGTGGATTGATATGGTAAAAAGCACCTTAGAAGATTATCTTATATTTCTAAGATCTGATAATGTTGGGGTCTTGACAGGTAACAGATCAGAGGAAAATTGTAGATAGGAAGTTCGTAATGATGTAAATTTTTCATGTAGTACTATCATATCTAGTACACCCCTTGAGGGTACATGTCAGGAATTTGATGATGATGATAAAGAAACCGGGGTGCTTAAGGGTCAAAGCTGTATAACTGAGAGGAGACCTCCACATAGCCTTTAAAGGAATGCGGAGAACCGACCAGGGCTTCTGACCTAATGTCCAATCCTCACCTTCTCGTGGTGCACCCTGTTGGGTATCTACTTGGATACTGAACGGACGAGGATGGGCTGGCAATTTGGGATTTAGCCGACCAAATTGTATTCTTATTGGTTAAACCAAAATATAGAATGATGGTACAACATGACAAAATTTCATGCCGGCTGGGGCGTCGCCCGGTTAAACAAGGCCCCCGTTGTTTTCGCCAGGGAACCAGGGCGAACAGCGAAAAGTCAGCTACTGGAACAAATCTGAAAACAAACCCCAACTCAACATCACCAGAGTTAAAGATCGGTACTATCAACGTAAGAAGCCTGAATGGCAAAGAAATGGAGCTAGCTGAGGAATTAGATAAGTACCAGATCGACATAATAGGGGTGACTGAAACAAAAAAGACCAAAACTGGTGAGATCTTTCTGAGCAATAAATACAAAATGTTATATTCAGGCAATGACAATCAAGGAAAAGAAGGAGTAGCCATAGTATTCAACACAAAATACGAGGCTAATCTTCTTGAATGGCAGTCAGTCTCAAGTAGAGTAATGTGGGCAAATATGAGAATGGGGAACTGGACAATGAGACTTATTTGTGCCTATGGTCCCACAGAAGGTTCTACTAAGGTAGAAGTGGAGGAATTTTTTGAGGCTTTAGAAAAAGCAACTGACACAATGAAAAAGGAAAAGTTGGTCCTTGTTGGGGATCTAAATAGCAGAGTAGGAAATGATTGTGAGACATACAAAAATATTTTGGGAAAATTTGGAGAAAAGAGCAAAGCTAATAATAATGGCAAATATCTGTTGGATTTCTGCTCAGGACATGGACTGGTTATTACTAACACCATGTTCCAACATAAAAATGTGCACAAATTCACATGGAGAGAAGAGGCTAGGAATAAGAAAAGTCTCATTGACTATGTTATTGTTGATAGTGATGTTTTCTCCTTGGTGCAGGACACCAGAGTGTACAGAGGATTTGAAATTGGAAGTGATCACTATTTAGTCTTGAGCAGGATAAAATTGAATTTCATATTGAAAAGAATAACATGTAAGAAAGTTTTAAAGCGAATAAAAGTTGAGCAGCTCTCAGATGTGAACTGTAGACTAAAATACAGAAATATTATTGAAAAGAAAATGAAAGAGTTTGAGAACAGAAATCAAACCTTGGAGATTCAGTGGCAAACTCTGAAGGAAACATTGATTGATTCTGCCAGAGAGGCATGTGGTGAGGTTGTGTGCAAGGATAAAAAAATCAGAACTCCCTGGTGGACACAGGAAGTTAAAGAGGCAGTGAAGGAAAAGAAGAAAGCATATCAAAAGTTCCTGGCAAATAAGTCAGCTTTTACTCTTACAGAATACAGAGACAAATGTAAGAAAGCTAAACAGCGTGTAAAACTTGCTAAACAAAAGTCATGGGAGGACTTTGGTAAGAATATAGAAAATAAATATCAAGAAGGTGGCAAAATATTCTGGAGGTTGTTGAAGAAGCTTAGGAATGGAGGAAAGAGTGCTGTAAAAGGAATTAGAGATGATAAAGGTGACATGAAAACAGGAGAAAAAGATATCCTTGAAGTATGGAGTAATTACTTTGAAAAACTGCTAAATGAAACAAGCAGTGATGACAGCACAGTGATAAAAAACACTGACCAGGCATGCAGTCAGGAGTACATATCCATACTTGAAGTAGAAAAAGCCATCAAAGACTTGAAATGTGGAAAGGCAGCAGGAGTAGATGATATTCGACCAGAAATGCTGAAGTATGGTGGTATAAGAGTCTTACAGTGGCTGCACTGCATAGTTCAGAAAGCCTGGACAGAGGGACGAATTCCCGATGATTGGAGTAGAGCTCTCATAGTACCCATATATAAAAAGGGAAATAAAACTGAATGTGAGAATTACAGAGGTATTTCTCTACTGAGTGTTCCTGGCAAGATCTATGCAAGTATACTTGAGAAACGGTTGAGAAGAATTGTGGAAGAAAAGCTTGGTGAAGAACAAGCTGGATTCAGGCCAAATAGAGGCTGTCAGGATCAGATCTTCACTTTACGACAAATAGTCGAGAAAGCATGGGAATATAACAAAGATCTGTATTTAAGTATTGTCGATTTGGAAAAGGCATATGACAAGGTGCCAAGAGAGAAGCTATTCAATACGCTGCAGTTATATGGTGTCAATGGGGCATTATATCAAGCAATACTTAGTCTTTATTTGAGTTGTGAGTCAGCAGTTAGAATTGAAGGAAGTACAGGAAAATGGTTTAATGTTAAATCTGGTGTGAGACAAGGATGTACATTATCCCCTCTGTTATTCATTATCTATATGGATCACATTATGAAGGAATGTGGTATTAAACCTGATATCAAAATTGGAGATGTTAATGTCAGCTCTTTGCTTTATGCGGATGATGTTATACTTCTAAATAAATCCGCTACAAGTCTGCAAGATTCTCTGACTAAATTGAATAGCTGTTGTAATAGATATGGTATGAAGGTCAGCAATAAAAAGACAAAGACAATGAAAATAGGCAGAATCATTGAAAATGTCAACTGTGTTGTGAATGGAGAACCTGTGGAACAAGTAAAACATTTCAGCTACTTAGGCACAATTTTTACTGAAGATGGTAAACTAAATATAGAAATAGACAACAGAATCAGCAAAGCTGGTATGGTGGGAAGTCAATTGAATAAATTCATATGGAATAAGAATGAAATTAGTCTGAACACTAAATTAGCTGTATACAAGACTGTGTTCAAACCAATTTTAACTTATGGATCTGAGAGCTGGGTCAGAAGTAAAACACTTGACCAAAGACTAAAGCCGCAGATATGAGAGTCCTAAGAAAGATTAGAGGCGTGAACAGATGGTATCAATGGCAATATCATATTAAAAATGAGGATATTAGGAAAGAACTTGACATTGTCAGCATCCCGGAATGTGTTAGCAGAGCTAATCTCAGATGGTATGGTCACTTAAATAGAATGGGAGAGGAAAGATTAGCAAAACAAGTGTTTTTTGCCAGGTTGGCAGGAAAACGACCCAGAGGAAGACCAAGATATAGGTGGATTGATACGGTACAAAGTGCCTTAGACGATAGAAATATAAGATCTGATAATGTTGGAGTCTTGACAAGTAACACAGACTGATTTGGAGGAAAATTGTAGATAGGAAGTTAGTAATGATGTAATTTTTTCATGTAGTACTGTCATATCCTGTACACCCCTTGAGGGTACATGACAGGAATTTGATGATGATGATGATGATGATGATGATGATGATAAAGAAACCTTTGGAGCCAACTTGCTGGCAAAGCAATGAGTGCAAACCACCCATCAGTGTTTGAATTCCCTGACATGTTCAAGGCAACCATTAGGCATAGTAGCTACGAACTAAAAAGCATGTATTAGAGATCAAAGACAAAAAAAGGTCTGTTTTATGCTGTTGGTGAGCAGAAGCCTTAGCTTATCCATCACTCATTGATATCTGAGATAAAGCAAGGATATTCTCTAAAAAATACCTGTTTGTCATCTTCAAGTAAAACAAAGACCTTAATTTTCTGAAGATGAAAAGTGCTGCTGGAAGATTGACAATCTTCCAGCAGCACTTCATCTCCAGTTTCTATCCAACAGAGCAGTATTGATGAAAGAAAAATTATCTGGAACTCAACGATCTGGAAAAGTAGCCAGAAAAACCTACAGCCAGAAGTACATCACAACTTCAGGAGATTTGAAGAGAAAAAGCAGTGATTGCCAATGGCAGCATCAAGCTTTCCCACCAAGTAGAAATGGATGTTGCTGCACATTGTGGTCAGCTTCATCCATTTCTACTTGGTGGGAAAGCTTGATGCTGCCATTGGCAATCACTGCTTTTTCTCTTCATAATAAGATAACAATTATCTGATTAGCAATCTCAGCATGGGAGTTGGATAAGTAGAGATTGATAAGATCACAAAAAAGTCCTGAAACTCTTTGCTGTAAATGATGTAATTTCAACTGCAACAATGTAGTGAAGAGTTTTTTGTTCTCTTTATAATGCAATTTCCTGCTACAAATAACTACTCCAGTAAAAATGAAGGGTTACTGATGAATTATCTTCCCACAGAAACTCCAATCAAGGCAGTCAAGGAAAAGAAGGCATATCCAAAATTTTCTGGCAAGTCAGCATACTGTCTGAGAGACTACAGAAAAAATCGTAAGAAAAAGAAGTATTGTATAAAACTAGCTAGAGCTGGCAAGAACACAGAAAATGAATATAAAGAAGATGACAAAATATTCTTGACACTATTCACAAAAAGCTTATGAAAGAGAACTGTAAAAGGAATCGGGGATGATCAAGATGACACGAAAACTGAAGATAAAGATGTTCTAGATGTCTGGGGTAACTACTTTGAAAGACTGCTAAATGAAACAAACAGTAATGTTATTCATTATGGCAAAGTGATAGAAAACATTCAAGAGGAGAAATGCAATCAGGAGAACATATCAATACTTAAGATAGAAAAGGATATCAAAGGCCTGAAATATAGAAAGGCATAAAGTAGAGTAGATGATATTTGATCTAAAATGCTCCAATATGGAGAAGTAAAATATTTTCATGGTTATATTGTGTAATTCACAGTAAGACTTCTCAGAAAGTTGTATTCCATATGATTGGAGTAGAGTTCTCATAGTCCTTTCCTTAGTACCATTCTATAAAAGGGAAATAATTAATGTGAGAATTACAGAGAAATTTCCCTACTGAGTGTTCCTTCAAGCTTTCCCACGAAGTAGAAATGGATGAAGCTGACCATATGGAATACAACCTTCTGAACAGTCTTACTGAAGCTAAGAAAAACTGTTGAAGAGAAGAACAAGCTGGATTCATACTAGATAGGGGTTGTCAGGATTGGATTAAGACAAACAGCTGTGAAATCATGGGAATTATAAATTATAAAAGGATCTGCATTTAAGTTTTGTAGATCTGGAAAAGACATAAGACAAAGTGCCAAGAAAAAAATGCTGTTTGAAACACTATAGTTATATAGTGTAATTATACATTATATTGAACAATGAATAGTCTGTATTTGAGTAGTTTGATGTTAAATCAGGTATGAGACAGGGGGTGTAACTATCTCCACTGTTATTCATTATCTACGAGGGTTGTTTGAAAAGTTTGGTAAATTTCCAATAGATGGTGACACAATCATTCATTCATTCATACCAGTGTTGGCATGTATCATCTTTTTCATGATCCCTGGCAAAATTTTAGCCATGTGCGAAGCGTAATTCTTGTTTGGCAAAGATTTAAAATGGTTGTGTTTGCATTTTTCATAAAAATGGAGAAAACTGAGTTTCGTACAGTGATAAAACACTTTTAGCTGAAGAAGTGGATGACCGTGCAGATCAAAGCCAAGTTAGTCCCAGTTCACAGGGACTCTGCATTAGCATTAAAGACTATTTATTTTTGGATAAATGAGTTTAAACATGGTCGTAAGTCCATCGAAGATGAAGCACACTCCATACACCCGACTGAGGTCACTACGAAGGAAATGATTGACAAAATCCATGGTATCATTATGGAAGAATGCTGAGTGAAAGTGCATGAGATTGTAGGCATCTCAACTGAATGGGTGCATAATATCCTGAACGAAAAATTGCACATGAAAAATCTGAGTGCATGATTGTTGACTGTTGAACAAAAAATGCATGCGAAAAGACATTTTGACACAGTGTTTGGCAAAGTTTAATCACAATTCGCAGGATTTGTGATTGAACGAATAACAGTGGAGATAGTTACACCCCCTGTCTCATACCTGATTTAACATCAAACTACTCAAATACAGACTATTCATTGTTCAATATAATGTATAATTACACTATATAACTATAGTGTTTCAAACAGCATTTTTTTCTTGGCACTTTGTCTTATGTCTTTTCCAGATCTACAAAACTCGATCCGTAACTTTGATCCACCACTACACACCTGAATCCAAGCAGCAATCAAAACAGTGGACAATGCCCGATGAAAGAGCACTGAAAAAAGCAAAGACCCTTTTATCAGCTGGGAAGGTGATGGCCACTGTTTTTTTGGGATTCCCAAGCAATTATCATGATAGACTATTTGGAAAATGGTAAAACAATAACAGGAGTCTATTATGTATCATTGTTGGACTGTTTAAAAGAAGAACTGAAGGAAAAAAAATGGCCAAGATTGGTGCACAAAAAAGTGCTCTTTCATCAAGACAATGAACCGTCCCACACATCAGCCATCGCAATGGCAAAATTGTACGAATTGAGGTTCGAATTGGTTCCACATCCACTATATTCTCCGGACAACGCCCTGTGTGACTTCTTCTTCTTGTTCCCAAACTTAAATATTTGGCTCAATGGGAAAAAATTTTCTTTGGACGAGGATGTAATCAAGGCAGTCAAATGACTATTTTGTGCAATTTGACAAATCCTACTTTTTAGATGGGATGAAAAAATTGGAAACTTGCTGGACCAAATGTGTAGACTTTGATGGAGACTATGTTGAGAAATAAAGGTGATTTTTATCAAAAAAAAAAAAGTGTTTAACTTATTTTTTTTATCAAACTTTTCAAACAGCCCTCGCATTATGAAGGGAAGTGACATTAAACCTGATAGCAAAATCAGAGATGCTAATCATTGCATAAGTAAAGAATGGATGTTATACTCTTAAAGCCAGTACAAAGACTTCAGGATTTATCACTAAATTGAAGAAATACTGTAACAAATTTGGCAGGAAAACCAGAAATATAAAGATAAAATATATGAAAATAGGCAGGACAAGGAAAACATTAACCTGCATTATAAATGGAGACCT
Organism: Typopeltis vanoorti; assembly: GCF_054136105.1. Taxonomy (NCBI): domain Eukaryota; kingdom Metazoa; phylum Arthropoda; class Arachnida; order Uropygi; family Thelyphonidae; genus Typopeltis; species Typopeltis vanoorti. The sequence goes on from NC_143556.1 coordinate 65,317,449, forward strand.
TACAGAACAAGTAAAATATTTTAGCCATTAGGAAAATTTTTTGTAAAGATGAATTAAATATTGAAAGAGGCAACAGAAAAAATGAACCTGATATAATGGAGAGCTAGTTAATAAATTAATATTGCACAAGGGAAAAACTACTCAAAACAGTGAACTAGTTGTATATAAGATAATGTTCAAACCAATTTTAACTTCTTTGAAAGTTGGGTTAAAAAGAGAAGAGCTGATGAGAGACAAACTATAGAAGTGAACAATGCAATCAATGGCAGCATTATATTAATAAGGAAGATATAAGGAACTTTACATTGTTAGCATTCAAGAATGTATATAAGCAATCTAAAGGGATGTAAAATTTTCTAATGCATTCAAATGTAGTTGCAAGAATTTTTTTCTTTAAACTACATATGTAGTTCAAGTAGTTATTCATTCTTTCTTTTACTTGCAGCATAACAAGAATTCTTTCAGTTTATCAAGAAGAGCCCGTTTCTTTTCATAGTGAGAGCTTTCCATGCAATACTAACACTATTGCATAGTGTTAGTATTTCCATGCAATACTAACACTATTAGCCTGTACTATATAAATTTTCATAACTGACAACATCCTTATGCATATCTCTTGCTTAAGAAAAAAAGACACATAAAATTGATATAAAAATAGATGACATACCTATTCAGCAAGTAGATAAATTTACGTATCTCAGCACTTTAATAACAGAAGATGGAAGCAGTACCAAGAGAAATAAAAAGAAGAGTTGAAATAGCTAGAGAGAAATTTAACACAATGAAAAATGGCCTGACATCTAGAGATCTGAGCATAAAAATGAGGATAAGGTTGACAAAATGCTATATATAGTCAATACTATGGTATGGTATGGTATGGTATACTGAGACATAGACAATATTAAAGGAAGCTGAAGATAAAATTAAGCTTTTGAGATGTGGATTTTAAGAAGAATTATGAAGGTATCATGGACTCAGAAGAAAATGAATGCAGAAGTTGTACAAATGATGGGAAGAAAAAAGAAGCCTTCTTAAAACTATCAAAAGAAGAAAGGCCAAATATTTCAGACATTTGCTAAGACATGACAGCCTACAAAAAGTGGTCCTGGAAGGAATGGTAGAGAGAAAGAGGAAATGAAAAATGCAAAGAATTACTTGGTGCAGCAAACTGGGCATATCTGGCATATGAGGAAGGTGCAAGAGAGGCACAGGAACAAGTTGGTGGAGATACATGGTAGTCAACCTCCTAGATAGAGATGATGATGATCCACTTCCTGACCCACCTATTTATTCTTTGAACCATAGGGATGCATTCTGATATCACATCCTTGATGTACTTTAATACTTCCCATGCAATGCTGATATCCTTCCCACCTAGCAGCCAATACCATGTGATCAAACCTAGTATTCTCCTCAGCCAGTCATAATTTCCTGCTTTGTAGTTTGGCATGTAACCTTTTCCAAATGCAACATCCTTTAGCTACTTCCAAGATCGGTACACATGATCACTGCCACCAAATGGAGATAGATGCCACATCTTTAAGTGAAACTCCTTCAGACACCATATATTCAGGTCTAGTAGTACTCTTTCATCTTGACCTCTATCAAATGCTGTTTAAGAAAAATATCTAACAAAAGCTAAAAAATCTGAATAAGAAGAAAGAATGTCCTTCTTTTTAGATAATTTTATTAGACAGAAAGAAGAATATTGGCTGAATAGAATTAACTTGTATTTTCATAGCCATCAATCTTCAGAAGTGACTTTTTTAATATATTTTTGTTTTATATTTTTATATTTATACTGCTAGATGTGAGGCTGGGTCATTCTGAAAGATAATTATCAATATTAACTTCAGCACATTTAAGAAATTCAACCAAAGATTAAGGGATTAACCTTTAGGTGATTACAAGACCTGATTATTACTCAATCCAAGTCTGTTATGTTTTGCTCATGTAAGAGAATGCATTTCTCTACTTGTGTAAAATTATTGGGTCCTGCCAATCAATCCTTTGCATTGTGTGTTCTGCTATCAATATATGATTCCCTACCTTTTCCCTTTTTTTCTGTTTCTTGCCATTTCCTTTGTTTACATATGTTTGTGCAATATTATATCGTAATAAATTTAGAAAACTGGGATATAAAGTGACATTATATTTTTAAATTTGTAGTTCTAATTTCATTAAAAACATAGCAGCTATACGTTTAAATCGGAAAACTAAATCTAATAACAGGTTCTTAAAAATTTTACTTGTTTCACTTCTTCTGGGGTGCCCTGAGGAGGAACAGATGCAGCGTTTCGATTCAATCCCCTTGTTACTGCCTCATATTCTTTAGCAACTCGACGAGCATTCATATAATCCCGACTTCTATCTTGAATCATTTTCTCAGCGATAATTGGATTTACACTCTATAAAAAAAATTCAAAATTTGCATTAAATATGCAATAATAGCTGCAAATAATGAAAATATAAAATACATGCACATACATGTGTGTGTGTGTATTTCCATGAGGGAGGGATCATTAATTAAATGGATTGCCCTCTTTTGGATAGCATTATGCAATCTTAGAGGATTTTGGTGCACCATCCCATATATGTGATCAACATTCTGTGGTCAGAACACTGTTAGGAGGAATGAATAAAAAAATTAAGCTAAATGCAGATAAAGATAACAATGTAAATATTTTATAAATGAGAAACTAATAACAGAATGCATGAATGGTCTCCTTAGACTATAATAAATTTAGTTTAATCCTTTATCCAAGTGTAAGCAAACAAAGTTTGTGTCTGAAGTATCTTCAGGACTGAGACAAATCGTAGTAAAGGTGGACCAAGCTCTCATCACTCCTTGTCTCAGTATCTTTCATAATGTAAAGCACATCTCCTTGCAGATATGTATAATGCTATGCATTGAGGGAAGGGCCACTACTCAGACTAGTTTCGACCTTTATTGAGGTCTCTTCAGTGGGAGCCAGGCCCAGAAGTGGAGATACTAAGGCAGAAGCAATGGAGAGGTCATATTTACTTATACGAGTTGCCAAAAGGTGTACCACCTTATTATTAAATTACTCTGGATTTAGAGAAAGATGTTGGAAGTTTATTTTCCACTTGGTTAGACTAAATAAATTTAGTTTAATCCTTTATCCAAGTGTAAGCAAACAAAGTTTGAGCCTGAAGTATCTTCAGGACTGAGGCAACATGTAGTAAAGGCGGACAGAGTTCCCATCACTCCTTGTCTCAGTATCGCCCATAATGCAAAGCACATCTCTTTGCAGACATGTATAATGCTATGCATTAAGGGAAGGGCCATTACCTAGACCGGTTTCGACCTTTACTGAGGTCTCGTCAATGACTTCTCCATTGCTTCTGCCTTAGATCATAACTTCTGGGTCTGGCACCCACTGACAAGACCTCAATAAAGGTCGAAGCCGGTCTGGGTAGTGGCCCTTCCCTTAATGCAGAGCATTATACATGTCAGCAAGGAGGTGTGCTTTGCATTATGGGAGATACTGAGACAAGGAGTGATGAGAGCTTGGTCCACCTTTACTACGAGTTGCCTCAGTCCTGAAGATACTTCAGGTGTAAACTTTGTTTCCTTACACTTGGATAAAGGATTAAACTAAATTTATTATAGTTTAAACGGTCTGGGTAGTGGCCTGTCCCTTAATGCATAGCATTATACATGTCTGCAAGGAGATGTGCTTTGCATTATGGGAGATACTGAGACAAGGAGTGATGCAAGCTTGGTCCACCTTTACTACGAGTTGCCTCAGTCCTGAAGATACTTCAGGTGCAAACTTTGTTTGCTTACATTTGGATAAAGGATTAAACTAAACTTATTATAGTCTAACCAAGTGGAAAATAAACTTCCAAGATCTACTTAGACATTTGATAGCTAGTGGCATTATGCACACCACTGGCTTCTGTGTGTATGTTAAATGTTTTTGAGAGCAGTCCAGGCTGTGTAATATGCCTTGTTTCTTGTTGCACTGTTGTGGATGTTTTAGTATTTCAGGTGACTGTGAATGCGGTAGAGCATAGATGGCGAACCTTTGGCATGCATACCAGAGATGGCACATCCGAGAATTTTGCTGGCACGCCAATGATTTACAGGTGATATCCTTTTATACGCTTATAAATTATTAAATTTTTTTTTTAATTGTTACAATATGTACAAGTTAAATTTTATTTTACATGAGAGAGCAACTATGAAGACGTGCATATGATTGGTGCGGTATTATCAAAAGATTGCACGACCGAAAGACAAAGGCAACTGAAAATTATTGAATTGAAATGTTAATTCTCTTCAAACGAATTCCATAACATTTGAAACTGTCATAACAACATTCACTCCATATATTTTAGTTTTAACACATCCACGATGCGGTGTCATTTATTGTTCCAATGGGACTTCTCATTACCGGCAGGCTCAACTTGCACAAAGTTTCAACTCTTAGTTGAATTTTATTGCTGCTTGTTTGCGTTTGAGCTGGCAAGCAAATTCACACACTCATTATATGGCATGTTTCAATTCGTGGTAGAATTTTTATTTGACGTTAACCTTTGTGATCTGTCATAATGACATCGAGAATTTCAAATGCAATAAAATAAATACTTATTTCGTGCAATTGAAAAATTGTACAGTGGTTTGTAGTTAGATACTGTGTTTCTGGTGCAGCATATGATTTTGCTCGAGTCTATACAGTATACTTTCTGTGAGAGGGGACATGTGATTCATTAGTTAGCGCTGTTCTTATTCCAGCTGTCTCTAATTGCACTATTTGTTGAGAAACATATTACACAGACTGCAAAAGCCTCTGTACCTTATTCAGGGATACAACAAAACTACTCGTTTTTCTTGCATCTGCAGTATAATGGCATGTTGTTAGCTGTAGTGAGCAAGTTACTATTGACGAACATTTTTCGTGTGTGATGTATATGTAAAACTTTTTAATATATTTTTTTGTAAAATAAAATCAGAGTGCAGTTATAAGTGAGGGCAAGTTATATTCAAGTAAATACGGTAAATGTTCCACCGACAAGTTGACAATAAATATTTTTCTCACTAACGTTTTTTTCCAAACCAACATCATTAAAATCAATTTAATAATACAATAATCAATTTTACACTGAATAATATAAAATATTGGTAATCAGAATTGGAAATGTCAATGAAAATTAGAACATTATTAATTTAATGATGTTGGGTTAAGGAAACTACAATATGCTACAAAGATTTCATTAGTTCAGTGAATGATAACTAATTTAAACGTACTTTTATATTTGTTAAATTAATTTTCTATTAATTTTTCCACTATTAAAATCTGCCTGGAAGCACATCAGCAACTCGATTTGTGAATTTTTGGCACATGTAGATAAAAAGGTTCGCCATCACTGCTCTAGAGTAGAAATTGTAATCTATATGGATCATTTCAGTGCCCTGTCAAAATACTTCATGTTTGGATTCTGTTGTATGTGTTGCCAATTGTGATTTCTGTTATCTTTCTGACCATCCTTGAAATGTTCGCCAGCCTAGTTGGCTGAGTGGTTAGCAAATCTACTCTCCAGCCTGCTTTGGGTTCGAATCCTGGAAGAGACATGTTTCTGAATGTCCTACTAACTCGTGTTCATTATGCTGAATTTTTTCTTGACAATTATTCATAAGACTATTACACTTTTTTATAAAATCTTTATCAAGTAGCTTTATTTTTATCCTCCTACACGTTTCGCCAATCTGTTTCTATTGGCATCCTCAGGGAATACAAATCAGTAAGCACAAAATGAAGGTTACAGACTAGGTTATAACCGATGGTTCTAAATCATACAAAAATTGGTATTGTGCGTGACAATGTGCGTGTCTCGTTAACGTGATTTATTCGTGATGACTCATGATGTAATTGTTATGAAAGTTCAATGTTATGAAATTGTTATGAAAATTATTACGTGGAATGAATAATTGGCCTATAGAAATTATAAAAAAATTAAAATCTATGCACCCACTTACTCCTAGATTGTATGGCCTTCCAAAAATTCACAAAGAAGGTATACCATTACGTCCAATAGTTGATGGAATCTATTCTCCCACTTACCAACTATCCAAGTATCTTGCGAAGATTTTACAACACATTCACGTCTCGGATACTTATATTAAAAACTCAAAACATTTTATAGATAAAATAAAAAACATCCCTATTTTTGAAGAGGATACACTAGCAAGCCTGGACATCACATCTCTGTTTACTAACATTCCAGTGGTTGAAGTCATCAACATCTTAGACAAATTGTTCCCAAGAAACATCACTACTTTGTTCAATCACTGTTTAACTTCTAACTATTTCATTTGGCAAGAAACGATCTACAAACAACTCACTGGATTAGCTATGGATAGCCCCCTCTCACCTCCTTGTGCTGACTTATTCATGGAAGATCTAGAGAAAAAAATCTTAACCCAGATCTTTCCAAAACTGAAAATTTGGTACAGATATGTAGATGACATCTTTATCATTTGGGATCATACAAAAGAAGAACTAATGAATTACCTCAACCAAATCAATAGTTTCCACAATACCATCAAATTCACATTAGAAATGGAAAAAGATAAAAAACTGCCATTCCTTGACATTTTAATAAAGAAACAATCCAATAATAGTATCAACCTATCTGTATACAGAAAACCTACAAATACTGGACGTTACCTCCATTTCAACTCAGCTCATCACATAGCTCAGAAACTTAGCATTATCCATAGTCTCAAGAAAAGAGCTATACAGTATACGACAGACAAGGATGACCTACTAACAGAATTAACCACAATATCCAGAGAACTTTCTTTAAATTGTTACCCTAAAAGACTCTATAACAAGATTCTATTTACTGATATACCACATCGACAACGTGATGACGTCCAATACATCAGTACAATTACAATTCCTTTTGTCAACAACCTTTCCAAAAAATTAGCTAACCTTTTAAAACCATACAAGATCAGAGTAGCATTCAAACCAATCAATACTATTCGGAAATTTTTAAGATCACCGAAAGATCCTCACCCATTCTACAAATACCCTGGAATATATAATATTCCTTGCTCATGTGGTATTAGTTATGTAGGTCAGACATCTAGAAGCTTCGAAACGAGAAAGAAAGAACACATAGGATATGTCAGAAATAACAGACAAGACATTTCAGGCCTTTCATGTCACTTTGCCTCGACTAACCATCACATTGAGTGGGATAAGAGCCATATGCCATACATAGAAGATAACTACCATTCAAGAACCTTTAAAGAAGCAGCTACAGTCGTCCGTAAAACTGAAAACCTAAACAAGAATCAAGGTCTAATTTTACCAGAAATTTGGAAAACTTTTATCAGATCATTAAATATCAAAGAAATGAACTTTCATAACAATTACGTCATGAGTCATCACGAATAAATCACGTTAACGAGACACGCACAATACCAATTTTTGTATGATTTAGAACCATCGGTTATAACCTAGTCTGTAACCTTCATTTTGTGCTTACTGATTTGTATTCCCTGAGGATGCCAATAGAAACAGATTGGCAAAACATGTAGGAGGATAAAAATAAAGCTACTTGATAAAGATTTTATAAAAAAGTGTAATAGTCCTACTAACTCTTTGTGGAAAGGGCATCTGCAACCCTACTACTACTTCTAGTATGACTTCACTCCCGACACCCAATGAGGTATGGAAGTAACCATATGGCATCAAAATGGTGTCACATAATAAATAACTAACTTGAAATGTTTTAACATGTGGATCTCCCCTGACCTCCCTATCCTGTGTAACAACAGGTAGTGATCTTGAAAGTTTATTTTTCACTTGGTTAGAGTATAATAAAATTAGTTTAATCCTTTATCCAAGTGTGAGAGCAAACAAAGTTTGCGCCTGAAAGTATCTTCAGGACTGGGGAGGTGGTACAACATAGGTAGAGATGACCTGCTAATGCTTCGGCCTGGTATCTCCACTTGGGCCTGGCTCCCACTGAAGAGACCTCAATAAAGGTCGAAACTAGTCTGGGTAGTGGCCCTTCCCTTAATGCATAACATTAGACATATCCGCAAGGAGATGTGTTTTGCATTATAGGAGATACTGAGATAGGAGTGTTGGTAGCTTGCTCCACCTTTGCAACGAGTTGCCCTGGTGTTGTACCACCTTACCCCAGTCCTGAAGATACTTTCAGGTGCAAACAAAGTTTGCACCTGAAAGTATCTTCTTGGATAAAGGATTAAACTAATTTTATTATAGGTAGTGATCTTGTAAATGGCAGGTTTCTTTAAGTAGTGGATAGGGAAGTTCTAGAGGCCTAAAATCAGAAATCATGCTGTGGGGGAAGGGGAAAAAATCAACCTTGATAGCCTGTTGGTGTAGTAATTTGAAATCCTGTCAATGACTTAATATGGAGGAAAATTTCTTCTCTGAAAACTTGTTGTTCATGCTCATCTTGTTGCCTAGAGCAGTGGTTCCCAACCTTTTTCCACTTGGGTACCCCTTTTAAACCCATTTCTATAAATTGTACTGCTTGTAAAATAGTTGTTTTTAAATATTGACATTTATTGTTCCATAACTAACGTTTTGCATTTTGTTTACTTTACTTGTTTTTCTGCCATTACTGATTATTTTTCGTGTATCCCTGAACGGCTCTGCACATTACCATCTAAAGCAGGGCTTTAGATGGTAATCTTTCTGTTCCCATGGCCAAACTATCGCAGTCTTCTTTCTTGGATTTTGTCTACTATTGTTATTTCTTGTTTTAGTCATTTCCTTATGTCTTCATTTCTTAGTCTATCCAGCAGAGATACTCCTAGTAATCTACTTAGCCAACCTATTTCAGTAGTTAATAATTTTTTCTCTTCAGCCTTTTTGAGATTCTAGCATTCACTTCCAAAGAGGAGTTGGGAGGATCATTGTTTCATAGATTCTTACTTTTGTTGTTTGTTTGATGTCTCTTGACTTCCATATTTTATTAAGTTCCAAAAGTTTAGGATACGTGACTGATTTGTCTGTTTATATATTTTGTAATGTCACCATTGTACTCAATTACTCCTCCAAGGTAGGTGTTCTACCCTCTAGATTCTTACTATCAATTTCAATTTTCAGATTGGTGTTTCTTTTTTCTATTTGCATAATTTTTGTTTTGTCTATATTTATGTTTAATTCAAATTTTATACATTCTTCCTTTATTTTATCAGAAATTCGTTGTAGATCTTCTTCTGTGCTTGCAAGTAATGCAATGTCATCTGCAAATTTTAAATTTGTTATATTTTTCCCCATATATTTTGATTCCGGAGTCCTCTTTGTTTAAGACCTTACTGGTTGCTTCTTCCAGTGTAAGACTGAACAATTCTGGTAATCGATTGCATCCCTGTCATACTCCACTCTTTGTGTGGAACCAGTCTATTATTATTTCTTTATAATTAGGAATTCCTAATTCTTTCATAGTTTTCCATAGTTCTCTTCCACGGATTGAATCAAATGCCTGATGAAAGTCTATGAAATTTATATAGCAACTTTGGTTGCTCTAGTGTCTTTTCTATTAGCTATCTTAAGGTGAACAGTTGATCAACTGTGCTTCATCCTGGTCTGAAACCTGCTTGTTCTTCTCCTATTGCTAGTTCTATATATGGTTTAATTTGTTTTGGAGTACTTTTGTAAAAACCTTACTTGGAATACTGAGGAGTACTCAGTATTCCAAGAATACTCTGTAATTATTGCATCTGTTTTAGCTCCTTTTTTGTATATAGGAGTTATAACTGATTTGGTCCAATCAGTAGGCAATGCTTCATTTTTGTAGATCCTTTCAAATAATGTTTTTAATGGTTTCAAAAGTTGTTCCTTTCCTGCTTTTAAGAATTCTGCATTATCCAATCAATACCAGGTGCTTTTCTAGTTTTAAGTTTATCTATGTTGTGTGCTATTATTTCTTTGGTAAAGATATTTGTTTCCTCTTCCATTTCAGTGGCTGGAATAGTAATATCCTGAGAGCTGTTTTTATTATATCTCTTATTATATGTCTTTTATTATATAAGTATTCTTCCCATCTGTCTTACTAATTTGGTCTATTTGTTTATAATCCATGGTTATTTTCTTTTGATAGCTTCTCTGCCAGGCTTTACCATTACTTTCAATTACACACACACGCGATAAAATTTTAATATGAATTCCTGATCTTGAATCAAACTCCAACTCACTGAATCTTGTAAGAACTTGTAATTAATCTGCAAATTAAGTGAAAGATAATTTAATATTAATATAAATTATAAATTTATAAATTAAAAATATAAATTTAATGTTCGTAGGTAACAATCTTTCCAAAGCTGGTCAATTTTATTATATCATTATATAATTTTTACATAGCAATATTATTTTTAATTTACTTTTGATTTTAATTACATTTATATATGAAACTCAGAACTTTGTTATTTTTTTTTTTTAATGCTACAATTATCAAGTGGACCTTTCTCTGAAGAAAAAAAAAAAAAAAAAAAATCAGCTTTTACCATTACTTTTGATTACACACACATGATAAAATTTTAATATGAATTCCGAATCTTGAATCAAACTCCAACTCACTGAATCTTTAAGAAACTTGTAATTAATCTGCAAATTAAGTGAAAGATAATTTGATATTACCTGTTCATAGGTAACATAATCTTTCCAAAGCTGCTCAATGTTTATCATTGGATTAACAATTCCTCTTTGATATACTTTACGAACTGCAGTAATCCTTTGGTTTTCAGCATAGGAGCCAACTGCTTCCCTTTAAAAAGAAAGAAGAAGAAGAAAAAAGAAAAAAAAGCTTAGTCACACTCAGTTCCCACTGTTTTGGAGAAATTTAAAGTAGATGATACAAATGATTTGTCATGAAAAATAACGTTCACAAAATATGTTCTGTAAATTAAGTAGACCAGTGTTATTCCCAAATACCAAACCTCGTAAATATTTTTTTCCCCATCCATTTGCAAGGATGAACATTTCTATTAAAAAAAAAAAAAAACTATCAATAACATGCTGATTAGAAAATACTAACAATATTTAAAATCAATTAATTGATTTATATTTAATGTCCCTATATTCCATTTCAGAAAAAAATTTAAAATTCAACGATTTCAAATCCTTTACTTTCTATAAAGTAGGCTTTGGGAAGGTGAAGATCTTCCTAAAGCCATTTTCACATACATAGGTTCAAATGAACTGTATAATATAAGGACTATTCCTTTTTTTATCCCTACTTTTATCTTTCATAAAGACCTCAAAATTTATGTAGCAGTATTTATTACACACACTGATTACTATTATTATTATCATCTGAGACCTGCAGGAAGTCAAGGACTCATCAAAGGAGGCCACAGATCACCTACACCAGCTGTCATAACTTCATTGGGCTTGTTCACAGTGGATGCACTCAATACTTCAAGAGGCAAACTGTTCCACTCGCTCCTGCTCTGTCACAGAAAAATCTAGCTCTTGTCCCCTTTCCCTCTTCTCACCTTCCACATAACAAAAAATAAATTTCATCAGTTGATAACCTATAAAAACCCTTTCAGAAGTTTATCATATCATCCCCTCTTTCTCCTGTTTAAGCATCTTAAGTCAATATACTCAATTTGTCCTCAATCTATATTCCATAATCACGGTATTATTCTTGTTCCTCTTGTTTGCACTCTTTCCAAAACTACTTCTTCCCCTCTGAAATCCAAGAGACCAAATATGTACACAGTATCCAGGTGTGGTCATAGGCCTTGTAAAGGGGCAAAATAACTTCGTTATCCTTACATATCAATGTTTATTTTAACATTGCAATTATCCTCTGAATTGTATTTGCAATTTTTGAAATGTGATCTTTGAACTTCAAATTTCTATCCATCATACAGCCAAGATTACTAGTTTCATCAGTTGTTTTGTAGCATAATCCCACTAATATAATATGCCACTGGATATCTCACTGCATTAAAGGACATGACCCAACACTTACTAATATTGAATTGATAGTTGTTATCAATCACTATCAACCCACTTATCCAAGTCAATATTCCAATCCTGCATTCTCCAAGTTTATGCAGCCTTTCATGTAGTATCCTATCAAATGCCTTAGCCAAGTCCAACAGTATCATATCATAGTGTAACCATTCCTCTTATTCAACTCAGCCATAACATTATTACAAAATATGAGCAAATTGTTAAAATATGATCTCCATTTAGTAAGCCCATGCTGTTCCTTGCAAAGTATAACTTGTCTGCCAACCCATTTCTGTATGGGCTAACTGAGTCATGTCCCACTTTTGTCCTAAATAATCTTCCTTTTATACAATGTTATGCCACCTAGAAATAAGAGCTAATATTTCTTCTTTTTGTGTTTTTTTTTTTTTTAGTTAATTTGATCTCAGCAATAACCATGTCAATGATACTGTTCACTGGGCTAATAGTAAGTTTGAACAGATGAGATTTCAGTTGTATGAAGCAACACTGTTTCTTTCATCATTTATATCTTACTTTAACTGAGTGAACTCATTGCACTAAGGATTGAGTTTTTGCAGGGTAATAATAAACCTGATAATTTACTGTTGTCACTTGACCTGCCAATTGCCATTTGGAGCATAATCCTTAGTGCAATGAGGATTGCACTGATGGGAAGATCATTATGTCTCTCACCCTAGTCTGAGCTCTGACCCAGGTATTACACTTTTTATCTAGAATGGTAATACTGAGTAATGATCTTTCCATTTTCCTCTGGGTAGTCCTCAACTTGTTTGGTCATTTTTTTCAGTCAAAGTCCACATTTCGCTTCCATGTCAAGACTGGAAGTATCCAACTGTCAAATATTTTTCTTTTAAGGAATGTTGGTTTCATTGGACTGCTTCATGTTTTCCAAAGGCTATCCAACATAGTTTGAATTCTATGTATAATTTCTTCTTTTTAGGCTTCCCTCTATAATCTTTTTTCCTAAGTAAACATAGGTGTTTACTATTTCAGTTTCCTGGTGTTCTATTTTATTATTATTAGTAAGTATTAAAAGAGACCTTCTATTTTATGATTATTAGTATTAAAAGAGGGTCTCTTTTAATACTAATAATAATACTAGGAGTTCATCCAGGAAGGCTATTTGCACCAATGGCAATCCATTCCAATCACACATCAACCTATGCGAGAAAAATCTTGCCTCACTCCCCTTCTTGACAGCATTCATTCTCAACTTCCAGAGATGTCTTCACATCCTTTCCCTATCCTCCATAAAATGAAAAATTCCGTTCACTGAAATTCTGTATAACCCTTTCAGAAGTTTGTAACTCTTGATCATATCACTCCCTCTTTCACCTGTTTGCCAGTGTCTGCAGCCTACAAATTCTCAATCTGTCTTCATAATCATATCATTTTTGATATAATTTTTGACATTCTCCATTGCACTCACCCCACTGTATCAAAATCGCCATGGAAACCAGATCTGCATGCAACAGTCCAAGGGAGATCTTATCAAGGCCTTGTAAAGAGGCAAAATGACTTCCTTATCTTTACATGTCAAGGTTTGTTTCAGCATTGCAATTATTCTCTGAGTTGTATTTATAATTTTGGTTATATGACCCTTCTACTTCCTGTCTACTAAAACTCCATTTGTAGTGGTTTTTTGGTGATGTATTTATTATACATTAATGTTTCATTTATCTGTTTAAATTTAATCCTTTCTTTTTACTTTCAGCATTCAATTCATTGATCGTTTGTTGAAGTTCTTCTGCAGAGTTTCCTAAAAGAACAATGTCATCAGCAAATCACAGGTGATTTAGTTCTTTCCCATTTACTATAATTACTCTATTTTCCAATCCACATTTTTAAAAATTTCTTCTAGGGCTGATGCTAATAATTTACGTGAAATGGCATCTCCTTGTCTAACTCCTATTTTATAGGAAATTTCATATTTGTTTCTGACTTTATTTTGCATTCGGCTGCTAATGATTTTCGAAAATATTTTGTATATTGTTGAAAAGAAACTGATAGGGCAGTAATTTTCAATATCTTCTCTATCCCCATTTTAAAAACTATACTAAGTATAGCATTACTCCACCACTTTTATACTCTTCTATCTTAGCTAGGATGTATAAATTTTACTTAACATAGTCATGACAGGCTCACAACATACATTTAGAAGTTCTATTGAAAATCATCTTCACCTGGTGTCTTTCCACCACTCATGCTACCCACTGCATACTGAACTTCTTTTAAAACTTCAGGACATATTTCTTCCTGTTCCATTTTTGGATATTACTTTTTTTGTTTTCATACTGGTTTGTCCTGGGAATCGTCATACAATTTGGCATAGAAGGATTTATTGGATGGACTAGTCAACACTAATACCACCATGCTTCAACATAAAGATCTACGCAAAATAACACATTCCCATCAGGGCAATCATCTCTCACCATCAATAGTATAGCAGAAGATGGGGCAAGAAAAAACACTGTGCTCTGCAGAAATTTTGTAGTTGCATTTCAGCAGACATACTACTATCATGATGGTTCATTAATTGTAACCAAATCTGCATGTGGGGAGGGGGGGGGGCATCTCTTTTAGGATATATTAGAAAACAATAATGTAGGAGAGTGGTATATTTAGTTGGTATATTTGGATTACTAAAAGGTGTAAATATGTAACCATCATTAATAAGCCACATGAGAATAGGGAAATATAAAGAAAAGAAAAGAAAAAAATACTTCCATTACTGGTAAACGAATTCTTAATAATTAACATTTATAATGTATCGTGTCCTATAAGTTGTTGGGTGGAGAAAATAGCATGTGATCCTATAATTTCTAGGAATGCATAAGTGAATTTATGATGGGATAATTTTTAAAAAAATTATGAATAAAGGGAAAGAAATCTGTTTACCTTGATTAACTCGGACTTGCGTTTCATTCAAGATTTCTCCATGAGTGCAGGTCACAAAGATGTCTCCAATGATCTCAATCTTGAGACTCTTGCTCTCTCTTCATTGTTATACCCATAGATTTCACTAATGGGTTGTTCCATTTTATAGGTGGTCTTCCTGGTTTTCTCTTTATTCTTGTTGCCAATTGAATATTCTATATGTCCATCTGTTATCCCTGAGTCTGGCTATGTGGCTGCCCATCTCATCTTGCTTTTGTATACTGCAGTTATTACATCTTTTACACCTGATCTCTCTCTCTCTCTTTTAGTTCCATACTACTGATGTTACAAATCCTATGTTCTATTGCATGCTGAATTATCCTGAGTGTCTCTTATTTTCTTGTTGTGTTCCATGTTTCTGATCCATATGTGATTGATGGAAGAATGTTAAACAGTCTGCTGAATGATAGCCGTGCAACTTTCTTTTTACTAGTTCTTCAGATAAATCATCATTATTCATTTTTATTGTTTGTCCTAAGTAATTGTAAGAGTCAACTTGTTCTATAGGGATGTTATTAATACATAGGTGACTGGCACTTGTGTAGATGTTTTTAATCCATTCTGTTTTCTCTAGATTCATTTCTAAGCCTATCTCATTGCTGTTTATGTATATTTTTTCACCCATTTCTTCTAGATCTTTTGGGTTTTGAAATATCAGTACTAGATCATCAGCAAACAAGTATTTGTAGTTTTTCACCATCTATGCTTATTCCTCCGTTTAGGTCTATTCTTTTAGAATATATTCTAAAGTGCTGGTAAATAGATTTGGGGAGATCACATCACCTTGGCTTACCCCCCTCTCTCTTTATATCTATTTATTTATAGGTTGATCAAATAGGGTTATTTGTGTGGTCTGATTTTTGTTAATTTCTTTTATCATCTTCATGTAAATAGGATCCACATTTATTTCCAATAAGGCACCGATGACCGCATTGTGTTCTATTTTATTAAATGCTTTTTTTTTTTAAATCAATAAAGAGGAAACAGGATTAGGATCTTGGGATTAGGTATCTTATGTGGATACAGAGTGGAAGGAAAGTACTCTTGTCCCCATCTACAAGAGCAAAGGGGATACTACATCTAGTGTTTACTGATCTGGAGAAAGCTTACAATAGAGTGCCAAGGCAAGAAGTCTGGAGATGGCTGAAGGAGAAGAAGGTACTGGAGAAATATGTCAGTTGCTGCAGGTGATGTACAGAAATGTGAAGACAAAAGTTTGGACCTGCCTGAGAGAGAGAGACAGAAAGTTTTCAAGTGACAGTTGGCTTGCATCAAGGGTCAGCATTAAGTCCATTCCTGTTTATTATTGTGATGGAGGCAGTGACGGAGGAGGTGAGAGAAGATGCGTTTTGGACAATGTTGTATGAGGATGACATCATGCTATGTGCAGAATCAAGAAAAGTAGCAGCTAAATTGGAAAGGTAGAGGAAAGTACTGGAAGAGAGAGGTATGAGACTGAGCAGAAGTAAGATAAAGTATGTGTGTTGCAAAGTGGATGGCAGCCAGAAGACAGATCTGGAGCTGGAAAAAAATGTCATCAGGAAGGTTAGGAACTTTAAATCCTTAGGTTTAACAGTGAAAGAGGATGGAGAGGGTGAGAAAGAAGTGGGATCCAGGATACAAGCAGGATGGAGGAACTGGAGAAAGAGAGAGATGGCTAGAGTGCTATGCAACAAGAGGTTGCCAATCAATCTAAAAGGCAAAAACTACAGGACAGTAGTGAGACCGGCTATGAAGTATGCTATGGAAACTGTGGCCCTGAGGAAAAATAACATCAGCAAGATGGAGGTAGCAGAGATGAGAATGCTTAGGTGGATGTGCAGTGTGACCAGAAAAGATTGTCTAAGAAATGACTATGTAAGGGGAATGATGAAAGTAACGAACCTAGGAGCAAAGATACAAGAGGGAAGGTTGAGATGGTTTGGTCATGTGATGAGAAGAGAGGATGAGTGTGTGGAAAGAAAGGTCATGCAGATGGATGTGCAAGGAAGGGGGGGGGGGGGAGCATGGGTGGCCAAAGAAGAGATGGAAGGAGCTGGTGGAGGAAGACTTGAGGATGAAGAACTTGGATGTGGTTACAGTCCAAGACAGGAGGATGTGGAGGAGACTCACTGAGAACAGTGACCC
The DNA here is from genome assembly GCF_054136105.1 of Typopeltis vanoorti. Taxonomy (NCBI): domain Eukaryota; kingdom Metazoa; phylum Arthropoda; class Arachnida; order Uropygi; family Thelyphonidae; genus Typopeltis; species Typopeltis vanoorti. The sequence continues at coordinate 65,334,515 of NC_143556.1, forward strand.
TACTTAAGTGGGACAAGCTGTAGAAAAAGAAGAAGCAGACAGATTAGATGATAATTTTTTTATGACTTCCTTGTTCCCTTTTTTGAATAGAAGTATGGTTTTTGAGATCTTCCATTCCTCTGGAATCTTTCCTTCTTTGAAGTACCACATGAATCTGGTAGTCAAAGCTTTGAAATATAGTTGGTCCACTTTGTTGGATTTCTTCAGCCTTAACATGATCAAGTCCTAAGGCTTTACCTTTATTCATTTTCTTAAGGGCATGTTCTATTTCTTCAGGAAGTACATCTGGTATATTGCTTGGTTTTGGAATGATAAGTTCTGAGACTTGGCATTTAGTTGCATAAAAGTCATTATAGAAATTCAGCACAATTTCTTTAAATATAAGTATATTTAAAGTATAAATATAATGAAGTACAATATACTTCAAAGTATAAATAACTACAAGGAGGGGTTAATCCAATGAACTAATAATGATGATCAGGTGATTCATTTAAGTGTGACAGGAATACACATTGATTGATGGAGCAGCAAATTCTCTTGTTGAATTTGCTGTCCTCATTATGTGTATTTCTCCATTTTATGTATATTTTGCTTGGTTTTCTAAGAATTTTCTGTTGCTTACTAAGGATCAGTATATATTTTACATAATTTAATAGGTAAATAATTTCTGATCATCATTGATTTATCCACCCTTTCGCGAATCCTACATTCATTACTTTTTTTTCCCCAGCACAGCTTCTGTCTTATCAACAATAGATCTCACATGTTAGTATTTTGTTGTAGATCAACCACTTCTTATAATACATACAGGTATTAATTTTATTCAGGAAAAGACAGAATTTTATTATGTCTCTTATTTCTGAAGGCTGGAATAAAAATGTTTCCTATACGATGAAAAACATTCCAACTTCAACAGAGGAGAAGCAAGAAAAACAAGTAGATTTATTGTCAGTGTAATTAGAGACAACTGGAATGACCATCATAATGGAATCCACCCCCACAGACTCTGCTGCATGCATGCAAGCAAAACAGGTTTATCATAGCACTAAATATAGCAGCTAACTAAACACATTGGTCCTGACATCCTCTATCAATTTTCAGTTCCAAAAAATAACAGCTGTTTATAATGCAGCCACTGGATACAGAATGCACACAATTTATTTAAAGCAAAAAAGATGCACATAAGAATATATATATATTTTTTTTTTATTATTATTATATATAACTTGAATTCAGTTTGAATTACATTTGCGATATTTGATATCATCCAGACACTTCAAAATGCTAATTTTACAAATAAAATTCTATCAAAAAAAAAAAAAAAAGTTGCAAGTAACATGCTGTATAAGCTTTCTGAAAAAGCAACCACCTAATGCAGAAATGGCATACATATATTAAAGCTAATCCAGCTTTAGTTCTTGCTAACAGTTTATTCATATGCAGACACTGCCTGGTGTGAACGTGAAAATATGGACAGACGACACAAGAAAAAAAGAAGTTTTACTGACTATGTAATTATTGATATAGATATCTTCAATCTTCATGTTGGTTCACAAAACAAGAATATACAGGTGATTTGAAACTGGGAGTGATTAACACAGAGTTTTAAGCAGGATAAAAATAAATATCATATCTAAAAGTAAACTCTTCAAGAAAGCTTGAAAGAATTAAAGTCAGGCAAGTCTCAGACGTAAACTGTACATGTAATTGAAGAAAAACACTGACTGATTTAGCTAGGGAGGCATTATTGAAGTTCTAAAGATAGAAATGTCTGTACTTCATTGTTGACAGAAGTTAAAGAGGTAGCTGTGGAAAAGAATAAAGCATATATAAAATTCCTAGCAATCAAGTTGACAATGTCCTGAGAAAAAGTGTGAGAGAGAGTTAAACTATGTGTAAAAGTAGCTAAACAAAAGTTATGGGAATACTGATAAAATATGGAAAACAAATATGACGAAGGCAGCAATATATTCTAGGAACTATTGAAGAAGCTTTGAAATGTAGGAAAGAGTACTGTGAAAGGAATAAGAGATGACAAAGGTGATATAAAAACTAAAGAAAGATATTCTGGAGGCCTGGAGTAATTGCTTTGAAAGACTAACAAATGAAATAAGTGACAGAAAATTGGTAGAAAATAAGCAAGTGGAATGCATTCAGGAGTGCATATCAAAACTTGAGGTAGAAAAGGGCATTATAAACATGAAATGTGAAAGGCAACTTAAGAAAATGGTATTTGACCAGAAATACTCAATGATCCATAACAAACTTCATTATCAATTGTCTTTAACAGACTGTATGTCCATGCACTTATTAATCAAATTTTCATTTCTTAATTTTATTGGCATGTCTCAATCCATATTATCCCATAACATTCAAAATTTTTACCTCAATTTCATCTTCTGACACTCTCTCTCTCTCTGTGCAAGCTCCCAGTTGTTTACTGTTGCAAGTAAATAATTATGCTATGTGACATTATACAAACTATGCTAGTCACATCCAGATTCTTCAGTCCCATGATACTGGCAAGTAGTATCACTTTCAATGTGTGCCTCTGCTAGTGGTAATTACTTTTTATAACTGAACTATAATGTAATTTTTATCTTTTCTCCAATATTTTCATGCCATGCACCTGAAATGCTCCACACAATGGAGGAATTTACTTTTGGTTTCAGAAGTGGAGGAAAACTGTTGATTGGAATTTAGTAATGATGTATTTTTTTTATGCAATAATATCCTGTACCCCCCCCCCCTTGGGAGAGCATATCAGGAATTTTGATGATGATGATGGTTACAGAAGTGCTCTGTTATGAGCATGGATGTCTGATATATATGTTGCTCTAAATAATTAAATTTGATTCCTGGCCACTTTTATATTATTGATATTTCACAATGTATACATTACAATAAAATATATTATATAAATAATTAATTAAAGCAATGTGTATTTTACTTGAATAATTTTCAAGAATGCATAGCTACTTTAATTAGCCTCTGTGCCAAATGTGATAAAATGCTTTAAAGATTAAAAAAAGTGCCCACTTGAGATTCCCAAAATTTTTCCATGATTGTCAAAAGATGAATGAAATAAGCAAGAAAATCCCTTTTGAGTGACAGTGACAGAATCTATACTGGGAATCATTTACTAGTTCAACTCTTGAAGGTAGTGTAGAAATTAAGTGTTAATGAGCCTTTCATTACTTTAAAAAGAAACAAAGTAGATGAAATTCAGTAATTCGATAGCAAAGATTTATCACTCTTCTTAGGAATGGGATGAATTGAGACATTAAATAACACTTAATGTTGTGAAATTAGAATGGTAGGAGGACATTTACCCAGATCATCATGCAAGAACAAGAAAAGTAAGAAGCCAGGAGAAGATTAGCTTCCTGTGAATATTTCTATGCAACAGAAAATCACTTGAATGTAAAAGAGATGGAAATAGTACAGGTATAAAAATCTTAGTTAACAGCTTTGGAAAAGGAATAGAAAACACCCATATGGAAATGATGCCAATTTCATGATTTTGGTGATTTTAAAACCAGTTTCAGATGTGTTAATACTTGCATGCAACCATTTCAAGCTTTGGTATAAACAGAAAAGAAGAGGGGGGGGAGGCATTTAAAGCCAAATGCAATAAGCTTGATTCTTCTCTTGTACATCTCTGACACACTTAGAGAAAGACAATAAAAAGTGAAATAGGGAAGAAAATTTTCTTTATTAATAAGAACTGCAAGATGAGTTCAGTGCAAATGTTTGAATCAGAAAAAAAACAGTAATACAACTAAAGAAACAGAGCATAGAAATCAAAGTTCATATCACCTGGCAATCTTGTAGGCAGACATGTCAATGAGAGAGTGGCTGTGTTGCTCCATGGAAGAAGGATTACATATACAGTATACTTAGAACAATCACTAGTGAAGAAGAGATCACGTCTGGAGAGGGATTTATGTGACTCTCCCATCCATGAAAGTTAGAAAACCAATAGTACAATGGATGGGCTAAGGCAACTTTGAATTTTATTAATTGCTTTTAGATAATCCAAAAAAACTCTGGAGACAAACAGATTTTTCAAGCCACTTCAGGCATCCAATAAGCAGAATGGTGAGCTCAAACTGGGCAGTAACATTCATCTCCCACATAAAGACATCCCAAATATCCACGCTCACAGCAAAATCCCACAACTTGTTGGACAGTGGTATGCCAACTACTTGACCAACCAAACCAGGAAAGTGTGGTTAGAATTATCTGGTATTCTGGTATGTGTTGGCAATTTGCACAAGATTACTGCTGAAAGTAAATGCATCACTAATTGCTCTGATAAACTTGTTAAAGAAAAGCCAATTAGAACTGTGAACATGAAAATTTCCAAGCTGAATGAAAACTATACAATTCAGAAAATTAGACAAAAAAAAAAAATTAACATTTAAATAAAGGAAATCAAAAAGTTTCGAATAGATGCTAGAAAAAAACATAGCAAATGAATTTTAAGGTATAAACCAAAACAATTTTTGAACAAAGATCAAACAGTGAAGATTTAAGTTGTTAACTCTCTGACATCACAGAGAGTCAGAGAATGTGCAAGTCAGAAAAATGAGAGTAGCAGATAAAGAAGATCAAATGAATATCAGCTTGTTAGGGAAAGGTATGGAGTCCGTAGATTAGAGATGAGAAAACATCATCACTACTTGAAATTGGATACAATCCAATAAAGTTTATATTCAAGTTTTGTACTGAATACTACACCTATTCCTGTTCTCTGATCACTGTTGCATGAATAGATTTATAGTTTAGAACTTTTCTATTTTAGTCTCCTTCAATTTGGGTAACACTAATTATGTCTAGGTAATAATTCTGCAAATTTTCCATTAGCTATGCCTCTTTTCTGCCGTTGCTTCCTACTCCTGATGGTGGCTATCTTCAGTTCTTCTGTTGAGTGAGAATATTCCAGTAGTGATATCACTACTGCAATGTTCTTCACTACTGTGCAGTTAATGTTTAGTGCAAGGACTGGGCATTGGGTGAAAGGCTCCAGATAGTTCAAGCTATATAGAGGATTTCTTCCAGTTAGTTGGCCTTGACCCTTAAACAACTCCCAGTATTAGGTTTTGTTTTGGTTTGGTTTTTGTGGTATATATCAACAATTAAAATGTGTCAAGTTCAAGCAATTAATTAACAGTTGACCTCAAGTTCATCAGGCTAACTTGTCTTCACCTCTTGTCCCTTCTTTGAAATAGCTTTCAAACTGCATTTCCTAAAAACATTTTGTGGATGTTCTAAGGTAAGGTTAAGAAACGATGCACTTTGATAAGACCTGTCTGAATCTTGTCAAGAAATCTTTATCAATGTCTTTAACTGAAGACCAGTCTCATACAGAGATGCCAAGGTTTTCCTTCAGGAAACTAGTTTGTAATCCCACAAAACAGGAACTATCCAAAAGAACATACACAATTCTCATTTACAAAGCAAACTACTGACCTCTATTAAACACCTAGTATAGCATTAAATAGGTTTATAAGAAGCCAAAGTTTCTTGGATATGACAAAATATTGAGCATAATATGTTAAGTTTGCTTTCTTCCAATCCTTCATCAAAATGGTGATACAGTCCCATAAAGGTTTATGCACAAATTATATAAAGTCTGCAACTAAATCGATTATGCATCAAGATTCAAGTAGTTAAGTTTTAAAATCAAAACTAATAATGGGTTATCCTATAACAAAAAATAAGGAATTTTAAAACAACTTTACTTACACACTCTTTAAAAAGTTGATATAGTCATTCCAGATGGGATATGATAATATGTCCATCCCCATTTTATCTAATGCAAAATCATAAGCTTGAGCCATTTTCTCTCTAATAAAAAAAAATTACAGTTCAGTAAATTTTCTTCATTATGAAAAAATAATAATTACACACACATGCTGTCATGCAAAAATTATATGGATAAATCATAATTTTTCTCGCACATACAGTGACAAATTGCATGGCACAGCAAGTAAAAAGTGTTACTGTACCTGGATAATACAGGATATAACACTGAAAAATGGATTTGGTTTACAGCTAATTAATTTTGAGTGGTGTTAAAATAAGATGTCACATTATTCATCAGTTTATATGATTGTAGCACAATGAGGAGAACTATGAATGACCTTAACTCCTAAATTAGAATTCACAGCTGCAGAAATTTGCATCAGAATATTATACACATTTAACTTCACAGTTTCTACAAAAGAACCATTGTGTACAAGCCAAACATCACCTCAAACAATCATCAAGCTTGAAACACATAGCGCTGAGCTCATGATTAGGCAATAGACAATTGCCTAATCATGCCACATCCTGTTTTGTATATCAAGACAGGATGTGGCCCGGAGAACATTATTCAGCAGAGCACATCATCCCATCTGTTGGGTAGTGGTAAGATGTGACTTCTGTTTGGACTAAGGTTCCTTTGTTACAGTTCTGGAAAAAAAAAAAAAGCACTTAATGTTATAACATTCTGAACAATTTTATGTTGCATATGCTTGACAATTCTATGGATATGATCCAATCAAATACCAAAGCATGATAATGCACTATAAGGGCAGTGAAAGAATGACTGAGAGACTGAAAGTGTGAATGAGAGGTTTAGAATGACTAGCACTGTGTGTGTGTCCTGAGCTGAAGCTCTACTTCAACTTCAAAAAGAATTACAACACTGACTAAATCAAAGGACCAAAATGCTCATGTTTGTTTATAAAGAACTAGTAGAAAGTTCAGTGTTATTTGTCATCACATCCAAGGTTGCATTAAGGTTTTTACCAATTCTTTATCTGAAAATAAAACAGTGAGGTGCCAAAAAATTTAATATTTGTGTATACGTACTCTACAGCACACTATATATATATAAAAGAATAATTCTTTCCAGCATAAGAACCAAATTTAAGTACGAGGGTGGTGTAAAAAGTTCTCGGCCTCAACCATAGGTGGCAACACTATCAGCAAGATTTTTTTTTAAGTTGGTACATCTGTCATAAGCATCCATGTGAAATTGCAAATCATTCTATCTAGTAGTTTGTTTTATACAGCTGTCTGAAACAAAAGTGTTGACTATATCCCTTGAAATGGATAAAATTGAGTATCGCGTAGCTATAAAAATCTTTGTAAAAGAAATTCATTCGAAGTTCATAAAAGTTTATGGGCACTCTTCTCCTTTGTTTTTAAGAATTAAGAAATCGGCTGCCGAGTTTAAACATGGCCATACCAGCCTTGAAGATGATCCGCATGAAGGACGTCCAAAAAGTATAACAACACCAGAAATCGTTCATCAAGTGCACATATCATATTGGATGACTGGCGAGTCAAAGTGCATGAAACTGCTGAGACTATAGGCATTTCAAAAAAACATGTAGAATATTTAAATATAAAGAGCCAATAAACTTCATTTCGGTGATATACACATTATTTAAATTATTCACATTATTCAGAGAGTTTCATGACGAATACAGACCAAATTTAATGGGTACATCTTTTTGACAACTCGTATAGCAGAGTATATAAGTTCTTTTCGCTATACCCTTTGGTATTAATTTGGTCTAGCTACTCACTGATGAAGCCTCAATGAAGGCTGAAACCGGTCTGGGTAGTGACCTCCCACCATAATGTAATAACAGCTTACATTTCTTAGGAAATGTGTTTTACATTATGGAAAACACCAAGAATAACGATCAGAACTTTGCCACCTTTGCTACGAGTTGCCCGAGTTTGTAATGCATACTTGGACTTCGTGCATTAGCTCGTGCTAGTTGTCGCCGATACTTTTATAGTTTACTATACTATATTCGTCATGGAACTCTGATTCCACTCTCTGAGTTTCTTATTCGGTTTTAAAACAATGTGGGATTTAATATCCCCTTAATTTAAATAATGTAGAATATATTTTGCATGAAGAATTGAAAATGAAAAAGCTTTGCACAAGATGGGTGCTACGCTGGCTCATAGCAGATCAAAAATGCACTCGCATGAAAATCACTGAACAGTGCTTGGAGTGTTTTAACAAGAATAAAACTTATTTTGTGCGTCGATTTATTACTATGAATGAGACTTGGATTCACCATTACACATCAGAATCCAAACAGCAGTCAAAACAGTGGACAAAAGCAAAGCTGGTTGTTAGGCACCAAAGAAGGCAAATTCAGTTCCGGCAGCAGTGTTTTGGGATGCAAACAGCATTTTGTTTATTAATTATCTTGAAAAGGGTAAAACAATAACCGGGAAATATTATTCCGATCTTTTAACCAGACTAGATGAAAAAATTTGTGAGAAAAGACCTAGTGTTTGCAGAAGGAAAAATAAATCATTTTTCATTAGGACAATTCACTCACCAACAAAGGTGTTTTGGCAATGGAAAAATTAAGGGATCTGCACTATGAATTGCTGGAACATCCACCCTATTACCCAGGAATTGGCAATTATCATCATCATCATGAAAATCCTGACATGTACCCTTAACGAGTGTACAGGATATGATAGTATTACATGAAAAATTTACAAACTTCCTATCTACAATTTTCCTCCAAATCAGTCTGTTACGTCAAGACTCCAACATTATCAGATCTTATATTTCTATCGTCTAAGGCACTTTGTACAGTATCAATCCACCTATATCTTTGTCTTCCTCTGGGTCATTTTCCTGCCAACCTGGCAGAGAACATTTGTTTTGCTAATCTTTCCTCGCCCATTTTGTTTAAGTGACCACACCCTTGAGATTAGTTCTGCAAACGCATTCCTGGATGCTGACAATGTCAAATTCTTTTCTAATATCCTCGTTTTTAATATGATATTGCCATCGATGCCATCTGTTTACGCCTGTAATCTTTCTCAGGACTCTCATATCTGCAGTCTCTAGTCTTTAGTCAGGTGTTTTACTACAGACCCAGCTCTCAGATCCATAAGTTAAAACTGGTTTGAACACTGTCTTGTATACAGTTAATTTGGTGTTCCCGACTAATTTCTCTCTTATTCCATACAAATTTATTCAATTGACTTCCTGTCATACCAGCTTTGCTGAGTCTGTTGTCTATTTCAATATTTAATTTACCATCTTCAGTAAAAATCGTGCCTAAGTAGCTGAAATGTTTTTCTTGTTCCACAGTTTCCCCGTTCACAACACAGTTGACATTTTCAACGATTCTACCTATTTTCATTGTCTTTGTCTTTTTATTGCTCACCTTCATAGCATATCTATTACAACAGCTATTCAATTTAGTTAGGGAATCTTGTAAACTTGATTTATTTAGAAGTATAACATCATCCGCATAAAGCAAAGAGCTGACATTAACATCTCCAATTCTGATATCATATTTAATATCCTTTCCTTCAGAATGTGATCCATATAGATAATGAATAACAGAGGAGATAATGTACAGCCTTGTCTCACACCAGATTTAATATTAAACCATCTTCCTGTACTTCCTTCAATTTTAGCTGCTGACTTACAACTCACTTAAACTAAGTATCGCTTGATATAATGCCCCATTGACACCATATAACTGTAGCGTATTGAATAGCTTCTCTCTTGGCACCTTGTCACATGCCTTTTCCAGATCGACAAAACTTAAATACAGATCTTTGTTATATTCCCATGCTTTCTCAACTATTTGTCATAAAATGAAGATCTGATCCTGACAGCCTCTATTTGGCCTGAATTCAACTTGTTCTTCACCAAGCTTTTCTTCCAAAATTCTTCTCAACCGTTTCTCAAATATAATTGCATAGATCTTGCCAGGAACACTCAGTAGAGAAATACTTCTGTAATTCTCACATTCAGTTTTATTTCCGTTTTTATATATCGGTACTATTAGAGCTCCACTCCAATCATCAGGAATTTGTCCCTCTGTCCAGGCTTTCTGAACTATGCAGTGTGGCCACTGTAAGACATTTATACCACCATACTTCAGCATTTCTGGTTGAATATCATCTACTCCTGCTGCCTTTCCACATTTCAAGCCTTTGATGGCTTTTTCTACTTCAAGTATGGATATGTATTCCTGACTGTATGCCTGTTGAGTGTTTTTTTACAACTGTGCTATCACTGCTTGTTTCATTTAGCAATTTTTCAAAGTAATTACTCCTTCAAGGATATCTTTTTCTCCTGTTTTCATGTCACCTTTATCGTCTCTAACTCCTTTTACAGCACTCTTTCCTCCATTTCTAAGCTTCTTCAACACAGAATATCTTACCACCTTCTTGATATTTATTTTCTATGTTCTTGCCAAAGCCCTCCCATGAATTTTGTTTAGCTAGTTTTACACACTGTTTCCCCTTCATACATTTGTCTCTGTATTCTCTAAGAGCACAAGCCGACTTATTTGCCAGGAACTTTTGATATGCTTTCTTCTTTTCCTTCACTGTCTCTTTAACTTCCTGTGTCCACCATGGAGTTCTGATTTTTCTATCCTTGCAGACAACCTCACCACATGCCTCTCTGGTTGAATCAATCAGGGTTTTCTTCAAGGCTTGCCACTGAATCTCCAAGGTTTGGTTCCTGTTCTCAAACTCTTTTATTTTTTCTTCAATAATCTTTGTGTATTTTAGTCTACAGTTCACATCTGAGAGCTGCTCAACTTTTATTCACTTTAAAACTTTCTTACATGTTATTCTTTTCAATATGAAATTTAATTTTATCCTGCTCAAGACTAAATAGTGATCGCTTCAAATTCTTTGTAGACTCTGGTGTCCTGCACCAGGGAGAAAACATCACTCTCAACAATAACATAGTCAATGAGACTTTTCTTATTCCTTGCCTCTTGTCTCCATGTGAATTTATGCACATTTTTATGTTGGAACATAGCGTTAGTAATAACCAGTCCATGTCCTGAGCAGAAATCCAACAGGTATCTGGGTTGGCAATTATGCATTGCCATATATTTCTGTCTTGGGCAACTCTCTTAATTTTTACATAAAAAAAAAAAAAAAAAAAAAAAAAAAAAAAAAAAAAAAAACACGATCGGTCTGAAAGGTGTGTTATCTTCCTTTCCTCTTCCCATCTCCTCCAATCTATTCTGAAAACTTATGAAAATTTTCAAAAACATAGTCTACTTTTCATAGAGAAAAGCAGACTAAATAAACCATCATTCTTAATCTAATTTAATTTTTTTTTTTTTTTTTTTTTTTTTTACATTTGTCTTGTATACTTTTCATTTTAAAGGTTGACTGGGTAATTTCTATTCTTTGTAATCATTCTTTTGCATTTACCATCATAAAATTTCTAATACACACCCTCAGAGGAAAGTAGAGGATATTATGACAGTAATGATTTAAACTTTTCATGTAGTAGTAACTTATGAACAAATTTCCAACTAATTAATTATCCATCATATCTTATATGAATGTCAGATCTTAATATTTTTCAGTTTTCTAAGACACTTCTTACTGTATCAGTCCACTTAGACCTTGGTTTTCCTCATTTCCTGCTATCCTGGCAAAAAAAAACTTATACTGCTAAGTTTTCTGTTAAAGTGAGCATACCACCATAGATTAGCTCCGCTCACACATTTCTGAATGATAGCAATGTCAATTCATTTTAGACATATTATGGACTCTACAACCATGTTAGAAATAATAATTTTAATTTCCCGATGTTTCAACCTTGATATTAAGATCATCAACTGGAGTACACACACACACATATATATATATATATATATACACACACACACACACACATACAGACACACACACACACACACACACAGAGACATCTATATTACATTTCACATAGTATGCTAAATTTGAAATCCGTTGAGCAAAGATTTGATCAACGGATATTCTATTGGCCTGATATCTAGTGAAAAATTAGATTAAATTGAATTAAAATAAATGAAATAAAATAACTACATCAAAGTTACATTCTATTTAAGACAGCATTAGGTAAATTTTTTTTCCTATAGATAGTTTTAATACAGCAAACTGATATCCTAATTTAATACGAAAATTGTTATATTAGATTTAAGATCCTGAATTACCTATAGTCCCATTTATAATTAATTCTTAGAGAGAGAGAGGTTATGTGGGTAGAATACGTGTCTTCCATGTTCTTGGGATTTTTAGACCATCATTATTGTTAAGATTAGGGTGGTTTATAAGAATTTCACAGACCTCCTTAAATTTACGTTCATACCACGTTTTGGTGTGATGTAAACAACAGGTGCTTTTCCAGTCAATTCCATGTAATGCAGGACTGTCCGAAGTACCACCTGTGGGCCACATGCAGTCTGCAGTGTGATTTTGTGCGGTCTGCCTGTGGGTTTTGATTTTTACTAGCAAAAAAATAAAATAACAATTTGAATCTAATGCATATCTTTTGAGGTTGTGTCACTGCTGCTCACCAAATTACTAGATATGCACTGTTATGCGGCCCTTGGATAATTTTTTTTTTTTAATGCAGCCCTCTGATTACCTAAGGTTGGATAGCCCTGACGTAAAGTATCCAGAGCATGATCAGACAGGCCAGCTTCAAAATAGGTTGAAACATCAAAAAATGAAAATTATTATTTCTAAACACGATTATAGATTTGTCTAAAATGAATGCTGATCACTGTGTAACACTAAAGGAAAGAATAGCAATGTCAAGTTCCTTCCTAATATACTCATTTGTTATGGTTCTAATCATCTGGCCATCTGTTTGCTCCCTTAAATTTTCTCAGAACTCTAATATCTGTTTTCTGATTTGAGATGAGTATCTCCAATTTTGATATCGAGCCCCTAATGCCACTTTCTATTATAATGTGATCAATACAGATGATTACAAGCAGAGATAATGTGCACCCTTATCTTAAACTTGATTTAACATCAAACTATCTCTGATAAGGTGTTTTATTACTAATCCACATCTCAGACCCATAGTTAGTCATGTATAAAGCTAGTTTACTGTTTTGACCAATTCCTTTCTTATTCTGTATAAATTTATTCAGCTGACTTCTTATCATACCAGCTTTATTTAAATTAAGGGTATATTAAATCCCAATTGTTTTAAAACTGAATAAAAAACTCAAAGATTGGAATCAGAGTTTCATGCCGAATACAGTATAATAAACTATAAAAGTATCAGCGATTACTAGTGTGAGCTAATGCAAATAGTCCTAGTACATAGTACAAACTCGGGCAACTCGCAGCAAAGGTGGTAAAGTTCTGATCGCTATTCTTGGTATTTTCCATAATGTAAAAACATATTTCCTAGGAAATGTATGCTGTTATTACATTATGATAGGAGGTCACTACTCAGACTGATTTCAGCCTTTTTTGAGGCTTCATCAGTGAGTAGCTAGACCAAATTAATACCAAAGGGTACAGCGAAAAGAAAAAGAACTTATATACTCTGCTATACGAGTTGTAAAAAAGGTGCACCCATTAAGTTATTTAAATATAAATAAAGAGCCAATAGGCTTCAATTCGGCGATATAAACATTATTTAAATTAAGGGGATATTAAATCCCACATTGTTTTAAAACCGTAGCCCTTGTACTACGTACTAGGACTACTTGCATTGGCTCACACTAGTAATCGCCAATACTTTTATAGTTTATTATACTATATTCGGCTTGAAACTCTGATTCCAATCTTTGAGTTTCTTATTCGGTTTTAAAAGAGTGTGGGATTTAATATCCTCTTAATTTAAATAATGTTTATATCGCCAAAATGAAGCCTATTGGCTCTTTATTTATATTTAAATAACTTAATGGTGCACCTTTTTGACAACTCGTATAGCAGAGTATATAAGTTCTTTTCACTATACCCTTTGGTATTGATTTGGTCTAGTTACTCACTGATGAAGCAGCAAAAAAAGGCTGAAACCGGTCTGGGTAGTAACCTCCCACCATAATGTAATAACAGCATACATTTCCTTGGAAATGTGTTTCTACATTATGGAAAATACCAAGAATAGTGATCAGAACTTTACCACCTTTGCTGCGAGTTGCCCGAGTTTGTACTACATACCAGGACTACTTGCATTAGCTCATGCTAGTAATCGCCGATACTTTTATAGTTTATTATACTATATTCGGCATGAAACTCTCTGATTCCAATCTTTGAGTTTCTTATTCGGTTTTAAAACAATGTGGGATTTAATATCCCCTTAATTTAAATAATGTTTATATCGCCGAAATGAAGCCTACCAGCTTTACTTATTCTGTTTATTTCTATACAGGTAGTTCCCACCTTTACGAATTAATTGGTTCCTGGCGACCTTTCGTAAATCGAGAATTGATAAAGCAGGAGTTTATTTGCCTTAGAAATAATGCTATAAGTGAGAGTTACATTCATAAGAAGGAATATGTAAAATATAAAATGAATATTAAATGATAATAAGACTTTACTGGCTAAATATTTACATATTTAAAAAATAACATAAGAAAAAAATTTTAATTTAAAAAGATTCTTTGAAAAAAAAATTAGCTCATTTCTATATCACTGGATGAACTGGACTGGCAGCTGTCGAGGTAGTAGGAGATATATTAGGAAGCTTCAGTGCATCTTTTTTTTTTTTACAAAGAAGACCTCAAGTGTCATCTGCTTCATTGACTTTCGCTTCTTTTCATTTAAAATAGCTCAATAGCAAGCAGAAGCATTACTCATTTCACTTGAAAATTTACTAAATTGTTCAAAGTCTGAATCTTGTGATTCAAAGATTGCTCGAGTTTTTTCGAGAGGTTTAAATGCTTCTTCTAGGTCTTTTAAAGCGAAAAACTGAGTTGGAGCTTCATATTCGTTATCTTCTTTGTCTTTTTCTTCTTCATTTCTTTCTTGTTACTCCAATTCAAGGTGTATTCCATAGTGTGAGATTGAAGCAGCTCATTAACATCACTTACAAAACTTCCATTTGCAAGTGGTTAGCCATACCTAAGATCCTTTGAGTTTCAGAATTCACAATCTTTGTTGGGTCTTCAAAGTCCTTGAAATTATCATTAAACTGAGGACAATGCCATACTTCTTTCATAGTTTTTTCGGAAATTTTATGCCATGCATTCTGCGTTACTCGAATTGTATCTAAAATGTTGAATCTCTTCCAAAACTCTTGGATAGAAAAGTTTCCATGTTTATCAGTTGCTTCTATTAACATTTCAAATGTCTCTTTGAGATAATGTGCTTTAAACATCACAATAACTCCCTGATCCATTGGTTGTAAAAGAGAAGTTGTATTTGGAGGTAAAAAGGCTATTTTTACATTAAGGTAAATGTAAGTTACTGATTCTAGTAGTAAGACTTATACGTTGGTTAGACATAACTGGTAATTAGTTTACGGAATTAACAACAGTGACAGCTGAACTGGATAGGGGTAATGGGTTTACAGTGATACTACTGGACCTTGCCAAGGCCTTTGACAGGATACCACATGGAACCCTAATCAGTAAACTGGAGCAGATGGGGATAGATACAGGGTGTTTGGGATAAATTTGACAGTTTCGTAAGGAAAAAGAAAATCTTCTTTGTATCTATTAAATTTAATGAATTGACAAAAAAACATTACAGGTAGAGTTAATTACAATACTATCAACAAGATTTACTCAAAATAACCACCATTAGCATCGATCACAGCTTCAATTCTGCTTCGGAACCTCGAACAAGCTGATGCTACAGTCTCCCTGGGAAGGGCCGCAAAAACTGTTTTAATTTTATCCATTAACTGGGCTTTTGTATTACTGGAAGTGCGATTGGTGTCTTTTTCAACTGCGCCCCATACAAAATAATCCATGGGGTTAAGGTCTGGGGAGTTTGGAGGCCAAACATTTGGACTGGTGAAGTCATAGAAATTTTCAGACAACCATTTTTGACTTTTCCCAGAGGTGTGGCAAGGGGCCGAATCCTGCTGCCATACATACGGCCTACCATTGGCTACCCTTGTTATCCAGGGCTTGACTACAGTTAGCAACTCCACGAACAAAGCCCGAATTCCAATGCCAGGGTTTGTCAACACCTGTTCCTGCAGATTTGCGAGGAATTCTGCTGTACGAACGCAATCAGATCGTCTGCTAGGGATCTTTCTTCTTGCTACATCCTCGTAGTCACCATTGCAAGTCTCTAGTTCATGCTGATTGTTTTTACTGTATTCAGGGAGCATTGGGCAGCAGTCGTAATATCCTTATTTTGATGGCGGGCACGAATCATCATGATACAAGTTATTCTCTTCCATGATTCAGGTGGGTTCCAGCTATCCATCCTTTCTGACATCTTGTATATGAATGAAGAAGGGTCCAAACTTTTAAATGAAGAGAAGTGTGTGTTAATACATGTAACTTACGGAAAAATATAATTAATTATAAATATGTCAAATTTATCCCGAACACCCTGTATAGGGTTGGTAAGATGGATAGGAGGGTGGTTGAAGGAGAGATACCAGAGAGTGGTTTATTCAGGAGTGGAGTCAAAAAGACGTCTTGTGACTAGTGGAGTGCCGCAGGGCTCTGTTCTTGGACCACTGCTTTTCAATTTGTTCAATGATATTGGAAAGGATTTGAGAGGAAGTGTTCACTTGTTTGCTGATGATGCAAAGTAGGGTAGAGCAATTGCAAGTGCACAGGATGTCAAAATTTTACAGGATGATTTGGATAGTTTGGAAGACTGGGCTAGGAAAAATGGATGTCAGTTTAATGTGGCAAAGTGTAAGGTTATGCACTTTGGGGTGAAAAGAATAGCAGCAGTATATCGCATAGGTGGAACCATACTCCAGGAGATTGATGAGGTCAGGGATCTGGGAGTGCTGGTGGATAGGGAGTTGAAGTTTAGGGGGCACATTGCAAAAGTAACTAAAACAGCTCACCAAATCACTTGGCTTATGAAAAATACTTTAACATGCAGAGAGAAGCAAGTTGTTGTTCCTCTGTATCGAGCCTTGATAAGACCCCATCTGGCCTTCTGTGCCCAGTTATGGGCACCAGGGTTTATTCGTGATGGGGAGGAAGTGGAGAGGGTCCAGAGACGAGTGACCAAGATGATAGCAGGTCTGTGGAATGAACCTTATGAGAATAGGTTGAGGATTTGTGGGTTGTGGAAATTGGACGATTGGCGAAGGAGGGGTGATATGATTGAGACATTCAAATTACTGAAGGGTTTATATAAGATTGATCCAGAAGATATTTTTGAAAATATGACTGGTGGTGGGAGGACTAGGGGCCATGCATGGAAGCTGGGCAAGAGCATGGTTGACAAGGGTGTTAGAGCTAGGTTTTTTACTTGGAGAGTGGTGAATGAGTGGAATAAGCTTCCAGAGTCTGTTGTGGGTGCTACGACCGTGAATGAGTTCAAGGCAAGATATGATAGATACTGTGTGAATGTTGAATAGTTGTTCCAGACATGATGTTAGGGCCTCCCTCGATGAGTCTGTCGACTCCTTGGAATTTCCCGGAACAATAATAATAATAATAATAATAATTAAAGGTAACTTTGAATAACTTCTATATTTCGGCAATATCACATTGCCATCTTCAGGAACATAAAGATATGGTATGTGCACTCAGGAACTAACACAAAGCAAATGAGGAAGAAAGCAAGAAACTAACATTGTTCCTAAAGTCCTAATGGTGCCCTCTTGTGGGCTAATTTGGTAGTCTTGGCAGTTGGGCTGAAGTTCTCATAATGAAAGTCTCCCAAATTTGGGGCAGTTTCATGCACCCAAATTTTTTGAGGTTAGGAACATTTTTTATAGCTGCTGAAGATTCTTTGAATGATCTTTCGTATTTAAACTTGCTGCGATGAATTATTTTTGTTTTCTTCCAACGAATTTTATGGTGGGTATCTAAGGCATGGTCTGCCAGCCCAGAGCGGCTGGACGGGTGAAACCGGATGTAGTCTTGGTGTTCTGAAATCCTGATATTTGTTGTTCTGCCTGTTTGGCCAAAGTAGGACAATTTGCAGCTGCAAGGGACCTGGTATACACCAGGTAGGTCTAGGGGAAGTGGTTGGTCTTTGGTAGAGCGGATAAGGGATGCCAACTTTTTATATGGTCTGTAACAGGAAGTAAGGTCATATTTTTTGAGGATATTGGTTATTTTCTCAGAGGTGCCCTGGATGTAGGGGATGGTGATAGACTTGGTGTAATCTTTATTGTGGAGGGGGGTTGTGGTTTACAGGTTTTAGTATTTTTTGGATTTTTTTGGGGTTATAGCCATTGGCTAAGAAAGTGTTGAGGATGTGGTTTAGTTCATTAGTCAGGGCCTTGTCATCTGAGCAGATTAATTTTGCCCTGTTATATAGTGTTTTTATCACCCCATATTGTTGTGAGGGGGGGGGGGATTGCTGGTGCCAGTGTGGGTGGGTTTTCTGTAAACAGAGAAAACCAAAGATCCATCAAGCTGGCAGGTGATTAAAGTGTCTAGGAAGGGGAGGGTGTTGTTTTCCTCTTTTTCTAAGGTGAACTGGACTCTGGGGTGTTGGTTGTTTAAGTGTGTTAGGAAGGAGTGGAGTGTGTCTGAGCCATGTGGCCAAATAGCAAACACATCATCCACATAATGAAGCCAAATAGTGGGTTTTTGTGGGGCAGAATTTAAGGCTTTCTCTTCAAATGTCTCCATAAAGAAATTGGCCAAGGGTGGGGAAAGTGGTGAACCCATGGCTGTCCCCTCTATCTGTTTGTAGAACTTTCCTTGCCAAACGAAATAGCCTGAGTTCATTGTGAACTGAAATAGGGCTGAGCTATCAGGAGGAAACTTGGCTTGGATGAGCTCAAGGGTTTCTTTGAGTGGGACATTAGTGAATAGGGAGGAGACGTCAAAACTGACCATTATGTCAGCGTGTTGGAGTGTGAGGTTTTCTATACTGGCTTTAAAGTGGGCTGAGTTTTTTATGTGTGATGGTGTGTTGCCAGTGTAGTGTGTGAGCGTTTTGGCTAAATGTTTGGCTAATTTATATGTGAGGGAATCAATGCCATCCACTATGGGACGCAATGGCACATTTTGTTTATGTATTTTTGGGAGTCCATATAATCAGGGGGGGGGGGGTCTAGAGTTATAAGGTTTAAGTTTGTTGGTGAATTCCACAGGCCAAGAAGTGACTTTCTTAAGGAGTCTGTGGACAGTTCTAATCTGAGAGCTGGTCGGATTATATTCAATGGGGAGGTAAGTAGTACGGTCTAGTACTAAAGAATTTAGCTTACCTTTGTAGTCTTTTTGATTGAGTACCACAGTGGCGCTTCCCTTATCAGCTTTGGTGATTACTATTTTTTTGTTGTTTTTCAATTCTTGTAGGGCTGTATATTCGTTTTTAGATAAGTTGGATTTTGGAGGTTTGTCTTTAGTGAGAACACCGACTACATCCAGTCTTACGTTGTTGGCGGGATGTAGTCGGTGTTCTCACTAAAGCCAAACCTCAAATAACCAATATCCTCAAAAAATATGACCTTACTTCCTGTTACAGACCATATAAAAAGTTGGCATCCCTTATCCGCTCTACCAAAGACCAACCACTTCCCCTAGACCTACCTGGTGTATACCAGGTCCCTTGCAGCTGCAAATTGTCCTACTTTGGCCAAACAGGCAGAACAATAAATATCAGGATTTCAGAACACCAAGACTACATCCGGTTTCACCAGTACAGCCGCTCTGGGCTGGCAGACCATGCCTTAGATACCCACCATAAAATTCGTTGGAAGAAAACAAAAATAATTCATCGCAGCAAGTTTAAATACGAAAGATTATTCAAAGAATCTTCAGCAGCTATAAAAAACGTTCCTAACCTCAACAAATTTGGGTGCATGAAACTGCCCTAAATTTGGGAGACTTTCATTATGAGAACTTCAGCCCAACTGCCAAGACTACCAAATTAGCCCGCAAGAGGGCACCATTAGGACTTTAGGAACAATATTAGTTTCTTGCTTTCTTCCTCATTTGCTTTGTGTTAGTTCCTGAGTGCACATACCATATCTTTATGTTCCTGAAGATGGCAATGTGACATTGCCGAAATATAGAAGTTATTCATTAAAGTTACCTTTAATTAATATACTTTATATGCGTTGTTAATTCCGTAAACTAATTACCAGTAAGTTACTGATGAGGGATAGCTAAGTGAATTGTCAATTATCAGAAGCACTTTAAATGAAATTTGTTTTTTTTTTTCACAATAAAGTTTCACTTCAAGAACAAAGTGATGCATAAGCCAATCTTCAAATAGGGAACCAGTGAGCCAAGCCTTCTTATTTGCCTTCCATATTACTGGGAGAGTATCTTTATTAATTCCTTTTAAGCTTCTTGGATTTTCTGATCGATGCACATTTAATGGTATTAACTTGCAATCGTCAGCAGCATTTCCTCCTAATAGTAGAGTGATGCAATCTTTTGATGCTTTAAAACCTGCCGGTGAGAATTCTTCTTTTGCAATGCAAGTTCTTGCAAACATCCATTTCCAAAAAAGGCCCATCTCATTGATGTTAAAAATCTGTGATAATTTCCTTCTTTAATTACTTCTAATTTTTCTGGATAAGATTTTGCAGCTTCACTATTGGTGCTTGCAGCTTTATCTTGTTCTTTTAATGTTTTGCCAAACAGTTCACATTTTATAGCAGTCAAACAACCCACTACTTGCAGCAAGTCTCTTTGCAGTCATCCCCTTTTTAGACTTTCAGCATTTTAAAAATGGCTAATGCTTTAGTACAAATTGTTGCATAGGTAATGAGCATGTTTAATCATTGGGTTTGGTTGCTTATCCAAGTAGTTAACAGTTTTTCCATATGAAGAATTATACTCCTTGTTTCTTTATTATGCAACCATGCAATGTAGACTGCAAAAATTGCACATTTGTTACTTCTTGATAGCAAGTAGCACTGTTAAAGCTCTTTCTGAAAATTTTTCACTTGCTGCTTCTACAATTTACAACATTTTAAAGGATAAAGATGCAAACTGTAGAAGCAGCAAGAGAAAATTTCTCAGAAAGAGCTTTAACAGTGCTACCTACTTGATAGTAGGTAATAATTTCATATTTTTTCTCTAACATAATTGCTTGCTCATTTTCTGGTTTTGCACTGTTGCTTCTTTTTGACACTGTTGGAAAAGTGTAAGGGTTATAGTTAAAAAATAAAAAATCAGGTGAAACTGAAGAAAACTATGAATAACACACTCGCGTGTTCCCAAGGCTAGTGAGTGACTGAGACTCGTTTTAACTGATCATTACGTCATTACATACTGCATAATTCCTCGAACACACCCTTAATTGCCTTCGCCACGCACAATTTAAAATAAAAATTCTGATCCAAAAAAACGTAAAGATAAAAATTCGTTTAATGCAGGAATTCGTAAAGTGAGAACTACCTGTATTTAATTTGCCACTCTCACTAAAAATTGTGCTGAAATGCTTTACTTGTTCATGTAGGTTTTCCATTCAGAGGTACAGTTAATGTTTTCATTGTTCCTGCCTATTTTCAGTGTTTATCCTTTTTATTGCTAATTTTCATCCAAAATTTATAACAATGCAGTTATTCAATTTAATTAAGGAATCCTGCAGATTTGTACAAGATTTATTTAAGAGTATATTATCTGCATAAAGTAAAAAGCCAAGCTCAATATCTCCAATTTTGATATAAGGCCCCTAATGCCACTTTTTTTTCATGTGGTCCATACAGATGATTAATAGTGAAGATAAAGTGCGCCTTTGTCTCATACTTGATTTAACATCAAATCCTCTTCTTGTATCCAGAATTTTAACTGCTAACAACATTTTCCGACATCTGTAATTAACTGTTAACGTAGTACAATGAAATATTCATAATTCTAAGGACTAATTTTAAATGTGTTACTCTTCCTGTATGTAATAATAATAACCAAATCAAATTCTGTGAAAGATGTTCAAAAATACATAGTAAGTAATGAAACATTTCTGAAAAATCATGATGCTCCTAAAACTGTATGGTTGAAAAAAAAACCCAAGCTATTTTGACAATAGAGCAGTCCCTTTTGGTAACAACTAGGCTATAAAAAAAAAAAATTAAATGAGTTTTGATTAAAGAAAATTATTTCCTTTAAAGTTACACGGTGGTCAGCATTCACAGTGAAGAATTTATGGAGAGACAACACACGTGTTAGAATAATTACTTTACTTAATATTAGAAAAGTAACATTCGACATTTCGACCTCATCATCAGCAAAAATATATATGTATAAGATACAAGCTACAAGACACTATACTATACAAAAGTAAGATGAATCTAAATGCTTGTTAATCATTTAACCTAACCTGACCTCATGTGGAAAAAAAATAATAAAATTAAATTAAATTAAAATATTAAAAAATATTACTATTACTATTATTACGGGCAACTCCAGGGAGTCATTAGACTCATTGAGGGAGGCCCCAAATCATATTCATCACAACTATTTGACATTCATACAGTATCTATCATACCTCGCCTTAAACTCATTCACTGTCACAGCATCCACCACAGACTCAGGGAGCGCATTCCACTCATTCACTACTCTAAAAGTAAAGAACCCAGCTCTAACACCTTTACTAACCACACTTTTGCCCAGTTTCCATGGATGTCCCCTAGTCCTCCCACAACCAGCCCTGTTTTCAAAAATATCTTCTGAATTAATTTTATAGAAACCCTTCAGTAATTTGAATGTCTCAATCATATCTCCCCTCCTCCGCCTATCAACCAATTTCTGCAACCCACAAATCCTCAACCTGTTCTCATACGGTTCATTCCACAGACCTGCTATCATCTTGGTCACTCGCCTCTGGATCCTCTCCACCTCCTCCCCATCAAGAAGAAACCTAGGTGACCAAATCTGAGCACAGTAGTCTAGATGGGGTCTTATCAGGGCTCGATACAGAGGAACAATAACCTGCTTGTCTCTGCTTGTCAACGTATTCTTCAGCAACCAAGTGATTTGATGAGCTGTTTTGGTCACTTTTGCAATGTGTCCCCTAAATTTCAATTCCTTATCTACCAACACTCCTAAATCTCGTGCCTCATCAATTTCCTGGAGCACGGTTCCACCAATGCAGTAAACTGCCGCTAATCTTTTCACCCCAAAATGCATAACCTTACATTTTGCCACATTAAACTGACATCCATTCTCCTTAGCCCAAAAATATATATATATATATATTTTTTTACAATAAAAATAATATATAAATGGAACTACATTAAACATTTCTAAAGTCCTCTCATATTGATTTTCTTCTGTTTGGGCTTGTTCTTGTTGCTATACAGATTGCAGATGGATCCTCCACATTCTTGGAATGATTAATCCACCATTTTTGTTCAGATTTGGATAATGTTTCAGCATTTCACAAACTTCTTTGAATTTTTGAAGGTGCTGATGACTCCTTGATTTTTTGTGTTGTTTGTTCAGGTGGCTTAGGAATGTATTTAATGTTTCATGGCAGTGGGGCCAAATGGCATAAATATCATCAACATATCCAAGTCAGACTTTGGGCTTTAGGCTGGCCGAGCAGCTTTCAGATGTGAACTGTAGCCTAAAATACATAAAGATTATTGAAGAAAAAATGAAAGAGTTTGAGAACAGGAACAAACCTTGGAGGTGGTATGGTTACTTAAACAGAATGGACGAGGAAAGATTAGCAAAACAAGTGTTCTCTGACAGGTTGGCAGGAAAAAGACCTAGAGAAAGACCAAGGTATATGTGGATTGATACAGTAAGAGGTGCCTTAGAAGACAGAAATATAAGATCTGATAATATTGGAGTCTTGATAGGTAACAGACTGATTTGGAGGAAAATTGTAGACAGGAAGTTAGTAAAGATGTAAATTTTTCATGTGGTACTTTCATATCCTGTACACCCCTTGAGGGTATATACCAGGAATTTGATGATGATTCCTTCAACTACTGGTCATAGTGGTGTGTTTCTTTTGTGTATTTTTGGCAGGTCGTAATTTCTGGGAGTGTAGGCAATAATGCAGTATTAGTTTTTTGGTTGTTTCTTCTGGTCACATGATTACCGATTTGATTAATTCTGTTGTTGTTTTTATGTGGTTTGTAGGGTTATAGTTCACCATTTGGTATGTGTTGAGGTCAGATACCAATTTTTTTTTTTTTTTTTTTTTTTTTTTTTTTTTAAGGTATGCTGTCTCACTGAGGACAATGTTAGTATTACCTTTATCTGCTTTTGTAATTACAATGTCTTTGTTTTTTTTAAGGTTTTAAGGGCCAATTTTTCTGCTTTGGTTAGTTGCACTTTAGTTGTTTGTTAGAGTTTAATATGTATGGTGTTTCCATGCATATTTTGTCGGCTAAATTGAAGGGGAGGGATCTTAGACCTCTTTCTATATGATATATGAAATCTAATTTGTTAACTGACCTTGGTGCAATGGCATAGTTCAGGCTGTTTTTCAGAAGTGCGAGTTCCCCTAAGTTAAGGTTGCTTTTATTTTATTTTATTTTTTTTTTTTTCCACAAAACATCAGGCTAGGTTAAGTGATTATCAAGCATTTAGATTCATCTTACTTTTGTATAGTGCAGTGTCATGTAGCTTGTATCTTATACATATGTATTTTTCCTGAAGATGACAAATACAGAGGTTGAAAGGTCAGATGTTACTTTCCTAACTTTAAGTAAAGTAATTATTCTAACATGCGTTGTGTCTCCATAAATTCTTCACTATGAATAAAGAATATCAATTTCCATTCCTATGTGAAAATTTTTGAAGGTAAAGATGGTAAAAAACTTGGCACAAGAGTTGACCAGAGCCGAGACAGTACACAATTAAAAGTGGTGAGAATACCAATAATACCAACAACTGAGTGCAGGAATACATTCAGTTAAATAAAAAAATCATGAATAAAACCAATGACGGGAAAAAAAAAAAAAATCAACACGGAAAAGATGAATTACTCAAATTATGGATTTGTAAGAAATGAGAAATAAAAGGAATAAAAACCCTGTTACATATACAGTGAGCCAGCAGCTGAATCATTTGCCATCAGTAATACCCAACACAAATAGTTAACTTACCAACTAGAATACCAGACACACATCATTCTTCCAACCATCTGGACCTCTACTTAGCTAGCTCTCCCTCCAAATACACCGTGGATGTCTACTCTCTCCTCGGAAACTCTGACCTCAATCTTATTCAAGTCTCCTCTACAGTTCATTCTCCTCCCAGCCTAGTACCTTATGGCAGTACAACTGTGGAAACTGAGAATCTCCAGAATTTGTATGCTTCTTTTCCATTGTCAGATTATTGCTTTCACTATCCCAAATCCAAACATCTGCACTCAACTAATAACTGAAATAATCCTCACTGGAATAAGTAGCTTCATTCCCCACTCCACTGCGAACCTCCTACCCATATCCAAGTCCTGGTTCTCAAAAAAATACACCTCTGCAGTCCATGATAAAAATGCTGCATACACTCAATGGATTAAATTAAACTCCAGCTTCTCATTCAGCTTATACAACAGTCCAAAACTAGGGTAAAAACAGTTATGACTAAAAAGTAGACTTCATAAGAATGAAATGCAATAAACTTGCCTCCTGCTAAACCAGCTGTCAAGTCTTCTGATCCCTTGCTATGGCTGTCAGGAGTAACTTCGGTTCTTCCCTGTTCTCATCTCTCTTGCATCAATTTTCCCCCCCTCCAACTCTTGCCTGGATGACCAAGGCAAATCACATCCTGCACTACAACAAACTGCCCAACTGCATGCCTCCTCTGAACTTTCACTAGAAAGACATCAGGAAGACCCTGATTAATCTCAATACTAATAAGGCTCCTAATTCAGATGGTATTCCTTCAGTTGTGCTCCTGAATTAACAACCATCCTGTATCAACTATATAAGCTATCATATTCTAGTGGCATCTCTACCCACCAGCAGAGAAGCAAGACTACGTCCAGCCAGTACCCAAAAAAACAGACAAAAGTCAGTTATCTATTGTCTCATTGCTCTCACCTCAGTACTTTAAAATTGTGATGGAGAAGGTTATCAACAACCAGCTTCTTCACTACACAAAGATACATCAGTTAATTAGTGATCACCAATATCGATTCTGCCATTCTTCTACAGGTGATCTCTTAGCTAATCTCGTCCACCTTTGGACACAGACAATGAAAGGGTTCGGAGAAATCCATTTTATCACTTTTGATATTTCAAAGATATTTGCATCAAGGCCTCCTGAACAAACTACCATCTTATGGCCAATCTCCTGCTTTTATTCGATTACCAGCTTATTCACTGGTCGTTTGTTGTACGTCATGGTGGATCACTCCCTCTCATCAGATTTCTCTATCAATGCTGGAGTACCCCAGGGTTCTGTACTCTCACCCATGCCTCTTCCTCTTTTACATCAGTAACCTTCTCTCTCTGAATCCAAATCCTGTTCACAGCTTTACTGATTATGGTATTCTTCAATCAAAAAACCATGTAGAAGCCTGAAGCTCTTACATAACCAATGAAAAATACTAATCTTCAATATCCTCAAATGGGGGATGTTGAAGATAACTTAGTAAAGTTCAATACCATAAAAACTCAAGCCTGCCTTATTACCTGCCAGAAAGATCCTATCTTACTCCCTCTGACATTTGATATTTCTATTTCCTTGCAAGATCAGCTTTTTCTTCATGAGTTGACTGTCATATCCAATTTATCCTGGTACAAATATATTACACATGTATAACCTCCTCAGCCTCAAAAAAGGCTTTGTGTTTTTTTTGTTTTTTTTTCCCAATTCAAAACATTACATCTCTTCCTCTGAACTTCTTACACTTCATAAGTCTCAGATCTGACTGACCTTGGAATATTGTTTCCACATTTGGGGGTGCATCCAAGACCCTCCTAAGAAATTCTTAATGATATTCAGAAGAGGGCAATCTGCTTAACAGATGACTCTTCCCTCACAGACTCCCTTCAGTCACTTTCCCACAGGCACTTTGTTTCTGTACTGTACCTTTTCTATAAGTGTTTTCATGGGTGTAGCTCCTCCGAATCAGCCACTGGTCACCACCCCATATACTGTCCAACTCTAAACATGCCGAACAAACTTCTCATCATATTCCTTCACTCCATTCACTTCTTTTCTTCAGAACAATCTCCTCCGTGCTTTTTTTATTTTTCCTCATTGAGTACAACAGGGTAACTTTTTCTCCTTAATCACTTACCCACACATGACACTGTAGTGTTAAAGGTCCTGTAACCGTTCATGTGTGGTGTCATCATAAAAAGAAATAAAATCATAAAAATAAATAAAAAGACAACAAATTTTAAAAAAGGAGTAAACTGATCCTTCTCAGAATTCTCATATATGTGGCTTTTTATGTTTTTAAATGCATATATCAACATCAGCAGCTGTTTGAAATGGATAAAGCAACTAAGACAATGAGGCTGGTGTGTTGTCTGTTAAATGCACGTATTCTTTGGGCTGGTTTGTCTATTTTGTGACAGCATTGGACACAACATTCAACTTGTTCTCTGAAATCACATTGATTTATGTCTAACATCTCTCACATCCATATGTTAAAACTGATTTGAACATTACATTGTATACTGTTAATTTATTGTTTTGGTTAATTTTTCTCTTATTCCATATAAATTTATTCAATTAGGTCAAACAAAAAGCTTTGTTTATTTTGTTGTCTATTTTCATATTTAATTCACCATCTTCACTTAAAATTCTGCCTAAACAACTAAACTATTTTACTTATTCTATAGGTTCTCCATTGAGAATGCAGCTGAAGTTTTCCCATGTTGTGTCTTTTATTACTAATTTTCATTGCAAATTTGCTACAGCTTTTATTCAATTTAGTTAAAGAATCCTGAAGACTTGCATATATATTTTCACAATATATATATATATTGTGAAAAGAGTTGAATGACTTAAACCGAGAGCTAAGTAAAAGGGGGTTTAATTGTAAAACACGACTAGTTTCGGCTTATAACAGCCGAAACTAGTCGTGTTTTACAATTATTCATCAGGTGACATTATAAAAGAAAAAACACTACACACTGAAGATTAAAAACACTATGAACAACATAAAGAGTCTCTATACATAATTAGTATGAAAACGTTGTAGTTGTATTTAAAGCTGTTCTTTCGTTTGTTGCATTGTTAGGAGAGTGCGTGCTTGCAGCATTACGTGAATGCCAGTTGATTACAGCTGAATGACTATCATTCAGGGTTGAGGACGATTTCCCTAGATTCTACGATTGTTCGCTCCAACTCATTATGGCAATGAAAGATGTTAGTAGATCTGTCCCAGCAGACTGTATGACTTGAGGTTTCAGCAATAGGATTAGCTGAGAAAAGGATATGGCTTGATAAAGCACTGGCTTGCTGTCTCTTGTAAGCAAATGTCCCTCATGTGTTCCTTCATGCGTAATTCAATAGATTTGTCTGTCTGGCCAAAATAATATATATATATATATATACATTGGTTTAGGAGTGCATCATCTGCATAAAAAAAAAGATAAGTTTGATATCTCCAATTCTGGTATCAGGTTTAATGCCACTTTCTTTCATAATGTGATCCATGTAGATGATGAATAAGAGAGGACCTTTGTCTCATCTTGTTCTGTATATACAGTTACATTACTCATATAACTGCTATATATACATAAGGTACCTGAGGTAAATAAGGCCCAGCGTCTAATAAGGTCTGCTTAAAAAAAAATCACATTTACGGTAAGTTGTGCCGGTTTGGTTTCTTATACACAAACGCAGGACGCAATAAGCAATGGCAAATCAGTGGTGCCATGTTGTCTAGTGACTGTATTATGTCAGTTTGACCTAGACCTTTGTGGGAGGTGGTCGTGTCTTCCCGTTTAATAATATTATGACGCAATAATTCGTAAGTTTTACGGTTTTATTCAGTTTTATGATAAAAAATATTTTAATTGATTTGAATTCATATTTTACATTGAAAATAGATGTGATCTAATCTAGTTCATGGTAGTTAATAAGGCCCAGTAAATTTGTTGATGGGCTTTATTAAACTGCTGTAATTTATGATTTTATTTTTTGGTGATTGCTCATAATAGTTATTTTATTGCTAAAGGCCTCTGAAAATGTCAGAAGTTAAGAGGTGTTGAATCTTGAATGGAAAATTTTAAATTTTAATTTGATTTATTCAGGATTCAACAAGAATTAGAAAACAATTAAGAGATACTTGAGCTTTAGTATAGAAACTGATTGTGAAAAGAATATGCAGAATGAATAATTTATGTAAAGATACAAAGCATGAATCAGATATGTCAATTATTCTTTGTGAAGAATTATGTTTTGGTAAGTTGTAACGACCATAATATGTTCTATGTGAAACGTATGTAATCTAAGGTTCAAGGTGCTTGGGCGAGCATTACGCTTGCGGCAGTGTAAATTATTGGAAAGCAGCTCACGCTCGATTTTGCAAACCTAAGGAGATGTGGTGATCCAGATGGACTAGCAGGAAAGGAAGATGAGTGTTAGGCGAAAATTCGTAAGAGAAAAGAGGGCGCAAAATAAAAAGGATTTGCCCCCTTGCAGAGGGCTTTTTTTTGGTCGTCTTTTCCCCCTTGCTCATGTCTTGACCGTTTGGATTATTGACCTGCTCTTCTCAGACAAGCAGTTCTATCTCGCCTCGTGATGGATCCAGGATAGCCTGTAGATGTTCAATATTGGCAGCCGTAGTTCCCGTATATGCGACCACTGAGACAGCGATGTGGAATAGGACAACCGGCAACAGAACCAGCCATGCTGAAGGGACAGATGAGACGAACACCATGTATGACTATGTGTGTAAAGGTAATTCTACGCTGTTCCAGACCCAGTTTCAAGGAAGGAGAACCTAGCACAGTATGCAGAATGTGGACTATCTTGGTACAGTAATGTTTTATTCACCTTTATGTTAAAAGAGAAGCATGCTGTGAAATAAGTGTGAATTGTAGTTAAGTATTAAGTGTGAATGGACATTCTAGTAAGGAACTTTAGGTGATCAGCATTAACTGCAAAGGTTTAGCTCTATTGGTAACTTTGTCTAAGATTGTGAATTAGGTAGAGTGTGATAATCATGATTTGTAACTTTTAACATAGGATTAATAAGATAAATTGGGAAGATTAGAATTTTGATAAATGTACTGTGTACCGTCAAATGAGTGGAGTCTTTAAAGGGAGCTTATGTTAGATTTCCAATTAAGTTCTAAATATCAATAATAGCTCCTCACCTGAGTATGACTTTAATCTAATAATGAGAATGAATGTAGCTATGTACAATTTAATGATCTTAATAAAATGTTCTTTATGTTTTAACCTGAAAGTAGCCTGTGCCTCAATTTAACTCATCGCTCATAAAATTCGGAACCTAATGCGGAGTATATTTGAATATATAGGCCACAATTGCAAGCATCATTGAAAATAATTAGTTTAAATAATTAGGTGCCGAAGGATGATCACCTCTGTATAATTTCTGAGAGAAGTTCCCTGGTTAAGGTTTCCTCCTAACCTAAGGATACTGGCTGGTGCAGCAGAACAAATAAATTTGCCAGTATCTGATGCGGAAACAACTCCAGACAATAATTACAAAGGATTTTACAACAAGGAGATAGGCTCTTTGTCTGAGAGTTCAATACATGTGATTACTCTTAGTATTCGGCCAAGTGTTAAGATAGGATTTTCAGGGTAGTCAATGTAAGTCAGAATTAAAGTAAATCAAGGATGAGATAATAAAATATAACCAAAAGAAAGGAAATTATGATAAGAGATACAAGGAAAAAACTACAAAATAACAGAAGAAACGGGGTCTTGATGAAAGACTAGAAGCAGCTATGAAAGCTGTGCAAAGAGGACAACTATCTATATATATATAACAATGTGCAGCATCAGAACGCTATGGAGTACCTAGAAGAACATTGAGGAACCATTTAAAGACAGAGAAGATGACAAAAAGATTAGAAAGAAATACTGTGCTAACTAAAGAACAAGAGAAGAACTCGGTAGAAAGAATAGTAAAGTTTGCTTCAATTGGCATCCCTTTAACTCCAAAAGCTATATGCAGACAAACTTTTATATTTTGCGAACAAAATGAAATTAGGAATAACTTCAATAAAGAAAGTGACCTCACAGGAAAAGATAGGTTGAAGTATTTTTAAAGAGAAACCCAACAATTTCTAAATGTAAAGCTCAATTTTTGAATCCTGGTCAAGCTCTAAGAACATGTCCTAATCCTCCATCTTGTGATTCAGATAACTCCAATGATGAGATTCCATTGGCAAATCTAAAAACAAAGAACTCTTTGAAGTCATCGTTTCAGGAGTTAATGCCAACGCCAAATTATGCAGTTGTAAAGGCAAAACCACGAAGAAAAGCATTAAATTATAAGAGCCAGAGAGTGACCAAAGATCTTTTCAAAAAAAAGGATAGTAAGAAAGAGAAGGCTATCACTAAAAAACAGGAAGAACCAAAAAATAAATAAAACAAATAAATAAAATAAAAAATAATAAACAGAGTGTCAAAAGAGGGGTGGTATTGCCATGGATGCAGAGAAGAAAAGTTGCTGATATGAGGCAATGCACACTGTGTCTTAAATGGTACCGTGAAGAGTGTGTTGGTCTCACCAAGAAGAATGTGGCATATTTGTATGCCCTTATGACTGTTCTTAAGCTAATAATTATGATTAAAATTAATTATATTCTTTTTTTTAAATATTTAATTTTGTTCAAGGGCTTTATTAAACTGCTATGGTTTAATAAGGCCCACACAAGGTGTTTTTTAAAGACTTAATTAAAATATAAATTACTGCAAGAATTGTTCTTATTTGTGTTTTTTTTTTTAATTAGTGATAATACAAACCTTAACATGAACATTGTTGTTTCAATTAATCTAAACAATTGTCTTATTCAAATTTCAAATAAGGTGGGCCTTATTTGCCTCAGGTGCCTTAGTTATATTTGACTCATATATGAAACGCTTTTTTCTTTAATTATTGTTATATTCTCACAATTTCTCAACTATTTATCATTAAGTAAAAATCTGATCTTGACAATCTCTGTTTGACCTGAACCCAGCTTGTTATTCTGTTTTCCTTTCACAACTTTTCTTAGCTTGTTCTTCTCAAGTATGTTGGTATAAATCTTACCTGAAACACTTAGAAGAGAAATTTCTCTGTAATTCTTAATTATTTTATTTTCCCTTTTATAGATGGATGCTAAAGGAGCTCTACTCCAATCATCTGGAATCACACCTTCTGAATTATGCAGGGGAGACACCATAAAGCTTTTATATCTTCACATTTGAGCATTTTTGGTCAAATATCATTACTTCATTTCCACATTTCAGGTTGTTGACAGCTTTTCTATCCCCAATTATTGATATGTACTCCTGGTTATGTTCAGCTTAGATATTTTTTACCATGGTTTTGCCACTACTGGTCAGAATATCTTTAGTTTTGGTTTTCATATCACCTTCATCATCAGATTCCTTTTACAGTATTCTTTTCTCCATTTTTCTAAGCCTTTTTCAGTAGCCTGTAGAACATTCTGCCATATTCATGCTATTTATTTTTACCAGTCTTTCCATGACTTGACTTTTATTAGTTACTTTTACACATAGCTCAGCTCTCTTACATTTTCTTATTCTTACTTGCTAAAAACTTGGATATGCTTTCTTTTTTTTTTTCCAGGATTCCTTCTTTAACCTCTTGCCCACCAAGGAGTTCTTAGGTTCCCATCCTTGCAGATAACTTCACCATTATGCCTTTCCAACTGAATTAATCAATATTTTCTTCAGAGTTTGCCACTGAGACTTTGAGGTTTAGTTCTTGTTTTCAAACGCTCCTTTTTTCTTGAATAACATTTGTATAACTCAGTCTGGTTTACCTGTAACTGCTGTTCAACTTTAATTCTTTTTTAAAACTTTCTAACATACTGTTCTTTCATGTGATATCATTTTTATCCTTCTTAAAACTAGGCGGTGATAAGTTCTGTTCTATCATAAAGATGGAACACCATGTTCCATCTCTATGATGGAACATGGTGTTAGTAATGACTAGTCCATATCCCAAACAGAAATCTAGCAGGCACTTAATTATTAGCTTCGCCCTTTTCTCCAAATTTTTCCAAAATACATCACTATGCCTGGGATTCATTTCCTACCTGCTATTATCCCCAACAAGGACTAGCTTTATTTTTTTTTTTTTATGCCAGCTGCCTTCTCCAATGACTAAAAAATTCACTCATTTCTTCCTTAGGAGAACTGCATCACAGGCATTAATAAGTTGCATTGTCTAAGTCCATTTTAAATTTGCCCACATAACTCTACTAGAAACTGCCTTCCAATCAAAATGCTTATCTTTGTGTTTGGTGCTGAATGCTATCACTACTCCTTCATTTGATCATTATTTCATGAAAATAGTATCCTATATTTGTTACTTAGCAAGACCTCACGTGTCTTCTTTGTCTCAGTAACTCCAATTATCCAGTAACTCTATGTGATACCTATCTAGGTCCTCTACTAGTTTGATCTCTTTTCCATTGATATACTCATGTTGATGGTGCCTATTATTAGATCCTAAATGGAGGATTTTCTAAGAAGTTGTTCATTCAGAATCTAACATGAAAATTTTAACTAATTTGAGATAATACCTGCACATCAGCAGAAAGTAATAAAGACCTTGTTTGTTGTATATGAGAATGTGCATTAATATGTGTAATGTATTAGAAATATTTGTAGTCAAAACGGAAAACTAAACTAGAGAATTATGTCAAATTAGTGATTATATGTAAAGGAAATATTGGCTTAAATTTGTGTCCTATTAAGCTATCTAAAATAATATAAATCGCCAGACAGTAATGAGTAACAGTGCAAAGGTTGCATCTGAAACGCACGTATCGGTCATAACGCCGGAGGCTACAGCATACACGGAAAATAACATATGCGTGCTTTCCTCGAAGACAGCACCTAATAGCAACAGGGAGAATAAGGATCATCTTAAGGGCATTAAAACTAAGAGTCGTGCGAAAAGGAATACAGCAAAAAGAGGGTGCTAGAACACAGAATATAAGGCAATGCACGCCATATTGCAAGGACTTTTTTTGTTCTGAATTTCATCTCGAGGATTCTTGACCAGTGGTCAGAGAAAGGATGAGGCAGGGTTCTATGATGTCAGACAGTGGGCTGTTTTCATGATTATACTGAAGAAGATTCCACGTGGAGCCGTATGCAAATCATCAGCTTATGCAGAATCATGCCAGTCGCTGAATGTCCCATTGGAAAGGAGGCGGAGATAGCCCTCAGTCGCGGCAGAATTAGTCCGAGTCTGGGAACAGTAGAAAGGACGACGTAGCTAAAAGCCAGGTGCCGAGATAGCCGATTGAAGGATGACCAGAACAACATGTGGTAGTTAATAGACCTTCGGAAAGAACTGAGTAATGTAGAGCTCTTTGTTATTTGTTACGGAAGTGATAAAAGATAGAAATTTGTGTTTGATGAAGTAATGTGAACAATCCTTAGAGAACATTGATAAGATTTCGCATTTTGAGACAGCAAATTCTGTTGGACAAGGAATTGTCAGGAACAAATCTAATTGTATGTGACTGAAGACATAAGTGTATTTTGTTTAGTAGATAACCTTAACTGAGATAGCAACAAGTTGTGTAATATCTACTTTATGAATAGCATGTATGAAAGAATCTTAATTTAGTGTGATATTGTCATTGCTTTCCATTGTTTTGTATGATTAATACTTTGATCTATCCAAGTGAATTTGATAACTTTAGAATTGTTTAACTATCTTAGGATGAGATTTAGAAGTTTTAGTATTTTGATTCAATTTAGTTGTAATTGTCATTTAGTTCCAATAAACATGTTTTATTGCATATGCCTGAATTCGAGATATCAAATTACCACTTATAAAATTAGAACCACAGCGGGAGAAATGTTAGTATATATATGTTTAAGAATAGATCATTGGTCACGACTGCAAAGTACCGATATCTATTTAAGTGTGTGTTAGAGTGTATGCCAATGAATCTAGGAATATTTCCCTGAACTTGAATAAATTCCTGTTATAGGATACTGGCTGGCACAGTATAAATACAAATCTACCAGTATCTAAAAAAGAAATATTCCTAGGTAGAATCTAGTTAGGCTACACACAAGAAAAGATAAGAGGTTAAAGAAGTATATAAGTTAAGAAAGTAGAGAGAAACAACGACATAACACTATCTTCAATTCCACTGAGTTTGTCCCAACATCGGACTTTTCGTTGTTCATCTGATTCCCCTGACAAAAAAAAAAAAAAAAAAAAAAAAAAAAAAAAAAAAGAGGCCTTGTTTAACAGGGCAACACCCAAGTCAGCATGAAACGTCATCTTGTACCATCATGTTTATTTCTGGTTTAAGCCAATACAGAATATAATTTGGTTCGCTAAGTCCCAAACTGATAGTTTATCCTCATTTTGTATTCAGTGGATGGAAAGTACTATGTGAAGGTGAGGATTAGACATTGCAAATTGCAGATCAGTAATCCAGATTTTTAAAATGCTATGTGGAAATCTCCTCCCAGTTATCCAACTCTTGCCTTTGAATGACCCAATGTAATATCATGATCAAATTCTTGACATTTACCCTGAAGAGGTATGTACATGATACTATAACACTACATGATTAAGTTCAGATATTAACAACTTCTTATTAGCAATTTTCCTTGTATGATAGCTAGTCTAATTTTCAAGACTCCAATATTAGACAATACTACATCTAAGGCTTTTAAGTGAATCAATGCACACATATCTTGATCTTTTTTTTGCCATACCATTCATACCAACATTAGCAATGCTAATGCACTACCACCACTAGTATTTTCACAGACACAAACATCCATGCCCACAGTCGGATTCAAACCCGCAGCCTTTTGGCTGGAGAGCAGATATGCTAACCACTCGGCCAACCTGGCTGGCAACTGTATTCCAGACAACTGAAAACAGAAGATTTGAAAGCAAACATTTAGTGAACTACAAGGGTATATTATGAAAGAGAAACACAATTTATATACCCAATACACTTAATGCAATGTAATGTAATATACAGGTTCAGGCTTTCTATTCAGTGACACATCACAGAAGTATCAGGTATGTGCAAATATGTTTTCCATGCTACCGTCAATCTGAATTCTTGACAACACAACAAAAGAACCAATAAATCAATGTCATCCTCAGATAAGTTTAACACAAGCTTCAAAGCTGTGTGCTGTAATGTCATACCTCATCCAGAAGCAAGGTTATAAAAATGAAAACATTTCATTTACTGTAAATACAGCAATGTAAACATGGACTGAAAAATAGGTGCATATAAGCAACATAAATAATAATCATTATAGATAGAAGTTGTAAAAAGAAATAATTTTATCTAAATTTTCACTGTAATGTACATACATTACATTACATTACATTAATGTAATGTACATACATACATTATTAAAATGGGGATGCAATTATGAATGTAAATGCATATCAACAAATGCATGTACACGTGCATAATATAATTAGTATGTATGAAAATGAAAAGGGTTGAAAACAACGACCCTCAACCTTGGAAATGTAGTGGTAGACTGAAGAAAACATTGATTCAGCCAGTAAGGCATGGAGTGAAGTAGTTTGTGAGGATAGAAAAATACAAATATCATATATACTAAAGAATTTAAGGAGAGAGTCCTGGAAAATAAAACATATTGAAATTTCCAAGCAAGCAAGATGTGTCACAAGACAATACTGAGAAAAATGTAAGAAAGCTAAGTATGTGAAAATAGCTAAACAAATGTCATGAAACAACTTTGGTAAGCAAACAGAATACAAGGAAGATGGAAAAAATATTTTGAAAACTAGTAAAAAAAAAAAAAAAAAGAAGCTTGAACATGGAGGAATGATGCCGTAAAGGGAAATGATAAAGAAGAAACATAGAAACTGACTGAAGCAGAGCTCTCTTTAATAATTATTTATAAAGAAGAGAAATAAAACTAAATATGAGAATAACAGAGGAATTTCACTATGACTGTTCCAAGTAAGAATTATGCAAGCATACTTGAGAAGATGCTAAGAATATTGTGTAAGAAAAACTTGAGAAAAATCAAGCTGAGTTCAGATCAAGTGAGAGTTAATCAGGATTATATTTCCAACTTAAGAAAACAGTTGAGAAATCACTGGAATATAACAAGATAGGTAGTGAAGTTTTGTAAAACAAAAAAGCTGTTCAATTATATGGAGTAAACATGACATTACTAAGCAATGAACAGGATTTAATGTAAAAAGATATAGATAAGCATGCGCATTATCTACACTTTTAATCATCATCTATATGGATCACATGAAGGAAACAGCATTAAGCTTCATTTCAAAAGTGAAAATGTTAATCTCAGCTTTTTACTTTATAAAGTATTATATTCGTAAATCCAGTACAAGTCTTTGGGATTTCTGAACTGAGTTGAGTAACTACTGTAATAAATTAAGCATTGAAATTGGGGATGCAGTTGATATTTTTCATGTTCTACAAAAACTAGGAACATGAAAATATTAATTTATTATACACACGTATTCACAAGAATATAGTAATTTTATTACTGCAAGTACTTCAACCAAAAACTAACTGGTCATCATCAGTGCATCAGCATAATCACAAAGCAAAGCTACAACTAAGAATGTTAATCCTATTTACAAAGCTGAGCCCTTGCCAGATGCCACCTAGTGGGTGGTTACAATAAAAGATAATTTAATTAAGATCCACATTTAAAATAAGTGATTTAAAATAAAATTAAATTTAGTTAGATAATGAAATGACACAGCATTATATTAAATTAAATTTAAATTATAATTCAT
This sequence comes from Typopeltis vanoorti, assembly GCF_054136105.1. Classification (NCBI taxonomy): domain Eukaryota; kingdom Metazoa; phylum Arthropoda; class Arachnida; order Uropygi; family Thelyphonidae; genus Typopeltis; species Typopeltis vanoorti. The sequence goes on from NC_143556.1 coordinate 65,372,276, forward strand.
GTTGATTTTAATGGAGAAAATGCAAGTGTAAAGATAATGCTCAAAGGCGAGTGCACGTGTCCACTCTCTTCCCTGTATAGTCCTAGCATCTCTGATTTTGCATCCAATTAGCTAAATATATTTAGCTAATTGGATGCAAAATCCAATTAGCTAAATATATTAAGCTAATTGGATTTTGCATCCAATTAAGCCAATACTTTGGCTTAATTGGATGCAAAATCCAATACTATTAAGCCAATACTTTGCCTTGTTCACCAAAGTGCCTTCATGGACACAAAGAAATATACCAAATATGCACAGGAAGGCAAACACAGATTGAGTGTAAATGGCTACAGTCCTAACTGGCACCGCTATGGTTGAGGTGATGGAATCTTGCTGAAGATCTCAAAATGATTTTTGGTAATCATTTTCAGTCATTACTAAAAATCTCATATTTTCAGTAATAACTACCTAAATAAATTGAGTTAGTTAATTATGTTTAGATATGTTTACTTCACTAAACTTCAACATACTTTTCTAGGCCACAAATATGAATCTAGAAAAATTAGTGAAGGAAAAGAGATAAATACCAATTTATTAATAAATGCATTTAAAACAGATAATCAATGCCAAAGGTAGGGACAGGATCAAGTAATAAAGCTTTCCCATATCCCATACTCATTTCAATAGGCATATCAGCTAATGTTTGAAAAATTTTTCATGTATGAATACTTTTTTGTTACACGCACACACACACACACACACACAAAGTGGAGTAGTAAGTTGATAACATGAATGCACTTTTTAAAGCATTTTGCAAATGACCATGCAATCATAAATCCATTTCTAGAAAATTTATGATAGAATGATATCAACCAGTTGAAGTACCTTTAACAGAAAACAATGTTAATCCATGTATGTTAAGTCAGACCACTATTAGCAGTCTTTGAGGCACTTTATGTATAAGGGTTATTTCAAAAGTTCTGCATATCATGTATGTATGGCTAGCAATTTGATGTGGTAGTTTCCACCTTCATGTGCTCATTTTCTGTTTCTGATAAGACTTCGGAATGGAGGAAGAATCTGACTCAAATATCATGCAATGACAGAAGCCATACATTTAAACTGAAACTTTACATGAAAAATCCCAACTAAGATCCACAACACTTTACATGAAGTTTGTGTAGACAGCAAAGTGGATTGCAGAGGTATTATGGTATCATCATCCCCACCACGATAGCAGAGGTATCGTGGTAGGTATCTCATTTCAATGAAGGTTGGACAAAAATTAAACACAATTCAAGACGCTGCAGACCACCTATAGTTATAGATAATATATCAGTGGTTATCATCATCCTCAGCTTGTTGAAGAAGTGGGTACAAAAGGTGATGAAAGGAGAAACAAAGCAAACATCACAACTGCATGCTTTTTGAATTCTGACCAAAATTTTTTAAAGTACAGAAAAGTTGCTGACAATAAGTCGCACACCAACTGACAGAAGACTAGCAAACAGTTCACAAATGAAAACTGAAATGTCAGTGCTCAAGAGCAAAAACATCAAATCTCTCCTCATCCAAAAAATTGTTAACAATCGAATAATCAAAAGTTAAGTTAACAATGATAATGGCTTACAACAAGGATGAAGTGGTAATCATACAGTATCTTTGTGATGACATTATATTATAGGAAATGTTTCCATGACATTTTGTGTCTGAAAATTCTATCAAAAACCTGGAGTGATCAGAGCTCTCATTCTACATGAAAAATGCAAGGCTGCCTGGTTCACATAAAATACCTGATCATAAAAATCCTGTTTGATAGTTGGATCTGTAATCAGGTACTTGTTTTAGTTTGTTCCATAGTCTTTTCCACCAGACCATCATCTGATATTTCCACATGCAAGATGGGAGATCTGGGGGGTTGGGTGGTGAGCTGCAGATGGAGATATTTCTTGATGTATAGGACGGTACATGTTATTTTTGATTTTATTTATTTCTTTGATGGTAGCTTCTTCTCTTCTGAAGCATGGAGAAGTGATGTAAGAAAGAACAAGCAACCAGAGGAAAGGAGTAGACTTACGGTACCGGAGTGTTTCATAGGTATTCTGCACATGTTAGCATTGCATTTTCTTGGAGATAACCAGACACAATCCTCTTCTTAAGCAAATAGAGATGCGTGTGTGTGTGTATACATATACACACACACACACACAGTGGTGGTTTTCCCTTCAGTCGTTTCTGACCCTAGGTGACTTTGTAAGCATTGCCCACAAAGTGTTCCAGGTGAAATTTTTACAGGGTAGTTCATCATTTCTCCCCCCCCCCCACACACACACAAACACACATTTTATCCGAGCCAGCATATTGCTGAGTAACCTTTCAGGTCTTGAACATTCTTGAAAAAATTACTTGATATACCTAATTGCTGCTGCAGCCAAGTTGATAGCAATGATGCCCTAAATTGAGCTGAAAAGACCTAGGTTGAAATCTCGTCTACAACATGAACTTTTATAGGGTTTTTCGTCCATCTGAATGGGCATTTCTTATATGGAGGGAAAGTGGCATGAAACTAGTTTGTCATCCTGCAAGACAGGCAAAACAGCCAGAGAATCATGCAAATGATCCAGTCAACTAAGCAAACAGGATTAACTTTCTCATCATAACATGAATTAGGTTTCTGAAAAACTCTAGTAACTTGGCCATGACAGACTACAGAACCTAACATGTTAAGGGGAGGATGATTAGAAATTGCTCGATAAATATGTACCAAGAATAATCATTCAAGAACTTGGATGTCTCTATCAGTATCTTAGTCACTTTCTCTTTTGACTTTTTTTAAAGTAAATAAAATGCTTATGATAAAACACCATATAAACAAAAGCATGTTGGGCATCAATTATTAATAGTACACTGGTTCAAACTATGAAAATAAAGCTATTTGCCATTAAATAAGCATACTGTAACAACTTTGTTAATTGCAAAATAACAATAAGCAGATGATTAAATGATCCAGAGCAAGTAATCATTAACTACACAATAATATTAACACATCTCCTACAGAAAGCATTTTACCCAATCATCTTTGTTGATTCCACAAAAGAATCATTGCAAATCTATAGTACATTAGAATCTTGGATGGACCAAAAGTTATCATCAAAGAACTATGATCTAGAATTCCCACTTTTCATGCTATTTCAATAAACAAGGTGGTGAAGTCATACACTAAACAAAATTCATTTAGTATCTTAAGGTTTTTTACCTTCATGTCAAAGTAAGATCTGAATCCAGCATGTTAAGAACAAAGATGTGATGCTATGCACTCCGTCACCAGAGCAGCATCTGTGAGCCAATTTATTCCTCCCATTGGACAGATTGAATTTCTTTAATACCAAGATATACACAAATAACTTAGGTAATCTTACGATGGGTATATATGTTTTTAAGTCATATAAACTCTTATTCACTAATGATGCACAGTAAATAAATTAATATTATGGATATGTATACTAGGTTCAAAATCTATCAGCCACTTTTTTTCTTTTAAGAACACGAACAAGTTTCTGACATAATCTGAACCACTTATTGATCAATTATTTTTTCTTTTTCTTTTTTTGTATTAGATATTTCATCTTCAAAAACAGTTACATAAAAAAGTAAAAGATATTTTCAGGTAAAATGATCCAAAATGTAATCAACAAACAACAAAAAATAAAAAATAAAAAAAAAGCTTGCATAATCCCCTAATGTACATCCAATGTCAAGTACAACACAAAAATAATGAAGTTGGAAATAATCATCAATTTCCTGATATGTACCTGCAAACGGGGTGTTCAGGATACTCTGACAGCACTACAAGATTAAGTTTACATTATTATTAATCTCCTATCAACCATTTTCCTTCAAATCAATCTATTAATTGTGAGCCCTCCACTAGTGTTATATCTAACATTTCTTGCTTCTAAGGCACCTCTGACTGAATCAATCCACATAGACTTTAGTCTAGAATTATGCATTGTAGCCACTGCTAAACTTTTATACCTGCATACATAAGCATTTTGGGTCAAATATCATCTACTCAAGCTGCCTTTCCACATTTCAAGTTCTTGATAGCCTTATCTACCTCAAGTATTGATATGTACTTATCTTTGCATTCATCATCATCAAATTCCTGCCACGTACCCTCAAGGGTTGTACAGGATATAATAGTACTACATGAAAAATTTACATAATTACTACTTCCTATCTACAATTTTCTTCCAAATCAGTCTGTTATTACTTGTCAAGACTCCAACATTATCAGATCTTATATTTCTATCATCTAAGGCACTTTGTACCGAATCAATCCACCTATATCTTGGTCTTCCTCTGGATCGTTTTCCTACCAACCTAGAGGATGGCAGAGGAAAGATTAGCAAAACACTTGTTTTGCTAATCTTTCCTCGCCCATTCTGTTTAAGTGACCATACCACCTCCAAGGTTTGGTTCCTGTTCTCAAACTCTTTCATTTTTTCTTCAATAATCTCTGTGTATTTTAGTCTACAGTTAACATCTGAGAGCTGCTCAACTTTTATTCACTTTAAAACTTTCTTACAAGTTATTCTTTTCAATATGAAATTCAATTTTATCCTGCTCAAGACTAAATAGGGATCATTTCCAGTTTCAAATCCTCTGTACACTCTGGTGTCCTGCGCCAGGGAGAAAACATCACTATCAACAATAACATAGTCAATGAGACTTTTCTTATTCCTTGTCTCTTCTCTCCATGTGAATTTGTATACATTTTTATGTTGGAACAAGGTGTTAGTAATAACCAGTCCATGTCCTGAGCAGAAATCCAACAGGTATTTGCCATTATTAGCTTTGCTCTTTTCTCCAAATTTTCCCAAAATATTTTTGTATGTCTGACAATCATTTCCTACTGTACTATTTAGATCCCCAACAAGAACCAACTTTTCCTTTTTCATTGTATCAGTTGCTTTCTCTAAAGCCTCAAAAAATTCCTCCACTTCTACCTTAGTAGAACCTTCTGTGGGACCATAGGCCAAATAAGTCTCATTGTCCAGTTCCCCATTCTGATATTTGCCCACATCAGTCTACTTGAGACTCCCTGCCATTCAAGAAGATTAGCATCGTATTTAGTGTTAAATACTATGGCTACTCCTTCTTTTCTTGATTGTTATTGCCTGAATATAACATTATATATTTATTGCTCAGAAAGATCGCACCAGTTTTTGTTTTTCTTTTTTGTTTCAATCATCCTTATTATGTCGATCTGATACTTATCTAATTCCTCAGCTAGCTCCATTTCTTTGCTATTCAGGCTTCTTATGTTGATAGTACCGATTTTTAACTCTGGTGATGTTGACTTGAGGTGTGTTTTCAGATTTGTTGCAGTAGCTGATTTTTCGCTATTCGCCCTGGTTCCCTGGTGAAAACAATGTGGGCCTTGTTTAACAGAGCGACGCCCTAGCCAGCATTAAATTTTGTCATGTTGTACCATCATTTTCTCATTCATCATGTTCTTTGCATTCCTCTTGAAAATTTTCTAGTATGGTTCTGTCACTGCATTTAACTGTCCTTCAAAGTAATTACTCCAGATATCTAGGATATCTTTATCTTCAGTTTTCATGTCACCTTCAGCATCTTTGATTCCTTTTAAAGTACTCTTTCTTCCATTTCTAAGGCTTCTTCAATAGCATCCAGAACATTTTGCCACTTAACTAATATTTGTTTTCATTATTCTTACCGTAGTTTTCCCATGACTTTTGTTTAGCTACTTTTACGCACAGCTTAGCTCTCTTACATTTTTCTCTGTTTTCTTTTAGGGCATCTGCTGACTTATTTGCTAAGAACTTTTGGTATGCTTTCTTCTTTTCCAGGACTTTTCCAACTTCTTGTGTCCACCTTGGTGTTCTTATTTTTCTATCCTTACAGACAACTTCACCACTACCTCCCTAGCTGAATCAATCAGTGTCTTCTTCAGAATTTACAACTGAGACTCCAAGGTTTGGTTCTTGTTTTCAATTTCTTTAATTTCTTCTTCAATAATGTTTGTTGAGTCTACAATTTACTTGTAAAAGCTGTTCAACTTTAATTCTTTTTAAAACTTTCTTACATACTGTTCTTTTCAATGTGATAACTAATTTAATCCTGCTTAGCAGTAAGTAATGGTCGTTTTCAATTTCAAATCCCCTGTACACTCTAGTATCTTGAACCAGCATGAAGATATAACCACCAATAATGACACAGTCGATGAGACTTTTCTCATTTCTTGTGTCTTCTCTCCACATGAACTTGTGCACATTTTTATATTGAAACAGCGTTAGTAATGACTAGTCCATGTCCTGAGCAGAAGTCCAGTAAATACTTACCATTATTATTAGCTTTGTCCTTTTCTCCAAATTTTCCCAAAATGTATTTATATGCTTGGTGAGATTCATTTCCTACTTTGCTATTCATATATCCAACAAGGACCACTTTTTTCTGTTTTCTTTATGTCAACTGCCTATTCTAATGACTCAAAAAAATTCCTCCACTTCTTCCTTGGAAGTACCTTCTGTGAGACCATAGGCACAAATAAATTTCATTGTTCATGTCCCCATTTTGAAGTTTGCTCACATAACTTTACCTGAAACTGCCTTCCAATCAAGAACTTATCTTCATGTTTGGTAATGAATACTATCGCTACTCCTTTTCCTTGATCCTTATTGCCTGAAAACAACATCCTATACTTATTATTTGTTGCATTATAATATTTATAATGAAACAAATTTGTCATCAAGCTGCAATAAGTGGAGACAAAAAAATTTTACCATGCTGATAAGCCACACCAATTCCAGGTTTAGACATTAAACATTTTAACAACAATCTGAATCTCTCTCTTTCTCTCTCAATTAGCCAGCTTTTCAGCTTAATCTATCTGATAATTCCCATGATATAATTATATGAGACTGATTTTTACATATCATATTTTTTTATAGATATTAATGAGATTAATAACTTGGCACTCTTTGAATACCACTATTCATTTGTGGAATTTCAGATTCACTGTGCTGATTATAATGCATATAACTAAACAAGTAGAAATAGTATACAATCAATGGAAGAAAATTTTAGAATCATTGCCCCCCCCCCCTTGGGGATGGGGAACACACACACACACACACACACACACACACACACACACACACACACACACACACACACACACACACACACACACACACACACAGAGAAAACAGTTCAGTCAGGTAAATATATTTATTTAGTTCAAAATGTTATGACTTGAATATTATATATATTTTTACCTATAGGATGGTAAACTTCCTTTGGTCTCCTTTACATAATTGAGGTAGCATCTCCATAAATCAATATTCAATACCTTCATTAGGCAGCGCTGAAATAACTAATACAACACTACACAGTCACATATCTGATATTTAATCAGCATAGTTCATTAAATTAAAGAAAAAGAGTAAAATAAAACTATGTTCCTAACAACAACAAAAGAAAAAAAAATTAAATTCTTGGCTTATTGATGCAACGAGGATTCAATACTTTTTTTTTATCTTGTTAAAATAAAAATGATTTAAAATATTATATGAACAAATTTCATATCAAATACAAACAATGTGAAAAACACTGGGAAATAGAATTACAATAAGTAGTCTAAATATTAAATACTATCTTCGACAATACAAATAACCAAGAAATGTAGGTATTGAAGGACAAATTACTCAATTATAAATAAACTAATACATCAGGCTTTAGAAATTCAAATTTAGGCTGATAAGATGTTGCTGTTTAAATTTTTACTGGGTTACAATGCACTAAATTCTAGGTTAAAATGAAATAAAGAACATTATGTGTGTGTGTGTGTGTTCGTGCGTGTGAAATTTTTGTATACATAATAAAAAAAAAGGATTTCCTAAGATAAAGTGTAAATTGATATAAGTATATTGATTTAAAACATTAATACACACACACAGGGTTAATCAAAATGGTGCAAGCGATTTCTGCCTATTTTTATGAAGAAATTATTAACGATAGGAAAATGCAACATGCAGTAATTGAAAGAGAACTCAAAGAGTTTCAGATTATGCAAGATTACTTACTATCTTTCAGCGGAGCACTGCCACACTTCCATCATGAAGTCATGTCCCTTTTGAGCATCCAACTTCCTGGCAGATGGGTCATACAGCCTGGCCTGCATGGTCACCAGATCTTATGCTCATAGATTTTTTTTCCCCTTCTGGGGTACATAAAGGACAGTTTATGTGTCACTTTTGCCACAAAACTGTTGATCTGAAGGAGCGCATATGCAGAGCTTTAGAAATGTTTGATTGTCAGATATTGGTTTCTGCATGGCAAGAAGTCGCATATCATTTTGACATGTGTTATGCAACATGTGGTGTGCACATTGAACTTTTATAAATCAGATACAAAAACTTTCAGTTACTATTTCAGCTAATGCAAATTTCGTATTGTTGTATTCAATAGTTTTGGTTAATAAATGTTTCTAATCGCTCACATCATTAACTCACTAATCTGTACATATATATATATATACACACAGATTAGATTTTTGTAAAAACTTAAAAACACAAGATAAATTTCCTAATTTTGATAAAATTGTCTCATATATAAGGCTCATACATCACTAAAATGTGGAGAAATGATGACTGCACTATTTAGCAAAATGAAGGCAGTTCGTTAAAAAGGTGATAAACAATTAAATATGGATCCACAACTCATACAAGGGAATCATCATTACCCCCCACAATAGGAAGGAATGTGCTATATAGGTATGATATATGCAAAGCAGAGAAAAAATCTCTCTCTCTACAATCCTTGCACAAAATGGACTACCATGGTTTGATTTCAGGCTCATCTCTGGTATAGTAGGTCATTAATCTCTTTTTCGGGTTTGACACTGAGGTAAGTTCTTGTCTGATAATCTGCCTGTAATCAGTGTGAGGAACAGGCATAAAACACATAGAGGATAATGTGAGTTAGCTGCAGTATCTGTAGCCTTATTTCTCTAGATTCCAATATCACTTAGAACTGAACAAAGGCAGATATCCAGATGGAGCCTTTTTGTGTGACGTAACAGATGTTGGAATATGAGAGAGCACTAGATGTGGATGGAAGCATTCCACACTTCTCAGTGCTTACAGTAAACTTAATAAATCTATGCAAATGATGCATCTTTGGTAATATTTCAATGACTATATAGTGTAATATAAGGTCTGTAAAGATGCACAAAGAAAAATTGCATGATGGAATGTAGGAACGTAAAAGTTGAAAGGTGTTTTGATGCAGAAAAGGCTGCATGCTGAATTATAAGGCAAGAAATTATGACCAAATGAGCAGAATTACTAGGTTTGGTTTCATAGAATCAGATTGCTAGATGGGAAGGATATAGGTAATCCATGAGAGGTATTAAAAAATATATATCAATGGTGCTATACAGAAATGTGTCCTAGAATTTGAAGAATAATTATGGTAGGAGCAAAATGGATTTGCAATTTTAGTAAACAAGACTCTCTTACTTACTAAGGATGACATCAGTTATGAAAGTTATAAAGGCACAGGCCAGAAGATTAACAAATATTGCCTGAAAAGCTAAGTGTGAGCATGAAAAGAAACTGGCTCTGCAACCCAAAGATAACTCCCACATTAGAAAGATAATTCTTCTGATGTTATTAATAAATCCTTGATCCCAATGATTAAGGTTACTGCATACCATGCAGCTACCTTCTCGCTGTGAAGAGGTTTCTCTTGGACAAATTCAGGTTTTGAGAAACCTGTAGGTTCATCTGTTTACATGACCACTTAGATGGAAGTACACTTTGATCTAAGTGGTCACACTGAGAACCAGACATTATGGAGGAAGGATGGATCTTCATAGACATTGGCCAGTGCACATGAATACTATGCAGCATGAGTGCACAGTATTCCAACCATACAGCATAATCCATTGCTATTAAACAATGACCCACCTGAATGACATATCAAAAGGCACCCAGCTCCATAAGGATTCTGCTGTTGGGCACTGACTGCATTTCAGAGACTAACACTTGTTCCAGCACACACACACCCGTGATTCTCATTTGTGTTAACAGTTCGTGGTCTCCCCAAATGCAGTAGAGCACTCTGGATATGTCGGAACCTCTCAATTAAGGTAATGATGACACTATTGTTAGGGGCATGCTTACAGTAATGCAAGCGACTCTACATGTGCTCTTCTATTAATATGCATGCAGTTGAATGGCATATCTCATAGTGCATGTACTGAAGGGAATGTCAAACTTCAGTACTCCCCCCCCCCTACCATCCCATAGTAACACCAAAAAATTCTTACCTATTCTATTTATGGGCATTTCATTTTTCAAGTCAGTATCACCAATAATAAAAAATCCCTCATAATTAACAGTTTGCAATTTTTTAATGCATGAAACTAGCACATAATGATAATGCTAGCTTCTATATCAGTAATATTTCCTATTCTTCAATTTTACAATACCTATCAAACTATACTGCTTTTAAGTCCTCTCTTTCTCTCTGTGAATTTAAACAATCAGTTTCATGGTTTACAATAACATTCCTCATATTCTTCTCATGCAATCCTTCATCAAAACCTCGTCATTAAAGCCATAATTTCAAAAACTCCTACAATATGCAGTTTGATAGTTCAAGTTATTAATTTAGGCCAAAGAAACTTGTGTAGGTAACCTTGTCAGGTAGCTTCTATCTGAGATTCCAATATTTTGTGTCCCTAAATTAAGGTTCCTAGCATTTTCTTGGCATCTAAATGAAGATTTTCTACAGCAGATAACCTTTAAGATCAGTCCCTAAATAACAATAACTAATAATTTAATTATTACTTCTTATATTTCACCAAAATGAAATAGGCATCTTCAGGTATTAACACACTGGTATCAACCATGTGCACACAGACACATATCAGTAACAAAGATGGAATAGCAGTCCATCTTTGTTAGATGGACTGCTATTCCATCTGACAAAGTTAGATTGAATAGCAGTCCATCTAACAAAGTCCTATAACAATGTCTGCATTTCAGGGTTTCCCATATGAGAGGCAGTTTGATACAACCATATTTGTTGAGATTGAAATAGTTGGTGAGAGCTGCAGCAAATCCAAGGAAAAGCCTCTCAAATTTAAATTTGCTTTGGTGGAGTAAGGTGGCTTTTTCCCAATGGATCCAGTGACGGATACCCAGGGCATGGTCTGCCAATCCTGAGTGGCCACAGTCATAGAACCAGATGTAGTCCTGGTGTTCTGATATACAGATGTTAGATTTCCTGCCTGTTTGGCCATAGTATGAATGGCTGCAGGGTACCTGGCACACCCTAGGTAAATTTAGAGGTTGTAGTTGATTTCTGAAAGAGTGAATAAGTGATGCTAGATTTCTGTGTGGTGTGTAAATATTCAAATGTTTGTGCTTTTTTTTTCTTTAAAATCTTGGTGACCATTTCTGAGAGGCCATGAATATAGTGGATGATGATGACGGCCAAAAAGGAGTTATGTGGTGAGTGCAGTGTTATCTGAGCAAATAAATTTTGCCCTTTGGACTAGGATTTTTATAGTGCTGTATTGTTGGAAGGAAGGGGGGGATGATGTGACTGTTTTTTTTTTTTACCTGTATGTGTGAGTTTTCTGTAGATATTAAAGGCCAAAGACCCATTTAGTTGTCTTTGTAACAAGGGTGTCTAGGACTTATTACTTCCTATTTCTGTTGTGAATTGAATTCTTGGATGTTGGCTGTTGAACATGGTTCAACAGCTAACATCCAAGGTGTCAAAGGCCATGTGGCCAAATAGTAGGTTTGAGAGGGGGGGGCAGAATTTAAAACATTATTTTCAAATGTCTCCGTGAAAAAGTGTGCCAAGAGGGAGAAAGAGGGGAGCCCATGGCTGTGCCCTCTATTTATTTGTAGAGTTTTCCTTACCAAATGAAATAGTCCAAGCTCATAGTGAACTGAAACAGTGCTGGGATACTGGAAAGAAATTCTGCTTGAATTAGAACAAAAGACAGTGTCTTGCAAATAAGTGAAGAAGTGTTGCCAGTAATATAAGAAAACACTTTGGCCAAATGTTTAACTAGTTTGTAGGTGAGAGATTCTATACCATCTACAACTGGGTGCAGTGGTACATCTTTATGGATTTTTGAAAGTCCATAAAGAGGATGATCACGACCATCCACATACCCCTAAAAAATATCATTTCCTGGTTGGCAGATGTGACTAACAAATTAAAACCTTATAATTTCAGACTCCCCTGGATTTATGGACTTCCAAAAATCCATAGAGAGGATTTTACCACAGCAGGTGTTGGTACTCTCTTTCTTTGGGTGTCACTTAAAATCACTGATAACCAAGCACAGAATAGCTAGATGAAGACTAGATGCCCTAGTCTACCCACTAGTCTTCAAAAAAAAGTTAAGGCTAAATGGCCTCACCTACACAGTTTAGAGAATAAAGAATGTTAAGAAATGTCTTACTTTAGTTATCTAAATCTATTACCAAAATATAAAATCTACTGACACTTAGCAACAGCACAAAAATTTATAAAACCTTAAAGATAAATTTATATTAGTAATATTTTAAGTCTTTAACTTAGCAGAATTTTTTTTTAAATGAAGTCATTATTAGTACTAAGTTTGTTGAACAGACATGCTCTTTCATTTTTTTGGAGGATATTATTACTAGAAAACAATGCTATCACTTAAAACCATACCTGTTAATTACATTAATGTTAAGCAGGAATCATAATACAAAATGCCTGGTAATAAGCACAATGTACAGAAATTAAAGTATTTCATTCAAACAATGGAATGCTGCTCTTATGTTTGGGGTGGTGTACTTAAGACCTTACTAAAAATGCTTGATGCTGTTCAAAACAGGACAGTTCAGTTCATTAATGACATCTCTTAAATTCTTCAGCCACTTTTACACAGATTATTCTCTGCATTCTTTTCTACAGATAATTCCATGGCCACTGTTCAGCAGAACTAGTACCCATTATGCCTCCCATTTCTACTAGATCTACAGGAACTCAAGCAACATCTGCTCAACATCTCTTCACAGTCAAACTGCATGCTCATGAAACCTGCTACTCCCAGTCATCTTTCATTCCATCACCTCAATTCTGTAGAACAGCCTTGCCTGTGAATCATTTCCAGAGAACAACAACCTACACCAGTTCAAGAAGACTATCAACAAATTACTCCTGATCCCTGCCCACACACGGTACTTATTTGTTACTGGCCCTTCTGTCTTTCACGTGTGGAAGTAATAAAAAAAAATAAATAAATAAAACTTGCAGTGTATCTGAAAATAAAGAGAAAGACTACAGGATCATATGAGAAATAGACTACAGCAATCCCTTGATTAGAGAGGCTAATGCATTCTTTAAAACAGCATTAATCGAAAACGCACTAATCGAATATAATAACCTATGGGAAAATGTATAATTCGTTCCTCAGATTTCTTTTTTGACCCTTAATTTTTTTTGTAAAAGAATTAGGGTATGTCTCAGGGTATAGTTAAAGGAAAACCATGAAGCTGAATGACAATAAAACATATTCAGAATACAAATTTATTATTCTGCTTCTTAACAAAGAATTGAGCTAACGTAGTTTAGCAGGTATTCTCTTTCTTTTTTTTTTCATACAACTGATGGTATCCCTATTGCCTCTTTTGCAAATTTTACTGGTTCTCTCTTCACCAGGGTCAGTTTCTAAGCATTGCTGCTTAAAAACTTCGATTGTACAAAAACTATTTTCAAATTGTTTCTGTGAAACTGCTTTGTGCTTGTCAGTGATTAAATTTTCTTCATATTCTTCAGGATCTTCCCGCTGTGTATCTAAATTTAGCAGGTCAGAATCACTCAACTTCTCAGAATGAGATTTAATTAACTTAGATTTCATTTGAAAAGCCTCTAAAATCATTTGCATAATGTGCTTCCAAACGGTTCGCATATTGCTAGCAGTAATTTCATTTGACTTTGCGACTTTATAACCAGACTGAGATTTTTCTGATTTGGCTAGAAAAGTCTTGGAAAGCATTTGCTTCCAAAAAAGGCTGGTTTCATCGACATTAAATATTTGTTGATCACAATAGTCTCCCTCTTACACAATTTTCTTCAAATTCTCTGGATATCTCTTTATCTGCACTTGTAGCTTCTCCTGTGATTAGAACATTATGTAGGCCATTTCTCTTTTTGAAATGCTCAAATCACCCAGCACTAACATGGAATTCTTCTTCTTTTCTATCATTGCTTAGCCCTTTCTTGCCAGGTTACAAAGAGACAATGCTTTTGATTTAACAAGGCCAGTGTTTAGCGGGATCCATTTTTGGTTACAATATTCGATCCATGTAAAAAGAAGTCTCTCTAATTCAATCATCATAATACTTTGATTTCGAGTGCATGCATGATGAATTTGAAGCAGCCTTACCTTTCTCTTTGTAATCAGCAATTGATTCACCCATTTTTGTGTTCTTGTCCTATCTTTGCTCTGGACTTGCCTTGTTCATTTTTCTTTATTATTTCAAGTTTTTCTTCCAATGAGATTACTTTTCAAATCATTTTCACACTTCTATTTTTTGCTCACTAATTCTTTTACTCATGATTAAAGGTTAGGAAAATAATTTAAAATAAAAAAGTAAGGAAAACAATTGCAAGTGATATGATCAGCAAAATGCTATGTAAAGCAGACAATATAAATTTTGGCGGTAAATTTGGAACATAGTGTACATGGAAAGAGTGTAGTATGCCATTAAAAAAATAACTTTGTAAAATGTTTCAAATTGGTAACTAAATTATTTCATCCTGGTGAATGATTTTTTAAAATAGTTAGCCATAAAAAAATATAGATCGAAAATTTTTAAAACCTGTAACATTTATTTTTAAGATGTATATAGGCACACTAATCAAATTTGGGTATCGAAAAAAAATGACGCACTAATCAGGGGCGCATTAATCGAGGGATTGCTGTACTACTATATAAAGTATAAAAAAAATTTGTGTGTATATGTGTGTGGAGAACCGACCAGGTGTTCTGACCTAATGTCCAATCTTCACCTTCTCGTGATGCACCCTGTTAGGTATCTATCTGGATATGAATGAATGAGGATGGGCTGGCAATTTGGAATTTAGCTGGCCAAATTGTATTCTTATTGGCTTAAACCAGAATGCAAAATGATGATACAACCTGACAGTAAATTAAAGATACCAAGAAATTATATACTTGGTTTAATCCTTTATCCAAGTATAATATTGTTTCTTTGCACCTGAAATATAATCAGGACTGGGGCAACTCATATATAGAAGCTGATGACTTCACATCACCTGCCTTAGTATCCCATAATGCAAATCACATATCCTTACGGGCAGTGGTGAGCTATAAGGGGCTCGCACGAGCCCTTTGTTAAATTTTTCTCAAATTTGCGAGCCCCTTGTTCTTGTTTAATAATCTCGTAGAACTAGAAAATACCACCACGGAATGTATACAGGCTACTATAATTGCTACTTTAAATTCATATGGATTTTCTGATAACTATTTAAAAAATCATCTCATTGCATTTTGTTCTGATGGAGCTAGTGTAATGTTAGGAGCCAAATCAGGTGTTACAATCAAACTTCTACAAAAATTTCCCAACATTGTGATTTGGCATTGCGTTGCTCATTGTTTACAATTAGCATTAGATGATTCGATAAAAAACATTAAAAGAAATAAATCATTTTGAAATATTTATGGATAAATTATATGTTTTATATCATCAATCACCAAAAATTCAACGATAATTAAATACGACCTTGGTATCGAAATTTTAAAGATCGGCCGTGTGTTTGGCATCGAACAATAAATATAAGGGCTTTTTAAACTGACATCTCAATTTGGAATTTTTGTCAGAAGCTCTACAAAGTTGCAATATAAGCATTATAAGGACTAGTTGGCTTTTTTTTTTTTTTTTTGCTCGACGATGCGAGCCCTTTGTTAAAATTTCCATAGCTCATCACTGCTTACGGGTATGTATAATGCTATGCATTAAGGCAGGATGCTTCCCTTAATACATAGCATTATACATAAAGGAAGTATCTTCCCTTAATGCATAGCATACCCGTAAGGATATGTGCTTTGCATTATGGGATACCTAAGGCAGGTGATGTGAAGTCATCAGCTTCTATATACGCGTTGCCCCAGTCCTGATTAAATTTCAGGCAAACTTTGTTTGTTTACACTTAGATAAAGGATTAAACCAAGTATATAATTTCTTGGTATCTTTAATTTATAGTATATCTAAGTGGGAAAAACTTTTAACAACGTGACAGAATTTCATGCCTGGGGCATCATCCGGTTAAACAATGTCTAAGAAACCAGGATGAACAGTAAAAAGTCAGTTACTGAAACAAATCCTAGAAGATATCCCAACAATATATAATTTATAGTCTAACCAAGTGGGAAAAAACTTCCAACATCTTTCTCTAATCCAGAGTAATCTAATAATAAGGTGTATAACTTTTGGTAACTCGTATACGTAAATATGACTTCTGCATTGCTTCAACCTTAGTATCACCTCTGGGTCTGGCTCCTACTGAAGAGACCTGAATAAAGGTCGAAACCAGTCTGGGTAGTGACCCTTCCCATAATGCATAGCATTATACATGTCTGCAAGGAGATGTGCCATTATGAGATACTAAGGCAAGTGATGTGAAGTTTGTCCACCTTTGCCACGAGTTGCCCCAGTCCTGAAAATACTTCAGGTGCAAACTTTGTTTGCTTACACTTGGATAAAGGATTAAACTAAATATATAATTTATTCCAAAAGCTATTGAAAAAGCTTAGAAATGGAGGAAAGAGTAGTACAGAAGGAATCAGGGATTATCACAGTAACTTGAAATCTGAAGATCCTAGATTGGAGTAATTGCTTTGAAGGATTGCTAAATGAAACAACCAGTGATAGAATGTTAGTAGAAGACACACAGTAACGCATATCAATATTGAAATAGAAAAAGCCATTAAGAACCGGAAATGTGGAAAGGCAGCTGAGCTGGAGTAGATGATGGGTGACCAGAAATGCTCAAATATGTAGATATAAAAGTTTTTGTGGTTACACTGCATAATTCAGAAGGCCTGGTCAGGGAATCGAATTCCTGATGATGGATTATAGATCTTATAGTACCCCATTTATAAAAAGGGAAATAAAATTGAATATTGGAATTATAGAGGAATTTCCCTAGTGAGCATTCCTAGGAAGATTTATGCAAGTATACTTGAGAAACAGATGAGAAAATTTGTGGAAAGAAAGAACAAGCTGGATCCAGGCCAAACAGAGGATGTCAGGATCAGATTTTTATTTTAAGAGACATAGCTGAGAAAACATGAAAATATAATAAGAATCTGTATTTTAAAGTTTTTTAAGATCTATAAAAGGCATATTTACCTTGACAAAATGCCACGAAGCTGTTCAAAGCACTAAGTTATGTGATGTAAATAGTAAATAGGACATTATATCAAGCAATTACTTAGTTTATATTTGAGTTGTAAGTCAGCTGTTAGACTTGACGAAATTACAGGAAGATAGTTTGGTGTTAAACCAGGTGTGAGACAAAGTGTAAATTATCTCTACTTTTATGGATCACATCATGAAGGAAAAGTGGTATTAAACCTGATATTAAAATCTGAGAACTTTGCCCTTTGTTTGAAGCAGATGATGCTATAGTACTAAACAAATCCAGTGCAAATCTCCAGGATTCTCTAACTACACTGAGTAACAGCTGTAAACAGAACTATTTAGGCACAATTTTTAGTGAAGACGGCAAATTAATTATGGAAAAAGACAGCAGAATTAAACAGAGACAATGTTCCAGCCAATTTTAATATATGGATCTGAGAGCTGGGTTAGAAATAAAACAAAAATATTGTTTTATTTCCCACAGATACAAGAGTTTTGAGGACAATTAGGGAAGTGAACAGGTAGCATCGATGGCAGTTTCATATTAAATTAAAAATGAGGTTATTAAGAAAGATCTTGACATTGTAAGCATCCAGGAATGTGTTAGTGGAGCTAATTTCAAGTGCTATGACAGCAAACAGAATGGGAGAGGAAAGGTTAGCAAAACAAATGTTTTCTGTTTTGCCAGGAAAAAGACCAAGAGGAAGAAAAAGATGTAGATGGACTTACAGTAAAAAATTCCATACAAGAGAGAAATATAAGATCTGATTATATTGGAGTCTTGATAGATAACAGATTAATTTGGAGAAAAATTGTTGACAGGAAGTTAGTAATGAAGTAACTTTTTCATGTAGTACTAATGATAATACCCTGAGGTTATATATCAAGAATTTAATGATGATATGTGTGCTACCTGATGTCTGTGAATTTTTTTTTTAATTGAGAATTTTTGTTCTTTTCAATAATACAAATTGGTGTGTGTGTGTGTGGGCATGGGTGCGTGCATGTACAAAATTTTTAAAAATATCCAAGTCCAGCAGCATTTAGAGTCAAATTGTAGGATCAAAAAAAAAAAAAAATGTAAACAAGAACCAAACCTTGGAGATTCTGTGGAAGACTAAAGAAAACACTGATTTATTCATGGAGAAATGCAGTGAAGTGTTTTCCGAAAACAAAGAAATGCCAACTTCTTCAGTATACATGAAGTTTAACATAGTCCTGGAAAAGAAGAAAGTCTAATGAAAAGTTCTAAGCAAGCAAGACAGAATTGTGCTTCAACAGAAGACAAAAATGTAAGAAAGCTATGTGAAATCAGTTAAATAAAAGTCACAGAAAAACTTTGGTAAAAAAATGTTAAATAAATGCTCTGGAGATTACCAAAAAAAATTTTGAAATGGAAGAAAGAGTATTGTAAAAATAATCAGAGACAATCAAGATGACATGAAAACTACAGATATTCTAGATGTTTGTGTGAGTGCCATAACTAGCTTTTCATGGGCCCTGTGCAAGATTTTATTTTTTGCCCCCACTTTTTTTTTTGGAAAAACAATTTAAAAAAAACAAATACGATAAAAATAGATCGGTTAATTTTAACCAAAAACATTATGGAATAATAATAATCCACACCAGTGGAAAAATTTAAAATTTGAAAATAAAAATATAATACTGATTATTTTATTGATACCCCATTTCAGGCCCCCTCCCTTTGTCCGTGGCCCTGTGCCTATGCACCCATTGCACCTACCTACTTAAGGTACTGTTTACAGTAAGTCCCTTGAAACAATGACAGAGCAGTGGTAGATAATTTAGGATTTAGCAGACCAAATTGTATTCATTTTATATTGTGGCTTAAACCACAACATAAAATGATGGTACAACTTAACAGAATTTCATAATGACTGGGGTGTCGCCCTGTTAACATGTTCATTGCCAAACACGCGATGCGAGTTCTCACCAAACGGCCGATCACGCGTTATCGGGTGGACGTCGTTAACTAAATAAAAAAATTAAAAAAAGTTGGCCACCACACGAAATTCCAATTTTCAGCTTGGCAATGAACGACATAGCGCGATCACGCGATGTGAGTTCTCACCAAACGGCCGATCATGCGTTATCACGTGGACGTCACTAACTAAATAAAAAAATTTAAAAAATTTGGCCACCACACGAAATTCCAATTTTCAGCATGGCAATGAAAGTGTTAAACAAGGCCAACGTTGTTTTCGCCAGGGAACCAGGCTGAACAGCAAAAAGTCAGCGACTGGAACAAATCCTAAAACTCACCCCAACTCAACATCACCAGAGTTTAAGATCGGTACTATCAACATAAGAAGCCTGAATGGCAAAGAAATGGAACTAGCTGTGGAATTGGATAAGAAACAGATCGACATAAGAGGGATGACTGAAACAAAAAAGACAAAAACTGGTGAGATCTTTCTGAGCAATAAATACAAAATGTTATATTCAAGCAACGACAATCAGGGAAAAGAAGGAGCAGACATAGTATTCAACACTAAATACGAGACTAATCTTGAATGGCAAGGTCTCAAGTAGACTGATGTGGGCAAATATGAAAATGGAGAACTGGACAATGAGACTTATTTGTACCTATGGTCTGACAGAAAGTTCTACTAACATAGAAGTGGAGGAATTTTTTTAGGCTTTAGAGAAAGCAACCATCATACTGAAAAATGAAAAGTGGGTACCTGTTGGGGATCTAAATAGTAGAGTAGGAAATGATTGTCAGATATACAAAAATATTTTTGGAAAATTTGGAAAAAAGAGCAAAGCTAATAATAATGGCAAATACCTGCTGGATTTCTGCTCAGGACATGTACTAGTTATTACTAACACAATGCTAAAACAAAAATGTGCACAAAATCACATGGAGAGAAGACGCAAATAATAAGTATAATCTCATTCACTATGTTATTGTTGATAGTGATATTTTCTTCTTGGTGCAGAACACTACACCTGGTACACAGGATTTGAAATTGGAGGTGATCACCATTTAGTCTTTAGCAGGATAAAATTGAATTTCATATTGAAAAGAAGAACATGTAAGAAAGTTTTAAAGCGAATAAAAGTTGAGCAGCTCTCAGATGTGAACTATAGACTAAAATACGCAAACATCATTCAAAAAAAAAATGAAAGAATTTGAGAACAGGAAATAAACCTGGAAGAATCAGTGGAAAGCCCTGAGGAAAACATTGTTTCAGCCAGAGAGACTGGTGGTGAGATTGTCTGCAAGGATAGAAAAATCAGAACTCCCTGGTGGACACAGGAAGTTAAAGAGGCAGTGAACAAAAAGAAGAAAGCATATCAAAAGTTCCTGTCAAATAAGTCAGCTTGTGCTCTTAGAGAATACAGAGACAAATGTAAGAAAGCTAAACACTGTAAAACTAGCTAAACAAAATTCATGGGAGGACTGTGGCAAGAACATAGAAAATAAATATCAAGACGGTGGTAAGATAT
This sequence comes from Typopeltis vanoorti, assembly GCF_054136105.1. Classification (NCBI taxonomy): domain Eukaryota; kingdom Metazoa; phylum Arthropoda; class Arachnida; order Uropygi; family Thelyphonidae; genus Typopeltis; species Typopeltis vanoorti. The sequence continues at coordinate 65,393,209 of NC_143556.1, forward strand.
TCTGGAGGTTGTCGAAGAAGCTTAGGAATGGAGGAAAGAGTGCTGTAAAAGGAGTTAGAGATGATAAAGGTGACATGAAAACAGGAGAAAAAGATATCCTTGAAGTATGGCGTAATTACTTCGAAAAATTGCTAAATGAAACAAGCAGTGATAGCACAGTGGTAAAAAACAACAGGCATACAGTCAGGAATACATATCCATACTTGAAGTAGAAAAAGCCATCAAAAGCCTGAAATGTGGAAAGGCAGCTATATCATAACATATCATCTACTGATGAATATCAGTAGATGATATTCGACTGGAAATGCTTAAGTATGGGAGTATAAAAGTCTTGCAATGGCTGCACTGCACAGTTCAGAAGGCATGGACAGAGGGATGAATTCCAGATGATTGGAGTAGAGCTCTCATAGTACCCATATACAAGAAGAGGAAATAAAACTGAATGTGAGAATTACAGAAGTATTTCTTTATTCTCTACTGAGCATTCCTGATAAGATTTATGCAAGTATACTTGAGAAATGATTGAGAAGGATTTTGGAAGAAAAGCTTAGTGAAGCTGGATTCAGACCAAATAGAGGCTGTCAGGATTAGATTTTCACTTTATGAGAAATATTTGAGAAATCATGGGAATATAACAAAGATCTGTATTTAAGTTTTGTAGATCTGGAAAAGGCATATGACAAGGTGCCAAGAGAAAAGCTATTCAAAATAATACAGTTGTATGGTGGCAATGGTACATTATATCAAGCAATACTTAGTCTTTAACTGAGTTGTAAGTCAGCGGTTAGAATCGAAAGAAAGTACAATTCAAGGAGAGAGGAAGATGATTCAATGTTAAATCTGGTGTCAGATAAGGATGTACATTATCCCCTCAGTTATTCATTATCCTAAATGGATCATATTATGAAGTCAAGAGGTATTAAACCTGATATCAAAATTGGAGAGTTTAATCTCACTTCTTTACTTTATGAAGATGATGTTATACTTTTAAATAAATCTTCTACAAGTCTGCAAGATTCCCTGACTAAATTGAATACCTGTTGTAATAGATATGGTATAAAGGTCAGCAATAGCAAGACAAAGACAATGAAAATAGGTAGGAACATTGAAAATATCAACTGCCTTGTGAATGGAGAACCTATAGAACAAGCAAAACATTTCAGCTACTTAGGCATGATTTTTAGTGAAGACGGTAAATTAAATACGGAAATAGACAATCAATAAAGATGGTATGGTAGGCAGTTAACTGAATAAATTTATATGGAATAAGAGAGAAATTAGTCAAAACACTAAATTAGCTATATACAGTACAGTGTTCAAACTAATTTTAACTTATAGACCTGAGAGCTGGGTTAGAAATAAAACATTTGACCAGACTAGAGATCGCAGATATGAGAGTCCTGAGAAAAATTAAGCACGTGAACAGATGGCATCAGTGGCAATATCATATTAAAAATAAGGATATTAGGAAAAAACTTGACTACTTGAACTTGAGAACTTGTTAGTATCCAGGAATGTGTTAGCAGAGCTAATCTCAGGTGGTATGGTCACTTAAACAGAATGGAAGAGGAAAGATTAGCAAAATAAGTGTTCTCTGCAAGGTTGGCAGGAAAAAGATCCAGAATAAGACCAAGAGATAGGTGGATTGATACAGTAAAAAGTACATTAAAAGATAGAAATATAAGATCTGATAATGTTGTAATCTTGACAGGTAACAGATTGATTTGGAGGAAAATTGTAGATAGGAAGTTAGTAATGATGTAAGTTTCATGAAGTACTGTCACATCCTGTACACCCCTTGAGGGTACAGGTCAGGAATTTGATTATGATGAGAGTAGAAAATATTCAAGGAATGCAATTAGCAGTACTTGTCCATAACTGACGTAGAAAAGTCATCAGAAATCTAAAATGAGGAAAGGCAGCTGGGGTATAAGATATCTGCCAGAAATGCTAATATATAAAGGTATAATTTTAGTGGCTGAACTGCATAATTAAGAAAACCTGGTCAGAATATCAAATTCTGAATGATTGGAGTAGAGCATTCATAACACATATTAAAAAGCGAAATTCCTCTATAATTCTCATTTTTTCTAGGAAAGATTTATGCTAGCATACTTAAGAAGAAAAGTAGAAGAGAAACTTAGGGAAGAATAATGTTGGGTTTAAGTCAAACATATTCTCAGAATCAGATTTCGCTTTAAAACAGGTAGTTTAGAAATTGTGAGAATGTAACAAGGATCTGTAATTAAATTTTCTAGATCTTATATGACAAGGTGCAAAGAGATTCATAATGCTCAATTATAAAGTACAAATGGCGTAAGTCAGCAGTTGCAAATGAAATAATACATGAAAATGCTTTGATGTACAATCAGGTGTAAGACAAAAATGCATGTTACCCCCATTGTTATTCATCATCAATATTATTATTATTATTAAGAGAGAGACTTCTAGGGAGTCAGGGACTGATAAAGGAGGACACATACTACATGTACCAACTATCACACTTATTCTTGAACTCATTCACACTATTTGCACACACAACATCCAATGGTATCCATTCCAATCTTGCGCACCACCCTATGAGAGAAAAATCTAGCCCTCATCACATTCTTAGTGGCATTCATTCTCAGCTTCCAAGGATGCCTTATCGTCCTTTCCCCAACCTCCATAAAATTCAAAATTCCATTTTCCCATACCCACAATTCCAGCCTATTCAAATCATTCTGCAAGTACTGCATATCAGCAATAGCATAACTATTTTTGCAGCATAAGAAAAGAGCTATACGTTGCCTGTCAAATCATTCCCAATATCATTATACATTTATGTACAGATTGAATAACAATGGACCAAGAACTGATCATTGTGGTACACCACCACCATCATCATCAAATTCCTGCCATGTACCCTCAAGGGGTGTACAGGATATGATAGTACTACATGAAAAAAATTACATCATTATTAATTTCCTATCTACAATTTTCCTCCAAATGGCAATATCATATTAAAAATGAGGATATTAGGAAAGAACTAGACATTGTTAGCATCCAGGAATGCGTTAGCAGAGCTAATCTCAGGTGGTATGGTCACTTAAACAGAATGGGCGAGGAAAGATTAGCAAAACAAGTGTTCTCTGCCAGGTTGGCAGGAAAACGGCCCAGAGGAAGACCAAGATATAGGTGGATTGATACGGTACAAAGTGCCTTGGATGATAGAAATATAAGATCTGATAATGTTGGTGACTTGACATGAAACAGATGATTTGGAGGAAAATTGTTGATAGGAAATTAGTAATGATGTAAATTTTTCATGTAGTATTATCATATCCTGTACACTCCTTGAGGATACATGTCAGGAATTTGATGATGATGAATTATATAGCCTGGTCAAAGGAATAGCCAGTTCAGCTGGAACTCTCTTTTAGCAACCATGCTGATATCCCATCAATCCCTACTGATGAAATGTTATTCAGTTTGTGCAACAGCTCTAATACCTGTTTCTCATACACATGAGTTTCTTCATTCAGTGAAGACGAAGCAGTGAACTCAATGTTGCATACACCAGGTTGATAGCTCTTGGCAAAATGGGCACTCATTAGTTGAACAATCTCTTCTGCATTTGTCACCCTCACACCATCTGCATTCAGAAGAGTTATTCTTTCATATTCATTCTTTCTTTTACTTGCAGCATATCAATAGAATTCTTGTGGGTTGTCTTTAGCATGTTGAGCCTGTCTGGATTCAGACTTAGCTTTCGGTACAACAGCTGTGACTATTCTAGCCTGCCGGACATTATCCATATGCACACAGTATATCTTCCACAACATCCTTTTCTTACGAATCTTTTGCTTAATAAGTTTACACATCCATTTAACTTCTAGCCTATTTATTCTTTGAACTCTCAGGACACATTCTGATATTGCATCATTAAAGTATTTTTTAAATGCTTTCCATGCACTGTTGATATTCTTCCCACCCAGTAATGACTATTCCCCTGAACTCAGCATACTCCTCAACTGGTCATAATTTCCTGCTTTGAAGTCCAGCATGTAACATTTTCTAAATGGAACATTCATAAACTTAGTCACTTCCCAAGTGAGTATCGCATGATCACTGTCACCAATTGGAGACAGAATGTTACGTCTTTAACTGAAACATCCTCTGACACTAATCAAATCTAACACTTTTTGACCTTGAGTTCCTTCTGTCACATGCTGCTTGAGGAAGTTGTCTTGCAACAGCTCAATAAATTCAGTTTCATTCTTCTCATGAGATTTTACTACTACCCAATCAATATTTAGATAATAAAGTCTCTCATTATGATTACGCTTTTTCGTGCCCATCTGTAAAATTTGATGCAGCGTCATAATTTTTCCAAAATTTTATTGCATCGGCTTTTACAGGAGTCACATCAAAGATTCAAAAAAAGTAAACTTGTAAATTTTATATGTAAATAATAATACTAACAGCTCATATAAATTAGCATGACACTGTGTAATGCTAATATGTAGTTCAAGGGAAAATGCCCTAGAAATCAGAAATATGTTAGAATTTATCTATGTAAGTAAATAACAACGCCCATCTATATAGACCCAGAGGAATTAAACATGCTAGAATAGCGTAAACAGATATTTTAAAATAGAAGTCCAGGGGCAATAATTTAGAATTCGGAAATGTATTTGTTATCACTTAGTATTGGGCGAAAAAGAAACCTACTGTAACCAAAGCAGTCTGATACCGCCTTCAAGGTCAATAGCAAAAGAGGGCGGTATACATCAGAAGCTGTTACGCTATGCTGTAAAATGGATTAAACATACACTTCAAGGAGATCTAGAAGTCTGCACTTTGTAGAAGGATAAGAATTTGCACGTGAAAGGTACGGGGATCTCAGACCTTAATTCAATGTTTGCACGGGAATATCTGGGGTCTAAAATCCTCACACAGGGTCCTGTGAGAAGCCAAATAAAAGGATGATAGAATCAACTATCGAGCATCGGCAGATTTGATGCCAGGAGAAAAGGAGGGAGTTGATCCATGGACTATGTTACATCTCGGATGAAGTCGTGGAGGGTAACGGAAGCGAAACCTTACAGAGTGAATAGCGGCCCAGGACCAGGATGACAAAGCTTTGACCGTCAGACCTTACGTTCCAGTGCCTACAACGCTGGAAAATCGCGCTCCAGCCCCGCGAGAAATTCCAGAGGAGAACACGGTGTCCATGAAACGTCTAAAGTGATCATCATCATCATCATCATCAAATTCCTGCCATGTACCCTCAAGGGGTGTACAGGATATGATAGTACTACATGAAAAAAATTACATCATTATTAATTTCCTATCTACAATTTTCCTCCAAATCAGTCTGTTACTTGTCAAGACTCCAACATTATCAGATCTTATATTTCTATCGTCTAAAGCACTTTGTATCGTATCAATCCACCTATATCTTGGCCTTCCTCTGGGTCGTTTTGCTGCCAACCTGGCAGAGAACATTTGTTTTGCTAATCTTTCCTCGCCCATTCTGTTTAGGTGACCATACCACCTGAGATTAGCTCTGCTAACGCATTCCTGGATGCTGACAATGTCAAGTTCTTTCCTAATATCCTCGTTTTTAATATGATATTGCCATTGTTGCCATCTGTTCACGCCTATAATCTTTCTCAGGACTCTCATATCTGTGGTCTCTAGTCTTTGGTCAAGTGTTTTACTTCTGACCCAGCTCTCAGATCCATAAGTTAAAACTGGTTTGAACAATGTCTTGTATACAGCTAATTTAGTGTTCCGACTAATTTCTCTCTTATTCCATATGAATTTATTCAATTGACTTCCCACCATACCAGCATTGTTGATTCTGTTGTCTATTTCTATATTTAATTTACCATCTTCAGTAAAAATCGTGCCTAAATAGCTGAAATGTTTTACTTGTTCCACAGGTTCTCCATTCACAACACAGTTGACATTTTCAATGATTCTGCCTATTTTCATTGTCTTTGTCTTTTTATTGCTGACCTTCATACCATATCTATTACAACAGCTATTCAATTTAGTCAGAGAATCTTGCAGACTTGTAGCAGATTTATTTAGAAGTATAACATCATCTGCATAAAGCAAAGAGCTGACATTAACATCTCCAATTTTGATGTCATGTTTAATACCACTTTCCTTCATAATGTGATCCATATAGATAATGAATAACAGAGGGGATAATGTACATCCTTGTCTCACACCAGATTTAACATTAAACCATCTTCCTGTACTTCCTTCAATTCTGACTGCTGACTTACAACTCAAATAAAGACTAAGTATTGCTTGGTATAATGCCCCATTCACACCATATAACTGCAGCGTATTGAATAGCTTCTCTCTTGGCACCTTGTCATATGCCTTTTCCAGATCGACAAAACTTAAATACAGATCTTTGTTATATTCCCATGCTTTCTCGACTATTTGTCGTAAAGTGAAGATCTGATCCTGACAGCCTCTATTTGGCCTGAATCCAGCTTGTTCTTCACCAAGCTTTTCTTCCACAATTCTTCTCATCCGTTTCTCAAGTATACTTGCATAGATCTTGCCAGGAACACTCAGTAGAGAAATACCTCTGTAATTCTCACATTCAGTTTTATTTCCCTTTTTATATATGGGTACTATGAGAGCTCTACTCCAATCATCGGGAATTCGTCCCTCTGTCCAGGCTTTCTGAACTATGCAGTGCAGCCACTGTAATACTCTTATACCACCATACTTCAGCATTTCTGGTCGAATATCATCTACTCCTGCTGCCTTTCCACATTTCAAGCCTTTGATGGCTTTTTCTACTTCAAGTATGGATATGTATTCCTGACTGCATGCCTGGTCAGTGTTTTTTACCACTGTGCTGTCATCACTGCTTGTTTCATTTAGCAGTTTTTCAAAGTAATTACTCCATACTTCAAGGATATCTTTTTCTCCCGTTTTCATGTCACCTTTATCATCTCTAATTCCTGTTACAGCACTCTTTCCTCCATTCTTAAGTTTCTTCAACAACCTCCAGAATATTTTGCCACCTTCTTGATATTTATTTTCTATATTCTTGCCAAAGTCCTCCCATGACTTTTGTTTAGCTAGTTTTCACAGTGTTTAGCATTCTTGCATTTGTCTCTATATTCTCTAAGAGCAAAAGCTGACTTATTTGCCAGAAACTTTTGGTATGCTTTCTTCTTTTCCTTCACTGCCTCTTTAACTTCCTGTGTCCACCAGGGAGTTCTGATTTTTTTATCCTTACAAACAACCTCACCACATGCCTCTCTGGCAGAATCAATCAATGTTTTCTTCAGAGTTTGCCACTGAATCTCCAAGGTTTGGTTCCTGTTCTCAAACTCTTTCATTTTTTCTTCAATAATCTTTGTGTATTTTAGTCTACAGTTCACATCTGAGAGCTGCTCAACTTTTATTCACTTTAAAACTTTCTTACATGTTATTCTTTTCAATATGAAATTCAATTTTATCCTGCTCAAGACTAAATAGTGATCACTTCCAATTTCAAATCCTCTGTACACTCTGGTGTCCTGCACCAGGAAGAAAACATCACTATCAACAATAACATAGTCAATGAGACTTTTCTTATTCCTAGCCTCTTCTCTCCATGTGAATTTGTGCACATTTTTATGTTGGAACATGGTGTTGGTAATGACCAGTCCATGTCCTGAGCAGAAATCCAACAGATATTTGCCATTATTATTAGCTTTGCTCTTTTCTCCAAATTTTCCCAAAATATTTTTGTATGTCTGACAATCATTTCCTACTCTGCTATTTAGATCCCCAACAAGGACCAACTTTTCATTTTTCATTGTGTCAGTTGCTTTTTCTAAAGCCTCAAAAAATTCCTCCACTTCTACCTTAGTAGAACCTTCTGTGGGACCATAGGCACAAATAAGTCTCATTGTCCAGTTCCCCATTCTCATATTTGCCCACATTACTCTACTTGAGACTGCCTGCCATTCAAGAAGATTAGCCTCGTATTTTGGGTTGAATACTATGGCTACTCCTTCTTTTCCTTGATTGTCATTGCCTGAATATAACATTTTGTATTTATTGCTCAGAAAGAGCTCACCAGTTTTGGTCTTTTTTGTTTCAGTCACCCCTATTATGTCGATCTGGTACTTATCTAATTCCTCAGCTAGCTCCATTTCTTTGCCATTCAGTCTTCTTACGTTGATAGTACCGATCTTTAACTCTGGTGATGTTGAGTTGGGGTTTATTTTCAGATTTGTTCCAGTAGCTGACTTTTCGCTGTTCGTCCTGGTTCCCTGGCGAAAACAACGGGGGCCTTGTTTAACCGGGCGACGCCCCAGCCGGCATGAAATTTTGTCATGTTGTACCATCATTCTATATTTTGGTTTAACCAATAAGAATACAATTTGGTCGGCTAAATCCCAAATTGCCAGCCCATCCTCGTCCGTTCAGTATCCAAGTAGATACCCAACAGGGTGCACCACGAGAAGGTGAGGATTGGACATTAGGTCAGAAGCCCTGGTCGGTTCTCCGCATTCCTTTAAAGGCTATGTGGAGGTCTCCTCTCAGTTATACAGCTTTGACCCTTAAGCACCCCTTAAGTCTAAAGTGATAGATCACATAAGACTAAGTGTACTGTATCTATGGAGGAGGCATGCGAGTTGAATTTTGTTGTAAACTTTTTTTTTTATGATGTGAAGAACTGTTTAGGAAGACTGAATTTATAGACCTGCTATATACAGTAGATTGATAACTTGTTCGCATAGAGAGAATCTGTTTGTTTAAAGTAATTGTAAGACATTAATGAAAAATTTAACTTATGTTGTATTGTAAAGAAATGGTTCAGAAGAACTGACAAGATTATAGATATAAGAAATATAATGTTATGAGAAGTAGTTTGCTTAAAGAGTGTTATATTTTATGTGAAGGTTAGAATTGGAGATCATAATTAATCAAGGCATGGAAATTCCTAAACTAAATGGGCTGACAGTTAATGGTTATCTAATTTTATTGTTTAATAAATTATGTCATTAGTATTTTTGTTGAATGCCTGAGAATTTGTCCTATATGATGTTTTTCTTTTTGTGCTTAGCTTAGAGAGGAAAGGAAAGTAGCATTCTTTTAGTGCATACCTTGTATTACTGTTTTAGTATAAATAAACATGTTTGTTATATTTAAAAGGAGTGCCGTCTGATCTTTTTCGCAACTGCACTGTTCTCAAATAAAACCGATCCCGTGAAAATTTGGTACAAATTCCAATTTGTACCAAATTGGAATTTGGTACAAATTGGAATTTGGTACAAATTTTGAGTTAAGAGTTAGCCATGACTGTATATAATTATAGAGGAGGAACTTTACTGGAAGTATAAATAATTTCCTATGCCATTTGGAGAACTTCAGTGGCGCAGCTAGTAATAATTAAATAAATTTCTAGAGATCTCCGGCATAAGGAAAGAATACTGAAAGTAGAGAAAAGGAAATAAGATTAACTGAGTACATGAAAGGAAAAAGATAAGGTTAAAGAATAACGAATAAAAATATAGAAGCCAAGTTTAACGAAAAAAATATATTTTACAATAAGCACACCAGGTAAAAATAAAAAAATAAAAAGTAAATAAAGTATAAAATAATTATATTTAACACATCGTCTCTATTTGGTGATGCATTTCTTCATCACTAGCAACCGATCCACCAGGTCTGTAATCTTGTTAGATTCCACCTCCACCAGATGGCTTCAAATTCAGCAGCACATGAAATACTGTTACTAGTACTACAACAACAGGTCTCGACACTAACTGGATTCAAGTTATCCGATATCATTAGTAGCATGCCCCTCCTCACTTATCCTGTCTATCCTTCCTAAAAATACTGTACCCTTTACACTCGATACCTGGCTATCAGAATCAGATAATATGTGTGATTCTGATAGCCAGGTCTCACTAATGTCTACAATCTGAGGTCCCAACAATTCTATCCCTTTGTTTCTGATACACCTAGCATTCGCATACAGACACAATAATCTACCTGCATGTTCTTTTGTATGCTCTTGTCTGCAGTGTGCATGACAGTTGGACAACTTGCAGACCTCTATTACTCTCTAGTGGCTTATACATGTAGACATCTTTGTATGACACGTTAGATGAGTCTGAACCAGGCGAACACAAAGACGAAATTGCTCTCTCTCTCTCACCTCGTAATCATTTCCATGATAACATCCATTCCCATCATTAGCACAATTATATAACATTGTTGCTCTTACACTAATATTTTCACCATTCCTCCCATTGTAATTTAGTTTTTCTGACTCTCTGTGTTAGGTCTAATACCAGTTATTAATTTTTCAAGACTCCTGATACCAAACACATTCAGGTATAGGTCATCCCTCTTATACAAATCTAATCTTTCCCTCAAACTCACTCCATACATCCAAAAAACTGAATCATTTGCCATCATAGCTTCTTAATTCATTTTTATCACATTAAGGTAATATACTTACTATTTTCACTTTCTCACTCTTGCCTCTTCCAACAATCTTTTCATGTCCTCTATCATACTGAGCTTATAGCTAGCTAAGTCATTAGTACCTACTAAAATTATGATCTTGTTTACCTTTCCTTTTTGTTTTTGAACACTGCTTGCATTATATTTTTAATTTTTGCTCCTGGAAAACTCAAAGTTATAACCCGCTTATCAACAGCATGTTCTATGATAAAGTTACCATACCAAATAACATCTTTCTTTTTACAAACATTATTTACCTGATTTTCAATACTTATTGACTTATCTGATTCCGTTATTTGTTGATTCTCATTTTGTTGCTTAATTTTCTTTTACTCCCTATAATCATTCAAACACCTCTCGACTTTCTGTAATTCCCACATCATCTCTCTCTCTAATAGTTGGCTTGAATTTCACAATTTTGGAGGTTAATTCATTTTCAATAAAAGGAATCAGTATCTCCAATAACCTCCCTAGCAAGGCAAGCCTTCTTGTTCTCAACTTCTCTGCTCTTCTTAGAATTATGTTTCTTGTCTGTTTTTGGCACAATTTTAAACTATATTTATTATTATAATATCTTAACAAAAATATGTTATAAAACACTAAATACACTAAAAACTAGAAATTCTACACTAATATACTATCATCATCATCAAATTCCTGATTTCTACCCTCAAGGGGTGTACAGAATATGACAGTACTAAATGACATCATTAATAACTTTCTCTCTACAATTTTCCTCCAAATCAGTCTGTTACTTGTCAAGACTCCAACATTATCAGATCTGACAGAGAGCACTTGTTTTGCTAATCTTTCCTTGCCCATTCTGTTTAAGTAACCATACCACCTGAGATTAGCTCTGGTAACACATTCCTGGATGCTGAAAATGTCAAGTTCTTTCCTAATATCCTCGTTTTTAATATGATATTCCCATTGATGCCATCTGTTCACCCCTTTAATCTTTCTCAGGACTCTCATATCTGAAGTCCTAGTCTTTGGTCAAGTGTTTTACTTCTGACCCAGCTCTCAGATCCATAAGTTAAAACTGGTTTGAACACATCTTGTATATAGCTAATTTAGTGTTCCAACTAATTTCTCTCTTATTCCATATGCATTTAGTCAATTGACTTCCTACATGCCAGCTTTGTTGATTCTGTTGTCTATTTCCATATTTAATTTACCATCTTCAGTAAAAATCGTGCCTAAGTAACTGAAATGTTTTACTTGTTCCACAGATTCTCTGTTCACAGTTCACATTTTCAATGATTCTACCTATTTTCATTGTCTTTGTCTTTTTATTGCTGACCTTCATACCATACCTATTACAACAGTTATTCAATTTAGTAAGGGAATCTTTCAAACTTGTAGCGGGTTTATTTAGAAGTATAACATCATCTGCATAAAGCAAAGAGCTGACATTAACATCTCCAATTTTGATATCATGTTTAATACCGCTTTCCTTCATAATGTGATCCATATAGATAATTAATAACAGAGAGGATAATGTACATCCTTGTCTCACACCAGATTTAACATTAAACCATCTCCCTGTACTTCCTTCAATTCTAACTGCTGATTTACAACTCAAATAAAGACTAAGAATTGTTTGATATAATGCCCCATTTACACCATATAACTGTAGTGTATTGAATAGCTTCTCTCTTGGCACCTTGTCACATGCCTTTTCCAGATCAACAACACTTAAATAAAGATCTTTGTTATATTCCCATGTTTTCTCAACTATTTGTCGTAAAGTGAATATCTGATCCTGACAGCCTTTATATGGCCTGAATCCAGTTGTTCTTCACCAAGCTTTTCTTCCACAATTCTTCTCAACCGTTTCTCAAGTATACTTGCATAGATCTTGTCAGGAACACTCAGTAGGGAAATACCTCTGTAATTCTCACATTCAGTTTTACTTCCTTTTTTATATATGGGTACTATTAGAGCTCTACTCCAATCATCAGGAAGTTGTCCCTCTGTCCATGCTTTCTGAACTATACAGTGCAGCCACTGTAAGACTTTTATACCACCATACTTCGGCATTTCTGGTCAAATATCATCTACTCTTGCTGCCTTTCCACATTTTAAGCCTTTGATGGTTTTTTTTTTTTTTACTTCAAGTATGGATATGTATTCCTGCCTGTATGCCGGTTGAGTGTTTTTTAACACTGTGCTATCACTGCTTGTTTCATTTAACAATTTTTCAAAGTAATTACTCCATACTTCAAGGATATCTTTTTCTCCTGTTTTCATGTCATCTTTATCATCTCTAATTCCTTTTACAACTAATATACTATAAAATATTAATTTTCTAAGGGAAAAACACAATAAGACAGATAAAATCACCAATTTTACATGAGCTCTAAATTTATCAACTAATCACAATGCAGCCTGTGGATTACATTATGAAAGAAAGTAGCATTAAATCAGATATCAAATTTGAAAATATTCAAATACTCCTCTCTTCGTGAAGATGATGTTATATTCTTAAATAAATCCAATAAGTCTTCAGGATTCCTTAATGAAGTTGAATAACTGCTATAACAAATTTGGTATGAAAATCAGCAGAAAAAAGACAAAAATTATAAAGAGTAACAAGCAGCGACAGAACTGCAATAGAACATTTTCAAGAGGAATGCAAAGAGAAGTGCATATCAATACTTGAGGTAGAAAAATTCATCAAAATGTTGAAATGCAGCTTGAGTAGATGATATTCTACCAGAAATGCTTAAGTATGGAGGTATAAAAGTTTTAGTGTCTACAATGCATAGTTCAGAAGGCATGGTCAGATCAAATTCCAAAAGATTGGAGTAGAGCTCTAACAGTTCCCATTTATAAAAAAGGGAATAAAGCTGAATGTGAGAATTACAGAGAAATGTTTCTAATAAGTGTTCCAACTAAGATTTATGAAGCATACTTGAAAAGAGCATAAGAAAGATTGCAGAAGAGAAACTTGGAGAAAAAGAAGCTGGATTCAGGCCAAATAGACTTTGTCAAGATCAGATTTTCACTTTGCAAATAGTTGAGAAATCATGAGAATATGACAATGATCTGTACTTAAGTTTTGTAGATCTGGAAAAGGCATATGACAAGATGCACTCAGAAAAGCTTTTCAAAATACTACAATTATATGGGATAAATGGAACATTAATCTATATTTAAGTTGTAAGTCAGCAGTCAGAATTGAAAGATGATTTGATGTAAAATCACATGTAAGACAAGGATGCAGATTTTCTCCACTCTTATTCATTCATTAGTTCACTTTATAGTATCATCAGTCTATAACTAATAAAATCATTTAGATCAAATTAAATTACTGCAAGAAATTTTTTCCTTGACATCCACTTACATATATCATCATCATCAAATTCCTGACATGTACCCTCAAGGAGCATAAAGGATATGATAGTATCCTTTACACCCCTTGAAAAAGAGTACTGTAAAATTAACCAAAGATCATAAAGGTGACATAGGTTCGATTCCCGTCAGTGACGTGAGGAGCTGAAGGATCTTCCTCATCCATAGCCAAGTTAGCCGGTCGTGGGCATGGACAGTAGTGTTTTTTTCCCCAGTTATCCTGGGATTTTTTCATCCCGCAAAGCAGGCAAACCAGCCTTGAGAACTCAACATTACAGACATGGGATGCACAGGGACATACAACTAACCACCTTATCCTGTGAACTGTTGAGGTCTGATGATTAATAAACTCTCGACACCACAAGGTAAAAGAGGGAAAGGAAGATGAGATGAGACTGTTAAAGAAACAAGCAGTGACAGAACTGCAATAGAACATTTTCAAGAGGAATGCAAAGAGAAGTACATATCATTACTTGAGGTAGAAAAATTCATCAAAATCTTGAAATGCAGAAATTAAGCTTGAGTAGATGATATTCTACCAGAAATGCTTAAGTATGGAGGTATAAAAGTTTTAGTGTCGACAATGCATAGTTCAGAAGGCATGATCAGATCAAATTCCAAAAGATTGAAGTTGAGCTCTAACAGTTCCCATTTATAAAAAAGGGAATAAAGCTGAATGTGAGAATTACAGAGAAATGTTTCTAATAAGTGTTCCAACTAAGATTTATGAAGCATACTTGAAAAGAGCATAAGAAAGATTGCAGAAGAGAAACTTGGAGAAAAAGAAGCTGGATTCAGGCCAAATAGACTTTGTCAAGATCAGATTTTCACTTTACAAATAGGTGAGAAATCATGAGAATATGACAGTGATCTGTACTTAAGTTTTGTAGATCAGGAAAAGGCATATGACAAGATGCACTCAGAAAAGCTTTTCAAAATACTACAATTATATGGGATAAATGGAACATTAATCTATATTTAAGTTGTAAGTCAGCAGTCAGAATTGAAAGATGGTTTGATGTAAAATCACTTGTAAGACAAGGATGCAGATTTTCTCCACTCTTATTCATTCATTAGTTCACTTTACAGTATCAGTCTATAACTAATAAAATCATTTAGATCAAATTAAATTACTGTAAGAAATTTTCTGCTTGACATCAACTTAAATATATCATCATCATCATCATCAAATTCCTGACATGTACCCTCAAGGGGTGTAAAGGATATGATAGTACTACATGAAAAATTTACACCATTATTAATTTCCTATCTACAATTTTCCCCCAAATCAGTCTGTTACTTGTCAAGACTCCAACATTATCAGATCTTATATTTCTATCGTCTAAGGCACATTGTACCGTATCAATCCACCTATATCTTGGTCCTCCTCTGGATCGTTTTCCTGCCAACCTGGCAGAGAACACTTGTTTTGCTAATCTTTCCTCGCCCATTCTGTTTAAGTGACCATACCACCTGAGATTAGCTCTGCTAACTCATTCAAGGATGCCGACAATGTCAAGTTCTTTCCTAATATCCTCGTTTTTAATATGATATTGCCACTGATGCCATCTGTTCATGCCTCTAATCTTTCTAAGGACTCTCATATCTGTGGTCTCTAGTCTTTGGTGAAGTGTTTTATTTCTGCCCCAGCTCTTAGATCCATAAGTTAAAACTGGTTTGAACAGTTTTAATTAATTTGAACAGTTGTATACAGCTAATTTAGTGTTCCAACTAATTTCTCTCTTATTTCATAAGAATTTATTCAATTGACTTCCCACCATACCAGCTTTGTTGATTCTGTTGTCTATTTTCATATTTAATTTACCATCTTCACTAAAAATCGTGACTAAGTAGCTGAAACATTTTGCTTGTTCCACATGTTCCCCATTCACAACACAGTTGACATTTTCAACAATTCTACCTATTTTCATTGTTTTGTAATGCTGACTTTCATACCATATCTATTACAACAGTTATTCAATTTAGTCAGTGAATCCTGCAAACTTGTAGCAGATTTATTTAGAAGTATAACATCATCCGCATAAAGCAAAGAGGTGACATTAACATCTCCAATTCTGATATCATGTTTAATACCACTTTCTTTCATAATGTGATCCATATAGATAATGAATAACAGAGGGGATAATGTACATCCTTGTCTCACACCAGATTTAAAAATTAAACCATCTTCCTGTACTTCCTTCAATTCTAACTGCTGACTTACAACTCAAATACAGACTAAGTATTGCTTGATATAATGCTCCATTGACACCACATAACTGTGGCATATTGAATATTGGCACCTTGTCATATGCCTTTTCCAGATCGACAAAACTTGAATACAGATCTTTGTTATATTCCCATGCTTTCTCGACTATTTGTCGTAAAGTGAAGATCTGATCCTAACAGCCTCTATTTGGACTGAATTCAGCTTGTTCTTCACCAAGCTTTTCTTCTACAATTCTTCTCAACCATTTCTCAAGTATACTTGCATATATCTTGCCAGGAACACTCAGTAGGGAAATATCTCTGTAATTCTCACATTCAATTTTATTTCCCTTTTTATATATGAGCACTATTAGAGCTCTACTCCAATCATCAGGAATTTGTTCCTCTGTCCAAGCTTTCTGAACTATGCAGTGCAGCTACTGTAAGACTTTTATACCACCATACTTCTGCATTTCTGGTTGAATATCATCTACTCCTGCTGCCTTTCCACATTTCAAGCCTTTGATAGCTTTTTCTACCTCAAGCATGGATATGTATTCCTAACTGTATGCCTGTTAAGTGTTTTTTTACCACTGTGCTATGACTACTTGTTTCATTTAGCAATTTTTCGAAGTAATTACTCCATACTTCAAGGATATCTTTTTCCCCTGTTTTCATGTCACCTTTATCATCTGTAACTCCTTTTACAGCACTCTTTTCTCCATTTCTAAGCTTCTTCAACAACTTCCAGAATATCTTATTACCTTCTTGATATTTATTTTCCATGATTTTGCCAAAAAAAAAAAAAAAAAAGAAATGGATCTGAGAGCTGGGTCAGAAGTAAAACACTTGACCAAAGATTAGAGACAGCAGATATGAGAGTTCTGAGAAAGATTATAGGCGTGAACAGATGGCATCAATGGCAATATCATATTAAAAATGAGGATATTAGGAAAGAACTTGACATTGTCAGCATCCAGGAATGCGTTAGCAGAGCTAATCTCAGGTGGTATGGTCACCTAAACAGAATGGGCGAGGAAAGATTAGCAAAACAAATGTTCTCTGCCAGGTTGGCAGCAAAACGATCCAGAGGAAGACCAAGATATAGGTGGATTGATACAGTACAAAGTGCCTTAGACGATAGAAATATAAGATCTGATAATGGTGGAGTCTTGACAAGTAACAGACTGATTTGGAGGAAAATTGTAGATAGGAAGTTAGTAATGATATAATTTTTTCATGTAGTACTATCATATCCTGTACACCCCTTGTGGGTACATGGCAGGAATTTGATGATGTTTTTGCCAAAGTTCTCCCATGACTTTTGTTTAGGTAGTTTTACACAGCGTTTCGCTTTCTTACATTTGTCTCTGTATTCTCAAACAGCAAAAGCTGACTTATTTGTCAGGAACTTTTGATATGATTTCTTCTTTTCCTTCACTGCCTCTTTAACTTCCTGTGTCCACCATGGAGTCCTGATTTTTCTATCCTTGCAGACAACCTCACCACATGCCTCTCTGGCTGAATCAATCAGGGTTTTCTTCAAGGCTTGCCATTGAATCTCTAAGGTTTGGTTCCTGTTCTGAAACTCTTTCATTTTTTCTTCAATAATCTTTGTGTATTGAACCGTAGATAATCTTTGTCTACGGTTCACATCGGAGAGCTGCTCAACTTTTATTCGCTTTAAAACTTTCTTACATGTTATTCTTTTCAATATGAAATTCAATTTTATCCTGCTCAAGACTAAATAGTGATTGCTTCCAATTTCAAATCCTTTGTACACTCAGGTATCCTGCACCAGGGAGAAAACATCACTATCAACAATAACATAGTGAATGAGATTTTTCTTATTCCTTGCCTCTTCTCTCCATGTTAATTTGTGCACATTTTTATGTTGGAACATGGTGTTAGTAATAACCATGTTCATGTCCTGAGCAGAAATCCAACAGGTATTTGCCATTATTATTAGCTTTGCTCTTTTCTCCAAATTTTTCCAAAATATATTTGTATATCTGACAATCATTTCCTACTCTGCTATTCAGATCCCCAACAAGGACCAACTTTTCCTTTTTCATTGTGTCAGTAGCTTTCTCTAGAGCCTCAAAAAATTCTTCCACTTCTACCTTAGTAGAGATCATAGGCACAAATAAATCTCATTGTCAAGTTCCCCCATTCTCATATTTGTCCACATCACTCTATTTGAGACAGCCTGCCATTCAAGAAGATTAGCCTCACATTTTGTGTTGAATACTATGGCTACTCCTTCTTTTCCTTGATTGTTATTGCCTGAATATAACATTTTGTATTTATTGCTGAGAAAGATCTCACCAGTTTTTGAATTTTTTTGTTTCAGTCACCCCTATTATGTCGATCTGGTACTTATCTAATTCCTCAGCTAGCTCCATTTCTTTGCCATTCAGGCTTCTTATGTTGATAGTACTGATCTTTAACTCTGGTGATGTTGAGTTGGAGTGTGTTTTCAGATTTGTTCAAGTAGCTGACTTTTCGCTGTTCCCCCTAGTTCCCTGGCAAAAACAACGAAAGCCTTGTGTAACCAGGCGATGCCCCCAGATGGCATGAAATTTTGTCATGTTGTACCATCATTTTTTATTTTGGTTTAACCAATAAGAATAAAATTTGGTCAACTAAATCCCAAATTGCCAGTCCATCCTCGTTCATTCAGTATCCAGGTAGATACCCAACAGGGTGCACCACGAGAAGGTGAGGATTGGACATTAGGTTAGAAGCCCTGGTCGGTTCTCCGCATTCCTTTAAAGGCTATGTGGAGGTCTCCTCTCAGTTATACAGTTTTGACCTTTATGCACCCCCCCCTTACTTACATATATTAATATATATAATAAATAATCAATAAGCAAAGAATACAAAGAACAAGGAAAAATTGCTACTGCTTCTTTAAGCATGCAAATCACCGAAACAGAAGCCATTTAATAATCGAGATGAGCGTCTTCTATCACTCTGGATTGAGGATTATAACCAAAAAAGAATACTTTTTAGTACAAAGAATATTCAGGCAAAATCTCTCAATATTTTTACCCAATTGAAAGAGACCAAATTTCAGGAGGAATATGAAAGCTTTACTGCGAGTATGGGATGGTTTGACTGTTCTAAAAATCGTACTGGAGTATGGTTTGACTGTTCTAAAAATCGTACTGGAGTACATAAGATAAGAATAACTGGGGAATTTGTTAGTGCTAATAAAGATTCTGCGGCCAAGTTTCCTGAAGAATTGCAAAGGATAATTCAGGAGGGTGATTATGATGATCAGAAATATTCAATGTCAATGAAATTGGTCTCTTTTGGAAGTGTATGCCAACAAAATCTTTCCTAGCTAAAACTGAAGCATCTCACAACCAGGATACAAAATATCTAAAGATCGTTTTACGCTTTTCTCAGGAGACAACGTAGGTGACTTTAAACTCAAGCCTATGTTAGCTTATCATGCACAAAATCCAAGATCTAACATTATTGAAGAAATCAGCACAATAGGAAAAGAACTTGGATTTAATGAACTGGATAATAAAGATGTGAGAAACTTCAATTCCCATTCAGAACATTTAAGTGGGAAGAACAGTGTGCATATGAAAAATAAGGAGTGCAAACAAGAAGAGAATGTTACGACTATGAAGCTAACTGCAAAAGAACCTGAACTAGTTTTCAATCACAATGAGTATGCTAAGGAAATTTTGTTTGATGCTGATCCTGATATGGAACGAAGCTTCAAAGTCTGCTGAAATCTTGATAAAGCAATTGCCAGCTATTGCAAATTGCATGACAAGATGAAAAAATTGAGCACAATTCAAACCTCTTTACCTAATTTCTTTGTAAAAACATAGCTCAATCAAATGTTTAGACATTAAATAAAAATTTAAGCAATTAATTTTTATTAACATTGATGATTATCCTCTAATATAGCTTATACTGTAATTTTTTTTCCTGAATTTACGCTGATGGATGAATTATAATTATTCCTATTGTTCATTGTACTTGCTTAACGTGATTTCGCTTAGCGCGCATTAATTGATGGATTAATTAATCTTGTTAAGAAAGGTTTTCCTGTATTCAATTGCGAGAGATACCCAGAGAGATGGATATCTTAAGATAATTTTGTTTATTCAATGGATCAGAATTTTATTGTTTGCTTTTACGTTTGTAATTTTCTCTTCTATACAGCAAAATTTTAATAAAATTGGAGATGTTAATCTCAGCTCTTAATTTTATGTAGACGATGTTATAGTCTTAAATCTAGCATGCAGGTCTGCAGAATTCCCTAATTAAAATGAATAACTGTTATAATAAATGAAATGAAAACAGGCAGGAACATTGAAAACATCAACAGCATTCTGAATGGAGAGAAAGTAAATCATTTCAACTACTTAGGTGCACTTTTAAGTGAAGATGGCAAAATAAAAATGGAAATTGAAAATAGAGTTAGCAAAGCTGATATGGTTGGAAGTCAATAAATTTATATGGAATAAGAGAGAAATTAGCTAAAACACAAAATTCAAACCAACTTTAGCTTGTGAATCTGAGATCAAAGACTGTAGACCTCTGATATGAGAGTTCAGAGAAAGATTAAGAGTGAACAGATCACATCAATGGCAGTATCATATTAAAAATGAGGAAAGAACTTGCCATTGTTAGCACTCAGGAATGTGTTAGTAGAGTTAATCTCAGGTAGTATGGTTACTTATGGAAGAGGAATTAGCAAAACAAGTTCTCTTTTTTTCACTTACTTCCCATATCTAACTCACATTCTACCTCCAGTAAGCAGGTTGGCAGGTAAAAAACTCAGAGTAAGACCAAGATGTAGATGGATTGATACAATAAAAGTGCCTTAGAAGACAGAAATAAAAGATCTGATAATGTTGGAATCTTGACAAATAAAAGATTAATTTGGAGGAAAATTGTCAACAAGATATGCACATCCTCAGGGGATGATGTACACATATCTGGTACATCCCATGAGGGTACATATCAAGAATTTGTAATGCTGATGATATTAAGAGGTCATTAAGAAAGGGTCAAGTTGTGTTCCTTGCTAAATGAAAGATCTTTGAGGAGGAGGGCATGAAAATGTAATTATGCATAAATAACCACTATGCATAATAGTTATTTATGCATAAGTTCTAAATTAACCTAATTCATTGTACACAACTCGCATATATACCAAGGGTTAACCAAACTCAGGAGACAATGTTATGAAACAATATTGGCAGTAAAGAAGATGGAACAATGGAAACTAAGGGCTGTGCTGACTTGATACATGCTTTTTCTCAGTGTAATATGGGCATACACAAGCTATTACTCATGGTAGTGTCATTGGCCGTTATGCATTTTATAGTTTATATACTTATAGGTATAATAGTGGTGCAAATTTGAATGTTATGACTTTGATATGATGGTATTAAAATGAATGTATATAAATCCAATTTCATACACTGAGTATCACCAAGTTCTTAAAGGAAACAAACAAACTCTTAATATAATACATATTTCGTATTCAATGAACTTTCTTTAATACAGTAGCCAAAAAAGTTTTTCTAATTGTCTGATTTTAAGTCTCTCTTTTTTTTTTTTTTTTTTTTTTTAAGTAATTTCACATGAAATACTGATAAACATGAAACCAAATAAATTTTACCTACTTTTTCAACTCTTTCAAAATATCTTGACTTCATCTGAAAAAGCAACAATGGAAAAATTTAAATCAGATGATAAATTTAAAATGACTTAAATATTTATATAAGTATATAAATAATATAAGTTATTGAGTTATTAATTACAAACACTCACTATAATGAACTCATAAAGATGATCAAATGAATAATTCTTTTAGATAAATTTATACGTTGGTAATACATAACTGTCAGATTTTAGGGAAAAACAACATACACTAGAATATTAATTAAAAACTTTAATTAATACTTCCTATATTTCAGTAATGTTAATCACCATCTTCAGGGATCACAAAATAATGATAAGTGCATGCAGGTACTAACACTAAGCAAATATGGCTGAAGAAAACAACTGAAGTCGGTCCTAGAGTTGCTCCCTAGTGGGCTAAATTGCGTTGTCTTGGCTATTGGGCTGATGTTCTTAGAATGCAAGCTTCCCATATTTGGGCAGTCTCTTGCATCCAAATTTGTTGAGGTTTGGGGAGTTTTTTTTAGAGCTGAGGCTGATTCCAGGAATAGCCTCTCATATTTATACTTACTGTGGTGTAGTCAAGTGGCTTTCTTCCAACATATTTTGTGGTGGGTGTCCAAAGCACAGTCAGCAAGTCCTGAGTGGCTTTATTGGTGGAACCAGATACAGCCACTCAGGATGATGGAAGAAAGCCACTTTACTACACCGCAGCAAGTATAAATATGAGAAATCATTCCTGGAATCACTCAGCTCCAAAAAACTCCTCAAACCTCAACAAATTTGGATGCATGAGACCGTTCCAAATATGGGAAGCTTGCATTCTAAGAACATCTCAGCCCAACAGTCAAGACAACTAAATTTAGCTGACTAGGGGGCACCTTTAGGACCCTAGGACCAATTTCAGTTGTTTTCTTCAGTCATATTTGCTTAGTATTAGTGACTGCATGCACATATTATTTTGTGATCCCTGAAGATGGTAATGTAACATTACCGAAATATATCATCATCAACAAATTCCTGACATGTACCCCCCAAAGGGTATGCAGGATATGACAGTACTAAAAAATTTTTGTATGAAAAATGAAAAATTTGCATCATTACTAACTTCCTATCTACAATTTTCCTACAAATCAGTCTATTACTTGTCAAGACCACAATATTATCATTATCAGATCTTATATTTCTATCGTCTAAGGCACACTGTACCGTATCAATCCACTTATATCTGGATCTTCCTCTGAGTCGTTTTCAAATTAGCAAAACAGAGAACACTCATTTTGCTAATCTCTCCTTGCCCATTCTGTTTAAGTGACCATACTACCTGAGATTAGCTCTGCTAATGCATTCCTAGATGCCGACAATGTCCAGTTCTTTCCTAATATCCTCATTTTTAATATGATATTGCCATGGATGCCATCTATTCACGCCTATAATCTTTCTCAGGACACTCATATCTGCGGTCTCTAGTCTTTGGTCAAGTGATTTACTTCAGACCCAGCTCTCAGATCCATAAGTTAAAACTGGTTTGAACACTGTCTTGTATACAGCTAATTTAGTGTTGCGGCTAATTTCTCTCTTATTCCATATGAATTTATTCAATTGACTTCCTACCATACCGGCTTTGTTGATTCTGTTGTCTATTTCCAAATTTAATTTACCATCTTCACTAAAAATCCTGCCTAAGTAGCTGAAATGTTTTACTTGTTCCACAGGTTCTCCATTCACAACAAAGTTGACATTTTCAATGATTCTGCTTATTTTCATTGTCTTTGTCTTTTTATTGCTGACCTTCATACCATATCTATTACAACAGTTATTCAATTTAGTCAGAGAATCTTGCAGACTTGTAGTGGATTTATTTAGAAGTATAACATCGTCCGCATAAAGCAAAGAGCTGACATTAACATCTCCAATTTTGATCTCATCTTTAATACCACTTTCGTTCATAATGTGATCCATATAGATAATGAATAACACATTTAACATTAAACCATCTTCCTGTACTTCAATTCTAACTGCTGACTTACAACTCAAATAAAGACTAAGTATTGCTTGATATAATGCCCCATTGACACCATATAACTGTAGCGTATTGAATAGCTTCTCTCTTGGCACCTTGTCATATGTCTTTTCCAAATCGACAAAACTTAAATACAGATCTTTGTTATATTCTCATGCTTTCTCAACTAATTGTCGTAAAGTGAAGATCTGATCCTGACAGCCTCTATTTGACCTGAATCCAGCTTGTTCTTCACCAAGCTCTTCTTCCACAATTCCTCTCAACCGTTTCTAAAGTATACTTGCATATATCTTACCAGGAACACTCAGTAGGGATATAGCTCTGTAATTCTCACATTCAGTTTTATTTCCCTTTTTATATATGGGTACTACGAGAACTCTACTCCAATCATCAGGAATTCGTCCCTCTGTCCAAGCATTCTGAACTATGCAATGCAGCCCACTGTAAGACTCTTATATCACCATACTTCAGCATTTCTGTTCGAATATCATCTACTCCTGCTGCCTTTCCACATTTCAAGCCTTTGATGGCTTTTTCTACTTCAAGTATGGATATGTATTCCTGACTGTATGCCTGTTGAGTGTTTTTTACCACTGTGCTATCACTGCTTGTTTCATTTAGCAAATTTTCAAAGTAATTACTCCATACTTCAAGGATATCTTTTTCTCCCATTTTCATATCACCTTTATCATCTCTAACTCCTTTTATAGCACTCATTCCTCCATTCCTAAGCTTCTACAACCTCCAGAATATCTTACCACTTTCTTGATATTTATTTTCTATGTTCTTGCCAAAGTATTCCCATGACTTTTGTTTAGATAGTTTTACACTGTTCAGCTTTCTTACATTTGTCTCTGTATTCTCTAAGAGCACAAGCTGACTTATTTGACAGGAACTTTTGATATGCTTTCTTCTTTTCCTTCACTGCCTCTTTAACTTCCTGTGTCCACCATGGACTTCTGATTTTTCTATCCTTGCAGACAACCTAATCACATGCCTCTCTGGCTGAATCAAGCATAGTTTTCTTCAAGGTCTGCTACTGAATCTCCAAGGTTTTTGGTTCTTCTTCTGAAACTCTTTCATTTTTTCTCCAATAAACTTTGTGTATTTTAGTCTACAGTTCACATCTGAGAGCTGCTCAGCTTTTATTCACTTTAAAACTTTCTTACATGTCATTCTTTTCAATATGAAATTCAATTTTATCCTACTCAAGACTAAATAGTGATCGTTTCCAATTTCAAATCCTCTGTACACTCTGGTGTCCTGCACCAGGAAGAAAACATCACTATCAACAATAACATAGTCAATGTGACTTTTCTTATTCCTTGCCTCTTTTCTCCATGTGAGTTTGTGCACATTTTTATGTTGGAACATGGTGTTAGTAATAACCAGTCCATGTGCTGAGCAGAAATCCAACAGGTATTTGCCATTATTATTAGCTTTGCTCTTTTCTCCAAATTTTCCCCAAATATTTTTGTATGTCTGACAATCACTTCCTACTCTGCTGTTTAGATCCCCAACAAGGACCAACTTTTCCTTTTTCAGTAGCTTTCTCTAGAGCCTCAAAAAATTCCTCCACTTCTACCTTAGTATAGCCTTCTGTGGGACCATAGGCACAAATAAGTCTCATTGTCCAGTTCCCCATTCTGATATTTGTCCAAATCACTCTACTTGACACTGTCTGCCATTCAAGAAGATTAGCCTCGTATTTTGTGTTGAATGCTATGGCTACCCCTTCTTTTCCTTGATTGTCATTGCCTGAATATAACATTTTGTATTTATTGCTCAGAAAGATCTCACCAGTTTTTGTCTTTTTTGTTTCAGTCACCCCTATTATGCTGATCTGGTACTTATCTAATTCCTCCGCTAGCTCAATTTCTTTGCCATTCAGGGTTCTTATGTTGATAGTACCGATCTTTAACTTTGGTGATGTTGAGGGGTGTTTTCAGATTTGTTCCAGTAACTAACTTTTCGCCCTGGTTCCCTGGCAAAAACAACGGGGGCCTTGTTTAACCGGGCGACGCCACAGCCGATGGCACAACATGAAATTTTGTCATGTACCATCATTTTGTATTTTGGTTTAACCAATAAGAATACAATTTGTTTGGCTAAATCCCAAATTGCCAGTCCATCCTCGTTCGTTTAGTATCCAGGTAGATACCCAACAGGGTGCACCACGAGAAGGTGAGGATTGGACATTAGGTCAATGCCCTGGGCGTTTCTCCGCTTTCCTTTAAAGGCTATGTGGAGGTCTCCTCTCAGTTATACAGCTTTGACCCTTAAGCACCGAAATATAGGACGTATTAATTAAAGTTTTCAATTAATGTTCTGGTATATGTTGTCTTTCCCTAAAATGCGACAGTTATGATCAATGAATAGTTTGTTATAATGTAAATTCAATGAATAGTTTGTTATAATGTAAATTTTTTTGATATGGTGAACTTCCTTTAGAATAGCATGGTTGCTAATGAAACTTTAACCAGTACTTTTTGGTAGTCTCTTATAGTGAGTAGAACTATGTTATGGATTGAGTGACAGAGTTGGCTATGTTCAGTCAAAGTCAGATATGTTTTAGTTTTCAGATCTAACAAGATAATTCTAACTTTTTTAATTCTCTAAACTTTACATGTCAAACTTGTAAAATTCTACATGAGTTTGATAACAATTTAAGATTTGCACACCCATACTTGAGAAGAGGCTAACAAAAATTGTGGAAGAGAAACTTTGGGAAGAACAAGCTGAGTTCAGGCCAAACAAGCATTGTCAAGGTCAGATTTATGCTTTATAACAAAGAGATGAGAAATCATCAGAATAAAATAAGGATTTGCAAGTTTTGTAGACTTGGAAGAATGATAAGATGCAAAGAGAAAAACTATTCAGGATGCTACTATATGTGGTAAATGGAACATTACACAAAGCAATACATAGTCTATATTTAAGTTGTAAGTCAGCTTAGAATTGAAAGAAGTATTGGAAAATTGTCGGATGAATCAGACATAAGAAACCTAATATTAGTAACTAAATTGAATAACAATGATAACAAATTTCGTATGAAAATTCACAATAAAAAAAATACTAGGAAAAGAGAAGAACATGAAAATGTTCAACTGCTGCATTCTCAATGGAGAACCTATAGAACAAGTAGAAATATTTCAGCTAATTTAGCTGAATTGGCAAAGCTGGTAATTCAGTGAGTCAAACTGAATAAATTTATATGAAATTATTATTATTACCCAAGACTCCATTGAGTCAAAGGCTCATCTGGGAATGAGAGAGAGATTAGTCAAAACATTAAACTATCTATTCAAAATAACTTGTGTTCACACTAATTTTAACTTATGGATCCCAGAGCTGAGTTAGAAATAAAACACTTTATCAAAGACTGGAGATCACAGATAAAAGCATTCTCAGGAGAATAAGAAAATGAACAGTTGGCATTGTTAGATTCTTGATAGAGCCATCATTAATAGAACTGCTCCATTCAAGATTTAACAAGAGAACAATATCAAGCAAAAGCACACTTGTACTCTTGGCAAAACAAATATAATATGTGAAGATGCAGATATTAACTTTGCTTAAAAAGGAATTAAAATATAAAAGAAAAGGTTGAATCTTAAATTAAAATGAAATCGAAGGAGGAATTAAATATTAATTTGTACTATGTTTAGGGTTATTGTCTAAAATAGATGGAATCTTAATTTGTCAAAAACATCAATGTTAAAATGTGCCAGGTATAAAATCGTATATCATCGTGCGAACAAAAGTTCAAAGGTTGCAGTTTGACCACCAAAGATGACATAATGAGTGATGAGTAGGCATTCGTGGAAGGCACAAGAAATTCACGTTCCCTGAAAAAAGCAATGCATGTACAGCAAGGCGGTGACGTCTCTCGGTGACAGCAAATGGGAGAGAGTCGTAGACAAGTTTGGAGTGCAGAAAGGGAGCGCTTTAATGGGGTTTAAAACGGATTCACATCGTTGAGAGGAAGCCTTTTTTTTTGCTTCCTTTTACATTTTTCTCCTGGCTCCTGTGGTATTCCCTGGTTACATGTGCCCTCCCCGTGGATCTCCTGCTCGAAATTCCCAAGCGGATCAGCATGCCTGATACCCGACAAGATGTGTGAAGATGGCAAAGCAGCAGTGTGTTTCCCGTTGCTGAGCAAGGCGAATTGAAGAAAATATAGCACAAGATGACAGCAGTGTTCGAGTTTTAGACCATCAGTGTGGATCTAACTGATGAGAAAGCAGCAAAGGATTCCTTTGAAGGTAAATCATGTTAGAAACAGCAACGCAAAAAGTTCGTAAGCCCAGAAGAAACAAGTGGCTAATTTGGACGAGCGCGTGACTCTCACGTGGCAGCAATCCATTGTGCAGAGGGACAATCTATAACAAAGAACACATGGAAGGATCAAGAAAACATCTAAAGGTGATAATGTACAAATCTTCCCTTTTATGTGTTATCTATTGGTGATGAAGGCGTAAAATGGACAGAGTTTAGAAAGGAAGAGAGAGAGATTTTTTGAGACAGCTGCCCGTGTTATGTAAAAATCGAATTGGACTGGCAGTCTACGTTCATAAGTTGTCTAGACCAAGTTTAATGTGTATCGTTAGTAGCAGTAATCTAGTTTAATACCGACATCCATGTTTGTGATATAGATGAACATAAGATTCTCATGAGTGTTTGAATAGCCTGTCTGTTTGATTATTACTACCCTGCTTTACTTGTATTTTAGTATTAACCTTGATTATATGTGTTGTTTAAATTGTAATGTTCTTAGATAAATAATAAATATGTTTTCCCATGTATACCTGAGTTTGTCTGAGTAAGAGATTGAATTTTACCACTCACGAAAATACCGAACCTATGTTTAGAGGAAAAAAGGGGAATTTAAGATTATCAAGGCCATGACTGTATACTGAAAACTCAATCTACCTAACTAATCTATATAAGGTATTACTTGAATTCTGGAAAAGTTTCTTCGGATAAGAGTTTCTATCCTAGAGTTCTGACTGGTGCAGCATAAACAAATAAATTTCGCCAGAACTCGAAGTGAGAAAAGGCCCTAGAAAGTCAGTTCAGAAGCCAGATCTCAGTAGACACAAGGAGAACAACAGAGGTAAAATATTTAAGAAAACAATGACGTAACAGCATCAATGGCAGAATCATATGAAAAATGAAGATATTAGGAAGAATTGTTGAAAATGAAGATATTGTTAGCATTCATTATGTCACTCCAAATTAGATATTAAGATGTATATAGCAAAACTTATTTAACTGGAACAGAGCCAGCCTCCCTTTTATATCAAAATGGTATGCTACATTTTTAACAAAGTAATAAGTATAATTACCAAAAATAAGGTAATCATGAAAATAAACTTTATATATTAGGAGTAATGAAGTTTTAGAAATACCTGGATTTTGTGGAGATGAAGGCAATGTTATATTCTGCACAGAATTCGATAATTGTGCCAAAACACAATATTAAATTTGAAATAACATAAAAATATTGGACCAATCAATTATAAATGGCAAGAGTAAAAACAAAAATAAATGAAAATCATCATACGTATCAAGGATTTAGGCCTAGTATGGCCTGTTCCGGCCTTAGAAGTCATCGTTGAATCGTTTAAGAGGACGTCCTGGTTTTCTTTTTCCTAATGGCTTGTACTTTAAGGCTTGTTTTGGTAATCTTTCTGTTTTCATTCTTTGAACATGTTCCATCCATCTATGTTTATATTTTTTAATTTTTTCAATTACTGGTTCTTGGTTTAATTCTTTCATAATATCTTCGTTTCTTTTGTGATCAAATAGGGTATACTTTGCAGTTTTTCTCATAAACTTCATTTCTGCTGTTGTTAATCTTTGTTTGTCTTTTTGTTTTATTGTCCAGATTTCGCTTCCATACATTAAGACCAGTAGGGCTAATGTATTGTATACTTTTAGCCATAGTTTTTGATTTTTCCGTTGATATTATTATTACTATTACTATCATTACGGGCAACTCCAGGGAGTCATTAGACTCATCGAGGGAGGCCCCAAATCATATTCATCACAACTATCTGACATTCATACAGTATCTATCATACCTCGCCTTAAACTCATTCACTGTCACAGCATCCACTACAGACTCAGGGAGTGCATTCCACTCATTCACTACTCTAAAAGTAAAGAACCCAGCTCTAACACCTTTACTAACCACACTTTTGCCCAGTTTCCATGGATGTCCCCTAGTCCTCCCACAACCAGCCCTGTTCTCAAAAATATCTTCTGAATTAATTTTATAGAAACCCTTCAGTAATTTGAATGTCTCAATCATATCTCCCCTCCTCCGCCTATCAACCAATTTTTGCAACCCACAAATCCTCAACCTGTTCTCATACGGTTCATTCCACAGACCTGCTATCATCTTGGTCACTCGTCTCTGGATCCTCTCCACATCCTCCCCATCAAGAAGAAACCTAGGTGACCAAATCTGAGCACAGTAGTCTAGATGGGGTCTTATCAAGGCTCGATAGAGAGGAACAATAACCTGCTTGTCAACGTATTCTTCAGCAACCAAGTGATTTGATGAGCTGTTTTGGTCACTTTTGCAATGTGTCCCCTAAATTTCAATTCCTTATCCACCAACACTCCTAAATCTCGTGCCTCATCAATTTCCTGGAGCAGGGTTCCACCAATGCAGTAAACTGCCGCCAATCTTTTCACCCCAAAATGCATAACCTTACATTTTGCCACATTAAACTGACATCCATTCTCCTTAGCCCAGACCTCCAATCTATCCAAATCATCCTGCAAAATTTTGACGTCATCTGCATTCACTATTGCCCTACCCAACTTCGCATCATCCGCAACAAATGAACTGTTCCTCTCAGATCATTTCCTATATCATTTATGAACAAATTAAACAGCAGTGGTGCAAGAACAAATCCTTGTGGCACACCACTAGTCACAGGCCGTCTTGTGGACTCTACTCCCGAGTAAACCACTCTCTGATATCTCTCCGTCAACCACCCTCCTATCCATCTCACCAACCCTATGTCCATTCCCATATGCTGCAATTTACTGATTAGAATTCCATGTGGAATCCTGTCAAAGGCCTTGGCAAGGTCCAGTAGAATCACCATAAACCCATTACCCTTATCCAGTTCAGCCGTCACTGTGTTATAATACGTGAGCAAGTTACTGAGGCATGACCTACCCTTCACAAAACCATGCTGTCCCCGATACAGTATCCCATTTTCTTCAATCCAATCTTGTATTTTCCTTTTGACTATTTTCTCTAAGACCTTGACAATGATTCAATGCATATCAGGAAACTGATGACAATTCTTTAATACAAAACAACCTGATACTGATCAGAAAACCGAGAGAAATTCTTGAATATTCAAATTTTAAAAAGGAAATCATATTTGACATTCAGAAACTCCAGATGAAAAGAATTAACCAGTCTGTTTGGATATATGAATGGTATCTCTACTCTAACCAATATGGCATGGCTGTTCGTGAACATTTTCTAGTAATACACGATTTTCATTGCCTATGTGAGAAAGCTTGTGATTTGAAAGCATTCCATATTCGGTTTCTCAAGTAAAGATTTCAAGATTGTCTTACAGTCCACCCATGTACTAAATGTGCTATAGGAAAAAATAAATAGCAATAAGTCAAGAAGACAAACTAATTAAAACTAGGTATATGATGGAATAATAAAATCAAGGTATACCATAAGCAGCTAATTTCTAGTGAACTTATAAAAAACAAAAAAATGCATTTCAAGTGAACATTTTCTTGCAAGAGAATGAAATGAAAGAGAAAAATGGAATGCTATATATGGAATGAGGAGGAAGTAAGTTTCCTGAGCTCTTGAATGTGACTGTTTATTATTGCATTCTATTATTGTAGAATTTGTTCAACTCTACTGAATTAAGCATAAAGAAGAATTAAAGTAGAGTAAGTAACTGATGAGAGATTGCTAAGCAGTACAGTATTATATTAGGTTTAGAGTTTGTAATTTTTATTTTCCCTGACAAGGGTAACAAATCTAGGTAAAAAATTGAGGTAAGTAATTGAAGAAACAGAATTCCAATATGAATTGACTGGTTGTGATAACTGTCATAGGCAAAGTTATGCTGACCGTATGAAGCTCTAAGAAAGTGATGAATATTACATTTGTAGGCATTGCTGAAAAACAGCCAAATTAAGACTAAAAAAAAAAAAAGTGCAAAGTAATAAAGTACAAAATGTAAAGCAAGAAAAGTCACTAAATGTTACCCAGCTGCAAGATTAGTTAATGCAATATCACTTATTTAATGCAGAAACTGTTTCACTACAGCAAATTATATGGGGATATCATACTGGAGGCTTAATGGAATGTATACAGCACTCAGAAAGGATTAAAACAGAATTTAATACTTCCTATATATTCCCCACTAAGACCTATAGTAGATGCCACTAATGCACCTTGCTACAAGCTGTCAAAACAGCTGGCCAGCTCTCTGACCCCCCCCTCACTGGACTTTCCACATCCTATATAAAAAAACTCTACCCATTTTAAAACCCTCATTTTTTACCAATATTCCCTTAATTGATACGTTAACACTTTTAAAAAACGTTTTTCCTTCTGACATCTTAGATCTCTTTTCCTTTGCAATCAATTATGGTTATTTTTCTTGGAAGAACAAAATCTACAAGCAGATAGAGGGAACTGCCATGGGTTCCTCCCCCCCCCCTCACCAATTTTTATATGGAAGAATTTGAAAAATGAGCCATAGACTCAGCCCCCTCTCAAACCTTTTATCTGGCTAAGATATGTAGACGATGCATTCTCTATTTGACCTCATGGCCCAGACACATTAGGCTCTTTCCTCAGTCACCTCAAGAGCCTACATCCAAGAATCCAGTTTACAATGGAAAAGAACAATTATTTACCCTTCCTAGACACCTTAGTTACACTCCTTCCTAACGGTACACTTTCCTTCACTGTATATAGAACCCCCCCCACACACACACACACACAGGCAGATACATTCACAAACTCTCCCACCACCACCACCCTGCTCAACAATATGGTATTATTAAAACTCTTACCAAGAGAGCCCACAATCTTTGTTCCAGTGGAACCGCCCTTACAACTGAGCTTGACCACATACACAACACTTTCCTCTCCAATGGCTAGTGATCACAGTATTAAAAAAATAATCTGGTCCTCCCCCTCTCCTCGGTCTTCTCTTCCGAAAGAGTTTAGAAAGGCCATCACCATACCCTACATCCGTGGCACATCCGAAAAAATAGCCAAGATATTAAAAAAGTACAACCTACACACAACATTTAAGCCTCACCGCAAACTTGCTACCCTTATCCGCTCTACAAAAGATCAGCTCCCTCCTCTCTCAGTACCTGGAGTCTATAAAGTATCCTGTTCGTGTAAACTGGCGTACTTTGGACAGACAGGCAGATCAGCCACTATCTGCCTGGAGGAACATAAGTCATACATCCACAAACACAACTATGGTCAGTCAGGCTTGACTGACCATGTCTTGGATACAACCCACAGGATCTCATGGAAAAAAACCATCATGCTCCACCACAGCAAATTCAAAAAAAGAGAGACTATTCTTAGAATCAGCAGCAGCTCTCAGGAATCAACCAAATCTCAACAAATATGATTGCATCAAACTTCCTAAGATTTTGGAAACGCTTATCACCAGAGGTCCCACTTTACATTCCAGGCCACCTACAAATGCTCTTAGAGGGCGCTCCACCTAGATAAGACTTTAGTGTCACCCAAGTGGTTGGACTTAGTATTGTGTGTTATTTGTTTTTGATGTTACATTAATTTTTTTGTAATCCCTGAATATGTCTCATTTACTGAGACGAAATATATAGGAAGTATTAAATTCTATTTTAATCCTTTCCGAGTGCTGTATACATTCCATTAAGCCTCTAATATGATGTTCTCACAGCACTTAAGCCTGTACACACGGACGTATATATGGGGATAAGAGAAACACTGGCTAGTGGCTGAGTCATCTACAGAACTGAAAAATTAAGCAGAAGGTGATTTGGCAGAGGATAAGTGGTCTGGTAACTGAAGGAACTAGGGATAGTAAAGAGTGAAATATGTCAGACAGCAATTTTGATTTAAGTACTTGAAATGCTCATAGCAATGGCAGCTAACTGGATTCTAAGTAAATCATGTGGTAAATTATTACCATGATATTACAGAGTGAATTACAGAAGAATACCTCTACTAAGTGCACCAGGTAAGATTTAATCCATTAAAAACTATGGTGATTCTATGGTAAGAGATGCAGAGAATTATTATGCATGTTAGATCACAAGAATATCCAAAATATTTGTCTGGGAGCTAGACTACATGATTTAAATAAAGCTACTGTAAGAAAAGTGAGAAATTCAATTTATGTTAGCGAGAATGAATGATACAAAACGAGGATTATTTAAAAGACAATAGAAGGGAATTTTTTGGCATTTAAATTAACTGCAGAGGTAAGAGTTAAAAGGTTAATTTTATTAATATAATGATCATATTTGATAGTGAGGAATCCATGCTCATAGCAATGGCAGCTAATTGGATTCTAAGTAAATTATGTGGTAAATTATTACAAAGGTATTACAGAGTATACAAAAGAATAAGTGCCAAGTAAAATTTATGCAAGCATACTGGAAAACAAGCTGAGTAAAACTGTGGAAGAGAAACTTGGGAAGAATAAGCTGGTTTCTAGACAGATACCGGTTGTTGAGATCAGATTTTCACTTCACGACAAATAGTTGAGAAATCATGGAAACATGACAAAAGCTTTTCAAAACTACAATTATAAGGGGTAAATGGAACATTATACAGAGCAATAAATAGTCTATATTTAAGTTGCAAGTCAGCAGTTAGAATTGAAAGAAGATGGCTTTCTGTAAAATCACATGTAAGACGTGATTTTACAGAAAGCAGATTATCAGTAAGGATAATCTGCTTATTATGCAAATAAGCAGATTAGATGCAAATTATCTTCCCTCTTATTCATCTATATGAATTGACTGTGAAAGAATGTGGGCATTAAACCTGATATTAGAATTGGAGAGATCAAACTTAGTTCTTTGCTTTATGCAGATGATGTACTCCTAAACACGTTCAGTGCAAACCTCCAGGATTTTGTAATTAAACTAAATAACAGCTGTAACAAATTTGGCATGAAAATCAGCAATAAAAAGACCAAAACTATAAAAAACTTCACAGTTTTTAGTGAAGATGGAAAATTAAATTTGGAAACAAACATGAAAGCTGGCATGACAGGAGGGCAAGTTGAATAAATTTATATGGAATAAGAGAGAAATTAGTCAAAACATGAAACTAGCAGTATGCTGGGTTAGAAATAAAGCACTTGATCAAAGATTAGACACCACAGATGTGAGAGCTGGCCTGAACAGATGTCATCAATAGTAGAATCATA
Source organism: Typopeltis vanoorti (assembly GCF_054136105.1). Lineage (NCBI taxonomy): Eukaryota > Metazoa > Arthropoda > Arachnida > Uropygi > Thelyphonidae > Typopeltis > Typopeltis vanoorti. Next base: position 65,428,405 of record NC_143556.1, read on the forward strand.
TTAAAAATGAAGACATTAAGAAGAAACTTGACATTGCTAGTATTCAAGAATGTGTGAGCAAGACTAATTTAAGGTGACATGGTCACTTAAACAGAAGAAAAAGCAAAACATGTGTTTGATGCCAAGATGGCACGAAAGAGACACAAATGAAGACCGAGGTCTAAGTAGAATGATTCAGTCAGAAGTGCCATAGAAGAACAAAATGTTAGATAAGACAATATTGGAGTACTGACAGGTAATAGACTAATTTAGAAGAAAATTGTTGATAGAAGATGAATAGTGTAAACTTAGTCATGTAGTGCTATTATAGTAGTCTGAATCCCCTTGAAGGTACATATCAAAAAATATATGATGGGGTCAGTTTCTTAATAACTGAAAATAGTCTTGTGGTGACAGCATCCACTAAATATTGTGAAAAGTTTTTGCAAAGTTCAGTAATATCACCATATACCCATTACTTTTATCCAATTCAGCTGTCACCGGGATTCCAGAAATACAACTTATATCTATTAGTTAGCCATACAAATATTTTACCCACTCAATTTGTCAGTCAACTTACATAAATATTGTTTAAGGTGATGATTTTAACACTAAATGTTATGATGATAAAACTAAGTAATGCATTCTTAAATTCTCACTAACCTATATTAAAAGAAAGCATATTTCTGTAATTATACAGAAATATGCTTTCTTTTAATGTAGGTTTAAAATGTACACAACACAGCCTCATTACAACTCATTTTACATACAGCATGCCAGCCATGCTTGCTATATATATGTGTAAGATTGAACTAACTAAATGTACTAATTTAACTGCAAAATTTATTTACTGGAAATGATTACTAATTTAATTTGTATTCATATGAAAAAGTTACTTGTTTTACAATAAAACACTTTTCTTGCATTCTTCAAATGTGTGAGATTTACTTTTTTTCAAGTAGAGCCATAACTATAACGTAAAGGATCATTTTTCTCACTTCATGACTGAAACATAAACTGAAAGCATGATGCATAATGGAGCATGTGTGAAATGAAAATAATGCTATAATACCGCTGACAGAGGAAAAAAAAAAAAAGGGAGGAGGAACTCAATAGAGGATATCTACAAAACCTTTCATATAGACAGAAAAACGTTTATAAATTATCAATTGTTATGTTACTGCTGACAACAGGATGACTGTTGTGGGAAGAATATAGATTTTTGTATTTTAGTTCAGTTGAGTTTTTAATGCCTGTTCATTTTTTCTATCTTTAATATAGAAAAAAAAAATAATAAAGTTCTGAACATGGGGTGCTTAAGGGTCAAAGCTGTATAACTGAGAGGAGACCTCCACACAGCCTTTAAAGGAATGCAGAGAACCGACCAGGTCTGCTGACCTAATGTCCAATCCTCACCTTCTCGTGATGCATCAAACAGGGGAAGGTGATATCTGGATACTGAACGAACGAAGATGGGCTGGCAATTTGGGATTTAGCTGACCAAATTGTATTATTATTGGCTTAAACCAATATAGAAAATGATAGTACAGCATGACAAAATTTCATGCCGGCTGGGGCGTCGTCCGGTTAAACAAGGCCCCCATTGTTTTCGCCAGGGAACCAGGGCGAACGTCGAAAAGTCAGCTACTGAAACAAATCAGAAAGCACACCCCCAACTCAACATCACCAGAATTAAAGATCGGTACTATCAACATAAGAAGTCAAAATGGCAAAGAAATGGAGCTAGCAGAAGAATTAGATAAGTACCAGATCGACATAATAGGGGTGACAGAAACAAAAAAGACAAAAACTGGTGAGATCTTTCTGTGCAATACATACAAAATGTTATATTCAGGAAATGACAATAAAGAAAAATAAGGAGTAGCCATACTATTCAACACAAAATATGAGGCTAATCTTCTTGAATGGCAGGCAGTCTCAAGTAGAGTGATGTGGGCAAATATCAGAATGGGGAATTGGACAACGAGACTTATTTGTGCCTATGGTCCCACAGAAGGTTCTACTAATGTAGAAATGGAGGAATTTTTTGATGCTTTAGAAAAAGCAACTGACACAATGAAAAGGGAAAAGTTGGTCCTTGTTGGTGATCTAAATAGCAAAGTAGTAAATGATTGTCATACATACAAAAATATTTTGGGAAAATTTGGAGAAAAGAGCAAAGCTAATAATAATGGCAAATACTTGTTGGATTTCTGCCCAGAACAAGGACTGGTTATTATTAACACCATGTTCCAACATAAAAATGTGCACAAATTCACATGGAGAGAAGAGGCAAGGAATAAGAAATTTCTCATTGATTATGTTATTGTTGATAGTGATGTTTTCTCCCTGGTGCAGGACACCAGAGTGTACAGAGGATTTGAAATTGGAAGTGATCACTATTTAGTCTTGAGCAGGATAATACTGAATTTCATATTGAAAAGAGTAACATGTAAGAAAGTTTTAAAGCGAATAAAAGTTGAGCAGCTCTCAGATGTGAACTGTAGACTAACATACACAAAGATTATTGAAGAAAAAATGAAAGAGTTTGAGAACAGGATCCAAACCTTGAAGAAAACCCTGATTGATTCAGCCAGAGAGGAATGTGGTGAGGTTGTCTGCAAGGATAGAAAAATCAGAACTCCATGGTGGACACAGTAAGTTAAAGAGGCAGTGAAGGAAAAGAAGAAAGCATATCAAAAGTTCCTGGCAAATAAGTCGGCTTGTGCTCTTAGAGAATACAGAGACAAATGTAAGAAGGGGAAACAGTGTGTAAAACTAGCTAAACAAAATTCATGGGAGGGTTTTGGCAAGAACATAGAAAATAAATATCAAGAAGGTGGTAAGATATTCTGTGTTGAAGAAGCTTAGAAATGGAGGAAAGAGTGCTGTAAAAGGAGTTAGAGATGATAAAGGTGATATGAAAATGGGAGAAAAAGATATCCTTGAAGTATGGAGTAATTACTTTGAAAATTTGCTAAATGAAACTAGCAGTGAAAGCACAGTGGTAAAAAACACTCAACAGGAATACATTCAGAGATATATATCCATACTTGAAGTAGAAAAAGCCATCAAAGGCTTGAAATGTGGAAAGGCAGCAGGAGTAGATGATATTCCACCAGAAATGCTGAAGCATGGTGGTATAAAAGTCTTACAGTGGCTGCACTGCATAGTTTAGAAAGCCTGGATAGAGGGACGAATTCCTGATGATTGCAGTAGAGCTCTCATAGTACCCATATATAAAAAGGGAAATAAAACTGAATGTGGGAATTACAGAGGTATTTCCCTACTGAATGTTCCTGGCAAAATCTATGCAAGTATACTTGAGAAATGGTTGAGAAGAATTGTGGAAGAAAAGCTTGTATAAGAACAAGCTGGATTCAGGCCAAATAGAGGCTGTCAGGATCAGATCTTTACTTTACAACAAACAGTTGAGAAAGCATGGGAATATAACAAAGATCTGTATTTAAGTTTTGTCGATCTGGTAAAGGCATATGACAAGGTGCCAAGAGATAAGCTATTCAATATGCTACAATTATATGGTGTCAATGGGGAATTATATCAAGCAATACTTAGTCTTTATTTGAGCTGTAAGTCAGCAGTTAGAATTGAAGGAAGCACAGGAACATGGTTTAATATTAAATCTGGTGTGAGACAAGGATGTACCTTATCCTCTCTGTTATTAATTATCTATATGGATCACATTATGAAGGAAAGTGGTATTAAATGATATCAGAATTGGAGATGTTAATGTCACCTCTTTGCTTCATGCAGACGATGTTATACTTCTAAATAAATCCGCTACAAGGTTGCAAGATTCCCTGCTAAATTGAATAACTGTTGTAATAGATATGGTATGAAGGTCAGCATTAAAAAGACAAAGACAAAAATAGGTAGAATTGTTGAAAATGTCAACTGTGTTGTGAACGGGGAACCTGTGGAACAAGTAAAACATTTCAGCTACTTAAGCACAATTGTTACTGAAGTTGGTAAATGAAATATCGAAATAGACAGCAGAATCAACAAAGCTGGTATGGCAGGCAGTCAATTGTTTAAATTCATATAGAATAAGAGAGAAATTAGTCAGAACACTAAATTAGCTGTATTCAAGGCAGTGTTCAAACCATTTTTAACTTATGGATCTGAGAGCTGGGTCAGAAGTAAAACACTTCACCAAAGACTAGAAACCCCAGATATGAGAGTCCTTAGAAAGACTAGATGCGTGAACAGATGGCATCAATGGCAATATCATATTAAAAATGAGGATATTAGGAAAGAACTTGACATTGTCAGCATCCAGGAATGGAATGCGTTAGTAGAGCTAATCTCAGGTGGTATGGTCACTTAAACAGAATGGGCGAGGAAAGATTAGCAAAACAAGTGTTCTCTGCCAGGCTGGCAGGAAAATGACCCAGAGGAAGACCAAGATATAGGTGGATTGATACGGTACAAAGTGCCTTAGACGATAGAAATATAAGATCTGATAATGTTGGAGTCTTGACAAGTAACAGACTGATTTGGAGGAAAATTGTAGATAGGAAGTTAGTAATGATGTAAATTTTTCATGTAATACTATCATATCCCGTACACCCCTTGAGGGTACATGTCAGGAATTTGATGATGTTCTGAACCTTAGAGATAAAGAGATGGAAGAAAGTGAAAATGACTGGTTTACGTTATGATTTTTTAGAGATAATCAGCAACTAAAATTTCAATGTTTTTGCGATTCTATAAAAGAGAAAGTTATAGTGTTCAAATTAAGGATTTCAAATCCAGAAATTTTATTTTGATTAAGAAGTTCAGATCCAGAAGTTTTATTTTGAACTCTGTGGGAAAAAAAAATTCTGTAATAAATTTATTGGCAGTCACTCATAATCAAATAACTTGACAGTGAATGAGACAATATTTTAAAATAAAAAATATATTAAAAAAATTGTAAATTATATGAAGAAAATAATTTGAATGCATTTAGAACAAGACTGAAAATTCACTCACCACTTGTCTCTGATAACTCACCTGTGTTGAGTGAATTTCTGAGGAATGACCTACCCTTCACAAAACCATATTGCCATTCATTCAGCATCTCATTTCTGAATTTTTTTTCCCTTACCTTCTCCAATATCTTGACCACCACTCCTAAGGTGTGTGCTGATCAGTCAGGAATTTCCTACCTTAGTAGTCGGCCTCCTTCATGCAATAGAACTATTCTATCCCCCCCCTTCCATGGGACTAACCCAGAACTAAGGCTTAAACAATGTGGTCAAAGACACTGCCAATTCCCTAGCACCTTCGCATAACACTCAAGCTAATATACCATCTAACTCCATAGCTGTATCCACATCAAGGTTCTGTAATATCCTATACACCTCCAGTTCATCTAGCACATATTGCAAAGGTGGTGAAGGTAACACAGAGATTACTGCAATAATGAGAACACTGATCAGCAGAGATAAAAGTTGTTATTCAACTGTATAAAGACCTGGTCAGACCATAGCAGACTGCTCTGCTAAGGCTGGTCCCCGGGATTTGAAGGGGATATATTAAACTTGGAAGGAGTACAGAAGCACATAACAAAAATGATATAAGGACTGTATAATGTTAGCTATGAGGGATAGCTAATGTTGTACAGCTAAGCACGACACATTGTTGAAAGAGTTTATTTTTTTTTTTCTGGTGATAGGTTTTAGTTTTGAATTCTTTAGGTGGTGCATCAAGGATATTAAGACTGCCCACAGTTCGGGATTAAAAATTTCAAACAGTCTTCCTATATATCACTGATAAGCTCTGAGCAAAGGCAAAGAATATAAAAATTTGCTCAAGCTAATTTGTTTGAGCATTATTAGTGCAAGATTGGCCCATCTGAAAATGCAGCAATGAACTGGATTGAATGAAACCTTTGTTTAAATTCGACAGTCAGGGATGGTATTATTGTTTCGGAAGAATGCATAGCCTTTGATAAGAAAGTACGGCCTTTGAGCTGTTGTGCCAATTTCAATTTCCACTGAATTGCCATGCTTTGTGCATAGTACAATATCTCTGTAAAGCAATATCAAACATGTGGATCCAGTTATTTGTTATAGCTGAAAGGCTTATCTTATTCAGCTTTCGATTTGAAAGCTTGAATATCAGGTATTGAAGCAAATTAGTCAGATGACCAACTTTTATTATTTACCAAACGATGTGATGAAGTTTTCATTCTTATGTGAAAGAAAGAAAGAAATGAAACCAATCAACAAAAAGAGACAGACAGTCATAAAGGCTTCAGTAAATATGAACAAGTAATAACAGTACTTGTGGCAGTCTGTATAGAATGACACTCTCAAATGCAGAGAGAATAGAAATTAATCATTAAATTATGCTAATTTAACATATCTCACTATACACCACATATATCAGTGAAAAGGAACAAGGTTCAAATTGTTTTAGTCCTGTTCCTTTTCACTGATGATATTAATGATATTATGAGAGTATTTAGATGATGGCCACTATTTTCATATAGTTATGTCAAGTTACTTTTTGAATATTTATCTTATTCCTTTTCAACAATACTATATGAAATACAGAAAAATATTCATACATTAAGAGAAATTTAAACTATTTGCTAGTCTTACTGTGGTTAAATGCAACTTATTTCAACTTAGTGGATTTATTTATTCAGTTAAATCAGTATAATGGTTTAATATAAAGCTGTTTGCTTAGGAGCAATGATATCATATTCAGCCAATGAACATCCCATTTCATACTGGTATGTTAAAAATTATCAGTTTAAATTCAACCTTCGAAATGTCTGAATTGTTTTAGGAAAAAAAAAAAAAGTGAAATCCAGGAAAGGGAGTATCTTTTGGATAGACTGGATTTATTTATTCAGTTAAATCAGCATAATAATTGAATATAAAGCTGATCACTTAGGAGTGATGGTATCATATTCAGTCAAAAAGTCAGTGAACCCATATGATCCCATTTCATGCTGGTATGTTAAAAATTATCAGTTTAAATTCAACCTTCGTCTGAATTGTTTTTAGGAGAGAAAAAAAAAGTGAAATACACAATAGAAAGTGTTTTTAGGTAGATATAATATTGTATATTTTGAATAATTAAAACTAAATGGTCTATAGAGATGCAACTTAGTACTTAAATCAAAAATTTAAGTACTTTCAAAATAAGCATGCAAAACAAAATTTTGTAAGTGAAAGATATTTTGGATTAAATGAGATTTCTATTTCCTTTGCTAATTTCTAACTTGAGACCTTAATTTTATCTCTAGATTTGTTAATGTAAAATCTAAAAGAAATAACATCCAGTTCCAACTCTTATAATATGAACATTTTAAAATATTCTTTCAAACTTTACTTTTGTTTGGAGCATGTATGAAAGTGCACACACTTTCATACACGTTTGCTTAAATATTTCATCTAGCAGATGGAGAAGTCTTAGCAATTTCAAAGCAGGACTTCAATAAGATCTTGAAAATGGTAGTATATCCAAATAACTAATTTTTTGAAGTTTTGTGATTCTCAGGATAAACCATGAATTCATGAAATTAATGTATGCATTACTTAGTTTTTGTATAATTGCACATGGTGCAACTGAACGAGTTCTTTAGCAATATGTGCTCATAAATCAGAAAGGAGAAAATATTTAATATGCAGATAACCTTTGAAAGTGACTGCCGTTTCCATCTGATAATTATAGTTTCACTGCACTTTTGACAAACTATCTACCACCTAATTACATTAGATAGATATAAGAAGAATATTCAAGCCTTCTGTGTACTATACTACTCTACTTACATAACCCCAATTACACTTCTGCAATGATCATCATTATATTCTAAATGAAATGCATGAATAAATCGCAAATGAACTTTCCAATTCTGTATCAAGTCTTTTAAAGTATACATGTGATGAAATTTACTGCGGTAATTAAAAAATACAAATGGCAAAATATATATCAGTAAGTAAGTAACAATATTAAACCTCGTGTTCTATGTACAGCTTCCAGTAACGTCCTGCATTAGGAAACTGGGTGACTAGTTTCTCGTATAGCGGCCTTGCCTCTTCAGTCTTCTTATTCTAGTGAATTTAAATATTACCATCTGTTAAGTCAATTTAAAACTGAAATTTATAAAACAACCAAGAAAGAGAAGCTTACAGTAAAAAATAACTAAATTAATCAATACTATAAATATATCAAATCAATTTAAAACAATGACATGTAAATAAATTTTACTACTGCTTATAGTACTATCTGAATATATTTATATTCAGATATAAGAATAAAAACATTGCATTATGGCCTCAAATTATTTTAAAAGTTCTGTAGAAGTTTTTAAAAGCACTTCTAAAATAGCTATATTATTATACAAATTTACAAATAAGCATAACTTCATAATTATGTTTCTTTGTGTTAAAAAAGAAGAAGAAAAAAATAATTTTTATTATTATTATGCGACACCCCCAGAGAGTCCAAAGACTCATCGAGGGAAAGTGTGCAATATATATATATATATATATATTATTTTAAATGACTGGTACCGAGAGATAAAGAGAGGACATGATTTATTTAAAAAGATACTGTTTAAACCAGTGGTCGCCATCGGCCACTTTGGCGACCATGTTATATCAGGGATCGAAAGCTCTAACAATGTTATATCAGGGGTCGATATAACATTGTTAGAGGGTCGATTCTGGCTAGGTTCAATAGAAAAATATAAGACATCATTGTACGTGTAATATTTAATTTGGTTAACTTGGATTACCTCCATCCTGAATGACAATGCAATTAAGAATGAATCGTGGGAACAGTGACATGAATAGGACCTGTAAGAATGGGACCAAGGTCACGAAAATAGTTACAGAGGCCAAAATGATGTATTTACCAATGAACGGATGTCCGTGGTTCCTGCCCGGCCGGCGCAGCGGGAGCGAGATGGCAACACGTGCGCGGTTGCTTATTTACTTATACTTACACATATTCGATCCCAGTCTCATTTTTGCCATCGACATACAAGTGAGCGTTAATGTTCTAAAATTCATCAACATACATATTACAATTCAATCGTTATTCATTCACGAACTAAACTTCTCTATGTTGAAGAATTGAGAAGGGCTGGTAGTAATACCAGTGATATTAATACCAATATATTAATATTACTAGTAATAGTAATATAATAATATATATACTATATTATACATACAATAAACACTGTAACTATAAAATAAACAATCAAAAACTCACATAAGCGTCTTTTTCGCTTGTCCTATTATAATTACGTAATAGTAAAATAGAGGGGGTCAATAAAACACCAAGAAACTCTTGAAAGGGTCGACGGTCAAAGAAGTTTGGCGACCCTTGGTTTAAACTAAACATATTTGGTCGTTTATATAATTCAAATACAAACTTATTTATTACTGACCATTTACGAAAAACAAAACTACATTAGAGCCTACGAGTTTCGCCAGCAAACTGTCTGGCTTTTTCAAGGCGTTTATGGAGTTGTAAACATGTTGTAAACCAACTAGTAGCTAAAGTTACATGTTCGCGTGACAGAGAGGACATTGTTCTTATTCATTATCACGCATGCATGTTTGTTGTAAACTGTAATGTGATTACTGGTTATCTGTAGTTCAGACTGATTTAGAGAGAGGATCAAGTTTTTCCACTAACTGTTTAGGATCGCACCCTGATTTCTGTTGAGGTTTCCACTGGTTATTAACACTATTGTGGCTTCCTTGAATAAATGATGTCTGTAGTCGTCATTCAGATATGGCATGGAGCTGTTTTGCCACTTTATTGTGTGGTTAGATGTACAGAAATGATGTGCTAAGCCAGAAAAGATACTTCTGTTGTGGTTTACATCACCAACATGTTCTTTTTGTCTGATTTCTAAACTCCGTGAAGTTTGTCCGATGTAGACAAGACCACAGGAAAAAGGAATGTAATATACTCCTACATATTTGTAGAAAGGCACCTTATCTTTTGGGGATCCTAAAGTGGTTAGTTTGAAGACCACTCTGATGTTGTAGGCTCTTAGTATTCTGGCTATTTGATAAGACATTGACTCAACGAAAGGGATCACTACAGTAGAAATGTGCTGGGAGCGTGAAAACATCATCAAAAAATATCTATACGGTGACAACCCCAGACAAGAAGAATCACGCTCCCAGCACATTTCCACTGTAGTAATCCCTTTCATCGAGTCAATTTCTTATCAAATAGCCAGAATACTAAGAGCCTACATCAGATTGGTCTTCAAACCAACCACCAGCATCAGACAAGTTTTAGGATTCCCAAAAGAGAAGGTGCCTTTCTACAAATATGTAGGAGTATATTACATTCCTTTCTCCTGTGGTCCTGTCTACATCGGACAAACTTCACGGAATTTAGAAATCAGACAAAAAGAACATGTTGGTGATGTAAATCACAACAGAAGTATCTCTTCCGGCTTAGCACATCATTTCTGTACATATAACCACACGGTAAAGTAGCAAAACAGCTCCATGCCATATCTGGATGACGACTACAGACATCGTTTATTCAAGGAAGCCACAATAGGGTTAATAACCGGTGGAAACCTCAACAGAAATCAGAAAAACTTGATCCTCTCTCTAATTCAATCTGAACTACAGCTAGCCAGTAATCACATTACACGTTTACAACAAACATACATGCGTGATAATGAATAAGAACAATAAGTCATCTCTGTCACACGAACGTGTAACCTTAGCTACTAGTTGGTTTACAACATTTTTTTATGTTTCTTTCAATTTGCATTTACTAGTTTTTATGTCTCCGTAAACGCCTTGAAAAAGCCAGAGAGTTTGCTGGCAAAACTGGTAAGTTCTAATGTAGCTTTGTTTTTCGTAAATGGTCAGTAATTAATAAATAAGTTTGTATTTAAAAAGATACTACTAGTTTACTAGTCTCGTTGAATGGATCAACTTCTTCAGGTATCAAAATCAAAGAAATATACAAAAAATAACAGACTGAAAAATTGCATTAACAGTACTAATCCAAAAAAAAAATAGTAGTACATTTTGAAAACAGTAATGTGAGCTTGAGTTCCAAATAAAAATTAAATACGTGCTATCACTAGTGCACCAGTATTGAACAGAGGCAATGCGTGCATCAGAAAGATTGAAACTTAGGGTGTCATTGATATGGGAAGAATCTAAGGCAATTTCTCTGGACTCGACAATCTTTCTTTCAAGTTCATCATAGCACACATGAATATTAGAAGTTTGTGTCCAGTCCACAATGTGTTGGCGGCCTTCATCTGAGTTTACCTTAGAAAACAATGTGGCTAGCGAGAGAGAGAGCTGGCTCTAGTCCTGTTGTAGGAAATATCTCTATGATGTTCTTCCAGATGAAGGAGGATGGATTTAGCAGTTTGCCATAGTATGGCTTTCCACAATCACATAACATCTTGTAGACTACTGGAAACTGAGTTGGAAGATGTTTCTCTTTAAGTTTACTAAGTATGGATCAAAGTTTTAGGAGCGTAGTGAAGCAAGTTCTGAAGTTAAATTTCTTTAGAATTTTAGCTAGTTTTGATGAAAGAGAGCTGAAGTAAAGCAAAGAAATAAAGGCACTGGGGGGGGAGGGATCTTCAGAAGCAGTTGAGTGACGGAGAGAAAGAAATGTTTCAATCTTATTAGGAGAGAAACCATTATTGATAAAAGACTTTTTAAGAAAAAGGAGTTCATTTTCAATTTCTGTTTCTTCTGTTAGTAAAGATTTGGCCCGGTGTGCTAAGGTAGAAATAATACCAAATTTTTGCAGACAGTAGTGATGGGAAGAAGCATGAAGGTATCTGTCAGTATGAGTAGGTTTTCTAAAAATTGAGATTTTAATACTTTCAGAACATCTGGTAAGCTTCAGATCTAGAAAGGGGAGGCAGTCATCTGATTCTAGTTCGAAGGTAAAAGAGATTTTTTTCATGAAACTTGTTTAGGTGGTCCAAAAATAAATTGAGGTTGTTGACACCGTCTTCCCAGATGAATATATATCGTCTATATAAGATACCAAAATTTTGGTTTAAGGGAGAAGGAGATAATAGCTTTTTCTTCAAAATCGTTAAGAAATATATCTGTGAGACTCGGAGAGAGTGGGCTGCCCATGGCAAGACCTGATTTTTGTAAGTAGATCATGTTGTCATATTTGAAGTATCCTGACTTTATGCAATGGGAGAGTAAAGCAAAGAGTTTTTTGGATAATTTGTTCTTAAGAAGACTGAGGACTTCTTGAGCAGGAACATTTGTGAAGAGAGAGAGAATATCGAAAGTAGACATTAAATCTGTTTTTTTTTTTTTAAGTTTGATGTCCTTTATTTTTGATACAAAAGTCAGCAAAGATTTTAATATGAGAAGAGGAAATTCCAGAAAGATTTCTTAAAAAACTTGCGAGGTACTTACAAAGGTGTATGTAGGTGAGTGTATCCCTTCAACTATTAGTCTGAGTGGGACGTTTGCCTTGTGTGTATTGGGGGAGACCATATATAGATGGATTAAAGGATGAAGTGATCTAAGTGAAAGACAGATGTTTCTTGGTAAGTCCAAGGTGGTTTTTAATAAATAGTCCTATTGTGTAATTCAATTGTAGGATCACTGTTAAGTTCAGAGTAAGCATCACTATTTAAAAGTTCCAAAATTTTATTATGGTAATCAGACTTGTCTAAGATGACAGTCGCATTCCCTTTGTTAGCAGGTAGAATCACGATGTCATTATTATTTTTTAAAGACTAAATAGTTGCTCTTTCAGAGTAAGAGATGTTGTCTGGAGGTAGTCTAGCATGATTTCGATGGCTAGTTTCGATATTGTCTCTCTCTTCACAAATGTTCCTGCTCAAGAAGTCCTCAATCTTCTTAAGAACAAATTATCCAAAAAACTCTTTGCTTTACTCTCCCATTGCATAAAGTCAAGATACTTCAAATATGACAACACGCTCTACTTACAAAACTCAGGTCAAGCCGTGGGCAGCCCACTCTCTCTCCGATTCTCGCAGATATATTTCTTAACGATTTTGAAGAAAAAGCTATTAACCCCCCAACTGGCCACGATGTCTATAGACGTCGAGATAAATCTGGATACGAAGCTCTAAAACCCATTGAATAACATGGATAAGAAGTGCAATTTGGTGTCACTATTTCATCCACATTGGCTGGTAGGGAGGTTAACTCTTTCCCCCTTAAACCAAAATTTTGTTATATTTATATATAGACGATATATTCCTCATCTGGGAAGACGGTGTCAACAACCTCAATTTATTTTTGGACCACCTAAACAAGTTTCGTGAAAAAATTTCTTTTACCTTCGAACTAGAATCCGATGACTGCCTCCCCTTTCTATATCTGAAGCTTACCAGATGTTCTGAAAGTATTAAAATCTCAATTTTTAGAAAACCTACTCATACTGACAGATACCCTCATGCTTCTTCCCATCACTACCCTCTGCAAAAATTTGGTATTATTTCTACCTTAGCTCACTGGGCCTAATCTTTACTAACAGAAATCGAAAATGAACTCCTTTTTCTTAAAAAGATTTTTATCAATAATGGTTTCTCTCCTAATAATATTGAAAAATTTCTTTCTCTCCGTCACTGCTTCTGAAGATCCCTCTTCCCCCAGAGCCTTCATTTCTTTGCCTTACATGAGCTCTCTTTCACCAAAACTAGCTAAAATTCTAAAGAAATTTAACTTCAGAACTTGCTTCAGTACGTTTCCAAAACTTCAATCCATACTTAGTAAACTTAAAGAGAAACATCTAACTCAGTTTCCAGGCGTCTACAAGATCTTATGTGATTTCGGAAAGCCGTACTACAGCCAAACTGCTGAATCCATCCTTCTTCATCTGGAAGAACATCATAGAGATATTTCCTACAACAGGACTATAGCCAGCACTCTCTCTAGCCACATTCTTTTCTCTGTTAACTCAGATGAAGGCTGCCAACACATTGTGGACTGGACACAAACTTCTAATATCCATGTATGCTATGATGAACTTGAAAGAAAGATTGTCAAGGCCAGTGAAATTGCCTTAGATTCTTCCCATATTAATAACTCCCTAAATTTCAATCTTTTTGACGCACACATTGCTTCTGTTTAATACTGGCGCACTCGTAACAGCACGTAGTCAACTTTTATTTGGAATTCAAGCTCGCATTACTGTTTTCAAAATGTACTACTGTTTTTTGTGGACTAGTATTGTTAATGTAATTTTTCAGTCTCTGTTATATTTTGTATATTTCTTTGATTTTGATACCTGAAGAAGTTGATCCATTCAACAAAACTAGTAAACTAATAGTATCGTTTTAAATAAATCATGTCATCTCTTTATCTCTAGGTATCAGTCATTTAAAATAATTTACAATATTTCTACCAAGTAAAAATGAATGTTCAGAATATATATATACAGGTATCCCTTTACTTAACAAGGTTTTGCTTAATGCTGGATTTGATTAACGCAGCGAAATTAATTGCGGCAATCCCTTGATATATATGGGAAGAGTTTTGATTAACATGCCTTTAACCCTGCGGGGATCTCGCAGTTGATCTGATAGGTACACGCAAAATGTTTAATATAAATATTCTTAAACAATTCAGTGTATAGCTTGGAGGTCATGAGTAGCTGTGGATTCATATGCTACTAGTGATATTCCGCACTGTTTTGTTTATCATGTATTATGTAAAGGTTTATGATATTTGACACTACATTGTACCTGAAAGATACTGTGGCCTCCGATATCAGTAGAGTATGGTTTAGTTGTTGTTTTTTATTCTTTGTTCAATAATTTTTAGATTGTAACTGAAAATAAATAAACTATCACGTATTACTGAAATAGAGAGCCAAAGGCTTATTTATCATACATGTCCTCTAGGAGATGTGCTTTACATTATGGAAAATATTAAGGAAAGTGATCTGGAGCTTACTCCACCTTTACTATGAGTTGCCCATAAGGATACTTATGTTTGCATGTGCCGAAACTTTTAGTTTCTATATATTCGGCACAAAATTCTTGTAGTTTCTATATTCATCTATGAAATAACGAAATTATGAAATTAAGTGGATTCAATATCCACTTAATTTGTACCATCATGTATTATATTTGCAGTGTTTTTTCTTTATGTTTTATTGCTTGTTTGCCGAGGTCTGGAGAGTCATTTTGCTTGTTATCGTAGAATTTATGCTGATAAGAAAAAAACTAAAACTGTTCAAACGACTCTTGATAACTTTGTTTGATAAAAAAATTGCAGTAAATAATGTAGGTACAAGTATTTATTAAACATTTACTTTGCATTCATTTTTTATCTTTCCTAAAAGAGTACCATATAAAACTAATTATTAATACAGTAATCGATCATGGATGAATTGTAATTTTTACCACTGATTATTAGATTTGATTAATGCGATTTTGATATACGTGGTAACATCGAGGGATTAATTAACCGCGTTAATCGAGGGATACCTGTATATATATATATATGTATATATATATATATATATATATATATATATCAGTGATATTACATGCCCATTTAGGTTGGGTGTGCTGTTGTATGGATTATGCAACCCTTACTACAAAATTCACAACAATTTGATGGTATGATTGCATTTTTATCGATGTAGAAAAGTTTTAAGCATGCATAGTGCATACGCGCTCGTGTTAATTGGCCCAATGCAATTAACTGTAGAATAATATTGAATACTTTATCAATTAATATAATTTTAAATATATAGAAAGCATAAAGGTCAATTGAACAATAGCATGCTTCACGTGCACTGTTTATGTGAGAAGCACAGAGGGTTTACGCTTCATGGTGAGATTAGATTATCATCAGCAAAAACTAGAGTGAGACATGGATAATTTGAATTTTGATACAATTTTAAAATACAACCATATAATATGCACAGAAATTGGAAAAGTAATCACTTGGGAAATTATTACTTTTCCGGATTGAACCAAACAAAGGTTGAAATAATGTTTTGCTTACTTATTTATGCACAAGTTCCAACCTTCTTCAACTATAATCATAGTCATACAATCCATGAAAGCTCTGGCAGAAAATGGGAGATTCAGCAAATTATCAACACCATTTCCCATTATAAATATGGGCAAAAAAGTTAGATTATTTTTAGAAAATTATATCAGTATCCTAAACTCACCAATTCACATTTCACATGCACAGTGGTAGACCAAGATAATTTTGCACCCCGGGCAGACTCCATCTGTGATGCCCCTAAGTTTTTTTGTTTTTTTAATACTTAAGTACTTTCTAATTGTAAGTATAAGTATTTTTTTCAAATTGTAAATCATTTCATAACTTCATTATTTCTACTTATCATTTTTATTCACTCAGATATACTACATAAAAAAGAAACAAATAAAAATGATTACAAACAAAAATTATCGATTTTACACTGTAATTTTAATTTAATCAATTATAATTTAGATATTTTTTTTCTTGATTTTAAATCTGTGAAAGCTTTTATTCTTTCACTAATGTCTATTTTCTGAGCAACAGCATTTTCAATAGATAACAAGGCTAAAGAATTTAATCTCTCACTCCCCATTGTTGATCGCAATTGTTTTGATAAGTTTTAATTTGCTAAAACTTCTTTCAGCTGTTACTACCATTATAGGAATTGTCAGCAAGTTTTGACACCCAGCACTCCTCCCCTCTACATTTGGTGCCCTAGGCAGGTGCCCAGTCAGCCTGCCCCTTAATCCAGCACTGCACATATGCAAAACAGATGAAACTCAGAAAACAAAAACAGCAACTCATGAAAAATGATAATGCTCAATTGGATTGGGTAACACAACAACCAATCACAGCCATTGATTTCCATTGGAAATCACTGGAACACTTAAGAAAATGACCCGCTGCACCATCTATACGTCTTTTCAAAGGGCTTAAAGGTGTACGTATTTGTGACTGCACACCCACGATTAACATGAATGTGATGCAATGCTTATGCGTCGAAAAGTATCATAAAGCATTACTATATTGTGTTTAATTTTAGGAATCATGCGAATTCAGGAAACAATTAGGGGAGTCTTTAATGGGAATAAATGCAAAAATATAATATTCGTGATATTGCTATTCAGTGGATATGCACTATACACCCTGAATATTCGCACTTGATATATGTGTGTGTGTCAGCAAAGGTTGGTTGATTGGTAGAGTCTCTGCTACTAATGGCTCATGCAAAAAGTTAAGCAAGTTTGAACACGGTTAGTAGTCGGAAGGGGTCCATCGTTCGATGCTGTTGACACACTCTCCTCGATGAGTCTTTGGACTCCCTGGAGGTGTCAAATAATAATAATAAAAAATCTTATATTATAATACTGTAAGTTATACTAAATGATAATACCAGGTGGCCATAAAATAACTTTTCCTCTTTGGAGGCATCTGTAGCTAAAACCAATAAATGGAATGAGACTTTTGGCATGGGGAGATGATTTCTGCGAAAAAAAGATTTAGTACCAAAAGTCGTCGATAGGGAAAATTTTGGCGCTGGCGGGGCCAAAAACAAGCAGATAATTACATTAAAGGCAGATAAAATGGAATAATAACATTTCGACGGTGTAAGCGAGAGCCGAGTCACTCATTCCAGCTGAATATGTGGTGTGTTACGATGATAATAAGAATAATAATTAAACTAAAACAACAACTTGCGAGAGACACAGAAATTAATGTAATGATTGAACTTACAGGAAATAATGTTTTATTCATCAGAATTATTGTCTCCTTTTGCACTGCTTTCTGTCCTCTGCCAGGTCTAACTCCTAGTGATTCAGTTTCTTCAAACTTCTTAATCATAGCTCTCAGTGCTACAGCTGACATTGGATCTGTACGCAGGTTATGAAGCTTTCTAAATTCCTGAAGGGCCGTTACGGTATTGCACTGTTTAAGGTAAAACAACTTAACAAGTAAAGTACGCTGAGGTAAGGTAGGACGCATATCGAGCACAATTCGTGTCATTCGAATAACTGCCTGAATGTTCCCAATTCCTTTTTAGGTGGAATTGGTGGCACTGCTGTCACGTATGCACAGTAAAATTTGCATAATCCTTATTACCTGTGTTTACGGCAAATATTTGTCTGCTTTCAGCTCCACCAGCAGCAAAATTTCCCCTGTTTTCGACTTTTGGTACTAATTTTTTTTTTTTTTTTTTTCCAGAAATCATCTCCCCATGCCTTCAAAAGTCTCAATATAAAATTTGATCTCATTCCATTTATTGGTTTTAACTACAGATGCCTCCAAAGAGGAAAAGTTATTGTATGGCCACCCAGTACATATAGCACAAAGAAACAGGAGTGAACTTTTCTGTAAGTCGGAATTAGAATGCAAGTATTATTATGGTAAAATACAGTGAAACAAGCGATATCCAATTTTTTTTGCATATTTATTCTGTACTTTGTAAAAAAACAAATGGCTGATGATGGGCTGCAGATGTAACTAGGATATGTGCAATATAAAATTTATTTCATTATATTTTGTCAAACACAGAAACACTTGTTTATTTGTGTCTGTGGAATTAATTAATTTTATTTTTGCATACTATACAATTTCAATAACATTGCACCAATCCTTGATATGTTTACAGTCATTTAGGGATAACAAGAATATGGTGACTTAAGTATCATTTTCTTCGGACACAGATTACAGGGTAGGTACAAAGCAGTGGTTACACTATCCTCAAGTGGGCACATCAAAGGAACACACCCAGCCAGCCCGGTTGGCTGAATAGGTATGCAATTAGTATACCAGCTCTTCATCCAACAAGTTGCAGATTTTAATCTACCATGGGCATGGATGTTTGTGATTGTGTTAGGTGGAAAATGAATTTCATTGGCTGGTGTGAAACCAGTGCCTTGCTTATTGGAGACCTGAAGTGACTTGAAAAAGTTTCATCTTTCGTTTATACAGCAGGGTTTCTAGACTATGTAAACAAATTTTTAAAATACAAAAAAAAAATATATATATAAATTGATAAAAAAAAAAAAAAAATCCTTACCCCCACCTACAGTAAAAAAATGTACTATAGGTTTGGAGATAACCTTTCATAGATAGGAACAGAATAAAAAATGTTATTTTCACCTTTCCACAAGAGTGAGAAGAAAATAACATATTTTTCTTTAAAAAAAAGTTCCTACACGTGTATAATCACAGAAACTAACACCATCTCCTAATTCAGAGAAGTTACCAACTAACATTGCCTACTTAGTTAACACAGAGCCACTCTGTTGCTTGTCATCAATGACTTTTGTTGTAAAGATCTGGGTTTGAAACTTGTTTAGGATGCAAAGAACCTTTGCATCCTAAGCAAAATTAAGCATTTTTTTAAATTCAGGATGAGTTTATTAGCCTCATATGATGATCGTTTTTTTTCCCCCCCTTCCAAAAATTGGTTTTTCATCTGGCAAACCAATCACAGAAGGACACATGCAATTAAAAGACATAATACATTATCTCATAGCTTTAGCTGCTTTGGCCCAATTCAAAACACACCAACCTAAAGTTCAGAGATTATAAGGTTACACTATATGAATTTAATATTTCATTATGTTCAGATGGGCATATTCTTCACTCTAAAAAGATGCAACCAGCCAATAAAATATTGTTTTAAACAGGCTAGTTCCTTATACAAGTAACCCTCGTATAACATGGTGCTTATACAACGCGGTTTCGATATAACACGGTCTAAAATAGTAGTAATAACCCTTGTTGAACGCGGTACTTATACAACACGGTTCCGATAAAAACACTGTCAACAAATTGTAGTAATCCTTTATCTTTTCATATGTTTTTCATCGAGTGACTTAAAAATCAAATTTTATCTTTGTTAAATTTGTGGCTGCCTGTATCCCGCATGTACTTATAAGTAGCGAATTTATATTAGGGGGAAATACCCTTTAGCACGCATGTACCTCAATTGTTTTGAAGTAGATGAGGAGAAAATGGAAGCAGTTAACAATCTTGTGTTCCTAGGATCCCGAATTGATAAAGATGGCTATTGTACCGAAGAAGTTAGAAGATTATTACTCGGAAAAAAAAGCAATGACAAATTTAAGCAAGATCTTTAAAGATAAAGATATTAGCCTCACAACAAAAATCAGAATCGTGAAAGTAATGGTATTCCCTGTGGTGTTGTATGGATGTGAAAGTTGGACCCTGAGAAAGAGTGTAAGAAGGAAGATAGATGTATTTGAATTATGGATTTGGAGATGCTTACTAAGAATACCATGGACTGCAAAGCAAACCAATAAATCAGTGATAGACAGAATAAAGCCAGATTGCTCCCTTGAAGCAATGATCATCGAGCAAAAATTGTCATACTTTGGACATATTATGCGAGCAAATGACAGTCTGGAGAAGATGATGCTTGCTAAAGTTGATGGAAGCAGGAGAAGAGGAAGACCAAGAATTAGATGGGTGGATGGAGTTAAAGAAGCAAATGGAGTGCGCTTGAGGGTTCTGACATGGTCAGGGACAGATCGGAATAGAGAGTGTACGTTCGTGGAGTCACCAGGAGTCGGAACGACTCGACGGATCATAGCACACACATGCACACCTCAATTGTTTACCGTATAAAACGTTTATTGTTGAAAATTGTCCTCGTTTCTGCCAGGAAAGTGCATTAAAAATCATAAGTGTGTTCATCTCAAGCTGAGCACTTTATTTTCTGGTGAGTTACATACAATATGTAATGCTTGCTTTTTTGTGTAAAAAATTATTTTTATAGTAATGGCCACAAACTACAACGAAAGGGAAAAACCAACATTGAAAACAAAATTAATTTCTCTCAAACAAAAACATTCAAAATCTTGGATCGGTTGAAAAATGGAGGAAAACCAGGAGTTTTTACAGGGACTTTGAATTTAAATGAATCAACAATTCGAACAATCAAACAAAATGAACATAAAATAAGAGAAAGTGTTTATTGTTGGGTCAACGATAAGTGCAAAGCGCGTTGCTCGTGTATGCGATATTCTAATTCCTATAGATGGAAATCTTATTAAACAAAAACCTCTCAAAGTTTATAAACATTTATTGGGCAGACCAGGTGTTCAATGCGGGTGAATCCGGGTTATATTGGAAAAAAGTGCAAAAACGCACCTATATTTCGAAAAATGAAAGATCGGCTCCTGGATTCAAATTTTCCAAAGATAGAATTACTCTATTGTTTTGTAGTAATGCATCAGGTGATTACATGACAAAACCAGTGTTTATTAACCACTCCTCAAATCCTCGTGCTATGAAAGATTAAAATATGCACTATTTTATTTTGCCTAAAACATTTATGCATTATGTGCAATGAAGTTTAAGTGCTTTCTTACTAAATAGCTTAAGGAAATTACAACATACAATAGAATATACATTAAAATAAAATTTAATACACTTCCAATATTTCGGCAACATCACGTTGCCATTATCACAGGAACTTAAATACAAGACGTGCACACAAGCACAACACACAGTAAATGAGGAACGAAGCAGGAAGCTATTCTTTCTCCTAAATGTCCTGATGGTACCCCCTAGCAGGCAATGTTGCTATTCTTGGCCAATTGGGCTGAAGGTCTTCAGATGTCATCATCATCATCATCATCAAATTCCTGCCATGTACCCTCAAGGGGTGTACAGGATATGACAGTACTACATGAAAAAATTACATCATTACTAACTTCCCATCTACAATTTTCCTCCAAATCAGTCTGTTACTTGTCAAGACTCCAACATCATCAGATCTTATATTTCTATCGTCTAAGGCACTTTGTACCGTATCAATCCACCTATATCTTGGTCTTCCTCTGGGTCGTTTTCCTGCCAACCTGGCAGAGAACACTTGTTTTGCTAATCTTTCCTCTCCCATTCTATTTAAGTGACCATACCATCTGAGATTAGCTCTGCTAACGCATTCCTGGATGCTGACAATGTCAAGTTCTTTCCTAATATCCTCATTTTTAATATGATATTGCCATTGATGCCATCTGTTCAAAGCTCTAATCTTTCTCAGGACTCTCATATCTGCGGTCTCTAGTCTTTGGTCAAGTGTTTTACTTCTGACCCAGCTCTCAGATCCATAAGTTAAAATTGGTTTGAACACAGTCTTGTATACAGCTAATTTAGTGTTCCGACTAATTTCTTTCTTATTCCATATGAATTTATTCAGTTGACTTCCCACCATACCAGCTTTGCTGATTCTGTTGTCTATTTCTATATTTAGTTTACCATCTTCAGTAAAAATTGTGCCTAAGTAGCTGAAATGTTTTACTTGTTCCACAGGTTCTCCATTCACAACACAGTTGACATTTTCAATGATTCTGCCTATTTTCATTGTCTTTGTCTTTTTATTGCTGACCTTCATACCATATCTATTACAACAGCTATTCAATTTAGTCAGAGAATCTTGCAGACTTGTAGCGGATTTATTTAGAAGTATAACATCATCCGCATAAAGCAAAGAGCTGACATTAACATCTCCAATTTTGATATCAGGTTTAATACCACATTCCTTCATAATGTGATCCATATAGATAATGAATAACAGAGGGGATAATGTACATCCTTGTCTCACACCAGATTTAACATTAAACCATCTTCCTGTACTTCCTTCAATTCTAACTGCTGATTCACAACTCAAATAAAGACTAAGTATTGCTTGATATAATGCCCCATTGACACCATACAACTGCAGCGTATTGAATAGCTTCTCTCTTGGCACCTTGTCATATGCCTTTTCCAAATCGACAAAACTTAAATACAGATCTTTGTTAAATACAGGTCTTCAGATGTAGGTTTCCCAAATTTGGGGCAGTCTCATGCAACCGAATTTGTTTAGGTTTGGATTGTTTCTTAGGACTGAGGCTGATTCCATGAATAGCCTTTCGTATTTGAATTTACTATGGTGTATTATCGTGGCTTTCTTCCACCGAATTCTATGGCAGGAATCCGGTGCATGGTCTGCAAGACCAGAGTGGCCGTATTGGTGAAACCGGATGTAGTCCTTGTGTTCTGAAATTCTGATATTAGCTATCCTGCCTGTTTGGCCAAAGAAGCAGGAAGCTATTCTTTCTCCTAAATGTCCTGATGGCACCCCCTAGCAGGCAATGTTGCAATTCTTGGCCAATTGGGCTGAAGGTCTTCAGATGTAGGTTTCCCAAATTTGGGGCAGTCTCATGCAACCGAATTTGTTTAGGTTTGGATTGTTTCTTAGGACTGAGGCTGATTCCATGAATAGCCTTTCGTATTTGAATTTACTATGGTGTATTATCGTGGCTTTCTTCCACCGAATTCTATGGCAGGAATCCGGTGCATGGTCTGCAAGACCAGAGTGGCCGTATTGGTGAAACCGGATGTAGTGCTTGTGCTCTGAAATTCTGATATTAGCTGTCCTGCCTGTTTGGCCAAAGTAGGACAGCTTACAGCTGCAAGGGACTTGGTATATACCAGGTAGGTCTTTAGTAGAGCGGATAAAGGATGCCAATTTTTTATAAGGTCTGTAACAAGAAGTTAAGTCATGTTTTTTTAGGATTTTTGTAATTTTTATCGAGGTGTCTCGGATATAGGGAATGGTGATGAATTTAGATAGTTTAATATAATTAATTAATCGTAATTAATTTTTTAAAGTTTAATTAAATTAATTTTTTTAATTTAATTAATTTAATTAATTTAAATTTAAAAACTTAATTAATATTAATAGATAGAACTTTAAGTACAATTTGTAATTTTTATACTATGTATTTGTTTCATAGTTTATATGTTTTCTTAACATACGTGAATTACCTGAATTAAATAAAAATAGATATTTTTGTTGGATGTCATTGTTGTTTATATAATTAAAAAAAAAAAAAACGATTTCGGAACATAATCCTACTTTTTCTATGTGATCTGAGACTCGCATAACCCGATTTATATAATGCGGCATTTCTGCGGAACCTAACATCCGCGTTATACGAGGGTTACCCATAGTTGTAGAACTTCAGAGATTTTGATTGAAGAGCTCAGCTGGATATTGGAGCATGCTGTATATGCAAGCAAAATTTAGTTCAATTGTTATGCTAGGCACATATTTTTTACACAATTTCATTAATTTCATGCCCAACATAATTTCATGAATTATATATTTTTATATATAACTAATTTATATATAAAATATATAAAAAACAAAACAAAGAATATAAGTGCAAAAATCAGTTATATGTCAGGTTTCTACTTTGAGCTTTTCTACTTTTCAAAGTACAATTTCCAACCCTTTCAAAAGCATAAAATCACAAACATTGCATTGTGTGGTTTGAGGAAATTGAAGACTTAGACTAAATAATAACTAAAAATTTTAAATTATCACTTCCTATATTTTGGCAAAGCTAAATCGGCATCTTCAGAGATTAATATACTGGTATCAAATACACATAATACACATGCACAATTCAGCAACAAAGATGGAACAGGAGAGATGTGTTCTTGGGTGTTGAGCTAATTGTCTTCAGATGATTGTTTCCACATGAGAGGTAGTTTGATACAACCATATTTGTTTAGGTTGGGATAGTTTGTAAGAGCTGCAGCAGATTCGAGGAAAAGCCTCTCAAAATTTAAATTTGCTTTGGTGGAGTAAGGAGGTTTTTTTCCAATGGATCATGTGCTGGGTATCCAGATAGAAATGGATGTATGAACAGTTGCTACTGCAAGATACCTGGTACACTCCAGATAAATCCAGTGGTTGTAGCTGGTCTTTGGAGGAGAGGATAAGGGTTGCTAGCTTTCTCTGCAGTTTATTAGTGATTGCAAGTTAACTTTCAACTCTTACCAACTATTATAACACCATGTACCAACTCTTGCAACTCTTACCAACTCTTATAATAACACCATGTACCCCCCCCCTTCTTTTCCAAGCTGCCATGATGGTGATGGATTTGCTGTAATCTATATTTGAAAAGGGAAAGAAGGGGGGGGTACATGGTGTTATAATTCTAACCCTCAGCATCTACAGAAAACCCACACACACAGGTAAATATATCAACAGTCACATCTCCCCCCCCCCCCCACACACACACTCCTACTGGGAAAAAATAATTTGCTCAGATAACACTACACTCACTCAGAACTCAACCACCTAAAAAACACTTTTTTGGTCAAAAGCTACACCTCCCACCAGATAAAAAGAATTCTAACACTAATCACATCCCCTCCCCCCATTACAAATATAGATTACAGCAAATCCATCAAGATCCCATATATTCATAGCATCTCAGAAAAGGTGCCAAGATTTTTAAAAAAAAGCAAAGTCTTGTGACCATTTATAAAACACAGAAAGCTAGCATCCCTTATCCACTTTCCTAATGACCAACTACAACCACTGAATTCACCTGAAGTGTACTAGGTGCCTTGCAGCTGCAACCGTTCATACTATAGCCAAACAGCTAACATCCATATATCAGAGCACCAGGATTACATTTATTTCCATCACTATGGCTGCTCAGCATTAGCAAACCATGCCCTGGATACCCGACACACAATTCACTGACAAAAGTCTCCTTACTCCACTGAAGCAAATTTAAATTTAAGAGATTTTTCTTTGAATTTACTGCAACTTTTACCAACTATTCCAACCTAAATATATGAATCACATTATGAAGTATATGAATTATAAAAGTATATGAATCATATTATGAAGGAAAGTGGTATTAAACCTGATATCAAAATTGGAGATGTTAATGTCAGCTCTTTGCTTTATGTAGACGATGATATACTTCTAAATAAATCTGCTATAAGTCTGCAAGATTCCCTGACTAAATTGAATAATTGTTGTAATAGATATGGTATGAAGGTCAGCAATAACAAGACAAAGACAATAAAAATAGGCAGAAGCAGTTAAAATATCAACTGCATTTTGAATGGAAAACCTATAGAACAAATGAAACATTTCAGCTAATTAGGCATGATTTTTAGTGAGGATGGTACATTAAATATGGAAATAGACAACAGAATCAACAAAGCTGGGGTGTGGAAGAAGTCATCTGAATAAATTTATAAGGAATAAGAGAGAAATTAGTCAAATTAGCTGTATACGAGGCAGTGTTCAAACCAATTTGAACTTATGGATCTCAGAGATGGGTCAGAAGTCACTTCACCAAAGCCTAGAGACCGTAGACATGAAAGTCCTGAGAAAGATTAGGGGCATGAACAGATGGCATCAATGGCAATATCATATTTAAAATGAGAATTACCTGAGATTAGTAAGCTAATCTCAGGTGGTATGGTCACCTAAACGGAATGGGCAAGGAAAGATTAGCAAAACAAGTGTTCTCTGCCAGGTTGGCAGGGAAGAAAGACCCAGAGAAAGATCAAGATATAGGTGGATTGATATGGTAAAAAGTGCCTTAGAAGATATAAATATAAGATCTGATAATGTTGGAGTCTTGACAGGTAAGAGACTGATTTAGCGGAAAATTGTAGATAGGAAGTTAGTAATGATATATATGTTTCATGTAGTACTATCATATCCTGTACACCCTTTATGGGTATATGGCAGAAATTTGATGATGATGATGATGAGAAAAGGTAGGTGACGAGGGCCAAAAGGAAAGCTCTTCAAAACGCTACAGATATATGGTATAAATGGGACATTATATCAAGCAACACATAATCTCTATTTAAGCTGTAAGTCAGCAGTTAGAACTGGAAGTACAGGAAAATGGTTTGAAAGCAAGTGGGCAGCAAGAGTGCACATTATCTCCACTGTTATTCTTTTATTTATATGAATCACATTATTAACCCTTTAGCTACCACGCTTGAGTTAAGTCGAGCGTGGAAAAAATGGCGACCTTGATATGATCGAGCTAACTTGATTTGAACTTTCAATGTATAATACTCATTTAATTTAGTTTGTGAAAGCATTTGAATTGAGCGGGCTTATAGTGCCATCTCTTAGGATTAGAAAGAGCTAATTTTCAAGCTTCTGTCTGCTTTGTGGCGGTAACTTCGTAAAAAATTGTGAGACCATGCACAATGTTATCAGAACCGTCCTTGAAAATAGGAGCCAAGTAATCCCATGATTCCAGGGTTAGTAAAAATGGCTTCGACAAGTAGACGGCAGCGTTCTTTTACTGAGGCAGAATTAGTAGATGTATTAGAAACTTTACCTTCTGATTTATCAGATTTCAGTGATAATGATGATATTTATTTTTTAGAAAATAGTGATAGTGAAAGTTCAGATAATGAACCACCAGCACCACTGCATCTATGAAAAAGAAATTGTATTGATGCTTCATTGTTTCAATGACGCAATACAAATTTTTGTCCAACAGTTAACCAATTCAATAACGATAATTCAGGTATTTCAGCAATTATAGCAGGTATTTCAGCAATATTTCATCAGCAATTGCTGACGAAACTAATAAATATTACGTACTTTTGACTCAGAAACTATCACCAGCAATCTCATTTACAAAAATGGAAAAATACTACCCCAGAGGAATTATATATATTTTTTGGAATAATAATGTTTATGGCTAGGGTAAAAAAAACTAACAATAGCAGAATATCAGTCCAAGGATCCCCTCATAGGTGTCTAGATTCCATAGTTCACAGGACATGTAGCCTGTGAACAGTGGAGTAGTTCACAGACTACATATCCAGGGACAGATTCCTTTTACTTTTATGTATTTTACATTTTAATGACAATGAAACTCAGGTTCTGGGACAAAGACTACACAAACTATAACCAATTATCGATCATCTGAGAAAAACCTACAGTGAAGTATTTACCCTTTATCAAAATATATGTATCGACGAGAGCTTAGTACTGTTCAAGGGCTGCCTCCAGTTCAAACAGTACAATCCTTCGAAAAGACATAGATTCGGGATCAAAGTTTTTGTGTTGTGTGACTGTGAAAATGGATATGTGTTAGATTTTGTAGTGTACACAGGGGCAACTACAGACATTATTCTAGAAAGTGAATTTGGGATTTCTGTGGCCGTGGTGCAAACCCTAGTGGCAAAGTATTTGCAGAAAGGGCACACATATAGACAATTGGTATTCTGGCTCTCTTCTGTACGACTGGCTACATAAAAATGGTACCAATGCATGTGGGATTGTTAGGAAAAACAGGAAAGGGGTGCCGAAATTGAACAAAAAATTAGACAAAGGACAGGTAGAATCTAGACATACAGATAATATGATGGTGGTAAAATGGATTGACAAACGACAAGTTTGTACGTTGACCACACTCCACACAGACTCTATGAAATAATCAGGGAAAGTTGACAGGACAACAAACACACCAATAATGAAACCTGAATGTGTCATGGATTATAATAGGAATATGGGGGCTGTGGATAGGACAGACATGATGGTCAGTTCTCTTGAATGTGTGCAAAAGGCCTTCAATGGTATAGAAAATTCTTTTTCCATCTCTTGGATCTCACTGTTCTCAATTCACATATTTTGTATAATGTACATACTGGAGAAAATATCACACATGCTAATTTTCAATTGACTCTCATCAGAGAAATTTTTTAAAAGTTCCACATGCCAAGACCAACCACTACACCTGGACGACCATCACAGGGTGACGAACCCCTCAGACTGAGGGAAAGACATTTCTTAATGCCTGTGCCACCCACATCCAAGAAAGCAAACCCCACTAGGCATTGTCATGGGTGTGTGTTCAAATACCACATTAGGGCAAAGAAAAAGAAAACAGAGCCGGCTGTTGTGCCAAATGTGTACACCCCCTGTTTTCAAAATTACCACACACTACTAAATTATTGAAGTATTTAAGGGGAGGTGTTTCTCACTTGAAGTTGTGTGTGACATTATTTGACATGGAATAAACAAATAAATTTCAAGATAAATTTTGGACATCCCTAACTTGAAAATAAAATTCCTATTTAACAGTTTGGTTCAGTATAATAAATTTAGTTTAATCCTTTATCCAAGTGTGAGCAAACAAAGTTTGCACCTGAAAGTATCTTCAGGACTGGGGTAAGGTGGTACAACACCAGGGCACTCCTTGTAAAGGTGGAGCAAGCTACCAACACTCCTATCTCAGAATCTCCCATAATGCAAAACACATCTCCTTGTGGATATGTCTAAGTTGTGCATTAAGGGAAGGGCCACAACCCAGACTGTTTCGACCTTTATTGAGGTCTCTTCAGTGGGAGCCAGGCCCAAGTGGAGATACCAGGCAGAAGCATTAGCAGGGCATCTCTACCTATAGGAGTTGCCAAATGGTGTGCTACCCTTTTTTAATAAATTACTCTGGATTTAGAGAAAGATGTTGAAAGTTTATTTTTCACTTGGTTAGAGTATAATAAATTCAGTTTAATCCTTTATCCAAGTGTGACCTGCTAATGCTTCTTCCTGGTATCTCAACTTGGGCTTGGCTCCCACTGAAGAGACCTCAATAAAGGTCGAAACTAGTCTGGGTTGTGGCCCTTCCCTTAATGCATAACTTAGACATATCTGCAAGGAGATGTGTTCTGCATTATGGGAGATACTGAGATAGGAGTGTTGGTATCTTGCTCCACCTTTGCAAGGAGTGCACTGGTGTTTTACCACCTTACCCCAGTCCTGAAGATACTTTCAGGCGCAAACTTTGTTTGCTCACACTTGGATAAAGGATTAAACTAAATTTATTATACTCTAACCAAGTGAAAAATAAACTTTCAACATCTTTCTCTAAATCCAGAGTAATTTATTAAAAAAGGGTAGCACATCATTTGGCAACTCCTATAGGTAGAGATGACCTGCTAATGCTTCTGCCTGGTATCTCCACTTGGGCCTGGCTCCCACTGAAGAGACCTCAATAAAGGTCGAAACTAGTCTGGGTTGTGGCCCTTGCCTTAATGCATAACTTAGACATATCTGCAAGGAGATGTGTTTGCATTATGGGAGATACCGAGATAGGAGTGTTGGTAGCTTGCTCTACCTTTGCAAGGAGTGCCCTGGTGTTGTACCACCTTACCCCAGTCCTGAAGATACTTTCAGGCGCAAACTTTGTTTGCTCACACTTGGATAAAGGATTAAACTAAATTTATTATACTCTAACCAAGCGAAAAATAAACTTTCAACAGTTTTGTTCAGTGACTTCAATTTATACAAGAAAACAATGCAAAATGTGTAATACATTATAGTAACTATTTATATTATTATAAAATATTTTATAATTGTGAAAATAACTCAGCAAGGAGGGTCATACTGATTATTTAGTATCTCAGCAGTTAAAAAGGTTAGGGAAAGTGGTATTAAATCTAATATCAAAATTGGTGATGTTAATCTCAGTTCTTTACTTTATGCAGATGATGTTATAATTCTGAATAAATTCCAGTATAAGTCTGCAAGATTCCCCGACTAAATTGAATAACTATTGTAATAGGTTTGGTATGAAAATCAACAATAAAAAAAAATGAAATAGGCAGGAACACTGAAGCATCAACTCTATCCTGAATGGTGAACCTACATAACAAGTAAAACAATTCAGCTATTTAGGCACAATATTTAGTCATCATCATCAAATTCCTGACATGTACTCTCAAGGGGTGTACAGGATATGATAGTAGTTCATGAAAAATTTATCTCATTACTAACTTCCTATTTTCCAATTTTCTTCCAAATCAGTCTGTTACTTGTCAAGACTCCAACATCATTATCAGATCTTATATTTCTATCAACTAAGGTACTTTGTACCGTATCAATCCACCTATATATTGGTCTTCCTCTGGGTCGTTTTCCTGCCAACCTGGCAGAGAAAACTTGTTTTGCTAATTTTTCCTCGCTCATTCTGTTCAAGTGACCATACCACCTGAGATTAGCTCTGCTAACGGATTCCTGGATGCAGACAATGTCAAGTTCTTTCCTAATATCCTCGTTTTTAATATCATGTTGCCATCGATGCCATCTGTTTACGCCTCTAATCTTTCTCAGGACTCTCATATCTGTGGACTCTAGTCTCTGGCCAAGTATTTTACTTCTGACCCAGCTCTCAGATCCATAGGTTAAAACTGGTTTGAACACTGTCTTGTATACAGCTAATTTAGTGTTCCGACTAATTTCTCTCTCTTATTACATATGAATTTATTCAACTAACTTCCTACAATACCAGCTTTGTTGATTCTGTTGTCTATTTCCATATTTAATTTATCATCTTCATTAAAAATCATGCCTAAGTAGCTGAATTGTTTCACTTGTTCCACAGGTTCTCCATTCACAACACAGTTGACATTTTCAACGATTCTACCTATTTTCATTGTCTTTATCTTTTTATTGCTAATCTTCATACTATATCTATTACAACAGTAATTCAATTAATCAGGAAATCTTCCAAACTTGTAGCAGATTTATTTAGAAGTATAACATTGTTTGCATAAAGCAAAGAGCTGATATTAACATCCCAAATTCTGATATCATGTTTAATACCACTTTCCTTCATAATGTGATCCATATAGATAATGAATAACAGAGGGGATAATGTACATCCTTGTCTCAAACCAAATTTAACATTAAACCATCTTCCCATACTTCCTTCAATTCTAACTGCTGACTTGCAACTCAAATAAAGACGAAGTATTACTTGATATAATGCCCATTTGACACCATATAACTGTAGTGTATTGAATTGCTTCTCTCTCTCTCTCTCAGATCGACAAAACTTAAATACAGATCTTTGTTATATTCCCATGCTTTCTCAACTAATTGTCATAAAGTGAAGATCTGATCCTGACAGTCTCTATCTGGCTCGAATCCAGCTTGTTCTTTATCAAGCTTTTCTTCCACAATTCATTTCAACCGTTTCTCAAGTATGCCGACATAAATCTTGCCCAGAACACTCAGTAGGGAAATATCTCTGTAATTCTCACATTCAGTTTTATTTCCCTTTTTATATATGGGTATTATTACAGCTCCACTCCAATCATCAGGAATTCGTTCCTCTGTCCAGGCCTTCTGAACTATGCAGTGCAGCCACTGTAAGACTTTTATACCACCATACTTCAGTATTTCTGGTAGAATATCATCTACTCCTGTTGCCTTTCCACATTTCAAGCCTTTGATGATTTTTTCTACTTCAAGTATGGATTCCTGACTGTATGCCTGTTGAATGTTTTTTACCACTGTGCTATCACTGCTTGTTTAATTTAGCAATTTTTCGAAGTAATTACTCGATACTTCAAGGATATCTTTTTCTCCCGTTTTCATGCCACCTTTATCATCTCTAACTCCTTTTACAGCACTCTTTTCTCCATTTCTAAGCTTCTAATTGTTAAATGAAACAAACTATCACTGCTTGTTTCATTTAGCAATTTCTCGAAGTAATTAATCCATACTTAAAGGATATCTTTTTCTCCCATTTTCATATCACCTTTATCATCTCTAACTCCTTTTACAGCACTCTTTCCTCCATTTCTAAGCTTCTTCAACACAGAATAACTTACCACCTTCTTGATATTTATTTTCTATGTTCTTGCCAAAGTTCTCCCATGAATTTTGTTTAGCTAGTTTTACATACTGTTTAGCTTTCTTACATTTGTCTCTGTATTCTCTCAGAGCACAAGCTGACTTATTTGCCAGGAACTTTTGATATGCTTTCTTCTTTTCCTTCACTGCCTCTTTAACTTCCTGTGTCCACCATGGAGTTCTGATTTTTCTATCCTTGCAGACAACCTCACCACATGCCTCTCTGGCTGAATCAATCAGGGTTTTCTTCAAGGTTTGCTACTTAATCTCCAAGGTTTGGTTCTTGTTCTGAAACTCTTTCATTTTTTCTTCAATAAACTTTGTGTATTTTAGTCTACAGTTCACATCTGAGAGCTGCTCAACTTTTATTCGCTGTAAAACTTTCTTACATGTTATTCTTTTTGCAATACGAAATTCGATTTTATCGTGCTCAAGACTAAATAGTGATCTCTTTCAATTTCAAATCCTCTGTACACTCTGGTGTCCTGCACCAGGGAGAAAACATCACTATCAACAATAATATAATCAATGATACTTTTTTTATTCTTGCCTCTTCTTTCTATGTGAGTTTGTGCACATTTTTATGTTGGAAATGGTGTTAGTAATAACCAGTCCATGTCCTGAAAATAAATCCAACAGGTATTTGCCATTATTATTAGCTTTACTTTTTTCTCCAAATTTTCCCAAAACATTTTTGTATGTCTGACAATCACTTCCTACTCTGCTATATAGATCCACAACAAGAACCAACTATTCCTTTTTCATTGTGTCAGTAGCTTTCTCTAGAGCCTCAAAAAATTCCTCCACTGCTGGCACAAATAAGTCTCATTGTCCAGTTCCCCATTCTGATATCTTTACTCCTTCTTTTCCTTGATTGCCATTGCCTGAATATAACATTTTGTATTTATTGCTCAGAAAGATCCCACCAGTTTTTGTCTTTTTTATTTCAGTCACCCCTATTATGTCGATCTGGTACTTATCTAGTTCCTCAGCTAGCTCCATTTCTTTGCCTTTCAGGCTTGTTATGTTGATAGTACCGATCTTTAACTCTGGTGATGTTGAGTTTGGATGTGCTTTCAGATCTTAAAGCGCAATATTTAGTGAGGATGGTAAATTAAATATGGAAATAGACAACAGAATTGGTAAAGCTGGTAAGATAGGAAGTCAGCTAAATAAATTTTTATGAAATAAGAAAGAAATTAATCAAAACATTAAATTAGCTATATACTAGATAGTCTTCAAACTAATTTTAATTTATGGATCTGAGAGCTGGGTTAAAAATAAAACACTTGATCAAAGACTAGAGACCTCTGATATGAGAGTTGTGAGGAAAGATTAGTGAAGTGAACAGATGGCATGAATGGAGTATCACATCAAAAATGAGGATATTAGAAAAGAACTTGCCATTGTTAGCATTCAGGAATGTGTTAGTAGAGCTAATCTGAAATGGTATGGCCACTTAAACATAACGGAAGAGGAACGATTAGCAAAACATGTGTTCTTTGCCAGGGTGGCAGAAAAAAGACCAAGATGTAGATGGATTGATACAATAAAAACTATAGACATACAATATAAACTTTAAAAAACAGAAATATAATTCTGATAATACTATATTCTTAACAGATAACAAATTAATTTGAAGGAAAATTATTGATCAGAAGTTAGTAATGACGTTACTTTTTCATGTAGTTAGTAGTTCATATAATTATCCTGTACATCCCCTGAAGATACATATCAGGAATTTGATGATGATAAAAAATATAAAGAAATGCTAAGAGTCAAAGCTAGATAACTAGGAAACACTCCACATAGTCTTTTAAAGGAAGCAGAGATCCGAATGCAACTTCTGACCTAATGTCAAATCCTCGAGTTCTTGTGTTCAGGTGCATCAAAATTTCTAGTGATGCATTCCATTATGGGACTTTGCAGACCAAATTGTATTCTGTATCAACCTAAACAGAAAGATGATGATACCAAATGAAATGTCATACTGGCAAAGCTGTTGCTGTTTTCATCACTGAACCAAAGCGAGTAATAAAAAAGCCAGCTGCTACAAGAACAAACACCAACTTAACTCATCATCAGCAGAATTCAAGACAGTCACCATCAGTATAAGAAATATTAATAGAAAAGAAGTGGAACTTCTTTCTGTTAATTCCTTCTATTCTAAGATTTTAAAAGTACAGGATGTTATATTCAGGCAATACTTGCTCGATTTCTATTCAGAACACAGATTAATAATCACTAACACCATGTTCCAACATGTGCACAAATTACACGGAGAGAAGATAGGAAATAAGAAAAGTCTCATTGGCTATGTTACTTGTGTTGATAGTGATATCTTCATGCTGGTTCAGGACACAGGCAATTTGAAACAGGAAGTGATTACCACACCATTCAGTTTTGAGCAGGATTAAATTGAATACTACACTGAAAAGAAAAGTGTATAAGCAAATTTTAAAACAAATCAAAGTTGAGCACCATTCAGAGGCAAATCATATACTGAAATATATAAATGTTAATGGAGAAAAAAGTTGAGTTTGAAACAAGTAATCAAACCCTCCTAGCAGACCTACAATCCAGGTGGCAGACTGTGAAGAAAACAGAATACTTCAGCCAGGAAGGCATTGCACAGATAGAAAAAAATGGATAGAAAGCTAGAGGTCAAGAAAAAAAAAATAAAAAGAAAAAAAAAAGCATATGGAAAGTTTCTAATAGTGATTCAGAATATGCTCTAAAAGCATAGAGGAAAAAATCACTAGTGCTGGGCAGTAATGGAAAAATACACCCAAACAAAAAAATATAAAACTTATGTTAAATTAATCAAACTATAACTTTGCTGGGGCATTAATATATTTCTATATATATCACTTCTATAAATAGTAATTCCGAAACAAAATTCCATGCGGTATTCTGTATCATTTGGGATTTGGTATTGTGTGCTATGGCAGGAAGTTGAAGAAAGGGCTGGTTAACACTATATTTCAAGACCTACATTCAGTATTTTTTTTAGGAACCACATAAGAACAAAACCACTTTTGTGAATTTTGAACTGTATACGGGTGATGACTAAATGCTAATTATATAACTTACCAGATTAATTACTAAGGTCAATACTCATAAATAGTGACTATATAAAATGTATATAGCAAAAAAAAATGACACCTGTATGAAAGAAAGCATGAGTCACTGAGAGATGAATCACTGAGTCTAATTATCCTCTTTTTACTATCAAAAAATGGTATTCAGTGAGTGGACAGGTTTATGAACTGTAAGATTAATGACTAACTGATCCAAATCCTTACAATCTCACACTTCTAAGTACTTAGAAGAGCCACAGAACCAGTGGTCAACTCATTAAGAATTTTTCACCAGAAGCAAATATTTGATGTTGCAATAAATTAAGAAATTTTAGGAATAAAACAATTTCACCTTTTCTAAATAAAAAAATGCAATGTAAACTTTACCTGAGCATCTCTAATCAGAATGCTCCAAGCCTCCACATCATATGGATTTTGCTCCAGCCGTTTCTCTGCTTTTTTCATTCTATCTGGAATGTAACCTTGTTGCTTTGGATCCTATAGAAAGAAGAAGATAAAAAAAGAGTTAAGTAGAACTGTATAAAATTAAACTGATTTTACTACTTGGATTCAATTTATTCTAATTCATATTACATGATTTTGCACAGCAGCAAAAGGAACTGAATTTAAATGATTGCAGTCAACATAAAAATGAAGTTATCTGGAGGGATAGTAGATACAGAACACACACAGAATTTTGTGTTACAGTGTACAAGACAGCAAATATTTTTAACTTTATTGACATTAATGCAAAAAAAAAAATTCAAGATATGACTTTGATAGATAATACTATTTTAATGACAAGTTACATATTAATGACATTAGATTGTATATCTTCTCATAATGGAAATGCAAAATAATTGTAAGAATGACAATACAAATATACACTGATGTCCAAAAGCTAAGTACATTTTTATCTGTATATTAAAAAATTTTTCATGTGAACAAATAACAAATGTGAACATAAAGTTATTACTAATGAATTATATTAGACAAAAAAGTGTTATAAATTTCATACAAATTAAATTGCAACACATTCTTGGCAAAAGTTACAAATTTCCTAAGAACATTGTTAAGGAAGTAATGCACACCACTTACAGAAAACTATGCAGAGAGACATTTCAATATGGAATATGTCCACCACGAACTGTGATGCAGCTCTCGCAATGTCATACCATGCTTAGCACCAAGTGATTCAGAAGTTCTTGAGGCAAAAATCAGCCTGCTCCTCCTTCAGGACAAGGATAAGGCCTTGTTTATTTTCTGGAGGGGAATTTCAAGCAGCAATGTGTTTCCCTATGGCATCCCAAATTTGTTCTTCTATCAGGGTGAGATCTGGGGAGTGTACTAGTTACTCAATTTGATTAATATCCTTGGTCTCCATATACGATGTGGTGTGGCAATGTCATCCATGGAACAATCGAACATGACGTTGAAGAACTCAGCTCCAATAACGTACACCAGTCATAGTCCCTTTGTCTGGCACTTGTATCTCGGTGCATCCATTAAGCATACTGCCTCCCTACACCGTGACCCTAGTACCACTGTATCTATCCCTTTCAAGAACTCTCGCAATGGTAAGCAGTATACTTTCACACCAGACACCAAGTGTCATCTAGAATCAGAGAAAAGATTAAAACGACTGTCATTTGTAAAAGAGTACATTAGCTTATTGATGTTTTGTTCAATTTTTATTTTACCTGTTGTAGATGTCTTGCCAGTTTGTAAAAATATCCACATACCTATGGATATTTTTACAAAGCTTGAATGGAGGCAACTTGCAAGCTGACCTCCCATGATGCATTGATTATGTTTTGCTGTTTATAACCAAAAACATGTCTTTGGTTATAAGTTACCCAGAGCCTGTATACAATACTATGTGAGATTCCAAACTCTCTGACAATATCATTATTCTGCAGCCTTCATCAAGCTTTCTAATCTAGATGATGTCTTTGAGACATTACAAGACATCCAAGTTTGCAACTTTATTCCTTCATGAAAAGAACTTCCTTTAAACACAATTCACTTAGTTCAGCCTTTTCCCTTCTTTCCTGTTGAGTGCTACCATGTGACCCCTTTGTGCACAATTCAAAAATTTGAGTGTTTACTTGCTTTCTACTCAAAATTATTAATTAAACGAGCTAATTCATCTGAATTTGCAGTTGTAATCCTCAGAAATACAAGGGTGGTTTGAAAGGTTCTCGACCTCGACCATAGATGGCAAAACTATCGGCAAGATTTTTTTTTTCTAAGTTGGTACATCTGTCATAAGCCATCCATGTGAAATTGCAAGTCATTCTATCAAGTAGTTTGTTTTATACATCTCTCTGAAGCAAAAGTGTTGTCTGTATCCCTTGAAATGGATAAAATTGAGTATCATGCGGTTATAAAATTCTTTGTAAAAGAAGGTTTAACGCCAAAAGAATTCATTCAAAGCTCATAAAAGTTTATGAGCACTCTTCTCTTTCCTTCTTGACATTTAAGAAATGGGCTGCCGAGTTTAAATGTGGCCGTACCAGCCTTGAAGATGCTCCATGTGAAGGACGTCCAAAAAGTGTACAACACCAGAAATCATTGGTCAAGTTCATGACATGGTATTGGATGACTGGCGAGTCAAAGTGCATGAAATTGCTGAGACTATAGGCATATCAAAAACACATTTGCATGAAAATCTCTGAATAGTGTTGGAGCAATTTAACAAGAATAAAACTGTGTGTCAATTTATTACTATGGATGAGACTTTGATTCACCATTACATACCAGAATCCAAACAGCAGTCAAAATAGTGGACAGAAGTCGGTTGTTCAGCGCCAAAGAAGACAAACTCGGTTGCACCAGCAGGATAGGTCATAGTATCGGTGTTTTGGAATGCTAAAAGCATTTTGTTTATTAATTATCTTGAAAAGGGTAAAACAATAACTGGGGAATATTATTCCGATCTTTTAACCAGACCAGATGAAAAAATTTGTGAGATAAGACCCGGTTTGCAGAAGAAAAAAAAATCATCTTTCATCAGGACAATGCACCTGCCCACAAAGGTGTTTTGGTAATGGGAAAATTAAGGGATCTGCACTATAAATTGTTTGAACATCCACCCTATTCCCCAGATTTGGCTCTCTCTGACTTCTACCTCTTCCCAAAACTAAAACTCTTCCTCGCTGGTCAGTGTTTTTCTTTGAATCAAGAGGTGATTGCAGCTATAGAGAGGTATTTTGCAGATCTTACTGAGAACCACTACAGGGATGGGATAATGGCACTGGAACATTGCTGGAATAAATGTATTAGTCTTAAGGGAGATTATGTTGAAAAATAAAAATAATTTTGAAATTATAAATTCGTTTTTTCATTGTTAGGCCGAGAACTTTTCTGACCACTCTCGTAGTGTTCATCCTTAGGTTTGGACACCAGTGTAGGATAAGTTTGCTGCATCAATGTTTATAGTTAGCAGTTTTCATATGTAATTGATATTTTCAGTGATATTAACTATAAATTCAATTAAGCCATAACGTTCATTATATTAAGCAGACACTAGTCTCAAGGCTCACTGCAGGATTATATCACACTATAATCTAAGAAAACAATGTAATTCCATTGAAATGTATTTTAGTCTTAATTACAGTGGTTAACTCCCCCTTCAGGAGGAGTTAGTCACTCTCATGCATAAGTGCATGATTTTTCCCCTCTGCAAAGAGGCTCTGCTTGGGTAGGTTTTTGCCTGTCTCTGAGTGGGGCAACCGCTGAGATTATGGCTTTGTCTGGTGGTGGGGGTGAGCATGCCACTGGGTAGAGCCAACGCTAAGAAGTTCTTCCCGGTGACAGGGTGAGTCTATCACTGAGTGGAACAATGCTGAGTTGGACAGTCCTTTGGTCACTCATAGGGGAGTGGTCGGGGGGGGGGGGGGGGGGGGGGGGGCAGCCTGATTTTTTGAGAGGTCTTTACTTAAACAGCACCTCAATAAAGGTCGAAACCATTCTGGGTAGTGACCCTTCCCTTAATGCATAGCAATATACATGTCTACAAGGAGATGTGCTTTGCATTATGGGATACTAATGCAAGTGATCAGAACTTATACCACCTTTACCATGAGTTTCCCCAGTCCTGAAAATACTTCAGGTGCAAACTTTGTTTTGCTTACACTTGGATAAAGGATTAAACCAAATATATAATTGGCACTACCTATGTACCTAATGTCAGATAACTAAAAAGGTCATTAAATTTCCAAACTTATTAAAAAAAAAAAAAAGAATATAATTAGATAAAATAAAGTTAAGAAAGACTAGTTGATTTAAAAAGTGTACTATCTCCCATAAAGAGGATAGATGTAGATCATCGGATCTGTTGAAGTTAAGAGAGTGAAGTAAAGTTTCACACGCCTTTATAAAGCCATTCCACGAGGAACTGACTTTTGTGAAGGACTCTTATCTTTTTCCAATGAACTCCACGTCTAGTGTTGATAGCATGCTTCGCAAGCATAGACTGTTCAGGTTCAAGATATTGAATATAAAACTTGTGTTCTTCTAGCCAAATAAAAGCAGATCTTTGTTTGTCTAAAATAAGATAACCCACAAGAGCAAGGAATCTTGTAGATGTGTGGATAATTGAGATGTGGAAGCTTGTCCTTAGGAGAAGCGAGAAAGGTGCAGATTTTTCTGATGGGAAAAAAGGCAACAAAAATCTTCAGTGGTTTTAGAACTTTCACTAGGCATCCACTAATGCCTTGCACATAAGGGATAGGAATACAAGTTATTTCTTCTGTATTTGAAGAGGCAGATATACCAAAACTGTTCAAAGCTCTTTTGATAAAAGAATCCTTATATTAAATAAAAAAGTGGAAATAACGTGGCAATTCTTTCCGTAACAGTTTATAAAGAAATGTGAAATGTTACTTCACTCTCCTAACTTAAAGAGATCTGATGGTCTACATCTATTCCCTCTGTGGGAGATAGGAAAGATGAGCTGAACTTAAAAAGTACTAACTTTATTTTATCTAATTGTATAATTTTTTTAATAAGTTAGGAAATTTAATGACATTTTTAGTTATCTTACATTAGTTACTTAGATGCCATCTTTTGGAATTGTCTGTTAATGTTTGATTACCATTAAACATTCTTGTATTGAAGATGCCTTTGATACTTAGACAAAAATTTTACTTTAATAAAATAATAGATTATGCAGATTTCATTCCAGTATTATAATTTATTTAAATATGCCTACTCATGGTATTTCCTTATTGAAACAAAATAAGTGTTCAACTAGTTACTGCAGTTTCCTTAAGTAGCTTTGATAAACAGTTTCTGAAACATTTCTGTTTATCATCTTGTGCCCACTACTTTCCATGCAAAAAAAAAAATCTCTGCTATTCATTTACATTTATAAAATTACAGAAATAACAATTTATTCTTACTTCTCTTTTTGATTTTATTGTGATGGTATCCAGTTTTGCTGTTTTTTAAATTAAAAATAGATCAATTTTACATATTTATATAGTTTTCAAAAAATAAGTCACACTTGTGGGATCCCTTCGCCTGCAACAAAAAAAAAAAAAAAAAAAAAAAAAAAAAAAAAAAACTTGTTTTTATATCATTTTAGGAGAGGGGGGGAAGAAACTTACAAGAACGGTACTGTGAACATGTTTATAAAAATTAAAGCATTGTAGATGGCATCTGGACCCATGAGAAGGCTAGGGAGGAAGATATAAAACCATTTAATTATAATTTTTGTAGTTGTTGTAGCGCTACTGCTGCATACCAGCTGAGTGAAACAGCGTGCAGTTCGATACATTTATAGTCCGCAGAATTTTGGGGCCCATTAAACTCCTCGGTTCGAGTACGATAGATACGCCAATGTTCCAGCGGTTTCCGCACCAAAAAGCAATTCCGATGAGGTACGCTACAGGCACCTTCCCAAGACCAGCGCCGCGGCTAAAGCAAGGATAATAAGATATCATCACTCAACGGAAAGTTAACTCTGTAATCGGCTCCCATTTTTATATAGCAGCGTACAAGAATACAGAAGACGAAAGCATCAATATAAAAGCCAATTACGGTGTCTGCAATAAAAAGAAATATATATATATATATATACTGTACATACATAAAGCGTGAAAGCGAAATATTTACAATTTAGATCTTAAGCTATTTTTAGTTAAAATAAAGATGTATAACTTTTTACAAATAATTAATTAATATTTCTGAATCATCTTACCTCTACAGTAGACATGTTTTTGCGGTTAAATAGAACAAATACACAAACGAACACAAAAGACAAATTCTAAAAGTTCGAACACAACACGATAACAGATCAACAAATACTGGCACGCATGCGTACCTCAAATTTTAAAGGGGCGCTGTGATCACATAATATGCACTTCTGTCTGTACTCGAATTTCAATCCAGTTCCACTTTAAATATGAACTGAGATTGCTTATCTATTAAAAATCAGAGTAGACATCATCATCAATAAAATAACAAACAACACCTAATATCTGAAGGATAATTTTTACAAATAAATAGCAATTGATCAGCAGGCATTTTATTTCATTCTTCCAGAATGCCAGTCAGCTGTAGTGTGTAGTTATACCAACTACTTTCGGTCAAAACCTAAATTGTTATCGTTCCAAAGGGGTAACTACTACACAGGGATTAGGCTGAAGCGTAACCCTACTCAATTAAAAGTATGTGCTGAGCAGGCTAACTTTGGCACACGCCTATTGCTTCGAACGACGTTTTCACAGATTTACAGCATGAGCGCATTATCACGAGGTTATGCATCCTCGTTATTTCCATAGAACAGCCGCTACATAAGCAATACAGAACTGTGCAGAATGTTAACATGCTTATTTACGTGATGATAAAGGTCACCGTGTACTACTGCTTCCAATATCTGCTTTCCGATCACGGCGTGCTCTGCAGCACACAAAGAAGGACCCGAGGACTGTACCATATTTATCATACTATTATCGTTTCCATCAGTTTATCTATTACCTATCACTCTTTCTTTTCACCAACCTTTCCAGCTTCCAGTGATGTCAACTACTGTTGATCGCGAAAGTGCTAACTGTGTTTCAAGCTTCTTAACTAACTTCCTCGCTGGAAGTCAGTTCATCAGTCAACTTTAAGCCCTACACAGTTTCTTGTATCATAGACAACACTACGGTCATTTAGGGTGCACCGTGCACCCTTGCCATTGTACCCTACTTGATTGCTGTACGACACGACTTATCGGTAGAGCTAAAAAAATATGCAAAATGATGTGTGTGCACTAAGAACTTCTTGTATTGTGTTGCAATACTGCTTCCTTAACATTAGACTAGCAAAAGAAAGACCGTTATATGTTAGACTCTAGTTTATGACTAGAAATTTTTTCTATCATTTAAGATAATTAATCAGCCATTGGCCCAAATAGGTTTTTTCCTCCACAAAATTCAGTGTTTTTAACTCTCAATTCAAAAATATTGACGTAGAATTCATAATATTCAGAAAATAATGAGTTACGGTTAAGGCTGGCCTGGTTGGCCGAGTGGTCAGCTAGGGTATCAGCTTTCCAGCCAAAAGGTTGCGGGTTCGATTCCCGTCATGGGTATGGATGTTTTTTGTGATTGTCTGTGAAAATGCTGTGGTAGAGGTGAGCAGTAGATGGCTGGTGTTGATGATGCTTTTCTCTGTAGTTGATGGATTGTGTGGTGGAGACAGAGAGTTGTAGAGTAGGTGCTCTCCCTCGATGAGTCATTATACTCCTTGGCGGTGTCACGAATAATAATAAAGATAAGGAATATGAGATGACAGCAGATGTCTGTTGTCCTTTCATCACGCGTAAGACTAAAAATCGCCAGTAGATAGAAACTCAAATACCAATCATCAAGAGAGAAATACAGTCCATTTGCCTACTTATCGATTTTCAAAAAAGTTACAAAAAAAAACGAAAGAAAGAGAAAAAACTGGTTGCCTTTTGTTGGAGGATTAATACATGTGTTCCATTTATCAACAAGTAGTGGAATTTGCACATTTTTAAAAAAAAACTTACACTGTTCTACCTCACACAATGTCTATTTCATTCACCATCAGTGCATGCTTCACTTACAATGCTTCCTGCTCATTCATTACCCTCCTGCCCAAATAGTGAAATATTACAGTCTATCTATCCTATAAACTCCGATCACAAATTTATTTCTCATTAATTTTTTTATATCTGCCTATTTGCCAAGATCAGCAATTTACACTACCTTAATCTATCTTCGTGTTTGACATGCTATAT
Organism: Typopeltis vanoorti; assembly: GCF_054136105.1. Taxonomy (NCBI): domain Eukaryota; kingdom Metazoa; phylum Arthropoda; class Arachnida; order Uropygi; family Thelyphonidae; genus Typopeltis; species Typopeltis vanoorti. The sequence continues at coordinate 65,472,172 of NC_143556.1, forward strand.
CATGATAAGTGGTTAAAAAGAAATGTTGTTAGCTTTCGGTAATATACGAAATACAAACATTTGAGTGAATGAATATAACTTTTGTAGAAAGCACTTCTTCACACACACACAAACAAACAAACATGAATAACATTATTGTTTGAGTAACCTCCCCGATGTTTCAAAAAGTTGATGCCATACATACACACTGAACATATAGAAGCCAAATGGATTACCTGAGCTGCAGCAAACACTAAACATACAGTAACTTGCGTGTATAAGAATATTCTGTATGTTAATAAATATATTGTTTCCTAGGACTGCGTAGCTCAGTACAAGTGGAGCTTGCGTCCTCTGCGCTTGGTTGCTCGAGGTTAGACTTAGTTTCAAATCTAGTCGCCGACTGCAGGAACCTTTTCTAAGCCTATCGTCTACCGGTTCCAGAGTTAGTCGATCCCTGGCAGGCAAGCAGGTTTTTTCTCCCGGAAACTCGGGTTTTTCGTCCCATAAACTCAAGAAAATCGACCGTAGTACTCACATTATTTCAGACAGTAACATATCATGTTGGGGTTAGGCACCAAGAGATGGCAGCACTTGTTTGCTGGTCTCTTCATCAGTAGCCAACTATAAATAGTGATAGACATGGGCCGACTATCTCTGATTGGATACCGGTGAAGACTGAACTGCCCACTCAGTCTTTAAAAGCTAGATAGGGTATAAAGACCTCTCCTACTCCCTATAAGGGAATAATAAATGCAATCTTCAGATTTCACTATTTTCCTTGCACCTGTAAACTGGCTGATGTAACCCCTATACATAAGTCAGGCAAGAACCCACACCTACCTCAGAATTATTGCCCAATCAGTCTCATCTCCAACCTAGGTAAGGTTGCGGAGAAGGTCATCCTCTCACGACTTCAAGCCTCGATAAATGAATTAGACATCCTTCCTAAAGAACAGTTCGGTTTTCGGCAACATCATACTACTACCCAGCAAATCCACAGAATTGTGGAATATATTACCACCATCTACAACTAGCGTCAATACACGGGAGCTGTTTTTCTTGATCTATCCTGAGCATTTGACAAAATATGGCACTTCGGATTGCTACACAAACTTATCTCAGCTGGTATCTCACTAAAAATGGTACATTAGTTAAATTATATCTACAAAACAGAACCATGAAAGTCAAGATCAATGGTACTGCCTCATCTCAGCGCCATATCTTGGCCAGAGTACCGAAGGGTCCCTACTGGCTCCATTGCCAGATATCCCGCGCAACCAATGTCATACCTCATGGCTCTTTGTGCAGATGACACAGCATTGTTAGTCAGGTCTCTTTGACCACATTTCATTACTAGAAAGCTTCAAGAAAACCTAAAATTAGTGAGATTGCTTTCCTAATGGAGACTGGAAGTGAACGCACAAAAAAGCTCAGCCATTCTCTTTACGAAAAATCTCCTGCAGGAGACGTCATACAATTCAATACCAAAATTTGTTGGCAGACAGAAACAAAATACTTTGGTGTCATCCTCGACAAAAAAATTAACTTTTAACCAACACGTCAAGGCTACATGTGCAAAGGCATCTAAAGTCATCGCCCAGATCTATCCCCTAATCAACAGGAACAGCAAGCTAAACATTAGAATCAAATTGTATTTATACCAGCTGATTATTCGTCCTATAGTCACTTACGCTTCTCCAGCCTGGAGCCACACCTCCACTACAAATATTATCAAACTGCAACGTGTGCAAAACAAGTGCTTGTGAATGATCCTGAACGTCCCGTGGTTCATCAGAAACAATCAACTTCATCGAGATACAAATATTCCATATATTTTCTCTTTCCTACAATCTTTAGCAACGAAGTTCTTCTCAAAGACATCCATACCCCCCCCCCCCCCAATGATCTAGTCCACCAAGCTGTAGCATACGAGGCAACTGATACATTCAAATATAAAAGACCAAAAGCTATTTTAACATCTTGTAGCAATGTAGAATTTCCATGCCCATCCAGGGTGAGCAAACTGCTCATAAAACTCTATCCTCACTGTAGCCGTAACAGATAGCAGGGAATATGAAAGCTTCTTGCTTCACCCCTAAAGACATTAATGTCAATTGTCAATAAGGGAATAAAAGGCGGTAGCTGATTTTTTTTTTTTTTTTAATGTTGTTTCCTAAGAATTTTGTCAGACCAATTTTTGCCTTTATCATCATTATTATTATAAGACTATGTGTAGTATGTTCTTGAAATAAGTTACACACACATGATTGGTACTGAGTGTTATCGTTTCCCATTTTTCTCTACTCGTTTTTCTGATTACTGGTCAAATACCTGCAGTGCCCAAGAAGATTAAATCTTAGCTCTTACCAAGGCATAATAGTGTTTTGATGTTTTGTTTCTGAAGGTAGCATTTTACATATAGGAAATAGAAGGGCAGGACGAAAAGTTAATGAACGAACTAAAATAACATGTACTTTCGGTTAATAATTATTGATAGCATCAATATTCAAGAAAGAACACTGACACTATAAGAATACAAGCAAAAAAAAACCCCAAAATCCTTTCAAAGAAAATTGTCAAACCTTCTGTGTAAAAGAGACGGTCTAACTGACCCAATGATGGAATTCTCCATGCAGTGCCGGCTCGACGGTATTTTGCGCCCATAGGCCAGTGTTATCAATGCATTGTAAGACAAGACAGGCATCATAAAGTTCTTTATCGTTAAAAGCAGTTTAACGTATTATGCGTATAGAGCATTTTGGGGGCACTGCTCGTAGCACCAACGCTTCGACTAATACTATTACATTTTTTACGATGTTCGCGCCCCAAAGCCATTGCATCCCTAGGCCAGTGCCTCTTGTGCCTAAGCCTAGAGCCTTTCCTACATCTGTGTCTACTACTACTACTACTACGACGACGACGACGACTAGTACTACTAAATACGTCTACTAACCGCTTTCTGTCAGTAGCATTGCATACTTTTTTTTAATGCTGATTCCATACACGAGAGTTTGGTTGATCAATTTATAGTATGTTAATACCATGTATGGATAATGGGAATGTTTCATGTACCAACCTAGGATTAGAATCTAGGTTTTTCCAACCAAGGAGGCTGGCTAATTGAATCAAATCTTTCAGCTGACGCCTTTTATTTCCGTATAGGGAGTAGGCCTTTATACCCTATCTAGCTGTTGGAGACTGAGTGGGCAGTTCAATCTTCTCCACCGGTAGCCAATCAGAGATAGCTGGCCCATGTCTATCACTAATTATAGCAGCCACCGATGAAGAGGCTGGCAAACAAATGTTGCCATCTCTTGGTACTTAACCCTAACAAGATATGTTACTGTCTAAAATAATGTGGGTAATACGGTCGATTTTCTTGAGTTTACAGGATGAAAAACCCGAGTTTCTGGGAGGAAAAACCCGCTTTTCCGTGCCAGAGATCGACTAACTCCGGTCGAAAAAGGCTTAGAAAAAGTTTCTCCGGTCGGCGACTGGATTAAAACTTAAGTCTAACTTCGAGTGATCAAGCGCAGAGGACGCAATCGCCACTTCCACTGAGCTACACTAGCCTGTGTGAGCTAATTCGATTTATCAGAAAAAAATTTGTTCCATTAATCTGAATTCATCTTTAACATGTTCTGTTGTAAAAGGCAATTTAAAAATGTACATCAATCATATTTTAGTCAAAATATTTTTTATACTAAAAAATGTGCTGCCCATCGTCCAACCATAGCACTGTAAAATCGAAATGTCCCTTGCGTACCATCACTGATATGCCAATACACTTGATGTAGCCTTTTAATACTATTGTATTATATTATTTATCTTTGGACTTTCTCTGTGGTTTCCATATCTACTTGAATTTCAGGTGAACGTAGTTCGTGTGGTGTAGTGTCAGATACGTTTTTATAAAGGAGAGCAAGAACTTCTTTAATTATATTAATCATTGTTCTCTATGTAGCGGATATCATTTGCCTCTTTACTACCTTTGCAATACTTCCACTAAACTCAACTTCTGCATTCGAACACTTAAATCCCGAGCATATTCAATGTCATGAAGCGTTTTACTAGTATATATACAGATTTTGAAAAATCGCTGAGGGATTAAACCTCGGCCGGCCTGGTTGGCCGAGTGGTTAGCATATCCGCTCTCCAGCCAAAAGGCTGCGGGTTCGAATTCGGCTGTGGGCATGGATGTTTGTGATTGTCTGCAGAAATACTAGTAGTGGTGGACAGCAGATGGCATTGGTGTTGTTGTGGTTAGTCGAAATGAGTGGGTTGGAGACAGAGAGTTGTTGAGCAGGTGCCCTCCCTCGATGAGTCTTTGAACTCCTTGGAGGTGTCACGTAATAATAATAAATAAATAAATAATAAAATAAAAATATCCCAATGATTGAAAACTGGACTGCAGAACTTACGCTGTTTCGGACATGTATATATAACTTAGAATTTAGTAACACGAGATGGCGCTAGTTGTTTGCTGTATTCTTGTCCCGATGCCTGGAAACTCTCGGTAGTCTTGAACTCTCTTGAACTAGATGACTAAGAAATTGGCTGCCAGCTGGTTTTCAAATATAGAATGACTATATAACCCTGTAGAAATGGCAAGTGCACCGATTGTGCTAGACTGTCAAAAAAAAAAAAAAGTCCGTTATAGGTTCGATTCCCATCGCTGAGGAGAGAAATCTTCTCTGGCATTTCTTGAGTATATTAAAGTATGTTCGATCTTTGCTTCAAGATCGACTGTTGTGTTCCAGAAACTCGTGTTTTTAATGCCGCAGCTCAAAAATGACTATAGAATTCACACATTTTTACATAAAAAAATATACTGTTGGAGTTCAGTAGCACGAGGTCTTGTTTTCCCTAATCTATTCCCCAGTCGCCTATAAAATCATTGATAGCCTCGGGATCAGCTGTCGATGACCACTAAAAGTAGAACCAGATGCTCACAGATCTTCAAAAATTACTTACTTAGGGATGAAGGAGCTTGCCTCTCACTTTAGACAAAAAGAAAGAGCAGGAGTGCCTAACCTCTTTATTACATTCATCACAGCAGTTTCTGGCATAAAATGTATTCGGCACATGTAATAATTAATGAACTTTACACTCGTAATTAGGTTTAATAGAACAAATATAGTACCAAAAATAATTAACCACGGATTTACTAGCTCCTATATTTCCTCTATGACACAGAAACCTTCAGGGATATAGTACTAAAATTATAATAATACACATAAACATATAAAGCAATAAGTGGATGTGGTTAGATTCTCTTTGTCCTTCAACAGATGCCATTCACTCATCTTTTAAAATAGCAAACATTTAGCTGAATATTTAATTCCACACACTGGTCGTACTTCATCTTATATAAACAACTCCACTCATTTCAAATATTAAAAAAAAAAATCAGCCAACGCCTTTTATTCCCGTATAGGCTGTAGGCGAGGCCCTTTTAGCCCTATCTAACTTTTTGGAGATTGAGTGAGTAGCTCAATCTCCACTGGTAGCTAATTAGAAATAGCTTGCCCATGGGTATCACTAATTTAAGTGGACCTCAGTGAAGAAGATCGATTGTAGAAGCCACACTATTTCAGACATTTAAATATTACTTTAGGGTTAGGGACCACGAGATGGTGACACTTGTTTGAGCCATCGCAAATATTTAATCAAAAATTTAGTTTTAAATAATGCTGATATCATGATCAGCCGTTATTACTTCTTTATTGACCAATAGCCCCTTTTTGACACTAACTTTAGTAAAAAATGTTTTCATCCAGGCATAATTAATCTCTTCAATTTTATCATCCATACCAGTTACTTTACTTGGAAGTAACAGACAGAGGATACAGCCATGGGCTATCCCGTCTACCCTTCTCCTCTGGTCAATTTCTACAAAAAGCATTTTGAAAAACGTGTTCTTGATACTGCTATTCTCAAATCTTTTATATGGCTCAGATATATTGATGACATGTTCTCTATTTGGCCTCATGACTCAGACACAATAGACTCATTCCTCCTGCATCTCAGAATCTAGTTTCATCATCAACAACAACCATGGGTCCAATGCCTGTAGATGTCTGCTGCCATCTTGATATGATTCTTCCATTGCATTCTATATTGTGCAAGATGACTCAGTTTGTGTATAGAGCTTCCGCGCCATTTGACAATGTCATCGCCCCATTTTCTGTTTAGTCTTCCTCTTTTGTTCTTTCCTGCAATTATTCCAAACAGCAACGTTTTAAGTATTCTCTCATCATTCATTCTACATATATGGCCAAATAGATGTAGTTTCCTTTTGATTAGAATCTAGTTTACTACAGAAAAAGAAAAATAATAACAGCCTGCCTTTTCTAGATACTCTAATCACATATTCCAAAGGCACTCTTTCTTCCTCAATTTACAGAAAACGTACCCACACAGGTAAATATATAAAACAAACTTTATAGCTGCGCATTGTAATTATGTAAAAAATAATGCGAAAGAAATGTCATTCTGCTGAGTAACGAAATCTTCCAACTACCAGAGATTACGTGGAATTTGATTTTTATTTTATTTTATTTTTGTAAGTCGGTAGCAGGGTTTGCTGTAGGCTTAGGTACAAAACGCATCGACCTAGGGGTGCCAGCATCGTAAAAAAAGTAACAGTATTAGTCGAAGTAATAGTACAAAAAAAAGTTGCCATTTATTTGGCAATAACTATAAACTGCTTTTAACAATAAAGAATTTTATGATGCCTGTCTTCACTTACAATGCGTTTATAAAACTAGCCTAGGGGCCCCACATACCCTTGAGCCCGCACTGGTCGGTAGTTGCCCTTCTCACTGTTAAGTGCACTTCAGTGACTCACACGAGAACAGCACAGAACTGGATAAATAAATAAATAATTGGAACTGGATAAAGAATTAGAAATGAAATGCCGCTATTTCATTTCTAATTCTAATCAATATTTATTGTAAGTAATAGCGTGAGTTGTCCAGTTCGTTTTTCTGATGTTTCGAAACCAAAACCTTGAGTCTCTCCTGAGAACAGGGGGGGGGGAGAACTGCCTGTGTGAACGATCGACTAACTGTGCAATTAGTTATAAAAAACCTAGAAAACGTGACTAGAATCGAATCTATATTCTTTTGCACATTTTGGGTAGTATAGAAATTAATTAGACACTACGATGACGATTCACTTGCGAACTATTTGATATATTTTGTCATTTAAAATTAATTTTTGTAATTTTCATACTGATGTTCACAAATTGTTTTGCTTATATTAATTTTTTGTCCTATCTTTTTTCCCCCCTAATTTCAAGGGGCAGAATGAAAAGAAAAAAAAACAAACAAACAAACAAAGAAGAATATAGAGATGGTAGCTGCAATGTTAATATGTTAAAACAAAAAATGACATCATACTTATATTATTAATTATAGGGTCATCCAAATGACACTAGATTAAAGAAATATATACCCAACCGAGGCAGATATCTATGGAAGTGAATCATGGAAATTAACCAAACAACAAGAAAATAAAATCGATACCTTCCAAACAAAATGTCTTCGCAGAATCCTCAAAATTTACTGGCCAAATAAAATCTCAAATATTGAAATATACAACAAAACAAAAACAAAACCCATCACAACAGAACTTAAAAAAAAAAAGAAAAAGAAAAAAGAAAAACGCAGTAGACTGGATAGGCCATGTATTGAGAATGCTAATATTAGAACAGTCAAGAACAGTATTAGTATGGGCACCTAATGGTAAAAAGGAAGAGGGGAAGACTCAAAATGACATGGCGCTGGATGGTAATCGAAGAACGAAACAAACTAGATGGTCAAGCTGGGTGTGTGTGTGGGGGGGGGGGTAAGAGCAAAAGAAGCAGCACTAGACCAAGGAGGATGAAGCGCTAAACTCTTGGCTGGCCTCATGCACCTCACAGGCATAAAGAGCAATAAATATAAGCAAGGTAGTTATCTAAAACTTTCAGTAATTGATCCCAAAACGCAATGGTTATATTAATCCTTCATTTATATTAAAAGCATAATAATTACTAAAATTTATATAAGAATATGTTTGTATATATTGATGTTAATATGATATAATAATGATAATAATAAGCAAATTAACTACAATATTAGAAACTGCGTATACATTTTTATTGTATTTTATAACAAAAATCATAAGGACAATGAGTTTATAACTGAAGATGATAATTTCTCATGGCATTCTTTGGAACATGCTTAGTTAGATGCTTCACATTGTTTTATTACTTATTACACAGTTTTGAAAATGTATAACAAAAAAAGTTAAAATACAACATCAAATGTATTCTCATTTCTTGTGTATGAAATGAGAATCATCTAAAATACGTTCGAGATGCCAGGGTTTCCGGGGTGGGGTGGGGTGAAACACGGTGAAGAAACTGACTAATAAATCTAACACAACTTCAGATGTTACTTTTGATTCTTAATAAATTTAACAAAGGCAAAATTCACTTCTACAATAAAACTTCTCTTCACACACACACACACACACACACACACACACACACACACACACACACACACACACAAGAAATGTAATCCTCCTACTTGCTCGTTAAACCCCTGCTGCTACGTGTTGGAGAGAGGCTTGCTAGAGCTTGGTTGAACGTATGTATTAGTGTTTCTCAAATGACCTGCAATATTACGTGTTGCTCCCATCGGCAAACCGTACTGTAATGTAATGATTAAGAAATAAAAAATGTGTAAGAAACAATCAGCAGTATGTTATTGCAGTAGATGTATTACTCAATACAACATTATCAAACACAGCCAACTAATTTTCTGCCAGTTCGTGGTTTTTTTTTTTTTTTTTTTCATTCACAAATATTTATTACCAATTCGTGGAAGTTTGTAAGAAGATATTGTTTCATTATTAAATTGCACTGCTTTTAATCAGGTGAATGAATTTACAAATGTTAATACATGTAAAAACGAGATTGTTTTGTTGTTACTAGTAAAAATGCAGACGTGTTTTTTTTTTTTTTTTTCAGTAGCTATTATGCAATCCTTGAAGAATGTTAGAAAACAGAACAATTTAATTTGGATATTATTTACCTTTCAGTCTCACACGATGAACTTTTTTTTTAACGATTCTGCACCTGTTAAGAATTATCCCATTCATTAAGCGATTTAGAATAATTTTTATGACAATTTCGAAGGCATTGCAGAATCCACTTGTTCTATTTCCATATATTTCTATATTTTCTTCACAAATTTTAATTTCAGCCTCTTCCGATTAAACACACAGGACATATGTTTGGAATTTCGCGTTACATGATATGTCAGACAGTATTTATTCACGTACTTGAAAACATTTGTACTGATTACTACTCACTATGTCGAAGAAGAAAAAAGAATAAGACTGTTGTTATTATTTTACAGATAAATTTACAAAGATAGTCGCCCTTCTTCCATCCTGCTAAACATGTACTGGCAATACCATTCTAAGCAACAGCAACAAAGATCGTGAAGGATTTGAAAGTTAAGCCATAGAGAATCTCCAGTATTTAATGAGAATGAGAAGAAAATGATGTTGAAGTAGCAACAAGTTGGTTTATATAAAGGTAGCAGCGAGTAATGCAGCAGTACCACATTACTTTATTTCGGGTGGGGTTTAGGAAAAAATATGCAAAATTGCTTTAATCTAACAGCTAATCATAGCTAATGGTACTGCTCGTGCAATCGTATTTATTTAGTCTAGCATGTATGGATTTGAAATGGAGGAAGGTAATTCATGACACAAATTATGAAATCCTCATTGGGGAGAGAGAGCGAGGGATCCAATGAAATACTTCCTTTAGTGAACTTAGACTTCGAAAATAATCCAAACTAACCGAAAATTCAAGGTACAAAACAGTAAATATCTGAAGTGTTTCTATTGGTTTTCTTTCTATAAATATGATAAAAAATTATGTGTACTTGTCGATTAAGAGAACATAAAAACATATTTCATTAAAGTTCTGTTTGTACTAAATAATCAAAGCGGTTGTCCGACAGATGTCTTTAATAAATGTTATTTTTCATTTAGTTGTCACTGACCTAACAAACAGTGAAAAATATAACTGCCATTTGCATCTGTTCAATGTACAATATAGGCAACTTGATTTATTTTATTTATTTTTTTGTTATTATTTACTTTGGGTTGGTCGTCTTTGGCGAAGGATGATTTGATGCTGTTTGGAATTTTGTGACATGGAAGAGATGTTCAAAAATAAAAGTGCTATATCACTTAAGGATAATTCACTTCTAGACGAGTTTCAGAAAATACAAAGAATCTATAAGATACCCATCTGTCAGTACATAATATGTTGTAAGATTGGTAAGATTGCGTACATTTTGCTCATATCGAGTATTTGGAATCCTTGCAGAAATTTCTAAAGTTCCTTCCTTTTTTTGGGGGGGGTGGGGGGTGGATGGGATGACCTCCGTTTCCAGAGAGACAAGGAGGAGAAAAACATATTCGAAACTGTATGTTGTATATTTCAATCTTGACTCTATGGAATTTAAAAAATAATTTGAATTGATATTAATAATTCCTCTAGGTGAATGGAATTTAATGAAATCACGTCTCTGTTAAAATATGGAATTGTTTTCGTTTCGGTTTTGATTTCTGATATAATACTATAGTGTATATAAATAATTATAAGAGAAGTTGATCCCAAGTTCAATGTATTCGAATGGATATTCTTCTGGGCAGTAGTTTACATTACTAAACCAGTCCTTAGTTCAAACATTGTTGAAAATATATACGTATATATTTCATTGTAAATCCGTTTTTATTGGCAAAATGATTTGAAACGATGATACTATTTTCTTTTCTTTCTTCTCTATAATTAGAACACTCTAATGGCAAATTTGGATAAAGACAGAATTAAATCCATATTACATAGGTCAACATGTATGTCTTAAGTGCGGTTCCTGTGATTACGAGACATATCATTTTAAAACTACAATTATTTCCATACACATTTTAACTGGCTAAAAAATCCTCCAACGGGATTTCATCATGTTTTCCATAAATTAAAAATTGAAACTATCATATATGCTATAAAGGAAATACACGATGACTAAATATGAATAAGTGAAATACAGAGGATATACTTGTTAGAAAAATATTTTTTCAATTAGAATAAAGAGAGTACATCTACATAATGTTTCGCTGTCAAACTGCTTATAACGTTATCAGGAAATTGCCTAATAAACTAACTTTATGGACTATTGAATAATTAACGAATGTAGGCTGCAACAACGCATGCAAGATTTTGCATGCGTTATTGCAGCCTATATGAGCTTCTGCTTAACTTACAAGCTCATGAACTTGACTCCTTATGGAATTTGTACACTTTTCAGTATTATATCAATTAATGCATACTTTAAATGTTTAATTAACTGTTCGGTCATTTCGTTTTATACTTTCGTGCAAGTATTAATATTTAATATTTAGATCTGACTTCGTAAAAGGTTTCAAACAACTAGCTATTAGGTGCTAAACAAAAGAAAAAAAAGACAGTAGATTCTTTTGTAAATGTATTATTCACGATACACGCACTTTTAGGTATTATTCAAGTTTCTCAAATATTAAAATCGGAAATTATTGCTGTTTTATATTTTATATTTTGCTTAAAGGAATGGATGTAATAGTTTTTTTAAAAATATAGAATAAAGTTTGATATTAGATTATAAAAAAAACACCGTTGTTTTATATTATTTATTTATTATATATTCTTGAATTTAGGAGTTGTAAAATAGTGTTGGCTTGGGGACGGCATATTCCCTAATAACGTTGCTGTAAATTCTTTGCGTAAATATGTTTATATCGTCTTGCTGTACAGGTGCAAATTATCAGTAGTCAGTGCTGCCATCTAGCGGCCCTTGGCTATGATTTCTCAACATGTTGATTTCTCAACATGTTCTGTGTCTGAATATAGTCGACTGTAAACAATAATTATAATTAATCATATATAATAGTAAGTAATATACATGATCAGTTTACTGAATATTAAAATTTTATTTCAATGTTAATATTCCAAATTAATTAAGAAAGTAATCTACGCACCACATAAATTATATAATTTATATCATTGTATTTGAGGAAAATTCAAAAATTGAATGAAGTTTTGTACTTTATAAATCTGCTTTCATTATCTAGAATAATAACTAGCTGTTTGAAGAGCTTTTCCATAAATCTGTTCATTTGTGCGATTTGTATCAGATTTCTTTATCGTAAAACATCCATACTGTGAAAAGGGCAAACTAAGCTTTGTGTGTGTGTGTGTGATTATGTTGTTTCACACTCAGAAATTTCAGTTTCTTAGAATAATGTTTTGTTCATTAACGACTGAACTATGGAGGCTCCGTTATTGCAATGCATTATTGTATTTAGCATTGCATCTAAAGTGCGTACACACATTATATGAACGCTAAAACCACACTCTGTTAATAACAATAGTTTATTACATATGGTATTCTGTACATTATGAAATAGCATTTTGTGTAAAAACTGAAGCATTAATCAAACTACAAGAAAAATACTCTGTCATTAGTTTAACATTTCAGAGGATATGTTATACTTATTTGTAACTCAATAAACCTAAAAGTTGAATGGAATGCTAAAGGTAACCTAAGAGATGACAAAACTCATCATATAGGGGTGGTGATAATATATATATTATCACCACCCCCATATGATGAGTTTTCATTGAAATATCCTCCGATTATATGATGCTACAGATCGCTGTATATCTGATTGATCAACGTACAAAATTTGAATCGATGTCCTTTAAAATACGCTCCAATATTCAGTGGACTTTCTTCATGCCATCTATTAGCAACTGCATCTCGACTGAAACGATATAAACTGATTATTCAATATTCATTCAATACTAAAATAATTTGATTCATAACTTGTTGAAATGTTAAACTGGGGTATCAAATATGTGCCGTTTTACTGTTATGCACATAAGCGGGGAATAATGAAAGAGGAACACTGCTAGTATCATTCCCATCAAATGGGATGGTATTGGAAAACATTGTTAATCCGGGAAATTTGTGTGTGTGTGTGTGTGTGTGTGTGTGTGTGTGTGTGTGTGTGTGTGTGTGTGTGTGTGTGTGTGTGTGTGTGTGTGTGTGTGTGTGTGTGTGTGTGTGTGTGGTTGAGTTGGTTGGTATTGCAGTAATTTCCAAACCTTTTCTAAATCAAATTCAAAACAGAACTTCATCCAGACTATATTCTAAGCTTGCGTTTTCTTTTCTCCACTACACAAGTTTTAAAAATTCCAAATCAGACAACGAACTACGTCATAACTTGTATTCTATATAATACTTTTAACTGCCCGAATATTAAATTTCCTATGTACAATCGTTTGTTACCATTGTACATTTGGTGTCAAACTGCACGTTAGAATTAAGGATGACTAAAACTGTTTTTAATCTGTCAACGCATAGACTCATCAAAGTATTATGAGGAAATTAAGGAGCTACCCACAGTATTAATAGGCCATAGATTTCCACCCTTTGCATGTAGTACTGTCATAAAATGCATTTATTAATAATACAAGTAGAATTTAAATTATTGTCGAAAGAGTTTTTTCACCCCCTCCCCGTCTTAAGTTCTGCTGAATTTGCAATCTTTACAACTGAACTTCTCACTAGATGTCCGTCTGTCTACCTCTCCTTAAAATCCAATGTAATTAATATTTCTATAAGGAATTAATTATTCGTTCTATGATATAACTACCATTTCCTTCTGATAGTGAATTCATTATAATTGGAAAACTGATCATTGATTACACTATAAGTGCTAGAAAATTCATGGCGATTCTGTGATTAGAAAGACAGGGAATATTTTCTTTAGGTTAGATCATATGAATGTCACTCCCTTGGAGCTAAACAGTGAACTAAAAAAAAAAAACAAAGCTATGTGAAAGGAAAGTAACAGAACTTCTGAGGAGTTCACGCTAGTGGGAACGAATAATGTAAAACTTGTATTATTTAAAATGCCACAGTTTTTTTTTTCTGGTAATCATATTAGCTGTTAAATCAAAAGTAAAACCATTAATTTCATTATTATGACGTTCTGAGTTTAACAGCGAGGAATCCGTGGACATAGCAATGGCAACTAATTCTAACTATTCTAAGTCAATTACGTAAATTCAAATAAATTCTAAGTAAACTACGTTATGCTTCGTACATAAGCTAGTTTGTTACTTTATGCCATCAGCTTATTAATAATAAAAAATGTTTTTTTTTGTTTTGGTTTTTAGACCCATCGAATTAAATAAAACCATAAAATATGTAATGTTTTAATACGCTTTAGAAATTTAGAAAATAAATCAAAAGAAATTTATGGCAATTGATTGTAGAAGTAGCGAATGAAGGAATAATAATATTGACGGAAGTGGAAAGTCGACTTTAAAGTGTACTTTGAATGCTTTCAAGAAATGATATACTAATGCACAAAGGTTAAAGAATAAATACTTGTGGTTTTAATTACAATTGAAGAAACTCAGCCGTATATGTGGAGAGGTTTTCGTTCTGACTTGAACCAAAATGCTGATATCAAAGTACGTAATGGCGACTATAACGTTGTCAGAAGAATTCGAATAGAAAAAAAAAAGAGGAGATGTAAGAGAAGATTTACCCTGAGATCGATAATAAATACAATTTCTGTTTAATAGGGAAGGAGAAATGCAAGACAGCGTGATGCTTCATAACCATGAAGTGTACATAGTTGAGGATGGGAGTGTGTTAATGGAGGAAGCAGTGATAATATTATTTATTTAAAGAGAAGGAATTTTAAGATGAATATAGTGAGTAGGAGAAAGAAATATCTGATAATATGAGGTAATACATTTGTGGAGGTAATACTTCATGATAGTGATATGAGCAACATGCACACGAACCAACTAGAAAGGGCAGAATATCACTAATCAGAGGAATTAGTGAAAAACAATATTAATTATCCAGAGTCTGTGTGATGGTAATCATTTGACCTTAGAAGGAAAACTAAGATTAAAAGGGAGAAATTATAATTACCAAAGTATCAGGTGTGAAATTTCATGAAAGATAACTTTATAGGCTTAAGAATCAGCCTTTGTTCTAATGTGCAGATGAATACAAATGCAGCGGAAATTTAAAATGTGCACATAAGTATTCTACAGAGAAACTATTACACAAAAGTATACAAATATTTAAATAAGAATATTTAGTTATAAAAAGATTAATTATTTTTGTCTTATTTTCCTCATTATCTCGCTCTTTCTTGTTAGCCTCTTTGAAAATTCCCTTGTGTTGGCAGAAAGATACATTCCGCAATTAGTGTTATGTTAGAAAATTCAGTTGAAGCATATAAAATTGGGAAAAAAAAAAAAAACAGCTATTGAGTATCATAAATATACGACAACTTGCGTTGACTGAACTGTTAACTGAAAAATTTAGCAAAACTTGAATTACACCTAGCTAGAAATGCCAGGATTAATCCAAAAACGATTATAGACATGTAAAAAGAATA
Organism: Typopeltis vanoorti; assembly: GCF_054136105.1. Lineage (NCBI taxonomy): Eukaryota > Metazoa > Arthropoda > Arachnida > Uropygi > Thelyphonidae > Typopeltis > Typopeltis vanoorti. The sequence goes on from NC_143556.1 coordinate 65,487,694, forward strand.
AGATAAACGAATTAGCATAAAAAACTCCTAAAAATAATTTTGAATGATCCAGCTTGGGATGGACAAGAATTTAACGAGTATTTTTGCTAGTGTATACGTGAACATTGGTCACTTTAAGGCGAAATACTTCTTAAGAGGCAGGTTTTAATAACCTAATAGCATAATACAGAAGAAGGAAGTGGCGATGTCTGATATCAGCTATTATGGACGACCCGACTTACGGCGTTACTTACCGTACTTACAAACGGGCTCCCAAGGCTCCCCATAAGGATAATTAATAATGAAATAATTAAATTAATAATTCGGGAACTAGTTTCTTTCGCGCATGTAAACAAATCCGCACTTCGCCGCATTATTAAAGCAGCTCTTCCCGTTATTTGGAAGTCAAATTTAAGCCTTGGTCAAACTCTCCAACTCTCCATGTTTGAAGATTGGTTCTTGAACTTGTTTATTCCTGCTGTGGAACGTTATTGTTCGTAAAAAATTCCCTTTAAAATTCTGCTTGTGCTGGGCGGTGCTCCTGGACTTCCAACATCTTTGGATGACCTTCACCCTAATGTAAAGGTCGTATTTTTACCACCCAACAGTACATTACTCCAGCCAATGGACCAGGGAGTCATTTATTACTTACAGCGTACATTTCCTTGAGAGAGTTCTGAAAGAATTATAACATCCATAATACCATTAAAAACATTGCTGATTCTTGGCAGGAAGTGAAGCAATCAATAATTAAAGGGGGTGCGGAACAAACTGTGCCCTCCGTTCTGTGATGATTTCGTGGTTTCACAGAAGACATCGCCGAAGCCAGAAAAGCTGTGGTGGATAGTTGCAATGCACTGCTATTGAACATCAATGAAAATGATATCATTGACTTACTAGAGTCCCATTCACAAGAATTAATCAATGAAGACCTTATGGAGATAAAAAAGCAGCTGATAAAAACACAAGAACACGAAGAATCAGATATCTAGAGCCAAGAAAGTTTACGACAAAAGAATTATCTGAACCCTTTCGTCTCATTGAAGCAGGATTTTGCTAAGTTTGAGGAGCAAGATCCCAACATTCAGCGGTTTAGAAAGATTTGTCGTGCAGTTAGTGAGAACATCAGCTGCTACAAGGCCATTTATGATGAAAAAAAGAAAAAGGCTGTGCAAACAAACCTAGATACCTTTTTCAAAAAATCGACTTTAGTGGTAAGCTCCCCTCCACTAGAAACATAATCAATTCCTGATTCTCCAGCACCATCTCCCGATTAATGTTAGCCTACCTTCTTGCCTCAGAAATGCCCCTTCCAGGAAGCAAGACATTGATGCAAACTTTAATATTCTTATTATTACTACAGGGGTATTAATATTAATAATAATAATAATATTATTACAGTATTACACTGTATTATTATTGCCACATATGAGATATTATGGTATTGTTATTATTATTATTATTACCGCATATGCGCTGTTCATCAAGGATCCGAGTTACATACAAATTCGACTTACGGACGTTCTCAGGAACGTATCTCGTTCGTAACCCGGAGACTACCTAGCGATCTACCATCCTTATTTGGATTAACCCTTGAAATTTCTTTTTCTTCTTCAGGATTTTGAGGTACATAATCGTTCAAGTATTCCATGCTTTCCGAAATCTTATTTAGTACGATATGGTGTTTTGTCTTATGCTATTGTAAAATATTTTGTCTGTAAATTGCGTGTGTTCTTCTGACTTGTTTGCGGAATTAAAAATCCGAGTTTGCGACGGAAAACTCTTTCGCTACCATATGAGACCGGTTAACTCGCCTTCACCTGAAAAACCCTGAGAGTGATCCTTTGTATCCTAAATAGAATTCAAATCCAGGAAATCACTATCACTTACTGGGCTAGGAAGAATCAATTTATTAATGTTATACGTAGAAAAACATTAGTTGCTTAATAATCATATCTAGGATATTGTTGAGCAGAGTACAACAAACTTCTCTTAAGGGCGAGATCGATTATGTAATAAACCCGCTTACTTTTTTATGAACATGTTAAGAGAAAAATAGACCAGGTAATAAATGTGATGTGATTCATTGTTTTAGCAAAATCTTTGATAGCGTTCCACATAGGAAGTTGCTTAAAAACCTATAATATTTATTTCCAAACAGGCAATAAATATTATTATTACCTAGTGAGATGTGTAGGAAATTAGTTAATATTTGAAGGTAGAGTGGTCATAAGAGAATGTGGCTGGATGCCGGAATCTCAGGGTTTGGTGAAAGTTTGGTTTTTATTAAGATTAAAATTTCTCTTTTTGCTGATGACATGAAGGTATCAATTGTTCTCCTGACCTTTGTTCTTTGTAGGATGGTCGTAAAATAGCTGGCGATGAAATGGGGGTGGGTTGAAATTTAATGCGAAGAAATGCAAGTATATGCGGTTTGGTAAGAAGGTAAAATGTGATAAATATAAGTTGAACAATTAGTAATAATATTTTTGGTTTACAGATCAAGTGTTGATCAATTTTATTAACTTAACCAAATCGTTTTGCCAAGCTTTAACTGTTGGCGTCTTCAAGGCACTTACATATAGGCTGAAACAATCTCACAATTATGTGTAACTATAAAACTGACAAGAATAGCTGTAAAATACTGAAGCCTATTGGCTCTTTATATTTATGTAAAAAACTGACTAGAATAATTACAAATAAAATAGTATCGAACGTGCGTCAAACACGTATCGTGTGTACAAGATTAGCTAGCTGTTACTAGGGAACTTTCTATAGTTTGTATGAAAGTTCATTTCTTTTGTTTTTAAAGATTTGATTAGGGCTTTTCCATATCTCTGGGAGTATTAGGCCTTGATTTCTGTTAAGGTTGACAGTAGAACGGGCGACTGTGGCTGCTTCTTTGAAAATTCTTGAATGGTAATCTTCCTCTAAGTAAGGGGAACAACTTTTGTCCCACTCGATGACATGGTTAGTTGTAGAGAAATGAGACGATAGGCCAGAAATGTCCTGTCTGTTGTTTTTGACATAGCCAATGTGCTCTTTTTGCCTGATTCCAAGGCTTCTCGAGGTCTGTCCGATGTAATTAGAGACACACGAGCATGGAATATTATAAACTCCAGCATATTTATAGAAAGGGTGGTTGTCTTTTGGAGATCTTAGTAGTTTACGAATAGATTCTATTGGTTTAAATGTCATTCTTATTTTGTGTTGTTTGAGGAGGCTGGCGAGTTTGTAGGAGATGCCACTTACAAACGGAATTGCAATAGTTTTTATATATTGAATATCTTCTTGTTCTTTTTGTGGTGGTTCATAGAAAAGGACTTTATTGACTAGTCTTCTTGGATAACCGTCCAAGTACAGATTGTTGGAAATTAATGTTAACTCATCTTGAAGGGTCTCGTTGTCTGTTGTGATGCAAATCGCTCTCTCTGCTTTAACATGTGTACAATGCTGAGTTTATGTGAGATGTGGTGAGATGAGCTGAAATGTAGGTAGCGACCTGTATTGGTCGGTTTTCTGTACACCGATAGATTTATACTACCATCAATTTTTTTTTTTTTTGATTAAGATGTCTAAAAACGGTAGTTGTTTTTCTCTTTCAAGTTTCAGAGTAAATTTAATAGAATGATGGAAGGAGTTGATCTTTTTGAGAAAATCATATAGGGCACTTTGTTGTTGTTCCGCACGATGAAGATATCGTCCACATATCTGAACCAAATTTTAGGTTTGGGAATAATTTGGGATAGGATTTTATTTTCTGAGTCTTCCATAAAGAGGTTAATACATGAAGGTGAGAGTGGGTTCCCCATCGCCAAGCCTGTTAATTGTTGGTAGATCTTACTTTTCCACGAAGAGTAGTTAGAATTTAGGCAGTGAGCAAACAATGAGGTTATATGTTGTGGGAACAAGGTACTTACGATGTCAATGACCTCCACTATAGGAACGTTTGTAAAGAGAGGAGAGCCCACTCTCACCTTCATGTGCTGACCTCTTTATGGAAGACTTAGAAAATAAAATCCTATCCCAAATTAATCCCAAACCTAAAATTTGGTTCAGATATGTGGACGATATCTTTATCGTGCGGAACAACAACAAAGATGACCTCTATGATTTTCTCAAAAAGATCAACTCCTTCCATCATTCTATTAAATTTAGACATCTTAAAAAAAAAACAAATTGATGGCAGTTTAAATCTATCGGTGTACAGAAAACCGACCAATACAGGTCGCTACCTACATTTCAGCTCATCTCACCACATCTCACATAAACTCAGCATTGTACACATGTTAAAGAAGAGAGAGCGATTCGCATCACAACAGACAACGAGACCCTTCAAGATGAGTTAACATTAATTTCCAACAATCTGTACTTGGACGGTTATCCAAGAAGACTAGTCAATAAAGTCCTTTTCTATGAACCACCACAAAAAGAACAAGAAGATATTCAATATATAAAAACTATTGCAATTCCGTTTGTAAGTGGCATCTCCTACAAACTCGCCAGCCTCCTCAAACAACACAAAATAAGAGTAACATTTAAACCAATAGAATCTATTCGTAAACTACTAAGATCTCCAAAAGACAACCACCCTTTCTATAAATATGCTGGAGTTTATAATATTCCATGCTCGTGTGGCTCTAATTACATCGGACAGACCTCGAGAAGCCTTGGAATCAGGCAAAAAGAGCACATTGACTATGTCAAAAACAACAGACAGGACATTTCTGGCCTATGGTCTCATTTCTCTCCAACTAACCATGTCATCGAGTGGGACAAAAGTTGTTCCCCTTACTTGGAGGAAGATTACCATTCAAGAATTTTCAAAGAAGCAGCCACAGTCGCCAGTTCTACTGTCAACCTTAACAGAAATCAAGGCCTAATACTCCCAGAGATATGGAAAACCCTAATCAAATCTTTAAAAACAAAAGAAATGAACTTTAATACAAACTACAGAAAGTCCCTTAGCAACAGCTAGCTTATCTTATACACACGATACATGTTTCACGCACGTTCGATACTATTTTATTTGTAATTATTCTAGTCAGTTTTTACAGTTATTCTTGTCAGTCTTATAGTTACACATAATTGTGAGATTGTTTCAGCCTATATGTAAGTGCCCTGAAGTCGCCAACAGTTAAAGTTTGGCGAAACTAGTTGGTTAAGTTAATAAAATTGATCAACACTTGATCTGTAAACCAAAAATATTATTACTAATTCTCAGGATCAAGAAAATAAACCTTCATTATAAGTTGAACAAATTGGCTATAGAAAGCGTTAATGACAAGGAATTTAAGTTGAGGAATTATATTAATTCCTAAACTTAAATAAGAAAACTACTAAATCTCAGCAGATTGTATAATTAATTAAAAGAAGGTATATGAGATATGTGGTGGAAGTTTCTTGCTTCTAGATGTTCTGGGCTCTACTAGAAGGCATAATATAAAGATAATAAAGAGTTATAAGATATATGCTAATTCACTTTAGGATATTGAAAATAAGCGGAAATAGCCTTCAGCAATGGGTTATTGAAAAAAAAAATGAAGTAGCTTGAAGAATGAATTATAACTGTTATTACTGGAGGAGTAGGTTAATTAAAACATGTATAATGGTTATCTAACTTAGTCTGAAACCCTGAATCTATCAATGTTATACTTTTGTGTTCAACAACATACCATTGTGTTATGTTTTGAACATCGTGTTTTGTGTTATGTAAAAATAAAATAAAATAAATAGAAAATTGCATCTTTCATTTATCACTTGATCAATGGAGTGTTACTCTCAGTTTTTTCTTCTCTTTCTTTTTCCTCCTCACAAACATAAAACCAGCCTTGAACACATTTGGTAACGGTTTCATGCACTGTGATGGTAAATATGGGTAATTCATGAAATTATATCTTTATCACCCTTGTAGGACTTTAACTCTTGATGAAAGGCCAATACTAATAATATATACTGTTTTTCATATTTCACTAAAACTATTTTGAGGAGTAATGAGTAAAAAAATTAATTTTTAAATACTAGAATACTTACATTGAATATCTCTTGCTAAGCCTTCCAACTGAGGTTTAGCGTCTAGAATTTCTACGCTCTGAGTATATGGATTATAGCGAACGGTGAAAGGACGAGGGATAGATAAAGCAAATTCCCTACAAAAGAATAAACATTTGGAGTAACTGAGGTGTTCATAGTATAACCCCTAGTACAATTAAATTCTTTTTATTTTTACGATTACATTGAATGTGTTCTCTCCCTCCCTCATTACAATATATTAAATCCTCTGCTGCCCGAAAGGCTGAAATGCGGCCTTTGCCGTCTTTCTCTCTCTCTCCACTGATATCTAGCTCTCCTAGAAATTTAATAAAATAACAATTCCTAATTGCGAAATTGTATATTTTTTATTTATTTTAATATAAATATTATTTAAATAAAATCTAGAAAAAAGTTTATTTTAACTCATAATCAAATAAAAATATGCAATTTTTTTTTTATTCTTATATTAAACCTGAAATTTATTAATACGCCTTTTCTGTTTTTATGAGTTAGAAATAATAAATGTATCTTGGTTTTCTTTCTTTTATATCCAAAGAAGCCAGATGTATTATCATGATGTAGTTTAATAATAGCAAATGTGAAATCTGAGGTAAATCGGAATGCTGGGCCGAATGTGACTTTTTTCCCCCCCATTTGTAAGTCCAGTGCATGGGAAAAGTATGTTGCATGTATACAAAAAAAAAAAAAAAAGCTGAGTGGTAATACATTCCAAAATAACAACAAATATAAAAATAAAATTATAAATAAAACAAAATCAAACATATAAATCTAAATTTAGTACTCGATTAAGAAACCACTTTGAGTTAATACATGCTTAATATTAACTTATGTGGTTTTTGAAGGATTTCTAGAGGCAGTCTTCTTTGTATATTCTGGAATCGTACTTACCTATTCCTTCTAAATCATTTTCAACTGCTATTCAGAAATAAAGGTGTTACCATGTACGTTGCAGTCAATCTCATTTCACACATTTTCGACTGACTTAATTAAACTACGTTAATTTAAATCTTTTTATTTGTAGAATTTTCAGATGTGTTTCATTTCAATAGGATTATACGAAAACGATCACAAAAAAGAGGACATAAATTCAATTGAAAACGCGCGATATTATATGCACTATCTTCTACTTACGTCTCGATTTTTAAATCAAAGTGGATATTATATTTGGAATAATTATATTATATAATGTGAGTCATTATACAAGGTTCCAAGTATCAGTAAATTTGCATAGATTAGGACATTCAAGCAGTGTAGTCTCTGTCGACCAGATATTAATATTATATCCACTGTACTTTGTTAAACTAATTTTATACTCGACATTTTTCTCAGGTGCAAGTGAAAGTTTAAGTTTGAACTATTTATTTATTCTACTAACATAATTTTATATAGGTAAAAACTGTGATTGTCAGCTGATGATGTAGTCCATTACCTCCCCACAAAAAAAAAAAAAAAAAAAAAAAAAAAGGACCAGAAACATAAGTGGGCAACAATCGTACTACTTCTGATTCCCCTGAAGATTCATTTTCGCTGTTCTGTTGACACATTCGATAAGACAAGAGGAAAGCCATTTACTTCTTTATTGTATCTGGACGCTAACTGGCATTGCTAATTATGGAAATAAATAAGATTAACAATATTATGGAAAGGGCAAAGGATATGCAGGCGATGCTATAACTTCAGTTGTAATGTTTTTGCCTCCCTGTTTATAGTCCGTACACTGTGTGCTATTTTCCTAAAAAAGAAGTTTAAGATATCGTTCGACAGCAAGTTTCTCCCCCCCCCTCACCTTTCTGTCTAATGTGAATACTGCCACTAGAGATTGTAAATAAACCTATTATAGTACATTAATATCGTCAGTGGGATAATGATTACATAATTCGGAAATCCTGCTCTAGATTTCAAACATGGAACTTTTTAAAGCCATTTCAAGCCTCCAATGAGCAAGATGGAGTCCCTCATGGGTCGATGAAATTCATTTTCCACCTAAAGATCACATAAACATTCACCCAAGGCGTGATTCAAATCCACAGCTTGTTGGTTTAGAGGGCTGGTGTGCTGACTACTCAATCAACTAAGTTATGATACTCTAACACATTCTCACGGTCCACTAGAGTACACTTACCTTATGTCAATCAGATTTCACTTCGATGATGGTCGGTGTTTCTTTTATTGCTACTGTTTTTGTTCGCATGATCGTCCAGTGAAATACCAACTCAAAGAAAATGATTTAATGATGCCTTCACCATCCTATTCGTGCTACACAACACTGCTCATGCCACTTTGATCTGGCTCATCTAGTCTGAGCCATTTAATCGTGGCCAAGACTGTAAAACCGAAGAAATCGTTCAGTGCGTCTTAGCGACTTCCCCGAAACAGTGCTTAGCTGCTTTCCGAACGATGTAGTCTCATTTTGGGCAGCTGAGGAGTGACCATAACTGTTCTTATCTCTTATATTCTATTTTCAACAGTGTCTTTCTCCATACTCTGTGTATTTGTTAATTAGAATGTTTGAACTATTATACTTTTTGCTAGTTTTACAACTATTATCGAAGGGAATAACCGAAATCAAGGTAATTATAATGTATCTCGAGGTACTGTACCAAATCTGCAATCCAAAAAAAATTCATCACGTAAGTTCATTTTTATTTTTACAAATATGTAAACTTTTTAATGGTTTTTGGAATATTTTCTCATGAACCACTATTATAAATTAGAATTTATAATACTAATTATAATACTAAATAATAATATTGATAATACCGATTGCCCTTTTATAACTGCTATGACTCTTAAGGCATGTGATGACAATATCTGAAAATGGCGGCATAGTCTGGACATGTTTGAACATATCTGAACCAGTTTAACATGACCGAATAGTGTAACATATGTGCAGATTGTTTTTGTCATGTGCTTGTGATTATTACAACTATTAATCAGTGACACAACATCTCTTGTGTCACAACGACTACATACTTTCTAATGCTTTCTTTCTGCATACTTTCTTGTTTAACCTTGGAATCAACCATTGTGCATCACGCTTTAGGTTTTCCAGCACTTGCTTCATCATTATCGTAAGATATTGCAATGTTGATTGATGATGAATCCGCTTCTGGCGTGCTAGAAAGTCATTGTCATCCTATGAAAGCATTTATGAAGTTATCAAGAAGAAAATAAATGATCATGTTTAAGATTTGAATTTATCGAAATAACAATTTGAACGGCCTATTAAGATTCAACTTAATACTTTCAGATAAAGAATAATTTACTATGGTTGTTACATAAGTATTATTTGGAGAAAAATGAATGATGGTAATAATCTGAAAGGTTGGCTCTTATTTGTTGATGCATTCTAAACAAATTTAAAAGCAGTTTTTTGCATAACAGCAAACAGAAAAAACTTCCATATCAAGCAAGCACGAAGAATGAAAGAAACATTTATAAATATATCCAAAAAATTGATGAACGTAATCAAGCACAAGAACTACTATTTGAATATTTGCGGCAATGTAAAATTAATTGCGTTACTTCTGAAAATGCAAGGAAGATTTGCAAAACATAATAACAGCAAAAGAATTTCTATCAAGAAGAAAGAACGTAAGACATAAGCCACCCTGTTGACACCCAAGCATAAATTGACGCAATTGCAAATCTCGCGAGAAACTTTGTTCAAGCATAGGACCAAAATGTACATGCATGCATTCCAGGACCTAACTTCAAAATTTCAAAAATATTCAGAAGCCACGCTTAAGAAATATATATTTATTGGATCTAAAATTAAGGAAATATTAAAAGAAAAAAAAATGAAAAGAATGTTACTGAAACAGAAACTAGAAATCGTTCGGAAATGCTACGGATAGATTGCTGGGGTAACAATAAATCTGAAAATTATAAAGAACTATTTGCAATGTTTACGACAAAGTGATTCAAGATGAGGAACCAGGATGCTACTGATAGCTCACTTTCTTTATACTCACCAAACTTCTTTCCTTGAAAATCGTGGGTGTTGATCAGAACGGTGAACGATTCCATAATCATATTATTAGTATGAAGCAACGACACCATGGGAAACGGAGATTAGTATGGTAGGAAGTTGGTGATGATTACTTCGAAGATAGACAACATACAAAGACACTTAAAAGAAAGAAATACTTATGCACACTTTTGAATTAGATGTATTTTTATAATTTTTTTTAATTTCATTACTTATTGTTAATATAATAAAAGTTCAAGTAAATGAATTGTGGCTGTTTCTGTTCCATAGCGCATTGGAATAGGAATTTATCGACGTTGGCAGTTAGAAAATATTTGAAAAACGTGGATTTTCAAATTAATATTTTGAAATATTAGTAAAAATTATATATAATTTAAACAGTTCGTATTTACCTCATTTTCTCTTGAGCGCTCTCAAAAGTTTCTGCAAGAAAATAGACCGGCTGATACTCTGTAACTGGATAGTTCTGCACACCTGTTGTGCAAGGATCAAATGGTCGGACTTCAGGCTTTCCACTCACACAATACTTGAAAATAAACACATCTTTTATCGAATATTTTAAATACACAAAACAAATAAAATTAAGAAAGAAGAAAAAACAAGCAATTAGTTTTTCGGAAATCTTCCAGAAGTAATTTTACCATATCTTTAAAATCGGCTTATTATAAATTGAGCTGTGTTTCACGTTTCTGTAATATACGAACTTAAAGAAAACGATTATTTGTATTGACTTAAAGCATAGTTACCTCTAGTTCTCCATAAGATGATAACAGTCCAGCTCCATAAGCTTTGATTTTTCCTCCTTGTTTACACAGTCCAAACTCGACGGTAAACCAGTAGCACTGGTCATTGAAAAGATAAAGTCAATTATACGGAGCCAATGCTTTCATTTTATATATAAGCAAACATAAAATAAAATAAAATGAATAATAAAATAAAATAAATAATAAGATAAAATAAAATAATAAAATAAAATAATATCACAATAAAATAAAATAATAAAATAAAATAATATCACAATAAAATAAAATAATAAAATAAATTAAACAGTGAAAATAAAATATAACTTTAGTCCACAAAGATTAAACATTTGGATAACAGCAAGAGACAAGTGACCATTATGGGCAACTTTAATTATGTTAATATAGACTGGAATCAAGAGACTGCATCTGGGGATAAAGAAAATTAATTTTTGGAGTTTTTAAAGACAATTATCTTAGGCAGTGCGTAACGGAGGGCACACGAGGATAAGGAGTATTGGATTTAATCATTTCATCAGATGATGTTATTATAAATGAGGTGTCAAATCTTCCACCAGTTGGTGAGAGTGACCATGAGGTTATCACTTGCAGGATGACCAGTCATTCGAGGACGTCTGTTAGAAAGGGATATATGTGGAATTATAAGACTGGTAATTATGAAAAGCTCGGGAAACAGCTTGCAATGATAAATTGGAAAGAGGAACGGATGGAAAGGATATCAAGGTTAGGAGGGTAAATAGAGCAGGTGTGAAATGGATGAATCAAGAGATACGGTATGCAATCCGGAAGAAGAAGGCATTATGGAAGAAACACAAGATGAGTAGTTATAACAACCAGTTGCATGAGAAGTACAAAGAACAGGCGAGGAAGGTGACTCGCTTGATAAAGGTAGCAAAAGTGCAATATGAGCAGCAGGTAGCTAAAGCGGCCAAAAATATTCTAAGGTTTTTTCGGTATGTGGCCAGTAGAAGAAAGAATAATTATGGTAGGATGGGAATGATTGGTGAAAACGGAGGAATAATAACCGCTGCGGAGAATATAGTTGAGATGTTTAATGAGCAATTAATAAAGGTATTTCACTCTTGTGAATGTGACATCATGCAGAACTTGAAAACAGTGGGAAAGAAGAAGGAGGAGGAGGAGGAGGAACTGTTAGTAAGTGAGCAGGAGGTATATGAGGAATTGAATAGACTTTATGTTATTTCACCACGTGTTTTGAGGGAATGTTCCAGAGAGAGAGTTAACAACAGCTTTTGCATATTTTTTCAACATGAGTCTCTCACTGGATCAATTTTACAAAGAGTGGAAAGAGAATAAAATTGTTCCAATTCATGAGGGAGGTGATAAGAATATGGCCTTGAATTATAGACCAGTCTGTGTGTCTGGAGTTGTGTTTAAGGTATTAGAGAAGTTAGTTAGGACTAAGATTCAGAATTGGGTTGACAACATAAAAATACTCTTTGGCAGTCAGCATGGATTTACTAAAGGAAGATCGTGCTTTAGCAATCTGCTTACTTTTTATAATCAAGTGACAAATGCATTGGATAAGGGTGTTGCATATACAGTGGTATATTTAGATTTTGCAAAGGCGTTTGATAAATTGCCACATGACAAATTGGTAATTAAATTGGAACGGATGGGGCTGAACAGTAGATTAGTTCGTTGTATTGGAGATTGGCTGTCTGATAGGTATCAGCGAGTTGTCTAGTGGTGTATCCCAAGGGTCTGTTTTGGGTCCATTCTGTTTAATTTGTATGTAAATGATATTTGGAGAGGTCTGAATGATGATATACAATTGTTTGCAGATGATGCAAAGTTGGGGAGAGCTATCAGGAGTAGAGCAAATGCTGTAGCTTTACAAGAGGACTTGAATACACTGGCTGAATGGGTAAATGAGTGGGGATATCAATTCAGTGTTGCGAAGTGTAAGGTTTTGAATTTGGGAAGCAGAAATGGGATGTAGAGTACACAATCGATGGAAATATCTGGAAGTGGTAGAATAGATGAGAGATCTGGGAGTGATTGTATACAAGGACCTAAAATTTCGGGGACATGTTATTAAAATTGTGAAGACAACACAGCGGATAATGGGAATGATGAATAGGGCACTGACTTGTAGAAGTAAGGATGTTATGGTTCCTTTGTACAAGGCTTTGATCAGGCCACATATGAATTACTGTGCACATTTTCCTGCTGGTCACTTGGTTTTCAAAAGATGAAGATGTGTTGGAAAAAGTCCAGAAACGATTGACTAAGGTGGTTTCTGGTCTCTGGAATATTGACTATGAAGACTGATTGACAAAATGCAATTTGCTGAAATTAGTGGACAGAAGGAGGAGAGTGGAAATGATCGAGACATATAAGCTGTTAAGGGGTTATTACCAGATTAATGTCGGGGAAATTTTGCACAGAATGGGTGAAGATAGGAAGAGAACAAGAGGTTATCCCTGGAAGCTGTATAAGGAGGATGTCGGAAAGGGAATGAGGAGAAGGTTTTTTGCATAGAGAGTGGTGAGTAATTGGAATGCATTGCCCGAGAGTGTGAGCGCAGAGACAGTAAATATATTTAAGGCGCGGTATGATAAACTATGTGTATAACAGTGGACTTCCCAAGATGAGTCTTTGACTCCATGGAGGTTTTTATACTACTACTACTACTACTACTACTACTACTACTACTACTAATAATAATAATAATAATAATCGTATTAAGAAGTCCCTAAAAGTTCTTATTTAACCCTTGTAACGCTTGAATAATATTATTAAATTATAGTTCAATAGAATAGGTTTGGTATTCTAATAAAACATGAAAACATTCATCAAATCGTTTGTATTTCATTCTGCATATATAAAAATACGAGGATTGTGAAAGAAAAGAATAAAAGTAAATTGCTTTTGATTACCAATGCTGGTAATCTGATACAGTGACGTGCAGCATTTGGAAGAAAGTAGAGAATGCCTACTCAGAAATTCAGAACACAAAATTAGAATAATTTTTTGTGTTAAAAAAAAACAAGAAAAATGTCTGAGGACATTCTATTCTATGGAGTGCACGCACAGCCTATCATTGCTCATTCCTTCAATATCAATTGCTACCAAAACTTCGAGATGACGAAACTATTTATGAAGAACACTCGATCCTTGATAGATGGATTCATAGAGTACACGAATCATATGGTACAATGTATCAAGCCATTTTGAACCAATGGAACTGGGAAATACCAGTACATCCACGTGTTCCATTGAGACCTTTTCTAGGGTAGACACCGTAAATGATGCAGATAGAATGATCTACACGCGACAGCTAATTATATCCGGTTACGTATGTTAAGAAATTGCTCTGCCGATAAAATTTCTTGGCTATCACACGTGCGAATGAATGTTATCCAGATAGCTCGTAATTATATAACAAAAGTGCAAGCAAGCTGTAAGTACACGAAAATAAAAACCAAAACAACAACAACAACAAAAAAAACACCTCATTTCCGCTAGTTAAACGCTTTCTCAAAACGATAAAACACAAATTCCACATCTGAGGTCACTTGCATCTATTACGAAATCGAAACATTCGAATTTCTGTTTTAATCGAATCATTTGCAGGGGCACAAAAGGTGTGCTACTGCAATTTAAATATTGCATTGACTCCGCAGTGGCTTAAATTAAAAAAAAAAAAAGATTTGGAATAAACACATGAAGATGTTCATGTTTAATTTTGGCTTTAATCAACGCATTTTATTTGCAGTTTGCTGAGGAATTTAATGCTATATGATATTTAGGCTTTATTTTTATTTTGGTTTTAATCGGATCATATTCGTACAAAATTATATATACACACTATAGAGTATAAAGCCTAAAATGCTTGCAAATTTAATGAAATGTTATAACCTTTGACACTCTTCCTTGCAGTTTTACAAAATTTGCCATTATTCGCTTCCAAAAGGCAGCCAACATCTTGCTTCCTTAGTACGTAGCTCGTTTATTCACTTATATTATTACACATAGCTTTTTATAAAATCCTATTTAACGCCCTACTATATTCTACAAGTAGTCCAAAAAATTAAATTGTTTGTCCCATATCCTTTTTAACATTCTCCCTACTCCTGAGTGGACAATTTGTTGAAAAAATTCAAAATTACTTAGGAATTAACTCTGTTGGCGTTAAAAGATCTGAGTAGGTAGATTTACTTCTTTCCATCCGAGATTCTAGATCTCTAAGCCCCTTCTAGTTCACCTTCTTAAAAGCTGAAAAGCCAGTGAAAAACCTTCCATTAAGAATAGTAAATATATCTCAATATACCAATTACAAAAATAAAGATTATGTAAAATATACTAGGGAATTTTTATATTTTAAAAATAATATGGTATATTAATTTATTTTAATTATACTAGATATAATATATTAAATTAAAGAAATAATTTAAAGAATTTTATATCTTACAAGAGCCTGTGAAGCTCAGTGGAAGTAGTGTTTGCACTCCTCAGCCCTAAACCACCAGAAGATAGACTTAATTTCAAGTCTAGTTGCCGACTGGAGGAATTTTTTCTAAGCCTTTTTTCGATCGGTTCCTGAGTTAGTAGATCTTTGGCATGGTCAAGTGGATTTTTTCTCCGTAAACTCAAGAAAATCGTCCGTAGAACCCACACTATTTCAGACATTAAAAATATTGTGTTAAGGTTAGAGACCATGAGATGGAGGCACTTGTTGAGCCGTCTCTTCACTGCGGGCCTGCTTAAATTAGTAATAGCCTTGCGTCTCTATCTCTGATTGGCTACCAGTGGAGATTGAACTGCCCACTCATTCTACAAAAATTAGATAAGGCTAAAACAGCTTCGCCTACTCCCTATACGAGAATAAAAGGCGTTAGCTGATACTTTTTTATATCATTTTATGGTATGCAGGAAATTATAAAGTTAATTTTATTCTTTATTTAGATAACATATATTCAATCTAAATCTGTGAATCCAAACGGTATCTATTTAAATCAAAGGATAACTTTTTTGGATAACAATTGGATATTTCACATGTTCTCTTAAAAAATGAAGGCAGTACAGTAGTCATGGGATGTTATGATCAAGAAATAATGTGAATAATTGACACTTAACTTTGTAAGCGAGAAAGTATAGTTTTGAAATAGAAGAATTGTCAATGAAACAGAGTTCTGAGTGATAAAAAAAATGAACAACACTGACGTCGACTTTCAATAATGATAAATAATGATAAAATAAATAAAATCAGACACCTGAATAGCTATGTAAGAATACTTCCAAAAATTGTAAAAGTTTAACGAAAGTTGAACACCATTAGTCTTTCCAAAAAAAGGAAATAAAACATTGGTTTCATTCCAGCAGAGATCCTGGACAACTAATCTCGTAGAGATAGATGATCGTGCAGCACTGAGTTCTCTCAAGATCCAAATGAAGGATGTTGTCCTTTGTTATGGTAATTCCACCAATGAAATGTTTTAAATCATACATTTAGCAACGTTGTTAGGCTTATAGTTAGATAATCAAATATCAATGCTCTAGAGATCAAACGTGGTACTCTGACAAAACACTTCGGTCATCCAGTGGAAGTGATCTTAAATAGCTTAAAAAAGTACTTTGCACAAATGAAGCGGGGAGGCTAGAAAAATCCATCTTTCACCTAAAGAGTTTCACAAACATCCTAACCACAGTAGGATTGCAAATTACTGCTTGTAGAGGTCAAAAAGCGGAGAACGCAGTCTACTCAGCTAACCTCGATTAACATTAAGGTGATATTCCCCTTCGCATTTAATCAATAAAATCAATATTTTTGATTTAGGCCGTATAAAACAGTCTAAATGAAATACAGGTAAAAGGGATTGCAATTTAAATTGAAGATTCTGAGATTCACTTTCTAAAGAAAGGATAGGATACAGAAAGGATAGGATACTCCCATCCTTTAGCTTAGTATAGCCGATATTTTGGACGATATTTTCTCGCATCGACCGCCTCTAAAACAGAACTAGATGATTTTCCCCTCATCTAGTTTCCGTATTTAGTTCAAGAAGAAGGAAATTAAATCTGCTTCTGTTAAATACTTTACTATTTCGACAGCATACAAGCAGTAGAATATTCATCATTTGTAATATCATTACCCTGGGCAGAAATCGAACATCATTACCATCTTAGTTCATAGGGCATATATCAGATGGCTTGCTGCGACAGCACCGAATACCATGAAATCTATATTTATCAGTAACAGTTATGACGATGAATTGTAATATATATATATATATATATATATATATAGAATAAAACATTTCCCACACATTACATCCCCACCACAAGAGTGAGCTATTGCTACTTGGTGGAAAGAGTCCATGGCCTCATGTTCTCGTTGTTGCTGCCATATTCCGATTCTGCTATCAGTATGATACCTTACAAACCTCAGACCAGAGGACGTTTTGCAGTCCTCAGCAGTCCAGTGTTGGAGATCACGTGCCCACTGAAGCCGCATCTCCCTGTTCTTAGCTGACAGCATTAGGATCTAGGAGGGTCGTTGTTCTTGCTTGATCAGGTCTATAAGAATTATCTGTCTGGGCTATGTCCAATTTTAGTTTTAATTATATGATACAGTAACGTCCAACAGGTTTTTAATACTATGTTATTCTGTGTAACGGAAGAACAATGTAAAGAATTTTAAAAACTGTAGTCATGAAAGAATCCAGGAACTGCAGGCTTAAACTAAATTAAACATATCTGGAAGAAGATAGAATCTCATGTTAAAGATTTAACAGTATAGCTCCATCATCGTTGAAAAAGAGTAACACCAAAAATATATTTTTTAGATTTCAGATTATTGAACAAAATTTTAAAAAAATAATTTCACCAAATGCAAGGCAAAAAAATTCTTTTAGTCATTTCGAATTTCAGACAGAAACGCTTAGCGAAAACCACCACAACAAAAGATGATCTGAAGGATCCGGAAGAAACCAAACATTTACAATGTTGATAAGTATTAGACAAACAAATCAAGATAATGCAGCCAAGTATATTGCTTGCATTAATTTTTTTTAATTGTATTTTAAGAACGATGTTTAGTTTCTTAGTTCTTAAAAGTCATTGTTTCTTTTTAGTAGATGTTAAAGGAAACTAGGATAGGTTTTTAAATCGGTTTTCTATTGCACAGTAGAAGTTTCTCGACACACACCGCATTTTACAACTTGAAGATTATCCTATGGATTCCGATGTAGAAATGAATGTTTGTAAAGCCTTCAGAGAAACAAAGAGATTGTACAACTAACAGAAGGGTCTTTAAATGAGAAACGAAAACACGGTTCATAATGTCCACAATCACTAATATCCTAGTCTCCTTTTCATTTATTGTCAAATTGTGATATTTGAAAAAATTAAGTATAAACATGAAACCCGTTTACTTACTGTAGCCAGTTTCTCAATGTACTCATCAGGAGCTCCAAGAGAAGCGAGACCAATTTCTTGGGAGAAACGAGCAAAACTACGATCTGCAAATAAAGGCGCATGCCCTAAAAGCTCGTGACAAACATCTCTGTAAATAGAATAGACATGTATCTTATTTTTTGGCGTCTTTTTTTTTTTTTATCTTTGAACAAATACTATTAAGTGATTAGAATGTACGTATTGCAACATATATAAAAGCTGAAATTCTCTAAATCTTTAAAGAATGAGTAGAGATCTTTTATAATAGGATTTAATCTTAATAACAGTAAAAGTTATTTACTGTAGCATACGTGTTATTCTACAGTTATGGATACTGGTTTCACTATATACGTTAATCTTAATAAACCTAACAAATATAGTTTAATGAGTCATATAACTATTATTGCTCCTAATTTAAATATTATTAATAACACTACAATCCGACAATAATGTTGTAGCAATAAGTAAGATTACTAATACTAATTATCAAAGAAGAGTATATTTATATATCGTAATCCAATTACGGTATTAATTCTAGTAAACAGAATAAGCATCGTAATTAGATTGATTTTCATTATCCAGTTTAAGGGCTTCATTCAGGACAACGCGATGTTCTCTTCTAGAAAGGCCTTTGTTCAAATCCCGTCTTGAACGAGAGGACCAAAGGGTTTTACAACTGAAAGCGAGTTTCATATGAAAGTGAAGGAATACCTCATTCCATTTTTCTCCTGGAAAAGTGGTTTTTACTCCTGCAAAATAAACAAACTGGATGGAGAAGAATACATATTAACACATTTCCTTTCCGTAATTCCAACTATTCCTACTGGGTACTTGAAGTGGCAAAGATGTACGCTGCTTATCCTCCAAGGCTGAATTCCTGGCCTATTGAATTCTCATTTCACGTTCTATATGTTTACTGCCGTTTGTGAGTGATGGTATTAAAATGTATCATGTCGATAAACGATACTTAACATATTATCTCTCAATTATAAAATCACTCAAGACCTTGAAGTTGTGTTTGATTTTGTAATTTAATAATGTATAAAATAATAATAATAACGGGTGGCCATAAACTCATAAATTACATCATTGATTGCGAGAATCCATTTTGGACTCCTTAACACTAAAATTACCTTTAAAGAATCGTTTAGTTTGTGTCCTTTACGGTATATCATGATCTTTGTGAAACGCTGTTATGGCACTATGATGATGATGGTAATTCCAGGAAGCAGTTAGAAATAATGTCAATGTAATCTTATTTTTATATAAAATATCATTTTTATAAACCAGACTAAGACAATAATTAACAGAAAATAGATATGTAGGATTTACTCGAGAATTGAATATAAAAATAAACAAAACTTCTGAAGAATAGCGTTCGTTAAAACTGTTCACATTTTTTTACAGTATATTCTCTAGTACGTTTATCTTCTTGATGAAGCTGTTAGTTGGCAAACAGCACAATATGTAGAAGTTTTGTTTACTATAATAAATCTAAGAATAAATCCCGCATAGGTAATTTCTGTTATCATTTAAAAAAAATATTTTTTGTATTAAAAAAAGTTAACTCCATCAAGTAAAGTATAGAGCCGATTATTTCTGTATATAAAAATAAATAAAATAAAAAAGGATTATTATTTTAATTAATACTGAAACATGATATCGAAGTAATAATTGAAACCCGTTTTTTATTAGTCTTCTTTCAGCAAAATAGCTACCAAATTAGTTAAGGCCATCCATTCTCTTCCAAGCAGTCAGAGATAATACACAGTCAACTTCAATTTAAAAGGAGCCTATACATAAAACAAATTGGTGAAACTCTAGCAGGCTGATGAACCTCTAAGGAACATATTTAACACCATTTTGTAAATTTATTATAAAAATATTAAAAGGAACAGGAAGAAGAAGAAGATGTTATTAAAATTTAAAATAAATTGTTTAAAGTCAGATCAATTTTAAATGCGCAGACAGCGTGATGTCAAAAAGTGGCATAACTTCATTTTATTTTATTTAAATAGGCAGTTGTATAACTATAAAATGCAACGGAATTTTAATTCGAACTTCTGGAACTAAATATAATTCATTAGAATTTTTAGTTCCAGTTGGTTGGTACATCCTGTTTCTCCGTATGCACAATGGCATGTGAACGTCGGAAGTTACTTCGATGGTAACCAATCCGATAGGTGATAGCCCTATCTCTTCACTTTTAACTTCTGAGTCTTCTACAAAAGTTTTCTTTTTTTTAAGTTGATCTATCAGTCTTAAACGTTTTTTAAATTAATAATTCATTCGTGCAAAAATGTGTATTGACATTTATTTGATAAACGTAAATATCTGATAGTATTTACGCTTTTGGGGTATTATTATTATTATTTATTATTTGGCTATTATATTTATCAGATAAAGTTGAAGAATGGATCGTTTCCTCTTAAAAGCTTATAAATATAAAATAAAAGATGTAATATCTACAGTTTCGTCTTTATTATTTTACCATCTCCATAAAAATTATCTCCACACTTTATTAATCATAATTCTCTCCGACGAATTAACTTTATGACTTTATCAGTATGAGTTGCTTCTTGCTAAGAAATTCTTTTTCGATTTGTATCATATAAGGAGCAAATTGTGGAAAACAAGGACATGAAATTAAACAAAAGACGGTGGAATTAAAATATAGCGAAAAAGATTTGAATCCTTGTCGGAGTGTCCTATTACCATAACATAACAATCATATCGTGAAAGTGAGCTTTGAGGTCGCAGATGAAGAAAAGACGCCAAAAAGAATTGCTCGGAGTTACCGGTAAGTCGTATTTATTAATGACTATATCTTAATTTCCAAACTGTTTATAATCTTACTGAAAGATCTGAATTGAGTTCTGTGCTCGATTTACTATTTTATTTGCCATTTTCACCTAATTTTCAGCTACAACCTAAGGCCTGTGTAGCTCAGTGGAAGTGACGCTTGCGTCCTCTGCGCTTGGTCGCTCGAAGTTAGACCTAGGTTCTAGTCTAGTCGCTGACCGGAGGAACTTTTTCTAAGCCTATCTTCGACCGGTTCCCGAGTTAGTCGATCTCTGGCACGGGCAAGCGGGTTTTTCCTCCCGGAAACTCGGGTTTTTCGTCCCGTAAACACAAGAAAATTGACCGTAGTACCAACATTATTTCAGACAGTGACATATCTTGTTACCAAGAGATGGCAGCACTTGTTTGCCAGCCTCTTCATCGGTGGCTGCTATAATTAGTGATAGACATGGGCAAGCTATCTCTGATTGGCTACCGGTGGAGATTGAACTGCCCACTCAGTCTCCAAAAGCTAGGTGGGTATAAAGGTCCCGTGTACTCCCTATTAGGGAATAAAAGGCGTTAGTTAATTTTTTGACAACCTAATGGATGCATCAATATCTCAATTAATGGCAATATCAATAATATTTCAATCATATTCAAATAATATTTCAATCTCAGTGTTAAAAGATTGTTCTTTGATCTTTTCTAGAACAACAGTCAAAATAAAGAAATTATGTATTAAAACATTTCCTGGATTAATAAAAAAAAAAGTATCACCAAAATAACTTTTTCTTGACTATTCAATAAACAAATGATCGGGCACATCATAATTCTTACATTGAAATGAAGATTGCTTTAAGTCCAATAACTACGATGTTCAGAATGGTTTTGTAATTCTATTAACATTTTTTAATAATAATAATAATAAGAAGAAGAAGACAATTATGTACACTTTTCAAAGGGAACATGTACAATGAGCTCTTTGAATATTATTAACCGTTAGAAGAAGAAACGTTTCGAAATAACTATGAAATTGAAGGGAACTCACGGTTCGGGAGTATAGAGTGGCATGGAAGGATGTCGAATGTACTGAGTAGAATGGAATACTCGGAATGCTAGACCAGCCAAGAAATCACGGGAACTCAGCAAGCCAGCTACTGGACGCAAGGTGAAGCCAGTGCAATCTAAAATGGTTATAATAAAAGAATATTTAAAATTAAATATCACGAATATTTACTTCAATGCATAATCACTGTTGTTGTTGTTCATAAATATTTATAAAAGCTAACCCTAGCTTCGAAGTCGATGGGATTAGATCGTCTCAACACTCATTAAATCTGCTTATCCTCATAACCATCGTTATTATTGTTAAAGTAATAATGTAATAATAATAATAATATTAATAATATTCACATAGCGCTTTATCTATTGGAAGACTCTTCGAACAGATCAGAAATTGCAATGTGTTAACTGCATAAATGTGAACAGCCTGAATAATAATAATCTCTCTGGGAAATCTATACTTAAAAATAAATATAAAAATACATTCAGCATTGTACACCGAATCTCTGTGGTGAACAAAAAAGTGTAACAATAATATTTTAATTTTACATAAATGAATACTATCTATGATGATGATAGTTTTTATACAGTAGTATTATCATGCAGTCCTGATGGAACTGTTCCCCAGGTGATCTCCAGATCAAGATGCGATCATCGGAGTGAAATATCTGGAAGCATGATTCGTTGCTCCTTTTTAAATCATTCTCGTTCCAGGAATTGACAAAGACACCAGTCCAACTATCGTTTTCTATTGAGGATGAGCGTGATGTGTGGAGGTTTTGCAGCAGCTCAGCCATGGTGGCATAAGGCATGCAACTCTCTGCAGAGTTCTAGTTCTGACACCAAGTATAGTGCAAATTATGAAGCACATTCCACCTTTTATTACCAGACACTTGCTAAAAATTTGCATAACACGTAAGGTGTCCAAATACTCTTGTCAAGATAGCGTATGCTCTATACTGCAATGCAACCCATCCCCAAAAATGTACTCCACATATAGCTCTGTAAATATTTACTGAAAGCAGACAATTGAAATTCCAGATCCAAACAGTACCAATAGCAGGAGACCTGAACTTCAAGCACACACACATCGCATGTGGTCTTTGATATAGATTTCGAAACTTCTCCCAATTTGACCTATATTTTAAAAGTGGGATTTTTTCTTTAGGGGAATGTAGGAAGCTTCGTAAGGTGTGAACTGGTTTGAAGGCTGTTCAGATGTTGACTAATTTTAATATTTGGGTTATTTTTCTTGATGCATTGCCAACGTATGATAGATACCGTAGCTTTGTAATTAATTTCTGAGTTATTACGGGATGGTTCTTCTGCAAAGAGAAGTTTCTTATTAGCATTATTTAAGCAATAAATAATTATTGCTTAAATAATTAATATAAAAATAAGGAATAAATATTTTTGAGGGTAATGGAACGAGCCTGATGTAGATAAGCTCGTTCCATCACTGCTTGCTTGTGGGAATATTTCCTGTAGATATCCCCCAGGGATTTTTTTGTTGATATGAGTACAATCTACAAGTCTTTCTGTCCACTAAGTTCTTTTCCCTCTGCCTGGATATGGGATTACAAAAAAGAAAAAAGTGTCAATAACGACAACTATCTAAGTGTATATATGTAAAAATTTTTGCAATGAAAGCTATTTATTAGAAACATTAAGATACAATATAGAAGTTTTAACAAACGTTCAAGAAAAATTTGGGGAATATTAAGTTATCGGAATGGGAAACGATATTGGTATTGTGCTTATAGTTTATAAATAAAGACAATAGTTAATACGTAAACAAGAAATAAATGTAAAAAATGAAGCTGCACAAGACAGTTTTGACTCAACCATTTGCAGAGCCCAAAGTCAGTTTTCGTATCGAGGCAATTTGAATTATCCTAAGCAGGGCCGCGCCAACCCGAGGGTGCACCACACCCGGGCGACAACATTGATAGGGCAGCAAGAAATAAATATCAAATATTTATTTTATGTAGTTAATATCTAATTTGGATTATATAATGCAGTATAATCATTAATAGTAATAATATTCATTTCTTGGTATATCCTACATCGTAAAATTTAACTAAATAATATTAATAACAGTTACTTTTAGATGTCAGACAGAAGAAAAAGATTTTCATTAGCAGAATATAGAAAACGAAGAGCACAGAAAGAAGAAAATGTAAAAAAAATTTACGACTCCTATTTCCAATTATTTTGTATTTACATCTTCATGTACAGACAAATCTTCAGTCGCTCGAGAAAATTTTGAAGATTCTTCTTCTTCTTCTGCCATGCATTTAACTGAAGCGTCTATAGCTGCTAAAAAACGATGCTTAGAAAATTCATCGTTCAGCTGTTGAGAGCTTCACTTCTGAAGCTCTCAACAGCTCACTCGGTTCACCGAAAGAAACAGGTGACAAAAGCGTGTGCAATACAAGTATCACAACTGAAAACTCTCTTATGAATTCTATCCTTGAGCATGATTTTGATAATCCAGGAAAGAGGCCTTTAAAAATAACTGATAATCTCAAAATGATTCTAATAGATGTTGGACCAAAACAAATATATGATATTGATTTCCCAAAAGATAAAAAAAAAAACAGATCATTTTCAGCAGATTATTATTATAAACGATTAAGTAATAAAAAATATACACAGAAATTGGTTATTGTATTCTAAATGCAAAAATTCAGTATATTGTTTTCCTTGTTTTTCCTTGTAGGCCCAAGGTTATCACTAATTAAGCGGCACGCAGTGAAGAGGTGACGGCTCAACAAGTGCCGCCATCTCGTGGTCCATAACCCTAACACTCGTATTTAATGTCTGAAATAATGTGGGTTCTACGGTCGATTTTCTTGAGTTTACGGGACGAAAAAACCCGCTTGCCCGTGCCAGATTTCGACTAACTCGGGAACCGGTCGAAAAAAGGCTTAGAAAAACTTCCTCTAGTGGCCGACTAGACTCGAGATCAAATCTTTCTTCGTGCGACCAAGTGCCGTGGTGTGCAAACAGAATTGCATTTGTGGATCAGCTTGACGAGCTTCAGTTAAACAGCATGCAGGGGGAGAACAGCTAGCTCATGAACCATTATGAATGTTCTGTTCATATGCTACGTTCTTTTAGAATAAGCATACTGACTTTTTTACATTTACCACAGAAATTTTAAATAGCATCTAACCCATATCTGTTCCCCCCCTCCCAGAACAATGGGTACATTTCAGCAGAAGTAGTCCAGTCTTTCTGTACAATTTCCACTAGCAACTATACTGAAAAAATAAATTCTCAAGCTTGGTGCTCCTATAAAATGGTGTTTATATTCTAAGTTTATACACATGCTCACTCAGTCTACTTTTATTCTCACTCCAAGACTGAACGTGCCTTATGCTTCTCCAATTTTAGAATTTTGTCCATCACACTTGTGAAGAAAGCAAGATTGAAAATATACTTCAGGTTCTCATATTTATTTCTTGGGTATCAAGAGCTCCTTCCATATCCCCCCCCCACAAAAAAAAAGAAAAAGAAAAGAAAATGTCTACCAGAAAAGCAAATGTATTTTTAAGTAATCAAATACTGTGCACCCACTAAATTTTTGGGCAGCAATGTCCAGCACCACATATTTGCTCTAGAAAGTGAAAAACGTCCAGGTGGTACTGCATAGCATAATTACCCATAGACATGAAGAAAGTTACAAACAACCTCCAAAGCCATCAGGATTATTATTCTGATGGCTTTGGAGTTAAAGTTAGCCATATACTCTGAGTAGAAAAATAGTGAATGCCTCTTGTCCTGGTGGATATCGGAAAACAATAGGGAGAAATCTATGGCATAACTATCAATGATCAGGCTGTAGAAGTTGAACCACTACGGTGGACGGTAACAACTCGACAATGCCACCATTGTCAAAAATTCAGCTTAATGCAAAATTTAAAAACAAACCTAAAAGTGTCAACTCTAGCAGACCACATCATACCAACTAGAGGGTGCAAGCAATACTTAGCCTTTCAAAAATCAGCAAAAGAAACCAAAGAACCCCACTAGTTCACGGGTTTCTAGAAATGCCTATCTCCCCAAGTTGCACATCAAACGACCCAAGCATATGCCTCATACACGGAGTCAAAAACTACTAGATAAACTTCTCCAGCACCTAACAAAATCCAGCAAAGCTGCAGTCATAACTGTCCCTTTGTGAGAAATGGTAATTAAGTTCAGCAAAGCAAACCACAGCATGAATTCCTTTGCTGAATTTCCAGGAAATTCATGATTTATTTCAATTTCGGATCGAAGCGGGAGACTTAATTTTAAAAGATCATTTCATGAAAGCTCCTACAAATGGTTGGTATACTTCTGTAAGCACTGAATAGCAACTAATAGAACTTTGTGAAATGGAAATACAAGAAAGCATTGTATCTGCTGCAAATGAATCTATTGGGTTTTCAATGTTAGCTGACGAAGCCGCAGATATTGCTGGGATAGAGCAGCTTTCACTTGGCATTAGGTTCAGCTAAAAAAAAAAAAAAATCAGCTAACGCCTTTTTATTCCCGTATATACGGGAGTAGGCGAGGCCATTTAGCCCTATCTAACTTTTGGAGACTGAGTGGGCAGTTCAATCTCCACTGGTACCCAATCAGAGACAGATGGCCCAAGGCTATCACTAATTAAGCGGTACGCAGTGAAGAGAGACGGCTCAAATGTGCCGCCATCTCGTGGTCTCTAACCGTAACACAATATATTTAATGTCTGAAATAATGTGGGTTCTACGGTCGATTTTCTTGAGTTTACAGGACGAAAAACCCGAGTTTCCGGGAGGAAAAACCTGCTTGCCCGTGCCAGAGATCGACTAACTCGGGAACCGGTCGAAAAAAGGCTTAGAAAAATTTCCTCTAGTCGCCGACTAGACTCGAAACCAAGACTTCCTTCGTGCGGCCTAGCGCGGTGGTGTGCAAACGCCACATCCACTGAGCTACACAGGCTCTTAGGTTTGTTGACGAAAATAAATATATAAGGGAAGAATTTTTAGGATATGGAGGTATTTTATTTTTTTAATTATTTATTTTTAATTTATTCATTTATTTATTAATAATTAATTTATTAATTTAAAATTTATGAATTTATTTTAATTATTAATTAGTTATTTTATTTAATTATTTAATTAAATAATTAAATAAAAATTTATTGATGTAATTATTTGTCTCCAAGCTCTCCCCCAATGAGTATTATGCATATTACATATGTATGTATTTGTAGGCACACATATGTTTGTAAATAGTAATTATAAAATTATAATTATAAACACATATGAATTATAAAATTTGAATAAAAACGGCAATATGTAATAATATTATTTACTTTGCGTGTGTATTAATCTATATATAATAATTGATAATTGCAACAGAAGGTTAAAAGTACTCAGGTCTGACACTTGCACCTTGGTGTTTTTATTATTATTATTATTATTATTATTATTATTATTATTATTATTATTATCACTTGACACCCTCTAGGGAATCCAAAGACTCATCGAGGGAAGGCACCTACCTTACAAATCTGTCTCCACAATTCAATCCACCAACCACAATCTCAGCGAGAATCATACCCCTAGACCAAAGCCACTTATGCTAGAATATCAACTTCACTATCATACACACACAAACATAAGAAGTATAAAAAAATACTGGCTTACACTGATAACACTGCTCAACTACACCTTGACAAACATGGATGCGCTAATACTGACCGAAGTTTCAATAAACGACACAGAAATTTATGCATACAACATTAATAATTACCAAATCTACAACTTATGTAGACCAAACAAAAGAGGAGTTGGTATCGTGGCATTTATCAAAGAAAAATACAATGTGACCGGAAAAAACTCGTTTCGAAAACGCGGAAACACTAATTTTGGAAATCAGAAATAGCGACAAACATAGTATCAAATACACAATAAACATAATATACAGATCCCAGATAATAATCCACTCAACTTTCTGCATAAGTTAGATTGCATGGCTAAGCGGCATTGAACAACCCCTACAACACGTAGCCTCATCCTAATAGGAAACATTAACATAAATACTCTTGATCATGCTTCATCAACCACTAACACATACCTTGATATACTAAGTCAGTACAAAATGAATCCTACTATAAACTCCCCAACAAGAGAAGAAATATTCAACACTTCACATGCATTGACCATATCAACATACAGGCTTCCATCCATAATATACATCATCAGTAATTAACGTCAAAATTGCCGATCACTACTTTGTCTCAATTTCGTTTTATTAGGTTACCTATCCCCCATCCTCACCACCACAAAAGTCAATAAAACTCGATCATATTAAAGAGCATTGTCGACAACCGTAAAAAATACAGACTGGAATTGCCTGTTCACAGAAATATACAAAAAAGCAACAAAGCCTACACAAAAGAGGCGGCAAACAGACAATAATCCAGGGATAAATGGTGATATACTAAAAAAGTATGACTGTAAAAGAAAATCTATGGAAAAAACTAAAAAAGTCACCCAGTAACACACATATTTACAAACATACAAAAACACAAGAAATCAACTAACAGCAAAAATTCGTAGGGCAAAAAGAGACTACTACTTACAAAAATTCATGGAATATAACGACAACATGAAGCAAACATGGGCTACACTCAACGAATTAGTAACGCCATAAAAGAAAATTTCAGCACAGGATTTTATTGCAAAAAGTTTCGGTCAGGATACAAACCAAGAGGAACTAGCAGACTCATTCAACCATGAATTCACAAACAATATCACACAACTCAAAAGACAATCTACCAACGATCAACAAAAAACTACCGACACAAAGTTAACAACAAACTATGTATATTCCACTTGTAACAAAACAGGAACTGAAATAAGCACTCTTGCAGCTAAAACCAAAGACCACTCCAGGAATAGACAAAATAACACTCACAGACCTTTTAACCCACTTTGAATAAATAAATCCAATACTTTTGAAACTCGTGAACATAACATTCGACACTGGCATTATTCCACAACAACTAAAAACTGCAATAATTACGCCAATTTACGAACATGGTAAGAGAAACGATACTTAGAACTACAGACCAATAGCCACCCTACCAGTCATTTCAAAAATTCTAGAAAAAATAACACACGCCAGACTACAGAACTATCTACAGAAGTACAACATCATCTTCCAAAACCAACACGGCTTTCAGAAAATAAAAAGCACCAGCACTTTATTAGCAGACATCGCAGACGCAATAAACAAAGCTCTTGACAAAAACAAGTACTCCAGCCTTATACTGCTTGACTTAACCAAAGCATTTGATACACTTGAACATGACATACTACTCACCAAACTATACTCAATAGGTATAAGAGGAACACTGCACACCTAGCTCAGGAACTATCAAACAGAACACAAGTAACAAATATAGGTACATGTCACAGCCGGGGTATACAAATAAAACACGGTGTCCCTCAAGGCGCCATATTATCACCCACTCTGTTCAACATATACATTAACGATTTTCATAACCTGGCCATGAGAAGTCAAATATTTCAGTATGCAGATGACACCACAGTACTAGCAATCCACACAGACATCAACGGCTCTCTCCAAAGCACAACAAGACCTAAATGAAATCACAACATACTTCTACCAAAACTCAATTGTAATCAACGGCACCAAAACACAGATGTTAATAACACATCCCGAGAATCATCCGTCCCCGCACCACTATCGTTACACTGTCACACACACCGTTGCATTAACAACAAAAAAAAAAACCTGCCAATATCCCGAAATCAAACCTGTAACACATGCAAAATACCTTGGTCCGTACCTAGATTGGTCCGTACCTAAATGGACAAAACATATAGAATACTTACATGCCAAACTCCGTATCAACTCAGCAAAACTCTTCCAAGTAAAAGACATTATTCCATCTAACATAAAAAAACTCCTATATTACGGTATCTGCGAATCCTTACTCAGATACACTAAAAACTATTATATATATATAATATATATAACAGTCTATGCAAACACATCAAACAGCCACATAGGAAATTTGTTTGTCGATAGTGATTTGGACACTTTATATACAATAGCCAATATCCAATCAATACATGGCGATACACAGAATCCTGAGCATTAAAAATCTGAAACACTACATAATATTACTAAGGAGTTACTTCAACATCACCTATCGAAACAACAGAGACATATATCGTATAACACGACCCACAACAACTCTCTACATTCCAACATCCTTCAACAAGTCAAACGGTTCTTTTGTGAGATCACATCAGATACTCACGCTACTCAACAACCTACCAAGAAATTTAAAACATATTCAACTACAGAACATTAAAACACGAACTCTGGAAAATATACTAACAAAGTTAAGATAATACCATTAACACTAATATGCACATCACAAATCACCAGCATCCAATGCCTACATCACATCCATAAACAGTAACAACAACATAAATAGTGAAGGCTAATCCCACTCTCTTCATAAAAGCTAACCCAAGCTTCGAAGAAGGTGGGATTAATCCGCCTCATTCATCTACACGTAATCCTCATAATCAAAGACTGCAAATTATGTCACAAAACAGTCAGTACGGCGGCGTATAATAATAATGAAGATACTGATATCAAAAACAGTATATGAATTTGTATCCAAATTCAAATAATGCGACTTAGCAGCAAGTGTAATATGCATTAATTATTGTAAATATGTAAATACTCTGTACGATGAAAATAGAAAACTTGTTATTTTATACGTAATGTGTCAACATGCAAAAAATGTCTGTAATAACCATCAATGTTAATATTATAATAATATACGTTGTAAACAATTATTGTTTACAATAATTATTCAACAGGGTCCGCCGAGAGAATAATTAAACAATTATTCTCTCGGGGGCCCTGTAACCCCTAGAGAGCGCGTCCCCTGGGTGGCGGATAGGGGAGCCCACCATGTGTGTGTGTGCACGCGTGCGTGCGTGTGTATATAGTGGGATGGTCCGAATATACTGAATAAGGACTCGTGGACCAACAGGTCCACGAGTCCAATCAAGGTCCAATCAAGATGATTGCCCATAAAGGGCAATCATCTTGATTGTAAGGGAAGCGGCACTCCCATGGACCCCTAGCTGGATTATCTCCTCTCCTTCTACTACTTTGAGGAAGATCCACTTACTTTAATATTTCCTATAACTCTTCTTATTTTATGACCCCTATGCTATTAGAGTACTCGAGGGCCATGGGGTCTTTTCATTTCTGGCCATACAACTATGCCCTCTCTATAAACCTTAATGTAATTCTTCTATAATCTACTCTTTCCCCCCTTCAATATACCCTATTCCTCCTATGGGTTTAAATTCGGAAGAAGGCTAGTTCAGAAGCCTTAAGGTAGCAGCCCTACCACTGAACTATTCCATCGTCAGGCTAGTCCCCTGACATGGAGAACATAATCCTACTAGTAAGCTGACAGAAAAAGATAATCGGATTGAATCTATAGGAAACGACCCTGGAATGGAAAAGATAAAATGAAAATGGAAACGACAAAATATAATACACATAGCAAACTGGAATGTAAGAGGAATAGCATATAAAGAAATAGAATTAGACCAATTATTAAATGAAAGAAATTTTAAAATAGCAGTAATAACTGAAACAAAAAAGAAATTAAAAGGAACTATGAGAACTGAAAATTTTAATGTGATATACAGTTGGAGCTGACAGAGACCAAAGAGCACAAACAGGAGTCATGATTTGGATTCATAACTCCCTTTCAAAACAGTTAACACATTATAAATTATGGAATGAAAGAATAATAGAAGCTAGAATAAAAATAGATAGAGGCTATTTAACAATTATTGGTTTATATGCCCCAGAAGAGGGAAGAGAACAAGATAATATTGATTTTTATAATCAGCTACAAAACATATATAATAAAATAAATAAAAATGATTACGTAATTTTAGTAGGAGACTTAAATGCAAGAATTGGAAACACGAAAATTAATAATAATATAGGAATACATGGAGAACATACTCTAAACAGGAATGGTAAAAAATTGATTGACTTTGTGGTTTATAATAACCTAAAAATAATGAATTCCTTCTATAAACATAAAGACATACATAAATATAATTGGGCAGCAAGAGAATGGAAATCAACATTAGATTACTTCATATTAAATGAAAAGACATCAAAATTTTCACTAGATGTTAGAGTTCACAGAGGATATGAAATAAGCAGTGACCACTTCCTTGTTAAAATAAAATTAAGATTACCACCTAAATGGCTACAAGTAACAAGAACAGAAAGAAAAATTGAAACATTTGTTTATAAAACTAGACTTTGAATGACACAAATGTACAATAAACAAAGAATTAACCAATATCTAGACAAAATAAAACAAAATGAAGAAATAGAAATAGAATGGCTTAACATAAAAACGATACTAAATGCAGCAGCAAATGAAAGATTAGGAAAGACCAAAAAATTCAATAAAAGGAAAAAACTGAAGATCTTGGATGATACAATGAAAGAAATAATCAAAAAGAGAAAATAAGCCTATCACAAATGGTTAAGTAGTAAAAGATTAGAAGATGAAATAGAATATAAAAGAATAAGAGCCATAGCTAAAAGAGAAGTCAGAAAAAGACATAGAGAATCATGGAACAAATTTGTTTCTAATTTAGAACATGATTTATATAAAATAAGACCCAATGTATATAAAATTTTGAAACACTTAAATGCAGATACCAAAGAAAACATAAAACTAAAAACTGAACTGAAATTAGAAGAATTTCTAAATTACTACACAGAATTGTGGACAGACAAATATTTTGAAAAAGACAACTGGCAAACAATTAATGAAAATGAAAAGGAAATAACTAAAGAAGAATTAGAAATCAGCCTGAAAGAAACAAGAAACGGAAAATCACCTGGAGAAGATAAAATAGGTTCAGAACTATATAAATATGCAGGAAATAGATTCAAAGAAAGACTCTTATTATTTTTAAATAAAATTCATTCAACTGGTATCCCCCCAATAGAAAGGAAAAAAGCAATTGTGATTCCTATCCTTAAAAAAGGTAATAGAGATGACCATAAAACTATAGAGGTATCAGTATACTAAATTTCTGTTACAAAATATATAGCAGAATCTTAAATAGCAAACTAACGAAATATTCCGAAACTTTATTTTAGAAGTACAGAATGAATTTAGAAAAGGACGATCATGTATAGACCCAGCCTTTTGCCTAAAATTAATAATAGAGAAAAGAAGAGAATATAATTTAGAAATACATATTGCATTTATTGACTTTGAAAAAGCATTTGACAAAGTTAAAAGAAACATATTATTTAACATATTAAAAGAAAGACAAATACCAAATAATATCCTAAAAGCTGTCACAAGTATATATGAAAATAATCAAATACAAATAAGATTAAATCATGAGCTATCATATACAAGAGAGATAAACCAAGGGGTCCGACAGGGATGTCCCCTCTCAGCAACTCTTTTTAATATCTACTTAAATGAAATAATAATAAAGTGGAATAAAAATTAACATCAAGGAATTAAACTTTCTCCTACAGTGAACTTAAACACTCTCCTCTTTGCCGACGACCAAATAATAATTACAAATTCTGAAGATAAACTACAGAAAGCTATTTTAGATCTAAATGAGATATCCATAGATTATGGTATGATAATATCAACAGAAAAATCAAAAACTATGGCCTTTAAAGGACAAGATCCAGCAAGAACTAAAATAGTGATAGATAACAAGATCTTAGAACAGGTGAATTCATTTAACTACCTAGGATGTACGATCACATATGAAAATGAAAAAGATGTAAACGTAAAAATTGCAAAATATTTAAAAATAACAGGTGTAATTAACTCTATATTTAAACCAAGCCTAGTTCAAAAACGAACCAGACTAAAAGTATACAATACTACGTCTTAATGTATGGAAGCGAAATCTGGACAATGAAACAAAAAGACAAGCAAAGATTAACAACAGCAGAAATGAAGTTTATGAGAAAAACTGCAAAGTATACCCTATTTGATCACAAAAGAAATGAAGAAATTATGAAAGAATTAAACCAAGAACCAGTAATAGAAAAAATTAAAAAATATAAATATAAATGGATGGAACACGTTCAAAGAATGAAAACAGAAAGATTACCAAAAACAAGCCTTAAAGTACAAGCCATTAGGAAAAAGAAAACCAGGACGTCCTCTTAAACGATTCAACGATGACTTCTAATGCCGGAACAGGCCATGCTAAGCCTAAATCCTTGATATGCATGATGATAATGATGAACAATTATTATTATTTAAAAAATACTATGTACTTGCACGTATTATGAGCAATTGTATTCTTGTAATGCATTATAAATATTATATATATATATATATAAATTATTATTATTACTATTAATATATGTATGTAATTTATCTGAGACATTATTATTATTATTATTATTATTATTATCCATTATTCAAAAATTCCATATAATCTTCA
Source organism: Typopeltis vanoorti (assembly GCF_054136105.1). NCBI lineage: Eukaryota > Metazoa > Arthropoda > Arachnida > Uropygi > Thelyphonidae > Typopeltis > Typopeltis vanoorti. The sequence goes on from NC_143556.1 coordinate 65,522,316, forward strand.
TAATAATATTAGAAGAACATGTGTTGTAAATTTAGATGCAAAAAAGTATTATTATCAAAATTTTAATTGAAATGCAATGTAGAAACTGAATCGCATATGCTGTACTTAGTGCTGAATTATTTAAAAATTACAAGTTGAAATGTCACTAAAGATGATTATCGTAATTGTGTAAATATTTTGAAATCAATAAAAAATATTATTAAAAATAAAAAAAATAAAAAATTATTATTATTATTATTACATGACACCTCCAGGGAGTACAAAGACTCATCGAGGGAGAGCACCAACTCCACAACTCTCCGTCTCCGCCACTCAATCCACCAACTACAACGAACAGCAACTACTTTCATCATCTATCGTTTCATATATATCGTTTATATTTCTTTAAAAATTCTTTTAAAGTCTGGTCATGCAATTATCATTATTAATAAAGTTTCGTCTCTGGAGTTAAAACAGATAATAAACCATTTGCACTAATAAAATACTCAAAATCAAAGCTGATTATAATTAAAAGCCAACTATATTTAAGCAGTCATTCATTGAAAGAGAAAAGGCATTTACCTTTTAAAAATTTGGAAACGTCATCGAGCTGTGGAATATTGTCCTCTCTATAACCACAATTTGCAACCATCAAGGGGAAAATATGATTGTGTTCTTTGCAGGCGTGAGTTGGATACAACTTGGTGAGCTGACGGAACACCTGGCCCCTAAGAAAAATCTAATACATTTAATCGCACTGAAATGTTTTTTGTTTTTTTTAATTTTAATTTTAATTTTTATTATTTATAATTTGAAGTTCTCCAAAATTGCGAGACGATTTTGGATAACATAATAATAATTTTCAAAAGTATTATTACGTTGTATAAATTAAAAATAAAATAAAATAAAACAAATTCTAGTATTTTAAATGATTTACATGAAAAGAAATATTTAGTGAATTATTAAGGAAGATGCAAAACATACGGGCGCACACGACACACGAATAAACTTGCAATTGCAGGATTAATTATGAATACAGTTTCATAGGATATGAAAAATTAGTTAAAGAGATGTTAAAGTCTTAAGTTACATTTTAGGTATCGAACACTAAGCAAATAAATGAATAAATTAGTTTTCCACTTTTGCGTATGAGGCCGGCTAACTCATTTTCAGATGGGAAGCACTTATAAAGGATCTTCATGTCCTAGATGGATTTCTAACTTAAGTCAAACGACATTTTTGATACTGACTGAGTTCAAGAGACTCCAAATTCCTAATGAATGCAATAAAAGCACTTTAATGCAAATCTAAATGCCATTATCTCTGAAATTAAATAGTTATTTTGCACCGAAAGTCATGATGTTTTATTATTTATTTCCATAATGCTTCATGAATTTATTTTAAAAACAACATGCTTATTAATTATATTAATCAATGATCATCATCATCATCCTCTTCTTCTAATCAAGAATTTGATATTTGCCTGCTTAGCTTTACTGGTCTTTCTATCTTGCAACTATTCTTCCTCTCTTTATCCCTTTGGTCTATATTTATCTACTTCTTTTGGTAGCCGATCGATCTTTCCATTTTATAGAAATGCTCTTTTCACTTCTCACTATATTCTTTGATCTTTCATTTAGTTGGCAAATACCTAGCTCTCTTTTAATGTCTTCATTATTATGCGGTCTATTTCATTTTTGCAGCCCGTACTTGGATCTTTCTTTTTAGCAGTTCACATTTCTAAATCATGTAGAATATGGTTTAGAATGTAAGCGGCCATTAGTTTATAAAATTGAGTTTCTTGTCTTGTTTTTTATTCAGTGTCCTTTTAACAGCCTTTTCACAGAAAATCTGTGGTACAAATATTTATTTTTTTATCTCTATCTTTGTATTTAACAAATGTTTCGATCAATTTTTTTTTCAGTCATTTCTAAGACGACTAGAAATTCTATATTTCATTAATTTTAGAAGAGATCTTGAAAAGTAACACACGGTGACCTCACCCTTACCTCTCCAACTAGCAAGTGACTCCTTGACGCCCAATGTTTTACCATAAACAGAATTTTTTCCTTCTGTGTTCACTTTTACCAACTCGAGACAAATCTATGCTTTGCAGGTGCATTTTATTCACTCTGGACCTCCTTTCTTAGTAGGGTTATCAGGTTTCATATCGATGTTGAAACGTGAAATACCTTAATTCAGCACAAAATTGATATATTTTTAACATGCAGTATGATTTAAAATATTGGAACTGACACCTCAAAGGAAAGAACACTGAAAAGACTTTATGTAAAAAAAAAAAGGCGGGGGCAGGGTATGTATTATAATTTTTGACAGTAGTATAATTAAATGTTACATAATATATCTTTTTCCAACAGCTTTCAATTTTTAGATATTTTTTATTATTACTCACCATGTTTTTATTTCTTCTTCTGTATATTTCACTCTTGGGATTGGTTGACCACTGCACAAATGAGATTGATAATTAACACTTTTATATTTAATACCTTACTAATGTTTTCAATATATATAATACATTATTTTTTATTAAATAGCAAATAAGAAATATATCAAAATCCTTCTTTATGATGCAAACTACGAATTTATGGTGGAATTAAAGAAAAAAGAAAGTTGAAATCATTTTTATAAATAAATCAATTCGCTACGGCTTTTTATTCCGTCTTTTTCTTCCATCTCTAAAGTGTCATTCTTCAATCCTCACTTTTTTGGAATTTGGTTGGCGTTCGGTCTCCATTTCGCCCTCATCAGAAGATTAATGCGATCTTTAGCCGGCGAGCATACACGAAAGTGTGTATGAGAATATTATTATTATTATTATTAAGTGACTCCTCCAAGGAATTCAAAGAGTCAGCGAGGGAGGATACCTGCTCTACAACTCTCCGTCTCCAGCACTCAGTCCACCAACTACAGCGAACCGCATCATCTACATCAACATCCCATCACCATCATTAGTATTTTCAGAGACAATTACAAACAACCATGAGTACGGTGGGATTCGAACCTGCAGCCTTTTGGATGAAGAGGGGATAAGCTAACCACTCGGCCAACCAGACCGGCAAAAAAAAAAAAAAAGTAATTCCACTTTTTTTTGCTAACAACCTAGCCACCAGTGAGATTTGAACTCACGACCCCTGGTTTACGAGACCAGTGCTCTAACCACTGAGCTATGGTGGCTGATGATATAACAGACACCTGCTTTCATCTCGTTTTCTTAATCTTAACTATATTATTAAGTGTAATTTCTCTGGTTGATTAAAAATCTGAGTTCCAAATAGGAAAAATTTTTTTTGCATCTCGATTAACTTGAAAATCGGATAAAGAAATTCTAGAAATAGTGCCACCAGTTCAGTGACTAGTCTTTTCATAAGAACTTTTTTTTTTTTTTTTGATCACGACAAGCAGACGTGAATAGAGTAGGGACAGTTTGGCATCTTCGGGGGGAAGAGATATTCTTAATGAAAGCAGGTGAATGTTGTCAGAGTGGAGATCCACTAAAATAACATTGACAATTGCTTTGAAGATGTATAGCGCGAAGTCAATTTTGAAATCCATGTTACAATTTAATAAATAGAATAAATAGATTTAATAGATTATTAATTATATGAAGAGCCAAAGGCTTCAATTCGGCGACATGAACTTATTTAAATTAAGGGATATTGTATCCCATATTGTTTCATAGCCGAATAAGAAACTCAAAGAGTTTCATGCCGAATATAGAAGCTATATAAAGTTCGGCGAGTCCAAGCGTAAGCAAATACCTGGAAATAACTGACCCATTTGGTAGTGCAACACTGAGACAACTCATAGTAAGGGTGGAGCAAGCTCCGATCACTATTCTTGGTATTTTCCCATAATGTGAACCTAGCTCCTAGGAGCTGTATTACTGTTCTACATTATGAGAGAAAGGTCACTACCCAGACCGGTTTCAACCTTTAGGTCACTACCCAGACCGGCTTCAACCGGTCTGGGTAGGGAGTAACCTTCTCTCATAATGTAGAACAGTAATACAGCTCCTAGGAGCTGGTTTTCACATTATGGGAAAATACCAAGAATAGTGATCGGAGCTTGCTCCACCCTTACTATGTGTTGCCTCAATGTTGCACTACCAAATGGGTCAGTTGCACTATTCAGGTATTTGCTTACGCTTGGACTCGCCGAACTTTATATAGTTTCTATATTCGGCATGAAACTCTTTGAGTTTCTTATTCGGCTATGAAACAATATGGGATCCAATATCCCTTAACTTAAATAAGATTTAATAGAGTTTTTTAAATTTTTTTCATCCTTGAAATTCTATTTTCTTGAATTTACATCATTAGAACAGCATTATCGGTTCTATCATACCTGTTCACGATTAAGTATAGATTATTGAATTTAAAACAATAAAGTATGCGAACATTAAAATAAAATAAAACTGGTTATCCCAACTTGATCTTCAAAATAATGATTTTTATTTATTTATTTTTTGTTAATGTTAGTTGTTAGTGCCACTTACTGTCTGTAATGGAAAGCAATGTCAGCGAATTGTTTTCTTCTGGCACGGTATTCTTGATCCTTGAAGCCCTGAAAACCATGAGAAACAAATTACCATTAATAACATTAATAAATGACTTATTTTAAATAAAAACTTTAGTTGACTTTTTTTGTTATGAGTTGTTAGTTGTTAGCATAGTTTACCAACTTCATTGGTAAACTATGAGAGAGAGAGAGAGAGAGAGATTGTGTGTGTCTTCTCCAAAGATTTACCGATTGTTTAAATTATCTTTATGAAATATTACACAAAAGAGTTTTTATAATTGACTGATAGTCTGTTTATAACAATCTAAAAACTTATCTTTAAATAAAAAGTATTCTTTCCAACGTTTCTGGTATCTAATGCAGGCAGTGGATGATTCAAATATTCCTCGTTCTATATCACTTTTCTTTTTTTAGTGTTTCTTTCATTAGTGCATAACTGTCATAATATCACTTGAATTGACTTTAGTCAACAGCAATAGTATTGCCTTTAGCAACGGTATTAACTGGAAAGAAATCATACGAGCGAAGAAATTATATTCCTGTTTTAATGCTTGATCCAAACCTGAGTAAATAAAAATTGCGCGTGAAGTGCAGTTGCTGTCGTAGCATATTTGGGATCCAATTAGAATCGTTTTAAGTATCGAGAATATATGCTATTAATAATATTAAAATTAAATAATATTGATTGATTGAAAAAGTATTGAAAGAAAGTTTTTTTTTTCAGTAAAATCTTTCAAAATTATATTCAATTTTATTCTTGCTTTGGGACCCGATTATATTCAATCGGCTTAAGGCCGGCGGGATTACTGGCGTATCGTAACGACTAGACTACGTGTGTGTGTGTGTGTGTGTGTGTGTGTGTGTGTGTGTATATATATATATATATATATATATATGTGTGTGTGTGTGTGTGTGTGTGTGTGTGTGTGTGTGTGTGTGTGTGTTTTCTTTTTTTTCTTTTTTCCGGATGAATATATTGCTATGCGTTGTGGGAAGGGCCACTAGACGGGTTTTGACCTTTATTTGATTTGCTTATTCTTAAATAAAAGATTAAAACAATAATATAATTTCCCTTTTTTTAAAAAAATTCAAAACATCTTCTATATTGCCTTTTAATACAGAATGTTTAATAATATGTTTAATAATAATAGTACACTACTTTTCTTTTCGCATATAGAAAATATGACTTCTGATTGATCGCTGTGTGGAATCAATCGACTGTGAGATGCGGTGATTGATTCATTCAATCCAATACCCTTGGAGGGTAATGGATGGCAATGCTGTAGCTAATGAAGTTCTAACTAAGGCTCGGCTATTGCTGTTACCCACCTGCCATGACCAGAGCTTTAATAGCTCAATAACACCTTATCCCTACACTGTCCTCTACAGATAACGGGGAAGATGAAAAGCATTCTTGCTTCGCCCCTTTAAGCCAGTCCTTATAAGGACTACGCTTCGGATTTTGAAGTAGGGATTCGCATTGAAATATAATTGAACAAAATATAGAAATTAGAAGCTCGTTATATCTAAATTTTATAGACTTTGCCAGGCATTTGACAATATTGATAGAGATGCATTATGATTAATTATTAGAAACTATAGTATTCCTGAGAAATATGTGAGAATAATCAAAGAAATGTATAAGGGAAGTAAAAGTTGTGTCATTGCACAGCAAAACAACATCAGAATGGTTTCAGATAAGGACTAGTGGGAAACAAGGTTGTGTAATGTTTGGTTTACTGTTTAACATAGTCATTGATTGGATTATGAGAAAAGTTACAGGTTTAAGAAGTGGAATTAAATGGACTCCTATGTCACAGTTAGAAGATCTAGATTATGTAGGCGATATAGTATTGATATCATCAAAATACACTGACATGCAAAAAAAAGGAAGTCTTGTATAAAAAATCCGAAAAGGTTGGTCTTAAAATAAAAATGACTTAAACAAAAGTACTTAAATTGAACAACAAATGCCACAAAGAAATTAAATCCCTCAACATGTAGTAGAAGAAGTTAAGAATTTAAGAGGGATATAATGCAAACATCTACAAAAGCAAATACTGCTTTCACACAATTAAATAATACATATGGAAATCATCCAAATATCATAATAAAAACAAAATAAATATTTCCTGGGGTTCCGTCATGGTTGGCAGAATAGTTAGCATACTTGCTCTCCAACCAACAGGCTGATGATTCGCGTATGTTAATTAGCCTATGTGATGTGTGGGTCACATCACATAGGCTAATTATTCGAACTTTGAAGTGTATCATTCTCGTTGTTAGACGGAGGCGTCACAAGCAGTGCTTGGTTAACTGCACTTTTTTATACGAGTATATATTGTGTAACTAGAGTGGGACAGTGAAAACAGCATTTACAGAATATATATTTGACGTGTGGGAGCAAGTGAAAATTAAAATAGCAATTTTATACTGACATTACACGAGGTGTCAGGGAGTAAAAATGCACTAGCCAGCATCGAAATACTTCCTACCACAGATGCGAGACCCGCTGCTGGCAATGTGCCAAGAAGAGTTAATTCTTGTCGAAGGGAAGAAAGGCAGTTTTTAATGCAGCTTATACTAAAAGGCCCTTAAACGGAACATAAAAGTCGCTGTAAGCAATTGTTGCGCCAGGTTCCAGACTACATTTTTTTCTTGTTCTGTATGGAATTATACTGTTTCTTCCTGTAAAATAAAAAATAAAAAAATAATAATAATGAAAACAATCTCAACATTGCTATTTTAGAATCAAAATGAAATTATTTCTTACCGGATGGTCTGCTTCTAATTCAGAGCCATAGGAAAGGATATGATTAGCAAAACGATCAAGTTCAACTATCTTCCGAGGAAACCAAGGTACGGTATCTAAATAAATAAATAATAAAATAAAGTAATCTTAGAATCTAATATATTTTTACAGAAATATCAGAAATATAAAATATACAAAGATGATTGCTGAGTGACTTTCATAACAGAAATATTTAAAGTATTCATCGGTTGGAGAAAAAGGAAATATTATCTAACATGAGTTGACTTGTGTTGTTTTGAATTACTCGAAGCAACTATGGTTAAGAGTCCAATGTATTATGCTTGTTAATTGAGCATGTTCTTCTGGTAGGTTTGTCTGTTTTGAGGGATGAAAAAAAAAATCAAAGTTTCCAGGAGGAAAAAGCCACGTAACTAACAACAAATTAAAAAAAAAAAATTAAAATGATCCGCTACAGAATTAACATTTGTAGGGTTCGATGTGCTTCGAAACTACAAAGGTTTTTCGTAATTATAGAAAAGCAACTAAGGGTTCCCCCCCCCCCCACTACACTATATGACCAGATAACTCATCTTCAATTGAACAGTTCATATAACGCTTCTTCGCTTTATATGACGTAATTCGGACTCACATTTTTCCATCCAAAGGGTAAAACCTTGTAGGTTCGGCTGGATTATTCTTGGGGATTGTATTGTAAAAAATAACCATTGCAATTCATGAAATTCACTCCAAAGGGCAGCTGACATTTTTAAAACAAGTGGATTACCACTTGTTTGAAAAATGTTTTCGACCACAAGTTCTTGTGGATTACCACCACTCATTGGTTCTAATCCACAAGAACGTGTCAAACAAATTTATTGTTTCTTATGTACGCCTTTTATGAACATGGCATTTAGTTATTTCTATTATTGATAATAAAAACAGAGAAATTAAATATGTCATTATATTTTAATTATGAATTACAGAATTTTTTTTTTATTTTACGGTTATTCTATTGCCGAAGGTCATTCAAAATATTTTCCTAAAATATGTGTAATGACCTTCGGCAATAGAAAGTGATGCATTTAGGTAACTTTAAGAGAGAGAGAGAGAGAAAGAATTAGCAAGTAAGAATATGAGAACATGAAAGAGAAAAAAAAGGCGTGAATGTGTGTGGGATGGTAATTATGAATTTTGTATTACGCATAACACAAAATTCCATAGTCGTCAGTAGTAGTGATTACTCAATATACAGTTTATTTGCAATTTGTTTATTATTATTATTATTATTATTATTATTATTATTATTTATGACTAGATTTTCATCAAAAGTAAGTATCGTACTATGATTGTATTTTTTTTTTATGGTGATAGCGATGATAAGCTATTTATAAAAGTTAACTAATTATATTTCTTCTTTTTATCAATAACACATTTAATTTATCATATTGCTTGAAACTTTGTTCATATATTTATATATCAACCCCACACACGGGAGATTGCAAAAACCACTACCAGAGGGAAATTAATGAGAGAAAAAAGGAATTTGTTGATGAGTTTAATGCACAACTAGAGTCCATACTCTTTGGGGCGGGGAGGGTAAAGGAAAGCTGTTCAAAAGAATAGAGGTAAATAAAAACGAAAGAGCAGGATGAGAAGTTTGAAGTTGAATTGTGATGTTGACTAGCAGCTGTTCGTATTTAGACAAACTGTGGTGAACAATTAAATGGAGCAGAAAATATCTACAAAAAAAAAAAAAAAACAGTTTCTGTGTGTGTGTGAGAAATTCGTCTGTTGAGCAGATTACCCTCTTTTTGTACAGCGGCAAGCATTCTTCGTGCACCATCCCAAAGGCTGGGTTGATTTGAGATTATATTGTATTATATAATGTTAAAGTTGTACAGGTGAGAGGTAATATCGGAGATTATAAATGATATACCAGAAAAGGCTAGGAGTGTAAGTCAGCCCAAGAAGATACATTTGTTTTTGGTTGAGATCTAAATATGATCACAAGTAAGATAGCGCGATATGGATCTTTCTTACAAGAAATAATACACAATCATATGTTTTACAGTGTTGAAGTTCACTAGAATATCCTTCCCTCACTAGAGAATGGTAAAGTGATCACTGTTTAACACATTGGTTATTGAAGATCTTAAGCTTGAACAGTTTTTCGGATAAAGAAAAGAAATGACGTGCGCTATCGTCAGCAAATTGTGGATATGAATTGTAGTCATTAATACAAGTTCTAGTGTCACACTTTTCCCTGTGATTGACTTAATACTTCCTTTCCATTTCCGAATTACAGATGTTTTACAAATAAAAAGCAAACATAGCATTTGCTATTTATTTGAAAAAATAACTCAATATAGTTTAAATAAATTTATGAAATAACTATTATATTTTCTTTTGTTTATTATAATAAAATAACTGTTTAAAATTATTTTATTAAAATGTTTTATTTTCCTAAAAATAACGTTAAGTTTCAATACACCATTCGGTATCTTTTGTCACCTGAGCTTATTTAAGGATGAATTCGACGAATTGATCGTCGCAAACATGCCACAAGATTTCAGCCTGTCAAATCCTACTGCAACTTCCACAAAAAGATTTCTTCGTGAAACTCAGGTCATCCTCACTGCTCTCATTCCAGCATCACTTCAGATAGTTGCTTGGAACGCAAATGGCCTCAAAAACAAAATTCTGGAACTCCGAGATTTCACATATAGGTATCAACCAGATATTATATTAATCAGTGAAACTCATTTAAGACCCTCAGACAATCCTAAAATAAGGGGTTATCGCCTACACAGAAATGATAGATTACTCTACAGAGGCGTCGGCACTGCCATCTTCATTAAGAATTACATCAAGCACCACTCTCTGAGGAACCCTTCAACCACTACCCTTGAGATCACAGGCGTGGAAGTAGTCACCAGCTCCGCTGGCAAACTGAAAATCTACTCAGCTTACAACCCTCCCCAAAAATCTCTACTTCACTCTGACCTAAATGCCATCTTATGCATCAGAGAGCCCACCATTATAGCCGGGGATCTGAACTCCAAGCACCCTGCGTGGAATTGCACAACCACCAACAAGAATGGTTGCATCCTTTCCAATTACTTAGGATCAAGCAACGCTGTTGTGGCAGGCCCCACCGAACCAACTCATCTCAGTACGTTTGGCACTGCTGACATCCTGGATATAGCTATCCTGCAGGATATCAAACTTCAATACAGCATCATATCTATGGGTGAACTATCATCCGATCACAACCCAATTCTACTACAGCTGGGAAAACAAGGATACCTGTCTCCTCCTTCTCACTCCTACATAGCATGGGAAGGACTATCAAGAGCAGTCAAGGATTATATTGGACCTGTTCCTCACATATGCACCAAAGAAGTAGAAACTGCAGTTACAAACCTCACACAACAATTAATTCTGCTGTAACGGTAGCAACCTCCTACAAATCTGTCCGCAAGCCAGATCGTTTACCTGAAAACGTCATGAACTTGATCAGAGACAAAAACAGAGCTAGGAAAAGATTCGGTAACACGTGTGCACCACAAGATAAAACAGCTCTAAACAGGATAAATGGGGCAGTAAGAGATGTACTCAACGCTCATAGAGACCAAGTATGAGAAGAAAAGTTAGCCTCTATTTCACCTACTGATCATCTGGGGGACTACTGAAAAATATCAGAAACAAAGACAGATCCCTTCCCCAAATATTTTCTGACCAGGGCCTTGCTCACACAGATGTAGACAAAGCAGAAGTTATAGCAAACAATTTGGAGGAGCAATGCAGGTCTTCGTATGAAAACCTTGACTTTGATCACATATATAAGATTCACAGCAAGGTCAGACACTCACTCAAACTTCCTGACACTAGCACTGACCATATTGCACCAACATCACCTGCTGAGATATATGACATTATTAAAAAATTAAAGAATAAAAAAGCTCCAGGGCCAGACGGCATTACTAATCGGGAGATCAAACTTCTGCCCCGAAAAGTAGAGTGCACCTGACCATAATTATAAATGCAATCCTAAGTCTTCACTATTTTCCATCCACCTGGAAACTGGCCGATGTAATTCCTATACATAAGCCAGGAAAGGATCCTTACCTGTCTCAAAATTATCGTCCACTCAGTCTCATCTCCAACCTAGGCAAGATTGCGTAGAAGGTCATCCTCGCACGTCTTCAAGCCTCAATAAATGAACTAGACATCCTTCCTAAAGAGCAGTTCGGTTTTCGGCAATACCACAGTACTACTCACCAAATCCACAGAATTGAGGAATACATTACTACCAGAAACAAGTGGCGTCAATACACGGAAGCTATCTAAAGCATTTGACAAAATATGGCATTTTGGATTGTTACATAAATTTATCTCAGCTGGTATCTCAATAAAATTGACACATTTAGTTAGTTCATATCAGCAGAACAGGACCATGCAAGTCAAGATGAACGGCACTACCTCATCTCAGCGACCCATCTTGGCTGTAGTGCCACAGGGATCACTACTGGCTCCATTGCTGTTCTCTGTATACATGTCTGATATCCCGCACAATCCAATGTCATCCATCATGGCCCTGTATGCAGATGATACAGCATTATTAGTCAGATCTCTCCGACCACATTTCGTTACTAGAAAACCTTCTAAAATTAGAAAGATGGTTCTCCAAATGGAGACTGCAAGTAAATCCCCTAAAAATTTCAGCTATTCTCTTCACAAAAATGTCGATATCTCCTGTAGGAGACATCTTATTATTCAACACCAAAATTCCCTGGCAGACGGAAACAAAATATTTAGGTGTCCTCCTCGACAAAAAAATTAACTTTTAACCAATACATCAAGGCTACATGTGCAAAGGCATCTAAAGCCATCGCTCAGATCTACCCCCTAATAAACAAAAGCAGCAAGCTAAACATCAGAATCAAACTGCTTTTATACCAGCTGACGATTCGTCCTATAGTTACTAATGCTTCTCCAGCCTGGAGCCACACCTCCACTACAAATATTATCAAATTGCAACGTGTTCAGAACAAGTGCTTGAGAATGATCCTAAACGCCCCATGGTTCGTCAGAAATCATCAACTTCACCGAGATACAAATATACCTTCCTACAAACTTTAGCTGCAAAGTTATTCCTAAAGACGTCCACTCATCCTAATGATCTAGTTCAGCAAGCTGTAGCCTATGAGCCTACGGATACATTCAAACACAAAAGACCAAAAGCCATTTTAACTTCCTTCAGTGATGTATAATCTCCATGCCCATTCTGGGTGAGCAAACGGCTCATAATATTTTCCCTCACTGTGACCGTAACAGACAACGGGGAATATGAAAAGCTTTTTGCTTCACCCCTTAAGTCATAAATGTCAATTGTCAATTGACCATTGATAGGCGACGATGAGTTGATTATTTGTTCAGATTAATGGGAAGATGGCGGATTTGAGTGGTGAGTTGTAGAAGTTTAACCATTTTTCGATGAATTGATTGAAAGGAATTGGAGTTTGATATTTGAATTAAGAATTGATGGCTAAGTTACGTAAGGGTAAAGGAGGAAATCAAGATATTTAGAGGTAAGCTTTCTTCGTTTTGTGACTATTTTTGCGATTATATATTGTTTTGCTGGTATACTCACGCGTGAGACTACGGAATTTGTCAGTAGACTCTCCAAAGTCTACAGGATTATCTAAAGACATCGGAATATCCCTTGATTATATACGGTGTGCAAGGATGGAGAACGTAAAATATATTAAGGACGCCATTCGAAATTTAAACAAAGATCTGACACTTGGCGTTCTTAAATTCACCTTAAAGAAATTCGAAACAGAATATCCTGGTTGTCTGAATCTCTTCACTCAGGTTAATGACACGGAAGAAGATGATGTGGACCCTGAAGGTGACTTCACACCTGTTACACCTCCAAAGACTCCCCATCAGTTCGATTTTTCGCTGGAGGAACAATCTAATAAAAGACGTACTGTAGAACTTCCGAAGATGACATGGAAGAGGATGTAACAACACATGACACCCAAGATAGAAAAGAAAAGGTCCCTCTTCGGGATAAAGAAAAATGGACCACAGTCTCAAGATCCCTTGGAGAACAAAACATCAATTTCTCCTGGGCAAGAAATACTGACCAGGGTGTAAATATTCATCCTACTACTGTTACAGATTATCGTAAGATGAAAAAAATGCTGGACAAACTCCAACGTGCCCTTTCACACCTGCACGCTAGCAAGCGAGAAAAATCTAAAAGTGGTCATAAGAGGGGTTGCTGAGGGCATCACAACTGATAAGATCACAGCTGACCTCATCAGTCAAGGACTGGCCCCAATCAAAGAATCAAAGTCAGCAGGATGCTGAGGTCATATAAAAGGCCAATGCCGCTGGTGTTGGTCGAAATCAGCAATACACAGAAAAGGATTTATGAAGTAACTGACATTTGTAGGCTCAAAATTACAACTGAGCCTTTAAGGAAGAAAGCATCGGCAGGGCAATGTCACAGATGCCAAAGATTCGGGCACGCCCAAAAGCTGTAAGATGCCTACATATGCCTGAAATGTGGTGAGGATCACCAGACAAAATCATGTACCAAGCCCAGATCCATACCTGCCTGTTGTGCCAACTGTAGAGGACTACATCCCGCAAATTACAAGGGCATGCCTTTTCCACCCAAAAAATCGTGGGTCAACAAGAACAAACTATGTTCCTCCCTAAACAACCAAGCTGGTCGCCCTCCTGATCGTAATACCTCACATTCAGCAGCACAGGAAGGCACTCGACCTTAATTCATGTCCAAATCATATGCAGAGGCTGTACGAACTCAGATTCCCTCATCTCAAGAGCAAATAAGCTCCAAACTAATATCAGCTCTAACTTCTTCACTTGCAACAATGCTGCATGAATTCAGTAAAGCAAGCCCTTTACCATATTCAAGAAAGAGATTTTATCTGGAAACTCAATCCATATTAACAGCCCTCTATAATGTTTAAAAAATTCAAACCAAATTCCCTCATGATAATAGCATGGAACGTGGCTTGACAAATAAAATTCTTGAGCTGCAAGAATTCGCAAAGAGATACAATCCAGACATAATCTTGATCAGTGAATCCCACCTCAGACCATCAAACAACCCAAGACTAAGAGGTTATATTCTATATAGGACAGACAGGTTTAACTCTAGTAGTGGCAGCGGCACAGCGATTTTTATTAAAAATTATTTAAGCCACAATGTATTGACCGGCCCCCAAACTTTAAACCTTGACGTGACAAGTGTAGAGGTGCATACAAACAACTCAGACAAACTTAAAATCTATGCAGCGTACAATCCTCCCAGCATTCCACTATTGACAACAGACTTCGACTCCATCCTCGGCTCCAAGGATTCCATAATTATAGCAGGTGATCTCAACTCCAAACATACAGCTTGTTCAGTTCATCAATCAACTCGAAAGGCCGTACTTTATTTAACTACACGTCACTCAACTCATCAATAGTAGCTGGACCTACTGAGCCCCACCCACTACAGTCCATCAAGAAGTTCTGACGTACTAGACATAGTTATCCTCAGGAACATCAGATATCAGTACCAGCTGGAGACACTAGAAGAGCTTAACTCAGATCATAATCCCATTCAGCTCAAGCTAGGAATCGAGGATCAGCTCTCTCCTCAACATTCTTTCTTAGCATGGGACAAGTTCTCTATGGTCCTCCCAGTCCACATCGACCCACATCCTGTCATTCGCAAAAAAAGAAGACATAGTTGTAAGCAACCTAACTAAGCAAATCAGTACAGCAATAGTCAGTCACTCAAACCACTGTCTTCTCGCATCCAACCAGATCCCAGAAGAGATAATGGACCTAAGGGCCAAAAACAAAGCCAGAAAGCGATATCACAACACTAGAGCTCACAGGACAAAACAACCTTAAACAACCTAAACAGACGGGTTCGTTCGAGAAGCTCTCCAGAATCACAGGAATTCAGAATGGGAATTTAAACTCATAGATATCAACCCAGAAGATAACTCCATGTGGAAATTTTTAAAATCTCTTCGTAACAAAAGACAACCTCCCCCTCCTATAAAGACCAAACTTGGAATTGCACACTCAGATGGTGAAAAAGTAGATGCCCTTATTGACAATCTGGAAAATCAATGCAGCTCATCTTACGAAAACTTAAATATTAATCTCATTTATAAAGTTCATCGTCAAGTCAGAAAAGCCTTAAGTCAGTCTAAGGATGATTCAGTATCCGTCATCCCCACTACTCCAACAGAAATAATTAATATTATATCCCAATTGAAGAATAAAAAGGCTCCTGGTCCCGATGGTATCACCAATAGAATAATAAAATTATTCCCAAGGAAGGCCATAATTCATCTAGTTAATATTACCAATTCCATTTTAAGATTCTAGTACTTTCCTACAGCCTGGAAAACTGCTGATATCATCCCTCTGAAAAAGCCTGGTAACAACCCACAACCCCCCCAAAGCCACATGTCCATTAGTCTTCTTTCCTGCCTCGGTAAAGTAACAGAAAAAGTCATCCTAGTAGGGCTTCAATTAGCAGTTGACAATCATAAAATAATCCCTAATGAGCAATTTGGTTTTCGCAAAAGCTCACAGCACAGCACAGTAAATTCACCGATTAACAGAACGCATAACCCATGGTTTTAACTGGCACCTTCACACTGCTGCTATATTCTTGGATGTAGTCAAGGCCTTTGATAAGGTCTTATCTTCATCAAGGCCTTATCTTCAAACTAATTGTAAACAACATCCCAATTAAGCTAGTGAACGTTATTTATTCATACCTTAAAGACAGACACATGCAAGTAAAGATTTACGGAATCGTCTCATCAAGACGCAAAATCCGCGCTGGTGTACCTTAAGGTTCCCTCCTTGCCCCACTACTGTTCACAACTTACGTATCAGACATCCCTCTTAACTCAGGAACAACCATTACGGCCCTTTATGCCGATGACACCGCTATTCTAGCAAGATCTCTCAGCCCTCGCCTGACAATCTCTAGACTCCAAGGAAGTATCAACGCGCTGGAAGACTGGTTCACAAACTGGAGGATTCAAGTAAACCCCCCCCCCCTCAAAAGCTCAGCCATGCTGTTCTCTAGAAAAAAGGTCTGCATCAAAGAGGACATCTTGTTTTCTGGTCAAAAGATCCCATGGCAATCAGAGACCAAATATCTCGGGGTAATACTGGACAAGAAACTCCTTTTTAATAAGCACATCAATCTCATTCGCTCCAAGACATCCAAAGCAACGCCCAGCACAACCCAATGATCAACCTTAAGAGCAAACTGAACTTACAAAATAAATCTACTTTACCGGATGGTTATACGTCCAGTTATAAGCTACGCCTCACCAGCATAGAGTCACACGTCACGATCAAACATTTTAAAACTACAAAGATCCAAAATAAATGCCTAAGGATTATTCTAGACCCCATGTTTAATCAGAAATTCACATTTTCATTGAGAAACCGACATTCCATACATCTTCTCCTTTCTTCGTGATCTCACAGAAAAATTCTTCGTCAAGTCAAGTTCGCAATCAAACCCGCTGATCGTACAAGCTGTCAATTACAATGAAACAGATTACTACAAATATAAAAGACCGAAGGCTATTCTACTCCCAACTGTTCATAGCTAACACAACTGCCCCCAGTGGGCGAGCTTAATTGCTCACAAAACTCCCTTTCCCAAACAACTTCCAGCACAGACAAAGGGGAATATGAAAAGCACATGTGCTTCACCCATCCTGACAGTAGCGTTATGCAAATTGATAACATTGGTGAATATGGATGACAACAATGCTGTAGCCAATGAAGTTTTAACTGAAGGTCGGCAATTGCCGTTATACCTCCATGACCAGAGCTTATAGCTCAATAACACTCCCATCCATACATCTTCTTCTACAGATAAAGGGCAATATGTAAAACATTCTTGCTTCACCCATCTAGTCACAAAAAAAAAAATATAACATTATTGTTGTCTTGATACCGAATTCTGGACAACATAGATAATTAGACCAAACTTCTTTTGTTCTTTAAAGGACTACAGGCAGCGGGTAACCATATAATTGGTAATATATTTTATCTGGCCTAAGCTGTAATTGTTATATCACGAGATATGACTATAATATTTTCTCTCGCATAATAGCAACTGATAACCTGTCATTTCATTTATTATTTAGAAATATTATCTATCGATAACATAATCGTAATGTTTTATCTTTGATCAGTCGAAATATAACATCATTTGATAATATATTATGACAAAATAATAATTACACTATGTGCTATCTTGATGGTATTAAGAAAATGAATCCCCGCAGTTCTCCGCGCAGTTTTCAAAAACTGCGCGGGGGGGGGGGATCTGTAGTTGTTTTGGAATATACAAAACAACTAAGGTTCAAGCGAATATACCGTATGCGATTGGCATTGTCTGTAACAAACCAATCAGAGAATATACACATTATTGTTCTGGATAGAGCAAATCTGTTATATGATGTTTATTCCTAATTAAAGCAGTTTTTTTGTGGGAGAATTTTATTGTTATACGCTTTTTGATAATTTGAATAATATTAATTCATTTTTTTTCTTTAAATACAAACTCTTCAAGTTGCTTCAAACTCACCGGCATTATCCTTGTGGTCTCTTGATATTATTGTCATATATTGAGATTTGTTCCGAAGTTTTTCCAACGCTGCATTCAAATTACCGGATCTGGTATCGCATTCAAGGATGAATTCGTAATCATCTTCAAATCGTTTGGAAGACCGAGATTCGATGTGGTGGAGGTTAACTTTATTGTCCTGAAAGATAGAGTATTGATCATGAGAAGCCAAAAAACTTTCACTGGAATTTTTTTTTTTTCTCTCCAAAAATGGCTTATTTCGAAGAGTCAAATAAACAACTTGACTTCCCTTTTGAACACATAATCACATGGGTTTTAAAATCTTAAGTTCTGAATAAAAGCTTCCCTTTGAGGAAAGCAAATAATTCGTTCGTTAATCGAAACTTAGCTGGGAATCTAAGTTTAAATAATGGATTTAATATGCAATAAATATGCAATTTAATATAACAAGAAATGAACGAAGAACGAAATCCAGTTTACTAGTGTTTTTAACTTTTTTTGATTATTATTATATTATGAAAGGAATTGAATAGTCTTACCTTGAAAACTTTCAAGGCTTCTGCTAACACTCCCACATCCTCTTTTAGGGAAAATATCACGCTCATCACATGTAATTCTCCGTTTCCTTCCATGATGTACGAACCACCAGTTTTTCGGCTAGGATGCTAAACAGAAATAACAGTGATCTGCATACATTTTTGAGGAAGAAAATTGGATGATGATCATATTAATTTCAATCTATCGACATAGTCTAAACTCTTAAACTTATACGACATTCATAGCAGTAATCTTAATGACTGTTGGAATTCTAAAATAGTTTATTCTTTATGAACTTTTTCTAAGGCTTTTTTTTCCAGCTCGTTCTCAAGTTAATTGATCTTTTGCATAGGCTAGTAGTGATATTCAAGCAATATCATTACTTAGGATAAAAAAGGTGAAATGGAGAATATGAGAAGTATTCTTGCGTTGCATTCATCTGTGCACACCTGCCAGAGATCGTACTAACATCAGCGATGAAGACGGGTTGAGACAGACTGATAAACAGATTTCTAAAAATTAAGTACCTCGTTCTTTGGGGAATAAAAAGTTTTAAAATTTTTATAGTAAAAACTGTTGGTGTATTCTTTTAATTTTCAAGTTTGGCAAGCTAAAACTTGTTTTAAAATTGATTGATATAACAATAAATGGTACTATGGGATTGTTATTATTATTATTATTATTATTATTATTATTATTATTATTATTATTATTATTATTATTAAAGAGGGCGCTTTAGCAGCAAGAAGTCTCAAGCACGCTATTTCGATGCTCCCATATTTTAAGTTGCAAAGTAGATCTTTTCTTGTGAATTAAAATTTAAAGTACATCAGTGAACTCCGTTCTTCAAGACGAACATATAGATGTAAAAGCTGTAAGTATCTGTTAAGTAATAAGTAAAATATAAGTATTAAAAGTTCGAAGTATACGTTGGTCAACTACGCGAGAAGAGAACAAAGGAAGACGCCATATTAGAAATTACAGCAAGATCGTCAAACAAGAAATATGAAATACAAATGCCAAGAAGACCTAACGGGGGAAGAAAACCACGTAACATGTAGGAACTGCCAAAGAAACATGCATTTTTTATGTTCAGGATTGTCTGAGACTACTTGGCAGCGAAAATCAAACAAGAATCGTGACGAGTGGAAGTGTCCCCTTTGCAGAGACAACAAAGGAACGTCGCTTTCGACCGCAGGCGGAAAACAGCCAATGCAGAAAACAACCGCAGGCAGTAAACAGCTATCAACAACAGAGGGAATTAAAAACAAAGAAAACAACAACGGAAACCCAGGTGAGCCATCTTTAAATGCATTACTTGAAAATAGATTACAAAACCTAAAAGACTGTTTAATCGATTTTGTTGGAGAACTATTTAAAAAACATACCGCACAAATTACAGAAAAATTCAACCAATATGAGGAACTTATTAAATTTAATAATAACTCGGTAGAAGATATGTTACAGACCGTTAGAGAAATTAAAAACTGCGTCAAAGAGCTAACTGAAAGACAGCATAATTTAATTCAAGAGACAACGGACCTACGGCAAGAACTAAACTCTCTAAAGCAACAGTACGAGCTCTCAGACCAACAGCAGCACAAAAATGACCTCCTCATAAATGGTCTCCCAGAAATAGCTACGGAACATCTAAGAGACACTGTAATACAACTAAGCCAAAAAATCGGTTCTCCCATTGAATCAAGAGACATCCAGTCAGTGCATGGGTTACCACAAAAAAGGAAAAGAGAAAATAATACCCGTCCTTCTCCCGTCGTAGTGCGACTCACCAACAGCCTAACAAAAACTACACTTATAAAAGCTAGCAGGATTAAAAATCCAGTAGTAAAGGATCTGAAAGGAGACCACGACAACACTCCAATATACTTGTCTGAATACCTTACTCCACACTATCAGAAAATATTCTACCAAGCAAGGAAAGTAAAAATAGAAAACAGTTACCAGTTTATATGGATAAGAGACAGCAAAATATTCCTTAGAAAGACACAAGACGCAAAACCAATCGAAATAAAATCCGTAGATGACCTCAACAGGCTGTCACATTGAAAGGAATATTGACAACTCGTAAAGAAGGAACAGCACACCAACCAACATGAATGCACACCATCAAGCAGACGTAATCACCCCGGAACATGATAATTGCCACATTCTGAAATCAATATCAGAATGGAAACAACTGACAATACCCAAAACAGGACTATCTATTCTCCACATCAACATCAGAAGCATTCAAAAATACTGGCTGACCCTGCAAGCTTATCTGAAGGAAGATATAGACGAAATAGACATTTTAATACTGACTGAAGTATCTACGACAAACGAAGAGGCATCCTCCAACCAAATGCCACACTTCCAACAATACAAACACTGCAGACAAACAAAACGAGGCGGTGGTATAATAATATTTACCAAACATAAACTAGAAGTAACAGAAATAAACTATAAATTAGAATACGCAGAAAACATATGCATCGAAATTAAAAACACCAAACAAGAAAACTCCCTGATATTAAACACAATATACAGACCACCCAACTTAAGCACCAAAAAATTCCTAGAAGAACTAAACAGATGGCTTTAAGCCACGAAAGAAGGCACCTCAAAATACTTGATAATAATAGGAGACATTAATATAAACATTAGGAACATAAATAACAACACAGAACAATACCTAGACCTATTATCGGCATATAACATAACTCCATCCATACAGTCGTATACACGAGAAGAGATAGTCGGAAACACAACAACCTCAACCTGCATTGATCATATATATATAAGGGCCCCTCCAAACAGCCACACAGCAGCCGTCATAACATGCAAACTAGCAGATCATTATTTCACAGCATTGCAGTTACACACTGAACCAGAACCCATAAAAATCACTGAGACTACAAAACAGTATCATAGCATTGTAAACGAAGCAATAGTGAACGATGAAATCAGAAAAACAGACTGGATGCAGATAGCATCTTTAGACTCTGCTGAAGCTGTATATAATAATCTTAAACTTGCATTTAACAAAATATATAACAAAGCATTAACAAAAATAAAAATACGCCCCCAAACGAAACAAAATCCATGGATAACAGACAACATACTAACAGACATACAAAGAAAAGATGCCCTATGGAAACAACTTAAGAAGTCGCCGAACAATATCACTTTAAAAGCTGAATACAAAAGAAAACGGAATCTCCTAACAACCCAGATTAGAACGGCAAAAAGAAACTATTACAGCAACAAATTAACAACAGCTCAGAATGACATAAAGGAAACCTGGCACCTGATTAATGAAATACTGGACAATATACACAGAACCACTGCCTCAGAAACAATAAAACACAGCTTTGCCTGCGATCCCAAATCCCTCAAACAGTTGGCAAACAACTTTAATCAGCACTTCGTGAACTCTGTCCAAAAGCTACAAGAAACAACCTTTCCTCACACAAACGAACATTCTCCACTAAGTCCACGAGCAACACAGTCGATGTGGTTCCCCACAGTAACAAAAGAAGAACTATCACTGGCAATTCAACAAATTAATCCTAACAAAGGACCGGGGATAGACGGAATCAGACCAAAAGACATCAAGAAACACTCAACCGACCTACTTCCAGTTATACAAAAACTGTTAAATAAAATATTCGAAACGGGACACATGCCTGAAACACTGAAGACTGCATTAATTACACCCATACACAAACAGGGAAAAAGAAACATAATAAGTAATTACAGACCTATCGCCACGCTGCCTGTAATCAACCAAATCATGGAGCGCATTGTACATCAGAAACTCTCCACATACGTTGAAAAATTTCAAATCATACCCAAAACACAATATGGCTTTCAAAAAAATAAAGGAACAGCAACACTCCTGGAAGATTTCACAAATCTAATAAACGCTTCATTGGATAAAAACAGAATAACATTAGTGGTATTCATTGACCTAACAAAAGCATTTGACACACTAACACATAAAACCTTGTTAACGAAACTTACCCAAATCGGAATTGGAGGTCGTCTACTCCAGTGGTTTAAAGCATACACGAAAAACAGAAAGCACATCACACGTATAGGATCAGCACACAGCAAAGAGGTACATGTAACCTGTGGAGTACCGCAAGGAGCTGTCCTATCTCCCATTCTATTTAACATATACACACACGACATAAGCCAACTCCCTCTAAAAAGTAAAATCTTCCAGTATGTAGACGACACTGCCATAGTATCCATTCACAACAATGCAAATATCGCTTACAAAAATATGCAACACGACATCAATCAAATCACTAACTGGTTAACCGAAAACGGCATAGATATAAACCCTGGAAAAACAAAGCTAATGATATTCAAAAACCCCCAAACCCTGCCCATGGAAACTAAATATCTCACTATCAAACATTCATCCTCCTATACACAAAGTGCAGAACCTAAAATCACAACCATCACACAGGTGAAAACAACACGCTATCTTACTTCACTTCGATGCTGATCAAAGTTGGAATAGCCATACAAACTACCTACATACCAAGCTTAGGATAATAGCAAGCAAACTATACAGATTAAAACACATTGCCCCAACCCACATAAAAATACTAATCTATAAAGCATTATGTGAAAACATTTTAAGATATGCAATCACATCATACGCATTCTGCACAGATTACAGACTTAACAGGCTACAATGGTTGCAAGATAAAATGATAAAACTGATATTCTGGGAACAACCCACTCTTATGCAGGAAGCACGGACAAAACACAAAATATTTAAGGTGAAACACTTATGCCACTACACAGTCATGTTAAAACACTACTACAGCCCAAAATATAGAGTAACCAGAACAATATATCAAATAACAAGACCACGGTCAACAAACTACATAACATATAAGTACAACAATCACAACGGCAAAGCCACCCGAAACTTCTACGTACGTGACATGTAAACAAACTGCCGTTCGACAACAGAAACCTAGGAACATACAGAGAGCTGAAACAGGCACTATATAAATATTATAGCGAGAATGAAAATTAGAGCAATTCCTGTTTCTCTCTCCCCCACCACACATGCACACACACACAAACCTATGACAACCCCCCTCTCAAAAACTATCACTACAAGAACACACACACACACCATGTCTAAATCCAACCCTATTTGCACAAAAAAAAAGTTAAACTGTAATAGCAGTCAAAGTCTTTCAAGCACGTACCAACAAACAGTAAAATCAACACCTGGCTTGTGACCAGTATAGGAACACAACCATGAAACCACCACCCTCTGTCATCTATTATCTTCCTCAGATAAGCTCTGCTGAGCTTCGAGGAAGAAAATTACTAACTTGCAAGTATCTGTTATACACACTTGTAATGCGTTATAAATATTATATATATATATATATATAATTACTACAGCAACTATGTATGCAATTCATCTGAGACATTAAAAATAATAATAATAATAAATAAAATAAATAAATTATTATTATTGTTATTATTATAATTATGTATATTCTAAATTCAAAAATTCTGTATAATCCTTATTGTAAATACTGTAAATATTATTATTGTATGTAACTTATACTGAGACATAATAAAATATTTTTTTTTAAAAAAAAATAATAAATAAATAAATAAATTATTATTATTATACTCAAGATAACTATTGTATATATATGTGTAAATATTTTAGCAGTGAACAAAAATATTATTTATTTAAAAAAATTATTATTATTTAAAAATATTAATAACTCACCAGTATTTGTTATTCACAATTGTAATGTATTATAAATATTATGTATATATATATACGTGTATATAAAACTATTGTTGTATCTATGTATGTAATTTATCTGAGACAATAAAATGTTAAAAAAATTATTATTATTATTATTATTATTATTATTATTATTATTATTCACATAATTGATACACAGTCAAAACCAGATATCATATAAACAAAAATTTGACTGGTGATACAGATCAATTCAGATTCTACCCAAGAATCTAAGAATAGTCCGTCAGGTAGCGTCGTAAAATATGGACTGTTCCAATTAATGCTGTTTTTTGTAAGTCATATGGGGTCACTTATTATTATTATTATTATTATTAATTTTGTGTGTGGGCACACTTTTTTTCTATTGTTTA
The DNA here is from genome assembly GCF_054136105.1 of Typopeltis vanoorti. Taxonomy (NCBI): domain Eukaryota; kingdom Metazoa; phylum Arthropoda; class Arachnida; order Uropygi; family Thelyphonidae; genus Typopeltis; species Typopeltis vanoorti. The sequence continues at coordinate 65,546,966 of NC_143556.1, forward strand.
CTTATATATTTATGACTGAGCCTTCGCAACTGAGTCGGTTTCACCAATTCCATTTGGTTGGAAAGCTCTGAGTTCGAATCCAACATAGGATGCTAGGAACTACACTGCTCAAAACAATTAGGGGATATTTTGGTTTTCATTTAATTATAAAGTTATAAAAGTAATTTACAAATGTAACACATTTATTTCAAAATATTCTTAATATACAACAGTGTAGAAAATGCAACTGCGTACAAAATCATGTTAAGACTTGTCGAAACGATCTCTTCAAGAGCTCGAAATTGCTCTCACAGAAGAGTGGGGAAATAACCCACAAGAACTGTTGGATCATCTTGTCCGGTCCATGCAATCAAAATGTACCGCTGTTTTGGCTGTTAACGGAGACCATACGCCCTATTAAAAATTAATAAAAGCGTTTTCGGCTATTCGTGTTGTTATTCTTATTAAAATTATTTCACGCTAAAATGATAATTTGTTAAATTTGTAATAAATATCGATTATTTAAACAATATCTCATCAATAATATCCTATCCATAAGTAAGTAATATTTATTCATGTATAAAGTATCCAATAGTTATAATTATTTGCAGAAATTTATAATTATCCGACAGAAACTAAAATATCCCTAATTGTTTTGAGCAGTGTATAGAAGCTTTACAAATGAAGATGAATTTGCGATCTTATAAGGCAGCGGAAAGTTTTCCTTTCTGAAAGTAGCATTTTTCATCCCGCAAAACAAGCAAACTGGTCAGAAGAACACGCACAGTTGATGCCATATTAATACACTGCATAGATAGGATTAACTGCCTTATCAGGGCATTAAATTAGGCCATTGAGCCTTGACACGCAAAGAAAATGAAATATATATTATTCTTTCCCATTCTGGAAATTCAGTGTGTTCCTAGCAGGATATTAATCGAAATGTGAACTCAGAATAGGGCAGTTACTGACACCATTGCACGTCCCTAATCCTAATTATATTACAGTTTGTTTTCTTATTTTTCTGAATTTGGAAGGTGCTCGAATTTCTAGGGTGAGGTTCGCTTAACTCAGCTAAAGTTGACCAATTCCGGAATGCACATACTTACTTTAGAATTTACTTTTACATTAAGGACATACATAAACGTTAATTATTTTTTTAAGCATTGATTTTGTTATAATTTAAATTTCTTGTAGAATCTTGCATTTTGTTATACGATATAATATATAATTTAATCATATGTTATTGTCAGCGCCTCCGTAGCTCAGTCGGAAAGATCTGGGTTCGATTCCCGTCTATGACTTAAGGAACCTTTATCTGGTCTCTTTGACTAAACGTGAGTTAGCCGGAGGTACAGTGTTTTTTTTTTTTACCCGGAAACTCGGGTTTTTTGTCCCTCAGAACAGCTAAAGCGTCCCAGTGAACACACACGGATCTACAGTTAGGAATACTTGCCCTTAGAGGAATGCAGCAGAGGAGGGACGAGCCGGCTGCATTAATTCGTCGTAAACCCCCCTCATTAGGGGACTGAACCCTAATTTATTTATTTATTGAAAAGCAGATTGTATTACAGGCCTGCTTTTGTTTTGACGATGGCATCAGTAAACAAATACATAATTTGATTAGATCATTTTTCTATTATAAATTAAGATTAATGAAATATTTGAACATCTTTTCCTTCACAAGCAATATTAATAATTCGGAATACTCAAGTGAAAGTATGTTTAAATAATTAACATTTTGAGTTACAACTTAGAAAATGTATAGACCAAAAGATCATACATATGCTAATACAATCATTATTATTGACTGCTAAACTAAAGCATACCTTGACATCTCAAAATCGGAATGTAACGAAAGGGATTTTAAGCACTGTTGTTCATGTCTTTCAATGGTTAGGAAATGCGCCAAATAGGATTTTGCCGGAGAAATTATAGGAGAGTACATGCTTTCGATGGGCATAAGTAGAGGAAGCATAGTTATATCCTATTGTATGATGTCATCTTATTATCAGATTTCATCAGGTGACCTTGATATACAGGTTTCAAGTGCCCTGATTTTACAGAGAGAGAAAAAGAGACAATTTTCACTGGACTACCCCCCCCCATGTCAAATATTAGGGCATATTAAGCTGGAACAGCTCTTTCAGGATTCATTAGTTTTCAGGGGAGATCACCTTGAGCTAAATTATCTGTCACTTCCTGAAAGTCACTTACGCCATTATTTTATTATATAAATGGCATTCGTATTAAAAAAAGAGAAAAATTACGGATGTTAAATAACCAACATAACACTAGACGTTAAAAAAAACATGAATAATACATGAGAAGCACACTTTAAAGGAAATACTTGAAATACTTTTATCTTGAATAGCCATTTATTCCATGAGATATTCTGCAAAAATGGGAAATAGTAAGAAATTTAGAGGATCGAACAACATGCTGCACATTTTTTTTCCGTTTTTTTAAGATGCATAAATTCACTTTAAAAAAATTTAAATCGAATAATTTAATTTTATTTAAAAAATGCCAAAACATTTGATGATTCTCGAAGTTTATTGATGAATTGTTCAGTATCAGATATAACGATCTCAAATTCAATTGTATATCGTTTCCTTCTTTTTTTTGTTCACGAAATGTTTATTGTTCTCTGGAAAATTCTTTTAATACTGAAAAAAAAAAGATATTTGGATCCTACTAATTATCAATACCGCATGGCTTCAGAAAATTAATATCACTTCAACCATTTAGAGTGTCAATTTACTGATAGCGAGCAATTAGTATTTTGATGCAAGATTATCCAGAACATTGTTATAGTAGTTGAAAATTGTTCCGAATATTAATCTGTGCAAATTATAGTTAGGAATTCAGTCAATCCGAGTCCAAAATACGTCACCATTCCACGACGCAAAATACATTTTCCAGACATTTATCATGTCTGGAATGTATCAATATTAATAATCCTCATATGATGTTTATGCATGTACTGCAGCTCTACCGCAGTTACTTATTAGGGGGAAGTTTCAACCGAATTACATAAGACATGATGCAATCTATATGATCTTGAGTTATTTATCTATTGTGACAAACAAAGGAAATCCACCTCCGCCTTCTAAGGACTTGTGTCTTTTATACGCACAACTTCTTGATATTGCCGTAATCCTTACACCCACATTGAAAGTCATTCCACTGATGAGGGTTTCTTTCATTAGTGGGAATAACCAAACGCTTGATAGAAATTTAGCTGCTCTCAGGTATGCCAATGGGATGGTTTTTCCAAATGATATGCCTATTGGATAAAAATACAGATAAAGGATTAAATACTACTACCATAGTTGCTTTATTCAGAATAATCCGGTTTTAGAAAATGGCAAGTTTACCCTTTGGAAACGTTAGTTTCTTCTCACTGATACAGGTTTCGTCTCAAAATGCATGCAGCTTGATAGCTGTTTCATTGCATTAATTAAAACCATGCTAATCTAAAATAATACCATCTCATTCGAACTTTAAGCATACGATAGATGAGTCCGTTCTAGGACTTAATGAATCTGAAGGCGGTCTCATACAGAGGTAGCAGGGTATTTTATTTCCGTCAGCAAAACACACACGTCAGCCATAGAACAAACACACATACACAGTTAGCGGATATAATAAATGGGGGCGTGGTCATAGTTGTCTCCTGTGACGTTAAACAATCACAATCATTATAAGATCAACCAATAAGATTCAAGCAGTTTGTTTTTACGTAATTTATTTTTGAAATCCGGATAATCACCATTCTCTAAGCTATTCCGGAACCTAAATGACATCAGTATCTTCACGCTCCAGTCTACGAAACTATAACTATTCAAGATTTAGACGTTCTTTTTTGGAAATAAAGTGTGGAAAACTGTGGAAATAAAGCATTCTATAGTTCAAAATCGGTTTATAATCAATCATAGACCACAGTAACAAGCCGGAGCTCAGCAAAATTCTTTATACATCTCGTCATGCATGATGACTCTTAAAGACGCCTCCAAAATTTGTCATACATTGAGTCCCAGTTTACGATATTTCGTTACTTTGCGTTTAAAAAGGAACAAAGTAAAAATGCACTCTTGAACCTGATCAATTCTAAGCAATTAAACCGAATCTAAGCTTCTGTGAATGAGCAGTTTTATCATCACATATAAATTTATTAGCATTTGACTGAGTTCATACCTGTGACGAAAGAACTCCAAGACCAAGAAGAGACGAATTAACTGATCGTAGCTAACCTGCAGTCTAATAACAGGTGCAATGATGATATTATACACGTTTCCTCGTCAATAATTCTAAACAAAGCACAATATATTTAGAGCAAAAGATGGTCGTATTATTAAAAGAAAAACCATGACCTCAAAAAGTGAATTATTGAGAAGCAATTATTTCAGAGCAATTCGCTTTCTCCCGTATAGAAAAACTAAATATTATTGCACTTTTCTTTTCAAATGAAGTTGAGCAACAATAAGTTAAGTAACTGTGTGTGTGTGTGTGGTGGTATCTTATATACTGTTGTCCACCATTTCTATCACTTTATTAGATCTTATCGCTGTTGAGTTTACTTTATAAATTACGGTTTGTTTGTTTTTTTATTTCTTTTTTTGTCCTTGACTTTGCAAAATAAGCTGAAAAATCAGATAGGAGTATTTTGAAATTTTCTTGATTTGCATCAAAATAGGTCAGTAACATTTTGAGACTATCCAAACACACCATTTCCTTCTTTCGATTGGTAAGTACAGCTAGCCACATGAATGTCTTTGTAGCACCTATATTTTGTATATATATTGCACCCTGATAGAAGAAACTTAACAAAAGCATTCATGAATCAAAGTTTAACCTCATACTTTAATTTTCATTGTGACTGTTTGACAACTACGATCAATATGATGAAAGAGTTTTGTTTTGTTTAATATTCGCCTCTTTCTAGAAACGTTGATTAAAGATAAAGTTCTCCCTAATTTTCTACAAAAGTGACGCATTTTATTCAGTACATGTGGATGCTTGATATACAGGGAGCTTCTCACAGAATGCAACCACAATGTTAGAGTAGCAAGCCTGAAAAGTTTACTTCTATAGAGTTAGTCATAAATGTGGTCAGAACAATGCTGGAATGTGTCAGTTATTGTTGTAGCATTACGGTGGAAACAACTATAAGGCTAGTCTATTATGACTGTTATTTGTTCTCCTCGCCGGTTTAGGTTCTTGTCGGATGCAAAACTCTCGTTTCCGGGAGATTAAACCCTCTACCACCGCATGAGACCTACTAACTCACATTTATGAGTTGGAACGTCCTCATAAACTTCACTTCCTAGTAGATGGAATTGATATCCAGATCTTTCCAATCAAAAGGTATTGTCATTACCGAGAGAGAGAGAGAGAGAGAGAGAGAGAGAGAGAGAGAGAGAGAGAGAGAGAGAGAGAGAGAGAGAGAGAGAGAGAGAGTGTGTGTCTTTGATACAATGCAAAAACAAAAAGTCGGTTTAACTGTCTATATTATCAGGATCTATTAAACCTGGTGTCAGTTATCATTTGTCACGTTAGTTTTTTTTTTTTTTTTTTTGGTCTAAAAATCTACATACTCATCATGAACAGACTTGATGGGGAAGTAAAAAGAAACGTGCGTAAATTAGAACAATTAAAATGCAAGAAGGTCAGACTTCTGAATCAACTTACATTCCTAAAAAGATATAGGAGGAACAATAATGTAATTCCGAATAAGTTTTTATATTTCAAAGAATGTTTCCATTGTAGAAGAGCTAAATAGATTTATCAAAAAGCATTTGATCATTTGATTAATCGTGTCTTCACTTGTATTATATCTAACTGCTTCGATGCTGACCTATGGTTTTGTTTAGATCAGCACTACTTAAAATAACATTTTTCTAGCCTCCAAAAACAGGCAAATCAAAAAATTTAACGCGTAAGAGAAAAGGATGAAAAAAGTACAATTAATTATTTCTAATCATCATTTGGCAGCAGCGGTAGTTAGCATTTTAAAGAAAGGATTCAAATTTGCTGTCACGCCAGAGCACATTCCTAAAATAGATATGTATTATTTAGCAACGTAGAAAAGGTTCTTTACTTTCTACCTCAACTTGCTGCAAATGACATTAGATTGAAAACTGCGATCCTTCTCTCTTTCTCGTCCTCCTAAAAAGAACATCAATTCCTCAGAAAAAAGAGTTCTTCCAAATTTAAAGAAGAACAAATATATTATAATACTTAAGGTTGATAAAGGCAATTCAACTATTATCATGAATACAACTGTTGATATGTCCAAAATTTCATTTTTACTCTCAGATACCTCTACTTACACTCCATTAGATTATGACCCTACTTGGACAAACCATAAAGAAACCAATAACCTTTTACGCAACATGGCCACGTAGTTTACCGTTCTTTAAAAAAGGTTGAAATCAATACACTCCTTAACTCCACGATTATAAAGAAATTTTCCCCAGTTTTGTAGAAAAACTGGGAGAAATTTCTATCTTTGTTCCCATCCTGTAGACGAAGTGACGGACTTGCAAATTATCTGTTCCCTCCTGATATCTCCCAAATATTTAGACATTGTCTCAACTCAAATTATTTCTATTTGAATGGAATAATCTACAAACTATCTGGAATTGTAATGGGAATCCTTCTATCTTCTCTATATGCTGACTTATTCATGGAAAACACTGGAAAAGATTTCCGGCTATCTACACAAATCCAAAACCGTTCACTTTGGTGGAGATACGTAGATGACGTATTTATAATCTGGAAACACAGTGCGGCTGATTTAGACGATTTTCTTTCATCCATTAACTCCTTCAATCATAAAATTAAATTCACTTTAGAACTTGAAAATGAAGGAAAATTTCCTTTCCTAGATGTTTTCATTTCGAAAAAAAAAAAAAGCAAGAGGCCTCTCTCTCTCTCTCTCTCTCTCTCTCTCTCTCTCTCTCTTAGCGCATACCGTAAGCCTACTCATACATTTCTCTTCATTCCACCATATATCGCAACAATTAGGTATCATACATACGTTGAAAAAAGGGAGATCTCTATTACAGAAGATGAAGAAACACTAAAATAAGAATTACATTCGCTTTTCCAACTATTGGTGAGCAATGCATATTTTAAGAAAATGGTACAAAGAATAATATTCTCTTCCTCCACCTCCACGACAACAAATCATCCCTGACATTCAGTACAGAGCCTCCATTTCCATTCCTTACATTGGCAAACTTTCTCTCAAAATCGCCAATCTCATGAAATCTCGCGACATAAGAGTAACTTTCAAGCTCATTGTGATTATACGAACTCTGTTATGTTCACCTAAGGACCACAACCCTTTCAACAAACATCCTGGAGTTCAATATTCCATGTTCTTGTGGCCTTGGTCACAGGACAAACATCTAGAAGTTGAGAAATTAGACAGAAAAAGCCTATTGGAGACGCTAATAACAACAGAGAAGACAGCTCAGGCCTGGCTTTCTGTTTCTCCAACACTCACCACAGCATTGAATGGGACAAGCGCGCCATGCCTTACATAGAAGACAACTTCAGTGCCTGCAACATCAAAGAGTCTAAGATGGTTATCCACTCGCAAAGCACACTCAACAGAAACCAAGGAATGATTTTATGTGATATTTGGAAGTCACTTATTAGATCTTTCCACACGTCAGACTAACATTTCTACCAACTATCATGCATACGTATAGAACAATAACTGACCCGTGCTAGCTTCCACGGTCCACGTGTTTCTGTTTTATTTTTAATTTTATGTAACTATTCCTACGAAAAATCTACATACTCATCATCCCTTTATGAGGTCTTACATTTTCTGAATACTGAGTTGATGTCGCTTTCACAAAAAAAAAAAAAAATTCTTTGCGCTAGCTGCTTGAAAAATAAGCACATCATTTTGCATTATTTACAAGTATGTAAAATATTGCGTAACACAGATGAGCCAACATTATGTTGGTTAGTCGTCTCCAATAGCTTTTTCCAGTACAAGCTAGGTATGACCGTCCACACAAAGTAATAAGTACTGCGTTTACAATCTCGGAGTATTTTCTATTTCTTTATTATAAGCCGTTCTATCAATTATGAGTACTAAGGCCTAACACATTTTTGCACGTTTCAAAAGGTATCTTCAGCTAACACTACTGGATTAGATCAGCCAACAGATTTTTCATTTTTCTCAGTATTAATTGGCATCCATGATAGTAGAGTTGTTTGCTTTTTTTATTATTAAATAGAATTAATTATATTTGCTCATAAAGAATTAATTCTATATATTATGTAATCATCAGATATTCAGATTTAAGTAAATCTTACCGCTTTATAGTCTAACATTGCCCGGTGAACGGAAAAGATGCTTGGGATTTTTTTTAACTTTGAATATTTACTTTCTGACATGTAACGGAACATTCAAGTCTAGGCAACATTCAAGTGTCTTACTCAATACACATAGTACCGTATGGTTTTGGTGTACATACAGATTACTTAACCACACATTGTCATATTATGGAATATCTGAACAATCCCCCCCCCCCTCTTCAAAGCAGTTGCCGAATGAACACGCTGATTGATGTGTTTGCTTTTAAGAGGTGAATTGTTCTCATAGTGCAATCGATCATCGATCGATTGCACTATGTATTTAAAGAGAAAAATAAAGCAAGTTAATGGCGCAATTCACATACACACAATATTTTTCCTTCTTCATTTTGAAAGAGGTTCCATCGTTTGCAGATATATAACAAAAACCACAGATATAGCAAGTAAGACACAAAAAAATTCTCAACCACCGAAATGCCGAATTGCTAAAAACTTCGTCCAGATAAAGTCTGTTTATTGCCTAAAGCGTATTTGTAGTGAATTGTGACAATATCTATGACCAAACGCAAAGACTGAATAAGTGTTATCTACACAAATCATTAATATACGTTTCATACGGAAACATTTGAAGCAATGAAAAAAATGCGATGTGTACCAACGATATGCAGATAATATTTTTGGTGTACTTCTTCAGTAAAAATGGGATTGCTAAGGCCAAGAGGGAAAAGTATTATGTTTGTTAACTGTGTGTTTTTCCGGAGGAATGGAGTAAAATCTCGAGTTTTCAGAGCAGATGAAAATCCATTACTCACTCACTGTCTAGGAGGAGCAGCTAATTCGCCTTCAGAGGGAAAGTCCTTATAAATATTCTTAGCATCCTAAGTGAGCTTCCAACCCAGGACCACTCCAAGAAGCGCTCCTCTTTAAGAGAAGAAAAACCCAAATTTCTTCCATTATTTTCTTAATTGAATGAAAAATGGAATGAAAAACATGAGTTATACCCGAAGATATAGTTGGCCATGGAAATGAACTTCATTTATTAGAGACTGCAACTTTATATATTAAGTACACATACCAATAATGCATCACCTGACCAATAACATGAATCATTCCACTCGTCGTGAATGTATTATCTTAAAAAAAAAAGGTCAGGATTAAACTGCAATACTCTCTCAAATAACAATAATAATAATAATAAGAAGAACAACAACAACAACAACAACAAATGCCAACTCAGCAGAGCAGAGACAAAGAAGAGACAGTGGACTATCTAATTAGTTCTTGCAGCAAGATTGCCCATAAAGCTATAAACAAAGGCATGATCGGGTAGCAAAATCTGTATACACTGGAGCTTGTACAGGAAATATGGTTTCCCAACTTGCCAAATCCCTTAGTAACACACAGTTGAAAAAGTTATTGAAAACGAAAATGCCAAGATATTATATGGGATTTTAAAATTCAGACAGATAGACATCTTGAACATAATATGCCATTATTCTTTGACTATGAACTCTATTAATTGAATATAACAACAACAACAACAACAACAACAATAATAATAATAATAATAGTGTAAGTGCGGTAAAAATCCTAACCATAACCACGTAAAACTATGCCTGGTATTATACTGTAAATAACAGTTTGGTTTATTGGATATGACAGTTCATTTAATTAGAAAGTTCATGCACTTCTTCAATGACTAGAGATGTAAAGATAAAGGCGTGATACAGCAAATTCTCTACAAATTGAGTTGATTGGCGAGAAATGCAAAGCGGATTGTTGATTGACAAGCACTATCTCGTTTCAATAAATAGCACTATCTGTTATTCTGGAAAGGTTACCTAATTACACTAGAAAAAATTATATGCACTCGAAAAAATATTTTTGACTATTTACTAAGTTTTATTCTTTTTATTTGTTCATCCTGTCCTACCAAATTAATATTCCATAGTCATTCTCTGCAAGACTAATTTTCTATAACCTCAGTTGAATATTATTTGCATGCTTTCTTTTTTAACATAAACATTATATATTTAATACATTTGATAAAAGTTATCTTAAAGGGTGAATTGATGAAAACATATGGCTAGCGAAACTGATTTGTTAATTCGTAAAATGTTTCCCCAAATTAACAGCAGAATTTATACTCGTGTGAAAGTTAGTTATATAAAAAAATGTTTAAAAAAATGCTTATATTTTCTTCATATGTAAGCGAGCACTAAATAATAATAAAATACATATCACTTTTTTTTTTTTGGAGGCAATAGTAGCCAAGTTTTTTTTTAATACTCAACCATTATGAGAAGGAAAATGACTGCTGTTAAATAAACATATATATTTAATTATGTGCTACGAATATATACATTTATTTAATGACGTAGCAAACAAAATCGTTGTATTTGAGTCGAATATTCAGAAACGGCAGACATTTCACCAAAACAAAGATGCTATTCTTCTTCAAAAATCGCCGTTAATGGCAATAAAAATATCTGAAATTTAATGAAGAATCTAAAATATAAGCGAAATATATATACACTTCTCCGAAATCAGTTTCTATTTTTATTCCAAAATAAAACAACCAATGCTGTATACTATATTCCTTATAAAATCGAAGTTTCTAGAATGCGATAGTCAGGATTCTTATTTGGAAATGTGCTCGCCTTCGATATAATTTGCCTCTTTGGTATATCTCGCATGAGGAATTCCAGTTATTTATCTTTAAACGCCGTACTAGGATTTCACCAGTAAATATTTAATATAGCATTAAAATCGTAGGCTATCCCATTTATTAAGTTGTACTTCAAGATATTGGGACCAACTACTAAAAAAACCCGGAAAACTGGATATTTATAGTTTGTAAGATCTAGATAAAGTTAAAACTAACTCAGACAATAACTTAAAGTGGTTATCAGTGACATAGAACTGGTAGATTGTACTGCTTTACCTGTATTAAAATTAATCGATGTTCTCTACCAACATTGAGAGAGTACTTCTATCACTTGATTTGTACAAAACAAGTAGTCACTTATTTATAGTCTGTTAATCACTTTTCCAGAATGGCAAGTAGGCCGTTTAGGCCACTTGTCACCGTGCCTTGTTAACTAGACATTATTCCTTACCTTTCACTTGGGATAGGTGATCCAACTAACTACCTTGATACTTACAATTCCCAAGTCTATCTATTAAATGAAAAAAAAGAAAAAACTTTACTCGTGTAATTTATACTCCCATGATTCCCTCAAAGGAAATGGGTCAAGAAGATTAAAAGCGAGAAGCTAAAATAAATGCCGACAGCTGAAAAGTTTATGCCATATCATAACATGCAATAGTATAAACTGAACTGAGGTTCTCAGTATTCTATTTCTTTTATTTAATCCTATCTAGCAAATCTTGCTAGTCAGTATATATATCCCGTAATTTAAGTGGCATTATATCAGTAACTCTACTGCGTATTTCATCATCCCAAGTAAGGCAAAAATAAAATCTAAAAAATAAAAACAATATTCTTAATAGCTGATTCGTTCTTAAAATCGTTTATGCAAAACCTGTTTTTAAACAATGCTTAGCTGATTGCATCAGAAAAGGTAGTTTTTTTTTCCTTTCAAAGTACTGTATTTCAATTATTTTAAAAAAAAAAAGGTTTAGAAAGAAAACAAACTATTACAATTTTCGTTATTCGAAGTAGTAATTTCCATACTTGACTAAAAATATGTATTTAACAGTAATACCTTCTGAATAAATAAATAATTAAGACATACTTTGAAGTTCTAATATAGTGTTATATAATTAGAACCCAGATAATTATTCAAGTAATTCCGAATGCAGGTGTCCGTCGCTTTACGCGAGTAATTGGTTCTATGAAATAATTTCGTAACATGAAATCACTAAAATTTAGCATGGGTGAGATATGGATAGGGAATTATTTAAACTTATAAACAAAACACACAAATTTCGTCGAGATTGAACACTTGCTGAGGCAAATAACCATGTTCCTGAATTACACTTAGAAATTTTGCTGGAAAGTTCTCAGCAGCAACAACATCAGCTCCCGCAGCCTCGAAAGTCAACTTGAGATTATGGAATCCATGTCGCACCTTGAAACGTTCAAACTGTCCTGCACTTGCAGCAAAATATTGCACTTTAGGATCAGGATCAATTGCAAATCACCAAACAAACTTTTCGCTTTAGCCTGGATAATCAAGATGGATAACGGAACAGCACGTTGATTTCTTATTGTTCTTGAAGTTGATTCTGAAATTCCTGTAGCGCTGACTATGTCGACTGTGTGCTCCTTACGTTCATACCTCTTTATAACTTCTAATTTTTCCTCCAGTGTTATAGCTTTTCTCTGTTTTTTTAGTCCTGGAAGTATTTTGATCACAATTACCTCTTTTTTCCATAATGTTTGCGTTGCAGAAGACTCCAACAATGGAGCTTACTAGTTCTACACTTTCTGTGAGACGGACATGCAGCACGATGTCGCCTTGTCAAAGCGGCGCGCACAAAGACCACGCACAGCGTGACTGCGAAATTGTTACCGGTTGCGATTTTTGAAATTAACTTTTTAAAATCGCGTTATAGCGAAAACGCGTAACGTGAGATCACGTATAACGAGGGATACCTGTAATTATAAAGTTGATCGCAGACTACATTCAGTTGTGACAATGCCGGTTATCATTTAGTCATTATTTGGTATTCACTTCATTTGCAATTAAATCGTTTGATAATTATATTTAATTACTATATATTGTGTTTTACTGATAATCGTTGTTCCATATATTTCATATTCCTTTCCACTCTGCGTTCTTTTTAAAAACGTTTTAGGCCTAATGAACCATTGCCAGATAACGCCATTTCGTATAAACTTAATCCTGGTATTATTACTATTACTATTATTAGGCAACTCCAGGGAGTCATTGGACTCATCGAGGGAGGCCCCAAATCATATTCATCACAACTATTTGACATTCATACAGTATCTATCATACCTCGCCTTAAACTCATTCACTGTCACAGCATCCACCACAGACTCAGGGAGCGCATTCCACTCATTCACTACTCTAAAAGTAAAGAACCCAGCTCTAACACCTTTACTAACCACACTTTTGCCCACTTTCCATGGATGTCCCCTAGTCCTCCCACAACCAGCCCTGTTCTCAAAAATATCTTCTGAATTAATTTTATAGAAACCCTTCAGTAATTTGAATGTCTCAATCATATCTCCCCTCCTCCGCCTATCAACCAATTTTTGCAACCCACAAATCCTCAACCTGTTCTCATACGGTTCATTCCACAGACCTGCTATCATCTTGGTCACTCGCCTCTGGATCCTCTCCACCTCCTCCCCATCAAGAAGAAACCTAGGTGACCAAATCTGAGCACAGTAGTCTAGATGGGGTCTTATCAAGGCTCGATACAGAGGAACAATAACCTGCTTGTCTCTGCTTGTCATCGTATTCTTCAGCAACCAAGTGATTTGATGAGCTGCTTTGGTCACTTTTGCAATGTGTCCCCTAAATTTCAATTCCTTATCTACCAACACTCCTAAATCTCGTGCCTCATCAATTTCCTGGAGCACGGTTCCACCAATGCAGTAAACTGCCGCCAATCTTTTCACCCCAAAATGCATAACCTTACATTTTGCCACATTAAACTGACATCCATTCTCCTTAGCCCAGACCTCCAATCTATCCAAATCATCCTGCAAAATTTTGACGTCATCTGCATTCACTATTGCCCTACCCAACTTCGCATCATCCGCAAACAAATGAACTGTTCCTCTCAGATCATTTCCTATATCATTTATGAACAAATTAAACAGCAGTGGTCCAAGAACAGATCCTTGTGGCACACCACTAGTCACAGGCCGTCTTGTGGACTCTACTCCCGAGTAAACCACTCTCTGATATCTCTCCGTCAACCACCCTCCTATCCATCTCACCAACCCTATGTCCATTCCCATATGCTGCAATTTACTGATTATATGGTATGATAGGAGAGTCTTTCCCGATTGTTTAATAGGATGACACTGGAATTTCTGGAACGTTGATACCCTTCTACCTGTATATGACAGTAGCTAATCCAGCTATAGTAATCCAGTGCCCATAAAAGTTTGTCCTCCTAGGCCTAAATCTTTGATATGAATGATGATGATGACGATAAAAGTTTGTCTGACCTAGAAGGGATTCAGACTTATGTATTTGGCATCAAAGCGGTCTCTACAAAGTGTGTAGTCGGCATCTACTAAATCTACTGCAGTCCTTTTTTTCACATTAGCTAGCCAAAACTAATTTCACATTTCATAATTTTTTGCATTTGATTTTTTTCCTGCAATATCTAATAATATATTAATAATATATTAACTAACAATATATATGATGAAATTCGGAGAACAATTTTTTTTTCTTTTGGAATGCTTTTCTGATATGGTTGGTTAAACATCGGATACGGTTAATTGAAATAACAACGGATTCTATTCTTTTATCACCATATTTCTGTTTATTAAGTCCGCGTGGTTAGCCTAGTTGCAGAATACTCCAACAATGGAGCTTACTAGTTCTACACCTTCTGTGAGACTGATATGCAGCACGATGCCTGGGGAAGGAGTGTCCTAGGTTCGATTCCCGTCGGTGACGTGAGGAGCTGAAGGATCTTCCTCAGCCGTAGCCAAGTTACCTGGTCTTGGGCGTGGACAGTAGGTTTTTTTCCCCAGTTTATCCTGGGTTTTTTTTCATCCCGCAAAGCAGGCAAACCGGCCTTGAGAACTCAACACTACGGACATCGGACACACCGGGGCGTAGGGCTGACCACCTTATCCTGTGAACGGTTTAAGGTCCGATGATTAATAAACCCTCGACACCACAAAGTAAAAGAGGGTAAAAGGAAGATGAGATGAGATTTCTGATGAGATTTATTAATTTGTATCGAACAATATATATATATATGGATGATTATAAGTGTAGAGAGATGAAATTAAATCCCAACCAGATTCGCTTTTTTTTATTTTTATTTTAAATATTACTTGAGAGCGTGTATTTAAAATGCATAGAAACTACTATGCCAAATAGGGAAAGAAACGCAGAGTTCTCAGTATTCATCAACTGTACATCAAGGAATTAAGATATTTCTCAAATAAATTGAAAAGTATGGTGGAATCTACACAGACCAGTGACCTCGTGATGTGGGAGTGTTGTAGACTCATGTATCATGTAAATCATGTTATCATAGAGGAAGCTATGAAAGATTTTGATCCTTTTGTAAGGAGGAATTTTCAATGAAAATTCTGGAAACACTTAAAATTCAATTAATATTAATTAATGTATTTTTATGTTTACATTTATTTAGTTATTGCATTTATTCATGGGGAATTTTTTGAAAAAAAAAACAATTAAATGGAACCGTAATGAAACTATTTACACACAGACGTTTCGCCAGCTCAAGTTAACATTATCAAAGGCACTTTAAAGGCACCCACTGAATAAAGGCTAAGAATGAAGTGACCTCGAGAATAAGGATATTCATGTGCATAAAGGAGACAAAAACGTTCTTCATTTGATCTATGATTAAATAAAGCATGTTTCAATGCATGTGGTGCTAGTTCGTTTTTGGTTGTCCATATCGAATGTAATTTTTTTTTTCTGATATTTTTTTCTGAATACTGTAGACACCTGGGAATGAGAAAGGATCCTGGTGGTACTTGATTTGACTCATTAAGGTGGAAACGTTTTTCAGAGGTGGTTTGTAGACTGCTCTAATTCTGTGTTGTTTTAGAAGCAAACTCAGTTTATCTGTTGTATTTTTGGTGTAGGTAGGGATGTGGTGTATGTGTAGTATGGGTTGGGGTCATAGTTTGTTATTATTTCTAAGGATTTTGACAATTTTTTTTTTAATTGCATCCACTTTGTTCGAATGATGTAAGCATATTGTTCCACATGCAGTGGCGCAGTTTACGAAAGTTAAAACCCCGCCACTTCTGTATTAGAACGAACTGCATAATTCACTTGCAGCTGAAATGCAACTTCAGATGAAGCAACAACAAAGCATCATACAGTAGAAGTATTTCTTTATTTTGAGAAGTATTAATTAATCGACCTAGCTTGGTCGCTTTCCTTTATAAACATTATTTTTATAAACGCATAAAATTGGGTATTCTTAATTGAAGTAAATATGTCCGATATTTATTTTATTTATATTATAATATATATCTTACAGAAGTACATTAAGATCACTTTGGGTTTTTGTTACCCTTCACTAGAAAGTTATTCTTCCTACTATCATAGAAGTGGAAAAATACAAGTAAAAAATTTGCTCTCAGCAGTATGTGAATATACTTGTTAGTTAATATCGCAATGGAACGTTCTTTGTATGCTGACTATAGGTATAAGCAAGTGGAGAAATTGACCACCAGGACGCAAAATTTAAAACCGCAAAAAGCAAACCAAAAAAAAATAATAATAAAAGGTGCAGATTTGAGAACATTTAATTGAGACAGAACCGTTTTGAGACAGAACATTTAATTGAGACAGACAGAATTCAAATTTAAATTTGAATTCCTATCGGGAATTTAAATTTGAATTCACATTCAAATTTGAATTTAAATGAATTCAAATTTAAACAGCCCTCGGATCGAATCCCGTCGACGGCAAGAATCTTTATAAGTTTTTTTTTTTTTTTTTTTTTTTTTTTTTAAGTGAAGGTAAGGTCCCATACAGATGTGGCGAGATTTTCTCCCAATAAATTAAGTTTCTTATCCCGTGACAAATCGGCAGACCCAAGCAGTTGACAGACAATGCAAGTAGGATTGTAGGATTAATCGCAATATCAAAGTATAAATGAAGCCGAATTACTTGGCAGCGGTAAGCAATCAGCTGAACACGTAATGGGAAATGAGATAAACTGAAACTAAAACAGTCATACACTTTCCGCTATAGGACAGCATTTTACGCTACATTTAGGAGTATTATGTGATCCGATCAAGACTGTTTTTGTACATGACAAATGATCATGCCAAAACTAAATTTCCGAAAGAACTAACAGAATGTTTCTAGATAACAACTACCTGTATACATTCTCCAGTTTTCTGTAAGCCGCTCTGTCTCTCTCTCTCTCTCTCTCTCTCTCTCTCTCTCTCTCTGTGTGTGTGTGTGTGTGTGTGTGTGTGTTTTGCATTTTCCTCCCAATAGTAACCCTACCAGGAGGTAATTTATTCCTACATGCTCCATTGCATATAATGCATATATTACATGTAGCGTACAAGTACTGATTAACATTTATATTTTTGTATCAATATTCATATTTATATTTTTATATATCGATATATTAACACCATATAATTCACACAATATCAGTAATTTATGTTAGATTACAAACATTGGAAGTTGATCTTATGTGTGTGTGTGCGTGTGTGGATTTCTCCATTTGATATGTATGTTTATAAGAAAACTGCGATGTTACTTTTGTATGCGTTTTCAATGACGTTCGGAGATAAGATTAAGAGGTGGGGGGGGGAAAGATTTTTAAGAAATCAGATTACAGGATTAGTGCTGACACATTTCAGTAAGATGCTAGTAAACTTAATCGCAGAGAATACCTTCTTAAATGCAAGGTCTCGTTGTGTAGAATTAATCTTATTAACATTACGCACCCTCGTTTGTGCATTTATGATTACCTTGGATATGAAAAAAATGTTCGAAGAAAGAAAATATAGCTCTCCTGGAATATTGCTCACTGTAATCACAAGATGTCAGCGCGCGCACACACGCACACACACTAAACTTATAGTTAGTTTTCATTCGAAGAAGGCATCACTATCCATTTCGCAGATAGAATTTTCAAGCAACAAGAAATATATAAGCTTGCAGAGATTTAAAGGATGTAATCTTATTAGGACACTTAAGGAGCTAATGGTTCAGTCTCACAAATACCTTGATATATTACGATCCCTCCCCCAGCGTAATCTTCTCTGATATGCATCATGTATATATACGATGAATTCTAATATTTAAAAAAAAACATTTGGCTGTATGTAACCCATAAATTTGAAATCTTTGCGAAATCTGTATGAGTTCATTTTCTTTTGATTTTCTAAATGTTAAAAATTTCCTAAATTTTAGCGTATAATGTTTTCATTCTACAATTAGGTGAGGCCTTTATAAATTCTTTAATTTATTTATTCATATAAGATTATAAATGATGTATTTTAAAATAATAAAATTATTTTGTAATATTTTAATATACAATGAAAGGTTTCAGTTTTAAAATTACGCTATTGATAATTAACTTTTATATATTATTTATATATTACAATCAGAAAAAACCATCCACTATATTTTCTTTGAATATTACTGTTCGCTTCTTATCTCATTAATTTAATAGCAAACTTACTTTACCATGATTTTTTTTCAGCGCGCGTTTTTGTGTGGATGTGGAGGGGGGGGGGCCCACCTACGATAACGAACTACTCTACCAGCTACTGATGTCAGTTATACCGTTTAAATGACAGATGTACAAATGTATTATTTGCGACACATTTCTACATTATTATGCAAGTACTCATACTGGCCACTTAATTGGACATTTTTACTTATAGGATTACCAATACCGATCCTCTTCAATTCTCCTGCGCATAGTTCGGTGAGTTGTGGGTCGGGAAAGTCTTCATTAAATGCTTTGGTCAATTGTTGCACACAGGAAGTTCTGTTTGTCCGTACAAGTCTTCAGACGACGCCGATCTCGTTCCTAACAAACTGCTTTAGAACCACAGTTACGTCTTTTAGACAAGCAAATGGGTTATTTTTCCACTGATTACACATCCAGAATATCTTACCTTTTGAGAAATCATTTCTACTCTGCTGTTTTCAAAATCATCTCCAGCCAGACCGGCACCCACAATAAGTATTTTATCGAACTCTGAAAGATCCTGTTTTTCCCATTCTGATCAATACAATTGACGATTACTGACTAGTAGCATTTTAAACAGTTGCCTAGAGCACGTGGTGACGCACGTCACTAACTATTTTGCACATACGCGCCGTAAGTGACGTTTACGTATATCTGCATAAAGGGTTCTAGTTCATGTATTAAAAAAATACCGACAGTATTAAAATTTCTGCATAATTAATTAGCAATACACCAAAAAGCAATAATGCAAGATTTTATCGTGTGTGTTGTGATGCATTTCATATCACATTACTTGTAAGAATTTTTTTAAGTATTCCTTTATTTGTTTTGCGGGCAGTATAGGACTGGAGAATGGGCAAGATTAGTCCATGGTACTGAATTTGTGCACTTATAGTTTAGAATATCTGTTTTCAATAAAAATAATGCTGTCTTTAGTCTTTATCCAAAAGGGCTGTCTGATAAATTTATTTCGATATTTTCGAAAAATAATTTCCCTTAAGTTGGTTACCAACCAAAATGTGATAATCAAGGTGGCGAACCCACATTGGGGTTTCCACCTTAGTCTCGGACATACACTAGAAAAGGCATTTCTCCCAATCCAAATGCTATGGTTATACCGTCAATTTCTCGGTGGTCAGAGCCACCGAGTAATCAAATCTCACCAGACAAGATCAGCTTAGATTAAAGTTTGCCTCCAGTCTCTCCTGGCATAAACACATTCCATCAATAGCCTCCTCGACATCCGAAAAACTAGTCATTCTCTTTCGTTCAAGAGGACATCTCATAAGCACAGTGTTTCAGCACTGTGTCAATTCTATGGTCCAGTGAATTGGCAATTATCATTCCTCCACTTTCTATTGCACCTGTTAATATAGAGCAGCAGCCTCCCAGCATCCCTTTACTGTGCAACTGCAAACACAACGAACTTGCCTCTCCTCTTCCTCTTTTATTCTGTCTGTCTCTGTTCTCTGGAACAGCCTTCCTCATGAAGTATTCCCAAACAACTACAACCTGCAGCTCTTCAAAAGATTCCATTGCTTTTGGTTCCATTATGGTAAACCATAATGGAACCAAAAACCTTTGTTATCAAGTTCTGGGAAATAATAATTCTTTTTTCAAGTTCTGATAAAGAAACTGCTGATTTAAAGTCTATTTAAGAAAATAGTCTCTATTAATTAAAATAAATCCGTTAACGCCTTTTATTCCCTTATAGGAAGTAGGCAAAGCCGTTTTAGTCTTGTCTAACTTCTGGAGACTGAAGGAGTATGAAATCAGCACAACAGAGGAAATAAAATTAGTGGTGTGTGGTGGATATTTTATTTATTTATTTATTTTTGTCCGTTTACTAGTAATGGAATGGAATTCAATTTGAAAGATGTCTAGAATATTTATTCATTCGCATGATCCCCATATTATTTGTCGGGGAAAGTATATTAAAAAAAAATCCGCGCCATTTATTACACGCACTGCATAATTTCTGCATTCTTCTGAAATCGTCGCAAACTTTTGCCAATAGAGTCGACGATAAGTCACCACGAAATAATCATTTACTGCTGAGCTTTGTATATAATATTATATAGCGAACGTTCTTGTAACGCGATAGCGATTTGCTCTTAAGTGCAAAGTTTTCAAATTTTTCTCACGTTTTGCAGATTATCATGACATAAAGTGGCGCAGTTCATGTATCTCATGAACTAGTTTATCGCTGAGGGCAAGTTTTGATACCTACTCGCATTTCGATCGTAAAAAAAAATAGCTGAATTACCTCCCAAGGCAGTTCTCGTCCTTTTTTTCAGCCAAGCTTCCACACCTTTTGCCGGAAAAAAAAATATTCTTTAATAATTAAATAATAATTGGGCCTCTGTAGAGTTAATAATGAAGTACCGAAGTTCCAGTTCACAGTTAAACGTACAAGAACTTTTAGAGAACTCCATTAAAAAAAAAAAAAATTACGAAAACCAACGTGTAGTTTTCGATTTGAAACTTTTTACATAATTGTAGTGTATGGTAATAAATTAATCATGGAGTGTGGCGACGTGTGTCGTAACGCTATTACGACAAGCAATGATAATAATTCAATGCTATTGACCTTAGAATCAAACTGTTGCCGTGTTTAATTCATTACAGCTACCCTGACAGAAAGTACATTAGTCAATTGCTAAAATAATAAAGAGAATTTCGAAATTTTCCTAATTCAGCAGTGTTTTATATTTCAAATATATTTTTTTAAATTATTTTTCTAAATCTGACAAAAATTGCTATCTCGTTGCATGATCTTGATGAAAAATGGGAAACCATGGAAAATAATATATTTACGTAAAGGCGAATGACACCGAGTGTTAAATAGCAATAAATAATTTTCTTACACTTTTATATAACTCCACACTCAAGAGATCACAACCTATAGCCAGTGGTGAGCTAAAAGGGGTTCGCGGGGGCTCGCGCGAGCCCTTTGTTAAATTTTTCTCAAATTTGCGAGCCCCTTATTCTTTTTGTTTACTTTTTTATTTTTTCAAAAAAAGAATTGTTTTTTTTTTGTTAAACATATTAAGCGACAAACTCATACGGTACTAACAAAAATTAGTCTATTCGGCAGTGTGGGGATTATTTGGAATTATTGTTTCAACTCCTCTATAACGAATGCGCCCAAGTTTGAAAATAAAATAAGCGCATGCGCTATCTTTACCCTTCTCCCTTCTGGTAGCCAATCGTATGGTAAAACTAGTAACCAATCAAATGTTTTATAAAAGATTTATATTTTGATAGTTAAAAAATGTTTTTCTTATGTGCAAATATTTCATGTTTAGATCATGAAATATTTGTTTAAAAGTGATAGCTTTTACAGGTCGATTGTTCTCTCACACTTTTTGATTGGAATTTGTACACAAGCTGTATTAATAAAAGTTTTTGTGTGAAATACGGCTTTCATTTCTTTTTTTTTTTCTTTTTTTTTTTTTTTCGTCGATGCGAGCCCTTTGTTAAAATTTCCATAGCTCACCACTGCCTATAACACAAAAGTGCCGTGTGGGAAAAGCAGTTTAGGAGAGAGAGACTTGAAGTAGCATATACAAAATAATGCAGAAAGCATCGCTGAGAAAGTGATGGGAGGGCATCTGAGCGAGAGGGAAATGGCAGCATCTGGGTTATGGAAGATCTTGAAGCTTGAATCATTTGAGTGCGACAAAGTTTTTCGAATGAAGAAAAGGAATGGGGAGTACTGTTATCAGGAAAATATACGAATGAGATTTGAAGTTACAGAGAGTGAGAGAACGTCATTGATTGGGGAAGATTATTCAGAACTCTGGGGTAAATTCGGCATTGATAAAAAAAAAAAAAATCTGACTAGAGGAAATCATCCAACATAGCATTCAGTGAACAACCAAAGAGGAAGCTAGCAGTCCAATCCAAAAGACTTGAGAGAGACCAGCAGATAGTAGTTTGTTGAAAAAGCCTCCTGATACAATCAAATGCCTTTGGAATATCAAGAGCAATCACGTGAATATCTTATTCCAGATATTTTATAGCCTGTGTCATCCACAGGTAGGAAGGGTAAACGAGGAGGTTTGCTGTAGAATGAGAATGGTGAAATTCATATTGCTGATTACTAATTAACTGATGGGTCTTCAGTTAGTGAAGAAGCTGGCTGTTAATGGACTTTTACACAATGCCTAAGAGTACTGAGTTGAGGCAATGGGATGATTGTGTGATGGCTGACAAAATCTCCCTTCTTAGGGATAGGCTGGATAATGGATTGCTACCATACTGTTGGGTGAGGCCAGATGAGCACGATAGCTTGTATAGGTGAGAGACAGTATCTGAACCAGGCGACTTATTAGTATCACAACTAGTGAAGATTTTTCTAATGTCCTTCTGGCCAAAGATCAGAGGAGCTTTGCTGTGAGCATCTTGTGGTATAGTAGGAGGTGATTTGGTGAGGTCATCTATACAAGAGCTATAGGAAAAGACTGATGCCAAGAGATTTGCCTTATCTTTGGGTGATGTCGCCATGGTATGTTACTATCAAGATATCAGAGATGAAAACAAAGAAAGGCAAAAATTACGCCCAACAGCCTTGGTGAAGGATCATAAGATTCAGCTGTTATCTGAACACGAAGCGAGTTTTTTGCATTTTGCCCTTATGAAGTTTGTTCTGGATTTGATAATCTTCTTACGCCAATTTCGGGCTGTAATACAAGCTGAATGAAAAACTGAAGTTTTCGACTTGAACTATTGAATATATTCTGAATTTTCATCTTGGACCGCTTTGGCACATTTTTAGAGAATTGGAAGTTGGATAAGATTGGATAAGAAGTATACGATTTGCAGTGGGACAGGGAATGAAAATCCCTATGTCACTAAGGATTGTTTCGGATGTTTGAATCATTAGAGCGAAAATAGTAATAAGACCTTGGGAAACAGACGTAGAAATCCTGGTTATCCAAGTTGGAATACGAGGCTGAGAGAAGATCGATCTGCAAAAAAAAAAAAAAAAGGAAAAAAAAAGGAAACTTGGATAAGTTTATGGTTAGAGATGCCAAGAGGAGAGCAAACATCTACAACGTATTTGGAGAGAGATGTGGTTTAGAAAGGGTTCAGGGTGTGTTAGTGGAATCATGAAAATTATCTGGTATTGTGGTTGACATCTGAACAATTTGTGTTAGATCTTGATTGATAGCAAATAATTTCAGCTTCCCTTCCAGTTTGATCTGTGAAGGTGAAGTTAGACAAGGAGAGCAAGTTTGACGTATATTTATATCTCCAGAAAGTAATCTCACAGTTTGGTTAATTAGGCTGCATGAAATCAACTCTCAGAGATAAATAACCATTGTGATCTAATTAGGGAAGAGGTAAAGATAGAAAGGTGAGCCAGAGTAGATCGTATAGAGGGGATTCTACGTTTCAGATCTGACTTGACAAAAATATGTATCGCCCTTCTATATATAGTTTAATATATATATATATATATATATATATATATATATCTTTTCATTTATCTAAATGAAAAAAAAAAACAGTCCGAGGAGATGGGGATAGAGGATCCAACAAAGTCTTGGCATTTGAGTAGAAAGCCTGTTCGCTTTGCAGCTAAAAGACTGGCGTTGAAATCCCACTGTGGTATGGATCGTCGTGAAGATTTTTAAGCAGTAGATGATTTCCACAGCCAGCGTTACCAATGGCGCCACCAGTGTAACCCCTCAAGTGACTTGAAAAAATTTCTTGTTTTGTCTCATGGTATCCGTATATTCTAATCCAGGGTTTCTCAACCTTCCGGCAAGATGTCGCTAATGGTTCAGTGAGAGATGATGATTAAAAATAAATAAATAAACATCGTATAATATATATATATAGTGGTGGTTTCCCCTTTCAGTCGTTTCCGACCCTAGGTGACTTTGTCGGCATATCTCATAAAGTGTTCTTGGTGAGATTTTTTACAGGATAGTTCACCATTGCTCCCCCCCCCCAATTTTATTCTTCGGGCTCGGGATTTGGTTACTCCACGGTAAAAATATCGAGAAAGGCTGATCTAATCCTTTCTTTCCTCATTGTATTATTGCTCGATAGATCTGTAACCATTTATGCATGGTATTTACATTAAAGAAAAAAAAAAGTTGGATCCACAATCTCATCGTAGCTGTTGCTACGGAAATAAAATACAGTATTACAATACCCATTTATAAATTATTTTAAAATTTACTTGCAATCGGAAAAGTCTGAAACTCCGATTGCAAAATGTAATCTCTTTTCTGAGATTAGATTTTGCAATTAACTATTTCCACGCCATTCAAATTGGATACCCGGATTGAAGTTGCTTAATATTACAACGATACAATTGAAGTCGTGAACCACATACACCACGTATGTGATAACTAGACACCTTAAAACTAGATCATTGTTCTTCGTACTATACACATTGAATCGTTTAATCATGTCGTGAAAGTATATGAAAGTCGATTTGGATACTGAAGAAGAGGAGGAAACGAAAGTATTTATGGTGAGGATATAAAATATACATTATGATACTATGTTTTGTATTATACAATGTATAACTAAAAGAGGCAGTAGAAAAGATCGGACAGGACAGTTCTGCGAGGCCATCGTTTCAAACGAACCCTAGAAGGCTCCTTCCAAGGATAGCAAATAAGTGATTACCACATTGGTTGTGCTTTGTGATATGAAGTCTCATGATAGTTACGAGATGGCGATGCTATCGCTCTTTGCTATTTTGCTGCGTTTGGTATCTCCGCGGTTTCCTATTTCTTCTCTTCTGATAACATTTTAATCTCCTTTAATTCAAGGTCAAGAATATCGTCAGCGATGGTGATTTGCATCCATCCATCAAATGAAGCTTCGTATAGAAAATAAACAGTTCAGCGCCGTCGGCAAGTGCAGCGAAAAAAATAATAACAAGGTTTAAATGTATTCGAGGTCTTCAAAATGCATTTCGAATAGTATGACCTTAATCTGCTGCCCAACCACTAATATTCAAAAGGGATTTCATTACCTAAAAGGCATCTTTAAATTTATTTTGTTGCTTTTTTGACGTGGCAGACGATTGGGCATTATTATAATACAGTATAAAGAATATTCATTTTTTTTAAATAATCGTAAAAATGTATTGTAAATTTTATCAACGTATCAGAAAAGTGCAATTTTTGTGATAATAAATAAATAAATAAATAAATAAATCTAGAAATGATCATAGTCAATGATAAAACGGTATATATTCATAATAGCATTCTCGTGGTGTGATAATCATTACCAGAACACATAAAGCCGTTTTTTTTTGTTGTTTTTTGTTTAAATGTGCTTTATGACTGCGGAAGCCACAAAAACAGAAATAAACTTATCTAAAAAAAAAAAAAAAAACCTAAAGTTTTAGGTATTTTTTCTTCCTACCCGACTATGGATTTTTTTTTTTTTTTTTACTTTTGTGACGTCATATGAAGGAAAATTAGCAAGAGGAGGTCCAGAGTTCCAAACATGCTTAATATCATTCAACTATTATACACTACTATATATTATACACTCCTTTTACAGAAGTGAGAAGAAAATAAAATAAATGTAATCCTGTAATTTTAAATTATATTCCGAATATATTTGGAGAGCAGTGTGTCTGGAAATATAAAAATAACTAATTTATTATCATTTATTGAGTTTTATTTGATTTTTCGCTGATAATAAATATCAACAACAATAACAAATAATGAAACTTTTAAGTTCAAAATGTTCTTTAAAAACTTTTAAGTTTTATTTTATTTGTAACTGAAGGCTACTTAACTTTTTCAGTTTTATTTATTTTTTAAATAAACAAGACCTCTGTTTTAACACCGACGCCAACAATGTTGTACTTCCTTTTTTGAAGTCAAAGTATGCAATTAAAAATGTTTATGAATATTCACGAAGTGTTTAAACAATATTTTCTGCATTCAGTGGCCAAAATATTAGAAACCTCCATCCTGAATGAAATTCACTAATATTACAAACCGAATGGGGTAGGACATCTGTAGATTGCTTCTGGTGTCTCATAGAATCGATTCACCAATATATCCCAAGATGTTCTTGAAGAGTTATAGTGATCTAACACATTATCACATGAATATTTCCACACTGGCCAATCAGTATATAATATCAACAACAACTAAAACCATTTGATTTCAAGTGAACTATGCATGCAGTTGTATTTGTTCCTTTAATATAATATTGTTTCCTTTAATTAATAGAGAAAAGAAGAGAATATAATTTAGAAACACATATTGCATTTATTGACTTTGAAAAAGCATTTGACAAAGTTAAAAGAAACATATTATTTAACATATTAAAAGAAAGACAAATACCAAATAATATCCTAAAAGCTGTCACAAGTATATATGAAAATAATCAAATACAAATAAGATTAAATCACGAGCTATCATATACAAGAGAGATAAACCAAGGGGTCCGACAGGGATGTCCCCTCTCAGCAACTCTTTTTAATATCTACTTAAATGAAATAATAATAAAATGGAGTAAAGATTTACATCAAGTAATTAAACTTTCACCTACAGTTAACTTAAACACTCTCCTCTTTGCAGACGACCAAATAATAATTACAAATTCTGAAGATAACTTACAGAAAGCTATTTTAAATCTAAATGAGATATCCAAAGATTATGGTATGATAATATCAACGGAAAAATCAAAAACTATGGCATTTAAAGGACAAGATCCAGCAAGAACTAAAATAGTATTAGATAACAAGATCTTAGAACAGGTGAATTCATTTAACTACCTAGGATGTATGATCACTTATGAAAATGAAAAAGATATAAACATAAAAATTGCAAAATATTTAAAAATAACAGGAGTAATTAACTCTATATTTAAACCAAACCTAGTTCAAAAACAAACCAGGCTAAAAGTATACAATACATTAGCCCTACCGGTCTTAATGTATGGAAGCGAAATCTGGACAATAAAACAAAAAGACAAACAAAGATTAACAACAGCAGAAATGAAGTTTATGAGAAAAACTGCAAAGTATACCCTATTTGATCACAAAAGAAACGAAGATATTATGAAAGAATTAAACCAAGAACCAGTAATTGAAAAAATTAAAATATATAAACATAGATGGATGGAACACGTTCAAAGAATGAAAACAGAAAGATGACCAAAACAAGCCTTAAAGTACAAGCCATTAGGAAAAAGAAAACCAGGACGTCCTCTTAAACGATTCAACGATGACTTCTAAGGCCGGAACAGGCCATACTAGGCCTAAATCCTTGATATGTATGATGATGATGATGAATGTTTCCTTTAATATAACATAAATCAATAGCCGTTTGATTGGCTTCTGAGTGAGAACAAGGTGAATGTGAATTCAAATTTTGGCCATGGACGAAAAATTTGGGAATCATCGCAATAAATCTACAATCATGTTTTTTCCCTTGTAATATTTTAAATATAATATTGTAATAAAATTAATTGCATTTTATATGTTTCCCCCGTATCTCATTTTTATTTACGACGACATGGATTACCGAAAAAAATCAGAAGTAACGCAAAATTAATCTTTTGTAAATACTACTGTTTGTCTGCACATCCAGAAATTATCTATTTTTTGATTTGCTGATTGGGTGTTGATCCCAGCCGTAATGAAATACAAACATTGATTAATATGTGCTGAACGTGCTCTTTGAGATTTTTACATTTATCTCATTTTGTAAAACAGATAGTGAGAAAGAGAGATAAAACCCTGATCGCCTCATCCATGACGTAGACGAGATTCTAGATCAGCTAAGGGCAGTAGAATAAACAAGTGTGGCCAAGGAGAGCAAAAATGCGGAAGCGAGAGTAAAAACAGGAAGCAGAATTTCGATGGCGGATGTATTGAGAAACTGAACGCGACAGACTCCCCCCCCCCCCACCAGTTGCGATATAAAATTGCAAAACTTCATTGTATACAAATACATAGCATCAACGGTAATAAAGAGAATGTGTTAAGAATAGGCAATCAGGTAATATTAGCGACTTTCACAGCATATCCGGAAAATCTTAAAAAGCCACAACGCTATTTGAGAAAATGACAGGATTTCTTCGCAAAAATAAATAAATAAAATAAAAATAAAAATAAAAAAATCGGTCAAAAGACAACAGTTTCATAGAATCTGCTTCTGTGGCCTAAGACAACAAAGATCCTCAAGTATTTCAAGTGTGGTCCCCATTGTCAACAATGTTGTCGAGATCTGTACAATCTATTTGTAGTTAACTATGCCTATTCTGACACCACATTCATTTATTTTTTTGCAATATAGTAATATAGAAAGTCAGTAAGTCTACAGTACTCTCAGGAACCTTAATTCCCGACTGTTGACTAATGATGCGAGGTTCTATGGGTAGCCAATCCAAATTACCGATAATTGATGACAGTAAGATTAGAGTTTGGAGATGACCACATGAAAATTTACATCTTAACTCTTTTTCTGTTAAAGATATTGATAAATCTGCATTAACATATTATGGCAACACTCTATCGTACTGGCGATGGAGTGTTCCAGCATAGCAGAGTCGCTGTTCGTTGAAATAGACCTTTACTTTCGCATATTAAAAACAGAAAAAAAAAATAAAATAATAACTTATATTTATCGAGAGTCGATTCTCCTGAGTGGCGTTTTATGATATGGTACTTTACACATGCCACTTCCAACCAACACACAAACTGCATCAAGACTGATTGAATAAATCTCTTCATCAAGCGAAAATTCTTCCGTTTGTCAGAATATCAAAGATCTGAGTCGAAAATCCTTGCGGTTTGTTTCTTATTTTGTTTTAAAGTGCGTGTATACACTATTACATTAGTTTATTCGAAAAACCTAACTGTTAGCGAGCAGTTATACTCTTTAGCCTTCAGAAGGAATTCAGTTTGTCAATAGTGGGATTCACTCAGTCCTGAGAGTGAACCCCAATCAGATTCCTGCAAAGTTCAATTAGCTTGCTTTCCAATTTAACCCACATATGTTCAGTTGGGTTGAGATCCAGTGACTAACATGATAGTCAGGTATATAATAAATCCAGTAATAGAATAATAATAATAACAATAATAATAGAACTAAATTATTTCTCTTTGGCTTTATGTAATTAATTCAAATTATCATTCTAGTCACTGTTTGTTCAGACAGTTCCCAAGTTTGTCGATATTTGCACAGGAAAACGTTTCCTGGAAAACTCGGGTTTTTAACCCATCAACTCGCTCGTAGAACTGACGCTATTTCACCGAACAATACAACTGCTAGAATTTAGGATCGCTAAATGGCGGAAGTTGTTTGACATTCTCTTCCCCCTCTCTTTCCAATTCCTTCAATTATCATATAGCCACGATCTCAGTTATTGGTGATGATTAACGTTGGAGATCAACTGCCCAGTTTCCAAAAGTTAGGACCAAAAGAGTTCTGGCTATCCCCTTTGAGGAATAAAAGGCCGTTAAGAGAATTTTTTTATTATTGAAACTGTTTAAGAATGAAATACGAATGTTACATATAGAGCCACAAAAGTCTATGATTATAATAATGCAAAACAGTAATTCGTACAACCAAGAATGCAATGTTTGACAACTTTGTTTAGATTATGGTTATGACATGGTGTGTATATATATATATATATATATATATATATATATATATATATATATATATATATATATATATATATATATATATATATATATATATATATATATATATATATATATATATATACAGTGGCGACTCGTGGCTTGAAATCGTCGGGGAGCTGCAACTTTCGAAATATACATACACACTGTAAGTACAATGTATAGATATTTGGATAAAATATCAAAATTATGGTAAAAATTAAAAAAAATAAAATAAACATGAAAAAATATTGTTTATTATCGATAAAATTATACAGTTTAGTATAATTCAAAATTACTTAAAAATAAAATCCATTCCTTTAATTGTAATTTACAATTTTTGGACATTACAATTAAATCCTTTAATTGTAATGTCCAAATATTTAAAGAGACGGGGTAAACACGATAAGCACTACGAACACTCTACTACTGGCGCAAACTGCATATAAACAACAGTGGAACTGCGCGACGGACAGCCCCGCATTACACTAATATGACATTACGTGCAATATGACACTGTGGTAAACACAGTGCTGCTAAAGTCCTTCGCCCTCCTAAGGGCTACAAAATGGATTTTTATTATTGTTTATACAAAATAAGAGAATTGTATAGGATTGTTGATGTTAAAATTAAATATTACAAGCAAATATAAATAAATTAATAAATATATTTATATATCGAGAAAAATTAGGGTGCTGCATTTCTGCAGTGCCTATGCACGAGATGCCCCTGTATAGGTTCCCCAAACCGCAATGTTAATGCAAGATTTAAGGAAAAAAAAAAAAAAAAAAAAAAATCAGCTAACGCCTTTTTATTCCCTTATATACGGGAGTAGGCGAGGCCATTTAGCCCTATCTAACTTTTTGGAGACTGAGTGGGCAGTTCAATCTCCACTGGTACCCAATCAGAGACAGATGGCCCAAGGCTATCACTAATTAAGCGGTACGCAGTGAAGAGAGACGGCTCAAATGTGCCGCCATCTCGTGGTCTCTAACCCTAACACAATATATTTAATGTCTGAAATAATGTGGGTTCTACGGTCGATTTTCTTGAGTTTACAGAACGAAAAACCCGAGTTTCCGGGAGGAAAAACCTGCTTGCCCGTGCCAGAGATCGACTAACTCGGGAACCGGTCGAAAAAAGGCTTAGAAAAATTTCCTCTAGTCGCCGACTAGACTCGAAACCAAGACTTCCTTCGTGCGGCCTAGCGCGGTGGTGTGCAAACGCCACATCCACTGAGCTACACAGGCTCTTTAATTTAAGGAAGATTTAAGGAAACATATCTCTATTTTCAATATAACTCTGCATAATAAAAAAAGAAGAAAAAATCGCATTATTACGCTTAAAAACATAACTCAACTTGTACAAATTATTGAAAAGCAGTACATGCTATACAGTTCAACGTCTATACGTATGACTTTCTCAAACTATCGTGCCGACGATGAAGTGTTCCAACATACCAGAGTCGCTCTCCGTAACCGAAACTTTATTTTCCTCAGTCCCCCAACCCATTTAAAAATTGAAACAGGAGATCTTAACCTAAGAAGACCATTCTACAGCAACGAAATGAAATTATAAACGAACTACTATTAAAAGCAGAACTTTGTCAGCCTTGTTGGTCAAGTGTCTATTCCCTTCATTGGAGATGAATTTCATTGTCCAGTGATGTGATTAAACTTTTTTTTTGGAAGCCTCAAATCAATTTCAATTGATTGAAGATCAATTGCCTTCTAACCCAACCAATTAAAAAAAGACAATTGATTGAAGATCAATTCGCTTTTTTTTTAATTGGTTGGTTTCGATTTTTAAATGGGTTGGGCGGACTGAGGAAAATAAAGTTTCGTTACGGAGAGCGACTCTGGTATATTGGAACACTTCATCGCCGGCACGATAGTTTGAGAAAGTCATACGTATAGAGGTTGAACTGTAGTAGCATGTACTGCTTTTCAATAATTTGTACAAGTTGAGTTATGTTTTTAAGCGTAATAATGCGATTTTTTCTTCTTTTTTTATTATGCAGAGTTATATTGAAAATAGAGATATGTTTCCTTAAATCTTGCATTAACATTGCGGTTTGGAGAACCTATGCAGGGGCGTCTCGTGCATAGGCACTGCGGAAATGCAGCACCCCAATTTTTCTCGATTGTTTGGTCTCTAGAACAGTTTTCAGATTAGCCTACCCATGCCTCTGACGGTAAAAGTTTACAATTCTTCATAGATGGAATTCACATTTAAAAAAAAAAAAAAGAAAAGAAAGAAAGAAAAGAAAAAATAAAACTGATCCAACTTTTGAAAAAATCGATTTTTAAATAATGGAATCGTCTTTGTGATGTATCTGTTGCTTTTCTTACTCAGGCAAAAGTGTTTTGAAAAATATATCGAAAACTTTTAACCAGGTTTCAATTATTATCAATTCCGCTTATATGTATGTGCACATATATATATATATATATATATATATATATATATATATATATATATATATATATATATATATATATATATATATATATATATATATATATATTATTTTGTAGTCAAATTTCTGTTTAATTTATATTTATTCATAAATTATTGTTTTAGTAACTTTTGCAGACCTCCTACATTTAGTTTTAAAATTTTACTATGCTGAGGTTTGATTTCTTCAAAATCCACTGTGGTGGGGTTATGCTTCCGATTTCGCATTCATCCTCCTGCACTGAATTTTTATTTTATTTATTTATTTTTGCTGATATTTTCAGTCAGTCATTTGTTTCACCTATATACTGTTATTATTTTCTCTAACTCTTCTAAATAATTAGGTATCCTTTGTTACGTCATCTTTAACAGAGCATTATTTACTTAGTGACATACTGATAAGCCGATTTATGGCGATTTTGTAACCAGTTAAATTATGAGCTACAGATAGGAGACAGGCTTTTTGTCAGCTCACTGTTTATTTCTTTTTAATGCAGGAATTACAAGAAAAAAAAAACATGACTGATTTGTTGTAAACCAGCCTTACTCTTCCAACTTTTTTTTTCTTTTTAAGATTCAAACTGTTACAAAAATGGAAAAAAATTCAACATCATCACGATTAAAAAGAATCAAAATCTGTATAGGTAACCCTTGTATAATGCAGTACTTATACAACGCGGTCTACAAATTGTAGTAACCCTTGTTGAACGCGGTACTTATACAACGCGATTTCAATATAAGACGGCCTACAAACTGTAGTAACCCTTTATCTTTTCATATTTTTCAACGCGCGACTTAAAAATCAAATTTTATCTTCGTTAAATTTGCGTCTGCCCCTATCGCGCATGTAGATATATAAGTGGCGAATTTATATTAGGGGAAATACCCTTTAGCACGTATGTTCGTCAATTGTTTACCGTATAAAGTATTTATTGTTGAAAATTGTCTTCGTTTTCTGCCAGGAAAGCGCATTAAAAATCATAAATGTGTTAATATCAACTGCCAAGGTAACAATTGAACAAGACTGAAGATATGTTCGTCAATTGTTTACCGTATAAAGTATTTATTGTTGAAAATTGTCTTCGTTTTCTGCCAGGAAAGCGCATTAAAAATCATAAATGTGTTAATATCAACTGCCAAGGTAACAATTGAACAAGACTGAAGATACATTCGGTTTTGATCAGCACATGAGACAACTTCGCGAACTTCTTCATAAGTGCTCCAATCTTTTCAATAGTGAATTACTTGATAGGGAAATAGATTTAAATGAGGAGGAACTGGTACAATTAATAGATGGCGTAAAACCAAATGGCGGGGAAAGTTCTGCCAAAGATTCTGATTGTGATGAATCCGTTAAAGAATTAGCAGAAGGATTGGACTTGGCAAGAAAGTTAATTTATGGATAATGATCTCTGAATGGAGCGCTCCGGAAAATTCACGAGACATTTGGATATTTGTTTAGCTCCATATTATGAACTTAATAAAAAATTGCAGCATAGTGGTAAGCAGGGCCGCCCCTTCTCCCTTATTTTTCGTATCGTTTATGCCAACTTTGTCGCCCCGTGCAAATGCACGTCTTGCATCGTCGGTAGAGCCGGCCCTGGTGGTAAACAAGGTCTTATTACTGACTTCTTGATAACTAAACCAGCCGATGTATGCAATGAGAATTATGTAAATGATGTTCAAGAGATTTCAAGTGATGACGACGTCCGGCCACTCGTAAATAAATAAAGAACATCACGAAATGTTAGTTTTGAAGAGAGTGATGACGATTAAAATATACACTTTATTTTATTTTGCCTAAAACATTTATGTATTATGTGCAATGAAGTTTACCTATAATTTATAATGTTTTATAATTTTATACTATGTATTTGTTTCATAGTTTATGTTTTCTTAACTTACATGAATTACCTGAATTAAATAAAAAAATATTTTTGTTGGATATGTCATTGTTTATATAATCTTAAAAAAAAAAAAGATTTTGGAACCTAACATCCGCGTTATACGAGGGTTACCTGTACTTGCAAGCAAGACTGCAAATGTTTCCAACCAGGACAACAGTGGAATAGTAGATCAATTCCATTATCTTAGAAATAAAGGAATATAATCCAGAAAACTTTGGATCTGAATGCATATAAGGAATGAAACGAATTTTGAGATGTTACAGGCGTTGAATTGATTTGTCTGATATTACAGAAGCAACTATAACTACAAAGCCGGTGTATTAAATCTGTTAATTGCGCTCCTGCTTATTTGCCAGTTTTTTTTTTTTTTAGGGAAAGGGTAAAAACCTGCAATCTCTATAGGAGACATCTAACCCCTAACCTCACCCTTTCGTTGAAAAGATTTTCGCGATTCAAACCCAGGTCTTTCCAAAATGTAATTGTTTAGATTTTATAAAGTTAATAAAACTAAATCATTGGTTATTTGTTTATTCTTGCATTTTTAAAGAAAACGAGGGAGAGGAGACATCGAGTCAAACATTCTATCTTTTCATTCGCTTACACTTAGCCAGAATTAATAATAGCCTATTGAAGAATGCATTTGACATCCAGTTTCCAATTACAAGCAAACCAAATCTAAGATGCCGTTCTTCCGATTAAGAGGAAGAATTGTTTAGAATTAACTTCATATTTTTATTCATTAATAAAAATGAAATTAAAACCTCAATTCTCCCATTTCTCGTAACCGAAAATCGCTTATTGGTTCAACTAACAAAAATAACTTAAATATACTTACCATATTATCTTCATTATCAAAAATTCTAATTTCCTCGTTTTGTATCATTATATCCATGTCGGCAGGTATACTTAAAATTGCAGGCTTTTGTGTGTT
The DNA here is from genome assembly GCF_054136105.1 of Typopeltis vanoorti. Classification (NCBI taxonomy): domain Eukaryota; kingdom Metazoa; phylum Arthropoda; class Arachnida; order Uropygi; family Thelyphonidae; genus Typopeltis; species Typopeltis vanoorti. The sequence continues at coordinate 65,582,610 of NC_143556.1, forward strand.
CGTTCGTTCTTCTTCTTAAGTTTCTTTTCTTTTCTTTTTTCCCCCCTCTCCCTCTGCCTTAAGAACGTGTCCTTGGCACACGAGGAACTTATCAGTGAATCGCCAACCTCAAATGAGGTTACATCGAGTTATCGATCTGCCTGCGGGTGTTATCAATTTTATGGATTTCAGCCAATGGAAGTGATAAATCAGGATATTTAGAAGAAACACCGACCTGTAACTGGGTACAACCTAATCATATACTTTACAGTGGTGTAAAAGATATGTCCATTAAGTTAACAAAACGACAAAAGATGTCGTTTTAACAGTTATAATCATTGTTTTTGAAAAGTTATTAAACTTCAGAATTCAGAACTTTGGAGGAAGAAAATAAGAGCTCTTCAGCGGCATACATATAAGTGTTATAAACGATTATGAGCGCTAAATTTGCATCTTCATAATCAGGCCCTCCCCTAACAATTGTGGGGTACAAGAGTACAAATAGAAGCCCGTATACCATATTTCCACATATTTAAAAATTTATAAATCAAGCTAGCAAACTGTTAAATAAAGTAAGTTTTATCCTTCTACCTTGACAAGTATACCTTCATAACAACAAAAATTGAAAAATGTGTAAAGCTATGATTTTATTATGACCGAAAGACGGAAGAAATATCAAAGATGAGCGAAATGAATTATTATTGCTCATGCCTGGGCATTCTATTGATGTGCCGGCGATGTTTAGAAGAGTAATAAAATAAAAACATAATTCATAAATGATCATATATTTATTACATACAATTTATTTTTCCATGAGACTGAGTCTGAATATTTCATTTTTTACCCCTCATTTAATGCATTTATTTTTTGTGTTTGTAATATGCGAGGACCTCAAAAGCGTGGGGTCCGAGGAAGGTGCCTCTCTTTCCGGATCTAAGGGTAACACTGCTCATAATTCTTATCAGACCATGCTCTAACTCGAACTAGTGGTTATAAGATAAAGTGCCTTTTTTTTTTCTTCTTCACATATCTACTTTGAAAAGAACGATATTCCCATCACTAATTAAGTACGTAATTAATAGAAGGCAAAATAATTTTTCGAAGAATGCATCTTCTTCATATATCTGGATTCACTGAATGCTTCACAAGGTAATTCAATATTTATTTTTGCTGGAATGGTTCGTAATGCGAATATGATCCGGAAGGCGAAAAATAAAACTGCGGGAACAAAATTAGACCATGAGTCTTGTTTCGGAGACGAATGGTCACCTTATTAGAAGGATGATCTGAAATACTGAGATTTACACTTAAATTTGTCAAAATCAAACTGCGCAACAAGTTCTGCTAATTAAATTTCGTTTTATCTGGCTACACGATCCCCAATAGGGTATGTGCTTTGTTTAGCACTTTATAATACTTTTTCTGGTCTATATAAGTTTATCCAACTGTAAGGAAGTAGCTTATTATATAATCTATGCGCCATCAGAGTAATCGTTAGATATATAATATGGCGTTAGATATATATAATATGGCGCATAGTTGCTTTCAGGATTCCATTGGAAAATCACATTTACACCACCTTATTAAATAATCCACGGCAATGCAATTGAAATGTAATTTTGTCTGTAAATTGAGTGCATTTTCTGGTCTCTTTTGAAGAATGAAAACCCTTCATTTCGTATGAGATTCATTCACTAGCCTTAGCTGAATAGTCCTCACAGAAATTCTTCGCTTCCTAGACAAGATTCGAACTCGGCTTTTTCCAACCAAAGGACAACGTTGTTAACGTTGCGGAATTGCAGAAGTTCTGACAAAATACGAAATAAAACTATTCGGTCTAGTCTCTTCAAAAAAAAAAAAAATTAAGAATGCAAAGTCAAAATATTTAGTTGAGTTAAAAATCTTTGCCTTTTATTATTATTATTATTAACTCATGTACCTTGAAAGTATATTGTGATTCAGTGTGTATATATATATATGTAGCATCGTCCTTAGTAGTGGCTGCGGTCAGTGGCGCACCCAGAGGGGAGGGGGACAGGGCCGCCCCAAAGAAAAAGGGAAAAAAAAAAAACAAACACTAGAAAATTTTCCAAAAATCTTTTCCTAATTACAATTCTTTTTTTTTTTATTTATGTTGTGTCGTGTCTTCAACTTAACCCCCCCCCCCCCAAGATTAAATCCTGCGTGCACTACTGGCTGCGGTACAGTGTTGTTCAGATACCTTATTTCTAGTAAACATTGGCGATATTGTTAAATATAAATGGTGTTATTTTCATTATTTTTGACTGTGTTCTTCAGTATGGTGTTTAGTCGCGACTATTATTTCAAAAGGGTTCTACGTTATGCCACCAATGCGTACGAGAAAAATGGCGAAAAATCGATGTTGAATTATTATTATTATTACGTGAAACCTCCAAGGAGTACAAAGACTCATCGAGGGAGGGTAACCACACCACAACTCCTTCTCCACCAATTACAGCGAAACACCACTACCATCCTCACCTACACAAACGCCATCTACTGCTCACTACCAGTATTTTTTGTCTTGAATTGCGTGTGTTCGCGAGGCCGACTTGTCTGTATGCGGAATGAAAACTACGAGTTTTCGGAGAAGAACCCTGCTACCTCTGTATGAGATCAGCTAACTCACTTTCAACTGAAGAAAATAAAAACATACAGATTTAATAATTTTCTCTCGTCACGACGAGAATCGAACTTAAGCCTTTTCCAATCGAAGGGCGAAAGCTAGCGTCTTTTTTCCAACTGCACTACGTACGCACTATATTAATATGCACGATTTATTTAGTGCGATGAAACGTGCTTAATATATTCATTGCCGAGTGTGGTTATAGTACGAGAGCGAAAATGGAATGTTTGTCGTAAATGTTTCGTGAGCATGCATGCAAAAAAAATGTGTCATGTCGGGAGCTGAAGAATGAAGTAACTGATTCTGTATGGTGACTCGTTATTAAGAGGAGTGATAGATGGGAGTTTAACTAAATCGTACTTACCGGGTACGAAATTTAAGGATGTAAGTGAGAGTATTAGAGCGCAAAACCAGAGGGTGAAAGAATTGATAGTTGTGGCGGGTACGAATGAATTTGAAAGGAGATAATTTTTTTATGAGAGGACTTGAAAGTTTGTTAAAGGTAGCAAAAGAAAAGAGTGACAGAGTTAGAATGGTGAGTCTGTTGCCGCGGTATGACAGAGGAGTTTAGAAGGAGGGCCATAATCGCAAATGACATTATGCGCAGGTTATACAGACGGTGTGGTGTGGAATTCGTGAAAGTGTGGAATGAGTTTGATGGGCGAAAGGATTTATACAAGATGGATGGCCTGCATTTGAATGGATTCGGTGTGCGAAGACGGGAAAAAGTGTTGCTGAATGAAGTGAAAATGGATGCGCAGAACCAAGGAAACTAGAACTACCAAGGGGGGGGGGTGGATATGCGGACATCAGTGAGACAGTTGAGTGTAAGAATGTATATAATGTACCTGAGCCAGTACTAAGGACAAAAAATCGGATATCGGAAAGAATGGGATAGTTAGAATAACGCATCAAGATAGGGGTGGGACAAAGAGACCACTGCATTTCATGTATACTAATATCAGGGGTATTAGGAACAAGAAGGAAGAATTTTTGGCCTTGATTGGCTCTTCCTGGCCACAGGTTATTGGCATTAGGGAAACATGGCTTATGGAAGATGATATAGTTAGTGGGATAGAATGTGCAGGTTATATGTTTAGGAAGGACAGAGAGAATAAAATGGGGGGAGAGGTGTTATTGATGATAGCTGATGAACTGCAGCCAAGAAGAATTGAAGTTGTATCGCAGGATAGTGAAAAGAGCTCATTTGAGGCTATTTGGTGTGAGATTGAGACTGGCAGAACAAAATATACAGTCAGGTGCTGCTATAGACCAGGTGATGGAATAGATGGTGGAGATAAAGACCAGGTGATGGAATAGATGGTGGAGATAGTATGCATAAAAAAATTGATAAAATGAGTGGGAGGAAGATAATTATTATGGGGGATTTCAACAATGGTAACATTGATTGGAAGGAGGAGAGGACACATGTGAGGAAGGAAATGGATTTTATTCAATCATTAAGGGATAACTATCTGAGACAGCATGTAATTGAAAATACTAGGGGGTGTGAGAGTGCTTGACCTGGTAATAGCATCTGAGAATTTGACTGTAATGAATATGACCATGTTGCCACCTATTGGTGAGAGTGATCATAAGGCCTTGGCCTGGGAGGTGGCTAAAGGTGTAGAATTTTCGATTAAGACAGGGTATATGTGGAATTACCGTGCTGGCAAGTATGACAAGCTTAGGAGATTGCTTGGATTAGTGCCATGGCATGTACAACTGCAAGGGCTGGATGTCGACAGAGCATGGAAAGTGGTAAAGAAGCATTTACAGGAGGTTATGGCTGATTGTATACCTAGGGTATGAATAGTAAAACAAGTAGGGGTTAAATGGATGAATAACACCATTAAGCTTGAGCTGCAAAAAAAAGAAACAACTGTGGAGGGAATTTAAAGAAAGAGGTGACCTGCAGGCACACGAACGGTATAAAGTGAAGGCCAGAAGGGTAACGAGTGTGGTAAAAATAAGCAAAAGCGGATTATGAAAAGAAACTAGCTATACAAGTTAAAGAGAATCCCAAACAGTTCTTTCAATATGCTGCAAACAAAACAAAAAAAAAAAAAAAAAAACTACACGGCAAAATGATTTTGAGGAATGACGATGGTAAGAAGGTCACTGAATCAGTCAATATAGTGGAGTTACTGAGCGAGCACTTTGCAAAAGTATATCATCCCGGTGGTGACATTGAAAGAATGAAGGAACCATTAGTTTATACGGGAATTGTGGTGAATGAAGTGGAGGTGAATAGTCTATTACAGAACCTTAATGTGAATACATCTGTGGGATTGGATGGTATACCGGCACGGGTCTTACGTGAAGCGGCTAAAGAATTATCAGTGCCCTTGACCATGTTGTTTAATCTGAGTCTCAGGGTCTGGTTTAGTCCCGAAGGTGTGGAAAGAGGGGAAAATAGTTCCACTGCATAAAGGAGGATCCAAGACTATGGTTGCAAATTACCGACCGATCAGCATATCAGGAGTCGTTGTCAAGGTCTTGGAGAAAGTAGTCAAGGGAAAAATACAGGAATGGATTGATGAAAATGCGATACTGTACGGGGGGACAGCATGGCTTTGTGAAGGGTAGATCATGCCTCAGTAACTTGCTCAAGTTTTATAACACAGTGATCGGCTGAACTGGATAAGGGTAATGGGTTTTCAGTGATACTGCTGGACCTGGCTAAGGCATTTGACAGGATACCACATGGAATTCTAATCCGTAAACTACAACATGTGGGAATGGATATAGGGTTGGTGAGATGGAGAGATATCAAAGAGTACTTTATTCAGGAGTAGAGTCCAAAAGACGGCCTGAGACTAGTGGTATGCCGCAGGGTTCTGTTCTTGGAACTGCTGTTTAATTTGTTCATTAACGATATAGGGAAGGATCTAAGAAGAACAGATCATTTGTTTGCTGATGATGCAAAATTGGGTAGGGCACTAGTGAATGCAGAAGATCTCAAAATCTTGGGAAGACTTGGATAGATTGGAGTTCTGGGCTAAGGAGAATGGATGTCAATTTAATGTGACAAAATTTAAGGTTATGCATTTTGGGGTGAAAAGATTAGCAGCAGTATACCACATTGGTGGAACTGTACTCCAGGAGATTGATGACGCCAGGGACTTGGGAGTGTTGGTGGATAGGGAGATGAAGTTTAGGGGGCACATTGCAAAAGTAGTTAAATCATCAGCTCATCAACTCACTTGGTTGTTGAAAAATACCTTGACAAGCAGAAACAAGCAAGTTATTGTACATCTGTACCGAGCTTGGTAAGACTCTGGGAGGAACCTAGGTGACCCAGATTTGGTCACCTAGGTTCCTTCTTGATGGGGAGGAGGTGGAGAGGATCCAGAGGTGAGTGACTAAGATGATAGCAGGTCTATGGAATGAACAATATGATAACAAGTTGAAGATTTGTGGGTTGCAGAAATTAGTTGATAGGCGGAAAAGGGGACATATGATTGAGACATTCAAATTGCTAAAGGGTTTCTATAGGATTAATTCAGAGGATATTTTTGAGATCAGGCCTGGTGGTGGTGGGAGAACTAGGGGACACCTATGGAAGCTGGGCAAGAGTATGGTTAGCAGGGGTGTTAGAGCTGGGTTCTTTACTTTTAGAGTGGTAAATGAGTGGAATAAGCTGACAGAGTCTGTTGTGGGTGAGTTCAAGGCAAGGTATGATAGATACTGTGAGAATGTTGTATAGTTGTGTGGACATGATGTTTAGGGCCTCCCTCGATGAGTCTAAGGACTCCCTGGAGTCGCCCATAATAATAGTAATAGTAATAATATTCAGGATATGACACGGGATTGTCAAAGCATTATGGAGAATGTGGCGGAAGCAGGTAAATGATAGAGCACAAAATAGGAGAGTTTGAAGGAAGTGGATGAAAGTAATAATGTGGATGATGAGATGCCAGTGCAAAAATTGCGAGCTTACGCAGACTCCTTCACAGGACAAAACGTGAGCTCAAGCGACTGGAGAAACGACTGGCACGTGGTACAGCAGGAGTGAGAAAGTGAATGGGAAAAGCATAGAAGTGCGAGAAAATAGAAAGTATTGTATGGGGGATTCAGTGATAAGAAGTATACAATACTGTGCTTAATGAGAAGATTGCATTGCATGGGACAAATAGTGCAGTTTATAGATGTGCAGAGTGAACTTGATAGACGAAAGGACCTTTATATGCCTGATGGAATGCACTTAAATGGTTTTAGAGTTTAATGCTTGGAGAAAGTGTTGTTCAATGAGAGTTTGGAAGTGCAAAACCAGTTAAAAACTAGAGATATTTGGGGAGGGAGGGGGAATCAAACATGTCTAGCTACGTTGGGAAAAATAAGTGTGAGTGCAGGAATGACTGTGAGAAAACAGCTAAATTTGGCATAGGTATGAGTACAGGAATGATTGTGAAGGGCTGAGTTACAGTTTCCCAGGTTTCAAATCTGAATGGGCAAGTAATGACATTATGTGAGGGTAACTGTGGGCCCAAGAGGGGGTGTTCAAATACACTTACACAAATGCTCCAAGTATCAGAAATATAGGCGGGGAGTTTTGACATTGGTTAGCTCGAATTGGCATCAGTGAGACCAACTTTTCTAAAGTATTGGAGAAGTTGGTTAAAAGTAAAATTCAGGAATGGGTGGACAGGAATATGATACTCTATAGGGGGCAGCATGGCTTTGTAACAGGGAGGTCCTGCATCAGTAATTTATTTACATTTATAACAAGGTGACAGTGAAATTGGATAAAGGCTGCACTATGATATTGCTGAACTTTACAAAGGAATGTGACAGAATACCACATGGAAAATTATTACATAAGTTGGAATGGATAGGAAGGGGATGACTGAATGACAGACATCAGATGGTGGTATATATGGTAGAGTGGAATCAAGGCAAATGAGGTGGAATGCCCCAGGGCTCTGTACTAGGACCACTACTCTTTAATTTGTATATTAAAGAATGACAAATAAATTGGCAGTGTGGGCAAAGGCCAATGGTTGTCAATTTAATGTAAAATGTGAGGTAATGCAGTGTTACATACTTTGTATCATTTAATGGTACTAGATTACAGGAAATTGATGAGGCTAGGGATCTGGGAGTAATGGTAGATAGAGATTTGAAATTCAGAGTACATACTGAAAGAATTGGCAAAATAGCTCAGAGGATCACTTGGATGTTGAAGAATACACATACAAGTAAAGATATGGAGGTTATTATCCCTCTTTATAAGGCTATTTTGGCCAAAATGTTGATTACTATGCACAGATTTGGTCACCTGTGTTTTTAGGGGACTGAGAGGATTCAGAGATGAGTAACCAAGCTCATGACAGGTCTGTGGAATGTTCCCTATCAGGGTAGATTGAAGGTGTGGGGGTTGCAGTTTAGCTGATGAGTGGAGGAGAGGAGATATGATAGAAACTTATAAGTTACTAAAGGGATTCTATAAGATGGGAACAAAAGAAATTTTTCAATACTTGGGGAGTAGGGGGGGAAAAAAGGGGTCACACTTGGCAACTATCTAAGAGTGTGTGTGGACTAGGACTCTGCTCATTCACCTGGAGAGTGGTGAATGAGCAGAATGGACTGCCAGATGTTTTTGTGAGCAGTCCAACAGTGAATAGGTTTAAGGAGATGTATGATAGGTATTGTGTGAATGGATAACGTGGGTCACGTGATGAGTTGTTTGCCTCCATGGAGTATCTGTATAAATAATAACTAATGAAATGACATTTTCAACAGTAGACACATCATGCAGGTAAATTTTCAAGAACTTATTTCAGAGTTGCATTAATGAAATATATCAGCAAAGATGGTGAGATATCAGACAGTAGTTTATTCAGGAACACAGTATACCGTAGAAGGCCTGTGAGTAGTGGTGTGCCACGTAGCTCTGTACTTGGGCAACTACTATTTAATTTATACGTGAATGATATAGGAAATAACCTGAGGGGAAATATTCAAATGTCTGCATATGATGAAAAAATTAGGTAGAGCAATAGTCAATAAGGAATTGATATTTTACAGGATGATTTAAATAGAGTGGCAGTATGGGCAAAGTGGAACGGATGTCATTTTAATGTGGCAAAGTGTAAGACAATATACTTTGGAGGGAAAAGATCACCAGCTGTGTACCATATTGATGGAACAATACTCCAGGAAATTGATAAAGTCAGGGATTTGAGGTGTTGGTGAATGGGGAGTTCAGAGAACATATTGCAAAAGTGGCTAAAACAGCACACAGGATAACATGGTTATCAAAGAACCTCCTAACAAGTGGAGATAATCAAGTTGTTCCTATTTATTTATAAGGCTTCATCTGGATTATTGCACACAGATCTGGTCATCTGAGTTTCTTGGAGATGTGGAACAGATTCAGAGATGAGTAACCAAGATGGTGGAGGGCCTGTAGGATGCTCCACATGAGGAGAGATTGAAGATATGTGGGTTACACAGACTGGTTGATAGGCAGATAAAGGAAGGAATATGAGAGATATATAAGTTGTTTGGGGTGGGGGGGGGTTTAAAACTTACAGAGAGCCTCATGCCAACCATTGTTACCATGGGCATGAGGACTAGATTTTTTTGTTTGGAGAGTAGAGAATGAGTGGAATGGATTGTCAGTCAGTTGTAAGTGCTTTGTTGATGAATAAATTCAAAGCAAAATCTGGCAGGGCTGGTACTGATGGTTAGTGGACCTCCCACGATGAGTCTATGGACTGCATGGAGGTGCACATATAATAATAATATATTGATTTCTGCTCTTAATGAAGTTCACATATATTTCAAGCAAATTTATTTTATGATTATAGAAGACTGCAAGATTTTGCTTTGAACAAAAGCAAAAAGAGAAAACAAAGGCAACCATTACAATCATTGGTCTCTCTCTCTATTCCTTCCACCTCCCCTATTTTATTAAGTACAGAAAGATTATTATTTCAAAGCATATGCTACTTGTCTGAACTACTGTGATACGTATTTTTTACAACTTAAGAATTTTTAATTTAACAGTTTTTTTTTTTTGAGAGAGAGAGAGAAGGTGATGAATGCTGTATTTTGGAAAGAAAAATTTGTATGTATGTTTCAACTTAATGAATTCACTAAATTGCAATAATTTAGAACTCATTTGTAAAATGAGTGTTGAATGATAACCATATATTTCTCTCCCATAGAGAAACTGAAAGTAATCATATATACAAAAACAGACTATCACGGTCACTATTACTTTTATAAAATAATTAGATGTTTTGTGATTTAATTTATGAAACAAAATTCTAACTCTTCTAATACGATATACCACATATATTTCTGCATGAATAAAGTTAAGGCACACTGATGATTTTTGAAATGCAAATTTTGCATAAAACTTTTAATGATATCATCTCATTCCATCTTTTTTACCCAGGTGATATCCAAAAAATACAAATAGATTTAAGTATTAGCAAGGCTATTTAGTAGAAATAAAAGAACTAAAAGAAGGATAGGAATTTTTTTATTCTTCAGGTAAAAGAATAGGATGTGATATTGTCAAACATTCTTAAAACAATTTTCTCTTATCAGATACTTTCAAATAAGTTGTTAGGAAACTATATTGTGTTTGCTGATACAATAAACATCTACTTTATTTTGTTTATATCTGTGTAGTATTGGGAGGAACACTATCAGTTTCATTCCAATCTCCTGAAAGTGAAAGTAATAAAAATATTGTTATTTATGTCTATGTTTTCAAGAAAAGGAACACTTGTAGAAATTTATCTTAATTATGGTTATGTGTGTACTTTTTAAATGTATCTCCCACCAATAAACATGTAGTACTGTAAGTTAAGCTAAGATTTTTTTTTTAAATAACACAAAAAAAGTGGATATTAAAGATCCAAATTATTTCAAAGCCAAATGTTTGTAGGAACTATGAAAGTTTTGTAAATTTGACCTGAGAGCGTACAAGAATTTCCTTGGCATTTGAGTTGTCTTAGCTTGCATTACTTCAAACATGAGAGCTGCCTGAACATTGTTATATTTGTTTTTCATCAGTGCATTTGATAAAGGTTTCATTGGCTTGACAGCTGTTTCAAACTAGTTGGTTCTCTTCAGAGACCAGGCAGAAACCTTAAGAAAGCAAAAGTTCTCATTCAGTGCTAAAGAAATCCAATGTCAGGGAAATGCATTTTTTGTAAGTGAACTCTCAGTCAATATGTAAAAATAATTCTTTAGCATTAAATATATTTTTGCTCTCTTAAGGTCTGTATTCTCGTAAGCGCTCAGGTCAAATTTACGAAACTTAATAATGTTGGATCTTTAATATCCACTTTTTCTATGTAATTTATATCACCAAAATGAAGCCATATGGCTCTTCTAATTATTTTTTATAGATAGTTTATAAAAAATATTTTTTTAATAGTTTTTGCACTTTTAGCTGATTTTTTACATAGTCCAGAAACCCTGATCTAGAGACCAAACATAAAACTTTTTCAACATACTTCAGGTCTCCAATAAGCAATGTGGTGCCCACATTACTTATTGTGCAAATATGTGCTAAAAATAGTTGACTGTTTTCTCATTTATGCAGTTTTGATTTTGATAGTAAGTGGATATTTTGATAGTACTGGGCAAGCATGTCACCATCATTTGTGGCAAGCCTGCATAATGCACAAAAAGAAAATTCAAGACAATGGTCCTGTCCCCATCCCATGGCAAGGCAAGATGGTTTCTCCAAACCTGGTTTGGACATGTTAGCATTACATACACATATATAAAGTTTTCATTTACTTTTTCTAAACATTAGAAAAAAAAAAGTAAATGAAGATTTCAAAATCTGTGTATACATGAAAAATAAAAATCAATGAATTGGTGAAGAAAAATTATTATGTATCATACATACAATCACAATGATATAATGGAATTTTTATAATTTTTTTTTTTTAAATAATAGTCAGATTTTATCTTTGATAATCAGAAACTCTGCTGTACTTTGAAATAAAGAAACACTTAAGAGTGAATAAAATTTTAGTATCGCATTTTTTAAAAATTTTCATAAATGAGAAACCACACATCATGACTCATATGAAAATACTTTTACAGTGAATAAAATGGAATTCAAACAATATTTTACTATTCACAAGCTAATTTATTATCAAAACTGGAGAGAGCAACGGCAAAGGCTTGAATGGCACATACAGGATAGCTGAAATCCAAAGTAAAAATATTTTCTGCTACACGACCAAACTGTATGATCACTGAGTTCACTATAAAAAAAAGCATATATATATATTAAAACAATAACAGCTTTCAGATGTCATTTCTCAGATGAGTCTTAAAAGCCCAATGTCCTATTATGGCTAAGTAACTATCATATTATAAACTTTATTTTAAAGGCAGCTAATCCTAATTCCATGCTATCTCTATTAATGTACATTTTCTGACTGTTTGTTTTTTTGCAAGGTGAAATGTTTTTATAAGTATTCTTCTCATCCTAGAGATAGGATTCAAGCCATTTTTTTCTGACTTTCCTAATCCCTAAGGACCTGTCAGGGAACATATAATTTGGTTGTTTACCTGATTTTGGTAACTATTCTCCAGTCTGCATGTCTGTAATGCAGAAGCAAAACTAAGTTTCCAGGAGGGAGGAAAATCCATGCCATCTCTATATAAGGAAACATGTTGCACTCTGCAGTTAGTTCATACCTAAACAGTATATGAACCCAGGTTTTTTGCGACTGAAATATGTATTATGTTTGTATAATTTGCTTTAATTTTACAACTTTAATATACATCATATGAAGCACAATTCAGCCAGCCAAAGATTTTTGTTTTATTTTTATTTTTTTATCTAGCAGCATGACTGCTAAATAAAAAATAAAAAGCATTCTCCAATTCATAAAAAAAAATTTATCTCATTAGTGTTTTAATAGTTCACAATTTTTAAAAGAGTAAAACATTAAACAAAAATTCTAATATCAAGTTATTATGTGTTTTTGTAGCTTGTAGTATATTTTAGTGATTACATTAATAGTATTTCAGCAATGATTTATAAATATGTATTAGATGATGAATAATTACAAGTATTTTGAGTTAAGTTGACTAGTGACATTCTAAATGATATCAAGTATTTGAAATGAATGTCAAGCTAAGCCTAATTTACTGCCATTGTGATGTAGGCTTTCATAATTAGCACTGATTATAAGAATTCTTTAGTACATTAAATTAATTATCTATATTTGAGAAGGTACAAGGAGGTTTAGTCTATAGCTGGCCAACATATAAAAGGACTATCTGCGTGTAGTCCTTTCTTTCATTATTCTTATTAGTATTATTATTAGTATTATTATAATATATATATTATTAATATTAGTATTATTACGTGACACCTCCAGGGAGTTCAAGTATAACTCTCCGTTTCCACCACCTACAAAGAACTGTATTAGCTACACCAATGCCATCTACTATCCATCACCACCACTAGTATTTTAACAGACAATCGCAAACATCCATGCCCACGATAGGATTCGAACCTGCAGCTGGTTGGCTGGAGAGCAGATAAGCTAACCACTAGGCCAACAAGACCTCCTTCTTGTAAACACCCTAGGGTTATCCTCAATGACATGAAATATAGTAGTAACCCACTTTACAATGTTTCACTTTAAGACAATCTACTCATATGATGTTTTTCAATTACGGCCAATGCCCATTTATATGATACATTATCAGTTTTAGCAACATGACAATGCCATGAATCAACAGCTACACAGTTTCATGGACTGTTTCTTTATGATGTCATTCCTCACTACATCTCTCTCTGTGTTTTGCTGTGAATTATAAACTGTTCATAATTATTATTTTATTTTATTGTTATTAATAATGGTAGATAGCATTCAAAGTAAGAATGTTGTTGTTTCCAGTGAAAAGAAAAGATGACGAGTAAACCTATTATATACTAAGATAAAAATGATTAAATTTAGTGATGATTGTGTACTGAACACTGAGATAAGCCACAAGCTGAATTTACCTTACAGTACTGTTGTACAAAAAAAGATAGTGTTCTTAGTGAAGTGAAAAGTGCTACACTAGCTGTAAATGTGATAATCCTATTACTTAATGGAAAACTTCTAATGGTGTAGACTGATGTTTAAACTGCTGGCATGTTCATTAAGCCAGTCTATTCAGAATAACATTTTTGTTTGTGGATGTGATGTAAATAAGTGCTTTATTTACATTGTATAGTGAATCAGTCTTTTTTTTTTCACTTATTAAGCCATCACATGTATCTACATGTGTAGATTGATTCGCTATATCACAGACAGGTGAACTAGGGAGGACCTTCAGATATTATTATACAAAGGAGGTGATTCAGTAGATTAAGTTCTCTAAGTTCTTTAACGTTAAGTTCTCTAGGGGTGCTTAAGGGTCAAAGCTATATAACTGAGAGGAGACCTCCATATAGCCTTTAAAGGAATGCAGAGAACCGACTAGGGCTTCTGACCTAATATCCAATCCTCACCTTCTCGTGGTGCAACCTGTTTCGTATCTACCTGGATACTGAATGAACGAGGATGGGTTGCCAATTTGGGATTTAGCCTACCAAATTGTATTCCTATTGCCTTAAACCAAAATACAAAATGATGGTACAACATGACAAAATTTCATGCCGGCTGGGGTTTCGCCTAGTTAAACAAGGCCCCCGTTGTTTTCGCCAGGGAACCAGGGCGAACAGCGAAAAGTCAGCTACTGGAACAAATCTGAAAACACACCCCAAATCAACATCACCAGAGTTAAAGATCGGTACTATCAACATAAGAAGCCTGAATGGCAAAGAAATGGAGCTAGCTGAGGAATTAGATAAGTACCAGATCGACATAATAGGGGTGACTGAAACAAAAAAGACAAAAACTGGTGAGATTTTTCTGAGCAATAAATACAAAATGTTATATTCAGGAAATGACAATCAAGGAAAAGAAGGAGTAGCCATAGTATTCAACACTAAATATGAGGCTAATCTTCTTGAATGGCAAGTAGTCTCAAGTAGAGTGATGTGGGCAAATACGAGAATGGGGAACTGGACAATGAGACTTATTTGTGCCTATGGTTTCACAGAAGGTTCTACTAAGGTAGAAGTAGAGGAATTTTTTCATGCTTTAGAGAAAGCACCTGACACATGATGAGAAGGGAAAAGTTGGTCCTTGTTGGGGATCTAAATAGCAGAGTGGGAAATGATTGTCAGACATACAAAACTATCTTGGGAAAATTTGGAGAAAAGAGCAAAGCTAATAATAATTGCAAATACCTGTTGGTTTTCTGCTCAGGACATGGATTGGTTATTACTAACACCATGTTCCAACATAAAAATGTGCACAAATTCACATGGAGAGAAGAGGCAAGGAATAAGAAAAGTCTCATTGACTATGTTATTGTTAATAGTGATGTTTTCTCCCTGGTGCAGGACACCAGAGTGTACAGAGGATTTGAAATTGGAAGTGATCACTATTTAGTCTTGAGTAGGATAAAATTGAATTTCATATTGAAAAGAATAACATGTAAGAAAGTTTTAAAGCGAATAAAACGAAAATGGCTGTCAGTTTAATGTTAGTAAGTGTAAAGTTATGCACTTTGGTGTGATTAGAGATCCAGCGGCATATTATATTAGCAGGGTTATGCTACAAGAAACTGAAGAGGCAAGGGATTTTAGTGTATTGGTGAATAAGAATTTAAAGTTCAAAGGTCACAGAGCAAAAGATGCAAATACAACTCAGAGGATAATTTCTATGCTGAAGCGAACCTTGACATGTAAGGATAAGGAAGTAATTTTGCCTCTTTATAAGGCTTTGATAAGACCACACTTGGATTACTGTGCGCAGATTTGGTCTCCCAGGTTTCAAGGGGATAAAGGAGCTGTGGAAAGGCTGCAAAGAAGAGTTAAAAAGATGACATCCAGATTATGGGATTTAGATTATGAGGACAGATTGCAAGTATGTGTATCACAGACCCTGGTTAACAGGAGAAAGAGGGGGGGGGGGTGATATGATAGAGGCCTATAAACTTTTGAATGGGTGTTATAGCATTTCAAATGATGAAATTTTTTGTTATATGGAAGGCTGGGAACATATAGGCATCCATGGAAGTTAAGGTTGTTCTCAGTCAAGAAAGGGGTAAGTGCTAAGCTTTTCTCTCAGAGAGTAGTGAGTGAGTAGAATAATTTGCCCTTAGGGATAGTGAATGCATCTAGTGTAAATGAATTTAAGGGAAGGTATGATAGCTGAGTTGGGTAATTTACAGCCTCCCTCGATGAGTCCTTGACTCCCTGGAGGTCTCAGATAATAATAATAATATTGAAAGTTTATTTTTCACTTGGTTAGAGTATAATAAATTTAGTTTAATCCTTTATCCAAGTGTGAGCAAACAAAGTTTGGGCCTGAAATTATCTTCAGGACTGGGGGTAAGGTGGTACAACACCAGAGCACTCCACTTGGGCCTGGCTCCCACTGAAGAGACCTCAATAAAGGTCGAAACTAGTCTGGGTTGTAGATTCCCTTAATGCATAACATTAGACATATCCGCAAGGAGATGTGTTTTGCATTATGGGAGATACTGAGATAGGAGTGTTAGTAGCTTGCTCCACCTTTGCAAGGAGTGCCCTGGTGTTGTACCACCTTACCCCAGTCCTGAAGACACTTTCGGGCACAAACTTTGTTTGCTCACACTCGGATAAAGGATTAAACTAAATTTATAATAATAATAATAATAAAAGTTGAGCAGCTCTCAGATGTGAACTGTAGACTAAAATACACAAAAATTATTGAAGAAAAAATGAAAGAGTTTGAGAACAGCAACCAAACCTTGGAGATTCAGTTGCAAGCCTTGAAGAATTCAGTCAGAGAGACATGTGGTGAGGTTGTCTGCAAGGATAGAAAAATCAGAACTCCATGGTGGACACAGGAAGTTAAAGAGGCAGTGAAGGAAAAGAAGAAAGCATATCAAAAGTTCCTGGTAAATAAGTCAGCTTGTGCTCTTAGAGAATACAGAGACAAATGTAAGAAAGCTAAACACCATGTAAAACTATCTAAACAAAAGTCATGGGAGGACTTTGCCAAGAACATAGAAAATAAATATCAAGAAGGTGGTAAGATATTCTGGAGGTTGTTGAAGAAGCTTAGAAATGGAGGAAAGAGTGTTGTAAAAGGAGTTAGAGATGATAAAGGTGACATGAAAACAGGAGAAAAAAGATATCCTTGAAGTATGGAGTAATTACTTCGAAAAATTGCTAAATGAAACAAGCAGTGATAGCACAGTGGTAAAAAACACTCAACAGGCATACAGTCAGGAATACATATCCATGCTTGAGGTAGAAAAAGCTATCAAAGGCTTGAAATGTGGAAAGGCAGCAGGAGTAGATGATATTCAACCAGAAATGCTGAAGTATGATGGTACAAAAGTCTTACAGTGGTTGCACTGCATAATTCAGAAAGCCTAGACAGAGGGACAAATTCCCAATGATTGGAGTAGAGCTCTCATAGTACCCATATATAAAAAGGGAAATAAAACTGAATGTGAGAATTACAGAGGTATTTCTCTACTGACTGAGTGTTCCTGGTAAGATATATGCAAGTATACTTGAGAAATGGTTGAGAAAAATTGCAGAAGAAAAGCTTGGTGAAGAACAAACTGGATTCATGCCAAATAGAGGCTGTCAGGATCAGATCTTCATTTTACGACAAATAGTCGAGAAAGCATGGGAATATAACAAAGATCTGTATTTAAGTTTTGTCGATCTGGAAAAGGCATATGACAAGGTGCCCAGAGAGAAGCTATTCAAAACGCTAAGTTATATGGTATCAATTGAGCATTATATCAAGCAATACTTAGTCTTTATTTGAATTGTATGTCAGCAGTTAGACTTGAAGGAAGTACAGGAAGATGGTTTAATGTTAAATCTGGTGTGAGACAAGGATGTACATTATCCCCTCTGTTATTCATTATCTATATGGATCACATTATGAAGGAAAGTGGTATTAAACATGACATCAAAATTGGAGATGTTAATGTCAGCTCTTTGCTTTATGCAGATGATGTTATACTTCTCAATAAATCCGCTACAAGTTTGCAAGATTCCCTGACTAAATTGAATAACTGTTGTAATAGATATGATATGAAGGTCAGCAATAAAAAGACAAAAACAATGAAAATAGGCAGAATTGTTGAAAATGTCAACTGCGTTTTGAACGGAGAACCTGGAACAAGTGAAACATTTCAACTACTTAGGCACGATTTTTAATGAAGATGGTAAATTGAATATGGAAATAGACAACAGAATCAACAAAGCTGGTATGGTAGGAAGTCAATTGAATAAATTCATATGGAATAAGAGACAAATTAGTCGGAACACTAAATTAGCTGTATACAAGACAGTGTTCAAATCGATTTTAACTTATGGATCTGAGAGCTGGGTCAGAAGTAAAACACTTGACCAAAGACTAGAGACCGCAGATATGAGAGTCCTGAGAAAGATTATAGGCGTGAACAGATGGCATCAATGGCAATATCATATTAAAAACGAGGATATTAGGAAGGAACTTGACATTGTCAGCATCCAGGAATGCATTAGCAGAGCTAATCTCAGGTGGTATGGTCACATAAATAGAATGGGCAAGGAAAGATTAGCAAAACAAGTGTTCTCTGCCAGGTTGGCAGGAAAAACCCACAGGAAGACCAAGATATAGGTGGAATGATACTGTACAAAGTGCCTTAGACGATAGAAATATAAGATCTGATAATGTTTTAATCTTGGCAAGTAACAGACTGATTTGGAGAAAAATTGTAGATAGGAAGTTAGTAATGATGTAAATTTTTCATGTAGTACTATCATATCCTGTACATCCCTTGAGGGTACATGGCAGGAATTTGATGATGATGATGAAGTTCTCAAGTTCTGTCTCCTAGTGGTGTGGATCAACAAACGTTATCAGCACCAGACTTGGTGTCAGTAGAAGAATTGCAATTGGGTGTGAATATGGAATTTGAATTAGTGCTGCCATCTAGGTTGATGGAAAAAGTGATGACAAGAAAATGTGCTGATATATTCTGATAAACCATATCAATGTCATACGTTTACTCCAGTTACATATCAGCCACTCACTCCTGCTGCTGTTGAGTTATTCGATACTCAACAAACAGTATCAAGGTCTTGTGGAAATAGTCAAGCACTAATTCCTTATTCTATTGCCATCTGACCTATCCACATCCAGTTATATTCCTCAGGACTCAGCACAAGCTATCAAATGAGGTGTCCTAGTATCATTTGAAGAACCTCCTATATCACCTGTTGCTTGTTCTTCACATCAAGTTATATATAAACTACCCAGGTTTACCAGTGCCAGATTAGTTGACATTCACTCTCATCTTCAGAAGGAATGATCCTTCTCACTTACTAGGATACAAAAAAAATAACATGGGGAAGAGTTGTCACTGTTAAGAGGATTGAAAAGAGGAAGGTCTTGGAAAAGATTTCTTTGCAATTCAAATAGTAAATGTACACAGTCTTGCCATAAACACTATTACAACTTCTGAACACCTCTGCATTCCCCAAAGAATTGTACTAGCTCGGTTCCATTATAGCACTGTGCACAACCAACATGTGTATGTTTATCAGTAAAGAGAGAGTTGTTTAGCTATGGATTAACATGCAGTGGGGAGATTATGAGAACTATATAGCTGTAACAGCACTTCACATGGAATGCATCCACTGATTATTTTCAACATACTAAAACACTCAGGATCAGTAGGATGTTTGTGTATCGTACTATTAACCATTATAATGATATAGAACATATCTAACTGTCAAAGAACAAGTCACCCATGCTGTATTAGGCCACAGAATGATGTCACATGTACTATGATGACCTGGAGTGAGAGAGAGAGAGCCTATTGTCATTCTACTGGACACTTCCTAACACCACAGCTTATGTGGCAGAGGATGATAAAATCAAAGCCACTTCTCGGGCAGTATGCAAACAACAGACACAGAGATATCCTCTTCACAGGTGAGAAGATTTTTGCCCATTCAAGAGTTGCTTAAATGCCAAAACGAGGTATATGCCCTGTATGGTTGCAAAGCATGTGCCATAGCATCTAGGATTCAGAGAGCTCTTCACCCTACGTTAGTGATGGTTTGGTGGGGAGGTGATGTATCAACAGTATCCACGTTGTATTTCTGCGAGAAAGGGGGTCAAAATCTCTGTCAAAATGTATCAAGACACTCTGCTCGAACCAGTTGTACGGTCCTTGAACAACACCTTTTTTCACAATAGGCAGTGGACCGTCCAAAAGGACTCAGTCCCTGCACACAAGGCTAGGACCACACAACAGTGGTTGGAGGCAAATGTGCCAAATCACATATCACCATCTGATTGGTCATCTAGAAGTCCCGATCTGAATCCGTTGGGGTTCAAATTGTGGTCGGAGCTTGAAAGAGTAGCCTGCAAGAGATGACACCCCAGCATTGTCACTCTGAAGGCAGATCTGGAGCAAGCAGTGGCAGCGTTTGTATGATATTGTGCATGGTGCCATCAATATGTGGCTTTACAGACTTTGAGCGTGCATGAAGGTAAAATGGGGGCATTTCAAACATTGAGTGCTGCTATATGCACATTATACATGTGGTATGTATGTGCTGAAAGCTGTAAATACAATTGGTGAGAATATCTTGGAAGAAGTGCTGTAGATGAGTGGTTGTGGACAAGGACCTAAAATTTCAGGGACACATTGCTAGAATCCTGAAGATAGCACAATGGATTATGGAAATGATGTAGTCACTTATCATTTAGAAATAAGGCTTTGATCAAGCTACATATGGATTATTGTTCACCAAGTTTTCAAAAGGATGAAGAGATACTAGAAAAGGTCTAGAGTTGATCGACTAAGGTGGTTTCTGAAATGTTGAGTATGAAAAAAGATTGAGAAAGTGAAAATTGTAGAGACTGGTGAATAGGAGGAGGGGGGGGGATATGATTCAGAAATATAAGTTA
Organism: Typopeltis vanoorti; assembly: GCF_054136105.1. Lineage (NCBI taxonomy): Eukaryota > Metazoa > Arthropoda > Arachnida > Uropygi > Thelyphonidae > Typopeltis > Typopeltis vanoorti. Next base: position 65,603,250 of record NC_143556.1, read on the forward strand.
ATAAAGGGTTACTGCCAGATAAATGAGGAAAAAGTTTTACACAGAATGGGGGAAAATAAGAGGTCATTCCCAGAAGCAGTATAAGGAGGGTGTGAACAAGGGGATGACGAGCAGGTTTTTTGCACGAGAGTGGCAGGTGAGTGGAATGAACTTTCTTACTACTAGTATGGTGAGTGCAGAGACAATGAATATATTTAAAGGCACAGTATGAATTGTGCATAGGACCTCTGGTAATGACTCTTTTGACTCCAATGGAGGTTTTATGATAGGTGCTCCATCACCTATGATAATAACTGATCATGCATAATTTATATAATATAATAATTCAACTTCTTAAGAATTTTAGTTACCATTGCTTTCGTGAACTAACTGGAAGTTCTTGACCGAAGCTTGTGTTACTCTGCCACTGAAGTCCAAAGTATATGACTCTGTTTCTATAAAAAAAATAAAAGAAAAATCCCTAATATTTGAATTTATGCTATTCATGAAAAACCCAGCTTCTTATAAAATGGAAAAATTACAAACTAAACTCTATCTGAATATATGCTCTAAATTTCCAATTTAGTTTAAATATGAAAAGAGTATATAAAGTAAATCAGAAGTGAGATGAATATTAAAAGAAATACACTAAAATCACTGTTAATTTTTATAACATATTTTTCTTTATAATACAGAATAAAAATTATTGTATCTATTATACAAATTATTGTAAAAGAAAAACACTACTTGTGGATGACTTATGTCTGCATAAAAAGCTTTATGCAGACAGTCTTGGTAAAATCCACTGTGTATAATCATTCTTTTGAACTATATCATATGGTTGAAATTAATTAAAATTTTTTTGTCAATCTTCAGGAAGTTCGGATTCGGCTAACAGGATGAATGGTTATAACGTTCAACTCTATTTCTTACAAAAAAAAAAAACCCTTGACAACTCTATCTGCATGCAGAACACAATGGTATGGAAAAGAAATTAATCCATATTTGGAATCCACAAAGAACTTTCTAGGATCATATTCTAGAAAGTTTTTTTGGAGTTCGCTTTACTGCTAAGATATCTCATCAATGATCATTCTATGCATTGGCAGAGCATACATTCACGATATCTACATAAAAATATATACGCGCGTGTGTGTGTGTGTGTGTGTGTGTGTGTGTAAAGTCAATTTACTATTAATGTTTTCAGCTTCTGAAAAATCCTTATTTAATATAATTCCATTTATTTAGCACCTCTATAATTTAGTTGGATAAATTTTAAAGGGGTACTCCATCACCTAAATAGTTTTACTTTCTCTATATAATGCTAACTGTATATTTTAACAAAGGATATTCTCTGCTGCACATCCAATGTATCACCTATGTTGCTAATTCTTAGTGTCTGTTAACAGTCATTTCAAAGGATAGCTAAGTCTTAATGTGCCATAAGTCCTATTAATCCTTGGTTTAAACACATTTAGTTATAACTTTCTACTAATTTGTAGTAGATAATTGGTGGTGTTGTGCTCCATTCCTCTTTACAAGCATTAGTATATTCTGCTAATCAAGCAAGCCATATTGAATTTGCCCTCTTCCACTGTATCCTACAAATGTGTTATTTAGTTTAAGTGGCGACTGCAATTTTCTAATATTTCCTTCAAATCATGTGTTTAAAATCACTATTTTGTAACATGGACTATTATCATGTTGTAAGGTTAAAGGCCTATACTATAAAACTGACTGCATCGGTTAAGATATAAGATATGCTCACTGTCTAGAACATTAATATAAGACCTACAGTCATAATTCGATCTACTATAGTACACCTAACCAAGCAGCCCTGCATTATTACATTACCATCTCAAACCTTCATCACCAGGATAACACACTTAAGATTAAAAGTGCTCTCCAAGCATCCTCCATGTATAAGCACATCCATCAGACTAGAAGAGATACACTAGTCATCTCCACATGACCAATTTCCATTGCTTCAGTCCAAATGATTGACATGAGTCTCCTTAGCGCTAATTCTCACTATTTCACAGTTTCCATACATTCATCTTTCATTGCTTCAAGTAGGACTTCTCTCTCCTCCCCCTAACAGTTCCAACTGATTAACGTGGGTCTTAGCCTATGACAATTAAGAACATATTTTACTGTTGTTAACTTGCTTGTAGACTGCATCTCTTCCATAATAATTCACAGTACAGTAGATGTACATTGTAACAAATACTACCATAATAGAAATAATGATGATGCACTACAACAAATGAAAGAAAAGTCCCAGCTTGAATTAAATTCTATAGTACCAATGCTATTTTAAGCTTGCTATTGCAAACACTGAAAGTTCAAACCTTCTTGAATTTGCAGAATACGGTTGCATTTTTTTTTTAAATGTAATCTATTCAGCACAAAAACAGCATATTATCTGTGTTGGTATGGCAATACATGTGAAAAGGAGATGACTGTGTATGCAGGACTACAAAGGAACATTACACTGGACTAGTGTAATATTTATACTGATTAGCTGCTAAAAGCCATCAGCTCAAAATACATCAGATGGGAGTGATGCTGTGGAAAGTATTTCACACAATTTGTGTTTTGTAGTAAAATTAGAAAACAAAAGAAAAACGATGAAACTATTTTTTGTCTCACCTTTTACATTGATTATATATTTATCATTATATGATTTCAACGAAGAAAATTTAAAACTTATCTTTATTTTTGACTTTTGTATTGATAGAAACTAAATCAAATTCAAACATCAACTTTAAGGACATGGATGAAACAACAAAATTTTGTTAGCTACAGCAAAACAAGAGTTAAAGAAATTAGAGAATGGAAAGTCAACTAGAATGAAATGATACTGAAAAAAAAAGAAGCTTTTTTCTGCACCCACAATAAGTTGTAAACCTATTAGTACTGTGTACATAGGTTAAGTTTTTTTATTTATTATTTTCATATTTTTTATTTTTTGACTATAATCCACTTTAGCTCTCAGTGTAAGCAGGTTGATGGTCTAATATGAAATTCATCTTCTACATAAAGACATTCACTACATATCTGCACCCACAGTTGTAAATCTACAGCCTACTGGGTTGTATACTGGGTACGTTAACCTTGCCAGTAACAGCTATAAATATCCAATATCATAACCAAAATGACATGATCTTCTACTGAAGAGCGATATGTTTGGGGGAGATAACAATAAATAAACAAATGAAATGTCAGAAAACCAAGCAGACAACTGAATGCAAAGATTGATAAGAAATGCACAATGAGTATACAAAAGGATAATATATAAAAAAAGCACAAGTTCAAAAAATAATAGGAGGGAAAAATAACTTGGACATGACAAGGTCCCAAGAGAGAAGCTATTCAATACGCTGCAGCTATATGGTGTCAATGGGGCATTATATCAAGCAAAATTTAGTCTTTATTTGAGTTGTAAGTCAGCAGATAGAATTGAAGGAAGTACAGGAAGATGGTTTAATGTTAAATCTGGTGTGAGACAAGGATGTACATTACCCCCTCTGTTATGCATTATCTATATGGATCACATTATGAAGGAAAGTGGTATTAAACCTGATATCAAAATTGGAGATGTTAATGTCAGCTCTTTGCTTTATGCAGATGATATTATACTTCTAAATAAATCTGCTACAAGTCTGCAAGATTCTCTGACTAAATTGAATAGCTGTTGTAATAGATATGGTATGAAGGTCAGCAATAAAAAAACAAAGACAATGAAAATAGGCAGAATCATTGAAAATGTCAACTGTGTTGTGAATGGAGAACCTGTGGAACAAGTAAAACATTTTAGCTACTTAGGCACAATTTTTACTGAAGATGGTAAATTAAATATAGAAATAGCCAACAGAATCAGCAAAGCTGGTATGGTGGGAAGTCAATTGAATAAATTCATATGGAATAAGAGAGAAATTAGTCGGAACACTAAATTAGCTGTATACAAGACAGTGTTCAAACCAGTTTTAACTTATGGATCTGAGAGCTGGGTCAGAAGTAAAACACTTCACCAAAGACTAGAAACCCCAGATATGAGAGTCCTTAGAAAGACTAGATGCGTGAACAGATGGCATCAATGGCAATATCATATTAAAAATGAGGATATTAGGAAAGAACTTGACATTGTCAGCATCCAGGAATGGAATGCGTTAGTAGAGCTAATCTCAGGTGGTATGGTCACTTAAACAGAATGGGCGAGGAAAGATTAGCAAAACAAGTGTTCTCTGCCAGGTTGGCAGGAAAACGACCCAGAGGAAGACCAAGATATAGGTGGATTGATACGGTACAAAGTGCCTTAGACGATAGAAATATAAGATCTGATAATGTTGGAGTCTTGACAAGTAACACAGACTGATTTGGAGGAAAATTGTAGATAGGAAGTTAGTAATGATGTAATTTTTTCATGTAGTACTGTCATATCCTGTACACCCCTTGAGGGTACATGGCAGGAATATGATGATGATGATGAAAAATAACTGGAAGAGTATGTAATTATAAAAATGAAAGTCCAGAATTAATATTTAAGTTTCAAAATGTTACAATAGCTTAATTGAATGATACTTACCTGAAATATACATGAATGCATGATCTATAATATTGAAATCCAAAACTTTGAAAGTCAGCCATGTTTATAATTGGTCTTGTACACTCACACGGAGGGTGAGAGCACAAGTGATGAACAACTAGTGTGCATAAATTACATTGGTCAAACAAGGATAGGAGAAAGTGACAGACAGCTGATGTGCAAAAGTCACCCTTGCAACTGTAGAATGAATCATGTAAGAGAGAGAGAGAGAGACCCAATAATGGACAGATAGTATATGCTGATTTGTCTTAAAACTGTAAATTAAAGAAATACGGTATTTTTTGAATTAGAAGTTTATTTTAATGTTGACATGCATATGAGTAACAGATTGTTTTTCACAATTATTAAATTAATACTGGCAAAATGCCAAGTAAAAAACAAAACAATATAATAAATCAATGACTAGTTTCAAACAATAACACTGTGTATTTCTTCAGATTGACACAACAAACACAAATATAAAGAGATATTAACATGCAGATTTCTAAAAAACAAACTGCCATCTTTTTAAAATTCAACATATGCCAGATGTTGAATGAAATAAGGAGATATCATTAGTGTGGATCACTGTTACAGGATATAACATATTTTGTAAAAGATAGTTTACATTTTGGCTTCACATGGCATAAATAAAAAGTTACTTTAACAACACATTTATAACTTGTATATGCCACTAACTAACACATTAATATTCTATACTGTATATTCTAATAGCTAATCCATGCATAACATGGTAGTTAGTCTCCTATAAAAAATCTCATGTAGTGTGAAACCATGTTATATGAGAGACTAAGAACCAGTACGTTCCAAAACCATTTTAATTTTATAACTATTGGAGACAAATGCATGGAAAGGCTTATGTGTTCGCAGTACATGCTATTTATTTTCACGGTATTGATGATAACACAGAATGATAAGAAAATAATATTTATTAACTCATTTACTGATATTTCACTGGCATTATATCCAGTATCTTCAGAGCACAAAAACAGTTTGTCACAGTACGTGAAACAACAATTTAGTATAACAGTGGGACTAGTTTAAAAAAAATTGTAATGAATACCACAAGGAACTAAAGTTCTTATTAGGTGCTATCTGTGTAGGAAAAAGAGAGAAAACAAGTATTAATTAAATCTTAAAATGACTGTCTCCCAGATTTTTGGTAAATTTATACAACCATACTTGTTGAGGTTTGTAGTATGTTTTAAAGCTTTTGTTGATTCCCAAAACAATCTCTCTGACTTATGACTTCTGTGTAGCACTTCTGTTTTCTTCCAACTGATCCTGTGTGAAGTGGTATCCAAGGCATGGTCTGCCAGACCCTACTTGCCATAACGATAGTGCAGAAGTCTAGCAGTTAACCAAGTTTCAATGATATCAATAATCTTTGGATAGAATGAATCAATCGATGCCACAAACTCATTCCTTTTATTCTGTACTGTTTTTTTAATTGCATAATTAAAAAAAAAACAGTGGATTGCCAGTATTCATATAACTATTATTACTCCCTGAATGCTCCACCTCTCCCCAAGCTGCTCTCATTCTCAAGTCACTATTCCTGCATGAAGCCATCCTTGCTACAATCCCCCTTGTAATTCTAGTTTCCCTAAACTAACAGACTCACTTGCCCAGTCAGTCAAATAACATTCTCTAAATACCTGTTCTGTGTTCAAATGTAATGCATCTTTTGCATACAACTCCCTTCTATTATGTTACAGTACAAACAAACAGCTAACTGATTAATTAATTTCTTTAAAAAGATAGGTTCATAGAAGCAATTTCTTCGGGGGTTTTTTTCACAATCACAATTTTTCAGCTAACTGTTACATGAAATGACTGAAGACTAATTAAATGAGAACAAAAGAAAACACACCATCATCCCAGACTGGTGGCCTGTTACGAAGTTCAATAAATTGTTTCATATTCTGGGCGTGCCATTTTTCCACGAGACAATTCTGTTCCTGTAAATAAAAACAAACTTTAACTGAAAGAATAACAAATGCAAATGTGTTTTAATAATAATAATGATAAAACTAAACAGTAGTGAAACTTGATTACTGCAGTAAAAGTAACAAGGACATTTATGTTCTTCAACCTGTATTCTTTCAATAATCACAACCTGAGCAAATAAATTTTTCTACAGGCAGAGTAACCAGAAAATTTTATTTGCAAAGCAGCATTTTTAATAAACACAATGAATGGGTCAAGTACCCATAAAGATCCTATATGTGCTGAAGAGACTTTCCTTAGAGAGATTCCATTAATGCAGTGAAGAGGCCAAAGTCATCACAGGGACAGATTATGGAAAGATGTGCCAATGTTGACTAAATTATATTAGCTAGAAAAGATATTCTTGTTTAATCCTTTTACCAAAGTGTAAGCAAAGTCTGCAGGTGAAATATCTTCAGGCTACTTGTATATAGAGGCTGATGACTTCACATCAATTGGCTTTGTTTTCCATAATACAAAGCAGTCTTCCTTTTGGAAGCATTTAAAGAGGTACCTAGACTGGTTTCAACAAACTGGATCTCATCAGAGGGAGACAGATCTAGGAAGATTCCAAGATTAAATTAATGGAGAAGCATATACAAACAGTAAAAAAGGTGTAATACTTTATTATTAAAATACTCTGGATCCGAGATAGATGTAGAAAGTTTTTTTTCGCTTGTTTACTAAGTAAATTATACTTGCCAAGAAAATTATATTCTTGTTGATCCTTTTACCCCAGTGTAAAAGGGAGAGTCTATTAATGCAGCGAAGAGGCCAAAGTCATCACAGGGATGAATGCCATGGAAAGATATGCCAATGTTGACAATTTCATGTGGCTTAGTGAATTTTCATTCAATACATAGTTGGAACTTAAAAAATGTCTCCATTTAAAACACAGATATTTAGGTCACAGACTATGCTGAAGAAATAACTGTTTGATTGCAGAAACTAGAAAGCCAAAGAACAATGCCTTCAGCTTGCATTCAATTGTTAACATCACCTTCACACTGATTCTTGCTTAAGTTTTTTCAGTTACTGAGACCCAGTGACTGAATCCTGATAAAGACTGCATTTCAACCAATGCAATCGTGATCCACAAGTGTTAGTCCAAAGCAATGAATACACATCTTCATCTAAATCTGATGCTCAACTTTTCTGGATATATAGAGTGTAAAAAAAATGATCATTGGAAGGATATTACAGAATATGAGTAACTGTCTTCACCTTTTCCATATCTAGTTGTCAGATATGCCAGAGCTTGAAGCTCAATTTAAGAGAGCTATTCTACAACAATCTATGTCCTCTTTGCAGACAAGCATTGCTTCACATAACCACACAATTGTGTAAGATTTGAACTATCATTGTGGATATAACTCATGATTATAAATGCTTGTTATCCATATCCAAAACTGTGAAAAGGAAAGGGGAGGGTGAAAAACCAGAATTTCTGGATTAATTAAAAGTTTTTTTTTTTTTTATTAAAACATTTCAGAATTTACTATTAACGACTTCCTACTTTGTAATACATAAAATACATAAATCAGTGGAATGCTTGAGATTATATATATCTCATACCAGTGTGAAATATAGGAGGATTGTATAACAGTGTGAAGGTGATATATATAACTAGGATTCGTAGACAGCACACTAGTTTGTAGTAAACAATGAAGATGATACTTGATGCCCTGTTTCTAGTTTTAGATTTGCTCAATTTCATGCATGAAAAAGTTTGCTTTCAGCTTTATTAAATATAGATGATGTAAACATTCTCATGGCATCTCTTATATTTCAAAAACCATCAAAATCAAATGGAAGGATATTACAGAATATGAGTAACTGTCTTCACCTTTTCCATATCTAGTTATCAGATTTTCCAGAGCTTGAAGTTCAATTTTAGGAGAGCTATTCTACAACAATCTATTAATACTTTGCAAAAAAAACAGATACAGCCAAAACACTATTAACAAAATTCTCTACAAAATCTCAATAAAAAACAAAGACAAACCAGACTACAGTAAAACTATAACCATTCCCTACATTAAAGGACCATCAGACAAAATAAACAGAGTACTACAAAAATACAACCTCAAAGTCACCTTCAAACCTCCTGCAAAATTAAAAAGCTTGCTCAACTCATCCAAAGACCCACTCCCTCCACTAGCCCACCCTGGAGTATACCAGATTTATTGTACTTGCAACACACCATATATAGGAAAAACAGGACGCACAATTCCTATCAGACAAAAAGAACATAAACGACACATTAAATATAATAATTATGGTGAAGCTGGCCTTTCTGATCATGCCTTGAATACCTTACACAGAATTGACTGGAAAAGCACTAGCTGTCTACATCGCACTAAAACATGGTATGAATGGAAATTTAAGGAAGCATGTGAGATTATTATCAACCACCCCAATCTGAACAATAATGGTGGTCTAAAAATTTCAAACATATGAAAAGTATATATTCGACCCACAAAACGTTCCTCACTAAGAACAACTATATACAGGACTGCAGAAAACCCAGTATCTTAAAAGCAAAAATAAGAATTGTAATACTAAAAATAGGACATCATTGTTTCTGAAAGAAAACCATCTGAAAGAATGTTTATTCCTGTCATTGTAAATAGAATTTAGCTTCATGTAATTTGTAAATTTTTTTTTATATAGCTTATATTTAGATTGAAACGTCAGGATAATAAAAAAGTTTTTTAACACGGTTGTAAATTCCATAAATTTTTAAAATGAATGCTGATCACCGTGTAACTCTAAAAGAAAGGAATCTATGTCCTCTTTGCAGACAAGCATTGCTTCACATAACCACACAATTGTATGAGATTTGAACTATCATTGTGGATATAACTCATGACTATAAATGCTTGAATGTATGACAGTACATTCAAGCATTTATTGATAGTTTGATTATATTTTTTAAAAAGAATTTCTCAATTTATTCTTGCAAATTAGATTAAATCAGTTATGAGGTCATCTGAAGCCTGCAGGCCACAGACTACACTAAATGAAGCACATGCTAGTAAACCACAAATGTTAAATAAAACTGATGCAAATAGGACAGTTGTTAGGGTATATTCTGTCAATAGGCAAGCACTATTTTTTTCCCCTAAATTAAAAAAAAATTAATTATTATTATTTTTTTTTTTTATGTTGTGCACAACATAAATAAAATACACAAGAGGTTGATTGTTCAACCTATAGTACATCAGTACCATATATGGGTAGTGGATTGGGAAAGGAGGAACTCGTTTACATTTGATTTAAATGTAAACGAGTCTATTCCTGCTGTATTCCTTGGGAAATACAGCAGGGGAAGACTGTTCCACAGTGTAGCAGTTGCAGGGATGAAGGAGGAGGAGGAGAAAAAACTTGTTCTGTTTGTTTCTAGGTGTACTGTGAAGGGATGTTAAGCAGCAACTGCACATGTTCCAACGAGCTTAGTACTGAGTGGAGGAATTATTGATGTTATTTCAGATGAGCATTTCCCATGGAAGAAATATTTGTAGAATATACATACTGCAGAAACCAAACGTCTGTGCGAAAGTGAGGGGGGGAGGGAGAGAGAGAGAGTTGGAAAGAGATGGGTCATTAATAAGTCTAATTGCTCTCCTTTGTATTGAGTCAAGCATTTTGAGAGAGCTTTTAGGGGCCCCACCACATATGTGGGAGTAGTATTCAATAGCTGGACAGACTTGTGATTTGTATAATGTTAGCAGCTGTTCAGGGGTGAAGTAATGTCTTGAGCCAAACAGAAATCCTAGTTTTTTTGAAGCTGAGTATGCAATGGTTGTGATGTGTTTATGCCAGGAGAGCTTTGATGTGAGGGTAATTCCAAGAAGAGAGATCTCAAACTGTCTGGAAATTTGGGTATCGTCAAAAAGGATAATGGGAAAAAATGGTTTTTTTATGAGATATAGGACAGAACTGGATTTTATTAGCATTGAAATTGATGAGGTAATCCAAACCCCATTGCAGGATGGCTTGGAGATTGGAATTGAGGGTGGTGGTGGTTGATGTTCTGTAGGTTGAGGTGAGTTGTGTAGAGTAAGGTTTATCAAATGAAAGTAGTGTGTCGTCTGCAAAACTATGCATTGGGAGGACAACTGAAGTAGGTCACTGATATATATATATATAGCAGGAAGAGGGTTGATGAGAGGACAGAACCTTGCCGAACCCCAGCATTAATTGGATGGTGAGAGGATAGGGAGCCATCCACCATCACACACAGTGTGCATCCAGACAGAAAGCTGGCAATCCAACTACAGAAGTCCTGGGTCAGACAGAATGATGGTAGTTTGTTAATAAGCCTTTGTGCCAGACCTGGTCAAAAGCTTTTGAGATATCAAGTGCAACCACTTGAGATTCACCAAAACTTGTCCATGGCATTTGTCTAGAGATATCCATAATTAAAAAAATGGTGTTTTTATGGCTGAGATAAAATGTTGCCAGTTTTTGCTACCCTCCAAACTTGCTGCTCCTGAGCATTGCCTTAGTTGCTTAGTGAGTTATGATGAAACTGGAATCAAATCATATTACTGCTATATTTACAAGCCAGATGCAGCATCCCAGATTGGCATTGGTGATTTAGAATGATTTTGCCAATACTTTCTCAGATTTCATATATTAATATTCAGAATAATTCAAATAGAACGGCTTCAAAGATATAAGGATTGTTATGTTTGTATAATAATAGGAGTATTCAAAGTAAGAGGGGTGAGTTTGTGCAATGATTGAGTCAGTATGCCCAAGGATAATTGGTATAAGTGAAACGTGGTTGTCTGAGGATGATGTGATGTCAGGAATAAAAATGGAAGGATATATAATTTTCTGGAAGGATAGGAAGGTGAAAAGAAGAGGCGGAGTGCTGTTAATGATTGCAGAGGAACTGTGTTTGCAAAGTGTGGAAGTTGATAGTGCATGCACAGATTTTGAAATTAACAGGCTAATATATATAGGCCAGGGAATGTAGGGTTGTGAAATGTTTAGGCAAATTGGTTGGGCATGTAAAAAAAGAAGGTGTTCCTGATGGGAGACATTAATTATAGGCATACAAAATGGAAGGAGGGGATAGTGTTTTGGATTTGGTGATAACTTTACAAGATATAGTTGGTAATGAGATATTGACACTGCTGCCAGTTGCTGAGAGTGATCATGAGGTATTTGTTTGGTAAGTGGTGAAATACTGCCAAAAACAGATATATGTGGAAATATAAGGTGGGTGATTATGGGAAGCTCTGTAGTCAACTACCATCAATACATTGGTTAGATGAGCTGTCCAGAAAAGATGTCGACAATGCATGGAAATTCATAATGCAGTATCTGACACAAACAATGTATAACTGCATACAAAGGGTTAAGCGAGTAAACACAGTAGAAGTAAATGGGTGAACTGCAAAATCAAGCAAGCTGTGTTGTTAGAAAAGAAAATGCTATAGAGGAGATACAATACAGCTGGTGTTGATTGAATACATGAAGAGTATAAAGTGCAGGCTAGAAAGGTGGCAAGCATGGTAAAGAAAGAAAAGATGCAGTATGAGAGGAGGTGGGTCAAGGTTAATTCCAGGGAATTCTTCTGCTATATGGCAAGCAAGAGAAAGAATAATTATGGGGTTGACAATAGTGGATAGTCATGGCAGCAGAGTAACTGTTACAAAGGTTATAATGGAATTATTGAATGAGTGCTTTATCAGTGTATACCGTACTGGTGTAAAATGATGCCATGCAATACATAGAAGGGAGTTAAGTATTAGGAGAATTGGAAGTGAAAGAATTGAGGTGTATCAGGTGTGATTGGGTTAGCATATCACCATGTATTCTTAAGGAATGTGCACAACAGTTAGCTATGCTCTTGACTTAGTTATTTAATGAAAGTTTTGCAGTGGGTAAGGTTCCCAAGAAGTGGAAAGAAAGCAAAACAGTAACACTCTGCAAGAATGGTTCTAGAACAGAAGTTTCCAATTATAGACCTCTGTATAACTGCATTTGTAGTCAAGGTGTTGGAGAGATTGGTTAGGAATAGAATACAAGCTTGGGTTGATGGACATAGTATACTTTATGATGGTCATATGGATATGTAAACGTAGGTCTTATTTTATCAATTTACTGCATTTCATGACAAGATGATGAGTGTGTGTTAGATAAGGGAGAATCATATACAGTGATATTCTTGGACTTTGAAAAAGCATTTGATAGATTTCCACATTATAAGTTGGTGTACAAGCTGCAGACAATGGGCATATATAGTATATTGATTAGATGGATCAGTTTGGCTCTCCTAACGATACCAGCAAGTTGTGTATGATGGAGCAGTGCATCAAAAAAGGAGAGTAACTAGTGGAATGTACCAGGGTTCTGTTCTTGGGACCCTGCTGTTTAACTTGTTCGCAAATGATCTATCATGTGGACTGACTGGGGACAATTGTTTGCTGATAATGCAAAGTTAGGGAGAATTATAAGTAACACTGCTGACATTAATTTTCTTCAGGAAGATTTGAATAGACTTTTGACTTGGTCAAATGAGTGGGGGGGTTGTAGTTTTAATATTAATAAGTGCAAGGTGTTGCATTTTGGAATGCAGAAATATAAGGCTGTATACTATATTGACATTGCTGTACTGCAGGAAGTGCAAGATATTTGGGAGTGATAATTGACAGCAGACTGAAGTTTAGAGGGCATACATCATAGTGCCACTATGATAAGCAGTACTCTAACATGTGGGTATAAGGATGTGGTTGTGCCATAGTATAAAGCACTGGTCAGATCACGTTTGGATTATTGCACACAGATTTGGTAACTTGTTTTTTTTTCAATGTGATGTGGAAACATTGGAGAGGGTTCAGAAAAGGGAGGAAAACTTCTGTCACTACTTAATGAGATCAGCTAACTCACCTTCAAACTGACCTAATCAAGGTTTTTCAAATTCTACACAGGATTCAAACCAAGATCCTTCAACCGAAGGACAATGTTTAGATTCTTTCAGCTAGCTTCCTTAACTCTGTGGTAAGCCTTCTTCAGGATTACAATAAACACTAAGACATATTACAGCATTTAGAGAAATGATTTTTCAATTCCTTGGATTAGATCTATGTTTTCCTTTAAAGTTTTAACTTAAAATATTTTAAACTCTTTAATCTTGTTAATATATAATGACATCATGATTCTCTTTTTTAACATCATGTTTTTGTCATGAGCTATGTATATGTATTAAGCTAACTCCATAGCATACCAGCTTTGTTAATTCTGTTGTCTATTTTTGTATTTCATTTGCTAGCTTTACTAAAAATTGTAAATAAATAGCTGAAATGTTTATTTATGTAGTTCATGTTTTCAATATTCTTACTTATTTTCAAAGCTGATTTTCATACCAAATTGTTACACTTGTTATTCAATTTAGTTAGGGAATCCTGCAGGTTTCTGCTATATTCATTTAAGACCACATTATCTGAAAAAGAGACTTGAGTTTTGTCATATATCATAAATATATGCACATACACATTTAAATTTCTCATATGAATTTTTAAGCTGTTCATGAAGTACATTATCAGTAGCCAAATTCTGTTTTAAAATTATCATAAAATAAGAATGAAACTGCTATGTATGTTCTGTTCATATGCTTATAAAGTGTTCAAAAAATTGTACAGATGGGAGGTTAGTGTAAAATAACAACAAATGTATCAGTGGGACATTGGCCTGGACTTCTCATTAGTTTGTTATACAGATATATTTGTCCCTATTTTATAGGGTCAACTGTATGGAATTCTTTCCTACTCAATATGATTTCTTCTACTAACACTAATTATTTAATAAACTAAAAAAAATAATACTGTCAGTTATAATATAAATTGTGATTTCTACTTACAGAAGACTTGACTGCAATTCTTTGGTTATCAGGATTTAGGGTTGGAATTATTACAGTCATCTTACGAGGACCCTTGAAGCCTAAAACATTGGGTTCCTAACAAAAATTATAAGTCATTTGTCACTTCTAATAGTTTTTTTTATTGTTTTAATTAAAAAAATATATAAATCCTGAAAACTCAAGAAGCTTAGCTTATCCACAGTAGGTTTTCCAAACATTATGGGATTTGAAGTCATAGCTTTTTCAATTGATAAACAGTTGCTTTTATTAAATGAGTGAAAGAAAAATTAATATACATAATAAAGAATTTCAGTGTCTTCGTTTATTAATATTACAAACAGAACTCAACAACAAAAAATCTCACATCCAATGAGGGATAGTTCCCATCCTATCCTATCCTTTTTTATTTTAGGCTCAATGGTCTGTCACAACCAAGTAACTTGGCATCTTATAAACCTAATAACTGCTTACGAAAGAGCACTTAATTCTGCCTGCATTGTCTGCTGTCTGTAAACTGTATGTGTTCTGTGAGGGATAGTTAAAGTGTTTAAAGTTCAAATGTTTTTTTTTTTTTTAAATCTAGATTTTAGATTATAAAACAATTAAAGTATGTAAAAAATATACATGTGTTTTATGAAACTTCTTTAAGTTTAAAGAATGGAATGAAGGAATTTTGCTAGTTAAGAGTGAAAAGAGTGAGAGGTAAATAAAATAATTCAAAAACGTTATGTGATAGTCTCATTATGCTCCAGATTGTTGTATTAGCTACAACAGCCAACTGTATTCCTTTGTTTCATCATTCAATAAAGAAGAGGTCAGTAAAATATCATTACTTTTCTATAGACATTTATTAGAACTAAACAGAGCCATAATTTTAAGATGATACCATTACTTGATTTTTATAAATGCGTTTATTTAAGTTAATTAATTAATGAAGAATAGAATGAATAAATTCACTACATATTGTAGATATGTGCAATTCTGGAAGAAGTACACAATAATTAAGTTGTTGAGATTTAGGAAATTTCTGTAACAAAATAAAAAAAAAATTTCCTTCTATTCTATTCTATAATATATTATACTAAGATTAACTAATGTTGCTCAAAGCCCAGAGATCAACTATTTTTATTAATTAATTAATAAGCATTAATTTGTGATAAGATGTTGTGTTCCAAATTTGGTTGTCCTAGCTCTTACCATTTAGGTAAGGAAAATCTTTGCAAATGAGGGATTATCTTAATAAAACCCATACATTGCTTTAAATTCCTATAAAAGAAAGCAATATATCAGTACTTGTCCCCTCCGCCTCCCAGTATTTGATTGTATCCACAAAAGTTAAACCACATAATTGATGTTGTTTGAGTTATGATAAGAAAAAGCTAGACTCTCTAAAATCATCTTATATGTAAATGAAGTGAGAGAGAGATTATTAATTTTATTATTATTATTACGGGTATCTCCATGGAGTCAGTAGACTCATTGCAGGAGACCCAAACTAGCAAAACAATATCTATCATATCTCTTCTTGAATTCATTTACAGACGAAGAACTCACAACTGAGTCAGGCAATAAATTCCACTATTCACCACCCTCCAGATGAAAACCTCGTTCTCACACCCTTGTTAACCACACTTTTCTTTAATTTCCAGGGATGACCTCTTGTTCTTCCATCACTATCACAGCTGAAACATTTCCCCTGCATCAATTTTATAAAAACCGTTTAGTAATTTAAATGTTTCTATCATATCCCCTCTTCTCTGCCTATCAACCACCCTCTGCAATCCACAAGCTCTCAATCTATCAATGTAGGAGCATTTTTTACCATCACTCACCAACCTAGTCGCTCTCCTCTGAACCCTCTCCACAACCTCCTCATCTCCAAGGAATCCAGGCAACCAGACCTGAGCACAATAATCCAAATGTGGAAGTATCAACACTTTATAAAGGGGAATAATAACCTCTTTATCTCTGGATGTTAGTGTTCCTCAATAACCATGTAATCTTATGTGTAATCTTGGACGCCTTAGCAATGTGTCCCCTGAACTTCATCTCCCTATCCACCAACACTCCTAAGTCCCTAACCTCATCAATCTCTTGGAGTACCATTTCATCAATGTAGTACACAGCTGGTAATCTTTTAATCCCAAAATGATAACCTTACACTTTTATACGTTGAACTGACATCCATTACCTTTTGCCCATTTTGCCAGCTTATTTAAATCATCCTGCAAACTCTCAACATCAGCTTGATTTTTTATTGCACTACCCAACTTTGCATAATCGGCAAACAACTGAATACCTCCTTCCTATATCATTTATGTACAAATTAAACAATGGCCCAAGCATAGAGCCCTGAGGCACACCACTAGTCACCTGCCTCATCCTGGACTCTACTCCTCCATACACCACCTTCTGGTATCTCTCCTTGAGCCATTCTCCTATCCATATCACCAGTTTAGTATCCATTCCCATCTGCTCCAATTTGCATAACAGTGTTAAATGGGGTATCTGTCAAAAGCCTTAGCAAAATCCAGAAGTACCACTGTGAAGCCTTTTCCTTTGTCCAACTCAGATGTCATTCTATTATAAAAAGTTAATAGATTGCTAAGGCAGGATCTACCTTTAACAAAACCATGTTGACCCCTATAGAGTATCATATCCTGATCCACCCATTCTTTAATTTTGTCTTTAACCAACTTTTCCAATACTTTTACCACCACTCCCGAGATGGTGATTGGTCTGTAATTAATATACACCAAGAAACTAGAACGCTGGCTGCCATTATTTTTTAATAGTTGTACTGTTATTACTAGAATTTCAGAGGCACATTTATATTCTGAACAATAAAAAATATCAGATAAGTATCCATTTTTAAACTGCAACAAACTTCCTACATCTTCAGCACTCGGCTTACTTTTTTTTTTAAAACAGACAAGATGCTTTTTAGAAGAGAAACTTTTTTTTCAACTTACATTTTTAGAAGAAATAGGTAAATAAGCTGGAAAAACTTGCTGAAATAATTTTTGTTGTTGTTGTTCTTTGTTGGATTGGACAGTATGTAATAACTTGATAAGAAATTATATTCTTGTTATAATCCTCATTTTACCCAGGCGTAAGCAAACAAGCGTTTGTGCACTGCATGAAACATTCTCATGCATAGGTCACTGTACCTTTTCCCCTCCTTTTCTCTTTTTTTCTTTTTATGTGAATTCCATTTAAAAAAAAAGCTGTTAATCTATGGTCTAATGCAATCAGTATAATGCATTAGACCAAACAGATTTTTTTTATTACCATTCTGCCACTTTTTAATAGGCAGGATGGTGGCCTCACACACAGCAATGTAATTCATCTCCTATCTAAAAAGAGTTCATAAAACATCCATGCTCACAGTGGGATCTGAACCTACAGCCTGTTGGTTAGAGGATAGATACACTAATAGTTGGACCAATCAAGTCAGTGGAAAACTAATGCAATGCATTATGGTGAGTCATAACCAAGGCCAGTTTGATGTTTAATGATGTCTTATCAGTGGGATATACTCATGAAGATAGTGATATCCTGATAGCAGAAGTCATATCTACCATATACAAGTTGCATATATCATTATCACCAATATATGTTATTGCAATATTCTGAATTAGTGATAGTTGTAGCAACTCTCTCTCTCTCCCTGCTGGACTGGACAATATATATTTACTTGACAATTTCTTATCCAAATGAGAAGGCAAAATTTGCAAATGAAACAGTTCTGCTTGTTTATGCTTGGGTTAAAAAAAAAAAAAAAAAAAAGAGAAAGAATATAATTTCTTGTCTAATATTATATATTTTCCACAAATTCAAACTATCCCTAATCTAGAGCAACGTAATATGGTAAAAGCCTAGAACACCTATAATACCTTTCCTTGAATGCATTCACTGACAAAGCACTCAGAACAGATTCTGACATCATATTCCAGCCATTCACTACTCTGCAAGCCAAAAAAAACTAATTCTGAAGCCCTTACCAAAGGGAGTGGGGAAGAGAACAAGGGATGACCCCCTTGTTCGCTTCCCCACTCCCAGCCAAGTGCTGAGAAATTTCCTCTGTATCAATCCTATAAAAACCCTTTCAGTAACTTAAATGTTTTCATCATATTTTCCTCGATTCTACCTATCAATCATAACCTACAAACTCTCAATCTATCCTTGTAGGGATATTCCACAAATCACTCACCATCTTGGTCACCTGCCTCTGGATTTACTCCACTACTTCTCCAAGAAACCCAGGTAATCCTAATGGTTTCCTTGGCCACATCTGCAATATGCTCAATAAACTTCAACTTCCTATTTCTGCCCCCCCCCTGCATTAATGTAATACAAAGCTTGTATCATGCTTTCTCTTCCATCAGCCATATACAAGCCCTTCTGTCCATCAAATTCAGACCAAAGGTATATAAACTACACAATATTCTTTCTATAATAATAATCGCATGATGATACACGGCCGTGAGTCTCCTTTACGGGGAGGTACAGCACCATCTCAGTCCCCCAAAATTTTATCCGGGCTCTGGAACCGGCATAGCTGACGAATCAGACCTATGGCTGGGTCTCTTTCTATGCCACCCACCCAATAACTCATTTACAATCAAGGCCCTCCTCTTCAAATCACCTCTATCATAGCATGGCAGAAGGCTCACAACCTTTACTCTCTCACTCTTCTTTTTCATCTCTTCCAATAATTCTCATATTTTCTCTCACAATGCACTTTCCCCTTTCAAGCATCTAATAGTGCCTGCCAAAACAATCAATTTTTATGTCTTTGCATTCTGAAAACCTCACTAATATTGTTAATTTTTGCATCAGGGAAACAAGATTTAATCATGCTCTTATCAAGTACTCCTCTTATCACAGAATTACCATAAAAAATCTTTCTTCTTACTCTCCTCTTGCTCTGTCATATGTTCTTTTTCTTACCTTGTGCCATTTCTTTCTCTTCTCAGCTTACTTCTCACTTACTTGACATTTCTAGAGGTTGTTCAAGCTTCACAAAAAACTTTACAGGAATGTTCTACCATTCATGACATCCTTTTTCTCCTGACCTTCCACCACTGCACTTTTATCAACAACTCACCAATATTTACATTTTTCCTGCCTTTTGTCAACATTCTCTATTCCACTATTGTACATTTTACTCTCCCACATAACTGACACTCACTGTCAAAACACTTCTTACACATTCACTCACCAGTGATATTACATCTCATTTTCCTCCTACAATTCTTTCACAAAAAGAGTGGAGGTCTGCCTCATCCTTTTGTGATGTTGCCATGATATGGTACCATCAGAATCTGAGAGGAATGAAAACAAAGAAGGCAAACGTTAGGCCAGTAACATTAGCGAAAGACCAGAAGGCTAAGGCTCAAACTGCCAGTTGAGTAACAGAAAAGCTTATTACATCATTTGGGCCTTACAAAGTCTACTTTGAAATTTTTGATGATTTGCAGTTGTTTTAGGGCAGTAGTTTTTTTGTCTGAGTGAGAAGCTGGAGTTTCTGTGTGCCACTGAATATATATGCTGTGTTTTATTATGTACATTTCTTGTAGCTTTGTAGTCCATCCTGTATAGATGACCAAGGCAAATCACCTCCTATAATATCATGAATACTCACAGATACTTCTGATTTTGTGCTAGAAGGGCACAAAATCAGAAGTATCTGTGAGTATTCATGAAAAACTCTCATTAGTCTTGATATTAACAAGTACTGGTTCTGATAGCATCCTTCAGCTGTGCTCAAAACATCTGCTACACAATTAACATCCATCCACTATTGTCTGAGCTTCCATGGCTCACTCAGTGTAGACGAAGCCCTTTGGTTGGAAAGACCTGGGTTCAATTCCCATCAGTGATGTGACGGTCTTTATCTGGTCTTTTTCGACTAAAGGTGAGTTAGCCAGTCTCATACGGAGGTAGAGAGTTTTTCATCCCCCAGAACAGGCAAACTGGTCCCATGAACACACATGAATACGTCCCAGCCATATGCCAGTCCTGAGCCCGGATAATTTTTTTTTTTTTTTGGGGGGGGGGGGAAGCAATGGTGGACTACCCTGTAAAAATCTCACCAGGAATACCACTTACAGTTGGAAAGGGAAAACCAGGCACTATTGTCTATACAAGCTATTGTACTCACCTAGTACCTAACAACATGCAATTATGCCTTTATCCAGCCTGTCCTTAAAAATAGATGTAAAAGTCAGCCATCAAACTATTATTCTAATGTCATCACCTCAATACTCTTGAAAGTGAAGGGGAAGGTCATTAACAGCTTCTTCACTACTTGGAGACCCATTAATTAATTAGTGATCACCAACATGAATTATTCAGGCTGCCTTCTCTAATGCCTCAAAAAATTCCTCCTCTTCTTCACTTCTTCTTTAGTAGAACCTTCTGTGGGACCATAAGCACAAATAAGTCTTATTATCTGGTTCCCCAGTCTGATATTAGCCACACACTACCTGATATTGCTTGCCATTCAAGAAGATTATCATCACATTTAGTGCTTAATATTTTAGCTACTCCTTCTTTTCCCTGACTGTTATTTCCTGTGTGTGTATATATATATATATATATACACAGGATTTTGTACATATATATATATATATATACAAAAAAAAAAAAAAAATGGACAAAATGACCATTTTCAGAAGGAAAAAAAAAAAAAAAAAAAGGCAGTTTTTGAAGCATATCATAAGAAAACTTGGTTGCCAACTGCAACTTGCTTTCTCTTCTGATGTGTGCAACTGTTTCTATGTTAGAGAAAAACAAACTTTTTTTCCAGGTAATGCCTCAGCACACTGATTTGTCTCTGTTTACATGAACATCACAACTGTTATTAAGATATTTCACTTCTAAAAAAAAAAAAAAAAAAAAAAAAAAAAAAAAAAAAAACTTCTGTGAATTACACACGTGTAGTTCACAGTTTGCATGCTATTAGAGAAACAAAGCATATTTCTTCTTTATTATTATCCAGGAAGTCAAGGACTCATCGACAGAGGCTATAAATCATCCAAAGCAGCTAACATACCTTCACTTAAATTCATTTACACTAGATGTACTCACTATCCCTAAGGGCAAATTATTCCACTCACTCACTGCTCTCTAGGAGAAAAACCTATCTCTTACCTCTTTTTTGACTGTGAACAACCTTAACTTCCATGGATGCCCCAGTGTTTTCTCTCTGCTTTCCATATAATGAAAAATTTCATCAGTTGAAATGCTATAACACCCATTAAAGTTTATAGACCTCTATCATATCACCCCTCTTTCTCCTGTTAACCAATCTGCAATCTACATACTCGCAATCTGTCCTCATAATCTAAATCCCATAATCCAGATATAATCTTAACCCTTCTTTGCACTCTTTCCAAAGCTTGTTTATCCCCTTGAAACCAAGGATCTGTGCACAATAATCCAGGTGTGGTATTATTCCTGACCTGAGACTTAAGTTATACAAATGTGTGAAAGGCCCAGCCAATTCAGCTGAACATTCCTTTAGCAAAGGCTGATATTCCATCTGTCCCTATCGACAAATTCTTATCCAGGTTATGCAACAGCTCTTCAACCTCATTTTCATGAACCTCTAACTCTTCATCCAACGTAGCAGTAGCACCGTGCACCATGCTACATACACCTGATTTAATATAACTGAATAATATTCTTAAGCTTCAGACAATCGTGTACCACCTGCATTCAATAAAGTTATTCTTCCACATTCATTTTTTCTTTTGCTTGCAGCATAATGATAAAATTCTTTGGGATTGTCTTTAGCTTGCATGGCCAATTTCTTTTTCATATTCCGTTTTAGCTTTCCTCACAATACTCGTTACTTT
The DNA here is from genome assembly GCF_054136105.1 of Typopeltis vanoorti. Classification (NCBI taxonomy): domain Eukaryota; kingdom Metazoa; phylum Arthropoda; class Arachnida; order Uropygi; family Thelyphonidae; genus Typopeltis; species Typopeltis vanoorti. The sequence continues at coordinate 65,625,568 of NC_143556.1, forward strand.
TCTGGCCTGAGCTTAATATATTTCATAACTCTTCTCTCTTATTCTCACGATATTCTTTCCACATCATCTTCTTCTTGTGGATCTCTTGCTTAATAAGGTTGCACATCCATTTCACTTCCAACCTATTTATTCTTTGAATACTAGGGATACACTGAGATACTGCCTCATTCAAGCACTTCTTCAAAGATTCCCATGCATTGCTGACATTTTTCCCATTCAGTAACTGATACCATGGGACCAAATATAATATTCTCCTAAGTTGATCATAATTTCCAGCTTTGTAGTTCAGCATGTAGCCTGTTTTAATTGGAGCTTCAATACAAGTAGATACTTCCCAAGAAAGTACAGCATGATCACTGTCATCAATTGGTAGTAAAATAGCCATATATTTCATTTGCTATGAGAAAATCCAACACTCTTTGACCTCGAGTTCCTTCTTTTACATGCTGCTTGAGAAAGTTATCTCACAACAATTCAATAAATTCCTGTTCTTTCTTATCATGAGATTTCTCTTCTACTCAATAAATGTTTGGAAAATTAAAGTTGCCCATAATGATCATTTGCTTGGTACCCATAAGTGTCACCAAATGTCACTAATGTATTAATGATTTTGCAATTTCTTGTGGTGTATATTTATAAAAATATACTGTTCATGAGATTGCATTTTTACTAAGATAAAGACTTACTTGAATTTTAATATAATATAACAAGTATTTCAATGATCAAAGTAATTTTATAAAAGAGTGCATTTCAAAACAGCATTAAAGCTATTCTTGGCTTTTGTACTCTAGAGTATTTATTTAGTAACTTGCCTGATTGAAACTAAAAAAAAAAGGAGATGGCTCACTCAAAAAATTTAGTAGAAATTCCAAATGTCAAGTTTCATTAATATCTGTGTGGACAGAGTGAAGCTAATATATGTATAGATGGACAGAAAAAAATGAATCTAATAATCATTTACACATTTTGCCAAACACAGGTTAAAAACAAGTATAAAAATGATAAGTGTATTATTATTTCTTTATATTAATACTGACAAATAAAAAATTTGAGGTTTTCTCATTTCTAAATCTTACAAAATAATTATGATGTGATGGCAAAACAGTGATATAACATTATTTAAATTAAGGGGATATTAAATTCCACATTATTTCAAAGCCGAATAAGAAACTCAAAGGTCGGAATCAAAGAGTTTCATGCCGAATATAGTAAACTATAAAAGTTTCGGTGGATTGTAGCGTAAGCTAAAGCACATAGTTCAACACTAAGCAACTCATTGCAAAAGTGGATAAAGTTCTGATCACTATTCTTAGTATTTTCCATAATGTAAAACACATCTCCTAGGAGATGTATGATGTTATACATTATGGTGTAAAGGTCACTACCCAGACCGGTTTCGACCTTTGCTGAGGTCTCATCAGTGAGTAGGTAGACCTAGATAATATTAAGGTTATAGCGAAAAGAACTTATACTTTACTATACGAGTTGTCAAAAAGGTGCACCTATAAATTATTACTTAAATAAAGAGCCAATAGGCTTCACTTCGGCGATGTAACATTATTTAAATTAAGGGGATATTAAATCCCACATTATTTCAAAGCCGAATAAGAAACTCAAAGATCGGAATCAAAGAGTTTCATGCTGAATACAGTACACTATAAAAGTTTTGGCGGATTGTAGCTGATGAGACCTCAATAAAGGTCCAAACCGGTCTGGGTAGTGACCTTCCACCATAATGTATAGCATCATACATCTCCTAGGAGATGTGTTTTACATTATGGAAAATACTAAGAATAGTGATCAGAACTTTACCCACCTTTCCAACGAGTTGTTAGTATTGAACTATGTGCTTTAGCTTATGCTACAATCTGCCGAAACTTTTATACTTTACTATATTCGGCATGAAATTCTTTGATTCCAATCTTTGAGTTTCTTATTCAGCTTTGAAATAATGTGGGATTTAATATCCCCTTAATTTAAATAATGTACATCGCTGAAGTGAAGCCTATTGGCTCTTTATTTAAGGGATATAACATTTAAAAATTTAATATAAACGTTAGATATAAAAGAAAAGAATTTTCAGTCTAGCTAATTCGCATTCATCTTAAAATTCTAATGCTCTCTCCATGTCCTAAACATGATTCAAATAGATTCCAACCAAATGCCACTGCCCATCAACTGTGTTAAAGAGACACTTATTTGTATGAGTACCAGATCAATATATACTATTTTGAATAGAGTGGGAAATAAACTATATCCCTGTCTAACATCTTGACTAATTTCAATCTCTTCTGTTAATTTATTACCAAACTGTATTTTTGTATCTTTATATAAACCTTGTATAGCTTTGTACTAAATATAATGGATATCCTTGTTTATTCATTAAACTTCATAATTTTTCTCGATGTATTTTATCAAAAACTTTCTCATAATTTATTTATAAAGGCCAAATGAGTTGCCAAATTAAATTGTCTTTTTCAATAATTTGCTTTAAAACATAATTGTCTATCCACAATCTTCACCTTCCATGTCTGCCACCATTTTGTTCTTCTGAGAGTAGACTGTCTGCAATATTTCAAAGTCTTTTATTCAAAATTTTACTGCAAATTTTGAAACCTGTATTTAATAAACTTATTCCTCTGTAATTTCCACAATAATCTCTATCTCCTTTCTTAAATCTAGATATAATATAGCATTTGACTAATTTGATGGAATCTCACATTTCTGCCAACAGTTAGGTATTAACTGTAAAAATCTTAGATGTAAATATTCTCCACCATATTTTCAAAGCTCTGTATTTATACCATCTAATCCAATTGATTTTCTATTTTTTGATACCTTTATTGCTTCTTTTAATTCATTCAATCTAAATGGTTCTATATCAGTACTGATTTCTTCATTATTATTTTCTATTCATAAATTTGGATCATACCATAAATTCTTATAATCCATCCATTGTTTCTCTTGTATTACGTTGATTTGTACTGTATCTCTTTCTTAATTGTTTAATTTCCTTAATATTCTGTAGGCTATATCTTGTCTTCCATTCATTCAACATACCATACTTTAACGTTATTTCCCATCAAATAAGAAATAAAATCAAGATGCTGTTTTTCATTTTGTTTTTCTTCAAATTGCTTCCATCTATTATTCTTCTGATTGCTACATATAACTGCCCATAAACAGAACCCTGTTATTTACAACTTCTACCAAATCTAAATCAGGCGTGGCCAACTTCATTCTATACGAGGGCCAATATATGAGTGGTAGTGTCACAGGCCGCACAATTTTAGACAGAACTTAAATAAAAATAAATTCTGCATTTTTTCAAGGCAATAGTTATATGTATTGAATTACTATATTTGTTAAATCATTTTACTACTGGGAGAACAATATAAAACACTTGATTGATTTAAATATAAGTTGTTAAATTAAATTTAATTACCTATTTCTGTTTTTTTTACATGTAACACAACTTAATGAGAACACTCTGGGCGTTCACGTGCGGCAACAAGTTCATCAAAGTTGATTTTCAATGATGATGATGACGATATTCGTAACAAATCCTGAAGGTGGTCATCAGTGACGATTTAACCGCCCTCATAGTTGAGAAAGTGCAATCACATATGTATGTGCTTCCAAACATAGATGCAATTCTCAAGCTGAAATCACTCAATGCAGGATATTTTTCCCTTGGTACCAGTTTCCAAAAGTCAATGCCTATCTCAACCCTTGACTGGAAAAAGGGGTCACTTTGAAGGTCACACAACAACCAATCACACAACTCCAATTGAATAGTGTCATGCTGCTCTGAAATGTTGCATTTCATTGGGTTGTTAAATAATGTCAGTTGTGGCAGTATGTCACTGAAGTCAGAAATCGCTTACTGAATTGCTCTAAAAGTTGTTCTAACATTGGCACAGAAAACTTGAAGTCAATGTCATGGCTCTCCTCCATCAACTCCCTGCAGGAAGGGAAATGTACCCAGTTTCCTCTGACTAGGGTGAATTTAAAAACCTTCAGTCGACTTATGAACCCATCTAGGTGTCCAACTAAATCTGAGATTGTTTGGTTACGTCCCTGTAACTTCACGTTGAGTTCATTCATGTGATGTGTGATGTCTGTTAGAAAGGCGAGTAAGCAGTTAAAACGAGGATCACATAGTTTTATGATTATCTCTTTGTTTGTCTTCTCGTGTTCCTCTAAAAACTGTTTTATTTTCTTTCTCAAAGCAAAAGATCATTTCAAAAAAAAAAAAGAAAGAAACTTGCAGTGTGTCAAGGTCTAATTTCCGCCCTTAATTAGATTCACACACTTCATTACAGTTAGTGGGACACTTTCAAACTCACTGGCAATTTTATCTTCTCCAAATGTGCGTGCTATTTTCACAGAACAGTGTTTTACAACTTCACCATCAGATAATGATTTTTTTTTTTTTTTTTGCTATCTCTGTGCTTACAACAAACGATGCCAAGACTGAGCTTTTTTGTATTGATGTTGGTTTAGTAAAAATAGATTTCTGAGCACTAACCTTTCACTTCAAATTGACAAATTTTAGTAACATACTTGTCCAACATACTCTTGGTATTTAGCAGCATGGTGCTGTATGTAGCATTTGAGGCTATATTCCTTATGCACAGACAATACTTGTAAACACACAAGGCACTGTGGTTTGTTGTCGTTATTGTCTGTGCAACAATAACACTGTTAACTGTGAAACCGAGTCTCTGTAACTGATCACTGTAACCAGAGCAGAGTAAGTGACTTTCAATCAGTGGCAGCCGGTAAAAGTGGGAGTACTGCATATACAAAATAAAATAAATTCTTTTTTTCCTAATCAGTAACAAATTTATTAATAAATAAATTTACATATTAAAAAATTGCTTTATTAAAAATATTTCACCCTCACCATGAACAAACACCGATAATAAAAGTTTCGTATCTCACAGAAATAATGCGTGCAAGCATACGATACACTACCCAAACAAGCAGTGTCGGAATCACTTGTAACATGCAATGACAAGCATAAACGAATATTGGCGAGTCTAGCTGCAATTCTCACGCTGCGTCAGATCGCAGGGCATTTGTTTCGTGTAACGATAATTGAAAAAATATAATTCTTTTCATATTTTCAATAGTGACACTCATCATAATTCAGCCTTGTATCTATAATAAATAAATAATTATATGTTATTTTAACAAAATAAAATGTAAGCATTGTTATTATTTATAAATTGCTTTTAAAAGATAACTCGATTTATAAAATCTACTGCTTCTCTGTGCGAGTTGTAGTAGTGGAAGTGGTAGATTTCTATGTGCTCCAGAGTAACGCATCATTGAAAGCAGTGGCGGCTCGTACATAAGCACTGTGACACTGTAGCACTCCCAAGGAAAAAAAAATGAAAAAATTATTTAATTTTTTCCTTGGGTGTGCTGCAGTGTCACAGTGCTTATGTACGAGCAGCCACTGCTTTCAATGATGCATTACTCTGGAGCGCATAGAAATCTACCACTTCCACTACTACAACTCGCACAGAGAAGCAGTAGATTTTATAAACTGAGTAATCTTTTAAAAGCAATTTTGATTCTGTGTTGAGAATATAAATTGTTTCAGTCATTAGAAATAATGAATATAATTAGTATATCAATCAGAAAATCTGCGGAAACTAATAGCTAAATTGATAATACATATAATTTAATATAGTTTTTATCCTGTGTCGGGGGTGCACAAAATCACGTTACGGGCCGCTTGCGGCCCGTGGGCCTGCTGTTGGCCACCTATGATCTAAATGAAGTAGATTATTTTTAAAGGCATTAACAACAATTCATATATTTTATATATAAAAAGAAATGATTAAAATGAATACTCTGATGAAGTCAACCTAAAATTTGTTATTGTGTTTCATCCGGAAGTCAAGTAGAGCATAACTACTAAATCTGAACTCATAACATTGACACACAGATATGGAGTGTGATATGCAGTGTTAGGAAGTTACAGCATGAGTGCTTTATGCAATCTGATGAATAAATAATTCTGAAGGATTATTAAAATGTAAGTTGACTCATCTGTTCTAATTAAATTATACTTGACAAGAAATTATATTCTTGTTTTAACTCGTTTATCCATGCATGAGCAAAGAAAAGTTCACACATGAAGTATCTTCGCAACTATACTGCTTGTATGCGATAAGAGTTAAAACAAGAATATAATTTCTTGTCAAGTATAATTTAATTAGAACAAATGAGTCAACTTACATTTTAATAATCCTTCAGAATTATTTATTCATCAGATTGCATAAAGCACTCATGCTGTAACTTCCTAACACTGCATATCACACTCCATATCTGTGTGTCAATGTTATGAGTTCAGATTTAGTAGTTATGCTCTACTTGACTTCTGGATGAAACACAATAACAAATTTTAGGTTGACTTCATCAGAGCATTCCTTCGACTGAATGACTTCACATTGTACTGCCTTAGGTTGCCATAATGCAAAGCATATTTCCTTTGACATGTATATTGCTGTGACTTATGGGAAGAATCATTACCCATACCAGTTTTTACTTCAATAAAAGTGAAGATACTTCACATTCACTAATGAGTTCAAAGTAGCTGATTAGTCATCATTGTCTGGTAGCATCCTCTAGCAAGAGGGGGTTGCAGCAGATGAGCAGCTCTTCTCCATTTCTCTCTGTCTGTTGCCTCCATCATTCTTAAACCAGTCCATTCCATGATGTCATTGAACCACTCTCTAGTTGGTCTTCCACGTCTTCTCTTCCCCTCAACTTTCCCTTGTAATATAGTTCTTGTCAGGTGTCCCGAAGAACCTCTCAGATGTCCTGCAAATTTGGTCTTTCTTTGCATAATATTCTTGAGCAGTGTTCTTTCCATCCCAACTCTTAAAACTTCTTGATTTGATATTCTCTCTGTATAGCTAATCTTTTCTATCTTTCTATAACACCACATTTCCAATCCATTAATTCTTTCCATATCTCTCTTTCTGAGTGTCCATGACTCACTTCCATAACTTGCAATACTCCAAACTGTTGCTTTAACTATTCCAATTCTAACACCTATTTTAATATTCTTGTTTATTAAAATTCTCTTAATTTCCATAAATGCCGATTTAGCTTTGCCTATTCTATTTCTAATGTCCAACTCTGAAGTTCCTTTCTCTGAGATCCAGCTAACTAAATATTGAAATCTTTCCACTTCTAAAATTTTTCCTTCACATCTTATCTTTACATTATCTCCTATTTTTCTGTCCATCATCATTATCTTGGTCTTCTTTGTGTTAATCCTTAGTTCGTACTCTTTACAAGAGTTTTCAATTCTTTGAACAGTTTGTTGTAATCCATTTTCACTTTCTGCCATCAGCACTACATCATCTGCATATCTTAAGTTATTAATGATTCTTCCATTTATTTTTATTCCTTCTTCTACATCCTCAAGTGTCTCTCTCTAAGCATCTGTTCACTATAAAGGTTAAACAATAATGGTGATAGCTTGCATCCTTGTCTAACTCCTCTCTCCAGGAATTCCCCTGTTTCCTCTCCATTTACACATACTGACGCTGTTTGTGACCAACATAATCTCTTTAAAATTTCTAAGTCATAAGAGTCAATATCGATATTTTCTAGAATGTCAAAAAGCCTTTTATGTTTCACTGTATCAAATGCCTTTTCAAAATCTAGAAATCCCAAAAACAACTTTCCACCATGGTTTAGTGTTTTCTTTTCTCCCCAATAATTCTTAGACAAGTTATAGCCTCTCTAGTTCTGTTGGTTCAAAATCCAAACTGTTCCTCATTCATTTCTTTTTCTATTTTATTCTTAATTCTCTCTAAAATTATTTGTACCAAAATTTTTGCTGTGTGAGTTATAAGACTTGTCGTTCTAAAATTGTTACAGTCTAAAACTCCCGTCTTTTTTGGAATGGGGATAAAAATTGATCTTCTAAACTCCTCTGGTAATTCTTGTCCCTCATAAATTCCGTTAATAATTTGCCATAAAACTTCCATACCTTTTCCACCTATATTCCTTATAAGTTCTATCTGTATACCATCTATTCCAGAGGATTTTCCTTCTTTCGTCTTTTGAATTGCTAGATTCATTTCCTCCCTCATGATGTAATAAAATATTAATTAATATAAAATATAAATTAATATAAAATAATAATTCCTCCCTCATGATGTAATAAATGTTTTTGCTGCAGACGATTAAAAATTAATTTTATCACTGAATTAGTAAGATTACTATTAACTATCTGAACTGCATTACTGATATATATATAAAAAGAAACATAAAAACTACTTACGTATATAATAGCTGCCATTTCAGAAACCTTTTCCTCTTGTGTGTTTTCTATATCATAAGCTGTGAATTCAGTACCAAGTAGATTTGATCTATTAAAAAATGACTTATTTTATCATAAAACAAAATTTTACTTGAATTAATTTAACAGTGAAAAAAATATGCACAGAATACTTCAAATTAAGTAGTTTTCTTTTTACATTATATTAATGTAGAAACAGAGTTAATATAGTCTGGACAGATAAAAGTAAAAATTTTTTAAAAATTTTCTTTGCTTCAAGTGAGGTAAAATTGCAAAGTTATTACTCGAGTACCATAAAATTCAATTTACAGTACTTTTTATTTTATTTATTATTATTATTATTTCATCATACCTCCGAGGAGTCCGAAGACTCATCGAGGGAGGGCATCAACTCTACAAATCTCCATCTCCACCAATCACCACTACCATCATCATCATTTTATTATTTTATCATAATTTACATCCAATGGCATCTACTTGAGTATTAACTGTTACAACGAGATACTCTGCTACTGATGACTACTCTTGAGGGGCGTTTATTTGGTTCTTTCTTCAAAAGAGTCACTATCTTGATGGCTGCTTTAAAGGTCATCAAGGTTAGATCCACTTTACAGGCTACTTGATATTTACTCAAAAAATGTTTAATCAGCATTTTTATGAGCATACTTTTTAACACTAGCAAAAATTCAGACACATTTACAATAAAAAATAGCTTTTTTTTTTAAAGCATTATCTCATGTATCAAACAGGCATTCCTATCAGCCAAAGTTACAGTTTTGTAACATATCTGTACTGAAATTCAGATATCTCACAAATTAAAAATAAATTTTATTAAGTTAGGCATCATTGTAATCTCACTTCTCTCATAACTGACAAAATGTTGTCAATTATGAGAGAAGCAAAAGTCACTGCTATATTATCAGAAGTGATTAAATGAGCTTACTTCAGTGCATAACATTGCAAAATACAGAACTTAAAATTTCTGCTATTTCATTTTGAGATAATAATTAACTTTCCTCAAGGGCTCACTTTAGTGAGCACGGGCATGGCAAACCTGAGGTACCTAATGCTGGACCATGCCTTACTTCATGTAATATATATCTGTTATATTATTCTGTAGACTGGTCCCTCCTCTTCTTTCTTTGCTTCTTTCTCCTCTCCTTGCTCCTTCCCCCTGATGCTATTAGAGTATTCGAGGGATAGGGGTGAGTCTTTCCTATCTTGCTAAGTCATTTCGTCTTATGCAGCCACCGAAGGAGGCAAGCTAGCCTCAATAGGTGCCGGTCCCAAGCCCAGATAAATGCGAGGGTTGATGTCAGGAAGGGCATCCGGTCGGAAAACTTCAGTGCCAACTCAAACTATGATTATGAGTCGAAGAGAAAATGATATAAGGGCTAGGGCATACCCCCTTAAGTGACGCGCAGCCACATCGCCCTACAGCTGTGAGAAGTGGACGAGGGCTACCGCATCAAGGGTGGGTGCGGTTAAAGAAGCGAGCCCAGCAGGTGGAGAGGATGTTGCGAGTGGGAACACTGAATGTTGGAAGCATGACTGGAAGGGGAAGAGAGGTGGCAGACATGATGAGGAAGAGGAAGTTGGACATTTTATGTGTGCAGGAGACAAGGTGGAAAGGGGGAAAGGCAAAGGAACTGGGAGATGGATATAAATTGTTCTACTCTGGAGCGAATAACGAGGGAAGAAATGGTGTAGGAATTGTGGTGTGTGGCAGAATGAAGGGTGAAGTACTGGACATGGGTAGAAGGAATGACAGGATCATGCGAATGAAATTGGGTCTTGGAGAAGAGCGGGTGGTCGTATTATGTGTATATGCCCCGCAAGTTGGTTGTACAGCAGAGGAAAAAGATGAGTTCTGGAACGTGTTAGATGAAGAAATGAGGGAATTGGAAGAAAATGAGATGGTGATTGTCGGAGGAGACTTGAACGGGCACATAGGAAGACAGAATAGAGACTGTGAAAGGGTGCATGGTGGCCACGGAGTGGGAATGATGAACCAGGAAGGAGAGAGGGTTGTGGACTTTGCAGTAGTGTTTGATCTGGCAATTGTGAACTTGTTTTTCTTCAAGAGGGAAGAACATTTGATAACATTTAGAAGTGGTAACAACAGCTCACAAATTGACTACATTTTGACTAGAAGAAAACATCTTAAGGTTGTGACAAATTGTAAAGTAATTCCAACAGATCAAGTAGCACAGTAACACTGACTGCTGTGCGCAGACTTTAAAATAAGATCGAAGATAAGAACTTCTGGTTGCCATGGGATGAAGACAATTAAGTGGTTTCGCTTAAAAGAGGAGAGTGTGAGGAATTGTTTTAGGGAGAGAGTGTTAGAGAGTATTTTGGATGGACTGGAAAGTGTACAAGATTGGTGGAAACATAATTCAAAAGTAATCCTGAGCTGTGCAATCGAGGTGATTGGTGAGACATCTGGAAAGATTAGAGAGCAGAAGGAAGGTTGGTGGTGGAATAATGATGTACAAGTGGCAGTGACAGCTAAGAGGAAGGCAAAGCAGAAGTGGGATGAGTCAAGAGTGGAAGAGGACAGAGAGGTGTACAAAGAGAGAAAGCAAGAAGCCAAGAGAGTTGTGGCACAGGCGAAGGCCATGGCATATCAAGATCTGTATGATCAATTAGAAACAAAGGAAGGACAGAGAAAAATTTACCAACTAGTGAAATGTAGAAATAAAGCAGCTAAGGACATCTTACATGTGAAACAGATCAAAGATGCTGAAGGAAGAGTATTATGGAGGGATGTGGACATAAGAAACAGATGGAAAATATACTTTGAGGGACTTTTGAATGAGGAAAATGCAAGGACTCACAGAGGAGATGGTGCAGAACATCAGTAGAATGGAAGTGATGGAGGCCATGAAGAGGATGAGGAATGGAAAAGCTGTGGGCCCCGACAGAATTCCAGTGGAGGCATGGAAGGCACTGGGGGAAGAGGGAATTGACCTGCTGTGAGACCTGTTCATGAAAGTTTGCCAACAAGAAAATATACCCGAGGAATGGAGGGAGAGTACTCTTGTTCCCATCTACAAGGGTAAAGGGGATGCACAAGACTGTAAAAATTACAGAGGAATAAAGTTGATGTCCCACACAATGAAGATCCTAGAAAGGGTTCTTGATGGTAGATTGAGGGAGGAGGTGGAGATTGCAAAGGAACAATTTGGCTTCATGCCTGGTAGATCAACAACAGATGCTATCTTTGGGTTATGACAGATGATGGAAAAATATCGAGAGAAACAAAGGGAGCTACAGCTGGTATTTATTGATCTTGAGAAAGCATACAATAGAGTGCCAAGGCAAGAAGTCTGGAGGTGTCTGAGGGAGAAGAAGGTGCCGGAGAAATATGTCAGGTTGGTGCGAGAAATGTACAGAAATGTACAGACCTGTTTGGGACAGGCAGAAAGTTTTCAAGTAACAGTTGGCTTGCATCAAGGGTCAGCATTAAGTCCGTTTCTGTTTAATATTGTGATGGAGGTGGTAACAGAGGAGGTGAGAGAAGATGCACCTTGGACAATGTTGTATGCAGATGACATCTTGCTGTGTGTAGATTCAAGAGAAGAAGCGGAAACTAAACTGGAAAGATGGAGAAAAGTACCGGAAGAGAGAGGTATGAGACTGAGCAGAAGTAAGACAGAGTATACGTGTTGCGCAGTGGGCGGTGGCCAGGAGACAGATCTGGAGCTGGAAGGAAATGTCATCAGGAAGGTGAGAGACTTTAGATACTTAGGTTCAACAGTGGAAGAAGATGGAGGAGCTGAGAAGGAAGTGAGATGCAGGATACAAGCGGGTTGGAGGAACTGGAGGGAGATGGCTGGAGTGTTATGCGATAAGAGGGTGCCGATCAATCTGAATGGCAAAATTTATAGGACAATAGTGAGGCCAGCTATGACATATGCTATAGAAACTGTGGCCCTGAGGAAAAATAACATCAGCAGGATGGAAGTAGCAGAGATGAGAATGCTTAGGTGGATGTGCGGTGTGACCAGAAAGGATCATCTGAGAAATGACTATGTCAGGGGAACAGTGAAAGTTACGAACTTAGGAGTGAAAATACAGGAGGCAAGGTTGAGATGGTTTGGTCATGTGATGAGAAGGGAGGACGAATATGTGGGAAGAAGGGTCATGCAGATGGATGTGCAAGGAAGGCGGAAGCGTGGGTGGCCAAAGAAGTGATGGAGGGAGCTGGTAGAAGAGGACTTGAAGATGAAGAACTTGGATGTGGTGACAGCCCAAGACAGGAAGGTGTGGAGGAGACTCATAACAAACAGTGACCCCACTTAAGTGGGAGAAGCTGTAGAAGAAGAATTAAACTTTCCTGCACTATGAAAAGAACTTTATCATGGTTTCAATCACAGTGCTCAAGACAGTAATGGTGGCACATAGTGGACTGGAGCAGAAGTTTCTCAGTTGCATTTCCAAATATCTGTGGAAGTGAAAAGAATATTATTGAATGTTGCCAAGCATTCAGCTGTTCAGAAAGTAGGAAAGGAACCCAGCGGGAGAAAAACTGAGGAGTTTCTGTATCTGTAATATATGAAGACTGTACAGAAATCAGAAGAGTTAGAAATGGAAGAGAGAAAGAGAGAGAGAGAGGAGAAGGAGACACATAAGTGAAGTTTTTAGCTGTCATTAATCCATATAGGGTTTATTTCAGTTAGAGCTGAAAGGAACTCTATTGATTTCCAGTTCATATAGAAATGGGCCTAGTAAAATTTAGTTATAGGTTTTTTTATTCTAAATTTTCTCAGTTCCTTCAAAATCTAAAATTTGCACAATTAATTTTTTCAGTTTTAACTTTTTTGTCATCAGTTTTAATTCTTATTTATACTTCATGGCTATTAAATTATATCAGGAAATTACAATGTATACTAAATATTAATTAAAAGAAAACTTTAATCAACAAGAAAAAATATTTATACTTCATGTATTTTCTACACTCAGTGGCTGCTATCTTTTAACCAGCACTTAAAATTGCATCCAGTCTCGCTCCAATCGAGTCTTCTGTTCAGTTTTCAAAATTTTTACTTCAAGACTTTTACACAGGTATGCTAATTAATATCATTAATTTAAGCCTATTAAATTTAACTTATAAGTCTAGTGTTACAAAAGGTCTGCTCCATCGGCAAAAATAACTTTGCTTTTCCTTTCTACTGTAAACCATTTAGGAGCAATGTGATTCTTCCATAATTTAAACTATTAATGTTTTTAGTTATTTCTTCAGGAACTTTTATGTAGAAGGCAAAGTTGTACTGAAGTGATAAAAGTGTTGATAAGGTTTATTCAATGGAGTTTGTTGTTACTTTCATATAGAAAGTGAAGTTATAGAAATGTCCTAGATGAAGACAAGATATGTTTTCTTCAGTGTTCTGTGATTTTAGAATGCAAGAAGAATTTGACCATGTTATGTTGCTGTTATACAGAAAGCAAATTTTGTGGTAGTCTTTCTCTGGTATGAATTCAAGAAGGAATAAATGTTTCTGCAGGAAGCTGTGTAGCTACAGTGTTTCATGTTGTTTGAAGTTGTAGTTGAAAGAATACAGTGATCCTTGCTTAGTTTAATTGATTGATGTTGTATATATTTGCATTTTTTTTATAAATTAAAATTTTTTATTTTGGTTATGAGGCATGTGAAGACTCAGTCTCTTAATGATTAACTTAGAAGATAAGATGTTTATGCAATATCGTGGGAGATGAATCTGTGCAAGTTAGATTTGGAGTTTATTTTCAGTGTAAACTCCAAATCTAACTTGCACAGATTCATATCTCATGTTTTATTTTATTCTGAATTAAGAGTCAAACCACTTGGATCTAACTGGGTATGAACTTAAAAATACACATCTACATATACACTTTCTTTTACACTTTAAAATGTAAAAGAAAGTTCATACCATGATATAATGAAATGCTTCAATTACTTTATGATAGATGATGCATAGTTCCTAGCAGTTCAACATTGCAACCATGATGATAGAACACTATTCTAATCAGTTGGGGCTCAAACTAAAGTTTTGAAACTATGTAGTGTAAATAAACACAATTTTTTATGGCTTCATATTTGAAAATACTGATTGTGAAGCAGAATTCCATTGTCCACTCAGTACTAAAGACAGAATTCTTATTACCATAAAGAACTGGGTGGAGAGCCGTATGATATTTTATAGGGATAGCATGGTTTTATGACGTCTTGCCTTAGTAATCTGTTTACTTTAATTAAAGTGACAATTGAGTTGGATAAAGGAAATGGCTACTCAGTGGTATATTTGGTTTGAAAAGGCATTTGACAGGATATCACATGGAACTTGGCTGCATAAACTGGAACAAATGGGGATGGATATGAAACTGATTTGGATAAGAGAGCAACTGATTGGCAATATCAAAGAGTAGTATATGGAAGGAATTGAATTCAGAAGAAGGCAGGTGATCAGTGGTGTACTGCAGCACTCAGCACTTGGTCTGCTGCTGCTTATTTGTACATTGATGATACAGGAAATGACTTGAAGGGAAATATTCAGTTGCTTACCATGATGCAAAGCTAGGAAGAGCAATGGTCAATGAAGATGATGTAGAGATCCTGTAAAATAACTTCGGCTGCCAGTTTAACATGGCAAAATGTTATGATGGGATGAAGAGCTCACAAGCTGTGTACCACAGTGATGAAACCGAAAGACTGGAAATTGATGAGGACAAGGATTTGGGATGATTGTGGACTGGGAATTGAAGTGTAGAGGACATATGGCAAAGGTAGCTAAAACAACTTTAGATCAGATTATGTGGCTATTTAAGAACATAATGACAAGCAGGGAATGGGAGGTGGTAAAAGGGATTCAAAGGCTAGCAATCAAGATTGTCATGGATCTATGGAATACTCCCCATGAGGATAGGTTGAAGGTGCATGAGCTTAGGCTAGTAAATAGGCAAAAAAGAGGGGATACAATAGATGCATATAAGTTATTAAAGTTATATAGGGTAGACACTGACGACTTTCTTCAGTGAATGGAACAGAAGAGAACAAGGGATCACTCCTGAAAACTGTGTAAGTCTGGTTAGCAAGCATGTTAAGATGTTTTTTGCTTAACAGGTAGTAACTGGGTTGCGAAGGGAGATGTATTTTGTTGGCAAATGAGTTCAAGGAGAGAGATAAGTATTGTGTGAACAACAATTAGAGTGGTCCTACCACGATGACTCTTTGACTCAATGTAGATATCTGAGAAATAATAAGAATAATAAAATGTAATAGGCCTCCAATCTTTTTGAGGTAGGAGGTTTAAATATCATCTAATCCAAACCATACCTCCAATATTGAAATACATTCTTAGATTGCAGGGTGCCCTATAAAAATTCCATTTGCTTCCATAGTACCAGGCTGCCTAAAGAAGACCATTATAGGTTCAAATCTAGTTGTCAAATGTCTTTTTATAAGCCTTTCTTCGATTGATTTCAGAGTTAGTTAATCTCTGGCATGGACAAGTAGGGTTTTTTTTCTCCTGGAAACTCAGATCTTATCCCTACATCTCAAAAAATTGACCACAGAAATCATACTATTACAGACAATAACATAAGTGATCTAATTGACAAGCTCAGAGTTGAACATTATTCATAACTTATTTTAATGATATTACAAAGGCAAACAAGCTCAATTATAAAAAGATGTTTATTAACTGGCTTGTATTTTTCTGGATTTCACACTAGTGAACACATCTTCAGAGTAAACATAGTATAGTTTACACACAACGAGTAAGTGAAACAATTCAAATTGTAATGGAAAAAAGATCTAAAGTTCTAATTTGCAACCCTCTAATGTTGTAAAAAAAGAAGTATTACAGTCATGCAGAAGTTATCTTAAGATAACAGTCTTTCAAGGCAAATTAATGCAGTGATACTTGTTAAGATTAGGGGGATGGTGTATAGCTACTGCTGACTCTGAAAATAATTTTTCTGATCTGTAACAATTTCTATACAGCACATTAATTTTCTTTCATCTACTTCTGTGTGATGTCCAAAGCATGGTCTGCCAGTCCAATCTTGACATAATAATGGTAGGATCCAAGGATGCTTCATAAAAACAAAGCTTTGCTTATCTCTTTATATCAGTTGACCCCCTAGACATTTATCGACCCCTTGGATAGCCACATTGACCCCCAGGAGTCAACATTGCCCACTTTGCTGATCCCAGCTTTAGACCATAAAGACTCACCATGAGCTTCCAGATAATGTCTCACATTTCTGTTAAGCAAATGTTGATTTTGACTTCTCGTAACTGAGACCATGTTTATTAATGAGAACTAGTTTTATTAGAATTAAAAAACCAGACAAGTTTTGCAAGTTATCATAATTACATCATCAGGGGTACAGGACTTGTATTAACTGATGAAAAGATAGGCATGATTATAACATTACAAGACAGATCCTACAACGTCTTTAGTATGGCAGAAAAAGAAATAACAGCATTATCTTAAATATATTCTCTCCTCATCAATATAAACTGAATATATATATATATATATATATATAAACTGAAGATTAGCAAAATTTTAGACAACTCTGATAGTACCTAACAAATGAAATTTCAACTGTTAACTAAAAACGATCACAACTGTTATAAAGAAAATTTAAAGAAGCCTCAGAAATGCTCCCAACTTCCCCCCCCCCCCTACTATACACACTGTAACAAAAACAAAGGTTAGATTCTACACTCAGTTAATTTTGCATTTATTAAGAATCTAATAAAAAGCAGATGTGGGATATGATATGCATTATGCTACAAAACATAACAAAACAAACATAAAGCAAGAAATAGCTTTGTTTGATTGCATGCACACTGTTTATTCCAATAGTTTTTTTCAATCTGTGATATGTACTAGATTGCTGAAGATCACAATAAATTTTGTCATATGTAATTATTCTTTCTAGTTTTTTCATCACTCAGTATAAGTGCTGCACTCCTGGCTATGTAAGTCTGATGACTTGTGAAACTTTTATTCTAATAAAACTAGTTCTCATTGATATAAACATGTGGTCTCTATAGCAAAGACCACATTTGTTGTGTCAAATTAACAAGTACTATACTATTACTATTTAAATTCATTTGAATCTTCCTTTAGCATCCAGATAAGCTAACAGTAATGAAAATGTATTAAGGCCATCTTGGGTGGGGGTGGGAGGGAAGAGGTGGCAGAGATTTGGTGACTGATGTTACTTGGTATGCATATCTAGTTACTCGTTGTCACTCTTACAGTGGCTGGTCATCCTGTTCTGGTCTCTGCAGCATGATTTCCAAGTTTATCTGACTATGTAAAGTACTAGTGCACCATTTAAAGATTTTCAACCTTTTTACTGAAACAAAAGGTAGGTAAGTGAATTTATCATTAAATGGATTTAATAATTTATACAGTGGATTTATCATTAAATATTTATTTATATATGAATGATGAAATGTTATTCTATTTCCTTTTGTTTGATTTTACCCTTAAATAAACATGAAAAAATTATGTGAATGGAAGAAAATGATAATATGAATGAATAAGTATAGAATAAACACACTATCCACCTCACCTTAGCTTTCCTATAACAAAATTTGCTTTGGAGAAATCACTTGAGCTAGTAGTAATAAGATAGCTAGAGGTTGTACTTTTCTTTCTTTTACGAGCTGCCAGCAAAAATACCTGGAAAAAAAATCACTGAAAAAATTCACCAAAACTGATATAAAAAAATAAAAAACCATTTTTATTTATTAAATACATGTACTTGAAATAAACATCACATTTCAAAACTGTTGTTCAGAGCTAAAAATAAAAATTCAAATAAAAGAATTTTATATTCTGTAATTCATAAATTTGGTGGTATATTTATTATTCTATTATGGTTTAAATGAAATATAATGAATACAATTAGTCACAGTTAATTATAGACTAATTGCATTTTTTATGTAACTCCTACCCACAAAATGTTGCAGACATGTAGTACATCACAGCACATTGGGTGGGCTAAGGAGTGATGAATACAAACTTTCTGTTGACAAAAACATCATTCCATCTGGTCTACATAACAACACAAAAACACTATTGCAATTTCTCACGTGTGGGATTAATATTTAAGAAAAATGTAACATGGCCATTATCAAAACAATGGAATACAAAACGTACACAAAAGAAAATGGACGTCAAATGTTATCCAAGGACAGTCAAATTGCAAAACAGAATACAGGTACTATATTATTAAAGCATTAATTCTAAACAAACTAATGTAAACCAAATGTTTATCATTAGTTTAACATTTAACATGCTTCTAACAGATGAAGGCAAATATTCTGTTATCATCAAGTTCCTGGTATGTGTCTTAAATGTACAGAATACTGAGATAGTACTTCTGCTTACTTACGACATTACTGCTTATCTCAATTATTTTTCCAGTAATTACTCTTAAAGTTGTTTTTGTCTTTTATTGCACTTGTTCTTTCATTTCTAAGTTTTTTTTGGTAGCATCTAGAACATTTTGCCACATGCATGATATTTATCTTCTATATTCTTTATAAAGAATATAGAAGAAAATATTCTTATGAATTTATCTATTTTTACACATAATTTAGCTCTTCCACATTTTCTCTAATGTCTTCTGAGGATACATGATCACTTACCTGCCAGCAACAAATGCCTTTATCATGTTATCGTTATTATATCCATGACAAATGATACTTTTTGGACCAAAATAGTGTTTTGCAGGCATATAATAAAATAAGCATAATTAGGTATTTTGATTCTATGGTCTTTATTTATCACATATATAATCATGTATGCATTACAAATGATTAAACACTTAATCCCTAAACAAAAATGAGAGCAGCCTTTTTTGCCATGTGATTTTAAATTTACTCTTGCACTTTCCTTAGCATACTGAATGTGCTTCAATACTAAATCTTGCTTCTTATATATATGTTACTGTATTATATAAAATTTACATACCTTTTTTCCATTATCCTTCTCCAGATATAGAAAGTATACAGGAAACAGTCTTTTGTCAACTCCTTTCTTATCACGAGTGATTCGACAATGTACTATTGAACCAAGTGAACATGGTTCTTTAACAAAAGAATTAATGTTTAATGTATCCCCAACGCTTTCTGAAGTTTCTGTCACAGTTGCCTTCTCACTTGTTGGCTCTCTTTCAGAATCCACAGTCTATAATAAAGTATATGAGATTCTCTTTGAGAATCTACAGTCTATAATCAAGTATATGAGAATATTAACTCATTTAAATATCTGACTTATTTTTATATAATGAAATAATCACTTTTTCAAATGGAGAACATTATACAGCAAATTATTTGATATAAATATCAGCTTTATATGATCAAACTTCATGGTGTAAATTTTGAATAAAAAACTTGATATACATAATTTTTATATTATAAAAATCTATAATGATTTCATTCTTACACACTGAATAAGTGTTATTGAAAATATTTTAAAGAAGCAGTTATAAGAAATTAAGACAGCTAAATGGCTAGCTGCATATATTTTAATTAGCAGTTGCCTTGTTTTTTATTATCCTTTATAAGGAAGAAATAAAAAAAAGTAAAATGTTATACAAGGGCCAATTAGACAATGTGTTTAATAATTCATCACAGCAGATGCAATTAATTTCCAATTATCCTCTTTTATGTTCATATTTTCAGTGTCTAATAATGAAGGATTTCAGTAATACATGTAATAAGTGTGATAGCTTACGCAATAATTCATTATGCAACAAAGAGACAAATGTTATGGATAAGCAGAGAAGGAATTTTCACCATATTACACAATGAAGTCTCATAACTAAGTAATTACAATACTGCTTTCTGAAAGTCATTACAATTCAATTACAATCGTTTTTTTTATGGTGCTCCCACCCATGAAAGGTTATTTGCAAACCTATAGTACATTTTGCCATGGGCGAGCTAAGGATTTTTTTTCCTATATTTTATCAATTTTATTTTTTTTTGTTTAATGTATTTTTACATAGTCTGGAAACCCTACTCTAGAGACCAAACATTGAACTTTTCAAACCACTTCAGGATTTCAATAAGTGAGGCAGTCACCTAAAGACAATCACAAATATCCATGCCTAGTGGAATTTGAACTAGCAGCTTGTTGGTTGGAGAGTAGGTACGTAAACTACTCAGACTGGCTATTGCTAGTATATTAATGAATAAAGAAAACAACATCATCAAAATATGTTGCTAACTTTAGTTATTTTTATGTCTTTTGACAGCACTGTGGTCTGATGAAAAGAGTAAGTCACTTCAATTTATCCGTACCCATATATGAGAGAGGTATTCACCAAGTAGTATCATGAAGATATCATAAATCCACTTGCATTTTGTTTCATGTACAATAATTGGCACTGGTTATGTCATACTAAAAGTGCTTTGAGAAATGCAATCATAAATACATACTACAAATATCAATGATATCAAAAATACAATCATGAAGACAACACGTTCTTGACAGCATAGAACTTACATGTTCATGTGTGTATGGTTAAGAAAATTGGAATCAACAAAGTAGAGCCTAAAATTAACGAAGGAATGAAAGGAACTTTACATTGTTTTGTTAGACATTTGTTAAACATGGTTTTGTTAAAAGTGGATCCTGCCTTAGCAATTTCTTAGCTTTTTATAATAGAATGACATCTGAGTTGGACAAAGGAAATGGCTACACAGTGGTACTTCTGGATTTTGCTAAGGCTTTTGACAGGATATCCCCATGGAATACTGTTGCGCAAATTGGAGCAGATGGGGACAGATACTAAACTGGTGATATGGATAGGAGAATGGATCAAGGAGAGACACCAGAAGGTGGTGTATGGAGGAGTAGAGTCCAGGATGAGGCAGGTGACCAGTGGTGTGCCTCAGGGCTCTGTACTTGGGCCATTGTTGTTTAATTTGTACATAAATGATATAGGAAATGGCTTGAGGGGAGATATTCAGTTGTTTGCCGATGATGCAAAGTTGGGTAGTGCAATAAAAAATCAAGCTGATGTTGAGAGTTTGCAGGATGATTTAAATAAGCTGGTAAAATGGCAAAAGGAAATGGATGTCAGTTCAATGTGGAAAAGTGTAAAGTTATGCATTTTGGGATTAAAAGATTACCAGCTGTGTACTACATTGATGGAATGGTACTCCAAGATATTGATGAGGCTAGGGACTTAGGGGTGTTGGTAAACAGGGAGATGAAGTTCAGGGGATACATTGCTAAGGTGTCCAAGATTACACATAAGATTACATGGTTATTGAGGAACACACTAACATCCAGAGATAAAGAGGTTATTATTCCCCTTTATAAAGCGTTGATACTTCCACATTTGAATTACTGTGCTCAGGTCTGGTCGCCCGGATTCCTTGGAGATGAGGAGGTTGTGGAGAGACGGTTCAGAGGAGAGTGACACTAGGTTGGTGAGTGATGTAAAAAATGCTCCCTACATTGATAGATTGAGAGCTTGTGGATTGCAGAGGTTGGTTGATAGGCAGAGAAGAGGGGATATGATAGAAACATTTAAATTACTAAAAGGTTTTTATAAGATTGATGCAGGGGAAATGTTTCAGCTGTATGATAGTGATGGAACAATAAGAGGTCATCTCTGGAAATTAAGATAAAGTGTGGTTAACAAGGGTGTGAGACCGAGGTTTTTCGCCTGGAGAGTTGTGAATGAGTGAAATGCATTGCCTGACTCAGTTGTGAGTTCTTCATCTGATAATGAATTCAAACAGATATGATAGTTATTATTTTGATAGTTTGGGTCTTCTGCGATGAGTCTACTGACTCCATGGAGATACCCATAATAATAATAATAATAACATTATGATATTATGAAAGAAAGGGAGGGGGGAGAGTTCAACTGAAATAAACTTTCTTACCACAAATAAAATCGGCCCAAAAGGGATGTAAAATAGATTAAAAAGACAATAATGAATCACAATATGATATAGGCATTATGGATAAAACATAATACTCCATGTTTCAAACCAGATGTCAAATAACCTGGAAATAGAATAAGCAAACAACTGCAAAATACTCATTAGTCTGGAAAATAAGCTTTAGATGGTATCTGCCTTAAATACCTCAAGCAAACTCAAAATCATTAAAAATACATGGAAAAAAAAAAAACAGTCAAAAACTTCAAAAAAATAAAAATAAAAATCAGCATACTACCCCTGCCTCATAATAATAATTTCACCAATGAAAGATTGGCAGCTTATTGCCAAGGGTGGGTTTAAGGATAATCTGGGAACAATGCTCTACAGACCAAACAAAGTACTGTTTAATTTTCAAACTTCAAGACTCCAATAAGCAGGGAGATGATCTCACATAAGGCAACATATATTGCCTACCATCTAAGTACAAAAAAAAAAAAAAAAAAAAATTGTAGCTAATAAATTAAAAAAACTGTGAAAAATCAAACTACATGTGATTTCTTTCAGTAAACCATTATAACTAATAATAGAATCACTGGGTTTTCACTTGCAGAAGAAGAAACTTACCAAATTTTAGTGACCAAGAGAGCAAATAATCCAGCCTAATGGCATTCTTCTTCTTCCATCATCTATGTGGATGATGATTATGATGAGGCCGAATGAACTCTTTCCACTTCTGTCTGTCCTGGGAGACAGACAGAAGTGGAAAGTTTAGATGATAGTCTTTCTGTTCCCATTCTGGTCACATGGTCAACTCATCACAGTCTTCTTTCTTGGATTTTGTCTATTATTGTTATTTCTTGTTTTAGTCGTTTCCTTATATCTTCGTTTCTTAGTCGATCCAGCAGAGATACTCCAAGTAATCTTCTTAGCCAACCCATTTCAGTAACTAATAATTTTTTCTCTTCAGCCTTTTTGAGATTCCAGCATTCACTTCCATAGAGGAGGATTGGGAGAACAATTGTTTCATAGATTCTTACTTTTGTTTGATGTCTCTTGACTTCCACATTTTATTAAGTTGTCCAAAAGTTTGGGATGCTTGACTGATTCGCCTCTTTATATCTTTTGTAATTTCACCATTGTACTCAATAACTCCTCCAAGGTAGGTGAAGTTTTCCACCTGCTCTAAATTCTTACTATCAATCTCAATTTTCAGATTGGTGCTTCTTTTTCCTATTTGCATAATTTTTGTCTTGTCTATATGTATGTTTAATCCAGATTTTATACACTCCTTTATTTTATCAGAAATTCGTTGTAGATTTTCTTCTGTGCTTGCAAGTAATGCAAATCTTAAATTTGTTACATTTTCCCCATATATTTTGATTCTGGAGTCTTCATTGTTTAAGGCTTTATTGGTTGCTTCTTCCAATGTAAGATTGAATAGGTCTGGTGACGGATTGCATCCCTGTCTTACTCCGCTCTCTGTGAGGAACCAGTTGGTTAAGGTATCCTCCATTCATACTGCACTTTCAGATTTCTCATAAAGATTCTTTATTATTCTTATTGTTTTGTTGGGAATTCCAAATTCTTCCATAGTTCTCTTCTACGGATTGAATCAAATGCTGACGAAAGTCTATGAAATTTATGTAACAACTTTAGTTGTCCTCTAGTGTCTTTTCTATTAGCTGTCTTAAGGCGAATAGTTGATCAATTGTGCTTCGTCCTGGTCTGAAACCTGCTTGTTCTTCTCGTAGTGGATATATGGCTTAATTTGTTTATGGAGTAATTTCGTAAAAACCTTACTTGGAATACTGAGAAAGCTAATGCCTCTGTAATTATTGCATTCTGTTTTATCTCCTTTTTTGTATATAGGAGTTATAACTGATTTGTTTCAATCAGCAGGCACTGCTTCATTTTTGTAGATCTTTTCAAATAATGTTTTTAATGGTTCCAAAAGTTGTTCCTTTCCTGCTTTTAAGAATTCTGCGTGTATTTGATCAGTGCCAGGTGCTTTCCTAGTTTTGAGTTTTTCTACGCTGTGTGCTATTATTTCTTTGGTAAAAATTTGTTTCCTCTTCCATTTCAGTGGCTGGAATAGTAATATCCTGGGAGCTGTTTTTATTATATAAATCTCTGAAGTATTCTTCCCATCTGGCCATTCTTTTTGTTTTACTTTCAATTAGTTGTCCCTCTTTGTTTTTGATCATTATAATTTTTATTGTCCATGTCTTACTAATTTGGTCTATTTGTTTATATAATCCATGAAGGTTATTTTCTTTTGATAGCTTCTCTGCCATTTTGCATTTTTCTTCTAACTAGTTATTCTTGTCTCTTTTAACTAGTTTTCTAATTTCTCTGGTTAATCCATTATATTCATTTCTGTTATAGTTTCATGCTTTTCCTTTGATTGCTTAACCTTTTTACTTCATTCGAGATCCAATCCTTTTTACTTTCTCTTTCTGTGTATTGTATATATAACCTATTGTATTTTCTGCCAATTTTAATATTATTTCCTTTAATTTGCACCAATGTTCTTCGATGTTTATATTCTGTTTTGGTAGTTCCTTCAGGTTTTTATCTAGTTCTAGTTGAACATTTTCATAAAATATTGTTGTCTTGTAATTTTTTTACATTCAGTCTCCTTTTGACTCTAAAAGTGCTTTCAGATTTTAACTTTATTCTTAGGTTTGCTAATACTAGCGTATGGTCTGATCCATAATCTGCAGAAAAGGATCTGCAATTTAGGATACTTGATTTCCATCTTTGGTTTACAATAATATAGTCTATCATATTCTTGGTTTGTCTGGCTGGTGATATCCATGTCCATTTTCTTTGGGGTTTTGGTTGTTTAAAGAGAGTGTTGGTTATTGTTAGTCTATTATTTGAGCAGGAGTTTAGCAGTCTTTCGTCACGTTCACTGCTTTCTCCATACCCGAACTTTCTGATTACTCTTAGTCAGGTATCCCAGTCTTTGCCTACTTTTGCGTTTAAGTCCCCCATTACAATTAGGAGATCTTGACCTGATGTTTGCTGTACTGCTTTTTGCAAATCTATATAGAACTCCTCAATGTCTTCTTCTGATGATGTCGAAGTTGGTGAGTATATTTGAATAATAGTCAGTGATCCGATTGATGTTTTACATCTTGCTTTAATTATCCTAGGTGAGATAGGATTATAAGACAATAGAGAGTTTTGAGCCTTTGGTTTTAATATATGTGCTACTCCTTCTTGGTGTTTGTTGTCCTCCCTGCCTGAAGTTAAGATTTTGTACTGTACATGGTGGAATTCTCCTTTTCCAGTCCATCTAGTTTCGCAGAGTCCAATCACTTCCCATCGGAGTTGTCTAATTCATGCAGTAGTATTTCCAATGCCCTTTCTTGGTGAAGAGTTCTTACATTCCATGTTCCTATGCTTGTTATGTTTTTCATGTCTACTAGGTGATGTTTTGTTTCAATAGCATATTTTTCGCCTTCACTATCTTGGTTCCCTAATGGTGGGTGCAACCCTTGTTTGACCGGGCAACGGTCGAGCCAGCATGTATCTTTAGGTTGGTTAGAGTTCATTCGGTTTCAATGGTTAAGTTTCGTCACGTGTCAGCCACCACTCCTTGACCTGAATTTAGTCGCTCCTAACATGGAATACAGATGCTGTTTGCAGCTGATTCACCGAATACAGCAGTGACTGCATTCAGTGAATCGGCTGCAAACAACCGAGTGTCAAAATGGTGCTGTTCACAATGTAACAGTAAAAAAGAGCTAAGTGATGTTTGATGAATTCAAATGTTTCCATTTGCTGTGCAAGAAAATTTAGGCAGAAATACTGACAGGATCTACCTGAGCAATGCTGCATAATGGTATGACATACTTACATACTTGTTGGAAACTGGTTCGATGAAAAATTGGGAATTAGACAGTGGATGTGAACTGATTAATGTGATATAGGAATACCAAACATAGCCCAGTAAATTCTTTGTTGAGGCAGTCAATAATTACAAATTCCAAAGTCTTTTGTAGATGATGTGCACAAAATACTATGTTTTAGGAAATTTGTATGGTGGAGAAGTTGCAAGTGGTAAATCTATCTAGAAGAAGTCCATACCAGAAATTATTGTGGGTAGATAATGACATTTCTTAACAATGACGAAGTCATATTTTGTGTTTCTATTTAGGGTACATTGATGCAATTGTGAAATTTGCAGAAGTGAATCCACACATTGTAAGAAAAAAAAAAAAAGGAACTGATTCAGTCTAAAACTGAATGCATAATGTGTTTTGATTCTAACTGTTGCAGAAGCCACAATATTCAAAGTACCTGAGCATGCTGCAAAAAGTATGCAATTCAGTCCTGATATTAAAAGGCCATCTCTTCCATGACAGTCCCCGCTACATTAAGCAAACCCAGTAAAAGCCTTTTAAATAAGCAGTTTACAAATAGATGGATCAGAAGAGCAAAATTATTGCATAACTTCTTAGGTCCTCAGATTTAATTCCTCAAAATAGATTTCTTTTGTGAAGGTACATAAAAAAGATCAGATTAGGAATACCAAATGAAGTCCTTTAAGTATCTTTAACCAAATATCAGCAAAAGAAGTGGCTAACCTGCATTTGTACTAATCAGTGATGGTCATTCTGTCATAATAGACATAATACAAAACACTTGGCAACAGATTAGGTACCATCTTGATATTTACTGGACCACCAGAAGCATACATGACAATTTCCTGAAAACTTTTAATATCTGGTAAGCTTGTAGATAAACTTATACGCTGGTTACACATGACTTTAAATTTTTCAGGAAATGACAACGTATACTAAAATATTAATTAAAAAACTTTAATCAGTACCTTCCTATATTTTGGCAATGTTACATTGCCATCTTCTGGGAACATAAAACTATGATATGTGCCTGCATGCACATATCATAGCTTTATGTTCCCAGAAGATGACAATGTAACATTGCCAAAATATTGGAAGGTATTGATTAAAGTTTTTTTAATTAATATTTTAGTATACATTGTCATTTCCTGAAAAATTTAAAGTAATCTGGTAAGCTTCTGCATCTGGGAATTAATATTTCATTATTTTATCTGTGAAAATTTATGAAATATATAATTTTGTTATTGGAAGTAATTCTACCAAACTGAATTCATAAATTCTCATAGAAACAAGAATTTATTTTTAAAAATAGTTATTAATGATGATAAAATTTTTATCATCATTAATAACAACAGTTAGCTGTGGAAACAAGTCTTCCTTGATTGGAAACAATCATAAAATTCTAGGGAATCCCCTCCAACAAGAATCAACCGTTCATATGATTTGTATTACTTTAGTACTTATTTCTTCCCTTCATTTTTGGTACAGAAAAAATACCACACTAATACTCCAACTATACCAAAAATCAATAACAAAGAAGCAGAATGTAACTGGTTCTTTGGCAGAATGCATGTGGTTTGTGTTATTAATTAATGTTCAATGTTATTATATTAATTATACTTCACTTAACATTTCATCATCTTTGTTAATTCCTGTAAATGTCAAGAAGTAACAAAAATATCAAACTTAACAAGCCACAGTTACTGATAAATGTGCACAATATGAAGCTTCAGAATTACTGTCCAAAAAATACTGTGATCAATGTGACCTCTTGTATTACTTTGGAAAATAATAAATAAATTATTTTTCAAACATTAGAATCAAGATGATTTATAATTTAAACAAGTTAATTTCTTATAGATTAATTAACACAGACAACTGAAAAAAGTTCCAGCCAGATGTCTTGCAGGATAGAAAACCCTGCCTTCCTGCACCACCCCCTCCCGTTCTCTCTCTCTCTCTCTCTGTATGAGATTGGATGACTTGTGTTGAGAAAGCTAAAGCAAGTTTCTCCCATCCAGGATAAGATCTGAACACAGATCTTTCCAACTGAAAGGAAAATGTCAAATTATCTTTGCAAGATTTCAAAGAAGTAATTTTTATTAAAGTTAGTTTTTGACATATAATGCTCTCTCTTTTGTGACAATAATTATAATTGGACAATATATCTAAATGGGTAATGACATTATGTGGGCCCAAGGAGATGCTGAAATGCATGTACACAAATGCCAGAAGTATTAGAAATAAAGGAAAGAAGTTTTTGGCATTGATCAGTTCAACTTGGCCAAAAATTATCAGCATCGATAAGACATGTTGAGAGAGAATGGTGTAGTTATAGGGATGGAATGTAAGGGATATAGTATTTTCACAGAAGACAAGCAGGATTTTAGATCTGAGGAAGCTGGTTCATTCGAGGCTATCTGGTGTGAGATAAAGGCCAACAGGACAAAATACATTACTAGTTGCTGCTATAGACCTGGTGGTCCAGAGGAAGATATAAATTACATGAATTGGCAGATTAGCCCAACAAGTGCAGATCATGCAATTATCATGGGTGACAAGTGATGGATTAGAAGGAAGAAAATCTCATCTCTGACAAGTTCCAAGCAAGTGAAAAGAGGGTAAGATAGTTCCATTACATAAAGGTGGCTCGAAGAGAGAAATAGCAAATTACAGACCAATTAGTATCTCAGCAGTAGTGGTTAAGGTATTGGAAAAGTTGGTTAAAGGTAAAATTCAGGAATGGGTGGATAGGAATTATGATACTCTATGGGAGGCAGCATGAATTTGTATATGTGTAATTTATTTACATTTTTTAATAAATGTGGCAGCAGAATATTGGATAAAAGAAATGGTTACATTACAATACTGCTGGACTTTGTAAAGACATCTGACAGAAAACCACACAGAAAACTATTACATAAGTTGGAACAAATGGGAATGGATATGAGGTGTTTTTTTTTTGGGAGGGGGAGGAGGTTATGACAGACATCAGGGGTGGAATTAAGGCAAATGAGTCTGACTAATGAGTGACCCAGAGCTCCATGCCAGGGCCACTAGTCTTTAATTTGTATATTAATGATATAAGGAAAGATTTAAGGGAAAAGGGGAATATTCAGTTTGCTGATGATGCAAATCTGAGGAAGGCAATAGTTGATAAAGGTGATGCAGATATCCTGCAGGATGATTTAAATAAATTGGCAGTGTGGGCAAAGGACAGTGGCTGTCAATTTAATGTTGCAGAATGGAATGAAAAGATTACATACTTTGTTGATAGTACTGGATTATAGAAAATTGACGAGGCTAGGGATCTATGGTGATGGTGAACAGAGAATTGGCAAAATAACTCCCAGGATTACTTGGATGTTGAAGAACACAGTGACGAATAAAGATAGGGAGATTATTATCTTTATAAGGCTATGATTTGGTGCATCCTGGGTTTCCAAGAGATCAGAAGGTGTCAGAGAGGATTCAAAGGCAAGTAACCAAGCTAGTGAAAGGTCTGTGGAATGCTCTCTATGATGATAAATTGAAGGTGTTGCAGAGTTTAGTCGACAGGTGAAGGAGAGAGGACATGATATAGAAACTTATATAAGTTACTAAAGGATTCTATAATATTGACACCAAAGAAATTTTCGAATGCATGACGAGCAGGTAGAGAAAGAGAGAGAGAGAGAACAAGGGATCATCCCTGGAAGTTGTGTAAGAGTGTGGTTAGCAAGGGCATGTGGACTAGATTTTTTACTTGGAGAGTGGTGAATGAACGGAGTGAATTACCAGAGATAGTTGTGATTGCTCCAATTTGAATGAGTTGAAGGAAAAAGTATGATGGGTATTGTGCGAATAATGGTTACTGTGGGTCTATCATGATGAGTCTTTTGACTCCACGGAGATACCTCATATAAATAACAATATGCTAAGTTGCATGTGTGTACTGTATTCCATATATTCCTAGTTGTGAAAATGGAAGGAGAAGGAGAATTTGGTTCTACATCATACAACATTGGTACACCGTCAAGAATTCGATGTTGTACCAATACTTCTGATTTTGTGGAAATCAGAATGTGCTTATAGTTTGTATTTTTTAATAGTTTTGCTGATTTTTTCAGAAGTATCTTTAACAAGTTAAAGATGATTTACAGTCTTAAAAATAATTTTAAAGAACTCAAAAAATATAAATTAGTAACTGCATTCAGACCCCTGCCTCCACATCCACAAAAACCAACTCAGATATCAAGATGCATTATTTACCTTAAGATACAAATGAATCGAATCTAACATACTGCATTAGGCATTCTAACAGAATGTGTTAATTGATCTACAAGAAATTAGAACTCCAGGTTAAAAATTTCTGCCCTGCTTGACCATTTGCTGCAATATCGGGCACTGGGTTGCATAAAAACAGTGAATAAAAAGCACAAAGGGTCATCACAGCAAATTGTGCTATTTCAGGGTAACAGTTCATTAAACTTCACATTATTCTTATACTTATTGATGATTGTGGATTGTTAAGTTTGGTATTTTTGTTAACTCCTGATGATGATGTCATTGACATAAATGAGGAAATGTTGAATGTAATATAATTGTTTTAGTCTTCTACACTATTAAAGTAAATTATATTAAACAAAAAAGTATATTATTATTTTAATTCTTTATCCAAGAGTAGTTAACAAACAAAGTTTACATGTGCAATATCTTCACAACTCAATGACTTATATATAGAAGCAGATGACTTCACTTGTTAATGCTTAAGAAATGGATTTTCTATAGGAACCATATGTTAAGTTTCGGTCATTAAGTGTTGGAATGAAACTGTTTCTTTTTTTTTAAATAATGCTGGAAAGCCAAAGGCTTTAAACACTTTTTTTAATTAAGATAAATGAAATTATTTTTAAAATATATAGCAAGTGGTATAACATTGCCAAACTGAACAACTGCATCTGCAAGTGATCTATATAAATTCCTATTTGCTAACCCATTGACAAAGCAATGAAATATGGCAAACAAATTGCTGTCGATGTAAAAGCATCTGTTTTGAATTGCATTAGCTGTTAGCAATAAATATGTGATGTGATTAAAAAAATATTATAACCATTGCTTAAGTTTTCCACAATTTCCCTTTAAAAAGATTGTTTCTTGGAATCCTTCTTTATGACAATATTGTGTTTACAAGGAGAGATAAATTTGCACTACAGTGTAAGAGAAAAAAATTACTACATACCTGGCAAGAAGTCGATTATTACTGAAAAAAATGTAAAGTTTTAATCAATGATACTGCTATATCACTAAAAGACACAGAGATGCACTTCGGGCAGCAGAAGAAAAATATTAGTTCAGGCACAAAAGATATGCAATTTTAGTAAATGAGAAAGACAATTCTAGGAAGAAAAAATGTTAATATAATGTTAATCTAGAAAATTAGTTTCACATTAATGAATTTTGTTATGTTAGCCATAATAATGGCTAACCTAACATTGCGTTCAGCTTTGTTATGCAATAAGTTACTATACTTCAATCCATAAGAGTTCACATGAAGGCTAGTATCAATTATGATATGATTAAAAAACACGACACCCATAAACAGATATGACTCAAATATAAAGTACTGCATATGAAGATATCAAAAATATCCCATATCATTGTATTGCACAACAGAAGTAAAATTAACAAACCAATGGCAATATTTACTACATACTCAGAGTTTTTAATATCTGTTCAAATTTTTTCATTATATTATTTTTCTCTAAATAAAAATAAATAGGAAAATCAGAAATATCTCCCCTGGCTTCTTTAAACAGGTTAGATATCTGATAATTATGAATAAATAGAAAAATGCAGAAGCCCAAAATGAATCAAAATATGTGTTGCAATCAGCTGTTAAGAAAGTGTGAAAATAATGATAAAAAATAAATCAAGTAGCTAAGAACAAATTAACTGAACTATGCATACAATACTGCAACAAAAAGTACCACCTGTACAAATATAAAGGAAACAGACCTATAATATTTAAATCAGATTATAATCAAAGCCAACAAACTATTTTAGTAATAAACAAAAGCAAACAAACTTAGCAGTAAAAAAAAAAGTGCAAGGAAGTTGAGTGCCATATGTTGCACTAATAAAATTGTCACTGGAAACAGGACCATGATATTTAAATCAGATTATAATCAAAGCCAACAGACTATTTTGATAATATAAACATAAAAAACCTAACTTAACAGTAAAAATGTGTGCAGAGAAGTTGCAATATGTTGTACTAATAAAATTGCCATCATGAAAAGAAGAAGGAAAAAAAAAAAACATCAACCACAATAGGTTTTATGGTATAAAATTACATTTCAAAAACATTTAAATGAAAGAAATGATCCATAATTCCAATACTCACATAAGAAATATTCAGTTTCCATTCGACAATTCCTGGAAATGATTCTGTCAAACAATAAATTCCAGTGCTAGTCGTAAACCTATATGAATAATAACATGACTGTGATTACTGTGCCCTACTGTTAATTTGTGCCAATATGATTTTTATACTGACCTTATATATTATCCTCTGACAAAGTTATATGGACACAAAAGCACATTACTCAGCACAAAATACCCAACTAAGATTCCAGAAATTATTTGTACTGTTACAAAATTATGTGAAATATTAATGTGTGATGCTGGTAAAATAATGAGTTATTTTTCTACAATACAAGAAACATAAAATTTAATTTATATTAGTAGTTCTGGCATTTATTTTCACTTATCTATCTATGAAGATAACTGAAATCTGCATTGAAAGTTTGAAATTAAACATGTTTGATAGATATTTTCAGTGACTGAAAATATCTATCAAACAAACATCCCATAAAGATAATAAAATTAATTTTTGTATCTGACTAATGTTTTTGCTAGTTTCAGAAAGAATGATCAGAGGCAGATGAAATTATTAGTTTTCTTAGTTAAGACAATGGAATATAAAGAGGATGATTTTTAATATAAAGAGCATGCAAAATTTAATGCACTGGGCATTTGCAAATACATGGTTGAGCTAAAATGCAAATAAATAATACAACAGACTTGCAATTATCTGGAGTAAATAAAAAACATTCCCTGGATAATCAATCCAAGCTACAGATAATCACAGTTATTAAAAGTACTGACTGATTATATTCAACTTTAATTGTACCCCCACCCCATTAGTCTGTATTTTTTTGTTCAATAGCTTTTTTTTTCAATGGTATAATGTAAATTTTGAAGAATCAATTTATAGGCAAGAGT
Organism: Typopeltis vanoorti; assembly: GCF_054136105.1. NCBI lineage: Eukaryota > Metazoa > Arthropoda > Arachnida > Uropygi > Thelyphonidae > Typopeltis > Typopeltis vanoorti. The sequence continues at coordinate 65,658,959 of NC_143556.1, forward strand.
ATTGTCATCTTATTGTTTAACGTTCTAAAGCTAAACTTTTTTTAAATGATAGCAAGCTTTTTCTTGCTTCCTTCAAATCATGATCACTTCAGATTTAAATCTTTGTTCTTTATAACTTCTTACACTATTTGCTTAAAACAAGCTACAAATTTTACTATTCTCCAAGTTTTGTTAGCATTAAAGTATTCCTGTATTGTTTTTCAGATCCAGAAAAGCTTTTAATTCATTTGGTATTATAGATATTTTTTGTATTATTATTATTATTACATGACACCCTTGAGGGTACATGGCAGGAATTTGATGATGATGATGATTATTATTATTACATGACACTTACAGGGAGTCTGCGGACTCCCTGTAGGTGTCTGTGACTCCCTGTAGATATGAAAGAGCTCTAAGCAAGAATCTAGAATCCAGCTGACTCTAACTACGGAACTTGTATGGGATCTTACAAATAATTTGTTATAGTAGTTACGATTAGCTTTCTTTAGAACGGTGTGTTTATGGGGCTTTGGTTTGTAAATTTTCAACAGTTTGTTACACTAAACAAGTCTTCTACAGCGGAATCAACTACACTTAAGAAATTGAACTTGTATGCCTCCTTTAAGTAATCCTGTCAAAAAAAAGCATCTAATCATTATACCTAATTGACCACTAGTTAAAAGTATTAAATGGAATAATCCTCATTATGTTTACAGAAGCAGCTTCCATATATATATATTCCCATATGTGAAACCAAGCGAAATCAACTCAACTTAAGTAAAAATCATAGTATACTCATTTCTCACAAATGTAGGAAATTATCATTAAAAGTTGCAATGTTTAATATTTTTTTAAAGAGCAATTTAACTATTTGGGACTATTGTTCATTTCAGTCACTGTAATATTAATATCCTCATTGTTAGATATTCATCATGCTTTTTTTCCTTTAAGTGTATTAATGTTTGTTTCAATATCAGTCAGTACACAGATGTGTTCTTTATTTTAAACATCTTATTTATATTCCAACTTAACATTATGGCTCTGATGATGATGTTGAGAGTGCTAACAACATATTAGTCAGCTATGAAAACAGGATTTTATTATCTTTGTTGTTTTTTGTTCAATATATATTTTCATTAATGGCTTCTGGACATGTTAGCTCAAAAATCATGATTGGAAATTAAACATATAGTGAATTTAGCAATGTAAGGTACTTATTGTCACTTGCGTCTTTACAAACGCACACACGAGGGGGGGAGAGTTCTGATAAACACCTAGAACAAACAAAAATTAGTTAATTTTATGTCTTCTTACATATCCTAAAAGAAATGATATTTTCTGAAAAAACATTTTTCTATGAAAAAAAAAAATTTTGTTCTAGGTGTTTATCAGAACTTTACAGACCCCTCTTCTATATGTTAATTATCGATTCTCAGCCATTTATTTACAGAATTACCTTAGCGTCTCATTTTTAAAAACCTTCAAAAATTCAGCAATTAATACACTATTCTGAGTTATAATAGTTATAATAAAAGTCAAGCTATACTCATTATAAAACTAGTTAACTTTTTAGACACAAAAATGCCTTAAAAAGTTATCAATCAAAACTTGAAATGACAATACAAATAAGAGGGAAAAATGGCATGCATATAAGCAATTATGCTGAAATAATTTACTAGGCATATTACTTTATTTTATTCTTTTTTCTAGAATTAATATTTAATCTGACTTTATTTTTTAAGTGGTTATTTTATTATGATTTGCTTTGATAATAAAACTTGAAATTGCTCTCTTAAGCAATTTAATTTTGGGGGGGGGGGGGATTTTTGTCAATATTTTGACAAAAATTCACCAGTGACTTAATTTCCTCAAAATATATTTTGTAATGTTACATAGTAAAATAAGTAGCATAAACTAAACATTTTCTTTCAGGGAAAAAAAAAAATAATAATAATTTGTTAAAGTTAGAACTATTTTTAAGTTAGTCAACAAGCTATTGAAGCATATCATCAAAAAAAGAAGAATAGGCTTATGTGAGTAGACAGTTTTAGTTAAAAAAGAGATGAAATTGTAGTTAGGCAATAAAATATGCATGCACACAATAAAAATATTTGATATCTAATAAATACTTGAGTAGGAGAAAAAAATAATAAAAATCTTATTATACTTAATCTTGTTTTTAAATTCTTTGTAAAGTGTAATTTCATACAGAATTATTTTGCATGTTAAGAAGTTCTTTTGATAAAATTATTCTTTTATTATTTGAAATTCAATTTGTTATTTTGCCAAATAATTTTTCAATTTATAACAATCTATAGCACAGCAGTAATGTGAATGGGATAATCAGATAATCTGGAAACCAAATGGGACAATTTTTCAACCCACTTCAGACTTCCAATAAGCAGAGCGTGGTCTCACTGTGCAATGAAAATTATCTGCCACCTACAGACATTCACAAACATATCACAGCGAAATCTGACTTAAAGTGGTAATTAACTGGTGAGAGAGAGTCTTTTCAACAAATATATAGAACAATGAAACTTTTAAATCAGTTGTAATTCAGGTAAACCTTTTAGCTTAGTTAACAATGGTGCCTAATATTCAAAGTTCACAATTGCTAGTTTTCTTTTTCTATTTTTTTTTTTACTTTCATTCATTCCATTTCTTCCTTCCTTTTTCTATTTATTTATTTTTATTGTTTGCTATTATTATTATTTTTTTATAAGGTAGACTACATAAAAACAAAAAAAGCACGTATTCTGAAACTCCATAATTTTTCAGTGATTTTACATTATTATACAATCTGCCATCTAACTACCAATCCACTGTCCTTATCTGTTATTTCTAAAATGGAGAAAATCATTAACAATCAAATTGCTCCACTGCTTGGAGTGCACCAGTTAATAAACAACTTCCAATACAGATTTCATCACTCCAGATCTACAGCAATCTCTTTCCTTATGCTACCTAACTCAGAATGCACGCTATAGAAAGGATTCAGAAAAATCTGTGCAACTGCTTTTGACATACTGAACAGGTCTTGATGTCTGTTTGACATCAGGACCTGTTCAGCAAATTACCATCCTTTGGTCTACCTCCCACTCTGAAATGGATAGCAAATTTTCTTCCTGGTCAATCACTGCATGTTGTGGATAGCTTCCTCTCTTTGGACTGCCTTACGAATGATGAAGGTATGTATATTCCAGAGCTCTATTCTGTCACCTACCCACCCTTCTTTTATATATATTGACCTTTTCTTACTGACTATCCACCTATCCATAGTTGCAAGATTAAACTAGTCACCTTTGATGCTACCAAAAGACATTCTTTTCACTAAAAGGATCTAAATTCACATTCTCTTACTCTTGATAATACACAAAGAGCCAGATTTTAGATCTCTTTTCTCAGACTAACATTTACCTATAATATACTTGGCATCCTTTTCTGTTCAAGGTTTTGTGAAATCCACCTATAAAATTTATAATAAGACAGAAATTACCAAAAACTAAATTGAAATTTACATCGAAAATAAAACAGTTAACTGAAAACTAAAGACTGTAGATAAGAGAGTTCTGAAAAAAATTGTAAAAAATAGTAAAGATATTAAATATTACAAAGGAACTTTACATTATCAGCATTCAAGAATGTATGAGCAGAGCTAATCTAAGATAGTTATAGTTGCTTAAACAGAATATGACAGGAAAAGTTAACAAAAGTTATCGGTTTTTGGGATACTGTTCAGGATCGTGGTTACTACTGGTTGAACGTTTTCACTGTTGTCGTATCGTTTTCCTTTCATCGGCAAATGAAGTCGGGGGAAGAGAAAGCAGTCACAGGGTGCTAAATCAGGTGAACACAGCAAGTGATCCAACACACAAACTTGGTTTTTGCTGAAAAACTGTCTCGCAATGTTCGAACAATGAGATGGTGCATTATTGTGCAAAAGTGGCCTGCATCACGATATTCATACCTTATATGACGAATTCTCGCTATCAATCACTTCAAAACTTCGAGATAAAACTCACCATTGACCGTTTGGCCAGGCGGAACGAATTCTTTGTGGATAATGCCCTTGGAATCATAGAAACAAATCAAATTTTTTTTCGGATGCTCCTCTTCTGGTGGTCTCCACTCAGCACTCTGTTTTGGGCTTATACTTAAAACACCATGTTTCGTCACCAGAGTAACGATCATTTCAAGGAAGTTTGAGTCCTTATGAGCAGTTTTAATGAGGTCCTTGCAGTGTTCAATTTGATACATTTTTTGGTCGTCGGTCAACTTGTGGGGAACAAATCACGAATTCCCAAACTCTCAGTCAAAATGTTGTGGACAGTTGATTTTTGAAATCCCCAATTCATCTTCAATCAATCTCATGGACAATTTCAGGTTTTCTTTGATGAAATCATGCACTTTTTGGATGTTAACTTCGCTCAGTCCAGTTTTTGGACAGCCCGGCTTTTCGTCATCCATAAGCATCTCACGACCACTTTAAAATCGCTTAAACCACTCGTAAACTTGAGTATGGGATAAGCATTCATCACTGTATGCTTTTTTAAGCATTTGATGCATTTCGGTAAAACTTTTACCAAGTTTAACAGAAAAGTCAATCACAGCTTTCTGTTTGAAACTCATTTTCCAACCGTTCATCAAAACACACTGTCATCACTCTTGGTACTATAACTCAGCTTCTAATGAAACAAATGAAACAAACATAAACAATTGACACAACACTAATGAAGGTTGCTGCTTTCGACAAAGAAAAAAAAAAAGAATACAACAGGTGGTGCCACTAGTTTCTTCTATTTTTGAAAAGTTCGGTTTCTTTTTGGACAGAGGGTGTAGAAGACTAAAATATAGAATTTGATAATACTGGGGGACTCCACAAATGAAAATTAATATGGAAGGAAACTACTTATAGAAAACTAGTAATCATATTAATTATGTAGCAGTATCATAGTATCCCATACATCCCTTGAAGACATATGCCAAGAAATTATAATAATAATTATGATAACATGTGAATGTGAAGCTGTTAAACTAAAGAGAATTGAGTTTTTTTTTTTTCATCCATGAAAGCTTGTTACTCTATAGTACATTAGTACTATGGGTGGGATAAGGAATTTTTTTAAAATTAATTTCATATTTTTTTGCATTTTTTTTTAAATTTATTTTTTACATAACTCTTCTCTAGAGAACATGGAACTTTTCAATCTTTTTCAGGCCTCCAATAAGTAGGGTAATGGGCTTGCATTCATGAATTTCATTTTCTAATGACATTCACAAAGATCAAAGCCTGCAACGAGATTCAAACCTGAAGCCTGATGGTAGGAGAGTGTATGTACTAAACACTTGGCCAGCCAGGCATTTAGTACATAATGCCTGGCTGTTACACAAGCTTTAATAATGACTTAATAATTTTTATTAAAACAGAAAAATATATCTTTTAATAGCAAAGTAAAAAATATATATAAAACATAGTGGCAGGAGGGGAATATGTATAATTTATTATACCTAGTCTAGCCATAAACACACTGTTACAACTTGAACAGTGCATTAACCTTTAATCTATCAGTAAATCATTTACAGCTTTTAAAACATACAAACAACATGTATAACATGCATATAACAGCACTCAATGTTCGAAATGTCTTCCTTTTGCCTCCACGCAAGTCCCAAGTCTGTAAGGCCACATATCGATAGTAGCATGTTGTACATGCTACTATCGATGCATGTACTTGCCACTACTTGCTGCAAATCTGCCTTCAGGCTGACAATGCAGGGGTATCATCTCTTGCAGGCTACTCTCTCAATCTCCGACTACAATTTGAAGCCCAATGGATTCAGATCAGGACTTCTAGATGGCCAATCAGATGGTGATGTATGATCAGGCACATTTGCCTGATCACACATTACCATTGATGTGTTGTCCTCGCCTTGTGTGTGCAGGGGCTGAGTCCTTTTGGAAGGTCTACTGCCTACTGTGAAAAAAGGTGTTGTTCAAGGACCATACAACAGGTTCCAGCACAGTGTCTTGATACATTTTTTCAGAGGTTTAGACCCCCCCCCATCTCGCAGAAATGCAACTTGGATACCACTGATGCATCACCTCCCACCAAACCATCACTGACACAGGGATATACTTCAACCATATGGGGAATATACCTCAACATTTTGGTGGTTAAATGAATATGTTGTTATGTCTTTGTTTGCATATCACCAGAGAAGTGCCTTTGATTTTATCACTCTCTGCTGTATAAGTTGTGGTGTTAGGAAGTGTCCAGTAGATTGCCGATAGGCTTTCACTCCCAGGTCATTGGTTAGTACATGTGACATCATTCTGTTCAAAGCATTCATCTCTTGCAACATCACTTTCTGAGTTCTCAAAAGATTATTTTAGAGGTGTGCTTTCACAGCCCTCACAAGCTGTTGCATCCTAATGCAGTGTGGTCGACCTGTTCTTTGGCAGTAAGATATGTCTTCTGTATTGTTATAATGGTTAATAGTCTGATACACAAACATCCTACTGATCCCAAATGTTTTTAGAATGTTGAAAATAACAGGTGGCTGCATTTCAGTCTTGTGAAGTGCTATTACAGCTACACGGTTCTTATAATCTCCCCACTGCATGTTAACCCATACAGATAGACATCTCTCTACTGATAAACATGTGAATGTTGGCTGCGCATAGCACCACTAACGGAACTGGGCTCACGCAATTCTGTGGGTAGTGCGAGAGTATGCAGAAGTTGTAACAGTATTATTATTAATATTATGTGACACCTCCAGGGAGTCCAAACACTCATTGAGGGAGGGCACCTGCTCTACAACTCTGTCTCCACCAACTGCAACTACCTTCATCACCTACACCAACACCATCTATCGCCAACCACTATTTTCACATAGACAAGCACAAACATCCATGCCCATGGCGGGATTTGAACCTACAGCCTTTTGGTTGGAGAGTGGATACACTAACCACTTGGTCAATTAGGCCAGCAAAACTGTGTATATATATATATATATTGATGATATATGGTGACACCTCAGACTTTCAAACTTAATATACTTGGTATAAAATCTCACCATTTACAGCTAATAATTTGAAAAAAATAAATAAATACGTTTCTAAATTTGTGTATGTGGGGGAGGGGGGGGGATTTACATAATAAAGTATGCATTAACAATGTGATCTCACTTTCTACTTTCATATTGGCATTCCATTTGATGACAACTGTCACCATTTTATTACCAGTCTGGTTGGCTGAGGTGGATAGCTCACTCTGTAACCAACAGACTGTGAATTTGAATCCCGATGTGGCATGGATGTTTTGCAAAAGTTTTTAAAAGTAATAGATAATAATGAACATTATCTGAGAAACCAATGTTCCTATTATTTTGATATCAATATTTTAAAAAAAACCCAAAGCTATTTTGGTAATGGAGCAGCCTCGCTATTATAACTAGGCTAAAAGATAAAAGAATCTAATAAATTAAGTTAGATTTATTTTACTAAGTAAATATTATTAACTTGATATACCTGTGTGCACTTTTGAAGGTCAAAATAGCATAGAATTTGATTATATGCTATTTTGACATATAATCAAATTCTATTTATATTATATATAAGAACATAAAGAACTAATAAATGAGCATAGAAATAGTTATCAGATAGCCAAAAAATGTGAAAGAAACCAATTTAAAAAATATATTAAGCAAACTATGAATTTAAAAGAAATGAAAATAAAATAATAAAAAGGAATTAAAAAACCTGTTATATACATGGCAAGTCAGCAATATGAAGGTGTGCTGGCTATCATGTTGGTGGCTAAATTTTTCATGGGTATTTGTAATAGAGTTGTTTGCATCTATTTCAATGTTGTCTTCCCATTCTTATCTAGTAGTGACATATTTCTTTCTAATGAATTTGCTGAACTGAAAACTGCAGATGCTCATGCTCTGTTCAATAATGATTTAAAACAAAAATAAATGTTATGGCACTAAAGGGAGTAGGGAGAGAGGCTGTATTTCATTTTTGGAAGCAATAAGTGATAAATTGCCTTAAACTGTCTAGAGGACATATTCCATAAACAAAATGCTCTGTACACTTATGCAGAGAACATAATATCTTCAGCAGTCTGTATTCCAGGAATGTTTTCTTTTTCTTTTTTTTTTTTTAATGCAGTGTTATTTCCTTAAATAAGAGTTGGTTTTACCTAATGGACTTTAAATGCATTTGCTTGAATAAATATGGTATGTGGATTCATTTTAAGTTTTCTGGACAATAATGTTTTTAAAATGCATGAGTTTCCCAAAGTGACCATTTTAATTAACTAAAATAATTAAGAGCTATGTTGTTTAAAAATGAAATGGTAAATTTTAAAAAATGAATCAATACAAAAACATAATCAAATGACTGCAACCCAAATTACTAACTTGAACTGGTGATGATGTTTCTGAATAAAGATCTGGAGCTTCAGGAGAATTAGGAGGGTCCAGATGTTCAGATTTTGATGCCAGTGATAAAGAATGAACAGAATCTGCACTTGTAATACCCTTGTATTGATAATCTATACATAAAAAAAATTTGATATCTTTTTAAATTACAGAGAGAAAAAAAAACTTCCTTTTATAATTTATTACTTATATCATATAAAATGAGGAAAAAAACATTCATTTAAGATATTTTTCTGAAATTTTTTTTCATGTTTTTCATTCATTTAATTTTATAAATGAATATATTAAAATTAAATAAGTTTATTTATTACTTCCAAAATTTTGGTAAAGTCAAATTGTCATCATCAGAGATCACAGAACAATGATATGTTGAATGCAAGCATTAACACTGGGTAAATGAGGCTGAAGAAAGGTAATCAAAGTTGGACCTAGTCTTAAATGGTGCCACCTAGTGGGCTTTGGTCTTGGCCGATTGGGCTGAAGATTTGAGGATGAGTGCTTCTCAGATTTGGGACAGATTCCAAGAATGATGATAACTTAACCCTTCAGTCATATCTGACTCTCAGTTTTCATCAAGAACACATTTCATCAAGATCCCAGTTCCTCCTTAATGTTTTCATTAATCTGCTGATAGGAAGTCAATACACTGCAAATCACTGCAAAAATAAATTATTTTCAAATATCACTGCAAAAAGACACTCATAAAACAAAACGTTTACTGAAGCTTTTGAAAGGAGATGATCTATATGCTTCTTTTCTGTGGGGGGGGGGGGATTCTGACCTTGCATTCTAGGCTCTTTCATGAGATCATTTTAACTCTGATTGAATTACAAATGAGGTGTTTCATTACTGATAGCTGAAATTTAGATCTGGTTTGCAAATACATGCTGCCCTTTCAGACTCAATGGAACAATTGTACATCCACAATACATGTTTTTAGTAGTTCAAGAACTGGTCAAGTATTATAATGAGATACAGAGATACGTGTGCCTTTGCAGAAAAGACAGATATTTGTTAATATCAAGTCTGTTTGGTGTCCATGTTCCCTCATACTAATGAAACAGAAAATAGTAATAAACAAATGTGTATCCCTTAATCATTCTCTTACACATAGTGCACACCTGCTGCAAACATGCTGTATAGAGTGAATGCTAGTTTTACAGATTTTACTAACACTTTCCTACATCTTAACTGTCCCTTACAAGATACTGCAATGCAACTTAAGATGGCCCAATCAATGATACACAGCCTGTCCATAGAACAACAAAACAGCAACTACACCAAAATGTACTTTATAAAGGCACTTTAAAGCATTTAAGAGAAAGCAATTGTTAAATTACACAGTTACAAAATGTAAGTGACAGAATGACGGCTCTTGCCTACCCCTGCTCTTCATGGTAGTGTAATCACGAGATATGAATGAAGCTATCTCACTGGACAGCAACAGCAGCAAGACATGCCCATCAAGGATTGTACAAAGCTTATGTTATCACAATTATTTTATTACAATCCCTATACACCCATGTGATGTCACCCTTCAAATGACTCAATGTAACTTAACACTGTTGACCTCTGCACATAAAATTATTATCATCATCAGACCTCCATGGAGTCAAGAGACTCATTGTGAGAAATCCCACTATTACACACACAGTTCATCATACTATGCCTTAAATATAGTTACCATTTTTGCATTCACCACACTCTCAGGTAATGCATTCCAATCACCCAATCATGCAAAAAAACCTACTTATTATCCCTTTCTCACACTCTCCTTTTACAGCTTCTATGGAGGACTCTTTCTCCCCATTTTATGTAAAATCTCACGCACATTAATCTGGTAATAACCTCTTAATAGCTTATGTCTCAATCATATCCCTCACCCCCCCCCCTCTCCTCCTGTCCACTAGTCTGCAATTTGCATTTCCTCAATCTGTCTTCATACTCAGCATTCTAGAGACCAGAAACCATCTTTGTCAATCAACTCTGGACCTTTTCCAATATCTCCTCATCCTTATGAAAAAAAAAAGGTGACCAAATCTGTGCATATGTAGCCTAATCAAAGTCTTATACAGTGAAACCATAACATCCTTACTTCTACACGTCAGTGTCCTCCAAATCAATGTAACAATCCTTCTGCTGTCTTCATGATTCTAGCAACGTGACCATGAAATTTTAGGTCCTTGTCCACAATCACTGCCATATCTGCATCCCAGCTTTTCCTCCCAAATTTTAAAACTTTATACTCTGCAATATTAAACTGTCAAACCCAATCACTTTTCAATTTAACCAGCACATTCAAGTTCTCTTGCAAAGCCATGACATCAGCTTCATTCCTCATAGTTCTCCCCAACTTTGCATTATCTACAAACAACTGAATAGCACCATTCAAACATTCCCAATATCATTAACATACAAGTTAAACAGCAACAGCCTGAAAACAGACCCTTGGAGTACACCACTAGCAATATTCCTCTTCTGGGATATCACTCCTCAATACACAACTTGCTGATGCTTATCAGACAGCCAATCCCTTATCCAATGTGCTAATTATTATCCAACCCCCAATTTCCAATCAATCAAAGGCCTTTGCAAAATCTAAACATATCATTGTGTATGCATCATCTTTATCCAATGCATTGGTCACCTTGTTGTAATAAGTAAGCAGATTACTAAAACATAATATTCCTTTAGTAAATCCATGCTGACCATCAAAGAGAATGCTGCTGTTATCAATCCTGTTCTGAATTTTGTTTCTGAATAACCTCTCTAATATTTTAACCACAACTCCAGACACACAGATTGGTCTATAATTCAAAGCTTTATTCTTATCACCTCCCTTATGAAGTGGAACGACTTTGCTTTCTTTCCAGTTCCTTGGAACTTGGCACAGTGCAAGACTCATGTTAGAAAGGTATGTCAAAGGTGTTGTTAACTTTCAAGAACATTCCTTCAAAACATGTAGTGATATGTCAGTCATCAAGTCCTACTGTCTAATTAACTTCAAGTTCACTTAATTCCTCATATACCTCCTATTCACTCACCATGAGTACCTCTTCCTCCTTCCTTCCCATTGTATTCATCTGCATGATGTTACAGTCACAAGAATTAAATACCTTTATGAAATGCTCATTAAGCATCTCAATTATATTCTCTGTAGTTGTCATTATTCTACCATTTTCACAACCAGTATCAATTTCCCATAATCATTCTTTCTTCTACTGGTTACATATTGAAAAAGCTCCTTGGAATTCTTTTCAGTCTTGTGAGCTAACTCATGTTAACTGTTGCTCATGCTGCTTTTTTTTTTTTTGCCACCCTCATCAAGTGAGTCGCCTCCCTTGCCTGCTCTTCATGCAACCGATTATTATCACTCATCTTATGCTGTTTCCATTATGTGCTGAAATAACATTTTTTGTTTAAAAAGAAATTTCAGATGCAGCAGTGCTATTATTGTTTAATTGTACAATGATCTTAACCTTTTGCAAAATCTTGCATAACTTCAAATTACTGACTGAATTTATCTGCTATGTATGTCAAAGAAAAGAAATATTTTTCAACCTTTCATCTCCCCCCTTACTCCAAATATGACAAAATTTTGCCTTTGTCATATTTTGTCATAAATGAACCATGTGGCTGAGAAGGCTATTCACCACAGTAAATAGTCTTCTCAGTACCAGCTATTCCATAGCTATGCTACACACATAGAAAGACTTAGGTATTGTTGATTATTCATAATAGCACTTCATGGCATAAACACCACCAAGAGGGGAAAAAATTTTAAATTAAAAATAATAAAAATTAAAATTAAAATTTATATTTTATTAATTTTTTTACTCTCTTAGTGTTGTTTATATCATGAAACATTAGTGTGAACAATATTTATTTGAAAAAATAATGGAAAACTACCTGATTCTTCTGCAGGATGCTCTTTAGCAAGAATATATTCTGAATCAAGTAAGAATTCATTTGATTCCAAGACACCTTGTCTGTGATCCAGTGTTTCATCATCTATAAAAATAAATAAATAATTAAAAGTTAGTTATTAATAAACATTTTACATTAGTAGCTTCAAAAAGCTGGGCCATAAGAAAATACTCATAGGATTGTGAGAACTCATAGGAAAAAAAAAAGTTCCATTTAAACTCTATATATTTACTTCCTCCATTTATGTTGAATTTACATTAATACATATGTGTTTTAATTCATTAATTTTTGCAGGATGTTACCGATGCTTAGGGAAAATACGATTTCATTAATTATATTATGTTAAGCATTTCATCATCCATATTGATGATATCATCAGGAACTACTGACATGGATGATGAAATGTACAAAAAAAAATACTCTAGTTCATAAGCCATTAAAATCATTTTAAGAGAAACATTAAGCTTAGCAGACTTTGGTTACAAGGATAGCATCACCAGTTCTGATTCCTTTGTTAACACATTCATGCTAGGCTGTGTTCTGTACAAACTGCAAGTCAGGAGAACCTGCTTGATTGTATATCATGTCCCTTCTGCACTGGGCTGGCAGATTTTACAAATTGACAAATATATATAGATGAAATTTCAATATTTTTTGATGAACTTTTAATGTAAAACTAGGTGCAGACAATCTCAAGGTAATGTTATCTTATTTGAAGTCCAAAAAAAAATTTACTTTTCAAAATGGGTTGGCTTCATTGCCTGGTGATGTATACATCAATGTCTAGTGATATTTCAGTTTTATGATTATATCATCCCACTTTATCTACAAAAGCAGCAAAAGAAAATAAAGCAATCATTATAATTATTAGTTTTCTATACTAATTTCAGCAAGATTGTAGTATCACTGCAACCACTGTGACCACTTTTATTTTCTACAACAGAAGATTTTTTTTAAATTTAATTAACTGTTGCTTTGAGAAAGGGAAAGTGAGATATAATATATATTCTAATTATCATTCACTTCATTGAACGTGTAATGATTTTATATACATGTGGTGAATGCAAAAGTAAAACTGAAGAGTAAAATTTCTGTTCCTTTCTTATGTATCCTGCAGTCATTTGAAATACAATCAAATATTGCATAAAACACACACATATACACCACAGTCATTGTTACTTTTATAAAATAATTATAAAATGTATAACAATTGTATAAAATCTCTCTATAAACAGTGCTATTGACATATCAACTTTAAAATGCAAATTTTGCACAGAGCTCATGATTTTTCATTTCTACTTTTTTTCCAAACATAATTTCTAAAAAATAAGAAGAGATTAGTAAGTTTTTTTTTCTTGTAAATAAACTCTGAAAATTAAGAGAAGTTCTTCTTGGGGTAAAAGAATAAAGGGATAATCTTTGAAAATTCTAAGAATAAATTTCACTTATCCGTTATTTTGAAACAGATTGTTAGGATGTTATACTGTATTTGCATTGCAATATAACTTTTACTTTTGTGTTGCCATGCAGTATAGTTATGGTATGTGGGGAAATTAACATTCGTATAGTGTTATTCACTAGGAATATTTTTAGAAAATAAAAAATATCTACTCTATATATATAAAAAGACAAGCCGAAATTTGAAAAGTTTTTATGTCACGTTTTTCATCTTACCAGCCCAGAACTCAGGGGGAGTTGGGCACTGTAGGTGCTAGGGAGGCGGAACACCCCTAGTATGTGTGTGTGTGTGTGTGTGTGTGTGTGTGTTTGTGTGTGTGTGTGTATACAGGGTGTTCGGGATAAATTTGACAGTTTCGTAAGGAAAAAGAAAATCTTCTTTGTATCTATTAAATTTAATGAATTGACAAAAAAACATTACAGGCAGAGTTAATTACAATACTATCAACAAGATTTACTCAAAATAACCACCATTAGCATCGATCACAGCTTCAATTCTGCTTCGGAACCTCGAACAAGCTGATGCAACAGTCTCCCTGGGAAGGGCCGCAAAAACTGTTTTAATTTTATCCATTAACTGGGCTTTTGTATTACTGGAAGTGCGATTGGTGTCTTTTTCAACTGCGCCCCATACAAAATAATCCATGGGGTTAAGGTCTGGGGAGTTTGGAGGCCAAACATTTGGACTGGTGAAGTCGTAGAAATTTTCAGACAACCATTTTTGACTTTTCCCAGAGGTGTGGCAAGGGGCCGAATCCTGCTGCCATACATACGGCCTACCATTGGCTACCCTTGTTATCCAGGGCTTGACTACAGTTAGCAACTCCACGAACAAAGCCCGAATTCCAATGCCAGGGTTCTTCAACACCTGTTCCTGCAGATTTGCGAGGAATTCTGCTGTACGAACGCAATCAGATCGTCTGCTAGGGATCTTTCTTCTTGCTACATCCTCGTAGTCACCATTGCAAGTCTCTAGTTCATGCCTGATTGTTTTTACTGTATTCAGGGAGCATTGGGCAGCAGTCGTAATATCCTTATTTTGATGGCGGGCACGAATCATCATGATACAAGTTATTCTCTTCCATGATTCAGGTGGGTTCCAGCTATCCATCCTTTCTGACATCTTGTATATGAATGAAGAAGGGTCCAAACTTTTAAATGAAGAGAAGTGTGTGTTAATACATGTAACTTACGGAAAAATATAATTAATTATAAATATGTCAAATTTATCCCGAACACCCTGTATATATATATATATAGAAAGAGAGAGAGAGAGAGAGATTGGCTGCATGCCTATCCAATATGCAAACAAAAAGCACAAAACAATGTATGGCATCCCATACATCGTTTTGCCTATTGCATCTTGACTTGCCTATAGGCAAGTCAAGATGCAATTTATCCAGTGTGAACATTTGGGGAAATGAAAGTAGAGCAAAGAACCCAAAACTATACAAAAATCAACAGAATGAAAATTACAATAAGAACAGGTTTGTAGCCAGGATCAAGCCAGATGATAGATTTTAGAAGAGATAACGCAAAATTCAATATTTTTTCCCCTCATGACATATTCATTTATTTATTTTTTATGATAATTGCATACATGCGAAGCCATTTTCAACCTATAGTATATCAGTGACATTGATGGGCAGAAAGTCTTAGGGAAAAAAAAAACTTACAACCATATTATTTGTATACCTGTAGACTATACTTTTAGCAAATACACCATTTCAAGTGATAGCAAAAGGTGAATGAAAAGGAAGAAAAATTTGTTCTGTGAGGTTGGAGATGAGCTATGAAGGAGAGTCAGTAAACTGTTGTTTTAACAATTTAGAGAACAGTGGAAGAATTAAAATGCCAATACTAATGAATAGTGAACAAAGAAATACAGTCAACAGTATTATTCAAATCTCACTTAACCAAGTACCACATGTATCAGAATTACAAATTTTAGAGTCACCTAGTTCTGCATTTCACCATTAGAGAAAGAATGCTCCCAGATATTAGTTGTGATTGTGAGAACAAACGTTCTCACAAGGACATAAAAAAAAAAAAATCTATGTAAGCTATTTAAGAGCAAATTGATCATTGCAGTTCCAATTAAAGTATATTGCAAAAACATTTAATGGCACAAAGATTGATATGGAATATTTTGTTTATGCTTTTGATGTCAAATGCAATATTATTTTGCTTTTAGTATGGTAAAGTTTTGGTTTGAAAAATAATTTGCCCATGTCCCCTTTTCAACGACACTGCTTTGTGTATAAGTCACACAATCCTAAAAATTCAAAAAAAAAAAAAAAAAAAAACACTAGTGATGACTTATTTGCATCCACTACTGAAATTGTGTTTATGATTGAAACTGAAAAAGACCATGTTTCTTTAGAATGCTGAAAAAAAGTTTTTGTCAAGTGCTACTACTTCTGGGTGTTTATTTTTAAGATTTTTGTATGAATTTAAACATCTTATGACTATAACAATGAAAGCACATATGTACCCACAGAAAGTATACAAAAAAAATTACATGTATCTATGTAACATATATCAATAGCATTATTAATTATTATCATAAAATATAAGACTTATTGTTTAATTGACCATATATTTAAAACGTACTTCTGTTCGTACAAATTGCCTACCGGTTTCGCTAGTAACTGACTAGTCTCAAGGCTTGCACAGTACAAAAAATGGTAAATGCAAAAAGGTTTAAAAGAACTGTTAGTACCTGTTAGGTAGCTAAGGTAACACGTTCGCATGACACATCTACTCAGTATCATGAACACACGTTACATGCAAACGCGTAATACGATTATTCGCGTACTGTAGCTGTGTTGAACTGAGGGAATTAATTAAATTTTTCCACGTATCGTTCAGTATGGCCCCCTGATTTCTGTTTAGGTTACTGCCTGTACGTAATACAACTGCTGCTTCTTTAAATATTCGATGTCTGTAATCCTCGTCTACTTAGGGCATGGAGCTGTTATTCCAGTCTATAGTGTGGTTCTAAGTTGAAAAGTGATGTGCTAATCCGGAGGTGATCGTTCTGTTGTGATTAACATCACCGACATGTTCTTTCTGTCTTATTTCCAGGCTTCTCGAAGTCTGTCCAATGTAGGAAAGACCGCACGTGCAAGGAACATTATACACACCTGGATATTTATAAAATGGAGCACTGTCTTTAGGAGATCTTAGAAACTGTCTTAAGCTATTTGTTGGTTTAAATACAACCCTGATGTTATGGGTCTTTAACTATCTCGCAATTTTTGTGGAAGTTGAACCTCTAAAGAGGATGACTGCTGTTGAAATTTGCTGGGAGACTATTTAAATCAACAAATAGCTTAAGACAGTTTCTAAGATCTCCTAAAGGCAGTGTTCCATTTTATAAATATCAAGGTGTGTATAATATTCCTTGCATGTGCGGTCTTTCCTACATTGGACAGACTTCGAGAAGCCTGGAAATAAGACAGAAAGAACATGTCGGTGATGTTAATCACAACAGAACGATCACCTCCAGATTATCGCATCACTTGTCAACTTCGAACCACACTATAGACTGGAATAACAGCTCCATGCCCTACGTAGACGAGGATTACAGACATCGAGTATTTAAAGAAGCAGCAGTTATACTACGTATGGGCAGTAACCTAAACAGAAATCAGGGGGCTATACTGAACGATACGTGGAAAAATTTAATTAATTCCCTCAGTTCAACAGAGCTACAGTACGTGAATAATCATATTATGCATTTGCATGTAACGCGTGTTCATGATACTGAGTAGATATGTCATGCGAACGTGTTACCTTAGCTACCTAACAGGTACTAATGGTTCTTTGTATTCTTAAACCTTTTTGCATTTACCATTTTTTGTACTGTGCAAGTCTTGAGAAAGCTAGTCAGTTACTAGCGAAACCGGTAGGCAATTTGTACGAACAGAAGTATGTTTTAAATATATGGTCAATTAAACAATAAGTCTTATATTTTGTAACATTTTATGACCAAAAACATGCACAATTTAAATAGTCTAATGAAACACAAAGTATGGTGCTTAGAAAAGGAAAAATGCAGAAAGGCCAAGTATTGAACCACTTAACTTTCCTAAACAGGTGCAGGGATTTCTCTATCATCCCTAAATTCCTTATAATCAAAGGAAATATTCAATCCATACAAGCCAAAAGAATTTACCACAGGATGTCATTGGCACTACTCAGAGAAAGAATCCAACATATCAGGTACGAATTGAATATAAGTGATATTAATTGCCGCAACTATTTTGATGACATTTCCAATAGTCTAGATTATATGACTTGGAATTATATAGACCACATGATAGAACAGAGCCACGAGTTCCAGTGCAATAAAGCCAAACAAATTAGAAAATTTAATGAACTGTACAAGAAAAAATACCAGACACACAAAGGCCTCCCAGTTAACAAAGTGATTTTCAACTTGTCGAATCACTGCCTTTCGAAACATGAATCAGAGATTATAAAGAAAGGTTTTAACTTTTCAATCACTCCTAATTACATCCCAAAAATGGACTTTATATGTGGAATTGAAAAACGTCTCTACCCACTACCACTAGGTGTAGCCAACGATATTAGATTCAAAAGCACTATCATCCTAGCAACAGCAAAACAAACACAACTGAATACCACTCCATATGATAGGAAAGCTATTCGGAACTTGAGGAAGAACAAAGAAATAATAATAATAACGAAAGCAGACAAGGGGAATGCCACCGTTATACTTAACTCAAAAGACTATTTTAAGAAGATAAACAACTTACTGACAGTTCCACGTACAAAATCCTCAACAGAGATCCTACCATGAAGAACCACAATGAGACAAACTTCCTGATCCACAATATGAATACTTGGCCTGAAGAACTAAAACGAAAACTTAAATCCTCACATCCCATTACTCCTAGACTGTATGGGGTGCCTAAAGTGCATAAAGAAGTGCCACTTCGTCCGATTGTGGATGGCAGGTCCTCCCAAACGTATCTATTGGCTAAGCACCTAGCGAACTTACTGAAGGGAAAAATTAGACAGAGTCCTACTTAAAAAATTCTCAACACTTTGTGGACAAACTCAAAAACGTTAAAAAACCACAAACAGACATAATGGCCAGTCTAGATGTAGTGTCTTTGTTCACAAATGTACCAGTAGAAGAAGTAATGAACACTATCAAAGATCTCTTTCCAGATATTACAAAAATGTTCAAGCATTGCCTACAATCAAATTTTTTCAAAGTTAACAACAAGGTTTACAAACAATTAGAAGGCCTAGACATGGGCAGCCCTCTGTCGCCACCATGTGCAGACCTTTTCATGGAGAAATTTGAAGATGAAATCTTCACCAGCATTACTCCTAAACCTTCTATATGGTGGAGATATGTGGATGATATCTTCATCATATGGAAGGACAACTTAGAAAACCTACATGTTTGTTAATAGAATCAATGCACTCCACAATAAAATAAAATTTACTCTAGAAGTAGAAAATAACGAACAGCTACACTTCTTGGACTTACTAGTAAAAAGACAAGGTAACAGTATCAAACTGTCAATTTACAAAAAACCAACGGACACTGGACGATATCTACATTACTCTTCAAACCATCATAGGTCACAGAAACATAACATCATCCACATGTTGAGAAATCGAGCTAGAAAATTTATCTCTGACGAGGAAGAAGTTCAAGCAGAACTGTCTCAAATAGCTACAACATTATCACAAAATGGATATCTTCGAAACATCATCAACAAATTTCTATACAAAGATAACCAACAACAAAGAACAGTCTCCCAGCAAATTTCAACAGCAGTCATCCCCTTTATAGGTTCAACTTCCACAAAAATTGCGAGATTGTTAAAGACCCATAACATCAGGGTTGTATTTAAACCAACAAATAGCTTAAGACAGTTTCTAAGATCTCCTAAAGACAGTGTTCCATTTTATAAATATCCAGGTGTGTATAATATTCCTTGCATGTGCGGTCTTTCCTACATTGGACAGACTTCGAGAAGCCTGGAAATAAGACAGAAAGAACATGTCGGTGATGTTAATCACAACAGAACGATCACCTCCGGATTAGCACATCACTTTTCAACTTAGAACCACACTATAGACTGGAATAACAGCTCCATGCCCTAAGTAGACGAGGATTACAGACATCGAATATTTAAAGAAGCAGCAGTTGTATTACGTACAGGCAGTAACCTAAACAGAAATCAGGGGGCCATACTGAACGATACGTGGAAAAATTTAATTAATTCCCTCAGTTCAACACAGCTACAGTACGCGAATAATCGTATTACGCGTTTGCATGTAACGTGTGTTCATGATACTGAGTAGATGTGTCATGCGAACGTGTTACCTTAGCTACCTAACAGGTACTAACAGTTCTTTTAAACCTTTTTGCATTTACCATTTTTTGTACTGTGCAAGCCTTGAGACTAGTCAGTTACTAGCGAAACCGGTAGGCAATTTGTACGAACAGAAGTACGTTTTAAATATATGGTCAATTAAACAATAAGTCTTATATTTTGTTCTCTGCCAGGTTGGCAGCAAAACGACCCAGAGGAAGACCAAGATATAGGTGGATTGATACGGTACAAAGTGCCTTAGACGATAGAAATATAAGATCTGATAACGTTGGAGTCTTGACAAGTAACAGACTGATTTGGAGGAAAATTGTAGATAGGAAGTTAGTAATAATGTAATTTTTTTCATGTTGTACTATCATATCCTGTACACCCCTTTGAGGGTACATGGCAGGAATTTGATGATGATGATGATGTCTTATATTTTGTAACATTTTATGACCAAAAACATGTACAATTTAAATTATTATCATAATTAACTGAGACCTCCAGGGAGTTGAGGGAAGCCATAGATCATCCACACCAGTTGTCATACCTTCTCTTACTCATTCACACCACATTACTTCAACAGTCGACCCATTATACTTACTCATGCTCTGTGAGAGAAAAATCTAATTCTCACCTGTTTCTTAACTGCACAAAGACTTAAGTTCCACAAATGTTCCTTCCCTTGTCCTTTCCCCACCTTTCATATAACAAAAAATTTCATCTCTCAAAAATTTATAACACCCATTCAGAAGTTTATAGACCTCTATCACATCACTTCTTTTTCTCCTGCTTGCTAGTGTCTGCAGTCCACATATTCTCAATCTATCCTTAAAATCTACAATCCAGAACCAGACTATATAATTCTTCTTCTTCTTATTGTGCTATCTTCTATCGAAGGTCAGCGACCATCTTGGCGAACAAGCCGCGCTCTTGTGCTAATCTGAGCAGTTGTGCACTGCTCTTTCCTGTCCACGTCTTGATGTTGTCAAACCATGATATTCTTTTTCTTCCGCTAGTTCCTTTGCCATCAATTCTTCCTACCAAAATAGTTTGTAGAAGTTGGTATTTGCTGTTTCTCATGATGTGGCCAAGATATGTTTTTCGTTTCTTGATTATTTGTACAAGATGTTTAGCTTTGCCAATGGATTTTAAGACATCTTCATTGGTAATGTTTTCTGTCCATGATATCTTTAGCATTCTTCTGTATAGCCACATCTCAAAGGCTTCAATTTTCTTGATGGTTGTCGCCTTCAATGTCCATGTTTCAACTCCATAGAGCAGAATAGACCACACGTAGCATTTCAGCATTTGGCATCTGACTTCCATGTTTAGGTCTTTATTGCAGAATAGTGTTCTCATTTTCATGAAGGACTGCCGTGCAACTTCAATCCTTGTCTTTATATCTATTTCTGGATCCCACCGTTCATTAAGCCAGCAACCAAGATATTTATATCTTGACACTTGATCAATATTTTTCCCATTGAGTGTCAGTTTCATTGATGAGGCTGGATGTTTGCTGATGATCATGTATTTTGTCTTGTTGATGTTTATATTTATTCCCATTCTTTGGCTTTCTATGTATACTTTGTCAATGAGTTTTTGGAGATCCATAATGTTATCTGCAATTAGCACGGTGTCATCTGCATATCGAAGGTTGTTAACAATCTTTCCATTTATTGTGATTCCCTCTGAACATTCTTCCAATGCTTTTTTAAAGATTACCTCTGCATATATGTTGAACAGGAGTGGTGAGAGCACACATCCTTGTCTCACTCCTCTTTTGATGTTAATATCACTGGTGGTAATGTTGTCTAACTGAACGGTAGCTGACTGATTCCAATACAGATTTGTTATTAGTCTTATGTCTTGTTTGTCTAACCTTATTTATTGAAGGACTTCTATTAAGTTAGTGTGTCTGACTTTGTTGAATGCTTTTTCAAAATCTATGAAACACATAAAGACAGATTTCTGTTTTTCTATGCATTTTTGTATCAATATTTGGGTACAGAAAAGGGCCTCTCTAGTACCAAAACCATTCCAAAAGCCGAATTGTGTTTCACTTAGAGTTTCTTCACTTTTTCTATAAATACGATTCTGAATTACTTTCAAAAATATTTTTAATGTTTGGCTCATTAGACTAATAAGTCAGAAGTCACCACAGGAATTCGCTTTGGATTTCTTTGGGACAGTCATAAATGTAGATTTGAGCCAATCTGATGGAAATTCATCACTTTCATATATTTTATTAAATAGTTTTTCAAGAAGTTTGATGTTATCTGGTTCGATTAATTTTAAAAATTCTGTTTGCACACCATCTGGTCCACTGGCTTTTCCTGTTTTACTTGTTTGTATAGCATTCTCTATTTCGCATTTCATGATTGCTGGTCCTTGAATGTTATCTTTTATATTTATAGGCTTCTGTCTAGTATCATTGAAAAGTTCTGTTACATATTTTATCCAAATCTGTGCTTTATTCTCTTCTTCTAGAACTATTTTTCCATTTTCGTCTCTTAGAGACACTATTTGCTTTTTCCTCAGTTTTCCAGAAATTTTGTTGATTTTCTTATACAGATTGAAATTATCATGTTTCTTCTGAAGCAGTTCAATTTCAGTACATAAATTTTTCATCCAATTTTCCTTGGCTTCTTTTATTTTTTTCTTGATGATGTTATGTGTTTCTGTATACCTGGCTATATAATTGAGGAAAACAATTTAAACTGTAACTGACAACAGAACTATTGTCCCTTACATGATGCCCTCTATGGGTAGGATAACCACAATGTTCATTTAGAGAAATAAAACTATCAGGTCTTAAAATGAGTCTCCCATATCTTTGATAAATTAATGCAACCATAATTGTTGAGGTTAGGATAGTGCTCTATAGCTGATGCTGATTCTAAAAATAGTCTCTCAGACCTACAAGGACTTATATATAATAAAGATGTTTTCCTCCATCTGATCCTATGTGAAAGAGTACCCAGAGCATGGTTTGCCAATTTCAACTTGCCATACATGACTGTGGATGTAATTTTTGGCATTCTTCAAGGCAGATGTTAACTGATCTACCAATCTGTCCAAAGCATGCTAAACTGCAGACACAAGGAACTTTATATGCTCTGGGATGTTCAACAGGATGCAGCTGATCTTTATGAGAACATATGGAAGGTTTGATAGTGGCACTGAAATCATATTTGCAGAGAATTTTGGCTATTTTTGGCAAAAAACTCTACTCATTAAACAGCTGTCATACCAGTCATCATACCAATGTCATAATCACTGTTATAGAAACTGTTCAGGAGTGGATTAACATTAAGTTCTACCATAAATTCTATTCAGGATAGAACTTACTATTAATCTGCTCTTGAACAGTCTCTATAACAGTGATTATTATAAAATTATAAAAGTTACATAACAGTGATCTTTATGAGAAATATGAAGGGTTTAACAGTGGCACTGAAATCATATCTGCAGAAAACTTTGGCTATTTTCGGCAAAGAACTCTACTTGTTAAACAGCTGTCATACCAATGTCATAATCACTGTTATAGAAACTGTACAGGAGTGGATTAACATTAACTTCTACCATAAATTCTAGTCATGGTAGAACTTAATGTTAATCCACTCCTGAACAGTTTCTATAACAGTGATTATTACAAAAATATAAAAGTTAAATAACAGTTGAACGTTTACAACATCGTCATGCTAAAACATTCCATATCTAAAATATAGATATTTAAATTTCTTTCTGATATTCATAAGCCAGGATTACATAGTTGGAAAACATCCAAATTCCTTATATTTTAAATCACATCATCACAAAGAACTTTTGCAAACAATCACAGTAAATAATATAACAAACAAAACTCTTTTCTGACCTTTGATAATATTATCATCCTTATCAGGATCTTCTAAAGACATCTGCTGTTTGCTATACATAAATAACCTGTGTTTAGGTGTAGCAAAATTTTCAGTTACTTGCAGCATACCAGGTGACTGTCGTTTCTTTCTCTGTTTCTGTTCCAAATACTGGCGCTATAAATGTAAAACAAAACACACATATATATAATTCCATACCTAAACTACTTTCAATTATTTTCATATTATGAACTGAATCTGTTTAATTTTCCATGTTTAATTTTAATCAATATAATCATAACAAGTGTGGAGTAATTTTTATTGATGGAATTATTAATTACCAACATTTTGTAAATAAAAGCTATATAAATGCATTAACATATATAATTAATCCTTTTTTATGTTTCTTAAATGTTTTATATATTTATTATTAGCATCACAAAATTACTACATAATGTAGATAGAAGCCAGTCATCAAGTCCATCATACTTTTTTAATTTAGATAACACCTTTATTATGCACATTTAAATTAATTTAAAATAATTTTTATAAAAAGTAAATATAAATTATACATAAACACATAACATACATTATGTATATACATTTTATGTATTACAACTTGGATTGCTTAAGGGTTGCAGCTACATAAAGAAAGAAACCTGTCTATAATGAATGTGGAAAATTGACTCTGTGGAGAGGTGAAACTAGCAGAAGAACTGCAAAAATACCACATCAACATAATTAGTGTTATTGAGACTACGAAAACAGACAAGATCCTTTTAAACAACAATTATGATTTTTTTCATGCATTAATATGAGGGAAAAGAAGATATGTAGTATTCAACACAACATATGAAGATAAACCTAATGGAGAACAGGAATCAATTTCAATTAAAATGCCTATAATGTAGTCATCACTCTGATGAAATTTTTCATCTCTTTAATGCTTAGCAATGTAACATCACGCAGCTGAATGACCAATTGTTGGTATCCCACCTTGTTAAAAACAGTTCCTATGTAGCCACTGAAGACAGTATGTTAGTTTCAGACTGAAATATTTGTCAAATATTAAAATATTCTTGTGTTAACATGTCTATAATCAGCTAATAATAATCACTTTGTGATACTAAGGTAATGCTTGGTAATGCTTTTTACCAAGGTAATGCTTGTGCTGAATTTGCAAATGCTTCTAAGCCATACATTCATATTTGAATGAAACTATTACCTTTATCTTAAATATAATATTTAGTTTGGTAAGATCTAATGATGGATTAATTTCTATAGATACCAGGTTTAAAATAGCTTGGCATCTTTAACATATATATATGTGTGTGTGTGTGTGTGTGTAGATGACATGCATTGGCAAATTAGCATGATGAGGCAGGTTGAGTAATTATTATGGGGATTTCAACTATGGGAACATAGATTAGGAGGAGGAATAGTCACAGGGAGGAAAGGAAACGGAATTTATGCAGTTGCTAAGAGATAATTACCTAAGGCGGCATGTAATGGATGGGACACAGGTTCAAGAGTGCTGTATCTGATCATAGAATCAGAGAACCTAACAGAAACACCAATTTAGCTACGTTGCCTTTGCTTCGGGAAATTTGTCATGCACTCTTCAACTGGGAGATTGCCAGATATGCAGAATTTTCTGTTAAGAAGGGATATATATATATATGTGGAATTACAAAGCAGGTGATTATGACAAACTAAGGAGTCAGCTATCAGTAGTGCCATGGCATAATAATTTGGAGGGGAAAGACAGTGGATGCATGGTAGGTGGTCAAGGGGTGTTTGAAGAAAGCAGAATCAGAATATATATCTGCATCAGAAGAATAAATCAGGTAGAAGTTAGATGGATGAACAGCATCATTAAGCTGGAGTCACAAAGAAAAAGCTGTGGAGGGAATATAATGAAAAAGGCAATCCGCATGCACACAAGAGGTACAAGGCACAGGCAAGAAGGGTGACCTGTATGGTGAGGAAGGCCAAAACTAATTATGAAAAAAAGCTAATTGATGAGGCCAAAAGAAATCCTAAAGAGTTCATTTGCTATGTGGCAAGTAAAAAGATGGAAGGATCACTTTAAAAAGTGCCGATGGTGAGGAGGTAACAGAAACAAACCAAATTGTTGAACTACTAAGTGATCATTTTGCTGCAAGAATGTACCATCTATGTGGTGATGTTGCAATGCCAGATGTGATATTGACTGATGGGAGAATAGAAATTGAAGTAGAGTTCCTTAGAATATTTCCAAACCTCAATACAAACATGGCCATGGGATTAGATGGCATATTAGCCTATGTACTAGAGGAAGTGTAAGGGAATTATCTGCACCTCTGACCAAGCTGTTTAATTTAAGCCTCAGTAATGGGAAGATACCAATGGAGTGAAAAGAAGACAAAACAGTCTCACTGCATAAAGTGAAGTGCCAAGACAGAAGTAGCATATTATAGACCAATTACCACCTCAGGAGTCGTGGTTAAGGTATTGGACAAATTGTGAAAAACAGAATTCAGGGCTGGTGGATAGGAATAAGGTATTCTAAAAAGGACATGGTTTTGTAAAGGATAAGTCTTGCCTTAGTATGCTTACTTTTTTGTAATAAAGTGACAATGCAGTTAGATAAGAGAAATGGCTACTCAGTGATATTGATTTTGCAAAGGCATTGGACAGGATTCCATACAGAATTCTACTGCATCAATTGGAGCAAATGGGAATGGATCCGTTCTCTAATCCAAAGCTGGTGATTTGGATAAGAGGGTGGCTGATGGACAGATATCAAAGAGTAGTTTATGGAGGAGCTGAGTCTAGGAGAAGGCAGGTAACTAGTGGTTATCTCAGGGTCTGGTATTACAAAGAAGGTGATTATGACAAGCTAAGGAGACAGCTTTCAGGAGCAATGGCATAAGAATTTGGAGAGGAGAGATGTTGGTGCATGGTAGGTGGTCAAGGGGTGTTTTAAGAAAGCAATACCAGAGTCAAAAGGATAAATCAGGTAAAAATTAAATGGATGAATAGCTTCATCAAGCATGAGTTGCACACAAAGAAAAGGGTGCAGAGAGATTATAAAGGAAAAGGTGATCAGAATGCCCATGAGCAGTATAAGGCCCAGGCAAGAAGGGTGACTAGTATGGCAAGGAAGGCCAAAGAGAGAAAGCTAGCTAATGAGGTCAAAAGTAATCCTAAAATGTTCTTCTGCTGTGTGGCAAGTAAAAGGAGGAATTTAAAAAGTGCTGATGGTGGGAAGGTAACAGAACTTGATATGAGGAATGGAGGCTGAAGAAATGAAAGTGCTTAAATTATTGCAGAACTTCGATATGAACACAACCATGGGATTAGAAGGCATATCGGCCCATGTATTATGAGAATGTGTAAGGGAATTATCAGCTCCTCTGACCAAGATGTTTAATTTAAGCCTCAGCAGTGGGAAGGTGCCAATGGAGTGGAAAGAGGACAAAATAATCCCATTACATAAAGGAGCAAATTATAAGCCAATCCAAGACAAAGGAGCAAATTATAAGCCAATCAGCATCTCAGGAGTGGTGATTAAGGTATTGGAGAAATTATTGAAGGATAGAATTCAGGACTGGGTGGATAAGAATATGATCCTCTAAGGGACAAGATGGTTTTGTGTAGGGTAGATCTTGTCTTAGTAATTTGCTTACTTTCTATAATCAAGAGACAATGGAGATGGATAAGGGAAATGCTATTAAGTGATATTTGCTAGACTTTGCAAAAGCATTTGACAACTATTGCATAAATTGGAGCAAATAGGGATGGATATGAAATTAATAAGGTGATTTGGATTAGAAGGGCTGATGGACAGATATCAAAGAGTGGTTTATGGAGAAGGCAGGCAACCAGTGATGTACCATAAGATACACCAATGGCTCAGTACTTGGTCCTTTGTTTAATTTGTACACCAATGATATAGGGTTTTATTTAAGAATAGGTTATTGAAAATAAATATTCTTATTGTTCTACAATTTAAAGTGAAAGTGATATTATGCATATTTTTTTCATACTTGCTGATTAATCTTTTGTTGACGCATTCTGATTGCTGCCAACTCTTCACCCATTTTAAAACCAGAATGATAAATTTACCTAAAAGTTAAAAAAAGCTTTAAAATATTAACAACATAAAAAATAAACAAAAAATGAATAAAGAAAAAATTCAAATAAATCATGGCATCATTTTTAAATTTCTTTTAATTTTCTTCTAACTTCTTTGCGTGAGTGCTTTATATATTATCTGAAAACAAATAAATGGCTCACTGTATCAGTAAATGCATCAATAATAATAAGCTTTATCTTAAAAAATTTGGACAAATATCACTAGTCAAATATAGGGTATTAGAAGAACTTCAAAGCTGATAATTCACAACAAATTCTGAAAACAGCTTGGGGACACAATATCAAAAACAATAATGAAAAGACAGCAGTGCATGAGAAGAAAGAAGCAGTATTAGATTGTAATATATTATTATTATGTGACACCTCCAGGGAGTCCAAAGACTCATCAAGGAAGAGTGTGCCAACAGCATCGGTAATCTCAGGCTTAAATGGATAAATCAGATGGGATTTATCCATTAAGCAGAACTTGCATAAAAATAAATTCCTGTGGAAGGAATATAAAATGTAATAAGCAAACTCACGAGCAGCATGAAGACTGAGCCAGAAAAGTGGTAATCATGGTAAAAAAGAAAATGGATTATAAAAGAAAATCAGCCAAGTAAACAAAAAGGTAGTCCAGTGAATTATTTTACTGCAAGAGAAGTAAAAGAAAGGATGATTAGGAATAGATAAAATTAATGCATGCAGCTACTAGAAAGGTGAAAGCAGCAGAAAAAATGCAGTTGAATTACTGAGTGATTTTTTACTAGGATATGTCATCCAGATAGAGAAATGGAGGTAACTGCTTTAAACAATGACCAAAGCAAATCATTCATTCCAACCCAAAATTCCAGACAATCTTCTCCTGGAATGCCCTCCTCTCAACCATTCACAAACTGATGTACTTTGACACCACAAATGCCAAGTGGGAAGATCTCTGAGACTTTTTACTATTTCTTTCCATGGTCAGACTACTGTTTCTATTCTCTAGATCTTGTCACAGAAGTTGGAATGATCTTTGTTTCCTACTCTGTTCAAAATTCCCAGCCTACAGCAGTTGTAAAATCATCATTAACAGGGCTAAGTGCTAAGTCTGACTTTGGAAGGGCTAAATGTAGAAAACTCACCAGCTGTGCCAATGGTAATCAATACCTTCTGATTCTTCAAAAAAGCTGTTGGGTGATATATTTGTCCATCTGTGCTTCACAGATTTATCACCCAAAGATAAAGCTGATCTCCAGGTATCAATCTTCTCATCCA
Source organism: Typopeltis vanoorti (assembly GCF_054136105.1). Classification (NCBI taxonomy): domain Eukaryota; kingdom Metazoa; phylum Arthropoda; class Arachnida; order Uropygi; family Thelyphonidae; genus Typopeltis; species Typopeltis vanoorti. Next base: position 65,688,384 of record NC_143556.1, read on the forward strand.
ACTCCAACAAAGATGATCAATGCAAATCACCTCCTCCTTTATCTGGAACATGCATCATCTCCAGTGACCTTCTGCCAGAAAGACATCTGAAGAATTTTGAAAAACCTGGATAGCAAAAAGGTTTATAGTCCTGATAGAATTTCACTAAGTGTGCTCAAGAGATGTTCTCCTGAATTACCATCTGTTCCTTATCATATGTAGAATATGTATCCAAAAAAAAAAAAAAAAAAATGTGATGTGTGTACCTTCAAGCTATTGACCACTGGTCTCATCTGTGTTGTCTAAAATAATGGAGAAAATTCATCAATAATAAACTTCTTTGACACCTGTAGAACTAGCAACTAATCAGTGACCAGCAATATGGATTTCAATAATCAAGATTCATGGATATCCTTGCCTATATCATCCATCTTTGGATACATCATGAAAAAGTTTGGAGAAATCTGTGTTACACTTAGACATTTTCAAAGTATTTGAGGTCTGGCACAGATGGCTTCTTTCACAAACCTTTCTTTTTTAGCAACTCATGATTAATGATGTTACTCATCCACTTAATTTCTACTTCCTTTATCCTCCTGACTCTTGCTGCTAACTAAGATGTATTTTCATTGTCTCTTCTAAAGAATCGGATGTCTGTGAATGATATTTATTTTAAAGAAAACAACATGATAAGGAATTTATGTGCTAAAATTTTCTTTGCAACTGGAAATCATGGATGGGAAAACTTTAAATTCACATTAATTATTATATTGGAATATTTTATAACAAAGAGTCTTTTCATCATGCATATTAACTTTTGTACATCTGGCACCAAAATTCAATAATAATAATAACTATCTGAATTTAGATGCTTGTAAAATCTTAATTTTAATTTATTTATTTTTATTTTAAATGTATGTGATGTGATGTGTGTAGAGCAGTTGTGAGCATTTACACAGATGCATGTTTATTGTTATTTTATCATTTATATTTAAGTTGAATCAATCATTCAATTCTATGTTTGTATATTTATATACAAAATGAATCAATTCTTTGTTTGAAAGTTGGTCCCTAAGTTTTCAACATGTTTTTATTCTTGTGTAGCACTAATCAGATATGAATCAGTAACCTCAAGGTAACCCATTCTTAACCTACAAGATAAAAACCATGACACCATTATTATTTTCAGACCTTCCTGTGATTATATGACTCATCATGGAATGGATCTATGCTAACCATCAGAATGCCTGCTATAACTCACCTTATATGCTGCCAATATTCATGCATTCACCACCTCAACTAATAATTCATTCCACTCTCCCACAAACTCTCCATGTAAAAAATCAAGATTTTTGTATGGTGAGTGGTGAAATATTTCATATGGTGTGATGTGATGTTGCAGATACCTGTTATGAGTTAAACAGTACTGCTAGGTAGCTACCATTTGTTCTAGTTGGTCTAGTTCTAGTTGTTCTAGTTCTAGTCTGACTACTACCGGGTGCGTCCCCAGGTGGCGGATCGGGGAACAGCCTTCAGATATGGAGGTTAGCTGCGATATAAGCAGAGCAATCTGGCGAATAAGCAGCAGTGGACCAACAGCGACTGAGCTATCAGGGCGTGGGGGAGCAGAAGTAGCAACTCTGTCTCACTTAAAACCTCACAAAGCCCAATGACAACTCGGTGACATGGCGAGTAGTGCTGCCATTAAATAAGTACCTGCTGGGGTCACCGCCCCTGACATTGGGAAGCAGCATTGTCAGTACTGACCAAGGTTGAAGTCAAATGATGACGGAAAAGCTTATGATCAGAGATTTGCAGATGGCAATATGATTATATTGTGTACGTCTGTAATACTGCGGAGCAGAAAGCAAATGGAGAAACTACTGCTCTACCTTATCTCCAGAACAACCACCATGGCGAGCAAACCCTTACAATTGGCCCCAAGTTCCCGGCGTCCCTTAAATGGGACAGGGGTGCGAAGAATCTCCGGGCTCAAAATGGTGTCCACATTTAAAATTGCAACTTGGAATGTCAGAACTCTGTATGAAGCTGGCAAATTAAGAAATGCCACAAGAGAAATGAAGAGGCTGGGCATCCAGATTTTGGGAATTTGCGAGACAAGATGGCCAGGATCTGGAAAGTGTCAACAAGATAATATGACAATGTATTACTCTGGGAATGATGAGAACAAACATCGACATGGTGTAGCTGTAATAGTAGATGAAGAAATCAATAAATCAGTAATAAATTGGATTCCATTTTCTGAAAGGATAATGCTGTTACAACTTAAGGGAAACCCTGTTAACATAAATATCATCCAAGCTTATGCACCCACAGCTGACAAAAGTGAAGAAGATGTTGAAGAGTTTTATGAACACCTAAAAGAGATTAAAAACCTAACAAAGAAACATGATATAAACATAGTGATGGGTGACTTCAATGCAAAAGTGGGAAGAGGGGGTGATGGAGAAATTGTTGGCGAACATGGCTTAGGCACCAGAAATGACAGAGGAGATCGCCTAGTCCAATTCTGTCAGGAAGAAGATCTAACAATAGCAAATACCTGGTTTAAACTTCCGCCCAGAAGACTGTACACTTGGAAATCGCCTCAAGATAACCAACATAATATTGTCAGAAATCAAATTGATTATATACTGATAAATAAAAGATTCCACAGTAGTATAAAGAGTGCAAAGAGTTATCCTGGAGCAGATATCTCATCAGACCACAATCCCATAGTTGCAGAAGTACGTCTTAGATTAAAATCAGCTAAAAAATCACAAAAGAAGAAAAAGAAAATTGATGTAGAAAAACTGAAAGACCCAAACATAAATAAAAGTGCCAAGACACAGCTTAACCTGCGATTACAACAGATTAACATAGAAGAAAATAAAAGTGTGGAATCTCTTTGGAATAGCTTAAAGAATGCCATCGTAACAACAAGTATTGAAGAAGTAGGTTATGTGAATAATATAAAACAACAGGAATGGATGACAGATGAGATTCTTTCTCTTATTGATACAAGAAGATTGTATAAAAACAAAGACCTACCCAGGTATACAGAAACACATAACATCATCAAGAAAAAAATAAAAGAAGCCAAGGAAAATTGGATGAAAAATTTATGTACTGAAATTGAACTGCTTCAGAAACAACATGATAATTTCAATCTGTATAAGAAAATCAACGAAATTTCCGGAAAACTGAGGAAAAAGCAAATAGTGTCTCTAAGAGACGAAAATGGAAAAATAGTTCTAGAAGAAGAGAATAAAGCACAGATTTGGATAAAATATGTAACAGAACTTTTCAATGATACTAGACAGAAGCCTATAAATATAAAAGATAACATTCAAGGACCAGCAATCATGAAATGCGAAATAGAGAATGCTATACAAACAAGTAAAACAGGAAAAGCCAGTGGACCAGATGGTGTGCAAACAGAATTTTTAAAATTAATCGAACCAGATAACATCAAACTTCTTGAAAAACTATTTAATAAAATATATGAAAGTGATGAATTTCCATCAGATTGGCTCAAATCTACATTTATCACTATCCCAAATAAACCCAAAGCGAATACCTGTGGTGACTTCAGACTTATTAGTCTAATGAGCCAAACATTAAAAATATTTTTGAAAGTAATTCAGAATCGCATTTATAGAAAAAGTGAAGAAACTCTAAGTGAAACACAATTCGGCTTTCGGAATGGTTTTGGTACTAGAGAGGCCCTTTTCTGTACCCAAATATTAATACAAAAATGCATAGAAAAACAGAAATCTGTCTTTATGTGTTTCATAGATTTTGAAAAAGCATTCAACAAAGTCAGACACACCAACTTAATAGAAATCCTTCAACAAATAAGGCTAGACGAAGAAGACATAAGACTAATAACAAATCTGTATTGGAATCAGTCAGCTACCGTTCAATTAGACAACATTACCACCAGTGATATTAACATCAAAAGAGGAGTGAGACAAGGATGTGTGCTCTCACCACTCCTGTTCAACATATATGCAGAGGTAATCTTTAAAAAAGCATTGGAAGAATGTCCAGAGGGAATCACAATAAATGGAAAGATTGTTAACAACCTACGATATGCAGATGACACCGTGCTAATTGCAGATAACATTATGGATCTCCAAAAACTCATTGACAGAGTATACATAGAAAGCCAAAGAATGGGAATAAATATAAACATCAACAAGACAAAATACATGATCATCAGCAAACATCCAGCCTCATCAATGAAACTGACACTCAATGGGAAAAATATTGATCAAGTGTCAAGATATAAATATCTTGGTTGCTGGCTTAATGAACGGTGGGATCCAGAAATAGATATAAAGACAAGGATTGAAGTTGCACGGCAGTCCTTCATGAAAATGAGAACACTATTCTGCAATAAAGACCTAAACATGGAAGTCAGATGCCGAATGCTGAAATGCTACGTGTGGTCTATTCTGCTCTATGGAGTTGAAACATGGACATTGAAGGTGACAACCATCAAGAAAATCGAAGCCTTTGAGATGTGGCTATACAGAAGAATGCTAAAGATATCATGGACAGAAAAAATTACCAATGAAGATGTCTTAAAATCCATTGGCAAAGCTAAACATCTTGTACAAATAATCAAGAAACAAAAAACATCATATCTTGGACACATCATGAGAAACAGCAAATACCAACTTCTACAAACTATTTTGGTAGGAAGAATTGATGGCAAAGGAACTAGCGGAAGAAAAAGAATATCATGGTTTGACAACATCAAGATGTGGACAGGAAAGAGCAGTGCACAACTGCTCAGATTAGCACAAGAGCACGGTTTGTTTGCCAAGATAGTCGCTGATCTTCGATAGAAGATAGCACAATAAGAAGAAGAAGGTCCATTATAACTACAAAATGAATGCTGAGTGGTGCTTCACAGTTGAGGTGGCTACTCAGTCTTTCACAAGTTAATGATATGTGTGGCATTTCAAATGGAATCAACATATATCTCTGATTCAACTCATAAATCTTTAATATTCTTTATTTCCTTTTTCAAAGATACTTTTGTAACCTGTATAAATACAGTGATATCACCTTGAGGAAAGTTTAAAAAAATTTCTGCAGTGTTTCAGAATTATTCTGAAGCACTTTACAGGGTACATGCTTTTACTATCCTTGATGTACTTACTTCTAGGGAAAGGTTGAAATGAAAAGGAAAGATCTGAAAGGACTCAAAAGTTGCTTGGTTTATTTATTTCCATATTACGTGGAAAAAAGAATTTTATTCATAATTTATTCCATGAGAAACCAGTGAATTTTTCCATACCTGTGTCACAAAATTTATAGGAATATTAGGCGGAAAAAAATGAATTTATTCATAATTTATTCCATGAGAAACCAGTGAATTTTTCCATACCTGTGTCACAAAATTTATAGGAATATCTACTCTGAAAAAAAAACCTGTAAATCTCCGGGGGGGGGGACTTAATTACTACTAACTAAAAATCGTTATTAAACTTCATTTAGCAATTCAACTGAGAATATGATTAAGATTAAATGGATAAGAACATGTCCTATTTTAGATAAAGATCAATTTCTAGATAAGTGCATTTTGGTTAGAGAATATCATTCGTTACACAGTAACAAATTTAACTACATCAACAACTCTGTCTACGCAATTATAATTCTAATTGCATCATATCCCAGTATATCAATACTGTGCAATTACTTATTAATGCCTAAGCAGTAATTACTGTACTTTTGTGAGGCGCGTTTACTACTTCAAAGTAAAGTTCAAACATAAACCCAAATTATTATTAATTATATAAAATCACAAAACCTGAAAATGTTCGATTTCAAAAGAACTGAACTTCTGAAGATTTAGGTTTTTCTTTTTCTGTCAATTCTAGTGCATAAAATACACTACAACTTATTATATCAAAACAACCCTTCTTTTCAAACTATATGTAAACAAACAAAATCACGAAATGCTCATAGGTATGTGAAATGCCATGCATACCCTCTGCTGGTTAAATCAAACGGTTAAAATAAATAAATTAACAAACAAATTTGTGAAATTATCCGCTAAAACCGCCTTTCCTAATCCCTACGAGAATAGCAGACTTTAGCGGATATTCATTTATATACAAAGAAATTTTATTTCTTTGTCATTATTATTATTATATTCAATTAGCAGAATTCCAAGTCAAAGAGTAACGAGAGATTTGAAACAGCATAATGAAATTCTTGACTGGCAATATGTCCAATTCGGGTGGCTGGCTTTTAGATAAAGAATTAGATAAAGCAACCGACGAAGAGACAGGCAAACAAGTGATGCCATCTCTCTTGATGCCTAACCTTAACAGGATATGTTTTGTCTGAAATAATGTGTGTTCTACAATTGATTGCCTTGAGTTTAGGTCGAAAAATTCGGGAGGGTTTCCGGGAGAAAAAACTCGCTTACTCGTGCCAGAGATCAATTAACTAGGGAACCGGTCAAAGAAAGGCTTAGAAAAAGTTCCTCCTCGAGACTAGCCTTGAACCTAATCCCATCTTCTGGCGGCTTAGTGCAGAGGACACAAGCGTCACTTCCACTGAGCAACATAGGCCTTAATTTTGAAGTTGGATAGGGCTAAAATGGTTCAGCTTACTTTGTATAGGGAATGAATAGCGTTGACTTTTTTTTATTGTTTTTTGAAGTTCAGTTCTTTACAAATCGGAGAATTCCAGGTTTTGTAAACATTCGGATTGGAGAAACTCATGAAATAAGTGACATGAGATAAGCGTCTCTGTAGCGCAATTGGAAGAACAACGGTACATTGCGTCCTTCGATTGAAATAGGCCTAAGTTCGATTCTCGTCGTGAACTTGAGGAATCTTTATGTGGACTTTTTCAATCGAAGGTGAGTTAGCCGATCTCATACGAAGGTAGCATGTTTTTTTCTCCCGGAAACTCGGGTTTTTCATCCCGCATACAGGCAAATCGGCCCTTCAGAACACACAATTTACAGACAAAAAATACTAGTTGTGGTGGGGTGGGCGGTGGATGACGTTGATGGAGATGACTGATAGTAGAGGTTCGGTGTAGTGGTGCAGATGGTTGTATAGTAGGTGTCCTCCGGCGATGAGTCTTCGGACGCCTTGGAGGTATCACAAATAATAATAATAATATTTAATGAGAAGTATGACAGGTATTGTGTAAATAATGGTTAGTATGTCAATGTGAGTCTCCCGCGATGAGTCTTTTGACTCCATGGAGACACCGTTATAATAATAATAATAATAATAATAATAATAATAATAATAATAATAATAATAATGTGATAGTCTGGTTTCTATTATTTGCAGCTGAGTGACCAGTTTCATCTTAGGTCGTCACTTACACACCATTGCATCATCTTCCCTTTAAATTGCCTTGTTAGTGAAGGAGTATTGGAACCATCCTTCTACTATCCTATTGCTCTAATCACTAATGATGTATTTCATAATACCCAGATCTCCAGCTTAGATTAGATTTCTCTTCTCAAGTTGACTTAGAAGCGCTGTTAGCATGTCCTTACAAAAAAAAAAAAAAAGCATCACGCACCCATTTTTTTGCTCAAGAGTTCATTTCTTACTTATATAGTTCAGGTGCAGTTTTATACAAATCTGAAATCCGCCAGACCTTAGAATACTGTTTTCATATTGGAGTAGGGGAAGTTAAAAGCATTCCTAAAATTTCTTGATGCCATCCAGAAGAGAGCAATTTAGTTGATTATCGCACTTTCTCAAGTTCATTCATTCCAGTCCCTCTTGTCATACAAATTGTGCTTTTGCCTTTTCTATAGGTATTTTCAGGGATGTTCGTTGAACTCCATCTATCATTCTCATTGATCCTTTTTTCTTAACCAAATCTCGTTCCAAATGCATTATAAATGCACGTTTTCCTCTTGACAATTATGAATATCGTCCTGTCAATGTTTCTTGTTCTACAGATCGATGTTCTCCTGTTTAATCTTCCTCTCATGTTCTATGGCACTACAACCTCACCAAACGGGAAGGCTTCCAGGATGACTCTCTCCCATTCTGTGATTACTCCAATCCAAGCGCCTGTTACAATACAATATACAGTATAAGTTGAACAATCTAGCTGGAATGAGAACCTCCATTACCCACTCCACTCCAAATTCCATGATCCCTCTATTCAAGCCTTTCTTCCAACAGGTGTATTAAAGCAGTTCAACTAAAAAACTAAAATAAAATATAAACACTCTTTGCCTCCACTACAGGTTGTATGAGCTGTAACAAAATCATAAGCTAATTCAAAGCAGAATTAGTGAAGGCAGAATGAAAAAAAAACACCTCGCCTTTTGCAGTGGTCCTTCTGGTTGTTACTATGAGTTCTGGGTGCAACTTATGTCCTTTCTTTTTCCACCTCTCTTTCATTAATATGTGAGAAAGATTTAAAGAAAAAAAATATTTCAATCGTTTCCTCATTTCTTGTATAGACAACATGAAAATTCTTTCTCCCAATACCACAAACCGCTCGCTGCATGCCTCTTCGGTGTTTTCGCCAGTAGGACAGAAGATTCCTCAGTCGTTTCGATACTCAAAACTTTCAGTTGATATCCCTCTAATTGTAATGAAAACTTGTGTTCCAGAATTAATATTTACCCTATATTATTCACATAAGCTGTTATTCTCATCAAAAATCTTCTCAACAGCTTAAAAAGAGAGAAGAATGGCTATCATCAAGCTATCATTCCATTGCCTCACCTCTATATTCTCGAAAGTAATGGAAGACATAGCACCACGTTTCTCCACTACCTGACAACCACCAAGTAATTAGTGATCACCAACATGGATTTTGTTATTCTCCTTTCATATTAGATCTCGTGGCCAGCGTTATCACCTTTAGACACAGGCCATGGGAGAAACTTGGAAAAACTAACCAGTTACTCGATATTTCCAAAGCATTTCAGCAAGTCTCGTATCGAAGCAAACCTTCTTACCAAGTTAAGATATCCATAAGGATATCTTAAGGTGAAACCATAAGGTTTCACTTTGCCTTCGTGATTGGATTGTCAGTTTCCTCTCTGGGTGATCACTGCATGCCACGGTAATTGTTTACTCTAGTGGTGCACCCAGCGGCGAAGGGGGGACTGTCCCCCCCCAAAAAAAAGAAAAAGGAAAAAACACTAGAAAATTTTTCAAAAATCTTTTCCTGATTAAAATTATTTTTTTTATTTATGTTGTATCGTGTCTTCTATTTCTATACTACTTATGAATTAGCGGTCACATAAGGTAGGAATACCCTATAGCTCTTGGGAATCACGGCCGCTGTGAACGCAAGGCGAACGAGGCAGTGCTCGGGAGGATCGAGCTCTACTTCGTTTGTCCGGAGCCGGGTCAGAGGAGATCACGGGTTTCATGTATTGGCGATCATTGCAGATACTCAGTCATAGGTCGTATGCAATGCGTAATGTCTATTCTCAAATGGTCTACTCAACTCTCCCCCCCCCCTCTCCCCAAGATAAAATCCTGAGTGCGCTACTGGTTTACTACTCTTCCTCTTATACATCAGTGACTTTCCCTCTCCAATCTCAAATTCTATCTATAGTTTTGAATATGAAAATACATGCCATTTCTCCTCTTCTGCACTCGTGAAACCTTATAGTACTGTAGTCTAATAATTTAACATGTAAGGATTCCAATTAGCAGGATGGAGTTTTTCATCATGCAAAGAAATTTATACTGTGTAAATATTTTTACAAGCAGCTATAGTATAGTGGGATTCAAACTCACAGCCTGTTGAATGGAGTGCATAAAGCTATTCTGGCCAACTCGATCACGTTTACATTCATTTTATTTTCTATAATCAGCATCGTCACTACATATGAACTTAAAGACAGAGACATACAGCAATGAATCCAGGTATGAGAACACTAATTACTTAGATAAACCTCGCAACAATTTATGATCACCAACATTCAGTCATTAGGTGTTAAAAATTCCTAATTGATGGTTTGTTTTGCTGCCAATTTACATTTATTTATTTTTAGTAAACGGTTGATTAGATGTGTGTTTGCAACTGTAGTGTAGACCGAAGATCAAGATGAAGTTTTTTCTAAGCCACTTGGGGACGATGAATTTTTTATTTTTACTTTATTTGCCATGGTATACCTGTTGAAGACCAAGATTTATAGATTGGAATAGGGGAATGAGGACTTCATTCTTTCGAGAATGTTTTCAGTTATTGGTGAGGTGAGCAGAAATACCAATCAGACCATGATTTGATACTATCGTGGCGCGAAAAAAACACGAAAACCTGAGCACAGGTGGGTAAAGGGCGTTTCATAGAAAAATTTGAACAAAGTTATGGTTAGAATTACTAAGAGTATGATTTCTGCAGTATTCGTTAAAGGAAAACTGGTTAAGAAGAGATCAAGCGTGCTGTAAGTGGAGAGGGATATCATGTCTTGGTGGATATGTGGACAATTTGCATTGGTCCATTATCCATTACTAACACCAGATACCGCTCAGTATTTCTTCCAGCTTGGACAGTGGAATTGAAAAATGGTGGCCTCAATATCAGGGTGGTTGGATCGCAGAAAATCAGGTTCGGACATATTCAGAGAGCTCGGTGTGGGTATTAGAAGCGGTTAGTAATAAATGGAACGACTGAATCCATGAATTGTGGTAATTTGGAAAATGGAAGTGGGCAGTTCTTGTGTGTGTGGGTATTAGAAGCGGTTAGTAATAAATGGAACGACTGAATCCATGAATTGTGGTAATTTGGAAAATGGAAGTGGGCAGTTCTTGTGTGTGCGCTAGTTAAAGTTCTGTTCAGAAAAAAAGAAAAAAAGTGAGTCTGGATGCGAAATGTTTGTTTGTGGTAGTAACGGATCTCATTTATGTTTGTGACAGGGCTAGGAATATTTTCGAAATAGATGTGAATGAATTTCTTTTGTATGTATTTTTTGTTTTTATACTACCGACATGACCCCTTCTACACACACACACACACACACACACACACACACATTATATAATACTCATCGACTACTCTGCTGCTTCTCATGTATAATAAACTGATGTAGTGTAAATAATTTGATATACACTGTTTGTGTAGAATCGGACTCTGAGATGAGTTCTAGATTCTTTAAAGATTATGTTAGAATGTTTTACCTTTCCTTTTATATGTACTATTGCAGACTTGCGAAGTTAGTTGCGAGAGAATAGGATAGCTGCTTTTCCCAACCTCTCCCCCACTTTTTTTTTAAAAAAAAACATCCATAGTAGGCAGTGGTTTGTTATATGCATATAATTCACAACAGTTTGTTTTGCAGGAGATTAAATCCGCGTTACCGAAAAGAGAAAAAAAAACAACAAAACATCTTGTTTCTGTCTGAGAGACCGACTAACTCATGTACGGATGAAGAAAATCCTATAAAAATGTTTTCGAAGTCATGTCGAAGTTTAAATCCAGGTCTTTTAAACTGAAGTGTGCACGCATTATCCATCCGACTGTACTACTGAGATCTCTGAAGGGACTGAATAATATCAATGATAAATGTCATTATAGTGTTGTGACAAAACCTGAGGATGGCGTTGTATCGCATATTGCAGTCTAAAATGGGCACGAGTATAAAAAAAAAACCCACTACATATGAATCATCAGTAATAACACGCTATTGGTCGATGTTTACAAACACTGTATGGAAATCGATAATTAGTAATTATTCTCACCGTATCGGCACTTTCTGTCAGCTACGGCGAGAAGTGCCCAATCAAGAAATTTGTAATTGAGGTATTTGGGTTCCAGGCGATTAGCACAAGATAAAAGGAAGAGAAACATTCCAACAGCGTCACAATCTATCAGCAGTACATGTGATATTACTATATAACCGGTGTCTACATTAATGATTATTACTTTTAGAGGTATCAGTTGTATAGTTCATCGGTACATAGGTAGAAAGTATGTTTAAGTTGGTAACTAGCATATTAAATCTTCTATCTGCAGAACTTGGTTATTGACCTCATTATGTATTCACTATTATGAAACAGTTGACAAGCATAAACAATGCTGAAATGTTATGTGACTAAGCAGAATTTTGTTTGATGCTTACATGAGAGACATTTCCTACACAGGAATAACTGCTACAGAGTGAAATATATGTTTATTTTTGTTGTTTAAACCAGAACATAATCACTATTTACGTATTAATTAATTAAATGGAAATTTACTCTAATTACCCTTTCCAAAAATACGTACGAACCTACAATTAAATTAAAAACTTTTATTTGATACCGTGTTGGACCGCCTTTAGCCCAAATTACAGCATATATGCGGTTTGGCATAGATTATTGGATTTCATCTATGTTTATTACAACCAGAGGTTCACTAGACAGTTCTTTAACTGCTTCAGATTTGATGGAAGAGGACTTTGTTCCCGGATCTGGTTTTCTAGCATTTCCCAAACTCTCTGACTACCATTGGTACAGAACAAGGTGTACTGTGACTAGTCAGATCACGTGACGTTTTTCGATCTTCTAATGTCTAGTCATGGTATTTCTGACACCACTGTAGACAAACTTTCCGGTTCTTCGCAGAAATCAGTGGTTTCCATAATAGGCATGCTACTGCCAACAGTAATTCTATCTCACCTTTTGAAAAACTAGTTACCTGTGATGTAAACTTGAGTTACAAAAAAAAAAAAAGAAACAACTCTGGAAGGAATATAAGGAGAAAGGTGACCTGCAAGCACATGAACGGTATAAAGTGCAGGCCAGAAGGGTAACGAGTGTGATGAGAAAAGCAAAAACGGATTATGAAAGGAAATTAGCCATGCAAGCTAAAGAGAATCCCAAACAGTTCTTTCAATATGCTACTAGTAAAAGAAAAACTGTGCGTACACGGCAGAATGATTTTAAGGAACGCCTATGGTAGGGAGGTCACTGAATCAGTCGATATAGTGGAATTACTGAGTGAGCACTTTGCAAGAATATATCACCAGGTGGTAACATTGAACGAACCATTAGTTTATATGGGGAATTGTGGTGAATGAAGTGGAGGTGAATAGTCTATTACAGAACCTTAATGTGAATACAGCTGTGGGATTGGATAGTATATCCGCACGGGTCTTACGTGAGGTGGCTAAAGAATTGTCAGTGCCCTTGACCTTATTGTTTAATCTGAGTCTTGTGTCTGGTTTAGTCCCGAAGGGGTGGAAAGAGGGGGAAAATGTTCCACTGTATAAAGGAGGATCCAAGACTACTGAAACAAATTACCGACCGATCAGCATATCAGGAGTCGTTGTCAAGGTCTTGGAGAAAGTAGTCAAGGGAAAAATACAGGAAAGGATTGATGAAAATGAGATACTGTATTGAAGACAGCATGGTTTTGTGAAGGGTAGATCATTTCTCAGTAACTTGCTCAGGTTTTATAACACAGTGATGGCTGAACTGGATAAGGGTAATGGATTTACAGTGATTCTACTGGACCTCGCTAAGGCCTTTGAGAGGATACCACATGGAAGTCTAATCCGTAAACTGCAACATATGGGAATGGATACAGGGTTGGTGAGATGGAGAAATATCAGAGATTAGTTTACTCAGGAATAGAGTCCAAAAGACGGCCTGTGACTAGTGGTGTGCCGCAAGTTTCTGTTCTTGGACCACTGCATTTGTTCATTAACGATACAGGGAAGGATCTGAGAGGAACGGTTCGTTTGTTCACTGATGATGCTAAGTTGGGTAGGGCAATAGTAAATGCAGAAGATGTCAAAATTTTGCAGGATGATTTGGATAGATTGGAGTTCTAGGCTAAGGAGCATGGATGTCAATTTAATGTGGCGAAGTGTAAGGTTATGCATTTTGGGGTGAAAAGATTAGCAGCAGTATATCACTTTGGTGGAACTGTACTCCAGGAGATTGGTGAGGGCAGAGACTTGGGAGTGTTGGTGGATAGGGAGTTGAAGTTTAGGGGGAACATCGCAAAAGTGGCTAAATCAGCTCATGAAATCACGTGGATGTTGAAGAATACTTTGACGAGCAGAGATAAGCAAGTTATTTTTCCTCTGTATCAAGTCTTGATGATTACTGTGCCCAGATCTGGTAACCCAGATTTCTTCTTGATGGGGAGGAGGTTGAGAGGATCCAGAGGCGAGTGACAAAGATGATAGCAGGTCTATGGAATGAACCTTATGAAAACAGGTTGAAGATTTGTGGGTTGCAGAAATTGGTTGATAGGCGGAAAGGGGGAGATATGATTGAGACATTCAAATTGCTGAAGGGTTTCTATATGATTAATTCAGAGGATATTTTTGAGAACAGAACTGGTGGTGGAAGTACCAGAGGACATCCATGGAAGCTGGGAAACAGTGTGGTTAGTAAGAGCGTTAGAGCTGGGATTTTTACTTTTAGAGTGGTGAATGAGTGGAATAAGGTGCCAGAGTGTGCTTTGGGTGCTATGACAGTGAATGAGTTCAAGGTAAAGTATCATAGATACTGTGCGAATGTCGAATAGTTGATGGACATGATGTTTAGGGCCTCCCTCGATGAGTCTAAGAACTCCATGGAGTCGCCCATAATAATAATAATAATAATAATAATAGTAATAATAATAATAATAATAATAATAATATGTTTTCAAAATCGTGGCTACAGTCTCACAATAAGATCTTTATTGAGCTCTGCAAGTTTCTTTGCTTTCCCCATTGTGATCAATACTTTTTGATGATTACTAACCATCAGCATTCTTAAATGGTTACCTGGAAAACCTGGTGACGCACGTGACCAAGATTTTGCATATACGGTAAGTGATATTCACGTATATCTGCATAAAGGTTTCCAATTCAGTGGCCAGTAGGTGTATTAAATTCGCTTTGTCTGTTTATCCGTACTTAAATTATTCTGGGAGAGGAGAAGAGCACATTGATATTAGTAATTCTCGCTCACCTGATAGAATTTAATGACACTCGATTGATAACATTCTCTAACAGACAATGTGATTAATTTAATTTTTCAGAAACTCTAAATAATGCTAATATTATTCAGGATCTTTGTTAAGATTTACTTAATCGTTTCAATTTTAGTTTCATTCGGACTATTTGAAGTGGCAAAATTAGGCAAAACAGAATTAAATGCGACAATATTTAATTCTGTTTATTTAACCAAATATTTAAACCAAAAGCCAATAAGGAAATAATCTTAAGTAAGGGAATAAGCAGTAGATAGCGTTGGTGTAGATGATGGAGACAAAGAGTAGTGGAGTGGGTGCCATCCCTCGATGAATCTTTGGACTCCTTGGAGGTGCCACGAAATAATAATAATAATAATAATAATAATATAGTAACACCATTCATTAACCGAGAAATTGAATCTTGAGCTGAGGATTCCTACTGTAGATATAATCGTGTTTTGTAGATATAATTCAAATCACATTTCAAACAAACAAAAAATTAATACTGGTCCTAAATAACCAATTTCATTGACTTTTGTTAAGACAGGAGGAATTATTATAGTCATCCTAATTAGTAACAAAATGAACAATTCTAACGAAAACAAAGAAGGAAAAGATTATGATTATTATGATTTCATTGGCAATTATTTTTCCAATGAAATTTAAATTCTATGGGGTGTGGGGGAATTTTTAACTAGTCTTGAACAAAGATGTAACAACGGAAATTACTACCCTGAAATGTACAATGAATTATCGTTTCGAATCGCTTTTGCCAAGAAACGCCAATTTTAACAAAAAAGGAAAGGAATCTTATTTTGCCAATAAAAATGGAATCATAACGAGGAAATAAAATACCGTAACTGTTTTTGATCTTCGATTTTGGTTGCCGACTAGAGGAACTTTTCCTGACTGTTTTTTTTTTCAGTTGGTTCCTGAGCTACTGATCTCTGCAGAAGGAGAAGTAGGACCTCTCTGTCTCTCTTGGAACTTCAAGTTTTAATTAGGCAAAAGAAAATTATTATTTTGACCTTTATAATTACACAATAAAATTAAAGGTAAATTCATTGAAATGGATGGTTACATAATTTGATGGTTACATAAAATGAGAATCTCCCAAACTTTTGAGAAATTCTCATTTTATGTAACCATCAAAAATAGTTTTAATAATATTATTTATTAATATATTAATTTCTAACACGTGGCAACAGTTTTTAATTGGTAAACCGATTGTTGTATGCAGTAGCGCACTCAGGGTTTAATCTTGGTTCGGGGAGTGGGTAGTTGAGTAGATGAATTGAGAATATACACTACACATCTGCAATGATCTCTAATTCATAAGTAGTGTAGAAATAGAAGACTACACATCGCATACGACCTATGACTGAGCATCTGCGATGATCGCTAATTTATAAGTAGTGTAGAAATAGAAGACACGACACAACATAAATAAAAAAAAATGAATTGTATTAATTAGGAAAAGATTTTTGAAAAATTTTCTAGTGTTTTTTTCCATTTCTCTAAATGCGCCACCCGTTTCTTTGATCTGCTTGTTTCTATGCACTGATTATGTACTGTTATTTTCACTACAAAATATCTGTACTTTCATTTCATTAAAGTTAATTACTGCAGATATCTGTGTAATTTGTTGTTTACTGAAGAGCTCAGTAACTTTCGCCACGGCACTTCATAGTATACCACCTTTGCAACAACTCTGTTTGGTAAATTTCTGCCTACGTCAGCTACCCAAATCAACTGTAGGTGATGCTATTGAAAAGTAGAAATGCCTAGGAGTAACAAACAGCAGAATTATGACCTGCAAGGTTACAGAATCACAGAGCAGGACAGCTCAGTGCTGAAGTGCATGGTGAGAAAAAATTCCATCTCCTTGGTTGAAACACTTGCTAACAAATTCTAAAATGGTTCTGCAATGTTAGGAGCTGAAGAACATGGGTTTCCATAGCTGCACACAAAACTAACATCAAGGACAACACCAAGTGTCAGGTGGTGTGGTGTGAAGCTCACTGTCATTGAATTCTGGTGTAGTGGAAACACATTCTCTGGAGTGATGAATCATGCTTCATCTCACAGTCCAATGGATTGAATCTGGATTTGTGAAATTTGGCAGAGGATGCATCACAGTGTGGGGCTGTTATTCATGGTTCAGTCTGAGAGGGGCCCAGACTGAACCATATGAAGGGAAATCTTAATGTCGTGGAATATAATAACATTCTAGACATTGTACCCATCCATGAAGTGAGCTATGTGCAGGAATGGTTTGATAAGGTAGGTGTTGAGGAACTTAACTGTTCCTGCACCCAGTCCTGATCTTAATCCCACCAAACACCTGTGGAATGAATTGGAATGTCAATTGTAGCCATGGCAAAATTGCCCGACATCAGTAACCAACCTCACTAATGCTCCTCTGGAAGATTGGAAGGGAATTGCTGCAGCAACATACCAAAATTTAGTGGAAAATCTTCCCAGAAGATTGAAGACAGTTATAGAAGCAATAAGTATACTAACTCCATATTAATGCCCCTCATGTAAGAGTGAGAGTTAGGATAAGTAGGCAGTGCCATCAACAGGGTATCACATAGAGGTAGCCTACCTCACGGCGCCGCTTAATTAAGGGCGCTCGTTCAGCCATACGGTAGGGGCCATATTAGGGCAACAAGATATTTTTCAAAATCTGATGTAGATGCAATAGATTTATTTGAAGAATTAAAAATTTCTCACCAAAATAATACAAGAGAAAAGTGCTCCTCATCAAATTTTATCACGCACACATATATGTGTGTGTGTGTGTAGAAATTTATCCCAACATAACCACTGCACCTAAGGATATTGTTAACAATTACTGTTAGCATAGCATGTGTGGAAAGAAGTTTTTCCAAGCTTAAACTGATTAAAAATTGTTTGCGAACAGCAGTGACCCAAGAAAGATTGATTGGTCTAGCAACTACCAGTATATTGACAGAGGTGGACATAGCTTATAATTTAAATTTAGAAGAGTTATAAACAATTTTATTGTGCGATATCCCCATAGAGCAAACATTTAATTAATATTATTATGTAATTGTTTTGCATTAATGTTTCTCTTGTAATAAAAACAAATTAGCAGTTGGAGATTTTCTTATATTTTTGTTTTATAATCCCTCATGGGTAATATTTAATTGTTTGCCTCATGGCAGGATCTAATCTGGCGACGGCCCTGTAAGTAGACATCCAGATATTTTTGATCAGATAGCGTACATTGAGTCTCAAGACTCATTGATGCCATGCTATACTTCATAATCTAATACCAATACTTATTTTTTCCCCATTCAGCTGTTTTGCTGAGGAAAAACTAATTTTATTGTTATTAACATTGTTAAATAAATAACTGTATTGGAGTTCATAGACTCATTGCTGGAGGCCCACAAAAATTATTCACAATGTACTTAACACACTGCCCACAGTGAATCTAAAATCTCACCATGAGGTTTTCTTGCTAGCAATATAAGACCGATTAACTCACTTCAGTGAAAAAAAAACCATTATATCTGATACAAAATAACATTTCTACAGAGGTTTGGTGTTTATTATTATTATTCAAAATCTCATTAACTCCCTGCATTGATATTCATCATAGGAGGGCTATGCAATGCATAGCATACCTTTCTTATACTTTGGTTATTTCAAGTTAGCAGTCCAGGAGGTTGCAGGAAAAATTACATTAAGATATCAAGAGATGTCAGGTATCAACTCCTAAAATTTGCCACTTGTTTTATTTCTTTAAAAAAATGCAGTGTTATGTTAAAGTCACAGTAGGTATCAAAATTGAGAGGAAAATTACAAATTTCTTTTTTTGCAGTTTTTGGTTCAACTAAAAGGAATTAGGTTTGAATAAAGAAATATTACATAAAAAAAACTTCAATTTTTAACTAAAATAAGCATTATCAAATCATATGATACAGGCAATGACCAAACCAAAACCTTAGTTTTCATACTAAAACCAAAATGTATCATAACAGATATCAGTATTATTTTTCTTCAGCAATGTCTAGTTTTTTTGGCAGACATTTTCAAGATAATCTGTATTGTTTATAGTAGATATTAGCATGGCTACTACATCAAGAAGTGAAAATAATGAGAATGAGCAGGGCTCAACAAATACACTTGCCTATGGCTAGTAGATTTTGCCAACTGGTGAGTAGTTGCAGACTGGACTAAGTAGAATATTTTTTATTTAATAAAAAACTTTCTAAATAAAACACTTTTTAACTTTAAGAAAACACAGAAGAATATGCATAATATAAATGTGTAATATAATTCAAGTAAAATAAAATTATTTAACTAGTTATATTTTCCAAGAATTCATTGTTGTTTTTACTGTTTTTCCTATTCTTATTATTTATTGAATTCTTCAATGATTCTCACAGAAAGGAAATGATCTCCAAACAGCACCATTAATCACTTTATGGAACTCATATTGACTTATTGCAAAATATCATTAGAAATTGGAGGGGGGAAAAGGAGTTGGTACTATGTGAGTACATTTTTACATGGTGAGTGGAATTTTGCATTATTTGTCTACCCTTGAGAATGAGTACTTCAGAAAAAAAAAAAAAAATCTGATAGGTTTTACAAACAAGAACAATGGAAAAAATCCTTGGCATTTTTATGATTTTCATACAAGCATTACAAGTTAATAAATAATGGATAAAGTCAGAAAAAAAGGGCTCTCTCAAGATTTTAAAAAAAAAAAGGGCCTTTTTTTTTAAAGATCAGGGAACCAAGATTAAGAAAAAATAAATCATTCACTATGCAGAAAAGCTAATAAAAATAAACACTTCCTCTGACCTGCAGCACTCAAAAGCTGACCTAATCATTTAATGTCAGTGAAGCCAAACATACACAGTTGTGCACACTAAAGTAAATGAAGCACATCACAGAAACCAATATCAGCAATGCATGCACCTAGAAGCAAATATTTCTGGCCTGTGGCTGTCAAATGCTAACCTGATCATTTCAATTAAGTCAATGTCTCACCTTTCTGGAAGCAAAACCGAATTGTAAAAATCAAATAAAACACACCATAAAAGCCAATACCAGAAGCACATGCACCTAAAAACAAACACCTCTGGCTTGCAGCTATTGAATACTAACCTGATGATTTGCTGACTTTAAAGCCAGCAAAGCCAGTATGCAGAATAGCACAAAAAATAACATCATATTTTCCCACTTCACATGCTAAACCTCTGTCCCAGAGAATACTGGCATCATCATTAACATTATTATTATTATTAACATCTGACCTCCATGAAGTAGGAGACTCATCGTGAGAGGTATACACCATCACACACACAAAGCTCATCCAACAATGTCATAAACTGATTCAATGCATCTACATTCACAACACATTCAGGCACTCAGGGATGTCATCTTGTTCTACCCCATCTTCCATTCTATGAAAATCTCTTCCATGTCAACCTGATAGCAATTCCTGATGAACTTATATGTCTCAATTATATCCCCCCCTCTTCTCCTCCTCCTCACAAGGCTTTGCAGTTTGCATTCTCTCAATCTGTCCTCATACTCCACATTCTAAAGACCATTGACCACCTTTGTGAATCTTCTCTGGACCCTTTCTAACATATCCTCATCACCATGGAAATCCAGTGATCAAATCTGTGCACAATAATCCATATGAGGCCTGATCAAGGCTTTATACAATAGCATCATAACCTCACCTCTTTATTTCTGCATGTAAGGGTCCTATGCATCATTGCCATTATCCAGTGTTGTGACTTCACAATTTATGCAATGTGACTCCTAAATTTCAGGTCCTTGTCCACCAACACTCCTAGAGCTCTCTCTCTCTCCTCTACCTCCTTTATGTTTCCCCACCAAGTGTATACTCTGCATCCCATTGTTGCTTACCAAAGTTCAAAACCTTACACTTGGTAACACTGAAGTGATTTTTCACTTACCTGCTCATTCATACAGTCTATTCAAGTTCTTCTGTAAGGCCATAACATCTGCTTGACTCTGCATTTCTCCCCAATTTTACATAATCATTTTCAAACAGTTGCATATCACCAGCTAAATCCATCCCTGTATCATCAGTTACTTTCCTTTTTAGGCACAGTGGGATGCCACTCTTAAGAATGGAATTTAATTATGTACTGTAACAAGGTGACAAACATTTTGGATAAGGGAGATGCATATAAAGTGGTATAATTAGATTTTGCAAAAGCATAATCCAAGATAAATGACATTCTAACTCATATTAAGACCAGAAAAATATACCTCCTACTCACTCACAATTAAGCCATCCTCTCTTATGTTCTCTACATTTGAGTTTTTCATGATTTTCCCTTGATGAGGATGGAATGCCTTTATAAATTGTTCACTGAATACCTCAAGTATGTCTTCCTCAGCAGTTACCATTCTACCATTTTCATCAATTAACATCATTTTACCATAATTATTCTTCCTTTTACTTGCCACACGCCTGTAAAAATTATCTAGGGTTTTTCTTTGCCGATTTGCTAATTTCTGCTCATACTGCAGTTTTACTGTTCTTGCTAAATGAGTCATCACCTTCCTGGCTTGCTCTTTATTCTCTTCATGCAATTGATTGCTATCATTATTCATCTTGTACTGCCTCCATAATATCCTCTTCATCCAAATTTACACTTAATCCCTTCATTCATCCATTTGACACCAGTTTTATTCAGTCTTTTGACCTTCAGAATCCATTCGCACATCGATGTTGTTAAATATCTTTTGGACGTTATCAGTTCCCATGCAGCATTTATCTCTCTCTTGCTAAACACCTCATACAATGCTATAGCTCCAAGCTGCCTCCTGAGTTTTTCATAATCACCAGCCTTATAGTTCCCCACACATATTCTTTCCTTACAAAAATCTTCATATGGCTAGCCAAAATCCAGGTAATCATTTTATGATCACTCTCACCAACTGGAGGCAAGTGTGACCCCCCCCCCAATCACATCCTCTGATGATATCAGATCTAAAACTCCTGATCCTCATGTGCTCTCCTTTACACATTGCCTAGTTATCTGTCAAGAACTCAAGAAATTCATTTATCTTGTTCTCAAATGCTGTCTCTTCATTCCAATTTATACTGCTATAATTAAAATCACCCATGATAATCACTCTTTCCTTGTTCACCAACCAAAGTTGTTTATATATTTCTTCATCACCACTCTCCACATTCCCTGGCCTATATTAGCATCGGACTAAATATCTCTTCCTGTCAACCACTGCCTCACACCATACTGACTCAAAAATATTGCCACTATTTACATCTGGCATCTTCACTTTGTGCAGACATAATTCACTTGCTATCATCAACAGCACTCTCCTTCCCTCCCTTCGTGTCCTTTCTATCCTTGCGAAAAACATCATACACTTCTGTTTCTATTCCCGTCAGGATATCATCCTTATTCAACCATATTTTACTTATTTCAATAATTTCTGGGTGAATAAACTTGATCAACAAAACCATTTCATCTCCCTTATTTCTGATAGTCCTGGCATTTGTAAATAAACACAACAATTCACTTTTAGGTCTATAACCAGTCCTGTCAATGCAACTTGGGTTTTGATTTCCCCCACATCTAACCATTCCCAATTTCCTTTATTACTACCCTATCTACCTCTTTAGATTCATCTAGACCGCGTACATCCCAGGCTATCTCATTCCCATACTTACCATCCTCATACACACAATTACTACTACTTCCAACTTCCACTCTCCTTATTATTATTATTGTTATTATTTAACACCTCCAGGGAGTCCAAAGACTCATCGAGGAAGAGTGTGCCAACAGCATTGAACGATTGAACTCCCTTCCAACTACTAACCGTGCTCAAACTTGCTTAACTTTTTGTGAGTCCTTAGTAGCAAAGGCTCTACCAATCGACCAACCTTTGCTGTCTTGTTCTCTTGATTCCACCCGTTTCTCTGTACATCTTGCATTTTTGTTCTATCATTATCATTAAGAATAGTAATACTATTCTTATTTACAATCACTTCAGTCTCACCAGTTCCTCTCTTCACCTCTTACTTCCTCTGCTCTCTTTCTCACATTACTCGTTGTTCCTCCTTGCAGCAATAGTCTAACTGACCCACATCAAGTCCATTTATATGCAACCAGTTACTTCTGTACATTTCCATCCTTCCCTCAAACACATCCCACACACTTACAAACTCTACTCCTTCTCCTCACACAGCTCTGTTAACATACCATTCATGATCCCTGTTCTCCATTTCAACTCATCATTATCATACCTAGACAACATATTGACTACCTTTTCAACTACACTGTTCTCTTTCACTCAACAACTTCCCGAATATCCATCCTTACATGCTTTTTATGTCCAGACAAGTCATTAGTTACTTACTGAATGTGATACTCCCTGAACAATAGGTGTTGATTACATGAATGTTTGCTTTAATAATAATAAAATAATAATGCAATAGTGCCAAATGAAAAATCATAAAGGGTAATGCTTGAATGAGCGAGGGTGTTGTTTAGGACTATAAAGTGACATTCTTTCTCTTTTAGCTTAAATGAGCTAAACATGTGTTGAAATCCTCCTGAAGAAATGTGACATCAGCATTACTTCTTGTGACTCTTCCAAACTTTGCTTCATCAGCAAGCAATTGAATATCCCCTATCAATCCTAATGAAATATCATTAAAATTAAGTTAATCACTTTGATTCTGCAAGCATAACGACAGTGGTATGCCACTGGTTACCTTCCTTTTCTGGGACATGCCCCCCACTATCCCCCATAATACTTCTTGCTGGTTTCATTTAGGCACTCAATTTCTGATCTATCGGACTAACTGTAGCATTTTTGCATTTCCATTTTAGTATTACTTCTAATCTCCATGGAGTCCAAAGACTCATTGAAGGATGTTGAGCACTTACAGACCACAATAACTATCATGCCTCACATTCAAATGTTGGAACACTCACTACGACAATCGATTCCACTCATTCACCATCCACCAATCAAAAGATCTCTTTTTTACCTCTTTATTCACATGACCTTTGTACAGTTTCCAGGGATGACCTCTTGTTCTTGCATTACCTATTCACCTCTGCAATAATTCCACTGTATTTATTTGGTAGGCTCCTCTTACCAGCTTATATATCTCAATCATATCACCCCTCCTTCTCCTATCTGCCAAATTCTGAAGTCCAGATTCCCTGTACTCACACTCAATATTCCAGAGTCCTTATACAGTCTTAGTTATTTGCCTCTTCTTCCAATGTTTCCCTACTACCAATATAGCCAGGCGACCAAATTTCTGTGCACAGAAATCTAGCCTTATTTGGATTTAGAAATTATACCTCATTGGGATTTCTGTCCACAGAAATCCCAATGAGGTATAATCATAATAATAGCATCTTATACAGTGGAACTATTACCTTCTTATCTGTATATGTCAGCAATCTTCACATTACAGCAACAATTTTTTGGGTAAACCTTACAACTTTCACAATGTGTCCTCTAAACTTCAGTTCCCTTCTTGTAATTCTTCCGAGCTCTGCTTCATCAGCAAACAACTGATAGAATCCTCCTGAAGCAAAGTTCCTCCAATGTGATAAACCTCATTTCATCTTCTCTAGCCAAAGTGCATAACTTTACACTTAGCAACAATGAAATGAAATCCCCATTCTTCAGTCCAAAGCACCTACCTATTCAAATCCTCTTGTAACAACAACACATTAGAACTTCCTGACATTGCTCTTCCTAATTTAGCATCATCAGAAAACAAAAGAATATCTCCTTTCACCCATGAACCATATCATTGATATGTAAGTTAAATAACAGTGGTCCCAGAACAGAGCTCTGTGATGACATCCCACTTCTCACTTTCCTTTTTTTGGAAACTGCACCTCCATAAAAAGCTCACTGGCTCCTATTAGTCAACAAGCCTTGTAATCAAGTTAATAACTATTCATACCCATCCTGTCCAGCAGTTTATCATTATTATTTTTATTTTTATTAAGTGACACCTCCAGGGGAGTCCAAGGACTCATTGAGGGAGGGCACCTAATCTACAACTCTGCATCTCCGCTGCTCAATCCACCAACTACAATGCCATTTACCATCCACCATCACCACCACTAGTATTTTCACTAACAATCACAAACATCCATGCCCATAGTGGGATTCGAACCCGCAGCTTTTTGGCTGGAGAGTGGATACGCTAACCACTTGGACAAACCATGCCAGCATGCGGCACTAGATCCAGTGCATTAGCAAAATCAAAATAAATCACTGTATAAGCATCTCCCCCATCCAATATGCTGGTCCCTAAATTATAAAATGTAATCAAGTTACTAAAGCATGACTTCTCCTTAACAAACCCATGCTGCTCACTTGAAAGATTTCTGTTCACATCAGAGCAGGTTTGTATTCTGTCTCTAACCAGCCTCTCAAATACCTTTGTCACTATTCTTGATATACACACTGGCCTGTGGTTTGACACTGCTGACTTGGATTCTCCCTTATGCAGTGGCTTTTTTTTTTTTTTTACTTTCCACTCTTCTGGAGTTGTTCTTGTTGCCAGACCTCTGTTGAACAACCAAGTCAAGGGCACTACCAGCTCTTTTGCACATTCCTTTAATATATGTAGTGATATTCCATCCAATCTCATATAAAGTTTCCTTGACATTCTAAACACTTCCCATTCTTGAACTGTCAGTTTTCTGTCCTCTTTCTTATTACTATTCAACACTACTCTTAGCCCCCCCCCCCTTCTTACATGAAATATGCTAATTTCCAGCTTGTACATCAACATCAACATTATAGGTAATCTTTTAGTCAATTGGAGCACCTATAATTTCATTATATGCAAGCCGATATACACAATCAATAATCAATCTCCTGATCTCAACAATAGTGATGAGCTATAAATCTTAAGAATATAGAAGAATATAGGTTAATTGTTTCCATTAATGTATGGGCAAATATCTTTGAAGACAAGTTAATAGGGTTGTATGTTTTACAACACAGGTTTACAGCACCTTTGTATCACAACTTCTTGCAAACTCTTCTAGAAAAATCTTCCACACGGTGCTCAGTGACATTCCACTTGGCATGGAGGAAAGTTCAGCTTAGGCCAAAGATTATCATTCTGAAGGATTTCCTGAAAGATATATTTGTCGGGATGGACCAATTCCATGGTCTTTTCATTCAACTGATCTAAATGAGGCCACCACCAATGGCCTCATTTAGCTCAAATTCTTGCCTGGCATCATAACATTGCATGTTTTTTTTTGCAAGACTCATATTTTTTAATATGAGTCTTGCACTCGGTCAAGTTCCTAAGAAGTGGAAGGGGGGAAAGATCGTGCCACTTCATAAAGGAGGAGGTGATCGAACTCAAGCATCAAACTATAGGCCTATCTGTGTGTCAGGTGTTGTGGTTAAGTTGTTGGAGAAGCTTGTGAGAACTAGGATCCAGAGTTGGGTTGATAACAATGGTATTATCTTTGATGGACAGCATGGATTTGCTAAAGGGAGGTCATGTTTTAGTAATCTACTTACTTATTACAATAAAGTGACAGCTTTCTTGGACAGAGGAAAAGGATACACAGTAATATACTTGGATTTTGCAAAGGCCTTTTATAGAGTACCTCATGATAGGTTGACAGTCAAACTAGAGCAGATGGGGTTGGATATTAGATTGGTGCATTGGATTGGAGACTGGCTATCTGATAGGTATCAACAAGTTGTGTATGGGGGAGCGATATCCAGGAAAAGGAAAGTCACTAGTGGAGTGCCTCAGGGGTCTGTTTTAGGTCCATTACTGTTTAACTTGTATATTAATGATATAGGTGAAGATTTGGATGGAGATATTCAGTTGTTTGCAGATGATGCAAAGTTGGGACAAACCATGAAGTATAGTGAAGATGTTGTGGCCTTACAGGAAGACTTGAATAGATTGAGTGATTGGGCACGGAAATGGGGATGTGAATTCAGTGTTGCAAAATGTAAGGTTTTAAAATTTGGAAAACAAAGATGGGATGTAGAATTTATGCTTGGTGAGAATATATTGTTGGAAGTAGAGGAAATAAGAGATCTTGGGGTGATAGTGGATAAGGATCTAAAATTTAGGGGACACATTGCCAAAATTGTGAAGATAACACAAAGGCTTCTGGGAATGATGCAGAGGACACTGACGTGTAGAAGTAGGGAGATTCTTGTTCTGTTGTATAAAGCTTTGATTAGGCCACACATGGACTATTGTGCCCAGATTTGGTCACTGGGTTTTCAGAAGGACGAAGAAATGTTGGAAAGGGTCCAAAGGAGACTGACTAAGGTAGTTTCTGACCTCTGGAATGTCGAGTATGAAGAAAGATTGAGAAGATGTAATTTGCAGAGTCTGGTGGACAGGAGGAAGAGGGGAGATATGATAGAGACCTACAAGTTGGTAAGGGGGTTGTTATAGGATCAATGCTGGAGAAGTTTTACAGAGAATAGTGGGAGATCAGGGGAGGTCATCCCTGGAACTAGAGGTCATCCCTGGAAACTGTATGAAGCGGGTGTGAGAGGCAGTTTTTTTCGTGCAGAGTTGTGAATGATTGGAATGCCTTGCCTGAGAATGTGGTGTCTGCAAAGAGTTTGAATGTGTTTAAAACACGGTATGATGAGCTGTGTGTGTGTAATAAAAGGACCTCCCAGATGAGTCTTTGACTCCATGAGGTCTTGGGATGGTAATAATAATAATAATAATAATAATAATAATAATAATGTGTTCAACACATGCACTGTTACGATGCCACTTAGGAATTTGAGCACATGAAGCTGTCATATGGTGAGACTTCTCAATTCCTGTAACTGGCAACAAAGTTCATTTTGAACTCGTTGTGAGGTACATTCACCCAATGTTCCTTTTGCCAATTACCAAAGATTCATGTTTATTTCTTAGTATTTTGTTGTTAATCTACATTGCAGATTGTCAGCATTTGTGATATCAGTAAAATAGGCTGCACCGCAGGAATGCAAGCTTTCCAGATCCCTGTTTGGGATGTTTTCTACAGTTTTCAAGTGTAAAATATAAATTTAAAGATTATGATGGATGTCAAATCACCTCTTTGTTTGTATGTTCTGTTTCTAAGTCTTGAGTTCGATTGAATTACTTAACTGAAAATACATTGGGCTATTCAATATGAAGATATGCAAATTTGTTACATTCCTTATTACAAGGTAAATTAACTTCTTATAAATTAAGCAATTATAAGATTCAAAAAGTAATTATGTAAGATTGCTGACAACACATGTGGTAATTGCAGTTTATATCGATTCCCGTCGGTGACGTGAGGAGCTGAGTTAGCAGTGCATAGCCAAGTTAGCCAGTCTTGGGCATGGACAGCAGGGTTTTTTCCCCAGTTTATTCTGGGGTTTTTCATCCCGCAAAGCAGGCAAACTGGCCTTAAGAACTCAACACTACAGGCCATAGGATACACCGGGGCATAAGGCTGACCACCTTATCCTGTAAACGGAGTGAGGTCCGATGATCAATGGACCCTCGACACCGCAAGGTAAAAGAGGGTATAAGGAAGATGAGATGAGATCAGTTATTCAGGCAGGCGATTTTTTATGGGGGTTTCAAGCATTTTTTGTATTGATCAGATCATATCCTGTGAATTTCACAAACACAAGGGTGAAAAGAAAGTTTAGGCCATGTAAACTCCAATTTTAGAAATTCTTTTGCTAGCACTTCTGAGTTATTGAAGAAGAGAGAGAGAGAGAGAGAGAGAGAGAGAGAGAGAGAGAGAGTGTGTGTGTGTGTGTGTGTGTGTGTGTGTGTGTGTGTGTGTGTGTGTGTGTGTGTGTGTGTGTGTGTGTGTGTGTTGGGAAGACTGTGTAATTCAAAACTGACCATTTTTGCTCCCCTGATTTTCAAATTAAACAGGACTAACTGCATAACTTTACTCAGTAGTGCAGAACTGAATACGAATACAAAAGTACAAATTGTAGTAGTTCCATTCTGACAAATTATTCAGAGGGGAAAAATGAATAACATACAGATTTTTAAATAAAGTCAGTGGTCTTTGGAATGTGGAGTACGAGGACAGATTGAGAGAATGTAAGTTGCAGAGCCTCATGAATAGGAGAAAGGGAGGGATTGATTGAGACATATAAGCTGGTCAGTGGTTATTATTGGGTAGACATGAAATAGAATGGAGAAGGCAAGAGGATAGAACAAGAGGCCATTGTCAGAAACTATATAAGGAGGGTGTGAACAGAGGAGTGAGGAGCAGATTCTTTGCATGGAGGGTTGTTGGTGAGTGGAATGCACTGCTTGAGTGTGTTGTGGATGTGAACACATTGAATCAGTTTAAGATGCAGTTGGATAAGCATTGTATGCAATAGTGTGCACCTCCACGATGAGTCTCTGACTCCATTTAGGTCAAATAATAATAATAATAAATTCAAACAAATCAGTACATAAATGATCAGTAACTGGGAAGAAATGTGAAAAGCACACACATTTTTCATATTCTTAATTGCAGTACTCAAAAAAATAAACTTCTGAAAATGTAATTTTTGAACCAGGTGAACAGTCAAAAATGTTTTCACATTTAAAAGCCTTTGAAAGAATAAAAAGAGACCATTATTTATTTGCTAATAATAACTTATACCATTTACTCACCAACAGTTTCAAACATATTTTATACTCGCATTAATGCTATGAATATGCTGACAGTTCTTTCATCTGGCAGGTGTATTATAAAAGTGACTAGGAATAATAGAATCCTACAAGACTGGGAAATTTTAGTTATTTTGAAATGAAAAATATAACATTACATATCTGCTGTGAAGCTTTCATCAACACTTGGGAATATCTTCTTTTGTCATTTGACATTTCTCATTGTCATAGAACTATATTCAGTTGGGATGGAGTCCGTGCGGTTAGCCTAGTGGCTATGCACTTTGCAGCCATATGCCTGGGAAAGGAGTGTCCTAGGTTCGATTCCCATCGACGATGCGAGGAGCTTAAGGATCTTCCTCAGCCATAGCCGGTCTTGGGCGTGGACAGCAGGGTTTTTTCCACCAGTTTATCTGGGGTTTTTCTTCCTGCAAGCAGGCAAATCGGTCCAGTGAACACACACAGATTACAGTCAGGAATACTGACCTAGCCACAGGTCTGATTCGTCAGCTATGCCGGTTCCGGAGCCCGGATAAAATTTGGGGGGACTGAGATGGTGCCATAACTCCTCGTAAAGGGGGACTCACAGCCATGTATCATCATATGATTATAATAATAATAATAATATTATTATTATTATTATTAGTTGGGATAGTGCTGGATTAAACCATATGGAGGCCCCTAGGCAGTTGAAATCTTGGGGCCCCCACCGTCCAAATTATCTCCTAATACTTTTTTAATTTTACCAACCAACAATTTTAATAAACCAATTTTATTACACAAAACAAACATTAACAATTTTTAATGTTATTAAACAAATAAACATATTATGTTATTAAACAATAATTATTTTTTATCTTTTGGAAACAATTTAAGAAAGCTTGATTGTAATTTTCTTTCAAGATCAAATCTACTCTGCCTGTTTGGTAATCTGGCACTGGATGGAACATATTCTGCTGTTTGTTTCACATGTAGATACTTAAGAATTGTGCTTACTTGTCAGTATGTAGATACTTGGTACAGGCCCAAAATGTAGATAAAATTAATACTAACTGTTTGCAGGACAAAGAGCACTGGCTAACATAATGAATGCAGCTTCTTTTTGTCATTTCATCTCCTGAAAAGCTATTCCTTATGTCTGAGATATATATCTTAAACAGCCCAGTGAAATTATTACTGTTATTATTATATTAACATACACACTGTCGCACACAAAGCTTATCCGACCATGCCTTAAACTGATTCAATATATCTACATTCACAACACACTCATGCAATGCATTCCACTCACCAACCACTCTCCATGTAAAGAATATACAGTTTCCAGGTATGGTCTCTTTCTTGTTCTATTCCCCTCACCCATTCTGTGAAAAATTTCTTCCATGTCAACCCGATAACAACCCTGATGAACATATATGTCTTAATTATACCCCCACTCCTCCTCCTCCTCCTTCTGTTCACAAGGTTTGCAATTTACATTCTCTCTATCTGTTCTCATACTCCACATTCTAAAGACTGACCACCTTTGTGAATCTTCTCTGGACCCTTTCTAACATATCCTCATCACCATGAAAATCCAGTAATCTAATCTGTGCACAATAATTCATATGAGGCCTAATCAAGACCTTATACAATAGCATCATAATCTCTTTATTTCTGCACGCCAGGTTATCGACATCATTGCCATTATCCGATTTGATGACTTCACAGCTTGTGCAATGTGGCTGCAGAATTTCAGGTCCTTGTCCATCGTCACTCCCAGATCTCTCATCTCCTCTTCCTCCTTTAAAGTTTCCCCACTAAGTGTATATAGTGTATACTTTGCATCCCATCATCGCAAAATTATGGGATTTCAAAATGGGTAAAAGAAACTACACTAACCTTCTCATACCTCCCAGATGAGTCTTTGACTCCATGCACACCAGGAAGCAATGTCTGTCCTAGTTCTGGACACTAACATGATATACTACTAAAAATTTTAGTAGTATAGCAAGTTCAGACTGTTTAGGTTCAAGGTATTGAAAATAAGACTTGTGTTCTTCTAGCTGAATAAAAGCAGATCTTCCTGTTTGTCTGAAATAAGATAACCCATAAAAGCAAGGTCTAGTAGATTCTTGGGTAATTGAGATGTGGAAAAAATGAGAAAGGCAGAGATATTTCTGATGGGATGAAAGGCAACAAAAATATTCAGTGGTTTTAAAATTTTTGCTATGCATTCACTAATGCCTTGCTAATTCTAATTCTATCTACTTTTTTCTTCTATCTAATTTAATATCTAATTATAACAATAATATCTAATTCTTCTATTTAATTCTATCTATAGTCACTCCAAGATCCTTTGCTTCCTCCACTTCTTCCAGTATAACTTCATCAAGTGAGTATGAACCATTCCATCTGTGGATCTCAAATTTTAAAACCTTACATTTAGTTGCATTAAACTGATATCCACCTTTCTAGGTTATTCAAATCCCCTTCAAGAGTCAAAACATCAGCACTATTACTAATTAGCACTCCCAAGCTTCACACCATCTGCAGACAACTGAACATCTCCCTGTAGTCATGCAACAATATCATTGACATAAAGATTGAGCAGTAATCACCCCAGTACTGAATCCTGTGGAACACTACTTGTAACCTTCCTACTCCCTGATACTGCTCCTCCCATATACTACTCTTTGATATCTATCAGAAAGCCAGTCACAAATCCAATCCACTAACCTGATATCCAAACTCATATGTTGCAACTTAAAAACCAACTTGTCATGTGGCACTCTGTCAAATGCTTTTGAAAAATCCAAAAAAATGACAGTGTATGCCTTACCTGATCTACTACTCTTGTTACTTTATTGTAAAAGATAACCAGATTACAAAAACAAGAGCACCCTTTAATAAATCCATAATGGCCTGCATTAATAATATTGCTCTCATCTGCCCAATTCTGTATACAAGGTCTTACCAATTTCTCCAAAATCTTACCAACTACATAGGAAATACAAACTGGATTATAGTTTGATACCTCCATTCTACCACTGCCCTTATGTAATGGTACTATCTTATCCTTCCACTTTCCAGAAACCACCTGTCTCATTGCAAGACTTTCATTAAATGGCCAAGTTAATGGCATGGTCAGTTCCACAGCATGTTCCCTTAAAACACGTGGTGAAATTCTATCTAGTTGAGTTATTGACATTTAGCATACTCACTATTTGGAATACATCTTCTTTATTCACTTCTAACACTTCCCCACTTGTTATCCTATTCTAGGAATAAAGCTTGATGTACCAGGATGGAAAACTTTAATAAAGTGATCATTAAACAGCTCAACTGTGACATCTGCATTGATCCCCCAAGCCCCATCTCCATCCAGCAAGGTAATCCATCCACTATCATTTTTCCTACTACTCAGCACATAATCAAAAAAATCCTTGGATTACAGCACTAGTCTCCTTTCATATTCTAATTTTTCTCTCCTTTACAATACTAGTCGCTTTCCTGGCCTGAACCTTATATTCCTCACGTAACTGTTCTCCATCTTGCTCTTTATATACAATATCTTCCATAATCTCTTTTTCATCTGTAATTCCTCTTTTATTTCTCTTCATCCATTTGATTCCAAATTGCTTTATTTTATTCGCTCGAGATATACAATCTGCCATTGCTGTCAACAATTTTTTTGTTAAGTATTTCCCATGCACTACTGACTCCTCTTCATTCCAGTTCTTTCATCCATTATACTGCTGCAGGCTGGTTTCTAATTCTATGATAGTTGCCTGCCTTATTAAATTCCACATAAATGATGAAAAATCCAAAAAAATGACAGTGTATGCCTTACCTGATCTACTACTCTTGTTACTTTATTGTAAAAAATATTCATCCTCCAAGTCAGAACTACATGGTCACTTTCACCAACTGAGGGAAGTATAACATTTCAGTCACAATCCTACCCTTGATATTATTACCAAATCCAAAACTCTTGATCCTCATGTTCCCTCTCCCACATGCTGTCTATGACAGTTATTTCTCAAGAAATCTAAAAATTCAGTTCCCTTATTCCTACATACTGTCTCCACTGTCCAATTTATATCACTGGTTGAAGTCTCTCATAATGATCACTCATTCTGTACTTGCCAAACTACTTTGCCTAAACATTTCTAGCTCATCACCAGCTTTATTCCCTGGTCTATAGCAACATCCCACTAAATATCTATCTCCTCACACCATATACTCTCAAAGCAACTAGTGTTATTTCCACTGTGATTCTTCACCCTGAGCAGACACAATTCATTTCTTATCATGAGTAATACTCATCCCACCACATTTACTTTCTCTATACTGCCAGTGAAGTTGGTCGATTGGTAGACCCTCTGCTATTAATCGCTCGCAAAAACTTAATCAAGTTTGAGCACAGTTAGTAGTTGGAAGGGGATCAATCATTCGATAGTGTTGGCACACTCTCCCTCAATGAGTCTTTGGACTCCCTGGAGGTGTCACATAATAATAATAATAATAATAATACTGCCAAAATATGCTATATCCTTCAATTTCTATCCTTGTTAAAAGATCCTCCTTGTTTAACCAAGTTTTGCTGATACCAACAACCTTGGGAGAGACTGAGTCTATCAATGCTGCAAACTCATTCCCTTTATTCCCAATGCTCTAACTTTTGTATATAGAAAAACCAATGCATTGCCAGTATTGTTATAGTCATTGTTACTCCCCTCATACTCCACATGGCTCTGTAATAAAGTGTACACTCTCTCATTTCTTAAGCCACTGTTCCCATATGAGGTATGAGGTCATCCCTGCTAGGTTCCACCCATGTAATTCTAGTTTCCCTGTCCTGACACACTCACTTGCCCAGAAAACAATGCTGTCCAAATGCCTGCATGTTTCTGCATTCAAATGTAATCCATCTCTTGCACACAGCTCACTTCTATCCTCAAATGTATCCCATGCATCCACATGTTCCAGACCTCTCTTCCTACACATTCTCACTATCATCTCATTCATTATCACTACTCTTCTCCTCCACTCTGCATTACATATAGCAGCAATATGCTCACTATCTTTCCTTCGACACATTTCTGCTGCAATATCCCAGCATCAATTTCAAATCTCATGCTACCTCTCAGGTCATTCATACCAACTATTACTATCATCTCTACATTTTCACCCCTCTTTGCTGTTATTCCCATACTCTCTATTATTGCACCAGGCAAGCAGTCCTCTGGCACTGTACTCTGCACACCAGGAATCAGCAAATCCTCATACATGACACTTTGAACAGATTCATTCATCCTTCTCTCACTGGCATCCCTGACTCTTACTGCTTCCAATCTCTCTCTCTCTTTTCTCTCCCACTTTCTCTCTCTCTCTCTCTCTCTCTCTCTCCTTTCTCTCCCACTTTCTCTCTCTCTCTCTCTCTCTCTCTCTTGAATTTCTGCCGTTTCCTCTCTCCCTCCTGTCTCTCCCATTCTCTTGCATTATTCCACAATTAAAGAATCTGATAGAATAAAACTATTTTTATATTTCTCGACTAGTTTCATGACAATCACATCAGGAGAATTACATGAATAAAATAAAAAACAGGTAATAACAGTTAACATACATAATGAAAATATTTGAACAAGAATAACAATGAAAGCATGCATTTGCTATGGCATTGTTTGCTGGTTTGTGGACTGCTGTATACTATTGGTAACTATATGCATATTGTGATGAATTAGTGAAGACCAAACTTCATGTAAAATCATCTTTTTGTTGTTGTTGTTGTTGCACTGTAGAGGATGTTTCATCATTTCAGCTGATGCTCTTGAAAAAAAAAAAAAAACTATAATCTATGTGGAGCATTTTTGTTTGTTGCCATAATACTTGATATTTTGTCTCATTTGTATGTACTGCCAGTCTGGATTTGTGTTTCCTTTCATTCTTAACTTCCTTGAAGTGAACTGACTGGCCTACCTCATCTGACTTGCCTGCCTGTCCAATGTACTGTAAACAACAATAACAACAACTATGGCTGATCTTGTAGACCTAGTTTTTTAAATGGCAGATCGAGTGGTTTAGGTGATTTCAGGTGATTAGAGATCTTATTGACTGGTAGAAGACAATCTTTATAATATTTTATTGACAAATCATCCTAATGATTTGTTTAAGCTATTTTATCTGTGACTGATTGCATATATGAGAGAATCATTACTCTTCTAAAGTCTTGATTTTCATGTTCATCTGATTGACATAGGATTTTTTTTTATTACTATTCTATTGTAACCATTCTTCGCTAGGATTGAACTTAGGTATTCTGACTCTTAATTCTTTTTATTTATATTAGTGGAAATTCTGTAAGCTCTATCATGTAGGGAACAGATGGTGCCTATTTTTATTTTCTGCACTGGGTGGTGATGGGATGTGCCCTGTAGGTAATATCTGATGTTTGTTGGTTTACTATAGACTGAGAAATTGAGTATGTTGTGTTTGGATACCTCAATAAGTGTATCCAAAAATGGCAAATTTCTCTTTCCATCTAATTCCACAGCAAATTTAATTTGAGGGTGAAAGTTGTTGAGGTAAATGACAAAATCTTCTAATTCAGTAATAGAGCCAAGCCAGATGATGAAGTTATCATTGACACATCTCTGCCAAATTTTAGGTTGTGTTCTTTAATGATGAAAGGCTTTTTTGTTTGTTTGTTTTTTTGCTAACAAGACAGAGAGAGAGAGAGAGAGAGAAAGTGGGGGGGGGGAGTCCATTGTTAGTGCTTCCTTCTGTTCATGTTAAACTGAAGCAGTGTTTAAAGAAGTCTTATAATAGTTGTATGGTTTTTGTTTTTGGTATGTTGGTGACAAGATTAACAATGTCCAGGCTTGCAAATATAGCAGTAGGATCTATTGCAATGTCTTTGATGCTTTCTATGAAGTGTGTTATATCAGTGGTGTGCCCCTCCAAAAGATAAAGGAAAAATATACTCAAAAATTTTCCAAAAATCTTTTCCTAATTAAAATTTAATTTTTTATTTATGTTGTATCATGTCTTCTATTTCTACACTACTTATGAATTAGCGGTCAAATAAGGTGGGAATACCCTGTAGCTCTCGGAATCACTGTTGCTACTTCCTTGTCTGAGCCGGCCCAGAGGAGATCACTGGTATCATGTATTGGCGATCACTGCAGGTAATCAGTCATAGATCGTATTCAATGTGTAGTGTGTATTCTCAAATAGTCTACTCAACTCTTCCCCCCCCCCCAAAGATTAAATCTTGAGTGCTCGGCCCCCTTCAAGATTAAATCCTGAGTGCGCCATTGTGTTGTATTATTCATAAACGAGGATGTTTGGTCGATGTGGGGGACTTGGTAGGTTTGCTAGATACACTGCTTGCAAAAAAGCTAATGGATAACCCCCATGGACAAGGTGCATGAAATGGCTGCGAGAAGGGAACTAACAGAGTTTGAAAGAGGTTGTGATACGACGCCATGTTGCAAGCCTATCTGTTTGCAAATTGTTGACAAATTAGACCTGTTTCAATTTGTCAAGTGAAATGCAGGAAGTACTGTAAGTGCTCCCCACAGCACAGTTTGGTGAGTGTGGATGACCAGCCACACTTGCCAAACATGCTCGCAGGGTGCTACAAAGGATAATATGTGAAAACCACCTTCGTCAGCCGATTCATTGAATGCGGAGTTCTGGGCATCGACGGAAACACGAATCTGAACAAAAACATTCAGAACCAAGGCTCACATGGATTTCCATGGTAGGACCGCAATAAGCAAGCCCATATTGTCTGAACCAAAGTACAGCGTCATCTTCAGTGGTATAAAGAGTGTATACAGTGGGACATGGAAACTTGGAAAGTTGTGTTATGGAGCGACGAATCACTCTACATCCTCTATCAAGCAGATGAACCGATATGAGTGCGGCAGATGTCCGGTGAATGTCTCTTACCACAGTGCGTAATCCCAACTATGAAATTCGGAAGTAGCAGTGTGATGATATGGCTCTGTTTTTCGTGGTTTGGCCTCGGGCCTCTATTTATGGTGCCAAGAACAATGAACTCCGAGAGGTATCTGAACATACTTGGCAGTGCAGTCTTTCTACTTTTTGGCATTTCTGAGGAACTGACCATTGTCCATATCAGCAAGACAATGCACTGTGTCATAAGGCTGCTGTTTTAACTGTGTGGTTTATAGACATGAACATCGCCACATTTGACTGGCTTCTACAGAGACCTGATCTCAACCCTACCGAACATCTGTGGAATGAACTGGAGCGTCGGTTGAGGTCAAGGGATGTCTGCCCCACAACAGTCCAGGACCTGATTACATGCCTACAGGAAGAATGGTCCAATTTCCATTGATCGCTGTCGTACGCTTGTGGAAAGTATGTCCCGTAGGATTGCTGCAGTCATCGCAGCGAAAGGGAGGTCCTACATCTTATTAAAGTGGGCGCCATAGCTCTTTGTTACGTTGACTTCTTTCCAAGTACACAATGGTGTCCGTTGACTTCTTTCCAAGTAGTGTTTAGATAGCAATGAAGTAGGAGAGTATTTTGCATCAATAGCAGGTCTCAGTGGCAAGTCCTATTTGAGTCAAGAGTCTTGACTCAAGACACTCTGGTTCCAAGAATATATGCGGTTCCTAAGTGCATAAACAGAACTTGCCTATAAAATTTCTTAAGTAGCATGGCGAAAGAACAAATAAGTTTAAACAACCTCGTTGATGCCCGATATACGAACAAAATCTTTCGCTAATAGCAAAAACACAGATAAAGAACTAAAGTTTGATTTTTGTTCTATGATTTTGTTAAGTAAAATAGTATAGGAAACTTATGACTTCATTTTGCAAATTCCATATTGTAATTGTCCTTTTGACATTTCGCATAACCACAGAGACCATCTGGCAACAAGCTGCAGACAATATATATATATATATATATATATATATATATATATATATATATATATATTTGGCTTATTTCTTAGAAGTAAATTCTCCGAAATATTTTTTTCTCCGACAGATACACACACACACACAAGGTAAAATTATTTACTGTCATACTGCAGTAATATAGAAATAACCTTGCAGCAGTAAAATTCGGAGCAACTGAAAGTTATGTAATACCACTTCAGAGGCGGTGCCATATAAGGACTCTATATTTGTTTAATTTACTCTTGAGGAGCTGGTAAAACAGTTCATTCTGGAAAAAATGTTCAGAAATCTGTAAATATACAGCAATTACACCATATTATTATGATGATGATCAACTCAAATGCAAGTCCACTAAAGCGAATGCTCCAGCAGATTTCAATTTTTTTTATTAATATCTACTAAGTGTAATTGATAAAAATCAATAGAAAAGTACGTATAAAAGTCTGACTGCGGAAATATTCAAGATATTTAGAGCCCAATCGTGAATAAGAGAAGAACATCATTTTGACGCATACGTCAGGTCAGCATTATAATCAGCTGCGTAGAGCGAGATAACAACGAAATTATTATTATTATTAACATACCCGACCTCCATGGAATCGAGACTCATCGTAGGAGGTACTCACTATTGCATACAATGCTCATCCAACCGCGTCTTAAACTGATTCAATGTGTCCACATCCACAACACACTCATGCAATGCATTCCACTCACCAACGACCCTCTATGCAAAGAACCTGCTTCTCACTCCTTTGCTCACACCCTCCTTATACACTTTCCAGCAATGGCCGCTTGTTCTACTCCCCTCTCCCGTTCTATGAAAAATCTCTTCCATGTCTACCTGATAACAACCCCTAACCAGTTTATATGTCTCAATCAACCCCCCCCCCTTCCTCCTATTCACGAGGCTCTGCAACTTACATTCTCTCAATCTGTCCTCGTACTCCACATTCCAAAGACCACTGACTACCTTTGTGAATCTTCTCTGTACCCTTTCCAATATATTCTCGTCACCATGAAAACCCAGCGACCAAATCTGTGCACAATAATCCATATAAGGCCTTATACAATGGAATCATAACTTCTCTATTTCTGCATGTCAGGGTTCTCCGCATCATTGCCATTATTCGACGTGATGTCTTCACAACTTCTGTCTTCTTCTTCAACTGTCTTCTAGATCTCTCATCTCCTCTACTTCTGTTAAAGTTTCCCCACCAAGTGTATACTTTGCATCCCATCGTTGCTTACCAAATCTCAAAACCTTACACTTGGCAACATTGAACTGATAGTTCCACTTATCTGCCCATTCTTGCAATCTATTCAAGTACTCTTGTAAGGCATTAACATCAGCATTGCTCTCCCCAGTTTTGTATCATCTGCAAACAGCTGGATATCACTAGATAAACCCAACCCAATATCATTAACATGCAAATTGAACAACAATGGCCCCCAAACTAACCCCTGTGGCACACCACTGGTGACCTTTCTCTTTCGAGATACTGCATCCCCATATACAACTTTCTGATACCTATCTGACAGCCAGTCACTGATCCAACACAGAGGTCTGTTATCCAATCCCATCTGTTTCAATTTATTTAAGAGCTTGTCATATGGCAGTCCAGTCTATCAAAAGCCTTTGCAAAATCCAAGTACACCACTGTATATGCATCTCCTCTGTCCAAGGTATTTGTCACCTTGTTATAGTACATAAGCAAGTTAGTGAAACATGATCTCCCCCTTAACAAACCTATGCTGATAACCACAGAGAATACTGCTGTTATTAACCCATTTCTGTATCCTACTTCTCACCAATCTCTCCAGGACCTTAACCACAATTCCAGATATACAGATATACAGACCGGTCTATAATTTGAAGCTACAGCCTTATCACCGCCTTTATGCAGTGGAATAATTTTACCCTCCTTTCCTGTCTGTTCTTGTTCAGATCCTTTTTTTATCCTAAGTTTAGTCAAACATTTTTCTACCTTTTCCAATTCTCTGGTAGATTTTCTAATAATTTCTTTTAATTGAGATATTTCTAATGTTAACTTATCCTCAGATAAATTATCATCATCAACTGCGGCAGTACTTCTGTTCATTAGGACAAATGCTCTCCTCAGTAACAACAACTTGAGCTTTAGACACTGCCTTGTTACGATGAGTTTTCGGCACCATTTTTAAGAATTGAAAAAATAATAATATTTCTGCAATTATGTTATAAAATGCTATAGTACAATAGTTACACTAAAAAACTACAATAATATACTAAAAATACACAATTAAATTTAAAAAAACACTTAAGAAATCAACAAAAATCAAATCTTTCAGGAGCTCTATTGGAACCTGTGCTGTTGCAAAACTTGTTAAACAGGCATGCTAATGCTACTGCCAGTTTCCTGGAACATTCTCTTAAGATGCGTGGTGATATTTCATCAAATCCTATCGCCTTATTAATATCAAAGTTATTTATCTCCTCAAATACCTCCTGCTCACTCGCAATTAAGCTATCCTCTCCTATGTCCTCTACGCTTAAGTTCCTCATGATTCCACGCTGATCAGGATGAAACACACTTATAAATTGATCACTGAATACCTCAACAATGTCTTCTGGAGCAGTTACCATTCTACCACTTTCATCCCTTAACTTCATCTTTCCATGATCATTCTTCCTTCTATTTGCCACATATCTAAAAAAACTCTCTAGGGTTTTTCTTAGCCTGATTTGCCAATTTCTGCTCATACTCTACTTTTGTTTTCCTTACTATTATAACTGAGTCACTCTCCTGGCTTGTTCTTTATATTCTTCATGTGACTGATTACCATTATTCATCTTGTACTTCCTCCAAAGGACTTTTTTTTCCAGATTTCATGCTTAAGCTCCACATTCATCAATTTTACACTAACTTTTATCAGCCTTTTTGCCTTTGGGATACATTCGTACATTGATGCTGTTCTGTATTTCTTTGTAAGTTCCCATGCAGCATTTATTTCATTACCGCTCAACTCCTCGTTCCATGTTATAGCTCGAAGTTGTCTCCTAAGCTTGTCATAATCACTAGCCTTATAATTCCACACCTATATCCTTTCCTCGCAAAAGCCTCCATATGACTAGCCACAACACAGGTGATTACTTCATAATCTCGGCTATACTTCAGATTCGACCTTCTCTTGACCAAGGAAGTTAACTGTATAAGGAAGACTAAATTATATAATGGCTGTAAAAGTATCTATGTGAAAAGCTAATGGTGCAAACAAACGTATGGAATGGTGTTGTCAACAATGTAGAGCGAGGGGGGGGGGTAAAGCGATCCACCAACGGCAGCGAAATCCAACGTATTTTTCACCTTATAAGACGCACCATTGTGTTGAACGCATCACATTTTTCATGTCCAATTTTTAGGGAAAAATAAAAAATTCTTTGCAGTACTCGCGAATTATGCATCAATATATTTTTTTTTTCATTTTAAATTTTAATACATGTATTATCTGTTTATTAGATTAAAAACAATTATTCTTAAAAATCAACTTAAAAAAATCTAACATATAATAATATATATAATGTACATGTATAATAATATAAACAAAATAATTTTTATAAATTTCATTAATCTTCTTTTCAAATCTTTATTCATCTTCATCTTCACTCTCAAATTTTTTTGAATTTGATTTTTCATCAAAAACTGAGTCATCGCTGTCTAAAATAATAAGTCATCCTCTGTACCACCAAGAGATTTACTAATGCCACACTTTTGAAAAGGTTTTATAATAATTTTAGGTTTCACTTCACTCCATGAACTCTTTATCCATTCACACACCTGCGAATTTGTGACCTTCTTTCTCCTGCCTGTAGATGTTTCCTCAGAATTTGGAGATTGCATCCAATTGACCCATTTTCCTTTATAAATCCTTTAAATGGTTTGTTTATTGATACATCTAAAGGTTAGCGCGCGGAGGTGAGTCCTACCTGGTTTACAGGCTATCTTTGTGTTCATTTTGCGAAATTCATTCTTAACAGCTTCGGTTTTATGGCATCTAAACTGATCCCATACTAACAAAGCAGGTTTCTGACGTAAACTGCCAGGACGTCCGGACAACACCTTTATCCATAACTTAATCCCTTCCTCATCCATCCATTCTTTTGGATGAATATGAATGTAAACTCCTTTCGGAAGTTTTTCTTTGCGTATTGTTTTTCTTTTAAAAATTAAAAAAAAATGTGACAATTTTGTCCCATCCGCACAGCACGACAAAAACAACAGTACAGTGGTTTTTTCGTGACCAGAAAGAAGTCTTAACAATAATATTTTTTTACCTTTGGAGTCAACAGTCTTGTTCGAGGGCGCATCAAAAGTCGGAGACACTTCATTCATATTAGCTATCTGTGACAGTTCAAAATTGTCTTGATTTCTAGCATTTATGATGAATTTGTGAAACTCAATAATTTTATTTTCGAATTCGTCTGACATTTCTGTGATATTTTCGTTTTCGTAAATCATTTCTCTTTATAAAATCTAAAGCATCATGATGGCGATCCTGTAAAATCGATGATATTTCTTTCTGTTGCCAGTAATTTTGCTCGTTGAATAATTTATTTTGTGGATACGCAGCAAACTCAGTCTTCTTTGATCTATTATCCAAGTTTTTCATTTTCAATTTCTGGCCATTTTGCCCGTGTTCTGCGGAGATTGTGTTTTTTAGAATTTGCTTCTATTAATTGCTGCTCTCGCTTCCTCCAAGTTCGTACCATTTTGTATTTAGGCGGAGGTCCAAAGTGACGCTCTGCTGCTCTATTGCCATTCTTTCTTTGCGTACTCAATGACACTACGCTTAAACGCAGTCATATAGCTATGTCTGTGCTTCGTAGAATCCATGGGTTATTAAAAATAATAATAAATATAATAATGTATTGATTACTAGTTTAAATGCATGACCAGTAACGACCGTGCAACTATTCAAACTGATCACACATTACGGATAAGTGATGACGCACCGTAACTGGGCATACATAAAAAAACACATCGGTGTATAAGATGCACCGGTTTATAAGACGCATCCTAATTTTCAGATAAAGTTTTAGAGTACAAAAGAGCGAGTCTTAT
The DNA here is from genome assembly GCF_054136105.1 of Typopeltis vanoorti. Lineage (NCBI taxonomy): Eukaryota > Metazoa > Arthropoda > Arachnida > Uropygi > Thelyphonidae > Typopeltis > Typopeltis vanoorti. The sequence continues at coordinate 65,731,997 of NC_143556.1, forward strand.
AAGGCGAAAAATACGGGAAGTTAACTGTATAAGGGAAGACTAATGCGCAGTCACCGTCATATTAAAACGCCTAAGATGTCCTGCAACAGGTGCGTTGTGTCACTGAACACTGAAGGAGATAAAGTATGTAATGACTGTAAAAGTATCTATGAAAGGCTAAAGATGCTAACAAACGTATGAAATGGAGTTTTCCACAATGTAGACAAAAAAAAAACACGTCCACAAAAAAAATAATAATAAATAAAAAACGGCAAGAAAAAGGCAGCGAAAATCAACGAGCTAAGTCACTTCCTGACTTAGCTCGTATTTAACGTCAGTCACACATGAAAGAAATAAACAAAAAATTCAAAGCCACTAGAGATGAAACACACACACACACACACACACACACACACACAGTTGACGTCATGAATATTCTGTTTAAAAGACTCGGCAAACAGGAGGGGGAGAGAGAGAGAGAGAGAGAGTATTTCAACAAACTCCTAAATTGTAATGAACCTGCTGAGTCTTTTAAACAGAATACTTATGATACTTGTCACCTAGAAATATTTAAATCTTCGCTAGCTAAGTGAAATCTTCGCTAGCTAAGTGTCGCAAGCCAGGAAGGCGAAAAATATCTACAAATGCCTCAGATATTTATGCGAGGATCAGAGTCGAGTATATCTATTGATCTAACTCGCCTGACAGCATAACTTGATAATACCCCCACCGCCTCTATAAAAGGTACCTCTGTATCAATGCACAATGTTGTTTGTGTTCCACACAAACTCAGATGAACACGTTCACACAGAACTCGCTCAAGCCACTGTTATTAAGACAATGAGCACTTGGAAAGACAATTTATACGCAAGCCCTGAACGCATCATTTTACATATCAACATAAGAAGTATAAAGAAACACTGCCTCAACCTCATAGTATTATTGCCTAATAACACGCTAACACAGACATACGAATTCTAACAGAAATTTCTATATTTCTATAAACGATACAGAAGCGCATGCATATAATATTACCAATTTTCACTGCTAAGAAAACACTAAAATACAAATACATTATTAACACAATATAGACCTTCGAACATGAACCGTCACAGATTCCTCTGAGAACTAAAATCCCTGGATAAACAGTATTAACAGACACACACAGCAGACCACCTTATTCTAATGGGAGATCTCAATATCGAAACGCTATCAATATCGAAAACGGGGCCGGTTTTCCTGTACTGAGGGACGAAAATCCTGAGTTTCCGGGGTGAAAAACCCGCTACCACCGTATGAGACCGGCTAACTCACCTTTAGTCGAAAGAGATCAGATAAAGGTTCCTGACGTCATGGACAGGAATCGAACGCATATTTTTCCGACCAAAGGGTTTCGTCTATATCGACTTAGCTACGGAGGCTCTAAGGATGTCAGTACAATAAACATACAAAACCAACTAACAGCCAACATACGCGCGCCAGAAGAAATTACCACTTCCAGAAATTTTTTGCGAACAGTGTCGATGTGAAATAAACATGGTTGGCACTCAACGAATTGATAACAGTAAACGTAAAACACTCCCGCAAGGCATCATCGCCAACAATTTAGGCCAAGTCATGGAAGCACAATGACTAGCAGAATCCTTCAACCAAAACTTTACACTACTCGAGAGAGAGAGAGAGAGAGAGAGAGAGAGAGATCACTCTAATCATGCCCAATACAAAGCAAATTATATTCGTTCATTCGTCTCCAAATTTAAACTAAAGATGCTGTCTATCAACTAAACCCTAAACAAACCTACGGTTAGACATCAGGCTAACAGATCTTATAACACTCTTTGACAAACTACTTCCAGCACTTTTAAAATTTATCTGTGCAATACTCAATAAAGGTCCCAACAAATTAAAAGCAGCGGTAATTATGCTTCTTTCTAAAGAGTCTAAAAAATTACATACATAACTACAGACTCACTATGAATTTATCACCAAAACTCTAGAAAAAAAATAATACATATTAGACTACAAAATATGATTTATTTACTTATAATTATGAGACTACAAAATATAAGATTACATAATCACACAAAAACAATATGAATGTTTTTTTTAAAAACTATTACTTTATTAAAAGATTATTTAAAGATATTACGAACTATATACAAAACCTTACACAGTTAGATCTGAAAAAAAAAAAAAAACGACGTCAATACTCTCGACCACCACATGTTACTGAACAAATTATACACTCCATGGTATTCGTAAAGCCACTCGTAGTTCAGGAATTACCTGACAAATGGAATTCAGGTAGCAAAAATAGGTTCTAGCTGTAGACAGGTATTCAAACTGAACACGGAGTAACAGTTATAAGATCTGTTAGCCTCAAGATGCAATATTATCAACTGACCTTTTTAAAATATATATAAACGATTTCGCAATTTCCACATACAAAGCCAGATATATCAGTACATAGGCGACACTGTATCCCTAACAATTCACAAAGACATCAACACCTCCTTCTCTAAAGCACAAGACCTGAATTAGCGAGGTATTTTCATAACAATTCAATCATGATAAACAATACCAAAAACCAAATATTAGTTATTAAAAACTCAAGTCATTCGGGAAAAGTTTCCCGATTATCTGATCTTTAGCTCGCTTATGATCTGCAATGCATTAGCATTTCGGACAACCCGGCCGGCAAACTTAATTTCATACTTAAGATCACTTTTCTTTTGTTAATATAATTGGAGTTTGATCGCACTTTGATCTTGTTAAAATCAAACTACAAATTAAAATATCCATATAATTTGAGTTCCATCCTGCAACTATTTTCTAAAAGATTGTTTGATGTATGGCAGATAATGTTAAATAAATATTAACATTAATTAATTAATTATTTAGTTAATGTTACATTGTATAAGATGTGACTCTGCACTAGCCTGACCCGTTCCAACCTGACTCCTATTCCAACATGTGGTAAGAGGTTCGAATATAAGAGGCCAAACTGAAAACAGAAACATAATTTTTCTACATGGCTATGCGGTTGAGAATGAGAACATAATGAATAAGAATATTAATTTATAAAGTCACCTATTCAAGAAATCATAAGAATTATTTATTTTCAAGAACTGTCACAACGTTTGAAATTATGTTCACTTAGAAGATAGTTCTAATTAAACTCTCATCGACGTGTAAATCTAAATCATAATTATAGAAGAAAATATAAAGTTTTTAAAGATTTTAAGCTAATTCTTCCTAGAAAATAGTTAAAAATAAGGAATAATAAACATCTATCCATCATTTTATAATCAAGTAGTAAACATTTTTAATGACTCACATGCAATTAAGGTTGTAAATCTGTAGTGCATCCCTACCCTGAATAGGCAAAGAAATTTCATAAATTTTTAAAAACTTTTTATATATTTTTGTATTATTTTATATATTTTTTAACATAGTTCGGAATCCTGCTCTAGAGAACAAACATGGAACTTTTTCAAATCACTTCAGGCTTTCAATAAGCAAGGAGGTGGTCTCAAATCTCGAGACGAAATTCATCTCTTTGTCTAAAGACAATCACTAACATCATGCCCAAAGCGGGATTCGACCCACAGCCTGTTGGAAGTCGGCCAGCCAAGCAAGATACTTGCCCAAGAGGGATCGACAGTTTTTGAAAGTGATCTATATCTCATTCCAAAGAAAGGAGATGCGACGAAATTAGGAAACTGGAGACCCATCTCCATCATAAACACTGACTGTAAAATTATATCAAAAGCCATTGTCAACAAACTTAAACCCGCTCTGAACGAAATAATAAATAGGCATCAGAGCTATTCCATCCCTGGACGATCTATCCATGAAAACTTAAGGGATCTCATAAGCATAGCCAACAACAATAACAACAACAGTGAAACAATGGGTATTGTAACACAAGACCAAGAAAAAGCTTTCGACCGCACTGAACACCTATTCAACTGCTTGAAAGCCTTCGGCTTTGGCTCAGGCATCATTCATTCTATTAAGATGCCGTATACCAAAGCACACTTTTGCATGAAAATCACTATTTTCATGCAAAATTACCAACAAACTTAAACCCTAACTGCCATAACTGTACCATACAGGAGAGGTATTAAACAAGGCTGTCCACTTTCCGGTCCTCTTTGCACAATTGCCATTGAGCCCTTTTTGTGTAGATTAAGCAAGAGCATCCCGTCCAAAACTTTCCTACCAAACCATAACCCTGACGGCATATGCTGATGATGCTACTATTATAGCCCGCAAAGAAGAGGATTTCCATAACATACCAACAATACCAAGCAATCTCAGGAGCTAAACTAAACGCAAATAAAACCACTGTGGTGTGGCAAATGAAAAAACCCAACTGATTCCCCAATGTGTGGTCGCTGGTCCGCAGAGGGAAACAAATACCTGGGGATATACCTAGGAAACACGCCCTCTTATGTGGATAAAAACTGGGAAACACTAAATAAACGGTTCAAGAAAGTACTAGGAAAGTGGGAAGCAATACGAGCCTCTGCCTCCACAAGAGGGAGAACAATAATTGTTAACCAAATAGCCACCAGTGTCCTTTGGCATACACTAAAGATTCTCACGCCACCAGTGAAATTCATCAAACAAATAAAGTCAACCATCTATCGATTCATATGGCACAAAAAAAAACTGGATTTCCTACTCCAAGCTATGTATTTCTCTCAAAGATGAAGGACAAAACTTGACCTCCATTGACAACAGGATAACAACGTTCCGCACTCGATTTCTGCTTAATACCCTACAACAGGAAATAGCACACAAACGCACCACTGAATATGTTTTCACCTCTGCCACTAGAGGTCTCTCTCTCTCTCTCTCTCTCTCTCTCTCTCTCTCTCCACAACTTTAAGAATGACAACAGCGCACATGCCAGTGAATCTAACAAACTTCTACAAAGATGTCCTTCGAAGATGGAAGAAGCTAAACCCCCAGCACACAGTGAAGACAGCATTCCTTCCTGAATTCCGCATGGAACCCATCTTCCACAACACGATGGTAAGAAACCCGACCACTCCGAAAAAGATTTTCTTTCCTCCATGGAGCTGGTGAGGCGTGAGGATCTTGGGTGACATTCTTTCTCCGAGACTCACCTGGCGCTTTCCAAAATCGCTCGAAAACCTGGAATACGGGAATCAGGCTGAGCAGATACACACTGTAAAGGCCGCTTTTCAAGACGCTATGCCTGATAACATAACGGAAGAGGGGCTTAGCTCTCTCCTAACTCAGAAGATCCAGTGCCTATCTTTCTGATAAAAACTAATAATTTATGGGAGAAACTTACACCCAGCAACACTAACAAAATCTACAGCACTCTAACAACAGTTGAACCAAAGCACTTTATTGGAAAATCCTGCACCATCCCACCAAACATTATTTCAATGGGACCTACCATATCGCACAAGAGCCATCAAACCCGACGCAGATATTCAGTGGAGAATGTCGCACAATATATTATCCACTCCAACTATATTACGAAAATTTGACTCAGATATCTCAGATAACTGCCTGTTCTGCTACCGATCAGGAACAGTCCGGCATATCTAGTTGGAATGCCCAGTCAACACCCAATTAATCAGTTTGTCTCGGGAAACTGCAGCTCTCACCTGTGGTAGTCTTCATACAGAAGAGGATTATTTCAATCTCGTCCATGCAGCGTCAAATAATCATTCATTCTGCAATTACCTCTTCATCTCTGCGAAAGCGGTAATATACAGCTTCTGCCTCAGCCATACAAGACCAGACAGCACATCAACTTCACAGAGAGAGGCAGCTGACCAACTCCTTGCAGCCTTCAAACAAAAGGTGAGAAGTCGGATCCTATACGAGCATCACCACTACAAGCAAAACAACACCTTAGATCTTTTCCACCAAGACTGGAATCCAAGGAATCAGCTCCTGGTTGAGCAAGGCGACTGCATCATAGTCCACTTTCCAGCGTAGAAGTGACACCATCCCCCCCCTGGAAAAAAAGGGGGGAGTTTTTTTTTGTACTTAACAGTGCGAATATTAACCAGCTGTCACTTTCATGTAAATAGATAATATTGTCCTATAGTAACTGATATGTTTTTCCACATACATATCAGATTTTATGTTTTTATACAGTATCATGTCAAATAACTGTTAATGACTTAAATTAAAAAAAAAATGTACTTCACCTTATAACTGATATTTCGATGTAACATACCTCAACAAGAGTGTGAGTATGTAACCTCTCTGCCTGACTGCAGAGAACCAAAAACCGGTTAATCCTGTACATAAGATTGTTTTGTTTACAATAAAAAAAATCTATCTATCTATCTCTATATATATATATATATATATAGATAGATAGATAGTTAGATATACAAAAATATCAAGCAACAACAAAAATTGCAAATATATATATATATATATATATATATATATATATATATAATTCCAAAGAATCTGAGAAAACAACAAAACTGCATGTAAAAAAAAATACACATATGCTTTACCAACATCCGGAACATTGGTAAAGATGGTGTTGTGTGGGTTGGTAGATTAAGTAAGTAACCGACGGTGAGCTGTGTGTGTGTGTGTGTGTGTGTGTGTGTGTGTGTGTGTGTGTGTGTGTGTGTGTGTGTGTGTGTGTGTGTGCAGTGGAGTGAAATATCCTCCCTCGATGAGACCTTAGGCTCATTAGAGGTGTGATGTAATAGTAAGTGGAATTGTGGACGTTGAAATCTCCAAGGAAGATTATTTTGCTTTTTCGGTTGATTAGACTATATATGATCAACTTTCGGAGAAAGATTATCAAAAAAGTCAGGCCAGTCATGAGAATTATGAATGAATGCAACAAAATGAGGCAAGGAAATCTTACACCAAAAGAGATCGTATAAAGGAGATTCCAGTTTGGCATGAAATATTAGACCTGACATAAGCATGTTCCTGCTCTTTCTCTCGAAAAGCATCATATATAACGTACTCGAAAAAATAGTCAAGCTATAGTCCTAGGATGGATGAGGTTCTATGAAAAACAGAATAGGTTTGGATATCTGTAAGTGGAACTCCTATGTCAATGGTATTCTCTCACTAACGTCTAGTCCTCTCCATAGCTTTTGCTGATAATACATTTCATTTCCTCTTCGACCTTCACAAAAGCATGTAGTACTGAAATGACGCAAGGTTCAAGATCTTCTAAGGCAGTGCCCTAAATACAACTGTTCTATACATTCTCAAAGTGGGAGGTGTGAAGACAATTTAGTAAGTTTTAACGTTACCAAAAGACAGTCCTGCTTTATTTCCCCGAAGAAAACCCATGGCTTATTCTTAACTTTCATAACATTTTATTTCGTCAACCAAGAATAACGTCCCATTCAGGGGTTGACGTTCACTAGATACATCACGTTCATAGTCGATTCAGCCTCCAGAGTTTGACATTCTTTTCGTTCTAAACATTACTTCTCTTTTAACACTTTATAAATCACAAATCTGCCCAACATCTGAGATGTTCCCTCGAAAACATTTCTCAGAATGTTGGATTGTATTCAGAAGAAAGCTGTTAAATTAATAGATGACCCCTCCCCTCACTCACCTCTTCAATTGCTTTCCCATAGACGCTTTGTTTCTGCTTTATGCCTTTTCTGTAGGTATTTCAATAGACGCTGCTCCATTGAACTAATTTTGCGAAACAGTACAAAGCTAACCGCTCTGACCGGATAGAATTCAATTTCTAAATATAACCAAATCAGATTTGGTTATATTTGAAAATTTTTAATTAACTTTAAATGAAAAAAAAAATCTTCTTTGGATAAATTATTCCCTCAAATTAATTAATCTTTGTGTAATGTCATTAATATTTTACAACATTATAATATACCACGTTTAGCTCTTTTTTTTTTTCTTTTTTCTGCATTTTATAAGAATTCAGTATAGTTGATCTGACATATACTTCCTGTATGTCAGATGAAAGCTTTTTTTGTGTGTGACTATCATGTAAGAAAGAAGAGTAAATCTTTCGTTTCCGAATGCCATCATCGTTATAATAGAAATCTAGAATCTCTTAGGATACCGTAATGCTATTACAACAAATATCCTGGATGAAGAATAGCACCTTCATTTACGGCAGGTTAGCGAAGGAATGCGTTTACGGCGGCATCTCTTCTTTCCCCCCCCCCACTCTCTTTCTCTTTCACACACACACACACACACACACACACACACACACACACACACACACACACACACACACACACACACACACACACACCTTCTAAGAATCTGTCATCTTAAGAGCAATTAAATCCTCCCTACCCCTTTCCCAAGAAAATCGATCCGAGAGCGTTTATGTATATATTTCGCAGTTGCTGCAATACACGAAGGAGGCTTTAGTTTAGCTCGTTGTGCTGCATAATTTTGAAATTAACCGAAGTAAATAAGTTGTCACATGATTACACAACATATGTAGCTTTCTTTGAAAACTATGACAGCCGGATATTAAATTACTGTACAAAAGAAAAACCATGCACAGAGAGAATATTAAAAATTCCCTCATGAATGTGAAAAAAAAAGTCCACAGTTTCATGATGGCATTTTTCACTACCAGATACGGTTTCTCTTCCACTGCTCGATGCACTTTCTATGAAGATAATGTAAATCTTCAAGAAAGAGCATTGGAGGATGATATGAATACATGTTCTTAACGTTCTGTGGTTATAAGATTTTTCAAAATCATACTCATGATGGTCGCTCAAGAGTTGTTCTTCTCTTGACAGAGGATACAAAACTGAAACACGTGTCCGCTCTTCACGCGCTGCGCTGTTTGAATGAACATCGGTCAATAACGTGTGTGTGTGTGCTCCGAGATGCAAGCTTGTAGGCTACTACTTGGGGTGGTAGCTGCAAATGGCTGCCAGGATAAGCAGGCTACGTGACTACAAGGACAGACACATTGCGATGATCAGTTTAGATCACGTGCGTTTCGAGAGAGAAAAAACTTAAAGGAGATCAAAGAGCTTTTGATCCATAAATGAAACCGCCTGTTTCGTAAAATCAGACAACATGGAGGTCAACAGAGAAAAATTTCTGGAGGAATTCGAATTTCTTTTTGAAAGAAGTTTTAGAAAGGTGAAAATCTTTATATAAGCTGTGAATGAAGTGAATCCAGGTGTGAAAAAAAAAAGCAAGAGCACCTGGATGTGTAAGTAATTGTCACTAGAAGCTCTGTTCATGCCTCTTTAGTAGAGATATGAACAGTGCTTTACAACGTCGAAAGCAGCGGGGCTTCCGAAGATCCACATTACAGGTCAGAGATCATTTTTGCATGAAAAAAACTTCATTAAAATTTTTGTAATCGATATTTCTTTTAAGGAAATAATTTGTTAATATAGCGGCGTTAAATTCTCTTCCTGTTGTCAATAATTTTTAAACTAAAATGTAGTTATTTAAAAAAAAATTTTCAGAACGTGAAATTCTAAAAATTTTAATTTGTCAATTAATGAAACTTTGACCATATACTACTTTTTTAGTTGTTTTTGTAAAAGTAAATGCATTTATTTAAAATGTTACGGGACGCGTTTCATATTATCAATTATTATATGCACTCTATTTATGAAAATACGAAGTGGAATGAAAAAACAGTAATGCAATTTTGAATGCTAATAACAGAACTATTATAATAGATCAGTTGATAATTATCAACTGATCGTTTGGCAATGGTGTTAGAAATGACACCGCTGACAAAATAAAAATCTAAAATTAGACGTTCTTAATATAGCAAAGATTATTAATGGTTATATAAGTTTAAATAAGAAAAAAAGTCTCAAAAATCAATTTTTGTTTTATAATACATATCAAGCACAGTTCTCAGTAAGTAATATGCGATGAGTCTTTTGACTCCATGGAGGCACCTTACATATATATTTACAAGAAATAGTACCGCCAAACATGAGTATTTAGAGAGATAGGAAAACTTGAATTAAAATGAAGTGTCATAGGTAAAAATACCCATTAAAACGAGACGATATAAGATAATAATAATAATTATACTGTATATTTTAAACGAATATCGTGAACTAAGTGGATTTTGTGGATCTTGGTAGGGGGCATTAGTAATCGATAAGCCACTAAACACTTACGAACCGTTGTTAAGTGTATATCTCTCCCTATCAAGGTTCGTATGCACGTTGCCATCGCATTATTGATGTTCCCATAAAGGTTCCACCGAAGGTGGTGAGTGCAAAACAAGTTTATATAAAATTGATTGACTCAGAACTACTCTAGTAAAGCTGGAGTAAGAAAATCCATAAATATTGAGCTTACGAAGTTCGAGAAACATTTAACTGAGTAAATAGCGTAAATATGTCTCTGATGTTTATTTCGCATTTTCAAAATTGCTTTTTCATCTTTCTTTTAATGGTTTCTTTTTGACTTAATTTTTCAATGGTTACTGTTTTAAAATAGTCAACTTTTGATCTGGTTTTTTTTTTTTTTTTCGATTGATTTACATGATACGAAGTATTTTTTTTTTTTAATTTATATTTTTTGGAATTTTGAATTTAATTTAAATTAACAAAAATGTTAGGTGTAACAATAAAAGAATCAATAATTTTCTCCAGTATAATATATGTAGAAAATAAAAAATAAATAAATGTCACTGTTATTAAATTATTGTAACAAGTTAATTGGATATTCGTAATTATAATAATAAAAAGTATAACTATATATTTTAGTTATTAATAAATGTGTACCCAGTGCAGGAAACAATATATAGTCTCTCATGTCCTACACTCTAGCACATCGTTTCTCAAACTGTGGTACATGTACCACTAATGATACATTACGTTATTTTTGGTTGTACAATTTTTACACAAAATATTTAAATAAATGTTCAGAAAAATGTATTTTAATATTGTAACGAGTAGACTGTTCCAAGAATTTAGCTTGGCGAATCGAATAAAACGAACAAATAAATTTTATTGCAGTTTTATGTGAATTTTCGGATGCAAAGTCTCATTAGCGTGTCATAAGGGTTTTCATATTTAATATTTATTTCGAAACAGTATTTTATGGTGGTACATATGGTGGTACATATATTTTTTTATTCTTATTTAAGTGGTACAAAATTTAAAAAGTTTGAGAACCCCCTGCTCTAGCATATCCACTAGAATAAGAATTTATTTCGAATTATGCAAACCATTATAAACTACGCCGTCAGTATTGACCCGTTCTCCTATGTTTATGGCGAGTCGTTACCAAATTGGTAGTAATGGTCCTTAATAATATATTAGAGACAGAATTACAAGTAGGCGTGCTTTTTAGCAAGAAATAGCTCTTTTAGAATTTCAATTAAGTAATAATTTTTTCCGAAAATTCATATGCAGTTAATGTAATTAATGTTAAATATTATCTCCCTCGTGTTTACAGTGAACGACACGCTTAGTCAGTGTACCACCGTAAGAGAAAATTATTTTTCCATTTTGAGCATACTTTTCGACTATTTGAAAGCGCTTCTGTTTATTATCTCGAATTTAATAATAAATTATTGTTCTATAAGATGTTTACTGAAATTACTGATTAAAATGTAATTACATGGCGAAATTGAAATAAGTATCGCGATATAACGATGCGGAAGGAAATTCAAATAGTAGAAAACAGCAGAAAAAGAAATACCGTTTGCTCATGTCTGCGATGCATTTTTGTATGTCGTGATCGGAGCGTAATTTTCCAGTGAATACGTAATTAGCTGCAGTTTCTGTCATGGAACGCAACTGGGGTTGCGTTCTATGACAGATATACAGTTAATCCCAGAAGTACAATTTACGCTCACATAAATAAAGGTCAGACATTTTTTATAGAGTGAGCTATGTATAAAAATAATATCAACTATATTTTTTTCATTTCTTTATATTTACTGATAACAGATCTGTAACAAATATTACAGAAGTAATAACATTAACAGTTTTTTTTTTTTTTTGGTAATAAAGTTTATTCATTTCTGAGAATATCAAAAATTTCAAAAGAAAAATAATTTTACATTGCTTTTTACATCGAATAAACGAGTCTTGGAGCGGATTATTTGGAACTACAGTTTTATTGATATTTCACATTCGTTGATTTCGTTTACGCTTCTGAAGAATCTTTTGTTATTGTTGTTGTTGTTAAGTGTAGAATGGATAAGGAACAGTTTTCTTCCAGAAATTCGCATTTTATTTTCCATTTATTTCTTAAAATAGACAAGCTTGCCCGACAATCTACATTTACATACAGTTAACAATATCTGCTTTTCAGTTGGCTACTCTGTAGCAGTTGACAACGCCAACCTCCTTGCATTGGAAAGATCTGGGTTCGAATCTCATGTACATGCGAGAAACTTTTATTAGGAGTTTTCAACTGAAAGAGAGTTAATCCCTTTCATAGAGTTCACAGAGTTTTTCCTTCTTGAAACAGCTCACCTAGTTATTAGACAGGATAATCTTCCCGTAAGGTCTTAAGTGGGCGTAATCCTAAATAAACAATAACATAGGTTTTTATCGCTTGTTTAGAATTAATACAGGCCATATCAGAATTAACGTATAACTACAAATGAAAAGACGAGTAACTTATATTGCTTCTTGATTTGATATTACCTCTTATTAACAAATTATTTCATACTTTATTGCACAGTCTTTTTTCTCACCCACCGTCACTTCAACAGCACCTATGATATGATAATCCCATCGAGGAAAGGATGCAAACCTATTGCTGACAATTAGTACTGTAAATGAGCTAAGGGTTAGATAATCCAGTAATCCTGCTCTAGAGACCAAACATGGTAATTTTTGCATCATTAAAACAAAATGCTAATAGAAACAGCTTTCTTTTCCAGAATGGACACGATACCTAGTGGATCTCACAAATGAACACACGTGTTTAGCTGTTTTCGATTACACCAACTCAACTATGAGTCGAGTCTATTGGGTCTGTAAAGCGTATGGTCATATTAAGCACAAGATATATGTTCAATGTGACATCACTGTAACAGTAGCATTTCAAAACTGCGAGTACTAGTGAATCTGAATTCAGCATATAAATATAAACTACAATAAAAACAAGAATGAAACAGGCGATCCAAGAAACAAAGAAAACAAAATAACAAAAGACACAGAGGTATTGCTTCCTGAATTACAGATGTAATGAAAATAAAGAATAAAATTAAAAATTACATACACAACCTAGATTTTTTTTAAAATAATAATCCCGCACACTCGTCAAAATAGTAGGCGTACTACTTTTTTTACAGTAGTACTCCTACACTCCTAATGCGAACCATTTGAAATAATTAGGAAAAAAATATAGATAGAACACACACACACACACACACACACACACACACACACACACACACACACACACACACACACACACACACACACACACACACACACACACACACACACACACGCACGCACGCACGCACGCACGCACGCACGCACGCACACAAAGAGAGGGAGAGAGAGAGAGAGAGATTTATAAACTTGCTGAGATTTGTTTTGAATCCTTGAGAGACATTAGAAGGCAATCTGATGAAAATAATAATTGTAAACGAAACGAAAGAAGAGAGAGAAGTTGAACTGTATGTTGATGATAACTAATATCACTCTCTTTATCCATCAGATTATGTAGTACTTAGAGAATTGGCATTTAAAAACACACTGTATGAGTGATAAATATTGGAATACATCGGTTAGAGGCGGGAGCAGGGGGAGTTTCATGTAATGCGTTTTTGCTCAATAAAATCTATAATTTTTGGGATAAATTTAGGCGTAAGAGAATAAGAAATATAAGGACAATATCTCAGTGCAGTGTCAATTTGGCGTTTTGTACACGGTAAATAGAAACGTATGGAGAATAAGAGAAAGCTAAGCTTTTTTGAGGGCGCGGCATCTAACCATTTTTCCAACACAAATGTGATGTGTTTGTGTTGGGAACTGTCGGAAGTTAATTTCATTTAAGAAACGATATATATTCTTGCCAAGACGCTATATTAAAATTAAAATATATTAAAAGACATTAATTTGCATCCAACCTTGCAGTACTCTTTGTTTAATTATTATATACGAGTATATTTAAAAAATTAAATACCAGCGATGATCGATGCATATTGCCTGGGATATCTGAGGGGGAAATGATGCTTCAAACAGAATAAAAGGTTATGGACCAAACACAATTTTTTTTCTTTTTTTGTGATCCTAAACCGAAAAAAAAAAAAACCGTTGGAGATATTAATGTAAGTTATGCTGAAGTTGAGTTGTAATGTTCAAAAATAAAAATAAATGCTTTCATTTCGGTGCTTACATAAGCCGGCCTGGTTGGGTTAGTAATTGTGATTGTCCACGGGGGTGAGATGAATTTCATTGGCCAGTGTCAGTCAACCGTCTCACTTAATGGAGGCCTGAAGTAACTTGAAAAGTTCCATGTTTGGTCTCTAGAGAGCACCATTTTCTGACTTTGTAAAAACTCATGTTCTATAGGTTTACAGCCTTTCGTGTGCAGGAAACACATAACATTATAATAGTTTTATCGACACATTTTATACGCTTTTCTTTGGCGAAATTTTGGATCGGGTTTGGCTTTAGTGAGAGAGAGAAAGAGACAGAGAGAACACTGGTTGATATAAGGGAGGGGAGCGGAACGTTAACAAATTAAAACTTTTATTTATTTATTTATTATTTTTTTTTTAATGCTCTGTAAGATACTTACCCTTGCTGTAGCAGAAAAGCTTAAAGACGCTCTCTGTCATAATCCTAGTGAACGCCAGAATTGACTGTGTGTTAATTTAAAAAATGTTTTACTTAACGACAGGATGCCATTTTTGTTAATTTGTATTTTGAGCTAATAAAAAGATAAATGCTTCGGAGCTTACTTTTCGGTTTCGGCTAAGGAAGCCGCTGAAATCCTTTAGGTTGGGATGGATTTAGGAGATGACGACAAGGTATTTATGGGCCAGTAAAAACGAAACAAGAATCAATAGGCGAACGTGAAGAAAACCAGAAATAAAAATTTGTAACAATCACATGAAAACTGCGTCGCATTGTAAGATGAACTTTATGGCTGTTCTTTTGGTTTAGTTGCGCATTTTCACCAGATATAAATTTCGCTTCATCCGATACGGGCCTCAGCTTTTTTTAAAGTTTGTTGTATGCAAATAATTTATTATAAAGAAGAAAATAGGTTCAAATCATTTTTGTTATAAGATAAAAGGCGCATGGCATTTGGAAATTTCTGGAACAGAGGTACGTGCGGGAGAAGTATCTATAAGTTTGCGGTCTAAGATCGGTCAGGATGTGTAAGGAATGATTATCGATCCTACCGGGTTTGGCCAACTATGATCAACTATCAGTCAACTATGATCAACATCATTCATCACCAGTGGCGGCCGGTGAAAATTTTAAGTGGGGGTGCTGCATATACAGAATAAAATTTAAAAAAATTCTTTTTTTTTCCTAATCAGTAACCAATTTATTAATAAATAAATTTACATGTTAAAAAATTGCTTTATTAAAAATATTTCACCCTCACCACGAACAAAAACTAATAATAAAAGTTTCGTATCTCACAGAAATAACGAGCGCAAGCATACGATACCACTGCCCAAAGAGCAGTGTCAAGAGTAAACGAATATCGGCGAGTCTACCTGCAATTGGCGCGATCATTCTCACACTGCGTTAGATCGCAGTGTATTTGTTTCGTGTAATTGAAAAAATATAATTCATATTTTCAACAGTGACACCCGTCATAATTCAGCCTTGTATCTATAATAAATAAATAATTATGTGTTATTTTAACAAAATAAAATAAGATTGCAAAAAATAGTTCACCCTTTCGTATCTCACATAAATGCGCAAGCATACTATACACTGTCCAAAGAGCAGTGTCAGATTCACTAGTTACGTGCAATGAGAAGCGCAAACGAATATCGGAGAGTCTGGCTGCAATTGGTTGAATGTGATAATATGGACACTGCGTTAGATCGAGTGCATATTTGTTTCGTAATCTAAAGCGTTAATCGAACAATTCCAATTATTAACTATTCAATCAATGTCGAAACATAAGCTGTTTTATGTATATGTAAATGCAATACAACCGTTAACATGTTGTATTGCATTTATATAATGTTGTAAGCATTGTTATTATTTATAAACACAAACAAAATTTAAATTTTTCATTTTTTCCTTGGGGGTGCTGCAGTGTCGCAGTGCTTATGTGCGAGCCGCCACTGTTCATCACGTTTGATGAATTTGGACTTTTTCAATGTTATCAAATAGAAAATAAAACTGTATAATCTTACAAATTTTCCTTTTCCTATACAAAAGTAAGGAAAAGTTAAAATTTGAAACGTTGAGTAATGGTGAGCGTCCGTAGCTCAGTAGGTTTCGACGATGCCCTTTAGTTAGAAAGATCTGGGTTTGAATCCTGTCTAGACGTGAAGAACCTTTGTCAGGGCTTTTCATCTAAAGGTATGAGTTAACAGGTCTCATACGGAGGTGAGAGAGATTTTCATTCCCCAAAACAAGCAAAATGATCAGAAGAACACACGCAGTATACAGACATAGAATAGTAAGGGAATAAAGATTAATCATCTATTCCATCGGATCTGGTTTCGAAAACCTACATATTGTGTTGGCGTATTTGAAAACGCAAAACAGGAACTGGAAGTATGATAATGGTAGCAAAAATTGGTTTCGTCTTCTTCTTCTCTAATTTTTTATAGATCCGATGCTGCCTTAGATATTTTCCTGCCTTCACTAGGAAAGTTGTTAAAGACCCGATGCATAAATAGTTCGTTTCTTTTAAGTTATAATATTTGCATATTTCATGTCTGGCTGAAGTATTTGTATTTGCTGTCCACATAGTTCCGCAGCATTTCGTTTTGTTTACAAGAAAATTACGAGAAAATAGACGAGACTATTTTGTTTACTTTATTTTGATATTTTAACGATTTAATTTTTTCCTAAATATTTTGATATCATTTGGAATTTTGAAATAAAATATTGCTTTAATTCAAAGCAGTTAACATATAATGAAACTGCTATTCAGTAATACCTTTTAAAATTCTTTGATAAATATTATAATCAGTCATACTCAGCATGACTTGACTGAATTCGTTTTTTTGTTTGTTTGTTAAGATATCTAGCAGAATAATTACAGCTTATCAGGATACTGCATTTATCATATAGCGAGTTCACTGAACTTATGCACTGTAGAAAATCGTTGAGATGTTGACATTTATCGATGAAACTAATCCATAAAAATGAAGCATGGAGTAAAGTTGCACAGACGAAAACTTTCTTGGATTTCATTTCTATTTTTTGGGCAGACAAAGTATAAAAGATTTTTTTTATAAATCAAGAAATGATTAGATTCTTTCTTCAATACGTTTACAAAGACATTAATTGATTTACAGTCAATAAAATGTACATAGACCAGCTTGAAACTATCCCGAAACTTATATAAAACACCCTCTTTATATATTTTATGAGTGCTATTTGATGTCCATTGCTCTTAAAATAGTTTTGGAATAGGTCATCTCGATGACTTTTTTAGTAAGCGAATGACTAAAAAAAGCAATTAGGCAGGCTTCAAAATATCTTTTTACAACTACTCTCATATTTTTTCGTTTCATTATAACTATGTTAACAAAAAAGGATGCGTGACTATCTTCTATTTATATTACTTGCCGCTTTCTGCAGTATTTGCATTCCATTATTTTAAAATGTTATCGTTTTTACATAACATAACAGCATCTCTATTTTATGCCGAACTTAGATTACCACCTGGAAACTGAAAAAATCAATAAATATTCTATTCTTTTTAGGCAGACTTAACAGCACCCATATGTTTGTTTGTTTTTTTTAATTTATTAAATAGGATAAATGTTATAATAGCTTCGGAGATATTCATGCAGTGTTTCCTGAAAAATAAGTTCAGGAAACTTATTTTTCAGGAAAATAAGTTTTTCCTGAAAAACTTATTTTCAGGAAACACACACACACACACACACACACACACACACACACACACACACACACACACACACACACACACACACACAAATTTTGATATTTATTCTATAGTATTATTTATTTATTTTTTGCATATTTGTTTTCGAAAAGTATATATTAGAGATGACCTAATGAAGCGTGGTGTTGGTACAAGTTTTTATTCTTTTTTTTATAAATATATTTTCAAAGACAGGAAGAGTTTTAAGACACTATAGTCATTTATTTCTGACATGATATGGAAAAATATGTATTGATTATATCTTTCAAAAGCATAGTAATGTCTGATTGAATTTATGAAAAAAAAAACTAGCAAACACTTTACCGATTCGAGAAATATTTCTTAGTAGGAAACAGAAGCTAGAAAAGAACAAAGATTAATTGCTGTTTTTCTCTCTTATTGACTACTGTGATGGTTTAGCACGATTTGGTATGAGTAATTTAAGCAGCTATTAATAGACAGTAGTTAATGGTGATATTTAACTGACCACGATAATTCAGTCTATTAAACAGCTGTTTAATAATAATAATGTTAAACGCAATTAATGGCACATGTAATATACAGTTATTACACAGAGCAGCATCAGTAATCAGCTATCTGCGCTTCGTAACCATATGCCTGGGGAAGGAATGTCCTAGGTTCGATTCCCGTCGACGACGCGAGGAGCTTAAGGATCTTCTTCAGCCATAGCCAAGTTAGCCGGTCTTGGGCGTGGACAGCAGGGTTTTTTCCACCAGTTTATCTGGGGTTTTTCATCCCGCAAACAGGCGAACCGGTTCAGTGAACACACACGGATTACAGTCAGGAATACTGACCCAGCCATAGGTCTGATTCGTCAGCTATGCCGGTTCCGGAGCCCGGATAAAATTTGGGGGCACTGAGATGGTGCCGTACCTCCCCGTAAAGGGAACTCACGGCCGTGCATCATCATACGATTATTATTATTATTATTCCTTATATAAATAGATTCCATTGCGTTTATTCACAATAAATGCCGCCTTGCCATACATAATTATTAATTATATTACTGCATTTTTAATTCTGGTGGTCTAACCGAGCAGTCATTGTCATCATTCTCATCTACTTAAGGCTGGTTGAGGCTACCATGAACAACAGCTTTCCAGTCTGATCTATCTACTGCAAAATTATTTAAATTTCTGTGGAAGTTCAGATTGCTTACTGTATATTCATAATATTTTCTATCCATTTTGTTCTTCGTTTCAGAGAATTTGACAAAATCTTTCAGTAGGCATTCTGTACACATGTGAATACCACTGCATCTGTTTTATTCCCTTCTATTATTGGAATATGGAAGTTTAATTTTTCTCTGATCTCGTGATCGGTTTTCATTTCATTTCATGCTGTTTTATGTATTTTCCTCAAACACTTGTTTTTAAAGCCTCAACCTTAGTTTTCCTGTTTGATAACCAAGTCTTTGTGCCATAAAGAACTGTGGAATTACAGCGGTTCTTTATGATAGAGTTTATGGTACTGTACTTTATGAGCAATATACTTTAAGTTATTTGGAGAGATGCGCATTTTTCCAAATATTTGTGAGTTTGGTCATAGTAGACCACACTAGATTTATTCGGTATTTAATACTTTCTTCATTATTTAACTTGTCTGTGATTAGCGTGTCTAAGTAATTAATTTTGTTTAAACCTGTTCCAGTTTATTTCTTTCCACCTCTAAGTTAAGGTCTTCTCTCTGTTTACCTGTTGCCATTGCTTTGATTTTACTAAAATTTATCTTCTTTGCAATAGTCCTTTGCTGTTTTTATGTTGGTTTTTCAATCATATACTTTACGCATTCCTTATTGTCCTGTAAATATTATTATCCGTATATGTATTTTATATGAACAGATAGTGCATTAAGATATACAAAAGAAAAAAAAATCACATCTCATTGAGTTTTCCAATTTTTCTGCACAGTTTTAAAAGAAATTGTACCTTGATTAGTGAAATTAAGGAACATCAAAAACCAAGACGAAATTAATTGTAAGCTTACAATTAATAACACGGTGTTTCGTGTCTTTTAACCAAAACAATAACAACAAATCTAAGTGCATCCGTATTGTATTTATAATTAACAATGTTAACAGCACTTTATAAAATTACTACTTTCTCATTCTCATATTTTCAAATGCATTTAAAATATATCAGTGAAATTTGACACATTTAAACTTCTTCCCTTGCAGACGACGATTAACAATTTTCAGTAATTTTTCAAAAGTAGTGAATGCAGAAAACTCCATTCTGTGACATTTTTATTACTTTGTTTTTATAACACTTCAGTTTAAATGCTATTAGGGAATTTTCTTCGAATCACAAAGTCATTGAATACCATTTTCTCTACCTACTCTTCATCCGATATGCTTTTTGATTTTTAATATCGATCGTAGGTTCTAGTTTCACTTCCTTTTTTAACAAGCTAGCGATAATTTATCCTGTACTTTCAAGTATCGCCGAATCCGGAGTCTGCTCAGAAGGCAAAGATTTCATTCTGATTGAAAGGATGAACGATAGAATTATAAATACATAATTTGTCACATTCTAAGGGCTTTCAAAATTTTTTTATGTCAGTAGATTTTTGAAAGCCCTTAGAATGTAACAAATTAAGTTTATATTACTGCAGTAATATAAGGCCTTTTTTTTAACTTGGCATTGTTTTAAAGGACACTTTTTTTTTGCGGAGACCACACTAAACTAGAGAATATTCATTTTTAATAATAATAATAATAATAATAATAAATATTTATTTTTATGGTAGTAATTAAATAATGTAAATCATAAAGGTAGAAATATGAGAATCGCATGAAGCATTTTTATTTGCTCTTGCACAGAGATTATAAGAAATCAATATACATATTCTTCTTAAGGATATGCATACGAGGGGAGCTTTAAAGCCAAATATTCCGTTGAACTTTAAAGCCAAATATTTATCAAATATTCACTTCCTAAATCTTCGCTATGGACATCCTACGATAAACAAAGAACATAGAATATAAAAGTTAGAAAGAAAAAATAAATACACACATATATAGACAAATGCATTTCTGTATAAATACAAATACAAATGAAAATAGAAAAGAAATGAACAAATAATGAATGAATGTTTCATTTACATAAAATTTTAGCAGCATAGTTCTTTAGACTTTCACACATTCCAGGAGACGTGTTTTGTAAAATTAATTTGTCCCAACTAGAAAATTTTCTGTATGTTCGTGATTTTCCTTTAAATATTTGACTAGCAACAAAAGCAAAGAACTGTTACGTCATATATTGCCTACTGTGAAAGAAACTTTCTAGCCGTACTTAAAATGAGTCTGGTCCTTTATTCTACAATGATGAGATACGAGTCAGCATCTCACCAACTTCCAGCAGCAAAAAAGAAAAAGAAAAAAAAAAGAAATGTAAAATATGGTGTGTTCCTTGTGTCCTTTGTTAAGTGTCATTATATTCTAGAGAAAAGCCACTAAGCAAACGAACTTACAAGACAAATTCGTTACAAAAATGCAGCTTTCAGTTTCTCAACCTCTCTCATCTGTGTCTATTCTTGTGATCCCACATACCGTCCTATACTCACACGCTACAAATAGCTCGCGAAATGGAGTGAGTCGGGAAAAAGTGAGTGAGGTACAGAGACAGAAAGAGTAAGCGATGCAGTAGCCGCATTCAGGTGCGTGCTAGTCAGTGTATATGATGAAGTTGAGAGTCCGTGCTATTTCCTCATTGAGACCATATGATTACCAGTGTTTGGAACCAATATTGAGTTCGATATGAGTTTCATAACAATGGGTACATACAGAAATGTTTTCGAATTATCTGGTTTAACTGTGAAAAAGAAGATCGCTTTTACTCTATACGGATTAGTAAATGCAACTATTCATAAATTGACAAACTGTGTTAATCTGACACATATATCGACATAATCTCACTATAATGTAGTGAAAACGTGATTGGTGAATCACTCGGGGGGATTAACTTTAAATTATGGCGTGTATCCCTGTTGGAAAAAAGAATATTTTGTCATCGGATACCTCTGAGATTCCGAGTGGTCCAATATCCCCTCAGGAGAAAGCTGTAATCCAGGTAGAAAATATTTCAAGTATTACGAACACAATGTGTTTTTATATCTGCATATTTGAAACAAATGTATTATAGTTAGTAGCATTTTGAATTTTGTTTTTATATTTTGGAAAATTTATTAAACTCGTTTTGTTATTTCCATTCTTATAGTGTGTGTGTTATAAGAAAAATATACCGAATGCAGCTAAATTAATATGTAAAGAAGGCTTTTATTTTTCTGAATGCTACATATTAGGAACTTTATGTAATAGCGAGATTAATGTTTAGCTAATGCAGTCGATGTTTTTTTTTTGTAATATATTATCAACTAGAAGAGCTTAAATACTTCATTTATTAGCACAGATTTTTAATCATATTAAATCGATATAATTAATTTACCTTTGCCTCCTGTTGTTATATGCAAATGTCTAGAAAGATTAGCTTAATTACAGTAATGCCATTTTTGATTGAATTAGAATATTTATGAACTTAAGATCTATAATACCAACTGTCCTGTTTACGAAATGACAAAAATATAAGATTTATTAAGTAAGCTATGAAGTGTTATAAATCACAGGAGGATCGTTATGGTAATAATTAATAGTTATTAGTTTATTACATTATTATTGAACAAGAAATTAATATATCAGTGTCATTAACAAATGACACTGATTAATGTGAAATTGATTCGCTTCACTTAGTTATACACCTGATAAATGAATGAGCGAAACACTGCAACATACACTATGTTTACAACAGTATTTGGACACCTTACGTGCCCAAATACTTTTGTCACTGTACTCGATTTCAAGATGCCACTGATGAACAAGATGAACTGATAGACTTCCAACGTGGAACGATAGTTGGGATGTTAGATCAATGATCTTTCTGTCGGTGACATTGCTACCGTCTTAGTGTACTGAAATTCACCGTTGCTTTTATCATTCGTAGATGGAAAGTTTATGGTGCCACCACAACGGGAAAACGTCCTGGGAAGCCACCGACACTCATTTGTCTCGGAATGTTCGAGCATCCCTCACGTCATCAGATGCGGACATTGCAGTCAATCTGGAAAATACTGCGGGACACTTGTCAGTACTAGAACTGTTCGCAGAGAGTTGCTTGCCTTAGGTTACCACGGTAGAGCTGCTGCAAACAAACCACACATCACCCTCCCCCCTCAACGCCAAACGATGTTTGTACCTTCACACCGTTCCTGAACCGTAGATGATTGGAAAAGGGTTCTGTGGAGCGCCGAATCACGCTTCCAAATGTTTCACTCTTTTTGGATCTGGAGATTACCCGGAAAACGGTTTCAGCAGGACTGCATCATTACAGCTGTCAAGTTTGGTGGAGGCTCAGTAATGGTGTGGAGCTGATTCAGTTGGTGGACGTCTGATGACTATCTGGATATCCTGAACAACTTCATGCTTCCGACGCTGCGAAAGTATTTTGTCAATGACCCTTGCATATTTCATCACGAAAATGTTTCTTGCCATACTATGCTGCGTGTCCGAGACTGGTTCCCACAAAACAACGTTGAAATGTTGGGACTGGCCGTCTCAGAGTCCAGACCTCAACCTCATCGAACATCTTTATAATGTCGAATTTGCTCTAGACCAAAGCGGCCTTCATCATCATCATCATCAGAAATGGGGGTAGCTTTGCGCGAGGAATGGAAGAATATTCCTATTGCGACTATCAAGAAATTTGTTGAAAGCATACCCCAAAGGTTAGTCGCTATCACTCAGGCCAAAGGTGATCTCACTCGGTACTAGAAGTGTAATTAAAACGCTTTTTTTTTTCCGCCAAATATTTTTGTCAAAATAGTGTACTTTCTGCTATCTATAATTATTATTTAGCCCAGAGTGCTGGAAGGAATAATGCTATTGAAAGCTGTTCATGTGCTTATTCCTATGATTTGTATTAAAATATGCATATGAGAAGTAAGTAGTGTGTATGAAAAGAAAAACCTATACTTCCATCTTATAGGTTAGAGCAAAATCATAACGACACCAGTCACTGGGAGAAAAGAATAGGTTGTTAGGCGTACCCAATCATTATTCTTAAAGTTTTAGATTTTTTCGGTAATAAAATTATTTTAAAATTAAATAAAATAACTTTTCTTTGAGTTTCTATTAAAAATTGAGAAGGAAATGAGCGTTAAGGTTAAAGAGGATGAAGCAGAATTGGATTTATAATAAAAAAATATATCTATTGAAAAGCAGGTAGGGCAGGCCTTCTAAAGTGAAATGCTTTATTTGCCAAAATCGAATTGTTGAAGTTTTTTTTTTTTCATTCTCATCTCATTTTCCTTTACCCTCTTTTACCTTGCGGTGTCGAGGGTTTATTAATCATCGGACTTCAAACCGTTCACAGGATAAAGTGGTCAGCCCTACCCCCGGTGTATCCTATCTCCTATCCTATGTAGTGTTGAGTTCTCAAGGCCGGTTTGCCTGATGAAAAACCCTACTGTCGATGCCTGGCTAACTTGGCTATAGCAGATCATTCAGCTCCTCACGTCACCGACGGGAATCGAACCTAGAACACTCCTTCCCCAGGCATATGGTTGCGAAGCGCACAGCCACTAGGCTAACCGCGCGGACTTTTTTTTTTATTATTTTTTTTTTATTATTCTAGACAGGTGTTTTCCCCTCTTGTTTCCATGACATATAGCAAGCATGATATCAAATGGCGCACATTCCTTATTTTAGGTAAATAATGAATAATCGACTGTCAGTATCTCTACTGACAGTCTATTATTTCTCTCTGTCGAGAGAGAGAGAGAAGCATGGAAATAAATATATTCAAGTCCGATCTAGAGATTTCAAATTGCATTTTAAGTATAAGTTTAGTTTTTAAATTTACAAACAACAATAAATGAATAAAGGAGGTCTTAAGGGAACTCATTTCTAGTACGTGATTTATCCTAATTTATCTACCTGCTCTCGGGAAATTGGTATTTGGGATGAGAATTTGAAAAGAAGTTATCATAAAAAATATCTTATAAAAAATAAAACTTTCAACACAATGGGGAAAAAATCAAGAATTGATTATTACTTGAAAATATCAGGTGGAAAAAAAAATCATACTTGTGATTTATGTTCCTGAAAATTAGATATCGCTTGGTGGTAGCCGTGTTCACTGTTTTTATTTAATTTTTTGTGTTAACAGATATATTTGTTCTTATAACTTTGTCTTGGAATTAATGATTGGTAAGATCTTTCAAAAGAACACGAACCACATGAAGTCTGAATGCATTTTTTAAACTACTTGCTCATTTACAGTACATGTCAACTGAAACAAAAGGTTAATTTTTGGAAAGAGATTAATAATAATAATAATAATAATAATAATAATAATAATAATAATAATAATAATAATAATAATTATTATTATTATTATTATTATTATTATTATTATTAAAAACTTCACAGTGTCGATATTTTATACTTTCATGCTTTTGTATGTATTTTGATAATGGAAAAAGCTTAAAAATTTTAGCTAAAAACTAAAATATTTTATATGCATATATAGTAGTTTATATAGCTGATTAACGCTATATCTCCCGAAGGAATTAAAAAATAGAATTATCTGTTCTTGCTAATTTAATGGCGACGGCTAGTTTTGTCGTGCTCTTAAAGACTTCATCTATTGCAAATATACATAGAAGAAAAGATTCAGAAAACATTACAAGTATGGTAACTGACATTACTCTCAATAGACAAGGAGTTATTCAGAGTCTGAATAACTCCTTGGCTGTTCCTTATTTTTTAAAACAAGTCGAAACTGTTGAACAGAAGATTTGTGAATACGGACATCAATCAGCAATTTTTAATTTGTCGCTGTCGCATTTCCCTGTTACATCATAACGATTATTTTACTCTCTCTCTCTCTCTGCCAATTCAAGAGTACAAGAGACTATTATTAGATATATCTTTGTTTGTTTAGCTCTTGTGTAAAGATGACGCAATAACTGTATAAGACCGAATACTACAGTAATGAAACATTTAAAAGACTTTTTTTTTTTTTTTTTGTATCTGAAAAGAGACCAGAATTTATTTGGGAAGAAGGCACTGAAGCAAGTGTTTCATGACTTTTTTTAATGAAAGGAATTTTTTTATTTTTAGACATTAGAGTTTCAATGTTGGTATTTTTCGAAATTTCTTCATTCTCTACCAAAGTAAAATATAAGCTTCTGAGCTTTTAATGGGAAATTGCAAAACCTAATCATTCCCTGAATATGTTTATAATATTGTATGTGTATGTAAAAAATATAAATCTTACAATGCTTTTAGCCATGATAATGCATCTCACAAAAAAAAATTTAAAAAAATGAGATACTCATGCTAATTAAATACAGAGCTGGCATTAGTCCAGCGCTTTTAGTTTTGTCACCCTATACAAACACAGGCTGATGTTTTCCTAGAATTTTCTAACGGTTACTTTTTTTTATTTAAAAATCTTGTATTGTTATATTTGAGGAAGCAAGAGGCAAAAAAGTGCAATGTGAAATATCTAGAATGATATTACATCACAAAGGAATCGAAGCATTTTCTTAGGCAAAAAAATTAGTAAACAAATTCAGTTTAAAATCACAGCACTTCACCATATTTTAAAACTCTTAAAAACGTATTAGAAATTGAAACTTCTGAATTAAACTATATGCAGTTTATTATTTCTACTAACGCAGTAGTGTAAATAGGTATTTACGCCTAGTGCAAAATATTAATTGTAAAATACGCTCTATGTCTCCCTCCAGGCGTGTGCCTATTGCAAAGTATGCACATACTAATTCTATTCATGGCAAGTAGGTCGAACGAGATTACCGACTAGACTCGATGCAGGCTGGTCGAACGAGATTACCGACTAGACTCGATGCAGGCTGGTTACTGTCAACACAGCTTTACGCACAGTCATATCCTGCAGTATCGCTCGTTACGAATCAATAAATTAAATAAACAGCGACCAAATGAATAAGACTTTAAAATAGCTACATAAGTGAGCTACTACATCTGCATAAACTACTACAATAACTTTTCCTTTCTTCCTTATTATTATTATTTTTCTCTGTTTATATAAATTGTTGCGCCCCTTATCTTGCTGTACCTGCTCTCCCTCACCCTAGTTACGGCACTGAGTAGACGTAAATAATTATTAAATTTAACACAAAAAAAAATAAATTCATTTGGAAATTTTAAAGGGAAAATTGTGTACTTTTGTATTCTATTTTTAATTTGTAATGTGATGATGGAATATGGGGATCTCAATTTCTGTTGCATCATATGGCTGAATTTCAAATTCCCCTCCAACCGAAGGGTGTTGTCGAAAATTGACTGCGTCCTTTGGTTAAAGATCTAAGTTCGACTCTCATCTAAGGCAGCATAGGGAGCATTCATAAGAGTTTTGCAACCGAGAGTGAGTTATCCAAGTCCCAAAGCTCCAAGAATTGCGTGAGCTTGAGAGAGTATTTGTATGGAGTGGTTCTTGTCCCATCACTTCTTTCAGCACTGTGAAAAGCATAAAGAGAGAGGGAAAGAGTAAATTTAATTTTTTTTTAACTAACTTGGAAATTTTTTTTCAGTCATACAAATTAGATGCATTCCGAAGAATATATTTCGAGTCGTTTCCTATTCATATTTTTTAAAATATGAATTTAACTTCGACTAATTTATTTCCCTATTGTAAACATCCATTTAAAATCAAATAAATAAGTCAATGGCATTACTGGAATTTTATTACGTGTTGCGAATGATCCATAAATCACGGGGGGATCATGACCTCTAAAACTCGTATGAAGATAATAAATGTGATGTCAAACGTATCTTTTAGCTTATTTGGTTTAATCTCGACTTCAGTATGTCGTGTAACCTAAGGAGAAAATAACGAATTTTGAAAAGATTCTCTCTGCCTTATTTTAAGCTTCAAATTCCCACTGGTGGGATTTCCTTAACTTTTCTTCTTTTTTCTTTTTCTTTCTTTCTTTTTTTTTTTTTTTTCTCTCTCCGTTTCTTGAGGCTATTGACACACTGTCTACTGCCGAGTTTACTTGGAAATGATCCCAAAAGTCGTCCTAGTTAAATCGGAACTGTTTTCTTTTTTGTTTTACTTTTATGCGTCTGCACGTGTTACTGTGTTTACTCTCGAAATTTGGCACTGTTCCGTTGACATTCCAATTTAACAGTAACAGCAGAAGAAGCAGGAAAAATACTATACTGTTTCCTATAATGCTGCTTTCAAAGTAAGATTCAGAAACATGTACGTCAAACGTAATCGCATATAATGAAGCACAAGAGGGCAAGGATTTGTAATAGTGAACTCGCTGTAGCCTAGAACACAGGAAGGAAACAATTTATTGGTCGTATCTGACTTACGCAATACGTGCCTCTTCTCTCTCATATACAGTTATTGGCAATGCATGCATATGATTAGAGTACTTTTTATATATACATTTATGCATGGTCTCGCATACTGCGTGTTCAAGGAAGCTGATGAAAAGATCACCCATAGAATCGCAGCTAAAATGAACTCGGCTGTTGACCCTAGACAGTTACAAAGAGACACGATCTGGCAGATGGCTTATGAAGATAACTGCAGTAAATTAGGGTAGCACACATAGTAAACTAGAAACTAGGAAACTCCTGACAAGAAAATCCTAGGGATTTTAGAAGATTGTTTAGGAATGCGCATTTTAGGGAGTGGTAAAACACTCTTTGCCTTTCTCTCTCTCTCTCTCTAAGTTAAGAAAACTATGTATTCCTTGTGCTCCGTTAAAATAGATGTTCCGGGTTTATCAACTGTTCTCTAGAATTTAATGTATGAGGTGTACAATGGTATCATACATCATACTCTCACTTCTTTGTTTAGAAACATGCCATACCTCAATTTTTTTTTTTTTACTTTGTTGTTCGTGTGTTCCCATTTGTAATCACAAACTTTAACAAATTGCGGTTTATTTGCAAACAAAAGTAAAATAAAACGAAATATTAATGTTCTCAATTTTTAGTAGGGAAAAACCATGTGCCTATTTATTTACTTTTACTCAAGTTTATAGCGGATATAGCCCTGTCAACGATTCTAATCGGCTATAATAATTCAAAGCTCAAGACTTAACACTACCCGGGGTTTAGTTAAGTGGGGCTTCATTGATGGTTGAATGAGTAGCGTATCCGCCTCTAACGAAACCGGCTGTGGATTTGGATTCCACGGGCGGCGTCAATGTTTGTGATTGTCTTGTTGGGGGGGGGGGGGGGATGAATTTTTTTACCTGGTCTGAGCCAGTTGCCCGCTTGTTGGAGGCCTGCAGTGGCTTGGAAGAGTTCCATGTTTGATCTTTAAAGCAAGGTTTCTGAATACAGATTTTTCGTCTCGTGAAACAGGCAAAACAATCAGAAGAACACACGCAGTTTGCAGATAAAGCAGAGAGCATCAACCGCTCTATCATAAGCAGTAATTGGGTTTCTAAGATGCAAAGTTGCTGCTTGTCTGTTTTGTGCGGCCAAGTTATAGGCCATTGTGCTTAACACGGATGACTGGTTGGGACGGGGGGGATATTAGTTATCGGCGATATTAATGTACTATAGGTTAACAACGTTTCGTTTGTGGGAGTCACATAAAAAAATCGATGTTATTAATTATTTTAAAGCTTAGGAATGAGGAACTGTTCCTCATTAATCTGCCAGCTGGTCTGGCGGGTGGAACGTCCCTTAACATTTCCCAACGAGCAGGCTGTAGCTGGAATACAATTTTCGCACAGTTGTTTGTGGAAGTATTAGATGGTAAAATAATCCTCATCGTTCGTTCATCTGGTCTCATATGGAGGTGGTAGGATTTACCATCATGCAAAAGGGGCAATTGCAGCGGTGTAGCTATTGACGCTCGGGGCGATCCCTGAGTTTGCCGCCCCTCTCAATACTCACCAAAATACTACAAAATGTCAAAATGATATATTGAGAAATAAATTAAAACATGTTTATTTTTGAAGTAAAACTTTAATTTCAACATTCTAAAATGTTATTTTTCTTGCTTTTCTCTTTTCTTTTTTTTCTTTTCTTTCTTTTCTCTTAGCAAAATCGTCGATAACATTGGCGAAGTCTATTTCATAGTAATGTAGGTAATTCTTAATCAATTTTATTTAGAAAAACTCCTCTCACAACTAGCAACACTTACAGCAATTGTGAAGAAAATTCGCAGTAGTATTACAATATTTGGAACTGAGTTCTCGAGACTGTATTTCAGAATTAACTGCAAAAGTTCAGAAAGGTTCAAAGTGTCGCCCGGGGAGGACCGACCCCTCCGCCCCTCCCTAGCCAAGCCACTGGGCAACTGGCTAGAAAAACACACTCAATTAATAGACAGAATACACTGGCTTCTATCGTTATTCAAA
Source organism: Typopeltis vanoorti (assembly GCF_054136105.1). Classification (NCBI taxonomy): domain Eukaryota; kingdom Metazoa; phylum Arthropoda; class Arachnida; order Uropygi; family Thelyphonidae; genus Typopeltis; species Typopeltis vanoorti. Next base: position 65,762,477 of record NC_143556.1, read on the forward strand.
ACAACCACCAATGATCTTCCGTTATGAGATCACCTTATTTACTGGATATCTAGAGTGCATGCCAAAAAAGTACTATGCTTACTAATTATATGAAGAGCCAAAGGCTTCAATTTAGCGACGTGAAATTATTTAAGTTAAGGGATATTACATCCCATGTTGTTTCATAGCCGATTAAGAAACTCAAAGAGTTTCATGCCGAATATAGAAACTATAAAGTTCGGCGAGTCCAAGCGTAATCAAATACCTGGATAGTGCAACACATAGTCCATCTGGTAGTGCAACACTAGATCAACTCATAGTAAGGGTGGAGCAAGTTCCGATCACTGTTCTTGGTATTTACACAGACCGGTTTCACCCTTTAGTATAGGTGAAGCGGGCTCTAAAAATAAGACGATCCCGAAAGATCGCCTAACTTAGCGTTGTTCCACTCAGTGACAAGCTCACCCTATCACCGAGAAGAACTTCTCAGCATTGACTCTACCCATTGGCAGGCTCACCCCACCACCAAGCAGAGCCATAATCTCAGCGGTGACCCCACTCAGAGACAGGCAAAAACCTACCTCCAAGCGGAGCCTCTCAAAGCCAGATCTGCCCCGCACCGGTTTCAACCTTTATGTATAGGTGAAGCGGGCTCTAAAAATAAGACGATCCCGAAAGATAGCCCAACTCAGCGTTGTTCCACTCAGTGACAAGCACACCCTATCACCGAGAAGAACTTCTCAGCATTGGCTCTACCCAGTGACAGACTCACCCTACCACCATGCAGAGCCATAATCTCAGCGGTGGCCCCACTCAGAGACAGGCAAAATCTTACCTCCAAGCGGAGCCTCTCAAAGCAAGATCCGCCCCGCGCCGGTTTCCACCCTCATTGGGGTCTCATCAGTGAGTAGGTAGACCTGGATAATACCAAGTCTGTAGCGAACAGAACTTACATACTTACTATACGAATTACAAAGAAGGTGTCCTAATAAATTACTAATTATATGAAGAGTCAAAGGCTTCAATTCGGCTACATGAAATTATTTAAGTTAAGGGATATTACATCCCATATCGTTTCATAGCCGAATAAGAAATTCATAGAGTTTCATACCGAATATAGAAACTATATAAAGTTCGGCGAGTCCAAGCGTAATCAAATACCTGGATAGTGCAACACATAGTCCATCTGGTAGTGCAGTCCCTAAAGTAGGGTTTCCGGTTTATCTCACCCCTACCCTTCTTTCGATATGATATGTGCTGTAGGTTTCCAAGATTTGGTGGATGGACTGGCTTTAAAAAAAATAAGAAAATAAAAAATCCTGCTATCAAGCAGAGTGCTAGTTAATTCCAAGAGAGTACCGAATTCACTGGGCGGTTTTGAATGACGCACATTTAAATACTGCCTACCTGCTATTATATATTCATTTTATATTGTTATTTATCCTAAAATGCACTTTGTGAAATAAAATTTTTTTTCAGGTTGTATATTAGGATATAAAGGTCTATATCATTATCGACTGTTAGTAGATTCGAATGTAGAAGACATGAATAACCGGTTGTTTTCAAATTATTATTATTGTTCTATTTTTGTATAGACTGACTTATCTTCAGTCGAAAAACTCATATAAAGATTTCTTTCGTAGTGACGAGATCCAACCTTGGTCTTTTTCAAGTCAAAAGGCCATATGGAGTCCTCATATTTGGAAATAGCAAAATTGAAAGGAATAGATAAATATTAATAAGTATTCACCAACAGTATAACATAGGTAAAATTATATTTATCCGAAAGGTTATTTTTAATTAAACTCTACAGTCATAACATGCCATATGCCATTAGTACTTTTGTACGAAAGCAATTTAAAGATGGGCTCGATTGACTGGTTCTTCGTGTATGAAAGTTAGGATTTTTTATAATTGCTGAAGGTAAGAATCAGGTGATTATTACAGCAAGAAAAGGACGGAATGTAAAGAAATTAGGTTGAGCTCTATATGGAAATGTGTAGATCAATGATTAGAATGTGCTGTAGTTGCAACTATTAGAATAGTTGCAAGTAATGGGAAAATGTAATGAATGTAATGAAAATGAATAATGTTTTAATGGTTTTGACACATGGAATAAAAAGATAAAAAAGAAGTGGAAACAAGATTTAAGAATGGAATAAGCCTATTAGTTTTCTAATGTAAATGAAAACTCAGGATGATAAATCTGTTTTTTCTGAATCTTTTACAGAAACAAGATAATGCAAATGTAAAGAAATTTTTTAATTAACCGCGCTTTATATTATTATTATTACAATAACTCTCCTTGAGTCAAAGGCTCATCGAGAGAGAGAGAGAGAGAGAGAGAGAGAGAGAGAGAGAGAGAGAGAATAATTACATCTAATACATCTTAAACGTTTCAATAATATCACTTCTTTACCTTCTGTGTGCCAGACTCTGCAGATTACATGACTTCAATCTATCCTCATAGCATTATTCCGCAGTCCTGAAATTTCTACTTTCTCCAGTTTACTCCAAATTTCCAGTTTCTCCATGTGCTCAACAAAAGCTTAAAATGTTATTTCCTGAAAAGCATGGTAAGTTAAGTTCAAATGAATGAAATTGTTTTAATTTACCAGTGTTTCTCCAGTTTTTTCATCATTCCCTCGATTATTAAAAAAAAAAAAAAACTAAGTAAATTTACCTAACTTTACTTAGTTTTTTCACTTAACAACAACTGAAAATTTTCACTCAAGTGAAAATTTTCAGTTGTTGTTTCAGTGAATGAGAACTCTCTTTTTATTCAGATTTAAACTACGTTTCGAAAATTCAGAATTTCTCAGTGCACTTCGGAGTTGATTCATTAACTCTGAGAAAGAAACTGTTGATCTATATCAGTCAGAAATGAAGTATTAGATTCTTGAGAGACTATTCAGAATGCATGTTCGCTTTTCTTTTCTTTTTCAAACTTCGTTGTAAATTTGTACACTGTTTCATGAGTCAGTAATGCTAGAGTATGGACGTCTCTCTCCGCACCAGATCCTAATAATACCTTCAAATACTTTTCGAACATTGTTGAAGCAATACAAGTGAATGCCATTTTTTAGATCACTATCTTCAATGTCAAAAAATGTTATGAGTAACTGGCTTCCCTCAAACACTTAAAATAGCTCTTAATAGCAGGCCAGTTATGAAGCTTTTGCTGAAGGGACTTTGAGAGATAAGCATCAAGTTTTAATCTCTCTTGCTGTTTTTTTTTTTTTTTTGTGTGTGTGTTCTAAATATACGTCAACAAATACAAAAAAAGTCCTGTTTTTCTAGAGTTTGAGTAAAGAAACAGACAACTGGTTATAAATTTCAATACTACTGAAATTTAATACTTTTTAGTATTGTTTTCTAAGACTCAGATCTTTTTCTTTATGGTATATGTTAAATACTCAAGTATATGCAGAACAAGTTGGCTTCACGATGCAGTTTTTTATTTATTTCTTTATTGTCGTTTAGTATCGTCAATCCTTACTATATTCTTCCTTCTACAGGTTTAATTACACTGCAAACACTATATTAAATCTATCGATCGCTGCCAACGATTCATAGGTATCTAGGTAGAGAGAACGGCAGACAACTTCCACGTGGTAACATTCCAACAAGTATATATTATTGTCTGAAATATTGTGATTTAAAAGGTGGATTTTTAAGTTGCAGGGTTAAAAACGCGAGTGTCCTGGAAGATAAAGACCATTCTTTCTCTTTTTTTGTTCTTTGTTGTTGTTATACAGTCGATTTTTCGGTATATTTTTCAGAAAGTTTTTTCTAGCATCACGAAGTTATTCACGATGCTACATAGATTTCGGCAAGTTTTAGGTATTTCTATATTCACTCTTCGAGTAGTACGTAAATATTTTACACCAGGTAAGTAAATTCAGTAAATAATGAACGTAAAATGAAACGCGTTTAATAAATTTATAAACAATAACATGAAAAATGCTTAATAAAATTATAAACAAGAAAATGGAAAATTATTAATAATGATATTATTATTATTATGTTATTATTATTATTATTATTATATATTATTTATCAAACCTCCATGGAATCAAAAAGAATCGCATGAGATTCCACTGTCACACACACACACACACACACACACACACACACACACACACACACACACACACACACACACACACACACACACAGTTTATCATATACTGCACCTTAAATATGTTCACCGTCTCCGCACTCACCACACCTTCTGGCAATGCATTCCAATCACGCACCACTCTCCATACAAAAAACCTGCTCCTCATTCCTTTGCTCACACTTTCCTTATACAGCTTCAGGAATGACCTCTTGTTCTCTCCATATCTTCACCCATTCTATGCAAAACTACCTCCACATTAATCTGGTAATAAGCCTTTAACAACTCATCTCTCAATCATATCTCTTCCCCCCTCCTCTTATTCACCAGTTTATGTAAATTGCATTTACTCGTTCTGTCTTCATATTCAGCATTCAAGAGACTAGCAACCACCTTAGTCATTCGTCTCTGGACCCTCTCCAACACGTCTTCATCTTTTTGAAAACTAGGTGACCAAATCTATGCACAGTAATCCATATGTAGTCTGATCAAAGTCTTATGCAATGGAACCATGACATCCTTCTACAAGTCTATCTGCATCATTCCAATTATCTATGCTGTCGTCACAATAGCAATATCCCCCGAAATTTTAGGTCCTTGTCCACAGTCACTTCCAGATCTCTCACCTCCCCTACCTTCAAGATATTTCCGCTAATTGTGTACTCAACATTTCATCTTTGCTTCTCAAATTTCAAAACCTTACACTTCACAACATTGAACTGGAAACCTCACTGATTTGTCCATTCAGCCAGTGAATTCACGTCCTCTTACAGAGCAGATGCTCTACTCCTGATAGTTCTCAACTTTGCATCTTCTGCAAAAAACTGACTGTCATCGTTCAGATCTCTCATACAAAATTACAGGTATTCCACTAATTATTTTCCTCTTATTAATTTAAAAAAAAATATTTTTTTAAATTTCAATTTAATTTCTTAAATATAGTATACAATTATATAGATAAAGTTTCTGTAATGGCAAAATGCGGTTAAGAATGGCAAATAAGTCACTAGTTGAATATGCGAGGATATTAGTAATGACCAGAGTTCTGATTATTCTATTTTGTATTCGAATCAAAGGAATTTGTATTTATTAATTCTATTATTTGTATTTATTAATTCTATTATTTTTAATTATTAATTCCATTAGGAATCAATAATTAAAAATAAATAGAAAAAAATATTTCATCGTGAATGGTCATGAGGATAATTATATTTTAACAAATATGATCCTTTATTGGAACATGATGTGTTCATTAAAATCCCGAATACTGTCAGTTTTTTCTTCAAAAAAAAAAAAAATATATATATATATATATTGAAAATTTAATCTTATAAACCCTTGAACTGATCCATTAATTATCAACACATTTATCAATTACGAATATAGTAGCTACGATTATTAATTGAAAGCCAATAAAATCATTCCATTTTCCTTTAGACAGACCCATACGGTTCTTTAAACAAAATATATGATACCGTACACACTAGGAACCTAGTGGATATTTTCTTTCTTCAATTCCATAGAAAGAGCTTTTTGTAGTCCATAACAACAAATATCGCTTCATTCAACGCCTACTCTTGGGAATTCACAATGAAGGGGCAGTACTTCCCAAAGAAAATTAAATAATTACGAGAAAATAAATAAACAAACACTGTTAAAGATAGTTTAAAATATATATACGTGTCAGAAGCTACGCAATCAGAGCAGCGATACTAATATTTGCATAGCTTTAATTGTAGCATTCAGTGTTTACTGTAATTTAAGTAGTCTTTCTGATATGAACTCAATAAGGGAAAATTGGGGATTCAAATCCTGTGTAGGACCAAAAGAACTTTTATAAGAGGTTTTCATTTTTTGAAAGTGAGTCAGACTGTCTTCTCATATGTAGAATTTTCCTCATACTTTAGTTGTTTCCTGCCATAATTCCAAAACGATCCATCTAAAAAATGCAATACAATGGGTCTGAAAAGGTCATCCTCACTAATTTCACTTTTTCCCCAATTTCAATATTCTTCTTTCACTAAAACACAGTTGTTTTCGAAATACTTCTATTCGGCACTCACACATTTTAATGCAGCAGAAAAAAATTCTTTGAATTACAAATTCATTATAAACTGCCCACTCGGTCTCCAAAAAGTTAGATAGGGCTAAAAAAAAAACGGCCTCGCCTACTCCCTGTATATACGGGAATAAAAAAGCGTTAGCTGATTTATTTATTTATTTATTTATTTATTTTTTATAAAGTTTAAAAAAAAGTGGATTGCGATACAGATTTTGAAAACTAATATTCTATGACTTCTCGGAATGATATCAGTTGCAGGTGTCTCGATAAAAATCAAACATGAAAAATGTCAACTTTTATGTGTACTGTTTTATTATTATAAATTATAAAGAAGTCGCAGGTGGAAGTTTGTTTTTTTTTAAAGTGCATTGTACTAGTCGATGATCTGATCACCCCACAGTACACTTTTATTATTTCAGTTTATATCTCTCTCCTATTATGATTTTCGAAATGAAATAACGCATACTAAACCATCAATTTTGGCAACTTGCATATGAAATAATGTTCAACAATAATGATAGTTAATGAATGTTTTGTCATTCTACCATCTGTCAGTTTACACCGGCTCTTTCATTTTCGTGACCTTGGCTTTGGGTAGAGACGTCGAAGGTCATCCTCGTCTCATGTTCAAGACATTCATTCTTGAAACGTTCACTGTTTACTGTTGCAACAACTCCCCCCCCCCCAACCACAAGACACCGTATTCAAAAAGGTCTCTAAATAGTGAAAAATAGCTTTTGATGATTATGAGATTTTGTCTTTTGTGAAGTGTTGCACTTATAAAAAGAAAACTAATTACTACTGTTGCCTTAACATTTATTAGGAAAAATATATAAATATATACTGGTATTGCGCCAATGCTTGTTTATTTAAGGCAAGTCATTGGCGCACCCAGGGAGAGGGTCAGGGGGCCCTAGCTCCCCCCAAAAGAAAAAGGAAAAAAGAAAAGGAAAAAACACTTTAAAAAATATTTTCCTAATTAAAATTCATTTAAAAAAAAAATGTATGTTGTGTCGTGTCTTCTATTTTTATTCTACTTATGAATTAGCGGTCATATAAGGTGGGAATACTCTATAGCGCTCGGAAATCCTGGTCGCTGTGAACGCAAGGCAAACGAAGTAGTGCTCGGGCTCAACTTCGTTTGCCCGAGCTAGGTCAGAGGAGATCACGGGTATCATGTATTGGCAGATGCTCAGTCATAGCTCGTATGCAATGCGTAGTGTGTATTCTCAAATCGTCTACTCAACTCCCCCCCCCCCCCCAAGATTAAATCTTGAGTGCTCGGCCCCCTCCAAGATTAAATACTGAGTGCGCCACTGAGGCAAGTATATGTACCGTCACACTTAATTTTGTTGGTAAAAATGGAAATACGATGAGGATCGTTTTTTAGTTATCTTTAGGTTTAATTTAATTTAACTTTTGTGCTTTGTGTTTCCTTTTAGATATACACCGAGTGGGCTAATCACTACCTTACAAGAAAACGATTCACCAGGTTAGTTGAGAACTTGCAAAATGACATCAGTGATGGGGTCCTGCTGGCGGACATCATTGAAGCTGTTAGTAAGTACCACACATCTTTATTACCGATTTATTTAAATTGAAAGCGGAAAATTGTTTATAAATTTAAAATCTAAAAGCTGAAATTTTCGGCCTAACAATGAAAAAACGAATTTATAATTTTAAAATTATTTTTATTTTTCAACATAATCTCCCTTAAGACGAATACATTTATTCCAGCGATGCTGCAGCCCCCATTATCCCGTCCCTGTAGTGGTTCTCAGTAAGATCTGCAAAATATCCCTCTACAGCTGCAATCACCTCTTGATTCGAAGAAAAAACTGATCAGCGAGGAAAAGTTTTAGTTTTTGGAAAGAAAGAGAAGTCAGATGGAGCCAAATTTGGGGAATAGGGTGGATGTTCCAACAATTCATAGTATAGTACAGATCCCTTAATTTCCTCAATTTATAAACACCTTTGTGGGCAGGTGCATTGTCCTGATGAAAGATGATTTTTTTTCTTTTGCAAACCTGGTCTTTTCTCACGAATTTTTTCGTCTAGTCTAGTTAAAAGATCCAGATAATATTCCCCGGTTATTGTTTTACCCTTTTCAAGATAATTAATAAACAAAATGGCTTTAGCATCCCAAAACACCGATGCCATGGCCTTTCTTGCTGATGGAACCGACTTTGTCTTCTTTAGCACTGAACAACCGGCTTCTGTCCACTGTTTTGAATGCTGTTTGAATTCTGGTGTGTAATGGTGAATCCAAGTCTCATCCACAGTTTTATTCTTGTTAAAATGCTCCAAGCACTGTTCAGAGATTTTCATGCGAGTGCGTTTCTGATCTGCTATGAGCAAGCGCAGCACCCATCTTGCGCAAAGCTTTTACTTTTTCAATTCTTCATGCAAAATATATTCTACACTTTTTTTGAAATGCCTATAGTCTCAGCAATTTTACGCACTTTGACTCGCCGGTCATTCAATACCATATCGTGCACTGATCAATGATTTCTGGTGTTGTTACACTTTTTGGACATCCTTCACATGAATCATCTTAAAGGCTGGTAAGGCTACGTTTAAATTCGGCAGCCCATTTCTTAATTGTCCAAAACGAAGCAGAAGAGTGCCAATAAACTTTTATGAACTTCAAATGAATTTCTTTTGGCATTAAACCTTCTTTTACAAAGAATTTTATAACTGCACGATACTCAATTTTATCCATTTCAAGGGATACAGACAACACTTTTGCTTCAGACAACTGTATAAAACAAACTACTTGATAGAATGGCTTGCAATTTCACATGGATGCTTATGACAGATGTACTAACTTAGAAAAATAAATCTTGCCTGTTGCCATCTATGGTCGAGACCGAGAACCTTTCAGACCACCCTTGTATCTAAGTTTGTAGTGGGAAAGTACGAAATTAGATTTATGCCACCAATGTACGAAATGGATACTTGTATTATCATAATAAAAACCTTTTATTCAGAGTAGAAATGTAATGTTGTAATATACACGGCATGAAATCAAAACATTTTGTAACTTAATCCTAGATTGGGCCTCTGCTGTTAACACTAAGCTCTATTAGATGTTGGTAGAAAGTAGAGTCTGTTAAATCATTCATAGTTTTTGTCACACTTATAGCTTGCCTTCTTCTTCTCTTCTTCTTCTTCTTCTTCTTCTTTTTTTTTTTTTTAAATAACTTATAAAGTTGTTTTGCTTTTGTTATTCTTTGCGATTTTAGTCGAAATGATGGACATCAACGAATAGCGAATGTGCATCAAGTTTTGCTCGACACTTGGGGATGTTAAGTTTTGCTTTCGGTGAAGAAACACTAGGCAGAATCCATACAATTGATTGGTTTTTCTACATTTAAAAATTGAGTGATGACATCTCTTGTTGATTGATGATGGTGAATGATAAGGATGATTGACAATTAAAATGGAAAATCAGGTGCGGAAGTAACTTACCCATGAAAAGAGATGCTTTTATCTATCCACGAGTAATCAGTTGACAATCTCATTTGGACTGTGGCAAAGCATTTTGTGACTAGTCACAGCAACACTGAATTGTGTCTGGATAGAAATTTCTATACAAAAAAAAAAAAAAAGGTATGAGTGCTATTTTGCACTGTCCTTACTTTTCTGACATACAGTAATCCGAAGTTTTTGTTTTCCTTTTCTGTCTATCTGTCTTCCCTCCACCCCTCAAACTTCAGTTCGGCACTGAGAAGATTTGATAATATCATCATGACAGAAAAAAAAAATCACAGACTGTATTTGTCAAGTTCAAAAGCATAGGATTTCTGTAGATTTTTTAACAATGGCATGAATGTTAATATATATACAGACGGAAGGGAAATGCTTCTAAGGGATCAGCATGGTAAAGTAGACGTCTAACTGCTCTTGAGATCGGCCAATTCAGCCTCCATTAAAAATGCCCTGATAAAAGTATTCGCGTCCTAGACAGGATTCGAACCCAGGTCTTTCATCAACACCGACTGGGTTATGAAAGCAAAGCTCTCTGTTATATTAGAGAAAAAAATATAGTCTGGAATTATTTTTCATCATGCCATGCGTATTGGTTTTGTAGCTACATTAAAACAATTTAATAATAAAAAGCAATAGCTGTTTATTTTGCAGAGTAGAAAGTTATCAAAGTTAAAAAATGATGAGCTTAGTTATCAAGTAAATTTTAATAAACAAGAAACGATATTCTTATTTTAATCTCATATCCAAGCGTAAGCAAAGTTTTTTTTTTTTTTTAATGTTGTGTCCATACACAGGAGGTTGGTTGTTCAACCTATAGTACATTAGTACCATGTTTGGGTAGTGGATTGGGAAACGAGGAACTTGTTTACATTTGATTTAAATGACTGTAAATTGTATTCCTTGGGAATACAATTTACAGTCATTTGAAAAAAAACTTCTTCTGTTTGTTTCTAGATGCACTGTGAAGGGATGTTGAGCAGCACCTGCATGTGTTCTAACGAGCTTAGTAGATGAGTGGAGGAATTATTTATATTATTTCAGATGAGCATTTCCCATGGAAATATTTGTAGAATATACATACTACAGAAACCAAACGCCTGTGCGAAAGTGATGGGAGAGTGTTGGTAAGAGATGGGTCATTAATAAGTCTAATTGCTCTGCTCTGTATTGAGTCAAGCATTTTGAGAGAGCTTTTAGGGGCCCCCACCCCATATGCGGGAGCAGTATTTAATAGCTGGGCGGATTTGTGATTTGTATAATGTAAACAGCTGTTCAGGGTGAAGTAATGTCTTGAGCGAAAGAGAAATCCTAGTTTTTTTGAAGCTGAGGATGCAATGGTTGTGATGTGTTTATGCCAGGAGAGGTTTGATGTGAGGGTAATTCCAAGAAGAGAGATCTCAAACTGTCTGGAAATTCGTCAAAAAGGATACTGGGAAAAAATGGTTCCTTTTTATGAGAAATAGCTCAGAACCGGGTTTTATTAGCATTGAAATTGATGAGGTTATCCGAACCCCATTGTAGGATGACCTGGAATCGGAATTGAGGGTGGTGGTGATGGTAGTAGTTGATGTTCTGTAGGTTGAAGTGAGTTGTATAGGGTAAGGTTTGTCAAATGAAAGCGAGGAGTGTAGTGTGCTGTCGTCTACAAATCTGTGTATTGGGTTGAAGGTCAACTGAAATAGGTCGTTGATATATAGCAGGAAGAAGGTTGGTGAGAGGACAGAACCTTGCGGAACCCCAGCATTCATTAGACGGTGAAAGGATAGGCAGCCATCCACCATCACACACAGTGTGCGTCCAGACAGAAAGATGGCAATCCAACTACAAAAGTACTGGGTCAGACCGAATAGTAAGCCTTTGTGCCAGACCGGTCAAAGGCTTTGGAGATACCAGGTGCAACCACTTGAGATTCGCAAAACTTCTCCATGGTCCAGAGAAGGGTGATATATGTGAGCAGATCTCCTGTTGATTGGCAACGACGGAATCCATACTGGCGGTCGTTTATTAGGGAAGAGGGTGTCTTCAAGGTCGTGTAGGAGTTCGGAATTGATGATTTGCACCCGAAGTATCTTCACGACTAGACTACTTGTATATACAGGCTGTTGACTCTATATACAAGTAGCTAGTGGCCGTTGACTTCACATTAACTGTCCCAGTATCCCATAATGTAAAGCACACTTTCTTTGGGATGTGTATATTACTATGTATTATCGGAAGGTCACTTCCTTTCATTTTCTTACGTTTGGGTATAGGATAAAAATAAGAATGTAATATTTTGTCTATTATAATTTACTTGTTGTATATAGTGCTTTTTATTAATGATGAACGTAATCTGACTAGTTATGATGCAATGTATTTTAATCTTGGGATTATTATTGCATCACTCTGGATTACAAATGGTGGATAACTGTAATATACTCGTACCAATGTAGGCAAAATATTGGATTAGTTGGTTATCCTATTCTGTAGAGCAGTGGCATACAATCAAACATGGCAGTATGTCACTTCAGCAAGATAAACGTGGTATTGCCCTTCCACAGGAAAGACCAGGATAGAATCCTGTCTAAGAAATAAAGAAACTTTTATCAACTGAAAGTGAGTTATCCACTCTCATACTTTATTATTAAGTGAAAGTGATTATCATACGCAGGTGACAGGGTATTCCTCCTTCAAAATAAGCAATACATTAGCCTCATAGATTACCAAATCATGCTACTTCAGAACTCTTCAATAAGCGTTGTGTTGACATCTCATAAAGCAATGATTTTTTGTAATTTTTTACTTTTCTTTTTTTAGTGTTATAATTTTCTCAGCTGAAAGAGTTATTTTTATAATCGTCCAGGCCACGATCGGGATTCAAACTGGCAGCCTGTCAGTAGCAAAGTGAAGGCGCAACCGAATTGGCCGACAAGCACTGGCTAATTTATTAATTAATAAATTAATGAAATCCAAAAAATAAAGTTTGAAAAGCGTGATGAGGAGCAAGCACCATAGTAAAATAACTAATCATCAGTCATATAGTCAAGGATCACCGACGATTTAACTTCATGTTATTAAACATAAATGGAGAATGGAAATTATCATTTATCTGGGTGACAGATATCTGTGGCTCAAAGAAAGGCACTCTTTGATAGGATTAGTTGGTTGGTTAGGGCTTTATTGGCACATGAGATCAAATTATTTTGTTGTGGTGATCCCATACACAAGAAATTGGATCCCATACACAAGATTGTGTAAGGTGATCACATACACAATCCCATACATAAGTAACTTCTTGTGTATGGGATTGTGTTAGTACTGTGAATGGGCAAGAAGAAACTTCTTCGAATTTGATCGAAAAGATGGGAAATTGTTCCAGAGAACATCGGTAGAAGGATGTACGAAGAGAAGGAGGAGGAATTTGTTCTATGAGTTTGGAAGTGAACTATGAAGTGGTGTTGAATACGTGCCGCACGCGCTTGAATCGATTTACTAGAAGGTCGAGAATTATTAATGTCAGTTCAGATGAACAGTTGCCATCGAAGTAATTACGGAAGATTCTAGGAGCGAAAATTGAAGGCTTGTGTGAAAGTGGGTGGAGTGAACTGATGAGAAATGGGTCATTAATCAACCTAATTACTCTCTTCTATATTGAGTCAAGTATTTTTAGTGCCTTGTTGGGAGAAATCACCCTAAATGCGAGAACAGTGTTCATTGGTATGGATGATTAATTTTTATAGGTTTAAAAGGGTTAAAGCTGTTCTGAGGTAAAATATCGCCTTGAGTAAAAGAGAATCCTAATTTCTTGGCTTCCTAGGAGAAGATAATTGTAATATACTTATGACAGGGAAAATTTGTTGTTAGAATAATCATCAACAGAGAAGTCCATCATGCCTAGAGATTTGGGTGTTGTCAAAAGTAACACTGGAAATTATGCCAATTATGCTTACCCTTTCCTTGGGTAAGAAAGAAGACCGGCTTTTCACTTCCGTGAAGGAGTGGAGAAATAGTTTTAAGATATTTTCAGCTAATGCTAAGTTAGCTAGTTTCAAATGCTAGCTCAACTTTACTTCTCTCTCTCTCTCTCTCTCTCTCTCTCTCTCTCTCGCTAGTTCGCTCACCCCTGAAAAGTCGAGGTTTTTCCTTCCACTACACAGGAAAAATCAACTGGAGAATAGAATGAAATCGAGCCGACTGTTCCTGTAATACCCTTCTATGACGCATGCTGAGACTCAAATGTTCTTAGACCCTTTAACAACAATAAAATAGTGTTGAAGGATCTATGAATGTCTAGACAACTAAAAGTGCTCATTTTCGTTTATTTATTTATTTAATTATTATTATTATTATTATTATTATTATTATTATTATTATTATTATTATTATTTGCGAATCGCAATTTTAGAAATGAAACCTTGATCAGCCTTTCTTAGCAAACAATTCATCCTTCACACTCTTTGAAAACCATTGCTTTAGAAGCTGTCATTAGGAGCTATCAAATTGAGTCTTTTCAGCCATATATAACTAAAAACAGTCAGTATTATTATTATTATTATTATTATTGTTATATCAACTCTCCTGGAGTCAAAGACTCATGGAGGAAGAAAGAGAGTGAAGTTTATACCATTAGCAATTAAATTACCATAAGAAATATGCATTCTATTACATTACAATGTGAAATAAGTATACATATATTACCAAAGTCCACAGACTCACGGAAAATCTCTACTACCTATAAGATATTTATCATCGATTGATTCATCTCATCCATTCCTTTAGGACGGATGAGATGAATTATTAGGTTTCTAAAAAATCAACACTAGGATAAAAAAAAAAGCCTTTTTAAGCGCATTTTGCAAGGATGTATAAGTACCATTCGATTTGTTTGTATATTTATACTAACGTCGTTCTGGAATAGATTTTGATAAAAACTGATATTTAGCTGTAGAGTCCCCTAACGAGGGGTACATGACGAATTCACACGCATTCACTCATAACTCATTCACACTCTTAGCATTCATAGCAAACTCAGTTATTCACGAATAAAAGTGCGTCTACAAAAATAAATAAATAAATAAACATAAAAATAAATAAAATAATAAAAAGATAAAAATACATTTCAAAATATATTAAAGTGGGACATGCAGCGTGTTTCCAGTCAATTAAATATAAATATTACATTTTTACAAAAATATAAAATATTTATAAAGATTGATAAATAATATATATATATATATATTATATTATTTTATTTTTTTGAAATACTAACTGAGATTATTCTTTGTAGTGAATTCTAAGGTGACAGACATCGTACGCAGACCTAAATGTACTTCTCAAATGGTAGGTAAAGTTTTCATGTCATTCTTTCTCCTCATATTTTAGTAGAATTTATTTTGATGTAGAATTGACATTCTGTTCACACTTTAGGGCAGTGGTTCTTAACCGGTGTTTCCCGGAACACTTGTGTTCCGCGAACTGGTTACAAGTGTTCCGCCGGTGAAAGATGTCACATGACACAGTTCTGAGTGTAATTGGCTACTCTGAATAAAAATGTCGAGGGAATTATTTCCGTTATAACAGAATAATTAATAATATTAGAAGAAAATATTTCGAGTTACTTTCCTTCCTTAAATACACACAATTATGACTGGATACGAAATCCATTTGGAATGTTAATACATCGAATTTTCGCGGTTTTATCATTAAGCGTACTCTAAAAATGAAATTCTCTGAAATAACTCTTGAGGAATTTTGTATTTTTCTCCAAGCCGAATACCCAGCTCTCTTCACAAGAGCACTGAAAATTTTGTTACAGTTAAATTTTGTGTGAGCTCGGTTTCTCAATATTAACGAATATAAAAACTAAAAAGCGTGAAAGACTTACTAATAATCAAAAACTTTTTAGTATTTTTAAGTCTGATCTTAACTGGGGAATCATGAATTCCACAACAATTCACTTTTATCCTTTGCAAAAATGTTTTCCATTTTGCTGTTGATACATAAGTCTTCTGACTCTCTCTCTCTCTCATATTTTTCTGCTTGCTTTATGTCTGAAAAAAAAAGAAAAAAGAATGATATCTTATATACGTTAATCTTCGTATTCTCTCCATCTCATTACTAATTTCTAGCATCCAGTTCCATACTTAAAATGGAATCCTTTTTTGTTGTTGTTTTTTGAGTTTTAATACCTTTCCTTTTTTTTTTCTTCATCTTCCCATTATGTCCATGTGTGTATCTCTCATGGAGGATCGAAAAATAGCAATTTGTAATTAACTGTTACTACTAATGAAGTATTTTCCTAATACTAAAAATTCAGTGAGAATCTGCATAATTGCTTTTTTTTACATTTCTACTTCTTTATTTACAGTATATATTTTCTTTCTCAGATTTTTCTCTCTTTTTTTTTTGTTATTCCAAAGAGAAATGAGTTATTGCATTATTCAATTAAGCCTTCAGTGCTCATCTATCATAAAAATTTTAGTACCAGTTAAAGTGTAAATTAAAACGCCAATGAATTACATTCTTTTTAATCCTTTATCCAAGTGTAAGCAAACAAACTTTGCGTGCGAAGTGTGTGCTTTATGCCGTAATTAAACATTTCTGTTCTTCCCTAGACTGAGAACATCAGTGCATGTCTGAAATTCTTGGCTAAATTAGGAGTGGACGTAGAAGGGATATGTGCAAAAGGTAATAATTTTAAATATTCTGTTAATATATTTCTCTTAATGATTTTAGTTAAATAAACATTCATGCATAAGTATTTTAATAGTTATTGACATGAATTTATATTTTTACAAATATTTAATCTCTTATGTGTAGATGATGTTATACTTAGAAACACTGATTTAATGTTAAAATTTATTTTAAAAAAAATTTTTTAAAAATTAATATTAAAATTTAAATTCCGATTAAAATTTTTCAAAATAATTTTATAAATTAATTTAAATCGGCGTTGACTTAATGAAGAATTGAAATGCTTAAAATTGCTTATCATGTAAAACATGCACATAAATATAACTGTATATCATTGTAAGATTCTGGTTTATATTTGCTGCCGTAAATCGTTCAATTGGTTCTTTAAGACAGCTAAACATGGAAATAAGCTGCAGGTGGTTTACATTTTGTGCACTCACTTCATACGGTGCAGGTATTTGTTATAGTTATATTTCTTTTCAATTTATTTCAAGTTGGCACCCAGTTCTAAAACTCATTTACCTTCCATGACTATAACACATATCCTGAATGTGCAAAGATAATTTTCCTAAACATCAAGTTCTTATATATTTCCTGCAGAGCTGAGTATGCATATCACTAAGTGATAATATTACAGAGCATCTTTCAACCTGCACATTCTCTTTTACAACTCATTCATTATGAATGATGTGATATCGTTACTGTTACGGTGCATGTGCATTCTGATAACCCTGTCTATGAGTTTATGCCGTCTGTAAAATTTGGTATATAAAATATAGATGAATTCGCCAACTGTTACTGAAGTCACCTACCAGTTGAGTTTCATTATAACGGGGGGGGGGGGGGATTCTTACAGTCGTTTGTGAACTTCTTAATTCTTAACCATCGACGGCTGTTCTTGCATATCGTGCGCGCGTGTGCACACACACGAAACGGTGTTTTGTTGCCTTCAACATTCTGTTTTCCCTTCCCCCCTCTTCCGATATCTGTAAGATCTCGGTTATCGATTTATCCAGCAGGGTAAAAGAGAGAGAGAGAACCTCATAACCAATCCCCGAGATCGAGAGAATAAATAACTACAGCTCGAGTTAGTTGCTCTCGAGAGGTTGATATTGATTTTTTTTTTCGGCACGATACTTTTCTCCTTTTTTTCAAATAATTTAAAGGCATGAGCGAATTTTTAGTTTTTATATGTTATCATCAAATGAATTCACCCATTTAATTTTTAATCAGAATTATTATTTACATACTTATCGATCCACTTAATAAGACTGCATTGATAAAAATGTAATAATAATACAAAGATTTTATTTAAAATTTATTTCACCAATTTTAAATGAAATTTAAAAATTAATTTAAAGTTACCAGAATAAATTAATAATCATAAAGTTGATAATTTTATTGTCTGTTAGGAATATACATGCAGTAGGAACAAAGATGGTCTATTTATTAGCTTAACCTGAAGTAACTTTATGATTTTACTAGCTATAGACTTTGCAGGTTATAAGATTATGCTCATATATTTGTTCTTTAGATAATCCAATTCATTTTATTTATTTTTCAAGATTATACACAGCTGTTAAGCACCATCGGAATATTTCAATTTCAATTGTAAGCAAACTGTTGTCTGCATGCATAGTATATTGCTTGCTAATAGAGATTTCCATCGCATAAATAATCATATGTCATCAGATATCCTCGGTTCATAATTGTGTGCGCTAGTTACCTTATAAGGGATCGGAGACTTAAAGAATCGCATTGAAAATGTACCACGCATATTGCCTTCTTTCTCTCAGGATCAAGGTTAGTTTCAATCTAGCCCAGTAAAACTATGTCATGTCACGAACTATTGTACGGGGTTCTTTATTTGCTTGGATGATAAAATGCTTTATTCTTTGTTCTGTCCAACTGAGACCATTTCTATTGTTCACCACTTAGTTCCTTTATCTTTATTACATCCTTTTGTTCAGCAATTCCATTTTCTTATCTAATATACTGATTGCGAATAACGCTCTGGGTTATCATGCTATCTCGGGACTGGATTATTAAACTTAATATTATGCTTAGGCATCACACAAGATATTTTAACGATGGAAGGCACATGGGAAGGTTCTCCAAAATTTCGTGCAGGAAGTCATTATCGTACTTGAATTCAGATGACTAATATTGAACACGTTTGTAGTTTTGTAACTTGGATTTGACTCACAATTAAACATTCATTGATAAATTTGATTACGAGGCTGGATCAAACGGTTATGGACGTATTCAAAGGCACTTTAAAAAGAGGTGTTTTCAATAGTATTCTTCTATAGTCATTATCAAAAAAACCCACATAATTTTGTATCTTTTGCCATTAAAATTGGTTTCAGTTAAACCAACATAGAGATCACAAATTTTAGTAAAGATCTCAAATACAGATAAAAAGCCTTTTAAGTTATTTTCTGAATTTTTTGAGAATTATATATTGTTTGTGTAAATACTGTATATGTAAAGCATTATATACTTAGTCACCATCATGCAGCTTTCAATTAAGGAAACTCCCTCTCTGCAGCATTGAAAGGATCCTTTCATGGTCTTCAATGAGAATCAACATTTAAAAATTGCAAACGGAACAGTGAAACCTTTAAGAATGAATAAAAAGCGAAATATGAGTCCTGGGCAGAGCTCGTATCTTTTAAGTAGCGCAATACCGTGGCAACTGTCATGTCGAAGGTTGTATTCTCAAAAATACAACTTTGCAAACGAAAACTTCAAAGGCAAATACTGTTTTTCCACTTAGATATAAAAGAGTAACGAATATTTAATTATCCTTGCTTTTAATGATCTCAAGTAACGAATTTCATTAAAATCGCTCAAACAGAGGACTAGCATGCGCACAAATGAATGAACAATGTAATTTGTTAAGCCCTCAGAAGTAGTTATCTATTCCACTGATAGACAACATTTTTAATTGTTATTTTTCACTCTACATGTTTGCAAAAACATGCAGTTCTTTTCGAAATCATGTTTATATTAAATTGATAGAAGTAACATAAAAATATTCTTTAATAAGACGAAAGGACTATCCAAAAACAATGGATAGCACTTCTATTCTCTAATCAGTAGGTCGTGGTTCTAAGTCTCATTGTGGGCTTGGATGTTTGTGAATGCCTTTATTACAGACATACATTCATGCATTCATTGCTTGGTATGAGACCAATATCCATCATTCTTATTGGAAGCCTGAAGTGGCTTGAAAAAAGTGCCATATTTGGCACTTTTTTCTAGAGCAGAGTTCCTGCATTATCTAATCCTTTGTCTACAACGCAATACTAATATATGATCTACAGCCTTTCATGGGTACGATGTGTTGTCATATTTGCCGGATATTTGCTGAACTTATAATTTCAGGGAATAGACTCCAGATTTCTCTAGGTTCGAAACATACGCAGTGCATACAGTTAACATGTCTGAATGTGCAGTTAGATTTTCTGAAAACATTAGCACCAGAAAATATCAAGCATTATTCTTAATGCAGACAGGTTTTCTCGGTGTTGGCTTAGAGTGGGGTTTTTAATGCTTTTTTTTTTTTTATACCAACATAACTGGTACATTTTGAGCCTATGCTCTGCTCCGTCTGGCTTAAGTACTTGCACGTACTGAGCATGCATAGATACATGATCATGTCGATAATGCAATATTGCAATTTTCCGTACTAGTCTACAATGAAAAAAAAAAAAACTTGAAAATGTATCAAGCCTAAGATATATGCAATCGGGTTTTCTTTATCATCTCCATGAATCATTGCTGAGAAAATATCAATTCTATAGTGCACTATTTCCTACTAACGAATTAGGTACCGCCTACCACCCGACGTATTTTCATACGCGTTGTGTTTACGTCCGACAACAATAAGCAAAATGTTGTGTATTACAAGTAGCAAAGTATGTTCAGAACGATGTACATAGCATTTGTTTTTATAATCATTTTGTATCATTCAGGAAACATTTTTTAAAAAAATATTATTTCTAGTAATAATGTCAAAATTGATTTTTCAATGATATAAATGCTTTATCTAGTGAATTATGTGCTTTTTCAAACATAAAAAAGTGAGAACAATTTAAAAGCGTAGTAAATTAAAGTCTGTGAAATCGTTACTCCCCCCCCCCCACCAATATATATATATAATATCCTTTTTTGAGTTCTACCCGACCTCATGTAAAAGAAACACATGTTACTTTGAAGTCTCACCAAAATATATATACGTATATATTATAATACTACGGATTCTAAGCTTGTTCTTATAGAAGATTGTCTAATTCCTCGTAAGCAGTTCCGAGATTCTAATAATTTTTTACATATACTTCTGATATGTAAACTGTTTTTAGCTATAAAGTAATGAATAAAGTAATGAAGAGGCAAAAATGAACACGGCGAACTGTCGAGCAAAGCAACTTGTTTACATCTCCCAGCGATTGCATCCGCTGTGACGCTGTGACAAGGAATACGATATACAATCTATTAGCAGGTGATGGTTATGTTACATCAAATTTGTCTCCATGACTAGTAAAAGTAAAGAGTTGATCAAAACTGCTGTTTTTATTTTATTTTATTTTATTTTTATTAGCAATAAGAGGATTGAAGTGGCAACCACGTAAGCTATTTGGCATCTCTAGAATCCACCGATCAAAAAAGAAAGTGACAGTTTGATTCAGTCATCGGTGAGCTAATCTAAAGCGCAATCGTATTCTTATCTTTATTCTGCTGCAAATTATGATCGCAACAGAAATACGAAATTACACGCATTCAACAGTCATGATACTGACCGAAAAAAAAAAAAAAAAAGACGAAAGACAGGCAACTGTGCATGATATATTTACGTGGCAATGCTGATCGTGGACGTTCTTTTACACGGCGCATCTAATGCATCAGGGGATTCCTTCATGTAGTTCAAACCATGAATGAGTATGTAGAGAACGATTCTCCAACTCCTTACTGGTGTATTTTCTTAGAAACATCTCCCAAATAGTCTTTTCAGCATATGGTTTTTGGACCACGACAGTGGGCTAAATCACTCGTTTCTAAATTTCCAGGAATTCTTAGCTACGTAGCCATTTCTATAGTTCTTCACTCAACCCTACTCACTAGATTTTTCCCCGCACCACTGCTTCCTCTTCCCAGCCCGAATAGCATTTTGAAAGGTAAACAATTTCAAGACGTCGTGAATGTACAATTGAATACGACACTCAGCTGCAAGTCATTCTCTAACAGTCCTGCCAGAGATGCATATAATCAGGAGGATTACTTTGAAGTAGATAAAGTAATCTGTATTCTTAATAATTAAAAATCAAATAAACTTTGTGCAAGGGAAGAATGCTAACACTGCATGTTTGCAATTCCACCTAGATATTTTCGTATGTCTGCATATTACTTTCACATCATATAAATAAGTTGGTTCGTATTGACATACTTAAAAAATAATAACTGGTAAGTAAAAAAAAGTAACTGATAGGAAATTTGTAATTTCCTTACAGTTACAAATTTCCCTTTCCTAGAAAAGTAATATTAGCGTTTATTTCTATTTATATGAATATTATACTCTATTTTTCTAAATGCATTAAACTAATCCTGCTGTTGGATGAGAATTAAGGGATATTTTGATATTTAAGTCTCATGTAAAGATGATACTTCTTTCTATCTTAATTTCGCAATTCCATACAGTATATACTACAGTCATATATATACTTATAGCAAGGAAGGTAACAGGAAACCACCGTGCGTCATATCTCCCCAGTAATTAGCTACAACCCTCTCAAAAAAAAAAAAAAAAGAGAGAGAGAGAGGAAGCCACAGGATTAGGATACAGTATATAATATTTCTGTAGATTTCTATGCGATGCACATCGAATTTTTCAAGAAATCTTTACAAGGTCCACGTTGTTTAAATTTTATCGAAGCTGAATGGAACAAAGACTTACTTCTAATTTCGAAATTGTCTTTAAACTGGTCATGTTTAGATTTCCTATTTGATGCAATTTTTTCTGCATTTTAATGTAACATTATGTTATGTATTATTGGAAGTTTCTCAGTCACTTGTAAGCATTAGTCGGGATCATTTCTTTGTCTGTCACTCTGTATGCATATAATAGCACCGCTCTAACTAACCGATTAATGGATTTTGATGAAAGTTTAGCTATTTTGAGATTGCTTTAAATGCTAGTCTGATTGGCCAAGTGGATAACGTCTGCTCTTCAACTCACAGATGTGAGTTCGAATTCCATTGTCGGCATAAATATTTGTAATGTCTTAAATGGTAAGTGAATTTCATTACTCAATGGGATGCTACAACCCTGCTCATTTGGAAATGTAAATGGCTTTAAAAATTCCAACACACACACACACACACACACACACACACACACACACACACACAAAGGATAAATTTTATTATTGTAAAATGTCACTAATCTTTAATACACACACACATACATATCCGATAGGAATGAATGTGCTGTTTACATTATTGTCCAGTGAGCTAATGATCAGATTAACCAGTGTTTTGTAATATTCACAAAGGGATGTATACAGACTGGTTGTTGGCATTTAAATTAGTAGACCATGAGGCATATCTCTATGACTCATGTGTCTTCATCCCTATTACTAAGCCTAGGGCGTTATCAACATCATCATCATCAGTGGTTCTAACAGGCACTTAAGCGCCCACGACCTTCCAAGTATCCTTGGGTTTTATAACCATAATTCTTGTGTTATCCTGCCGGTTTGCTTGCGTGTGGGATGGAAAACCCGAGTTCCTGGGAGGAAAATTCATTCCATCACCAGCTAACTCACCTTTCAGTTGAAAAGCCCTGATAAAGATTTTTCGCGACGTCCTAGACTCCCTGGGATTCGAACCCAGGTCTTTCCAACAAGTGAACTTCACCTATACCGAATGAACTATGAAGGCTCATAAGGCCTAAGTGCTGAGAGTATAAATAATTGTGAGGAACAAACTCATTTTCATGATGATTCCTCGAGATGATTTCCATACTTTTTTGGTATGGTGAAGAATTGAAACAGATACAAAATTGATTATTGATAAATAATAATTATTACGCTAGCGATTATAATTAAATTCATATATTTGTAAAAATGAATTTAACAAATGTATAAAAATAGTTTTATGGATTATAACATGTGATTTTAAAATCATTTAATTGGCATTTAGTAATTAAGAATCAAAATCGCATTGAAAGTGAAAAAAGTTCCAACGTGTTGTTCAGAAGTATGTGAAGTATAAATATACGTTCGAACATTTTTCTTTTCAAAGAAATTTTAAAAAGTTTTTATTTTTTTTAAAGCTCTTAAAAGTTTCAGCTTGTGCTTAACGAATGAAATTATTATTTTTTTTCTAGATGTTCGAAATGGTGACGTGAAAGTTATTCTGAGTCTTCTATTTAATATCTCACGATTTAAAGAAGCCCAAAGAGACTCGGGATCATCAACATCGTTGATTCGTGGGGAAAATGCAGAAAAATCAAAAGCGATAGCTGCAGGAAGTGAAAATATTAAGTAAATATGATCAATTTACATGTATCAATAATTCATTTTTATTCAGCATGTGTTAGATACTGAAATGCATTATATTCCTACTACATCATCTTGATAGGAATCTAGTGGGAAATAAAATTAATAAAATCAAATATTAAGCATACTTAATAGTTGAATCATATTCAACTATTAAGTATGCTTTAAACGGTCTATTTATTAATCTAGAGTGTTATTTTATTATTATAATGATTAGACAAAAGCAAATTTGTTTAATATTCAAACTGATTTTGTTTTTAATTATTTAAATGAAAATTCAAGCTATTTTCATGGCCATCACACAAAGTATTTCGGCACAGCATTTTTCATATACAAAGAGTTTATCAAAAACGTTCCTAATTCATTATTTATTTTAATTGCAGAAAAACACAAATTTTTCTCAACAGAAACGTCACCTCCAAAGTACTGCTTAGAAGCAATTATGAGTCATGAAAGGGTGTCCTGTCTTAATATCACATGTAGAGAACTTTCGAAGACCTACATTTGAACAACGAAAACAAGTGAAAGCAGTTGATAAACTTGAGCGTTATTCTCCACGACGGTTTTCAAGGTTTTCTACCACTTCATTTGAGATTTCCTAAGATTAATACAATATTTGGTATCGCTTCCTTTAACATGCTAATAATAAAATTGCATATTTAAGGTTAATAAAAGCAAAAATGGTGTCCTTCAATTATAATTGAAGTAAGTTACTAAAAAAAAAAAAACCATATCTATTAAGGTTTTATTAAAATTTTATTGAAGAATTTTGTATACTGATCATAAAATGATCAGTATACAAGTTGCCAGAGACTTTCGTATTTACACTGTGATCACTTTATCAGGCGCACTTTTATCATCCGTGAAATCTTTCAGAAATAGTGTCATATGTCTGTTCTGTGGTGATGTAATATAGCCTGATATTTCCAGTCTATATATAGCAAGCAGAGGCAGACATATACAATGTATACGGAGAGTATACTGTCTGTTAGGTGTCTGAGTAAATATGTGTTGGCGTGCAATTCTCATATGTAGTAGACAATTTTTAATGAATTAAACTCTTCAATACCACATGGCTGTTCAGATCATTGAAAATTATTTGTCCTGTTGAGGTATTCACTCATAACAGTGTCTAGAGTGATCCATCAACCAAATAACATCCAGTCAAAGATCCGGAGACAACTTTATGTGAATGACTGACAGTGATTACGAGAATCAACAAGTCGAACTTTCTGATCTTAAAAAAATTTCCCAATTCCAGACCGAGTTGCATGTTGACAGTAAAACCAGAGATGCCCGGAGATTTTTATTTTTTCACACTATAGGTTCTCTGACACCGGTGGAGCAACATGACAATGATTCAGTCTGTTTCAGCATTGTTACCAACTGGGTGCATTCCTTCATGTTAGTGGTTTATCTATCTGGTATTAGTTGCAGTAGAATAATGGGATGTGTAACCCGGAATAGAGTGGCTCACCCAGTCTCCTCTTCTCAACAATTGAACATAAGCCAGAATCTCTGTGAAACAATTTCGACACTTGGAATCTGTCCGAAGAGGAAAAGACTGTTCTGAGTATCAAACCAAATAGATTGCTGCTTGCTATTAATAGGCAGATATACTTAAAACGTGGCCACCTATTTAAATTATTAACAGGAAAAATTAAGTGCCTTAGTTGAGGGGATTTCTGAATCTTAGCTTTACGAGAATATTCTTGATATCAAAGATCATAATGAAAATTTTGTCAGAGGAGACCAAATAAGAAAAAGTGGAATAAATGTTATTTCATAAAATATTTAAAATACGAAATCGATGATACATTGAATTTCTATGTAGCAGAAGTTCAAACAAGT
The DNA here is from genome assembly GCF_054136105.1 of Typopeltis vanoorti. NCBI lineage: Eukaryota > Metazoa > Arthropoda > Arachnida > Uropygi > Thelyphonidae > Typopeltis > Typopeltis vanoorti. The sequence continues at coordinate 65,788,215 of NC_143556.1, forward strand.
GTGATGTTTAATAAGCATAGATTCGGCTGCTTAAAGTGGTAGTTTGTTACACAGTGCAGGAAGTAGAGATGTTATTAAGTAGAGATTTAAAGAGATAAGTAAAAGGCAAGTATTATTAATATGCATATTTATTTTGCATAGCATATTAATCGGGAATATTAATATGCAAAATATGTACTGGGGGATGGTTCATTGGGATGGTTCATTGCATAAAGCGGAGAACTATAGACTATCATAGAGCCGCAAAGCAAGCAAACCGGACATTAGAACACACGCAATTAACACACGTCATACACTGGCCTCATAGCCTGAGTTACTTCGGCCGTAAATCTAAATAAACCAAACCAAACCCTTTTGAGAACATGAGTGTTTGTCAATGTCTTTAGCTGGTAGATAAATTTTATCGTTCAGTGTGAAACCACCATCTTTTATATTGGAGGCCTGAAGTGACTTGAAAAACATTCATGTTTGATCTCTAAAACAGGGTTCTCGGATTATCCAACCCTTATCTCACCGATGACAATATTGTACTATTCCTTTAAACCAGTCGTGGGCGAGATTTACATAAAAGATTAGATCTAATAAATGTTGCATATGAAGTGTAGAATTATAGAAATTAGTTTTGTTAGTATTATAAGAGAAGCAATGGAAAATTAGGAATGGTATCCAGGATATCCTAATAAAGGATCATTTGTTGAGCAATACACAACTGTCCAAGATAATGATTATCTTGGACAGTTTGGATTTCCCCAAACCTTTGATCGCATTTCGCATAAGAACCTGTTTCTCTCTTTGCTGTTGCTTGGTAGATTTTTATGATGATGTTAATTTCCATATAGGATAGTCTTAAAAGCACGAAAAATGGACTGGAAAGTATAAGGTTTAAAATTTATTGCAAACAAATGCAATTTGTTAAGAAGTTGGTATTATATAAATAGAAATGAATTTCGAAGCTTTAGAAAGAAGCTTTATTGTAGGGGGAAAAAAAGGAAGTCATAAAACCGTTACGCAAGTTTGTTGTCAAGCCAACATTGAATTATAGCTCACAGATTTATAGATTTTTAATGGATTTAAATATAATCGCAGGTATGTAGAGAATATTTACTAAGTGCGTATTGTATCTCTGGTAATCGGTTAGTTAGTTATCTCTGATTTTCCCTTTCAGTCGTTTCCGACCGTAGATGACTTTGTAGGCATTGCCCACAAATTATTTCTGGTGAGATTTTTTACAGTGTAGTTAGTTCACCATTGCTTTTACCAACCCTCCAATTTTATCCCGGCTCATGGCTGGGACATATTCATGACTGTAATCCACGTGTGTTCACAGGGCCGGTTTGCCTGTTCTGGGGCACGAAAAACCCGAGCTTCTAGGTGAACCCCCCCCCCCCCTTACCTCCGTATGAGACCCACTTACTTACCATTAGTCGAAAGAGACCAGATAAAAGTTCTTCACGTCACTGACGGGAATCGAACCGAGGTCTTTCCGACCAAAGGGCTTCGCCTAAACTGACTGAGCTACGGAGGCTCCAGTTAGTTATAAATTGGTAAATTTACCTAATAGGAGATTCGATTGCGATTTATGTGTTAGGACTGGGTAGGGGATGATAATCAAAATTACTTAGCAAGGATTTGTGTACTTGGCTGAAACAAGCTTCACCAAATGTGTATAATAAAAGGATAGTGATAAAGGGAGTTTGTAACAAATATATGAACTTCGTTTTTTACTCTTAGGATTGAAAATGTGTGAAGTCGGTCTTCAGCCAATTATGGAAGACTTATGGCTGGAGGACAGCGTTAACTTAAAAAATTAGCTGCAATGGTTATCTCATTTAGCACATTCGGTTACACCTATATATGTTGAAATAAGATAAATAAAAATATAAAAATTTAGAAAATGAAGGAAAGGGATAGGTTATGAGTTTGAATATACACACGACAACTTATACGTGGGGTGTTGTTATTATGCTATCATTATAACCATAATGCTCATTACTGTCCATGATTTCCTGTTTTTGTTTGTTTGTTTATTTTGCTTCCCTAGCATCGAATTAGTTGTGGGGGTTTGTTTTTCTCCAGTTCTTTCACGAATAAATTCGACCCTGAACACATTTTGTCATAGCGGCGTGTACGTAAAAGTATAAAATATGAATTTGGCTAATTTGAAAGTTTATAATGTTGCTGCCCTAGTGGATTAAACTCTCCTCGTGATAGGCCAATGGTCATAAAATTAATAATATGCATATTATTATTATATAGTTTTGAATACTTTGAAATTAAAATTATTATTACCTAATTCTAATAGCCTGAGTAATTAAATTATAGTAATTAAAAAAAACCATCTTTTTCGAGATTATGAACAGAAGTTATGTGTTTCACTTTTTGAATGTTGAATGTTCCATTTGACTTTGAATTTCGTTATATAATTTCATTTGGGTGAAATATGTTTATATTAAGATATAATTGTGCATTTACAGCAAACTGCATTCCAGTTCGAATCGGTCCCATTCCAAAGATGCATCACGTGTACAGTTACCAGCATCAAGTATCAAAAATCAAGCAAAAGTTAAAACTGAGCAACCTGGGCAATCCGACTTGTCTGCCAGCGGAAGTAACAACCAGCCAAGTAAGTTACCTTGCGAAATTTCTTAATCATATATGATGTTAACAATTTGTTCAAAAATGAAGTGTTCATTTTTTCAAAAATGAACAAAGTGGCTTAAAAATTAAATGTAAAAGTTGGGTGCTATCGACTCTGGCAAATATGATATTGAATTTTGAATGGTTCAATGCTCTTACTCAAAATAAGTGCTTATCTTTCTTTTTTTAGCAGTACTATCATCAATCTATTAATTAATTAATCATCAATTAATATTAGCAGAGCATGGGTCGAATGTCGGAGCATACTCGAACACCGTCAGCAACAACGATGTTCGAGTAGGCTCCAACACCGTTGTTTCTGACTACATATTCGTATTTATCATTTATCCTGAATTTGATGGACACTTTCAAGGAAGCTGCGGCGCCATATCAGAGGTGTGGCGTTTAGGAATGATTACTGGAAAATCATGTTTCTCTAACCTTATCTCAGTTCCACTGAGTATCTTGGACTTGTGTGGAAGGAATTTTCATGATCAAGATCCGCGCAGTGATGGAAATCTGAACTAGCTGCAGGAATTCATCATTTCCGCCTGGAATAGGCATAGATGTGATGGACATTGACGAACGCTATCGGCATTCAGAATAGCCTCTAGATGCTGTTCCGAATGCTCACAGTGGACATCTCTCGAATAAATTAGCTAGTCAGTGTAGAATGAAAAGAGACTGTTTCTAGACTTATTTGGGTTCATGATTTACGTAAGTTCTTATTTTCGCAAAAGTTCAACATTCTTAAAATAAAGCTGTACGTCTCGAAATTTGAGAAGTGAGACGCAAAAAGGAATTCTTTCTATTCTCGATTATAACAGAAATTGGACCTACTCTCCAACCAACAGGCCTTAGTTCCAGTTGTGGGCATGGATGTTTGTGAATGTCTTTATATGGGAGATGAATTTCATCACCTGGTGAAAGATCACTTCTGGTTTATTGGGGTCCTGAAGTGGATTGAAAAAAAAAAGTTCCATGTTTGGTCATTAGAGCAGGGTTTCTGGATTATCTGAAAAAATAAATAAAATAAGTACAAAAAATAATTTAAAAACTCTTAGCTCACTCACAACACTAAACTAGTATACGTTTACAACCTTTCGTGGGTGGAAATCACATGAAAAATAATTTTAAAAATATTAATTAAATAGACAACTGCATAATGAATCTGCATGCATTTTTTATAATTTAGATTCAGAAACTCCGCCAGATACAAATAAAATTTACAGTAGTACTTAGATTTTGCCGCTTGTTATGGATGAAATTCAAGGAGTAATATTTCTTGAGATTGATTTACTTTTTCTGGAGGATTCTACAAAAACCCGTTTTTCTGAGTATTTATGTTTCTGAGATGTGAAATATTTCTCAGCAGCACAAAGCGAATATTCTAGCAAAGTGGCGCAGACGTCACACAATGAGGACTCAAAGCAATCATATTTTTTTTCACTTTCTAACAGATTCTTCCGCTATTCGACCAGAACAATTATCACAACTCACATTGAATGGATTTCAATATTTTAATCCATTTTAATCCATTGTCTCTTGCTTCCGAAATTTATCACTAGTACTGTATAGATGTTTGGAATTTTATAAAAAAGATAACCGTGGCAAGGTATAAAATGTTGTTTCCCAATTTGTCTGACATGCTCAGTAATAAAGAACTTGAGATTAAATAATTAAAAAATTGTAATTTGATACTCTCTCTGTAGTTTTCCATTGGATATGAAACTCCATGAGAAAATTGATTGATGCTGTTAACGAAGCACACAAAAGCTCTGCGGTCAGTAGTAATTAATATCGTGTATCTCTTCTGGTGGTTCGCACAGCTGCTTGACGGTATAATGGAAAAGTGACTGCTAACAGCAGGTGTCCTCCCGGCTCTTTTATCAAAGTGTTTACTGTGCTCGGTTGGACATGTAATTTGGAGTTCAGATTAACATATTCCTCACTGATAAAGCAGTATTGGTATACTGAGAAACCAGTGTATGTATGTGTGTGTGTGGTTCTGATCATACTCTGCTCTTTTGTGTAATCTTTCTAAACTGCTGAAATATTTATTCTAACCATGAAAATCTGAAGGATTACTCTTAAATATTAGTATATAAAGTGTCATCGTTCTACAAACATCGCAACCTCGTGACTAGAGAGTCTATGTCCGAGTTAATATCTAATTGATTATATGATGGAACATGATTATCTGGTCAGATGATAACATATCTATCTCTTGCTTCCGTTCATAATGTTTGTGTCCTCGCATGTGGAGACTTAATAAGATTCTTATCAATGTACTACATGCAGACAATCGGTGATCCATATCGTTAGACCTATACATCGCGAGAGTGACCGCTTGAATCTATTTAATCCACGCTTGACAAAGTTTATCAAATAATTATCAAAACTGATAAAGTATGACATACTTCTCTGTTTTGGAAATTGATGAAATAATGATATTGGATGTACATTTTACGAATTCATTTATCAAAATAAAGAAGAATGATTGAAGCATAAATACAGAACTCAAGCAAAACTTAGAACTCATAGAATTTCTTACTTTTTTATTTAGTAAATCGCATTAATTACTTCATTCAACCGTTTTTGTATAATGAGACCTGTGGAGTAGCCATAACTATAGAATCACACCCATACCACAGTAAAAATTATTATGTAAGTATTTATTATGTACATAAATGTCTTTGCATAATCAGAACAACGAAACAACAATAAGGAATGGAATAAAGAAACAGAGCGCATGCGTTAATTTGGAATCCCTCTATGTATACAGTCTCATGTTCATGGATTAAAACTATTGGGCTGAAAATAATTAAAATAAGTTAAAAATAAAATATAAGAGATTAAAATGCATTTAATACAATTGACGATAACAATTTGCCACACTTTTGGAATAGTGAGGTAGTCTTAATGTTCAGAGATACGTTTATTTGCAGACCTTTCTGTTTGTGCATAGCAAGGCACGAACATGGTACTTGGTATACACTAGGTAGTATCAGTGGTGAGAGTTTGTCTTTTGGAGAAGGTAGCAGGTTATGAATTTGGTTGATGGGTTTATAGATAGCAATGAGTTGATATTTTTTCATAATTTTGCCATACATTCAGGATGTCCTTAATATATGATATAGGAGTTCTGTGAGCTTCTTCTTGTCTGGGTTGCTGTAGAAGAGCGATTAATTATTTTTGATGGTTCTGAGTCTTTTAATAGTTTCTGGATCTACTGATGTTGTCTGGATCTGCAGACAACATCCGTTGTTTTATCCAACAGTTTGTTCAGTTTTTTTTTTTTTTTTACTTTTGGTAGGATCAATATTAAGCTGGAAGTATGTATTGCGATCACGAATAAGTAATTTCATTTTTTTGATCGTACGATTTGGCATTTAAGATTGCAGTGGTATTACTTTTGTCAGTTTTAGTGATAACTATGTTATTATTTCGTTTTAAGGTCAGGGCTTTTAGTTCTAATGGCAGAATATTCCATTCTGATGATTTTGCATCACAGATCACGTTAGTTATTTCAAAGCGTAGTCTATTAGCTTCATTACTAGACAGATGGCTGATGATGACTGGTCGTACTGGTGGCACAGATGACTTGCCAGAATCTCATTTTTAAAGAAGTGCAGACGCGCTAAACTAATACCGACTTTCACTAAGTTAAAAGAAGTCATTAAATCGCCAGAAACTCATAAAATTTATCAAAAACTATCCATTCTTTTGTACTTAATCAGTTAGGAGTTTCAAAAAAGGAATTGGCATTAAATATAAAAACAACAGAACTGGAAGCTGATCTGTCAAATGCATTAAATCATGACTTGCCACATATGGTTATTAATATATCAAACATGCAGACACTAAATCCTTTGGAAAAAAGTATCGTAAATCTTGATAAGAAATACTCTACTCAACTTTATTAGAACGATCAAGGAAAAATACAGTTAAATTACTTACGTACAAATGGATTGTTACCTTATCCGACCGTCCTCTGACTGAAGATGAACTGAATGTGCTAACACTAGGTTCATAAGTTCGCGATTTCGCCCAAACAATGAAAAGAACATCAGTCATCTGTCTAGTAACGAAGCTAATAGACTACATTTTGAAATAGCCAAGGTGATTATGATGTACAATCAATCAGAACTGAATATTCTACCATCAGAATTAAAAGTCCTGAAGTCCTTCAAACCAAATAATAACATAGTTATCACCAAAGCTGACAAAGTTAATACTACTGGAGTTTTAAATGCCAAATCGTACGACCCAAAAATGAAATTACTTCTTGATCGCAATACATACTCCCAGCTTAATACTGATCCTACCAAAAGTCAACTAACAAAACTCAACAAGTTATTGAATAAAAGAACATCCGTTGATGAATAAATCATCAAAAGACTCAGAATACTATGCAATACCCCCTACAATATATGGTTCACCAAAATTACATATTTTGGTGAACCATATATTATAGGCAGTACTCCCACTTATAAAATATCAAGATTTCTAACTAACCTTCTTTGCCTCCTCATTGGCTACTCAGCTTCTTCAAATATCCCCCACAAAGAGACAATAGAATTTCTAGCCCAAACATTTCCATCGGACATAGTGGATTTATTTAAATTTTCAATTACATCTGGTTACTTTATATAGAAAAATTAAATATATAAACAAGTGGAAGGGACTATAATGGGCTCACACTTATCACCTAACACAGTCAACTTTTATATGAACACCTAGAAGAATTTCTCTCTCTCTCGACCCAAAACCAACAATTTGGCTGAGGTACATTGATGATGCCTTTGCAGTTTGGAGTCACACAGAACCAGAACTCCACTCATTTCTGATTTTACTATGATTTCGTCATCATATGAAAAATGTTTTTAGAGCATCAAAAAAAAGTGATAATCACTTGAAGTAGTGTCTGGACTTGAAGATGTCTAAGGACGTAGTTGGAATTTTGGAATTGCTTCTTGATTGACTGATTCTTGAAATGATTGAACGAGTGTATTTAGTGCACTCATTTAATCCCTAAGAATAACATTCTCTCTCTCTCTCTACGCATACTCGACTATATATTCACAATAGAGTAATCCTTTTTAAAGGATGATTCCCTTCCCCCCTCCTTCAAAAACTATATCTCGTCCTCTCCAGTCGTTTTATTTTTCAGAATCGCTTTCTTTCTGTATTATGCCTTTTTATACAGGTATAAGTTTAATTTATATCACAAATTTTGTTGATATTTATATTTATAAATATCTATAATAAATAAAAAGAAAAAGAATATTTATATTATAAATATTTATAATAAATAAAAAGAATCAACGCCCTAAATCCTTGTATTAAGTTTACAGTAGAAAAAAAATCATCCATATTTCCTTTCTAGATGTACATATCCAACGAAAGCAAGATAGATCCATTTCCACTTCTGTCTACCGAAAATCAACATTTTCAGGTCGTTATATCCACAATACATCAGCTCACTATCCATCTCAAAAATATGACCATAAAATCCCTAATATGAAGAGCTCACAAGATTTGTTCTTCTGAAGAATCTCAAAAACACGAATTGTAAATTGTTTAAAAGAAAAAAAACCAGCCTTACTAAATAGATATAAACCAAGAATAACCCAAAATAATTAACCACTCTCGTATACAGCAACCCAGATCTCGTATACAGACAAGAAGAAGCCCAGAAGACTCCTATCATATATTATACATTAAAGGCATCGCTGAACATGTGGCAAAATTATGAAAAAATATCAACTCAATGCTATCTATAAACCCATCAACCAAATTCATAACCTGCTACCTTCTTCAAAAGACAAACTCTCACCACTGATACTACCTGGCGTATACCAAGTACCATCCAAGTGAGTGCAACTTGTCTTACTATGGACAAATAGGAAGATCTGTAAGTAAACGTATCTCTAAACATCAAGGCTACATTCCGCTTATCAAACTTCACAAATCTGGCCTGGCACAACATGAAATTGGAAACACTAGCCACAGGATTCAGTGGGAACACACCAAGTTGCTGCATAGAGCCATGCTATATAAACATGAACGTTTATACGAAGAAAGTGCTGAATCCCTCCTTCATCTTCCTAACCTCAATCGCAACAACTGCCTCACTATTCCAAAAGTGTGGGAAATTGTTATCCTCAATTGTATTAAATATATTTTAATCTATTATATTTTATTTTTAACTAATTTTAATTATTTTCAGCCCAATAATTTTAACCCATGAACACGTATTATTCATAGAGGGATTCCAAATTAACGCATGCGCTCTACTGTTTCTGTATTTAATTCCTTCGCTGTTTGTACTGATGATATTTTACGATATGTAAGACGAAATATTTACATAAGAAATTTATTCTTAGTGTGGTATACGTGTGATTCTAATAATTTTCGTTCAACCTTGGTATCACACAGGTGAAGTATTTTTTTTTTTTATTTTTGTACTGTAAGTAAAGAATTCGTTCCATAACAAATAAGCAGTCAGCGCTCTCATTCAGTAGAAATGTCATTGGTGGCTGTTGAATTGTGCTGTTTAATCTACGAAAACAGTAGGCTGTTTGATTAGCAGTGAGTGTATTGACTACTTGCTTTTTTATGGTATTCAATTCTTAAATGATGTCATACTTTTAATCAGGACAAGAGAGATTAAAAACTTAAGTCTCTTTCGGGAATTTGGGTTTTTAAAAACCGCAATAATACCCGTGTAAAAGATCAACTGCAATTTGTTGAAAAAATAAATTAGAAACTTAGGGAAAAAATTAGAAAAATTTTCTCTTATCGCTGACTAGAATCGAGCTTTTTTTTTTTTCAGTTTACCTAGAATCGACTAACACAAGCCTTATTCTAAAATTCAAAATTCAAATTCGTTCAAAATATTTAATGACTTATATACACTAAACACGAAAATGATTTAAAATTTTGGCTTTGGTATGGAAGGACAATATCTTCCTCATTGCAAACGATATGGGTTTCCTATAAGTTCAAGCTATATAGCGTCTGTGTGTATGTGTGTGTGTGCAATGATATAATGGATTATAATAAACAGCTGTATCAATATAACTTACTACGAATATTTATTACTCCTTTAATTGATATGCATTCGTCGTATACATCCACGTCCCACGAAAGGTCAAACGCACCTTGTCCTTCATTTCTAGGTGGAGATAGGTCAGAAAGTCACAGTCATTCAGTATAGGCTGTCAGTTACGCAACACTGGCATTTCGGCGTTACTTTATTATCAATTAATACAAGGTCACGAGTTTAACTCGCTCTTCCTGTATTTACCTGGCAGATAAAACTCGTTCTGTTCCGTATGCTGTTGGAAGGGTTTGTTAATAGAATAACAAGCGCCTGAAGATATTTCATCGTAACAACTAGGATGATAATTGGTTAGGCATGAGTGCCAAGATGTTCTCGAGCTCTGCTTTTGTTTTTATTATTTTAAGTCAAAGAAATTTCTACTAGTTCTGTGCTTGAAACGTATGCAAGTTAATATCTTACGTCATTCGGTCGAAGTTGAATTTTAATCCTCGCGGTTCTCTTTGTAAACTAGTTTTCTTGGCATGAGCGTAACTTGTGATATGACAGTAACTTTCAGCTGCACCCAGACACAAATAGACATTATGAAATTTGGGCGTTGGCTGAAACACAAATGATAAAGGTTGCATAAAATTAAGACTGTTAAGACTTTTTATTAAATCGAGAAAGGTAAAATGTTCCAAGTTTAAGAGGAATTGATATATTTGTTGTTCTTTCAGCCAAGTGCTTTTCTGATTTCGTCATCATATGAAAAATGTTTTTAGAGCATCAAAAAAAAGTGATAATCACTTAAAGCAGTGTTTGGACTTGAAGATGTCTAAGGACGTAGTTGGAATTTTGGAATTGCTTCTTGATTGACTGATTCTTGAAATGATTGAACGAGTGTATTTAGTGCACTCATTTAATCTCTAAGAATAACATTCTCTCTCTACACATACTCGACTATATATTCACAATAGAGTAATCCTTCTTAAAGGATGATTCCTTTCTCCTCCCTCCTTCAAAAACTATCTCTCGTCCTCTCCAGTCGTTTTATTTATTGTCCTTCCATACCAAAATCGCCTTCTTTCTGTATTATGCCTTTTTATACAGGTATAAGTTTAATTTATATCACAAATTTTGTTGAGAAGTGGGGTGCTCGATTTCAGAAACAAAATGAGAGTTGCATATAGAATATATATTTTTATTGTTCACCCAAATCACTTCCATACTATTTATATATGTTTTTACCATTATTCTCATAGTAGTAATTATTAATTAAAAGCACATATAAACTTGGCTTTATGTATAGTATAAACCTGGAAAGCAAGATGAGATATCCATATGAGAACCTTTTTTTCTTCAAATATTTGTTGTATGTCTTGTGGACCTAACCCGAGATTTAATTAAAAGTATATGTGTATATCATTCGATACCATTTGCAGTTCCATGATGAAAAAATCTAGAGATTCATGTTTCGTATTACTAACCTGATATTATTACCTCATTCTCTTTTAACAGTAACAAAATATGATATCTAAGTCTTGTTATTTTGGAAAAAGATAAAATACAGTTATTAACTTTTTTTTTGTCTTAGAGAAGTTTTTTTTTATTCAAACCCCCCCCCCCCCAGCCATATCATTGGTTTGATGATGGATCAATAACAATCCAACTCGAAGGAATGGCAACTTTTCATTTACTATATAGTTACATATTGATAATATCTGTTATTTCTTTCTGTTATGATCCCTGCATGAAAGAGTAATATCCAAAAATTCAAAGTTCTAGAATTTCTTAGTGTTAATCTTGAACAACTTGAAATTATTGCTTTCAAAGCACTTTTCTTTTTAAGAAAGTCAATGCAGAAATTTTAACGTCAAAATATTTGACTTTCTAAACTTTTTTTTTTTCTTCTCGTAAAATTAATATTAACTGGTTGATAAAAGAAAATATTTGCCAAACACTTCACAATAAATTTTGATTGTTAAAATAACTTCATATAAACCCGGACGAAAATAAATGAATAAGATGTGCCCTCCAAAACTTAGAATGTAATAAAAGATAGTAACGATAACATCTCATCTGCCTTAAAATATATATATTAAAAAAATACAGGGAATTATCTGTCTTCTTTTAAATAAATGCCAGATGAATTAAATTCGTTTCTGAAGTATGCGATTTTTGATTAACTATTTCTGTGTTGATATTTTTTTGTTTTCTTAAGATGAATCAAGATAATATAAATATCACAAAAAATTTGAACTTTTTAGTTATAGAAAATGAGCTCATCGGAGAATTTTTACCCGTGCTAGTTACAAGTGTCACCTCGTTTTTTAGCATTCAGTTCTCGCCTCTTTTTTTTTAAACCGTTTTTAGGTGCAATGAAACCAACCAAACAACCCTAACAATATCTCATTATGTGGTACCTTAATTGCATTTCTCGCTTTATGGATGAATAACTACATTATTCACGGAGGATATTTCTCACTACGTGATTAACAGAAACGTCAGAATGTGTCACGAAATTTGACAGTTTCGGTTAACGTGATATCACAAGGCTGTTCATTCAAGGTCTCGATACATATAACTTTCTGCTGATGTCCGGTTCCCGAGCGAACTATATGAGGTCACTGACCACCCAAACAGTTGTTTTCCGGTTCCCTGCTCGTATCTGGCTTCGGGACAGTGTTTGCGTCCTAACAATCTTCCCTTTACTGATGTCTAAAAGCTCTCCTACCCTGAAGTCACCGACAAGTCTAATAAGCGTGTCACGTAAGCGCATGGCGTCACTCTTATGTGTAAGGCATTCCTTCACTCCTCTGGTAGATCCACTTCCGCCCGCATACAGTACAGTAACGTCAATCTCTCTGTCTCCTGACAGGTGCTGGCGCTGCTACAAGAGCGTGGAATATTATACGCCAATAATTTGATTTCAGTGAATGGCCAGAAGCATTTTTTTTTTATTTAGAACACGAGGAAAATAACAGAGACTCAGATACTGGAATGTGCTAATAGAAGTGGACTAATAAATCATATTTAAGGACTTAAGGAATAATAACGTCAAGGTGAAGATTTGGTATGTTAACTCAAGATCATAGAGGATACGGAGCGTACTTTAGAGGTAAGATTAATATATAGAAAGCAAGTTAAATCTAGTCTTAAACATGTCATTATCTGTGAAATGACTGAAATGAATTATAAGTTTTGTCAACGATTTTTCAAGATTTCTTTATGAAAATTAAATTAAAAGTTATGAGACTTTTAATTTAACATTTGTTCGTGATGACATACATTCTGAAACGAACTGTTTGTTAAGGAAGAGGGGATGCTATTTTATTTGCGTTGTAATGTAATACTCATGGCTATTGAATAATGTATGTTTACACACCTATATTTTGTATTCAAATTATCTCAACTACTAGTGATGATTTAAATACTGATGCGTGTATTAGTATTGCGTTGATCTGGAAAAGAATGAACGTAATTTTTTTTGTATTACCTGCTGAAACATATACTTTTCTGTTGGCTGATGAACACTGGCGGTTTTGTGATGAGCATATATGCGATATCGTCAAGTTCTTTCTACGAAGTTTCTTGTGTCAACTAATTGGTACTTTTGTCAACTAATTGGTACGCTAATACTTTTGCATGATACACAGAAAATCTTTAAGTTTTGTTTATCACGTGTCTGGAAGAACAGCATGCTCTCTTTGGTGTTAGAAAAGCTTGAGTTCGAATCTCACCAAGGATCTACAATCATAGCTGTTTTGCCTCTGCAATAGTAGTCTGAATATTAATCAACCTTTGGTATAATTCATAAAGTAGGCGTTCTTTAACTATTAATGAATTACGAGATAAGGCGTCTCCTATTACACGATTATTTTTTATTATGGGAAACTCATTCACATCAGTATGCCGTACGACATGTGGCTACTCTCTCTCTCTCTCTCTCTCTTACTTTATTTCATACTAAGAAATCTAATATTATTTACTTTAAAATTTCATTATTTGTTTAGTGGAAATTTTAAAATGCTTTTTATGGTTTGTTCTTTAACAGGTAGTTTCGAAATTACAAAGTTGATAAACTTGTTTGAGAAAATCACTACGCCGTTTTGTTTTTTGTTAATTTTCCTAATCTTAAACTCTTAAAATTCTATTTAAAAAAAAAAAAAAGATTTGAATAGAATTTAAAAATTCTCTCTGAAATATCTGAAGTTTTGGAAAAGATACGTCTACATTTATCATAAAATTAGTTAGAAATAATCTAGATTTTTGAGGATCAAAGAATTGTATATATTCTTCCATATTGCGTAATATACTAGTAAATATTCATTTCTATGTAGATAAAATAATGCTAACTATGATTTCAGATTGCCTTTGCTGATATCACTGATTTTATTTTATTTTATTTATTCATTTATTTATTTTTTCTTCCGAAGTTAAATACGTATGACGGTAATCATTTGCTCATAATGTCTCTGCTGATATCGGCCGAAATAGGTCAAGAGCGTGTGCTCGGTCCGTGAAGTGGGGACAGAGTTTGTGTAAAGTTCAGCAGTAATATATTGAAAAGAGTCACGTTTTGGTCTGTAATTGGAAAAATGCAATTATTGGTCATTTATATTACACGGGTTAAAGTAAGCACGCATTAAGACCGTTCGCAAATATTCTTTCTCCGTTTTAGTTAACTTTGTGAATTCAGTTTTCTTTGATCAGAGATGTATCATGGTTACTACATGACACTTCTTAAATTAATTTGGAAGGAGAAAATTATTTAAATTGCATGCTGACAGAAGAAAGTCATTCTTACAGTTTATGATTGGTGACTGAATTTTTACGTAAGCAATATTTCATTCAGTCAGAACTTCCATTAGAGTTTCAAACAAAAAAAAAAGTTATAACACACAAGAATAAAGAAAACAAATAAAAATCCATTTAAGAAAAGCCAAATCTTTCTGTTATAAAAGTCTGGAATAACCTTGAAAGAAATACATTTTTAAACTTTCAGAAAACCACTATTCGTTCATTTATCATAAAGTTTCGTTTTTCTTATGCGATCTTATTTTTTGACTAAAAGGAAATGGATTTGAGTATGGTGGTCGAGTCCAGTCATTAAAGAACTTTTCTTGGACGGCTACAGCATTAATTAAAGCCACGTTGCTCAAGAAACTCTTTCTCTTTCATTTAACCGGAAAATGCCCATCTTTAATAATTATGACTTGCATTAGAAGTTACTGCTGTCTTTTTACCAGACACTGCATACAATTTTCTGAGAATTTTAACGAGACTCCTTCATCTCTTTACATAACGTGCGTGGGAGTATTCTAATAAAGTTATGAGATGAAGTATCATATTCTTCAGATTTATAAATCGACTTACGAATGCATAAACGTTTCCTTTCCAAATTATGGAGAACCATTAACAGTGTGTATACGTGATATAAATGAATAATAAATAGAAAATATATTTGCATCATTATGATATATATATTTAATATTTAATATTTTTCTTTTAAATATCAAACGAAAGGAGGGAAATAAACAGACGAAGAGATTTAATGGAATAATTATTCCCTTTCAATCTTCAATGGTACCGAACATTTAATTTCTTTCTTTCTTTACTTTTCATTAGTGGATATAATAAGAGTTTCTGGTTGGCTGAGTTTCTAAACACTTAAGAAAAATCGTGTAAACACACATGCTATATCGTTTTGTTTAAATACCTTTCCACGTGTGGTTCATTTAGCACCATCACAGTATCAGATGTTAAATTTTGAACTAAATTAGGAAATCTTGAAGGTTTCATATACCATACTTGTAAACTATCAAAAGTATTTAGCTCTCTGATTTAATGTATTCTGGCAGCAATGCTCTTTAGCACGACACTGCTAAAATTATCTTTGTTTCTTTAAATTGGGGTGCTAATATTATAGTAGTATGATTGGTAATCAATCTTATTACAATATAACATTAGTATAATAGTATAGTATATAAGGTCAACACTGGAGTGGGCAATGGAACATTGGTCTTGGATACCAAATTAAAAGACGCCGATTTACAAAACTTTTCTTAAAAATGACACCATATAGGGCTAACGTCAGTGATTAATGAATAAAACGGAATCTCTACTTAATTTTAGTAATTAGAGAGTAGTCGTTTTAGAGTCTCCGTAGCTCAGTCGGTATAGATGAAGCTCTTTGGTCTGAAATACCTGGGTTCGATTCCCGTCCATGACGTGAGGAACTTTTTATCTAGTCTCTTTCAACTAAAGCTGAGTTAGCCTATACCGATTTTTTTTTCCTCGGGTTTTTCGTCCCACAGAACAGGCAAACCAGCTTCGTGAATACACACTTCTACAGACAAAAAAATACCTTTCCCCATCGTCAGGCTCTGCGACAAGTCGGTTGGGATCGCTCGCGTAAAAGTCTCATCATGTAAAAGGTTGACCTCAAATAGATGGAGTAAGGCACAACAAGAAGAAGAAGACACTAGTCGTTTTGTTTTTATTGACCCAAAGCGTACACATAAAGATACACCATTTCCCTATCAATGCATCTATTTGTCACAAACTGATTTTTTTTCAAATATTTTACTCCATTCATGTTCATTCATTGAGTTTGTTGATTCACGGGTACTCTTTCAAGATTTTTTTTATATATATTTATTTTAGAACTTTTATTTTCAACCATATTCTACCTGTTTGATTTCATCAATTTCTTGTAGACTTGCTTGAAGTTCGATTATGGATCTATGTTTTCTTCCAAAGTGCTGTAGACTCCATCAATACGCCCAGTCATATTTTGGTGCTCAGATCATTTCCGCGCTTTCCTTTCAGGGTGCACATCAGTAGCGTATATCCTGGAATGTGATATTGCCTTACTGAAAGGTTCAAGTTGGAGTTGGTAGATGGTAGCCTCTTGAATGATTTGAGACCGTTTCTGGTTCCAGCTGGATTTTATTTAGTGTTTTGTTGTTCAGTTTTTTTTTTTTTATATTTTGGGTATTTTAAATCAAATTCTGTTTATTTTGGGCAGAGCGTCTAGTTCAATCGGCATTGGCGATGCCTTTTGACTGGAAAGACCTGAGTTCGATTCCCGTCTAGGAAGAACGTCTATAAGTTCTTTTCAACTGATGGTGGGATAACCGGTCTCATACTTGAGGTCCAAAAATTTTTCCTCTTGGAAATTCGAGGTTTTCATTCAATTTAATATTTAAATTCATTAAATTTCTATAGAAATAGTGGATATTAAAGATCCAACATTATTTCAAAGCTGATATGTGTATAAAATTTGGAAGTTTCATACGAGCACTGCCCTGGCGTCCGCATAGTCGTCTTTTATTAGTGCATTTGGATTAATCTGATCAATTTTGATAATTTTATTAAATTTAAATTATTTTAAATAGTTTTATATAGTTTTTTTGCATAATCTGGAAAACCTGCTCGAGAAACTAAGCATGGAACTTTTCAAGCACTTTAGACCTCCAGTAAGCAGGTGGTCTCACACTGGCGATGATATCAGGATCTCCCCACCTGAAGATATTTACAAATCTGTGTTTCGAACTCGCAGCCTCGATTGGAGAATGGGAAAGTTATCAACTTAGCCACCAGGTCGGCAGCATCCTGCAACATTTTTTCCAAAAATGAGGCTTCTCATAGGAGTGATCTCCGAATTATTTTCAATTATTCAGAATAGAATATCGACAACGAGCGTAAATATCTGCATAGTCATCTACAAAACTTTATTTTGAAGGTGGCTATGTTGAGTGAAGTTCCCACACACTAAAAATAAAAAATAAAATAAATAAATAAAAAATCAGACCACAAATTATTTAATTTACACACTATATTGATAAGAATTCAACATGAGATAGAAAACATACACACTTATTTTGCAAAAATTATACATTCCCCCAATTTTTCTCGAATGCTGAGTATCACGGACAATCCACGGAACACAATAAAGTATAAATGCAAGGATATTCCTCTGGTATTGTGTACAGTATGGGAAATGGTTAGTTAACCGACTTTCATAGATTGCTGTTATGGGATGTCATATGTCATTAGTCAGTTCGTATGACAGCAGCATATTTAGCGTATCTGAAATCATGTTGAAAAGATGGAAACGTGATGATGAAAGAAATGAACAGACTGCGTAAGATGACCGAGTAGAATGAGAGGCTGCTGAAAAGTGTTATGCGTTCCGCCTGTCAAACATCACTAAAATACTCTCAAACAGTAGTTAGGAGATGAAGGATATCTCTATCTCCTTCTCTTCAAGAAGTCAGAGCAAAATGATATTGAAAACAAAATTTCTGCTTATAAAAAAAGCATAATAGTATTCGCTCCAGAAAATGATCTCTATACTGTTTTAAAGTATATTCGAAATAATTATTATTACATTGAAATTGTCATTTATATTAAGGGAACAAATGCTGTAAACCTAATAAATATTTCTCAATCATCCGTTTGTATACTGATATATTGTGAACAGATGGAAATGGGTATGATTTAGAGTTAACCGACTTCCATGGACTGCTGTTATGGGATGTCATATGTCATTAGTCAGTTCGTATGACAGCAGCATATTTAGCGTATCTGAAATCATGTTGAAAAGATGGAAACGTGATGGTGAAAGAAATAAACAAACCACGTATTAACCAATCCTACTGTTGGTCCGTCATCCCTCCTAAAATTAAAGTCTGGATCCACCACTAGTTCAGAGCATTCATATCTGTGGAGATTTAATGCCAGAATATTATATGCTGAACACTAGAGCCTCTATAGGTATATCCAAAAGGTATCCAAGGTATTCGAGTCGATACCAAAGAATGATTTTTATCGACTCGCGTGGTTTCTAATCTCACTGATTGAACACAAGATCATTAATAAACCTGTTGCTTAGTGACGAATCACGATGCTCACTGTGCCAGGACATTTTGACTAATGCCTTAAGCACCACTAATCTTCTCCAGTATGACGAGAATAACTTTTTCATTGCTACCATCAAAACACAAAAGTTGAAATAATATGAGGAGTAAAGTGAGAAAAATCTTGGTTCTTACTTTCACTGATACTCAGATCTCCAATCATGCTTAGATTTTTCTTCTTGGGCTGACTTGCACCGCTTGCCTTTTCAAGCATAATTCTCCGAAGAAAGGCTGCTCAACACACGACTTCTGATTTGTGTAACTACTAACGCTGTATGAATACCAGTACGTCTAATCTTGGAATGCTATTCTCACATCTGGGTGGCGCACCAAAATTCCCTCGAAAACCTCTTAATGCTCTCCATAAGAGGGCAATGCGGTTAATAGGTTCTCTGTCACTGACTCATTCTGATCATTGTTGCTTTAGAGTGTTCTGTTTCGACCTTACTTGTTCTGTGGGTGTTTTCATAAAAGCGGCGCCACCGAATTAGCAACTATCAGTCATTGACTTTCTCTTAAGACTGTGAAAATACGAATAGTTGCTGATTGTCATCTTTAATACAGTTCAGCTTCAAACTTACAGAACCAGCTTTTCGCTCTCTTTTATATTAACTACCTCTATTTTTTGAAATAGCTTTCCTAACGTTGTTTTTTTTTTCAAGAAAAAACAAACAATGATTAAAAAACGTCATTAGATTCCCCTCCCCCTCATTTTTTTTCTTTATTACTAAGTTATGCGATATTAATCAGAAATTATGAGATGATGCAAAAAATACCAACTCCTACAAATTATCTAATACATAGTGAGAATAATTTCGAAGAACAGTTATGCCTAGTGATATATTGCAGCATATACTGTATAATAGTGTTGTTAGTATTTAGTTATATTAAGATATACAAAAAGAATTATCCGATTAACACCAGTAAATTTACGTGGATAGAGCATTAAATATATCCCCAATCCCCCCCCCCCCAAAAAAAAAAAACTCATATGTTACTAAAAAATGAAGAAGAACATACCGGTTTAAAGTAACACAAAACACTTACGAATAATATCGTAATAAGTTTCATAAATATATATTTAAGTTCTTTTCTCCAGATATTTATCCTTGGATTGAACTTCACACATCAAATAATCAAGTAGGGATGTTTAACTTTATACAGAATGACTTTATTTCGATGGAAAAAAGTAATAGGAATTATTAATTATTGTGCATGTTTTTTAAAGTGCCTTTCAGGTATTTTAACAGCTTTGGCAGCTTTATCTACGTAATTATTTTTTGTTACTTATTACGGCAAGTTGTTGTTATAAATACATTTAAGGAAAAATCATCGAAAACGCGATATTTCACTTTATGTAATAGAGTAGCTAGACTTGACTTCGATCAGTTGCAGAAGTTTTTTTTTTTTTTTAAAAAAAAGGCACATGAATGCGAACTGATCATGATGTAGATTTAATAATAAAATGAAGTGATTCGGATTTAAAATGAAAATATAAAAAAATGAATCTGGAATAGTAATCGAATTACATTTTATGCATCATTTCAGTATAAGATAATTTATTTTAAATATCAAATTTTCTAACACTTTTAATGTCTTTTCAAATACCAGAACTCATTTGGGACAGACGAAAGTTTTCAACGATTTACGTTGATTTACGATTCACGTATTGTGGTATAGATAGCTATGAGGTTAGCCTCCGATCTCTTATTACTAAGGCCTCTCCCACTCTACCTTATGTGTAGGAGAGAAGTTAGGTCATCCTTATCCCATGATGACCCAGTCTATCTTGGGAGAGTGTATTTTTGTATGTATGAGTGAATGAACGAAGGACATCACAAACATCCATATTCAAGGCGGAATTCTAACCCACAGGCTTTTTCGACGGAGAGGGGATGTGCTAACCAGATCGGCATATACAGCTATCCAGCACTATTATTGATGATCGAAATATATATACCTCTGAAAAAGTCAACGCTTCACATTGTGCGCAGTTTACCACATGCTTCCACTGGATTAGAAACTTTCATTCTGCTGCAATGTTATCTGACGCAGTTAACATAACATAACAAATAATTAGAAAAAGATGGCCTCTATAAAAGAGAAATAGTCAAAAGAATAACGCACTGTTTTGATTAGAAATGACATGAGTTTGTATTTCATATATGAGGTGAGCAACATTTATAATTAAAAAAAAATAAGGATATTTTGAACAGAATGAAAACCGGATGAGTTATCCCTTCTCATAGTAGGTAGCTTTTTTTTTTTAATTAACGAAATGCCGAAATGCCTATTTTTCACCTTGAAATAGAAACCGATCTGAAGATATACGAGTGCAATGCGTACTGTCGCTAATATCGTGACGGACAATAGTCTGAGAGAAGGAGAAAAAAAAAAAGGCATCCTGACTGATGGTCTGAGAGTGAAAGAAAACAGTCAAAGGCAGAATCCGATTTGGGGATTGCGAGGAAGTGCATTTAAAGATTTTACAGGAACGTGACTAACAAAGGATCTGAAACTGGAAAATTCATGAGCGATGAACTAGAATGGAAAGGCCCGAGGGCTGCACGTATAAGATTAGCACTATCCCTATAATAACCAACCAACCAGAAACAGAGTACATATTTTCGCTATCCTATGTAGCAATATCTGAAATGAGTGGAAATCATAATATAGTACTTTACATTACCGAAGATCTACAGTAATGCTATGGCTCGTCTTCATAGCGCAGGTGGATGAACAGCGGTTACCCTTTGGAAGGGGGAAAAAACCTTCATTTAGAATTATCATTGATGAAATTCAAACTTCTGAGTCAGTTTCTTGTTAGAGACGAGAGCAACATGTTCTGATCGTATATTATTTCTGGGAAAACTCCCATGTTCTGATCGTTTTTTCATGAATGTGAGTTATTGGTCAGTGGAAGATGGCAGCCCTGCAGCTTCCTGAAATTTGGGATTTATCTCCGAATCAGACAAACTGTTGGTGAGCCATGTTCTTATTATATTTCGTTAGTGTATCTGTGTAGGAACCGCACTCTCAATTACTTAATGGCCTTATATTAATAAGGTATCTTTATGCAATACTAATAATATGGTAAATAGGCTCAGTGGCGTAGCTAGAGCTTTTGCCGCCCGGGACGGTTCCTGAGTTTGCTGTCCCTCTCAATACACACCAAAAATACTACAAAAAGTTAAAACGACGTATAAGGAAATAAATTAAAACACTATGTTTATTTTTGAAGTAAAACTTTAATTCCAACATTCTAAAATGGTATTGCTTTTCCGTTAGCAAAATCGTCGATGACATTGTCGAAGTCTATTTCATTACTCAGTTACTGTTCTATAGACAGTATGGCATGATTTCTTAAACGCATAGGACTGAGGGGGCAAAGTTACCCCCCCCCCCCCCCTTAGCTACGCCACTGGATAGGGCTGGAACTAGTGCATGATTGACTTATAACTATTTGTAAATATCAAATTAATTGTTATTTGGCCATGCTTGCTATATAGGAATATTTTTATATTCATGTTTTCTAAAAACATATGAACGTTATAGTAGAAAACTGAAATGTACCGATCATTATAAATACTAAATTTATCGAAATATGGTGTATGTCTCTTTATTTGTTTCGCTAGTGAAGAACCTAAAGAATGAATTTCATCAGTTTAGACTTAGATTAGCCTCTCATTCTATAGTTTGGATTTTTTATTTTTTTTTCTAAATATGTTAGAACGTGTGTCATTCAGCCACTGCCCTTGTACAGTTCAGATCTCACTAATCTCCTTTTTTCTTTTCAATGTATTCATTTCACCTCCATTCTTTGAAACACAGTTCCTTAATAAGTAATTTCCTCAAAATTATAATCTTCATTTCTAATGTTATTCATTTCTAATGTTAATAAGTTTCTTTCTGTTCTCAATTTTCCGCAGCTGCAGAATATAAATCCAGCAACCTTTTATCTTGGAGGGTCACGATAAAGTATTCATTTATAAGAAAACATATGTGGAAATTACTGATGATATCATAAAAAAATTTTTCATCTGTCTAAGTATGATCCTGTTTCCGGTAACCTTACACGATCGCCTTATGGCCTACTAATCCAACACCCACAATCAGCCTCGTTGTGGGTGGTTGGATTGTTACAAAACATGTGATTAATCTGGTCGTGAGCTCACCAGACAATAATGCAGTAGCTTTCTTGTCCACTGAGCCCGCAGTAAAACGTGGGTATAAGACAGTAAAATTTTGGCATAACGCTTAAGTGGACTACTGATAAGTAGACCATATTATGACTAGGCCTTATATGCAGAATAATAACAACTTTTAAATAAAACACCAATTAGCATAAAAACAAAAATTATAGAAAAACTAACTCGTTCGAGCACGCGACTGACTAAAGTATCGCCTAATGAGTTTATTATTAGTTCTTTAAAAATACTTGAAAATAATATTTGTGGACATTTGCAATAGCAATTGCCAGAAATTTTCGTAACATCCATCTCTGCCATCCAGGGGCGCGCCAGCAGCGTCCGGCGCCTGTGTGCAAAAACTTTAGTTGGCGCCCCTATACCCCCCCCCCCCCCAAATCACTTTTTAAAAACGTATCAGTGAGTTAAAATGAAATACGAAATATATTAATTATAAGTTTATTGAACAAAAAGCAGAAATTACAAAAAAAATGTATAAAAAACAATAACCATACAAGAAGGGTACAAAAACAACAAAAATAATTTAAAAAAAAAAGTACATAAATAATAAGATAAATAAATAATAGTCACTTACAAGTATATAAAATAGGAACATATTAAACATTATTGGGTAAAAAAATAGTCAAATAAATATTTAAACAGAAAGAAAAATTACTTAGTGAATTGAACTTTTCTAGTTTTCATTAATGAAAATTCTCGAGTAATATCATGTATATCAAGTTGATCCAAAATATCTGACTCTATTGTCTTGTACAAGATTTGAAAGTCTGTCTTGTACCATTGTGGAGCGCAAGTATTTTTTTAATAATTTTAAGTTTAGAAAAGAATCGTTCCGCAGATGCTACAGATACCGGTAATCACAAAAGAATCCGAAGAGCAATTGTAAAGTTTGGATAAACTGTTTATTTATTCAAACGACTTAATATACTGAATTATCTGATATATATCGTTTTTAAAATTAGAAATAAATAGTTGACAGTGTAAAATTTCTTCGCATAAATCGTCTGTGTCAAAGCCTGAATGATTCTCATGTTTTAATTTTTGTCGTAACTTTTTACAACAAGATAATAAATATTCTTTATTTCGTGAAGTACTTAACAAATACCAAAACTGAAATGAATTCATATTTTCATTTTCATGTTCGTAATCAAATCAAATTGTGTTGTCTTTTTACGTCGCCTTAGTGGTCTGCTACTACAAAATACAGATCCTGCGTCAAATTTTGCTGCAATTAATTTTAGCTTTCTACAATTTCTTTGAAAGCTTCATCAGACCTATAATCATTTAAAAATTGATTTAGATCATTCAATGCATCTAAAGTAAGTTGGAGATTCATAGATGAAGACTGCAGTATTTTGCTGATAAAATTAATTTTATTTAAAATATCATACCAAATCTTTGGCGCCTTTACTACCCTGACGCCTGTGTGTGAGTTGCACACATTGCACATATGCCCGGCGCGCCCCTGCTGCCATCAAACAAAAGCTTTTTTTTTTCCTGTTTTATAGAGCGGTTATGTATAACAGCAAGATTTCATATTCATTACTCTGTTTTAAAATTTTAGATTTTATTATCGTAACTGCACAATAATACTGTATTACAAAAATATTAATACAGTTTTAAAGAGAGAATATGAAATATTATAATATTTCATATTCAATCGTATATCTTCAAATTAAAGTTTGCTACCTCGATTACTTTTGCAGTTCAAATGAATAATTTATGAAGGACAATAACCGGGAATTCTAAAAGAAGTTTAAAAGAAAACTTCAATTCTTTTTTTAGAAAACCTTCTTTTAATCCTTTCAGTTTATCTAAGAAACCATTCAGATAGTCATATGTTACCACGCAGTATTGGCAGTATAGCGTTATTAACTGATCTTCCAATAAAATGTATAGATAATGGGCTTTTAAGAATTTTGAGAAATGCTTTAAGTATAATATAATATAATATAATAAACAAGAATTTTAAGAACTATTGGATTTAAAAATATGTTCAAATATTGGAGCGAGTGTATATGGTAACGCTATACCGAAATTCTACTATAATTTTACAATTAGGTATTTAAAATCAAAATTACTTAAATGAATATTTTAAATATTGGATTTTCTTAAATAAATATCCAAATGAAGAATTTCATTAAATTTTGTCTAACCAGAGCATTACGAAACACACCTACAGATGCGAATGCGTCACAAATCATCTCGATATCAGCTAGTAAAACAGAATGGCCACACCAGATGTTTCGAACTAATCTGGCTAGCTGACATTGATTTGTTCAAACCCCGACTTAAAAATATTCAGTTCAAATATTAAACGTTGAAAATTTGCTGGAAATTTAATATTATTCTGTGAGCTGTAAGATCGTCAACGAAGAAGGTGTTAGCTCGTTGTGATTATCGCATTTTGACTTGCGCTTGCTCTTGCGCATGCACACTGAAAAAAATAAAAAATGTCTTGGCATAAAATTCGGAATCTAGCTACTCAGTAACGAGACAAAACCTAACGAGGCAAAAGTAATATTTTAATTAGTTTAGTTGTGAATAAATGCAGCTTAATCATATCTTAATTAAAAAATAAAAAGGAGTCGTATTCTTTAATATAAATAAATCGTTAAGTGTAATTACTACTTCTAGTATGTAATCAAATAGTACAAAAATAGCCTCGTTGACGGGAATATTTTTGATTTACTTTATTTGCCAACCACTTTATATGTCGAGTGCTTAGTCATACATCAATATTAAAAATAAAGCGGAAAAAAATCCATAGACATTCCATACCCTTTATAGCACTTTTAATGCATCATTACAATCATAAAAGGGGGTTAAAGTATTATGATCTCACTTCACACATCTTTTTATTATTATTTTTTTAAAACATAAATTACTTTGTAATCCGTTAAATAAATTAATCGCTAATATAACTTTATTAGTTATAATGCTGACTTATTACACCATTACCGAAACTCTGAAGCTCTTAAAAGTTTTCATCTTAAACAACTTGCACTTTTTACTACAGAACGATATTACGTGGGTTTTTTTTTTTTCCAACAGTTTTTGTAGTGATTTATTTCGTAAACTTTGTTTTGAAAAGAAAAGCTGTGAAGAAAGATAAGTCCAAAGCATATTCGCGGTTGTAAAGTCGTCCTCGGCTGCAGTAGCATGAGATTGGACATAATAAAAGTCTCAACTATCTTATCTGATTGCTTATGTCAACCTTCAGCGACAGGCAACCATGCATGCTGCACTTACGGTGATAACCGCTTAGACATTTCCTTCGTTTTTAATGTAAAATATCTATGGGTAATAAATAAGGGACATACATTCTTATAATATGAATAGTCACGCATGTTCGCCTTGAAAAATTAGTAAAAAGATATGCAAAAAAAAAAAAACGTAAAGTTCACTTCTACCATGAATGTTTAGGTATTTCTAGACGGAAAAAGGAAGAAATAATGGGATTCTTAGACAAATATATTTCATAAACTCCTAGTGATTAGTCATTGAAAATGTTCTAACGTTTGCTTTAGGAGAAAAGATCTGTAAAAATCTTTTAAGAATAAGAAGAAAGCAAAAGTTTTTGAAACAAATTTATTGAAATATATATATTTTTAATATTTAATAACTGATTTAAAGGTTTAAGATTGTAAGAAATATGTGAAATAAGCAGCTTTTCATATGCGAGACAGTTCATATACGGACATCCTTTTTAAATAATAAAATATTAGCAATATCATGAATATATTTATTGGTGGGGCATGCACGTGCCTCTCAAACTCCTCTCTGCCTTAACGGAAGAGTCATGGATCAGTTCGATTTTTAATCTCTCTGTGTGTGTGTGTGTGTGTGTGTGTGTGTGTGTGTGTGTGTGTGTGTGTGTGTGTGTGTGTGTGTGTGTGTGTGTGTGTGTGTGTGTGTGTGTGCAGAATTAGACAGGAAATCCTTCGGTAAGCGTCATTCTTCCGGACAGCAGATTTTGCTGTCGAGACTTGCATTAGCAGTACATATACTGTATATGGTTGACAAGTCACTGTTCGGAAAACTGGAATATGGCTTCAGTATATGAAAAGGTATGAACACAGATGTGTGTGTGTGTACTCTCTTATGAAAGGTATTAATCATTAGTTTGTATTTAATTATAGTTGTCTTTTCCGATATAGTTATGTATTTGAATAGTTACTGTAGATCTAATTTCTACTTACTAGTCAGATGGTGGAGTGGGAGAATTTTATATTGTTGAAATATAGACAAATTTTATTTTTCACTGACAGAAATACAATAGAAAGTAATAAAAATGATCTTTTAATTCTAGAAAATCAATTAATTTATATGAATATAATTTGTTTTAATTTAGTAATTTAGTAATAATTTAATTGAATTTAATATTTTTTTCATTTCATTTACAGTAATAATAGTTTGCAACAATAGATATCACCTTATAAAAATTACACGCAGAATTAATTAGAAGAAATTTTATTATTTGAAATAATAACATAATTGATTAATTTAATTTATCAAAAATTTAATAATTTAATTGAATATAATTTAGTAATTTGCCATATGATCGAAATTGTGTTAAATTTATAAAATCAACTCAGACAGATGTGCTTATTTAAGCTGTATGTGCATTGTAGAGGAAAAAAAACAACATTTAAAGTGAATGTTGTACAGACAGTTTGTTGTGGTTAAATTTTAATCAAGGCCAGTATGCGCCTGCGCTAAATCCACTGTCAGAAGCAGAAAAGTGCAATTTGAATTTCGTCAGCAGATAATAACAAAAGAATATTGTC
Source organism: Typopeltis vanoorti (assembly GCF_054136105.1). NCBI lineage: Eukaryota > Metazoa > Arthropoda > Arachnida > Uropygi > Thelyphonidae > Typopeltis > Typopeltis vanoorti. The sequence goes on from NC_143556.1 coordinate 65,815,822, forward strand.
TTAATTTGAGAAATTCTTGTTTTTTCTAGTAATAATGAGAACATAGCCGAAATTGGTGTTTAATAGATACAATGTGTTAACTAAATGGTGTTTCAGACAGAAATAAAAAAAAAAAAAATTCAAACAGATAAAAATAAAATCTTCACTTCTAAAATATTGTTTTGGCCTCCAAAAATGTAACTTCCTACAATATCTAGCTTCCGTAGAGGTATAAATAATTTACCAGAAATTTGTTCCTGTCCGGATTTATGCGCGAATGCCGATGTATCTTCCGTCAAATGGTGTTATGTGTTGTATGGGGTACATTCCGAAACTGTTCATTTTTTCATACGATAGTCATATCTATATTCTCTTGCGAAATAAATTCAGTATTTATGTTAGACCGACGAGGAGGACACCATAAAATGTGTCTCAGCGTTAGATTACATTACTAAATTATGTAATCTTTCTATATAGTATTCCATATTTTTTTCATTTCATTTACAGTAATAATAGTGTGCAACAATAGATATAAAATCACCTTATAGATATAATATCACCTTATAAAAATTACACGCAGAATTAATTAGAAGAAATGTTATTATTTGAAATAATAACATAATTGATTAATTTAATTTATCAATATTGTTTGTATTGCTTTATCTTACATTGCTCCATTACGTTCCTGTATTGCATTATTTTATCGTTGACGTCATCAGATATCAGAACACAAATCGAAAACTGCAGCAATGTATTTTCTCAAAGAAACAGGCTAAAGTAATCCTGTAGTGTCCATTTTTAAAGGTGAATTTTTTAGAAGTTATTTAAATATTCTCGTGAGATTTGCGAAACTAGACGTAAACAATTTTACAAGAATTTCAGAATTTAATCATGTCTGTGTTCGTTGTAAAACATGCCTCGAATTCCCAGGGGGGCAAAGCGACGAGCATGACCGACGGAAGCCATGCGTTAAGCTTATTTCGTCCTTTTTTTTTTTAACTATTGTAGCTGTTAGCGAACGTTGCTGTTGTAAAACAGACTTGCTTGTTGACATCTGCAAGTTTCTCATCTCTGCTTCAGTTACCACCGATCCGATAAAAATCCAGCGTGCATTAACCACACCCATATAGATTATAAGATACTACGTGTGTGTAAATGTTGGCACCTGCCATATTTCCTTCTCGCACTGATGTGCTGACTGTAACGTAGGCTTTATTTTTGTTGCTTTTAGAAAAAAGCAGATGATTTCTTCTCCCTCAAAATCAATAAGATTTCCTGTTAACAGAATTGCTACACAACACGGTATAATCCATGCCTTTCCAGATGCTGGCACGTGTAACATTTTCGTCTAAACGCGGACTTTTCTTTTAAAATTGTAGCTTGGCTTCCATCGAAATATTTTTTTATACAAAAGTTTCAAAGTTTTAAAATAATTAATTGATTCTGAATAGTTAAATAATTAGTCCCATTAGTTAGTTATTTTGGCTTTCAAATTTTAATTTCAGATTTAAAATAATCATAATCTGATACTAAAATTAGCGCTATGTATTTGGTCTTTGTTATATAACACTTTTAGTTATGCAGTAAATACCCGATTTAATACTGTTCGCAAGGGTTCATCCGATTTAACGCATTTTTTAAACATCTCAATACAGCTTGGTTGAATACTAATACTGTAACTGTCTAGCATGTTTGTCGTATACGACGTCTATCTTGGCATTGACACCGCAAAAACTAGTTGGTTAGTTTACACCAAAGAAACTTAAGGAGCTTTGAGGCAGGTGCATTATATCCAATTGTGTTTGTTCCGCAGCCTGTTTGCATATTATGCTAGATGAAAAACTCGAAATTAAGTCATCTTCAATTAAAAAAATCCTTTGTAAATTAAGTTAAGGGGATAATAAATCCCTTATTATTTTAAAGCCGGATACGAAACTCGGAGATCGAAATCTAAGAGTTTCATGCCGAAGAACTATCGGCGAGTGTCCAAGTGTAAATCAACACTTTTCGCCTCCCGAAAAAAATAGCCTCTTGGCTCTTTATCCTTTGTAAATGTTTCTTTCTTTTTTTTTTTTTATCGTAATGTGACAGGAATTGCTATGAAAGCACTTTGAACATGTTAGCGTCGATATATTTACATTATCTATTTGGTTTTTCCAAAACTTTTGCGTTTATTCTGTAAAGTCGGTCTATATGGAGGAGGAAGAGTTTTCCTTCAGGAAAACAGGATGCTATACAGACGGGAGAAAGTTTTTCCTCCCTGAAATTCATGTTTTCAGGCCACAAATCAGAGGAAAAAACACCTAGAGAACGCACACAGTTCGCAAGCATTAATATACTGGCCTCAATAGTCTTTAGTACCTTCTGCAGTAATTCACTCAAACGAATCAAACGTTTGTTAGCTGTTGATTCTATTTGAATCATTTGTAGCCAAGCAGAAGCCACCAGGTGTTGATAAAAGTCAGCTGATACTTAACAACGCTAAGGATTAAAAACTAGTTCAGTTACTGTCTATGGACATCTAATCTTTGCTTATCACTGATTCACTTAATATTTTTGACCAATAAAAATACTAAATGAAGATATTTTGTAATGTGATAATAAATTGTATGCATTTCTAATTATAAAAAGAAGCGATTAATTCTTTTACTCATAATAAAATAATCTTCGTTCGTCATATGAAGTATGAATATGTGCAAATTGGCTTAGTTTTTTTAATGTTTCGAAGCTTAAATCTTCATTGCTTCAACATTTTTATAGCAAGTATTACGTCCAAGAGAATGACGAAAGAAGTATTTAAAACATCTGTGAATTTACCAACTTTTTAAATATAAAAGATTTGAAATACATTCATTTGGAGATATTCCATACCTTCTGATTCCATATCTCCTGTTAAAATTTCGATTTAACCGAAATATTAAAGCACTACTCACATCTTTTATTTCTTATTCCGTAAAGAGAACAATGCTTATTCCCCCCCCCAATCTTGTCACCAGTTATCTACCTTAAAAAAAATTGAAAAAAAGGAAAAAAAAAACGAACCAGATATCACACTACCTGTCTTTTTTTTTCTTTCGTTTTTTTTTTTAAATTCAATTTAGAACTTATTTTCTAAGTTTAGTATTTGGTAAAAGTACTATTGACATTTTATTCTGAGGTATATTCCTGTTCTTTTACTCCGACAGCAGATATTTATTTTCTCCTTTATCATTGCGCGCCTTGGCCTCTCTCACTCTGTCATATTTGGGTCCCGTTCTAGTTTTTCATTTAAAAAATACAATGCTTTTCTTCTTAAGAGCATAGTCTAGTCTTTATTTTATTCCATTTTCAACTCGTGGTGCCCGAGGAATTTTGCTTATCAATTAGTAATAACTCTCTCCCTCTAAACCAGCAATGACCTAAATGAATAAATACCTTTTGATGTGTGTGGTCTCTACCATTACTTTACTTTTCCCGCTTCGTGGAAATTTCTATTGTTAGAACACAATTTACGAATTTTTTGCAATGTTCCTCATAACTTCAGCACAAAACTATTTTGTGAAACAAGAATGATTTGACTGCAAAATTTAAGTCGCTGCATTTAGTTGTCAAGGAAAGTAATGATTCTCAGATTAAACGTTGGTAAGTGGTTTTTCTTTATTGAGAAATAAATAAACTGCACGCACATCATTAAATTACATGTACATCAGGTTTATGTGTTTAAAATATTCAAACTTTGTCAGAATGCATATTCCACGAACAAAGAAAGGTGAAGAATATTCCTCCTTAAGTTATTTTTCTTTATTTAAATTCATCTTTTATTGTAAAGATTGCTTAGCCAACTACACCAACACAGTTAATCATCTTAAAGTACACTTTTATTATACTTTTTTTTGTATTGTAGGTTATTTTAAAGGCAATTTAGATTACTGAATGAGATATTTGCTGATTCATGATTTAAACTATAGAAAGACAAAGACCATTCTTCCAAATTTTCATGGTTCATCAGTTTAGGCATGAAACTGGCAATTTAACTAAATTCATAATACTTGATGATTTGCTGTAGTTTCACATCGTTGGCAAGGAAATGGCTAGCAACGGATTTTTTTAATTTTTTTTTATTGTCATTGACATAGTCAAAAGATGATATTAATATCCGTGGAAGTAATTTCGGTTGCCTTCGACAAACCGTCTGTTTATTTATTTATTTATTTTTTATTTTCCAATAGAAACTTGTAAGAGAGAGAGAGAGAGAGAGAGAGAGAGAGAAAGAGAGAGAGAGCACATGAAGATCAATAAGCGTAGCATGTGTAGGACAGTTAATATAATGCAGTTATTGTGCTCGAAGAAAAAAGTAGTGCCTTTCCAGATGTTTGTTGTTTTGCTGAATACATAGGATAGTGTTTTCCTGTTGCTTCTTAGAGAGACCACACATTTAGTGAAGTGGATTGTCAGCCGATAAAAAATTTTGAACATAAATTTATTTTCCAGCTTACTATCTCTAGTTATTTTAACAATATTGAGAGTTATTATTATTGCTTTGCTTGTTATTCTTCTTTTTTTAAAGAAAACTTTAATTCGTTTTGTTACGATCTGATAGTGATCGTTGGTTGTTGAGTTCTTTACATAGCTGACTGCACCGTTTTTACATTGTACCTGTAATGTTAACGAGTTTATAAAAGTTTGTTTTGTGAGATTGAAAAACCGTATTAGCCTTTTCTGAAACCCACTTAGAACTTGATGAGTAAAAAAAAAAAAAAAAAAAGTTGTTTTTTTTTTCATGCATCAATGGAATTTGAAAACTAGCTTTTCCATGGATACAAAGTATTGGCAGCTAATTACATTTTTATCACCTCCCAAAGCTTCTAAGTCTTGTGTGGCTGACATCAGTGTGGCTTATTGAGTGTTTTTCTTGTCTTCGCTAGTCAGTCTGTCCACGTTTTCAGTAGAAAATTTAAGCGAATGATTTCTGTTATGAGAGGGAATAATTCGCAATTTTTTTTTTTAATTAAGATCACAGACTGATCTTCTTCTTCTGGTTAAATCATCTTTTGGAAATAATTAAATATTAAATCTTCATAGGGTTCTAACTGTTTTCAAGCAGATTAAATGTGTGAAAGCTCTGGAGACAGGACAGACTATCAAGTCAAAATGAAAGACGCTGTGAAGAAGTTTGAGAATCCGGCATGCTTTTAATTAAACGATATAGCTTCCACGAACTGACATCTCTATTGTCTCATGTGAAGTTTCCATGTCATGATTACCGAAGAATGAAATGGCCTATGCACTCCGGCGCACTTCGCAGGTCATTTCACACTTGTCCTGGTTCATGAAACACCACATACATTGAATTAATGCACCTTGCGTACTCTGCAACTTCTGCTTTCCGAAAATGAATTTCTAACGAGTAGGGGATCTTCATAAAGTCAAGGCAGCTGTGAGTGTTACTTTTCGATAGATCGCATGAAATGACCTCCACAAATTGTTTCGGGATCGTCTACTTCCCTTTGTATAAAACAAATGGTTAACTCAGAAAAACTACGCATAATAATTTGAAACAATAAATTTTGAAACGCATTTGGGTTATATATAACTTATTAATTGAAGCTATGTCAACTTACGATAGTATTTTTTATGATTAGGCTCGTCTTCTATACCTGGACCTACTCCAATTAGCACAAAGGTCGCTGCTCAACAAGTAGCAACGTTCTTATCTCTCATCCCTCAGACGAAACCATCTGTTCGTGCAATTGCTTCAGGAGATCGAGTGGACTCACGGTAATAATAGATTTATAAATAATAGAATCTAATTGTAACTTGAACTATCTTTATAATTATTTCAGGCTTAGTGTGTTTTATTCCTTTTGTAATGGTAATGTATTAGGTAGTTAAAAAAAAAAGGAAAAGAGAGATCGATGAAGGCACTGTTCCATAATACTTGCAAATAAGATTTCATTATGCCAAGAAAGGTGTATGCGACACTTTCTTACACAATGTCGTTATCCCTACTAAACAGAGCAGCCATGATACTGCAGAATTTATTTTTCGTTTATAAAGATTTAAGTAATGTCTTGTTCGTTAAGTCGTAAAATACGATACTGATGTTATCAATATAACGGATATGATATATTGTTCATATTGTTCCTTGTTACTTTAGTTCCGCATTAATACTTACTTTTCGTCGTTTCCTGAAGACGAATTTCCTTAAAATATTTTGAATCATCTTTACAAAGTTTATTCATGATGACATTCATGAACGTCATCGTGAGGTTAACGGACGCATTCACTTATCAGCAGTAAAATAGGAAGTCTTTTCCATTATTTATTCCATACTTTTGGGTATGTCCGAGGTGTACCAATCGTAGGTGGCGTATCTGTCGGTCAGCTCTATCGGTTGGTGCCCAAAGAAACTCAGTCAATAGCCCTTAAAAGTAGCTGGAAATTTTATCTTACTAGACATACACTGTCCGTAAACAGGAGAAGAGGAAGCCATTTTATTGGAAGTAGAAAAATGGCAGAAACTAACCCTTCTAACTAACTAATCCACCAACAGAGAAAGGCTTGGATTTATAGAGCATATAAATACTTTCATTCTCTATATATAAAAAGAAAAAAACACTATGGCCTGTTCTGTTTAAATCGCTCTTTATATCTAGTAGCTTTCTTGCATTTATCCACCCTCTAAAACCAAATACGATATTGTGAGATCACCCATTATAGTAAGTAACGCACTCATGAGTAATTTGTATCTATTCAGTATTGGATAAAATCCTCAAGCAACTCTTCAAAAATCTCTCATTTTTGGATAATATTTGCTAAGTTTTTAAAAGAAATGTAGCCGATAGTTATGCAGTTTTAGGTCGATATTCATGTGCTTTAAGATCGATTTTGGCGTCTCAAATGTAACAGCCTTTCTCTGGTAATTTTGTTGATTACATAATGCTGCAGTAATTACTTTCTGCAAGACAGACTGCCAGTTTTTCGTATATCTTTCATAAATCCTGTTACAAAGAGTTTTTTTTTTTATTACAAAACAGTTCTTTTTAGGAAAACATTCTATGATTAATTTTTCCTGGAGCTTTGAATGAATATTTCAATGTTTTTTTTTTCTTTTTTTTGCCACATTACTTATTTTCTCATAGACTTAACGTGGCAGCCAGCCAGAACATGTGATAAAGGGATTACCACAGAATGATCTGAAATCAAAACTGTCAAAAATTCATATAGAAAATGATAACAGTAAACTTTATTCCTTGAATAATTAGCTAATGTTAAACCAAATGTCAATTAGAAAAATCGTCTTCTTAAAAACTTGACTGTTCATATCCTGTTTTTCATTAGCAATTATAATCACTTTTTGTCTCACTGATGTGCAATAATAATTATGCAAGTCTGTGTTCGAACTATAATATTTGCATGAAATTTTATTTTACATATATGCTTTTTTTTTTCTGAAAACCACGGTGATACAATTTGAAATATTATACAAGCAAAATTTTCTGAAATTTAAATCCCCTTTGTATATTTAGGCCATCATCGACTTCATCATCATCGTCTGTTTCTCATCTCCCAGTGAAATCAAGTGAAGGGATTCCAGTTGTTGCTTTCCAAGGAAAGAACATTAAAAGCTTAAACTCAAAGCAAAAGTTACAAAGAGAACGACATGCTGATAGTGGAAAAGGTAATTTTTTTTTCTCCTTTAGATAATATTACAACTGAAATAACGACATAAATGAATTCATGTTTCGCAAAGTACATGAGAATAATGAACTCGGTATTTGAACATAAAGAAATACTACGAAAATAACTATGAACCAAATTAAAAAATTCTTCATTCAAAGATCCCCATAGTAGGCGACAATGTCAGAATTGCGCTGATTTAAAAATAGAAACCATACGTGAATCAAATGACAGAAGAGAAATGGGAAAAATCTGCAGGGGCGAATTCTCCATGCTTGCTGCGCAAGCTCATTAATTGAGAAAGAAGTAATATTTTATTAGATATATGAAGAGCCAAAGGCTTCAATTCGGCGACATATGACATGTTTAAGTTAAGGGATATTACATCCCATATCGTTTCTTAGCCGAATAAGAAACTCAAAGAGTTACATGCCGAATATATTAGAAACTATATAAAGTTCGGCGATTCCAAGCGTAAGCAAATATCTGGATACTGCAGCAACTAACCCTAAAGGTAGTGTAGGCTGAGGCAACTCATGTCTAAGGTGGAGCAAGCTTCGATCACTATTCTTGATATTTACCCATAATGTGAACTTAGCTCCTAGGAGCTGTATTTCTGTTCTACATTATGAGAGCAGGTCACTACCCAGACCGGTTTCAACCTTTATTGAGGTCTCATCAGTGAGTAGGTAGACCTAGTTAATATCAAGTTTGTAGCGAACAGAACCTACTCTCATAATGTAGAACAGAAATACAGCTCCTAGGAGCTAAGTTCACATTATAGGTAAATATCAAGAATAGTGATCGGAGCTTGTTCCACCTTAGACATGAGTTGCCTCAGCTTGCACTACCTTAAGGGTCGGTTGCTGAGTATCCAGGTATTTGCTTACGCTTGGAATCACCGAACTTTATATAGTTTCTACTATATTCGGCATGAAACTCTTTGAGTTTCTTATTCGGCTAAGAAACGATATGGGATGTAATATCCTTTAACTTAAACATGAAGTAATATTTATTTGTTAATAAATGCATGCATTTATAAGCATTCCATTTAGGCTTTTATTTTTGTAGACAGAAGACGTCTTAAGCTTGCGCGGCAATAATTGAGCTTTGAGTTGTGTATCGAAGGCCGATGCTTGCTCGTCAAATCAAAGCTACCTCGGCTTGCTCCATTTTGTTTATATAAGTAAATATAAACAAAATGGTTAGAATATCTATACGGATATAAAATAAATGGAAAAAGAAGATTAGACGACCAAGAAAGCGATGGTATGAGACCGGAACAGGTCATTTGGCCTAAAGTCCATGATAGGAAGAAGAAGAAATATTTTAAAATATTTTTTCATGAAATGAAATTCGATACTTTATTCTTTAGTTGTTTCAGATATATACGACACTAAAAAAATTGAAAATTATAAATTTATATATAAATTGAAAATTATGTAAAGTAGTATTAATGTAAATCAATGTGTATAGTTATATTTTCTACATTAAAATTATTATATTAAATCACGGAAATTTAATATTGCATATTTTCTGGAATATTGTATTAAAACCTGATCTCAAAATTTGTTTTTCCATATTTCTTTTTTTTTTTTTTTCACTTTTGAAATTGAAAAGATAGAATTTAGTCATTTATCTCAGTATCAGGAACTTATAAACGTTGCGTACGAGATAAGTTTTGAACTCCTGTCTCTAACGCGAGAATTTTTATATATATTATATACTGTATATATTTTTCCTCTGACATAATCGGAACTAATATACAAGTTTTTACGGTCCCAGCAAGCGAACGGCTAAATTAATAGGCCAAAAACTTTTAGTCGAAACACAGAAGTAGAAGACTTTTTTATATTTTTTTATAATTCCATCCACAATGGGCTTTGTTTATAATACATTAGTACCGCAGGTCGGTTATTATGGGTTACATGAGCTACTCTAAACATCAAACATGGTATTTTTCGTGCTGCCACTTCATCCATCCAATCAGGTTGGTAGCAGGGGAAAAAACGGGCCTCTGCAAATATAGTTGAAGACGGCATACGATTCCGGGGTTATTAATTAATTCAATAGAAAACGTTTTATTTATGTTTAGAAATATTGTACTTGTAATTACTAAAGGAAGAGCTATAAGGCTTCATTTCGGCGCCATTGCTTATCCACTTTGCTTATGTAAAATTACATAAGCAAAGTGGATATTAGATCCAACACTATTTGAAAGCCGAATGTTTGCGGAAACTACGAACGTTTCCTAAATTGACCTGAGAGCTTACGAAATACAATCCTCAGCATCCGCGAGTTGCCTTACGAAAATTACATTTTCGTAAGGACAACTCTGTGATGATGATCTACTTGTAGTGATACTCAAGTTTTATAAACTGTTATTTTTCCTTGTTGCGTATATTCTTTTCAATATACGCAGCTTCTCAAGGAACTTCTTTCATATTTTATTCATTAAAAATGTTGACTCTTCCTGTAAGCTATGAGTATTCAACTCAAACATGATACGCAATAATTATGCATTTCATTTGACTCTATATTATTCGACTCAAAGCAATCAATAGCTGCGTTTCTTTACCTTGGTATAAACAATGTTTCATCTAAAATTTATTATTTATTTAACTTTCATCGTTCCAACTTTGTGTCTTCTTTTCAGTTATGCATGTAAATTTTCGAAATCCTTAGACAGAAAGCTCGCCAGTCTTGTGAATTCGTTGAATAATAAATAAGGTTTTCTAAAATTCAACGCATTGCTTATTAACGAATTCCTACATATTGTATCTAATTCACAATACAATACACGGTATCATTAGTCATAATACTGTTTAAATGGCAGTATTATGACTAATAATAATTTTGTTTTAGTTGTTTAAATAAACAACTAAAACAAAAGTATAATTTAACTCAATATCATGTTTGAAAAAAAAAATAGTTGATTTAACTGCAGATAACTTTTGTGCTGAAATCAATTTTCATCTTGAGATAAATGTTGAATATATTATAAATAAATATGTTCGTACACAGTCAACTTTGCGATGATTATTATTACATGTTTAGTTCTTTATGTTAATATGAATATCATAATATAGTGTATGGAATTTGCTATACCTATTAGGTGAGAAATTTTGAGAGAGAGAGAGAGAAAGAGAGAGGAGAGATTAAACTAATCAAGAACACACTTTTAGATTAATTCTTTGTGCTCATTATGACATAGATATGTCTACATATCCATGTCATAATGAGCACAAAGTTTAGATGGTCATAATGACCATCTAAACTACTATTGTCGAATGCAGCATTTGTGATTCATCGTCCTGTAGTGTTTCATAATGATCTGTCCGATTACAAATCTTTCTATTTGGAAGAAACATTTTAGGAATAGTAAAAACATTTATCAGGTACAAGTGGTAAGTTTTATTGTATTTTTTAAGTGTTGCAAGTTATTATAGACACCTCTAGTTATATGTCAAATATTTAGCCTACATTCAAATTCCACATTCACAGTTGCTATTCAAATTCATTCTTTTCATATTATTTGTGTTCTTTGTTGTACTTTCTCTTACATCCGCAAGAAAAGGTACAGTGTGTGGCTGGAAAGCAAATTGCAGTTTATTACCAGAAAAATAACTGTCCACTCAAAATGTAATACGTTTGCTTGTTTCTTTCCTATCTTCAAAGCTTCCAACAATAATAAAGTATTATATCTACAGAAAAAAAAACGTTTGCTTAGAAAAATCGTTAGGAAAACGCTCAGTAAAAGTTTTATCCAAAATTTACATGCACTTACAGGCATACGAGTGAAATATATTATGGTTAATCAAGATGGAACTTCGTTTTTATTCAATCCTTTATCTGATTAAAATGTCACTTACGTTTAACTAATAAAAAAGCATAGCTTGACACTTTTATGGTGATCATAGAAAGAATCGTGAAAGAAATTAGAAAATGATCTAATAATAACAACAGTATGATAGGCTCATCAATCTTTCGAAGGGCACCTTATGCGATGTTGACTACGAAGAAATACATCAAAAGGTCGCTACGCTGTTTTGACAAATTAGCTGGACAGTCAGTTTCTTTGATTTTCATGAATCCCGATATTAAGCAGAGTTTTCAATTTGTATAATTAGTTTAAATAAAAATGCAAATTGAGTAAGTCAATTGATGACTTCTCCCCTTACACAAATTTTTTTGTAAGGGGAGAAGTCATCAGTTGGCTACCCAATGATACCCAATGTTTTTCAATTATGGAAAAACATTGGGTATCTTGGCTCACAGTTTTTGATCCCTTGGTCTAACTGTTCATTATATTGAGATTATATCACGATGATTGTTTCCAGTCGGGGTTTCTTTTATTTATTTTTTCATGTTAATTTTTGAATAAAATAAAAAAAAAGACATCTTGTACTGTATTGATTAAATACCAGATTTATTTAATAAGCGTTTGGTATTATATTATATTATGTACAATCAGATACGCGTAGACTTTTGTGGCTTCTTTAGAATGGCGGATAAAGAAACAATTGCAAATTAAAAACCAAAATTCAAATAGACTGTTAGATTAGTAATAGTCAAAACGAATAATCGGCGATGCATTCGTCATCTGCTTTTAGGATTGTTTGGAGATGATAATCGGAAAAGTTGAATGGAAGTATGTTGAGAGATTTCTGATTAGTGACTTCTAGATATAATTTCAGATAAAGCCCTGATTTCTGTTGAAGGAACCATGATGGTAGTGAATTTTTTAATTTTACGTAAGTTTTCCCAATCCTGAAATGTTTCTAGGTAAATGAATGATGCAAAAGCCCAGAATTTTTCCCCCTTTTTTGTAAATAATGTCTAGAAGCTATTTTTGAGACTTCTCAACATAATTGATTTCAGCCTTTCCAACAGTGATCTCCAAACAATCCTAAAATACTATGAATAATCAACCAGGTTTGATTAGTAGATCTTTTATTCATTAACTGAATGTTACTCCGACATGTTTCACCGTCTTTATGGATGACAGCGAAACTTATCGGGGTAATGTTAATTCAGTTAATGCAGAAACGATTTATGAGTCAACAATTCATAATTGATTTAAACTACTCGCAGTAATTATTTAAAAAATCCTAAAAGACATGGCTCATGCTAAGATGCCTCAATTTGATTGTTACTATTCTAACGAGTGGTGATTTTTAATTTGCAAATTTTCTTTACCTACCACCCTGTAAAATTATCAATGCTAGTGAGCGAAACAAGCCGGTGTGTATCTGATTTTAAATAATACTAAACGACTCTCAAACCAAGTATTTAATCAGTAAAATTACAAAGTTTCATTGCAAAGATCGTGCCATTAAACGCCATTTAATTTTTTGTAATTTTTTTAAAATTCATAGGTCAATATCCTGTGAATTTATGTTCACAAAATAAAATAGCGAGAACGAAATAGCTACTGTAGATAACTTTTAATGAGAATAAGTTAGGTTTAGATATTTAGATATGTCATCTGCAGTTTGAGAAATAAAACGAGAAAAAGGATCGATTCTTCAAGAAACCTTACACTTAAAAACTGTTTCTTAAAATAAAAAACCGAATTAATTTACAATAATAAAATGCATGAAATTGTATACAAAAATTACAATAAACTGTGAGTTGGAGAACGCCCTCTTTTCACTGAATTTATTCGGTTGTTTTAATAATATCTTCAACAAATCGGCAAGCCCTCTGAAAATAAATGATAATTATTCTCCAAACAACATGAGTTTGAAAAAAAAAATAGTATCGTAAAAATGCTAAAATTTATTTAATCCTCATATATTGAGAGTTTTCTAAAAGTAATGTATTCTTAAGAAATGAAAAATTGTTAATGATGATTTAATTATTATTGAAACTTTAATTACATCTAGTGGTAGTTGTACTATTAGCAATTAGCTAGCCTTACAAGATTTTAAGCAATGGAGTTAATCGTTATTTGGAAGAGCCTTACAGCACCAATTCCACCATCATACCAAGGGACAAATGGAACAGAGGAAATATCCTTCGAGGTATTCAACTAATATTGATAAAACTATTTGCAGCTGAACCCCTCCCCCCCTTTGATAAGAACATTTGGCAGTGGCGATTATCAAAACACTTAACTTCGGTTCAACTCCGCTCCGTAGCGTAAATTGCACCGGTTGGAACAAACTGATCATTGCTTGGGATGTAATAAGTCATCCTTGATGATGGTAATGTCATCGTCTTTATATCATTCTTAACATTACGTTGTAGTGTCATCAATCAACCTTTTATAAAGTTGACAGCTTGATGTAAGCATTGGCAAAACTTTATCTCCATTTAGTGGGTGCTAATGGCATTTAATGTTAAGCAATGAAATTGAGTACGATTAGCGACCAACTTGTCTGGTAAATGTAAGAAAAAAAGTGTTTAGTATTAGCTGTAAAATATTACACACGTATACTCTCTCTCTCTCTCTCTCACGCACGCTCTGGGACACATCATCGTTGTACTGTGATATATATATTTTATATAATATTTTATAAATTTTATAGGAAATAATTTTATATTGTTTCTATCGTCAAAAAACTACCATATTCATACTTTTTGGGAATGTTTTTAAAAAGGATTTTGAATATATATATATATATATATATATATATATATATATATATATATTCAAATTCCTTTTTAAAAACATTCCCAAAAAGTATGAATATTGTAAGTTTTTTGACAATAGAAACAATATAAAATTATTTCCTAATATTATTTCATTTCAGCACTGTCAATAGCAACCGCGTACTTTTGTTGAAAAGTATTGAATTCAAATACTTTTCAATTCAAATACTGTCCAGGATATGAAGAACTATATGAAGACTTTTCAGCTGAAGGTCACTTAGTCGATCTCGCACGAGAAGACAATGCTTTTCCCCTGCAAAATAGGTAAAAAACTTGCTAGAGAAATGCACATATATTGATAGAACATAGCAGGCTATGGAAATAGAAATGATTACTTTATCACTGCTCAGATTAGATTTGCAAGAAGCCAACTTACTTGGATCTTAAGCATCGAGTCCGATACGTAAATGAAGATGGAGTGTGATTTCAACTTCCCCTCTGCTTAAACCACTAGGAATTTTCGAAATATATAATTAGTTATTTCTAATCATCCTTAAGAGAAAAGGACTGAGAACTTAACTATTTATTCTCCCATATGTCATCCGTTTTAATTTTAAATTTCCATACGCAATAATAAATAATGCACCTATATACACTGCATAATTTAATTTTGCTACAGATAGTCATTTATTAACGGCTATCTGTATGAAAATTGTATAGATAGTCTCTACTAGTAATGCAGCATGTTCGGTTTACTTTTATTCATGTTTTCTCGTTTAACTGTTTGCATTCCCGTGATATAAATTATGCTGTGCCCTAATTATTTTGAGTTTGATGTTCACGACAAGATGTTTTTCAGAGCGCTATTGCCTTTCGTATAGATATGGTTGCAATGACGGGTCTAGTCTGTCTGTTCAATGGTAACTTTCAAAAACCAATCGCCTACCAAAGAGAATATTTATTTCTTATATAGAAGTTTGTTATGATAATACCATTGAAGAAAAGTAAAATTATAATCGAACATTAGTACCTCAGGTGGGCTAAGGATAAGATAATCCAGGTCCTTCTCTCTCTCTCTCTAGACCGAACATGAAACTTTTCGAAAGTCGCTTCAACCTCCAATAAGTGGTGTGGTGGGTTCACATCGGGTTATTAAAATCTTCTTTATCTGAAGACATTCGCAAACATTCACGTCACAGCGAAATTCAAATCCGCAGGAGACAGGAGTCGCTATCCCCCCTCCCAACCTAGTTGGCCGCAAATACATTGTAATGTTATCGGGATTCATGGAGAAGAAAACATTTGTGGTTTTTCTGATTTGAATAACTAGGTGTTCTTGCAACACGTTGATTACATTACCATTTGATGAGTTGTATCTGTATATAATATATTTGGACTTTATTTAGTTGAATCTGAAGATGAAAACCATAAATTATCGATACAAACTGGATGTGGCTTCTCTATTCAAACAAAAATCACGCAATTTCTTCATATAACAGTTGAATGTCTCAAAAGGCATTTAAACTGTCTACGTCCTTCTCATTCCTCAGGTGCAGTATTCAGAAATAAGACGTCTGTTGTGAACTCATTCTACGAATCATTTGAAGAAATTAATGCTAATATCAGGCATTTTCTTGAAACATTCATTTCGACTACTATTCTAAAGAATGGTTTAGGAATGTTGAAAACAGACGAGTTATGTTGTGATCGTCTTAATCAAGATGCAGAGAATATTATTTACCACTCTTTCCTAATTCTTTAAGATAATAATGAATTGTTTCAGTTTATTTTAACACTTACTGTACAATTCTTCTCTGATAATGAATGCAATTTCCATATTTCTAATAACTCATTTAAGACAGTCGTAGTAACTAATAATTATGCATTTCCGTGTTCGTAACTGTTTCGACATTTCCAGCAGATGTTCACAAACGAAATAATCCGAAAGGTAATTGCTCCAGCAGACCGAAGCAAGGCGAGACGACTCCCAGTCCGTCTGATGAAGCGAAACCCGATGTCACAACAAATGATGATTTATCGCCTTCGCCACTTGCCAAAACATTATTGCCTTGCTTACCTACTTCAAACACCGGGAGCACACGTTTAAGACCACCTTCTAAAAGTACACCAAAAAAAGTTACAGATGACTTAAAAGAAATTAAAGGTAAGCATTAATGACTTTTCTTTCTTTCAATAAATGTTAAGCTATTAACTGGATTTAAAAAAAAAAAAAAAAAAAAACTGTTGATTTTTAGTTCCCAACGTAGTTCTCAGCCACGTTTATATAGCTGAAGAAAATTAGCATGCGGAGTTAATTCTCTGAATGTAATAATAATAATAATAATAATAAATGAGATAAAGAAAACCCAAAAAAGCGGTTAGTGGCTTTATCTTTAAATACGATATGTTTCAGTGATTGCCTTCATTTTGTTATTGTTTATAATTGCAGCGTATAATAATAGACTGAATGCAGTTTGAATTGTTAGAAGAATATTCATCCCGGATATACAGCAATTACGTGAAATGAATGCACACAAAAATTGAAGCTATGATGAAATGAATATACAAACGAAAGAATGAATAAGAAATTGAACCAAGTATCTGGCGGATTATGAACACCTTATGAGATCACTGTAGTGTTTCCTTTAATGACCTTTTCCTGTATTCAACCTACACCAACATTCCGAATAAATAGAGAGTACTTCACTCCAGACATCTCAACCTTCTACCTCACCCTCACCCTGTAACTGACCCCTAAAGGACGTGCTATTCATGACGCCATATATCTTCTCCTCCTATAACCAGCAACCACTTCGGTTGCTACTCAACAAACCACCCCATGATTACGCTGACGCGGAAAGGGTTGGGCTTCTTGGGTGCACGTGCTTTGCTAATGTGTCTGTGTTTCGACCTTATGCCACGTAATGCCTTTCACCTACAATAAACCAGTGTAAAAATAGAAAGAAAAGAAAAAAAATGCAAGCTTTAAAAACTCCCTTTATAACAAAAATATTGAACTATTTTTCTGAAAATAGAATTTATTTTAAACAAGGGACAGTTTCATAATTTACAGTATTTTATGGTAATTCTTCCAAAGAAGAAAGGTTGTTGGACTCATAGCGCTATGAACAGATCCAGGGTTGTCAACAAAGAATGAACTTTTGTTAAGTAGATTGAACATTTCATGACATGTATTTATGAAGAAAGGTTGTTCCAAAGAATGAAAATAAAGAGGAATGAAGAGATAGAGATAAGAAAAATTTGTTTGTGGAGTTTGATATTCAACTGTAAATTGATGGTGGATGGGTTCTGATATATCGCAGTCGGTCACCGTCTATTCAAACAGCAGGTTTTGAAGACATGGGAAAAATTATGGACGCTGTTTCAAATGAAGAGTATTTATGAATTTATTTGATAAAAGAATACCGGAAGTACAAGTACAAAATAAACCTATCATCTGTGTGATATGAAGAATATATCACAGAGAGAGAAAGATTGTTATTGCTGCTACTCTGTTATTATTTTTTTTTTTCAAGCAGAATCACGAATTTTTTAGATTCGGAGAACATTATTACATATTGCCGAAAATATCAGAAACATTCTCTCCATCTTTTCAGAATTTTCAAACGAAATAAATTTTATGACTGCCTGCTGGAAGAGTTTTTGACGGCCTTATGATCATCCGACTTTTCTCATAGCTCAGAAATTAATGTTTTAGTTTAAATAAAAGAAAAGTTTTAAAGAAACGGTAGGAGCTTCCTTTAATAAAATATTCGATTTTTTAGTATATAGAATGTACGGTTATTCAATTTGTACGACACTTCATGAAATCTTCGGACTTCCAAACAAATGTCATCAGATACAAGTGTATGCGCTGATGAACTGTAGCCGTTTCGTAAAAGTTCGCGCGAACTGGTTGTTAAAATCGAGCTTGCGTTCGATATTCGTCGTGGCGAGAGGAATCTTTATATGGGATTTTTCAATTGAAGATGAGTTAGTCGATGTCATACGAAGGTAGCAAGTTTTTTCGGCCATGAGAACATACGCAGTTTACGGACAAAAAATACCGTTGTTGTTGTTGATGGTAGGCGGTAGATGGCGTTGATGGTAGTAGTGCCACTACGGGTAGTTGGATAATTAAGTAGTAGGAGAGGCAGCGAGATGTGTGGAGAGAAATAGAGTACCCTCCCGCAATGAGTCTTTGGAGGTGTAACGTAATAATAATAATAATAATAATAATAATAATAATAAATGTTAAAATGATCTTAATCATATAAAACGTGTGAAAAATATGTGATATACAAAATAAACTTCAAATGTCGTAATTATCGAAGACAAAAATCTTGTATGTTCCCACTGTGCAAATTTATCACATTTAGGAATTCTCGGAATAAATTCTTAACAAATGCGTGAAGATTTTATTTGTTCAGAATGACAAAAGTGTACCGTTAAAGCAAGTGAAATTGAGAAAAGATGCAGAAAATATGTACTGTGGCACATCCCTTAAATCAGAAATTATATAGGGAATCGGGTTAGAGTTGTTAAGATTTTGGCAGCTCGTCTCTGTGTATACATCTTTGAATTCACCATATGATACCGAAAGTCCTAAGTTTTAATACATTTTATCTACCAGTTTAAAATAAGTCATTCTATGTAACATAACCGACTTATTTTCATAATACTTTATTATCGATGTGATACTGAAAAAGGTCTGTTTAGTGATAACTACCTCTTCTCTCTCTCTCTCTCTCTCTCTCTCTCTCTCTCTCTCTCTCTCTCTCTCTCTCTCTCTCTTCTTGCATATCATTTAACATCAAGACGCTGCTTAAACATAGCACGTATTTGTTTTCTAACTACTTGAACATTTATGGCTCACTAAAGTGTGAGATGAATGACATTCATCAGCAATAACACTATAAATGTTTTAGAAGTTCTGTACAATACTTTAGCATATTATTTCGTGTTCAGTTGCATATTTGAAATAAAGTTACAAAGATTTTTGCATTTAAAAACCAAAACGGTGTAAAAATTGTTTGAAATTTAATCAATTAAAGTTGAATTAATGGATGAAAGAGAGAAGTCCCACAACTGTCAGAAAATCAATGAATAAAATAAAATAAATAAATTTTTCATTATAAATAAAATAATGAAAAATAAAGAAAAGAAAAAAGAAAGGATATACAATATTTTTAGGTCGTTTTTCTATTCATCTGTACGTATGTAATACTCCCGTTCTGGCTATGAATTAAAGCTCAGTGAAATCTGTCCTGCCATATCGAAATGTTTCATAAATGTGGACGAACGAAAAAAAAAAAAGTGTTTTCTTTCTAATAGTTTTGAAAGAACTCTGTATATGGCTATTACTAATTACCATTAATTTACAATTTTTTTAATTTGAATATTTTAATGTAATAGAAAAAATTAAAAAATATAAACATAAATGGATGGAACACGTTCAAAGAATGAAAATAGAAAGATTACCAAAACAAGCCTTAAAGTACAAGCCATTAGGAAAAAGAAAACCAGGACATCCTCTTAAAAGATTCAACGATGACTTCTAAGGCCGGAACAGGCCACGCTAGGTCTAAATCCTTGATATGCACGATGATGATGATGATATTTTAAAAATAAAAAATCGTCATTATCTCAGTGTGTGTGGTCATCTGATCACCATTAATCTTGTCTATGCAATACTATGAACACATTTAATATTATAATACAAAATAAATATTTTCAAATAAAAAAAAATTCAATAAATTTTTTTTAAATTTGATTTAGGTGACGTTGGAGAAGAAAAATTATCCGAAAGTCGGCTCCAGTATCGAGGGGAAGCAGAAACAGGATTTATTCAAAAAGGTGATAAACACTACACCAAGCCCAGGGAAGAAGCAATGGCTCAAAGTCTGCAAAGAGAATCAAAGCAGGTTGTAACTGTGAACAGCAAACATTCACACAGCTCTTCTGATCTGTCAAAGATATCCAGACCGGCCACTAGAAAACAGTTCGCATCCCGTACGCATGGAAAACAGGACTATAGTCAATCTACGGATAGAAGTGGTAATCGAAATACTGGAGATATTCCTCTTAATAAAGCTAGAGGTGCAATGAACATGTCACCAACTAATTCCACCAACAGTCCTACTTCGAGTGTTGTAATGCCTGTAGGCGGAGATACGTCGAAAGAACCTTCAAAGATTCCAAAAGATACAAAAAAAGCGGTTAACAACACACTCAAAAAGAAGAAAAACAACACAGAAGGAACTCCCAACGCAGAAAACAATTCCCAAGATACCGGAACATATGTAAACATTTCCATATGCTATAACAATTGTCCTGCATCCTCAGAAGCAAAATTACTATCGGAAATTAAAAACAATGCAAGTTCTTCCATTATTGTCCATCCTAATTCCCAGCAGGTCTCGCTAGCATCGGGGAAAAAAAGTGATGCGGTTACTCAAAAAGCTTTGTTGGCAGCAAAGAAAACAGATGATACAAATTCCCATCAGATGTCGCTAACGTCAGAAAAAACAGAAGTGCACAATGAAAAAAAAATTAAAGAAGAAAAACAGAGACCAGATGACGAGCAAAAGAAAGAATTACCTTCTCATCCTACGGCAAGAGATAACGTCACATCAAAAACACACTTGACTCACTCCGATCATTCTAAAAACGAATTACGAACCGATACTCAGGAAGTGGTTTCAAATAAAGAACTGTCACAGAACGACAACGCCGGTAACAAAAATGAAAGAAAGGACTTTTTTGTAGATAAAAATGCGGACAGCAAAGAATTATTAAGTCAGAAAAAATTAGAAGACATTGACGATATTGTAGATCACATCAAACCCATGCAGCCATTACCGCGGACTTCTTATGGTTATGGCCGCAGAATACACCCTCTTGTTCCGGGCCATATTTTTCATCCCAAACGTCCTGCTGGTTTACACTTACAAAAACCCCAAGATGATGTCAAATACGAAAATTTAAAGACAGTAATGTCAGTCAATAAGGAATCGTCCGTGGACATGGTAGCAAATAGGAAACGTGAAGTTGATATCCAAGACGTTAAGGAAAGCGATGCATCAAAAGAGAAAGCTATAGACCTGCTCTCTGGCTATGTAAGTGACAGGGAGGAATTGAAGGCGTGTATTTCAGAGGTGGATGACATTGCTCGAGGGTATATGAGTGAAGGTGGAGCTGTAATGTGTACAAGAAAAGCAAATGACCAGAAAAATGTCACGTACAAAGAACGGACGAGGAATAACGATAACAGGTTAGTGGAAGATTTTTTTTTGTTGTTGTTGTTTGTTTTTTCTTTTTCCTTTCTTTTGTGTCTAAAGTTAGGTGCGCATGTGCCAATATGCTAATACTTGTCATAAAAAATCATTTTCATCTGCAAAAGAACAGTTTATTCCTGTTCTTTTCTACAATTTGTTAGACCTTATACCACAGTAATGGGGGTGGGGGGGGGGGGAATGAATACTTTCGGAAAACAAATTAAATGTCTCACAGTTTGCCGCTAGATGACACCACTAATCATCTATCACCATCACTATTGCAGACTCAATTTTACACTCGCCACTCCTATAGAATAAATAAATTTATTCAATAACTAGATCCAATAAATAGTTTATTATTATTAATATTAGATTTATGTGTTAATTAAATTGCACTTAATATCACTGGATAATATATTTAAAATTGTAAAATTTTGTATCTAAAAATAGTTTTGATATTATATTGGACGTGTTACTGAAATGAAAGAAAAATGCAGACATAATTAAATCAGGAAAAAAAAAATACAATTACAAGTTGTAGACCACAATTATGCCAATAGATCCATTGCTGCATATATCAAAAATGCTACGTATGCCAGGCATTAAAAATAAATAAATAAATAAATACAGACAAATCGGCCCTTCAGAACACACGCAATTTACAGACAAAAAAATACTAGTTGTGGTAGTGGTGGTAGGCGGTAGATGGCGTTGATGGAGATGATTCGTAGTATAGTTCGCCCACCGATTAGAGGTCCCTCGACACTTCTGCGCATCTCAGAAAAAGGAGAACCCATTCCGATGATAGGGTAATCAGTCCGTATTGTGGGATGAGTTGTTTATTATTACCGGTCGGAAAATTAACTTCTCTTTTATGATTATTGTAGTTAACTATGTTGCTTGTATAACAGTTGGAAAATTTTACCTATAAAGCACGTAATTTCGCGTGTTGGCGACCAATTCGGACGTTATTCATTTCTTTCTCCCCTTCAGCATGAATCGACTATTCTTGGAAAGACGCGAAGCAGGGACCTACAAGCGGTGGGCGAACTATAGAGGTTCGGTGTAGTGGTTGAGACAGTTGTAGGTGTCCTCCCGCGATGAGTCTTCGGACTCCTTGGAAGTGTCACGAATAATAATAATAATAATAATTATAAATAAATAAATAAATAAATAAATATATACAGTATATATAAATAAATAATTTTTTTTCTTCTTCAAAGTGGCGCTGTCATTGAAAAACAAGTCTTAATTAGCAAAATAAATAAATAATAAAGGAACAGGTGAAATATATTTCATCTCAACAGATGCAAAAGTAATAAGCATTGTTTTCAGCCTATTCACTTACTTTAAGCCACGAATACCTCTCTTGTGGCCAAGACTACATTATTTATCCTGCAATTTGCATCGTGCTTGCTTATCTAAAATATGTTATTTATTCTTGTCCCTGACATAAATATCGAATTTATATTGGGATAATCGGTTATAGTTATTTAATTTAATTAATAGAAAACAATTTTTGTATTCTGATTTCTAGGGCGTTAACTAGGATGGGACTTCTCCCTAGGCGCAGCGAACTCAAAGCAATTCATACAAAACTACAGTTACAAATATTTATTTTACTTATTGATGTTTATTAATAAATCCCAAAGAGTTGAAATTCCATATTGTTTTTGAAAAGAGATCTCTAAATATAAATGTAGGACAAATCATCAGAAGTATCTTCTATATTGGGAGGGGGGGGGATGTATAATTATTGCTTCCAGGAAAAAAAAATTGAAAAGTATATACAAGTATCATTTTATCTTGGATGCAAAAAATACGTATTTATGGCTCTAGTTGCGTCCATAAATATAAACAACACATCAAACTTTTAGATAAGTACCTCTTAAAATAGCATTAATTTATAGAAAAGTTCATACATTTAAATTTTTATTTATCAATTTTTAAAATTTCAAAACTAATTGCTAATTTAGCAAATCATTGTTCAAAATGCATTATATAAAAATAACTCATTACACCTTACTGTGAGGCCAGTACACAAAATACTCTCACTGGTTGTATATTTTGATCTTAAACTTTGCCCTTACTATGACCTTGATTGGCTTGTGGTAAGTCAATCAAGGTAAACTTATTTCATTTCATTGGGAAATTTACGATGTCAGAAAATTCGATGCAGTGTGTCTGCATTGGATTTCGTTTTAAAATTGGAAAAACGGTTAATGAATAACGTGATTTGGTGAAAATGACACGTAAAGTTGCTACTATCGAAAGTTCGCAAGTCTTCGAGCATTATCGTCGATTTAAAGAAGAGAGAATATCCAAATCAAAAGTGGTTCCGCTGTTCAGAGTCAGTGTTCACTACATCAATGTATAGTGAAATGGTGGAGAAAGTGTTCACTTTAATTTGAACTATTTAAGGTTAACTAGGCCGAGATGGTAGAAGAGTTGAAATTCCATAAGCTCATGCAACTTTCTTTTAACGGGAGGTCTGAACATGAATATCGTTTCAGCAAAATTCATGCCACGTTTGCTAACCGAGAAAAGAGCAATTTTTGGCCAAGAATGGAACTTCGGTACATAGCATACATATTTGCCCATTCGGGGGATTGCATTGCGTTAACGCAACGCAATCCCCCGAAATTAAAAAAAAATCGGAATTTTGCGTTAAACGAAAGTTGACGAATTCATCCCAAAATCAAATCAAAGTTCGATAAATGTTTCCATAGTCTCTTTAAAAAAAAAAAAAGGGTTATCGAAGAAGATTATCTTAAAGAGACTAAGCTCTGAATTCTAAGGTCTCATAGGGGGTGGAATTGCCCATCATTATCACTCTTGGAATAACTCTGAGCAGATTTCATATGTTTAATTTGGCCATATAATAAACTATATTTAGATATTATTTTGATAACTAGCATTTAAACTGCATTATGGTTGATCAAAAGTACAAAATTCAAGAAACCTTTTCTTTGCTAATGAATATAATAAATAATAATGAGCTAACGCCTTTTATTCCTTATAGGGCGTAGGCAAGGCCTGTTAACCCTATTTAGCTTTTTGGAGACTAAGTGGACAGTTTGATATCCACCGGTAGCCAATCAGAGATAGCTGGCCCATGACTATCACTAATTATAATCGGCAACCGATGAAGAGATTGGCAAACAAGTGCTAACATCTCTTAGTACCTAACCCTAACAGGATGTGTTTACTGTCTGAAATAATGTGGGCTGTACGGTCGATTTTCTTGAGTTTACGGGCCGAAAAACCCGAATTTCTACATGTAAATAATTTATATCTCTTCTCGTAGAGAACAGTTATCAACGATATCTGAGAGAGAGAGAGAGAGAGAGAGAGAGAGAGAAATTAAGAATCTAATCTCTCTTTATAAGATATCGTTAATTATGTGATGGTTACTGGCACCTTACGCAGTCGCGAGAACAACGCGATATGTGTCCTTCAACTGAAAGAACTGCCTTGGAATTCCTTCCAGAGGCGAGGAACTCTATACGGGAGCTGAAACAAAAGGCAATTTGGTCAGTCTTATGAGGAGATGACAGAAACCAAACCAAGTTTCCGCAAAATAAACAAATCCGTAGGAGAATACGACATAGTTTTAGTTGCTTCAGCAGAATTCCTACCAGTTCAATGTGTAGTGAATTCTGGTAATAGAGGAATAGATAATTATTAGTTAACTCTGTTAACTGGCATTCATCATTCTACCGCTTCCACTAAGCCTATTAAAACGAGCAACAGAAGCTGCCCAACACATTTTTTTTTTCAGATGAAAATCTATTCTGTTTCTCCTCTTTCATTTAATTTATCCCTATTTCCTGGAACAGCTTTCCTCACAGAATGTTCCCAAACAGCTACAATCTCCAGACTTTCAAGAATATCAGTATTATGTATATCAGTAGTAGTAGTAGTATATATATATATATGTATAGTAATAATATATATGAAAATCGTTCCTAGGTCAATGTACAAACACTTTCATTGTGCAGATAAATTTATTACGATGGATAGCCGTAAATCTCGTTTAGCTTCATATTTGAATACTAGATTGCAGTTAGAATATTCATGCAATCTAAAAAAAAAATCAATCATTGTAAATATTGAACGCAATATGGTGCATTAACGTTAATTTTTATAAGGAAAATTCTCAAGAGATCGCCGAGATTTGTTTTTCCTAGAGTTTATTTTAGATTTCTCCCCGTAAATAGAATTCATGCTTTTTTAAATTTCAAAACTCACGACAACGTTTTTAAATATCTTCTCTTGTCCTTTTAATGAAATAACAAAATGCTACTGGAAAGTAGGTAATTAATACAGTGTAGTTCACTGACTAATACAAGATTAGAGTTCCGATGAGATTTTTCGTAGTTCTAATTTAAGTCACTCTCGATAAGTTAAAATATTTAGGCTATTATTAAAAGATGCGAACTTTCTAATTAATAAGACGAAGTTTAAGCATATAATTATTCCCAGTCAGAATTTAAATAGCATTTCATGTAATTTCCGGAGTTATTCTAGCTTCACATAATTCCATGATGAGTTCTTTTATGACAGTTTCTTAAACTAGTGCCGTCACTCGCTGTCCGCCATATACCACGCACAATGCAAAGCCATTCTCCTTAACGGAGTGAAGGCATGAGAGAAAAATATGTGCATATGGTACGATAAGCACAAAAAGGAAAGGGAACCGGTAATTATAGAAGACCGCACGGAAGAGGAAGGAAAGCATTAAGGCAGATCAGGATATGAACAAATTACGAACATAAATATCAGAGAAGCTAATTAAAAAGACTCCGAACCCTCCACTCAGGTACGCCATAAAACATTTCTAATGAGGATAGATGAAGAAAGATATAAAAAATAACTGACAATATTGTGTTCCTTCGAAGGATTAAGAGATTAGCGTCAGTATCATGTGGACTCATAAACGTTTCAACTTATCATTTATATTACTCATCAGGACTCCTTTAGTCACTTAGATTAGAATAACGCGCGCTATATATGTGTCACATGTTCATATGAATATATATGAATATGTATATGTGTCACAGAGAGAGAGAGAGAGAGAGAGAACTGAGCATGCATGTCTGTTATCAGATGATAGCTTTTGATCCTTTATACCCAAGTAATGGGTGTTCAGTCACTTTATAATGAATAAACCAGCTATGTTCTCAGGCGTTTGTTTGTTTTGCAAATGGAAAAACCAGTTTCCCAAAGAGATCTCTGCGTCTGAGATCGATTAACTCAACCTAGCTTGAAAATAAGGCCAATAAAATGTTCATCACATTTGAGCCCAGTTTTTTTTTTTTTTTTTCAATAAAGCTGATTACTAGTGGCTGAAAGAGAACAATACATACTGTTGTGACATATACTCAATAAAACTATCGACGTGTTGAACTCATGTCGGCACATAACTAGTAGGCCAGCGCCCATTGATCACTAGACGCCGAATTAAGATATTTCTAGTACAGTAATGTTATCACTATGTGCTACTCAGTTTGATGAATGGAGTTGAATATACGATGTATTTTGGTGTGTACACCAACATTCTTGTTCTGTTGTCTTATTCTAAATTAATGAGTAGAAGAAAGAAATTCAGTTGGCAACACCTGCCATCTATTAAGTTGCCCATTTTTACAGAGACCGAATGGCAGAGCTCACCATACACCAATTATAATATCGTATAGTGGTTAAATATTTTAGTAATTTCAATACATTCTATGATAAACACTATCATCGATCTAAATTAGAAAAAAAGGATTTCAATTATTCATACTTCACAGGATCATTTCTGTAGTGTGGTTAGCTCTCGGCCTTTTGGCTTAGATCATATATATATATATATATATAGTGTATAGTTTCTGTTCTTAACCGTTAATATCGGTACGAGTCCCATCGGGTTTCACGATATTTAACGGGAAATTTGCAGAACTTCCTAAACCCCAGACTGGGGAAATATCAAACACTTGGTGGTGGGAATAGTTAGGCTCCCCCATCTGATCATGCCCTCCATTCTGCCGCGTGTGCGTACCCTCGGAATTGAGGTTGACGCCACAATACCGGCAAGGGCGATGGCGAAAGCTATCATAGACTGCGTCGGCGCAGAGAACATTTTTGGATTTACCCCTTATGGGGGAGGAAGATACCAGGTAGTGACCAAAAATATCGAGACCAGAGAAAAGCTTCTCAAAAGGTTTGACTGTGGCAAAGTAAAAGTATCTCCCTTCATGGTTGGGAGCATCCTGAGAACCCTTAAGATACGCAGAGAACAACGATATAATTCACAGTGTATTCTCTAAGTGGGGAGTTGTACGGGAAATCCAGGTTCACAATGACTCAGACAATCCTGAGTGGAAGTCAGGGGAGGTAACTATCTCTCTTGAAATGAGGACCGAAGTTCCTAACTTTGTCCTCATAGGATCTGCCCGGGTAATGGTAAATTACCCAGGCGTCAAAAAGCAGTGCTTTAGATGTAGTGCCTTCAATCATCTTGGGGCAGACTGCCCTCGCATAAAATGCAAGAACTACCTAAAAATTGGCCACAACCAAGAAAAATGTGAGGTAGCTTGTTTGAAATGTGGGGTCACTGACCACAAAGCCGACACCTGCCCATCCAGAACCCTCGCAGAGAGGATGAGTGGTGCAGTCACATCAACAGCAAAACCAACTAATGAAAAGGTCACAACACAGGAAGAGTTTCCGCCTCTTGAGGCCACTCCTGATCATGCCGCCATGTCTAAGACAACGAAAAGGTCCCGTAAGGGAGGGAAACCTACCAGAATTGCAGAGACCAGCAATACGATCCCAACAGAAGAGACTGACAATGCAGAAACCATCATGGTAACTCCCACGGACGAAAGCGAAGCTACCACTGCCAATATAGACATCGCCAATTCGGATACAGTAGAAGAAGCTGTAGGAGAGATGGAGACGAACACCAAAACTTCCAAACGGCCATTAAGTCCGCAGGAAGAAGAGCTGACAAATCTCAAAACAGCAAAAGTATCTGAAACCGAACACCCAGAAATCCCTCATGCAAAAGCAGGGGAGACTCTAAAACATCTCCTTAGAGGTATGCCCGGGGTGGCAGAAAAGTTTAAAGAGGCAATAGATAAAGTAGGAGAACCTGAACTCCTCCTCACAGGGAAATATGGACCCGACATCGTCAGTGCAAAATGGGGTGACCTCTTCGTTGATGACATCAGCAAAATCACCCCTGAGCAAGAGGTAGCCCTGGATATAGACGAGGAGGCAGCTTCGGCGTTCTACATTGCTCTCTGCAAACTAGACATGGCCAAGGGAAGTGGGGTGGCCAAAAGAATCATAACAGCCCACAACAAAAGAAAGGAACAGTAACCACCTTGTGATTTCAGTGGTTTTTAGCTCCCACAGGTGGGGGAGGACCTGAGAACCCGAGCGGCGAAGGCTTACAGCGAGGCGATGCAGCTCCTTGTGAGCTGCATCACTCGGGCCAGATCCTTCCTCCACCTCTAAGTTTACCTTTCAATTTTTGCTTTTCTCTGTACTTTTTTTTGTTTGTTTTGTTACATGTTTCCTTTTTAGGATTTTTCCTTTTTGTAAAGTGAAAAATCAACGACCGTTTTAGAAACGCCCCTGGGGGGCAAACAGCTAAAACAGGTCAACTGAGGCCTCTTTAACATACTCTACCACTATGCACTCTATCTTTATCTTTATTTCCTCTCCTACTATCTGCTGACTCTCAGCCTATCTTACTCTACAGGCCGATGATGAAGATTTGTTGAACTCACAAATTATTACACTAAAAAGGATACCAGTTGTCACAATATAACTGAAAAAGATTAAAAAAAAAAAAAGTGGTTGGAAACACATCCTCGAAATATAAGTTTTCAAGAATGTATAGTTAAGAAAAGTAGCGAATCGCTATTACGTAGTAATAGAACATTTCCTTAATTGCGGTACTCTGTTTGTATATATTTTCGCATCACTAGGCAAGTATGAACACAGGCACAAAGAGAAACCCATAAATGTAGCGCTAAGGATATGGTAAGGATCTGAGGATATTAGTGACGGACCAGAGAATTGTTATCGTAAAACTTGTGCATCTAGACAGTTATCACTCTTAAGTGTGTACCAATTAATACTTCCATGGTTCGATTGATTTTTGATAGCAGAACTCAACAGTAGAAAGAAATGTACGGGCCGAATGCCTAAACTGCAAGATAGAGAGTTTGGGATTCGGCTGATATTTTAAGCCTTAACGAGTGATATCTGTGAATTACGAATTTGAGGTCGAAAAAAGTGATGCATTTTTCAAAATGCTAATTTGATAAGTGATCAAGAATCCGATTATTTCATTATTTCATATTCCAAGAATCATTTCATAATAAGAAAGCAAATGGATATTGTTTATGTGACTCCCACCCACTAAAGGTAGTAAACCTATAGTACTTTAATACTGTGAGTGAGCTAAGGATTATTTTTATTTTTTTATTAATTTTACATACAGTATTTCTGTATTTGCTATTTTTTTTATATTTTTTTACATAATCTGGAAACCCCACCCTGGAGAAAACATTGAACTTTTTCAGGCCACTTCTGGTCTCCAATAAGAGTTGCGGTGATCTCACACCAGACAATGAAATTCATATCCCACTTAAGGGCAAGCATCCGTGCCCATTGTGGGTTTCGAAACGCGCAGCTTGCGGTTGGAGGCCACTCGGCCAACAAATGCTTCTTTTTCTGGAGTGAACCCTTGATACCAGTCTACTATAGGTTTTTAGTATTTCGTAGTATTGAGAATCACGCTTTTGAAGACATTTTTTCCCCCGTTGTACTTAAGACTTCAATAAGCACCGAGCTGGTCTTGCAGAATCAAAATCATCTTTCACTAAAGGTCACATCGCTGTAGAAAACTAACGAGGATGTGACATTAACCCTTCGGTTGGAAAGACCTGCGTCCAGTTATTTCTAAAAGAGGTGATAGGATTTTTTCCTCTCTGAAACCGCTTTTTTTTTTTTTTTTCGTTTTAGTCTATCGGCCAATAAAACCATATTACTTCAAGAGAAAGAGCAGTATACTATGTCCCGATATATGGCACGCTTTATGCTTTTTCGCAAAATTTCATTCGTTAAATATATAGTTAATCTCATTGTTGATCATATGTTTGCTAAGAATTTTCAGTTTTTTTTTTAGTTTAATAAAACATCAGCTTTTTTCTCATAATACACTGATTTCATTATTTGTTAAAGGTGGAAAACACTTTCTTCAGAATCTGGAAGTTTGTATTCTTTAATTATGTACAAGCTACAAATTGACCTTTAGAACGTCTTTTTTCTTTCACTGAAATTGATTTAAAAGAACATATTGGAGTTTAATAAAATGACAAAAAAAAAAAAAATCTATTGGCCCAGTGCCATTTTATGATTCAGAAAGACGACAACTAAATCTCCTGGCTTCTCGCCATGGTCAATTTCGCTTTTTAAAATGTAATAAATTGAAACTTAGTCATAATCTGAGAAAAAAAAATCTTTCACTTTTAACAAAGAGTTATGCATTCGTTGACTTTGCATTAGTTTTCCATGAGAATGTTTGGAGGAATGAACTTAATACTATTTCAAGAAATAGTCGGTATTTGCATCAATCAGCATTGCTAAGCTAGTTTTCTGTCTCTTTATGTCACTGATTTGTATGCCAAACGAGTCACATTAGCAGACGATGGGCTTTCAAATGGAGCTTTTTCTATTTTCCCACTAACGCTTTCATTTATTGTGGAATACAAATGCAAATTTAAAATACAAACGAGATTGCTTTAATGATGCTGATGGAGATGAAAGTTATTTTTAGCCATTTTCCGTGGTGGCAATACATCAGTAGACAGGTCAGCTTATTCATAGCGTACCGTAAAATAATACTTCCTCTTCCTGTCATTATAAGAGATTATATTTATTTAAAGTTTTTGTTTAAATGAATTTTTTATAAAAGTACAAATTACCCTGTCTTTTAAATGTATTCAGTACTTGGTAATAATTTCATCATCTGTTTAATCTATTGCAAGTCTGCTGCTTTGTTTAAATTTTTCTTGTATTTGAGCATTCCATAATTTTTTTTATTGGATTTCATTTCTAATAATTACTTTCCCGAAGTTTGATTTCAAGATTTTTTTCCCTTAGGAAGTGAATCTAAATCTCTGTCCAAATTGTTTATCTGCAATAAAACTGCATCGTAATGCTATGAGACGCATTGTTAGTCTGATTTCTAAATTGGACCATTTTTCAAATTTTCTCTAGAAACATCTTTCTGATCTATTTTTTTTTTACCATCTCCTAAGCTTTTCCTTTTTTTTATTTTTATTTCATTCTGTTTTCGTGGCTCCTCCAGTCTTTCCGCCCTAATTCGTTTATATTAATGTATTATATTAGACATGCAGATATTAATGCATTCGTTTCGGTGATATTCCATTATTCATTAAAAATGTATCTTCTCTCTTTTTGTTCATAATCACCTATTTCGCTTTTCGTCATACAATGATGATGATAGTGCATCTAATCTTTTCTGCTTTCGAATTCGATCAAATTTCAACAACAGACTTATACCTATTACTTAGAGGTGTGTAGTCAGAATGTTATTATACTTTTTCCCCTTTGAGGGAGGGGGGATATACACATTTTCTAGGTCCTATCTACTACAGCTTTCAGCTCTTCAAAAAGAGTATCAACAGATTCCTTGTCTCTTTAGCCCTGCTCACATAGCATCAAAATCATCTTTTGAAGATTGTTACATCAAGGAAAGTTTGCAACAAGTGATAGTTTTGTGCTATGACGTATATAAGCTGTAAAATGACTTTCATCGCCTGATATAATAACACCATCCTGCTTATTACTGCCCTGAAGTGACATAAAACAAATTCTATGATTCGTATCTAGAGCAGAGTATAGTTGTAACTTTTTGTCGGGAGGGGGATTCATATAAAAAATGTAAATAAAAATGTTCTTTCATCTGAACATTAAATATTTTTTTAACTTATAACCCATTATTTGGTCAAGGAGTTAATTTCATTGAGCTAATATGCTTGCATGATGACACCGGTGTATATTCAGCATGCATACACTATGCCTCTAATTATAATGTTACTTTTGAAACAATAAATACTTCAGTGAAATAAGAAATGTCACTCACGCAAATAAAGTTTTGTTCCACAAGATTCCGTATAGTCTATTTTCATAACCGATCCCATTTTTGGACAAACTTACGGATTTCTGGGTTCCGTATGGTAATAAACTTAGTAAGCTGAACGTTCACGTGCTGGAAACCTCCGTTATGTGTACTTACATTGCGTGACCCTTAGGTGTTGGACTTAACGGTCTAACGGTCTAATACAGAACGACATCCTCTGCATATCGCGTGCTCTGTGAAAACACCGCTGCTGCTGCTGAAGTAATCAGGTGATCAGCAAACACTTCCTCTATTCCTGGCCACTACATTCACCGGATATGATTCCACTCTACTTGTCGAGTGGAACATTCATGCAAAAAAACAAAGGTTTGTCGTTGGACACCGATCCGCCATTTCTGAACTGAAAAATGTTATTTGATGGGGAGTGGCCATTCTTTGACCTCTTAGCGGCTTCGATCACTTGCTTCGCATTACTTCACCTGTAGGTCATGCTGGACGCCAACAGTGGGGATATATAGGCGACGATTTCTACGACTGCATCACCTTGTTTCTCCATAGCCTGTAATGGATTCTGAGGATAATTTTCTACTGCAGAACTGCCAAGTTATATTTCCGAGAAAGATTTTTTTTTTTTGATAACTTAAACATTTTAAATTGATTAAAATCTCCCGAACAAACTTGTTGGAAAGGAAAATAAAATTGATGAATATTCTTATTTCAGACAAGTTAAAAATTCTCTACTGAAGTACTTGATCTTCGCAGTTTCTTTGAAATGTTACGCACGTTATGAAATCAAAATAAATGAATCTGGATCCTAATTCTTGGATATTTTCTCCATTTATTCCTAATAAAAACGCATGGCGATATTTTTCATATAGGTAACATGCAGGAAGAATTTTTAGTTCTTGTGCCTCTACAATATTTGCTATTTGTAGATTTATGAATATATACTTCGCATCACTTTTATTAAACACATTCGAAAAACAACAGGTTTCGATATGTTATAAAATTTATTTAAATATGATTTCATTCTTCAATTGGGCATATTTATTTCAATTGGGATATTTACCCATTAGTCTAATATCTGTGTAACTGAATTTTTCTTCTTATTTTAAATTTGCTTTTTTTTTTTTTGTTCTTCCACTAATTTAGACAAAGAAAAAACAGTAAAATACTCAAGAGAAAAAATAGTAAAAAAAAGCGAACATTATTACACGCGCTGTCATATAGGGCGATATATAAACAGAATATTTGAGCAGAATGTATTAACTTTAATTAGCGTTAAAATATTAATCTTAAATGAAACTAACAGTTAAAAAAGATCCTTATTCCTACTCACTTCAGTTACACACGCACATTATCCTATTTACTGCTTCTCAAAGTGCTCAAAAAAAAAAAAAATCCTAAAAACAACGTCTACTTGTTACTACTATTTATCATTTTATGATTACTTTCAGTTACAGTTAGAAATGCAACTACAGTTCTCGTATCTCTAGAAAAGATCAGAAATTAATCCCGCCAAAACTAACGGGCAGACGATTTAACTATCTTCGGCAGCTGCATGGCCTTGTGGTGGTCCAGACACCTGGTAGACAGATGAATAAATTTGTAATGTTAACCGTAAGCCTTACAGCGAAAATTCGCACTGCTTCCTGTAGAATTAAATGGTCATTGATTCCACTGTTTGCATCAGTTGACGTAATAAGAGAATAGAAGCAACAGCATGCTCAAGATTAATGACACGTTGTTGTTTTCATTAAAAAAACATAGCAAGCAGCCAGTAGTAGTTCCAGTTTATTTTTCACATCTTTGAACGTTGTAGTTAAAAAGAACAGCATCGAATGTCTTCTTTTTTTTTTTTTTTCACCGCGCAAAATTTAAAGTTGAAAAATTCGTCTACGCCTTCTCTTGCTTATATTTAGTTAATATTTTTTTTTCGACTGTTGGAAAAACACCTGGCTATAACAATTTCTCACTGACACAGGTAAATGGTCGAAATTCAGCCTCCTCCCCTGCAGCCTTTCCTTCCTCTATCCTCCGAAGTCATGGACTTTTCCAGTTATAATCGATATGTGCTTTGCTGTTCCCAAATATGTCTCCCGCACTGCGGCCGTAGTGATGTGCAACTTCACGGTCGCCTTACTCATTTCCGTCAGGTGTAGTGCTGATCCAGGATAGCATTCCTACTTCAAACAATTCTACTGTATTTCCTTGCATTGTTTTCTGGTTAACTAAGATGCATCGAGAAAGAAGGCACTATGACTACTATGGGTGGTACAGCAGGTAGGATTCTCTGTAATGGTAGAATTCGTATACTAGTCAATGACGTTCACAATAACGACCATACCCAGCTTTTGTTGCAACATATTTATCTAGCTTGTAATTAGCTTGCTTTCTGCAGACGAATAATTAGCTGTAAGCTACTTTATGTTGTGTAGTATATAATTCCTCTGGGACTCTCAGAGACCAAAATCGATTGAACGCCTTCGCATTAATTTTTGTCTGTGTGTGTAATAGGTGGGTGAGCAGATATATTTCCTTTCTCTTTTTCGTTTGACAACTCGAAAACGACTACGTTACTCTGATTATTTAATATTAAAGCCGATTTTAGGACTGACGTCATCTTTGTTTAATGTTCATTATTTAGTGGTTGTCAGAAAATTTGATTCCCTAATAAAAACAATGTGCCTTCTATAAAGGAATTCCCTTAACCTGACAACTGCATGCGCATTTTTTGAAACGAAACACGAGAGGTTGTTCTTAAATGGTGTCACACTTTAGGGAAGGGGGGGGGATCTAGTAAAAAAAAAAAAATTTTAGGATCGATGAGATAGAGTATATCTCTAGAATGTTACATCACAAAGACGACAAAATATTTTTCTTAGAAAACATTTCTCATATTAGAAATGCAACACCTTAGTGCATTTTAAAATCGTAAAAAAACATTAAAAAAGAGCTTAATATTAATAAAATCAAAGTATTGATTTATCTTATGATTTCAAAATGTGGAAATATGGATATTATTATTATCTCGCTTACTGAAGTTAAAAATAAAAAACTAGATTTATCCGGATTCTTAAAAGCCATGATATTTTTAAAAACGAATATGAGAAAAGATGGGTTTTAAGATTTGTGGCATTTCAGCATATGCACCATAAAAAATAAAATAAAAAAATAAGAAGGGTATTATTTTAAAAGGTTCTGCAAATATACATCAGATTGACGTGGCTAAAAAGCTAATATTTATTTATTAAAAATATTTGCATGTGACTAGATCTTTTAACGAAATCTAAAATATTTAAGCATTAGACTTTTTTAAACCAGTGTTCCTTAAAATTTTTTTGAGTATTGAAATATATTCCGCATGCACATTCAAATTTCCACTTCCAAAATTAAGTAAACTCAACAGAAAATCATAGTTCAAAATATTTTCCCTTTTAAAACATCCAGTTTTGTCAAGGTAAGTGCGAAAATGTAAACATTCTGAATGATATGATTGAGTATTTTACGTTAAACTGATCATCAGTATCCACTTAATTTAAAGGAATGTATCATTGTGATACCAAAATAATGTGAACTTATTTTATCAATTATTTCAGTATTCTTTTCTTTGTACAAGTAACTTCCTACAAAATTTATTTCCTATTGAACCATTCACTTCATGAAAACACTTTTACCGCCTAATAATTTTCTTAATATAGAAACTGACCAAGTTTTGTAAACTAGAACATCGCTTGGCATATTTTCAATTCATATCGCCGCAGGAAAACCATGCTATTAGACAATAGAAATTGGTTCATTGCTTAATATTTCATCCCGACTTACATATTTGTTATTACATTTACTGCGGCAGTATTTTCCATATTGCGAAACGTTTCCCTAAGGGAACAAGTCTTTGTCTAGAAAAGGTAATGTTCAAATAAAAACTGCGCATAATTTCTCCCTCTGTCTGATTTTTTTTCCTTTTTCCTTTCCACAGCTATGTTCATTGTTTACCTCAGTACAGTACGCATATCTTTCATCGCCTCTCTATCTCTCCGACATTTATTCATGAATGTCGTTTAAAAATACACGGATATTTAAGTTTTCACTTACCAAAGAATATACAAGAGGGAATTCGAAACCCATAATTCTCAAACTATAACTGCATGAATGAAATGCCATAAATTGTGAGTTGTAAACATACTGCTTCGCTGTAGCTTTTTATGAAAGAAATTATTACAATATGATTAGATTTCATGAAATCTGATACCTTATATCAACATGGTTAATATTTAAAGGGTTTACACTACTAAAATCAAGGCATCGCATTTGCTAATTTAAATGTAATTTTAAGGATGTTATAATTCCAAATGAACAGATGTGATTAATCTTAAAATTCTATTATTCGAAATATGTGAAATAATGATTGTTCTGCATTCGTTACAACTTATAATATTTTCTTAATACGATTCGTACTTCCGGCAAAACTCTAAGTTTATCCGTGTTTTTTTTTTCTTTATTTTTTTTCTCTCTTTCTATTTTGTTTTTCTTTATTATTATTTCTTTCGGGTTTTTTTTTTGTTTTGTTTTTATTACCATGAATGGTATGTCACTGTTTTGTCAGTTTTTTCTATGTTCTCTTCCTCTCATTATTTGTCTGTTTCTCTCGCTCTTTTTTCCCCTTTCTTTAATAGTTTTCATTGGTTTTTAATCATAGTGTATGTCCTTAGTTTTATCAAACGCAAGTAAACATTATACAAAATGATTATTTTGTATAATGTTTATATAAAAAACACCTCGTCTTCCCTTTGCTACTATTCATTTTTTCCCATCACATTAATTTCAAATTTGCGTCGCAATATCATTGCACAAACCACTTAATTCCATAATGTCTCAACGTTGCACTCTTAAAAGTAGAGTTTCCAGTCATTTCGTTAAGTTGTCGACTCTCATCTTTCTTATTTTTATATTAGCAGCTCCGTCTAGACCCACAACAACAATAATAATAACATCTCTGTACGAGTGCGGTTTAATTAATTGTAAATCAGAGATTAAAATACTGCCAAATGTTAATTACCGACGCAATCACATCCCTCAGTGCTACTAGAAGTTTATTTCATATAGCATATGACATTTCAAATCCATCTTGGTTGATATGTTTTACATAAAATGCACGGTGGAATGGAAAGCTGAATGAATATTAATTCTCCTTAATACATATTATTTGCACACTCTAGGCGTGGTTACATCACTTCATGAGATGTGATGTCCTGTCATGGTCTGGTGGTCGACGGCGTTTTGGGTGTTGCACATATGAAATCAGTTGTGTGTGAGGAGAAGAAGAGGGAGAATTAGTCGTTATAACGGAAAAAACGGGACCGTATAATGAACGCTATTGTATATTGGGGGGGGAGTATGGACTTATTGAACCATATCAAAAGTAAGGCATAATTTGCATTTGAAAATAAATGCAAATGCAGCATTGACGTGCTCATTAGTATGGTGGTTATTAACGACTTAGAAAAATATGCTAGTCACTGATAAGAGTATTTTATTATGGACATTCATAATAAATTGCTTGTATAAAAATATTTTCGCATTTAGAAGCATCAGAAAATGAAACAAACTTTTTTTTAAAAAAATTTTCTTTGGGTATTATTTTACTTCTGAGGAACTATCAACCATGTACAAATCCCATCCGATTTCGAAATACTGATATCGCGTCTAAAGCGGAACTGCTAAAAAAAAAAAAAAAAAAGCAATTTTTCATTTAAAAACATTACATCCGTAGTGCGACTACCTTGCATGTTAAAAAAAAAAAAAAAGCGACCAATTTCTCGCATTTTAATCCATTCTACTCTCTCACACATCTGCCGAAATATGCAAGCATATCTCTACTGCATGTGTGAGTAGCAGAAATATGTAAAAAATGCTTCTATACATTTTTGCTACTTCTACTGTAAGCATTTTATGCATCTCTCTACTATTCATACTGCATGTATTTCTATAAATATTTGGGGACTATCGTTTATCAATAATTCTCGTCAGTCATTGCTCACACATCTCTTACTTGTTTATAGTTAATACACGGAAAGCAGCCAGCTGCTAACCATTCGTATTTGAATCCATACTCACCGAAGTAATTTTATTCTATTTATTTATTTCTTACCAATCTACTGTCGTTTTTTGTATTTCGTGACCTGCAGTTCTCAGGATCCATTATTAAGAGGTTGTTGTTCTTTCTTCACATACTAGTATCGGCAACCCTTTTTTTTTTGAGATTCCTCAGATACCTGCAGTGTAAATACCATGAATTGACCATGTCATGTCCTGTCAAGTGTCATTTCTCTCTTGGGCTGCTCTCGAGTACTTTGTTTTTGAACCAAATGTTGCTCTCTTCCTTTTTTTCGTTTGCCTTCAATTCTTTTCTCTAAGAAATCTTTTCGAAGACTTTTATGCTTCACAATATGGCCCATATATGCTGTATGTTCTTTATTAGTTTCATTTTAATACCAAACCTTCTTCATTTTTCTTCTTGATCCATGTAATATTTATGCTCTATTGAGCATAAATATTGTCCATATTTATGCTCAATAGAGAAAATAGACCAAATAAGGCAGTTAATTACCCTTCATCTAGATTTTTCATATTTCTTTTGATGTTAGTATATCATTCATTCTATTCAAGATTGAATTTGAATTTTCTATTCTTCTACTAATTTCTTTTGCATTTCCCATTCTCTATAATTAAAGGTCCTAAGTAAATGTATAATTAACTTAGGACCTTTAATTTACATTTAAAAATGTAAATGTATAAATTAACCTTAAGTTTCAACTTTGGGTTATATTTTTCTCTGTTTGCCGCCATAATTTTATTTATTTATTTTTTTTTTGAAGTTTAATGTATATCCATATTTTTTACAGTATGCATTTATTTGTGCTATTAACTTTTGCAAGTCTTCTCTCTCTCTCTCTCTCCACCCTCAGCAATCAATACAGTATCATCCGCATAACAAAAATTTATACTTCCTCATATTTTCACTCGCTCCAGTTCTTCCATACTTTTAAAAATTTCTTCACTGTAGAGACTGTGCGGAAGAGGAAAAAGCACACATCTTTACCCAACACTTTTTTATATATATTTGGAAAGTTTTTGATAGTTCATTGTTGATTTTTATGTTTGCAGTTTGGTTTCAATATATATATATCAGTCTTATTCTCATCCTTGTCCGTTCTTTTCTTTATTAATGTTTCTATTGAAAACTATGAAATGCTTTATTATAATCTATAAACCAAAGATAAAAATGTTTCTGAATTTCAAAGTTTTTTCTAATAGTATTCTGATGATACTCTCTCTTGTTTCTCTGTTTTTCATAAATCCACTTTGGACATCCTTTATTTCATTTAGTGTTTCTTTTAAATTATTCTTTCAATATAATTTGTATCAGTAATTTTATCACGTGGCTCATTAGGCTTATTGCTCTGTAATTTTTACATTCAACTGCCCCAACCCCAGTAAGCCTAATGAGCCAAGTCATAAAATTATTACTACAAACCATTTAACCATATATAAGAAAGTGGATATGCTCCTGATGAGCTCAGGCATTTATTATATATAATAAATTTATATGGTTAAATAGTTTCCTTAGGTGTTCTATTCTAATTTCTTTTAAGGTCTTTAGGATTTTCCTGCATGAATGCCATCTTGACCTGATGCCTTTCCTGTCTTCATTTGCTCTATACTTTGTAATATTGCTGCTTTTAGTATTGAAGGACCTTCTTCGTGATTGTTAAAGTCTGGTATTATTTCTGTCTCTTCATCTCTGAAAAGTTTTGAAATCTATTCCGCCTATATTTTCTTAAATTTCTCAGTTTTAAATCACATTTTGCCATCATCGCTCTTGGTAAAAAAGTTCTGTGAATTATTTATTTTTCTTACCCATTTCTTTTATGTTCTGATGTTCTCGGGTTTGTTGTTTTATTCCTTGGTCTTCTATTTCCTTACACTTATTATTAAGCCACATTTCTTTGACTTTTCTGCATGCTGTCCTTATATTGTTCACAGATTTATGTTCTTGTTTCTTCTTTACTTGTCTTCTTTTGTTGACAGATTTAATATACTTTCATTCATCCATGGTTTCTTCTATTTTGAGTCCTCTTAGGGATAAGTCCTAGGCAGTATTTTTAACGGTCTCTTTGAAACTTTTACATTTTCTTTTTCTGTCTTCGGTGTGTTACTAGTTTCCATTTCATGTTGGAAATGGAACTCTCTAATGTGTTTAAAACAATATTTAATTTTTCTTGCATACGTATTTTTAATTAAGTCAATTTTTATGACTTAACTGAAATCCAGACAATGTTCCAAATAAGCTCTAACCATATAAAAGAATGGGTGGATTTCAATATTCGGAATTAAATTGTATGTTACCATTTAATCGAATATTTTTAAATAAATGACTGCTTTGATAATGTTAAGAAAAATATTCCGCTGTACTCTTAATTTTTAAAATATATTTTTAATGTAAATTGATGTTTTTCTATTCATTTGTACACTAAAAAGAAGTTAGAGCGATAAAGATTTTAACAAAAACTTTTTTTTCAGACTCAGTAGTTTTTTCTTCAGATTTCAGAGAAAATTTAGTTATTACTCAAAAGACATAACTAGACCTTGCTGCACTAAGATTTGTCTATTTCATTCTTTCTCTCACTCATTTTCTAAGGAATATTTCGTGGAATAAGTCGGACTCGAACGCAGAATATGCAACATGTGCATTACTACTTCCATATTTGGAAATAGCAGTGCACATGTTGCCGCTTACCTGCAAAGAGCAAAATATTGTAGTTGCCACAGATAGGTTATAGATTTTTCTTGAATTTTTTTATTTTGAAATATGATGATTATTTTGATGAAATAGATTATCTCATTTATTTTTTTTAAAACTTCTAGATTTGCTTCATTATTTTTTCATTTCAATCACTAATGTATGAAAACTAATTTTTTTTCCCTAGTTGTTCCAAATCCCCAAAATAATTTTCTTTCAACTTTAATATATTGTGCCTAATTTTTTTAACTGCACTTAATTTTGTATTTTAAATACTATTTTCATCAGATCAACAATCAGCTAATAGTATTCGCAGTTTGGAACTAAGTTGAAAAATTCCATGCTGTTCTTTTATATTCGCTTTTTTGTATGTCATATCTAGTAATTCCTTCTTTTCTTCTTCTCTTTCCATTTATCTTCCCCCTTTATATTAATCGGTGGATTTTATATTGAAATCTTAGGAAATAATGTTGATGAATTTTTTAGATGTGGCCTATTGATTTTTTTTTGTTTTTAAAAAAATAATTTGATGGTTTCAATGTGCTGCGAAAACTAAAGTATTTTTATAGCAAAAGTAATGTCATGATGCTACGGATTTCCATAACATGTTTAAGAGCAGATATTTAGGTCACTACTCGGTTGGAGACAATGTTACTTTTCCGATTCCTCTCATAATATTGTAATTTTCATTAGCTTGATGACCGTTTCATTTTTTATTCGACCCATCTTTATAGAAAATCCAGAATGCTTTATCGAAATCTTTCAAAATTTATCACTTTATATTTTCACTATCAGTTGGAAATTGAAATATTTATGTTGAAGGAAGGAAGAGCTTCAAAAACTCTTTAGCTTGGTTAAAATGTAATTAAACATTTCATTGAAAAGAATTATTTAAAAAAAATTCATAGTGTTTCTGGATGTATTCATTTATTGGTTACAATATATGAAATTTTGTAATGCTTGAATTTCTTTTAGTTTTACTTCGACATAATTTTATATAAATTTTGAATGCATTCTATGAAAAAAGATGCAACTTATTTGCGTCTTCTGTATTGCGTTGAATGATTTCTTAAGTATAAATGATCAAAATTCATACTGGGACAAAGTGAGATTCATTGAAGTTATACCCACTCCTTGCTTCCATTATTTATCCTAGATACATTCATGTCAATAATGAAGATTCTTTTCATATATATATATTTATTCAACACACACACACACACACACACACACAAAAAAAAAAAAAACATGCACAAAATCAAATATCCAGTCAGTTGAACAAGTGAAGTAGTTCTCATTGCACTGCAAACCGCATTTCCTTCTACAATGAATTTTGAATTATGACAAATACACACATATAACATCTGGCATATAATTTTATAAAAATATAAGGTCCATCTTTGTTCTCTTATCGACAGGGTGACTTTTATAACTGGAAATTCTAACTTGTGCATAGAAAGTTTCGTGGAGCGAATGAGTCAACACTCAGTTGAGTCACCTTATCCAATTACCTACTCCGACGTCACTGATTTTGCGTGGCCTCTAGGTATTATTAATATCATGAACGTAACGTTAACCCACCCACGCATATTTACATATGCATAGAAATAGTTTTAAAAAATATTGTTTAGAAGCACTTACACAAAAGTCAAACTAAATTACTAATTATATGAAGAGCAATATAATTCAAACTAAATATAAGTCAAACTAGTCAATATAAGTGAAACTAAATATAATTTTTGAATACCCACTGCAGTATACATTCTAAATGCGTTATCACGCGCATCAGTCTATCTATTTGTATATACAAAATGAAGAAATCATCATCATAAACATGACTAAAACATTTTAGTAGGCATGCGTATGAAGAAAAAGAAAAAAGTGTTATGTGAAGAAGAGGAAATTTTTCTGGAAGTATTTCAGAATACACATAAATCTTGAGTCATCCTACATGAAATAAGTTTTGAAAAAAAGTTACGAGGTTTCTAAATTTGCTCTCTATCGTCTAAACATCGAACATCTTCAAACTGTACGTGAATATCTACGTACCTTTCTGAATTGAGACACATTGATAAATTCGGCAATACATAGAACAAAGCTTCAGTCTTTCGCAAAATAAAAATGAAAGAAAAACTAAGGGCTTGTTTCCAGTATATATAAGAGAAAACAAGAGGCATATCTTTAAAAATTTTAGTTGTATTGATCTTTTTGCTATCTAGTAGTTACAAATTTGGCAACTTGCACAAGATGCGATAAAGAAACGAAAAAATTAAGACCCGTATGGTACCAGAAACGCTTCTGCTTGCAAGCAA
The DNA here is from genome assembly GCF_054136105.1 of Typopeltis vanoorti. Classification (NCBI taxonomy): domain Eukaryota; kingdom Metazoa; phylum Arthropoda; class Arachnida; order Uropygi; family Thelyphonidae; genus Typopeltis; species Typopeltis vanoorti. The sequence continues at coordinate 65,859,616 of NC_143556.1, forward strand.
ATGAATAATTTATATGTATTATATATTATACTGTTTCCTCAATCCACTGGCTACGTGCAAGCTATCTTCTGCGTATATATGTATGAGCATTGTGTAATGAAAGTTAAAAAAGCGATCTTATGCGTTAGCAATCGAATAATTTTAGCCTTTGTTATGCTCTAATGCACACAAAGAAAAAAAAAATTCTTAGCACTGGCATTTTGTTAGCGCTGTGAGAAAACAAGCGTTCCTTTTCTTTTTTTGCTTTCTTTTTGTTACTTATAACTTTTTCTAGACACATACGAGTGAGTATCCACGCAGAAAAATAAAAGGAGGAAAAAGATGGGCGCCAAACAGGCGTCCGGTGATTCAGTGAGAGTGATGGAGCCATAAACTTTGTGGTTGGACAGAAATAGGAGACAGCTTCATTGATCACTGCAACTAATTCGACACGCTGGCTACGGTGCTCAAACAACTGCTCGCAAAAGAGAGAAAAAAAACAAATGTTCTGCTATTCTGAAAAAGAAACAAAAAAGTACACCATGTACCTCCTTAAACAACTGAACTAGCAAAGTGACACAAGGACAATATGGACATCGCTTTATGGGATGTAACAGTTCTTCAGTAAGAGGTTTTTATGTGACAAAAAATAATCACGACTTGTTTTCACGAGTAGACAAAATTTTTATATCAGAATATCAGCATAAATAAATATGAACGAACTGTAAAGATATTACTTTTTTATTTCTTTAAAAATAATATTTTTTAAAGAAATTAAAAAAAAAATACTTCTAAAAGTTAGATATGAGTTCTGCCTTGGTGAATAAAATAACGTTAGAGAATTTTTGTTAGTCTTTAAAGAAAATTTTCTTTATATATAATTCATAAAATATTCATATTAACAAGAAACAGTCTCTGTACTTCTTTTGGTATGCGCAAGCCCTGAGCTTAACTTTTAAGATATCGAATATTTGTTATTTTGGTTTACGTGCTGTATCGATGAACGTCTGTTTATTATTAATTGCCTAATACTTCCTAGGGATTCAAGGATTAATTGTGGGAGGACACTCCATTCCACACAACCTATTTCACTTCCAAACGATAATCAAAGTACTGCCAAGATATGATATATTTTTAAATATGTGTCTTTTTGTACTAAATTAGGATTACTAGTTCTTTAAGAGGGAGATGTTAAATCCTGTTTTTTTTTTATAGCCGGGTACGAAACTAGGGTCGAAATCCATCGACATCCATAGAGTTTCAATGCCGAAAAAAAAAAAAAAAAACTATCGGCGGAACCAAGTGTAAATGATCACTTGGATAGTACAACACCAGGGCAACTCCATGCAAAGGTGGAGCAAGCTCCTTCACTAACTTTAATATTCTTTCATAACATAATGTAAAACCCAGCTCTTAAGAGATGTATATATATTGTTTTACATTATGAGAAGAGGTATGTAAGTTTCTGTTCACTTAAAACCTTGATATTCCAGGTCTACCTACTCACTGATGAGACCTCAAAAAAGGTTGAAACCGGTCTAGGTAGTGACCGCTTCTCATAATGTAAAACAATATATATATATACATCTCTTAGGAGCTGGGTTTTACAATTTGAAAGAATATTAAAGTTAGTGAGGGAGCTTGCTCCACCTTTGCATGGAGTTGCCCTGGTGTTGTACGATCCAAGTGATCATTTACACTTGGTTCCGCCGATAGTTTTTTTTTCGGCATTGAAACTCTATGGATGTCGATGAATTTCGACCCTAGTTTCGTACCTGGCTATAAAATAAAACGGGATTTACCATCTCCCTCTTAATTAACAAATTCGCCGGTAAAATAGCCTTTCGGCTTATTATAGCTTGTAAATTTAGGCATTTTGAATTTAATATCCTTTCACATTCTATAATATTTCGCATTGAAGGTATTTATCTTTTCTGTCATTTTATTATTAATGATTATTCTACTTCTGAGTGGGATTTTTCCGCAATTTAAGAAGTTATTTCTTGAATATTTTCATCCCATGTTGTTCTATGGAGTTTAAATTATGTGCTACTCTTCGTAAGTTATCACTTGATATTTAACCTGATTATCTGCAATCAGTAAGGTGTTTATATTCTTATTACGCGATTCATCCTATACTTTAGTTATTCAGAGAAATCATTATAATAATTATGATAATGGATATTTTTCCTTTATTTTTCTGCGTATATGTTAAGATTTTTCATTATTTCCTTTCATTAAACTAAGAGACGCTAGATCAGAATATTATCGGTCGCTTAGGTGGGAAGGAGAGAGAGCAATGTTTGGAACAAAAATGTAATGTTATTATTCTATTTTACATAAGACTGCTTACTCTGCAGGTTTCATATTAAAAAGGAAGAGGGTGGACAGTAATAAATATGAATTTCAAATCAGGCGAGAAAAGAGATGGGAAATTAATTGCTTCGTAATCCATGGTACTCTATTTGAGTGCTAATTGCTGTTTCAGATTATTTTTCAAGCTAAAAAGACTAATATAAAATAGGTATAATTGTATTATATAAAATGCTAATTATAATTGCTATCGCGTTGATAAATACATTATAATCGATAAAAAAAAGGGGAAAAATAAAAATTATATACCGTGCTAGCTTATGTATTAAATTATGTGTGCATAAAGACTATTAAACTAAGTTATAACTTTGTTCAAAATTTTTCGTGAAGTAGCAGTTAAAATAAAAGCTATATAATTTCTATGAGAATATAAAAAGTATACTTACCTCAGTTACCACAGCAATCGATTTTGGCAAGACTAAAAATAAATAAATAAAATAATATTAAATTCATGAAATCGAATTAGATATTTCATATAAAATACGAAAGATATGTATTGGAGTCCATCATCGTTTTCTGATGTACACCTGAACACTAAATATTTCAAATCTTCCGAATTGGTCTCTTTGTAAGGCCTTATTTGGTTTATTCCTACATTTCGATCTTCTGAAGTACTCCTGACTGCATCAACCCACCTATACTTAGCAGATAACCTCCGGACCTTTCTCCTGCCAGATTTGCTTCAAGCACTTGTTTCGCAAATTTTTCGTCTTCTAATCTGTTTGGATGATCATACCATGTTAGATTGACTTTCTGCTTATGCATTCTTGAAGTTTCATGGCGTTAGTTCTGTTCAGATATCTTCATTTTTAGTATGATTCCACCATTAATGCTATTGATTCCCCAAATTTTCTGCAGAGCTCTCATATCTGTGGTGTCCATTTCAGTTTCTCTTATTTCTAACCCAACTGTCAGATTCATATATTAAAATGTCTGAATACTCTCTTATGTGCTTCTAGCTTGGTGTTTTGATTGCTTTATCTTCTGTTTCATATAACTTGATTTTTATGGCTTCCAAAGGTAACGGCTTCCTTTAGTATTTATATCCATATTAAATTTGTACAACTTCACTACGAATGTTTACTGTTGGGATGCAGTTGATATTTTCTGTTTTTCGGCCTGTTTTCATAGTTTTATCTTTTTATTGCTAATTGTCATAGCAATCGTATGGACGACATAACTTGCCACACGAATTATTTAATTCGGAAGAATTAAATAATTCGTGTTTTCGTTCCCCGAAATAGGCAAAGTGGTCCAAGGATACATGTAAATAACCAAAATAATACACTGGCTTGAAGCCTTCTGCCTCAGTCGTGATGCCAACTAAATCAAACCTAAATTATTTAATTATTCAATTAAATTATTACTAAATTATTTAATTATTTAAATTATTTAATTCAGAAGAATTAAATAATTCGTGTTTTCGTTCCCCGAAATAGGCAAAGTGGTCCGAGGATACATATAAATAACCAAAATAATACACTGGCTTGAAGCCTTCTGCCTCAGTCGTGATGCCAACTAAATCAAACCTAAATTATTTAATTATTCAATTAAATTATTACTAAATTATTTAATTATTTAAATTATTTAATTCGGAAGAATTAAATAATTCGTGTTTTCGTTCCCCGAAATAGGCAAAGTGGTCCAAGGATACATGTAAATAACCAAAATAATACACTGGCTTGAAGCCTTCTCTGCCTCAGTCGTGATGCCAACTAAATCAAACCAAATCTGATTTAACATCAAACCACCGCACAATTTCTTGTGCAGCCTTCATGATTTTCGTTCTACGCATCTGTGTATCGACTAAGCTTACAACCAGGCTGTCAATATTCACATGATTACTTGGCCCTTTTATTGTAATTTAAAAAATTTGGTCTAATAACCGTTATTTGGCATATAGCTTATTTTGTGCCTAATTTTCCAGTCAATTATTCTTCTTATTTTATTTTATTTTATTATTTTTTTAATGTGTGCTTGCATAAATATTTTCTGGAACTCGGTGCGTAAATTTCTTTATAATTCGGGTATTCTATTTTATTTTCTTAATAAAAATAAATGAACACGACAATCTGTTTCTGTTCTGGGATTGGATTATTTGTTCAAGCGTTCTGGAGTATGAGTATAGCTAATGGAAAACTTTTTCTGCTGCTATTTTCTTTCTTTAGGAGACGAGTCACTAGAAATATCTGGTCTGAAATACAATCATATTTCATGTCAGATATAAAGAACTCCAGCTGCCTTTGCACATACCAGAATTTTTTTATTTTAAGTATTGATATGATTGCATTCCTCCTAGATATTTTCCATTAGTTGTCAATTTCTGACTATTTTAGTACTTGTTACCTCATTTATTTATTTTTCAAAGTAATTACTTTAGACATCCAAAATATCCTTATCTACAGATTTTTCCTCGCACTTCTATGATCATTATTTTATGATACTTTACCATAAGCCTAATTGATAGCGTCCAAAATGTATTGACACCCTCACGGTATTTGTTCTATATTATTTTCAAAAGCTTCTCTTGGCTTTTGTTTGGCTACTTTGACCGTAAAGTTTGCCCATGTGGTTTTCTGTATTCTCTAAGAGTACATGCTGATTACTAGTTAGGAGCCTTTTAATATTTCTCTCCTTTTTTGGACACTGATTTTCAGTAGAATGCTTAAAATCTTTGCAGACTTCATTACATGCTTTACTTTCGGAGTCATTCAATGATTTCTTCATTTGGTTTATTTATATTGAATATTATTTCTACAATGGTTTCTTGATTAACAAAATTATGATTCACGCGAAAAATTTCAAAAGTATATTTTATGTTTTTTTTTATTAATTTGACTTAATAATGGTGCTTAGGGTAATTCTGATTGTATAAGTTGTTCTTAACATCCCGACTTCATTTCAATTTTATTTGATCTGTAGAAAAGTAATATTTTTTACTCCGATTTTCTTCCTTTAGAAGATGAACCAGTAGAAAAATATCGTTGTATATACAAACTAGACGGGCTATCGGCAAAGTCTGCATATATAACGAGCTATGTCTGGCGCAGTATGAGCGTGTTCATGTAGTTTTTCGCTAACAGCAAAGTACACTTAAGTATTTTGTCCACATTAGCTGAATATTTTTTTTGAACAATGGATTAATATCGATCTAGGATCTATATTTGCACTTCGTAGTGAAATATTTGTGCAAAGTTTCTCATTGCAATATAAGATTTCAAATCTAATTAGATTGCTTAAAGCTCAAAAAATATATGCACTATAAATATATAAAAACTTTAATTTTTTTTTCCAGCATGGATGACAGTAGCTCTTTGAGCAGTGGCATTAGCGATAATAATGCAGATTTTAGCACTGATGACAACCTCACTGGCTCTCCTGTTAACTCCGAAACTAACATTTATGGGAGACTGAAAAAACAAGAAAATTTTTCTAAATTTTCTCTTCCGTCTAGTGGAACGCACAGGGAATTTACTAGAACAGGAAGAAGCGGATCCGCTGAAAATTCAGTCAGAAGTGCTAAAAGGACTAATGTTAAAAAGACCGATAGTTCAATGCAGACAGAATCCAGCGCCTTCCATCACACTTCATGGAAGAGACATTTACCTGAGATGAATGCTGCAGTGGCGTCTGGTAAAGGTGATGGTGAACTAAATAGAAGAAAAGAGAAAAAAAGTGGAAATACATCTGTCCTGTCATTTTCGTCATCATCATCATGTTCTTCTGGAAGAAAAGGTACTAACTATTTTGCCGAGAGACACGGGTCAAATGAATTTCAGAAGTTCCGGCATAAGCAGTTAGCGTCAAGAATAGAAGAAGGTGACAACGACACGTCGAAAGATAAAGATTATATTAGCATAAATATGGGCCTGGGACTAAAGCCTAGCAAAAACTGCTCCGATCCGTTACCTCATGGCTCTCAAGAATTCCGCAGTGATGTTAGAAAGGCAACTGGAAGACTGACAGTATCGGCGGCGAACTCTTTGTCGAAAAGGGCAACTCCCCTCTACACCAATAGCAAATGTAACGACACAGTGGACAACACTAACAATAAAGGATGTTTGGATCAGGTTATTGAGCACCACAGTGAACATCTAGATGGCACAGATAATTCTGCAGCTTACACCACTGGACCGTTGTCTTCGATTCTTCGCTCTGGTCCCTATCAAACAAGCCCGAGTGGGGTTCATAAGACGTCTCTAGAAAGAAAAGGAAAAGTCAAGGTATGCGCCAACACACAAACAAATGTAAGAGATTTGTATTTGACAGGGGGAGCCACTGCAGCGTCGCATGCGGATGGTAATTATGGATCTCTTGTATACAGAACAAAACCCTCTGCTGTTATGAACCAGAAAGATGTATTATACGAGAAACGAACAGTTTTAAGCGATCCTGTTAATTACTCCAACGATTATGTGAATATCTCTGCTGTTCAGCTTATTGGTCGAGAACGCACTCACCACCCTGGCCAGATTTTGGTCAAGCCTAGTGATAATGATAATTATGTAACGCTAGACCACCTGCCAATAACATCAACTCTTCCTTCTTCCTCATCGTCAACTTATCTCTGCTTCCAACATCCACCGGCAACTACCCGAAGTTTTAGTGGAGAGGGACTTGCAGATGCGGACAGTTTAGAGTCGCTGTCATCAGCAGGAGGACTCAGTATTCATGCTCAAGTAAGTGTAATATTTTCATTAGTTTTATGAATGTCACCATAACATTTCGCATTATCTGTAATGGTTTTTTTTTCTTTGAGTATGATAGGATTGGAAGTATTCTTTATATTTAAACTTAAGTTTCGATATCTCATAGAATGAATTCATGTTTCAATAATGTTCAAGTAGGAAAGTGATTGAAGAAAATCATTAAAAAAAAGTTGGGTTTTGTATCTAACTGTGATCCTGTTTCTGGTCGCTTCGCCCACATGCCTTATTGCTCTCAACATTAACGCCGTAGTGATAAATGGCAACAGCACGGTATTACCCCAAAAGGATTAAGTAACTAATAATAAAGAGGAAAGAATTTTTTCGCCCTCTAGTTATTCACGATTTCATAATATCTATGTGTTAATGAATTTTGTAGAGTGACCTTATTCCTTAACACAGTAATTTCACATATTTAATTGCAAGCGAAACATCACAGAGGTTTCGTATAACCACCTGTCATATAATTTCACATTGCATAATTTACGTTCTAAAAAAAAGAAGCAGATTTAAATTAACCTGGACAAATTTTTAATAAAGATCCCATTTTTCATCGAGAAATTGACAGATGGATGATCCTAATAGATTTTTTATTATGTATTTTTGCAAAATGTAGATAATAAGCATGGTGTGCTTTTCTTCAGTAGATAAGAGGACTTATATATTTGTACACACATCTGTTTCATTTTAATTACTCTTGAAATACAAATTTCACTGAAGTAATAGGCCTTAGACTTCTTTTTTTTTCCTCTGCCAAACGGTATTAATGCTAACGATTGCGATCCTTTGCATTACTAGATTCTTTAGCCTAATGTGAGAATGTTAGGAATGTTTTCGCCACTGGCAGATAGCTGTTCTGTATGTATAGAGATGCAATGCTGATGGAACCTTCTATGCAGACAGCCAACCGGGTGGGAGAAGTCTTTTACTGCCTGGCAGCGTCATTCTTTATGTCCCTTTTCCATATAGATTGCCTTCTGAAATCACAGCTGCTGTTCTGTCAGATTCCGAAACTATTCCAATAGATGCTGTGGGAGGGGGTTCACTTCGAGATGAATGTTTGACGGAATCGGCGAGTTCGATTTTCTCATTAGTTTTCAGCTTCAGGATGTGTTCGGTAGTTCGCATGTTTCTTTACAGGTTTTGTAACTATGGCGATGATTCTGAACGGTACTGGCGTAATAGGTGAAGTTCTTTTAGATTAATTGTAGTGTTGAGTTCAAAAAAATATACGATAAACTAGACAAGAACATTTATGTGGAAATAGGAAATATCTGCTGAGATTAGTTTTGTACGGCGATATAAAAAATAATTGCAAGTCTGAACAATAAGAAAAAAAGTGCGAATAATTACGTTCTGGACTATGAAGTATTACAGCGTCTCTACCATTGTTATTTCTTTTAATTTCATGGATTAAATTATATATCTGGTAAAATTAAAAAGCATTAGCAGTATTATCGCCAGAACACTTAGCATTGCAAATTAACCTGAAAAAAAAATCTGTTTTATAATTTGTTTTTCTGTGTTGAATAGTCGTTTATGCATCTCAAATTCGATTAAAACGAAGAACATTCTGCTGTGATTATTTTACATATTATTTTTCATAGTATAGGCAGGGCCGGCGGAAACGGGCATGCGGGCGCCGCTACGAAGGGGGGGGGGCGCCGGGACACGGGTCATAAGTTCATTTTTAAGAAACAAAATTTTTATCATAAAAACAAAAAATTCTAAGAATGATCAACATTAAAATAAATAAGGCCGGATACACCGAATAAAAATTTTTAAAAAATTGTATATTGCCGGCTATTTACAATTTTGCAGCGAGAGCAGGCTAAATGCTTGCCTCCAGAATCTAAAGTGAAAAGTTTTTATGCGCAGAAACGAATTTTCGTACAAAACATTTGTTGCTAAGTAACCAGTCATATGGTACTGTAAAAACTCGATTGTAGCTTAAATATTCCAAAGCACATTACATTCGATTGTTTACTTAGGTTAAGTCCCATGTGAATATTGTGAAAATAAACTTTGTTTGTCTCTGTATAGTTTGTTTTAGATGTTATTGTAAATAACACTCTGGAAGTTAACTGTATATACTGCTTTAATAAGAATATGTTAGATGTTAAAAACAAACGCAATGTTTATATCGCCGAAGCTGCATGTAATAGATCTACATGGCAGCATTAGAAAGATTGTTGTTAAAATTTGTTTGTATGAGAAAGGCTTGCAGGCTCTAAGTGTAAACATCTGCTAAGTCAGTCAGAAAGGTTCAAACAACTTTCCGATGGTCGGCAACTTACAATTAAAAGAAAACGGAGGAGAACAAAAGGCGTGCCGAACTTGAAACTTAAGATGAAAGAATCATACTGATTCTTTGGGGATTGCCAAACTTCATGCAAGGTCTCAGAGGAGGTATAATAAAAAGGGACTGAAGCAAACAGAAGGGGCTGCATGGATCCAGAGATTGCTGCAGAAGTAATGGGGGTAAGGTTCCAGAGACGTCCACAGAGAGACAGGAGAGGCTGCCCGGTTCCAGACGCTGTCAAAGAGGAGGCAGCTCGGTCCCAGACGTTGCCGAAGAAAGACAGAGCTGCTCGGTTCCAGACATCGTCAGAGAGCATCCCGGATCCAGACGTTGGTTGAGAGAGGAGTTTTACGCTTCCAGAAAGGAGCTTCTCGGTTCGAGACGTCGCTAGAGAGAAACGACTTCTAGGCCACAGACAGGGCTTTCAAATTGCCGAAAGGAGAAGTCCCAAACGGCGTAGAAGAGAAAAGTTTCCAGTCCAGAGGGATCTTGATTGACAGTTGACAACAGTTTCATTTTTCTTGGAGGCGGCATTTTCAGTTTCTTAGAGGCGGCAATTCAAGTTACTTGAGACGGCAGTCGTCCAGGCATTTTCGGCGAGCCCAAGTAGAGGAGAAAAGGCGAGGCAAATTTTCCGAAGTACCTTCGCTCGTAAGTTTTTCTTTTCGCCGTGGGAGAATAACAGTTTTTCCGGAACTGTACGAGTCCCTTTACATTCCCAGTTGATATAGCCGAAACCAAAATTCCAGATGAAGATCTGAGATGAAAGAATTGCCATACAACTTTTAGTGAAAGACTTTTGACTAATTGTGAGATACAGAGCCTTTGTGAGTTCAAAACTTTTATATAATTCCTCTTATAGTTGTATTAGAAAGACTTTTAAGATATATGTTTAATGTTTAATAAGGTTAAGAAGTGTCCTTAAGAGAATCAATTGGCATGTTAGAAGTTGATATCAAATTTGTAAAGATAACTTAACAGAGAGATTTAGGTAACCCGTAACCTCTTTGCGAGTAAGCTTGGCGTTTAATAAGTAAAATTTGTAAACCGAGAGTAGATAATGTTTTGTGTTAAAGAAAGTATTTTAAAGTTGAAGAAAAAAGGTTCTAAATTTTGCTAAAGAGTTTTTTTTATAGAAGGATAGAGAAAGCAATCTCCCTAATGTTTAAATTCGTGTACATTTCTGTAAATAAATGTTATTTGACTTTCTTGTAAACATAGCACGTAATAATATAAACAAGAGAGAGAGAGAGAGAGAGAGAGAGAGAGAGAGAGAGAAAGCGCGTACAGCTACATTAGAATAACGGAGAATAAAGTATAAAGTAAAGAAAAAAGACATCACAAGTAATTAATAGAAATTACAAGTATACAAAGTTAAAATAATAATAAAATTTTACAATGTCGCAGTAATGACAGGATAGCAACAGTAGATTTATAACAGTACGCATCTCAATAGGCTACTGACAGTAGCGCAGTGTGGACTATTGTTTTGTCTCTGTGTCGTGTTGTGTAATAATTTCTTGTGAGTATAAAATAGAAATGGAATCAAAAATTAAAAAAAAAAGTTATCTGGTGCACAAAATCGTAAGCGTCATCCTGCGAAAGAAGCAAATATTAAGAAATAAACTGGGGCTCTTAATAAATTTGTTAAAATATTAAAATATTCTGATGCAGATTGTAACCAACTCGATACATCAGAAATCAGAGTTGACGAACCGTGCACATCATCCAGTTTGAATGAAAGTACTATTACAACTGTTAAACAAGATAACAAGACGCAGGATTTAAGTGAAAAACAGTTAGGCGAAGATTTCGTGGTAGTTGACCATGAAACTAACACATTGCTAGTCTCTGTAAATTTAGAAGATCCGGGTGAATGGGGAAATATTGATGAAAAATTAAGAGTTGTTTTAATTGAAATGGGGGCCTGTTCAAAAGAAAAATATAATATATCCCAGAGATACATATGGTCGTAAATTTGGCGACACGTATTATAATAGAAAATGGAAAACGGCGAGCTCGTGCCAAGAACATGGCTTATTTATTCCGAAATTTTAAATTCTGTTTTTGCTTTTGTTGCAAACTTTTCGCACCTACTGAATCAAGTAGTCTTGTAGAAGGTTATAACGATTGGAGAAATGTAAGTACAACTTTGCATAGACATGAGACTAGTTTAGCTCACATGAAAAATTTCTTAAAATGGAAGGAACTTGATAAAAATTAAAAAAACAAAACTACTATTGATTGCCAGACTCAAAGCATGTATGAAATGGAAAAGAAACATTGGACGAGTGTTTTAGAACGCTTGATTGAAATTATAAAATTCCCTGGTAGCCAAAATTTAGCTTTTCGAAATATAATTTTTCATATAATCTGATAAATTATATGAAAAGAATAACGGCAATTTTTTAAAATTAGTCGAACTGTTTGCTATGTTTGATCCCGTTATGGAAAATCATGTTGAAAGGGCCCTACAAGGAAATAATAGAGTACACTATTTGAGTAAAGATAGTCAAAATGAAATATTGGAAACTTTAAGTAATGCAATCAGGGATATAATTTTATTATCAATTCGAAAATCTAAATATTATTCCATAATTTCAGACTGCACACCTGATGCAAGTAAAACAGAACAAATGACCATTATTATTCGCTTTGTTTCCTGTGACATTGGAATTGTCAAGATCAGGGAAAACTTTTTCGGTTTTGCAGATATATCAGATTCCACAGAACGTGGTTTATATGCAACAATAGTGGAACAACTGGAAAAATGGAATAGTCCCATTGAAGACATGGGAGGTCAAGGGTATGACAATGGGGCAAATATGAAAGAGAAAAAATATGGGCTCCAAAATTTGCTTTTGAACAAAAATCCTCGAGCTTTTTACGTGCCGTGTGCTGCTCATACTCTAAATTTAATCATTAACGATGCAGCCAAAGTGAATGCAGATACAATTAGTTTCTTTGCAATTATTCAAGAAATATATAATTTCTTTTCATTCTCTTACAAACGTTGGGCAATCCTTTTAAAGTTCGTAAAAAATTATATGAAAGGAATAACGGCAACTTTTTAAAATTAGTCGAACTGTTCGCGAAGTTTGATCCCGTTATGGAAAATCATGTTGAAAGGGCCTTTGTTTCAATGTTAGATTACTAACATTGAAACAGCCATCAGAAAAGCGATGGGGAAGTAAAATTAATGCAATCCGCCATCTATGATATCAGTTAGGAGAAATTTACGATGCACTTTTTGAAATTTTAAATAATGAAAATTTTAATAAAGAAACTCAGCATGAAGCACAAACATTATGTGCTAAAATGAAGGACTACAAATTTATTTGTTCTCTTATAATTTAGCATGATTTACTTAACAGAATAAAGCCTGTGAGTAAAATGCTTCAAGACAAAAATATGAACATTACACTTTCTTTAGAATCTATCGAAAACTTAAAAATATTCTTACAAGAGTATCGATCAGATACAAATTTTAAAGAAGTTCTAAAAACGGCAAAAGAACTGAGTGAAGAGGTGGATGGAGAACAAGAATTTAAAACTGGTGCGGAAGTTCGACGACGAAAGAAGACACGACAATTTGACTACGAGCATCATGAAGAAACGCCACAATCTCCAGAAGATAAATTTAGAGTGAATGTGTTTTATTCACTTCTAGACGTTGCAATGTGTTCGTTAATAAAACTTTTCGAACAACTAAAAGATATGATAATTTACATTTCTTGTATAGATTACTACAAATTAATAACGAAGATTTACGAAAAATTTGTGACGATTTAGAGATTCTCTTGATGGACACCGACAATAAAGACGTAAATGCAATAGAACTATATGACGAGTTATGTGCTTTCTGGGATATTTTTCGAAAGGATAATTTAAATATTCAAAACCCTTTCGATATTCTTAATTTTACTGCGTCCAATAATTTATCTTTCCCTAACTTTTCAATTGCTTTAAGAATACTATTAACCTTACCTGTTAGTGTAGCGAGCGGTGGACGTTCCTTCTCCAAGTTGAAATTGATTAAAACTTACTTAAGAACAAGTATGTCACAAAAAAGGCTTGTTAGTTTGGCTTTAATAGCTATTGAAAATGATGTATGTGCGGAATTAGACGTTAAGACCATTATTTCTAATTTGGTGAATATGAAATCAAGAACCCTAAAATTTTAATAAAAAAATTTCAAGTATATTTATGTAATTTAATTTATTTTATGTTATTCTGTGAAAATTTTATTTTTTGAATACTTATATTAATATTAATAAAATGTTCTAATTATTATTTCTGAATTCTTTTCTTATTTTCTCATCTATCTCGAGTTTCTTTTATTTTCCTAAAAGATAGTTCCACTTATAAAAATTATTAAAAAATGTTTACAACTTACTAAGAATTTAGTAAAATGCAAGAATTTTTTAAACTTTATAGTTCAAATAAATTTTAACTTTAATTAAAATTCATTTTAATTTTGTTAACGATTCGGGTCAGTGAGAAGGCTATAATCCCTGTATCATTATATTCAACGATTAAAGTGAAGTGGCTTTATCAAAATTTGCTTTAACTTTTGAGAATAACTTTTGAGAATTTTTTGAATATTCGGGTTTTTAATGATTATCCTGCCTAGTCAACACCCCCGGTTCGTTACATTTAGCGAATCAACGTGTGGCTGTTCTGTCAAAATTTATTTAAGAAATTTCAAATAATTTAAATTTTTATTAACCTAAAAGAACCACACACGCCCGGATCGTTACAGGGGCGCTTTGATAGACATTGCATGTGGGCTGCAAAGACCCTAGCGCTGGCTCTGGATGTAGGATATCCGTTGCTTTTTTTTTAACATTCTGGTCCTGATAAAATGAATTCTCAAGTATAATGAGACCTGTTACAATTATCAAGTATATAACTTAATAATTATTTAAATTTTCACAGGTCAATTAATAAATGACCAGTGCAAGTTCTAAAAAGAAAGGAATAGTGCGATTGCTTCTTAACGTTTCTAAAAAAAATCGGTCTTTTTTTCAAAACTGGCATCTTTTACGTGACATTGCTTCCATAGCTGATATTGGCTACAGACAACGAAGTATCTAGTTTTGGGATTTATTAACAAAACTGTATATTTCATTGCTAAAGTATTTTGGATAGAGATTTCAAGATTGTTTGTTGACAAAAACGCTGAGGTAAATATAAAAGTATAAAGATCCATATATTTCACAGCATGACATCTAAGCAATAGATGTCGTGTCGTGAAATATATGGGATCTTTATACTTTTATATTCTGAAAATTTTTTAGACAATTCCGCGACTTGATGGCGCTTTCAGTGCTGGATTTATGAATTTAATACGCGCTTTAAAGTCATGTGTAATTTGTGGGGTAGACGACTAACCTTCTTAAATGTGAATTAGAATATTAATTAGAACTTGTGATCTCTCTCTTTTTCTTTCTTTCTTTAGGTGTATCACTTTGCATTTGCCCATTCGTTCGGATATCCACTCAAATTAGAATGTTTGATAAAAACTTAATATTTCAGAGGCTTACTAAAATTTAACGGACGTCTTTCGATTTTGGCTTATGTTTGACGAATTCAAGCAGGTTATCACTAAATAAGTTTTTAGATACGTAAAGATTTTTGAAGTCTTTATCAAAATATTTCTAGTAATTTGTTTGGTTTTAAAATGAGGCACGTAAATCACGTGATATGATACTATGAGCGACCTTTTCGGAACCGAAAAACAGTAAACTGTTATTCAGTGACATAATACAATATTATCACATTGCTGTACGATAAACCAAAGGACACGGTAATAATTTTCTTATAAAATTACTAAAAGCATAATCAGAGTCAGGGACGAATCACACCTTTTGTATGATTTTCTATCTAGTTTTCTTATTTCGGAAAACCATTAAAAAAATTTCGCCTTCTGAATGCCTTTCTTTACCAAAAACTTTTCGTTAATCATTTATTCTATGATTGGTTTCGTATATATTTATGGCGCCTTCCGAGAGATGAATTGAAATTATTAAACCTATAAATTAAGTTAGAAATGGGCACACTCTAAATCAGTGGTCGCCAAAATGGTCGATATCGACCCCAGGGGTCGATATAACATTGTTAGGGATCGATTCGGACTCAGGAGTCGATTGGGGGTCGATAGAAAAATATAAGACATCATTGTACTGGTAATATTTAATTCGGTTAACTTGGATTACCTCCCTCCTGAATGACAATGCAATTAAGAGTGAATCGTAGGAACAGTGACATGAATAAGACCTGTAAGATGGAGCATGAAAATAGTTACGGAGGCCAATGAAGTAGGCCAAAATGATGTATTTACCAATAAACTGATGGTGTGGTTCCCGCCCGGCCGGCACGGCGGGAGCGAGATGGCAACACGTGCACGGTTGCTTATTTACTTATACTTACACGTATTCGATCCCAGTCGCATTTTTGCCATCGACATACAAGTGAGCGTTAATGTTCTAAAATTCATTAACATACATATTATAATTCAATCGTTATTCATTCACGAACTAAACTTCTCTCTGTTAAAGAATTGAGAAGGGCTGGTAGTAATACCAGTGATATTAATACCAGTATATTAATATCACTAGTAATACCAGTGATATTACTAGTGATAGTAATAGTAATATAATAATATATACTATATTATACAAACAATAAACACTGTAACTATAAAATAAACAATCTAAAAACTCACATAAGCGTCTTTTTCGCTTGTCCTATTATAATTATGTAATAGTAAAATAGAGGGGTCGATAAAACATCAAGAAACTCTTGAAGGGATCGACGGTCAAAGAAGTTTGGCTACCCCTGTAGTCTAAATGAATTTTGTGATGCAAACGAAATGGCATTGGTTATCGATTTTAGCAGAATGAAATTAAATAACCATTGAATATTGAGTACCAGAGAAACTTCATCTGGCTGTGGCTGTTTCAATTAGTATCTTATTAACTACGAACATGTCACTCGTGACATGTTCATAGTTAAATAAGTGACACAGTAATATCTGTCAAATACGTCATTCTCTGATTATTTTATTTCTCTTTGTAGAAGAAGAATTCTGAATTTTTCGAAGAAAAACTCTACCATCTCAGTCTGAGATTGAGAGAAACAAGCGGTATATCTATGAAGTGCATATGATTACTGAACGGTTTGTCTGTTTTCAGATACAGGCAAAAAAACTTTGCCTTTATCTGAAAATGGATACAACTTTAGTAAAAGCGTAAGGATTGTTTTTTGCGTTCTTGACTGATCGAATCGTTGCCTTCTATTCTGAGCATATGTTCTTCAAGATGTCACGGAGGTGCCTCACCTGAGTAGATTATAAAAAGCTTATGGATGTGTTTCAATTGTACTGTTCACTTTTCTTATGTACTACTTGGGTGGAAAAGAGACCGAAATTCAAATCCTATATGAGATATTTTCAAAAAAAGATTACGGCAATGATTCTAGACAAAGACAGCTTTCTTCTGTAAAATAAGTCGCTAGTGTAACTGCGTTATGGTCTAAATTAGGTTCGAAGCCATTCTCATACCATAAATCGAATACTGTAAAAGGGAAAATGCAATGATATGTGATATTTGATTGCAATTATAATGTTCTCCTAAAGTAACCTTTGCGGTATGGTGTTCCCGAAAAACTTCTTGAGCAGCTATTTGATCCGAGTTGTTCTACAGACTGGACATAACAGCATAATTAGTATTAGATATTTATGTTCAGAAAGGATTACGTATTTTGCTCCTGTTTTTAAATTTTCATTCTTCATGCTAACCTTACAACAAATATATTAATTGTTTCGGGCATTACAAAAAATATAAAAATACAAATTAATTGCCTAAGTAATAAAGTTAAATTTTTAGATATATTAAGCATCTTACTCTTTGATTCACCCATTTGCAATGTTCAATTAATCAATCAAAAGTGATATAAGCGCGAGCTAAAGTAATATAAAACTATTTAATTATATTAAATACCAAAATAGTGAGTGCTTTCAGATTCATTAAATTCTAGGTAGACATTGTATAGCGTTAAACAAAAATTCCAATTCGTGATGATATTTTAAGAGTCGATTATATTAAAGATTACATTTTATATTTGCTGAATTTCATATCGACTCTGATAACTTGCGCCCATGTTCTTTCACAGATACAAAACGCACGTGCCAATAGCTTAAACCAAAGTCGACTTGTGATGCATCAGAGGGAGGTATCACCATCCCCACACTTTCCTCGTAGTCGGTCCAATTCGCTTCGGTCTACGCAGTCGGAGAAGTTATACCCATCCATGCTACAACGCTCTGATGATCCAGAAGCCTGTACTGAGTCTGAACCTGTTCCGGCTGTCGCTGCTAGTGAAAACAATGGCACGTACACCGGCAGTCAACCAAACTCGCCACGAAGTTCTCAAGTAAGAAATGCCACCTACTTTTCTTACTTATTAAATCAATCGTGTGTGTGTGTGTGTGTGTGTGTGTGGAGAAAGAGAGAGTCCTATCCGTCATTGTGTTATGCGCACTTAATGTCCTTTCAGATCACGGTTATGTTGGAATCATTCCATGTTTTTTTTAATATATACAGTATATTGATCTACTTTAAAGTATGACGCATGACATTTTTTTATCATTTTGCGCATATGAAAGGAACCAATCCAAGTCTTTATCTAAATGTCGAAAGGGCATCCTTGAATGATCTATTTTTCAGGAATTTTGGATCCTGCGATAAATATAACAGGATTTCAAATGACTAATATTACATATTTTGAAAGCATAAGATATTAATCATGTATTAGGATTAATCGATAACATTGTATTATGAAGCAATTTTTGTGCAAATTTGTGCAAATAAGGTCCCCGGAACTTGAACAGTCTATTATAAATGTGGTATTCGAGATCTTTCCTACTATTTCGTGTACTTTTCAATTTTAATATAGTTCGGATAGCTTTGAGTGACTACTCTAATTATATTCTATAACATTGTATCAAAGTTTAAAAACAGTGATCAACTGAATACATGAAACTGATACAGAATAAATTATATTAGAATGCTACTCTCCATTCTTACGCATTTCATTAAAGTAATAACTGTTTTAATTGGAACAAGCTAGAAACAGACTGGTTTTAGGGGCAACTTTAATAATCATGAACTTTCCCTGTTATGTTGGTTTGTTTATCATCGAGATCGAGACCACAATTGCCTCGTATTAGATCCGTGAAAATAATCAGTTAGATATCAGTCATTTAGGATTTTTTTTTTTATGGACAGTCCCATTCGTGAATTTATTTATTCTCTCTCTCTCTCTCTCTCTCTCTCTCTCTCTCTCTCTCTCTCTCTCTCTCTCTCTCTCTTGCTACAACCGTTCTTGTCATTAGACGAATCTTTTTTTTTTCCCTCTTAGAAACAAAGCAGGAGTTTTCCATATTGATTGGACGCTTCCTTAGCATATAAGGTAGAGGCTCTTCAAATAGAGTAAACGCATATAGTTCGAAATGACTGAAATTATTACAACACTAGTACCTATCCTGTGGGCCCATCAGTTGCTTGTCATTTCCCCCTACCTTTTTCTTTAACACACTATCTGTGAGTCATCAGTTTCAAAGAGAAAGTAATGGGATTTGTTGACACCTCACGAATAATAGAATAATATTAGGAAAGTCTGATAGAAGGGCCACTGCAATCGGAAAAGTAGTATTATATAAGGCAGTGTTTCTAAACGTGGGCAATTTGAATATTTTTTTTGGGGGGGGGGGGCAATTAGAAAATGTACATGTACATATTTATATTATACTTTTTCAGAACTTGGCTGACTATCATGTTAAAGGAGAGACATCAAAATCTTTGAGACGTTGGGGTGGGGCATGATCCAAAAAAGGTTGAGAAACACTGGTATAAGGCTTACAAAGCTGTAGAGCAACATATTACTTCTTTACTCTTCCTAAATTCAGAATTCTATTTGTTACGTATAAAGAATATACCGTTAGAAATACTAGAACAGTATTTGTTGCATATTAAAAAATTCCAAGATGATAATATCATATCTAAAATTACATTCAGACTTCAAAATAAAATAAAATAAAATAAACATAGAATAATATGAGAGTTTACAACTTATCAAAGTTTTCGTGGGGAGTATGTATTTTGCATATTCCCCACGTAAACTTTGGGCTAAAGAAAACTTTTATGATTGAAACTGATACATACTGTGCCAATTTTTTTTTATTACGATCTACGAATTTAATAGTTTTCCTTCATAAAGTGAAGAAAGCTGACATTCCAGTAAAAAACTTCATTGCTTCATTTTCTGTATTTTAAATTTAGTTTTAAGAATAATTTTGGAACAATTTCTAATTTTAGAAATATGTTTTCTATGTACTGCATTTGTTTTGAACATTTCAGAATGATTTAATTAACGGACCTCTTTCTTCTACCTTGAAAGAGGCGAATGTCTTTTTCTCTCCTTATATAGAGTTGGTAACTAAGAAGTGATTTCAAGAATTTTTGGAACATTAAGTTCACTTCTTATTTTCTTTCCAGCGCTATCCATTATTCTTATCATTATATTATCGTTTTTAATACTCAAGCTAATCTCCCTAATTCTGAATTACATGGAATTTATTATTACGTGACACTTCAGTGCGTCCAGGAACTCATCATAGGAGGACACTCCACTTCATTCCACACAGCCCAAGTATGTTTTGCATTAGGATGAATTGCACTGTTTCTCGAATTGAAACATTTTTATAATATATGAATATTTCTAGTCTAAAAAAGTATTGTTCAGCTGTACCCTATTGCATATCAATGATTTTAATACCTTCTAAAAATAAATTCTTTCCTTAAAAAATGCGCTGGATTAGTTACTTATAAGTTAATTTTGAAAAAGATCGTGTAAACCTCTTGTTATTTATACAACTGAACGTTGTAGCATCACAATAACGTTGTGACGGTATTTTATATCCTACATCAGAAATATCGAAGATGCGATCCCGTTAAAGTATTTTATGCTACTCTGTAGATCGAAGTGATCCATTAAATGCAGCCCTTTCCTTCATTTTTCAATAAACGTATATTGATTTTCACAGTCTCTAAATAATCAAATCGTAGTCAGGTCATTCACAAGCACGCAGCTGTAAAAAGCTAATGTGGAATTTATTTATTTTTTCTCTTTTTTAAAGATAATGACGAGTTGTGCTGCTTCAAATTAACTTTAAAGCAGCACAAACGCGAGCTTTGAATTCTTGGCCTGAATTACTTTTCTGCGAAACAAAACTTTTCCCATATAGAAGCCACTTTTTTTTTTTTTTTTGACAAATAATATTACTGAAGAATTCCAACTCAGAACAACTGTGAAAGACAAAATGTTTTGCATTTTTGTTGCAAAATATGCATGATAGTTTGATAGTTTTTGTCTATGATATTAAATTGATGTTTCTATAGTGCATTAAAATGCACTACAGAAACGAATTGGTAACATTCCAGATACCAGCAATAGCAGTCCATTAAGTTTCCCGTGCAAATAACTCATCAAATCATGCTACGAAATCTCGCGTACGTTGCGAGGATTTTCTTGAAAAATTTCTGTGAAAAATTACGAGTTAAATGAGCGGATATATGCATCTGTGACAATACCAGTTTCTCATTAAATTTATCCTACAGATATTAGCCTTTTTCAGAATTTTTACTATAATATATTTCTTTAAATCCTTGTCTGGTGATTTAAATTTTTTTTTTTTCTCTTCACGATGTGAAACATAAAAAACTTATAAGTGAGATGATGGCTTTCTTTTAGAAAGCACTTCGAAAGCATAAATGAATTGAACACTTGTCATATGTTAGATGAGAAACGTATTGTACACTGCATTCAACAACACCCGTAATGTGATGGAATGGTTTGTGTTCATTTTCATTCACTGTTGTGTTTCTTTTTAAGCACACTGGAATGTCCAATGTCTTTACTGGAATTGGTAGCATTACATTTTGTGATGTAATATTATTGTTGCTATTGATATCCAGTATCTCTATTGGAATTGTTGTTGTTGTTATATTCCATTCTGTCATTTTCGAGTCCTGGTGATTCTATGAACATACATTCTCCATTCAGATCTGTCTCTGGCCATAATCTTTCAGAATTTCCAAGCGCATTCCAGTTGCTTCTTTAACTCCATCCACCCATCTAATTCTTGGTCTTCCTCTTCTCCTGCTTCCATCAACTTTAGCAAGCATCATCATCATCATCTTCTCCAGACTGTCATTTGCTCGCATAATATGTCCGAAGTATGACAATTTTTGCTTGATGATCATAGCTTCGACGGCGCAATCTGGCTTTATTCTGTCTATCACTGATTTATTGGTTTGCTTTGCAGTCCATGGTATTCTTAGTAAGCGTCTCCAAACCCATAATTCAAATGCATCTATCTTCCTTCTTTCACTCATTCTCAGGGTCCAACTTTCATATCCATACAGTACCAAAGGGAATGCCATTGCTTTCACGATTCTGATTTTTGTTGCGAGGCTAATATCTCTATCTTTAAAGATCCTGCTTAAATTTGTTATTGCTTTCTTTCCTAGTTATAATCTTCTTCTAACTTCTTCAGTACAATAACCATCTTTATCAATTCGGGATCCTAGGAGCACAAAATTATTAACTGCTTCCATTTTCTCCCCATCTACTTCAAAATCATTAAGTTCACATGTTGCCATAACTTTTGTCTTTTTTGAGGTTACGTTTAAGACCATATTTAGTACTTTCTTCTTTAACTTTCATAATAAGTTCCTCCAAATCTTCTTTGCACTCTGTAGCAAGATGGTATCATCTGTATATCTCAAATTATTACTATTTCTTACACCAATTTTAATTCCAACTAAAGACTCCTCCAGCCCTACCATTCTTAAAATGTATTCGCTGTACAAGTTAAACAGGTACGGAGATAAAATACATCCTTGTCGCACCCCTTTACCTATTGTGAAATACTCAGTTTCTCCAAGATCTGTTCGGACAGTAGCTTCTTGTTCACAATAAAGATTCCTCAGAAGGATAATGAAATGTTCTACTGGAATAGATGACACTATATCACACATGTGTCCGCGCGGTTAGCCTAGTGCAGTGGCGCACCCAGGGAGGGGGCCAAGGGGCCCTGGCTCCCCCCAAAAAGGGAAAGGAAATAAACACTAGAAAATTTTCCAAAAATCTTTTCCTAATTAAAATTCTATTTTTTTTTTTTTTTATTTATGTGGATTTCTATACTACTTGTTATGTATTGGCAATCACTGCAGATGCTCAGTCATTGGTCATGTGCAATGCGTAGTGTCTATTCGTAAATCGTCTACTCAACTCGGCCCCCCTCCACCCCAAGATTAAATCTTGAGTGCTTGGGCCCCCTCCAAGATTAAATCCTGAGTGCGCCACTGGCCTAGTGGCTGTGCGCTTCACAACCATATGCCTGGGGAAGGAGTGTCCTAGGTTGGATTCCCATCGGTGATGTGAGGAGCTGAAGAATCTTCCTCAGTCATAGTCAAGTTAGCAGGTCTTGGACGTCAGCAGGGTTTTTCCCCAAGTTTATCCCTGGGTTTTTCATCCCGCAAACAGGCAAACCGGCCCCGTGAACATACAGGATACAGCCATAGGACATATAGACGAGGACAGAAGAGGAGATGGGCGCCATCTGTCTTAATTCATCGCCCAGTAGACATTCATGGCTCAGCTATGAGTGACCCAACGGTCCATTAAGGACTGTGGGAGAGGATAGGATAGGATATCACACATGTAATGTTATCTATTCCAGTTTCTTCCAAGGGACGTGTTTTTGCTATCCAGTAGTTCACTATAAGAGATAATCGGATGTTCATTGTCTCTTAAAGGTTAGCAGACACAAATGAGTTTAATTATTACTGCTTATTAACCTTCAAAGACTGAGCTTTTAGTTAATTGTTATTACTTTAGTTATAGTTTCGCCGATGTCCTTCGGTTGGAAAGACTTGGGTTCGAATCTCGTCTAGGACGCGAAGAAACTTTATCAGGGCTTTTCAAGTGAAGGCGAGTTAGCCAAAAGCGTTTCCTCTCCCGAAAACTCTCATGTTTCGTCCCACAACCGGGAATCGGCAAGTAGAACGCACGCAATTTATAGTATACTTATAGGCATATGACCTTATCCTGGAATCATAGTTACAAAATTCAAGTATACCATGGGTGGTTGTAGGCGCTTAAGGGCCCGTTAAGAACCGTAGAGGAGGAAATAGTTAACACTAGTCCTTATCTAGTCTTTGTGTATATTCTTCTTATAAAAATTCTATTGTACATGAAATTTTATCATTTTATAAATTTCCTTTGATACTCGTACTTGTTAAAAATTTCCGATTGGTTTCTTTGAGCAGTATGGTTATATGGATTTATATTTTATTTATAGACAGGTTTTTCTCTCTCCCCCCCCCCACACACACACAATTTACTTCCAGTTTTCTCACTGACTGTTCTTCGTGTTCATATTCTAGTGCTAGTTTCCCACCAATCTTCAGTGTACCACTTTCCGGTCTCTTCTTGTATTGAATGTTGACACGATGTCTTGTATCTTTATCTACCGATGTCATCAGTTTGTCCCACTTTCTCCATCTTATCTTTCATGTTATGACCTAATTGTCGCTTGATTTTTTTTCATGTCTTTGATATTAAAAAAAAAGTGTGTGCATTTTTTTTTCTTTTCCATGCCGCTGGCTAGTTCCTCCTTCGTCTTTTCTTATTTGTCATGAATATTCTTCTGTCAGGAAAGAGTTGGTGTTTTAGTACAATCGAATATCCATGGAAATCTTTCATTTAATTTCGTACTTGTATAAATTTCTAATATTTATTAATTAACATTTAATATAATTACTGTTAATATTAAACATTATGTTTAAATTCTCTGCTCTTTTAATCACAGCTTTGGCATGTATTTTAGGAAATATTCGATTTTCTACATGCCCTGAAGATGACCGAATTAGTGTTTCTCTGCATATAGTCTTTGGACGACTTAGTTCCCCTAGTTTTTAGTTACATTTCGCAAAATTTGCAAGCCTCTGTTAGATTCGTTTTGTTCCTACATACGCATGAGCTTACAATCCATTTGTTATATCTCCAACACTCAATTCTCTTTTTATTTCAGTAAAACTTCTTCAAAGATTTTTCTTTCTTGCTAATTTACTCCTAGCAGTGTGTTTCATATGCTTCATTTCTTTCCCAGCCTTCTGCTGTTATAATCCAAGTCTCACAACCATATAAGAATACACTCCAAACAGATGTTTTTGTACATTTTTTGTAATAAATGATCTCTTCTTTAATGCTTCTTTTGCCATGACAGTTCTTATTTTCAACTTATATCTTTCATCTTCGTAATAGTATGAACCATTATTTTAGTTTTTGCTGCATTTAT
Source organism: Typopeltis vanoorti (assembly GCF_054136105.1). Classification (NCBI taxonomy): domain Eukaryota; kingdom Metazoa; phylum Arthropoda; class Arachnida; order Uropygi; family Thelyphonidae; genus Typopeltis; species Typopeltis vanoorti. The sequence goes on from NC_143556.1 coordinate 65,884,403, forward strand.
ATTAAGTCCATAATGAAATAAAACATCATCCATACTATCTAACATTTGTTTTAAATCTTTTTGATTCTCATCTAATATAAAAACATATCATATGTATATCTGTACTCCACCTATGCATCATTCCTTCTTTTATTGCTTTCATTATGTTCAATATATATAGATTGAAAATTAAGGCTGATAATGCACAATTTTCTCTTACACCTTTCTTTACATTTGCAGTTGATTCATTTTCCTATATTCGTATCTTTATTTTCTTATGGGCATATAATTTCTTAGTCTCTCTGCAGTAGATTCCAAATTCTTTCATTATTTGATAAAGATTGTTCCACTGTACAATACTGAAAAGAGCAAAGAATTTAAACATAATGTTTAATATCATATTAAATTAATAAATATTATTATAAATTTATAAGTATGAAATTATATTAAAGATCTCCATGGATATTCAATTGTACAATACAATTTATTCGTTTTCCATTCTGGAATCGAAGCTGGACTTCATCTAATTAACAATCCATTTTTGACTTTATTCTGTCTCACTATATTTAATGAAGCAATAGTGATATGATCAAACCAGAATATGAAGAAGGAGAAAAAGTCTTGGACCAGAGTTACTGGATGAACTGGATGATTATAACAGGGAAATCAATGAAGTACCTAACTGGAACTGTAGGAAGAGATGAGATAGTAGCTGAATGGAATCTCCTAGATTTTCAAAAAAACCTGAGAGATGCAACATAGGAAATTTCATTCGAAGTGATTGAAACTTCCTATGTTGCATCTCTTCTTCCTATGAAGCAAGACTAGTAAACTTATGTGTTGATAATGTTTACAGTCTCTTGCATTCCCTTTCTTTGGTATTGTTACTATCAAAGAAAGTACATGATTTCTATGAAAGTTTGATAGTAACAATACCAAAGAAAGGGAATGCAAGAGACTGTAAACATTATCAACACATACGTTTACTCAGTCTTGCTTCATTAAATATAGTGAGACAGAATAAAGTCAAGAATGGATTGTTAATTAGATGAAGACCAGCTTCGATTCTCAAAAAATCTGAGAGATGCAACATAGGAAGTTTCAATCACTTCGAATGAAACCTCCTATGTTGCATCTCTCGGGTTTTTTTGAAAATCTAGGCGATTCCATTCAGCTACTATCTCATCTCTTCCTACAGTTCCAGTTAGGTAATTCATTGATTTCCCTGTTATAATCATCCAGTTCATGTAACTCGGGTCCAAGGCTTTCCCCCTTCTTCATATTCTGGTTTGATCATATCACTATTCATATTTTCTCTATTATGAACTCTTCAAGATGTTCCTTCTATCTTTCTCTTTGCTATCTCTTTCTTACTAAGTATTTTTTCCTTTTTTGTTTTTGTCTCTTACTACTTTTAATTTTTTTTTTATATTAGGATCACTGGTGTACGCAGTAATTATTCGATATGCCCGGCCAGCTCCTGTTTTTAATTTATGTTCGGCTTCTTTACTTATGACTTCCATCTGCCTTTTTTCCCCCAGTCTTCTGTAATCTTATTCTTTAATCTCCTCTATTGTTCCTTTCCTTCTATAGTCTTCTTTTTCCTTGTTTTATTTCGTTCTGTTAAATTAAATATCTCATTTGTAATCCATAGCTTATTTGTCGTAATCTTATATATCATAATACTTTGTTTTTAATTATTTAATTAAAAGTTTTTAAGTATTCCTTTTATGGCTACCCAGTTTTTTTTCCTCATCTCTTTTTGACTTAAACATGAAGTCTGTTTCGTGTGTGTGTGTGTGTATTTATAGTACCTATAGTACTTTACGTATGTTGACCAAGGGTTTAGAAACCGTGCACAAGATCAGCGCTTCCCAAACTGTGGACTGCGGCCCCCTTGGGGGCTGTAGCTTTTGTTGAGGGGAGCCGTGAAATAATGAAAACAAGTTCAAAATGTTTTAAGACTAAGTAGATTTTTTTATCTTAAAAGAAACGTATTTAATTTTTATTATTATTCTTATTTTTTTATATTTTAATGAAAAAAATCGCACACTGGTGCAGGTTCGCAAATTTTGCATCCTGCGTATTTCGGCGCTTAATGAATATTAGTAAATATATGCTTATTCATATAAGTTTAATTTCAAAGCAGAAATCTAAGAATTGCAGTTTCGAATATTTCACCTGATATTGGTGTAGCAGTATTAAAACACATCCATCGCATTAAATTGTTATTAAACTTCTTTTATGTTTTTAATTCTTTCTTTATTACTGATCGTTTTGCGTTTCATGTGCTTGTATTGCAAATGTACAATAACAATATATCTATCCATATAAAAATATGAGATAATGTGCCATGTCAAATATGTAAGATGCTAAAAATGTAATATTTGCATTTGATTTTTTGCAATATTCTCTGTGTATGTTTTGTATTAAATATAAATACAATAAATATTATAATAATATATGTCCATATTACGATTTTTTTTCGAGGGGGCCGTGAAATATTTTAATTTTTCCAAAGGGGGCCCTGACATCCAGAAGTTTGGGAAGCACTGCTCTTGGTAATAAACATGGAACTTTTCCAATCCACTTCAGGTCTCCATTAAACGGGCTAATGGTTTCAGAGTAGAATGAAATTCATCTACCACCTAAAGACATTCACATATTTCCATGCCCACCATGGGATTCAAACTCATGACCTATCGGTTGGAGAGCGGCGAATACTCCAACCTCTTGGTCACTCAGTCGGTATCGACGATGACCTTTGGTTGGTAAGACCTGGGTTCGAATTTTGTTTAGAACGTGAAAAACCTTCGTAAGGGCTTTTGAAATGAAGATAGTTAACTGATCTCATATGGTGACGGCAAAGTTTTTCCTTCCAGAAACTCAGTTTTTTTCATCCCGCAAATAAGCATATTAAACTGCGTGTGTTCTTCTACCAGAAGAACATACACAGTTTAACACATTGGTCTCACAGTCTTAGTTGCCTCTTCGGTATTTACTATTCCAAATTAACAACATCACTTGGCAGCGAAACTGGCTAAAGTAAAGATTGGAGGAGCCGAGGATCAAACTCAAGACTTTTACGGTTTTACCGTGTGGATAACGTCTTCTCTCTCTCTTTTTCTCTCGATAGAAGACAATGGATTCAAATCCTACCGTGGAAAGGATGTTATATTAAAGTCTTTAGATGGTAGATGATCTTTGTCATATAGTTTAAAACAACCATCCTCATGTTTGTTGGAAACTTGAAGTGGTTTGAAAAAAAAAAAGTTCCATGTTGGTCTAAAGAGCAGAATTCCTTTATTATTTAGTACTTAGCTTCTGTTTTCAACCCTGTGGATTTGATTGACTTTAAAAAGTGTGCTCGTTAAACAATCAGGTTATCACTTTCAAAAAATAGTACTTACTTTGGCTAAAAAGCCTTATTTGATTATAAAATAGATGTTTGAACAACAAAAAAGCCTTTTATTTTGAGATAAAAACAAATTAAGAGATAAGGATTTTAAGAATAAAGAATTAAAGGGATAAAGATAAATTTGTTTGGAAGCCTTACTCGGTTAAAAAAAATGGATATTTTAATACATAAAAAAGCATTGCTATTTTGGAATATTTAACCGTCACTAAATATTTAATATTGATGGTCGGCTTTCTTTATTTATTGTTCTGTGTCTCTTCTTTTACGACTCTTCATCATATGTTTTGTTTTACTTTTTTTCTTTTTCTCAGTCCAAGTATCTTGCGATGAGTCTTTTGGCTTGGCTTCATGGAGGTGTGTTGTAGCAATAAATATTCTCTACTTTAAAAAAATCACGAAATATATATCTTCAGCTGTCTCTCGGATAAAAATTAATCAATTATGCATCTTGCTTGCAACAATGAATAAATAAATAGATAAAATCAATCCTGGGATTCAGAACCCCCGAATACCACAAAATTTGACAGCACTGCAGCAGAAGAAAAATTCTTTTTCGAGTAAACTCGCAAAACAGATAGATTGCCCGTCATCCCCCGAGGGTTATACTTTTGTTCTCCGCTAGATTGTTCTCAGTTTATTCATAAACTGTCTGAACTCCATTTGAAATGCCATTTCTAGAAGGAAATACGTAAAGAATTTACGTATTTCCTTCTAGAACTACGTAAAGAATTTTCATATTTAATTAATGTAAGCCTGTGTGGAGATTGAAATGAAATTTATCATCTCATAATAACTTTAAAACGGTGGCTTTTGTCTTACAAAAAAGTTTTAAATCGAAAAATAATGAACTACTATTTTCACAAACAAAAAATTAAAATAATCGGATTATATTAGAATTTGCAAGTTTTTAATACAGCAGTCAAGTTTCCAGATTCGCTAAATTAAGAAAATTACAAACTATGAAAAACAAATTCTAATTATAGCGTAAATCGTGGCTGACTGGTAGTGATTTTTCACTCAATTAAATATAAAGAACTCTCACACGAGCCTATTACCATTTCAGATTGCTTCAATTTCATGATAAACACCTTCTCTCTTCAGCATTTTGTGTACATTAATTTTTTTTTCTATTTTAACCCATTAATAATCACTAAAGCACTGGATTTGGTGATTTTATTTACCACATCAAACTCTGACTGGCATTAGGGTATTTTTTCCCCTTTATTGCGCTATTAATCTCTTATTGAATTATATTTTATATTATATTGCTTTGTAGTTTTCCATACTGTTTGCCTTGCTTTTATCGATCATCTTCATCAGTTCATTTTAAATAGCAAGTCTTTCTTCCGTGATTTTATTCCATTATTTTATCATATTTCTTGTTAGTACGCTTAGTTAGTCTTCCCAATACAAAAGAATCTTTATAAAAGCTACAAGGAAAGCCTTGTTTACTTATTTGCATATGTAAGGCACTTTAGTTGGAAGTGTTAAACCTTTTTAAATTTTTATTAGGCTTTATGTAGTCGATAGTATCTAGAAATGTTTAATTCATGAAAATACTTTTTTTTTAATATATCACGACTCCTGCGGGTAGCCTAGCAACAAGATAACAAAATTGAAATGTACAAAACTTAAAAATTTAACTTTTTATTCCTCTAACAGTCTTTTATTTTTATTATTTATATTGATTTAAATCTCCTGGGCATTGATTTACAGCCGTAGGAAGTTTGACTCATAATGATAAACATATACATAAGCTGTTTAGATTTTATTCTTAATATTTCGAATCTCTAGACTTCGCTACACGTCTTTAGCTTCCTCTCCCTTCACTGTGCCATTTCAATTTGCGTCTAAAATCTGCATTATATGGCTCGTTGATTTTCGAAATGAGATTTGCCTTTTCCTTCTGTAATAACAATAATCATCGATGTGCGCTTTCGGAAATGTGCACAAGCCTTGTTTGTTATGTTTATTGAGACGAAAGTTAATGTTTCTTTGCAAAGGTAGGTAAATAGCATATTAGAGCTACTATGCCGTGCAAAATATGAAAAATTGAATCTGAAGAAAATGGCATTTGTATTATTCCAGGGAATTTATGCAGTAGAAAAATCACGTTTCATCTCTTGAAACCAAATGAGGGGTTTTGTTTTTTACCCTTCACTCTTCTGCAGTATTGCAGATTACTTCACTTTTAACTTATAAAAAACCCTAACAAATAAGGAATTCGTACATACTTAATTCCAATGAAATTCTTGTGTTGTTTTCCTGCTTTTTAAGAAAAGGAAGAAAAAACGTGCCAATTAAATTATTCTATTTCGAAGTAAGCACTTCCTTTTTTGCATTGATTAATCCTTTTAGTATTTCTTTTTTATTTCATAAGTGCTTGATATTGCCCTGTTCCTGTGCAAAATGAAAAACATTTAAAGTATTGTACAAAATAAACAATGCAGCCAAACTTTTTACTAGACATATCCTCGGTTCTTGCGGTGATCGAATTTGGAATATATTTTCGCAATGTAATGAATTTTGGGGCTCAATTCTTATACGTTTAGAGGTGTATATCTTAGTAGGAACCAAAGCGAAATATCTCAGCCTTCAATCTTATTTTCAGATACTTGCTGTAGTAAGTTTAAAGACCCATTACTCTCGATTCATCTCTCTCTCTCTCTCTTCTTCATAAAGCAGAAATGCTCCTACTGAATAAATTTTGTTGAAATTTGGTATTTATTTATTTTTGTACAAAGAATGATCGAATTACTTCATTTTAGATTTTAATTGCACAGTTTTTAAACTAAAATGACCAATTTTTTTTCTGATAGAAGGGAAAAAAAATTAATTTTTTATTTCTTCAGAAAGCGAAATTAACTATATGGATACCAGTGATTTTGAAATAGATTAACGGATAGCGTTAGTCATAGACAATTCGTTGTGGTTATCGGATCTGAAATTTGTTTCTAGAATTTAAATATTTGCCAACTTTTCACGAATATTTTTAACCTATTCGAATGTTTCTGACATTTGATTCAGTCCGAGCCGACTTTAATTACAGTGGGCAACAAGTGTACAAATGTTGATTCTTTCTCGAAAGAAATGCTACACTTAAAACTTATCTTACATTTCTTTCTCTTGACATCTCGAGGTTTTGAGAAATATGTAAATCAGTGCATATATAACATACATGCTAACATATTCGAGTTTGGTTTCATTACCCTTTGTGACATTTTTCTGTTTTTACAAATATTTGAGTCTTTTCTCCGTTCATTACTTCTAAGTTTGGAAGAAATTGTATTTTCAGTTTCGGTAGCTTTTTAAAAATAAAATCAAATAAAAACAAGATTTTAATATGCTGTAGTTTTTTCCATTAGGATTTGGCAAATGAATTATGTTCTTTTTCCTAACATGTTTTTGCGGTTCTCTTAAAAACTTTAGTTCCACACTTTAGCTCCAACGAGAGAGAGAGAGAGAGAGATGTATTTTCACAATTAATCATCTTTTAGCAGTTTATTATTTGTTGACTAATAAAAAATCTTCTTTGATTTGCATCTCTGATACAAGGAAATTTAAACTTATGAATCTTTGAAACTATCTGTGTTGTTACAATTGCTTTAACGAAAATTTCCCTTAAGTCTAATTTAATATGTAAGGAGGACAAAACTATAATATCCTTTAGATTTACCAACCGTTTCAAGGTGACATTTTCCCCATAACAGTATACAAAACTGCAATAAGGAGGCGAATTTTAAATCTTGTAGTTGGATATTGAAATACTCAAGAAATATATTAAAGTAATTGCGACGAATAAGGCCAACCTGAAAAGAATTGTCGAATACATTACACGATTAAGAAAGAATATGATACAGTTTCATGATATAAAGTATATTACTTAGATATATAAGTAAATAAACAAATTACTTCATCAAAAGCAGCAAAATGGGCCTTATTACCAGTCGAGTGTCGAATAAGTTTTACTAAATTAGGTTTCCTGTTTAGATTACTAGGGAAAACATCTTAAGGTCCGGATCTTTCAGCACAAATACACGGCAAGGAAACTATTATTTAAATGCAGTAAATCCATTAAGTATCGCTGTTTCCAGAAATTAATCTAAGCATACGCTGCGCTTTCGTATTACAGTCGCTGATCAATATCACATAACTTAATGTGATCCAAACCACTTAACAGCAGATTTCATTATGACCAGAAACATTCGCTAGTGCAACAACTTGTGAAAAATTGCAATTTCTTTCTAGAAATAGCAATGCTTATTAATATCTAATTAAAGTGTTGTTTTAGTGGGCCATATTAATCTCTAAATCATTTTAGATTAAACGAACTTGTGTGTAGAGTGAATATCATATTTAATTGCTATTTCAATCATTTTTGTGCCTTCGACAAAAAAAAAATTACATTATTTCTAACAGAGACGCTTATCATAAAGTTAATTTTAATTGACAGAAAGTTATACTCTTGGTTTATCCTTTACTCAAGCATGATCAAACAAAAGCTTGCACGTGATGTAATTTCACGTCTAGGCTACTTGTATAAAGAAGCATCTCATATGAAAAAGTATGGCTGACTGGTATAAAAAGATTGTATTCTTAGGATCCACTGGAAGTGTATTTGTTACATATTTGAAGCATAAATATCGTTGCTGTTCGATTCGGTTTTGTTACGCCATTCTAAGAATAAATATCCGCTTTCCAACTGTTAGGTTGTGGGTTCGAATCCCAACGGTGCGAGAAAACTACCCAGCTTATTGGAGGCTTAAAATAGCTTGAAAAAGTTTCATGTTTAGTCTCTAGATCAGACATTCCGGATTAGTTTGCTCTTAGCTACCAACAGTAGTAATGTATAATAAGTTTACAAAATTTCGTAGAAGGGATTTATACGAGTATATCAGCTTCGAGACAACCAGGAGGAATTTTTGATGAATGGCCTCCATCATCACAGTAACAGTAATAAGAAAGAGCTTTACTCATGAGAAAGAATTAGAAAGGCCGAAGTACTTGTATTTTTTCTGGTCAAGTCTGGTCTTGCAATTAAATACCTAGAAATTCTACCTGTTTTCTTACAACTTAAAAAGCGAACAGAACGGAATAATTCGTTTGCACTGAAAAATTAAGTGAGACTTGTTTTATAAATCTAGAAATTCAAAATCAGAAACAGTTTGCTCCCTAATCAGTCCTCTCCTCGTGACGAGTTGGCTAAAGGTGTGGATACAAGATGTCTAGATAAACTTTATTATTATTTTTTTTTTTATATTATGCTGTTTTATGCATTTATTCATTTTGCTTTTCTTTTGGTCCTGTTAGTTTAAAAGTATATCCATTAGAAACGTGATGTTTTTTCTGTTATCTCCATGTTTTAGGGATTGCCAGTGACATAATTAATTATTGTATTGTTTCATAAATTATTTTTTTCTTTCATAATAGCGAGGTCTGTTCAGCTTCGTAACGTGATAAAATCATAATGATAAACTATTTATTCACATTTTTATATTCACTATAAGTACCTGTCAGTCTTTTATCGATATGTCAGTCATACTATCAAAATAAGTTTTGGAACTGCATTTATGAATTCGAGGCCTGTACAATCATTACTGTCTTAATATAGCCATGGCTGTCTAAAGACGTTCTTGAGTACATCCATATTAAGCAAGATAAATGAACTGCGAGCTCTGGTTATTTATTATAATAATGTCATCTACGACAGACTGTAAATCTATGGCACTGTTGATCGGCTAAGAATTAAATAATTCCTACGCATACCACAAACTTTGCAGTGCTCAAGCATCTCAAACTTCAAGGCACAGTTTGGGTCTTTTTATTTCTTTCTTTCTTGTAAAAAGACTTCAGTTCTTCTTCCCTAACTTAGGACTCAAGACCAGATCTCTTTTGTCTCGGACAGGCTCTTACTCAACCTTTCTTAGCATCCTCAACTTCCAAAAAATTCATCCTTGTTCACCTAAGACGTTACTTTTCATCTGCCCAGTTACTTACTCTGTACAAATACCAAATCCGCCCAACTTTGAAATACTGCACTCATATTTCGAATGGTGTACCTAAAACCTCTCTAAAAATCCTTATTGATGTTCAGAAGAGAGTGATTCGGTTGATTGAAGACCAGTCTCTCTCTCTTTCACACACACACACACACACACACACACACACACACACACACACACACACACACACACACACACACACACACACACACACACACACACACACTCTCCAGCCACTGTCTCTCATGGATGGTCAGTTTCTGCATTGTTTCTTCTACAGATAGTTCCATGGCGTTGTTCAAAATAGCTAGCATCTCCATTATGCCTCCTATTACTGCTAAACTTACAGCAACATGAGAAATAACTGCCCAACATCCTTTCACAGTTGAACTGCAGCTCACCGAACCTTCTATTTCCAGTCATCTTTCATTCCACTTACCTCAATTCAAGTGAATGCAATTTGCCCATGAAATGTTCTTGAAATGGCCTTGCGGTGTATGGCAAATAAATTTTTTACCACTGTTACGTATTACTTACTAGATGCATTTATAATCTGGCTCGCTATATTTGAAATACTATGTATTATTATATTGCTTAATATTATATAATATAATATAGTCTCGAGTCAAAGGTTCAAACCTCCCTCCCCCACTGTGGCATGGATGAATATCTTGAGGTGGTAAAACTTTTTTAAATAACGAAACCTGTGGTGCGATCATAATTAAAAGAAACACACGTATTAACCACAGTGAAACTTATTTAATTGTAAATATTTCATCCTAAGTATCTTAGGACATCATCAGTACAGTAGTTTAAAACAATAATAGGAATAACATACAGTTAGGGCGCATGAATTACAATAGAATCTCATTAAACGTGCATAACGCGTGTTACAGAAGTAAAAAAAAAATTATTTAACATAATTTTGTATGACAATGTCCCATACTTTAGGAATAGTAAGAACGTCGTTGTGGTTTAAGTTTGGTCTGTGTGGTAGGGCTTCAGAACTTTCTTTGTATAAACGTTCATATTTATATAAAGATCTGTGTAAAAGTTTCGACTTCTTCTACCAATGGATCCTATGGTTTGGATTTTCAACTCCGTGTTGGGAGAGACCAGATTTCTGTGATTTGAAAAGACGAATGTGGTGTTGATGTTCCGAGATGCGTTTCTGAACAGACCTACCTGTCTGACCAAAGTAAGACAATTTGCAGGAACATGAGACCTCATAAACGCTAGGTAACATCAGAGGTGAGAGTTTGTCCTTAGGAGAAGGTAACAAGTTATAGATTTGGTTGATAGGTTTGTAAGTAGTGGCAAAATTGTATTTCTTCATAATTTTTGAAAGACGTTCGGAGATGCCTTTGACGTAAGGTATGGGAATCCTATGGACTTCTTTCTGTCTGGTGTGATGTGTGGAGAAGTGACTGATGATTTTTTGAGTTGTTTTAGGATTATATCCATTTAGGATGGCTGTATTTTTGATTACTTCTAATTCCTGGTTTAAAGATTCTTCAGAGGAGCAGAATTTGTGTGCTCTGAAGCTCATCATCCATCTCAGAAATCTGGCATTATTAAATACTAATTTCCAGAGCATACAAATTCTGCTCCTCTGAAGATTCTCTAAACCAAGAACTAGAAATAATCAAAAATACAGCTATACTAAATGGATATAATCTTAAAACAACTCAAAAAATCATCAGTCACCTTCCCACACATAAACCCAGACAAGAAGAAGTCCATAGGATTCCCATACCTTACGTGAAAGGCATCTCCGAACGTCTTTCAAAAATTATGAAGAAATACAATTTTGCCACTACTTACAAACCTATCAACCAACTCTATAACTTGTTACCTTCTCCTAAGGACAAACTCTCACCTCTGATGTTACCTAGCGTTTATGAGGTCTCATGTTCCTGCAAATTGTCTTACTTTGGTCAGACAGGTAGGTCTGTTCAGAAACGCATCTCGGAACATCAACACCACATTCGTCTTTTCAAATCACAGAAATCTGGTCTCTCCCAACACGGAGTTGAAAATCCAAACCATAGGATCCATTGGTAGAAGAAGTCGAAACTTTTACACAGATCTTTATATAAATATGAACGTTTATACAAAGAAAGTTCTGAAGCCCTACTACACAGACCAAACCTAAACCGCAACGACGTTCTTACTATTCCTAAAGTATGGGAAATTGTCATACAAAATTGTGTTAAACAATTTTTTATTTTTATTATTATTATTTTTTACTTCTGTAACACGTTACGCACGTTTAATGAGATTCTATTGTAATTCATGCGCCCTAACTGTATGTTATTCCTATTATTGTATTAAACTACTGTACCGATGATGTCCTAAGATACTTAGGATGAAATATTTACAATTAAATAATTTTCACTGTGGTTAATACGTGTGTTTTTTTAATTATCTTGAGGTGGTAAATAAATTTCATCGCCATGTGTGAGTGAAACTACCACACTGCCTATTGGGAATCTTAATTAGCATGAAAATATTTCATGTTTGGTCTCTGGAATAGGATTTCTGGGTCAGCTGTTCCTTAGCTCATCCATGATACTAATATGCGATAGTCTTACAACCTTAGTGTGTGGGTTCATCATAAGAAAGGAGCGATTTTTTTTTCTATTGCATGCTTGCATAAAAATGTTTTCATTAATGTTTCATTGGAATTGGTTTGCCAACTCAAAGCCTTCTATAATTATTCACATCCTACAAATCCAGTGTCAATATGTTTTTTTTTTTATTTCAATTCTTTCAAATTACTTAAAGCACATTAACACTCATGCTTTATTCAAATTCAGTTCCCAATTCATCAAATTAATTTTCTGTCGTTTAAAAAGTGTCTCCTGCTAATCTTTCCAATGATCTTCCTTTATACGTATTTCCTGAATACAACATACTTGTACATTTAGGTGTACAAGTATGTTGTACATAAAGACAAAGTCTTTATGTACAACAAGACTTGTACATAAAGACTTTGGCAGGATCTTTCCTACGAGAGATCTAAGGATTTCATTCTGCATGAACATGCAAATCGGCCCAAGAGAATACTCGGTTTGCATGCAAATAAACTCGCTTAATCTAAATAATCAAGTAAATCAATTTATTTCCAGTGTGAATATTATTTCCAGCTAGCCTAGCTGGCGTATCCCCTCTCCAGCCAGAAGGCTGCGGGCTCGAATCCCGCCGTGGGCATGGATGTTTGTGATTGTCTATGGAAATACTTGTGGTGGTCGGCGATAGATGGTGTTGGTGTAGTTGTGGTCAGTTGGTTGATTGAGTGGTGGAGACAGAGTAGGTGCCCTCCCTCGATGAGTCTTTGGACTCCCTGGAGGTGTCTAATAATAATATGCATTTTTCTTTTCTCCTAACCTGCAACCCATCTTACGATAAAAGTACTATAGGTCCGAAAACCTCTCATAGTTAGGATACATGAAAAGAGGGAAAAATCTTTACTAGGATATTGCAAAATCTTTTTTTGGTTGGGGTATTCATCGTTTAGGATGTTTAGAATTGCTTGTTAATTGCCTGTGTTCTAAGGCTGATTTATCTGTTTTGGAAGGAGAAACATTTTCCAGAGGGGAAAAAAAAACTAACTCTTTCATCCCATAAAACAGTAAAAGCGGCTAGAAAGACAAAAAATACTTGCATTTTAACAGACAATATAAATGCTTTGAAAACGTTTTAGATTCGATCTTAATTCCAATTAACCTAACCCATTCCTACTTTCAAGCGAAACTAACTTAGCTTCAAATGGAAATGTAGAAAATATTCTTCCCTTCGTTGTCAGAATTCATATCCAGATCTCTGCAGCCATAAGTCATATTATTCTTTCAACTCATTAAAGATCATTTAAAATATCAAACTGTGTTCTCCTCAAATAAGAGTATCCGTACTATGTCATTAACATAATGAAAATAAATTGGAGTAGTGATTATCGATTTTTTATATCTTAATCATTCTGGCATTTCGTACAGTTAGTTTCTAGGAAGAAATAAAACTCACGAAGGTAGCTTGAGAACCAGCTGATTCGGAACTAAATAGTAGAAAATGCCACAGAAGAGTTCCCTGTACTGTAAAACCCAGTGTAATTGTTGCCGTATGTTGAAACGTACTCCATGATTAATTTTTCAGATTTTCGAGAATACTCTTAAAGGTGAATGACATTAAAACTGCAAAAGATGCGATATCATATTTGTAGAGAAATATCTACAGATATCTACAAAAGAAAAATTACATTGTATGACATGATTTTACTAGCTTGTAAATCAAAATGATAATATATGCAATAAATTATTTCTCTAGAGATCTGACTTATTATGTACATAATCTGAGTTAATTAAATAGCTTATAAACACTTGATTATTATTTAAACGAATATGGAAATAGATGTTTAATATTCATTAAGGTAAATTCAAAATATTAAAAAGAATTGCCTTTGTAGAAAGCCGTACAGAAAGAAGGCGCCTAGATCAACAAGCAATTTCAAAATTTGAATCGAGACATGCTGATTATCTCCATGCATCACCTAGTGAATAATTTATGAAGCTGATTGTATTTACAGAAGCTAATGTTATCTCTCCTACAACAACAATAACAAGCGAGCAAACAAACATAAAAAGCTCGACATTTCTCTTTAAATGGTTGCGATGGAACAACACATATCTGAGCATGTCTACATCGACTTCGCGAAGCGATAAAATAAATTAAAATAACCTTTTATGGAATTGTGAGGAAAATGACTACAGAGTTCATGCATTATTTGCAAAATTTCAATTTGCATATTTATAGAAAGGAATCAGAGAAACTAGTTTTATCGCGATTTCCATGCGAAATAAGAAATTTAAAATAGAATCTTAGTAAGAAAAAAAAATACTGATTTTTATTTTGCAGTTTTCAATTTCGAATATATTAACTTCGGGGACGGTAATATCTTCTGTAAACGGAGCAGTAAACGTGATTCTCAGTAGCTATATTATTGATATTATTTCGGCAATGTTTAGAGTAATCCGAATGAGGAATACCAAAGGGAAAGTGAAATCATTTAAAATGGCAGCATTCTTAGATTCCAGATAGTTTTTTTTATCAAACAAATGATTATAAAACGACATTTTGTCGTTTTATAATCCAAAGTCATTTTGTTCCAAAGCACATTTTGGAATAATTTTAATTTAAATCGAATTGATTGTAGTACTTAGATTGAAAAATGGCACGAAATTATATAAATGATATGCCACAGTATTTTTTTATCACTAAAAGCAAATAAATGGAGAAAAATGGGTAAATTATGGGAAACACAAAATTTGATAAAGATCAGAAATGAGAAATATTTATATATATGCAAAACATGTGCCTCACGGCCAGTAAATGAATGAACAACATATAAAAAAAGTAATGACAGAAAAATATTTTAACAGAATGCAAAAAAAAAAAAAAAAATTGGATAATTATAAAAAAAAATTCGAAAAACGAAGTATTTTGGAACATCAAGGTGGAAAGCCGAATTGTAACGAATATTGCCGTAACAGGCTCACTTATATATTTATGGCAAAAACGAAGTAGCAAGTCTGCTAAACGTACTTGAAAGTGCAACATGCAATTGAAAGCGTGCAATGCTGTAATAACACATGCCATTCATTTAGAATATTAGTAGTTGCGTGTACTATTCCATATTATTTGGTATTATGATATAACGTAAATTGAGCAAGAAAATTAAATTACTTTAAAAAAAAAAAAAGATAGTTTCTGGATTAACTGTATCACAGTTATTGAGCAATGGAAAGACACTGAGGACTTCTACTTATATACCAGAAATATGTTTTGAATGATGCGTCATCTGCTTCCGCTACTTACTCATTTATAACTGGATGACTGACTAGATGTTTCTGATATGTATAGATTTTTTTTCTTTGAGAGAGTTTCTCTCTGAAGAGTATAAAATTGGCGAAAATGTTTTTCAACGTGTTTCCAAGTTTTTTCAGGAAGTTCAAGAGCTTCTCTTCTGATTATATGAGACACGTTTCTTCAGAAATGAATATTTCAATTAATATCCCAAGCTTCGGTACGACTCGAAGCAAAATGCCTTTTATATAGGTTTTTCTAAGTTTTCAAGGAAAATCCCCCAGAGCTAATACTTTCTCTCTCTCTCTCTCTCTCTCTCTCTCTCGTCTCACACAAACGCTATATTATATTATCAGAAACATTGCTTGCATCCCAACCCCCGAAGGTTTATACATTTTCCTCGGGAGATATATAAATTTTTCTTTCTGAGACATGTTCGAGTTCAATATTGCTTATTCTCTTACGTACTTTATTTATTGGAAAACTTTTGTTTATCAGTTTGCAGCTCAAACTATAGCCTTCACATTATACCGGAGAAAAGATTTTTATTGCAGTCATATCGAATTCGTATTATCCTACGAAAAGTGATGTCATGTCAAAATTGTTTTTCTTTAGTTACATAATATGCAATATATAGTTTGTGTTCCTGTAACAAAATTAAAAACGTGACGATGGAAAAAAAAAGATTAAAATACGTATAACAAAAAATTAGTTTAATAATAAAGCTGAAGGTATAATTCTGCAAAATTTGTTACCAAACGACAGTTTTTTTGTTTATTTTTTGTTTGTATTATATTATTTTGGTTTAACCACTATTTTACATCATTTTTTTTGCGTATTAAGTTTTAAATCCCTGTTGCTTTCAAGTTTCAAGTTTTTTATAGTTTTTAAGTAATAGTCAAATTTCATAATGTTATCTTGCAATATATTTTTC
Organism: Typopeltis vanoorti; assembly: GCF_054136105.1. NCBI lineage: Eukaryota > Metazoa > Arthropoda > Arachnida > Uropygi > Thelyphonidae > Typopeltis > Typopeltis vanoorti. Next base: position 65,900,595 of record NC_143556.1, read on the forward strand.
TAGGAACGATCGTATCTGATTCTTTAAGATTTGAGTATGAACATCTTTTCAATAAAGTTTATGTATGAATTTAAGAACTCTAATAAGAAACATAAAAACTTTAGGATTTGAATACATTTCATTTCATTGTGATGGTGCATGTAATTTACTCGTAATGTTTTGTTGAAGTTTCCATACAAATGGATTTCATTTTTGCTAAGCACATTTGAAGTTAGTAGTAAAAAAAGACTGTTTGATAGGTCTTTTAAAATGAAAATAACATCGGTGCATGATTACTGTGTAGTTTTATTTTCTTATTGAAACAATTTCAATGAAAACAGATTTTTAAAAAACAAACAAACAAACTTATCTTTAAATAGGCATTCAGTGCTCAATTTCGCGATGTCCTAGACTACCATAAATATAAATGCATCAAAGTACTTTAAGTAGTAGCAATTTTGATCCCTATTGGCATCAAATTCTTCCTAGTACCACATACTAGAAAACATTACGTTTCCTTATTTTCTCTCAGAAAAAGAATGTGATTAATCATTTCATGAATTTTTTTTGCAATTGCTGTTGTGTTCCTTGGATCACTTTGTGAACAATTGCCTAGGGGTACAACCTAAGTGAAGTTTAATGCTTCAACAGAAGCATTAAATTCCAAAGCAGCAATCTTCTCTTAATGAAGTTTATGTTCACTCTTGATAGCAAAAATTGACACTGATTAATATATTAAAGACGAAAATTACACGGAGCAACTCCTTGATCTATTGCAACTAGTCCACAGGGGTAGTGAAACGCAGATGTTAAGAATTCTCTCCAAATAGAACTAGTTCATCAATAGTAAACAGACGTTCGTTGCCTCTTAATGTTGTGCGAAATATGATTAACGCATTTCTGCCCTAACACCACTTTATCACCATTGGTAACAGAGGGAGATAAAACAAAATTGAAGTGTACTCTCTCACCACAGTTCACAGGATATTCATTAATTTTATTAATGAATGTCCTGTAATTAATTTTAGTAAGATTTTCTCAAAATTAAATTTTATTCAAAATTTATTGAGATTTAAGTCCGTATACTATATCACAGATGGAGAAAATGAACAACTCCACAAAAAAGCATATTTGTATCGAAACGATTTAAGTGGAACGACCTTAAGTGGACAACATGCATTCAAAGATGTACATGGAATACGAAGAATTTCATATGCTAGCCTGGTTCGCAGAGTAGCTAACTTCTCCGCTCTTCATTAAAGAGACTTTCACAGACATTCCAAACCAAGCGCGATTCAAACTCATTAGGCGGCAGATGAATTTTATCGCCTAGTATATGACTTCTGCCCTGAAACGTCTTAAAATGTTTGTTTGTTTGATCTCTAAAGTATGCTCTGAAGTACATTGGTACCATACTTAATAGGTTCACAATATGAGATTCACAGAAAAACAATTGTTAGTAGGATTGTGAACAACATAAGATGTAGTAGGTTAATGAAAAGGTCAGTCGATGGAAGGAAAAAAAAATGCTGTGTAATTTTAGTTAATAATGTACGGTAATCTGACGGGTGTAAACTCTTTTAATAATGACTGTGTTGAACAATTACGGTTGGCCAAGACATTGCGTGATAAATTATGTTGCAAAGGCAGTGATAGATGATTAAAACTGACCGAAAGATCAATACGGTTTACTCGAACAATGATTTTCCATTAGTATCTCCCAAGGAAAAGCGAAACTGGTGTTGTAATATAGTGACATACACTATTCAAAAGTCACGAGGCATGCCGATATAAAAATAAACGTCTTTATTGATAGAAAATATGAGCATCTACTTTGAAGTTTTTACTAATTTTTGGTAAAAAGATGATTGTATTGTGCTCTGCTCATCTTTAAAACATTTAGCAAGCTTCTCTGATAAATCGTTTCGTAGTGCTGCATTGTAATTCGTTCCATTTGATGTTATTCTCTTCAAACCACATGTCTAGAATCACTGCTTTGACTTGGAGCGTTATCATACTGGAAAGGTATAAAGTCGGTAACTGTAAAATTGTCACAGTGTAGGACACCCACAATTGTTAAGCACATAAATGCAGATATAACAGTCATGCTTTCATGTACTGATTTACTGCAACCAGTGGATCCAATTAAACTAGGAGAAGCAGTTTAACATCATTAAATGTGAGCTCCAAACCCTATCGTTGGCACAGTACAACCAGATTAAATGGATGATAGTCTAGACATTCGTCATACCTAAAGACGTCTAGACTGGACCTATTTCCACTGCTCCACAATTCAGTGTATTAGTCAATGTCATTTGATGATATGTATTCGTTGTCGTTAACAAAGGCTTAATGGGGTGTGGTCCTTTTGTGAAAAGTCATAGCATACAGCTATGTACGTGTCATGCAATCATTTATGGGATTGCCTATGGCTGCCCGCATCTCCAAACACTAGTGGCAAGATAAGGTAATTAATTTTCTCAAGCAGCGTTGGCTTCTGTCAGCAAGTATTTTCAATGTGTTTTGAGCTCAGAGTTACATGTGGTCTTCTATGTCTTCCACACATTGCAAAGTTAGGAATACATGAATAAACAGTTCTCTTCTCTTCCCCCATCCCCAAAACTAGCATCTCTCATTTCCCTCTGAAAAGCTGTCAACTCGTTCTGTACCTATCTTGATTTTAATTTTTTAAAAAAATGGACATGGAATATCTAATACAAGTACACAACATACACAGGGCTGTATTGTATTTATTGTGTGTGTGTGTGTGTGTGTGTGTGTGTGTGTGTGTGTGTGTGTGTGTGTGTGTGTGTGTGTGTGTGCGCGCGCGCGCGCGCGCGCGCGCGCGCGCATACACACACACACAATAAACATACACACTTTGTGGCTAGTTTATTAGGTACACTTCCAAGTAGAATCTCTTTTAACGCTCCTAACACCATCTCATCAAAATATTGTAGACTCCAGGAAGTAGGGTCCACTGGGATGATGGCCAATGCGTCACATCTTGAAATTGTCTGAGATTGAACTATGACAGACTATCTTCAGCCAAACAGTTCCCTTCGTATTGATCCTTTAATTGTTTAATCATTCCGGTTTCAACTACTATGGACACGTGAACACTTTCACCAGATTGCAGTTTGTTTGCATAATACTTGTACCGACACGTCTGACGTCAGCTATCATATGTTGCTTAGGCAATTAGTAGTTGGCCCATTATATCGTTAATTTGCATATACTTGCAATATCCCTCACTCTTTAATGCAATCTATAATGGAGAAATGTCACTGTCTGGGACAAAATAATGGATCTAATGGATAGATAATTGGGAGTGTACCTAATATATGTCTTATGTATTTAGATATTTAGTCTTATGGTATGGGGAAAATAGTTATGTTAATTTCAAGTAAATAAATAAAAGTGAATAGGCTACTCTAAAAGTTAAAAAAATGAAACTTTTTTTAACTTTTAACTCCCCCGAAAAAGGTAATTCGTACTAAGAATACTGCAGTAGCTCGTTTCCACTTTTCCACTGTACGCTACAAACTGATCTCTGCCGAAGATTAATTTTACAAGTTAGCAACTTCTAATTGCTTGCATTACTTTTGAATGCAATAAATTGCAAACCATTACTGTTCTTGGAAATTAATCTCACCGTATGATATCCAAAATGGCAGTTTGTGTATATTTTCTTATTCGCAGAGAATTATTGAAGCATTGTTTCTTTCCAGAAATAACACTTCTTATTAATGTACGTGATTTTTTAGTTAATTCCATCCACCAAAGAGCGGAAACTAATAGCACCTTTTTTTTTATTTTACCTTGGATAGATTAAGAGGTTGATAATCTAGAGAACTCCGCTCTAGAGACCAAATATGGTATTTTCTAACCACTTCAGTCCTCCAGAGAACAGGATGAAGGTCTCACACCAGGCGATGAAACTCATCTCCTCCTAAAGAAACTCACAAAACCCATGCCTACAGTGGGGATTCGAATCCATGGCGATGGCGTAGATTGGATGGCGAATGTCTATTCTACATCGTTGGTAGATTGGATGTTCTCCAGTTAGATCAATCAGTTCGGCTTTAAATTAGTTTAAAGCTCTGTTTTCGGTTGGCCTTATTGTTCTCTGTTACTTTAATCAGTAAGGCCAACTGAAAACAGAGCCAGAATGATTAAATGAAGTACTGCGTATTTTATGGGGGCCTTCGTAACTCAATGTATCGTGCTCTTTAGTAGAAAAAGACCTAGATTGTAATCCCGTACAAGATGCCAAGATCGTTTATAAGGATTTTTCAATGGAAGGAATTCTAAGGAAGTGCAAAGGTTTTCCTTCCAGAAACTGATCGTTTTTCATCTCATAAAACAGTAAACCGGCCATAAAAAGACAGGTAATTAAGGATATGATACACGGGCCTCCTTTTACACAGCTACCTTTTACTCCGACTTATTACTGATTCTTTTTTTTTTTTTTTTTTTTGTTATTGTTGCATGCATCTTGTATATATATCAGTGGTGTGCGTGAACTGTCACAGTCATTGTATAGTCATTATAGTCATTGTAATCGCCCTAGCCATCTGTTTTATATATGTACATATTTGTTTATTTATTCATATTTTCCAGAGTGGTCACCGTTACTTCTTTCCCCTGTCTCCCGTTAGTCCAATCATTCCATCATCTGCCGGAACAACACCTCATATGACCAGCAGGAGATCCAATTCAATATCCCATTACATGGGTGGCTTGCTTTCGAAAACGGGTACAAAGGAAGACGACAGTAAGTATTATATTAAAAATATTCTATTAAAAATAGGTTCATTGAATTGATAATTTGATGAGTGTCACAGAAGAACCAATAAGTATTGAAGTACGTGGATAATTAATGGATTAGCACGAATGTAATCAATTAAAGTTTATCTGTGTCGCTGCCGATGATTTGAACAAAATTTTCTGAAATTATAATACTAAGATTTAGAGACAGAATCCTAATCAGTGCACTAATAAAAGTCGCATATGCGGGCTCCTGGGGAGTTCGTGTCTTTTAAGTGGTACAAGATAAGGCAACTCCGATGCCAAAGGTAATTTGTCATAATCTCTTGTGAAATTTTGAAACTTTTCTAGTTTCATTTTATTTGGCTATAAAATGATAATGGATCTTTAACATCCCCTTATGTATTAATTTTAGAAAATACATTTTATGTATATTTATTTGTTTATTTTCTTCCTATCTTCCCACATATTTCTTTTTATCGTCTTCATGTATGGCCTCATCGTTAACCAAAAAACATCAAAGTATATGTAATATTTTGATGGTTTAGTGTTATTAATTAATCAGTTTTAAAATGCATGCACCTTTGTTGTCTGTTAATCATATATTATTTTTCTTTAATTTAGCCCATGGATCATCCTCGTCACTTGTTTCCACCTCATCATCCGTGTATTCATCGGTAAGTGATATGACCAATTGTAATTATATGCGCCAGCTTTGTTTGACGATTATATATATAAATAAACTAATAATGATTTAGAATAAACTAAGTTTCAATATACCTCATGTGTTTTTGTTGCGATGGTACTTACCAACATTTTTATTTTTCGAGTTTCAATTCGAAGCAGTTCTGAAGAAAGCATGCTAGACTGGTGTCATGTGACTTAAATCATAATTCGTTTTGATCGTCCCGGTGTTAACTTTCAAATGACGTATCATTACATTACATATACGTTTCTGTTTTTAATTCTATTTATTTTGCAATTGCTTTCATATATTTGATAAACGAGGAAAGGCTTAAATTTTTACTTACCTTAAAGATGCATAAGAGACTTGACTAACGTTTAGAAAATAAGTCAGGAGATTTTTTGCATTATTTCTTAGGAATCGAATACTTGGAGGCTGGCTGCTGTTTTAAGTTAATGAAAGTCACTATAAGTCTGAGTTAAGGAAATAAAATTAAGAAAAATATATATATATGTGAATTCCTTCTATCTGCCTGACATCTGTGACATCTGCCTGCTGGAACTGTGAAAGAAGTGAAATGTAGACTATCGTATGCAAGATAGGTCTACAATTTTTTTTCAAGCCATTTCACACCTCCAGTAAGCAGAGTGGTGATGCCACACTGGATGATGAAATTAATCTCCTACCATATTTTTATTAAACTTAGAAAGATAAAATGTGCAAATTTTTTGTATTATGAGAAGAATGCTTTCAATTATTCTTGTAGCAAAGTTGGCACTGCCTTTTACACTTTCATCGTGCGTGAAAAATATATTTTGTAGCACACACACAAAAAAAGGGATCACTTAGACCAAGGTTCTGGACTGTAATGTGGGCAGAAATAATTTGAAGTTTAACTTTTTGACTTATTTCGATGGTTGAATCGGCCGAATGAAGTCGAGCATTGCGATGGTGCAAAAGAGCAAATTTTGACCGCAGTCATCTGTGTTTACTGTAAATACCAGGTTTCAATTTGTACCTTTCTCATACAGAAGTTTACGAGACAGTCAACAGCATTTGTCATGGTTGATTATTCTAAAGTGGATGTTTTGTAAACTTTGCTTCCTTACACCGGATTACTTGCTAACACTAAATAGAAAATACTGTATATTCATTGGGTCCACTTTACTTTTCTTTTTTTTAAACATCCCTTTGCATCACAGCACCTATCTGTTCGAAGTATACAGACTGATATAGTTTGGCCTCTGAAGCTTAAAATGGCAAAATTCCAATGTATAACGAAACGAAATTTTCAGAACAAGAGATAGATACAATCTGTAGGGGGATATGAAAAATAGTGAATGCAGTCCATCCTACTTGATACACCTGTTCTAAAAATAAAATAAAAAGCTGTAATTTATTTTTGCAACTAACTGGAATGTATCGATATTTCAGATTTATAATGGAATTACAACAATTAAAATAAAAAATAGCATTTCCCCCCCTCAAATGACAAATAAAGTATAATGAATATTATAACATTTAGCATTATTTACTGTATACAAATAATGGCCATTCAAAATGGCTAATATTTATCCCTTGAGTCGGCTATCGCAGTGATTTTTAACCGGTGGGCCGCCCCCCCCCCCCGCTAGAGAGAGAGAGAGAGAGAGAGAGCTACGGCAATTTTATAGAACGTTGCTAGTTTTTAAAACTTTGAAATCTCTTAAAATAATTATATTTTGCTGTTATTTCACTTTGTTTTAAACTTCTATCGTTTTGTATTATTAATTTGAATTATGCAGTTTAATACAGTAGTTTCTTTTGTGGTGGCGCTACAAGTTGACTTTTCGCTGCTGGCAACACTGCAAGTCGTGACATCTGCCTGCTGGACCTGTGAAAGAAGTGATTCTCTGAAGTGGATATTGAATCCAATATTATTTCAAAGCCAAATAGAGAAACTACAAGAGTTTCGTGCCGAATATAGGAGTTTGCTTACGCTTAGATCCGCCGAAACTTTTATAGTTTCTATTTCTATATTCGGCACGAAACTCTTGTAGTTTCTCTATTCGGCTTTGAAATAATGTTGGATTCAATATCCACTTAATTTGAATAATTGTGCATCGCCGAAGTGAAGCCTTTTGGCTCTCTTGTTTCAGTGATTCTTTGAAGTTTTTAACAATACTAGTACGAATGCATAGAACTTAACGTCGTTAAGTGCTACTTGAGTACAATTACTTTTCGAAACTTTAACTTTCAGTGATGTATTATTGATTTGTTATTTCTTAAAATTTACTCCCTAATAAAATGAGCAAACAAAGAACATTATTTGATTTCCTAAATATAAATACGGTAAAGTTTTTACATAATATTAAGTAAAGTTCATTTCTGTTTTCTGATTTTTTTTTGTCATTATAATCAAAAAGTAAAACCACTATTTTTTAAAAAAATAATTATTATGTTACTACAAGCTAGGGCGGGGGCCCGAAAATATTTTAGGATACTTGGGGGATGCGACTATTAAAAGGTTAAGAACCACTGGGCTATCGGACGCCGATAAAATTTTGTGTTGATGTCACTACTTCTGTCTCATTCCTCAAAAGTTTTTACAGTTATACCCAGCAGATGGCAGCATTAATTGCACAGGTGGTAAAACTGTTCCTTAAAAAAAAAAAAAAAAAAAGGGTCCAAAGTTAAATTTCGTATTGAAATTACTTGAAATATAAATGTTAATCAGTACTTGTAAGCTACATGTAATATAAGCATTGTATGCAATGGCACATGTAGGAATAAATTACCTATTGGTAGGGTTACTATTGGGAGGAAAATGCGCGCGCGCACGCACGCACACACACACACACACACAGATTTTATTATCAATGCTAAAACCGATCATCTCTGGATAGGAAAAGTCCGTCAAAGATGGACGTATCAATAGAACTACAATTATCCATCAGGTTCGTTTGACTAGCTGATTGCTAGCTTGATCTAAAACATGTCTTGGAAAAATGACTTGGAAAAAATTCCTAATAAAATTAATTTCTGTGGAGAGCTTATTACTAAAGAAATGGTACCTCAAAAACAATCCTCTTCGATTGCACCGATATAAACATACTCGTACCTCAGCTTCCACACTAGAAAACAATCCGTTCATTCAATGAAGATCTGCAAGGCCTCTGTATAATGCTGCCTTCTGATATTTCATGGTACATGTAGATTAATGTGAAACTGCCTCTCTGCTGTAAGGATTTAATGGGTTTTACTGCAAGTACTCCATGTTTAAATAAGAATGAAGGATACTTAAAACCATCTTACTAAGTGATACCGATGATTAGCATAATGTAATTTGAATTCAAACATGAAAAAAAAAAATTCTGTGTTTTCTTTGGCAAAGTATCAGTCTTAAAATCGAAGTAAAATAAAAACATTGAGAAATTTAAAAAAAAAAAAATAAAATAAAATAAAGTATTTTTTAAAATTTCATTTAGAGGTATTTCATTATTCTTCCTATAAAGCTTCGTATTATAATAACTGTTATTATTAAAGGTTAAACTAAGTTAATAAGTGTTAGAAATCTAATGATAAGTTTAATCTTATTCTAATTCTTAGCCTACCCATGATATTAATATTAAAGTATTGTTAGCTAATAGCCTTTTGTGCTTGGGATTGACATAAAAAAATGAATGATAGTTCGGTGTTATTTGTATTATTGTTGAGAAGACATGATCTGTTGCAACGATTAAAAGAAATACTAACTGCTATAATTGCAAATTCACTAGCGGGCAATTTATTTACATTTTTTTTAAAATAATATGCTTTGTTAATTTAAAGACATCTATTCTTAGCAGAAATTTAATTTCATGTTTACAACCGTCTAGGTTACGTACATGACTTCCTTTGCTTCACTCACAATTAAACTTGTCTAGCGTTAATAATTCACGCGAATAAAATGAACAGCAACAAAAAAAGATAACTTTCTTAACTTTAATGGTATAGGGCTTGAAAAGCAATTACTGCGCAAAAGAAATTTCTGGCAGATGAAAATGAAGACACTAGATAGTAATTGCACCAATCTGCTCTTATAGCACACTGACAAAAATGCATATACGCTTCCTTTTTTTTTTTTTTTTTTTTTTTACTTCCTAGTTTTGAAATATTCAAATGAGTAATAATTAAAAATAGAAAATTTAACTACTGTGTTCAAACATACTCATTTACAAATATGATAATTATTAATCCTAAAGAATTACCATAAAATGGCTGTCTCGATAATTAAATTATTTAAAAATTAATATAAACAATATCCATTTCTCGCCAATAAATAAGCTGATGTTTGCTTTATGAAGCTTCTACATACATTTTGAAAGGGACAGCATAGCTTACAAAGCTTACATACCCTTCGCTGTGTCTGCATAGTGAGAAACGGACATGTTATTATCTCTTTATAAATAATTTATTCAAGATGTAGTCTTTTAAACCTCTCTCTTTTATAAAAATTTTTAAAAAAATAAAATCACAAAAATGGCAAATGTGATTCTTTTTTGGAAATTATTTGAATAATTATACTTTTAATTTTTATGTTAACTTATATGAACTTTTTTTTATTATTATAGATCAATTAGAAGTAGACATATTGTGCGCCTTTTATCATTTGGAACTATAGGAATGTCCGAAAATGAAGATAACATTTTTATTTTGTTGGAGGACTTTTTAACGATACTTGGAAATTAAAGTTATAAATCTGTATGCTATTTTTCAGCATAATCACTCTGCCTGTTAAGACATTTAGTGCCATATTCCAGGCTTTACGTACACTTCCTTTAGAAAGATGTTGTTTTAGCAGCCTTTTGAGGGGGCCAAGTTTGGGGTAAAGATTACTAAACCTATTGTGTCTCAACCACTCACCAGTGCGTGCACTCAACAACACCACGGTCTATGCCAGGAGTCACTGAAAGCATTTTTTTTTTTTAAATAAATGTCCATGAGCTCACTTATTGAGGACCTCTAAGGGTGGAAACCGCTGCTCGCTAATTTTCAGATCAATGAATTTCCATCTGGAGAATAAAATGGCGTTTGAGAAATTCTTTATGTTGGAACTTTTTCTAGCTACTCAAATATAAAATAGTGAGTGCTTTACGTATTCACATTCTCTACATCAAGGTTATTAGACATGGCTTCAAGTAGAGTTCCAGTACTAATTCCACTGTAATCATTTCTCTCTTCTTCAACAGTTAGCTTAGGGCCCGAAATATGGAGAGTTTTGGAGGGGGATAAAAGACACAAAGAGAGAGAGAGAGAGAGAGAGAGAGAGAGGAATGGTTCCACAAAAAGAAATGCTGCTATAATAAATTTATTTCTATTACTATATTACCACGAATGAGAACAAATGTAGGTAATAGATTAAAAACATGGGGGAGTGCATAGGCTTTTTTTGTCCACCAAGTAGTTATTGTAGCATTGATTTTTCTTATTTTTAAATTTTTAATTATTTTTCAATTTTGAATTTTCAAATTATTTTTAAGTGTTCTATTAAAATATAATCACAAATGGCATTGTACAGAGTCGTTTGCGGCGTAGAATCGTATTTCTAATGCATTGAAAGAATATTTAACAAATGTAAAAATAAAGTTCTTTACTGAATTAGTTAATAATATAAAAAATAACTGTCTTCTTCTTTACTACATGTCCGTATCTGGAGGGGAACTCCGGCATACTACTTGCTTGGATAGTCCTGATTTTATCCAATATGCCGTGTTTCTCACTGTTCATGATGCTACAACAAAAATTTACAGGATTTTTGTTGTAGTTTTTAGTGTGCACAGCGGTGCATATTGCATATTTTTAATGCAATACGTCTAATGCATTTCTTATTTAATACAGCTGTTGTACTCCTAGTTGGCTGAACCATTTTTTCATAAGACGTCATCCTAGATGATTTATTATATTTTTGTGACCTCAAAAATTGGTCTATATCTTCTCCATTCCTCTCCGACACTTTTTTTTTCCTAAGTCAAAAAGTTGGGTTTATATTATATGCATCAACCAGCGTTTATGACACACACACACACACACACACACACACACACACACACACACACACACACACACACACACACACACACACACACACACACACACACACACACACAGAAAGTGTGTGTGCATGTGTGTATATACTACTATTAATACTATTAATCAGTGGTATAAAAATGCATGATGTACGCATAGTTTCCTGATTTTTTGCTTTGCATTCGTCTCCGTCATATTATTTTATCTCGATGTAAACCGTTATAGAAATAACAGAATATATTTAACTCCATAAAGTAGGAAATTAAACCATCTATCCACCATTCACTGCAATCAGATTATTATCCAAAGGATACATAACGAGAGTTCCTTTAATTTTACCTTTTTCACTTCATTTACACATGTCTAATTTTATCTTATTCACTTTACAGAATATGGAAAAAAAATTACTGGAAACTACAAAATATTGTTTTCAAGCCCTTTTCACGCATTCCTGACTTGAACGTGTTGCAGTTTAAATGGGAAGGATGTTGAAACCATCTTATAATAGCATTACATGTGCACGAATGTAGCACTTCGAATTGCCAATGAAACACGCGATGCTTTGAATTACATACGGTTAATTTAGCTAGTTTGCTTTTATACGGAAACTATACCATTCTCCTAGTGCTCTGTTTCTTGTTATACTAGGATAAGTGGTATCAGTTATGGAATCCCACTACTGAGTCTTACCTTCCGCATCATTACTTTACTGACACATCGGGTTCTGTCCTGTATGAACATTAATAAATCTCGTAAGGATTATTTTAAAGAAACCTCTGTCTTTCGTCTTAAATTAGTCCAAAATATGTAACAGTAAGCACTGACAATTCAGATCCTGTTTAAAACTGAATAACCGGTTGGTTATTCAGTTTTAAACAGGTTCTAGACCCGGGTTTGAATCCCGTAATATTACACTGCTCAATCAATAAAATGTAATTATTAATAAACGGGTCTATTGCGCTAGGCATACTGTGATTTTGTGATAATGTTTCTCCGGGAAAGTTCAACTCTACATTGTATTACGAATACACTGTCCCTGTGTTTAGACGGTGAAGTTCTTTAAGAGTGATTGGTCAATCTGCTGTTCATATTAATAAAACCCAATTCACAAATAAGCCTCCGTACCTCAGCTGGTATAGACGACCCTCCCCCCATTTGGTTGAAAATGACCCGGGTTTGAATCCCGTCTACGACTTGAGGAACCCTTATCGGGTCTTTTCAAACAAAACGGTGAGTTAGTCGGTAGCATACGGAGGTAGAGGTGTTTTTCTAAGTCTTTAATTGGGGAACCTAAAGACCGTTATTGTGATGCTAAATGTGGTATACTGCACCATGACTCTAAAAATGGTATATGGACACACTAGTGAGGAAAACAAATTGCATATATATCTGGAACAAGCTATCATTCGTCAATTAAAATGCTAATAATTTTTACCATTATAAACGATAGATATGCTTCAGTTCTTGAGAAGAAAATAATGTTCCTTGCAGCCTCGGTCATAAAAGGTCTACAGGACTTTTCCATAAATTAGATCCCTAGAACTCATTCAGTTTAGCCTGATCGACTAAATGTCTTTTTGGCTTACACCGCATTCGTCATTTTTATCGCGATTGAACGACGGCATCAACAAAGCACGCTTAGCAAATTTTATCTCCAATAGAGGGACAGCAAATAATATCTCATCTATCAGTTATATACCATTTACAATCACAAATGAATGTATTTATTTTTATTTTTTTTAATTATCAGTCAATTTAAATCAACAGATTATTTCTTTGTTGATGTTTTGATATTAAATCAGTTTTTATTTTGTTCAGCTACGACGTATCTTCGACGAGGTGGTTTATCTCAAAGATAACTCAAAAGTAAATGACTTTTAGTATTCTTTCTCTTATCCTTTGCATGTTATTTATCCAAATAGTTCTTTTTTTTTTTTAATGCACATGCACTTGTATAATGCGCACACTTATATACGATAACGTAGTTTGCCCACGCAAAGCTTATTAGTGAAAAGACATAATTAATTGAAACCATCATGTCTTCTCAGATCATGATGGTTAGGTGGTTTTACATTTGTATAACTACTTTTCCTGTAACTAACTAAAATCTACGCACTGTATCACATAAACTAATTGTTACAATGCAAATCTCAAATATGAAATAGTGTATTATAAGATAAATCGTCTTTTAATTTATTTTTCATGTACTATTTTAGCATGATCTCCGTTAATATCGATCTGTTTAAATTGCTATTATTACTATTGCACATAGTAATATGTATTTTATATATTTATATCCCAAATGATTCTATGATGCTATATAAAGCCAGTGAGACCATTTTGGTCTCGAGATCTGTTGGTCTAATTCTTTTAATTTCTGTTTATGATAGTTTCTTCTAATATTTTCTCCAATATCTATCCATTTATATATTTGCTTTTATCAAATATTTTATATCCAGCAAGTGGTCTCATAATCCTTATTTCCGCTATCCTCTTGTTTTTCTCCATATCCATTTCTTACTGCTAAATTTAAGAGTTGGTTTCAGGATGTAAATTCTGTATAAAGTTGCTGAAGAATTCTTCTTTCTTTATATATTTAAAACGAAATGAAGATATAGAATTCCTCCCCTTAAAAATTACTGCTTTTAACTCTCCAAATCGCTTTCTGTATCTGGACTGAGGAAAGGCTACTAAGTACTTCCTAAGTGTTTAGATTATCATATTTGCTCTGTGGGTTTTTCATTCAGGTTTAGTTTACAGCGTTCAAAATCTTTTCCACTAAAAGCTATGGGTTTTTTTTTTTTTTTCTGCGAAATTTGCATACCGAATTGAGAAGAACTATGGAGGAAATATCACAGCCCTGTACTTAACTGATTTTGAAATCATCTGACCTCTTTTTTTATTTTTATATATTTTCATGTAACTTTCATCCAGAATGGTTTTATAATTTGCACTAGAATTTTAGAAGACTGCCTATTGGTTTTTGTCTGTTAGCCTAAATGCATGCATTTTTATGTCTTTAAATGCCATTGATATGGACAGTTGAATTCAGTCGTCTTTTATTCATCTAGTTCCGTTTTTTTTTTTAATTTGTTTGAGTTAGTTTTGAACATATCTATTATCTGCCTTTCCTGAAGCCATTCTCCTCACCTGTCCCGATGTAATGGTCTAAAAAAAACAGACAGGAAGGAACAACATTATGAAATGGGGGATATTTATCTGGAAATCACTTGGAGCCCTGATACACGTAAATCGTACTATGAATTCTACAACGTACCTATGCATTGTGGCTGATCGAGTACATCTCTTCATTGTCACTGTCTTCCCAGATGGCAGAAGTTTTCCAGGATAATGCGCCGTATCATGCTGCCGGTATCGTTCGCGAGTGGTTCGCCAAACACAACCGTAACTTTCAGGTTTTATCATAATGAAATTCTCCATATTTGAAACCCACAGAACATCTCTGGATCATCGTGGATCGAGAGATCCGGCGTCTCAATCCTTCCCCGCCCCAAACATTCGCATATCTGTGAAAAGCAAAACTGACAATGGTACAGCATATCTCCTGCAACGTTCAAAGGTCTTATAGAGTGCATACTACGCCAGTGACGAACAGTTCTGGCAACAAGAGGGGCGCCTACAAACTATTAAAATAGTGGCCATAATATTTTGATTATATGGTATAGTAAAGAATTACCTTCAGCGCGGTATGTATTCAATTAAATTCCTTTTTTTTAAAGAACCTGAAATGAAAAATTACCATTAAAAAGCATTATTTTGGAGCTGATTAAAAGTAAAATCTGTCACTAGTCAAAATTTATAAAAGAGTTTCCAACAGAGATTTATAAATTATACCTTGTATAACTGCAACACTTTCATATACCTCCCAGCATAAATTAATTTCTCCAGGATTCTAATGTCATTTATGTCAACTTGTTACATATTATATGCGAGATGTGATCTTGAAGATATCGGTGTACCGTGTATAAGTCATAAAAATTATAAAATAGCTCTCTGTAATACAAAAATAAATTAATTAAAAATTAAAAAAAAAGAAAAGAAAAAATGCAGTTCGCGTTGGACAAAGTCCGAGCATCATCTTTTGGTCGAGAATTGCACTATCGCATATCCCTATTTATGTGAATAATAAATATAAATCCATGCGGAGGAAATATGAGAACGTCTATAGGCACCGAACTGTCATATTCCTTTATCTACCTCTCAGATCTATTTTTTTTTTATTTAACTGTGTGTGTTATCAGGTAGATTTGGTTCTTTTAATGTAAAAACAAACTCTGGCATCGCGTATAAGATTGGATAATTCGCCTTCAGTTGAAGAGTTATAAAAATTTCTTCGCGTGCCCTAGACGGGATTTCAACTTATGTCTTTTGGAACCAAAAGGTATCGTCGTTATCGACTGAACGACAGGGGATACTGTTAAAGTAAGCAAATGCAGGAGATTAAGCAAATCAGGTAAGTGAAAAAAAAATGTTTTTTAAAAAATCGTATGGTGTTCAATGACTAGTAATTGCGAGGAAGCTCTCTAATAGTAGGAAAAACAAATACAGTTATTGTATAAGGAGAGAGAGAAAGAGAGAGAAAGAAAGAAAGAATTGCGTATACAGTTTTAATCAGAAAATGATTCTAGGGTTTTGGCTGAGTATATATCCATAACATTTTTAACATTGTAATTTTCTCCAATGTCGATGTATATCGCTTTGTGTTGCACACACACACGCGCAAATACATCATCTTAATCATTATACAAAACGCTGCTTAGTTTGCCATTCTTCATAAAGCTTAGTGTAAATTTGCCATCAGTAGGAAATGGCATCTGACGTCCTTTTTATTCGCAGTCTTCTTTTTTTAGGAGGCAACACCTTTCATTTTAGTGTTTTGAAATCGGTTTCCTTCCTTAATCGCGTCAAGTTGAGTGCATTTCCATCTATAGTGAATAGTTGAAAGGCGATAAGCAAATATGGTAAACTACCATTTCATGTTCATCATAACTAGTATTATTGTAGGTTTTTTAATGGTCGTGTTTTCTAAGTTCTATGCTTAAAAATGCGAAGTTTTTTTTTTTTTCCAGGAGGAAAGAAGAATAATAATAAGAAAATATGCCTGAGCCAAGGTTGAAAATAGAAATCATTTTGTTATTATCTAGCTGTTTATAAAATGTCGAATTTATCTAAATGATATGACATGACACGCCTTTGATCCTAAAAATCTTAATATAACGTTTTAGGCCGAAGAGAAACAAGCTTACGAAATTAGAAAACTAAAGAAAGATTTGGAGCAAGCGAATGAAAAAGTAATCACTCTATCTTCCCAGCTGACTACAAATGTAAGTCTATTTAAGTGGTTTTGTTTGTGGTTTACATAATTTTTTTCTTCCTTTGTTCTTTTCTGTCTGTTTTTTTTTTTTTTTTTAATCGTATTCTTTACCATTACAAATTCCGTCTATAGATCTGACAAACAACTGGCAACTAATCGCACAGGTTATGGCTTGAGTTAATTATGAGTTATTTTTCTAGTGATGTTTGATGAATCATGTATAATAAGCGTCGGAACTCCACATAATCATAAGTACGAGAGTTACACTTATTATTGATCCCACCTAATTAATATTACAGAATGATTTTGATTCAGATTGGTCTTCTTGTTGGATTCAATCGCGATTCGTGTCAAATTATCATTCATTTCATTCCTGCACAATTAACTCAACTTGCGAGAAATATATAGCATCGTCATTCTAAGTGAAACGGCGACTTTTCTTAGTTAGGGCACGACAAGAACTTCCAAATATAAAATGTTCAAGGTGTGGCTATAAAGTCAACAAACGCTTTTAATCGATATACAGTATTCTAATTTATTCTTTTTCGAAATGGTTACTTACAGAAGTAATATACGTAGGCTGTTCAATAAGTAATAAGACTATATTTATACAGAAAACAGATTACCTTTAATCGTCATCATTTACATGGTCTTTTTCGAAGTAACTACTGTGAGACGCGATGCATTTGTCCCAACGTTGCGTCCACTGCTTAAACACATGTGAGAGTCCGTTTTTTGAGAGTTCTTTCAAAACCGCCTCCGCAGCTTTTACACATGCTTTGTTGCTTTCGAAATGGCGGCCTTTTAGTGGTTTCTTGAGCTGAGGAAACAGCCAGAAATCGCACGGTGCGAGATCAGGACTGTATGGAGGATGTGGTAGGATATCTGTGTTGTTCTTCTGCAAAACGTCCACTACACAACCAGCAATATGTAGCTTTGCATTATCGTGGTGCAATAAGAAGCCATTCTTCAGCAATGGACGCTTCCTTTTGACGTGCTTGATGATAATCGCTGCTGTGTTGATCATTGTCTCTGTGATGGACGTTGAAGGTCTTCCCTCACGTTCAAGATCTTTCACATTTTGCCTTCCTTCCTTAAAAGTTTTATGCCAGCGAAAAACACTTGCCCTCGACATTGTTTCATCGTGGAAAGCTTCGCGTATCATGTTAAAAGTGTCCGATGCCGATTTTTGCAAACGCACACAAAATTTAATCGCATAACGCTGTTCCAAGGACGTTTCCATTTCGAAGACTGGTCGCACCTCGTAGGCGCGCCGATGAGCACTTGCGTTTAGTCACGTGACACTCTGGCTCATCAGCCCGTATACGCCATCTATAAACCTCTTTCGTTAATACATACAGCAACATTTCTTTATTCCACAGAAATTAATATTGTGATGAGTGGTTTCGCCACAGTAAAATTAGTCTTATTACTTATTGAACAGCCCACGTATATAAGCCAGTGATGCCACCATTGTTCCGAACAGTTACTGAACTTTTGTGAATATCTTCAAAGTTTTACAGCACTTTCATTTTGCGGTGCTTTTTTTGTAATTTGCAAATGTGTTTTCAATAGCGGCCTTTAGTTCATGGACGAGTAAATATCATTCAGAACCATATCCGTGGAATAAGGTATATATCAAATTGGATACTACTTTTTTGTGTGCCAAAAACTGTCTCAGTAACAACACAGTATGTATGAGCAAGTGCATTGTGCTTATTCATATTTCCTATCAAAAGGAACTTACTGTTTATAGCAATTCACTTGCCTATTAATGATATGTTGGAACGAATGAAATCCGTTACTCTTTCAGCAATTTTTTTTATCATTATGTTGTTTATTCAATCATCACATCGCATATAGCAGTTTGATATCTTTCGGTTCTTTAAATATTTTCTAATAGTGGCAAACTCTTGCAAATGGTATTTTTTATATTTCAAATATGCCACTTGCATACTTTACATATAAAGTGATGTCGGTTCTTTTCGGAAAGATAAAGATCGATCGCTTATTTTAAGAGCGTCGCCAAAGCACAATTGAAAAAATTATAATTACCCATCGGTTGGAAATATCTGGATTCGAATGTAGTCTAGAGGTAACATTTGTATAAACCCTGTCACTCGAAGGTGAATTAGTCGATCTCAATGAGGCGGACAAGTTTTTAGGATAGTTCCGCAAAACAAACTGCCCAAAACACACACACACACACACACACACACACACACACACACACACACACACACACACACACATCAATCAACAGTCATTACTTGCCTCATAGCAGTAATTATTCCAACCATTTCTGATCTCACTCATTTTTAAGATAATTTGTTTCACAAAGGGGTGAAACAACTTCGAGACAGACAAACTCGGTTTAATACGATATATCTCTAAACATGTAGCACTCTACTCATCACTTATATATGCTTCTCAATAAAATTACCTGGTATATATCTTTAAAACATTATGTTGTAAAATGAAATAGGTTCTTTTTATTAAATCAAAAAGAAGTTATTGAAAAGTGCGCATGTTTCTTCTTATCAAAAGAAACATGCGCACATGTTTCTTTTGCTGAAACATGTGCGCATTTTATAAGTAGGAATGGAAAACAGTTGTGCCTCCCTGGAAAGTGCGAATAATATGGTTAATTTCGGCACGCTCTTCTCTGGTGAGAGTATAGTTTTGTGCCACCTCCCCTTCCTATTACAGCTGTGTCCATAAACTAAGGCCATGGAATGGGAGTTATGAAATAAAATTTAAGAATAGCGTAGTCAAAAAGAAACACAGATTTGATTGCTGGATTTCTTATTAAATTATTCAAAAACAAAACAATAATAATCATTCATCTCTATACTATTTTTATAGTATAGAGATGAATGATTATTTTTGTTTGAAAAACAGAAAATGACCCAGAGACCATACACCAGTTACCAGTCCTCACCCATGGTATTGCTATAGTGACTGCAGTATATGACATTTGATCGAGATTCATCAGATATTTCAGTCTGCACTGTTTTCGTGAAGCAGTGCATCTTTCTTATGGTATCGAAGATACCATAAGAAAGATACAAAATACCAAAAGAGGCAAGCCTATTTGGAAATAAAAAGACATGTTGAATACATATTCGTCTGCTGCAATTTGTTATATGGTCACTAACCTTTAGTAAAGTACTTGAAAATATCTTTGTAAGCCATAATTGTAAGGGTTTCAAATTGCTCTTTTGAAATTTGAAATTGAAATTTGAATTTAAATGCTGCGTATTCGGAACAATTTTAATTAATTTAGTTAATTCATTTCTCAATAGTTCTTTGTTTGACTGACCTTATTTTGATTTCAAACAATTAAAGAAAATAAATATGATTTGATGCAAGCGAAACGTGCGATGGAAGAGTTATTTATTGTTGCAATAACCTGCATTTAACATGAATCGAATATAATATTAGTAACCGTATTAACGTTTTTTTTTTTTTTTTTTTTGCAAATTGGTCATATTATTCATTCATTTATGTTTTCTTCGATTTTCACGTTGTTTCTTGAAAACGGCGTTGAGGCTCTCCATTCAACAACTTCTTATCGCTAACACTCGTATAATTATGGTCAACTCGTGTAATCAATGGCCAGTCTCATGGCCTGTTCCAAGAACTCGGTCGATACATAATCGCAGTTGGCCATATTGCAAAGCCCAAGCGTCACCTTTACACATTAGCCAACATCACGCAAGTTAGACTTTTGTTTGAAAGTATACAAAGAAATATTAAAGCAGTCAACACGAAAATATTATTGCACATAAACGCGAGTAAGAAGACCGAAAGCATAATGAGATTTCTTGATGGAAATTGAATTAGATGGAAATTTCCAAATATGGAAATTGATATTAATTTAAAGCAACCGATACAAAAATAAATCGTAAGGATTTTGCCTCCCTGAAACTGTAGTCTTTACAACAGACATACGAACTGGACAACAGGCAATTAACAGTAGCCGAAACCGACAAATGCCAAGTAGTGGTTAATGGTGATGTGAAATCAATCTTTTTTTTTTTTTTTTTTGCATCATGAGACCAGATATTGCATAGTTTCTAGGAATGACAATGAATATTATTTGGAGAAGTATGGAGCATACAGAAGTTTACAGATTGATAACACTCAGTATTTTGATTCGTATTTTACGAGAAGGTTGATTGTTTAGATTACACCAAAGTAACCAAGACTATTAGGCGAGCGTATTATGCCTATAAATTGCGTGAGTTCTTTTGTTGACCAGCACGTTATACTGGTAAAAAACACGATTCCTGGAGGGGGAAAAAAATCTGTCATCTTTGTATGAGATCGGTTAACTTACCCCTCTGTTTCAAAAGCTCATCCTTCTCATACTACGACTAGAATTGAACCTAGGTTCCATTCCTTCCGACCAAAAGTACTATACGTTATCATCTGCACTTTAAGACAAGAACTGAAAAAATTAAGATGTGTTGTTAATTAAGCTGCTGCCCGTTGTTTAAACCGAGTTGGGAGCTACTTCTTATTAGAAATAAACTTGCAGTGCGAATACAGCAATCCCCAGACTAATAAGTAATTATAAAATAACAGCGGAATTTTTTTTTGGGGGGGGGGTTCATGGCTTTCGTTCGTTTGGAGACATTGTGCAATTAGGAAAAAAAAATCGTCTGCTGCATTAAAACGTGTCATTAAATGAAGACTAATTCATTCTGCTCGAATATCGCTTTGAATAGAGTGCGCTGTTTTTTTTTTTATTATTTATTTAATATAATTGCTTTTTAAATACTTTGCAGTTTTCTCTGTCTTCTTCAGTACTAGCCTAAAACTGTTTAGCTTGCACATATTTTCTTAACTAGCTATTAAGCAGTTAAATGCTTCTCCTTCACCCCTTTGCCTTTCTGTTTCCTGCTTTACTTACAATGACATTCTTAAAGCTGTAATGCATATTTTTTTTTCTTTACACCCACCCTCGCATTCTCCAAAACTTTCCCTGCTCTTACTCCATATATATTTAACACTATGAAAGAGACAGGGAGCTGAAAAGCGAACGAACCCATTTACTTGAGATGGAGAGGAGGGTAGAAGGCGTGCGATTATGTCCTTGCCCTGATGAAACACAGAGTTCGGTGACAGCGGCAGCGCGAGCATCCAGAGTGCAGTGAACGGATAGCCCGTATCTGTCATTCAGAGTATTTTTGGTTGCATGCTTACGCTCATGTATAGTAACCTAACCTTTGCACAGTTCCTTCTCTAATTACCATTATGAATGCATTGAACAGTGCACTACGACTCTAAAAAGCTGAAATCTAGAATCCGATCCAGAAATTAATAAGCCGCTAATGTTCGTTTGGACTTGTTATTTTATTTTATTTTATTTTTTATTTTTTGCTATCTGGCCTACAGTTTTCCGTAACTGTGGATTTTATTAGTTAACATGTATTACTGCAGAATAAGAACTACCACGTGCTTCAATTGGAATCGAATACACATTCCAGAAAAATCTTATAAGCGCTTCAATAACATGTAAACATGTCCTATTTGAAGCATTATGTGACCCTTCCTCGTCGCTTTCGCAAGTCTAATAAAGAGGATAGGGAATCGGACAACTGTGTACCACACAACTATGCAACTTTATCCATCGCCGAACGAACTGTGTATACTCGACAAGGAGCCGCCGAAAGATACTACGGAATCGATCAATTAGAGGACTTTTATCCGATAACGACTCGTCCTTCTTTTCCAGACTTTTATGGGGGGTATCCTTTGCCCTTTCATACTTCTGACACTGAATCATTGTCGGATGAAGCTGACATACGGACAAAGCCGATAGAGAGGAATGGACTACTCAATACCATTCAGGAAACTTACGGAACTCTTGACAACATTTCGGAATGCAGGATTCAGAACGGTCGAGAAACATGGATTCGTAATGTCTACAATAACGTTTCTTCTGCTTGGAATAGAAGGCATTCTTTTAGTTACACAAATTCTCGATCCGAAAGAGAACCACTCTGGGAGGAAAAACGGAAAGTTAGTTCAAAACCTTCAGTTAACTCCTGTCATCGCAAATCAAAACATCGTCCGTTTTCTGTTATTCAGGCAAGTGAATTTTTTAGTTTGAAATATCAGCTGTTTGATAATTTTAAGTATTATTTTATTTCCATGCATAACGAACAGGTCCATTTCTTAGGTGCTACTCCTCTTAAACACTATTATTATTATTATTATTATTATTACGGCTGTTTTTGGTTAGGAGTGTCCCTTATTTTAAATACATTGGCTATTTTTTACAAAAAAAAAAATTATATATATATATATATAATTTTAGGGCATTGTGAGTGAGTATTAAAGGCAATTATAGCAGAATAAAAGAGGAGGAAAAATTTTGTTTTGATACTAGGATGTCTTCAAATTCCATGTTCCTGCTGAAGGTTGTTTATAAACAACCATAATGCCCTAATATATATATATATATATATATATATATATATATATAATTTTTTTTTGAGTAAAAATAGCCAATGTATTTAAAATAAGGGACACTCCTAAACAAAAACAGGCTATAATAGCCGTATTATTAATAATAATAGGCCCATTTATTGTTATTTAGATAATACAGTTAGCTATGGGTTGTACAAAAATAGTTTTTTTTGTTTGTTTGTTTTTAATCCTATATGTACATATACCCTAACAACGGTCCTGTCGATGACAGGTTTACGTTTTGAGAATATAATATTAAGAGTGAGTTTTCTGATTTTTTGGTTTCCTGTTGTTATATGATTATTGATGTAGCGTTTCGGTAGTGATTAAATGTTTCCTTATGTAAAATGCATGTGCAAAAGAATAATTGCGCTCATTCAATAACTGCACACCCTGTGGCCTAATCCGCTGGCGAACGGTTTAAAACCACTGTAGACATTTGTAATCGCGTTGAGACTTTAACGTGCCGATGTAAGTCGCAGCGAGAGGTGATTAGACCTTTCTCTATACTTCTTGCGTATTTTTATCCGCTGGCGCGTGTTACGGGCTCAAATCCTATAAAACTGCAAATAAGGATTAATTCCCAAAATTATGACATTAAATTTAAATATTAATTTTAATCTCATGCCTCGTTCCCTTGTGTAATGCAATTTTCTGTATATCCACCCCCCCCCCCTTTTTTTTTTTAATGAATTTACATTCATTATTATACCGTTTGATTCTGTCTATGTTCTTGCATAAATCGTCGCGAAATAAATGTACGCAGGCGGTCTTTTTATTAAGTCCTCAAGGTTCAGGAGGACAGTAAATAAGATTAATGCGATTAAAGGCGTGATAACTTCTGAGATAGAATTATGAGGATGAATGCTTTAGAAAGTGATCGTAAAGCTTTCTCAGAAATAACGCGACCAAGGTCAAATTGATGAACGCTTTTATCATGCTTTCCATATGGCTGGTAAGCTTACAAAGGCAGCCTTGTGGCAGTGAAAACTCCATTCTATATCACTCAAGACTCCATTCTAACACGGGGTGATTGTCTGTTCGCTTGAGAAGTTTATGAATACTTCCTTTGTTAAGTCCACCAGAACCCATTATTGTCAAGATTAACGTCCTCTGTCTTCCGCTTAGGTTGCCTGCTTGACGTGACTGATATATTATAAGGGAGTGTGTATATGTATGGGGTGGGAGGGGGTCTTCTCACTTTTTAAGTAATGCTAATTAATTGATAGATGTTTACCAAGTTGATGTAATCGGTAGAGACTTCGAGGGGGATAGCGATAGAGAAAATCGTTTCGACAAAAAATTAGGCGAAAAAAAAACACATCCCTAGTTAAATGATTAAAAATGAAATCCATCTATATATTTTTGAATGATAATACAAATTGAACATTTGAGATAAATGCCATTACTGTAAAACTGAATTAAATTATATTAACGATGCTTGTCCTTCTCTAAGAAAAAATACTTCGCACCATCTAAAACTAAAGTGAATCCATCCTGAGGAGTTTCAGTGGTTGTTCATTTCATCAATGGGGAGCTCAAAGAGAAATACAAATGGTAGGAGAATATTGCATTTCAATTTGGAAAAAAAAATCAATTTATTCAAGTAAATGTTTACAAAATTATCTAATTAAAAATGGCATAAAACTACTATGAAAATGTAAAGCCTCAGATTCTGGATCATGGAGAGTTGTTTTTGAATTTTGGCTGAAGTTATGAGGCCATTACCTACCGATCAGCATATCAGGAGTCGTTGTCAAGGTTTTGGAGAAAGTAATCAAGAGAAAAATACAGGAATGGATAGATGAAATTGGGATACTGTATGGGGGACAGCATGGTTTTGTGAAGGGTAGATCATGCCTCACTAACTTGCTTACGTTTTATAACACAGTGACAGCTGAACTCATCATCATCAAATTCCTGCCATGTACCCTCAAGGGGTGTACAGGATATGATAGTGCTACATGAAAAAAAATTACATCATTACTACCTTCCTATCTACAATTTTCCTCCAAATCAGTCTGTTACTTGACAAGACTCCAACGTTATCAGATCTTATATTTCTATCATCAGGCACTTTGTACCGTATCAATCCACCTATATCTTGGTCTTCCTCTGGGTCGTTTTGCTGCCAACCTGGCAGAGAACACTTGTTTTGCTAATCTTTCTTTGCCCATTCTGTTTAAGTGACCATACCACCTGAGATTAGCTCTGCTAACGCATTCTTGGATGCTGACAATGTCAAGTTCTTTCCTAATATCCTCGTTTTTAATATGATATTGCCATTGATGCCATCTGTTCACACCTCTAATCTTTCTCAGGACTCTCATATCTGCGGTCTCTAGTCTTTGGTCAAGTATTTTACTTCTGACCCAGCTCTCAGATCCATAAGTTAAAACTGGTTTGAACACTGTCTTGTATACAGCTAATTTAGTGTTCTGACTAATTTGTCTCTTATTCCATATGAATTTATTCAGTTAACTTCCTGCCATACCAGCTTTGCTGATTCTGTTGTCTATTTCTATATTTAATTTACCATCTTCAGTAAAAATCGTGCCTAAGTAGCTGAAATGTTTCACTTGTTCCACAGGTTCTCCATTCACAACGCAGTTGACATTTTCAATGATTCTGCCTATTTTCATTGTCTTTTTATTGCTGACCTTTATACCATATCTATTACAACAGTTATTCAATTTAGTCAGAGAATCTTGCAGACTGGTAGCAGATTTATTTAGAAGTATGACATCATCTGCATAAAGCAAAGAGCTGATATTAACATCTCCAATTTTGATATCATGTTTAATACCACTTTCTTTCATAATGTGATCCATATAGATAATGAATAACAGAGGGGATAATGTACATCCTTGTCTCACACCAGATTTAACATTAAACCATCTTCCTATACTTCCTTCAATTCTAACTGCTGACTTACAACTGAAATAAAGACTAAGTATTGCTTGATATAATGCCCCATTGATACCATATAGTAGCGTATTGAATAGTTTCTCTCTTGCCACCTTGTCATATGCCTTTTCCAAATCGATAAAACTTAAATACAGATCTTTGTTATATTCCCATACTTTTTCCACTATTTGTTGTAAAGTGAAGATCTGATCCTGACAGCCTCTATTTGGCCTGAATCTAGCTTGTTCTTCACCAAGCTTTTCTTCCACAATTCTTCTCAACCGTTTCTCAAGTATACTTGCATAGATCTTGCCAGGAACACTCAGTAGGGAAATACCTCTGTAATTCTCACATTCAGTTTTATTTCCCTTTTTATATATGGGTACTATGAGAGCTCTACTCCAATCATCGGGAATTCGTCCCTGTGTCCAGGCTTTCTGAACTATCTTATACCACCATACTTCAGCATTTCTGGTCAAATATCATCTAATGGGTATGCAGTGATACTGCTGGACCTTGCTAAGGCCTTTGACAGGATACCCCATGGAATTCTAATCAGTAAACTGCAACATATGGGAATGGATATAGGGTTCGTGAGATGGATAGGAGGGTGGTTGATGGAGAGATATCAGAGAGTAGTTTATTCAGGGGTAGAGTCCAAAAGATGGCCTGTGACTAGTGGTGTGCCGCAGGGTTCTGTTCTTGGCCCACTGCTGTTTAATTTGTTCATTAACAATACAGGAAAAGATCTAAGGAGAACAGTTCATTTGTTCACTGATGATGCAAAGTTGGGTAGGGCAATAGTGAATGCAGATGCCGAATCTTGCAGGATGATTTGGATAGATTGGAGTTCTGGGCTAAGGAGAATGGATGTCAATTTAATGTGACAAAATGTAAGGTTATGCATTTCGGGGTGAAAAGATTAGCAGCAGTATACCACATTGTTGGAACTGTACTCCAGGAGATTGATGAGGCCAGGGAGTTGGGAGTGTTGGTGGATAGGGAGTTGAAGTTTAGGGGGCACATTGCAAAAATGGCTAAATGAGCTCATCAAATCACTTGGTTACTGAAGAATACTTTGACGAGCAGAGACAAGCAAGTTATTGTTCCTCTGTATTGAGCCTTGATAAGCCCTCATCTCGACTACTGTGCCCAGATCTGGGTGCCAGGGTTTCTTCTTGACGGGGAGGAGGTGGAGAGGATCCAGAAGCGAGTGGCCAAGATGATAGCAGGTCTATGGAATGAACCTTATGAGAACAGGTTGATGATTTGTGGGTTCCAGAAATTGGTTGATAGGCAGAAAAGAGGTGATATGATTGAGACATTCAAATTACTGAAGGGTTTCTATAAGATTAATTCAGAGGATATTTTTCAGAACAGGACTGGTAGTGGAAGGACTAGGGGCCATCCATGAAAACTGGGCAAGAGTGTGGTTAGCAAGGGTGTTAGAACTAGGTTTTTTACTTGGAGAGTGGTGAATGAGTGGAATAAGTTGTCAGAGTCTGTTGTGGGTGCCATGACTGTGAATGAGTTTAAGGGAAAGTATGATAGATACTGTGTGGATGTTGAGTAGTTGTTTAGGGCCTCCCTTGATGAGTCTAAGAATTCCTTGGAGTTGCCTGTAATAATAATAATAATTATATTTTCTGCATGTGTGTGTGTTAACTGAATGAGACTAACTCGTTTTGAGTTGAAAAGCCAGTCTAGAGGTTCTTCAGTGGGATTCAAACTCAAGCATTGGACAATGATTTATTAGATTTCGTTTGTCCTTTCTCACATAGCAAGTTTGCTCTGGCTGAGTAGCTTTTATTGAAATTTATTTAATATTAAGGATGCTTACTAAAATTTGTCATGGTTTAAATTGGATTGTTTTTAGTCATTTGTAGTAGTCATTTGTAGTAGTTTATGGAGATCAATTCAGAGTAATAAAAATATTATTCTACTACCACATGGCACCTCCATAAAGTCTGAAGGAGCATCATGGAAAGCTATCCACTCAACACCATATCACACTGCATGTTCTGGTACAGTGGTGCACCCAAGGAGGGGGCCAAGGGGCTCTGCCCCCCCCCAAAGAAAAAGGAAAGAACACTAGAAAATTTTCCAAAAATCTTTTCTTAATTAAAATTATTATTATTTTATTTATATTGTGTCGTGTCTTCTATTTCTATACTACTACTTATGAATAGCGGTCACATAAGGTGGGAATAACCTATAGCTCTCGGGAATCACGGCCACTGTTGAACGTGATTCAAACGATGTATTGCTCCGTCAGACCAAGCATTCTGGCTGTTTTGTGTGATGAAAATCCTGCACCCTCCATATTTGATTGATTAACTCATCTTGATAAAAAGGTCTGCTGATCATGACAAGAATTGAATTCAAGTCATTTCACTTGAAATCACATCCCATCATTTTTCCATTTGCACTATGAAGGCCCCAAATTTCAAATGATAATGAATTGGCTACAGTAAATTAGCAAAAAAACACTTGAGGTTTAGATATTATGATAATGAATAGTGTTGCTGTACACAATTGCTCTAGATAGATGAGACAACTAAGGCCATGAAAGTAGTGTATTGTGTGTGGTTAATGGAATTATTTTGTAGGAGGAAAAATATCATCTTTGTATGAGACTATTGGTTCACCTTCTGTTGAAAAGGCTTTATAAAAGTTTCCTTCCCAGACCATATTCGAACAACTATACAAGCATGCTATTGCAAAACCCACTTATTTCTTTTTAATTTTGTCCATACTTGTCATATGTTATCTCATAATAAAAAAGGCTTCATATAGTAAAAAAAAAAAAAAAAAAAACACTCAGGAAGCAAGTGACTGACTCTAATTTAGTAGTTATTATTTAGTAGTTATTGTAATTTACAATAATAAAAAAAGCATTCTAGTGCTATTTATGACATTGAAAAATTATTAATTGGGTGGATGGAAGACTCAGTTCAAAAGTGTGTGTGTGTGTTATGCTAAACTTAATGACAATTCAGACAAAGGGAAGAAATCTTTTCAAAGACATAAAATGAAAAGATCCAGAATATGCTCAATCCTTTGTGGCAAGGAATGGTTGGTTTGATAGTGGAGATGGAGAGTGGTTGACATACCCACTCTCCATCTAGCTGGTTGTGGGCTCAAAACTAGCTACAGGCAAAGATGTTTGTTCTTGATAGAAGATGCATTTCATTGCTTGGTGTGAGATTATCATTCACTTTGACATTGGAAGCCTGAAGTGTCTTGAAAAAGTTCCATGTCTTGTCTCTAGAGCAGAGTTTCCAGATATGTAAAAAAAATAAAATATATTAAAAAATAAAATTTAAAATATTATAAAATAAAAAATCCTTTTGGATTTCTTTTATTATTTACATGAAATAATTAATTCCCATGAAAGGTCGGTAATTCTATATTCCCAACTTTGCATGGGAATCACATAAAAAAAAAAAAAAAATCTTTGCCATCACTCTTCTCATTTCCAAGTCTAATAACATCCAAATCAATATTTCATCCTGTCCATCTCTATCAGCTAACAGTTTTTCTGTGGCATCATCCAGACTCTGATTATGAAAATGTTATTCATGTCTAATTTTTATGATAGTTTTCATTGAATATATATACAGGGTGTTCGGGATAAATTTGACAGTTTCGTAAGGAAAAAGAAAATCTTCTTTGTATCTATTAAATTTAATGAATTGACAAAAAACATTACAGGCAGAGTTAATTACAATACTATCAACAAGATTTACTCAAAATAACCACCATTAGCATCAATCACAGCTTCAATCCTGCTTCGGAACCTCGAACAAGCTGATGCTACAGTCTCCCTGGGAAGGGCCGCAAAAACTGTTTTAATTTTATCCATTAACTGGGCTTTTGTATTACTGGAAGTGCGATTGGTGTCTTTTTCAACTGCGCCCCATACAAAATAATCCATGGGGTTAAGGTCTGGGGAGTTTGGAGGCCAAACATTTGGACTGGTGAAGTCGTAGAAATTTTCAGACAACCATTTTTGACTTTTCCCAGAGGTGTGGCAAGGGGCCGAATCCTGCTGCCATACATACGGCCTACCATTGGCTACCCTTGTTATCCAGGGCTTGACTACAGTTAGCAACTCCACGAACAAAGCCCGAATTCCAGTGCCAGGGTTCTTCAACACCTGTTCCTGCAGATTTGCGAGGAATTCTGCTGTACGAACGCAATCAGATCGCCTGCTAGGGATCTTTTTTCTTGCTACATCCTCGTAGTCACCATTGCAAGTCTCTAGTTCATGCCTGATTGTTTTTACTGTATTCAGGGAGCATTGGGCAGCAGTCGTAATATCCTTATTTTGATGGCCGGCACGAATCATCATGATACAAGTTATTCTCTTCCATGATTCAGGTGGGTTCCAGCTATCCATCCTTTCTGACATCTTGTATATGAATGAAGAAGGGTCCAAACTTTTAAATGAAGAGAAGTGTGTGTTAATACATGTAACTTACGGAAAAATATAATTAATTATAAATATGTCAAATTTATCCCGAACACCCTGTATATATATATATATATTTTTTTTTTAAAATTATATTTTATTTTATAATAAATTTAGTTTAATCCTTTATCCAAGTGTGAGCAAACAAAGTTTACGCCTGAAAGTATCTTCAGGACTGAGGTAAGGAGGTACAACACCGGGCAACTCGTTGCAAAGGTGGAGCAAGCTAACATCACTCCTATCTCAGTATCTCCCATAATGCAAAACACATTTCCTTTCAGATATGTATAATGTTATGCATTAAGGGAAGGGCCACTACTCAGACTAGTTTCGACCTTTATTGAGGTCTCTTCAGTGGGGGCCAAGCCCAAGTGGAGATATCAGGCAGAAGCATTAACAAGGTCATCTCTACCTATAGGAGTTACCAAAAGGTGTGCCACCTTTTTATTAAATTACTCTGGATTTAGAGAAAGATGTTGAAAGTTTATTTTTCACTTGGTTAGACTATAATAAATTTAGTTTAATCCTTTATCCAAGTGTGAGCAAACAAAGTTTGCACCTGAAAGTATCTTCAGGACTGTGGTAAGGTGGTACAACACTGGGAAACTCGTTGCAAAAGGTGGAGCAAGCTAACATTACTCCTATCTCAGTATCTCCCATAATGCAAAACACATCTCCTTGTGGATATGTATAATGTTATGCATTAAGGGAAGGGCCACTACCCAGACTAGTTTCGACCTTTATTGAGGTCTCTTCAGTGGGAGCCAGGCCCAAGTGGAGATACCAGGCAGAAGCATTAGCAGGGTCATAACATTATACAGTCCGCGCGGTTAGCCTAGTGGCTATGTGCTTCGCAACCATATGCCTGGGGAAGGAGTGTCCTAGGTTCGATTCCCGTCGGTGACGTGAGGAGCTGAAGGATCTTCCTCAGCCATAGCCAAGTTAGCCAGTCTTGGGCGTGGACAGCAGGATTTTTTCCCCAGTTTATTCTGGGGTTTTTCATCCCGCAAAGCAGGCAAACTGGCCTTGAGAACTCATTGCTACAGGCCATAGGATACACCAGGGCATAATGCTGACCACCTTATCCTGTAAACGGAGTGAGGTCCGATGATCAATGGACCCCCGACACCGCAAGGTAAAAGAGGGTATAAGGAAGATGAGATAACATTATACATATCTGCAAGGAGATGTGTTTTGCATTATGGGAGATACTGAGATAGGAGTGATGTTAGTTTGCTCCACCTTTGCAACGAGTTACCCAGTGTTGTACCACCTTACCACAGTCCTGAAGATACTTTCAGGTGCAAACTTTATTTGTTCACACTTGGATAAAGGATTAAACTAAATTTATTATAGTCTAACCAAGTGAAAAATAAACTTTCAACATCTTTCTCTAAATCCAGAGTAATTTAATAAAAAGGTGGCACACTGTTTGGCAACTTCTATAGGTAGAGATGACCTTGCCTGGTATCTCCACTTTTGCCTGGCTCCCACTGAAGAGACCTTAATAAAGGTCGAAACTAGTCTGGGTAGTGGCCCTTTCCTTAATGCATAGCATTATACATATCTGCAAGGAGATGTGGTTTGCATTATGGGAGATACTGAGATAGGAGTGATGTTAGCTTGCTCCACCTTTGCAACAAGTTACCCGGTGTTGTACCACCTTACCCCAGTCCTGAAGATACTTTCAGGTGCAAACTTTGTTTGCTCACACTTGGATAAAGGAGCAAACTAAATTTATTATAGTCTAACCAAGTGAAAAATAAACTTTCAAAATTTGTTTTATTTTATTTTATTTTTTTCTTAAATCATTAAGTTGATTTTTACGAGCGTGTAAAAAAAAAAAAAAAAAAAAAAAAAAATTCACTCATATGGGAAAAGATTTCAACAGTGTTGACTGCATGTGTATTGTTGCACAACTGGGTTTTATATAAAATATTTTTTAATCTTTTGTTATATGAATAACCCAAATCATGATGGTTTTAAAAGTAACGGAGTCATTAATACTATGTTTTTTAATAATGGTAAATAAATAGTAAAAATAGTAACTTCAATTTTCAAGATGTTTTACTTGGTATTAGTATCTGAAACACCTAATATAATCTGTAAAAAGAGTAGAATAAGAGCTTAAGTTTTAAACAGTATAAATAATTATCATCTGTAAAATTTTTATTACAGGCTCATATGGTAGCTGCATTTGAACAGTCCCTTTCAAACATGACAAGTCGACTTCAGCATCTTACTGCCAGTTCAGAACAAAAAGTAAGTATATAAATTATTGGATTCCTAAAGTATTTTGGTTTAATTAGATGATAACAGTGAAATATTGGGCAGCAATTAATAATTCATTTCATAATGAATACTGTTTAGATTTTTTTATTTTTTTTAAAATAAGTTTCTCATCAGTGAACTTTAGACACAGCTTTAGGAACCAATAAGCGCAGGCTTGGAGCAGCACATTTACAAAGGTGGCATTCCATCATTATAATACTGTTGGAACATCAATGAATAAATAAATAAAAATAATAAACACAATTAAGTGAAAAGACGAAAAAATATTTTTGTTTGGAGAAGCAAAAAAAAAAACCCTTAGAGCCAGTTCTTGATGCATATACAGAATATGAAGCCACAATAACTTTTATAATTCTCTCTACTTAGTTGTTTTGGGGGTTTTGTCTTTTTTCTGCATCTAGTCTGTTTCTCTTTACTTGACTCTTCATGGTGGTGTGTGAATTAAAATTCGAAGGGATATGGAATATACAGTAATGGATTCTTTACTAAGCCATTGGAAATAACATACATTGGAAAGGGATTTGAGGAAGTTGTTGCAGGAAGTGAAGGATAATAGTGTCATGGGGAAGCTGTTAGCTTGCTGTCCAGATATGATAGTGAACTGAGAAGGAGAGCAATGATACTGAAAGACAAGATGGCTGAATTGTGTCTGGCAAAGAGTGTTCAATTTGTGAATGTATGGAATGAATTTGAAGTGAAGTTAGAATGGTTCAAAGCTGATGGGATGCATTTGAATGTGTTTGGTATTAGTTATTTGGAGCGATTGCTGTTTAATAAGAGTGCACAGGGTTCATATGAAATTAGTACCACTAAGAGTCAGAGAGAGTTGAGAAGCAGGTTGTGGGAAGAGGATGGATACAAGGTGAGGAAGTGATCATAGCAGAGCAAAGTGATGCAGTGCAAAATGATGGGGATGACAAGAATATAAATGAAAATCAGAGTAAGGATCAGGGAAACAGGGATGGTCGGAATGAAGAGAGAAGTGCACTATATCCGAGAAAGTAAAGAGTGATTGTGTTGATGGGATGGCCTCAAAGAGTGGAGAATTGTTATGCTTATATACTAATGTATGGAACATCAGAAATAAAGGGGGCTGAGTTTGTAGCATTGATTGAATCAGTATACCCAAAGATAATAAACATAAGTGAAACTTGGTTGACTGAGGATTATATACTGTCTGGACTTGAAATAGTAGGATATAGAAGGATAGGAATGGTTTACAAGCTACAGAGGATAGGAATAAATAGTATACTGGTTAGATGGATTGGAGATTGGCTCTCTGAACAATACCACCAAGTTGCGTATGATGGAGCCATGTCTCAGAAAAGGAAGGTGAGTAGTGGCATGCCTCAGGTTTCTGTTCTTGGATTCCTACTATTTAACTTATTTATTAATGATATTTCATGTGGATTGACTGGGGATCTTCAAATGTTTGCTGATGATGCAAAGTTAGGTAAAATTATAAGGAGTAGTGCTGATGTTAATTCTCTACAAGAAGATTTGAATAGACTTTTAGCTTAGACAAATGAGTGAGGTTACAGTTTTAATATTAATAAATGCAAGGTGCTACACTTTGGGGTGCAGGGACATAAGGCTACATACTGTATTGGTAGAGCTGTATGTCAGGAAGGGGATGAGATTTGGGATCTTAGAGTGATGTAGACAGTGGACTGAAGTTCCAGGAACACATCACACATGTTGCAAAGACTGCATATTGTATTGCTGCTATAATATACATTGACATATAGGGATAAGGCATTGGTCAGACTGCATATGGACTATTTTGCTTAGATTTAGTCCCCTAGTTTTCATTATGATGTGGAAACACTAGAGAGGGTTCAAAGATATTCATCTTTGGACCCTCTTAACTAGAGTGACATCAGGACTCTGGAGTGCTGATGTCACTGGAGACACCAGCACTTGAGAGAATGTGGATCACAGAGATTGGTGAGTAGGAGGAAAAGAGGAGATATGATAGAGACCTTCAAGTTAGTTAAGGGATTCTATCAGATTAATGCAGAAGAAATTATTAAAAGAGTGGATGTTAAGATGGGAAGAATGAGGGGCCATTCCTGGAAGTTGTATAAAGATGTGGTGAAGAAGGGTGTAAGGAGTAGACTTTATGTGGAGATTTGTTAGTGAGTGAAATGCATTGCCTGAATATGTTGTGAGTGCAGGTAGTATAAATAACTTCAAAGCTCATTATGATAGACATGTTGCTGGTTGAGTGGGCCTCCTATGATGAGTCTGTTTACTCCATGGAGATTATCAAATAATAATAATATCAACTCTAGAAAATTGTACCACACCACATACCACTACTCAAACTCCCTCCAGGCATATCCAGCAGAATATTGACAGCAGGATTATGCAGTGTAGCTACTGTAAAACTTTTATACCTTCATATTTGAGTATTTCTGGTCACATCTACTCAACTGCCTTTCTGCATTTCAGTTTTCTGATGGCATTAAGTATTGATATATACTCCAGATTGCATCCCTCTTGAATAAGTCTCACTGTGATATTGTCACTGCTTAATCTCCTTGAATAATCTCATTTCCAAGTAATTACTCTCGACTTCCAGAATATCTTAGTTTCTCTATCACCTTTATCATTTCTAATTCATTTTTACAGTACTTTTCCTCCATTTCAAGGTTTCTTCAATAGTCTTGAACATTTTGCCACCTTCCAGATATTTATCTTCTGTATTCTTACCAGAATCATTCCATGACTTGTTTAACTACTTCCAATTTTTTCCAATTCTCTGAGGGCATCTGCTGACTTACTTGCAAGGAACTTTTGATATGCTTTCTTCTTTTCCTAGACTGCCTCATTAACTTCTTGCATCAACTCTGAAGTTTGGATTTTTCTATTCTTGTAACTTCACCACACGCTTGCCTAGCTGAATCAATCAATGTTTTTCTTCCGACTATCACTGAGACTCCAAAGTTTGGTTTCTGGTTTTCAAACTCTCACTTTTTTCTTGAATAATATCTGTAGTCGTGTGTGCAGTTAACCTCTAAAAGCTGTTGGTATTTAATTATTTTTAAAACTTTCTTACATATTTTCTTTTCGTTATGATATTCATTTTTATTCTACTTAAAACTAAGCGATTACTTCCTATTTCAAATCTCCTGTATACTCTTGTATCCTGAACCAGCATGAAGATGCAGTACAGTAACGAGGGTAAGAAGCACCTGTGGCAAGTGTCGAACTTGCGCACCCCCTAACCCAAAAATGACAAAAATTTTGAAAAATTTAAATGTAACAAGTTAAATTTTACTAAATGCAATATGTTAAATACTTACTATTAACCCCATCAAAATGAGTTGCAGTGTGTTGCAGAATTTGTATGTCTAAAGTGGTGTATTGCTGAAATTTAAAAATACAATATAAAATAGTGGACTTTTATATCTATTTATTTATTTTTATTTTTTACGTTTTGCGCTCCAAACCTAGTTGCGCCTGTGGCGGGCCCTCTTTCGCCATGCCCTCGTTACGGCACTGTGAAGATGTAACTATTAACAATAATATAAAGATTTTCTTGTGTCTTCATCACCACACAACTTTTTGTATATCTTTATTAATAAAATAGACTATAATCATTGATCACTTAGTCTTATTGACTATGTCATTATGGATAACATAGTCAATATGAGTTTTATTTCTTCTTGTCTTCTCTCACCACCATGTAAATTTTTGCACATATTTGTTGAAACATTGTGTTATTGATGACTAGTCTATGTTTCTTCCAGTTATCTAGTTTTGATCCTTAAGCAACAAAAAGTTGGCTAGAAGGAACAAAAATCCATTTTTGAAAGCTGTACAAAATTGTACATAAGCAAGAACTAAAAAGCAGATTTTGCCTAGATGGTAGTGGATTAACTACCACAACAGCTTTTATATGTTTACACATCAATAATAAATACATGGATGTGAAATGTTCATTGAAATTGAAATAATAACATGGATACAAAGCATAAATTATATTATGTATTTCCTCTTTATGGCCATTTGGGTGGTTAAGAGAATATGTTCATAGAGAAGGTGATAAGTGCATTGACAATGAATGAATTTAAAGTTACATGTGTCTGGCATGGTGACAGAATTCACCTTCTGTTAGAAACTTTTATGAATTCTAAGTAACGAAGTCTGTTGATAACACAGGCAAACTGTCCCAAGTACGTGCACACAATTTACAGACAAAGAAAATATTTGTAGCAGTAAATGATACTGGGTGTAGATGATGGATAGTGACATGTGTAAATAGAGGAATGAGTAATGTAGATGGTGGGTTGTGTGGAATGGATTGTCCTTCTGCAGTGAGTCCTTGGACCTCCTTGTAGGTGGCATGCTATAATACTAAAAAAACAAAATTGTTGGTTAGAGAAATTCTCATGCTGGAACATAGTGTGATTCAAGAGTATGATCCCTCTTTGAACTTTTTTGTAGTTTTGCATATCATCATCAAGTTGCATCTTCTTTCAACTTGGATTTTATACTGATTCTTTAAACCAAAATGGAGTCATGTGCAACCTGTATGGCACTGTGGTTTGATTCAGTACCTTCTTCATATATTTCTTGTGTGTGTATATTGCTGGACAAAAAAAAAAAAAAAAAAAAAAATCTAGAAAATGAAAGTTAACAACAGCAAAGCTTAATTCCTAATTCCTGCAACTTATAGCTTATTACAAGGGTGGTCAGAAAAGTTCTCTGCCTCAACCATAGATGGCAACACTATCAGCAAGATTTTTTTTTTCTAAGTTGGTACATCTGTCATAAGCACCCATGTGAAATTTTATGTCATTTTATCAAGTAGTTTGTTTTATACAGCTGTCTGAAGAAAAAGTGTTGTCTGTATCCCTTGAAATGGATAAAATTGAGTATCATGTGGTTATAAAATTCTTTGTAAAAGAATTTAATGCCAAAAGATATTCATTCAAAGTTGATGAAAGTTTGCGGGCACTCTTCTCCTTCATTTTCGACAATTAAGAAATGGGTTGCCTTGTTTAAACATGGCCTTACCAGCCTTGAAGATGATGCATGTGAAAGATGGCCAAAAAGTGTAACAACACCAGAAATCATTGATCAAGTACATGATATGGTATTGGATGACCAGCGAGTCAAAGTGCATGAAATTGTTGAGACTATAGGCATTTCAAAGAAATGTGTTGGATATATTTTACATGAAGAATTGCAAATGATGAAAAAGCTTTGTGCAAGATGGGTGCCACGCTTGCTCACAGCAGATCAAAAACGTACTCGCATGAAAATCTCTGAATAGTGCTTGGAGCATTTTAACAAGAATAAAACTGATTTTATGTGTAGATTTTTTACTATGGATGAGACTTGGATTCACCATTACACACCAGAATCCAAACAGCAGTCAAAACAATGGACAGAAGCCAGTTGTTCAGCTCCAAAGAAGACAAAGTCAGTTTCCATCATCAGGAAAGGTCATGCCATCGGTGTTTTGGGATGCTAAAGGCATTTTGTTTATTAATTATCTTGAAAAGGGTAAAACAGTAACTGG
Source organism: Typopeltis vanoorti (assembly GCF_054136105.1). Taxonomy (NCBI): domain Eukaryota; kingdom Metazoa; phylum Arthropoda; class Arachnida; order Uropygi; family Thelyphonidae; genus Typopeltis; species Typopeltis vanoorti. The sequence continues at coordinate 65,939,098 of NC_143556.1, forward strand.
GGAATATTATTCCGATCTTTTAGCCAGACTAGACGAAAAAATTCGTGAGAAAAGACCCAGTTTGCAGAAGAAAAAAAATCATCCTTCATCAGGACAATGCACCTGCCCACAAAGGTGTTTTGGCAATGGGAAAATTAAGGGATCTGCACTATGAATTGTTGGAACATCCACCCTTTTCCCCAGATTCAGCTCCCTCTGACTTCTATCTCTCCCCAAAACTAAAACTCTTCCTTGCTGGTCAGCGATTTTCTTCGAATCAAGAGGTGATTTCAGCTATAGGGGTATTTTGCAGATCTTGCTGAGAACCACTATAGGGAAGGGATAATGGTACTGGAGCATCACTGGAATAAATGTATTAGTCTTAAGGGAGATTATATTGAAAAAAAAAAATTGAAATTATAAATTCATTTTTTTCATTGTTAGGCCAAAAACTTTTCAGACCACCCTCATATGTAAGACATTGTGTTCAGAGCAGAACATATAGTAGATGCATTTTCCATAAATGACTACTATGCATCACAATATTTTTAGTCACTATTTTGCACATATGCTGTGGGAGAGATAATATTACATAGAAAGTTCTGTAATATTGCTATAGAAAATGAATATATATTCATTCTTGTTCATTTTTGCTATTCATATTGCCGAGACTTGTATATTTTCTTAATTACTACTTATATCTGAACATGATGTATATTTCTATTTGTCTTTATTTTCTTGCATTTGAGTTTGTTAGCAAGTGATGTAGTTTTTTTATAGAAAAACTATATCATTTGTTGTGTGGATGAATGTTCACACACACACACACACACACACACACACACACACACACACACACACACACACACACACACACACACACACACACACACACACATATATATATATATATATATAACATTTCTAATAAATTGATTTTAGGATTCAGAACTTAATGAATTGAGAAATACAATTGAAGCTTTAAAAAAGCAGAGTGCTGAAGCAGGATTGTCAAAGTTTGCACTACAATCAACCCAAGCCGTCCAAAAAAACAGAGGTATTTTTCCTATGCTGATATTGTCATTTCAGTAAATTAAATTAATTAAAAACTTCTTTTGACTCAAACATGTATATTATTAGCTTGAAATGATTTTTTATCTATTAATTTATCAGTTAATTTACCATTCCAGTAATAATTCTAATGAATATTCACTGCTATAACTATTTTTCACAGTGCATCATGAACACAGCATGTCACGACAGTTGTCTACAGATTCTGTATCGAGTGTCAATTCATTGTCTAGTGCATGTAGTGGTATCAGTGCTGCATCAGGAAGGTCAAGTGAAACAAGTGGACATAAGAAAAAGAAGAAGAAAGGCTGGGTAAAATTTTTGGTTTATTACTGAATGCACTAAGGAAAACCATAATCATATGCATAATACAATAAAATTTCATTATAATAAGAATTCAGAAAATATTCCTATAAAATTAACAGTAAATTTTGAAAAATATATATTTTTGTTTTTTTATGTTGAAAAATGCTATAATTGAATTTTTTAATTTTAATTTAATAATAACATTTGAATGTTATTATAAATGTTATACATAAGTAATCTGTATGTATTATTTATATATCTATAGCTGAGGAGTTCTTTTAGTAAAGCTTTCTCACGTAGTAAAAAAAATAAGAATGGTTCTGTGTCTGATGTGGAGGATCTACATCAGTTACAGTCAGATTCATCAACACCTAATTCTCCTCTTCTAAGTGGTGCTCATCCAGTTAATGGACTGAATTCTGGACAAGGTCTAAAAGTGTCTCAGTCTTCTTCAGCGTAAGTATTTGTCAGAAAATTTCAGGAAAATAGTAATACTTTTCTTAATTTTAAAGAAAATCACATTGAGGAATATGAAGCTGAGAAATTAGTTTAACACAATATGAATTGAATTAATCATTCAGTGATTTTTTGCAACTTTTAGGTTTGCAACTTTTCATGTGTGGGAGTTACATAAAGAAAAAATGTGGGTGATGCAGATCTTGAATTTCACTGGGAGTGTTATTTTTAAAAGTAAAAAATTGTATTGTTGTCAAAACAAAGTAAATATTATTATGATTCAGGCCTCTATGGAGTCAGAAGACTCATCATGGGAGGCCCACCCTAGTTCTCCTCTTCTAAGATATTAAATATTGTATGATGACTTTGAGCACATGTAGTAATGGTGATATTTGGTTAGACCTGGATTTCCCATGTAGGATGCAAGAAATCTTTTATAGAGCATGCCGTGAAGTACAGATTAAAGATTTGGAAGAGCAGTGATAGATTTGGAGAGACTACTACATATACTGATAATACACTATTTCTGTGATATCAATGCAAGGAATATCAGGAATAAGTTGAATTCATACAGAAAGGTTTAGGTGTTTCCATAATAAAGCTTAACAGTATAACCAACACCAAGAGGAAAAAATACATTTATTAAATTCACAAATATTTGCTGGTTTTCTATCCAGCATCATCATAGCACAATGAAACTGACAGCACTAAACCAAGTAATTGTAGAAGCAGTCTAAATTTTAACTGATGCCTAATGTCCTTATGTGGCATCCTCTGTGGGTCAGATAATTACAAAGTTAATTCAGAGAAGTCTGGTTTTTTGGTCTTACAATGATAATCTCCCAGATCTTTGGTAAATTAATGCAACCATATAATGAAACACTCTCCTAACCTTCTTGAGGTTGGAAAAGTGCTTCATAGGTGATGCTTCTCAGACCTGTCATGACTTCTATGTAATAAAGATGTTTTTCTCCATCTGTTGTTATTATTATTACATGATGCCTTCAAAGAGTCAAAAGACTCATCGAGGGAGGGCAACTACTATACAACTCTCTGTCTCCACCATAAACTACAGTGAATCACCACTGCCATCATCTACACCAATGCTATCTACTGTCCACCACTAGTATTTTGGTGTGTAAATGTATGTGTGTTCTCAGGTCCAGTTTCTCTGCATGATCTAATCCTATATAAAGAAGTATCCAGAGCATGGTCTGCCAATCCCGACTTGCTAGACAGATGATCTTGGATGCACCTACCTGGTGTATATCAGGTCCCTTGCAGCTGTAAGCTATCCTACTTTGGCCAAACAGGTAGGACAGCAAATATCAGAATTTCAGAACACAAGGACTACATCCGGTTTCACCAGTATAGCCACTCTGGTCTTGTAGACTATGCTCTGGATACACGCCACAGAATACAATGGAAGAAAGCCACAATAATACACCATAGCAAGTTCAAGTTTGAAAGCCTTTTCATGGAATCAGCCTCATCCCTAAGAAACATGCCAAACCTTAACAAATTTGGTTGCATGAGACTGCCCCAAATTTGGGAGACTACATCATGCCCAATGGACTACCTTCAGCCCAATGGCCAAGAATACCTATATAGCCCACTATGGGGCACCATCAGGACTTTTAGGAGAAACGATAGCTTCCTGTTTCGTCCTCATTTACTGTATGTAGTGCCTGTGTGCACGTGTCTTTATTGTAAGTTCCTTTGAAAATGGTAACGTGACATTGCTGAAATATTGGAAATATATATTAAAGTTTAATTTAATTATATTCTATTGTACGTTGTGAATTCCTTAAGTCAATTAATAATTATGTATAACCAGCGTATAAGCCTTTCTACAGGATCTTGGATACAATTTTTATGTTCTTCAAGACTTATATTAACTGATCTACTAGTCTGTCCAAAGTAGACTAACTTGCATTCACAAGGAACTTTATAACCAAATTAACTTACCAAAGATCTGGGAGACTATCATTCTAAGACCTAAAGCCAGACTTTTCTGAATTAACTTTGTAGTTATCACACCCTCTGTGGGTGTGATAACCACAACCTCATCTCCTTATACCATGTAACGACATGAGGCATCAGTTGCACTTTAAACTGTTTCTACAATTACTTGGTTAAGTGCTGTGTGCTTGTCACAGTTTCATTGTGCTCTGATGATGCCAGGTAGAAAACCAGCAAAATGTTAGTAAGTTTAATAAATGTATTTTTTCCTCTTGATGTTCGTTATACCATTAAGCTTTATTATGGACAAAAATAAGATGGATGAGGCAATGACAGATTCAGTCTGCCCAAAGGTTATTGGTATTATTGAAATGTAGTTGAGAAGATAATGTTCTCACAGGAATATAAGTTTGGCCGGCAAAGGTTGGTCGATTGGTAGCGCCTCTGCTACTAATAGCTCTGTTAAGTAAGTTTGAGCGCGGTTAGTAGTTGGAAGGGAACCAATCGTTTGATGCTGTTGGCACACTCTCCCTCGATGAGTCTTTGGATTCCCTGGAGGTGTCAAATAATAATAATAAGTTAACTGATGTAACATCAACATTTAGTAGAATAGTTGGGAAATTTGATATTTCTTATGATAGCACGCTTTTAAAGCTATTAGTGTCATTTCTGTTCTGGTTCTATACTATGAGGGCACCATTCATCTCCCACCATGAATAACTCTTCACCATCTCCATTTACCTTCTCTATCCTGCTGAAATCTGCTATATCCTTTGTATCCTATATCTGCTATATTTCTATCCCTGTCAGAACACCCTTCTCCCCAAGTTCTACAGATACCAAAAATATTTGGGGAGATTAAGTCAATCAATGCCACAAACCCATTCCCTTTATTCCTAATGCTCCTAGCATTTGTTTACAGAAAAATTAGTGCATTGCCAGTATTCATATAGCTGTTATTACTCCTCACACACTCCACCTAGCTGTGCAATATAGTGTACATACTCTCATTTCTCAAGGCCACTCATCTCCAAATGAGGTCATTCCTGCTACATTTTACCCTTCCAAGTCTAGCTTCCATGCCCTGGCACATTTACTTGCTCAGAAAACAACAATCGCATCAAATGTCTACATCTTCCTTCTGTGTTCAAATGTAACCCATCTCTTGCATGCAGCTACTTCTATTCTTAAATTATACTCCATGACATCACATATTCCAGATTTCTCTTCCTACACATTCTTGCTTTCATTCTTATTTATTATCACTATTCTTATCCTCTACTCTGCATTATCATACCGAAGTAATGTGATCACCATTTTTCCATCACACACTTCTGCTGCACTAACCCAAACATCATTCTCTTGTTACCTGAGTCATGGTACTTCTCAGGTCATTTATGCCAACTATCATTATTATTTCCTCTACTGAAATTAGAGGAGTTGTTTACAAAACTCCTCTAATTTTAAACAAAACAAAATAAGCATGCTATGTTATATTGATCTCCCCTACATTTTCACCTTGCTTCATTGTTATTGCTACACTCTTTATTGTTCCTCCTAGCAAGCACTCTTCTGGTACTCTACTCTACACACCTAGAATGATCATCGAATCTCCATATGTAACTCCAGACAGCTTCATTCATTCTTTTCTTGCTGGTGTACCTGACCCTTTCTGATTCCAATCTCTGTCCTTCTTCTCATCTCTTTATCCCTTGCTCCTACACTCTTATCTTTCTCCAGTTCCATTTCATTCCCTGTTTTTAAAGTTCCTGTTTTCTAAGTCCATCTTTTTATTGCTGATTTTCATACCAAACTTGTTACAGAAGTTATTCAGTTTAGTTAAAGAACTCTGAAGACATACCAAATTTATTTAAGAGTGACTGTTATACACTGGGCTTAATACCACATTTTCTTCTAAATGTGATCCATGTATAAATGATACATAGCATTGCAGATAGTGGGCACTTGTATTACATCTGATTTTATATCAAACCATCTTCCTATGCCTCCTTCAATTTCAATCTGACTACTCAAATACATCATATCATGTATTGCTTGATATGATGTCCCATTTACACCATACAGTTGTAGTTTTTTTATTTTTTTTTTAAATAACGAAACCTGTGGCGCGTTCATAATTAGAAGAAACACACGTATAAACCACAGTGAAAATTATTTAATTGTAAATATTTCATCCTAAGTATCTTAGGACATCATCAGTACAGTATTTAAACAAAAATTAGGAATAACATACAGTTAGGGCGCATGATTACAATAGAATCTCATGAAAACGTGCATAACGTGCTAAAATAGTACAAAAAAAAAAAAAAAAAAAAAGTTAATTATTTAACACAGTTTTGTATGATAATTTCCCATACTTTAGGAATAGTAAGAACGTCGTTGCGTTTTAGGTTTGGTCTGTGTAGTAGGGTTTCAGAACTTTCTTTGTATAAACGTTCATGTTTAAATATAGATCTATGTAAAAGTTTAGCCTTTTCCCAATGGATCCTATGGTTTGGATTTTCAATTCCGTGTTGAGAGAGGCCAGATTTCTGCGGTTTAAGAAGACAAATATGTGGTCTTGATGTTCAGAGATGCGTTTCTGAACAGACCTACCTGTCTGTCCAAAGTAAGATAATTTGCATGAGCATGGAATCTCATAAACACCAGGTAACATCAAGGGTGAGAATTTGTCCTTAGGAGAAGGTAATAAGTTGTAAATTTGGTTGATAGGTTTGTAAGTAGTGGCAAAATTGTATTTCTTCATAATTTTAGAAAGACGTTCTGAGATGCCTTTAACGTAAGGTATGGGAATCCTATGCACTTCTTCCTATCTGGTTTGATGTATGCAGAAGTGACTGATGATTTTTTGAGTTGTTTTGGGATTATATCCATTTAGGATGGCTGTATTTTTGATAACTTCTAATTCCTGGTTTAAAGATTCTTCAGAGGTGCAGAATTTGTGTGCTCTGGAAACTAGTGATTTAATAATGCCAGATTTCTGAGATGGATGATGAGCAGAAGAATTGTGAATGTAGCGACCTGAGAATGTAGGCTTGCGAAAGATGGAAGTGGCAATGGAACCGTCTTTCTTTTCTTTTGATGTGTAAATCCAAAAAAGAGATACCCTGTGGAGATTCTTTTTCTAACATAAAGTTGATGCGATGATGAAGAAGGTTAATTTTATCTAGAAACAGTTGTAATTCAGGTTCGGGATGATTCCATACTGCAAATACGTCATCGACATATCTTAGCCAAATTTTTGGTTTGAGTTCAAAAGTGAATATTTTTTCCTCAAGGTGTTCTAGAAACAAATTTGCTAGGTTTGGTGATAAAGGAGATCCCATTGCTGTTCCTTCCTCTTGCTTGTAAATTTGACCTTTCCAGGTGAAGTAACCTGATGCAATAACAAACTTGAACAATTCAACTATATCAGACGGAAATTTTTGAGTTAGTAATTCTATTGTTTCTTTATGGGGAATGTTAGTGAAGAGGGAGACAATGTCGAAGCTGATTAACAAGTCAGTTTTTGATAGTTGGATGTCTTTAATTTTTGTGTGAAACTCAGTAGAATTTTTGATTGAAGAGACTGAGTGGCCTATGTGAGGGCGGAGAAGGTTAGATAAGAATCTTGATAACTTGTACGTTGGACAGCCGATACAGTCTACGACAGGTCTAAGTGGAACATTAGTTTTGTGTAGCGTAGGTAAGCCATAAATTCTAGGAGGTCTTGCATGGTATGTCTTAAGTTTTTTGATTGTTTCTTCATCTAAGGAGGAAGTTTCATTAAGTAGCTTATTTAATTTTCTGAGTTGACGATTGATCCTACGAATGCAGCTTATGGATGCAGCTTATTCTTTGGGTTTTCTTTTTACCTTCTTCTAAAATAAACTTGATAAATCTCACATTTCCTTTTTTATAGATAGATACTATGAAAGCACTACTCAACTCATCTGACTATACCTTCTATACCTCAGTCATATGACACGTTACATTCCAAACCACCATTGTATAACAAATTTTGTTGTATAGTGAATCACTGTCTTTTTTTTCCCCTTTCCACTTGTAGATGCATGTAATTATTATTATTATTACGGGCGACTCCAGGGAGATCCTTAGACTCATCGAGGGATGCCCTAAACATCATGTCCACACAACTATTCAACATTCTCACAGTATCTATCATACCTTGCCTTGGACTCACTCACTGTCATAGCACCCACAACAGATTCTGGCAGCTTATTCCACTCATTTACGACTCTAAAAGTAAAGAACCCAGCTCTAACACCCCTGCTAACCACACTTTTGCCCAGCTTCCATAGGTATCCCCTAGTTCTCCCACCACCAGTCCTGATCTCAAAAATATCCTCTGAATTAATCCTATAGAAACCCTTCAGCAATTTGAATGTCTAAATCATATCTCCTCTCTTCTGCCTATCAACCAATTTCTGCAACCCACAAATCTTCAACCTGTTCTCATAAGGTTCATTCCATAGACCTGTTATCATCTTGGTCACTTGCCTCTGGATTCTCTCCACCTCCTCCCCATCAAGATGAAACCTAGGTGACCAAATCTGGGCACAGTAGTCGAGATGAGGTCTTATCAAGGCTCGATACAGAGGAACAATAACTTGCTTGTCAAAGTATTCTTCAGTAACCAAGTGATTTGATGAGCTCATTTAGCCATTTTTGCAATGTGCCCCCTAAACTTCATCTTCCTATCCACCAACACTCCCAACTCCCTGGCCTCATCAATATCTCCTGGAGTACAGTGTGGTATACTGCTGCTAATCTTTTCACCCCGAAATACACAACCTTACATTTTGTCACATTAAATTGCCATCCATTCTCCTTAGCCCAGAACTCCAATCTATCCAAATCATCCTGCAAGATTTTGACATCTTCTGCATTCGCTATTGCCCTACCCAACTTTGTATCATCAGTGAACAAATGAACAGTTCCACTTAGATCTTTCCCTATATCATTAATGAACAAATTAAAAAGCAGTGGTCCAAGAACAGAATCCTGCGGCACACCACTAGTCACAGGCCGTCTTTTGGACTCTACCCCTGAATAAACTACTCTCTGATATCTCTCCCACCTATCCATCTCACCAATCCTATATCCATTCCCATATGTTGCAGTTTATGGATTAGAATTCCATGTGGTAGCCTGTCAAAGGCCTCAGCCAGGTCCAGCAGTATCACTGTAAACCCATTATCCTTATCCAGTTCAGCTGTCACTGTGTTATAAAACTTGAGCAAGGTACTGAGGCACGATCTACCCTTCACAAAGCTATGCTGTCCCCCATACAGTATCTCATTTTCATCAATCCATTCCTGTATTTTTCCCTTGACTACTTTCTTCAAGACCTTGACAATTACTCCTGATATGCTGATCGGTCGGTAATTTGCAACAGTAGGCTTGGATCCTCCTTTATGCAGTGGAAATATTTTCCCCTCTTTCCACACCTTCGGGACTAAACCAGACCCTGAGACTCAGATTAAACAACATGGTAATTCCACATATGTCTTAATGGAAAATTCCACACCTTTAGCCACCTCCCAGGTCAAGCCCGTAGGATCACTCTCACCAGTAGGTGGCAACATGGTCATATTCATTACAGTCAAATTCTCAGATGCTATTACCAGGTCAAACACTCTCAAACCCCTAGTATTTTCAATTACATGCTGTCTTAGATAGTTATCCCTTAATAATTGAATAAAATAATTTAATAATATTTTTAACTATTTATATATGTGCATAAATGACATAAAGCATTTATTTATGTCATATATGCAAACAAAAAATTTAGAATAATTTTCACCAACAGAGTTATTCTGAATAATTTTGCTTAAGGGAAAACACAAACTAGTTTGCAAATCAATCTACATCATTAAAGATTTTCCCGTGTCACCAATAAGATTGTCACATTCAGGGATAACTGTATTAACTAATGTAGCATTTTTCACTTCACTAAGAACTTTATCTTTGTTTTAAACAACTGTAACAACAGCAGTACTAGGTAAGTTTAACCTGCGGCCTGTTTCAGTGTTTGATACAACACAGTTGCTAAATTGAATAATTTTAATCTTAGTATGTAATGTAACAGGTTTATATGTCTTTTTTCACAGGAAGCAACAGTATTCTTCCTTTTGAATTTTATCTGCAATTATTAACAACAATCAAATAAAATAATAAACAGTTTATAATTCAAGATATAAATGTAAAAATTGCAAAATATTTAAAAATAACAGGTGTAATTAACTCTAAATTTAAACCAAACCTAGTCCAAAAACAAACCAGACTAAAAGTAGACAATACATTAGCCCTACCAGTCTTAATGTATGGAAGCAAAATCTGGACAATAAAACAAAAAGACAAACAAAAATTAACAACAGCAAAAATGAAGTTTATGAGAAAAACTGCAAAGTATACCCTATTTGATCACAAAAGAAATGAAGAAATTATTATTATTATTATTCAGGCCTCCAAGGAGTCAAAAGACTCATCGAGGGAGGTCCTTCCCAAGACATAAAGTCTGTCAAGACTCATCGAGGGGAGGGCCCCCCCCCCTGAGAAACACAAAGTCTATCATACCACTCTTTAAACTCACTGACCGTTCTCGCTCCCACCACTCCATCAGGCAATGCATTCCACGGCTCAACCACCCTCCACACAAAGAAACCACTTCTTACCCTCTTGCTCACAGTTTCCTTTCGTAACTTCCAGGGATGGCCTCTTGTCATCACTCCTTCCTGCTGTTCAACCAAGCGAAAGAACTCCCCAGCATCAACCCTGTAACCACCTCTCAACAGTTTAAAAGTCTCAATCATATCACCTCTCCTTCTTCTATCTGCCAAACTCTGCAGTCCACATTCTTTCAGCCGATCCTCATAACTATCCTTGTACAGTCCTGAAACCATCTTTGTCATCCGTCTTTGTATCCTTTCCACAGTTAATTTATCCCCTTCAAATCCTGGGGACCAAATCTGAGAACAATAGTCCAAGTGTGGTCTGATCAGAGAGTTATACAACGGAATGATAACCCTCTTATCTCTGCAGGTCAGTGTCCTTCTCATAATAGCAGCAATCCTCTGTGTTACCTTCACCACCTTTGCAATATGTCCCCTAAACTTCAGGTTTCTATCAATCATCAACCCCAGATCTCTTGTCTCTCCAACTTCCTCCAGTATAACTCCTCCCATAGAGTATGCAGCATCCCATCGATGTTTCCCAAACCTCAAGACCTTACATTTTGCTGCATTAAACAGATACACCCATTCATTTGCCCATCTATCTAGCTTATTCAAATCCTCTTGCAGGGCTACCACATCTGCACTATTACTAATAATCCTTCCCAGCTTCGCATCATCTGCAAACAACTGAATATCCCCTTGCAATCCACTGGCAATGTCATTGATATAAAGGTTAAACAATATAGGTCCTAGTACTGAGCCCTGTGGGACCCCACCTATAACTTTCTGTCTCCTTGAAACTGCTCCACCATACACAACTCTCTGATATCTATCAGACAGCCAATCCTGAATCCAGTTGACCAATCTGACATCCAGACCCATGTGTTGCAACTTAAATATCAGCTTATCATGTGGTACCCTGTCAAATGCCTTTGCTAAGTCTAAGAAAATTGCAGTATATGCCTTTCCCTCATCTAATGTTCTTGTAACTTTATTATAAAAGGCTAGCATATTGCTAAAACAGGAGCGCCCTTTCATAAATCCATGTCGACTCTCACAGATAACATTACCCTCATCTGCCCAGTGCTGTATACGGTCCCTCACTACTCTCTCCAAGATCTTAACAACTACTGATGACACACAGACTGGTCTATAATTAGACACTTCCAGTCTGTTACCACCCTTATGCAATGGCACTATCTTACCTTCCTTCCATTCCCTGGGCACCTTTGCCAAAGCCAGACTTTCATTGAAAAGCCACGTTAAAGGTACTGTCAATTAGCACATAGCACATTCTCTCAAAACTCGTGGTGAAATACCATCCAGTCCCACAGCTTTACTGACATCCAGAGTACTCAGTATCTGAAACACACTCTCCTCCTGTACCTCTAGACCTCGAACCAGTCCTATCCCTCTAGCATTAAAACTGACTCCTCTAGGATGAAATACTCCAATAAAGTGTTCATTGAACAATTCCACTATGTCCTCTGCATCAGTCACTCTATTCCCATTTTTATCGCACAATGTCATTCTTCCACAGTCATTTCTCCTCCTACTGGCCACATAGCTAAAACATTCCCTAGGATTTTCTTTGGATCGTAGGGCCAATCTCCTCTCATATTGCAGTTTTGCTTTCCTTACCACACTAGTCATTCTTCTGGCCTGTGTCTTATATTCCTCATGCATCTCTTCAACTGTCTCCTTATATCTCTTTCATAACCTCTTTTTCGCATGCAATTCCTGTTTAATATTGTTTGTCATCCACTTTACTCCAAATTGCGTCCTCTTCTTCACTCGTGGTATACAACTTACCATTGCTGATAACAAATATTCTTTCACAATTTCCCACGCACTAGTGATATCCCGGCCTTCCAATTCCTGCCTCCATGAAACTTCCCGAAGTTGACGTCTAAGACTATTATAATCACTTGCCTTATAATTCCACATAAGTTCCCGTCTCTTTGATACTCCTGCATGTCTATTCATTTTCCAAGTCAACACCATATGGTCACTCTCTCCAACTGGTGGGAGAGACATCAACTCAGTTATTATCAACTCTTCTGATGCTATAACTAAATCCAAAACTTTTGAACCTCTTGTTCCCTCTGTTACATGTTGCTTAAGACATTTGCCCGTCAAGAATTCTAGAAATTCCATTCCCCTATTGCTACATGCATCTTCCTCTCTCCAATTTATACTACTGAAGTTAAAATCTCCCATAACAATCATTCTTCTTGCACTTGCCAAACTTAGCTGTCTAAACATCTCCTGGTCCCCATCCTCTGTGCTCCTGGGTCTGTAGCAACACCCCACTAAATATCCTGTCTTGCCTACCTCTACCTCACACCATACGCTCTCAAAATCATTTGTTTCACTTCCTTCCAAATTCTCCTCTCTTAGAGGACATAGGTCATCACTTATCATAAGCAGTACCCCACCACCACGCTTTCCCCTCCTATCCTGACGAAAAATTCTATACCCAGCGACTTCTATTCCTGTTGTTATATCCCCTTCTGTCAACCACGTCTCAGTGATCGCAATAATTTTTGGCCAGGCTGATGCTATCTGCGCCACCAATTCCTCTCCCTTATTCCGGATACTCCTGGCATTAGTATAAAGCATATAAATGCCATTGTTTCTATACCCAGCATTATTCCTTCTAGACTCCACTGGGCTCAGTGTTACCTGACATTGTCTCCCTTCTCCCAAGTATCCATTCCCTCAAGAGGCCACCCCTGCTGTCATCCTCCCTGGGACACACTGACTCGTTCAGAACAGCAATCTCTCCAGATGCCTATGTCCTTCCTCATTCAAATGTAAACGGTCTCTCGCATACAATTCCTCTCTTTCCTCAAATGCACTCCAAGCATCCACATATACCAGTCCTCTCTTGTCACACATTCTCGCTATTATGCCATTCAATATCATCGCTCTTCTGCTCAGCTCATCATTATCATACCTAGGCAACACGCACACTATTTTTCCTCTCTCTGTCTTCTTCCGTACAGTGTCAAGCAAAAATCTCATATCTCTCGCTGCCCGACTTACATTACCACTCAAGTCATTCGTTCCTACCATCACAATCATCTCATCCACCCTTTCACCTCTCTTAATTGCCATAGCACCCTTTCTATTGTTCCTCCTGGCAAACACTCCTCACGCATCCTATCTTGAACACCACGGATCATTGAGTCGCCATACATTATACCTCTTACCATTCCCTCGCTCCTATTGTTTCCATTCTCTTTTCTTCTTTCATTCCCATACTTCTCTCTTCTACTGTTTCCATTCTCTGCTCTTCTAGCAATCCCATACATCTCTCTCATTCCCTCTCTCCTACTGTTTCCATTTTCTCCACTTCTAGCACTTCCATATCCCTCTCTCATTCTGTCTCTCCTACTACTGTTTCCATCCTCTCGTCTTCTAGCATTCCCATACCTCTCTCTCATTCCATCTCTCCTACCATTTCCATTCTCTCCTCTTCTAGCACTTCCATATCTCTCTCTCATTCCGTCTTTCCTACTGTTTCCATCCTCTCGTCTGCTAGCATTCCCTCTCTTCTACTGTTTCCATTCTCTCCTCTTCTAGCACCCCCATACCTCTCACTCATACTCCCTAAATTCTCTCTCTCTCCTACTCTGATTCGCCTTGCATTTATCTCTTCCATTCTCCTAATCTTATCTTTCATACTTCTGCTCTCATTCACAAGACATTCCACCTCCTCTTTCAACTCATCTATCTCCCTCTGCAGGTCAGTCACTCTTAATCTAAATTCACTCTCCCAAACAAAACCATCTCCTAAACTTTCACAGTCACTCACACCTTCCACACTATCAACTATTATTTTCTCATTCTCTCCTATCACACTACTTTTCTTCCTACATTCATTCCCCGTTCCTGGAGCAACAAAGTCGGATATCGATATATCTAATGTACTTATTTCCTCCAACTGCCTACATTTTGCGCACATACGCTCTCCACTCTCTTTAACAAGCCACATATGTAATTCCCGAGATGCATACATGCCGCAAGTACTGCATGCCACAAAGTCCCTTATGATATTGCTAATAATTGAGTTCTTAAATGGCAGAGGACTTGGCATCATGCCACTTGCGACTGCTGCTTAATCCACCATCATTCCTTACTGCCGATTAGCGTAATCTTTAATAATTATTCAATTAATAAATAAGAGGGAAAAAAAGTACAAACATCAGAACATTTAAGTACTAAATATAATTAAATAAAATGAAATATAACTAAATACAGTAACTTAGCTTCGTTTTGTCTTCCACTGTTACGCGTTCGATTCCGACGGTACCAAAATATATTATATCACGACAGCAACTAACTTCCAAAAAACAACCACTGAAGTACACTCGTATTCAGAGAAACAATTTAGCACTCAAAAACGTAGAAAGACGGGGGAAAAAATGGACAAATTATGAAAGAATTAAACCAAGAACCAGTAAAAGAAAAAATTAAAAAATATAAACATAAATGTATGGAACACATTCAAAGAATGAAAACAGAAAAATTACCAAAACAAGCCTTAAAGTACAAGCCAATAGGAAAAAGAAAACCAGGAGGTCTTCTTAAACGATTCAATGATGACTTCTAAGGCCGGAACAGGCCACTAGGCCTAAATCCTTGATACGCATGATGATGATAATTCATAGTTAAACATAAAAAAAACACAGCTGTAGCAGGCAATGACATCATAAACAAAACAGTTCACAAAAACTCATCACATCAGGTTGATTCATGAGAATGTCATGTCACTAAAACCATTGTATGAGCGAATGCAAATTCTATAAATGGGCTTAGTCCTAATTGAAAGCTGTTGTATGAGTAGATCATTATAAAGTGAAGTGTCGTAAGGGTAACAATGTACCACATAAATGATCACTTCTGCTCAAACATCACCTATGTCACTTGCCTTTCAACATTTCAGGTTTTTGGCTTTTTACCTCAGTACTGATATGTACTTTTTATTTAATTTCTCTTGAATTCAGCTGCCATTGTCTTACTTCTAGCTTTATTTAGCAGTGTGTCAAATTTTAAGACATCTAGAATATATCATTAAAAATTATATAATAATTGTGTTTTAAATAATTTGACTATATTTAATCATTATCTATCTGTTTTAGGATATATGATAAGGATGCAGATAGTTTAACTGTAAAAGATTTAAAGAAGCAACTAAGAGAAAAGGATATGATTTTAACAGATATTCGTTTAGAAGCACTGTCATCTGCACACCAACTAGAAAATCTCAAGGAGACTGTTAGTAAAATGAGAGTAAGTAGCACTTGAATAATATCTTCTAACAATTATGTCATATATGAATATTTATTTCCTTATGCTTCAATTTCAGCTAAAAAAAAAAAAAAAAAAAAATTTATTTATTTTTTATGCAGGTCATTTGTCTTGGAAAAGTATCTGAATAAGACAAATATACAGATAGTAAAATCCATTATTCTTTCACCACCATATGTTTCAAAACTTAGGTTTTAACTAATCAGAAAGCTTGTGAGATACAACCTTTGGCATTGGTGTAGTAGCCTTGGTATTACATTACTTGAAGACACTAATTTTGTCCAAGAGTTCACATACAGGAAAACCTCATTGTATTGCAAATTCGATATGTGCGATAATCAGTTAGCGCAATTGAGTGAAATGATACTATTTCCTGCTTTAAGCGAGCGATTAATCAGTTAACGCGATTTTTTTACATTATGCGAAACTTTACGTTACACGAAATTTTTTTGTTGCCAATCTGCTGAGAGCGGAATAGCTGGAAGTCTTTAATAGACAGGAAAGTATCGCTGCATCCCAGCACTACTAGCGCTGGGATGCAGCAAGTCTATAATTTGGAATATATTAAATATGAGCAAATAATACAAAGAACAAGAAAAAGTTGCTACTGCTTCTTTAAGCATGCAGATCACCTGAAATAGAAGCCATTTAATGATCTAGATGGAGTGTCTTCTATCATTCTGGATTGAGCATTATAACCAAAAGAGAATACCTCTTAGTACAGTGAATATTCAGGCAAAAGCTCTCAATATTTTTACCTCATTGAAAGAGACCAAATTTCAAAAGGAATGTGAAAGCTTTACTATGAGTATAGGATGGTTTAACCATTTTAAAAATCAAACTGAACTGCATAATGTAAGAATAACTGGGGAATCTGCTAGTGCTGATAAAGATTCTGCTGCCAAGTTTCCTGAAGAATTGCAAAGGATAATTCAGGAGGCTGAATATGACGATCAGCAAATATTCAACGTTGACAAAATTGATTTTCTTTTGAAAGCATATGCCAACCAAAACTTTCCTAGCTAAAACGGAAGTATCTGAATCAGGATACAAAGTATCTAAAGATCATCTTATGCTTTTATTAGGAGGCAATGCAGAAGGCAACTTTAAACTTAAGTCTATGTTACTTTATCATGTGCAAAATCCAAGATCTAATATTGCTGAAGAAATCAGCACAATTAGAAAAGAACTTGGATTTGATGAACTGGATAATGAAAATGTGAGAAACTTGCTCAATTCCCATTCAGAACAGTTGAGCAAGAATGAACTTCTTCAACTGGAAGAACAGCATGCATATATGAAGAAGAAGATAACAAGTGTGAACAAGAAGAGAATGTTACTACTAATAAGCTAACTGCAAAAGAACTTGAGCTAGTTTTCAATCACATTGAGTATGCTAAAGAAATTTTGTTTGATCCTGATATGAAATGCAGTTTTGAAGTCCGCCAAAATCTTGATAAAGCAATCACCAGCTATTGCAAATTGCATGACAAGATCAAAAAGTCGAGCATGATTCAAACATCTTTACTTAATTTTTTTGTAAAAAAGTAGCTCAATCAAATGTTTAGACATTAAATAAAAAATTAAGCAATTAATTTTTATTAACTTTGATTTTATTCTCTAATATAGCTTATACTGTATTTTTTTCTCCAAATTTATGCTAACTGATGGATGAATTATAATTATTCCTGTTGTTTATTGTATTTGCTTAATGCATTTTCGCTTAGCACGCATTAATTGATGGATTAATTAATCACATTAAGCGAGGTTTTTCTGTATTATTATTTACTATTAAGATGCATGTTTGCCTCTTATTAGTGGTTTTGACCAAGTTCTGACCAAGGTTTCACTGAATATTAGCTGTTTTGAATTGTCAGCATCAGAGACAATACAGAAATCCTAACAAGACCTATAATCTAAAAAATTAAAGATGCCAAGAAATTATATTCTTGGTTTCATTCTTTATCCAGGTGTAAGCAAACAAAGTTTGTACATGAAGTAACTTCACAACTGGACTACTTGTATACAGAAGTTAATGACTTTACATTAGTTGCCTTAGTATCTCATAATGCAAGGTGCATATAGACATGTATAATGCTATGCATTATGAGAAAGGCCACTGCCCAGATCACTTTCTGGGTAGTGGTTGTTGAGGTCTCATCAGTGGGAGTCAGACCCAGAGGTGATACTAAGGTTGAAGTAATGCAGAAGTCATACTTCCATATACAAGTAGAAAAAGGTGTCACACCTTATTACTAAAATACTCTGGATTAGAGACAGAAGTTGAATGTTTCTTCATTGGTTATACTATAAATTAAAGATGACAAGAAAAAGATAACAAGAAATTATATTCTTGGTTTCCTTCTATATCCAAATGTAAGTAAAGAAAGTGTTTGCGCATGATGTAACTTCACGACTGAGTTACTTGTATATAGAAGTTAATGACTTCATCAGTTTGCCTTAGTATCCCAGAATGCAATGCACATTAGCTTGTATATACAAGTAGCTAGTTGTGAAATTACTTCATGCACAAACTTTATTTGCATATACACTTGAATAAAGGATGAAACCAAGAATATAATTTCTTGGCATCTTTTAATTTATTAACTTACAGTCATACATCATCTAAATGGATTTCGATGATATAATGTGAAAAAAGGGTATATGTGGAACTACAAGGGGGGTGATTATGAAGAGCTCAGGAGACAGCTTGCAGGTGTAGCATGGAATGAGGAGTTAGCTGGAAAAGAGATCAATGCAGCTTGGGGGATTTTCAAAAAATATTTAGTGGATGCAATGTCTAAATGTATACCACGGGTGAGAAGGTTAAATAAGTTAGGTGTGAGATGGATGAATAAAGAGATTAAGCATGCAATACAGAGAAAAAGGGCATTGTGGAGGCAGCATAAGAGAAGTGGAAGTAACCAATTTCATGAGTTCTACAAAGACCAGGCAAGGAGAGTGACTTGGTTGGTGAGAGTAGCTAAAGAGAGGTATGAACAGCAGTTAGCTAATGAAGCTAAAAAGAATCCTAGGGAGTTCTTTCGATATGTAGCCAGCAAAAGAAAGAATGATTATGGAAGGATGACATTGATTGGAGGAAATGGTATAAAGACAGCTGTTGCAGAATGTGTGGTGGAGATATTTAATGAGCAGTTCATAAAGATCTTTCAATCTTGTGAATGTGACTTCATGGAGAGATTAAGAGCAGTTGATGATGGGGAGGAGAGACTGACTGTAAGTGAGCAAGAGGTGTTTGGGGAGTTGAGTAAACTAGATGTAAATAAGGCTGTGGGACTTGATAATATATCACCGCGTATTCTGAAGGAATGTGCCAGAGAGTTGACACCTGCCTTGACATATTTTTTTAATACGAGTCTTGCACTTGGTCAAGTCCCTAAAGAGTGGAAGGAGGGCAAGATTGTGCCACTTCATAAAGGAGGTGATCGAACTCAAGCATCAAACTATAGGCCTATCTGTGTGTCAGGTGTTGTGGTTAAGTTGTTGGAGAAGCTTGTGAGAACTAGGATCCAGAGTTGGGTTGACAACAATGGTATAATCTTTGATGGACAGCATGGATTTGCTAAAGGGAGGTCGTGTTTTAGTAATCTACTTACTTATTACAATAAAGTGACTGCTTCCTTGGACAGAGGAGAAGGATACACAGTAATATACTTGGATTTCGCAAAAGCTTTTGATAGAGTGCCTCTTGATAAGTTGACAGTCAAACTAGAGCAGATGGGGTTGGATATTAGATTAGTGCATTGGATTGGAGACTGGCTATCTGATAGGTATCAACAAGTTGTGTATGGGGGTGCAATATCCAGGAAAAGGAAAGTCACTAGTGGAGTGCCTCAGGGATCTGTTTTAGGGCCATTACTATTTAACTTGTATATTAATGATATTGGCGAAGATTTGGATGGAGATATTCAGTTGTTTGCGGATGATGCAAAGTTGGGACGAACCATAAAGAGTAGTGAAGATGTTGTGGCCTTGCAAGAAGACTTGAATAAATTGAGTGATTGGGCAAGCAAATGGGGATGTGAGTTCAATGTTGCAAAATGTAAGGTTTTAAAATTTGGAAAACAAAGATGGGATGCAGAATTTATGCTTGGTGAAAATATATTGTTGGAAGTAGAGGAAATAAGAGATCTGGGAGTGATAGTGGATAAGGATCTAAAATTTAGGGGTCACATCGCCAAAATTGTGAAGACAACACAAAGACTTCTAGGAATGATGAGGAGGACACTGACATGTAGAAGTAGGGAGATTCTTGTTCCATTGTATAAGGCTTTGATTAGGCCACACATGGACTATTGTGCCCAGATTTGGTCACCTGGTTTTCAGAAGGATGAAGAGATGTTGGAAAGGGTCCAAAGGCGACTGACTAAGGTAGTTTCTGACCTCTGGAATGTCGAGTATGAGGAAAGATTGAAAAGATGTAATTTGCAGAGACTAGTGGAGAGAAGGAAGAGGGGAGATATGATAGAGACCTACAAGTTGGTAAGGGGTTGCTATAGGATCAATGGTGGAGAAGTTCTACAGCGAATAGTGGGAGATCAGGGGAGAACCAGAGGTCATCCCTGGAAACTGTATAAAGAGGGTGTGAGTAGGGGAGTGAGAGGCAGGTTTTTTTCGTGCAGAGTTGTGAATGATTGGAATGCCTTGCCTGAGAGTGTGGTGTCTGCAGGGAGTTTGAATGTGTTTAAGACCCGGTATGATGAGATGTGTGTGAGATAAAAGGACCTCCTAGATGATTCTTTGACTCCATGAGGTCTTGTTTAATAATAATAATAATAATAATAATAATAATAGCAACTGGTATGATGTAATAGTAACTAGTCGGGATAGTGGCCCTTCCCATAATGCATAGCTGTAAGGATGTGTGCCTTGCTTTATGGGATACTAAGATTTTTTAGATTATAGGTTTCATTACGATTTCTGTATTTTCTCTGATGCCAACAGTTCAAAACAGTTAGTGAAACCTTAATCAAAAGCATTAATAAGAATTAGACATGAAACTTCAACCTTCTTCTCGGTCTGGCTCTTTTCCCACTGATGAGACCTCAGTAAAGGTCAAGACTGATATGGGTGGTGGCCCTTCTCATAATGCATAGCATTATACATGTCTGTAAGAATATGTGCCTTACATTATTGGATACAGGCAATTATTGTGAAGTCATTTGCCTCTATATACAAATAGCCAAGTTGCGAGGTTTCTTCACTTGAAAACTTTGTTTGCTTAAAACCAAGAATATAATTTCTTGGCATCTTTAACTTATCAACTTACAGTCATACATCATCTAAACTGATTTCAATGATGCAATAGCAATAAGCAACCAAAGGATAACCTAAGTAAAATATGAAAAAATAGTTAATCACCATGAGAAGAGAGGATAATCTCCAAACTGCATAATGTAACCAGAAAAAAAAAAAAAATTAATCAGAGATGATTACAGTTTTTAAATATATATACAAATGGTGAATACCAATAGAATGGAATACAAGTAAAACAACAGTGATATTTTAAAAAAGGAGATAAAAGAAAATTTGTTAATTACAGAGGACTTAGTTTATTGAATAAATGCTACAAAATAAATAGCAGAATAATTAATGAAAAATTAAACATTATTTGTTAAAAAAAAATGATCAAAATGGATTTAGAAAAGGAAAAGGATGCTCGAAAATTGATGCAGCATTTTATTCAAAACTACCTAGAAAATAAGATAATTTTCTTCTTTGAATTAAAATGAAATTGGAAAATGATGTCATATTGGATACTGGCAATGATGCTGAGGACCCTGACATGCAGAAATAAAAAGGATATGATGCCATAGTATAATGCCTTAAATCAGTATTATTGTGCACATATTTGGTCACTGGGTTTTCATGGTGATGAGGATATGTTAGAAAGGGTTCAGAGAAAATTCACAAAGTTGGTCGGTGGTCATTGGAATGTGGAGCAGGAGGAGAGACTGAGGGAATGTAAATTGCAAAATCTCATGAATAGAAGGAGAGATATGATTGAGGCACATAAGCTAGTCAGGGATTGTTACCAGATTAATGGAAGAGATTTTTCATAGAATGGTAGGTGGGGGATAGAACAAGAGGCCATCCCTGGAACCTGTATAAGGAGGGATGTGAGCAGAAGGGTGAGGAGAAGCTTCTTTACATGGTGAGTGGAATGTTGACACATTGAATCAGTTTAAGGCATGGTTGGATGAGCTTTGTGTTTGATAGTGTGTACTTCCATATTGAGTCTCGGACTCCATGGAGATGAGATGTTAGTAATAATAGTTCAGAGGGCATATTACAGAAGTTGGTAAAATAGCTCAAAGGGTTACTTGAATGTTGAAAAACATGCTAACAAGCAAATATGGGGAAATTATTATCCCTCTCTCCCCTTTATAAGGCTATGATTTGGCTGCATCTTGACTACTGTGCAGAAATTTGGTCACCAGAGTTTCTTGGCAGTCAGGAGGTGGTAGAGAGGATTCAGAGAGGAGTGACCAAGCTGATGACAGGTCTGTTGAATGCTCCATGTGAGGATAGGTCAAAGTTTAGTTGATAGGCAGAAAAGAGAAGATATGATAGAACTATAAGATATTAAAGGGGTTTTATAAAATTGATGCAAAGGAAATTTTTAAGTATATGATAAATAGAGAACTAGGAATCATCCATAGAAGTTATTGAAGAGTGTGGTTAGGAAGGCTGTGTGGACTAGATTTTTTGCATTGAGAGTTGTAAATGAGTGGAATGGCTTGCTAGAACTAGTTGTGAGTGCACTGACAATGAATGCATTTAATCAGAGGTATGATAAGTTTTGTATGTATAAAAGTTAGGGTGGATCTCACATGATGAGCATAGAGATAACGTATAACAATAATAATATGTGGATATGATTCCTCTGTTATCATCAGCAGCCCTCCCCTTCCTTATTCTTTCTATCCTCTCAAAAAACATTGTCCTCTTCCATTTCTATTATTGTAAGGATATAATTTTTATCCAACCCAGCCATGTTTTACACTTAAATTCAATCAGTGAGGCAATTTCATCTCCCTCATTTCTGAGGCCCCTGCCATTCGTAAATAAATACAGCAGTTCACTTTTAGATCTGTGACCAGTCCTACCCTGTTGATTGTGATTTCCCCACCACACCTGGTCTTGTCCATTTATCACCACTTGCCCAATATATCTACTCAGAACTCAATTATCCCTTCCCCTTTCACATCTTAGTCCATTCCATTCATATGCTGATCATCCCCATTCACACATTCACTACTGCTTCCAACATCTACTCTTCCAATGTCATGTCTATCTGTCTGCCCCAACTCTCCCTGTTTCTCTGTCTCTCTTGTATTCCCATTCTCTCTTCCACTTCCTCTCTTTAGTATGCAATTCAATTTTTTTTAAATAAGTTTTTTCCTTTTTTTTATGACTTGAAAAAAAAAAAAAGAACATTTATATTTGGGATTTTCTCCATCATTCAGTGGTTTACAAATGCTATTTGTAGAAATAAGTTGACAGAATTCAAATTGGCATGCCATATATATTTAACAACTTGTGAAAATGTATTCACCAGATGCAGAATGGAATTGTTATATGATCAAGTGAGCTCTTACATGAGACACAGCCTGAAGTGAACATGCTAACTTTACCAGTTACTAATACTCTGAAATAAAATTAATCGCAAAATAGTTGAGATGATAATGCAAACAGTCAACCAGTAACATAAACATGTTGGTAACACAGCCATAAGACTCATTAAGATCTCAACACTTATTCAAACAAGGAAATATATTTTACAAAATCGGTCAATAATAAAATGATTGTAATATGTATTAAAATTGTTTTTGATTTACCAAAACACCAGTAGAAAATACTGAATTGCCAGTAAAATTTTCAAAGATTTTTGTACCATTTGCAATCCCCTACTCATTACATAAATTATAATTGTTGCTAATGATAATAAAATTGGTCCTCTATGGACCAATTGACTCCATATATATCATTCCATAGAGTCTTCGGACTCTATGGAGTCAGAAGACTAATTTCAGGAGGTCCACACTTTCATGCAAAGAGATCATTTAAACATGCCTTAAACCCATTCATGGCATTTTCAGGCAATACATTCCACTCACCAACCCTCCATTCAAAAAACCTGCTTTGCATACCCTTGCTCATAGCCTCCAGGGAACAGCCTCTTGTTCTACTCATCTCCCTCTGCTCTCTGAAAAGTCTCCTCCACTATAATCTGGTGATAATCCCTCACCAACCTTATGTCTCAATCATATCCCTCTCCTTTTTCTATTCCCAAGCTCTGTAAGTTGCATTCTCTCAATCTGTCCTCATATTCCATAGACCTGAAACTAGCTTAACAAACCCACATCCTCTAATAATATCTTCATTCCCTTGAAAACCAGGTGACCAAATCTGTGCACATTAATCCATATGCAACCTGATCAAGCCTAAACCAAAGAGGTTATGATTCTCTTATATAAGGGAACCGTGACTTCTTTGCTTCTGTATGTCAAGGTCCTCTTCATCATTTCCATAATCTGTTGTGATGTTCTTACAGTTTAGCAATGTGGTCCCTGAACTTCATTTCTGTTGTCCACCGTCACTGCAAGATCTCTATCATCTCTTCCACCTCCTTCAAAATTTCTCCATTAATTGCATCCCAACCCATCCCAAACTATTCAAAATTCAAAGAAAATTTTAAGAAAGAGAGATTCTGGAAGGAATGTTTGAAGAAAGGACCTGGAAGGCTTCAGTTTGGTGACATAGAGCTACTGAATGGCTGTAAAAAATACAACTTTCCAACATGTGTTTTATACAGTATGAAAAAGATGTTTTTAGTGATCATAAGGTTTCTGTATAGTTGATGATACCCAGTAATTTGATTCATCAGAAACACTAATAAGTTGAACATGTTTTCCAAGGCAGAATTTGTCTTTTAAGTAGTTCAATATCAGGGCAACTGTGGGTGCTGCAGATTATATTTGTAAAGTTCTGAGGTCAACTTCAAAACTTAAATTTCAAAATGTTTATTTGGATGTGAAAGAATAATAGATTTTTAATATACTTTCATTCAGTAACTTGATCACCAAACTAACTAAGCCTTATAAGTGTTTTCTTCAACACAAGCACATATTTTAACTTGGTAATTAGTCATGTTTTTGGTAACCATTAATCAACTTACAAATGAAGTTTGAAATAAAATAAAATTTGCTTTTCTTATTTGGGACATACTGTACATCCAGATAGATTTTCTATGCTGCATGTTGAGAATTTCATTCATTAGAGGGAAAAATGGTCTCAGTTTATATAATTCTGAAAACATATACTTGAAATTAATTCAGTTGACAAGAATTGCTGATGCATATTTAGTTTTTTTTTTTTTTAAACTTTGTTTCACTTATATTTTCAATATGCAGAGTTGTATATGTTTAGAAATGAAAGAACCTAGGAAAATATTATAAATGTAACCTTTTTTTTATATTGCTTCCACATACGAGAGGCTGCATATCTTATAGCAAATAAGCAGCGTGACTGTGTCAAAGGCATAGTGATCTGTTGATATCTTTTTTTTTAAAAGCTGGAAGTTGTAGTCTTTCAGGAAATACTTCAAGGGAAAGGCCTAGACAGAAATGAAATAGATGTGATGAAAGATGGAGCAGATTCAGTGACTCAGCAGTCAACTTTAAAGGATGATGGGCAACTGTTGTTCATGTCATTTTGTAGGCTTAGCAGAAATAAGTTGCATAATAGATAGCAGTTTTGCTGCACATTTGCCTAAGGAAATATCTGTAAAAGAGACAGTTGGAGACAGTGGCTGAAGATAGTCTGGGAGAGCAGGTTTTTCACCCAACTGAACTGACCTCAAGCTTCCATAGCCCAGTTGGTATAGACAAAGCCCTTTGGTCAGAAAGACCTGGGTTCAATTCCTACCCATGGTCTGAGGAACCTTTTTTCGATTAAAACTGAGTTAGCCAGTCTAATACGGAGGTACAGGGTTTTTCACCTGGAAACTCGGGTTTTTCATTCCTCAGAATGGGCAAACTGACCCCATGGACACGCACGCGCACACACACATGGATCTACAGTCAAAAATATATAGGGACCTTTTTCCCCTGCACTTGGTTCTTGGGACCCGTGTGCAGTATTAGCTCCAGTGTTGTATTATGGATAGATCCATAATTGTGAACCTTCAGTATGAAGATACCACCTAAGATGATGATGAACTGACCTCTTCTGAACAACATTAGGCATTTTTTAGCATTTTTGGGATTTGTACAGAATAAGTACCTAGACTGGACAGAGGAAAAAGTAATGAGTGAAAAAAGGATAAGTTTCCTGGAAGCTGAGAATACTATAGAAGGGATGCAGTTATACTAGAAAAGGCTTAGGAGTAAGAGTCCGTCTAGTCTTGCCACAGCACAGGTTTCTCCAAAACTTTCCATGGCATATGAGTTATGGGTGATGCAGGCAAGAAGATCTGCTGTGAATCTTGATTGGCAGAATCCATATTGGTGGTCACTATTAGTTAACACTTCTCTAGGTGTTGAAGAAGTTGACTGTTGATGACCTTCACTCATAATATTATCAAAGGAAAGGAGAAGAATTAAGGTCGTGTGTGTGTGTGTGTGATAAAAGAAAACAAAACTGTTTTGGAAGCATCAGAGATAACTAAGTTGTTATTTTTCATTGAATGCCATGGAAATCAGTGTTTAGGATACTTATTTTAGTAATATCTTGACTCTTGATGTTTGAGAACTGCAAGGTTTGTCATATGAATATGTGCTATCATCAGCAATACTGTAGAATGGGGGTTTGAGGTCAGTGAAAGAAAGTGAGAGAAACTCAAGACACTTAACAACTCGAGAGAAAATGCACTCCAATTAAAAAAAAAAAAAGAAGAAAGGCAGATCATAAGATGGCAATTTGCTGAGAAGTCCTCAGTGCCAAACCCTATCAAATACTTTGTAAATATCCATTGCAACAGCACAGGTTTGTCAAGATCCTCTTTCCATGACATGTGGGTGATGCAGGCTAGGAGTCTGCTGTGAATCTTGATTGTCATTTTTTGGTGTGACTTGTCTTGTAGCATTATTGGCTGCACTATTGTGAATTTAAAAGAGAACTTTTGTTGTGAGATATCTCTGTCACTTTAAAGCACTGTTAGAATGGTGAAATTATAACAAATGACAAAATTGTAGTCTCTTTCCTGAATGTCTTTATTAGTGCAGTACCAAAACAATTTGCTGAACATTGAGTGTACCCTTTGTAGCATAATGATTATTATTTCAGCATCTACAGAGTTCAAATATTCATTATAGGTGAGCCGCTGAAATTGATATGGTTCTATTTATACCTTAAAGTTGTTTACTGACAGTGTGCTCCTTACATTCTTGATAATTAAACTCTTACATAGCTTTCAGGGATGATCTCTTTTTTTTTTTTTCTTATCTTGCCATACATTTATAGGAGTGCATGTTTTCATGCACTCCTATAAAATCCTTTATATCTCTAATATATCCCATCTTCTCTGCCTCTTTTTTACCAAACTTTAACCCACATTTCCTTGGTATCTCCAATTGGTATGACTATATCTGGATTACAATTCTCAGAGTGTAATCCAGACATATTCATATCAGTTAAGGCATTATAAACAGGAATGACTGCTTCCTTATCCCTGTTCACTAGTATATTTCTCAACATGGTAAATAATTTTTTATGTTCTCATTTCATCTTTTTTTCAGTGTGTGCCCTGAACCTAAATCTCCTTTCCAGTGACATTCCTAGCTACTCTACCACAGTTTCTTTAGAAAAGGCCATTCAGTATAATAGCTTACCAGTCTATTCATAGAGCAAGTTATCCAAAATTCTGGCATCATTTAAATTATGCCAAGGAATCTGTCACTTCTGTGGAAAAAACTCAAGATTCTAGAAGGAAAAAAATATGCTGCCACCATACAAGACTAGCAAATGCATGTTCAGTTGAAATGCCTTTTATTAAATACATGTTTACTTGCAGTATTTATAACAAACGATAGCAATATTTTATACTTGGCAGCATTAAACTTGCACATGTTTTCATCTCTTTGCATTTTCATCTACTCAAATTTCTCTTTTTAACTTATTTTAAGTTTTTATTTAAACACAGTATAATCATTCAGTTATTTAAATTATATTTTGATCCAATTGATAACACTAAAAGACATTCGAATATGAGAGCACATTGAGAAAATGTAGGTGATTTGATTGCAGCTCTTTTCAACTAGAATGCAATACCTTAGACTTAACATCTATTTGGCATACGTTTTCATCTACTCCAATATTATTCTATTGAAATCTTTTTTATCCATGTAAATTAAATTTTGTAATTCATTTATGTATTATTTAATCTTCTATGTGAATCCCATCTGAAAGAATGTAAACTTACATTCTTTCAAGAAAACTATCAAGAAAATGCAATTTGCATAGCTGGCAGACAGGAGGAGGAAGAGATATGATTGAGACATAAGCTAAGAGATTACAACCAAATTAATGTGAAAGAAGTTTTTCATACAGTTTTGCCATGAATACTGTTATAAATTCTGCATGCCACCATGCTGCCCAGAGAATTGTGCAAGCCCAGTTCCATTAATGCACTGTGTGCAGACAACATTTGCATGTTTATCAGTAGAGAGAGAGAATTGTCTAGCTGTACAGGTTAATATGCAGTGGGGAGATTATGAGAACCATGTGGCTGTAATAGCATTCCACAAGGTTAGAATGCAGCCACCCATTATTTTCAACATGCTAAAATCACTCCGGATCAGTAGAATGTTTGTGTATCAGACTGTCAACCATTATAACAATATAGAAGACATATCTGATCACCAAAGAACAGGTCAGCCATGCTGTGTTAGGAAACAAAGCTTGTGATGGCTGTGAAGGCATGCCTCTGCCATAATCCGGTGAGAACCCAGAAAGTAATGTCACAAGAGATGAATGTTTTGCAGAGAATGATGTCATGTACTAACTGATGAACTGGGAGCGAGAGTATCACTGTTCTACTGGACACTTCCTAAAACCACATGTTATGTCAGGTACTTCCCTGTTATTATTTATTATTATTCAACATTTACTTATCCTCAGCTCTTCGTTGCCGACAAATTTATATTCTTTAAGTCAACTGTGCCAGCCGGCAACTGAAGTCTGAGACACAATTTTAAATTACTAAAAAAAGCAGCATAGGGATCATGTGGTTTGCAGTCGTGACCTCTATAACAACATGTTATACCTTTCTTTCAATTCCTCCCTCCCTGCTATGGTTCGAATTTTATGAGTGGTAGTTTTGGTTCACAACACAGGCAAAGCTCAGGTATACAAGAAAAAAACATATTTATTGGAATTTAAAGACATAATATACACTTTCAATTAGTTCAATGACATGCTAAATTAAACCTTTTGAAATTAATTAATACTCTAATACATGAACAATGAATCCTTTCTTTGTGTTAGAGACTTAACATACATAATACACACTTCTACCAAATTTCCTACCTACTAATTTTAGTCTAGCATATTCAACTATTCACAATCATCTATAGTCATTCCTAACAATTTGTCTAATGGACACTAACATTGTTAAATAATCACCTAAAGTCCATACTCGATTAATACATTACAAGCACACATAATATACACAATTCGCTCTTCTAATCAACATTCTCCCTATTGTGTTAATCTTGCATATTAAACTAGTCACAATCATCTATAATCATTCTTAACAATTTGTCTTATGGACATTTACACAGCTAAATAATCACTTAAAGTCCTTAAGTACTGCCTACACTCGATTAATACACAGCAATAGTTCTTCCCTTTTACCTACTGAGTAATTAAGCAATGGAAATAGAAACAGACTCTACTTTGTTGGGGCAGGGTCTCCAGGTCCGTCTGAACTACCTTTCTTTGTTTGAGTTCTCTTTCGGTACCTCCATAAGCCTACGTCCACGTGGTGGGTCACTATGGTCGTCAGAATAAGCTATACTCTGCACCTGGCGTTTTTTCTTGTCTATTCCCAATCTGCTTCGGACCATCGCTTCTGGTATACGCTTGTGATATTATTCTGTCGGGACTTTCAGCGAAGATATCTTGCGCTTTCGCACTGGCAAACGTTCAGATATCGAAGGGAAATGCATGCCCTCTGATATCGAACCATCGCCACGAAACACTGTCAGAAACCCTCAATCCATCAGAGAAGTCAAATCATCATCCAGGAAGGCAGGTGAAAAAAAAGCCCTGAGAAAGGGGTGCAAAACCTTTTTATTCACCCTTTACTTCCCCCTATTTTCACCCTCGTTGCTAGCTGCAATAGTGCCCTCTTACTTTTTTTCTGCGATCTTTTCCCACCCGCTACTTTCATCAACCACGGCAACTTCGG
Organism: Typopeltis vanoorti; assembly: GCF_054136105.1. Lineage (NCBI taxonomy): Eukaryota > Metazoa > Arthropoda > Arachnida > Uropygi > Thelyphonidae > Typopeltis > Typopeltis vanoorti. The sequence continues at coordinate 65,969,320 of NC_143556.1, forward strand.
AAAATCGCGAGACCATAGCAGCGTCTTCCGGGAAACGAATGTGCGTCACTTTCGTGAGATCGAATTTGCCTCAGGCCTGCCCATGACCTTTGGACTAATGCTTGCATCTAATTTACATTTCATTGTAAATGCATCATTGCTGCATGATGCTTTTTGCATAATACTAATTTATATACGCAGTTCCTTACCTAGTATTACAAATCTACTACCATAAAATAAATTCTATTTCCATTTACAGTTAGTATTTTAATTCTTCTGCTTGAGTACAAGTTTTTTTTTCTCTCAGCTGAACTTTCTGACTTGTTAAATTCTGAATGAATTATTTCTTTAATAAAGTGCTTCATTCAGGATGTAACACACAACTTATGTGGCAAAGGGTTATAAAATCAAAGGCACTTCTCTGGTGGTATGTGAACAACAGACACAGAGATATCCCCTTCACAGATAAGATATCACCATCGAAGTGATTGTTTAACCATCAAAACAATTCGGTATGTGTCCTGGATGGTTACACAGGACATGCCATAGCACCCATGATTCAGAGAGGTCATCAGTGATGGGTTGGTGGGGGTGACATTTCAGGAATTATCCAAATTGTTTTCCTGCAAGACAGATGTCAAAACCTATGCCTAAGTATATCAAGACAATATGCTGGAATCTGTGGTGCGGCTCGTGAACAACACTTTGTTTCACAGCAAACAGTGGACTTTCCAACAGGACTCGGCCTCTGCACACAATGCGAAGACCACACAACAGTGGTTAGAGGTAAATGTGCTTGACTACATATCACCATCTGATTGGCTGTCTGGAAGTCCATATCTGAATCTGTTGGACTTCAAACTGTGGTCAGAGCTTGAGAGAGTAGCCTACAAGAAATGATAGCATCACCAGCCTGAAGGTGGATTTGGAGTGAGCATTGCAGTATTTCTGTTGAATGTTGTGTGTGTCACTATCAGTATGTGGCCTCACAGGTTTTGGGCATATGCAAAAGCAAAAGGGGGACATTTCATACATTGGTTGTTGCTATATGTATGTTATACATGTGGTTTGCATGTGCTGTGAAAGCTGTAAATGATTTACTGATAGATTGAAGGTTATGCATACTACAAGTCATAACAGTATTTATGGCTGAACTAGATAGAATGGGGGGGAGACAGGGAAAGAACACGAGGCCATCCCCCATAAGCTGTATAAGGTGGGTGCATGAGTAGTGGATGTTGAGGGTGTGGTAATTGCAGAGATGATGAATATGTTCAAGGCAAGGCATGGTTGATGAGGTGTGTGTCTCAGTATGACATATATAGTGCACTGTTTCAGGCAGTAAATGATTGCTGTAGTCATTTATGTAGGCGGTGGAGGAGAAAAATGGTACTAGGTACTTTATCTTTGGATGTTTTTATATTGGTGTCCTCTGGGTGTAAGAGAGAGAATGGGAAGAAAGTTGTTGTTAGGTTTGTATTTGAGATTATCACCAAAGCAGTTAATGCTGCAAAGTCAGTGTATTATGTTTGTTAATTGGTTGTATTCTTTTGGCTGTTTTGCAGGATGAAAAACTGAAGTTTTTGGGAGAAGGGGAAAAGAGAGAGAGAGAGAGAGAGAAAAACAGAAGGATAGATGATCCTGATTTCCTGAGAAGGAAACAGATAGATGATGAGAAGTTGCACTCAATGACTTTTGCAAGGAAACTAGACTGGTCTCTTCCCTGCCAAAATGTGTGGCAGGAAGACTCCTAATGGCTTGGATTTGCTATACATACTCTCTAGCAGCTGGCTTACTTAATCCCTTTATTATCATATCCTCAAATGGAAAAAGTTTTGGATCTCCATGGTATATTTGACATGACCATGCAGGGTATCACTAACTGCATGAAGAAAAAAAAAGGTTGGGGAAGAGAAGTTGAAAGTGGAATACCTGCTCTGGAAACCAACATGCCATCAGTTACTTCAGGCTTTCAATAAGTAGTTCATAGTTCATATTTTTTGCTAATCTTGGAATAACATTTAGTGGATCTAAATATTATAATATTTATAGGAGGCATGTGGCATATGTTCAACAGATAGTGTCTCACCAGGCTGTCATCTACTACATCTCTACCAAGTAGGGCAGTATCTCTTTACATCAGGAATACTCACTTAATTTATCAGAGCTCATTTTGTGAAAATGGGCCCTACAACAATGAGGGGGCTGACAATTGACATCTGTATGGTGTGAAGCAGTGTACCACATATTATTCAGTCTGTATTGTGCTTCACCTATTTGTCAGTGATCTATATAAAGTTGTATGATTCGTATAGTTATCCACTAAGAAAATTACACTATTTAGAATAATCATAAGATTATTGGTACTAAGAATGAGTCAGAGTAAAATTGCAACATGGTGTTGAATATACAAATGAGTAGAGATCATTTATGCTTCCTAAATGGTCCATAAAGCTTGTTATCAGTATAGAATCTCACATTACTTCACCAGATATATTTTTTTAAGTTCATATTTTTTTCCTAATCTTGGAATAACATTTAGTGGATCTAAATATTATAATATTTATAGGAGGCATGTGGCATATGTTCAACAGAATGCATCTTCATTTAGCTCACTTTGCACTTTATGGTAAGAAATTCTATAATACAATTAACCAACCAAGAAACCATTGTTTTCTTTTGCCAAACCATTTGCCAAAATTATACACCCAAGAAACCTTTAATTATAAAATTTAATTTTTAAAAATTCTAAGAATTTATTATAATATTCCAAATTTACTAGATTATAACAATGTTATCCAGGCTGAGATGATGAGCCTGAAGCAAGACAATGAAAGGTTGCAAAGGCTTGTGTCCTCCAGATCCTTAACATCTTCTCAGGGTTCACTACCTCTTAAGAGCAGTGTGGAAAGTTTAGAAAAAAGAATAAGTGCCTCAGACCATTCTGGACCACCTGGAGTAGGTAAGTATAATTGTTTTTTTTTTAAAAAGTGTTTTTTTTTTCCCAAAAGATGTTTCTTTAAAACAATTTGCTTTAAAACTGATTAATCCCATTATTTTTTTTTATTATACATGAACTCAGCTTAAATTCTTTTATGTCTGCATGTTTGGAATTAAAAAAAATATTCTTTGCACTAAGTTTTATTCTTTACTGGAAATTGTGACCAACTTGGACAATCTTGAAGCATTAAGATAAACAAATAAAAAAAACACACAGTGGCAGTTCACTGTAATTAGTAAACTACAGTGAACTGCCACTACTTTCATCACCTATACCAGCACTATTTACAGCCCACCACCACAACCACTAGTATTTTTTGTCTGTATATTGTGTGTTCTCAAGCCCAATTTGTCTGTATGCGGGATGAAAAACCTGCATAAAGTTTCTGGGAGAAAGAAACGCTGATACCTCTGTATGAGATCAGTTAACTCTCCTTCAATTAAAAAAAAAAAATTCATATAAATATTCCTTTTTGTCACAACGAGAATCAAACTTAGGCCTTTTCCAATTGAAGGGCGTAACACATCATCAGCATTTCTCCAATTGCATGCAGAGGCATTTTGCATTGGAAAATATCAAGGAGTGTCTGATTGTATTTACAAAGAATAAATTTGTTAGGAGTTAAAAATTGTGATTTTGAAGCCTGCATTGAATGATGACAAAATGGTGGTGCAAATGAAATCAGCATGCCATGCAGTGCAAAATTCAAATATAATTAACAACATGTGTTTGTGGAGAGACTGAACAGGAGACAAGAGAAGGTATATCAAAACTGTGATATTCTGCTGTACTAAGAGTTATTGGTTAACATAAACATAATCAAACTGATTGCTGGAATGATCACAGAGCAAGACTGTGGAGCAAAAGAAAGTATGGCTGATGAAACAAATGCAAGTAACATTGTGGAAGCAAAGGAAAATAAGAATGAGGAAACAAAAGAAATTAATATCAGATTGAGATAGAGTAACATTGCAGGAGCAACAGATAATAACATGATCTAGGATGTGAAACTTGAAAAAAGAATTGATCAAAATGAGATGAATCTGCACAGTGAGATAAGAAGTTTAGTGGATAAGAATGAGAAAAGTAGGTGATAAATGACTTGAGAATAGCATTGTATGGAGATTTCATGATTAGAGGTGGTAATGAGAGGATTCACAAGGTCTATTTTCTAGGAGGGAGGATTAGCAGGATAATTGATGGGTTGAATACAAGAAGTAAATTAGTAAGAGCATTAGTGATGGTTGTGGTTACAAATGATTTGGTTTGATATAATGAGTATGTAAGGATTGATATCTTGAGGTTATTGAGGAGAGTGAAAGATAGCGGTCAGAGACGTATTCTTTCTGCAAATAGATGCTTTTGTGGACTTAGGAAACACTTAAAGTCACATCTGATCTCAAGAAAAGCAAAGATAATGATGTATAAAGTACTTGTAAGATCAGTGTTAACCTATGCCTCTGAAAACTGAATATTATCAATGGCAGATGAAAGATTGCTAGATCTGTTTGAAAGAAGAATTCTCAGATATATTTTTGGAGCAGTACAAGAGAATGCTGTGTGGAGGAAAAGATATAACCATGAGCTATACAGATTATTTAATGAGCCAGACATTATTTATTAAGTACATAAAAATAAATAGATTGAGTTGGGCTGGACACATTATATGCATGGATAGTAATAGAATAGTTAAGAAGATGTTTAATGCTAAGCTACAAGGAAAAAGAAAAAGTGGAAGACCTAAATTAAGATGGAAAGATGGAGTGATACAAGATATTAAGGTTGTAAGAGTCAAAAATTGGAGGAGTTTGGCATTGAATAAGGAAAGCTGGCAGAAGTTTCTGAAGAAGGCCAGGGCCCACGTAGGGCTGTCAAGTCAATGTTGATGATGAAAGATAGAGGTTTGATAGAAAAGGTGGTCAGTGAGTTGCTAAGGTATGATAGTGAAGAGCTGAGATGGAGAACAAGAAATATGAATGGTATATTGGCAGAGCTGTGTGAGAAGGGAGTGGAATTTGTAAACATGTGGGCTGCATTTGAGAGAAGGATAGATACAACAGTGACAGGATGTGTTTAAATGGATTTGGTCTGTGTCAAGTGGAAGGACTGTTGCTAGCAAGAAATATAACAAATGATGGGAACAAGAAATCAGAGTAAGTACAAGATGAAGTGAAAGATTAGCAGAGAGCAGTTGATGAGACTATAGGGGGTTGTAAATGGGAATAGTAGTTATGTGAGAGAACAGGAATGCAGATGGACAGGGAAATGGGGAGGGAGAGTCAGGGTGTACAAAAAGACACAGCATAAGGAGAGTGGATGTCAAAAGCAATAAATGAAAGAGTGTATGGGAATGATCAAGATAGGAATGAGATGCCATGGGATATAAGGGATACTAGTTGAGTCTTGAAGATATTATTCAGGTATTTCCATGGAGTCAGAAAATTCATCTTGGGAAATCAGTTATTTGCACAATACCTATCATATCTCTCTTTAAACTCATTCACCGATGAAGCACTCATAGCCAACTCTGGCAACCCATTCTACCCGTTCACCACTTCCAAGCAAAAAATCTAGCTCAAACACCTTGCTAATCACACTCTTACATAACTTCCACCAGTGACCCCTTATTCTCTCCCTTCTTGCTATGAAAAAAGTCTTCAGTGTCAATCCTATAAAACCTTTTAATAACTTTAAAGGCCTCTATCACATCTCCCCTGTTTTGCCTATTAGTTAATTTTTGAAGCCCAGATCATGAATCCATTCTCATAGGGAGCATTCCATAGACCTGCCACAGTCACTGTCACTCGCCTCTGGATCCTCCCCACCACTTCTTTGCCCCCATGGAATCTGGGATTCCAGATCTGTGCACAATAATCCAGATATTGCCTTATTAAAACCTTATATAGGGGAACAATAACCTTTCTATCCCTGCTTCTTAGTGTGTTCTTCAACAACCACATAATCTGATGTGCTGTTTTGGTTACCTTCGCAATATTTTGGCCTATACACTTCAACTCCCTGTCCCTAATCACACCCAAGTCCATGACCTCATCGGTTTCCTGCAGTTAGGTTCATCAATATAATACATAGCTTGTGATCTCTTCCCATCACCTAACACTTGGACATATTAAATGTGAGAAGTAAATGTGTGTAGTCATTTACCTTTACCCATACTGCTAGTTTATTAATTCTTCCTGCAGGATCCCTGTATTACTTTCAATTACTATTGTTCTTCTCAGTTTAGCATCAGAAGCAAACAACTGAATGTTTCCTATATTACTCATGTACAAATTAAACAACAGAAGATCGAGTACTGAACCTTGTGGTATACCACTGGTCACTTGCTTCTCCTGGACTCAACTCCTCCATAAACCACTCTTTGATATCTATCAGCTACCCCCTAATGCAAATTACCCAATTCATATCCATTCTCATTTGCTCCAATTTATGCAATAGAGTTCTATGTGGAATCTTGTCAAGTGCTTTTGCAAATTCTAACAATATCACCGAGTATCCATTTCCCTTATCCAGCTCCACTGTCTCTTTATTATAAAAAGTAAGCAAATACTAAGGCAAGACCTACCTTCACAAAACCATGTTATCCCTTATAGAATATCATATTCCTATGCATCCAGTCCTGAATTCTATTTTTCACCAATTGGCGTGTAATTTACTACTTCTGTCTTGGAGCTGTTTCCTTTATACCATTTTGCCCTCTTTCTACTCATTGGCACCTTCCCAGTACTGAGGCTTAAATTAAACAGCTTGGTTAGAGGAGTGGATAATTCCCTTATACATTCTCATAATACATGTGCTGATATGCCATCTAATCTCATGGCTATGTTCGTATTGAAGTTCTGCAATATTTTAAGCACCCCCCATTTCTTTAACCTCTATTCTCCTATTAGAAATACATATGATAAGTTACAAAAAAAAAGGCAATGATTCTCATAATACATGTGCTGATATGCCATCTAATCTCATGGCTGTGTTCGTATTGAAGTTCTGCAATATTTTAAGCACCCCCCCCCATTTCTTTAACCTCTATTCTCCTATTAGAGATACATATGATAAGTTACAAAAAAAAAAGGCAATTTGGCATGGGCGGGGGGAATCACACCACCAACAAGTGGCATGGGTAGGACTGGTTATAGACCTAAAAGTGAATTGCCACGTCTATTTACAAATGCCAGGAGAATGAGAAATGAAATGGCTTTGCTGATTTGTTTATTCACCCAAAAATTGTTGGCACAAGTGAAACACAGTTGGATAAGGATGATAACCTGATGGGAATAGAAATGGAAGGGTATGATGTTTTTCATGAGAGTAGAAAGGACAAGAAGGGAGAGGAATTATGTCTGCACAAAGTGTCTCACAAGAGGAAAATAGTGGCAATGGTTTAGAGGCAGTATGGTATGAGGTGGAGATTGATAGGGAGAGATATTTAGTTAGATGTTGCTATAGGCTTGGGAATGTGGAGGGTGGTGATGAAGAAAATCTATAAGAAACTTTGATTAGTGAACAAAGAAAGAGCAATCATTATAGATGATTTTAATTATGGTAATATAGATTGAAATGAAGCAAAACGTTTTTTGGTATAAGGAAAATTAATTTCTTAGGCAGTATATGAAGGAGAGCTTGTCAGGATTGAGAGTCTTAGATCTAATTATTTCATCAAAAGCTGTCATTTTGAGTAGGGTATCACATTTTTCCCAGTTGGTCAAAACAACCATGACATGATTACTTGGTGGTGGCCAGCCATATAAAGACTTCTCTGAGGAAAGAATATATGTGGAACCATGAGAAGCTTACAACCTCTGTTTGGAACTATAGCATGGAATGAAGAGTTAAGCAGGAGATAAATGTTGCTTGGAAACTCACAAGGAGATATTTCATATTAATGTGTGAATATATTCTGAAAGTCAAAAGGCTGAATCAGGTATGTGTCAGATGATGAATGATAAGATTAAAGATGAAATCTAGGAGAAGGTACTGTGGAAGAGCACAAAATGAATAATGGTAATAATCAGTTGCATGAAGAGTATAAAGAGCAGGACAGGAAGGTGATTCAGTTGGTAATGACAACAAACTGCAGTATTAGCAGTAATTAGCAAATTCAGGCTGGCAGAAATTACTTGTCAGGTTAGCTGAGTGGTTAGTGTATCCACTCTCCAAACAAGAAGGTTGCAGGCTTGAATCCCACTATGAGCATAGATGTTTGCAATTGTCTTTAAGTGGGAGATAAATTTCATCACCCAGTGTGAGGCCACCCCACTTATTGAGGCCTGAATAAGTGGGGTGTTGAGCCCAGTTTCTGGGCTATGTAAAAAAAAATTAGTTAAAATACAAACACATAAATCAATAAAAATATATTAAAAATCCATCTTTAGCCCACATATGGTATAAATGTACTATAGATTTATGAAATCTATAGTACCTATGGCTTTCATAGGTGACAACCACATAAAAAATAAAATACAATGAAAATCAGGCCAAGAAAAAATCTAGTTATTCCAAAATATATGAAATTGATAAAAATGGAAATAAAAAATCCTTAGCCCACCCATGGTACAAATGTACTATAGATTTAGTAATAACCTTTCATGGATGATAGCCATGTAAAATAAAAATAAGATGCAGTATCCCAGAAGAGGACCACAGTGGGACTGTTTTGGTGCCATTGTTTGACTTGTATATTAATGATATCGGGATGGGTTTAACTGGGGATATGCAGCTGTTTTCAGATGATGCAAAATTGTGGAGAGAATGAGGGACCAAGCAGATGTGCTCTACAGGAGGACTTGAATAGATTGGGGAAGTGAGTGGGACTACTCATATCATTTCACTGTTGCAAAGTGTAAGGTTCTGAAATTTGGTAAGCAACAATGAGATAAAGTATACACTTGTTAGGAAAATTTGGATGGGGGACTACAACCTCCCAGGCACATCCCTCCAGGTGGCAGATGGAGGGAACCCCTGACATGGAACTTGTTTCCTGCTAGGGCTGTTCCAAATATACTGAATGAGAAGCCATGGACCATGTAGAGACCCAGTGCTCAGGGGTATAGCCAGGCCACCATATTTCTGGAATTTTTAAATACAGAAATCTAGTTTTCCAGGTTTGGGGTTGGGCAGCGGCTAACAACTCATTCCAGAAAACTACTACTTGTTATGGAACCTAGAAAGAAAAAGCCTTAAACCAGAACAGACCAAATGAGTGTGACTCAAGAAATGATTAATGGAATGATTTTGGGAAATGGAACATAAGAACATTATATAAGATAGGAGAACTTAAAGCACTCAGATCAAATCAATCAATACAAATTAAAATTAGTGGCAGTACAAGAAACAAGATGGATTGGAACATAAATCCATGGGAACTATACAATTTTCTCAATTGGAAAAGAATCAGGAAAACATGAATTTGGAGTAGCATTTATAGCAGACAGAGACATTACAGGGAATCTTTTAGATTTTAGACTTGTGAAAGGTTATGTGCAATAAGAATCAGAACAGTTTTTTTAATTTATGGATTATAAATGCTCGTGCACCAACAGAAGAAAATGAAGGTATCAAAAAAATGGATTTCTTCTGCAAAATGGAGAGGTTGTATGATTCCACACCATCTAATGACACAGAAATGATTATTGGGGATTTCGCTGTCAAGGTTGGACAGGAAGATATTTATAAAGAAACAGCTGGAAAACAGTCTACATACATATTCTAATGATAATGGAGAGAAATTAATAGATTTTGCTTAAGTAAAAATATGTTATATCCTTTATATGCTTTCCTCTTAAAGACCTCCATAAAAAGACATGGATATTCCCAGATGGCATAATATTTAATCAAATTGATCATGTGCTTATACATAAAAGATTGACATAAAATATCATGCCAATCTTAGAGGAGTTGCTGTAATTGAGATAATTATCTGGTGCAGAATCTCAGATATTGGTGGCCTGAAGCCACCTGCAAGTTAAACTTGCAGAAGCTTAAAGAAATGGAAGTTAAAACAAACTTCCAGAATAATAGTAATGAACAAAAATAGAGGCCAAAAACATAGATATAGAACAGGATGTAGAAAGAAGCTGGACATACATTAAACGATTCTGAATGCTGATGAAAAAACTCTGGGATATGAAAATACACAAAAGAAAAGAGATCGGTTTGATGAAGAATGTGCTCAAGTAGTAATAAAAAGAAATAAGGAATATAAAAAGTTTACTACAAGACCAACTAGGATTAAAGAAGGAAAATATAAAGAAACTAATACAAGAAGCAGTTAAAATCTGTTGAAGGAAGAAAAGACAAGCTCCTTAATGAAATGATATGCACAATAGAACAAGAATATTAGACAAGCTTATAATTCAATTAAGCAAATTAAAGGAGGACATAAGCTATGGCCAGATATATGCAGAGATGGACAAGGAAACATGTTAACAAAGAAAAAGTAAAAAAAAAAACAGATTGGAGTGAATATTTCCATGAACTGCTGAATAAAAATGTTAGCTCTGTGACTCAAAATCACTATTATTATTATTATTATTATTATTATGGACTACTCCATAAAGTTGAAGTCTCTAGACTTATAGAGGGATGCCCTAAACATCATGCGAAGCACTATCCAACATTTGCGCAGTAGCTATCATACTTTGCTTTGGGCTCATCATGGCACTCACAATCTATTCCACTCACTCACCAAGCAAAAAATCTAGTTCTAACACCCTTTCTAATTATGCTCTTGCTCAGTTTCCAAGGATGGTCCTTAGTTCTCCCACCACCAGACCTGTTCTGAAAAATTTCCTCTGTATTAATCTTCTATAAACCCTTCAGTAATTTGTATGTCTCAATCATATCATCCCCCCCCCCCTTTTTTTTTTGCCTGTCAACTAATTTTTGTAACCCAAAAATCTTCAACCTGTTCTCATAAGGTTCATTCCATAGACTTGCTACCATCTTGGTCACTCTCCTCTGGATCCTCTCCACCTTTTCCTCATCACCAGGCTTTCGCTGTATTATAAAACATGAACATAAAACAGGTGACTAGATCTGCATACAGTAGTCAAGATGGGATCTAATCAAAGTGGCCCGATAAAGAGGAATAATAACCTGCTTGTCTCTGCTCAAGTTATTCTTCAGTAACCAAGTAATTCAATGAGCTGCTTTAGCCACTTTTGCTATGTGCTCTCTAAACCTCAACTCCCTATTCACTAACACTTCCAAATTTCTTGCTTCATCAATTTCCTGGAATACAGTTCCATCAATGTGGTATACTGCTGGTAATCTTTTCACCCTGAAATGCATAACCTTACATTTTGCCACATTAAAATGATATCCATTCTTCTTTGCCCAGACTGCCAGTCTATCCAAATCGCCCTGTATAATTTTAACATCATCTGCATTAACTATTGCTCTACTCAATTTTGCATCATCAACAAGCAGTTGAACAGTTCCTCTCAGATCCTTTCCTATATCGTTAATGTACAAATTAAACAGTAGCTACCCAAGAACAGAACTCTGCAGCACTCCACTAGTCACAGACCTTCTTCTGGACTCTACTCCTGAATAGACTAGTCTCTGATATCTCTCCATCTCTCTGCCCTCTTATCCATCTCACCAACCCTATATCCATCCCCATGTGCTGCAGTTTATTGATAAGAATTCCATGTGGTATCCTGTCAAAGACTTTTGCAAATTCCAGCAATATCACTGTAAACCCATTATTTTTATCCAGCTCAACTGTCACTGTATTATAAAACATGAGCAAGTTACTGAGGCATGACCTTCCTTTCACAAAACCATGTTACCTTCCCCATACAATATCCCATTTCCATCTATCCATGTCTATATTTTGTTCTTGATCAACTTCTCCAGCATCTTGACAACATCTCTTGAAATTCTGATCATTCGGTAATTTGTTGTATCAGTCTTGAGCCTCCTTTATGCATTGGAACTATTTTCCCCTTTTTCTATCCCCTTGGGACTAAACCAGAGCCAAGACTTAGATTATACCATCTAATCGCATAGCTGTATTCACATCAAGGTTCTGTAACATGCTATACACCTTCCATTTCATTTTCCTCAGTTCCCATATAAGTATATGCCATTCTTGTTACTGCAATATCTCCACCTGGATGATATACTCTTACAAAGTGTTTACTTACTAATTCTACTATTTCAACTGATTCAATTACCTTCCTACCATTGCCGTTCATTAAAATCATTCTGTCATAAACATTCCTCCTTTTAGTTGCAATATATTGAAAGAACTATTTGGAATTATATTTGGTCTTCACTGCTAATTTCCTTTCATACTCAGCTTTTGCTTTTCTTACCCCCACTGGTTACCCTTCTGGCCTGTGCTTCATACTCCTTATGTGACTACTGGTCACCTTTCTCCTTGAATTCCCTCCACAATTTTTTTATTTATTTATTATTATTATTATTATTTTTTTTTTTAGCTCCAGTTTAATGATGTTATTCATCCATTTAACTCCCACTTGATTTACTCTCTCCTGACTCTAGGAATGCAGTCTGCCATTACTTCCCTCAAACACTCCTTTATCACTTCCCATGCACTATCAACTTCCAGCCTTTCCACTTTCACATGCCATGGCACTAATCCAAGCAGTTTCCTAAGCTTGTCATACTTATCAGTCCTGTAATTCTACATATAACTGAAAATTCCACACATTTACCACCTCCCAGGTTAAGACTATATCATCATTCTCACCAATTGGTAGCAATGTGGTCATATTAGTTACTAGATCTAGCACTCTCATACCCCTAGTATATTCTATCACATGCTGTCTCAGGTAATTATTCCTTAGTAAACTGCATAAATTCTATTTCTTTCCTACATGTTTCCTCCTCTGCTTCCAATCTATGCTACTGTAGTCGAAATCCCTCATAATAGTTATCTGCCCTCTACTCATTGAGCTTATTTTCTGATGCATACTATCCCCATCATCTTTTCCATCCACTGGTCTAGAAGCATCAAACTGTATATTTTGTTCTGTTGGCCTCTATTTCACACCAGATAGCCTCAAATGCACTATTTTCATTGGCCTACAGTTGGATTTTTATTCTCTTTGGTTGCAATTCATCAGATATCATTAATAATACTCCCCTCCCATTCTTTTCTCTCTCTCTATTCTCCCTGAATACACTATATCCTTCACATTCTATCCCACTAACTATATTGTTTTCTGTCAGCCATGTCTCACTAATACCAATAACCTTTGGCTAGGATGAACTAACCAATGCCAAAAACTCCTCCCTTTTGTTCCGAATGCTCCTGGCATTAGTGTACAAAAAGTGCAAAATCCCCTTAGGTTCACTGCTATCCTGATGCTTTATACTAACTATCCCATTCTGGTTTGTTACCAGTGGTACTAACTTAGGCATTTGATACACATTCTTACACTCAGCTTCCTCACAGATATCTGTATATCCACTCAACAGCTTCCTTCATAAAAGCTCTAGTTTCTCTGATTTTGCACATTCACTTTCACTTCATTCAACAAATATACCAACTACTATTGAAGAAAATGATTCTGTTTAGCTACCTTCAAGACAAGAGTTTAATGATATAATTCATTCACTCAGCAACATCAAATCCCCTGGAATAGACAAAATCCCTGCAGAGTTACTGAAATCTGGAATAAAGAAACTAGAAGACAAAATATATGAATTGAATTTAACTACATGCAAGAAAGAAAATACCAAAAGAATGGAGAAAGAGCTTGATCTGGCCAATAAATAAGAAGAATATAAAACAGCTTGTGGACTTTAGAAGTATTTCTCTGTTATTACAGCATGCAAAATATGAGTATTTTGTATGCCTTTTTTTTAAAGAATAGATTAAACCCATTTATCGAGAAGATAAAGAAGGTTTCAGGAAAGGCAACAAATATATGACAGCATTAACACAGGAAAATATGAAATTATGATATTCCAAAGTGTATATGACATCCATATACACTTTGGAATACCAAATAAGCTAGTAAGACTTATAAAGTTAACAAATAGAAAATTTAGAAACCCAGACTAAAATGCAAAATGATTTAACAAATCATTTTGATACACATCTTTTGGTACACATTTTGATACAAATCCAATAAATAAAGGATTTAAAACAAGATAATGTTTTAGCTGCTTTGGAATATGTTACTCAATTATTGCCAATAAATACAGAAAACACACTAATAAACAAATCAATGCAGTGCAGATTGTAGCATATGCAAATGACATTAACGTCATGTTAAGAACTAAACAACAAGAAACAAAATAAATGTATTTGGAACTAGAAAAATCAGCACATATAATAAATTTAGTTTAATCCTTTATCCAAGTGTGAGCAAACAAAGTTTGCGCCTGAAAGTATCTTCAGGACTGGGGTAAGGTGGTACAACACCAGGGCAACTCGTTGCAAAGGTGGAGCAAGCTACCAACACTCCTGTCTCAGTATCTCCTTTAATGCAAAACACATCTCCTTGCAGATATGTCTAATGTTATGCATTAAGGGAAGGGCCACTACCCAGACTAGTTTCGACCTTTATTGAGGTCTCTTCAGTGGGAGCCAGGCAGAAGCATTCGCAGGTCATCTCTACCTATAGGAGTTGCCAAATGGTGTGCCACCCTTTTTTTAATAAATTACTCTGGATTTAGAGAAAGATGTTGGAAGTTTATTTTTCACTTGGTTAGAGTATAATAAATTTAGTTTAATCCTTTATCCAAGTGTGAGCAAACAAAGTTTGCACCTGAAAGTATCTTCAGGACTGGGGTAAGGTGGTACAACACTAGGGCAACTCGTTGCAACGAGTTCCCTGGTGTTGTACCACCTTACCCCAGTCCTGAAGATACTTTCAGGTGCAAACTTTGTTTGCTCACACTTGGATAAAGGATTAAACTAAATTTATTATACTCTAACCAAGTGAAAAATAAACTTCCAAAAATCAGCACAAGAAATAGGACTAAAAATTAATAAATTAATCAACAAAAAAACCTACGTAATGATTGATGCCAAGTAGAATCAGTTGACTGACATAAGTGTGAATATTGGGAACCTAAAAATCAAAAAGTGGAACAATTTAAATATTTGGGAGTAATGATCACTAGCTAACCAATATATAAAGTGTTAATTCATCCAGTTGTGTGAAACCTGGATATTTATGGCAAGAGTGGAAAATTTGATTTCAGTTTTTGAAAGGAAAATCTTTAGAAAAATATTTGGTCCAGTGAATGATAATGGTCTCAGGAGAATCAGATACAACCGTGAGTTATATCAACTTTATAAAGAACCCACAATGTCAAGCATAATCAAGTTCAAAAAGTTACAATGAGCAGGACATGTTTATTGTATGAAAAATTACAGTATTTTTAAGAAGAAAATAAATAGTAAGATTATTGATAAAATACCAAAAGGAAAACCTCAAACAAGATGAATGGATACCATTAGTCAAGATAACATCATATTACAATATCCAAACTGGAGAAGTAAAGTTTTGGACAGACAGGGTTGGAGGCAAATAATCCAGGAGGCCAAGGCTCGATTTGGGCTGTAGAGCCATAAAATAAAGATTAGATGAGAGTTCTAGGAATGGTGGTGGACAAGAACAAGTTGTGAAGTCATCACATCAGATTATGGCACTGATGCAGAGGACTAGGTTATGGTTTCATTTCATAAAGCTTTGATTAGGCCTCAGATATGGATTATTGTGGACAGATTCAGTCATCCGATTTTTGTGGTGATGAGGATGTACCAGAAAGCTTTGAGTGAAGATTTATGTTTGGCATGTAGGGTGTGAAGATAAATTAAGATCAGGGGTTGTCACCAGGTTAATACAGAACAAAATTTTCATAGAATGGGAGAGAGGGTAGAACAGGATGCCATCCTTGGAAAAGTGTCCACTTAGTAATTCTACTATTTCAACTAATTCAGTTACCTTTTTATTTTATAAAAAAATGTAGAATTTTTTTTATGTATAACAAGAGTGTGAGCAAAATGTATGGTGAGTGGTGTGTGAGCAAAATGTGTTACTTAAGAGTGTGGTGAATGTGAACATGCTGAATGAGTTAGGCACAGTTTGATGAGGTTAATGGGTGATAGTGTGTACCTCCTGTAGATAAGTCTTTGACTTTATGGAGTTCTGGCATTAATAATGATAATAAATGAGTAAAATCATTAAGTCAGAGTTTACATAAAATGAGAAGAAAGATTTTGGATTTCTAGAAATTATTTTCATGTAGCCATAGGATAAACAGTAAGAGAAGAAATGGCCTGAGCATTATGTACAAGCAGTTGACCCATTTTTTTGCTGGCTGCCTATATATTGTATAGGATTTTCAAAGATTCTTGTTTTAATTTTTATTCTTTCTGAGCTTTACTGTATTATATTATTCTTGCTTTTCCATATTTTCCATATTTTCATTATTATTATTATTATTATTATTATTTTCGGGCTACTCCAGGGAGTCCTTAGACTCATCGAGGGAAGCACTAAACATAATGTTCACACAACTATACGACATTCTCACAGTATCTATCATACCTTGCCTTGAACTCGCTCACTGTCATAGCACCCACAACAGACTCTGGCAGCTTATTCCACTCATTTACCACTCTAAAAAGTAAAGAACCCAGCTCTAACACCACTGCTAACCACACTCTTGCCCAGCTTCCATAGGTGTCCCCTAGTTCTCCCACCACCAGTCCTGATCTCAAAAATATCCTCTGAATTAATCTTATAGAATCCTTTTAGCAATTTGAATGTCTCAATCATATCTCCCCTTTTCCACCTATCAACCAGTTTCTGCAACCCACAAATCTTCAACCTGTTCTCATATGGTTCATTCCATAGACCTGCTATCATCTTAGTCACTCACCTCTGGATCCTCTCCACCTCCTCCCCATCAAGAAGGAACCGAGGTGACCAAATCTGGGCACAGTAGTCAAGATGAGGTCTTATGAAGGCTCGGTACAGAGGTACAATAACTTGCTTGTCTCTGCTCGTTAAGGTATTTTTCAACAACCAAGTGAGTTGATGAGCTGATTTAGGTACTTTCGCAATGTGCCCCCTAAACTTCATCTCCCTATCCACCAACACTCCCAAGTCCCTGGCCTCATCAATCTCTTGGAGTACAGTTCCACCCATGTGGTATACTGCTGCTAATCTTTTCATCCCAAAATGCATAACCTTACTTTTTGTCACATTACATTGACATCCATTCTCAGCCCAGAACTCCAATTTATCTAAGTCATCCTGCAAGACTTTGACATCTTCTGCATTCAATATCGCCCTCCCCAACTTTGCATCATCAGCGAACAAATGAACTGTTCCACTTAGATCCTTCCCTATATTGTTAATGAACAGATTAAACAGCAGTGGTCCAAGAACAGAACCCTGCGGCACCCCACTAGTCACAGGCCGTCTTTTGGACTCCACTCCTGAATAAACCACTCTTTGATATCTCTCTCCATCAACCACCCACCTATCCATCTCACCAACCCTACCATACATTGTAGTTTACGGATTAGAATTCCATGTGGTATCCTGTCAAACGCCTTTGCCAGGTCCAGCAGTATCACTGTAAACCCATTTCCCTTATCCAGTTCAGCCGTCACCTTGTTATAAAACTTGAGCAAGTTACTCAGGCATGATCTACCCTTTACAAAGCCATGCTGTCCCCTGTACAGTATCTCATTTTCATCAATCCATTCCTGTATTTTTCTCTCGACTACTTTCTCCAAGACCTTGACAACAACTCCTGATATGCTGATCGGTCGGTAATTTGCAACAGTAGGCTTGGATCCTTCTTTATGCAGTGAAACTATTTTCCCCTCTTTCCACACCTTCGGGACTAAACCAGACCCGAGACTCAGATTAAACAACATGGTTAAGGGCACTGATAATTCCTTAGCCACTTCATGCAAGACCCGTGCCGGTATACCATCCAATCCCACAGATGTATTCACATTAAGGTTCTGTAATAGACTATTCACCTCCACTTCATTCATCACAATTCCCATATAAACTAATGGCTCCTTCATTTTTTCAATGTCACCACCTGGATGATATACTTTTGCAAAGTGCACGCTCAGTAACTCCACTATATTGACTGGTTCAGTGACCTCCTTACCATTGTCATTCCTTAAAATCATTTTGCCATGTACAATTTTTTTCTTGCTTGCAGCATATTGAAAGAACTGTTTGGGATTCTCTTTTGCTTGCATAGCTAGTTTCCTTTCATAATCAGCTTTTGCTGTTTTTACCACACTCGTTACCCTTCTGGCCTGCACTTTATACCGTTCGTGTGCCTGCAGGTCACCCCTTTCTTTAAATTCCCTCCACAGTTGTTTCTTTTTTTGCAGCTCAAGCTTAATGGTGTTATTCATCCATTTAACCCCTACTTGTTTTACTAATTGGACCCTAGGTATACAATCAGCCATAACTTCCTGTAAATGCTCCTTGACCACTTCCCATGCTCTATCGACGTCCAGCCCTTGCAGTTGTACATGCCATGGCACTAATCCAAGCAATCTCCTAAGCTTGTCATACTTGCCAGCACGGTAATTCCACATATACCCTATCTTAATCAAAAATTCCACACCTTTAGCCACCTCCCAGGTCAAGACCTTATGATCACTCTCACCAATAGGTGGCAACATGGTCATATTCATTACAGTCAAATTGTGAGATGCTATTACTAGGTCAAGCACTCTCACATCCCTAGTATTTTCAATTACATGCTGTCTCAGATAGTTATCCCTTAATAATTGAATAAAATCCATTTCCCTCCTCACATGTGTCCTCTCCTCCTTCCAATCAATGTTACCATAATTAAAATCCCCCATAATAATTACCCTCCTTCCACTCATTTCATCAATTTGTTTATGCATACTATCTCCACCATCTATTCCATCACCTGGTCTATAGCAGCACCCAACTGTATATTTTATTCTGCCAGTCTCAATCTCACACCAAATAGCCTCAAATGAGCTCCTTTCACTATCCTGCAATACAACTTCAATTCTCCTTGGCTGCAGTTCATCAGCCATCATCAATAACACCCCTCCCCCCATTTTATTCTCTCTGTCCCTCCTAAACACACTATAACCTACACATTCTATCCCACTAACTATATCATCTTTCGTCAGCCATGTTTCACTAATGCCAATAACTTGTGGGCAGGAAGAGCCAATCAATGCCAAAAATTCTTCCTTCTTGTCCCTAATACTCCTGGCATTAGTATACATGAAATGCAGTGATCCTTTTGTCCCACCCCTATCTTGATGCGTTATTCTAAATGTCCCATTTCCATTTTTTGTCCTTAGTGCTGGCTGAGGTACATTATATACATTTTTACACTCAACTGTCTCACTGATGTCTGCATATCCACTCCCCCCCCCCATCCTTGGTAGTTCTAGTTTCCCTGGTTCTGCACATCCATTTTCACTTCATTCAGCAACACTTTTTCAAGTCTTTGCACACCAAGTCCATTCAAATGCAGGCCATCCATCTTGTATAAGTCCTTTCACCCATCAAATTCCACACGTCCACGAATTCCACACCACACCGTCTGCATAACCTGCGCATAATGTCATTTGCGATTATGGCCCTCCTTCTAAACTCCTCTCTGTCATACCACGGCAACAGACTCACCATTCTAACTCTGTCACTCTTTTCTTTCGCTACCGTTAACAATACTTTCAAGTCCTCTCTCATAAAAAATTTATCACCTTTCAATTCATTCATACCTGCCACAATTATTAATTCTTTCACCCTCTGTTTTTGCATTATGAATGGTATTGATTTTTCATATTTCTCATTTTCTGATCTTCATACTGTCTTGCCCTCATTATTGTTCAGTATTAAAAATATATTAGAATATAACATCTCTCACATTAAAAACTCGTAAAGTGCATCAGATAGGTCATTATCTTTCTGCTAAAGAATTTCAGGCATGCTTTTTTTGTTCATATTCTATTTAATTACAAAGTTTAATTAGCTAATGAAAACATTTAATTTGAAGTCTTGAGGATAGGTTTAAAAGGAGTCAACTTCTTATACATAATGCTTAGGCCTTTTATAGAAGAAAAATGTTTGTTTATTTTTTTATGTGACTCTTGCTTCTAAAAGTTTTTTGTAAACCTATAGTACATTTGAACAATGAGTGTGCTAATGATTTTTCTCTACTTTTTTTTTTTTTTTAAATTTTATATTTTTTGCACTTGTGTTTTATTAATTTTAATACATAGTCTGGAAACTCTACTCTAGATACAAAAGATAGAACCTTTGCAAACTACTTCAGATCTCTAATCTAATAAGTTTGGCAGTGGTCTTGTACTGGGTTATGAAATTCTTTTCCAAATATGGGAAAGGCCGGCCTGGTTGGTCGAGTGCTTCCGCTCTCCAGCCAAAAGGCTGTGGGTTTGAATCCTGCCATGGACATGGGTGTTTGTCTGTGAAAATACTAGTGGTGGTAGTCAGCAGTAGATGGCATTGGTGTAGATGATGAAGGTAGTTGCGGTTGGTGGATATGGAGAGTTGTAGAGTATGTGCCCTTCCTCAATGAGTCTTCGAACTCCCTGGAGGTGTTATGTAATAATAATAATAAAATATGAGTAATCCATGTCTCACTTATAGGCATTTACAAACATTCGTGTTCACAGTGGGATTTGAATTTGCAACTAACATGTTGGTTGGAAGGGAGATACATTAACCTCTTGGCCAATCATGGTTCTACACTGAAATAATTTCCATTGAAAGGATTATAGATTTCTAGAAATCCAAAATTATAATACTGTTTCTTTTGCAACTCTATTCCACTCTCCCCACCCCCTGATGTCTTAAACAGTGGCGGCTCGTGGCTTGAAATTGTGGGGGTGCTGCAACTTTCGAAATATACATACACACTGTAAGTACAGTGTATACGTGTTTGGATAATATCAAAATTATGGTAAAATTTTAAAAAAAATTAAACATGAAAAAATATTGTTTATTATCGATAAAATTATACAGTTTAGTATAATTCAAAATTACTTAAAAATAAAATCCATTATCATAACCCAAATAATGTTCTAAAATAAATCGTCATCATGCGTATCAAAGATTTAGGCCTAGCATGGCCTGTTCTGGTGTTAGAAGTCATCATTGAATCGTTTAAGAGGACGTCCTGGTTTTCTTTTTCCTAATGGCTTGTACTTTAAGGCTTGTTTTGGTAATCTTTCTCTTTTCATTCTTTGAACGTGTTCCATCCATTTATGTTTATGTCTAAAATAAATACTATAACAAATGTTATTTCTTTAATTGCAATGTCCAAATATTTAAAGAGACTGAGTAAACATGATAAGCACTATGAACACGCTACTACTAGTGCAAACTGCATATAAACAACAGTGGAACTGCGCGATGGACAGTGCCGCATTACACTAATAACTCTCATCTCACTATGACGTGCATATGCTTATACGCATAGCAAATACTAGCAATGTGAAACTGTGGTAAACACAGTGCTGCTAGCGTCCTTTCCTCTCCTAAGTGCTACAAGATGGATTTTTATTATTTTTTATACAAAATAAGATATTTGTATAGGATTGTTGATGATAAAATTAAATATTACAAGCAAATATAAATAAATTAATAAATATATTTATATATCGAGAAAAATTGGCGGCGGTGCTACAGTTCTGCAGTGCCTATGCACGAGCCACCCTTGGTCTTAAAGCTTAATTATTGAATCTATACTTTTTTAAACCATCTATGCCAAACCTCATTATGAGTTAGCTGGTTTCTCCCACAGTCTGCATACAATATTATTATCATTATTTTCCTAACCTTCATGGAGTTACAATTTTAATCATGGGAGGCCAGCACAAAGTCTATCTACCACTCCTTAAACTCATCCACAATTTGCACATTCGCCACCCCCCCTCAGGCAATGCATTCCATGCTCATACCACTCTCCATGCAAAAAACTTACTTCTTATCCTTTTACTCACCACCTTCTTTTGCAACTTTCAGGAATGACACCTTGTCCTTGCTCTTTTCCCTCATTCTACCATAGGAAAAATCTTCTCGGTGTCAATACGATAATAACCCTTCAATAGCTTAAATGTCTTGATCATTTTCTCCTTCCCCCATTTTTTTCCTTCTGTCCACTAAATTCTGCAGTCTGCATGCATTCAATTTGCTTATTACTGCATGCTGCCTCCTCTGTCCAGTTTATATCACTATATAGTTGAAGTCCCTCATAATGATCACTTGCTTTGCACTTGCTAAACTAATTTGCTTAAACATTTCCTAGTCATCACCATCTATATTCCCTGGTCTGTAGCAACATCCCACTAAATATCTTATTATTATTATTATTATTATTCGTAACACCTCCAAGGAGTCTGAAGACTCATCACAGGAGGACACCTACAACTGTCTCAACCACTACACCGAACTTCTACTACGAATCAATGCCATCTACCGCCCACCTCCACAACTAGTATTTTTTGTCTGTAAATTGCGTGTGTTCTGAAGGGCCGATTTGTTTGTATGTGGGATGAAAAACCAGAGTTTCCGGGAGAAAAAACCCTGATAATCTTTATATAAAGATTAAGAGAAGATAAAGAGGAATCTTTATATAAAGATTATCTTTATATCCCTGATAATCTTTATATAAAGATTCCTCCCGTCACGACGAGAATCGAACTTAGGCCTATTCCAATCGAAGGGCGCAATGTACCGTTGTTCTTCCTTCCAATTGCGCTACAGAGGCGCTAAGCAAAATCTTGTCTTATAAACATCTATCTCACACCATCGATAGCAAAATAATTCCAAAAACAAATCTTTCTCCATACCTAATTGAAATCATAAGAAAAAAATAATGTAATGTTATCAATAAAGCTGATAAAGATGACATTATTGTCATTATTGACAAACATGACTCCTACAGTAAAATTTTAGTTCACTTATGAAGAAATAACTCCCTATGTAACTCTGACATAAGACTGCCATGGTACTGAATAGAGGGTTTTGGCCCTTTTAGGTTTCTGCCTGGTCTCTGAGAAGAACCTGTTGTCGTGCTACTGAAACCTAATCAGTGCACTAATAAAAGGCAAATATATGGACTCCTGGGAAGAGTGGCTTTTAAGTAGTATAAGCCGAGGCAACTCCTATGCTGAAGATTTATATTCCACTTACAAAATTATCTTCACTGTGAATAATAAACTATAAAGCTTACTAAAACACAAAATACAATAAAGCCAAAAACCTTACAAAAAAAAAACTTATAACCAAGATGTACAAGTTGGTAAGAGGTAATTACCAGATTAATATGGGTGAGATTTTTCATAGAATATCTGGAAGCAGGGGGAGAATGAAAGGCTATTATTGAAAGCTATAAGGTGGGTGTGAGCAAGAGGGATGAGTAGATTTTTTGCATGGAGAGTGGTGGGCCTGAGAGTCCTTGGAGGTCTGTTGATAATGATATACTATTATGTCATATTGTCTACAATTTCAGCTGTCAACCTCGATGCAATACCAGCTACATCGGATCCACTATCCATTCATTAAAATCACATCTAATTGAACATTACTGTGATTGCAATATCTCTATGCCTGACTACTTGCCTCAAACCATAAAGAAAAAACATAAACAAAATAGCATTAACAAAAATCTCATGACTGAAGTATTGCTATGTGCGTTACAATTAAAAACCTTGGATATTTAAAAGGTTACTTCACTAATTTTTAAGAAAATGAAAGCTAATTAAATTAAGGTGCTGTCTTTAGCCAAAAGGACCAGCCATGTAATAAATACACACAGACCCTACATAATCTTACCCACTGCAATTACTTAAAATTAATTATTATCCTTTACTATCAAACTAAGCCTCATGATAAGCTCATAACTTTTTGCCTTTAGGCTTCATAATCTAATGATTTATTTGAAATAGCCAGTACACCATTATTATTGCTGGCTGTCCTTATATAGTATAAATCTTCAGAGTTTCTTTTGTTTTAATTTTCTGTTCTCTACTGCACTTTACTGTATTATATTCTTGCTTTTCTGTATGCATTTATCGGTTCTCACAGTAATGAGACCAAGACAACTTTACAATTGTCTTGGTCTCATTACTGTGTTCAATGGTCACCATATAGTAAAGTATAAAATCTCTTTCATGTATGAAAGTACATCAAATAGGTCCTTATCTTTCTGCTAAAGAACTTTCAGGAAAATTATTCAAGTGAGAATAATTTTTGTGAAAGATGCATTAGGCAGGCTAAGAATGGATGAGCTAGATGTGCTAAAGATATTAAAAAATCTTGATGTAAATATATTCAGTGGGGAGATTAAATGGAATATCAGCATGTGTTAAAGAAATGAGCAAGAAATTTTTGAAGAGATTTGTTTCCATGCTGTCAGAGTTGTCAGATAATTGGAATGAGGAGGAGATAGTCCTATTCTTCAAGGGCAATGGGAGGAGAGATATAATGAATTCTGGTCTGATCTATTTCTAGAGGTGTAGTTTGTCTTGAGGAAACTAGTTCAGATCAAATTAAGTAATGGGTAGATAGAAATGTGATATGTTATTGGGATCAGAACAGTTCTCTTAAGGGTTTTAGTAATCACTGTAAATTTGATGGTAGAGTGACAAGTGAATTGGCTAAGGTAATTGAATCCACCATGATATAATTAGGCTTTGTGAAGGATTTTGATAGGATACTGCATAGAATGTTGTCCTATAAAATGAAGCAGATACAGATGGAAAATATTTTTGACAAGAATGAGTGTAGTTGACTGATTGGTGCTGTGCCAGAAAATAATGAAAGAGGTGGGATGTAAGAGAATTTGGATGACCACTGTATGCCTCAATGGCTGGAACTACTGCTTTTTCACTTTTTTTATTCATGATATTGGAGATGGATGGAAGATATATCCAATTGTTTGCAACTGATGCGAAGTTGGGAAGAATGGTAACAAATGATTCTGATATGAATCCTCACAAGATTTGAATTGCCTAGTAATAATGAGCCAGTTATACAGATGCTAGTATAATGTTTACCAAGTGTAAGATTTTTTGCATTTTAAAATCGAAGAGATTGTAGACTGCAAATTATATTGATGGGGAGTCCAGGAGTGATAGCAGACAGAGGAATTAAAGTTTAGAGATCATATTACATTAGTAGTAAAGATTATGCTGATGATTAATATGATATAAGGGGAAGGTGCAGTGGTATTAGACAATTGTTGGACCTCTTTATAAGGCCTGAATACAACCACATCTAGGTGATGACCCTCTACTCAGATTTGTTGTCTCTGTTATTTAGAGAGGAATGATGAAACAGTAGAGAAGGCACAGATCAAGATATCAAGATTGTGGAATGTTAAGAATAACTTAAGGGCATATATGTGGGGCACAAAACTTAGTAAATTCTTCCAATTTTCTTTAGGTCTATAACAGTTGCTGATTAATATCCATAGTCTGCCTTTTAACCCATGAAGTAACTTCTTTGAATCTTCTTTCATTCTTTCAATTTGTCCTTTGCATGTAGTTCTTTCCCAAGAACTATGACTTCCTGCTTTTCAGAATGAAAAACAATTCCCTTTTCTTTTTTTTTTAAACTGCTGCCCATAGATGACAATATTGTGTTATAGATTTTGTTATTACTTGTGAGTGGGACTAATAAAAAAAAAAAAGAGACAGAAAGGAATAAAGCAGTATATATGTAAGCAAGAAGATTTTATAGGACAGATGCAGGAGAGATATTTTAAAAACATTGCAAGAGAGCAGAGAATGAGAGATAATTCCTGGAGGTTGAGCAACACTGTAGCATATTAGAAAATAAGGGCTATGGTGACTGGGTGAAATGGATTTCTGGATAGTACATTATCAGAAATAAGGATGGACAGATATGTATGTAGGTTAATGCATACTTATGATGTGCCCTTGGACTCAGTAGTGGCTGAGAGGATAGCATCTTTGCTTTCCAACCTATAGGGTGTGGGTCTAAATTCCACTATAGTATGGATATTTCTGAATATTCTTGTATTAATCCTATACCCAAGCATAAGCAAAGTTTGCACATGAAGTATTTTCACAACTAGGTTACCTTTATATAGAGCCTGTTAACTTCACATTATTACCTGCCTTAGTACCCTCATAATGTAAAGCCCACTTCCTTTTGGACATGTTTAGTATTATTTTTATTCAGGACTTCCATGGAGTCACAAGACTCATCATCAGTACTGGCGACAGGATGTAGCATAGAGGCAGCCTGCCTCACGGCATGGCTTAATAAGGGTGCTCGTTCAACCATATTGCGGTAGGCACAGTCGCTACACTAACAGGAATTGTTAGTGTGATATTAGCGTAGTGACTGTGCCTACTACAATAACAGTAGCAAGTGTGGAAAGAAGTTTTGCTAAGCTTAAACTGATTAAAAATTATTTGAAAACAGCATTGATCCAAGAAAGATTGGTTGGTCTAGCAGCTATATCGATACAGGTGCACATAGCTTATAATTTAAATTTAGAAGTGCTTATAAACAGTTCTATTGTGCAATATCCCCCATAGAGCAAACATTTAATCATTATTATTATGTAATTGTTTTGCATTAATGTTTCTCTTGTAATAAAAACAAATTAGCAATTGGAGATTTTCTTATATTTTTGTCGTATAATCCATCAGGGGAAATATTTAATTGTTTGCCTCAGGGCACAATCTAATCTGGTAACAGCCCTGTTGTTTAACATGGGTCATCCATGATGAGGTATGACCCATGTTAAACAACACAGTCTATCATACCACGCCTTAAATTCAAAAATTTAAGGTAGTTCGTGCTCTCACTACCTTATCAGGCAATGCATTCCATAGTCCAACCACCCTCTGTGAGGAAAAAAAAGCATTCTTCATCCTCTTACTCACCACTTCCATTTGTAACTTCTTGGGAAGGTGCCCTATCCTTGCTCCTTCCTATTGATCTACTATTCAAAAGAACTCCCCAGCAAGACTACAGAAATCCACTCACCACAGACAAGTTATCAACAGTGGTGTGTTGGTAATTTTAACAGCCGGCTCACTTTATGTGATCCAGGACCAGTGCGAACTGAGTTTGTTTTTTTTTTTCGAATTCTCCTTTATGTATTTATTTTTGATGATAATAATAATAATAATAATAATATATGTAAGTGTTTATTATACAATTTCTAAATATTTACGAGAAAAGTGTATACTATCATTAATCATCTATCCTTTCATAAAGAATTTTAATAACTGGCTTGCGCGAGCTGGTCTCAACACACCACTGGTTATCAAAGACAAGTGCTGAGTGAATTTTCAACCTAGTTCTAAATGCATTTAAAATATTATTTTCTTTGTGTAAATTACACTTTTTTTTTTTTTTTGAAACATCTCATTCACTGTCAAGTTATTTGATCAGGGGTGGTTGCCAACAAATTTATTAAACACTAAAAAACACACGTACTTTTAATACATTTTAATACGTAAATATTTCATCCCAAGTATCTTGGGACATCCTCAGTATAGTAATTCAAACAATACTAGAAATAACATATAGTTAGGATTACGATGGAATCTCAATATGCATGCAATAACGTGTTATAGAAGTAAATTAAAATATAACTGAACAAAAAATAAAAAATAAATAAATAACAACATATATAAAGAGATTATTTTACACAATTTTGTATGACAATTTTCCATATTTTAGGAATAGTAAGAACGTTGTTGCAGTTTAAATTTGGGCTGTGTTCTAAATGAGTGAGCACTTTCTTTATATAAATGTTCATGTTTATATAAAGATCTATGTAAAAGTTTAGACTTTTCCCAATGGATCCTTTGGTTTGGATTTTCAACTCTGTGTTGAGAGAGAGAGACCAGATTTCTGCAGTTTGAAAAGATGAATGTGGTCTTGATGTTCCGAGATGCATTTCTGAACAGATCTACCTGTCTGTCCAAAGTAGGACAAATTGCAGAAGCTTGGGATCTCATAAATGGCGTGTAACATCAGAGGTGAGAATTTGTCCTCAGGAGAAGATAACAATTTAGTATGGCTGTGTATTTGATTATTTCTAGTTCTTGGTTTAGAGATTCTTCTTGCTGAAGCCCTACTACACAGACCAAATTTAAACCGCAATGATGTTCTTACTATTCCTAAAATATGGGAAATTGTCATACAAAATTGTAAAATAATCTCTTTATATATGTTATTTATTTATTTTTTGTTCAGTTATATTTTAATTTACTTCTATAACATGTTATTGCATGCATATTGAGATTCCATTGTAATCATGCGCCCTAACTATGTTATTCCTAGTATTGTTTGAATTACTGTACTGAGGATGTCCCAAGATACTTGGGATGAAATATTTACGTATTAAAACTTATCACTGTGGTTAGTACATGTGTTTTTAGTAATGAATTCACCACAGGTTTCATTGTATAAAAATTTATTAAAGAAGCTTTATTTCCAACCAGGAAATAGCATCTTATGTAATTAAGAAGGAATTAACTTATTAAACTCATTTAGCAAGTATGAAAATTACATGTCAGTTATTGTTGATGTTAATACAAAATAATTAGTTAAGGAAATCAGAGACTCCAATAGAGGGAATCTTCTAGATGCTTCTACATATGTTTCAAATGAGGAGAAACTTGTCCAATATGTATGAGCTATAAAAAAATAATATGTATGTATGAGCTATATATATATATATATATATATATATATATATATATATATATATATATATATATATACACAGGGTGTTCGGGATAAATTTGACATATTTATAATTAATTATATTTTTCCG
The DNA here is from genome assembly GCF_054136105.1 of Typopeltis vanoorti. Lineage (NCBI taxonomy): Eukaryota > Metazoa > Arthropoda > Arachnida > Uropygi > Thelyphonidae > Typopeltis > Typopeltis vanoorti. The sequence continues at coordinate 65,998,133 of NC_143556.1, forward strand.
TAAGTTACATGTATTAACACACACTTCTCTTCATTTAAAAGGTTGGACCCTTCTTCATTCATATACAAGATTTCAGAAAGGATGGATAGCTGGAACCCACCTGAATCATGGAAGAGAATAACTTGTATCATGATGATTCGTGCCGGCCATCAAAATAAGGATATTTCGACTGCTGCCCAATGCTCCCTGAATACAGTAAAAACAATCAGGCATGAACTAGAGACTTGCAATGGTGACTACGAGGATGTAGCAAGAAGAAAGATCCCTAGCAGACGATCTGATTGCGTTCGTACAGCAGAATTCCTCGCAAATCTGCAGGAACAGGTGTTGAAGAACCCTGGCATTGGAATTCGGGCTTTGTCACGTGAAATGAATGTTGCAGCCTCTACTATGAAGCTTGCACTCAATGAAGACCTCCGCTACTACTCATACAAGCACCGCAAAGGTCAGCTGCTTACAGAAAAGGCCCGTGAAAAACGTTTGATAAACGCGAAGAAACTTCTAAGCAGAGTGAAACATCCTGCGGAACCACAAACAATCTGGTTCTTTTCCGATGAGAAAAACTTTTGCCAGGATCAAAAACACAACACGCAGAATAACAGATGGCTTGCATACAGTACAAAGGACATTCCTCGTGTAATGCAGACTAAATTTCCCCAAACTGTGATGGTTTTCGGATGTGTATCCTCTGAAGGCAATGTGATGCCTCCGCATTTTTTCCAAGAGGGCCTCAGGTTGACTTCAGATGGCTACGTGGAGTTGCTAAACACTGTAGTCAAGCCCTGGATAACAAGGGTAGCCAACGGTAGGCCGTATGTATGGCAGCAGGATTCGGCCCCTTGCCACACCTCTGGGAAAAGTCAAAAATGGTTGTCTGAAAATTTCTACGACTTCACCAGTCCAAATGTTTGGCCTCCAAACTCCCCAGACCTTAACCCCATGGATTATTTTGTATGGGGCGCAGTTGAAAAAGACACCAATCACACTTCCAGTAATACAAAAGCCCAGTTAATGGATAAAATTAAAACAGTTTTTGCGGCCCTTCCCAGGGAGACTGTAGCATCAGCTTGTTCGAGGTTCCAAAGCAGGATTGAAGCTGTGATCGATGCTAATGGTGGTTATTTTGAGTAAATCTTGCTGATAGTATTGTAATTAACTCTGCCTGTAATGTTTTTTGTCAATTCATTAAATTTAATAGATACAAAGAAAGTTTTCTTTTTCCTTATGAAACTGTCAAATTTATCCCGAACACCCTGTATATATATATATATATAGATAAAAATTGGAAACTGAAAGAGGCATCCCATTATAATTTCTAATTGATTAATAGGCATGGAACAGCTGGGGGAGGTAACATGATGGGAACAAATAATGGGGTGGTGGAAAAATTAAAGAGATGTTCTAGTTCTAATATCAGCATATTGTATTGCTCGTAATTTTATTCTGGCTCTTTTAAATTCTATTAAAGATGTTCCTTTTGTTGCTGAAATTGAAACAGTATTGAAAAATTATATACCTTTTACCAGAATTCACCAAAAGATTGGGAAAAGCAGCATCCATGTTACAACCAGAAATCTAAAGATTCAAGTATGTATCTGCATTCAGTAAGGTGGGTGTCTAACAGAATGCACTTGTAAAGAACTACTCTACAGTGTCTATGCATTTGGACGAAAGGGAATGGAAAAATGGGATGATGATGTTGCTGCAACATCAAAAGGCTTGTTAAAGAAAATGAACATATAGAATGGTATTCATATAATGCATGCATAGAACTGTTCAAATGTTGAATGAAAAAATCTAATAGATGAAAGAATAATGTATTTCATGAAAAGATTTATTACTTATTATTATTATTTTTAAACCTTATTACATAACACTTCCAGGGAGTCCAAGGACTCATCGAGGGAGGGCACCCACTCCACAACTCCATCTCCACCTACCAATCCACCAACTACCATTATCATCATCTATGCCAATGCCATCTACATCACTACTAGTATTTTCACAGACAATCGCAAACATCCATCTCCATGGCAGGATTCGAACCAGCAGCCTTTTGGCTGGAGAGTGGATACTCTAACCACTCGGCCAATCAGGCCTGCAAAAAAAAATGTGGAGGTGCCTGGGATCGAACCCAAGTCCTTTTGCATGCAAAGCAAATGCTCTACCACTGAGCTATGTCCCCATTCAAAAAACCACCCCTGTGATCAACTAAATTGGGAATCGGTCAAAGAAAGAAAGGCTTAGAAAAAGTTCCTCCTGTCGGTGACCAGACTTGAACTTCAATCAGCCTAGTGCTGAGGATGCAAGCACCATTCACACTGAGCTACATAGGCCTTTCAATTAAAAATTTAATTAAAATGAATGTGAAATTGCTAAAACCATATCAAATATACTTGACCTGAAGATCTGGAAGATATGGAGAAAGATGAAATTAAGATTTTTGGTAAATATTTCAGCAAATGTTTTGATGATAATGAAGAAATGGTTTTGGTAAATAAGAATCCTTTTTGAAAGAACAAGGAGTAATAAGAATAGTTTCCATTTCTCTCAAAAACTGCTTGAAATTGTAGCCATTACACTCATAAGTGCTTTGTCATGTGAATAAGGTTTTAGTCAAATGAATCTAGTAAAAGGAAATGAGGTTGTCGATGAATGGTTCCACCTTGAATGATTTGTTGATTATACATATGAATGGCTGTTCACTGCAGGATTTTAATTAAAAAAAGACATACTGGAGGATACATGAAGCCTTTATATAAGTGGACAGCAAATGTCAGTGGCACTCATTTTAAACCCACACTAAAAGGAAAAGATATTTTTGTATAGTTATGAGTAATGTGTAGTAAGAATTAAATGATGTATTACTTGATTTTGTCATCATAACATTGAGTAATTTTTTAAAACACAATTACAACAATTATTAATTTTTATGGCTATTTTGCTTATTTTTCTTTAGGAGTACCCCTTGTATAATGTCATTGGTTTTTTACTCAGTTTATTTAAGGCATTATAAGTGTGCTCCATAGCACAATTGGAAGAACAACGGTGCATTGTGCCTTTTGTTTGGAAAAGGCCTAAGTTTGATTCTCTCGTGATGAGAGGAATCTTTATATGGTCAAATCTGCCAAATCATCTTCATTTTTCAAATGAAGATGATTTGGCAGATCCCATACATAGGTAGCAGAGTTTTTTCTTCCAGAAACTCAGGTTTTTCATCCTGCACACAGACAAATTGGCCTTGAGAAAACACACAACTTTCAGACAAAAAAAATACTAGTGGTGGTTGGCAGTAGATGACATTGGTGTAGATGATGATGTAGTTGCAGTTTCCTGTAGTTGGTGGATTAAGTGGTGGAAATGGAGAGCAATGGAGTAGGTGCACTTCCTCAATGAGTCTTTGAATTTCTTGGAAGTATCATGTAATAAAAATAATAATAATTATTATTTTAGAGGCAAAATTATAAACAAAAAATAATATGGAAGGAAAAATTTTGGACATTCCTTTGTAGGATGTTTGAGATTGTCTTCTTTTTGAGCAGCATAAGGCTGCAAAAGTATGACAGAAAGGAAGGGGGGGCAGAAATGTGGAGATAGAAAAATATGGGAGCTAGAATTGCAGACAAAACAAGATATGTGAATTAAAACTGAGTTTTTAAGGATGGACTATAAATTCTTTGGGAAAGCACAGTAATCTAGATGTGGCTTATCAAGGTTTTATACAACAGAACCACAACTCTTCTATCTCTGCCGGTCAGCACCCTTTTCAGTATTTCAGCAATCCTCTTGGTTACCTTTACCACCTTTGTAATCTCTCCTAAATTTAGAATTTCTATCAATCATCACTCCAAACTCCCTTGCCTCTTTCACTTCCTCTAGTACATTTCCTCCAACAAAGTATACGGCTTCCCATTGATGGATCCCAACCTTCAAAACCTTTATAGATTATGAGAAGGGTTGCTACCCAGACTGGTATTGAGGTCCCCCTCAGTGGGACCTAGATACAAGAAGATATACTGAGGTTAAATCCTGTAGAAGTCATTTTCCATATGCAAGTAAAATGGTGTATCTGCATATGTTTAGAATACTCTAGATCCTGGGTCTCGCTCCCACTGAGTAGACCTCAATAAAGGTTGAAACTGGTCTGAATAGTGACCTTCCCATAAATAATGCATAGCAATATACAAGTCCAAAAAGGAAATGTGCTTTGCATTATGGGATTCTAAGGCAATTGACATGACGTCAACAGCCTCTATATATAAGTTGCTTAATCATGAGATATGTTTGCTTACATTGAGTATGAAATGGAAACGAGAATATTATTATTACCCCCCCCCTCCCGTGGAGTCTGAAGACTTGTCGCGGGAGGCAAGCACTGTTACATACAAAGCCTATCAAACTGTGCTTTAAACTTCCACATAATGTCAGGCAAAGCATTCCACTGACCAACTACTCTCCATGCAAAGAACTCGCTCCTTACACCCTTGCTCACACCCTCCTTATACAACTTCCAGGTATGTCCCCTTGTTTTCCCCCATTCTATGAAAAATTTTTTCTTCCACATTACCCTGGTAACAACCTTTTACCAACTTAAATGTCTCAATCATATCCTCTCTTCCTCCTATTCACAAGACTTTGCAAACTGCATTCTCTCAATTTGTTCTCATATCTCGCATCTTAAAAACAAGTTACAACCTTAATCAGTCTTCTCTGGATCCTTTCCAGCACATTCTCATCATCATAAAAACCAGGTAACGAAATCTGTGCACAATAATCCATATGAAGCCTGATCAAGGCCTTATACAATGGAACCAGAATCTCTTTATTTCTAGAAGTTAAGGTCCTCTGCATCATTGCATAATCTGATGTGAGTCTTTGCAACTTGTGCAACATAACCTCTGAATTTCAGATTGTGTCCACCACCACCACTACTCCAAGGTCTCTTACCTCAACTTCCTCCAAAATTTCTCCATCAAGTGTATACTTTGCATACCATTGTTGCCTACTGAAGTTCAGAATTTTACACCTGACAACATTGAATTGACAGCTCAACACTGTTGCTCATTCTCACAATCTATTAATCCTCCTGTAAGACCACTTCTGCTTGATTCCTCATCACTCTTCCTAGTTTTGCATAATCTTCAAACAGTTGTATATCACTAGTTAAGCCTTTCTCAATATCATTAATATACAGATTAAATAACAATGGTCCCAAAACTGATCCTTGCAGCACAGCGCTAGTGACCTTCCTCTTTCGAGATAGTGTCCCCATGTACACAACTTGCTGATACCTATCCATTAGCCATTCGTCTATCTAATTCACTAGTCTATCATCCAATCCCCCTCTGCTTCAGTTTAATGACAATCTATCAAAAGCCTTTGCAAAATCTAAGTATATGACTGTATATGTATCTCCCTTGTTTAATACATTTGTCACCTTGTTATAGTAATATATATATATATACATACATATAGCAAGTTTGTAAAACATGACCTGCTTTACCAAGCCTATGCTGACAAGCACAAAGAATACCACTGTTATCAACCCATTTTTGTATCCTATATCTCACCAAACTTCTCCAATACCTAACTCCAGATATCCAGATTAGCCTATAATTTATTGCTTTACCCTTATGTGAAGTGGAACATTTTTTGCCTTCCTTCCGCTCCTTTGTGACTTGTGCTGTTGTAAGACTCTGATGCTAACTCCCTGAAGCATTCCCTCAAGATGCATTGTGATATGTCATCAAGTCCTATTGCCTTGTTGACATCAAGCTTACTTAATTCCTCATATACCTATTGCTTGCTCACCATTAAGTCTTCTCTCATTTCATTCTCCACACTCGAGCTTCTGATTTCACATTGAGGATGAAACACTCTGAACTGCTCACTGAACACCTCTTTTGTATATTATAATTTAGGTGGTAGATGATTTTTATGATTGATTGTGACAACAATGTTGTTTGTGAATTTGAATTCCACTGTAATATGGATATTTGTGAATGTGTGGTAGATGATTTTCATCAGCCATTGTGATACAACCACCTTGTTTAGTGAAGACCTAAAAGCAATGAAAAAAAGTTCCATGTTTGATCTCTAAAGTAGGCCTCGGCTCATTTACAATACTGACCTGTTGTGAGTTTACATCTTTTTTTTTTTTTTTTTTTTTTTTGTGGTTTGAGTTATTATACAAAGAATATATATATTTTACTAATGAAAATCAACACTATTTTTTTCAGTCAGTAAAGCAGGCCTCGGCTCATTCACACTAATGTATTGTTGGTTTACAGCTTTTTTGTGGTTTGAGTTATTATACAAAAATATATATATATACTTTACTAACGAAAATCAATAAACCTGTGAAAAAGCTCCTACATTTGTCAGTGCATTATGATGTTTGACCGTGAAGCTAAAACTGAGTGTGAAGTAAAGACAGAATTATGACAAGAAGTTTAGGCAGTCATCCTTTTCTTGTCCTCTTTATAAAATGTCTCTTTTTACCACTCTTTGCTGCCCATTCACTTTCAGTAGTGATCAGATGGAAATTAACAATGAGTTTCTTATTGCTGCCAATTCAATATATTTTATGTTTGAATCATTTTATTTTGTGTAGTTAATTATTATAAGTAGCCACAGAGGGTGATATTCCTCCCCCCACCCTCCAGATTTGCCTGATAGTTGGGCTTTAGTTATGGCAAATGTTTTTTTTTTTTTGGTTAAAGTAGACAAAAAAAAAATGAAGTTATTACCAAGATAGCATATTATATTATTATTATTATTATTTGACACCTCCAGGGAGTCCAAGGACTCATAGAGGATGATTTATTAATATTGATATTGATTTATTTAGATTTTTGCACATTAGAAAAAATTATTTAATTAATAGATGATTAGTACATACTATAAATAATAGATGATTAGGTGCATACTATAAATACTAGCCAATACTATTGTAAATTTGAGTTGAAACAAAATATTGAGCAGTAAATGGCATTTCTTCTTTTAAAAAAATTAATAGATAAACATTTTACTATTTTTTATGCTTCTATATATATTATTCACTTCAGGATCATAATATATATATATATATTACAATTTAATTTCATAGATCTATAAATACTATATATATATATATATATATATATATATAGTATTTAAACGATTATTATTTAATTTCATAGATCTATATTTAAATGATTCAGCATCTGATGAAGAAGGGAGGAAAGTAACATTTGCTGTATTTCTTGGGTGCCATGGAGATTATGCTCGTTATTTGGCTGAATCCAAGGCAAGTTTTAATTTATAATTACATTTTTGTTATTTATATTAACCACTTTTTGAGTTTAAACCACATGAGAATTTTATTTTTCATGAATGTAAACATTTTTTTTTGTTACATTACTCCACAATAAAGATTTCACACAGGGGCAAAGATTCTGGATGTGTGCTAGGTGTATGCCACAAATCCAGAAAAATTAATGAAAAATTATTTTTTAGTAGTTTTTTATAAATTTGAAATAAAATTATTTATATCAAATATTTATTTGAAATTATAGTCATAAACTGTTACAAATATCAAGATGTTCACAGTGTGACTGTAAATTAGATGAGGCAAGCATCCATCGCAGCACACGTTGACTAGTCGTATTGTTATTATTACATCAACTCTCTTGGAGTCAAACTCATTGAGGGGGGGGGCAGGTTTTATACCATTAACATTTACACAAATTATATAAGAAATATACATTATATTACATTACAATATGAAATAAGTATATGTATATTACAAAGTCTACAGGCTTATGGAAAATCTCTTCTGCCTGTAACATATCTATCATACTGAAGTTTAAACTCATTCACACTCTTAGCATTCACAGTATAGTTAGGCAATGCATTCCACTCAGCCACCACTCTCCACATAAAAAAAAAAAAAATTCTCACTCTCTTATTCACCACTTCCTTGCACAATTTCCAGGGATGGCCTCTAGTTCTCACCTTTCCTTATTTTCCACAATCTGAAAAATTTCTCTTGTATCCATCTGGTGAATACCTCTCAAGAGCTTAAATCATATCACCCCCTTCGTCTTCTATCAGACAAACTCTTCAGATTAAATGACTTTAAACTATCTTTATAGCTATCATTCCACAGTCCTGAAATCATTTTTGTCAACTGCCTCTGTGACCTCTTTAAAATATCTTCATTCCCTCTAATCTAAACCCCAGTGGCCTGATCAAGGCCTTATATAGTTGAATCACTAACATTTTATCTCTGCTTATTAATGTTATTAATCTTATGATTAATCTTAATATTGCAGCAATCTTCTGAATTGTCTTAATCACTTTTGCAGCATGCCCCTGAAATTTCAAATTTCAATTTGCCATAATGCCAAGATTCCATGCTTCTTCAACTTCTTCTAGCATACTTCCACGTGTAAAAATGTGGAATATTTCCACATTTATTTTTATCCTTCTCAACAACTTGAAACAGTGTGGAGGATATTTTGTGTACACGTTTTTCAAACCAGGAGTACAGGTTTGTTAAAGAATTTGCATAGCATTTTACATCTTGGAAATGAAGGATTAAATTGATGTATTAATAGATTGGTTTTCTTTAATAAAGTTTTTTTATATAAATTTATTGATTTTTTTTAAAATAATGTTGCCTTACTACAGCATACCCACTGGAATATCCACTCTATGTCACTGTCTTCAGTGTCTATACACTTATGTATACAACTTTACAGTTATAAACTGTAAAGTTGTGTTCATTGTGTGTGTGTGTGTGTCTAACAGATCCACAGATTACAAAGCATGTTGGTATTTACATATTTACCTAGAATTTATTAATAAAGTATTTTAGATAAAATTACTCTAAACCTCCAAAAAGTATTCTTTTTACCTTGCATGCCTTGTTTTCATTTTTTCCTCCATTTTTAAAGCATTTTAGAAGCTTCTTCAGAGATAATTCTTGAACTTTGTTGATTCATTTAACTTCATGGTGTCCATGCTATCAGCCACACTTTTCACATCATCAAATTCCTGACATGTATCCTCAAGGAAGTGTACAGGATATGATAGTACTACATGAAAAATTTACATCATTACTAACTTCCTGTCTACAATTTTCCTCCGAAATCAATCTGTCACCTGTCAAGACTCCAACATTATCAGATCTTATATTTCTATTTTCTATATAAGAGTTCAGAGTAAAAAGAATTCCTGGATTGTTAAGATTGAATGTACAAGCACATGATTTATCTTGCAAATGTCTTAGTTGGCCAAGTTGTTAATGTATCTGATCTCCAACCAATAGGTTGCAGGTTCAAATTCCATCATGGCATGGATGTTTTATGATTGTCTTTAGGTGGGAGATGAATTGCATCACTTGATGCAAGACCACTACCCTGCTTATTGGAGGCCTGAAGTGGCTTGAAAAAGTTCCATGTTTGGTCTCTAGAGCAGTGTTTCTGGACTATGCAAAAAATAACTAAAAATGCAAATATACAGGGTTGTCTGCGCGGTTAGCCTAGTGGCTATGCGCTTCGCAACCATATGCCTGGGGAAGGAGTGTCCTAGGTTCGATTCCCGTCGGTGACGTGAGGAGCTTGAAGGATCTTACTCAGCCATAGCCAAGTTAGCCAGTCTTGGGTGTGGACAGCAGGGTTTTTTCCCCAATTTATTCTGGGGTTTTTCATCCCGCAAAGCAGGCAAACTGGCCTTGAGAACTCAACACTACAGGCCATAGGATACACCGGGGCATAAGGCTGACCACCTTAACCTGTAAACGGAGTGAGGTCCGATGATCAATGGACCCTCGACACCGCAAGGTAAAAGAGGGCATAAGGAAGATGACATGACATATACAGGGTTGGCCCATAAGTTATGAATGTTTTTAAAATGTGAATTATTCATAACTAATAAAAAAAAACCTCCATGTTCTGCATTTCATTATAACTAAAAAAGAATAAAAATAATAAATAAGTTATTAAATGTGAAACCCCTTTTGTGAATTATGGGCCAATCTGTATTATAAAAATTAAGAAAATAGAAAAAACCTCAGCTCACTCGCTTTCACGAGTGGGAATCATGTTAAAAAAAAGTGATATTTCACGTCATTTTTTTTTAATGTCTGTCTTTAACAAACACATTACTGTTTTTAACCAGTTCATCATCATCATCAAATTCCTGCCATGTACCCTCAAAGGGTGTACAGGATATGATAGTACTACATGAAAAAAATTACATCATTACTAACTTCCTATCTACAATTTTCCTCCAAATCAGTCTGTTACTTGTCAAGGCTTCAACATTATCAGATCTTATATTTCTATCATCTAAGGCACTTTGTACCGTATCAATCCACCTATATCTTGGTCTTCCTCTGGGTCGTTTTGCTGCCAACCTGGCAGAGAACACTTGTTTTGCTAATCTTTCTTCGCCCATTCTGTTTAAGTGACCATACCACCTGAGATTAGCTCTGCTAACGCATTCTTAGATGTTGACAATGTCAAGTTCTTTCCTAATATCCTCGTTTTTAATATGATATTGCTATTGATGTCATCTTTTCACGCCTATAATCTTTCTCAGGACTCTCATATCTGCGGTCTCTAGTCTTTGGTCAAGTGTTTTACTTCTGACCCAGCTCTCAGATCCATAAGTTAAAACTGGTTTGAACACTGCCTTGTATACAGCTAATTTAGTATTCCGACTAATTTCTCTCTTATTCCATATGAATTTATTCAATTGACTTCCCACCATACCAGCTTTGCTGATTCTGTTGTCTATTTCTATATTTAATTTACCATCTTCAGTAAAAATCGTGCCTAAGTAGCTGAAATGTTTCACTTGTTCCACAGGTTCTCCATTCACAACACAGTTCACATTTTCAGTGATTCTGCCTATTTTCATTGTCTTTGTCTTTTTATTGCTGACCTTCATGCCATATCTATTACAACAGCTATTCAATTTAGTCAGAGAATCTTGCAGACTTGTAGCGGATTTATTTAGAAGTATAACATCATCCGCATAAAGCAAAGAGCTGACATTAACATCTCCAATTTTGATATCATGTTTAATACCACTTTCCTTCATAATGTGATCCATATAGATAATGAATAATAGAGGGGATAATGTACATCCTTGTCTCACACCAGATTTAACATTAAACCATCTTCCTGTACTTCCTTCAATTCTAACTGCTGACTTACAACTCAAATAAAGACTACGTATTGCTTGATATGATGCCCCATTGACACCATATAACTGTAGCATATTGAATAGTTTCTCTCTTGCCACCTTGTCATATGCCTTTTCCAAATCGACAAAACTTATATACAGATCTCTGTTATATTCCCATGCTTTCTCGACTATTTGTCGTAAAGTGAAAATCTGATCCTGACAGCTTCTATTTGGCCTGAATCCAGCTTGTTCTTTACCAAGCTTTTCTTCCACAATTCTTCTCAACCGTTTCTCAAGTATACTTGCATAGATCTTGCCAGGAACACTCAGTAGGAAAATACCTCTATAATTCTCACATTCAGTTTTATTTCCCTTTTTATATATGGGTACTATGAGAGCTCTACTCCAATCATCGGGAATTCGTCCCTCTCTCCAGGCTTTCTGAACTATGCAGTGCATCCACTGTAAGACTCTTGTACCACCATACTTCAGCATTTCTGATCAAATATCATCTACTCCTGCTGCCTTTCCACATTTCAAGCCTTTGATGGCTTTTTCTACTTCAAGTATGGATATGTATTCCTGACTGCATGCCTGGTCAGTGTTTTTTACCACTGCGCTGTCATCACTGCTTGTTGCATTTAGCAGTTTTTCAAAGTAATTACTCCATACTTCAAGGATATCTTTTTCTTCGGTTTTCATGTCACCTTTATCATCTCTAACTCCTTTTACAGCACTCTTTCCTCCATTCCTAAGCTTCTTCAACAACCTCTAGAATATTTTGCCACCTTCTTGATATTTATTTTCTATATTCTTGCCAAAGTTCTCCCATGACTTTTGTTTAGCTAGTTTTACAGTGTTTAGCATTTTTGCATTTGTCTCTGTATTCTCTAAGAGAACAAGCTGACTTATTTGACAGGAACTTTTGATATGCTTTCTTCTTTTCCTTCACTGCCTCTTTAACTTCCTGTGTCTACCAGGGAGTTCTGATTTTTTTATCCTTGCAGACAACCTCACCACATGCCTCTCTAGCAGAATCAATCAATGTTTCCTTAAGAATTTGCCACTGAATCTCCAAGGTTTGATTCCTGTTCTCAACCTCTTTCATTTTTTCTTCAATAATCTTTGTGTATTTTAGTCTACAATTCATATCTGAGAGCTGCTCAACTTTTATTCGCTTTAAAACTTTCTTACATGTTATTCTTTTCAATATGAAATTCAATTTTATCCTGCTCAAGACTAAACAGTGATCACTTCCAATTTCAAATCCTCTGTACACTCTAGTGTCCTACACCAGGGAGAAAACATCACTATCAACAATAACATAGTCAATGAGACTTTTCTTATTCCTTGCCTCTTCTCTCCATGTGAATTTGTGCACATTTTAATGTTGGAACATGGTGTTAGTAATAACCAGTCCATGTTCTGAGCAGAAATCCAACAGATATTTGCCATTATTATTAGCTTTGCTCTTTTCTCCAAATTTTCCCAAAATATTTTTGTATGTCTCACAATCATTTCCTACTCTGCCATTTAGATCCCCAACAAGGACCAACTTTTCCTTTTTCATTGTGTCAGTTGCTTTTTCTAAAGCCTCAAAAAATTCCTCCACTAGAGCCTTCTGTGGGACCGTAGGCACAAATAAGTCTCATTGTCCAGTTCTCCATTCTCATATTTGCCCACATTACTTGAGACTGACTGCCATTCAAGAAGATTAGCCTCGTATTTTGTGTTGAATACTATGGCTACTCCTTCTTTTCCTTGATTGTCATTGCCTGAATATAACATTTTGTATTTATTGCTCAGAAAGATCTCACCAGTTTTTGTCTTTTTTGTTTCAGTCACTCCTATTATGTCGATCTGGTACTTATCTAATTCCTCAGCTAACTCCATTTCTTTGCCATTCAGGCTTCTTATGTTGATAGTACCGATCTTTAACTTTGGTGATGTTGAATTGGGGTTTGTTTTCAGATTTGTTCCAGTAGCTGACTTTTCGCCGTTTGCCCTGGTTCGTTCCCTGGCGAAAACAACGGGGGAACCTTGTTTAACCGACGCCCCAGCCGGCATGTACCATCATTTTTTATTTTGGTTTAACCAATAAGAATACAATTTGGTTGGCTAAATCCCAAATTGCCAGCCCATCCTCTTTCGTTCAGTATCCAGGTAGATAACCGACAGGGTGCACCACGAGAAGGTGAGGGTTGGACATTAGGTCAGAAGCCCTGGTCGGTTCTCCGCATTCCTTTAAAGGCTTTGTGGAGGTCTCCTCTCAGTTATACAGCTTTGACCCTTAAGCACCCCTTTGTTAAATACAAAATTAATAATGGAGAAACTCACGTAAAAAGATTATTTAATGGTATAATTTTCGGCTGTGTGTCAGAGGTATCTTCAGTACATTTTATGCTCAAATTAAACAATAACTGACAATTCCAAAAAAGTGCCACCTAAGTAGCTAGTGTAAGATAACTAAAAAGGTCAATAAATTTCCTAACAAAAAAAAAAAAAAAATTATATCTACCCTATAGATATAAAATGATAAGCCTTTTTATGAAACATTTCTATGTAACATTTTTGTGTCATGTTTTTTGTCCGACTTCTTAATATAACATATATTTAATAGTAATTAATAATAATTTGGTGTGAGTAGTGTAATTATTTTTAAATAGAAAAATATTAAGTGTTGCACTATTTTTATATAATACATTTTTTTAATAGCAAAATATTAAACGTTGCACTATTTTTATAGATATATAAGACAAAGCTAATATTGAACAAAAATGGCTGTTTTCAAGTCTTAGCAAGTAGTGCAACAACAAGGCGACTCGGAAGTAGTGCAGGAAGGGGCAGCTCGCGGTAAAGGTGTAGCAAGCTCTGAGCATCTGATCCAAAAATAACCAGCCCGGAACTGTGTGTGTGTGTGTGGGGGGGGGAGTTGGGTGCCATAGGCGACAGGGGAGCAGAGCCCCCCCCTAATATACAATAAAAAGTTAGGAAAGATTAGCTGATTTATAAAGTACTACCTCCCATAAAGGGGATAGACATAAACCATCAGATCTGTTTAAGTTAGGAGAGTGAAGTAAAGTTTCACATGTTTCTTTATAAAGAAGTTTCACGAGGAACCGACTTTTGTGAAGGACTCTTATCTTTTTCCATTGAACTCTATGTCTAGTGATGATGGCATGTTCTGCAAGTTCAGACTGTTCAGGTTCAAGGTATTGAATGTAAGACTGGTGTTCTTCTAGCCAAATAGAGGCAGATCTTCCTGTTTGTCCGAAATAAGATAATCCACAAGAGCAAGGAATATTTATGGATAATTGAGATGTGGAAGCTTGTCCTTAGGAGAAGTGAGAAGGTGGAGATTTTTCTGAATGGTCGAAAGGGAACAAAAATATTCAGTGGTTTTAAAACTTTTGCTATACGTTCACTAATGCCTTGTATGCCTTATATGCGTTATTTCTTCTGTATTTGAAGAGGAAGACATATTAAAACCACTCAAAGCTCTTTTGATGAAAGAATTCTTATCCATTAGATAGAAAGGAAGAAGTAATATATTGCAGTTCTTTCTTTCTTTAATAGATCGTCTGAAGAACAAAAGGAATGGGCCTGATGAACCAATGTTTTAATAGTTCCTGCCTTTTGACTGGGATGATGATGAGATTCAGCATGGATATAATGGTCTGTATGAGTCTTCTTTCTATATAGACTGAGAAATGTAGGTTACCATCTGGTTTGCGAAGAATTAAAAGATCTAAAAAGGCTAACTGCTTATTTGATTCTACTTCTAGGGTAAACTGGATCCTTGGATTAAGTTCATTTAACTTAGTGAGAAACTGTTGAAGTTCATCAGAAGAACCATTCCATATAGCAAAAATGTCATCGACATATCTGAACCAATGAGTAGGTCTGGGAGAAATGTTGTCAAAGATACGTTGTTCAAAATGTTCCATAAAGAAATTGGAGATAGCAGGAGAAAGAGGATTGCCCATTGCTCTTCCTTCAATTTGTTGATACAACTTATTTTTAAAGGAAAAATAAGTCTTCTTTCTATAGAAAGAAAACTCATACAGCCATTATATCCATGTTCTTCTAGTCAGCTAGAAGAACAGCAGTCTTATATTCAATACCTTGAACCTGAACAGTCTGGACTTGCAGAACATGCCATCATCACTAGACATAGAGTTCATTGGAAAAAGACAAGAGTCCTTCACAAAAGTCATTCACAAAAGTCTTTCACTCTCCTAACTTAAACAGATCCGATGGTTTACATCTATCCTCTTTATGGGAGATAGTACTTTATAAATCAGCTAATCTTTCCTAACTTTTAATTGTATATATAATTTTTTTTATTTTTTTGTTTTTTGGTTAAGAAATTTATTGACCTTTTTAGTTATCTTACACTAGCTACTTAGGTAGCGCTTTTTGGAATTGTCAGTTATTGTTTAATTTGAGCTTAAAATGTACTGAAGATGCCTGTGACATGCAAGCGAAAATTATACTATTAAATAATCTTTTTACATGAGTTTTTCCATTATTAATTTTGTATTTATATGTCTGCTCATGGTATTCCATTATTCCATTATTAAGACAGTCTTATATTACCACAGATTGCTTGCTAATGGTGTAATGTATTGCCTACATAATTATAAGTTCAATATTTATGAATGAAATATGGAACTTATAATTTTCCTAGCAGAATCTTCTGCTAGGAAGTTATTGGTATGTTATTGGTATCAAAACTCTCACTAAATTGTAAATTAGTAAATGAGCCCATATCAGATAGATATAGGAAAAAATTATTGTCAGTGAAATGTGGCTAACAGAAAGAGAAGTTGAAGGATATAGCATATTTCAGGAGGGTGTGGAAAAGCATTCACTTATCATAGCAGATGAAGTGGGTGTGGCATTACAGAATATTTCGTGCTGTAAGATGAAGGAAAGTAAGGATTGTAAGACATGAGATATCTAAGAAAATTGCATTAGCTAGTACAAAGCAGATTATCATTATGGGAGATTGGAACTGATTCTTCTTTATTAAATTCTTAAGAGACACTTGTTTCCAGCTGTATTTGGTCATAGCTAGGTTTTAGCTAAGTATGCAAAATCATGACAAAAATGTACTTGCCAAATACTCCTTTTTTTTTTAATAATATGTCCTAAAAAAAATCAATAGTTCCATAAGGTAATTAATAGTGCTGTATTATTGTTTGAAGAATATCTTCATTGTGTGAGCCATTCCAAGGAAATGCCATCATACCATGCCTTAAATACATTTAATTTGCAGAGAATTTAAATATATTTAAATTCTCTGCAGACACCTCAATCAATGCATTCCAATCATTCACTCTCCATGCAAAAAAAGCCTGCTTCTCACTCCCTTGCTCACAGCCTCATTATACAGCTTCCAGGGATGACCTCTTGTTCTCTGTCTATCTCCCACCATTTTATGAAAAACCCCTTCAATGTTAATCCTAAAGCCACCCCTTACCAACTTGTACATCTCTCTCACATCACCTCTCTTGCACCTATCACTAGACTCTGCAAATTGCATCTTCTTAACTTTTCTTCATACTTAACATTCCAGAGACCAGTAACTACTTTAGTCAATTGCCTCTGGACTGTTTCCAACATCTCTTCATCCTTTTAAACTAAGTGACCAAATCTGTGCACAGTGGCCACTTGAGGCCTAATCATGGTATTATACTGAAAATTTATTTATCACTAGGTTAGACTATAATAGATTTAGTTTAATCCTTTATCCCAGTGAGAGCAAACAAAGTTTGCGCCTGAAAATATCTTCAGGACTAACTTTGTTTGCTCTCACTGGGATAAAGGATTAAACTAAATCTATTATAATCATGGTATTATACAATGGAACAGAATCTCATTACTTCTAGAAGTCAGTGTCCTCTGTATCATTGCCATAATTCGTTGTGTTATCCTTACAATTTTGGAAATGTGTCCTCTAACTTTTAGATACTTATCCACCATCACCCCAATATCTCTTATTTCCTCTGCCTCCTCCAATAATATATCCCCACCAGGAATAAATTCTACATCCCGTCTTTATTTTTCAAATTTCAAAACCTTACATTTCATAATATTGAACTGGAATCCCCATTCACTGTCTATTTATGTCTCCTTGTAAGCCACAACAACAGCTCTACTCCTCATAGTTCTTCCCAACTTTGCATTATCTGAAAACAGCTTAATATCCCCCATTCAAATCTTCCCCAATATTATTAACATAGAGGTTAAACATCAATGGTCCTAAAACAGACCTCTGAGGCATACCACTAATGACTTTCCTCTTCCATGATATTGCTCCTCATACACAACCTGCAGATACCTATCAAATAGCCAGTCTACAATCCAATGCACTAGTCCAACATCCTGCACATATGCTCTACTTTGACTATCAAACTTTTAATGGATTACTACATTATCATGTGATAATTTATCAAAAGCCTTTGCAAAATCTAAGTAATGCCTTTGTGTATCCATCTCCCTCATCCAATGTAGCTGTCACCTTATTGTAATTAGTAAATGGATTACTAATTACAATAAGGTGACATGACCTCCCTTTAGCAAATCTGTGCTTTCCATCAAAGCACAGATTCTGAATTCACTAACCTCTTCAACACTTTAACCACAACACCTGATTGGCCTATAATTTGATGCTTGAGCTCTGTCACCTCCTTTATGAAGCAGTACAATTTTTCCTTGCTGCCACTCCTTTGGAACTTGACCCAATGTACGACATTAACACCAATTATGTCAAGGCCGATGTCAACTTCCTGGTACATTCCTTCAAAATATGTGGTGAAAACAATAGCCTTTCTAAATGCCCAACATTAAATCCTTCAAATGCAATACATCAATTTTAAACCATTCCAACTCTCCTTCAAATTCACTCCACAGATTTACAAATTGAACCCCCTTTGCCTCACAACTCAGCAATCTTACTATTCATTGCTCTCCTTCTCAATTCACTGTCTGGGCAAAACACCTACAACTTTTCCAAGAACATTTATTATTATTGTTATATGACACCTCCAGGGAGTCCAGACTCATTTATTAAACTATATTTAATACCCTTTTGTTTTCAGGTGACCAGACAATCATAGCAAGAAGTGAAGATTAACTCTAGAGATCAATATACTCCTTAAATAATTGCTAAAAAATTTGAGTGCAAATCTCAACAGAGAACAAAAATCATGACTTTCAAAGAACTATCTCAAGTCAGAAGTAAAATCATGATTGAAAATAAAATTTTAGAACAAATTAATTGCTTTAAATGCTTCAGATGTGCTGTATCATATACAAAAGAAGCTGGCATTGTTATCAAAATTTCAAACTTCCTAAAGATAAGGAGGATAAATAATAATATTTTCAAATATAATCAAGTTGAAAAGCATATATTTTACAAGTGTGATAGGATTACATTTGAATGGCTTTGGAGTGAGTGCACTAGAGAAAATGTTGCTAGATGGAAGGGCAGTGTGTGATGCAAGCAAGAGAAGAAGAGACAAAGTGAAAGATCAGGGAGTGGTACCAAAGAGGCAGAAGTGCTTGCCAGTGTAGTAGCATGAGAGATGAAGAGAGAATGAGAATGCAAGAGGAACAAGGAAACAGGAGAGCCTGGGTGGACAGAGAGACATGGCATAGAGAGAGAGAGAGAGAGTGGATGTTGAAAGTAGCATTGTGAATGTCTGTATGGAGATGGAGTATATTGCAGTGTGTGTGTGTGTGTGTTGGGAAGATGAGACTGAATGGATATATGTGGTAAGCAGTAATAAAGGTGATTGGGCAAGGACAGGTGTGGAGAGGAAATCACAACCAACAAGTGGCTTGGATAGGATAGATTCTAGACCTAAAATTGAACTGCTATTTTTGTTTTCACAAATTCCAGAACTATTAGAAATAAGGGAGATGGTTTCAACTGATTGAAAACATAGTTTTCAATTAGTGAAACATAGTTGAATGAAGATGATATCCAAATGGAAATAGAAATGAAAGGATACAGTATTTTTCGAAAGGATAGAAAGGACAGTAAGGGAGGAGAAGTGCTGCTGATAACAGCAGGATAATTATGTCCACATAAGGTACAAATGAAAGAGGAAAATAGTGGCAATGGTTATGAGGCAGTGTAGTGTAAAGTAGAGGTTGACAGGAAGACATATTTAGTTGGATGTTGCTATAGAATAGAGAATGTGGAGGGTGGTGATGAAGAAATGTATAAACAACTTGGATTAGTAAACAAAGCTAGGGTAATCATTATGGACAGCTTTAATTATGGCTATATAGATTGGAATAAAGAGATAGCACTTTATCTGGTCTCTTTCAACTAAAAGTGAGTTAGCTGGGCTCATATGGAGGTTGGAGGGGGGGGGGTCATCCCCCAGAACAGACAAACTGGCCTGTGAACACTCTCATCTACAAACATAGGACATACCTGGAGGCATAGGGCTATATGACCTCTCCATTGCTTCTGGCTTAGTATCACCACTCTGGGTCTGCTTCCCACTAACGAGACCTCAATAAAGGTCGAAACCGGTCTGGGTAATGGCCCTTTCCCTTAATACATAGCAGTATAAATGTCTGCAAGGAGATGTGCTTTGCATTATGGGAAATACTGAGACAAGGAGTGATGAGAGCTTGATCCACCTTTGCTACGAGTCGCCAAGGGATGTACCACCTTACCTCAGTCCTGAAGATATTTTCAGGCACAAACTTTGTTTGCTTACACTTGGATAAAGGATTAAACTAAATTTATTATAGGCATAGGGCTACTACCTTATCCTTTATACAGTAGCGGTTAAATGTCGAAAAATCCTTGGCACTTCAAGGTAAAAGAGGAGGGAAGGAATAAGAATAATAAGATAAGAAGAGATAGCATTTGAAAATAAGGAAAATGAATTTCTCGAGTTCTTGAGAGATAACTATATCAGGCAGCATATAAAGGAGGGCATGCAAGGATTATTTCATCAGAGGATGTAATTGTGAGTGGGGGGTTTCACACTTTCCTCCAATTAGTGAAAATGATCATGAAGTTGTGGCTAGCCATGTGCAGACTTCTGTGAGGAAAGGATTTATGTTTAATTACAGGGCTGGTGATTATGACAAGTTTCAGAAACAGCTTGGAGCTATAGCATGGAAGACTTGAGTAGTAAGGAAATAGATGCTGCTTAGGAACTGACAAAGAAATACATAACGTCAATGTGTGAATGTATTCCATAGGCCAAAAGGCTGAATAAGGAAAGTGTAAAATGGATGAATGAGGAGCTTAAGCATGAAATCTGGAAGCAGGTACTTTAGGGGCAATAAAAAGAATAATGGTAATAATCAGTTACATGAAAAATGTAAAGAACAAGCCAGGATAATGACTCATTTAGTAAGGAAAACAAAAGTGGAGTATGAGCAGATATTGACATATCAGGCAAAGAAACCGTAGATAATTTTTCAGATATGTGGCAAGTAGAAGGAAGAATGATCATGGTAAGATGATGAAAATGGTAGAATGGTAACTGCTGAAGAAGACATAGTTGAGGTATTCAGTGATCAATTTATAAGGTTGTTTCATCCTGATCAGAATGGAATCATGAGGAACTTAAATGTAGAGGACATAGGAGAGGATGGCTTAATTGTGAGTGAGCAGGAGGTAGTTGAGGTAATAGGTAATATCAATAAGGTGATAGGATTTGATGACATATCACCACACAGGGAATGTTCCAGGGAATTGGCAGTAGCATTGGCATGCTTCTTTAATAAGATTCATACAACAGCACAGGTTCCAAGTGAGTGGAAGGAGGGTAAAATTGTTCCACTGCATAAAGGTGGTGATAAGGCTAGTGTGTATATCTGGAATTGTGAAGGTACCAGTGAGATTGGTGAGAAGTAGGAATCAGAAATGCGTTGATAACAGCAGTATTCTCTGTAGTTATCAGCATGGGTTTGTTCAAGAGGGATCACATTTTATTAACTTATGTACTATAACAAGGTGACAAATGCTGCATATACAGTGTTGTACTTGGACTTTGCAAAACCTTTTGATAGACTGCTGCACGATAATCTGTTAAATAAATTGAAAGAGATGGGATTGGTTAACATACTTCTGAGTTAGATCAATGACTAGCTTTCAGATAGGTATCAGAAAGTTGTATATGGGGGGGCGGGGGGGGGCGAGTGAAGTATCTTGAAATAGGAAGGTCACTATTTCAAGTGCTGCAGGGATCAGTTTTGGGACCATTGTTGTTCAATTTGTATATTAATGCTATTGGGATGGGTTTAACTTATGATATGCAGCTGTTTGCAGATGATGCAAAATTAGGAAGAGCAATGCAGAATCAAGTAGATGGTATCATCTTACAGGAGGACTTGAATCGATTGCATGAATGGGCAAGTAAGTGGAATTTTGAATTCAATGTTGCAAAGTGTAAGGTTTGAAATTTTGTAAGCAATGATAGGATGCTATATATATGCTTGATGGGAAAACGTTAAAGGAGGTAGAGGAAATGAGAGATCTGGAGTGGTGATGGACAAGGACCTGAAATTCAAAGGCCACATTGCACAAGTTGTGAAGATGTCACATCACATAATGGCAATGATAAAGAGGACCCTGACATGCAGAAGTAAAGAGGTTAATACCATTGTATAATGCCTTGATCAAGTCTCATGTATAATATTGTGCCAGATTTGGTCATTAGGTTTTCATGGTGATGAGGATATGTTGGAAAGGATCCAGAGAAGACTCACAAAGGTGGTCAGTGGTCTTTAGAATGTGGAGTACGAGGACAGAGTGAGAGAATGTAAGTTGCAGAGCCTTTGGAACAGAAGGAAAAGAGGGGATTTGATTGAGTATGGTTGGATGAGTATTGTGTGCAATAGTGTGTACCTTCCACAATGAGTCTCTGACTCCATGGAAGTCAGATGTTAACAATAATAATAATAATACAAGAATAAGAGTTTATAAGGTTTTGGCAAGACCTTCTCTACTGTATGGAAGTGAATATGCACAATAAAACTGCAGAAGAAAAAAAAAAAATAGAAACTGGAGAAATTAGATTCCTATGAAGAACGGCAGGCTGTACTTTGGGACAAAAAAAGAACCAAGAAATATGTAAAGAACTAAAAATAGACTTGGTATCGGACAAAATGTATGAATATTGAAAGAAGTGAATTGAACATGTTGAAAGAATGAACAGTTTGACTACAGAAAAGAGATACTATGATACCACCCAATTGAAGGACATAGAGGCCAGAGACAATGAAGGAAAATATGGAATGAGACCAGAACAGGCCACTGGTCTAAAATCCCTGAAAGGGTGATGATGATAGTAATGACAGATAAATCTATGCTTTAAAATGGCAAGCCATATTTCATAAAAGAAACCTGTTTTTGATAAATGCAAATGATGAAATTATGCAAATTTTATCCTTAGCTTTGAGATATTTTAAATTCTAAATTGCCTTGTGTTTTAAATTATTTTATTTTATTTTTAAATCAATAGGAGCCAAAACTGCTGGTAATAGGCTCTGCTGTGCTAAATCCTAAGACTAGGTGGGATCTCCTTGATAATGTCGCAAAAAGAGTGTTTAAGGTAAAATATTTAATTTAAAGATTGTTTAAAATTTCTTTTCATTATGATAATTTTTTCTTACTTTTTATTTTTTATTATATTATATTATTATTATATTATTATATTATAGGCAGAGAAAAAAAAAAAAAAATGGTGGCGGCATTGTCATTCCATGATTTTAATTTGGATTTCAGTCGGTTCGTTAAGTGTGAGGTCTGTTATATGTATTCCTTCGACTACATAAATGATTTGTGGATGTTTAGTGCGGATGGAAGAAGGGTGTGTGCGAAATGTGACCTGAACGAGGAATTGATGAATGCGAATATGAAGTTGATGACAGAAAGTGCTAGTACCAATAGTGTCGCGAGTGCACGTTTGAAAGAGACGGATGGCGGGAAAGACAGGCGAAAAAATGTTAAAAAATCAGAAAAAAAGAAAAAGAGCGATTTGACAACCGTAACGGATGTTAAAAGGGACGAAAGTAAGGCGGAAAGAAACGAAATTGAGAGAACGAATGAAAGTAGAAATGGCGTGGTGCAGAAATCGCAAGTAAAAAAAATCAAAACAATGAATGATAGCGAAAAAAGAATGACTGATGGCGAAAGTTGGACGCATGTTGGAACGAAAGTACTGAACCAAAGAAAGATGAATGACAGTAAAAGTGAGAAGAATGATAGCGAAAGTTGGACGCATGTTAGTCCGAAAGTACGGAAACAAAGAAAGATATGTGAGAGTGAGAAGAATGATAGTGAAAGTTGGACGTATGTTGGACCGAAAGTACGGAAACAAAGAAGGATGAATGAGAGGGAAAGTGAGAAGAGGGGGTCGAGAGTTAGAAAGTTAGAAAGATTTAATGATAGAGTGAATGTGTCACGAGGTTCGGAAGGTGAATTGGATTGGATGAAGCAAGAAATGAAATGGATGCGGAATGAAATTGAGAGAATTCAGGTCAAAACTATTAAAATAAATCATGATGGCATGAAAGAGATAACAAAAGATGAGCGAGTGGCGTTGTATGGCGACTCCATTATTAAAGGTGTGCTAGAGGATAAAATGCACAAGGTATGTTTTCCAGGCGGTAAAATGAGTAGAGTGATTGAGGCATTGAATATGAGGCGGGAACGAGCAAAAGAGTTAATTGTATTAATTGGTACGAATGATTTGAGAGAGAACAAAGAGCATGTCAAAATGAATGTCAGGAGACTGCTTGGAAAGATAAAGGAGAATAGTGTGACAGGAAGGGTGGTCAGTGTGTTGCCTAGGTATGATTGTGGTGAAATGAGGCGGAGAGCAAGGATTATGAATGATATTCTGGCTGAAATGTGTGAGGAGATGGGAGTAGAGTTTGTTAATGTATGGAATGAGTTTGAGGGACGAAGTGAGCTGTATGGGAGCGATGGACTGCATTTGAGTGGTTATGGTGTGAGTCGCTTGGAGAGACTGCTGCTGGAAGGTAGAGAAGTGAATAGAGAGAATGAATCAGATCGAGAGGGGAGTGATGTGGAAGAGCAGGAGAGTAAGACAGGAGAGATTGAAGGAGTGGAAATGAATGTGGAAGTGAGTGGTATGAGTATAGAAAATGAGAGAATGGGTGTGCAAGAGGAGCAGGGAAACGGCGAGGCTCAGGGTGGACAGGGATACACAGCGTGAGAAAGGTGGATGCTCCAAGAGGAGGTGAGAGAATGTGTAGGCAGGAAAGTAATGGGATGATCAGGGATCAAAAGGAAACAGATGGAATTGCAAAGGGTTCTAAAATGAAGAAGCAGAAAGGGAAATGGCCCCAGTCCAGCATGGAGAGATCACATCGAGTGAGTGGTATCAGTGGAACTAGCTGTAGATCCAGAAATGAGTTGTTGTGTTTGTATACCAATGCTAGAAGTATAAGAAACAAGGCGGATGAAATGGTTGCACTAATTGCGTCTGTGCACCCAGAGATTGTCGGAATAAGTGAGACATGGTTAGATGAGGATGACATCCTGACAGGAATAGAGATGGAAAGGTATGATGTGTTTCGTGAGGATAGAAGGGGTAAAAAGGGAGGGGGAGTGCTATTGATGATAGAGAAAGAGTTATGTCCATACAAGGTAGAGATGCAAGAGGGAAATGGGGCCAGTGGTTTTGAGGCAGTATGGTGTGAGATAGAGGTGAATAGAATCAAATACTTGGTGGGATGTTGTTATAGACCTGGTAATGTGGATGGTGGTGATAGTGAAATGTATAGTCAAATAAGCCAAGCAAATAAGAAAAGGGTGATCATTATGGGTGATTTTAATTATGGCAATATAGACTGGAATGAAGAGATAGCAACTGGAAGTAAAGAAAATGAGTTTCTTGAGTTTTTGAGGGATAACTACCTCAGACAGTATGTAACAGAGGGCCCAAGAGGATTAAGGGTCTTGGATTTGGTCATCATCGGAGGATGTAATTATCAATGAGGTATCAAATCATCCACCAATTGGTGAAAGTGACCATGAGGTGATTACTTGGGTGGTTGCCAGCAGTGCAAGGACCCCAGTGAAAAAAGGGTATATGTGGAACTACAAGGGGGGGTGATTATGAAGAGCTCAGGAGACAGCTTGCAGGTGTAGCATGGAATGAGGAGTTAGCTGGAAAAGAGATCAATGCAGCTTGGAGGATTTTCAAAAAATATTTAGTGGATGCAATGTCTAAATGTATACCACGGGTGAGAAGGTTAAATAAGTTAGGTGTGAGGTGGATGAATAAAGAGATTAAACATGCAATACAGAGAAAAAGGGCATTGTGGAGGCAGCATAAGAGAAGTGGAAGTAACCAATTTCATGAGTTCTACAAAGACCAGGCAAGGAGAGTGACTTGGTTGGTGAGAGTAGCTAAAGAGAGGTATGAACAGCAGTTAGCTAATGAAGCTAAAAAGAATCCTAGGGAGTTCTTTCGATATGTAGCCAGCAAAAGAAAGAATGATTATGGAAGGATGACATTGATTGGAGGAAATGGTATAAAGACAGCTGTTGCAGAATGTGTGGTGGAGATACTTAATGAGCAGTTCATAAAGATCTTTCAATCTTGTGAATGTGACTTCATGGAGAGATTAAGAGCAGTTGATGATGGGGAGGAGAGACTGACTGTAAGTGAGGAAGAGGTGTTTGGGGAGTTGAGTAAACTAGATGTAAATAAGGCTGTGGGACTTGATAATATATCACCGCGTATTCTGAAGGAATGTGCCAGAGAGTTGACACCTGCCTTGACATATTTTTTTAATACAAGTCTTGCACTTGGTCAAATCCCTAAAGAGTGGAAGGAGGGCAAGATTGTGCCACTTCATAAAGGAAGTGATCGAACTCAAGCATCAAACTATAGGCCTATCTGTGTGTCAGGTGTTGTGGTTAAGTTGTTGAAGAAGCTTGTGAGAACTAGGATCCAGAGTTGGGTTGACAACAATGGTATAATCTTTGATGGACAGCATGGATTTGCTAAAGGGAGGTCGTGTTTTAGTAATCTACTTACTTATTACAATAAAGTGACTGCTTCCTTGGACAGAGGAGAAGGATACACAGTAATATATTTGGATTTTGCAAAAGCTTTTGATAGAGTACCTCATGATAAGTTGACAGTCAAACTAGAGCAGATGGGGTTGGATATTAGATTAGTGCATTGGATTGGAGACTGGCTATCTGATAGGTATCAACAAGTTGTGTATGGGGGTGCAATATCCAGGAAAAGGAAAGTCACTAGTGGAGTACCTCAGGGATCTGTTTTAGGGCCATTACTATTTAACTTGTATATTAATGATATTGGCAAAGATTTGGATGGAGATATTCAGTTGTTTGCAGATGATGCAAAGTTGGGACGAACCATAAAGAGTAGTGAAGATGTTGTGGTCTTGCAAGAAGACTTGAATAAATTGAGTGATTGGGCAAGCAAATGGGGATGTGAGTTCAATGTTGCAAAATGTAAGGTTTTAAAATTTGGAAAACAAAGATGGGATGCAGAATTTATGCTTGGTAAGAATATATTGTTGGAAGTAGAGGAAATAAGAGATCTGGGAGTGATAGTGGATAAGGATCTGAAATTTAGGGGACACATCGCCAAAATTGTGAAGACAACACAAAGACTTCTGGGAATGATGAGGAGGACACTGACGTTTAGAAGTAGGGAGATTCTTGTTCCATTGTATAAGGCTTTGATTAGGCCACACATGGACTATTGTGCCCAGATTTGGTCACCTGGTTTTCAGAAGGATGAAGAGATGTTGGAAAGGGTCCAAAGGCGACTGACTAAGGTAGTTTCTGACCTCTGGAATGTCGAGTATGAGGAAAGATTGAAAAGATGTAATTTGCAGAGTCTAGTGGAGAGAAGGAAGAGGGGAGATATGATAGAGACCTACAAGTTGGTAAGGGGTTGTTATAGGATCAATGGTGGAGAAGTTCTACAGAGAATAGTGGGAGATCAGGGGAGAACCAGAGGTCATGCCTGGAAACTGTATAAAGAGGGTGTGAGTAGGGGAGTGAGAGGCAGGTTTTTTTCGTGCAGAGTTGTGAATGATTGGAATGCCTTGCCTGAGAGTGTGGTGTCTGCACGGAGTTTGAATGTGTTTAAGACCCGGTATGATGAGATGTGTGTGAGATAAAAGGACCTCCTAGATGAGTCTTTGACTCCATGAGGTCTTGTTTAATAATAATAATAATAATATTATTCAGAATAACTAATAATAATATATGATTAGTTATTCTGAATGGTTGCATTAATTATTTTTATTTGTATGTCTCACTAATGAAAGGTTGTAGACCTATAGTAATTAGTACTGTAGGCAAGCCATTCAAAAAATTATGTCTCATTCATATCATTCCTCCTCCAGAATTTACAGATAGCATTCCCACAATCTGCCCTCATATCCAGTATTCCAAGCACATAACACAACACTTGCTTTAAAATCTTCATTTCCTCAAAGATGTAGGTGACCAAACCCACGCAGTAGTCTGTAGTCCACGTCAGCGAAGTCCTTTTATAGTAAAACTATAACCTCTTTATTTAATTCAAGTTTGCATCTTTATTCATATCTCAGTATGGTAGCTACAGTTTTAAATCCATTCAATTTTGATCAACTTCATCCTATTCTAGAAAAAAGTCTTTCGATTTGCATTTCTTTAGTAACATGGAATCTGTATTGTGGGTTTGGCTTGTTGAATATTGTGTCCATGTTATTAACAGTTTAATATTATTTATTATTAATTTTTGATTACTTTCAAATCATTTGTTTTTTATTTGCAGGAATATGCTTTAAGAGTGGATCCAGTTTCCAATTTAGGCCTAACCTCAGAGAGTATTTTAAGTTACCACATTGGGGAAGTAACAAGGAGTAAAGGTACAGATTTTTATACTTATATTTTGGAAATTAGGTGTTTGGGTATATATGCAGTCCAGTCAGAATATGACCACTTTCATTATTTCACATCTGGTCATTCCACCTCACTAGAAGTGGAATGACCCTCTCTTCTTTCTGTTCAAAAGGCTTTGCAACTTACATTCTCTCACTCTGTCCTTGTACTCCACATTTTAAAGACCACTGACCACCTTTGTCAATCTTCTCTAGACCCTTTTCAACATATCAGATTTAGAAAACATAATCAAACTATATAAGGATTCTGAAATCATTTTCCAGTGGATCTCATCCCATGTGGGATTAAAGGGAAATGAAACAGCAGATGAAGTAGCAAAAATGGCTGCAACATCCAGTGATACTACAGATTTCAATCTTTTTAAAACCACTCAAAAAGAAAACATAAAAAGAATGATTCTCCAGGACATGACTCACCACTGGTATTCAGCAGAAAAACCAGGAGCTAGCATCAACTCCAAGTTTAATTGTGCCACTACCATGATTTCTCACCTCAAGACTGGCCACACAAGACCAATCAAGTTTAGCAATTGCATAAAAGTCTTCCCCCATCTGCAAAATCTGTAACATCGAGGAAGCATCGCCAATGCATTTACTAAATTGTATGAATATTTCCAAATGTGAACTTTTTAACAACCCAGGAAAGGTGCTGTATAAAATACATGAATTTGACCTCTATGATCTGGTGTAATAATACCATAATAAAAAAAAAGAAAAAAAAGAGGGGTGGCACTTGTATCATGGTGAAAGCATACATTATACTGAAAGTGTGTGATGTAATTTTCATTCAAAGTTGCTGTTTAACATGAGCAAGGGAAGTGATCTCATGAATATCCATGTGTTAAGGCTTAAGTGCTGGGGAAAAAACTCATAATAAAAGTTTAATGGAGTGAAACAGCACTAGGAAATGATGAAAAGTAGTATTTAATGCTTCCAATATTTAGTCTTAGTTACAGAGACATCATCAGGGAGTACAAAATGATCTGATGAACTCCAAAAAAACCATGATTGTGGGGTATCAGAAAGAGTGGCAGTATCCAGGAAACTGCTATTATTGTAGGCTGTATTATTATTATTATTATTACGGATATCTCCATGGAGTCAGTAGATTCATCGTGGGAGACCCAAACTATCAAAACAATATATATCATATCTCTTATTGAATTCATTTGCAGATGAAGAACTCATAACTGAGTCAGCAATGCATTCCACTCATTCACCACCCTCCAAGCGAAGCCTCGTTTTCACACTCTTGTTAACCACACTTTTCCTTAATTTCCAGGGATGACCTTTTTGTTCTTCCATCACTATCACACAGCTGAACCATTTCCCCTGCATCAATCTTATAAAAACCTTTTAGTAATTTAAATGTTTCTATCATATCCCCTCTTCTCCACCTATCAACAAACCTCTGCAATCCACAAGCTCTCAATCTGTCAATGTAGGGAGCATTTTTTACATCACTCATGAACTTAGTCATTCTCCTCTGAACCCTCTCCACAACCTCCTCATCTCCAAGGAATCCAGATGACCAGACCTGAACTGTAATCCAAATGTGGAAGTATCAACACTTTATAAAGGGGAATAATAACCTCTTTATCTCTGGATCCAAAATAATATTATGGATTCTAATGAATCCATAATATTATTTTCAATTGATATAGTTGATAAATCCTTTAGATGCTCTCCGCAAATAATTAATTTTCTTATAGTTTGTTTTTTGAAAAACTTCTTTCCCCAATGCTACGGATATTGATAATGTTAAATAAATACGCATCACAATCGCAGTATTTGGAAACGTGTCGGTTAATTTATTTTCGTATATATAATTTAAAACATCCCAAGGAGCCGACTCTTTTTTAATAAAACATTGCAAAGTTTTTAATTCCTCAAATAAAGTTATACCATCAATATTGCGATTGTCGGAATCTTGATTGTCGCTCAGTTTTAAATGCAAATCTTTACAATGTTTCATTAAATCTTCATCGCTCCAAACTTTTAATTTGCTAATGTCCCTTATAGTTTAAAGTCCTTGCTATGTTGTTTTAAGAGTATGAATCTTTCTGTGACTGAAGTTATTGTCGTGTCTAAAATCGCAAAGAAAAAATTTATTTTAAAATTTTATTTAGGATCACGCGTTGTCTCATCTGATGCTTCGTAACCAAACATTTTTGTTTTTGTTCTTTTGCTGTCTGGAAAAATAGGATTACTATTAAGATCATTTGCTGCTACTTTTGCAGTTCTAAGAATATTTACAAAATATTGGTCTGTTCGGCGAGTATTTAATTCTTGTATAACATAATAAAGATTTTCTGTCATTTTTCCTATATCAAATGTCGGATTCTGCATTATTTTGCTTGCATCATTGGGAGACTTAAGATTTCATACCAAACATGAACAGAACAAATAAATTTAAATGAATAAATCTTTGAAATTAAGTTGTCTTCCTGAACTCTAGAATCGATATCTTTAGTTTCATCTTCCGTAATATCAAAAAGAGCCTGGTAAATTTCCTTGATATTATTTTTAAGTGGCTTTATTGCTTCTACTCTACTTTCCCACCTAGTAGCAGAAAGTGGTTTCAAATTTAAAACACGAATGTTTTTTTTAATATAGCCCAACGCTTCATAGATATTGAAAAATAATTATATAATTCCTGTATTACCCCCAAAAAATTTACAGTTTCACAGGATATCTTGGCTGCATCATTAACTACCAAATTTAATGAATGAGCAGCACACGGAATAAAAAAAAGCCCTTGAATTTATTTCAAGGATTTTTTTTCTGCAGTCCATTATGCTCGCCTCGCATATTTGAACTGTTATCATAAGCTTGGCTGCGTAAATCCGAAATGTTAATATTCAATAATTTTAAATAATTTTTTATAAATTGAAATAGTCCTTGCCCAGTGGTATCTTCTACAGATTGAAAACCCAAAAAATGTTCATGAATTTCTGCTATATTTGTATCTTTATTTTGATTAACAAATCAAATAACAATAGATAATTGTTCTGTGTGTGGCTTATATCCGGAGTAGTGTTAAGAATTAATGAATAACATTTTGCCTCTTCAACCATTTCTAAAATGTTTTGTTTTATAGCTTCAGAAATTATACGGATGATTTCATTTTGTATTTTATCACCTAAATAATGAGCAGTGTTTTTTTTTTGTGATGTTTGGATGCGATGCAAGTGTTCTGCCATTATCGAATCAAATTTAGCGACAGTTTCTACTAAAACATTCTACAAAAAATTGCCGTTACCATTTTCAAAAAAGTTTTTGTGAAAAACCTCTAAAAGCTATACACTGTCTTGATTAATATTGTATTATGTAGATTAACCGTTCTATAACAGATTGCCAATATTTTTTTTCAGTTTCGTATAATTTTGTTGTGTGCAATCAATAATGCATTTCTTAATCAACGACATTTTAAGTTCACTGTATTTTGAACAGTTTTTAATGTGCGTGGAACTTGTCTCGTGTATTTTTAGTATAATATATGACTCAAATGTTGTCAATCGTTACAACCATATTCGTTAGTAAGTTGGGAATTTTGACTACCAAATATTTTGCAATAATAACAGAAAACTGAATTTTGCGATTCTAAATAACTTCATAAAAGTTTTTCTCCCTTTGCTAAATGTTAAAGATACCAAGCTATTTTAAACCTGGTTTTACTCCATTTCCCAAGTAAGCAAACAGACAAATAAGTCAAGTTTGTGGCTGCAAGTGTTGCAAGTCTAGCTGACCCTGCACGTAGTGCAAGACCAAGGCAACTCATGGTAAAAGTAGAATAAGCTCTGATCACTAATCTTAATATTTACCCATAATACAAAGCACATCTCCAGGAGGAGATGTATGATGCTTTGTATTAAAGGCAAGGGGCCACTACCCAGGCCGGTTTCAATCTTTATTGAAACTGGTCTGCTTGATGTGCCGTCCGCATATGTACGGGATTTTTAGCTATGGTCCCTTAGCTGATTAATATGTTTATAATTTATAAACTATTATCTTTAAAATTTTATTTGTTTATCAAAAATCTAAAAATAAGTACACAATTAAATTCAAAGTCAAATTGTCCAAAGTCACTTAAACACAGAATACACTCAATATGTTTCACATTCAAAATTGAAATGACTCCAAAAAAAATATAAGAAGTGGGTATTTGGATAGACGCTATTTCGTCTATCCAAATTTGAAGTGGAATTTAAGAAAACGAACATCGTAATATACACCTATGTTTCGGACTAAATATTTTTGGATAGATCAGTGTTTCTGAAACTTCAGATATCTGTGTACCCCTTCTTTAATTTTCATTATTACCAAGTACCTTTTCAAAATACTCTTATCAAAATAATAATAATAATAATAAATAAAAACATATTTCATTGTAAATGTCTGTTTTATTTGAATTTAGATGTACATTTAAACAAAAAAATATGATTTATTTTTAATAGAACAAAATTTATAAAGATACTATACATTTTTACTTATACATTTTTACTTAATATAAATAATTTATCACCAATTAGACAAGTGAAATTGCCTATTTCTATATCTGATATATTGCTCTCTTTCGTGCATTTTATGAATCCAGTCTTTAATCAACGCAACACCAGGCAACTCATTGCAAAGGTGGAGAAAGTTCTCATCACTCTTATCCCAGTATCTCCCATAATGCAAAACACATCTCCTTGCAGATATGTGTAATTCTATGCATTAAGGCAAGGGCCACTACCCATACCGGTTTCGACCTTTATTGAGGTCTCATCAGTGGGAGCCAGGCCCAGTAGTGGAGATACAAAGGCAGAAGCAATGAGAGGTCATCCTAACCTATAGGAGTTGCCAAAGAGTGTGCAACCGTATTATTAAATTACTCCAGATTCAGAGAAAGATGTTAAGAGTTTATTTTTCACTTGGTTAGACTATAATAAGTTTAGTTTAATCCTTTATCCAAGTGTGAGCAAACAAAGTTTGCGCCTGAAAGTATCTTCAGGACTGGGGTAAGGTAGTGCAACACCAAGTGAAAATTAAACTCTCAACATCTTTCTCTGAATCCGGAGAAATTTTTAATAATAAGGTTGCACACCCTTTGGCAACTCCTATAGGTTAGGATGACCTCTCGTTGCATCTGCCTTTGTATCTCCACTACTGGGCATGGCTCCCACTGACGAGACCTCAATAAAGGTCAAAACCGGTATGGGTAGTGGCCCTTGCCTTAATGCATAGCATTACACATATCCACAAGGAGATGTGCTTTGCATTATGGGAGATACTGGGATAGGAGTGATGAGAGCTTTCTCCACCTTTGCAACGAGTTGCCTGGTGTTGCACTACCTTACCGCAGTCCTGAAGATACTTTCAGGTGCAAACTTTGTTTGCTCACACTTGGATAAAGGATTAAACTAAACTTATGAACTTAATAATAAGATTTCACACCCTTGGCAACTCCTATAGGTTAGGATGACCTCTCATTGTTTCTGCCATTGTATCTCCACTACTGGGCCTGGCTCCCACTGACGAAACCTCAATGAAGGTCGAAACCGGTATGGATACCGGTTTCGACCTTTGCCTTAATGCATAGCATTACACATATCCGCAAGGAGATGTGCTTTGCATTATGGGAGATACTAAGATAGGAGTGATGAGAGCTTTCTCCACCTTTGCAACGAGTTGCCTGGTGTTGCACTATCCTACCCCAGTTCTGAAGATACTTTCAGGCACAAACTTTGTTTGCTCACACTTGGATAAAGGATTAAACTAAACTTATTATAGTCTAACCAAGTGAAAAATAAACTCTCTTACTCGAATATAACTCGCACTTATTTCCCAAAATTAAAGCTAAAAAATCGTGCTGCGAGATATATGTGAGGATTTTCGGAAACTAAAGTTTTCAGAAAAAAAAAACAACTGAAAATGGGTATGACTTACCAAGAAGCTTCTATTCTCCATCACTTCATCTGTCCTCAAGAGCGGTTTGCAGGCAGTATGATGGAGGAAAAAACCACTATTAAGAAGTGTATATGATTGGTGCAGTATTAATAAAAGATCGCGCTACCCAAACAAAACAAGCTGACAATTGAATTGAAATGCTAATTCTCTTAAACCGATTTCCATAATATCTGAAATGCATTCACTATATATTTTTTAGTTTTAACACGTTCATGACAGGGTAGTGTCAAGCAAAACAATATGTTGCACCTGCTGTATAGCAGTTTCTGTTGGAGGGAAGATGTGATTCATTAGTTAGTGTTTATATTCCCAGTTGCCTGTAATTGCACAATTTGTTGAGAAATATATTACACAGTCTGCAAATGATGTCTGTGAACCTTATCCAGTGACATGATAAAACTAATTGGTTTTAGTGTTTCTGTAGTATAATGGCTGTTGGGGATAGCATATTGTTTACTGCAGGGAGCGAATTATCACTGAAATGTGAAATTTGGGGCGATAGAGACTTGCAATTTGAGTAGGAGAATTCATGCATAATATAATTTAATATATATATATATATATATATATATATATATATATATATATTTATATATAGACTATAAAAGTTTATGAAATTCACATCGTATGGTACATCATGGGTTGTTTCCTTAAGTATCCTAATAAGTGGGTTCTAAAATGTTTAGTTTCAGTATGTATGACTACAATTTTTTTATCGTATGGTACATCATGGGTTGTTTCCTTAAGTATCCTAATAAGTGGGTTCTAAAATGTTTAGTTTCAGTATGTATGACTACAATTTTTTTATTAATAAAATATAATAAGCACATATTTAACTCTCAATGGGAAATGGCACCTTTTTCATTTGGTAAACTAAACGCTGTATTTTTCTAAAAAATCTCGTTGCCGTAATGCGGCTGAACGAGCGCCCTTATTAAGCAGCGCCTTGAGGCGGGCTGCCTCTATGCTACATCCTGTCTACGGTACTTGGCAAAGCACAGCGTAAGAATGAATTCACGGTCTGTCTTAAACTAACAATTTCCACTAAAAATATAATAAACAATCGAGAATATTTATACTGAGTCGATGCTTACTCTGTGAAATAAAATCTGTGGTAATATTGATAATAATGTTTCACTTCAAACGATATAATTCAAGAATAAGAAAATTTAATATTTTTTTTATTATTTCCTGTGGTGAAATGGCGCTTCTATCTTCAAGCACCCTTGTGCAGCGCACAATCTGCACAACCGCACGGCTCGGCCCTGACCATGCCAGAGTTCAAAGTTAAGTTAAATAACCAAGTAAGAGGTGTTGACAATTCCTTTGCACATTCACGCAACACCTGAGCTGATATTCCACCTAAACCTACAGCAGTGTTTGCATTTAAATTTTGCAATATACTAAGTACCTCTGATTTCTTAACTTCAATTCTCACATTAGTTATTGCTAGAGGTAGAGATATCCTCACTTGGGTGATAGCCTTTTGAAAAGTGATAACTCAGTAACTCTACTATTACATCTGAATTTATCACCTCAATACCACAGCACCCACTAAAGTTATCGTTCCAAAGTCATTCTTCCTTTTACTTGCCACATAGTGGAAGAACTCTTTGGGATTACCCTTGATCTCCTTGGCTAAGGTCTTCTTGTAATCTGATTTAGCTTTTCTTACTATGCTGGTAATCTTCCTAGCTTGAGCCTTGTACTGCTCATGAATGTACTGATCACCTTTCTTCTTGTAAATTCTCCATAACTTTTTGTTTTATGCAGATCAAGCTTGATACTACTACTCATCCATCTAATGCCTACCTTGTTTGTCTTCCTGACCATGGGGACACAATCTGATATTGCTTTCCTCAGATACCTGCTGATTTTATCCCATGAACTGCTAACATCTTTCCCCTTCAATATGTTCTGCCATGGGACGACTGTAAGCTCACTCCGAAGTTTGTTATAATTGCCTAACCTGTAGTTCCATATATATACCCCTTAAGAGAGAAAAATCCACAAATTTTGCAACCTCCCAAATCAATACCACATGGTTGCTCTCACCAATTGGAGGTAACGAGGACACCTTACTTATGCATATATCCTCTGGACCAATGACCAGGTCCAACATTCTCACACCACATGTCCCTTCACTTATGTGCTGTTTCAAGTAATTATCTCATAGAAGATGTATGAATTCCATTTCCTTTTTTTTTGCTACGTGATATTTCCTCCTTCCAATTGATATCACTATAATTCAAATCCCCCATAATAATCACTAATCCTGCACTTATTGTACTAATTTGCTGATGCATGAATTCAATATCACCTCCTGTACCCCTGGCCTATAGCAGCAACCAACTTTATATTTGTTGCTTTGGTCACTATTTCACACCAGACTGCCTCAAATGAACTATCATTCACATGTCTATCATCTTGATATACTACTTTCTTTAGCTGCAACTCATCAGCTATCATCAACAGTACTCCTCCCACCATTCTATTTTCTCTATCCTCCTTGAAAATACTGTACCCATCACATTCAATTCCAGTGACCACATCTGCTGACAGCCAAGTTTCACTAATGCCTACAACTTTTGGTGAGATTGCACTGACTAATGCCAAAAATTCTTCCCTCTTATTTCGAATGCTTCTTGCATTAATATACAAAAATTGCAGATTCCCTTTAGTTCTTGTACCAGCTTTAGAACTGATATACATGTCACTAATCTCAGTAATCCCATGCCGATTTTTATCCACTCTATTCTGCAATTTATTCCGCGAATAAGGATCAATAAATATACAATCACTGCTTAAGTTTCTCCCTCTGACACTCAACCTTTTCAATTTTAGTTTCCCTGCCCAATTTCTTCAACTTGTTCAGAAAACAGTAACTTCTTCAATTGCTTATGATCTTCCATGTTCAGATGCAACCCATCTCTTGCATACAGCTGTCTTTTGCCTTCAAGCACACTCCAGACATCAACAAATTCCAGACCTCTTTTTTTGCACATTCTTGCAATCATATCATTCATTATCATCGCTTGTTATTTAACTCATAATTGTCAAAACGAGGCAGCATACACACCATCCTCCCATTGACACTTTTCTTCTTCACAATATCTAACAATGTTCTTAAATCTTTTGCTACCTGATTTATACTACCATTCAGATCATTAGTACCCACCATAACTATCATATTTTCTGCATCATGCCCTCTCTTTATTGCTAAAGCTACTCTCTCTATTGTTCCACCAGCCAAGCACTCCTCAGGCATGCCGCTCTCCATACCCTTAATCATAGAATCACCATATATTTTGCCACTCATAACTTCACTCATGGCCTCATTTTCTACACTATTCAGCATGACTCTCCCAGTTTCAT
The DNA here is from genome assembly GCF_054136105.1 of Typopeltis vanoorti. Taxonomy (NCBI): domain Eukaryota; kingdom Metazoa; phylum Arthropoda; class Arachnida; order Uropygi; family Thelyphonidae; genus Typopeltis; species Typopeltis vanoorti. The sequence goes on from NC_143556.1 coordinate 66,035,588, forward strand.
TACTCAATGCTCTTTTACTTAAGCCGTCACTCTCACAACATATCGTTTCTTCTAGACCTCTTGTGCTTTCATTCTGTTGACTCCCAATCACTCCCATACTATTTATTACTCCATCAATCACCAAAGACTCTCCCATACTTAATCCTGTTTCTAGTTACTTCAGCTAAAGTGTTCTCCATAGTCCTAATTTCTCTATTCAACACATTTAACTCAGTTTTATGTGGAGTAATTGTACGTGGAGCAATTATTCAGACAGTGATAAAGTAGCAATGAAATCTTGTGAGAAGAATGAAAATTTCTTAAGCTGTTGTGAGATGCAGTGATTATAGTGTCAGAGGTGGGGCTGGGGGTTCAGTTAAAAATGTAACTATTCTTCCTCTGGTTGATGATAGTGATCTTTAAAGTTTTATTCACTTGGTAATGCTATAAATTAAAGATGCCAAGAAATTAAATTATATTCAAGTGTAAACAATACTTTATCCAAGTGTTGTTTACACTTGGATAAAGGATTAAATCAAGTTTTTAATTTCTTGGCATCTTTAATTTATGATGATAGTGATCATACTATACTGACTTGGGAAATTGAGTCATAAACAAGTTTATGGCTGTTCAATTCCAAAAAGTTTACTTTCTGACCTAAAAAAGCAGGAAATTATGACCAACTGAGGAGCACTGTTCTGCATCATGGTATGGTTGTTGGATGGGAAGTGTTTAGTAAATACTTAAATGATGCAATATCAGAACATGTCCCTAGGGTTCAAACAATAAATAGGATAGGATAGGAGTGAAGTGAAATGGATGTTTAATCTCATTAGCAAGAAATTCACACACACACACACACACACACACAAAAAAGATGTGGAAAGATGATGAAAAGTCAGTTATGAAAATTATAAGGGGCAGGTTAGAAGAGTTACAACTATTGTATGGAAAGTTAAGTCTGAGTATCAAAAGAAACTGGATCTACAAGCTAAAGACAACCCAAAGGAATTCTAATTCTGGATAAGTTACATGTAGACACAGTTGAAAATTTATTTAAGTAAGACAGATTAATTACAAATTTTTTTGTTTCATATATCATGGATCATCAGTCTGCTAATGATCCATGGAGGGTGTAATAATAATAAAATAGTAATACAGTTTGAAATTAAAAAAAATTAAATAATGGATGTACTCGCATACAGAGAGCAACTTTAGATGCTCGTGTTTATGGGAATGTCTGTGTGGCAATTTGGTGTCATTTCAAAGGATCCTATGGTTAGTATTTATAGTTCCATTCTCTGCTAAATCAGATTTGTTCTGTTCTTTTCAAGGTAATTTACGATGATTGATGTTCAGGAAGGTGTATGGAAACAGATCAGTCTGATTGCCAAGAGTAGAATAACTTGCAGTTGCATGGGACTGAATAGATTCCAGGTAGCAATACAGGTGGAATTTTATCTTTTGAAGATGGTATCATATCTATCCCAATGGCTTTAACAGGCCTTAAGACTCACAACCTTCCAAGCATGCTTGGATTTCGTAACCGAAATATGAGGATAGGATGGTCATCCCTATTGCTCTAAGTATTCCTGGCTGTATCCCTGTTCACGAGGGCCAGTTTGCCTGCTTGAGGGATGAAAAACCCTAGATAAACTGGCAAAATAAAACCTTCTGTCCATGCTCAAGACCGGCTAACTTGGCTATAGCTGAGGAAGATCCTTCAGCTCCTCACGTCGTCGACAGGAATCGAACCTAGGACACTCCTTCCCTAGGCATATGGTTGTGAAGCGCAAAGCCACTTGGCTAACCATGCAGACCAGATGGTATCATAGAACTAATTAAATTAATAGGCTTGAAAGTTATGTAAATATTAACCTTCTTTAGGATATGAGAAATGTGCTCTGAAATGCCTTTAATGTATTGGAGATAACAATTCTGTGTGTGCGTCTTCTCTCCTAATAGAGGGTGGGAAAATGGTTGATAATCTTCTCTGTTGTTTTGAACTTGTAACCATTGAGAATGGTCATTTCATTCATTGTAGAAATTTCTTTTTGAAGTAGATAGATGAAAAATGGATAATGAGCTCTTGAAAGAAGGCATATAATAATGTAATATTTCTGTGAGGGACGTGAGCAGAAGTGTGATGGATATGTACCGACTCAAGAAGGAAGGTTTGCAAAAACAGATGATGATAAGGAACTGTCCCATTTTCTCTTTTTATGAGCACATCAAGCAAAGATATAGTCCCATAGTAACATTGATTGAACACAGTTGAGTCATTATGCCACAAATAAAAGAAAGAAAGAACACACATGAAAAAATAACTCTACTGAATGCAGATGATATGCAGGTGACAAATCCAGAAGAGATTGTTCATCTAATGAGTGCCCATTTTGCTAAAAGCTATCAACTTTTACCAGTGTTACGATTGGGACTATATCTTTCCTTGATGTGCTCATAAAAAGAGAATGGGACAGTTCCTTATCATCATCTATTTTTATTGGGAAGGTATGCAATTGAGGGTTGACACAGTTGAGTCATTATGCCACAAGTAAAAGAAAGAACAAACATGAAAAAATAACTCCACTAAATGCTGATGATATGCAGGTGACAAATCCAGAAGAGATTGTTCAACTAATGAGTGCCCATTTTGCTAAAAGCTATCAACTTGCTGTATGCAACATTGAGCTCACTGTCACCTCTTCATTAGACAAAACTCAGGCATATGAGAAGGCAGTACTAGAGCTATTGCACAAACTGAATAATAATTTGGCAATAGGAACTGATGGGATGTCAGAATGGATGCTAATGACTGTTCACTGAACTGACTATTGTTTTGACCAGGATACCAGGATATGTAATTTGATTTGGAACAGGAAGATTCCACAGGAGTGGAAAGAATGCATGGTAATCCCATTGCACAAGGTGGTGCAAATAACAGTTGTATCCAACTATCAACCTATCAGTATCTCCTCAGAGTGATGGTGAAAATTGTGGAAAAGTTGATTACAGCTTGCATACAGAAATGATATGACAGAGAATCTACACTATAACAAAATCAAGTTTCCTTAGCACAAAAATTAATATTAGACATGCCATCCAGATGCAGAAAGGAAGGCAAAAGAACTATGTCTTTTGCTTTCCTTTTTGGCACTGATCTGAGAGGTAAGAAGCATTCTATGGGAGAAGGATGTGTAGGAGTTGTTGGACAAAGCAAAAATGAAGAGCAAGAAGGTGCAGATTCTGTGTATTCTGCCATGCTGTGATAGTGGCAAATTGAGGAAGAGGGTGTTGACAGTAGAAAAATCAATATGCAGGTTGTGCAGAAGGATTAATGTAGAGTTTGTGAACCTATGGCCTGAGTTTGATGGAAAGAACAATTTGTATAAAGCTGACAGACTGCATCTAAATAGTTTTGGTATTAGGTGTCTAGAGTGAGCTTTGTTCATTGAGCATGCTGAAGTACAAATTCAGGAAAAACTTCAAGTTAGAATGGATGTATGTGAATGTGTGTGAAGGCACTCATGAGGTTAGTGAATGTGAGAATGACGAACAAGTGTGGAATCTAGTCTCAAGCAAAAATATTGAATAGGGTAGTTAATTCAGGAAGTAAAGGTGGTTGGAGACTTAAAGGGATGCTGTAGTTTCTAAATGCTAATGCCAGAAGTATTAGGAACAAGATGAAAGAATTTTTGGCATTGGTTAGTGCAACCTCGTCAAAAGTTATAGGTATTAGTGAGACTTGGCTAACAGCAGATGATGTAGTTACAGGGATAGAATGTGAAGAGTTTAGTATTTTCAGGGAAGATGGAGAAGATAGGATGGGGGAGGGATATTGCTGATGATAGCAGATGAATTGCAGCCAATAAGATTATGAAATAGGCCTGGCTGTTTGTTTGAAGCAGGCTGGGGTGAGATGAAGACCAATAAAACAAAATATACGATTAGTTTCTGCTATAGGCCAGAGGATTCCAGGAATGATCTGGAAGATATTGATCCGCAAATTAGTATAATGAGTGAAAGACAAGTGATTATTATGGGGAACTTCAACTATGGAGATGTAGATAGTAAGGAAGAGAGATCACATGGCAGGAAGGAAATGGGATTTATACACCTACTAGAGAATTACTTGAGGCAGTATGTGATGAGGGGACTTGGATGCAAGAATATTAGACCTGGTCATAGGATCACAAGAGATATCCATCTAAGATGGACATGTTGCATCTGATTGGGGAAAGTGACCATGCAGTCTTGATTAGGGAGAATATAAAAAATGAGGAGTATTCTCTCAAGAAAGTGATATATGTAGAACTACAAGGCAAGTGAGTATGACAAACTTAGGAGGAAGCTCGAAGCTGTGCCATGGCATAAAATCCTGCAGGAAAAGGATGTTAGTAATGGATGGGAGATGGGTAAGAAGGAATCTAGAGGAAGCAATATTAAATTTATACATAAGGTAAGGAAGGTTAATCAGGTAGGAGTTAGATGGATGAATAATATCATTAATAATGAGCTTTAGAAAAGGAAAATGCTGTGGAATATATAAGGAGAAACATGACTTCAGAAATCCCAAAGAGTTCTTTCGCTATGCGGCAAGTAAGAGGAAGAATGACTATGAAGAATAATCTTAATGAGTGCTAATGGTAACAAGATGACAAAAGTAAATAAAATAATTGAGTAACTGAGTGACTACTTTGCAAGGATATACCATTCAAGTGAGGTTAATGCTGTAACATATATGACAGAGACTTATGTAGGAACAGAGGTGGATGAATTTGAAGTTCTTAGAATATTGCAGAATCTCAGTGTAAATACAACTGCGGGATTAAATGGGCTATGAGCTTGCTTTTTGTGGAAATGTGCAAGGAAATTGGCAATGCTTCTGACTAGGCTCTTTAATTTAAGTCTCAGCTCTGGTGGAGTTTTAAGGGAGTGGAAAAAGAGCAAAATAATTCCCTCGCATAAGACTGCAGTAGCAAATTATAGACCAATCAGTATCTCAGAAGTGGTGGTAAAAGTACTCAAAAAAAATTGGTCAAAAAGAGAATTCAAGAATGAGTGGATAAGAAAACTCTACTCTATGGGGGGGGGGGGGGGAGACATGTCTTTGTGAAGAGTTGGCAATGCCTTAGTAATTTACTAACATTTTATAATAGAGTGTTCCATATGAGGATAGATTGAGGGTGTGTGGACTGCAGAAGTTGGTTGATACGCAAAAAAGAAGGGATATGATAGAAATATTTAAGTTATTTAAAGAATTTTATAAGATTGAATCAAGGAAAATGTATCAACTCTTGGCCAAAAGGGAGCAGAACAAGAGGTCATCCTGGAAGTTGAGTAAAAGTGTGATTGGTAGGGGGGGTATGAGGACTAGATTTTTACTTGAAGAGTTATGAATGAATGGAATGAGTTGCCAGAGTCAGTTGTTAACACTTTATCTGTTAGTAGGTTCAAGGAGTAGTATGATAAATTATGTGAACAGTTTGGGTCTCCTGCGATGAATCTTCAGACTCCATGGAGGTACCTGTACAATAATAATAATAATACTCTGTAATGAACAGAAGGTCACGAGTCCTCCAGCATGAGGAGATTGATGAAGAAGAAGTAATGAACAGTTTGGATTTATTGATAGAAGGTCATGTTGGAGCAACTTGCTCACATTCTTTAATGTTACCCTTCAGTTAAACAAGGGGAATGGATAGACCATGATATTTTTGGACTTTGCTAAGGTTTTTGGCAGAATACAGCATAGAATACTGTTGCATAAATTGGAGATATGGAAGTGGATTATAAAATGTAGAAAATGGGAAGGACTTGGAGATTAGTATAACAGACCTCGACAGCAGCATTGCATCAGAGGCAGAAGAATACTGATTCAGAGAGATGAGTAGCCTGATCGAGAGTGATGATAACAAGCAGAAAGTAAATGAAATAATAAAAGTGGGGCATGTGGTGTTTGAATCCTTGTGAAGTTTTCGAAGATCGTGTTAATTGGGAGGATGAATGGTGAGCAAATGTAGGTAAAATGATGAATGCAAAGCAAATCAGAGGGATTGAGAGAGTTATGGGAAATGATAGAAGAGAGAATAAAACCAATAGAAGAGAGAGAATCAAGGAAATGGAAGGGATTACTGGAACTAGGGATGGAGAGATGCCAGAACAACAGATAAGTAGAGGAACAAAGGAAGTGTTAGAGGAGAGAAAGCATTGGATGCAGGTGAACAAGGAAGGAACAGAGTGGTAAGAGGGGGTATAGAGACTCGATGATCTGTGATGTGCAAGATAGAATGCCTGAGGAGTTTTTGCCTGGAGGAACAATGTAGCAATTAAGCCAGGTGAAAAGGCGGATGAGATGATTGTGATGGTAGGAATGAATGACTCGAGAGGCAGTGGGAATTGGGTGGTGAGAGATCTGACATTCGTGCTTGAGGTTGTACGGAAAAAGACTGTGAGAGGGAACATTTTGTGTGTGTGTTTCCCAGGTACATATGATAATGCAGAGCTGCAGAGAAGAGCATTAATGATGAATAGTATAATAGCCAGAATGTGTTGAAAGAGAGGATTGGAATATGTGGATGCTTGAAGGGCATTTGAGGATAGAAAGGAACTTGTATGCAAGAGATAGCTTACATTTGAATGAGGAAGGATGTAGGCATCTGGAGAGATTGATGTTCTCTGTATGGGTCAGTGTATCAATGCAGTAAAACTAGAATTATCAAGGTGGATGGTACTAAGGGTGACCTCTTGTGGGAATAGGTGTTTGGTAGAAGGGGGAATACATCGTGTAATGCTGAATCCAGTGGAGTCTGGAGGGGATAATGATATATGGAACAGTGACATTTTTATTTTTTATACTAATGCCAGGAGTATCTGGAATAAAGGAGACGAATTGGTGGCGCTGATAGCATCAGCTGGCCCAAAGATTATTGGGATCTCTGATATGTGGTTGACAGAAGTTGATATACTAACAGGAATAGAAGTAGCATGGTACAGCATTTTTCAACAGGATAGGAAGGGAAAAAAATGCAGTGGTGGAGTACTGCTTATGATAAGTGATGATTTATGTCCTCTCAAAGTGGTGGGTTTGGAGGGCAGTGGCACTAATGATTTTGAAAGCAGATCAAGTACTGCAGCCAAGAGCCATGCATGTCATCTTTGACTGATGCATCCATTTCTTCACTTTCTTTGGTTACTTTTCAACCAATGATTGCTTCTTTGGGGTTCGCAAGAGTTCAATAGTGTCTGGGAATTTTGAAATCAACATTTCAGTAACACTGATTCTAGTTGAGTTGATTTAATATATTGTCTACTGACTTATTCTGCTTTCATAGCAACTGATTTTTTTTTTACTGTTGCAACAACCCTTTGTTTTAATTTTTTTTAATACTTTGATCGATTTTGTTTCAAAATGGTACCACTTAAAGACTGCTCGGGTAGACATGAGCAGTACAGGATATTTTGTGGGGTGTTGCTGCAAGCCAGAGTTTAGGCAGTTGTGCATGGTAAGTGCAAGAAGAATGATTGTTATTGGAGATTTTAACTACAGCAATAAACTGGGGAGAGGAAACTGCATGTAGTAATAAGGAAATGCAATTTCTAGAATTCTTGAGGGACAAATGTCTTAGGCAACATGTAGTAGAAGGAACATGAGGTTCAAGAGTTTTGGATTTGGTCTTAGCAGCAGAAGAACTGATTATAACTGATATGGCATCTCTGCCCCCAGTTGGAGAGAGTGACCATATGGTGATAAGTGATAACTGCAAGTCTATTCATCTTTCAAGATGAATAGACATCCAGGAGTATCAAAGAAAAAGGAATGTATGTGGTATGTGGAATTATAAGGCAGGTGATTATAATAGTCTTAGATAACAAATTGAAGCGGTTCCATTGAGCGAGGAAATGGAAGAGTGAGGTATCATTAGTGATTGGTAACTTGTGAATTAATATTTATTAGGAGCAATAGCAAGTAGTATACTGCAAGTGCATAAGCGAACACAATTTGGTGTAAAGGTGGCTGGCAAACAATATCAAACAGGAAGTGCAGGTAAAAAAGAAGTTATGGAAGAGATATAAGGAGAGAGGTGGTGTGTAAATTTTAATACTAGAGGGATAGGGAAGGTTTGCAGTTTAGAAGGCAAGAGGAGAGTGTGTTTTAAATACTGAGTACTAAGGAGGTCAATAAAGCATTGGGACTAGATGAAATTTTGCCATGGGGTTTTGAGAGAATGTGCTAAAGAACTGTCGGCTCCATTCACCTGGCTTTTCAATGAAAGTCTGGCTAAGGGAATGGTACCCAAGCTGTGGAAGAAGGGTAAGATAATGCCATTGCATGAGAGTGGTAGCAGGCTGAAAGTGTCATACTATAAATCAGTTTGTGTTTCATCAGCAGTTGTTAAGATCTTGGAGAAATTAGTGAGGGATCATATATAGCATTAGGCAGATGAGGGTAATGTTATCAGTGAGAGTCAACATGGATTTATTAAGGGGCATTGTTGTTGTTTTCATTATATCTGATTGCCTTTTATAATAAAATGACAAGAGCAGTTGATGAGGGGGGGGGACATATTCTGCCATTTTTTTCGATTTTACAAAGGAATTTGACAGGGTACACATGATAAGCTGATATTTAAGTTGCACCACATAGGATTAGATGTCAGGTTGGTTAACTGGATTCAGGATTGGTTGTTTAATAGGTATCAAACAGTTGTATGTGGAAGAGCAATATCAAGGTGGCAGAAGATTACTTATATTGTTTAACCATTATATCAGTGATGTTGTCAATGGATTGCAGGGGAATATATAGTTGTTTTCAGATGCTGTCAAGTTGGGAATGGTTATTATTAATAGTACAGATGTGGTGGCCCTCCAAGAGTATTTGAATAAACTGGGCCGATGGGCACTTAAATGGAGGTGTTAGTTTAATGCAGTTAAAGGTAAAGTCTTGAAGTTTGGGATACATCAATGGGAAGCTGCATACTCTGTTGGAACTGAACTGGAGGAAGTAGGAGAGGCAAGAGATCTTGAGGTGATTAATAGAAATCCAAAATTCAGGGAACATATTGCAAAGCTGGTGAAGGTAACCCAGAGGATTGCTGCAATGCTGAAAAGATCAAGTATAAAGCCCTGATCAGACCATATTTGGACTATTGTTCTCAAATTTAGTTCCCAGGATTTGAAGGGGATAAATTAACCATGGAAAGAGTGCAGAGGTAGATAACATAGATGATATCAGGACTGTACAATATTAGTTATGAAGAAATGCTGAGGTAATGTGGACTGCAGAGATTGGTAGATAGAAGCAGAGGTGATATGATTGAGATTTTTAAAGTGCTGAAAGATAGTTACAGGGTAGACACTGGGGAATTCTTTTGTTGGTGGAACAGGGGGGAAGGAGCAACGACAAGAGGCATCCCTGGACGTCACAAAAGGAAGCTGTGAGCAAGAGTGTCTGGAATGGTTTCTGTGCATGGAGGGTTACTGAACCATGGAATGTATTGCCTGATAGAGTGGTGAGAGCATGATTGATCAATAAGTTCAAGGATGGCATGATAGACTTTGTGTTTACTAGGATGGGCTTTCCATAATGAGTCTTGTGACTCCATGGAGGCCTGAATCATATTATTAATAATAAAATATTAGCATGAATAAGAAAGTGGATTACTGATAGATATCAAAACGTGGTATATGAGGATGTGAGTTTGCAAGATTTAAGGTAACTAGTGGTATACCACAAGGGTCAGTCCTTGGTGCATTGTTATTCAACCTATTTATTAATGACATCGGGAAGATTTTAACAGGTGAGATGCAAAGGTATGTAGGGTAATCAGGAGTACTGCTGATATGCAGTACTTGCAGAATGATTTGAATAGGCTGGAATTGTGGGCATGTGAAAATGGCTCTTGAGTTCAATGTTAATAAATGTAAGGTGATGCACTTTGGTGTGATTAGATATCCATTGTATTATATTGGTGGGATTATGCTAGAAGAAACTAATGAGGCTAGGAATCTGGGAGTTTTAGTAGACAAGTTCAAGGGTCATATAGTAAAGATTATAAATACAAATCAGAGAATAATTAATGCTGAAACAAACCTTGGCACGTAAAGATAAGGAAGTAATTTTGTCTCTTTACAAGGCCTTGATAAGACCTCACTTGGACTGTTGTGTGTAGGTTTGGTCTCCTGGTTTCCATGGTGATTCCGATAAAGTGGAGAGAGTGCATTGGTGTGTGTGTGTGTGTTAAAATGATATCAGGATTGTGGACTACAGATTATGAAGACATTGATATTGAAGTTCAAGGGTCATATAGCAAAGTGTGTACAAATCTTTTTTGTATTTACAATCAAATTGCAGCCACTAGCAAACATTAGAAAGTAGGGTAACATGATTGCGACTTACAAACTTCTGAACAGTTCATACAGGCATCAGGGTGATGTCATCACCTCCTCCAATGACAAATACATTGTTTGATCAGAATGGATTTGCCATTTGAGGTTGCTGAGTGCAAGTAGCATGAATGAATGCAAGAACAAGTACAAGTATAATACTTCTTGGCCAAAACCTGGTGTGAACATCAATTCAAGGAGGCATGTGAAATGCTTATCAACCAACCCAAGCACAACAAAAATGATGGCCTGAAACCCCCAAAAATTGGTATGGGTTACTCACAACCCACATAACTTCTGGAAAAAGAATTATCCACATAGTGAATACCAGAAGAAAAGAAATTTAATTTAATAACAACATAGTAACTCTCAGGCAACTAAAGGAAATTAAAAGTAAACAGGACTTTAATAAACAAATATCTGCTAATGTGGTTTTTATTAAAATAACTGATTTTATTTTATTATTATTATCTTTAATTCTGTTTTATTTTTATTTTGTTTTATTTATTTTCACACAAGAGCAGGCTATGGTCAACAGTTGACCAACCAATTATCCTCAGCTCTCACAGTAGTATTGTACCAATGTAGCTTGTGATCTGTTTGTTGTATGTGTATTCCTGAAGATGACCTTGATATAAAGGTTAAAATGTCAAATTTGTTCTTAAACACTGTAGTGTCTCCATAATTATTCATGATTCATAATGAAGTATAATATGTAACCTTTTGATGAACCTCTGACTCTCTCCAGGGATTCAAGAACTCATTGAGGATGTCTTTATAATATTATTATTATTATTATTATTATTATTATTATTCAGGCCTCCAAGGAGTCAAAAGACTCATCGAGGGAGGTCCTTTCTAAGACATAAAGTCTGTCAAGACTCATCGAGGGGAAGTCCCCCCCTGAGAAACACAAAGTTTATCATACCACTCCTTAAACCCACTGACCGTTCTCGCTCCCACCACTCCATCAGGCAATGCATTCCACGGCTCAACCACCCTCCACACAAAGAAACCACTCCTTACCCTCTTGCTCACAGTTTCCTTTCATAACTTCCAGGGATGGCCTCTTGTCATCACTCCTTCCCGCTGATCAACCAAGCGAAAGAACTCCCCAGTGTCAACCCTGTAACCACCTCTCAACAGTTTAAAAGTCTCAATCATATCACCTCTCCTTCTTCTATCCACCAAACTCTGCAGTCCACATTCTCTAAGCCGATCCTCATAACTATCCTTGTACAGCCCTGAAACCATCTTTGTCATCCGTCTTTGTATCCTTTCCACGGTTAATTTATCCCCTTCAAATCCTGGGGACCAAATCTGAGAACAATAGTCCAAGTGTGGTCTGATCAGAGACTTATACAACGGAATGATAACCCTCTTATCTCTGCAGGTCAGTGTCCTTCTCATAATAGCAGCAATCCTCTGTGTTACCTTCACCACCTTTGCAATATGTCCCCTAAACTTCAGGTTTCTATCAATCATCAACCCCAGATCTCTTGTCTCCCCTACTTCCTCCAGTATAACTCCTCCCATAGAGTATGCAGCATCCCATCGATGTTTCCTAAACCTCAAGACCTTACATTTTGCTGCATTAAACTGACACCCCCATTCATTTGCCCATCTATCTAGCTTATTTAAATCCTCTTGCAGGGCTACCACATCTGCACTATTACTAATAATCCTTCCAAGCTTCGCATCATCCGCAAACAACTGAATATCCCCCTGCAATCCACTGGCTATGTCATTGATATAAAGGTTAAACAATATAGGTCCTAGTACTGAGCCCTGTGGGACCCCACTTGTAACCCTCTGCCTCCTGGAAACTGCTCCACCATACACAACTCTCTGATACCTATCAGACAGCCAATCCTCAATCCAGTTGACCAATCTGACATCCAGACCCATGTGCTGCAACTTAAATATCAGCTTATCATGTGGCACCCTGTCAAATGCCTTCGCCAAGTCTAAGAAAATTGCAGTATATGCCTTTCCCTCATCTAATGCTCTTGTAACTTTATTATAAAAGGCTAGCATATTGCTAAAACAAGAGCGTCCTTTCACAAATCCATGTTGATTCTCACAGATAACATTACCCTCATCTGCCCAATGCTGTACACGGTCCCTCACTACTTTCTCCAAGATCTTAACAACTACTGATGACACACAGACTGGCCTATAATTAGACACTTCCAGTCTGTTACCACCCTTATGCAATGGCACTATCTTACCTTCCTTCCATTCCCTGGGCACCTTTGCCAAAGCCAGACTTTCATTGAAAAGCCACGTTAAAGGTATTGTCAATTCCCTAGCACATTCTCTCAAAACTCGTGGCGAAATACCATCCAGTCCCACAGCTTTACTGACATCCAGAGTACTCAGTATCTGAAACACACTCTCCTCCTGTACCTCCAGACCTCGTACCAGTCCTATCCCTCTAGCATTAAAACTGACTCCTCTAGGATGAAATACACCAATAAAGTGTTCATTGAACAATTCCACTATGTCCTCTGCATCAGTCACTCTATTCCCATTTTTATCCCACAATATCATTCTTCCACAGTCATTTCTCCTCCTACTGGCCACATAGCTAAAAAATTCCCTAGGATTTTCTTTGGATCTTAGGGCCAATCTCCTCTCATATTCCAGTTTCGCTTTCCTTACCACACGAGTCACTCTTCTGGCCTGTGTCTTATATTCCTCATGCATCTCTTCACCTGTCTCCTTATATCTCTTCCATAGCCTCTTTTTCGCATGCAATTCCTGTTTAATATTGTTTGTCATCCACTTTACTCCAAATTGCGCCCTCTTCTTCACTCGTGGTATACAACTTACCATTGCTGATAACAAATATTCTTTCACAATTTCCCACGCACTGGTGATATCCCGGCCTTCCAATTCCTCCCTCCATGAAACTTCCCGAAGTTGACGTCTAAGACTATTATAATCACCTGCCTTATAATTCCACATAAGTTCCCGTCTCTTTGATACTCCTGCATGTCTATTCATTTTCCAAGTCAAAACCATATGGTCACTCTCTCCAACTGGTGGGAGAGACGTCAACTCAGTTATTATCAACTCTTCTGATGCTATAACCAAATCCAAAATTTTTGAACCTCTTGTTCCCTCTGTTACATGTTGCCTAAGACATTTGTCCCTCAAGAATTCTAGAAATTCCATTCCCCTATTGTTACATGCATCTTCCTCTCTCCAATTTATACTACTGAAGTTAAAATCTCCCATAACAATCATTCTTCTTGCACTTGCCAAACTTAGCTGTCTAAACATCTCCTGGTCCCCATCCTCTGTGCTCCTGGGTCTGTAGCAACACCCCACTAAATATCCTGTCTTGCCTACCTCTACCTCACACCATACGCTCTCAAAATCATTTGTCTCACTACCTTCCAAATTTTCCACTCTTAGAGGACATAGGTCATCACTTATCATAAGCAGCACCCCACCACCACGCTTTCCCCCCCTATCCTGGCGAAAAATGCTATACCCAGTGACTTCTATTCCTGTTTTTATATCCAATTCTGTCAACCACGTCTCAGTGATCGCAATAATTTTTGGCCAGGCTGATGCTATCTGCGCCACCAATTCCTCTCCCTTATTCCGGATACTCCTGGCATTAGTATACAGCATATAAATGCCATTGTTTCTATACCCAGCATTATCCCTTCTAGACTCCACTGGGCTCAGTCTTACCTGACATTGTCTCCCTCCTCCCAAGTATCCATTCCCACAAGAGGCCACCCCTGCTATCATCCTCCCTGGGACACACTGACTCGTTCAGAACAGAATATTAAGAATATTATTCTTAATAATATTAAGACATCTTAATAATTATATTAATATTAAAAGTTCCCATGAATAAATTAAGATACATTTTGAAAACACAAAATGCAGAGTAATTACAAACCAATGAATAAGTATCTGCCTTAGATCAAGTTAAACACCAACTAGGATGTTTAACTTGAAAAGGATATCCTCTACCCTTTTCAAGCATTTATAGCATCTCTCTGTTGGTGTGGAGGCACCCAGCATTTTGGACATTCAGGATGGATTGTCACGAAAAATATACTGTACACATAAAAACTATATGCTATGTGTAATCCAAAAGTTGATCAGCTCATCATCACTTCAAATGGAAAAAAGTAGTCTTTATACAAGTCAAGTTTTAAATCACAAGAGATTGTATTTGTGATTAACTTAACATTTATATTATCTGAAATCCTACCAACTGCAATTTCTTAACTAGAACTGCCTTAACATCCCTTTTGCCCATAACACTGGTTTTAAAATATATTTTAGTTTGTTAATTAAATATGGCAGTCCTACTTCCAATATAGTTTTCAGAAACATTCTAAATTATGTATAATTCAAATTCTGTTTCATTGACATCTTTAATTTTCCATTAAACAGCATCATTTTGAACAAGTGTTAAGAAAATTTTAGTGCAAATATGAACATGTAATTAACTGATACTGGTAGAGAAAAATAATCTATTATATTATTGATGCATAATGCTTCTTCCAGCAACAAACGTTTTTAAAAGATTTTTTTTTATATAAAAAGTACGGTATTTTATTAAAATGATGCTCTACCTTTAACAGACTTTAAATATAGTTTTATTTGTGTATTTATTTTTTTGGTCTTTATTTAGATTCAGAATTGCCAGCACTCTTGCCATGTGGTTATCTAGTAGGCAATAATCCCCAAATTCAAATTACATTAAAAGGTAAGCTTTTTTAGTGTGTATTTTTCACTTTTAAGTACATATATCCAGTACAGATATAAAAATATATACTACTACACAGGCTAGAAAAATTATATTACGATGTTAATGTTTTTTCACATCATTGACCAAATTGGAACATGGGATTTGTCAACAAAAGGGGCAGCCTCCCCTACTGAGCTACCAAGGAATTGGATAGGTGACTGGCTGGTTTGCACCATTATTGTTATTCAACTTGTATATTAATAATATTAGGATGAGTTTAACTGGAGATATGCAACTGTTTGCAAATTATGCAGAATTGGGAAGAACAATGAGAAGTCAAGAAGTTGTCGTAGCCTCCTTATGGGAGAACTTAAATAGTTAATATTAATGTTAAAAAAATGGCACATAATTCCCACATACATTGGAATATAATTAAGATATTTAAAAAATAATTTTCATTTTCTGGGAATTACTGTGACTTAAAAAAATAATTCTTGCATTCTGAGAACAGAAAACAGCTGAGATTTAGAAACCCATCCTTTTTGTGATGTCTTTGACAATTCCCCTTTTTTTTCTTCCATTGTGTTCCTCCTGTACATAAATGATCTTCTCTCAATGAACTTCAAATCATATTTGAAGTTCAGTGAGAGATACTCTGATTCACCCAGCTCAAATTGCAACCTCTGATTCACTAAGAAACCTCTCACTCACTCTTATGTTTTGTTTGCTGCCATCACCACTACTCTTGTTCCTGTTAGCAAAATAAATAAAAAAATGAAATAATTAAAATACTGTTTATTAATAAAAAAAATTATAAAAATAAGTACCTCTCTCTTTAAAAGCATATTTCTGGATCTTTCTTCGAAAAATAAGCATGCAACAAAGTTTCTACTTAGGAATTTTCATTTGGTTTTAATTTTTATATTTACAAAGACATATTTGGGTAGAAAAGATGATTTTATAGTCTTTATTTTTTTCATTTTAAATTGCTTATTAAATTTACAAATTCCAACTTCTCAAATTCATTGCAATTTCCTCATTATCAAGCTTTTGTAACATTTTTATTTTATGTTTAGGCAACATTTTGGGGTTCAACATGACTTCACACAAATGTATACACTCTACACATTACTTCACTCAACTTCAAAAATCCTCGGTAATTGTTGCCTCAATTACCGAGGATTTTGATTCTGCATGAGGCATGGCACATTATAAACGATAAAAAGTTTGGATTAATATGAATTCTGATTACCAAAGTTGCACTACACTTAGGTTTAGAAAATATGCTGCTGTAGCATGTTGCTTGTTTGTTTGGGAGTTTTAGGGATAAGAAAGGATAATAAATTAAAAATGCTAAGAAAAATTATATTCTCAGTGTAATCCTTTATCCCAATGATAAAGGATTACAACTGAACTACTTATATATAGAGGCTAATGACTTCACATCAGTTACCTTAGTATTTCATAATGCAAAGCACACACACTCTTTTGTATGTGTATAATGCTATGCATTATGGGAAGGGCTATTACCTAGACTGGTTTTGACTTTTGTTGACATCCAATTAGTGGGAGCCACACCCCGAGGAGATACCAAGGTTGAAGTAATGCAGAAGTCATATTTCCTATATACAAGCACTCAATACATCTTTTCACTACTTTACAAAAACATGATACACCTTTTTACTAATTGCAGAAGTCATATATTTCACATATACATTACCTCAACCTTGGTAGCTCTTCAGGGTCTGGCTCGCACTGATAAGACCTCGATAAAGGTTGAAACCAGTCTGGGTAGTGGCCCTTCCCATAATGCATAGCATTATACACATCCGAATGGGCATGTGCCCCTTTCATATGTGTACAGGGCATTTGTATTAGAGGATACTAAAGCAATTGATGCAAAGTCATTAGCCTCTATATACAATTAGTCTAAAGTAGGACAGTCATGAAGATATTTCACATGCAAACTTTGTTTGCTTACACTTGGATATACAAGGGTAGTCGGAAAAGTTCTCGGCTTTTTGGTGAATGGAGAAAGCTCTCATCACTCCTATCTCACACTTGGATAAAGGATTAAACTAAACTTATTATAGTCTAACCAAGTGAAAAATAAACTCTCAACATCTTTCTCTGAATCCTGAGTAATTTAATAATAAGGTTGCACACCCTTTGGCAACTCCTATAGGTTTGGATGACCTCTCATTGCTTCTGCCTTTGTATCTCCACTACTGGGCATGGCTCCCACTGACGAGACCTCAATAAAAGTCAAAACCAGTATGGGTAGTGGCCCTTGCCTTAATGCATAGCATTACACATATCCGCAAGGAGATGTGCTTTGCATTATGGGAGATAGTGAGATAGGAGTGATGAGAACTTTCTCCACCTTTGCAACGAGTTGCCTGGTGTTGCACTACCTTATCCCAGTCCTGAAGATACTTTCAGGTGCAAACTTTGTTTGCTCACACTTGGATAAAGGATTAAACTAAACTTATTATACTTTTATTATGTTGAATTTTTTCTTGACAATTATTCATAAGACTATTACACTTTTTTTATATATAATCTTTGTCAAGTAGCTTTATTTTATCCTCCTACATGTTTCGCCAATTTTTTCTATTGGCATCCTCAGGGAATACAAACTAGTAAGCTAAAATGAAGGTTACAGACTAGGTTATAACTGATGGTTCTATTTGGTACAGATATGTAGATGACATCTTTATCATTTGGGATCATACGAAAGAAGAACTAATGAATTACCTCAACCAAATCAATAGTTTCCACAATACCATCAAATTCACATTAGAAATGGAAAAAGATAAAAAACTGCTATTCCTTGACATTTTAATAAAGAAACAAACCAATAATAGTATCAACCTATCTGTATACAGAAAACCTACAAATACTGGACGTTACCTCCATTTCAACTCAGCTCATCACATAGCTCAGAAACTTAGCATTATCCATAGTCTCAAGAAAAGAGCTATACAGTATACGACAGATAAGGATGACCTACTAACGGAATTAACCACAATATCCAGAGAACTTTCTTTAAATGGTTACCCAAAAAGACTCTACAACAAGATTCTCTTTACTGATATACCACATCGACAACGTGATGACGTCCAATACATCAGTACAATTACGATTCCTTTTGTCAGCAATCTTTCCAAAAAATTAGCTAACCTTTTAAAACCACATAAGATCAGCGTGGCATTCAAACCAATCAACACTATTCGGAAATTTTTAAGATCACCAAAAGATCCTCACCCATTCTACAAGTACTCTGGAGTATATAATATACCTTGCTCATGTGGTATTAGTTACATAGGTCAGACTTCTAGAAGCTTTGAAACGAGAAAGAAAGAACACATAGGATATGTCAGAAATAACAGACAAGACATTTCAGGCCTTTCATGCCACTGTGCCTCTACTAACCATCACATTGAGTGGGATAAGAGCCTTATGCCATACATAGAAGATAACTACCATTCAAGAACCTTTAAAAAAGCAGCTACAGTCGCCCATAAAACTGAAAACCTAAACAAGAATCAAGGTCTAATTTTACCAGAAATTTGGAAAACTTTTATCAGATCATTAAACATCAAAGAAATGAACTTTCATAACAATTACGTCATGAACCATAACGAATAAATCACGTTAACGAGATACGCACATTGTCACGCACAATACCAATTTTTTGTATGAATTAGAACTATCAGTTATAACCTAGTCTGTAACCTTCATTTTAGCTTACTAGTTTGTATTCCCTGAGGATGCCAATAGAAAAAATTGGCGAAACATTCTACATGTAGGAGGATAAAATAAAGCTACTTGACAAAGATTATATATAAAAAAAGTGTAATAGTCTTATTATACTTTTGCTTCAGACAGCTGTATAAAACAAACTACTTGATAGAATTTGCAATTTCACATAGATGCTTATGACAGATGTACCAACTTAGAAAAAAAAAAAAAAAACTCTTGTGGATGGTGTTGCCATCTATGGTTGAGGCCGAGAACGTTTCAGCCCACCCTCGTAGAATTAAACCAACAACATAATTTCTTGGCATTTTTAATTTATCATCTAACCAAGTGGAAAAACCTTCGACAAGAAAGGTTAAGTTGAGTAGTCTTTGTTATTTGTGCAATCCTCATGTGTAATCATTTTAAGAGATGGCAGTATGCTTTTGTGTGTTGATTCGCAGATCAAATGTACACAGAGAACCATCATATAAATATATGATGGTTCTATGTGCTCTCCAGATTTCAACCAGCATGTCTGTTTATGGAAATTGTCAGATGCATTCATTTGATTATATGAGTCAACTTTGGAAGGTTTTAGACAGTAAAGAGTGTTAATTTTGGAGAGTTGACAGATGTATGAGTGTATTTGAGTATTACTAAAACAGAGTAATGAGGTTCATTACTGCATTGTTGAAGCAGCAGAGTAAGAAAGAATGGGAAGTATGTAGTGGCCAAGAAAGTGAATTTGTAGCATTGAGTGAGTTGATATACCCAAAGAAAATTAGTATAAGTGAAACTTGGTTGAATGAGGATGAAATACTGTGAAGACTAGAAATGTCAGGATACAGAATTTTCTGAGGGGATAGTAAGATGAAGAGAGGAGGGTGAATTATGGTATGGAGATCAGTGTTTAGGGGGAGTTATTGTAGAAGAGCATAAAGCTTGAGATAAGTAATTGTTTGAGTACCAGAATTACTTATCCCTTGTCTTCTCATATTAATTGAAAAAAACCTCTCATGGCACAAGTATCTCTTAAAAAGCAATTAATAATCCTTTAAGGGTAAGAAACAACCAAGTTTGTGGCAGGAGGAAGGTAGATGCAGCATATTGTTGTTAAGAGTTCTGACTGAGAGTTGAATGGCAACTGCCTCTACATTTGTATTAAGTGGAATTTGCTGGAAGAGGGGGGGGGGGTGTTTGCCCACTAAGATGGTAACTCCTGTGTCAGCAGACCCATCCCCTGTCCTGTTCTTACATATGATAGTTAAGTTTTGTAATGCCTAATTGTCGCTGGGTTTCAGGTATGTTTCTTGCAGGCAGAAACATATTGGTTTATACAAGATCTTATATCATTGATGTTTTGAAGGAATCCACGACAGTTCCTTTGTAGAAATGTTTTCATGATTTCTTTTTGGTGATTTGTTTTCATTAGCCTTTGATTTTTTTATTTTTTATTTTTTGAAGAATTATCGGTAGCCAGTGTCCATCATCTTCTTCATCAGGAATAATATCCAAGACATCATCAAATTGGACTTCCTCTAGGGCGCTAGGTATACTAGTTGTTTGATCTTTTGGGAAATGGATGTGCCTATTCCATCTATTATCAGGCATGTCTTTAATCCTCTGTGACACATGTTCCATTAATTTTTTTAATAGATGAATTTTCATGTAGTGGGACTATTTTTGGTATGTCCTCATTTCTGAGGACATACCAAAGAGTCTCATGTGGAGGTAGGGGTTTTTTGTCCTCCAGAACAGGCAAACTAGCCCTGTGAACAGACACGGATTACACTCAGAATACTTAAGACCGAGCCATAGACCTGATTCGTCAGCTATGCTGGTTCCAACCCTGACCCCGGATAAAATGGGGGGGGGGGGAGAATTGAAATGGTGCCGTAATTTTCCCAAAAAAGAAAAATCATTATGGACTCATTGAGTCCTTGATGATTTTTCTTTTTCATTTGCTCTAAGGAGACAGTGAGCAAGTCATAACATTCAAGGATATTATAATGAGAAAGCAGGATTGACACACAGGTCAGGAGTCTCTGTTAACATTTTCTTCTCAGTTACCTTCTCAGTGTAAGAGGGTTTATCAGATGTTATTGCTGCTTTTTTTGTATTGCCTCTTTGCCTCTCGATAAATGATGCACTGTTCAGTTTTTATGTTTTGGATCTTCTTGACATCCTTCCACCTTTGACATGCTTGGAAGTATGCTGGGTTATCTCCCTCACAGTTAGGGCATTTCAGTGTTTTACTTTTACAGTCCTTGTTCTCATGATCTTTACTATTGCACTGGGCACAGATGCAGAGCCACAACAGGAAGTTTGAGGATGATTATACTTCTGACATTTAAAGTAGCACAAAAGGTTCAGAATGTAGATCCTTACAGGACAGCTGAGATAAAATGCTTTGACAGATGTTAGTGGTTTTGTCATGTTGAAGGTAAGAATTATGTTCCTGGTGGTGGTGGTGGTGGTGGGGGGAAGTAAGTGCCCATCTCTACATGAGGGGCCAAAGAGTGACCGCCATTAGAATGGCGGTCATTCTTTGGTCCCTCATTTCAGAGCAGATCTTCTCAATTCGGAACATAGAGGTGTTCCTACTCCGTTATTACACATCTAGAAAAACTTAGAGTTTTTTGGAGGTAACCATAATTGGTATCCTCCTGAAAATGTTGCACAAAGTAATTTTTCTGATTATATCACTGCTGCTTCAATAAAAATATCTCCTGAATGGAATTTATTCAGATTTTGGAGATCCTGCCAACCCTTTCAAACCATTCTGGATGAAGAATGTTGACATTTTTCCAATTAGACATTCACCTGTTGAGTGTAATATTAAGAACAGTGTAAGATTAAGAAAAGTAAGAAACAGTTATTTCTTACTTTTCTTACTTTTTCAGTGCCAGTGCTCTCCACCTACCACAGAGACATATATATGAATACCCAGGTAGCCAAATCTTGAGGAGGACGCTTATTGCAACACCATTGATCCCTTGCAGGCAAGCCCACAGCTGATTGATCATGAGCTTGTCTGCAAGTGTCAGTGGTGCCATCAGTATTGTCACCTTGCCAAAGCAGAGGCCAAAATAGTCCAAGACTGCTAAGATCCTACTTTTTTGTTTGGATGTCCATGGGTCTCACTACATGGCAAAGATGGCAAAGATGTTAGATCCCAGTAATGGTGGTCTGGAAGATAGGATACTAAAAAAAAAATGACTCTGGAGAATAGAGTGAAGAAAATGGGGGGGGGGGAAAGCATAATACACAAAGGGCCAATATCACTGGGAGGTCTCTTGCTACCACAAACAGGTGCCTCACATGGAGGAGAAGAATGATGTGTGGAGATCAACTTTATCTTTAGGTGATGTTGTCATACTACCATTTAAGTGAGAATAAGCAGAAGCACATAAAGACAAAAGTTGCACTCAACAACTTTTGCATGGAGGAGTCAAAGTCTGTTAATGATGGTTTTGCAAGAGTTGCAGGCTGCTAGAGTTTGCCTTTTGTTTGCTTTCCTTGGACTGTCCTAGTACACCATTTAGAAAACCATGGCTTTGAATACAAGGTGGGAATTTTTTTGAACAGAATGGGGGGTAGGATAAAGGTTTTTATTCTAACATGGATAATTTCTGTAACAAGATCAACATAACTATTTGGATCTAGCATATAGAAATGGTAGTCTGATCATGGAAATGAGGAGTAAAAGTTTTAGAGATCCTCTCACTTACCATTATTGTAGTACCAAAGTACACAAGGTTATCAGTGGCTGATGATAGGACTTTCTACTAGAGATGAAACTTAGATAAGATCATGGTTTGAATTCCCAAGAGGAGTAGTCACCTGAATATACCTGGAACAAGACTAGCTAAATTAAGATCCAAATAAATCCAGAGTGTTGGCTAAGTGGAGGTGATTGTCAGGAATTCTGGTCAGGAGATGAACAATTTGCTTTAGATCATTGCTTACAGCAAATCCTTCAGCTTTTCTTCCTGCTTGGTCAGCGGAATTTGAAAAGGAGAACCAATTAGAGTTGTGGACATTAGTTATCAAGGAATATGACCTGGGTTCGATTCCTGTTAGTGATGTGGGGAACCTTTATCTGGTCTCCTTTGATGAAAGGTGAGTTAGCCAGTCTCATATGGAGGTAGGAGGTTTTTTCACCTGGAAACTTGGTTTTTGTCCCCCAGAACAGGCAAACCAGCCCTGTGAACAGACACAGATTACAGTCAGAATACTTAAGAAGACCGAGCCATAGACCTGATTCATCAGTTATGCCAGTCCTGACCCCAGATAAAATTGGGGGGGGGGGATTGAGATGGTGCCGTACTTTGCCATAAAAGGGGCCTCACAGCTGTTGTATCATCATTTGAAATAATAATAACCAAGGAATATGATTTCACCATTGGAGAATTTGGATTGCAGGAAATTAAGCTTCAAGGATGATAACAAATCAAAGATATTAGAATGATTTTCAGATTGGTAGGGACAGCAAATGAACAATACATAATGAGGCAAGGAAATCTTATGTCCCAGAAGGTCAAAAAGTAAGGATTCAAAATTAGGCATCCTTCTGGCAAAGAATATCAGATAGTCCAATGACCTCAAACTATACCTGGAAGATCCCTTCCTTGGAAGGGATCTTCCAGGTATAGTTTGAACAGCTAAGATTGGCTGTGGGTCTTGTGGCAAGAGATTTGCAGTTTGGTCATAAATATAAGGTTAGTTTTGGATGTTTGCAGGTAATGTTTATATAATAAATGTGGAAGAAAATATTTTTGTAAGGTATTTTAAATTTTGGGATTTTTTTAATGGAGGCTTTTTTATTTATTTTAACAACAGTAATATTGTGTTTATTTAGGTTTACTGTCATGCTAGTATTTCAGAGGTGAAGAGAAAGAAAGAAAATGAGGGAAAAAAAATATATATATAGAGAGAGAGAAATGTGTCATGAAATATAAGATTGATTTTTTTTCTTCTTTTCTTTTCAAGGTGCCAAACAGAATTCAGTTGATGCTGTAACATTTGACACTTTAATTCCTAAATCCATAGTGCAGAGGTATATCTCTCTTCTTACTGAACACAGACGTATTATTCTTTGTGGACCTAGTGGAACTGGGAAGACCCATTTAGCACATAAATTAGCCGAATTTCTAGTTCTTAGGTAAGAATCTTTTCCAGTATCTTAAAAATATATACAGTGGTATCTCGCTAATCCGAACCTCTTTAGTATGAACTCCTCCAGTAATCCGAACTGCGGTTTGAAAGAAAAAAAGTTTTATTATTACGTATTATTATTTTGTGTACTATTATTTTTATTTAATAATTATTATTTTAACTATTATTATTTTATTATTATTACAGTACAGTATTTTTTTTCGTACTGTCAATTGCACGGTTATACTGGAAGCCTATTTTGATGTATTGTGTGTTCATGTTTGCTTTTTTATACTGTACAATACGTACTGTATTTTCGGCATGAATCACAAATATACACAAAAAGAGGAAATTCAAAACATGCATAATTGGTTAAAAATATAAATCCAGATGATGAAATTTCACAAACAGATGTTATGGAATGGATTACAAGTAGAACCAAAAGTGAAATCGAAATCAAATCAGATGCTGAAATTATAAATATGATGTATTTATGATGTATTATGTAGAATCATCGTCATCATTGTCTTCTAATTCATTAGAAGACAATGATGACGATGAAGAACTCGAAGAAAAAAAAGTAAAACATGAAGAGGCAGCTGACAGTTTTAATGTGTATAGAATGTGCTAAACAAAATGATATGCTATTCCACAAAATTTTGTTGCTAATGCAGCTCCGAGAAGAAGCATTCGAAAAAAAGTTTAGCTTTGAAGAAACAAAAGAAAATCAGTGACAAAGAAATAAAAAAACTTTTTTTGTGTGTTATTTTGTGAAATTTTTTTGTGTTGTGTACAAGAAAGTGATATTTTTATGCAAATTAAGTTATGTATTGAACATATGCAATTTTATTAAATCAGAATCCTCAACAATACGAATACAAGAAATTAAATTTTTTACTAAAATAAACTTGTGTACTGTATCATTTTTTGTTTTACATTACAGTCCAGTACAGTAACTTTTTTGCTATCAGTTTCTATCATTGATACAAAATTAATAATGGAAAAAACTTGCATACGAAGATTATTTAATAGTATAATTTTCGCCTGTGTGTCACAGGCATCTTCAGTACATTAAGCTCAAATTAAGCAATAACTGACAATTCCAAAAAGCGCCACCTAAGTAGCTGGTGTAAAAATCTCCACCTTTCTCACTTCTCCTAAGGACAAGCTTCCACATCTTAATCATCCAGGTGTCTACCAGATTCCGTGCTCTTGTGGATTATCTTATTTCGGACAAACGGGAAGATCTGCCTCTATTCGGCTAGAAGAACACCAATCTTATATTGAATACGTTAAACCTGAAAAGTCTGGACTTGCAGAACATGCCATCTTCGCTAGACACAGAGTTCATTAGAGAAAGACAAGAGTTCTTCACAAAAGTCAGTTTCTAGTGGAATGCCTTTATAAAGAAACATGAAACTCTACTTCATTCTCCTAACTTAAACAGATCCGACGGCTTACGTCTATCCCCTTTATGGAAGATAGTACTTTACAAATCAGCTAATCTTTCCTAACTTTTTATTGTATTATTTATTTATTGATTTATTTTTAGGAAATTTATTGACCTTTTTAGTTATCTTACACCAGCTACTTAGGTGGCACTTTTTGGAATTGTCAGTTATTGTTTAATTTGAGCTTAATGTACTGAAGATGCCTGTGACCCACAGGCGAAAATTATACTATTAAATAATCTTTGTACGTGAGTTTAATTTTGTATCGATATGTCTACTCATGGTATACCTCTTTTAAAACTTAGTTTCTTTCATTGATGTACCATTAGAATCTGATTATTTTTGTCTTAAATGCTAGTTATTGTTGTCTCTTGGGGGGAAATTTGCTAATCCGAACTTTTCGCTAATCCGAATGAGCACGGTTTTTATTAGTTCGGATTAGCGAGATACCACTGTACTAGAAAATATAATACACTTGTTGCCTTTTACATAAGCATATTTAGGAATGTTGTTGTCTCTAGCTATTGTTACTTGTTCAGCTTCTCTTCATTTCCATTTATTTGTATATGCGATTTTTACTCACTTATCGTAATTCTGATACTTTAAATTAAAGATACCAAGAAATTATATACTTGGTTTAATCCTTTATCCAAGTGTAAGCAAACAAAATTTGCACCTGAAATATAATCAGGACTAGGGCAACTCATATATAGAAGCTAATGACTTCACATCACTTGCCTTAGTATTGCCTTAATTTATAGTATAAACCAGTGGAAAAATTTCCAACTTCAAAATTCTGATACTTTTCTTTTATTCCTTTCTTATGTTATTGCATATTTATATTTACTTTATAAATACACTTGTTTTTATAAAGTGTATTTATAAAGATCGTATATAGAAACTAATGACTTCACATCACTTGCCTTAGTATTGCCTTAATTTATAATATAACCAAGTGGAAAAACTTCCAAATTCTGATACTTATCTTTTATTTCTTTCTTATATTATTGCATATTTATATTTACTTTATGGTATAAAGAGTATAAAAAAACACAATCTGTCATTGTAATCAACTGTTAACATGACAGTATGCAAGTGCAGTTCTCTTGATTCTGTAAGATAGTGCAATTTTGAAATAAATGACTATAAGACCCATCAGCTCAAAGAGAATATAATTGAACTGCTTATGTTAGCAAAAATGAAAAAATAAAACTAGTATGCAAAAGAATGAAGTTGGTTGGCCAGCCTTCTTGCTTGGATATCTTCCAGTAATGACATGTTAAATTGCACTTGTGGCAGAAAAATAGTCTTGCCATAAAAATGATACAAAAAAGTTATTGTTTACAGCTAATAAGGATAACACTAAAACATGTTAAAATCCACTAAAACATGTTAAAACAAGTGTCGAGCACCTAGAAGGCATGAATATCATGATGTTCTGTTTTTATTTTATTCCTTCAAAATTGTACTATTAGCCACTTCAAAGAAGCAATTATTATTCTGTTGTTATTAAAACAACTTCAAAATTTATCTTCAAGAGGAACTGGAATCAGTACAATCAGGCATCTCTCTCTCTATCAATATTTGTAGTCCTGAAAAGGACTGTTTTGATGATCATGAAAAGGAACTTTTTTATTTCATACTATTCTAAATTGAGCAGTATGGGAAAAAAAAAATGAAACAAAAAAGGTGAATGCATAGCCACAAAGTTTTCAAAATAAAAAATTATGGCAACTCCTCTTAAGTAATAGAGTTTCACGATTTTCATAATCACTAACAATGAGCTGAAGTCTTTTTGCAGTATCTCGATAGCATTTCTTACAGGAGGAGGTTGGGTGCCAGCTATATATTGCTCTATTTTCCCCTCATTGAAATGTTGCTCATCCTTTTATCCTAAGTTTTTAGGATAAAAACTACTTGGATAAAAACAACACTATTGAATGAATCATTAGTGTTGTTTTTATCCAAGTTGTCTCTAATTACACTATTTGTTGAGAAATATATTACACAGACTGCTCTTACCTTATTTGCTGATATAATAAAAGTAATTGTTTTTCTTGCCTCTGCATATAGTGGCTATTGGGGAGGGCGTGTTGATTACCATGGGAACAGTTACTATCACCCCAACGTGCATGTGTAAGCTTTTTTTCATGTGTGAGGTATATGCAAAACATTTTAGTTTCTTTTTTTGAAAAGTAAAATCAGGTGTCTTGCGAGTTATATTCGGGTAAGTATGGTATTTCAAATATGGATAAGTACATTGGTACCTTCTTTAACCCTGCGTAAGTCGCGATCGAAAAAATTGCAGCTTAGGTCGCATGTATCTGAGAGATACATTCATTACTAGTATGTGCTGAAATGCGATAAAACTTAAAAAAAAAACACTACAAATATAATACATGGTTTATTTATTTTCAGATACAATCTAGAAATTATTGAAAAAAAAAAAAGAAACAAATAAAAAAAAACTAAACCAATACTATACCGACATCGGAGTTTGTGGTATCTCTCTGATACAATTTATTATCAAATATCACACGTTACATGACATGTGTTAAACCAAACTGACTTCAATTTTCTAGCGAATAACGCTTTCAGCGAATTTTTCTGTGATTTTTCCTGCAATGAGTTTTCCCCTGCGATCAATTGTCCATGAACCACATTGTTGTTTTGGGATGGTAAAGGCATTTTGTTTATTAATTATCTTGAAAAGGGTAAAACAGTAACCAGGGAATATTATTCTGATCTTTTAACCAGACTAGATGAAAAGATTCGTGAGAAAAGACCTGGTTTGCAGAAGGAAAAAATCATCTTTCATCAGGACAATGCACCTGCTCACAAAGGTATTTCGGAAATGGGAAAATTAAGGGATCTGCACTATGAATTGTTGGAACATCCACCCTATTCCTCAGATTTGGCTCCCTCTGACTTCTATCTCTTCCCAAAACTAAAACTCTTCTTGCTGGTCTGCGTTTTTCTTCAAATCAAGAGATGATTGCCGCTGTATCCTGGTATTTCAGATTTTACTGAGAACCACTACAGGGACAGGATAATGGCAGTGGAGCATTGCTGGAATAAATGTATTAGTCTTAAGGGAGATTATGTTGAAAAATAAAAATAATTTTGAAATGATAAATTCGTTTTTTCATTGTTAGGTTGAGAACTTTTCAGACCACCCTCGTAATAACATGCATTTATTAATTTCAGTCATCTCTTTATAATAATGTATATAGAAGAATAAAATGAAATTATGCGAATTTTATTTTAAATAAAGTGGGAAAAAAATTAGATAGCTGATTTTTACTGGTCTGCATTTTTTCCAATTCTTCACAAGTTAATATTGTCAGTATTAATTCAGCACTATTCAGTTATTGTCATAATTTCTTTAATGACTGTAGTAGTTAAAATGCTTAATAATGAACTGCATTGAAAATTAAATAAATGTATTCACAAAACTGTTTTTCTTAATTTCTTTAATGACTGTAGTAGTTAAAATGCTTAATGATGAACTGCATTGAAAATTAAATGTATTCACGAAACTGTTTTTCTTTCATTGTTGCATAGTGATCAGCATTCATTGTGTAAAAATTATGGAGACTAATTGCCATGTTAGAACCTAATTTACTTCAAATTACGATAAATATTTTCCTTTATAGGAGTGGTAGAGATTTAACTCCAGGTGCAATAGCAACATTTAGTATAGACCACAAAATCAGCACAAGATTTGTACCAGTATTTAGCCAATGTAGCTGATCAGTATGAGAGTAGGTAAGTTTCACTGCTTGGATGAATCTATTGTTATTGTTACTCATTTTTACTGTTACTTATTCCTTTACTTTTTATCATTATTAAAAAAAAACTTTTCATCTGTAGTAATGATAATAACGGGTTTTTTTTAGTTTTATTTCATTTTAAAACATAAGAGATAAAAATCAATGGATAAATTTTATAGTGTAGTGGCTTTCACTATATATTAAATTTAAATATGGACAAATGCCAGAGTAGTATAAATTTAATCCTGCCCAAAAAAAAAAAACATTGGGGGGGGGGGGGAATTAAGCAGTTAATCACCCATATAATGGAGGAGCAGAATTCGGGAGAGAGCAGGTGATTAGTAGCATACTATAGGGGCTCTGTACTTACTTGGACAACTGCTGTTTACTTTGTACATAGGTGGTATAGGAAATGATTTGAAGTAAAATATTCAGTTGTTTGCTGACAAATATTTCTGACCAGTTTGTTTTAAGTCCCCTGGTTTTCATGGTGAGGATATATTAGAAAGGGTCCAGAGAACACTGACTAAAGTGGTAACTGGTTTTTGGGATGTGAGATAAGAAGACAGATTGAGGGAATGTAATTTGCAAAGTCTTATGAATAGGAGGAAGAGAGGGGGATTTGATTGAGATATTTAAGTTGGTTAAAGGGTTAATGCGGATGAAAGTTTTCATAGAATGGTGGAAGGGAGTAGAACAAGGGGAATATCCCTGGGAAGCTGTATAAGGTGGAGGGAGTGAACAGGTTCTTTGCATGGTGAGCGGAATGCATTGTCTGACATTATGGTGAATGCAGATACATTAAATGAGTTAAGTATAGTTTGCATCCATTTAAGATTCATTGTTCTTTTAATGAATCTTGACTCAATGGAGGGGTTAATAATAAAATCATTGTTGAGGGGGGGGGGGAATTAAGCAGTTAATCACCCATAAATTAGCACTGTGGATGAGTTGAAAAAATCACAATATAGTGCTAAAGAACACAAGCAAGAGGATCTGCACAAGAAGCAACTCTTATTAAAGGACAGGTCAGTAATGGCAACAATTTTATCAGCTGATTTATCTATTAATGGTAACAGTTGAGTAGTAGAGACATTTACACTGTGACCGTTTATATCCCATGAAATCCACTGCTTCAGAAAGGGCATTATGCATGGCTTGCTCCAGGCTATATAAAAACATTTAATTAGGTAGTAAGGGATTGTGGGTGTGCTTATAATAGAATCAGTAAGGGCCAATAGTGCAGCCTATGAATGTGATTGGGTGCAGTATGATAGTCACTGTTCTGGTAGGGTGCTCATGAATAACAGTTTCAAGTATTTGCAGGCGTAGACTTCTGTGGCTAATTGGTTCAAAAGATATATTTCAGTGATTACACCACATTTTTTATTATTCAGTTATACAAAATACTGAAATAATAGTTCCCAACATGTTTCGTAAATTGTAGGATTTATATCTTCGGGGGTAAATAGGTATAACTTAGTTTAAAACAAGAAAATTAATAAATACAAATCATATCTGGCTATTCATAAACTCAAATAACAGAATGCAGATATAAAACGATATTGACATTGAACAATACGGGACAATGCCAACGTGTTCTTGTTCTCGTTCATACAGTCCGAGCTCAGATTGTGGTAGATTTTTTATTAGAGCTGACCACACTTGATGGAGAATTAAACCTTTATTTTTATTGCATTGGGTTAGGTTTTTTAGCATATTAGTAGCTTCTTTAAATTTTCTTATATAACTGTTGTTTTTCTATGTATGACATCGTTTTTTTGCTAGAGTACATCATGTCCAATGAAAGTGGTATGGTAAGCAAGACCCCGTTTTTTTGTTCTCTTTTGTATTGTACATCTTTTTGGTGTTCAGCCATGCGTATTTCACCAGATCTTCCTGTCTGTCCTACGTAGCAAATCCCGCAAGAGCAATGGATTTTGTAGATGCCTGGTTTTTTAAGAGGATGATGAGGTGGTTTTGGTGGATGTAGGAATCTTGAGATTTTTTCCATAGGAAGGAAGGCTACTTTTATGTTGTTTGTTCATTAATTTGGCTAGCTTATCTGCAACATTTTTAATTTAAGGAAGCGAGATTGCATTTTTGTAATCCTGTTTTATTGTGTAGTTAGTTGGAGGCATTAGGTCTCAGAATGATGGTCTTCAGATTTTTAGCAATGTGATACAGATGAATTTATTTAAGTTTAGGGAATGTTGTGATGGTAGATTCCAGAAATTTATTTAAATCTGTTCAACATAGGAAGGAGGTTTTGCCCCCATTTGATCTGGTGATTTGTATCCATGGCAAGGTCTGCCACCCCATAATGACTGTAGTGTAGATGGACATATTTTCTGTTTTCTTCTAGATAGATACTGCCAGTTTTTTCCATTTGTCAAAGTATTTAAGCTTGAGGAAGCAAGGGGATCCTTAAGTGAGCAGATAAAGGTATCTTTTTGGTGAGGCCTAAGAGAGGTCTCTGTATGTTTTACTTTTTAAGAATGTAAGAAACTTTTTCTGAGATGCCCCGGATCTAGGGAATGGCAATGGATTTTTTGTGTCCTGGGTTTTTTTTTTTTTGGGGGGGGGGTGTGCTCTGCTAATTTTGTTAAGCCATTGGCTAAAAATATGTTCCGAAATTGGTTAATTTCAGTAAAGAGACCAATGTGGTCCAAGAAAACTGAGCTGGAATGAGCAGATAGTTCTAGCCTTAGCAAATGGTCCAAGCTAGAACTGTCTGCTTGGACCACATTAGCCTCTCCACTGAAATCAGTCACATTTGGGACATTTTAAGCCAATGGCTTTCTCTTAACAAAATCAACAGCACTCATCACCCAAAACACACACAAAAAAAATGCATGCATGCATTCATAAAAAATATAATAGAGACCTCCTTTAGGCCTTACCAAAAATTAGCTATCCTTATCTGCTCAAATAAAGATCCTCTCCACCATCTGGACCATCCTGGAGTCTACAGTATCCCTTGCTCCTGCAAACTTACATGCTTTGTAAAAACAGGAAGAACTACCAATATCCATCTAGAAGAATTCAGAAAATACATTCATCTACACTACAGTTGTTCTAGAGTGGCAGACCATGCCAAGAATACAAATAACCTGATCCAATGAGAAAACATCCCTCCTATACAGAAACAGATTTAAATCAGAGAAAGACTATTTCTGACATCTATCACAGCACTACAATATTCCCTAAAATCTGAAAGACTATTTTGAGACCCTTACAAGCCCCCATCACCACACCCATGGAGGGCACCACTTAGGACTGTACGAGCCCACCTTTTACAATCATTCTGTGTTTGGATTCCTACTAGTGTGTGTGTGCACACATGCTCAGTATATTTTTTGTACTCATGAAGATGCCTTAAAATATTGGCTTATTAATATAAGTAGTTAATATTATTCGTAATTAGCTTTAGCATGTGCTTTTCCCACTACACAACATAAGTGATGATAATCAATGTCCAAGCATCCATATCAGAGGCTTTTAAACATTCAGTGAGTATCTGTAAATGAATTTACTGGTAACCCAGTTCTTCTCATAGCTCAAGGTGTATTGCCATTACTGCAATTATTCAACATTTAGCATATGGAGTGTAAACTAATTAGTCCATATCAGTAATTTTTCAAAAACGTTGAGGCCATTGTTCAGGACAACTAAACAGTTAGCTTTCTTGGGGTATATAATTAAAAAAGTAGAAAGTTGTTGCTGTTTTCAAAATTTTAATCATGAGAATATTCCAATTTTTCTTACTGAGACACCTGAGTTGAAAATTGAGGTAACTTTATTATATATTAATATTTTATTTATTTTGCTTTAGCAGTGTTAGTGATTTGCCATCTGTGATTATACTGGACAATCTGCATCACGTAGGCTCCTTAGGAGAAGTCTTCAATGGTTTCCTTAGTTCAAATTATCAAAAATGGTATGTTTGATAAATATAAAGTTAAAATGTTTTTTTTTTTGATTGAGATATATTGATAGGGCATGTGAAAGTAAATGATATATGTAAAAGTGACTATTTTTAATCTAATTTAACTGCTCCTGTATTTTGGTCTATGTTCAGAGCAGCCACTATCAAGTTTCATTGTTATTGGCTTAAACTTAACTATATGAATCATTAGGAATTAGTTTCTTCACATCAGGTGACATGTAAACAGTCCTTCCTACCAAGTTATAATGAGTTAAAGCTTCATAGCTTTTCAAACAGAAATGTGTTTTATGTGGTGATTTTCTTTCCTCAGTGATACTTTAAACTATTCAGATTCAATAGGTTGAATAGCATTAGTATGATTTGCAAGGCCAGACCTCTCAGATTGCCGAAAACAAATCTACTCATCATAATTTATGAACAGCTACCATTTTGAGTTAAATAAATTTAATTAAACTGAACTTTATACTGGTTTTTTTTTCTATATTTATCCCAACACAACAAAATATACAGGAATCTATAGCACATCAATATTCCTCTTTAATGAAAACTTCATACTCTTCCAAATTAAATTAAAGATGCCAAGAAATTATATTCTTGTTTAATCCTTTATCCAATTGTATGTAGGTTAGGTTAATAGCAAACAAATTTTATGTATGAAGTATCTTCACAACTAGGCTATACAGAGGCTAATGATTTCATTCTTTTACTTTTCGTTAAACTATGTCCTGGTAGGTTATACAAGTTATGCGACCTTCTAATCAGTCCTATCAGTGTCATTTGTAGGATGTAGATGTGTATTTGTGTAAGAAAGAAACAAGCACTTGACAATGTTCTAGAAGTTGAAGTTGTTGGGGAAACACATTATGAGGAAGGCTGCTACATAGGAGGACAGAGGTAGATGGAATAAATGGAAAAAGAGGAGAAGCAAGTTTGCTTCAAGAAGTAAACTTTCTTCTTGAAGCATTCCTCTGCAGACTTGCTTCTTGAAGCAAGTCTGCAGAGGAATGATGTTTGCTAGTTCACTGGACCAGTGAACTAGCAAACATCATTCCTTTGCTTTCTGTTGGAGAGGTCTGTGGAAGAGCTGAGGGAAGAGTCATCTGCGAGCTGAATTACCCTTGGCTGGACAACAGTAAGAATTTTTAAGGAGGTTTTAGGTGCGCCACCCCCAAATATGTGAACAGTATTCTAAGAATGGGCAGATTTGGAATTTGTATAAGATTAATAACTGATCTGGTGTAAAATGATATTCAAGCAGAAAATAATGACTAGTTTTTTTAGGCTGAATAGGCTATTGATGCAATGTGTTTGTGTCAAGAGAGGTTGCAGGTAAATGTCAGTTCAAGGAGAGAGAGCGATCTGATCCAGTTTTGTGATTTATGTATTACTGAGGGTAAGGGAAAGTGATCCAAGGTCCCTTCTGTGAGAAAATAAAGGCAGGATAGCATTTTTCTGGTATTAAAGGTGACCAGGTTATCCTTGCCCCCACTGAAGGATGCTATGGAAATCAGAGTTTAAGACATTGGTTGCAGAGGATCTTGAAGCTCGGGATTTCTGAGAACTACAAGGTGCATCAAAAGAGTAGAATGAATGGAATGTACTATCATCAGCAAACTGTGGATAGGATTAGTGGTAATTTGAGAGTTGGTCATTTATCTATAGCAGAAAGATATGTTCAGGCTATTGTTCTGTTTGATGAAAACTTCACACTCTTAATCTTCTTCCAACTATGTCCTGATAGGATAGAAAAGGACTGATTAGAAAAGGTACATAACTATGAAATGTCTCCAGAGCATGTCTGTTTTCCCATGGTGGACTATAATAGCTTTTGATACCATGTATATGACTCTTGAAAATGGCTTTGATTTTAAGGTAAAAATGTAAAGTTTAGTTTAATTCAAGTTATTTAACTCAAAACAGTAGTTGTGTTTGAATCGATCATGATGAATGCTGTTTACTCACATTCAAAGAAAAGAAAATGAACATAGCTTTAAGGTTCATCCCTGAAGGGATGATTATATGAGGTAGTAGTAGTGCAGGAGACAGAGCAATAGCATGGAATGAGGTGGAAAGGAGATCAATGTGCTACTTGAAGGCTTGTCAAGTAATTTAACAAACAGTAACTGAGTGTGTACCAAATGTTAGGAGATGGAGGAATGAAAAGATTAAGCAGGTATCAGTTATGAAGAAGGTTACATGAGAAATGTAATGAGTGCTAAGAAGGTGACATATTCAGTAAGGATATCAAATGTGTATGAGCAGTGTTTAGCCAATCAGGCAAAGAAAAATCCTAGTGTTCTTGATATATATAGCCAGTGGAGTAAAAAAAAAAAAAAAAAAAAAAAAAAAAAAAAAAGATTATGGAAGAATATTAGTTGATGAAAATAGCAGGTAATCATTGCAAAAATATAATTGAATTATTTAATGAG
Organism: Typopeltis vanoorti; assembly: GCF_054136105.1. Lineage (NCBI taxonomy): Eukaryota > Metazoa > Arthropoda > Arachnida > Uropygi > Thelyphonidae > Typopeltis > Typopeltis vanoorti. Next base: position 66,071,179 of record NC_143556.1, read on the forward strand.
CAGTTCAAAGCATTTGATGCTGGGAAATAGATGTTTACTGATGTTGGAAAGAGCTGTAGGAGTGAAATGGATGTTGTAGTTGTGTGAAGCATGGGTGGATTTAAAGCTACAATTACTTACCTCCTCTACCTCTTTTCATACTATGCATGGAAAGAGGTAGAGAAGATAAGTAATTACAATGGGTGATGGCAGACACCAGAGGTGTATATTCCAGGTGTGCATGCACACCCACAGAATAATAATATCACTGATATTATATTTGTGCATTTATTCCTGTTAATGACTTCCCTAATTGTTTCCTGACTTTGCGTGATTCCTAAAATTAAACAGTATACTAATTCTTCATGAAGAGGACACTTTTCAATGTGTAAACATTGCATCACATTTGCATTAACAGTCAAATACACACACCATTGAACAGACGTACAACTGATGCATTATGTCAAATTCTTAGGGTTTTGTGCTTTTAAACCACTCAGAAGTGTGTCTCAGTGTACTCACAGGGTGTGCACTGAGAAAATAGCACCCAGAAATCACATGATTTCTGGGTGCTATTTTCTGAACTGTGATTGGTTATTGTGTCAACCAGTCTAATTGAACGTCATTTCTCATGAGTTGCTGTTTTCTGAGTTTCGTCTGTTTTGCGTGTGTGAAGTGTGAACTGACATGTTTAGGATACCGATATAGACAAATTTTTAATATGTAATTTTCTATAAATAATTTATCTTTCTTGTCCATGTTGACGATCTACTAAATGTCCCATTTTCTGTCAGAGCTTTAGTGGATTGTATGATTGTAGTTGAAGGAGGTAAGCCTCATCCTCTTACAAATATTACTCCATTCAAATATAGCAGTCTCCTTCATTATTGTTTTTTTAATATATCTTAAAACAAACCACATTGTTCTCCATTCTGTGCAGATTTGGTTACAATCAAGTGATAAATCAAAGTATTGAAAGTTATCCTACAATTAATTTCATTGCACCAATTAAGATGAGCACTATGCACACTTAAAACTTTCATACATCAATAAAAAAAAAATGCAATCACGTGGTCAAATTGATGTGAATTTTGCAGCATGGGTTGCATAAGTCACACGACAGCACACCCAACCGAAATTGGCACATGACGCTACTGGTAGACACAAAGAATTGAAAAAAAGAGATGACATTGCTGGAACTGTGAGGAATGCATGATGAAAATGCAGACATGTAAAAGGTTATAGTTGTACTGTACAAGCTTTCATTCAGGCTCATGTGGACACAGATTTAGTCACTTAATTTTTGAAATGAGATTTTGGAAAAGATCCAGAGAATAGTGAAGGTAGTCAAGTGTTTAGGAATATTTTTGAAGAAGATGGAGGAAATGTTACATGCAGACTTTGGTGGACAAGAACAGGAAAGATGAGATTGCTATACACACACACACACACACTAGGGGGGCTATTCCCCCATAGCCCCCCCCCCCGAGTTCTGGACTGGTAGGCCAGTTCTCCTTGAATTCTGATGACTCGAATTTTGAAGACTCGAAAGGGGTTCCTATGGTGCCCCCCCCCCCTCAAGTTCTGGACTGGTAGGCGATAGGTTCTCCTTGAATTCTGATGACTCAAATTTTGAAAATTCGAAAGGGGGGTTCTGGTGCCTATGGCTCCTCCCCAGTTCCGGGCTGGTAACCGGGTTCTCTGAGTTGGTAAGCTGGTTATTTTTGGATCAGATGCTCGGAGCTTGCTCCACCTTTGCCCCTTCTTGCTAAGACTTGAAAACAGCCATTTTTGTTCAATATTAGCTTTGTCTTATATATCTATAAAAATAGTGCAATCCTTAATATTTTTGTATTAAAAAATGTATTATATAAAAATAGTGCGCCATTAAATATTTTTCTATTTAAAAAAAAATATATTACTTTCCTCAAAATTTTTTATCATCATCAAATTCCTGCCATGTACAGGATATGATAGTACTACATGAAAAATTTACATCATTACTAACTTCCTATCTACAATTTTCCTCCAAATCAGTCTGTTCTTGTCAAGACTCCAACATTATCAGATCTTATATTTCTATCATCTAAGGCACTTTGTACCGTATCAATCCACCTATACCTTGGTCTTCCTCTGGGTCATTTTCCTGCCAACCTGGCAGAGTACACTTGTTTTGCTAATCTTTCCTTGCCAATTCTGTTTAAATGACCATACCTATGCCCCCTATGAAACAAATGGCGGAGAGATAGTGGGCCAGTTATTTCCGACACAACAGTACATACAGCAGTCGGTGGTTGACGAATTAAAAATTGTTTATGAATGCTAAAAATTAATATTAATAAATAATATTATTAAAAACTATTTTTGATGGTACATAAAATAAGAATCTTCCAAAATTTTGGGAGAGAGAGAGAGAGAATTGTTCTGATTCAGATTTGGCCAATGTAAAAGGGCTTTGCAACTTTCTTTGAAAAGGTGTTCATATTTAAACCTGCTTCTATGGAAAAGATGAGCTTTATACCACTGGATACTGTATTTAGTGTGAATACTATGCTGTACCAGACTTTTGAGGTTTCATGTATTTGATATAATATTGATGTTCAGCAATTCTTTTTTCCACAGAACAGCCTGTCTGCCCAGGGTATCTGGTAAACGCCAGCTAATGATAGAGGCAACAGTTTGTCTTTTGTAAATGGCAACATAGGAGAAATTTTGTTGATAGGAAAATATTTGGGAATGAGATGATACTTCTTCATAATTCTACCAATCAGTTCTACCAATTAAATGATTATTTAATAACACTTTTACCGCAGATATCACATGTAACTGCATGACACAAAGCTACATACTATCAGATCTAAGATGGTATGTAGCTAAATTATTCTTGCCTGTCAGGCAAGAATATTATTGCCTAATATTAGGCAGTACTTCTACTATAGGCATTTAAAAAGTAATAGTTACACCTCATCATGCCTGCATTGTGTCATGCAGTGACACACAGGATCTTTTATTTTTTTTTCTTCTGTTTATTGTTTACTTTATGATAATGACCATTGAGACAATCAAAATACTGGTGACTTATAAGCCCATTACACAAGTGGCGCAATCTTTAGTAATGTCTGTGCTATATATAGCACAATTGACTCACTATAATGAACTTATTCATTATAATAATCTACTAAAAAGTTCCAATCAAAACCTCCATGGATGATGCTAAAAGAAAATCATCACAGCAAACTATACTCGTGTGTGTGTGTGTGTATATATATACACCAGGTTTTCTATTATGAGAGGTAACTGTATCACTAAAAGAATGTAAAATGCTAAAATGGCTTTGGAGTGAAGAAATTTGTTTTAATTTTTATATTTGTATAAGTTTTATTTCTTTATGAATTTATATTATAATTTATTTTATTTTGTTGTTACACATCTTCATGGAGTGCTTAGATCCAGGTGGATACCATACAAAAAATACAAGGCTTGCTGTTCAGTAGCCTATAGTGTGAAAAAAAAAAATAAATAGAAACTTATTTATTACATTAAAAACTTATTGAGGAATATTGCATTCCTTATTTTACAAGGATCTGAGTATCAGGTTCATATCTTTAGTAACTATTTCAATGTTTTTTACAATTTCTTGAAGACATACCCATTGTTTGTAATAATCCTATAACACACTCAGGACTCCCAGTTCCATTAGGTTTCAGATTTCTTCAGGAATGCTGTTTGTCAACTTCCATAAAAAAAGTGGAACTTAAGGAGAACAAACATATCTGCAGTTGTGCAGATCAGAATAATGGTGCGAGACATTAGGACCAAAGGTAGTATACAAAACTTTAAATGGCATTGTGTACCATCTTACATAAACCGCTGGTAGTCACAGGCAGCTGAGTTGAAGCATGTGGAGGTTTCTGATTAGCACTTAGTTTTATTGAAGAGACTGACACAGTTAAACCATGGCATATCTACTCACACACTTTCCCCTCCATGGCTACTTTTCCATGAACTTGGGAAATACTGTTGTCCTGAACAATAAACTTTGATTGTTCAAATGAAAATCTGCTTCATATGAAAACCAGGCATTATGTAAGCCTGCATTTTCTACTCTACCCATGTGGCAAATTGAATTTTTTTTTTTTTTTTTGCATATCCTGTGTTTAGAAAGTTTCTGGCATAATGAAGGTGTATAGGGAATGATTTTCAAATAAAATTTAAACATTATTGAATTAAATGCCAAGATATTCATAGTTTGCAAGCTGTTTTTTCTTGTGGATCTTCTGAGACTACACTGTGTTGCAACCCTCCAATGCTTCAACCATCAAAAAGAATTATTACAATATTGGTTAAAGATGCTGATAAGAGAAAGAAGCTATTCTTTGTTTATTAAGCCTCAGTTTAATCTCATCTTCACTACATGCTTGGTCTCTCCAGAAATGAGGTAGATTAATGATATATATCAGGGGTGGCCAACTTACCGAAATTATTTTGGCGCCCTTTTGGAGCCAAAATAATTTTGGTAAGACTTAGAAGAGCTGCAACCTTTGACTGATGTGATGGTATGAGAGTAACTGAATGTGCACATGGTGAGGTGGAGATGCAGAAGCTATGCCTGCTCATCACAACATGTTAGTTACAACTTATTAAATCTAAATATAGATCTGTTTTAAATGATGAACATTTGAACGAGTTTGTAAGAACTGCACTGACTAATTGCACACCTAATTTTAAGGAGCTTACTAAGAAAATGGATACAAGGAAGGCCTCTACTAGTAAATAAGTAACTAAAATTATTATATTTAGACTTTTAAATTATTCTAGTTATTCAAAGTAAACTTCATTTAATGTATTTCGAATTAAACTTTTTTATTGCAATACTTTTTATTAATCCTGTTTTTCTCTCCCTCTTCTCTCTCTTTTATTTTGTTCCTCATTTTGTTTATTTTTTCCTGGTAGAGTGTGAAGAGTCATGTGATGTGTGGATGTGAGCTGCATGTGGCTCGCAAGTCACATTCTGGCCATCCCTGGTATATATTCTACAAAGTTGGAAAAATGGAGATAGATACCAAAGATATGCAGGGGTAATTATTCATTATATGATAGGGAGGACAAGAACAAAGGGATCATCTTTGAAAGTTAGCAGGGGTGTCTGGGAGATCACCTTTAGTAAGTTCTTGAACTCTGAAATCTTAGCAGTGGCAATGAATATCATCATTTCATGAGAATGCTGATAAACTGTGACATTTTCAATCTTGTTTACTGACACCAATGGAGTAACATTTGGTAACTGATATAGCATATTATAAATATGCGTCTTGACATTAATTGGCTATAATGCTTTGTGTACAGTGCCAGAGAGTTGCATTTGCTTCAAAGGCTTATAACCAAGGTTAGGATTGTTGTTGTTACTAAAGACTAAAAATGCTGAAGATATGAACAAAATAATATTAAGAGTCCATTTAATACATGGTGTAGAAAGAAGTGGTTTATATAGAAATATAGATTGGGAAGGGGAGAAAAATGAAATATTTCTGAAGAAAAAAAAAAAAAAAAAGCCGGGCAACACTGTATGTGATCAACCAACTTACTTTCAGTTGAAAAGCCCTAGAATTCCTTTTGCCCTACATGGGATTTGAACTCCAAAGTCTATCATTAAGGGAATACATGTCATTCTTCCAACTGTACAACAGAGGTGCCTTCATTTGGTTTGCAAGAAAGAGTTCTTGTAGTAGTGTTCACTTAAGAAGAGAAATATATATGAAACTACAGAGAAAGTGAATATGACAAACTTAGAAACAATATCAACAAGACATGAGAAATGGTCAAGTTTTTTTTTTTTTTTTTAATATAATATGTAAATTTATGGTATATAAGTACCATGGACAGGCTAAGGATTTTTTTGTTTCTATCTAAAGATAGAAAGAAAGAAAAAAAAATCTACCATCTATAGATAGAGAAAACTTGACCATATTTTTACATGAACTAGAAACTGGAAGTTGTATAAGAGTGTAATTAAGGATATGCAAGCTAGATTTTTTGCTTCAAGAATAATTAATGACTGGAATGGATTGTCAGAGGTAGTTGTGAGTTTAAGAAGAGGTATGATAGATATTATGTGAATAATGGTTAGATGAGCTTTCTGACTTCATGAAGATATTCGTGTAATAATACTTTTCGCAATTTTTTTTTGTCATCTTTATATAAACAACACATTTGGTTATCTCTCATATCATGGTTGAGTTAGTGAAAAAAAAAAAAATAGGGACATAAGAAATATTGATGGTAATAGTGAAAGGAAGTTAAATTTTAGGAGACAAACATATTCCTAAAATTTGATGTAATACTCTTTGAGTTTTGTTAGTAGCAGCAATCTTTTTTTGGCTAGAATTCCATCTGTGATGCAACAAATCTTTATACCTCTATAAAGTTGTAGAGGTATACAGTTGACAGCTGAAGGTGAGCTAGCCTGTCTCATGATGGTGGTAGCCAAGTTTTTCCTAATGCAATACTACCAGTATATTACTAATAACTGGCAATGTTGAACCAGAATCTCCACTCTAAATTTTCTGAAGGGACATGATATCAGAATCCACATGACATGTCACTTGTGAACAACTGAGGTTTTTTCTCTTAAAATCAAGCAATTGTTCAGTGAGTGAGATTGTCATTTAAATGACATGTACACATAATGCATATGGCTGCAAGGGGATTGAGACAGCCCTCCCCCCTGCCAGTAGTGTTATTACCCTGTGGTACATTGCTGGTGCTTCAGACAAAAGAAGCCCCAGAGATGAATCACAGGTAATATGAAGCTAGTGTCTCAAACAAGGCATCCAACGGTACCCAGCCTCTTGGACCACTTACAGCAACTATGATGAATACAAAACTTAAAAAGCTCCATTCCGGCTCGATCGTCACCTGGAATACCAAGGATTACGTTGCTTGTTTCGGTGGAGAGCAAGCTTTGGAAAATAAGTTACAGTCCCCTAAACAACTCTCTCTCTCAAAATATGTTCCTTAAACATAGGACTATCTAAATCCAAAGCCATTGGCAAAATAGCCAAAAACAAAGCAGTTGATGTCTTGGCTCTTCAGGAAATCCATGTGCCTGACACAGCCCTAAATAAACTAAAGATCCCAGGCTTAATTCTCATATCTTATAACTGCCATCCCAAGCATGGCCTGGCAACCTACATCCAGCCTAGCCTCAAGGACATAACCCAATGTGCACCTGATGCTGAATACTCCATAGGTATTCAAGTTCAAAATATCACCATCTACAAACCACTGTTGCAATCCTGGCCTGATCAAATGGACTGACCACCACCTCACCCTGCTATCTATGTTTGTGACTTCAACTCTCATCACACCATGTGGGGCTATTCCTCTAACAACCGGGACGATAATAATCTGTTTAACTGGATGGATACATATTTGATTTATGATGCCAAGCAGGAAGGCACTCTCTACTCAGCCAGATGGAACAGAACCTACCCCCCCCCTCCAGATCTGTGCATAGTCTCTAAAGACTCTGTAGTCTACCCTCTGCCAACAACCAGAGCCATCTTCAACAGATTCCCTAATAGTCAGCATTGTCCTAAACTAATAGAGACAGGCACATCAATCCCAGTCATCAGCAGAACACCAATCGCTAGATGGAACCTTCGCAGGTCCATGGAATGCATTTCAGAAACAAATCGAGCAAACCATTAGAGCAATTCCACCCATGCCTAATTACTATCCAAGTTTTGTTAAACTAATCAAAACTGCAGCCAAAGCCTCTATTCCTAGAGGCTACAGAAAACTATACATCCTGTGCTGGAGTAGAGAAACTGAGGAACTTTTAGCCAAATATGAAGAGACTGAAGGCCCACTCTTGCTAAGGAGCTCATAGCAACGCTGGATAAAAACAGAAAGGAAAGATGGATCTCAACCATCCATGAACTCGATTTCACCACATCTAGCCAGAAAAGCTGGTCACTTCTGAGAAAATTAGGTGGGGCAGAACCAACAACACACAAAACAACAGAGATAACTCCTGATCAAATGGCTAATCATTTATTGAAACCTCCAAGATACGTCCCAGCTCTATCAGGAAAATTACTGTGCAATCTTCCATCAGACAAATCCTGAAGACATGCCCCGAGCTTCCTGAACTTGTACACCCAGTATCTTGGGAAGAGGTACAGGTAGCCTTAAAACTCACCAAGAATGACAAGGCTGCAGGAGTGGATGGTATCCTCCCCAAGTTGCTAAAACATCTCGGTCAATAAGGCAAAACATGGCTGGCCTCCCTTTTCTCAAAAATTATGATTGGAAAACTACCAAATCTAATGCAGGAAGCCAAAATAATTGCCATACCCAAACCAGGGAAAGATCCAAATGATGTCAAAAATCTACGACCTATCTCCTTGCTTTGCTCCACCTTTTAAGCTCTTTGAAAGAATTCTCCTTAAAAGAATTTCACCACTCATCGAAAGAGCACTCCCGATTGAACAAACTGGCTTCAGGCCGGGAAAAAGTTGCTGTGACCAGGTCCTGGCCCTGACAACACAGATTGAAGCAGGCTTCCAGAAGTAACTTAAATCCAGAGCCACTTTCATTGACCTAACATCAACTTATGACACAGATCAGGGTACTCCTTCTAAAGCTAGGAAATGTTATAAGGTGCAAAAAAATTTTCCAACTTTTTGAATCCATTCTCTCCAACAGAAAGATCTGGGTCCATATTGGCGGAAAAAAGAGCAGGCCCAGATTCCTTCACAATGGTCCCCACACAGGGCTCTGTCTTATCCCCTTTACTCTTTAATATCTACATGTACGACTTACCACATACCAGCTCAAGCAAGTATATGTACGCTGATGACCTAGCGATCCTACATCAATCTATCTCCTTTGCCAACCTGGAATCAACTTTGAACACAGACTTGTACATCCTGGAAGAGTACTCAAGCAGTGGTACTTGAAGCCAAATCCAACAAAATCTGTCCATAGTATTTCACCTGAACAATGCAGAGGCGAATCGACACCTCACCCTTTCTTTCTGTGGAAAAATGGTAGAACACTAGCCTCACCCAAAATACCTTTAAGTGAGCCTGGACAGAAGCCTAACCTATAAAAGGAACATCACCAACCTGTCCAACAAAATTAAAACAAGAAACAGTATCATTTCAAAGCTTGCTGGAATAACCTGGGGTTGTGGTGCAGAAGTCCTAAGGTTATCTGCACTAGCCCTTGCATTCTCTGTTGCATAATATTGTCCCCTGTCTGGGAAAGAAGTGCACACAATTAGTGGGACAGTGAGAAGCACCCCTCTCTCCTGGCTGCCTGTCCTATCTAACATTGCTCCACCAAACATACAGAGAAGACAAGCCTCACCCAAAATACCTTTAAGTGAGCCTGGACAGAAGTAATTTTAATAAATCGCTTTATTAAATTCTCGATTAAAGAATTTAATAAAGCAATGAGCAACCTGCCCCTGCACCAGACTCTCATAAATCCACCTAGTCTTCACCTAAAATCTAGAAAACCTTTCTGGTCCATGGACGAACTCTCTTCAGCTGACCTCCCATCAACACCTGACATGTGGAGAAAATACTGGTCTAACAATCTCCCAACAAATGGCTTCCTGGTAGAAGATCCCTGTGCTCTGCAGCCTGGTTTTGCTCTTCCTAGGAAGATTTGGTCATCAATCGACAGGATCAGAACTAACTAAGGCAGATGTGGCTACCTACTACATAAATGGAGGCTGTTTGACTACCTTTATGGTGATTGTTCTCCTGTAGCTTAGACAATTACTCATATTGTGAATGACTGCCAAGATGCCAATTTCACAGTGGTGGCCTACAGGACATCCACAAGGTGATGGATGAGGCCTTGGATTGGCTTTCCAGACTGGACATTGACCTGTAGCTGTTCTGTATTCCTTTTGCCATAAGAATAAATAAATGCATATGGCTGCATAAAGTTTTTTTAAATCAGTGGCTATAGCCTCCTCAATTTTAAAATAATGTGTGTGGTGTGTGTGTATCTATATGACAGTCAACTTTCACTATAGCACACTGCTATAACAAACTCGCTCACTTTAACATTATGCAACCTATATGGAAATATCCCAACTAAAGTCCTATAAGTACAGTGGTGTGCCAAAAGAAATTCACTATAGCAAATTATTCCTGTATCCCTACTGAGTGTTAACTGTATATCCACTCTTTATGTGCATTAATTTTAGAATGTTTACATAGGTTTTATTTTCCTTTCTTATTTTATTAGCCCTTATATCATTGGAACAATGAATCAAGCAACATGTTCTACAACAAACTTACAACTTCATCACAACTTCAGGTAAGTTTTGATCTACTTTTATCTTGGAGAAAAAATCTCAGATATATTAAAAATATATATATGGTATATATTACAATGTTTTCATGTGCATTCATGCATACATATGAAGTACATTTTCATCAGCCAACTACAACTGTTTGTTAACTTGTCCATACTAGAGATTAAATGAGCCTCCATTGCTCAGTTGATATAGACAAAGCCCTTTGGCCTGGGTTCGATTCTTGTCAGTGACGTAAGGAACCTTTATCTGGTCTCTTTCGATGAAAGGTTAGTTAGCGGTCTCAGAGATAGTTTTTTTTTCACTCAGAAACTTGAGTTTTTTGTTCCTCAGAACAGCAAACAACAAATCACCCTTGGGGGGAGGGGGAGTGCAGCAGAGGAGTGGCAAACTGGCTGCATTAATTCGTCATAAGCCCCTTATTAGGGACTCAACCCATCCTAAGGGATGGATGGGAAGGTTAGATTAGGATAGATTAAATATTTTTAAGCATTGCAAATAAAAAGTTCAACATAAATAAATATCTTAAATCCTTCTCATTCTTCACTAATATAACTTTACCATCAGCAAGAGGAAAAATCTATCTAATTTTTCAGTAGTTTTATTTTCATTATTTGAAAATGTCTGTTCCATTGTATGTTATCAGATTCCTTTTCCAAATTTATAGAGGAAATATATTTATTTCAGTTCTTTTGCATCTTTATTTCTCTTTGCCTGGAACTGAAACTGGTCTTTATCTAAACAACACTTAGTTTTTTTAGATGATTTTGTGTTTCACTATATTTAACACAATATTCAAAGCATGATTTAGTGTTTGATAATTTTGCATTGCATCCCTTTCTGGGGAATTTTACCAAAAAAAAAATGCTTTTTGTTACATCTTTCAGGAAGTAGGTCATCTGTTCCCACAGTTTTCCTGTAGATAATTCATCATTTGCCTTTTTTTAATTTCTTCATCTGTTAAATTTCTGATTCAATAATTCAGTATTGATATTTACTCCATTATAATAATCATCAAGATACTCCTTTCATCTCTCTCTGCTATCTCTTTATTACCAGTAATTATGAAAAACAATAAATGATAGCGATATTCTGCAGGATGACTTATATGAACTAATGTGAGCAAAAGATAATAGTTTAATATAGCCAACTGTAAGATCATGCACTTTGGGATGAAGAGATCACAAGCTGTACACTGTATGATAGGATGGCATTAAATGGAGAGAATGGTATAAGGACAATTGCTGCAGAGGATGTAGTTGAGATATTTAATGAGCAGTTCATAAAGGTCTTTCATCCTTTGGAATGTGAGAGTTTGAGTGCAGTGCCTGATGAGTGAATTATTATTATGTAACACCTCCAGGGAGGCTAAAGACTCATCGAGAGAGGGCATCTACTCTACAACTCTTTGTCTCCACCAACCACAACTACCTTCATCCACACCAATGCCATCTACTGCCAACCACCACCACTAGTAGTAGTTTCACAGATAATCACAAACATCCATGTCTACAGTGGGATTTGAACCTGCAGCCTTTTGGCTGGAGAGTGGATATGCTAACCACTTGGCCAACCAGGCCAGCAAAAAAAAAGATGTTTCTCATACCATATTATCTCTTTTTTTGCCAATTCACTAAATTCTTCAATTGAGATTTCATCATCTTTCAATGACCATTCCAGAGTCCTAGTGTTGCCCTAATTAGTTTTCTCTAGACATTCTCCTAAGTTCTCTCATCACAATGGAAACTAGATGACTACATACGTGCACAAATAGTTCATGTGGTCTGATGCCTAAAGTAGTAAACCCTATCCCTACTAGTCAGTGTGACTGTTATTGTAGCAGCCATTCACCATATGATCTTCATAATATTTGCAGTATATTCTCTTAATCTCAGATCTCTGGTGACTATTACCTCAAAATCTAATCATACCCTTCCTACTGAAGCATTTCACCAATACAGTGTTTCTATGCCTCTACACTGTACTTATTAACATTGAACTAGCAACACCAGTCTATCTAAGCTAAGAGTATATATAAATCTTCCTGAAAGAACCTGACATTAGTATCACTTCTTTTCTTATCATCACTCTTCATCTCCACATCATCAGCTAACAACTAAATAATCATCATAAACTCAGATGAAAAATGGCTTGTGTTGTAGATAAGGATGGCCAGGTTGAGTATTAAAAAGTAATATATGAAGGACTGAGTCTAAGAGAATGAAGGCAACTATGCATATAAAGGATTGTATCCTTGAATACTGCTGTGCACTTTGTATATCAGTAACATAGCAGATGGTGTGTAGGGTAATGCATTTATTGTCTATCACGAGACAAATCTGAGAAAAGGTCACAATGCCTCTAATATACATTCCCCTATCCCCAGAGGAGGATATGCATAGCAAAGTAAAAGTAAATGACAAGCATTACTTCAGTGTTGCCAAATACATTTCATTATTATAGCATCTTTATATACCTCTGTAGGTGCAATTGGGACATTGGACCCTTCAAATGGATGGTGAGTCAGCTAATGATCTCATGTGGAAGTAGCAGGATTTCCTGCCTGGAAACTTGGGTTTTTCATCTCACATACAGGAAAATCTGACAAGAGAACACAGATAAAAATACTATTAGCTGGCAGTAGATGGAGGACTAGATATGGTAGTCTTGAACTGTATTTTGTAGAATATCCTTCTGCAATGCTTTGGACTTTGAAGGTGTCAAATAATAACAACAAACCTCATGGAGTCAACACTCATTGCTGAAAGGTCTCAGCTAGCAACATACTGAACCAAAAATCATTCACACTCCTAGTATTCATAACATATTTCAGAAATTTATTCCACTTACCTACCACACCATTATTAATCTTAGAATTCTTTTGATAAATTTGGTTCATAAAATGAAACCAAAACAGACACAAAAATGTAATAGGTGCTTATGCATTTTGCAAAATACATCTAATAATGGATATTTATTATTCTTTCTTTTAATAATTTTCATTGCCAAGTTTATGCCATTTTCTTCATTAATTGTGATTTACACACCAATCAAGAATTCAGTTATAAAAATACGTAAGTTCTGAGTATGACTGCTGAGCAAACCCAACTGTTTGAAACAGCTGTCAAGCAAGTGAAATCCTTAATCATTAGCACTGATGAAAAGGTAAATGTATGAATGATGGTTCAAAACCTTTTAAGTAGAACAATAGGTTGACAACTTTTACCAAAGGCTTGCATTTTGTAAGTTGAGCTCAATCACTTTAGAAACTTTTTAAAGTCTCAAAGGCAAACATTTTATTTATATATTATTAAAAGATGGATATTTATTTATCCTTTCTTTTAATAATGCAGCCTTTTTAAGTTTATTTGTATAATATATTTTATATATTCAGATTAAAATAAAATTTTCATTTGAAGTATCATACATATACTATAAAAATTTGCTTTTTAATAACTAATAATTTGAATAATATATTGGAATTTTCTTTGGCAGAATTTTTAAACAAATATAAATCTAATTTTAAAATCCTTAGCTTTAATAACTAAGATTTAAACAGCTATCTATTTAAATAAGATGCACTTCTTTTGTGATATAATATTAGGGCTTTTTTTTTTTTTAATTAAAAACTTACTAGCCATAGCTGTTTGGTAAATTTTTATCATCAAAAGCAAAATAACATTGCAACTCAAAGTATATCATGATATATATAAATAAATTTATGAGCTCTGCTAAATATCACTTTTTTCATCATCATCAAATTCCTGACATATACTCTCAAGGGGGGGTGTACAGGATATGATAGTACTACAAGAAAAATTTCCATCATTACTAACTTCCTATCTACAATTTTCCTCCAAATCAGTCTGTTACTTGTCAAGAATCCAACATTATCAGATCTTATATTTCTGTCGTCTAAGGCACTTTGTACCGTATCAATCTACCTAAATCTTGGTCTTTCTCTGGGTCATTTTTCTGCCAACCTGGCAGAGAACACTTGTTTTGCTAATCTTTCCTCACCCATTTTGTTCAAGTAACCATACCACCTGAGATTAGCTCTGCTAATGCATTCCTGGATGCTGACAATGTCAAATTCTTTCCTAATATCCTTGTTTTTAATATTATATTGCCATCAATGCCATCTGTTCATGCCTCTAATCTTTCTCAGAACTCTCATATCTGTGGTCTCTAGTCTTTGATCAAGTGTTTAACTTCTGACCCAGCTCTCAGATCCATAAGTTAAAACTGGTTTGAACACTGTCTTGTATACAGCTAATTTAGTGTTGCGACTAATTTCTCTCTTATTCCATATGAATTTATTCAATTGATTTCCTACCATATACCAACTTTGTTGATTCTGTTGTCTATTTCCATATCTAATTTACCATCTTCACTAAAAATTGTGCCTAAGTAGCTGAAAAATTGTGCCTAAGTAGCTGAAATGTTTTACTTGTTCCACAGGTTCCCCATTCAAAACACAGTTGACATTTTCAATGACTCCTATATTCATTGTCCTTTTATTGTTGACCTACATACCATATCTATTACAACAGTTATTCAATTTAGTCAGGGAATCTTGTAAACTTGTAGCGGATTTATTTAAAAGTATAACGTCATCTGCATAAAGCAAACATTAACATCTCCAATTTTGATATCATGTTTAATACCACTTTCCTTCATAATGAGATCCATATAGATAATGAATAAGAGAGGGGATATATCTCTCTTATTCATCCTTGTCTATAATATACATCCTTGTCTCACACCAGATTTAACATTAAACCATCTTCCTCTACTTCCTTCAATTCTAACTGCTGACTTGCAACTCAAAGACTAAGTATTGCTTGATATAATGCCCCATTGACACCATATAACTGTAGCGTATTGAATAGCTTCTCTCTTGGCACCTTGTCGTATACCTTTTCCAGATCGACAAAACTTAAATATAGATCTTTGTTATATTCCCATGCTTTCTCAATTATTTGTCGAAAAGTGAAGATCTGATCCTGACCTCTATTTGGCCTGAATCCAGCTTGTTCTTCACCAAGCTTTTCTTCCACAATTCTTCTCAACCGTTTCTCATGTATACTTACATAAATCTTGCCCGGAACACTCACTAGTAAAATACCTCTGTAATTCTCACATTCAGTTTTATTTCCCTTTTTATATATGGGTACTATGAGAGCTCTACTCCAATCATTGGGAAGTTGTCCCTCTGTCCAGGCCTTCTGAACTATGCAGTGCAGCCACTGTAAGACTTTTATACCACCATACTTCAGCATTTCTGGTCGAATATAATCTACTCCTGCTTCCGTTCCACATTTCAAGCCTATGATGGCTTTTTCTACTTCAAGTATGGATATGTATTCCTCACTATGTCTGTTGAGTATTTTTTTTTTTTTACCACTGTGCTATCACTGCTTGTTTCATTTAGCAATTTTTCGAAGTAATTACTCCATACTTCAAGGATATCTTTTTCTCCCATTTTCATGTCACCTTTATCATCTCTCTTTCCTCCATTTCTAAGCTTCTTCAACAACCTCCAGAATATCTTATCCCCTTCTTGATATTTATTTTCTATGTTCTTGCCAAAGTCCTCCCATGACTTTTGTTTAGCTAGTTTTACACAGCGTTTAGCTTTCTTACATTTGTCTCTGTATTCTCTAAGAGCACAAGCTGACTTATTTGCCAGGAACTTTTGATATGCTTTCTTCTTTTCCTTCACTGCCTCTTTAACTTCCAGTGTCCACCATGGAGTTCTGATTTTTCTATCTTTGCAGACAACCTCACCACATGCCTCTCTAGCTGAATCAGTCAGGGTTTTCTTCAAGGTTTGCCACTGAATCTCCAAGGTTTGGTTCATGTTCTCAAACTCTTTCATTTTTTCTTCAATAATCTTTGTGTATTTTAGTCTACAGTTCACATCCGAGAGCTGCTCAACTTTTATTCGCTTTAAAATTTTCTTACATGTTATTCTTTTCAGTACGAAATTCAATTTTATCCTGCTCAAGACTAAATAGTGATCACTTCCAATTTCAAATCCTCTGTACACTCTGGTGTCCTGCACCAGGGAGAAAACATCATTATCAACAATAACATAGTCATTGAGACGTTTCTTATTCCTTGCTTCTTCTCTCCATTTGAATTTGTGTACATTTTTATGTTGGAACATGGTGTTAGTAATAACCAGTCCATGTCCTGAGAAGAAATCCAACAGGTATTTGCCATTATTATTAGCTTTGTTCTTTTCTCCAAATTTTCCCAAAACATTTTTGTATGTCTGACCGTCATTTCCTACTCTGCTATTTAGATCCCTGACAAGAACCAACTTTTCCTTTTTCATTGTGTGAGTAGCTTTCTCTAGAGCCTCAAAAAATTCCTCATTTCTACCTTAGTAGAGCCTTTTGTGGAACCATAGGCACAAATAAGTCTCATTGTCCAGTTCCCCATTTCAATATTTGCCCACATCCCTCTACTTGAGACTGTTTGCCATTCAAGAAGATCAGCCTCGTATTTAGTGTTGAATACTATGGCTACCCCTTCTTTTCCTTGATTGTCATTGCCTGAATATAACATTTTGTATTTATTGCTCAGAAATATCTCACCAGTTTTTGTCTTTTTTGTTTCAGTCATCCCCTATTATGTCGATCTGGTACTTATCTAATTCCTCAGCTAGCTCCATTTCTTTGCCATTCAGGGTTCTTATGTTGATAGTACCGATCTTTAACTCTGGTAATGTTGAGTTGGGGGTGTGCTTTCAGATTTGTTCCAGTAGCCGAGTTTTCGCTGTTCGCCCTGGTTTCCTGGTGAAAACAACGGGGACCTTGTTTAACCGGGCGATGCCCCAGATGGCATGAAATTTTGTCATGTTGTACCATCATTTTGTATATTGGTTTAAGCCAATAAGAATACAATTTGGTTGGCTAAATCTCAAATTGCCAGCCCATCCTCATTCGTTCAGTATCCAGGTAGATACCTAACAGGGTGCACCACAAGGTGAGGATTGGGCATTAGGTCAGAAGCCCTGGTCGGTTCAACATTCCTTTAAAGGCTGTGTGGAGGTCTCCTCTCAGTTATACAGCTTTGACCCTTAAGCACCCCATATCATTTTTTTAACCAATTCATACTGAAGTACACAATTCTGAATCTTATATTTTCTAAGGCACACAATTTTGGCTTCATACCGCTACATTCTCTGTAGTAAACTAGAAATAAGATTTCATTTCTATTTTCATTCTTATATTTGGTCAGGTTGCAAAGGAGTGGAAGGAAGGAAGGCAAGATTGTATTGCTTAATAAAGGAGATGACAGAAGTCAAGCATCAAATTATAGACCAAACTGTGTGCCACATGTTGTTTAAGTATGTTGGAAAGACTGGTGAGAATCAGAATCTAGAATTGGGTTGACAACAGTGGTATTATCTTTGATGGACATCATGGATTTGCTAAAGGGAGATTATGTTTTAGTAATCTACTTACTTATTACAATAAGGTAATAAGTAAGTAGATTATCATTGTAATAAGGTAATATTACAGTGAATTGACAGATTCATTGGACAAGGGAGATAGATACACAGTAGTATACTTACACTTTGCAAAGGCTGTTGATAGTTGAACTAGAGCAGATGGGGTTGGATATTATACTAGTGCACTGGATTGGAGATTGGCAATCTACTAAGTATCAAGTTGTGTATGGGGTAGCAATAACCCAGAAGAGCAAAGTCACTAGTGGTGTGCCTCAGGGGTCTGTTTTAGGGCCATTGCTAAACCTATTGTTAAGGATATTGGGAGAGATTTGATGGGATATTCAGTTGTTTGCTGATGATGCAAAAGTTGGGACAAACTATGAGAAGTAGAGCAGATGTTGTGGCCTACAAGAAGACTTGAATACATTGAGTGAATGGGTGCGAGAGTGGAGATACCAGTTCAATGTTGCATTCTGCAACATTGAACTGGTATTAAAATTTTAAGGTTTTAAAATTTGAAAAGCAAAGATGAGATGTAGAATTTACTCTTGATAGGGCTATATTGCTGGAGAAAATGAAAGATCTTGTGGTGATGGTGGATAAGGATCTGAAATTTAGAGGACATATTGCCAAAATTGCGAGGACAACAATGAATTCTGGGAATGATGTCTAGGACACTGACTTGTAGAAGTAAGGAGATTCTGGTTCTATTGTATAAGGTTCTGATTAGGCCACATATGGCCTACTGTGCACAGATTTGATCACCTGATTTTCAAAAGGATGAAGAGATGCTGGAAAGGGTCCAGAGGTGATTGACCAAAATAATTTCTGATCTCTGGAATGTTGAACATGAAGAAAGGTTGAGATAATGCAATTCGGAGAGTCTGGTGGATAAGAGGAAGAGGAGTGATATAATACAGACATACAAGTTAATAAGGGGTTGTTATAGGAATAATGTTGAAGCTATTTTTAATAAAATGGTAAGAGATGAGAGGAGAACAAAAAGGTCATCCTGCAAGTTATATAAGGATGGTGTGAGCAGTTGAGTGAGAGATAGGTTTTTGCATGTTGAGTTGTATTGGAATGCATTGCCTGAGAGTATGGTGTTTGCAGAGAATTTGAATGTGTTTAAGGCATGATGAGCTGTGTGTATGACAAAATGCAAAATGGACCTTCTAGACAAGTCTGTGACTTCATGGGGGGGGCTTGGGATAATAACAATAATAATGGAATTTAACTGCAGGAAACTGATAAGTCCAGTGATTCTGGACAGGAAGTTGAAGTTTAGAGGACATATTACAAAAATTGTCAAAACATTACTTCTGATTATGTAGTTATAGTTATTGAAGAACACATACTGACAGGAAAAGATAAGGAGGTTATTAATTCTCTTTATATATAACTTGTATATAACTCTTTATATATGCAAATCAACATTCAAAAGTCCAAAGTATTCTCAATAGGTTGTGAAAACTTTATACTTCATATCAACAATAAACCCTTAGAAAGAGTAAAGGACTTTCAATACCTTGGATCATACATCAGCCATACAGAAAATGATATCAGAAAACGTAAACAGCTGGCTCTAGTCTTCCATAACAAACTCCACCCCATCTGGAAATCATCAGTAAATACCAATTAAGACTATACCATACAACCAGTAGATCCATCTTCTTATATGGTTCTCAAACCTGGACAATAAGCACCAAAAAAACTACAGATCTAATTAACTTCTGTGGAATACATGTCTCGGACTGATTCTTGGATACACCTGGATGGACCGCATCACTAACTCTACTGTGCTAAATCTGGCTAAGCAAGAACCACTTGTCAATATAATCAAAAAACTACAACTTAGATGGCTTGGGCATCAACTTAGACATCCTGAAGTCTCGCCCGTTTTGGAATCCCTCATCCTCTACAAACCAGAAGATGGCAAACGCAGTAGAGGAAGACTATGCAAACAATTTTGGCAATACATATGTGAAACCATCAGTGGGATGAACTGTAAAACCCCATCTGACATTTACCAGTTAGTCTCAAGATAGAGCGACTTGAAAGACCATAATTTGCAATATTTAATATAAATCTCTTTTCCCTTTTCACATTGTATTATTGTGAATAAACTATGTATGTATATATAACTTCAATAAAGCTACGTCGGAACTACTACATGCAAATCTGGTCACCTGGATTCCAAAGGCATTAGGAAATAAGTGGTGGAGAAGATCCAATATTATGTGATCAAGATTGTGGTATATGGTGCTCTCTATGAGGATAGATATATAACTTCAATAAAGCTACGTTGGAACTACCATGCAAATCTGGTCACCTGGATTCCAAAGGCATTAGGAAATAAGTGGTGGAGAGGATTCAATATTATGTAATCAAGATTGTGGTATATGGTGCTCTCTATGAGGATAGATTGTAGACCTGCCACAATCTCGATAACATGTCTGTGAATCCTCTCCACCTTATTTCCTAATCTCCTCAGAATCCACGTTACCAGATCTGCATTTAGTCCTGATATAGCCTTATTAAAGCTCTATATAAAGGGGAATAATAACCTCTCTATCCCTTCTTGCCAGTATACTACATAACCTGATAAGCCATTTTGACCTCTGAACTTCAATTCCCTGTCCACAATTATTTCCAAATCCCTGGGCTTATCTGTTTCCTGCAGTTCATTTCCGTTAATATAGTACACAGCTTGTGATTTCTTCATCCCAAAGTGCATGACCTTGTATAATTACTGGTATAAAGAGATAACAGAGATGGAAGGAATATCTTGAAGATTTATAGAATGGAATAAACATCAAATCAAAATTTAAATTATTGAACATGAAGTGGTATGCAGGCTTCAAAGACTAGTCAAAATGGGCATGTTTGTATCATGTTATTAAAGGAGTTTCATAAGATTGACACCAAAGACTGTTTAATAAATGGGAAGAAGGGAGAGAATAAGGGATTCACCCTGCAAACTATGTAAGAATGCAGCTAGCAAGGGAGTTAGGACTAAATATTGTGCTTGGAGGGTAGTGAATAGGTGGAATGGATTGTCAATGTAATTGTGAGTGCTTTGTTGGTAAATCAATTCAAGGAGAGATATGATAAGTATTAGGTGAGCAATGGTTAATGTGTGCTTCCTACACTGAATTCTCTGCTTTGTTTCTGTTCAACTCTCATTTTTAATCTTGTATATTCTAATACATACTATCTGCTGACCTTTTAATTATTTCCTGTATGTGACCATTCAAATCTTTCTCTTCTCTAATTTATCTTAAAAACACAATGATTAAGTTCATCCTTCATAATTGAAGTTGTAAGTAGCCCAATATTCCATATGCTCTTCTTTATTCTACATTTCTTAATGACAAGATAGTGATTACTATTTCTGTTTACATATGGGAGCTGAGATTTTTTATGGTGCAGTGTGACACTCACCATCCTTCTTACTAGAAGTCACGAAACCTGGTTGATATTCAGACAGTTTCTCAGTGCACCAGTCTCTCAATACATAGTTGCTAAGCTATAAGTCTTTAAGTAGAAAATATGTACTTATTTAAATTTTTGAATCATGTGAAAAGGGGTCACATGGTAGTACTCAACAGGATAAAAGGCAAAAGACTAGGCTAAGTGAATTGTGTTTGAAGCAAACTCTTTTTATGAAGGAATAAAGTTGCAAACTTGGATGTCTCAAAGACGTCATCTTGATGATTTCACATAGGGGGAAGAATTATTGGAAAGCTTGACGAATGGCGCAGAATTACTGATATTGCCAGAGAGTTTGGAATCTTGCATAGCATTGTATCCAGGCTCCGGGCAGCATTTCAAACCAATGGAATGTGTTCCAGACATTTGCTAAGAGGTTTCCCTTGTTCTACCACAGAGCATGAAGACAGATTTTTGGTTATAACAGATCACTTTGCAAGTCAGCTAGGGAGAGATACGGCAGTGCTGGGGTCATGGTGTGAGGAGGCATTATGCTTAATGGCACCAAGCTACAAGTGCTGGAATAAAGGGCTATGACTGGTGAATGATATTGCAACGAAGTTCTTCAACATCATGCTCAATTGTTCCATGGTGCTGCAGGCAAAGAATTCATTTTTATGGATGACAATACCACACAACATCATACGTGAGCAGTTGCGTTACTTCCGGAGACTGAGGATATTAATCAAATTGAGTGGCCAGCATGCTCTCCAGATCTCAACTGCATAGAACACTTTTGAGATGTAATAGGGTTATATGGCCTCTAGTTCCCCTCCCCCCCCTCCTTCTACTCTTTTTATAATCCCTTCTGGATTAATCCAATAAAATCCTCTCACTAACTTAAACATCTATCATATCACCTCTTTTCTTCCTATTCACCAAACTCTGCCATCCACATTTCTTCAACCACTCTCCATAGACAGCAGTCAGAATCCTGATATTGTCATAGCCTTGCTTGTCTGGACTCTCTTCAATGTTTCCACATTACAGTGAAAACTAGATGACCAAATCTGAGCACAATAGTCAGAGTGTGGTATCACAGTGCGACAACCACCTCCTTATCCCTAGCTGTTAGAGTACTTCTTATTATAGCAGCACTACGATGTGTAGTCTTTGCAACACTTTGCAATAGGCCCTCTAAACTTCAGTCTACTGTCAACCATCACTCTCAAATCTCATCCACTTCCTTCAGTACAGCACCATCAGTATAGTACACAACCTTATATTCTGAGCTCTAAAATTCAACAATTTGCACTTATTAATATTAAAATTACAACTCCACTCCTTTCTCCAAGTCAAAAGTCTATTCAAATCTTCTTGAAAGGAATTAACATCAGTAGTGATACTTATAATTCTCCCCAACTTTGCACCAGCAAACAACTGAAGATCCCCATTCAGTCCTCATGATATATATCATTTACAAACAAGTTAAACAGCATGGGTCCAAGAACAGAACCGTGCAGCATACCACTGGTTATCCTTGTATCATTGCATATATTGAGGGAATGTTCCAGGGAGTTAACAGCTTTAACTTACCTCTTTAACTTTAGTCTTAGACTTGCTTAAGTTCGAAAGGAACAGAATTTGAATTACAGACCAATCTGTGGTGATTGTGGTAAAGATGCTAGAGAGGCTAGTGAGAACCAGGATTCAGAATTGGGTTGATGAACAGCATGGGTTTGCTAAAGGAAGATTGTGTTTTTGCAGTCTACTTACTTACTATAACTAGGTTACAGGTGCATTGGATAAAGGGGAGGAGACATACTTGGTGGTATACTTAGATTTTGCTAGATTGCCACATGACAAGCTGGTAATTAAACTGGAACAGATAAGGTTGGATAGCAGATGGTGCAGTGCATTAGATTGACTGTCTAATAGGTATGAGCAATGTATGGTGGGGGGGGGAGGTCACCAGTGGTGTAACTCAGGGCTCTTTGAGTCCATTGCTGATTAATTTGTATGTAAATGATATTGAGAACTGCTTGAATGGTGATATACAAAGTTGGAAAGAATTGTGAGGATGTTTTAGCAATGGATGTTTTAATCTTGCAAGGGGATTTGAGTGGGGAAATGAATGGGGCTACCAGTTCAACATAACAAAGTGAGGTTTTAAAGTTTGGAAAGCACAGATTGGATGCAGATAAGATTGGTGGGGATATTTTGGAAGGGGATAAGGGATTTGGGGATGTTGGTGGATAAGAATGGGAAATTGAAATTTCAGGGAAATTTCGCTAAAATTATTAGGACAACACAGTGCATTATTCTAGTAGCAAGGCTTATACGTTGGTCAGACATAACTGGTAATTAGTTTACGGAATTAACAACGCATATAAAGTATATTAAATAAAGGTAACTTTAATGAATAACTTCTATATTTCGGCAATGTCACATTGCCATCTTTAGGAACATAAAGATATGGTATGTGCACGCAGGCACTAACACAAAGCAAATGAGGAAGAAAGCAAGAAACTAATATTGTTCCTAAAGTCCTAATGGTGCCCTCTTGCGGGCTAATTTGGTAGTCTTGGCAGTTGGGCTGAAGTTCTCATAATGTAAGTCTCCCAAATTTGGGGTAGTTTCATACACCCAAATTTGTTGAGGTTAGGAACGTTTTTTAGAGCTGCTGAAGATTCTTCGAATAATCTTTCGTATTTAAACTTGCTGCGATGAATTATTTTTGTTTTCTTCCAACGAATTTTATGGTGCGTATCTAAGGCATGGTCTGCCAGCCCAGAGTGGCTGTACTGGTGAAATTTTAATTAATTAAAAGTTTAACTCTAATTAATTAAAATATTAATTAAAACTTTAATTAATATACTTTATATGCGTTGTTAATTCCGTAAACTAATTACCAGTTATGTCTGACCAACGTATAAGCCTTGCTACTAGAATCGTGATCATCCACGGAGATGCTATCGCATGAAAGGCCCGTCAATACGGCAAATTGAGGTTGAAAATATCGAGGCAAATAAATCTTCTGACGTTCCTAAAACGCTGCTGTGATAACAAAGTGATCCCTAATTGTGTTAAATTGAAGCACCGTTTTACTTCCGAGAAAGCTCTGCGCATTTATAATCGCACTAGCTTCGCCCTGTTAAGAGAACAAATTACCATGACGTGCGTTCTCCTTGCCGACGAAAACAAAACCTTACGGGAGCTAGAGGAAGAGCTTTCGGATACACTCGGCCGTGATCTATGGTCGATACTTTACGACGTCTCATGCGCATCGGCAAAAAAAGAATTCGAAAAAATACGAAGTCGGCACTTGAAAAAATATGAAAACCTGACAAACAATTCTACCTCCTTACCACAGCCACCACTCAACACTGTAGTCAACCTCTCGTCAGCAGTTTTAAAGCCTGAAGCATTCACTGCACTTTCACGTTGTCACAATTTCGCCCTAGCTCCAAAAAGAATACCTGCCGAAGAAATCATGATCCAGATAGAACGTGGGATTCCCAACCTACCTAACCATATTGCCAACAACGTTAGACTGGATGTAGTCGGTGTTCTCACTAAAGCCAAACCTCCAAAAACCAACTTATCCAAAAACGAATATGCAGCCCTACAAGAATTGAAAAACAACAAAAAAATAGTAATCACCAAGGCGGATAAGGGAAACGCCACTGTGGTGCTCAATCAAAAAGACTACAAAGGTAAGCTAACTGCTTTAGTACTAGACCGTACGACTTACCTCCCCATTGAATATAATCTGACCAGCTCTCAGATTAGAACTCTCCACAGACTCCTTAAGAAGGTCACTTCTTGGCCTGTGGAAGTCACCAACAAACTAAAACCTTACAACTCTAGACCCCCCTGATTATATGGACTCCCAAAAATACATAAACAAAATGTGCCATTGCGTCCCATTTGGATGGCATTGATTCCCCCACATATAAATTAGCCAAACATTTAGCCAAAACGCTCACACACTACACTGGCAACACACCATCACACATAAAAAACTCAGCCCACTTTAAAGCCAGTATAGAAAACCTCGCACTCCAACACACTGACATAATGGTCAGTTTTGACGTCTCCTCCCTATTCACTAATGTCTCACTCAAAGAAACCCTAGAGCTCATCCAAGCCAAGTTTCCTCCTGATATCTCAGCCCTATTTCAGTTCACAATGAACTCAGGCTATTTCGTTTGGCAAGGAAAGTTCTACAAACAGATAGAGGGGACAGCCATGGGTTCACGGCTTTCCCCACCCTTGGCCAATTTCTTTATGGAGACATTTGAAGAGAAAGCCTTCAACTCTGCCCCACAAAAACCCACTATTTGGCTTCGTTATGTGGATGATGTGTTTGCTATTTGGCCACATGGCTCAGACACACTCCATTCCTTCCTAACACACTTAAACAACTAACATCCCAGAGTCCAGTTCACCTTAGAAAAAGAGGAGAACAACACCCTCCCCTTCCTAGACACTTTAATCACCCGCCAGCTTGATGGATCTTTGGTTTTCTCTGTTCACAGAAAACCCACCCATACTGGCAGATACATTCACCAGCAGTTCCCCCCCCCCACAACAATATGGGGTTATAAAAACACTATATAACAGGGCAAAATTAATCTGCTCAGATGACAAGGCCCTAACTACTGAAGTCGGTGTTCTCACTCACATCCTCAACACTTTCTTAGCCAATGGCTATAACCCCAAAAAATCCAAAAAATACTAAAACCAGTAACCCCCCTCCCCTCCACAATAAAGATTACACCAAGTCTATCACCATCCCCTACATCCAGGGCACCTCTGAAAAAATAACCAATATCCTCAAAAAATATGACCTTACTTCCTGTTACAGACCATATAAAAAGTTGGCATCCCTTATCCGCTCTACCAAAGACCAACCACTTCCCCTAGACCTACCTGGTGTATACCAGGTCCCTTGCAGCTGCAAATTGTCCTACTTTGGCCAAACAGGCAGAACAACAAATATCAGGATTTCAGAACACCAAGACTACATCCGGTTTCACCAGTACAGCCGCTCTGGGCTGGCAGACCATGCCTTAGATACCCACCATAAAATTCGTTGGAAGAAAACAAAAATAATCCATCGCAGCAAGTTTAAATACGAAAGATTATTCAAAGAATCTTCAGCAGCTCTAAAAAACGTTCCTAACCTCAACAAATTTGGGTGCATGAAACTGCCCCAAATTTGGGAGACTTTCATTATGAGAACTTCAGCCCAACTGCCAAGACTACCAAATTAGCCCGCAAGAGGGCACCATTAGGACTTTAGGAACAATATTAGTTTCTTGCTTTCTTCCTCATTTGCTTTGTGTTAGTGCCTGTGTGCACGTACCATATCTTTATGTTCCTGAAGATGGCAATGTGACGTTGCCGAAATATAGAAGTTATTCATTAAAGTTACCTTTAATTAATATACTTTATATGCATTGTTAATTCCATAAACTAATTACCAGACAGTGCATTATGTTAATGATGCAGAGAACACTAACATGTAAGAGTAAGGATGTTATGATTATTTGTATAAGGCTTTGATCAGACTGCATATGGATTACTGTGTGCAGGTTTAGTCACCAGGTTTTCAAAAGGATGAAGAGATGTTTGAATGAGTTCAGAGACTAAGGTGGTTTCTGCTCTCTCTCTCTGGAATGTACAGTATGAAAGCAGATTGAGGAAATACAAATAGTAGAATCTAGTGGATAGAAGGACAGGGAGGGACATGATCAAGACATATAAGTTGGTGGGGGGTTATTACTGGATTAACGTAGATCAGAATTTTCATAGAATGGGTGGAGGCAAGAAGAACAAGATGCCATTCTTAGAAGGGGAGTGAGGAGTAGGCTTTTTGCATGGAGTTGTGGAGACAGTGAATGCATTTAAATCATGGTGTGATGAGCTGTGTTTGATGGAGGACCTCTCACAATGAGTTGCTAACTCCATGGAGATCTCACTACTACTCCTAAGTTATTTCACTTTTTTGGCTACTAGAAAGAGAAGAATATCTAAGGGTAGGAAGGGAGAATATTAGCTGAACAGGCCAAAGGAAATCACTATATGGCTAGTAAAAAGAATTAAGGTGGAGGGAGATATTATGCAGTGATGGATATGACAAGGACTGATATGAGAACAGTGTTAAATGAACTGGAGGCAATTAGGAAATCTCAATGCAGATACAATGATGGGAATGGATGGCCCATTTGAAAGTGGAAGAGAATTGGCAGTGACTGACTGTATTGTCTGGGGTTCTGACAATTAAAGGATTACATAAAGGAAGCAGCAAGACAAAGACAGCAAATTATAAACCAGTCATATCACAGAAGGTATTAGAAAAGTCATTTAAGAGCTGAATTAAAAATTAAAGAACAGGTGTATAGCAGTAGTACACTGCTGGACTCTGCTACATAGGCCAATACCATCAAATATTTGAATTTTTGTAATATGTAATCTAACATACTTTGATTGTTCATTGGTAAACACCAGTATTTAACTGTATATATTACATAAATTGGAGAGCAATTAGGTAATAAGTTTTCCAGTACAGTGTGGAAAAATATAAAGGTATGCAATTTGAGATAAAAAGATGTAAAGCTGTGTAATTTGTTGACAAAACTGGACTCCAGGGAATTGAAGCAGTTCAACAGGCAGAAAAGCTTAAAGGATTCATGTGTTCTTCAACATTCAAGTGATCCTTTGAGCTATCTCCCAATTAGAGATTATCTCTCTGTATAAAGATTTAATACAGCCATACCTGGATTAGTGCGAGACTTCCTTGTCTGGGCATTTTAGAAATTAGGAAGTGATGGAGAAGATCCTATGGCTAGTGACTAAGATTGTATTAAATCCATGGAATACCCCTTATAACATATATCTGAAGATATATGTCATGGGAGTTTCAAAATTTGATTGATTGGCAGGAAAGAGAATATGATAAAAAAACATGTTACTTTAGAGATTCTGTAAAACTGATGTGATACAGAGAAGTTCTATGTTCTAGAATTCCATTATATGAAAATCTCTTCATTGTTAATCTGGTAATCACTCCTTATCAACGTATTTCTCTATGATACTTCCCCCTGCACTTCTGTCCACTAGACTATGAACATTATATCTTCTCAACCTTTCTTCATACTCTGTATTCCAGAGACTAGAAATCACTTTACTCAGTCACCTCTGGACCCTTTTGAAAACTGGATGAACAGATTTGTTCACAGTAGCCCAAGTTGTAATAATGGAGAATGATTTTATTTGTTGGTTTCTGTTCTTTTATAACAGAGATTTAGCTAGTTTTAAAGAAACTAGCTGCTGTTTTCCCCCTTTCTTTTTTGTTGGAAATATTTGGGGTATGCACTGAAACTGTAAATTTTAAATTTAATAATGTAGATTATATTTTTGCTTTAAGATATAATTAAACTAAACATTTTCATTCTTTAGATGGATTTTATGTGCTAACCATATGGAACCTGTTAAAGGATTTCTGGGACGCTATCTGCAGCGTAAACTTGCAAGTGAAGAGCCACAGAATAAAATTCACAGTTCTGAACTAAACAAGATTGTAGAATGGATGCCTAAAGTTTGGCAACATGTCAATAAGTTCCTAGAAGCTCACAGTTCTTCTGATGTTACCATAGGTTAGATTGACTTTCATTAATTTGTCACCCATTATAATGTTTTTGAAATTTAATGAATGATGTTTGTATATTTAGAGTAAAAAAAAAAAGTGGGTATATACACACACACACACACACACACTGCATATCCACCCTACACATGAGGCTGCAAAACCTATCACATAACAGGTCTATAGGGACCAAAATCATCAAATATTTGTTTTCTTGCAATATATAGAATCTAAAAATACTTGGATTGGTCACTGGCAAACACCAGTGGCTCTGCTGAAAAAAAATGCCTATTGCTAAGTGTGAATTTT
Source organism: Typopeltis vanoorti (assembly GCF_054136105.1). NCBI lineage: Eukaryota > Metazoa > Arthropoda > Arachnida > Uropygi > Thelyphonidae > Typopeltis > Typopeltis vanoorti. Next base: position 66,100,357 of record NC_143556.1, read on the forward strand.
GGGTGGGCATTTCTAGCACCATTTATCAAGACTTCCCTTTGCCTTCGCATAACTTTAACTGAATAACAGTAATTTATCATGAAACACTAGTAGCTAAGATTAATTTCTATGGTAGTAAATACAGTCTTCAAATTGCTGAGATAATGATCATGTGCCAAGAAGTAATATAAAAAACCTTAAACCTAAAAATGATCCGATGTAACTCAACTTGTTTAGATAACTCTTTGTGTTGGGAAGACTTGGGTTTGAATCCTGTCTATGATGTGAGGAACTTTTATCAGGTGTTTCAGTCAAATGGCGAGTTAGCCAGAGGGTTTTAACCAAACATTTTCATTCTTTAGATGGATTTTATGTGCTAACCATATGTAACATGTTCAAGGATTTCTAGGATGCTATGGGTTTTCCTATGAAACTCTGGTATTTCAGCCCTCAAAACAAAAAACTGGCCAGAAAAAAACACATACAACATACATAGAACAGGAATAAAGATTAACTATTCTATGCTGTTGGATTTTAATTTTCAAATGAAAATTAAAATAAATAGTAAAAGCATGTTGTATACTGACTGGTATTGTTGCATTCTGCAATGTGATATGTATCATAGCCTAGGTCTGTAAATATGAGATTTTTGATGAATGAAGAACAAAGTTGGTGCAGAATAATACCTTGGTTTGTACCACACTGAGTGAGAGCACGTGCCATTTCAGTAGCTGCTTTAAATTTTCTGATAAGAAATGTTGAACAGATGGCATTTCTGTGTTTTGCCAAAGTACCACATGGCCTTCATTGGTTATGTGAAAAGCTAAACTGAATTTGTTTTCTTTTTCCTTTCCTTTTCAACATTTTTAAAATGTTATCATATGCAGATTTCCCCAGAACATCCCATTTAACCAACATAGCAAATTCTGCATGAACCAAAAATCTTGTAGATTGCACACATGAGACTGCAGAGGCTGTAAGAATCTGGGGATCTTGTATAGTGGAGTAAAAAGCCACTTATGTCATACCTTATACCTTCAAAGAGACTGAGAAATTTTGTCCATAAAAGACCTTTGATGTCTTGTGGGGAAGAAATGCAAAATTGTTGATTATCTTGAACTCATATGCTTTAAGGGAAGAGTATGACTGAGGTGACTAAGTTCTATTTCTCTCATGTTGCTAGAGATGTACACTCAGTTCCTTAGTGTTTTCATTATTCTTACCTTCTACAAGGGATGGTGGTGAGAAGAAGAAGCGTGGAAGAATGTACTAGTTCTGGTGAGTTTTCTATACACTGAATCTCCAAGAAGTCTTTGAAGAAAAAAAGATAATTTCAAGGAAGGTAATTCCTGCTGTTTTGAGAAAATCCACATGTTAGAACATTTTAAAAATGTCAAAAAAAAAAAAAAATAATAATAATTTAGCTTTTCACACAGCCAGCGATGGCCACCAGGTACTTGAGCAAAAAGCATATATTGAACATCACTGTTTTGTCAAAAAATTTAAAGAAGTTTATCCTGTACCAGGGCTATTCATCAAAAATTGCACATTTATAGACTGTAGCTGGTTGCATTGCATCACAGAATATGATAATGCCAGTAGTATACTCACTTCCATGTGTTCATTATTTTAATTTTCATCTGTTGTATTATTTTCTTGCTTACTATGTTATGTGTCTAGCATCTCTACTCCTATGTAAAATAAGCAAGCTCCTGATGAAGTGTACCTGGAACATGAAACTAACTGAGCATTTTAGGTGAAATAGTTTTTTTTTTATCTTTTTATTTTTATTTTTTATTTTTATTTTTTGGCCACCAGGTACTTGAGCAAAAAGCATATAATGAACATCACTGTTTTGTCAAAAAATTTAAAGAAGTTTATCCTGTACCAAGGTTATTCATCAAAAATCACACAATTAGTTCTAACCATATGGTCATTATATTGGTATTCTGAAGAAAGACTAATTTCTGCCAACTGTCTTGTTGTTGCACTCTTGATCTGTCCTCTTCACATGGTTCACAATTGTTTCTTATACATGTGAAAAAAAACACTTGTGTAGTATTTAGACTAAGTGCTAGTTGAAACTCATTGTGGTTTGATGACTTTAATATTTCTCTCTCTCTAACACATTGAAATCATTTTTTTTTGTTTCTTTGTTTTTATGTGGCTCCCACCGATGAAAGGTTTTTCTGCATAGAAAAAAATAAGTGGAAGATATTAGACTACAAGTACAGAGAGGAGTACCATTTACTGGCACTAGCAGGTCCTTGGCTGTTGGACAGGAGGTCTAAGAACTGTTTCCCAATTTTAGAAAGTTTCACACAAAATTTATTGAGCTTTGGCTTTTTTAAATTTGCTGCTGATCAAAAAAAAAATCTTTCAGGTTTGACTTGCTGCAGTGGGGTATGTTTTTTGATTCTAGACTTGACTGATCATAATTGTAGCAATAGATTATATTGCTTATGTGGTTTACAAGACAAATGTTGCTTGATCTATCAGTTTGTCCATAATATGAGTAGAAACCTTGTATATGCCTCTGACTCTGAGGGGAGGATATTGTTCTTTAGAAGAGCAGATGAGGTCAACCATCTTCATTTTTTAATGTTACTCCCACCCATGAAAGGTTATTTGCAAACCTATAGTACATTTTGTGCTGTGGATGGGCTAAGGATATTTTGTATATATTTTTTATTTTTTTACATAGTCTGGAAACCCTTCTCTAGAGACCAAACATAGAACTGGAGACTTCAGCAGCATCGTGGTCCCATACTGGGACCACCACCTGCCATCTTCTGCCTAAAACTATTACCTCTTTAGAGTACTATTTTTTCTGAGGTACTCCAGACATAGGAAATGATAATAAGATTATACTGTAATCTGTATATTGAGAGACATGCATGATAAAGGAGAAATAAGCATTATATTAAATTTTTTTTTTTTTTTTGGTATTGTAGCCTATGGAAAGGAAGGTGTGTGATGCATACAAGCAAGTTCAACTGTGAGGAAAACTTAGTAACAAAAGCTCTGGTAACAAAAATTTTTAATATTATTTTGTTGACTTTTAGATTTGACAAAACAACTATCAGTCTTGGACACAACTTTGCAGTACTAATTCATCAAGTTTTGATGTTGGACATCATCTGAATTCAATAAAGGATCTGCAACTTCCAGAGGTTGCCATCAGGCTTGGGATAGCTAACATCCTTATGCAAGCTTTTCACCTAACACCAACTTACTCATTGCAAAGACAAAAATATAGTCATCAGTTCTAGTAATATGGGTAATGCCACTATGATGTAAGTACTAGGGAATATAACTGTAAAATGAATATGTTGCTCAGAGACCACACCACTTACAAATTTTAAATTATCTCACTAACTCTCAGAAGAAAAAAAAAGTACGACTCAAAAATGTTATCTTATATCTCCCTGAATTAACCAAAAAATAAATCTTTGTCTCCCCTTCCCCACTCACTATACGGATTACTTAAAATTCATAAACCCAAAAGTCTTGCTAATGCTACTGATCCCTCCCACCCTCCTTTCTTGAAATCAGCTATATCTTTGTTCTCTCCCAACTGGCCATGTTTCATCTTATATATATATATATATATATATATATATATATATATATATATATATATATATATATATATATTAAGGATACCAAGTAACTTTATAAACTTGGTTTTTTACTCCTTCTCCCAAGTAAGGAAAACAGTTAAGTTTGCGCCTGAAGGTAGTTCAACACCAGGGCAACTCGTTGTAAAGGTGGGCAAAGCTCTGATCACTATTCTTAGTATTTCTCATAATGTAAAACACATCTCACTAGGAGATGTATACTGTTATACATTATGGGTGTGTGTGTGTGGGGGGTCACTACCCAGAACGGTTTCAACCTTTCTTGAGGTCTCCTCAGTGAGTAGCTAGAATCTGAAATACCAAGGTGTTTAGTAATACAGAGCCTTATCAACTTTACTTATACAAATTGCTTTTACTTTGAAAAAGAAACTCTGGATGAGATAAAGATGTAAAAAGTTTTTTACCTTGGGGATAATATATATTAAGGATACCAAGTAATTTTATAAACTTGGTTTTTTACTCCTTCTCCCAAGTAAGCAAAACAGTTAAGTTTGCACCTGACTGTAGTTCAAATCTAAAGGTAGTGCAACACCAGGGAAACTCGTTGTAAAGGTGGGTAAAGCTCTGATCACTATTCTTAGTATTTCCCATAATATTTCCCTCAGTATTGCGCTACCTTTAGACTTGAACTATGTTCAGGTGCAAACTTAACTGTTTTGCTTACTTGGGAGGAGTAAAAAACCAAGTTTATAAAATTACTTGGTATCCTTAATATATATTATCCCCAAGGTAAAAAAACTTTTTACATATATATATATATATATATATATATATACATATATATATATATATATATATACATATATATACATATATATATATATATATATTGTAAAAATAGAGTTGAATGACTTAAACCGAGAGTTAAGTAAAAAAGGTTTAATAGTAAAACACAGCTAGTTTTGGCTTATAACAGCGTTATAAGCCAGTTTTATAATGTCACCTTCATCAGATGACATTATAAAAAAAAAAAAAAACACTAAAAACACTGAAGCTTAAAGAAACTATGAACAACATAGATAGTCTCTATACACAGGGCCGGTCCAAGAGTATCTGATGCCCCTAGGCAAAGAAAATTTAGGCACCCCCTATACATTGTATAGGGGGCGCCTAAAATTAAATTAAATAATACTACCAATCAGAATTCCTGCCACTGCAATTCTATAAAAATTCCCACGGCATTCTTATACTGATTTAGAATAAACTGAACTGAATTAACAAGACGATTCTGTGAGAAAATGAATGATGTAATCCCCAACTTCTCAGACCTCAGAGAGCTTGCAAAAACAGGGCTTAATCTAAAAACAACAGAATCAAGTCTATAGGGAATGAAGATAAGAAGTGAGAACAGTCGGTTCGCGACGACTCATTGTTAGTTTGAGGGATACCCCAGAACTTCCCTGCTCATCTTGGGACAGATGCCAGAAGGAGAAAAAAATCTCTGAATTTGAGGTTAAGTATACAAAGAGCAGGGGAGTGGAAGAAATAGAGAAAGGCGAAAATAATGTAGGATCATCATTGTGATTGTGTGTGTGAAAATACTAGTGGTGGTAGCCAGCAGTAGATGGCGTTGGTATAGTTGCAGTTCGTTGTAGTTGATGGAGACAGAGTTGTAGAGTAGGAGCCCTCCCTTGATGGGTCCTTGGACTCCCTGGAGGTGTCACATAATAATAATAATTTTCAGAATTAGATATTATGGAAACCAACTGATGAGTTGCACAAGAAGTTTTGAATATGTTTTATATAAATTTTACAGTATTACACTTTTTTTTTTTTTTTTCCCCACAGGACCACAACTTTTCCTCTCTTGCCCTATGGATTTCATGGAATCTCAAGTATGGTTTACAGAACTATGGAATTACAGTATAGTACCTTATGTTCTTGAAGCTGTCAGAGAAGGAGTGCAGGTAATTGTTATTGATGAAATTTAATTATTGAAGACATAAAATCTGTATTGTCATTACATGCAATTTACTGCTAAATTATTTTAATGAATATTTTTCCATAATTCTCTGCATCAGATGTTTCTGAATAAAGAAAAAAATCATACCATTTAAGTAGGGACTAGGATAATAACCATAAATCTCAGTGAATATTAACATTTTTACAGCTTCTTATATCAAAATTTTACGAGGCATTTGAAGTGTTTTTTTAATAATTACTCTAATGCTTTTTTATTGTCCAAAGGGAGTAGAACAAACTTGTTTTAACCTAACGTTTTTTCAGAAATTGGGAGGAATCTCAAGCCAGTGTATGCCCTCCTCCTTAAGTAGTAGTTAAGCTTGTTTTTAACAACATTTATTTCTTATTATTCATGACACCTCCAAGGAGTCCGAAGACTCATTGCGGGAGGACACCTATTGTACATCTCTCCATCTCCACCACTACACCGAAAGTCTACTAGTCTGTAAATTTACAGACCAGTAGACTTTCAGAACACACACAATTTACTTAGTCTGTAAATTGTGCATGTTCTGAAGGGCCGATTTGTCTGTATGCAGGATGAAAAACCAGAGTTTCCGGGAGAAAAAACCCTGCTGCCTCCGTATGAGATCGGCTAACTCATCTTTCATTGAAAACGTCCACATAAAGATTCCTCCCATCATGACGAGAATCGAACTTTTTCCAATCGAAGGGCACAACGTACTGTCGTTCTTCCAATTGCGCTATTTATTTATGGATAATTATTAGTCCTCCAGGGAGTCAAGGACTCACTGAGAAAGGCCATGCATCACTCACACTAGCTGTCATACCTTCTCTTAAATTGATTCACACTAAATGCACTCACTGCCTTCAATTGGCAAAATTCCACAGATGCCTCCTTGTCTTCTCCCCACTTTCCATATAATGAAAAATTTTATTACCCAATATCCTCTGCCCTCTGAAAAGTTTACAGACCTCTTCTCCTGTCTATCATTGTCTGTATATTCTTAATCCTCATAATCTACATTCTATAATCCTGATATCTTTGTAGCCTTTCCAAAGCTTCTTTATCTTTTTGGAATCCGGGAGACCAAATCTGCCCATAGTAGTGCAGGTGTGGTCATATCAAGGCCTTCTAAGGAGACATCATGTTGGAGGCTTAATGGATTTTTTTTACAACACTCAAAAAGAATTAAAATAGAATTTAATACTTCCTATATTTCGTCCTAGTCACTAGGACATCTATGTCATGTTCCTGTAAGCTGGTGTACTTTGGACAGACAGGCAGATCAGCATCCATCCGCCTGGAGGAACACAAGTCTTACATCTGTAAACACAACTATGGCCATTCGGGCTTGGCTGACCATGTTATGGACACCACCCACAGAGTATCATGGAAGAAAACCACCATGCTCCACCATAGCAAATTCAAGAAAGAGAGACTTTTCTTAGAAGCAGCAGCAGCTCTCAGAAACCAACCAAATCTTAATAAATATGGTTGCATTAAGCTTCCGAAGATTTGGGAAACACTCATCACCAGAGATCCCACCTTACATTCCAGGCCACCTACTACTGCCCTTAGAGGGCGCTCCACCTAGATAGGACTTTAGTGTCACCAACGTGGTTGGGCTTAGTATTGTAAGATTTGTGTGTGCATGTTACATTGTTTTTATAATCCCCGTAGATGTCCTAGTGACTAGGACGAAATATAGGAAGTATTAAATTCTATTTTAATTCTTTTTGAGTATTGTAAAAAATCCATTAAGCCTCCAACATGATGTCCTTACAGCACTTAAGCCTGTACACACGAATTCTAAGGAGACAAAATTACTTCTAAATCATTATACTGTATTTCCTTTTAACATTACAATTATCCTCTGAGTTATATTTGCAATTTTTGCTAGGTGACCCTGGAATTTCAACTTCCTATCCACCATAATTCCAAGATCTCAAGCCTTGTCAGTTACTCCAAGCATAATCCTAATATAATATTCCATTCATCATCATACCAGTGCATAACTTTATGCTTACTAACATTGACAGCTCACAATTTCAACCTATTGAAATCACTCTGTAAATGCTGTATATCAGTAACATCTCTGATTGCCTTGCGTATCTTTGCATCAGCAAACAATTTATCTCCTGTCAGACTATTCCCAGTATCATTAATATATAGATTAAACAATAATCATCCAAGGACTGATGTCTGGGACACACCATTGGTCACCTTAAATCAGGCAGATTCACACCAGCCATCCTATAAATCAGCCACCCAGTTATTATTATTATTATTAAACAAGAGTCAAAGACTCTTGTTTAATAATAATAAACAAGATGAGTCTTTGACTCTTGACAACAAGATGATGATAAAAGGACCTCCTAGATGAGTCTTTGACTCATGGAGTCAAAGACTCATCTAGGAGGTCCTTTTATCTTACACACACATCTCATCATACCGTGTCTTAAACACATTCAAACTACTTGCAGACACCACGCTCTCAGGCAAGGCATTCCAATCACTCACAACTCTGCACGAAAAAAACCTGCCTCTCACTCCCTTACTCACACCCTCCTTATACAGTTTCCAGGGATGACCTCTGATTCTCCCCTGATCTCCCACTATTCTCTGTAGAACTTCTCCACCATTGATCTTATAACAACCCCTTACCAACTTGTAGGTCTCTATCATATCTCCCCTCTTCCTTCTCTCCACGAGACTCTGCAAATTACATCTTTTCAATCTTTCCTCATACTCAACATTCCAGAGGTCAGAAACTACCTTAGTCAGTCGCCTTTGGACCCTTTCCAACATCTCTTCATCCTTCTGAAAACCCGGTGACCAAATCTGGGCACAATAGTCCAAGTGTGGCCTAATCAAAGCCTTATACATTGGAACAAGTATCTCCCTACTTCTACACGTCAGTATCCTCTGAATTATTCCCAGAAGCCTTTGTGTTGTCATCACAATTTTGACAATGTGTCACCCCTAAATTTTAGATCCTTATCCACTATCACCCCCAGATCTCTTATTTCCTCTACTTCCAACAATATATTTTCACCAAGCATAAATTCTGCATCCCATCTTTGTTTTCCAAATTTTAAAACTTTACATTTTGCAACATTGAACTCACATCCCCATTTGCTTGCCCAATCACTCAATTTATTCAAGTCTTCTTGCAAGGCCACAACATCTTCACTACTCTTTATGGTTTGTCCCAACTTTGCATCATCTGCAAACAACTGAATATCTCCATCCAAATCTTCACCAATATCATTAATATATAAGTTAAATAGTAATGGCCCTAAAACAGACCCCTGAGGCACTCCACCAGTGACTTTCCTTTTCCTGGATATTGCACCCCCATACACAACTTGTTGATACCTATCAGATAGCCAGTCTCCAATCCAATGCACTAATCTAATATCCAACCCCATCTGCTCTAGTTTGACTGTCAACTTATCATGAGGTACTCTATCAAAAGCCTTTGCGAAATCCAAGTATATTACTGTGTATCCTTCTCCTCTGTCCAAGGAAGCAGTCACTTTATTGTAATAAGTAAGTAGATTACTAAAACATGACCTCCCTTTAGCAAATCCATTTTTCTAAGCCAATAAGTAGCCATTTTCTAATCTCATTCTCAGATTTTTTGTGTGCCTTAGCAAAGTTCAACAGTATCATAGTGTATCCAATCCCTTTATCCAACTCAGCCATAACATTATAAAATATTAATAGATTGTTTAGACATGATCTCCCTTTAGTAAACTAATTCTGTTCCTTGCAAAGTATAGCTTCTTTGTTCAACCATTTCTGTATGTAAGTTCTTGCTAACTTCTCTAAAATCTTCACAGTCACTCCAGAAGTATTGATAGGTTGATAATGAGACACATCAGTCTTTGCACCACCCTTGTGCAATGTGATTATCATACATTCTTTCCATTCTGGTAGTATCTTTCCTGAACTAAGACTCAAATTTTACAAACATGTCAAAGGCATAGCCAGTTCAGTTTAATATTCCTTTAGCATATGATATCCCCTATGTCCCTATTCTGAATTCTTATCCAGGTTAAGCTCCAGCTCCAGCACCTCCTTCTCATGCATCTCTATCTCTTAATCAAATTTAGTGTTAGTACTGCACACTATGTTGCATCACCAGGTTGATGGATCTTGTGAGTACTGAATATTCGAACTAACACATCTGCTTTTGACACGAGGATACTATCTGCATTTATTATTATTATTATCCCAAGACCTCATGGAGTCAAAGACTCATCTGGGAGGTCATTTTATCACACATACATCTCATCATACAGTGTCTTGAACACACTCAAACTCCTTGCAGACACCACACTCTCAGGCAAGGCATTCTAATCATTCACAACTCTGCATGAAAAAAACCTGCCTCTTACTCCCCTACTCACACCCTCTTTATACAGTTTCCAGGGATGACCTCTAGTTCTCCCCTGATCTCCCACTATTCTCTGTAAAACTTCTCCAGCATTGATCTTATAACAACCCCTTACCAACTTGTAAGTTTCTATCATATCTCCCCTCTTCCTCCTTTCCACCAGACTCTGCAAATTACATCTTCTCAATCTTTCCTCATACTCAACATTCCAGAGGTCAGAAACTAGCTTAGTCAGTCCCCTTTGGACCTTTCCAACATCTCTTCATCCTTCTGAAAACCTGGTGACCAAATCTGGGCACAATAGTCCATGTGTGGCCAAATCAAAGCCTTATACAACAGAACAAGTATCTCCCTACCTTCTACACGTCAGTGTCCTCCGCATCATTCCCAGAAGCCTTTGTGTTGTCTTCACAATTTTGTCATTGTGTCCCCTGAATTTTAGATACTTATCCACTATCACCCCCCAGATCTCTTATTTCCTCTACCTCTAACAATATATTCTCACCAAGCCTAAATTCTGCATCCCATCTTTGTTTTCCAAATTTTAAAACCTTACATTTTGCAACATTGAACTCGCATCCCCATTTCTGTGCCCAATCACTCAATTTATTCAAGTCTTCTTGCCAGGCCACAACATCCTCACTACTCTTTATGGTTTGTCCCAACTCTGCATCATCTGCAAACAACTGAACATCTCCATCCAAATCTTCGCCAATATCATTAATATACAAGTTAAATAGTAATGGCCCTAAAACAGACCCCTGAGGTACTCCACTAGTGACTTTCCTTTTCCTGGATATCGCACCACCCCCATACACAACTTGTTGATACCTATCAGGTAGCCAGTCTCCAATGCAAAGCACTAATCTAATATCCAACCCCATCTGCTCTAGTCTGACTGTCAACTTATCATGAGGTACTCTATCAAAAGATTTTGTGAAATCCAAGTATATTACTGTGTATTCCTTCTCCTCTGTCCAAGGAAGCAGTCACTTTATTGTAATAAGTAAGTAGATTACTAAAACATGATCTCCCTTTAGCAAATCCATGCTGTCCATCAAAGATTATACCATTGTTGTCAACCCAACTATGGATCCTAGTTCTCACAAGCTTCTCCAACAACTTAACCACAAAACCTGACACAGAGATAGGCCTATAGTTTGATGCTTGAGTTCGATCACCTCCTTTATGAAATGGCACAATCTTGCCCTCCTTCCACTCTTTAGGAACTTGACCAAGTGCAAGACTCATATTAAAAAAATATGTCAAGGCAGGTGTGAACTCTCTGGCACATTCCTTCAGAATATGTGGTGATATATTATCAAGTCCCACAGCCTTATTTACATCTAGTTTACTCAACTACCCAAACACCTCTTGCTCACTTACAGTTAGTCTCTCCTCCCCATCATCAAGTGCTCTCAATCTCTCCACGAAGCCACATTCACAAGATTGAAAGATCTTTATGAACTGCTCATTAAGTATCTCCACCACACATTCTACAACAGCTGTCTTTATACCATTTTCTCCAATCAATGTCATCCTTCCATAATCATTCTTTCTTTTGCTGGCTACATATCGAAAGAACTCCCTAGGATTCTTTTTGGCTTCATTAGCTAATTGCTGTTCATACCTCTCTTTAGCTACTCTCACCAACCAAGTCACTCTCCTTGCCTGGTCTTTGTAGACCTCATGAAATTGGTTATATCCACTTCTCTTATGCTGCCTCCACAATGCCCTTTTTCTCTGTATCACATACTTAATCTCTTTATTCATCCATCTCACACCTACCTTATTTAACCTTCTCACCCTTGGAATACATTTAGACATTGCATCTACTAGATAGTTTTTGAAAATCCCCCAAGCTACATTGACTTTTCCAGCTAACTCCTCATTCTACACTACACCCGCAAGCTGTCCACTGAGCTCTTCGTAATCAACCCCCCCCCTTGTAGTTCCACATATACCCTTTTCTCACAGTGGTCCTTGCATTGCTGGTAACCACCCAGGTAATCACCTCATGGTCACTCTCACCAATTGGTGGATGATTTGACACCTCATTTATAATTACATCCTCTGATGAGATAACCAAATCCAAGACCCTTAATCCTCGTGTGCTTTCTGTTACATACTGTCTGAGGTAGTTATCCCTCAAAAACTCAAGAAACTCATCTTCTTTACTTCCAGTTGCTATCTCATCATTCCAGTCTATATTGCCATAATTAAAATCACCCATAATGATCACCCTTTTCTTATTTACTTGGCTAATTTGACTATACATTTCACTATCACCACCATTCACATTACCAGGTCTATAACAACATCCCACCAAATATTTGATTCTATTCATCTCTATCTCACACCATACTGACTCAAAACCACTGGCCCTATTTCCCTCTTGCATCTCTACCTTGTATGGACATAACTCTTTCTCTATCATCAATAGCACTCCCCCTCACTTTTTACTCCTTCTATCCTCATGAAACATATCATACCCTTCCATCTCTATTCCTGTCTGGATGTCATCTTCATCCAACCATGTCTCACTTATTCCGACAATCTTTGGGTGAACAGATGCAATTAGTGCAACCATTTCATCTGCCTTGTTCCTTATACTTCTAGCATTGGTATACAAACACAACAGCTCATTTCTGGATCTACAGCTAGTTTCACTGATACCACTCACTCGATGTGATTTCTCCATGCTAGACTTGGGCCATTTCTGCTTATTCATTTCAGAACCCTTTTCAATTCCAACTGTTTCCTCTTGATCCCTGGTCATCCCATTCCCTTCCTGCCTACACATGCTCTCACCTCCTCTTGGAGCATCCACCTTTCTCATGCTGTGTACCCCTGTCCACCCTGAGCCTCCCCGTTTCCTGCTTCTCTTGCACATCCATTCTCTCATTTTCTATACTCATACCACTCACTTCCTCATTCATAACCACTTCTTCAATCTCTCCTGTCTTGCTCTCCTGCTCTTCCACATTACTCCCCTCTCGATCCGATTCATTCTCTCTATTCATTTCTCTACCTTCCAGCAGCAGTCTCTCCAAGCGACTCACACCATAACCACTCAAATACAGTCCATCGCTCCCATACAGCTCACTTCATCCCTCAAACTCATTCCACACATTAACAAACTGTACTCCCATCTCCTCACACATTTCAGCCAGCATATTATTCATAATCCTTGCTCTCTGCCTCATTTCACCACATTCATACCTAGGCAACACACTGACTACCCTTCCTGTCACACTATTTTCTTTATTCCTTCCAAGCAGCCTCCTGATATACATTCTGACATGCTCTTTGTTCTCTCTCAAATCATTTGTACCAATTAATACTATTAACTCTTTTGCTCACTCCCGCCTCGTATCCAATGCCTCAATTACTCTACTAATTTTACCAGCTGGAAAACATACTTTGTGCATTCTATCCTCTAGCACACCTTTAATAATGGAGTCGCCATACAACGCCACCCGCTCATCTTTCGTTAACTCTTTCATGCCATCATGATTTATTTTAATAGTTTTGACCTGAATTCTCTTAATTTCATTCCTCATCCATTTCATTTCTTGCCTCATCCAATCCAATTCAACTTCCGAATCTCACGACACATTCTCTCTATCATTAAATCTTTCGAACTTTCTAACTCTTGGCCCCCTCTTCTCACTTTCACTCTCATTCATCCTCCTTCATTTCCGTACTTTCGGTCCAACATATGTCCAACTTTCACTATCATTCTTCTCACTTTCACTCTCATTTATCTTTCTTTGTTTCTGTACTTTCGCTATTATTCTCCCTTTCACTCTCATTCATCTTTCTTTGTTTCAGTACTTTCAGTCCAACTTTCGCCATCATTCATTCTTTCGATTTTTTTCACTTTCGATTTCTGTGTCACGCCATTTCTAGTTTCATTCGTTCTCTCAATTTCGTTTCCTTCAGCCACTCTCACCTCACTTTTATCCCTTTTAACATCCGGTACGGTTTTCAAATCGCTCTTTTTTTTTTTTTTTTACTGATTTTTTAACATTTTTTCGCCTCTCTTTTCTCACCATTCTTCTCTTTCACACATGCACACATGTTCCCTGCAACATTCTCGTTACTAACACTTTCTGTCATCAATTTCATGTTTACATTCATGAGTTCCTCGTTCAGGTCACACTTCGCACATACCTTTCTTCCATCTACACTAAACATCCACAAATCATTTATGTAATCGAATGAATACATATAACAGACCTCGCACTTAATGAAATGACTGAAATCTAAATTAACATCATGGAATGACAATGCTGGCGCCATTTTTTTTTTTTTCACTACAGGTTACTAGGTCTAATAATAACGATTTCATAATAAGTTTAGGCAAGAAAAATCCCCCACACTAATAATACCAGTAGTGCACAACATTTACAGTTACTCAAACAATTATGCATATATACTTAATTATTCCTAGAATAACTTATCTCAATCAGGAGCTCTTCTCAGACATGTCCACAGCGCTTGGCTCACTAAGTATTCTTCTGCATTCATTCTTTCTTTCTTTTACTTGCAGCATCATGATAAAAATTATTTTGGGTGCCTTTAGCCTATTTTAATTTATTTTAATATTACAACTTAATTTTCCCCAACTTAAGCACCCTTTTTATAAGGGTCAAAGTTGAATAACTGGGAGGAGACCTCTGCATAGCTTTTTAAGGAATGAGGAGCACTAACTGGGGCTTTGATCTAATGTCCAATCCTCACCGTCTTGAGGTGCACCCTGTTAGGGTATTTACCTGGATATTGAATGAATGAGGACGGGCTGGCAATTTGGAATTTAGCCAACCAAAATCTTTTCTTATTGGCTTAAACCACAATGTAAAATGATAGCACAACATGATAGAATTTCATGCCAGCTGGGGCATCAGGGAACCAGAGCAAACAGTGAAAAGTCAGCTACTGGAACAAATCTCAGAACAAGTCTCAACTCAGCATCACAAGAGTTTAAGATTGGCACTATCAACGTAAGAAGCATCAATGGGAAAGAATTGGATAAGTACCATATTAACAAAATAGTTGTGACTGAAACAAAGAAGACAAAAACAGGAGATCTTTCTTAGCAACAAATGCAAAATATTATATTCTGGCAATGACAATCAAGGAAAAGAAGGAGTAGCCATATAGTATTCAACACTAAATATGAGAATAATCTTCTTGAATGATGGAAATATCAAGTAGAGTGATGTGGGAACATATCAGAATGGGGAACTGGCCAAATGAGACTTATTTGGGCTTATGGTCCCACAGAAGAAATGGAATGGAGGAATTTTTTGAGGCATTAGAGAAGGCAGCTAGCTCAATGAAAAACGAAAAGTTGGTCCTTGTTAGTGAACTAAACAGAAGAGTAGGAAATGATTACTAGACATATAAAAATGTTTTTGGCAAATCTAGAGAAAAGCACAACGCTAATAATAATGGCAAGTGCCTGCTGGATTTCTCTTCAGGTCATAGACTAGTTATTACTAACATACATGTTCCAGCAAGAAAAATGGACACTAATTCACATGGAAAGAAGATGCAAGAAATAAGCAACCTCACTGACAATGTTATAGTTGATAGGGATATTTTCTGACTGGTTCAGGACACAAGAATATACAGGGTATTTGAAATAGGAAGTGAGCAGGATAAAATTGAATTTCATATTGAAAAGAAGAGTGTGTAAGAAAGTTTTAAAATGAATCAATGTTCAGCAGCTTTCACAGGTGAACTGTAGACTGAAATATCATTGAAGAAAAAAATGAAACAGTTTGAAAGCAAGAACCAACCCTTGGAGAGTCAATGGCAAATCCTGAAGAAAACATTGATTCAGCCAGAGAGGCATGGGGTGAACTCCATAGAAATTACTCAGGAAGTTAAAGACGTAGTGAAGGAAAAGAAGAAAGTATATTGAATCTTCCTGGCAAGTAAATCAACTTGTGCATGGAATGCAGAGAAAAATGCAAAAAAGAAAAGCACTGTGTAAAACTTGCTAAACAAAAGTTATGGGAAGACTTTGGTAAGAACATAAAAAATAAATATCAGGAAGGTAACAAAATATTCTGGAGGCTATTGAGAAAGCTTAGAAATGGAAAAACATTACTGTAAAAGGAATTCAGAAATGATAAAGGTGACATAAAAACTGAAGATAAAGATGTTGGAAGTTTTTGCACTTGGGTTATACTATAAATTAAAGATACCAAGACATTATATACTTGGTTTAATCCTTCATCCAAATGTAAGCAAATAAGTTTGCACCTGAACTATTTTCAGGATGAGTTGCCCCAGTCCTGAAAATGATTGGAGCAGAGCTCTCATAGTACTCATCTATAAAAAGGGAAATAAAAACTGAATGTGAGAATTACAGAGGTTTTTCCCTGCTGAGTGTTCCTGCTAATATTTATGCAAGTATGCTTGAGAAACAGCTAAGAAAAATTGTGGAAGAGAAGCTTGGTGAAGAACAAGCTGGATTCAGGCCAAATAGAGGTTGTCAGGGTTAGATTTTCACTTTAAGACAATTAGTTGAGAAATCTTGGGAATATAACAAGATTTGTTGATCTGGAAAAGGCATATGACAAGGTACCAAGAGGAAAGCTATTCAAATCAAGCAATGCATAGTCTCTATTTGAGTTGTGAATCAGCAGTTAGAATTGAAGGAGGTACAGGAAGATGGTTTGATGTTAAGTCAGGTGTGTGACAAGGTTGTACACATTATTTCCACTGTTATGGATCACATTATGAAAGAAAGTGGTATTAAATCTGATATCAAAATTGGTGATGTTAATCTTAGCTCTTTACTTTATGCAGATGATGTTACACTTCTGAATAAATCCAGTCCAAGTCTGCAAGATTTCCTGATTAAACTGAAAAACTATTGTAATAAATTTGGTATGAAAATCAGCAATAAAAAGACAAAGACAATGAAAATAGGCAGAAACATTGAAAAACATCAGCTGCATCGTGAATGATGAACCTATAGAACAAGTAAAACATTTCAGCTATTTAGGCACAATATTTTTTGAAGATGGTAAATTAAATATGGAAATAGACAACAGAATTAGTAAAGCTGTTATGGTAGGAGGTCAGCTAAATATATTTACATGGAATAAGAAAGAAATTAGTCAAAACACTAAATTAGCTGTATACAAGATATGTTCAAACCAATTTTAACTTATGGATCTGAGAGATGGTTAGAAATAAAACACTGTCAAAGACTGGGGACCTCTGATATGAGAGGTCTGAGAAAGATTAGTGGATGAACAGATGGCATCAATGGTAGTATCACGTTAAAAATAAGGATATTGGAAAGAACTTGCCATTGTAGCATTCAGGAATGTTTTAGTAGAGCTAATCTAAAATATGGCCACTTAAACAGAATGGAAGAGGAGAGATTAGCAAAATAAGTGTTCTTTGCCAGGCTGGCTTGGAAAATACCTGGAGAAAGATCAAGCTGCAGATTGATTGATACAGTAAGAAGCACCTTAAAAAGATAGAAATAAGAAAAGATAATATTGGAATCTTGATAGATAACATATTAATTTGGAGGAAAATTGTTAACCGGAAGTTAGTAATGGTGTTACTTTTTCATGTAGTGCTATCATAATTATTCTGTAGGTTCATCAGGAAGTTGATGATGATAACTTTTCTTAACTATTAGGTTTATATATCGATACAAAATTAATAACGGAAAAAACTCACGTACAAAGATTATTTAATAGTATAATTTTTCCCTGTGTGTCACAGGCATCTTCAGTATACGTTAAGCTTAAATTAAACAATAACTGACAATTCCAAAAAGCACTACCTAAGTAGCTGGTGTAAGATAACTAAAAAGATCAATAAAAATCAAAAAAAAAAAAATCAATACAATAAAAAGTTAGGAAAGATTAGCTGATTTGTAAAGTACTATCTTCCATAAATTGGATAGCCGTAAGCCGTCGGATCTGTTTAAATTAGGAGAATGAAGTAGAGTTTCACGTTTCTTTATAAAGGTGTTCCATGAGGAACTAACCTTTGTGAAGAACTCGTCTTTCTCGAATGAACTCTGTCTAGTGAAGATGGCATGTTCTGCGAGTCCAGACTTTTCAGGTTTAAAGTATTCAATATAAGATTGGTGTTCTTCTAGCCGAATAGAAGCAGATCTTCCCATTTGTCTGAAATAAGATAATCCACAAGAGCATGGAATCTGGTAGTTATATATTGTAGTTCTTTCTTTTACAGAAAGAACTACAATATATAACTTCTTCCTTTCTATCTAATGGTTATAAGAATTGCTGCATTAAAAGAACTTTGAGTAGTTTTAATATGTCTTCCTCTTCAAACACAGAAGAAATAATGCGCATTGCTATCCCTTATGTACAAGGCATAGCAAAATGAAGTGAAGGTATAGCAAAAATTTTAAAACCACTGAATATTTTTATTGCCTTTCGACTGTTTAGAAAAATCTCCACCTTTCTCACTTGTCCTAAGGACATGCTTCCACATCTTAATCATCCAGGTGTCTACCAGATTCCATGCTCTTGTGGATTATCTTATTTCGGACAAACGGGACGATCTGCCTCTATTCGGCTAGAAGAACACCAATCTTATATTGAATACTTTAAACCTGAAAAGTCTGGACTTGCAGATCATGCCATCTTCACTAGTCAGAGTTCACTGGAGAAAGACAAGAGTTCTTCACAGAAGTCAGTACCTCATGGAATGCCTTTACAAAGAAACGTGAAATTCTACTTCATTCTCCTAACTTAAACAGATCCGACGGCTTACATCTATCCAATTTATGGGAGATAGTACTTTACAAATCAGCTAATCTTTCCTAACTTTTTATTGTATTGATTTTTTTTTTTTTTTAAGGAAATTTATTGACCTTTTTAGTTACCTTACACCAGCTACTTCCTATTTAGTGATTTTTGGAATTGTCAGTTATTGTTTAATTTGAGCTTAATATGTACTGAAGATTCCCGTAACACAGAGGCAAAAATTATACTATTAAATAATCTTTGTATGCAAGTTTTTTCCGTTATTAATTTTGTATCGATATGTCTACTCACGGTATACCTCTTTTAAAACTTAGGTTTATATATCTCATAACTCCTCTCGTGATATTCCTTATCCACATCATCATCATCTTATGAATTTCTTGCTTAATAAAATTGTGCATCCATTTCGTCCCCATCCTATTTGTTCTTCATACTTTAGGGACATTTGTATACCACATCATTTAACCCTATGAGCAGTTTTTTTTATTTATTCTTATGATAGAATTCAGGTATAGTTCAATGTCCAATGTTGAGATCCACTGTGGAGTCTCCTTTGACACCATGTGTCTTCTACAAATCGCTGTGGGAAGTCACTAATGTGTAGTTACTGTGACTGCACCCATACTCTGTAGAGTATGGGTGCAGTCACAGTAAGGGCTGTTTGCCATGTTCCATTTATGTAGGTGATTGCTGCATCTGCCCTAATTCACCCTAATTCTGTTGATAGTTGTCTATAGCTTTTTTAGGAAGGATGAAGCCAGGCTGTTAGCTGCAGGGGTCTTTCACAAGAGAGCTATTTGTGCAGTTAAGAATTATGTATATACTGTATATGCTAGCATATTTCTATTCCCAAAACAGTATAGACGTATATATACGTTGAAATTTTAACTATAGTAAAGCTGTAAATTTACATCTTCTTTTGAGTTTTTGCAGGGAGGGTGCTGCAATCTCTTAGCGACTTTTTCAATTTTTTTTTTTGTGTATTTTTAACTCACCACTCAAAGGGGTAAAGCATCTTCTAAAAGCTTCCCAGGTATATTTCTGATATTCTTCCCATTCAATAACTGACAATAAATATTGTATTTTCCTGAGTTTGTCATAATTTCTAGATTTGTAGTTCAGCATGTATCCTGTCCTGGATGGAACTTCCATATAGTTGGCTACTTCGCAGGTCAGTATAGTATGATCTAGTTGGTGGCAAAACAGTCAGTTAACAGAAATACTTTCTAATGTTATGATCACATCTATTTTATTATTTCTTTCACATGTTGCTTGAGAAATTTGTCTTGCAACAACTCAATAAATTCCCCTTCATTCTTAAGCATTTTCTATGCTATTGAATCAATATTTGGATAATTTAAGTCACTCACGATATTAATTTGATTAGTACCCATCAGGGTAAGTTGGTGTTGCATTTCTTTGTCTCTAGTGACTGAACTCTCAGCCATGAAGCAACATCCATTCAT
The DNA here is from genome assembly GCF_054136105.1 of Typopeltis vanoorti. Lineage (NCBI taxonomy): Eukaryota > Metazoa > Arthropoda > Arachnida > Uropygi > Thelyphonidae > Typopeltis > Typopeltis vanoorti. The sequence goes on from NC_143556.1 coordinate 66,120,549, forward strand.
ATATCATCCTGTTAGCCTCCACACCAGATACTCAAACTCACTGCTACATGAGACATTACCATTTTTGCTTTTTGAGTTTCTACCTTAACCAGACTCAAGTCACCTGATATCATTAGGAGTACTACTACTCACCTATCTCTTTTGTCATTCCTGAAAACACTATACTCATTACACTTGATTATTATAGTTACTACATCCAACTCTGAGAACTAGGTTTCACTAATGCCAATAATTTTAGACCACAACATATTCACCAAAGCAACAAACTCAACCACTTTGTTTCTAATGCTCCTGGTATTTGTGTGTAGACAAACAAATAAAATCCTTTTTTGTTCTCAGACACACCAAAAAGAATGGGTTTTCTTCAACACACTATCTGGTTGATAGCCAACTTGTACAGGGAGCAAGAGCCACAGTAAGAACAGGTGTTGGATTGACTAATTGGCTTCAGGTTGGAAAAGGAGTAAGGCAAGGATGTTTACTTTCTCCTCACTTGTTTAGTAGTGAAGGAAAAGAAGAAAGCATACCAAAAGTTCCTGTCAAATAAGTCAGCTTGTGCTCTTAGAGAATACAGAGACAAATGCAAGAATGCTAAACACTGTGTAAAACTAGCTAAACAAAAGTCATGGAAGGACTTTGGCAAGAATATAGAAAATAAATATCAAGAAGGTGGCAGAATATTCTGGAGGTTGTTGAAGAAGCTTAAGAATGCAGGAAAGAGTGCTGTAAAAGGAATTAGAGATGATAAAGGTGACATGAAAACAGGAGAAAAAGATATCCTTGAAGTATGGAGTAATTACTTTGAAAAACTGTTAAATGAAACAAGCAGTGATGACAGCACAGTGGTAAAAAACACTGACCAGGCATGCAGTCAGGAATACATATCCATACTTGAAGTAGAAAAAGGCAGCAGGAGTAGATGATATTCGACCAGAAATGCTGAAGTTTGGTGGTATAAGAGTCTTACAGTGGCTGCACTGCATAGTTCAGAAAGCCTGGACAGAGGGATGAATTCCCGATGATTGGAGTAGAGCTCTCATAGTACCCATATATAAAAAGGGAAATAAAACTGCATGTGAGAATTACAGAGGTATTTCCCTACTGAGTGTTCCTGGCAAGATCTATGCAAGTATACTTGAGAAACGGTTGAGAAGAACTGTGGAAGAAAAGCTTGGTGAAGAACAAGCTGGATTCAGGCCAAATAGATGCTGTCAGGATCAGATCTTCACTTTACGACAAATAGTCGAGAAAGCATGGGAATATAACAAAGATCCGTATTTAAGTTTTGTTGATCTGGAAAAGGCATATGACAAGGTGCCAAGAGAGAAGCTATTCAATACGCTGCAGTTATATGGTGTGAATGGAGCACTATATCAAGCAATACTTAGTCTTTATTTGAGTTGTAAGTCAGCAGTTAGAATTGAAGGAAGTACAGGAAGATGGTTTAATGTTAAATCTGGTGTGAGACAAGGATGTACATTATCCCCTCTGTTATTCATTATCTATATGGATCACATTATGAAGGAAAGTGGCATTAAACATGATATCAAAATTGGAGATGTTAATATCAGCTCTTTGCTTTATGCGGAGGATGTTATACTTCTAAACAAATCTGCTACAAGTCTGCAAGATTCTCTGACTAAATTGAATAGCTGTTGTAATAGATATGGTATGAAGGTCAGCAATAAAAAGACAAAGACAATGAAAATAGGCAGAATCATTGAAAATGTCAACTGTGTTGTGAATGGAGAACCTGTGGAACAAGTAAAACATTTCAGCTACTTAGGCACGATTTTTACTGAAGATGGTAAATTAAATATAGAAATAGACAACAGAATTAGCAAAGCTGGTATGGTGGGAAGTCAATTGAATAAATTCATATGGAATAAGAGAGAAATTAGTCGGAACACTAAATTAGCTGTATACAAGACAGTATTCAAACCAGTTTTAACTTATGGATCTGAGAGCTGGGTCAGAAGTAAAACACTTGACCAAAGACTAGAGACCACAGATATGAGAGTCCTGAGAAAGATTATAGGCGTAAACAGATGGCATCAATGGCAATATCATATTTAAAACGAGGATATTAGGAAAGAACTTGACATTGTCAGCATCCAGGAATGCGTTAACAGAGCTAATCTCAGGTGGTATGGTCACTTAAACAGAATGGGCGAGGAAAGATTAGCAAAACAAGTGTTCTCTGCCAGGTTGGCAGCAAAACGACCCAGAGGAAGACCAAGATATAGGTGGATTGATACAGTACAAAGTGCTTTAGATGATAGAAATATAAGATCTGATAATGTTGGAGTCTTGACAAGTAACAGACTGATTTGGAGGAAAATTGTAGATAGGAAATTAATAATGATGTAATTTTTTTCATGTAGTACTATCATATCCTGTACACCCTTTGAGGGTACATGGCAGGAATTTGATGATGATGATATATATATACATACACATATATATATGGAGGACATCATGCGTGAAGCATTGGATAAGCTCAAGACAGGAATTAGGATAGGAGGCAGATTGATCAGTAATCTGAGGTATGCTGATGATACAGTACACAAAGGAGTACTCCTTTGTAATGACATGGAAGAACTAGGACAAATTCTTGACATAATTAACAAGATCAGTAATAACAGAGGACTTCAACTAAATCCTAGCAAGACAAAGATTATGGTTCTCAAAGGAAATACAAACAGGGAAGCTCTTAAGAAACAAGTTTACCTTAATGGAAAAAGAATTGAGGAAGTCAGCAAGTTTGAGTACCTGTGATCCATTATTAATGTGAAGAATTGCTGTTCAGAAGAATGTCAGGAATGGCTAAAACAACAGTCAGAGATCCATCCTTCCAGATTTTAGACAAATCTATCTCCATAGGAACAAAGCTGAGCATTTTGGATGCAGTTGTTTTTCCAACAGCGACTTATGGATATGAGACTTGGAACCTTGAGAAGTCAGATAAGAAAAGGATATCTGCTTTTGAGATGTGATGCTACAGAAGGCTGTTGAGGATATCATATACTGAAATGCATACAAATGAATAGGTGTTAGAAAAGATCAGTAGAACTTTAAGACTCCTTAAGGATATTGACAAAAGAAAGTTAAAATATTTTGGACATATTGAAAGGATGGAAGGAGGACTTCTCAGAACAGTAATAGAAGGCCAAGTTCCTAGAAAAAGAGGAAGGGGTAGACCATCAGTGAGATGGATGGTGTGTGTGGAGTAACTAATCTTCAGAGAGTTGAAGTCTCCAGAAAAGCAAATAACAGGACTACATGGTGAGGCCTAGTGTGGCACATCACTGAGCATCAGAGTGACCGTATGTCATCTGTGGATGTCCAGTGAACATATAGATAGACACACCAAAATACCTGAATCGAAAACGTAGTTATAGCCACTGTCATTGACATTCATATCAAGCACTACCATCTCTTACTTTTCTTTTTTGAAAGTGATTTCATTGTCAAAACAAATTTAATTATAGAATCACCGTACATTATTATTTCTTTTTCTTAAATTCTAATCGACTTACCATGTTATTATTATTCGCTGATAACTTAATTTCTGCACTTCATGCTTTCTTCAGAAAGGTGTTGAAAATGAAGCTCAGTTATGTGAAACTTAAATACAAGGGACATCCAGAAAGTAAGTTTCCGTTTTTAAATATTTTCACTGCAGCCCTGCGATCGCAATGGTGTGCATGTGTGCCAAGTTTGTTGATTCGTTAGCAAGGCTTTGGTGCCATTTTCAGACATTCTTACAGTGCATATGCTTCTTGGTGTGATTATAATGTCTAAAAAAATCGAATCGCCCACCGCATGTGAAATTAGGTCAATCATCTGTTTCTTGAATGCGAGGAACATTAAAGCAGCTGAAATTCATCGGAAAATTATTCAGCTTTATGGAGAACATGCAACGAGAGAGCACACAGCTGGCATAACACAACAACTTCTCGCCACCTTCGACTAGGAACAATTCCATCATCCCCATATAATCCTTACCTCGCACCAAGCGACTTTCACCTGTTCAAATATCTGAAATCTTTCCTTGGTGGCCAGCAGTTTCAAGACGATGATGAGGTCAAAGAAGCAGTCAATACATGGTTTGCATCACAGCCAGCAACCTTCTACAACAAAGGTATACAACCCTTGGTGTCCCATTATGATAAGGGCCTGAACAATGGTGGAAATTATGTAGAAAAGTAGTTAAAGATGTCTACTTTAATTTCCAATAAATTTTTTTTGTAAGTATATTTTCGTTTCTCTGACAGCCCATTGGAACTTACTTTCTGGATGTCGTATGTATCTTTAATAGTCGAAAATGAAACAAATACATCCAAAAAAACAAAAAATTATGAATCAAATGCACTATAAATTTTGAAAAAATTAAGAATATAAAAATTAAAAATTTAAATACTAAAGAAAAACAAAAACTAGTAATGTACATACAAGACTAGCAACTCTACAGAGTATTCTTTCTTTCTTTGAGCATTAAATGTCTAATTCCACAAACCATAGAGAATGTCAATGCAAAGAGAACTATAACCATCCTTAACCACCAAGATGAAATATCAGCCATTTTTATGCTTTATAGCCATATTATTTCAAATGTTATCTGAACATTATTTTGAGTTCAAATGACACTTTGCATCCATAATTTTTTATTAACACCACATAGCTAGTAGGCTGATTAATATCCTAAGCTGTTTTAATTTCAGATAATATAATGGCACATATAAAATATAATCGGTAAATAATGTCATTACTCCATGAATAATAATAATAATAAAACTGTCTGTACACAAGACCTAACTATGTGCAGATACGCACAACCAGAAAACAAAAATTGTGGTTGGAAAAACATTCTTTATCTCATCGTAACGTGTAATTGTCTTCAGATGTAATTTCAAAAGTATCAAGAGAAGTGAATCATAATTCAAAATAAGTATTATCTTAGTATCACTAACATATAATTTATACATAATAATAACATAAGTGAAACCTTGTTAGTTTTCATTCTGAATCAAAATTAATGCACTGTTTTAAATATATTACAGTTATATGGGAGACGAGCCCCATGGGAAGATCCAGCAGATTGGGTTATACAATCATATCCATGGCCATCATCAGGTGAATGGAAGGGTGAAGATTTGCCTCAGCTGCTCAGATTAAGGGCTGAAGATGTAGGCTATGATGTTCATCCAACATCAGGAATGACTGCTAAAAACATTCAGTCTGCACCAAATGATATCCAGTCTGATCCATTAGTAAGTATTAAAGTTAAAAGAATAAACAGAGACAGAATCATCGTAAAAATATTAAACTAGAAAGTCAGCTTTGAGAACTTGATTCTTCCTATTCATATAAACAACAAATGTTGTTTCCTTCTTTTACTTCTATATGACAAAGAAAAGAAAAAAAAAACTTCTTCCCTCTGCCTCCAGTCACATTCCTTGATCAGACATTTCACACCTACAAACCAAATAGTGCCCTCCTTTAAGTCATGCAAGATGCTATTGTATCTTGCATGATGCATCAAACTGCATGACTCAGTTTTGACTTACATTACCTTACCTGAACCAAAAATGTAGCAGTGATTAGGACAGTGTGACAGAGCATTGAATACTGATAGAAGAACAAAAAAAGAGAAGTTACAACACAAAAATAAATTAATTATTAGAAAAAAATGCTTTTCACTGACTGTCCCTGGTAATGAAATGCTGTGAAAGTCAAAAGGGTAATCTCACACATTAGATATTATTATTATTAGAGATCTCCAAGTCAGGTACTTGCTGAAAGAGGTTACACATCACTCACACCAGCTGCCATAGCTTTTCTTGAATTCCTTCACACTACTTGCACTCACCACTTTGAAAGGTAGGCCATTTCAGTCATGCACCACTCTGTGAGAGCAAAATCTAGCTCTCATCCTTTTCTTGACTGCATTCAATCTCAATTTTCAAGGATGTCTCCTTATTCTCTCCCTTCGCCTTCTGTAAAATGAAAATTTCTATCTGTCAGTGCAATATGATCCTCTCAGAAGTTTGTGGGTCTATCATATCACTCCTCCTTCCTGTTTGCCAGTGTCTCCAGTCTACACATTCTTGATCTTTCTTCATAATCTACATTTGACAATTCCAGTATCATCTTTAAAAGCATCCTATTCATAGTATCTGCATCACCTTGAAAATCAGGCCTCCAGATCTGCATATAATATTCCAGGTTGTCATATCAAGTCTTTATTAATATAGGGAAAATTACTTCCTTATCCTTACAAGTCAATTTGTTTCAGCATTGCTATTATCCTCTGGGTTGTATTTGCAATCTTTGTATTATGACCCTTTAATGTCATCTTCCTGTCAATCAAAATGCAAAGATCCTTAGCCTGATTGGATGCCATTCTGTAAGTATCACACTGGAAAGATTTCCAGTGAGATTTCCAGGTTGAGATTTCCAATAGTGAGATTTCACTATTGGAAATCTCAACATACTATTAAGTGTAAAGTTATGCCTCTAATGTTTACCTGAAAGTGTATTCAAATCATTCTGCATGTCAACATTCCCATTTACCTGCATATCTTTGCATCAGCAAAGCAGCTGTTTCAAATATTCTTCCTGATGGAACATCCTTTCATGCTTTATCGTGTTAAGCCTTAGCAAAGACCTAAAAGTATCATGATGTATCTATTCCTCTTGTCTAACTCAACTATAACATTATCATTAAGTTTGAGCAAGTTACTCAAACATAGCCTTCCATTAGTAAACCCATGTTGTTCATTGCAAAGTATAGATCCTATGTCATCCCATTTCTGTATACAAGCCCTCGTCAACTTTTCCAATTTCTTCACCACCACCCTGGAGATACTAATAGGTCAGTAGTTGGGGACATCAGCCTTTGTACCATCCTTGTGCAACAGGATTATCATAAAGTCTTTCCACTCCTGTGGTATCTTCCATGTTCTGAGCCTCACATTATTATAGCTGGATCAAAGGTATGCTGAACACTCTTTAGCATCTGTGCAAATCCCATTAGCCCTTATGGCTGAATTTTTCTTGTTTAAGTTCATGCAACAACTCTAGTATCTCCACCTGAGTCACATCGTTCAGTGCAGATGTATTGAGCTCCGTATTACTTTTCCCAGGTTGACAGATCTTAGCAAAGCAGATGCTCATTAACTTACGAGCTCTTCTACATCTACCACCTTCATACCACAGACATTCATTAAGGTTATTCATTGGCATTTTTATGTGACTCCTGCTCACAAAAGGTAAATGTATAGTACATTAGCACATTGTGTATGTGCCAAGGAATTTTTTATTTATTTATTTTTTATATATAATCCGAAAAACCCTGTTCTAAATACCAAAATGTAGAACTTTTTCAAGCTGCTTTAGACTTCCATCGGACAATAAAATTCATCTCCTGACCTACACACAATCACAAACATCCATGTCTATAGCAAGATTCAAACCAGCAGTCTGTTAGTTAGGATTGAAAAACAGAGTTTACTTACAACATAATGATAGAATTCTTTTCATATTCAGACTTAGCTTAACATGCAATACTCAACTTCTCTAGCATGAGATTTGTAATTTTTATAAATCGACATCCTCACACACAGAGTATTCCTTCCACATTATTTTGAAAATCACTTCCTTTAATAAGACTGCACATCTGTTTCTCACAGATTAGGGATGCATTCCAATATTGCATAGTTTAAGTTTTTTTTTTTTTTTTTTAATGCTTCCCATGTACTGCTGCTATCCTTCCCATCCAGCAACTGAACCTAGTATTCTCCTCAGCTGTTCTTAATTTTCTGCTTTGTAATTTAGCATGCAACCTTTTCTGAGCTCTTCCCATACACTTAGCAACTTCCACCACCCCATCCTTCCAGTCACTATAATCTTCTCCAACACTGACCTTGAATTCCCTCTGTCACAAGCTTCTTGAGAATTCTGTCTAACAGCTCAATACATTTTTCTTTCTTCTCATGAGATTTTATTACTATCCATTTTCAGATAATTACAGTCTTCAATAATAATTACTTGTTTGTCACCCATCATGCTACATTTGGTAATGCAATTCATCTTCACCAACTGATCCACTAAATCTATAATATCTTATCATATATTTAATCTTATTAGACTCCACATCACACCAGATAGCTTCAAACTCATTGCTACATTGAAACATTGTTACTAATATTGCATTCACACATTGTTACTAATATTGCATTCACACATTGTTACTAATATTGCTTTCTATCCTGAATTAGATTAAAATCCTTCATTATTAGCAGCATCTTCGCTCTTCTTTTATCTTGTTGTCCTTAAAAATACAGTACTTTTTACACATGCTAGGTAGCATATCTGAAAGCCAGGTCTCACTAATATCAGTGATCTGAGGCCACAATTTATTCACTAGCAAACTCAATCCCTTTGTTTCTGATACTCCTGAGATTGGCATACAGATGCAAATATATTAAGTTACCTCCAGCCTCTGTGTATACTCATCGCTGTAGCCTTCTTGGTTCAGTTAGATGACCTGCAGATGTTTGTGTCTAATGCGATGCATATGCAAATATCCTTGCACAGTGTATACTGAAATTTTATCATCATCGTCCTCCAAAACCATCATTATAAGCATTTGAACCACTCTGGAAACTACAATCATTATTAAATAGCTCCATATTGGTTTAAAAAAAAATACCTGAGTAGACATGATCTTCAGAAATTCAAACTGGAGAGCATATTAAGAATGTGAAGCAAGATGTGCATCCAGTGAAGACTATGTCAGCATGTCATATAGATTTTACTTTACTAAGAAGATATTTCAAGAAGCAGTTCAATCAAATGGAACCAAGGACTAAAGTTGAATTACATCTGGAAGTCCCTTATCAGATTTTGTAAAAAGAATGATGCTATACTAACTTATTTAATAATTCAACCCATGAGGGTTGTGATATGTCTAACTGTTAAAAATTAATAATTTTGGAGTTTTACAGTTAATCCATTCCATTATGTTTTTGTATGCCCTCAAATACCCTATTTGAGGGGTAAAATGTGAAAGCATTTCTGTAGAAACCAGTAGTTATACATATCTTCTGCTTCTTTTCATTGCACGGGCTTCCATGAAGTGAGGACATAATACAGTTGTGTTGCTGGTATTCTTACCACATGAAATAGCTTATTAATTACTTCAGTCAGTTTCATGAAATTCATGCCTTGTACATTATCAGGAGAAATAAGTGAATAAACTAAAAAATTAAAAAAATAAAAATCAGATTACCTACTGGTAACATTAATTGCGAAATATTTGAAATATATGCAACACATGAATTTATAATTTTTATTATTAACATCTGACCTCCATGGAGTCAGACTAATTGTGGGAGGTACACACTATTGTACAATGCTTATCCAACTGTCCCTAACTGATTCAGTGTGTCTACATTGACAACACACTCAGGCAATGCATTCCACTCAACATCCACTCTCCATGCAAAGAACCTACTCCTCACTCTGTTCACACCCTCCTTATACAGTTTCGAGCAATGGCCTCTTGTTCTACCCCCCCCCCCCCATTCTATGAAAAATCGCTTCATTTTCAATCTAATAATAACTTCTGACTAGCTTATATGTCTCAATCATATCCCTCCCTATTCCTTCTATTCATAAGGCTTTACAACTTACATTCTCTCAGCCTGTCCTCGTACTCCACATTCCAAAAACACTGATCCCCCCCCCCCTCCCATTCTATAAAAAATTGCTTCATTTTCAATTTAATAATATAGCCACTAGAGGGCTATATGGTATGTAGTGTCTGAGGATAGCTCCTGACCAGATAAGTGATATTTTGAGTAAAAATTAATGAATTTGCATAGTATTTACATAGTATTGTTTACTTTTAGTATTTTAGCGTGTCTGGGTGATTTTTGTGTTTTTTTTTTTCGAGTATTTTAATAGTAAATTGATAGATACGATTATCTGTGCACATGGCTCCCATAAAGAGGAATACAAAGATGGCGTCCAGGTCGACATATTTGTCTAAAAATCTTAACTTAAAGGACTTGATTCAGTGTACCGTTTGCGAAATGTGTGCATTGAGGAGAGCGGTTGGAGTCTGGTTAAACAACGATAGTGGAGTGAATGTGTGCAAAAAGTGTAAAGAATGTGAGGATTTAAAGAGTGTTTCAGGTCGTGTGAGTGATATCGTTGTTGAAAGTGAGAATCTAGATAACAGCGATATTCGAGGTATGAATGGTGATATTTGTGAGGTAGTACCTGATAGCTGTGAGAGTGGTGTTGAAAGCGAGAATGAAGGTAAGCATACAGAACGATTGAATGAATCATCAGAGAATAAAAATGATGACACTGATGCAATGAGTGAAATCGCTCTATTATGCGGAGCGATACTTAGGGCAAATCGGCAGCTGGAGTGTTCGCAAAAATCTTTAACAAGCATACCAACTAATAATCAGCAAAAGTATGATAGAAAAAATAAGTGTATGATAGTGAGTGTAAACAAAATGAAATAGCATGTTGTATGGAGATTCCTTAGTAAGAGATGTGTTAGTTTGAGAGTTTAACAAAATCGTACCAACCCGGTGCAAACATTAAGAATGTAAGCGAGTCAATTAGAATGCAAAAACAGCAGGTGAAAGAATTGATAGTGATAGCAGGTACAAATGATTTGAAAGGAAACAAAAAGGCTATGAGTGAGGATGTGAAGGAATTGCTTGAGGTAGCAAAAGAGAAGAGTGAGAGAGTTAGGATGGTGAGTCTGTTGCTGCGATATGACAGTAAAGAGTATAGAAGGAAGGCCATAATTGCTAATGACTTTATGCGTGAATTATGTTTGATGAGTGGTGTGGATTTTGTGGATGTGTGGAATGAGTTCGATGGGTGAAAGGATTTATATAAAATGGATGGTTTACATTTGAATGGATTTGGTGTATGGAGACTTGAAAAGGTGTTGTCGAATCTAGTGGAAGTGAATGTGCAGAATCAGGGAAACTAGAGTTATTAATGGGGGGGGGAGTAGATATGCAGATTTTAGGGAGACAGTTGAGTGTGTAAATGTGTGTAATATGCCCAAGCAAGTTGGAAAGACCACGAATCAGAATGGGATAGTTAGTATAAGACATCAAAATAGGGATGGGACAAATCAGCTTCTCCAATTCATGTATACAAATGCCAGAAGTATTAGGAACAAGAAGGAAGAATTTTTGGCCTTGGTTGGCACTTCCAGACCACAGGTTATTGGCATTAGTGAAACATGGCTGATAGAAGATGACACAGCTAGTAGGATTGAATGTGAGGGGTATGGTGTGTTCTGGAGAGGCAGGGAGAATATAATGGGAGGAGGTGTGTTATTGATGATAGCTGATGAGCTACAGCCAAGGAGAATAGAAGTGGAACTGCAGGATAGAGAAAAGAGCACATTTGAGGCTATTTGGTGTGAGATTGAAACTAGCAGAACAAAATATACAGTTGGGTGCTGCTATAGACCAGGTGATGGAATAGATGGTGGAGATAGTATGCATAAGCAAATAGAAGAAATGAGTGGAAGGAGGGTAATTATTATGGGAGATTTCAACCATGGTAACATTGATTGGAAGGAGGAGAGGACACACGGGAGGAAGGAATTGGATTTTATGCGGTTATTAAGGGATAACTATCTGCGATAGCATGTAATGGAAAATACTAGGGGGTCAGAGAGTGCTTGACCTAGTAATTACATCTGAGGATTTGGCTGTAACAAATATGACCACATTACCACCAATTGGTGAGAATGATCATAGGGTCTTGACTTGGGAGGTGGCTAAAGGTGTGGAATTTACAATTAAGACAGGGTATATGTGGAATTATCGGGCTGGAAAGTATGACAAGCTTAGGAGTTTGATTGGTTCAGTGCCATGGCATGTACAACTGCAAGGACTAGAAGTTGATAGTGCATGGGAGGCAGTTAAGAAGTGTTTGCATGAAGCAATGGCTGACTGTATACCTAGAGTCCGAATAATAAATCAAGTAGGGGTTAAATGGATGAATAACACCATTAAGCTTGAGCTGCGAAAAAAGAAACAACTATAGAGGGAATTTAAGGAGAAAGGTGACTGGCAGGCACATGAACGGTATAAAGCGCAGGCCAGAAGGGTAACGAGTGTGGTAAGAAAAGCAAACAAGGATTATGAAAGAACATTGGCCATGCAGGCTAAAGAGAATCCTAAACAGTTTTTTAGATATGTAGCAAGTAAAAGAAAAAATGTATATGGCAGAATGATTTTAAAGAATGCCGATGGTAGGGAGGTAACCAAATCAGTTGATATAGTTGAATTACTGGCGAGCACTTTGGAAGAATATATCATCCAGGTGGTGACATTGCAGAAATGAATGAACCAATCGATTATACAGGAATTGTGATCAATGAAGTGGAGGTGAGTAGTCTATTGCAAAACCTCAATGTCAATACATCTGTGGGGTTGGATGGTATACCAGCTCGTGTCGTACATGAAGCGGCTAAAGAATTGTCAGTACCCTTGACCATTTTGTTTAATCTGAGTCTCGGGTCTGTGTTAGTCCCAAGGGGGTGGAAAGAGGGGGAAAATAGTTCCACTGCATAAAGGAGATTCCAAGACTGCTGTTGTAAATTACCGACTGATTAGCATATCAGGAATCGTTGTCAAGGTCTTGGAGAAATTAGTCAAGAGAAGAATACAGGATTGGATAGATGAAAATGGAATACTGTATGGGGGGGACAACATGGTTTTGTGAAGGGTGGATCATGCCTCAGTAACTTGCTCACGTTTTATAACACAGTGACGGCTGAACTGGATAACGGTAATGGGTTTACAGTGATTCTACTGGACCTTGCCAAGGCCTTTGACAGGATACCACATGGAACTCTAATCAGTAAACTGGAGCAGATGGGGATGGATATAGGGTTGGTGAGATGGATAAGAGGGTGGTTGATGGAGAGATACCAGAGAGTGGTTTATTCAGGAGTGGAGTCCAAAAGACACTTGTGACTAGTGGTGTGCCCCAGGGTTCTGTTCTTGGACCACTACTTTTCAATTTGTTCATTAATGATATAGGAAAGGATCTGAGAGGAAGTGTTCACTTGTTTGCTGATGATGCAAAGTTGGGTAGAGCAATTGTGAGTGCACAGGATGTCAAAATTTTGCAGAATGATTTGGATAGTTTGGAGGACTGGGCTAGGGAAAATGGATGTCAATTTAATGTGGCAAAGTGTAAGGTTATGCATTTTGGGATGAAAAGAATAGCAGCAGTATATCAGATTGGTGGAACCGTACTCCAGGAGATTGATGAGGCCAGGGATTTGGGAGTGTTGGTGGATAGGGAGTTGAAGTTTAGGGGGCACATCGCAAAAGTGGCTAAATCAGCGCATCAAATCACTTGGTTGCTGAAAAATACTTTAACAAGCAGAGACAAACAAGTTATTGTTCCTCTATATCGAGCCCTGATAAGACCCTATCTAGACTACTGTGCCCAGATATGGGCGCCAGGGTTTCTTCTTGATAGGGAGGAAAGGATCCAGAGGCGAGTGACCAAAATGATAGCAGGTCTGTGGAATGAACCTTATGAGAACAGATTGAAGATTTGTGGGTTGCAAAAATTGGTCGATAGGCAGAAAAGGGGTGTATGATTGAGACATTCAAATTACTGAAGGATTTCTATAAAATTAATCCAGAAGATATTTTTGAGAATAGGACTGGTGGTGGGAGGACTAGGGGGGGGCCATACATGGAAGCTGGGAAAGAATGTAGTTAGCAAGGGTGTTAGAGCTAAGTTTTTTACTTGGAGAGTGGTGAATGAGTGGAATAAGCTGCCAGAGTCTGTTGTGGGTGCTGTGACCATGAATGAGTTCAAGGCGAGGTATGATAGATACTGTGTGAATGTCGAATGGTTGTTCTTGACATGATGTTAGGGCCTCCCTCGATGAGTCTGTCAACTCCTTGGAGTTGCCTGAAATAATAACTTTTGACTAGTTTATATGTCTCAATCATATCCCTCCCCGTTCCTTCTATTCATAAGGCTTTACAACTTACATTCTCTCAATCTGTCCTCGTACTCCACATTCCAAAAACCACTGACCACCTTTGTGAATCATCTCTGGACTTTTTCCAACTTATCCTTGTCACTGCAAAAACCTAGCAACCAAATCTGCACACACTAATCCATGTGAGGCCTGATCAAGGCCTTATACAATGACATAACCTCTTTTTTTTTTTCTGCATGTCAGGGTCCTCTGCATCATTGCCATTATCCAATGCGATGTCCTCACAACTTGTGAAATGTGGCCCCAGAATTTCAGATCCTTGTCCACATCACTTCAAGATCTCTCATCTCTACTTCTTTTAAAGTTTCCCCACCAAGCATATACTTTTCATCCCTTCATTGCTTACCAAATCTCAAAACCTTACACTTTGCAACACTGAACTGATAGTTCCAGTTACCTGCCCATTCATGCAATCTATTCATGTCCTCCTGTAAGGTCATAACACCTGCTTGTCTACCTGCATTGTTCTCCTCAATTTTGCATCATCTGAAAACAGTTGCATATCACCAGTTAAACCCATCCCAATATCAGTAACATACAAATTGGACAACAATGGTCTCAAACCTGATCCCTGCAGTACACCACTAGTGACCTTAATCTTTCTGATTCCTATCTGACAGCCTGTCACTGATCCAACTCAGAAGTCTGTTATCTGATCCCATCTGTTTCAATTTATTTAACAGCTTATCATGTGGCAGTCTATCAAAAGCTTTTGCAAAATCCAAGTACACCACTGTAGATGCATATCCCCAGTCCAAGGTATTTGTCACCTTGTTATAATAGATAAGTTAGTAAAACATGATCTCCCCTTTTCTGTCATTACAGAAATACTGCGGTTATCAACCCATTACTGTATCCTACTTCTCACCAATCTCTCCAGTACCCTCACCACAGCTCAATATATACAGATTGGCCTATAATTTATCACCACCTTTATGCATTGGAACAATTTTACTCTGCTTCTACTCACTTTGAACCCGTGTGCTGTTGTAAGACTTATTAAACAGGCATGCCAATGCTACTACCAATTTCCTGAAACATTCCCTTAAAACAGGTGATGATATGTCATCAAATCCTGTCGCATTATTGACATTAAGGTTATTTAATTCCTCAAATACATCCTACTCACTCACAAATTAAACCATCATCTCCCATGTCCTCCACACTTAAGTTCCTCATGATTCCGCTCTGAAACACGCTTATAAATTGATCATTGAATACCTCAACAATATCTTTTGCAGCAATTATCAATGTACCATTTTCTTCCTTCTACTTGCCACATACCTAAAAACCTCTCTAGGGTTTTTTCTTCAGCTGATTTGCCAATTTCTGCTCATGCTGCACTTTTGTAGTATCAGCAGAAACTGAGTCACTCTCTTGGATTGTTCTTTATACTCTTCATGTAACTGATTACAATGGTGGTCTGAAAGGTTCTCGGCCTAACAATGAAAAAACAAATTTATCATCATCATCAAATTCCTGACATGTACCCTCAAGGGGTGTACAGGATATGATAGTACTACATGAAAAATTTACAGCATTACTAACTTCCTATCTACAATTTTCTTCCAAATCAGTCTGTTACTTGTCAAAACTCCAACATTATCAGATCTTATATTTCTATCATCTAAAGCACTTTGTACCATATCAATCCACCTATATCTTGGTCTTTCTCTGGGTCGTTTCCTTGCAAACCTGGCAGAGAACACTTCTTTTACTAATCTTTCCTTGCCCCATTCTGTTTAAGTGACTATACCACCTGGATGCTGACAATGTCAAGTTCTTTCCTAATATCCTCGTATTTAATATGATACTGCCATTGATGCCATCTGTTCATGCCTCTCATCTTTTTCAGGACTCTCATATCTGCAGTCTCTAGTCTTTGGTCAAGTGTTTTACTTTTTACCCGGCTCTCAGATCCATAAGTTAAAACTGGTTTGAACACTGTCTTGTATACAGCTAATTTAGTGTTCCGACTAATTTCTCTCTTATTCCATATGAATTTATTCAATTGACTTCCTATCATACCAGCTTTGTTGATTCTGTTGTCTATTTCCATATTTAATTTACCATCTTCACTAAAAATTGTGCCTAAGTAGCTGAAATGTTTTACTTGTTCCACAGGTTCCCCGTTCACAACACAGTTGACATTTTCAACAATTCTACCTATTTTCATTGTCTTTGTCTTTTTAATGCTGAACTTCATACCATATCTATTACAATAATTATTCAATTTAGTCAGGGAATCTTGCAAACTTGTAGCAGATTTATTTCGAAGCATAACATCCTCTGCATAAAGCAAAGATCTGACATTAACATCTCCAATTCTGATATCATGTTTAATACCACTTTCCTTCGTAATGTGATCCATATAGATAATGAATAACAGAGGGGATAATGTACATCCTTGTCTCACACCAGATTTAACATTAAACCATCTTGCTGTACTTCCTTCAATTCTAACTGCTGACTTGCAACTCGAATAAAGACTAAGTATTGCTTGATATAATGCCCCACTGACACCATATAACTGTAGCGTATTGAATAGCTTCTCTCTCTTGGCACCTTGTCATATGTCTTTTCCAGATCGACAAAACTTAAATACAGATCTTTGTTATATTCCCATGCTTTCTCAACTATTTGTCGTAAAGTGAAGATCTGATCCTGACAGCCTCTATTTGGCCTGAATCCAGCTTGTTCTTCACCAATTCTTCTCAACCGTTTCTCAAGTATACTTGCATAAATCTTGCCAGGAACACTCAATAGAGAAATACCTCATAATTCTCACATTCAGTTTTATTTCCCTTTTTATATATGGGTACAATGAGAGCTCTACTCCAATCATCAGGAATCGTACCTCTGTCCAGGCCTTCTGAACTATGCAGTGCAACCACTGTAAGACTTTTATACCACCATACTTCAGCATTTCTGGTTGAATATCATCTACTCCTGCTGCCTTTCCACATTTCAAGCCTTTGATGGCTTTTTCTACTTCAAGTATGGATATGTATTCCTCACTGTATGCCTGTTGAGTGTTTTTTACTATTGTGCTATCACTGCATGTTTCATTTAGCAATTTTTCGAAGTAATTACTCCATACTTCAAGGATATCTTTTTCTACCGTTTTCATGTCACCTTTATCATCTCTAACTACTTTTACAGTACTCTTTCCTCCATTTCTAAGCTTCAACAATCTCCAGAATATCTTACCACCTTCTTTATATTTATTTTCTATGTTCTTGCCAAAGATCTCCCATGACTTTTGTTTAGTTAGTTTTACTTTCTTACATTTGTCTCTGTATTCTCTAAGAGCAAAAGCTGACTTATTTGCCAAGAACATTTGATATGATTTCTTCTTTTCCTTAACTGCCTCTAACTTCCGGTGTCCACTATGGAGTTCTGATTTTTCATCCTTGCAGACTACCTCACCACATGCCTCTCTGGCTGAATCAATGGGAGTTTTCTTCAAGGCTTGCCACTGAATCTCCAATGTTTGGTTCCTGTTCTCAAACTCTTTCATTTTTTCTTCAATAATTTTTGTGTATTTTATTCTAAAGTTCACATCTGAGAGCTGCTCAACTTTTATTCGCTTTAAAATTTTCTTCCATGTTATTCTTTTCAATATGTAATTCAGTTTTATCCTGCTCAAGACTAAATAGCGATCACTTCGAATTTCAAATCCTTCGTACACTCTACGATGTTTTCTGCACCAGGGAGAAAACATCACTCTCAACAATAACACAGTCAATGAGATCATGTGAATTTGTGCACATTTTTATGTTGGAACATGGTGTTAGTAATAACCAGTCCATGTCCTGAGCAGAAATCCAACAGGTATTTGTCATTATTATAAGCTTTGCTCTATTCTCCAAATTTTCCCAAAATATTTTTGTATGTCTGACAATCATTTCCTACTCTGCTATTTAGATCCCCAACAAGGACCAACTTTTCCTTTTTCATTGTGTCAGTTGGTTTTTCTAAAGCATCAAAATATAAACCTCCACTTCTACCTTAGTAGAACCTTCTGTGGGACCCTAGGCACAAATAAGTCTCATTTTCCAATTCCCCATTCTGATATTAGCCGACATCACTCTACTTGAAACTGCCTGCCATTCAAGAAGATTAGCTTCGTATTTTGTGTTGAATACTATGGCTACTCCTTCTTTTCCTTGATTGTCATTGCCAGAATATAACATTTTGTATTTATTGCTCAGAAAGATCTCACCAGTTTTTGTCTTTTTTTGTTTCAGTCACCTCCTATTATGCCGATCTGGTACTTATCTAATTCCTCAGCTAGCTCCATTTCTTTGCCATTCAGTCTTCTTATGTTGATAGTACCGATCTTTAACTCTGGTGATGTTGAGTTGGGGTGTGTGCTTTCAGATTTGTAACAAATTTATAATTTCAAAATTATTTTTATGTTTCAACATTATCTCCCATAAGACTAATACATTTATTCCAGCACAATTATCCCATCCATGTAATGGTTCTCAGTAAGATCTGCAAAATACCCCTTACAGCTGCAATCACTTCTTGATTCAAAGAAAAATGCTTACCAGCAAGGAAGAGTTTTAGTTTGGGGAAGAGATAGAAGGCAGAGGGAGCCTAATCTGGGGAATAGGGTGGATGTTCCAACAATTCACAGTGCAGATCCCTTAATTTTTCCATTGTCAAAACACATTTGTAGGCAGGTGCATTGTCCCGATAAAAGATGATTTTTTTCTTCTGCAATAATCTAATCTCACCACGAAGTGTAAACTCTTTGTGCTTCTCACATAAACCGTGTACGTGAAGCATAGCTATTGTTCATTTGACGTCTATGCTTTCCATATTTAAAATTACATTAATTGATAAAGTATTCAAAGTCATCCTACAATTAAGCATGGGACCGATTAAGATGAGTGGTGATGTGCTATGCATCCTTATATCTTTCATCATACAACATCAATAACAATGCAATTATACAGTCAAATTGATGTGAATTTTGTAGCGCAGGTTGCACAAACCACACAACAGTGCACCCAATCTAAATGGGCATGCAGTGCCACTGATAAATTATATATTTTTTTCAGTATTTGTATAGCTCTTTGTTCTCAAATGTTTCATAGAAAATCAAATATGATTACTAAATAGATTTCACTGAATAAAATTAATTATGACTGAATTTAATGCCATCTTATTAAATAATGAAACTGGCAAGAAAAGTTAGCATTTATTTTTGATTACGATTTAATGCTAAATTCTGAGAACTATAAACTTATTTACTTATTTCTTTCAATTCAGCTGAACATGTTAATGCATTTGCAAGAAGCTGCTAGTTACTCTAGTCCTCACAGCAATGACAGTGATACAAGTTGGGATAGCCATCATAGCAATCTACACCCTGAGGATGCAATATCTGCAAGTGTGGAGTCGACGCTGTAATAACACTATTTTTCTTTATTTTGAAAGGACTGATTGTGTGAGCATGTGTAAAGAATTCGAGTGAAATATAAACTGTCACATGCTATATTGAGCACATTATACCTAGTTTTGTACATTGTTATATGTGTATAGAGGAAAATGCAAAAATGATTTGCAAAGCGAAAGAATTTTTATACTTCATCTTAGAAGTAGTATATACAATGAATGTCGGTATTTTAACTAACACTGTTGAATGGAAATTTTCAACTACATTGTTGTATTTAAATTTTACAGTTAAATAGGAATGTTTCATGAGGTGCTAAAATGTGATAAATAATTAGATATCTCCTTCATAATTGCACCACTTTACAAACTTGTTAATGGAAGTTATGTAATCTTAAACAATTGACAAATCTGTAAGTTAGCAGTAAAACTGTACAACTGATATCAAATCACATGAACAGTTGTAACTTACAGTAGCTTGTCACATGAGTAGTTTGGACTCTCAGTGCAGTTTTTATATTTATGTAGCTAAATGGAACACTAAATGTAATAACACTTAATTTTATAGAATTTTTATGTTAAATGACCAAAGAAAAATTTAATACAAAATGCACTCTTCATTTTATATGTGTATAATAAACTTTTTCTAGTTAATGATTTTTATGAATGTTTGTTAGATGTACTGTTAATGTTGAAGAAGGTGGTTAGCAGCAATATAGATGTAAGTATATATATCATTTGTAGATGTCTTTCTGTATGAATAAGTTTCTGCTATGATATGATTTATAATGAGGTTGTATATTATGTATTCAAGCATATGGTACTGATTATCAGCCACTGCTAATTTTTCATAGCATATGGAGTTTTTATCAGTTAATGCTATGAAATTATTTATTGCTAAAATGTTTAACAATCAGTATTTAAAAATGTTTAATACCTTAAAATGTATAAAATTTTGCATTAGACTAGTACTCTTAAAAACAGCATACATTAGATTATGCTGCTCTAAATGCTAGATTTAAGTTCAGTCAATTTTTCTCTTTCCTCGCATGCTATTAACATACCTGCTTCTGCTTGTTATATTTAAGATGTTTTATAAATTTGGATGTTGCTGTAAAATTTAAAACCAGATATTTGTATATATTTGAAGTTTTGCTTTATTTGCTAATATTTTAAAATTAGTTAAATTTTATGCCTTATCATTTTATCTTGTTATAGGATATATGATTTTGTTAATATATGAGGTATAAATTTTTTTGCTATGTCTAATGCCTGTTAAAAGCAATCTGGATCTTCGTAATTCAAGATATTAGAGGCTGGTAAACTCCAGCTATTTTGTTTATCCACAAGAATAGAAAGAAAATAAAAAGTACTATTTTATATTGATATTCAGTAGTTTCTTTTCTGCATGTAATTTTTCTTCTTTCTGTAGTGCTCTAGGACAGTGCTTCCCAAACTTCTGGATGTCAGGGTCCCCTTTGGAAAAATTAAAATATTTCACGGCCCTCCCTCGAAAAAAAATCTTAATATAGATATATATTATTACAATATGTATTGTATTTATATTCAATACAAAACATACACAGCGAATATTTCAAAAATCAAATGCAAATATTACAATTTTAGCATCTTACATACACATTTGACATGGCACATTATCTCATATTTTTATATAGATTGATATATTGTTATTGTACATTTGCAGTACAAGCACATGAAACATAAAAGGATTAGTAATAAAGAAAGAATTAAAAACTTAAAAGAAGTTTAATAGCAATTTAATGTGATGGATGTGTTTCAATACTGCTACACAAAAAGTCAATATCAGGTGAAATATTTGAAACTGCAATTCTTAGATTTCTGCTTTGAAATGAAACGTACATGAATAAGCATATAGTTATTAATATTCATTACGCTGAAATACGCAGAAAGCAAAATTTGTGAGCCAGCAATTTTTTTCCATTAAAATAAAAAAAAAAAATAATAAATAATAAATTAAATATGTTTCTTTTAAGATAAAAAAATCTACTTAGTCTTAAAACAGTTTAAATTTGTTTTCATTATTTCACGCCCCCTCCTCAACAAAACCTATGGCCCCAAGGGGGCCGCAGCCCACAGTTTGGGAAGTGCTGCTCTAGGATACAGTGCATTAATGAAGTAAACACAGTATGGGTACATAAGGACCAATATCCAAAAAGTATGAGTGTTATACGTGATTCAGATGAAGCATCTATAATAGTATAGACAAAAAGAAAAGGAAAAAAAATCTGTAAATGAAAACAACGTTGAGAGAGTAAAAGAAAGACTTGAATTGAAAGAGTAAGTATCATATTGATGGAAGAAAGATTGACGAAAGAAGTTCTAAGGAAAAATATTTACAGTTATTAGAAAAAGGCAACTGTGACAGAAAAAGTTGGTCTTCATCGGAAATCTAAACAAGAAATGAATGCCAGAATAAAGAAATATTTTAAGAAAATTTGAAGGAAAGAACAAAAGCTAATATTAATGGTAAGCAGTACCGTCTGCAGGATGTAGCATAGAGGCAGTCTGTCTCACAGCGCTCGTTAGGCCATATTGCAGTAGGCTGAACTTAATGAGGAGTACGGCAACAAGATATTTTACATCTGATATAGATGCAATAGATTTATTTGAAGAATAAAAAATTCTCTCAAAAATAATCCAAGAGAAAAGTGGTCCTTGCCAAATTTTATCCTATATATATATATAAAACCGAAATCTTGTAGAAATTTATCCCAACGTAACCACTGCCCTAAGGATAGTGTTAACAATTCCTGTTAGTGCAGAAAAATTTTTTTCCAATCTTAAACTGATTAAAAATTATTTGCGAACAGCAATGACCCAAGAAAGATTGGTTGGTCTAGCAACTATATCAATAGAGGTGGACATAGCTTTTTACATTTAGAAGAGCTTAAAAACAGTTTTATTGTGTGATATCCCCATAGAGCAAATATTTAATTAATATTATTATGTAATTGTTTTGCATTAATGTTTCTCTTGTAATAAAAACAAAATAGCAATTGGAGATTTTCTTATATTTTTGTCTTATAATCCATCAGGGGTGATAATATTTAATTGTTTGCCTCAGGGAGGTGATCTAATATGGCAACGGCCCTGATGGTAAGTATAGAAATAGAATGTTAGCGATTTTTTGTGAAGACAGAAAGGACAGAGGGGGGGGGGATGCCATAGATGATAGCAAGGGAATTATGTCAGCACAATATCATACTTAAACAAAAAAAAATATGTTTACTAATAAACTAAATATCTCAGTCAATCACACTCATACAAAACAAAAGCTACAGTGAGTTAACCTAGATACCTCCATACTGCAATTGGAAAAACAACAGGACAGTGTGCCCTTTGATTGGTAACAACCTGAGTTAGATTCTCATCATGACAAGAGTTAGCCTTTCTCAACAGAGGTAACAGGGTTTTTTCCCCCAGAAACTGCTTTTTTCATCCCACGTACAGGTAAATCGGCCATGAGAACACATGCAATTTATAGACAAAAAATACTGTTTGTGGTGATGGGCAGTAGAGATGGTGTTGATCATAGTTGTATGTGATTATATGTAATGCAAAAATTAAGTAGTAGGAATGACAGTGATATCTGTATAGCAGAGTGAAGTAAAGTAGAGCACTCTCCTGTGATAAGTCCTTGAAGATGTCAAGTAATGACAATAGCAATAAGCTAGACAAGAAAGAGGGAAATAGTGGCAATAGTTTTGAGCCAGTATGGTGTGAAGTGGAGATTGATAAGAAGAAATATTTAATTGGATGTTGCTATATGTCTGGGAACGTGGAGAGAGGTATGAAGAAATGCATAACAACTTGGGTTAGTGAAGAAGGGAAGGGTGATTATTATCAGTGAGTTTAATTATGTAGTATAGATTGAAATGAAGAGATAGCCTTTGGGAATAAGGAAAATTAATTTCTTGAGAGACAGCTATTTTAGGCAGTATGTAAAGGAGGGGCATACAGGGATCAAAAACATTAGATTGATCATTTCATCAGAGGATGTAACTGTGAGTGGGGTTTTGCTCTTCCCTCAAGTGGATGAGAGTGATCATGAAATGATCACCAGGACTGTGGCTGGCTATATGAAGACCTCTGAGGAAAGGATATATGTGGAAGTACAAGGCTGGTAATTATGACATACTATAGCTTAGAGTTATAGCATAGAATGAGTAGTTGAGCAGAAGGAAATAAATACTGCTTGAGAACTGACAAAGAAATATTTAACAGTATCAATGTGTGAATGTGTTTTGAAGGTCAAAAGAATCAATAAGGTAAGTGTAAAATGGATGAATGAGCAGATCAAGAATGGAACCTGTTGGAAGGCACTTTGGAGGCAGCACAAGATGAATAATGTTAATAATTGCTTGCACAACGATTATAAAGAGCATTCCAGGGGAGTAACTCAGTTGGTAAGAACAGAAAAAGTTCAGTATGAGTAGAAATTAGCCGAGAAAAACTCAGGTTTTTTTTTTTTTCAATATGTAGCAAGTATCACCACGTGTCTTAAAGGAACGTTCCAAGGAAGTTGCAGCCTTCATGCAAACTCCTTGGAAAGTTGTGTTATAGAGCATGATTTATCACTCCATAACACAGGTTTCCAAGCTTCCATGTCCCACTGTACACTTTTTGTGCCATTGAAGATGATGCTACATGTTGGTTTGGATAATGTGGGCTTACATGTTGCAATCCTACCATGGAAACCCATGTTGCGAGTCTCTGAATATTTTTGTGCCGATTCTTGTTCCAGTCAATGCCCAAAACCTCACATTCAACATGTCAGCTGATGAATGGCAGATTTTGCATATTATTAGCACCCTATAGTCACATTTGGTGAGTGTGTATGTCGTCCACTGTGAGCAGCACTTGAAGTTGACTCCCTGTGCTTCTCCTCTCAGTACAGTATCACTAATTGTTGACCTGGGATGGCCCAATTTGTCAACAATTTGATGAAGCACATTGGCATCCTATTACAATGTCTCTTTCAAACTCTGTCAGTTCTCCTTGCAGCCATTTCACCTGGACACAGTTGTACTGACTTGTAAGAATCATATTCCTCCAATTGATACCTGCTACAAACACTGATTCATTACATGGCACAATGGGCCTTGCCTATGGAAGGGGTGGGTGGGTGGGTGGGTGGGTGGGTTGTCCATTAACTTCTTTCCGAGCAGTGTATATGGGGTACTCTTTCAAAAGAGGAAAGTCACTAATAGTGTGCCATATGGATCTGTTTTGGGGACACTGTTACATTTTTTTTATTAATGATATTGGGACAAGGTTTAATTATCAGGTAACCAAAAGAATTCATGTGGTTTTTGGTAGAATTCACTGCAATGACTTGTTATTTTGTAGTGGCTTGCAGAGCTCAATTTTGTATGTGCATCATAAGGCACAGATATGCATCAGTCAATTGGTGTGCACTCTTTTTTTTATGATTTTGAACCCTTTTAAAATGTCAGTTGGACATGCTGTAATTCGGCTTGTTTGCTTTAGAAATTTAAACTCGGTTCAAAGGCTTCAAGAAGTGCCCCGTAAGATATGTGTGGCATTTGAAAAAGATGCATACTGCGCAGAAATGGTTTAAAACTGTTTCTGGTGATGAATCACTTGAAGATTCACCACGTTCAGGAAGTCCATTATTGATAATGAAGAATTGCATGCCACTGTTGGAAATAATTTGACATTAGCATGTCAAGAGCTTGAATGACCAAACTTGAACAGTTAAATAAACTACTGATTTCAGTTTTCCCAAACATATAAAGTTTAAGTTGTTTGTATTTGGTGGTTTTCCAAAGACAAATCAGAAATTAAATTAAACATACCAGGAAACTATATTCTTGTTTAAACAATAATTTCTTGGTATTTAACTTATAACCACTTGGTACAAATCAAAAATATTAATAGTATGACTGAAGGGAATGGTGAAAGTGAGGCGATTGTAAAAGAGAATAGTAGTACTGTGAGTGATGATAGAACCAGAATGCAAGATGTACAGGGAGACAGCCATCTCAGTGTGTAGTTAAGTCTGAGGAGATTGATAAGGTATGTGGTGATAGAGGCAAAAGGGAATGGTTAGATGTAGGGCAATCATAACCTACAAGTAGCATGGGCTGGACCTAAAAGTGAATTGCTGTTTATTGATGAAAGCAGGTGAACTACGTCTGCACAAAGTGAAGATGCAAGATGTAAAAATAGTGGCAATAGTTTTGAGTCATTGAAGTGTAGGTTGACAGGAAGAGATTTAGTTGAATGCTCCTATAGGTCACGGAATATGGAGGGTGTAAGAGGGTGGTCTAAAAAGTTCTCAGCCTAAAAATGAAAAAACAAATTTATAATTTCAAAATTATTTTTATTTTTCAACATAATCTCCCTTAAGATTAATCCATTTATTCCAGCATCATTATTCAGTCCCTGTAGTGATTCTCAGTAAGATCTGCAAAATGCCCCTCTACAGCTGCAATCACCTCTTGATTCGAAGAAAAACGTTGACCAGCGAGGAATAGTTTTAGTTTTGGGAAGAGAGAAGTCAGAGAGAGTCAAATCTGGGAAATATGGTGGATGTTCAGATCCCTTAATTTTCCCATTGACAAAATGGGAAAATTAAGCACAGGTTTATGGACAATGCACCTGCACCTTTGTGCGCAGGTGCATTGTTCTGATGAAAGATAATTTTTTTCTTCCTCAAACCTGGTCTTTTGTCACGAATTTTTTCATCTAGTCTGGTTAAAAGATGGGAATAATATTCTCTGGTTATTGTTTTACCCTTTTCAAGATAATAAAGCATCCCAAAACACGATGCCATGACCTTTCCTGCTGATGGAACTGACTGTCTTCTTTGGCGCTGAACAACCAGCTTCTGTCCACTGTTTTGACTGGTGTTTGGATTCTGGTGTGTAATGGTGAATCCAAGTTTCATCCATAGAAATAAATCAACACACAAAATCAGTTTTATTCTTGTTAAAATGCTACAAGCACTATTCAGAGATTTTTATGCAAGTGTGTTTTTGATCTGCTGTGAGCAAGCGAGGTATCTTGCGCAAAGCTTTTTCATTTGTAATTCTTCATGCAAAATATATCCTACATGTTCTTTTGAAACGCCTATTGTCTCAGCAATTTCACGCACTTTGACTCGCTGGTCATCCAACACCATATCGTGCACTTGATCATGATTTTTGGACGGCTTTCACATGGATCATCTTCGAGATGATCCAAAAATTTTATAACTGCACAATACTCAATTTTATCCATTTCAAGGGACACAGACAACACTTTTGCTTCAGACAGCTGTATAAAACAAACTATTTGATAGAATGACTTGCAATTTCACATGGATGCTTATGACAGATGTACCAACTTAGAAAAAGAAAAAAAATCGTGCCGATAGTGTTGCCATCTATGGTCGAGAACTTTTCAGACCATCTTTGTAGATTAAAAAATGTATAAGCAACTTCAGTAAGTGAACAATGGAAGGGTGATTTTAATTATGTCTATATAGATTGGAATGAAGAGACAGCATTTGGAAATAAGGAAAATGAATTTCAAGATAGTTGTCTACCTAAGATAGTTGTCTATGATTGTTATCTTACTACCTAAGATAGTTGTCTTGAGAGACAACTATCTTAGGTAGTATGTAAAGGAGGGGCATGCAAGAATCATCAGATCTGATCATAATTGTGAGTGGGGTTTCACACTTGCCTCCATTTGGTGAGAGTGATTATGATGTGATCACCTGGGTTGTGGAGCCATATGAAGGCTTCTGTGAGAAAAGGATATATGTGATAATTATAAGGATGGTGATTAAAAAAACTTAGGAGACAGCCTGGAGCTATAGCATGGAATGAGGTGTTAAGCAGGTGGGAGATAAATGCTGCATGTAAACTGACCAAAAGATATTTAACAGTGATGTGTGAATGTATTCCAAAGGTCAAAAGACTGAATAAAGGTAGGTGTCAAATGGATGAATAAAGGGATTAAGCATGAAATTTAGAAGAAGAGGATACTGTCAAGATAGTAAAAAAATGAATAATGGTAGCAATCAATTGCATGAGGAATATAAAAAGCATGCTAGGAAAGTGGTAATTCAGTTTGTAAGAAAATTAGAAATTTTCTTACAATCACAGCAAAAATGCACTATGAGCAGAAATTAGGAAATCAGGTGGAGAAAAATACTAGACAGTTTTTCAGATATGTGAGAAGTAGAAGAGATGTTTATGATATAATGAAAAACTAAGTGTACAGGACATAAGAGAAGATGGCTTAATTGTGAGTGAGCAGGAGGTATGAGGAAATAAGCTTGATGTCAATAAGATGATATGATTTAATGACATATCACCACATGTTTTACAGGAATGCTCCAGGGAATTGGCAGTAGCATTGGCATGTGTTTAGAGCAGGGTGGCCAACTGCATGTCCTTTTGGAGGCAAAAGAATTTTGGCAAGACTTAGAAGAGCCGCAACCTTGGACTGATGCGATGGTACAGGAGTGAGTGAGTGTATGCATGGTGAGGTTGTGTAATGTGCTTGTAAGAACTGCTTTGACTAATTACATACCTAATTTTAAGGAGGGAGCTTACTAAGAAAATGGATACAAGGAGGGCCTCCACTAGTAAATAAATAATTAAAATTATTGTTTTGACTTTAAAATTATTCTAATTGTTCAAAGTTAACTTCGTTTAATGTGTTTCGAATTAAACTTTTTTATTGCAATAATTTTTATTAATCCTGTTTTTCTCTCTATCTTTTTTTTTATTTTGTTCCTCTTTTTTGTTGTCTCCTCTTCTCTTTATTTTTTCCTGGTAGATCATGAAGAGCCGTGTGACGCAAGCCACACTGTGCCACCCCTGGTTTAGTCTTACAACAAAGTTTCCAAGAGAGTGGAAAGAAGGTAAAATTGTTCCACTTCATAAGACTGTGGTTACAAATTATAGGCCAATCTGTATATTTGGAGGTTTTTTTTTTTTTTTTTTTTTTTATGTTGTGCCCATACACAAGAGGTTAGTTGATCAACCTATAGCACAATAGTACCATGTATGAGTAGTGTGTTGGAAAAGGAGGATCTTGTTTACATTTGATTTAAATGACTGTAAATTATATTCCTTGGGAAACATCAGGTGGGAGACTGTTCCACAGTGCAGCAGTTGGAGGGATGAAGGAGGAGGAAAAGAAGCTTGTTCTGTTTGTTTCTAGATACACTGTGAAGTAATGTTGAGCAGCAGCTGCACGTGTTCCAATGAGCTTAGTACTGAGTGGAGGAATTATTGATGCTATTTCAGATGAGCATTTCCCATGGAAATATTTAGAGAATATACATTCTGCAGAAATCATACGTCTGTACAAAAGTGGGGGAAGAGAGTTGGTAAGAGATGGGTCATTAAGAAGCCTAATTGCTTGCCTTTGTATTGAGTCAAGCATTTTGAGAGAGCTTTCAGGGGCCTCACCCCATATGTGGGAGCGGTATTCAATAGTTGGGCAGATTTGTGATTTGTATAAGGTTAACAGCTGTTCAAAGGTGAAGTAACGTCTTGAGCAAAAGAGAAATCTTAGTTTTTTTTGAAGCTGAGGATGCAATGGTTGTGATGTGCTTATGCCAGGAGAGGTTTGATCTGATGGTAATTCCAAGAAGAGAGAGATCTCAAACTGTCTGGAAATTTGGGTATCATCAAAAAGAATACTGGGAAAAAAATGGTTTGTTTTTATGGAAAATAGTACAGAACTGGGTTTTATTAGCATTGAAATTGATGAGGTTATCCGAACTCCATTGTAGGATGGCTTGGAGATTGGAATTGAGGGTGGTGGTGGCGGTTGATGTTCTGTAGGTTGAGGCGAGTTGTGTAGGGTAAGGTTTAGCAAATGAAAGCAAGTAGTGTACACATCTGCAAAACTGTGCATCGGGTTGGAGGTCAACTGAAGTAGGTCGTTGATATACAGCAGGAAGAGGTTTGGTGAGAGGACAGAACCTTATGGAACCGCAAGCATTAATTGAATGGTAAGAGGATAGGTAGCCATCCACCACCACTCACAGTGTGTGTCAAGACAGAAAGCTGGCAATCCAACTACAGAAGTCCTGGGTCAAACCGAATGATGGTAGTTTGCTTAGTAAGCCTTTGTGCCAGACCCAGTCAAAGGCTTTGGAGATATCAGGTGCAACCACTTGAGATTTGCCAAACTTCTCCATGGCATTTGTCCAGAGATGGGTGACATATGTGAGCATATCTCCTATTGATTGGCAGCAACGAAATCCATACTGGCGGTCATTTATTAGGTGGGTGTCTTCAAGGTAGTGTAGGAATTGAGAATTGATAATTTTTTCCATTACTTTTGACAGGTAAGCGAGATAGGGCGGTAGTTGGATGGCAGTGACTTGTCACCCTTCTTGAGAATGGGCTGAATATAGGCCAATTTCCAGTTTGTAGGATAGATTCCAGTGGAGTAAGAGTATATATAGGTGACATAGGATAGGAGTCAGTTCTGGTGCACAAACTTTCAGGACAATTGGGAGAATGCCATCAGGGCCAGGAGTCTTTTTTTGTGTCTAATTTGGACAGTATTTTTCTGATCTCATCCTGGCAAAAGGATATACGGGGCATTGTATGTTGGGTGTCTGAAATGGTTGGGAGACATTTACCATTGTCAGTTATGCATGCATTGGAAGCAAAGTGTGAAGTCAGAAGATTGGCTTTTTCTGTGGGTGATGATGCAATAGAGCCATCTGGGTATGATAAGGGCAGGAATAGTGTTGGGCAGAAGTTACAGCCAATTGCTTTGGCGAGAGACCAAACTCAGCTGCCATTTGGACAGGCTGCTAGTTTCCTGATTTTTGCTCTTTCAAACATTGATTGTTTTTTTTGCATCTATTTTGGACTTTGATGTAAGCTCTAAAGGAGGATGAGGTTCTTGATTTCAGCCAGTTATGGTATGTCTGGTGTTTCATCTTTACAGCCTTGGCACATCTTTTGGAAAAGCAGGGTTTTGTTAGGAAATGGCAGTTCAGAGTACTGTGTGGAATGTATGTTTCCATGTTGTGAGGGTTATTTAGGTAATAAGTTCGGTGCATATGTTTGGGTTGGAAAGCCGGCAGCAATAGTCCAACCATGGGAATGTGGCATAGAAGTTGAGGAGGCTGTCCCACTTGGCATTGTTATAATGTAAAACTAGTGAGCCCAGCGGGACTCACTACTTTCACTGTGTATTTGGAGGAGTCATTGGTGAGGAAGAGATCTAGGTTGTTTGGGGGAGTGGTTTGGGTTAGCAGGTATTCTGGTTAGCATCTGAACAAGTTGTGTAAGGTTGTTAGTGATGGCAAATGTTTAAGCATCTCTGCCTGCAAGATCTGTACAACTGGAGGAAGAAAGCCAGCTAGTGTGTTGTGGATGTCAAAATCTCCTAGGAGGATAATTTTGCTGTTGGGAAAGTGGGATTGGAGAAAGTCAATTTTTAAGGAGAGAAAATTAAAGAGTTCAGAGTGGTTGGTTGTGTTGGGGGAGCGATAGACAGCAAATGAATTTGACTGAGTGGGGAAGGGATATTTTCAACCAAAGAAGATCAAAGTTGGGTGATTCTAGGTTGGGTGCTTTGGCAAGGTATGTCAGAGCAGATGTATGCGCAGACACTACCCTTGGGACGAAAGTTGTTAAAGAGTGAGTAGTTTGGAAGGTTGAGATAAATAGTGCTGGGAGGGTGAGATTTGAATTTCTGCCAGAAAGAGTAGGTGGGGTTTGGTAGACTGAAGGTGGTAGTAGACACTATTAAGGTTGGAGTTTAGGCCATGGATGTTGGTGAAGTGGATATGTAGGGTTTTGCGAGTCATATATTTGACCACAAGGGTCTTGCACATTTCCTATGCAGTGCCTGTATACTGGTCTCCATGGTGGCATCACTTGGTTTCGCTATTAGTTTTGATGTGCTTGCCGATGTGTTGGAAGTCACTTTTACTAGGCATGGAAAGTTCGTTCCATCCTGTCTTTTATAGGCCCAAAACGATGGCACCTGACGATATTCTTAGAATCGATGTTGCATTCTTCAGCTAGTTTGTTGATGTCTGTCCTCTTTTAATGATTTTCCATTTTCCGTCGGAAAGTTCAAAATGACAGCGTTGAATTTTTTGTTTTTGGCCTTTAAGTAGTTTACTGTTGATGTGCTTAGATTGCGGAGTTCATGCGTGAGCAGAGTTGAGTGTGTGTTGTGCTGGTCATCATTTTGTTCAAGCTTAGCTTCCACTGCATGTATTTTGGAGTAAAAGTTTCGTTTAAAGCATTGATGTGCTGTTCGAGGTTTTCAACACGTTTACCTATGTTCAGAAGTTGTTTTACCAAAGGGAGGCACAGCGAACAGAAGAACGGCTGGTTAAGTTCCATAAGTAGCTTTTGTGCAGATTTTCGTCTATTTTGTACAGGAAGTGTGCAGCCAGTCACAATAAAACTCACAGAATATACCCTTTTTTCTATCTGTGACACCAGTTTTGCAGAAGGCACATAATTGGTTTGTTGGCAGCGATCGACGGCACTGTGCTTGTGAGACATGGAGTGCTCATTCATCGTTGGCTTTTGTTGCCGCCATCTTTGCTGCATATGATAGGCATAGTGAGCACTTACACATGGCTGATTTAGAATTGGGAAGATAGCTGATTTAATGCACTATAAGTACTTACAGGTTGTGTAGAAGTATTCCTGTCTTCAGTACCCTTAAGGTTTCCATTTGATGATTAATTTCTATGAAAAACACTCACAATAACGATAAAATGGGAAGCACACATTTCGAGTAGCTTATTCACCGATGCTGCCTGGAGAGATTAGTGAGAACTAGGATACAGAAACAAGTTGATAAGAGCAGTATTCTCTGTGGTAGTCAGCATGGGTTTGTTAAAGGGAGATCATGTTTTACCAACTTGTGTACTGTAACAAGGTGACAAATGTCTCAGACAAGAGAGATACATATACAGTGGTGTACTTAGATTTTCTGTAAAAGCTTTTGATAGACTTCCATATGACAAGCTCTTAAAATTGAAATGGATGGGATCGGTGACTGGCTCTCAGATAGATATCAGAAGGTTGTATATGGGAGTGCAGTATCCCAAAAGAGGAAAGATATTAGTGGTGTGCTGTAGGCAGGGCCATTCTGTGGTTTTGCATGGAAATTTTTGTGCCCCCCCCATTAAAAATTAAAAGATCCCAAAGTACAATAACACGTTACGAATCATTTTATTACACACTGCACATTAAGAGAAATGTAATTAAAATAAAGAAAAAACACAAATAGTAAAAAAAAAACAACTTATTTTTATTCATTTCCTACTAAGATGTTCTTCTGGCTTTGATTACAGAAAAATCTTTTATATCTTCTAAATTTAAATTGCTACATATTTCATTTTCTATACAATATGGATAAATATTTTAATCTTTCTTGTGACATACCCTATCGTAAGTGATTTTTTATTAATTTTAATTTTGAAAAGGATCTTTCTCCAGAAGCAACTGTTAATGGTATTGTTAAAAAACAAAGAAATGTGGAAGAAGCTTACCCAAGTAATTTGGAATAAATATGTCCCATATGCTTATTTTCATTATGTATTAAGCATAAAATATTTATTTTTTGTTTAGTGTTAATTACTTTATGTTTTTGTATATTTATATTACCATTCTTATTATTTATTGTATGCAGCCATTATTACATGCACCCACTGCACATTCTCTATTTTACTCCTAAAATGTTAGTTCAGTGTGCTGAGAGCAGTGATTAAAATAAGTTGTGTTGAAACCCATACCATTTATTTAACTACCCAGCAACTCAGCCCCCTCACTGAAATCTCTCACATTCTAAGGTGACAAATATGCACAAACAGTTCAGTGTGTATTATTTATTCCCTATTTTTTATGAACATGTTTGATTATACTGCCTCTAAATATGCTGCCCGGGTTCTTTGCACTCCAGTATGGAACGGACCTGGCTGCAGGGGTCTGTATTTGAGACCATTCTTGTTCATTGTATATTTACAATATTTGCAATGGGTTTAACTGGTGATATGCAACTGTTTGCACATGATGCAAAATTGGTGAGATCAATGCAGAGTCAAACAGATGTTATATCGTTACAGGAGGATCTGAATGTATTGTATGAATGGGTGCATGCACTTTCAATGTTGCAAAGTGTAAGGTTTTGAAATTTGGTAAGTAATGATTGGATACAAAGCATACATTGCTAAGGAAACTTTAAAGGAGGTAGACAAAATGAGAGATCTAGGAATGGTGATGGACAAGGACCTGAAATTTAGGGGCCCCATTGCACAAGATAAAGTCGTTACATCGGATAATAGCAATGATACAGAGGACCTTGACTTGCATAAATAAAGAGGTTATGATTCCATTGTATAAGACCTAGACCAGGCCTCATATGGATTATTGGACACAGATTTGGTTACTAGGTTTACATGGTGAGAAGGATATGTTAGAAATGGTTCAGAGAAGATTCACATAGGTAATAAGTAATCAGAATGTGGAGAATGAAGACAGATTGAAAGAATGTAAATTACAAAGGAGGAGGAGGGCAGAACAAGTTGCCATCCCTGGAAACTGTATAAGGAGAAGGAGGGTGTGAGAAAGGAGATAGTAGCAGGTTTTCTTTGGATGGAGATTGGTTGGTTGGCGAGTGGAACACATTGCCTGATTGTTGAATGTAGACACATTGAACCAGTTTAAGGCATGGTTGGATGAGCTTTGTGTTTGATAGTCTGTACTTCACACGATGAGTCTCAGACTGCATGGAGGTCAGGTATTGATAATAAATTTTGTATTCATACTGCACTAGAAAAGATAATATGGAAAATTGTTGGCTAGGGTACTCTACGCATACTATAGTATTAAATAAAAAGGGCAGAATCATGATTATTAACTAACTGATCAGAACATTCCCATTTTATTTATTTATTTTATTTTATTTTTTTTTTATATCAGCACTACACACAAAAGGTCTCAAGACCTATATGACATGATAGTATTGTGTGGGCTAGGGGACTAAAAAGTAGAAATTCATTCATGTTTTTCTTGAAGACCTAAGAATTATAATCAGTGGGAAAACTACATTGCTTTTAAAGAAGTCATAAACACTCCCATGGGTGAAGTGCATCATTATTGTTGATGTTGTATGGTATCAGTGATACCATACTGAAATGGAAGCAGAAAGAGTCAACTGCAGAAATTATCCATTGTGAATGACCCACCACACTCACCAAATGTGCTGTAAGGCACTATGAAGGATAATATGCAGTTTGTTTGGCCAACACATTGAATGCAGAGTTTCAGGCATCGACTGGGACATGAATCTGCACAAAATCATTCAAAACCAATTCTCACAACATGGGTTTCCATGGTAGGACTGCAACATGCAAGCCCCACACTACATGAACCAACATGCAGCATCATCTTCATGTGCAAAGAGCACATACAGTGAGATATAGATACTTGGAAAGCTGTATTATGGAGCAACGAATCACGCTACACCCTCTACCAAGCAGATGAAGTAGTGTGGGTGAATATCTCTTACCAGAGTGTGCAACCCCAACTATGAAATTCAGAGATGCCAGTGTGATGGTACGATCCTGTTTTAGCTTCGGACCTCAGTTGTTGTGCCACAAATATTGAACTGTGATATAACATTTTGGACAATACAACGCTTCCTACTTTGTGTTTCTACAGAACTGACCACCATCTCTTTTAGCAAGACGATGTACCATGTCATAAGGCTGCTGCTGTAACTGCATGGTTTGTGAACATGAACATCACCATGCTTGACCAGCCTCTACAGAGCCCTGATCTCAACCCTATTGAATATCTGTGGGATAGACTGGAGCATAGGATGAGGTCAAGGGATGTTCATACCACAATAGTCCAGTACCTTATTACTTGCCTGCAGGAAGACTGGTCCAAAATTCCATTGATCGCTATCATACGCTTGTGGAAAATACGTCCCGTAGGATTGCTGCAGTCATTGCAGAGAAAAGTGGTCCTATATCTTAATAAGGTGGGTGCAATGGATGTTTATGCCTTACACTATGGTGTTTGTTGACTTCTTTCCAAGCAGCATATATCAGGAAGACTGTTCCAAAGAGTATAGGGAGAGAAAGCAGAGGATGAGAATTTGATTCAGAGTTTCAAGTTTAACTGTATAATGGTGCTGATTAGCAGCTGCTCTTGTTCTTACATGATTAGAGTTAAGTGGTGGAATAGTAGTGGCCAGTTCATTAGAGCAGCACCCATGGAAATACCTTCAGAAAAGATATAATGTAGTAGTAGAACATATTGGAAAGTAACTGAGGGAGTATGTGAGAGAGGGGTCACTAATTAAGCAAACTGCTCACTTCTGAATACAATCAAGAATTCTGTGGGAGGTCTTAGGCATATCACCCCAAATGTGAGAACAATATTCTAAGGTTGAGCAGATTTGAGTTTTTTAAAGTGTAATGTGAATAGGAGAGAAATAGCTTGGAACAAAAAAAAAGTTTTTTTTTTTGGAAACCAAAGAGGATATGGATATGATTCATTTATTCCAGGATAGGTTACATGCAAGGATTAACCCAAAAAGAGAAAATGATCCCAACTAGCAAGCAGAATATTGTCAAATGTGAGAAATAACACAGGACTCTGTTTTGTTAGGATTAAAGTTGACTGGGTTATCCTCACTGGATTGAGAATGGCAAGGAAATCAGTTTTTAAGGCATTGGTTAACGAATATTGAGCATTATAAGGTTTAGAAAAATGAGAAAATAGAATGGAAATGAGAAAATTGAGCATTATAAGGTTTAGAAAATGAGAAAATAGAGTGGAGAGAGCACTGTTATCAACAAAGCTATGAATAAGATTGGATGTCAGAGAGAGAGAGAGATCACTGATATACAGGAAGAAGAGTGGTTGAAAGCATAAAGCTTGGTGAGAGGAAAACACCAACACTGATTGAAAAATTTGATGAAATCATCCATCAGTGTAAAACTGAGGGGAAGCTGCAATCCATTCATAGAAAGGAGGAGAAATATACCATAAAATTGTAGCTTGGCAAGAAGGCCACAATGAAAGACTTGATCAAATGCTTTAGAAATATCAAGAGTGACCACTTGAGTTTTTCCAAACTTTTCCATGGCTAAGGGTTGACTGACTGATGAGGTTGGCTAGGAGATCTGCTGTGGAATGAGAATGACAGAATCCATATTAATATTACTGATCACTAAGTAATTGATGAGTCTCCAGGTAGGAAAGCAGTTTGTTGTTGTTGACCTTTTACTGAGACCAGAGCAATAGTTGGATAGCTGAGTTGACTTGTCTCCATTTTATGAGGGCAGGCTGGATAAGAGTGTGCTTCTAAAGCTTCTGAATAAATATTGGATGAGTTTGACATCTTGGAAAGACGATACAAGATGGTCACAAGTTTGGGAGCACAGGCTTTTAAACACATCTGAAGATTATATTCAGGGCCAGGAGACTTATTGGTATCAAGGCTATTTGAGTATTTTACATTGGAAGTTTTTCCACTTGGTTATACTATAAATTAAAGATTTATATGGGTATAGAAACAGTGGCATTTATATGCTTTATACTAATGCCAGGAGTATCCGGAATAAGGGAGAGGAATTGGTGGCACAGATAGCATCAGCCTGGCCAAAAGTTATTGGGATCACTGAGACGTGGTTGACAGAAGGGGATATAATAACAGGAATAGAAGTCGCTGGGTATAGCATTTTTCATCAGGATAGGAGGGGAAAGCATGGTGGTGGGGTACTGCTTATGATAAGTGACAACTATATCCTCTAAGAGCGGAGGCTTTGGAAGGAAGTGAGACAAATGATTTTGAGAGCATATGGTGTGAGGTAGAGGTAGGCAAGACAGGATATTTAGTCGGGTGTTGCTACAGACCCAGGAGCACAGAGGATGGGGACCATGAGATGTTTAGACAGTTAAGTTTGGAAGTGCAAGAAGAATGATTGTTATGGGAGATTTTAACTAGAGTAGTATAAATTGGAGAGAGGAAGATGCATGTAGCAATAGGGGAATGGAATTTCTAGAATTCTTGAGGGACACATGTCTTAGGCAACATGTAACAGAGGGAACAAGAGGTTCAAGAGTTTTGGATTTGGTTATAGCATCAAAAGAGTTGATAATAACTGAGATGACATCTCTCCCACCAGTTGGAGAGAGAGTGACCATATGGTTTTGACTTGGAAAATGAATAGACGTGCAGGAGTATCAAAGAGACAGGAACTTATGTGGAATTATAAAGCAGGTGATTATAATAGTCTTAGACGTCAACTTCGGGAAGTTTCATGGAGGGAGGAATTGGAAGGCCAGGATATCATTAGTGCGTGGGAAATTGTGAAAGAATATTTGTTAGCAGCAATGGTAAGTTGTATACCATGAGTGAAGAAAAGGACACAATTTGGAGTAAAGTGGATGACAAACAATATTAAACAGGAATTGCATGCGAAAAAGAGGCTATGAAAGAGATATAAAGAGACGGGTGAAGAGAAGATGCATGAAAAATATAAGACACAGGCCAGAAGAGTCACTAGTGTAGTAAGGAAGGCAAAACTGGAATATGAGAGGAGATTGGCCCTAAGATCCAAAGAAAATCCTATGGAATTTTTTAGCTATGTGGCCAGTAAGAGGAGAAATGGCTGTGGAAGAATGATATTGTGGGATAAAAATGGGAATAGAGTGACTGATGCATAGGACATAGTGGAATTGTTCAATGAACACTTTATTCGAGTATTTCATCCTGGAGCAGTCAGTTTTAATGCTAGAGGGATAGGGCAGGTTCGAAGTTCAGAGGTACAGGAGGAGAGTGTGTTTCAGTTACTGAGTACTCTGGATGTCAGTAAAGCTTTTTGGTTATAGCATCAGAAGAGTTGATAATAACTGAGATGACATCTCTCCCACCAGTTGGTGGGAGAGATGTCATCTCAGTTATTTTGGGACTGGATGGTATTTCACCACAAGTTTTGAGAGAATGTGCTAGGGAACTGACAGTGCCTTTAACCTGGCTTTTCAATGAAAGTCTGGCTGCAGGTGGGAAGTGAATGGAAGGAAGGTAAGATAGTGCCATTGCATAAGGGTGGTAACAGACTGGAAGTGTCTAATTATAGGCCAGTTTGTGTGTCATCAGTAGTTGTTAAGATCTTGGAGAAAGTAGTGAGAGACCGTATACAGCATTAGGCAGATGAGGGTAATGTTATCTGTGAGAGTCAACATGGATTTGTGAAAGGGCACTCTTGTTTTAGCAATATGCTAGCCTTTTATAATAAAGTTACGAGAACATTAGATGAGGGAAACACATATACTGCAATTTTCTTAGACTTAGTGAAGGCATTTGACAGGGTGCCACATGATAAGCTGATATTTAAGTTGCAGCACATGGGTCTGGATGTCAGATTGGTCAACTGGATTCAGGATTGGCTGTCTGATAGGTATCACAGAGTTGTGTATGGTGGAGCAGTTTCAAGGAGGCAGAGGGTTACAAGTGGGGTCCCACAGGGCACAGTACTAGGACCTGTATTGTTTAACCTTTATATCAATGACATTGCCTAGTGGATTGCAAGGGGATATTCAGTTGTTTGCAGATGATGCAAAGCTGGGAAGGATTATTAATAATAGTGCAGATGTGGTAGCCCTACAAGAGGATTTGAATAAGCTAGATAGATGGGCAAATGAATGGGGTGTCAGTTTAATGCAGCAAAATGTAAGGTCTTGAGGTTTGGTAAACATCGATGGGATGCTGCATACTCTATGGGAGGAGTTATACTGGAGGAAGTAGGGGAGACAAGAGATCTGTGGTTGATGATTAGGTGAAGGTAACACAGAAGATTGCTGCAATTATGAGAAGGAAACTGACCTGCAGAGATAAAAGGATTATTATTCCGTTGTATAAGTCTCTGATCAGACCACACTTAGACTATTGTTCTCAGATTTGGTCCCCAGGATTTGAAGGGGATAAATTAACTGTGGAAAGGATACAAAGATGGTTTCAGGACTGTACAATTTTGGTTATGAGGATCGACTGAGGGAATGTGTACTGCAGAGTTTGGTGGATAGAAGGAGAGGTGATATGATTGAGACTTTTAAACTGTTGAGAGGTGGTTACAGGGTTGACACTGTGGAGTTCTTTCGCTTGGTTGAACAGCGGGAAGGAGTGATGACAAGAGGCCATCCCTGGACGTTACGAAAGGAAACTGTGAGCAAGAGGGTGAGGAGTGGTTTCTTTGCATGGAGGGTGGTTGAACCATGGAATGCATTGCCTGATGGTGAGAGCGAGAATGGTGAATGAGTTTAAGGAGTAGTATGTTACACTTTGTGTTTGTTAGGGGAGGGGGACCTCGCCTCGATGAGTCTTGACAGACTTTATGTTCTTAGGAAGGACCTCCCATGATAAGTCTTTTGACTCCATGGAGGCCTGAATAATAATCATAATAATAATAAAAAAAATGCAAAGTGCAAGCAAACAAAGTTTGAACCTGAAGTAACTTCATGACTGGTAAACTCGTATATAGAAACTAATGACTTCACATCACTTGCCTTGGTATTCCCCATAATGAAATAAGCACATACCCTTACAGACGTGTAATGCTATGCATTATGGGAAGGGTTACTGTCCAGACCAGTTCTGACCTTTATTGAAGTCTCATCAGTGGAAGCCAGACCCAGAGGTGATGCGAAGGTTGAAGTAATGCAGAAGTCATATTTTCATATATGAGTAGCCAAAAGGTGTTACACCTTATTACTAATATACTCTGGATTACAGATATATATATATATTGGAAGTTTTTCCAATTTGTTATACTGTAAATTAAAGATGCCAAGAAATTATATGCTTGGTTTAATCCTTTATCCAAGTGTAAGCAAAGTTTGCACCTGAAGTAGCAGAAGTGTTGGAGAACCAAAGTTTAGATAAGGGCTAAGGGTTTTTGAATGCTTTGCATTATGGGATACCAAGGCAAGTTCTATATACGAGTTGCCCAGTCCTGAAGTTTCTTCAGGTGCAAACCTTTATTTGCTTACACTTAGATAAAGGATTAAACCAAGCATATAATTTCTTGGTATCTTTAATTTGAGTATTTTACATATCCTTCTGGTGAAATACTTAGTATTTCACTTTGATGAAGGAATCAAACTGTGGATAGTTTTTGGAATGGTGGGAGATCTGTCTTTGTTAAACAAGAGCTGAAGGAGAAAACTGATGCCAAGAGATTTGCCTTATGAGTGCAGGTTTAGTGATTATTATGGGGGATTTTAACTATGGTGATACAAATTGGAAGGAGGAAATATCACTTAAGAAAAAGGAAATGGAGTTCATACATCTTCTACGAGATAATTACTTGAAACAGCACATAACTGAAGGGACAC
The DNA here is from genome assembly GCF_054136105.1 of Typopeltis vanoorti. Lineage (NCBI taxonomy): Eukaryota > Metazoa > Arthropoda > Arachnida > Uropygi > Thelyphonidae > Typopeltis > Typopeltis vanoorti. Next base: position 66,161,454 of record NC_143556.1, read on the forward strand.
GTGGTGTGAGAGTGTTGGACCTGGTTATTGGTTCAGAGGATATATGCATAAGTAAGGTGTCCTCGTTACCTCCAATTGCTGAAAGCGATCATGTGGTATTGACTTGGGAGGTTGCAAAATCTGTGGAGTTTTCTGTTAAGAAGGGATATATATGGAACTACAGGCTAGGCAATTATAACAAGCTTCGGAGTGAGCTTGCAGCCATCCCATGGCAGAACATATTGCAGGGGAAAGATGTTAGCAGTGCATGGGATAAAATCAGCGGATATCTGAGGAAAGCAATATCAGATTGTGTCCCCATGGTCAGAAAGTCAAACAAGGCAGGCGTTAGATGGATGAGCAGTAGTATCAAGCTTGACCTGCAAAAAAAGAAAATGTTATGGAGAATTTACAAGGAGAAAGACGATCAGTACACCCATGAGCAGTACAAGGCTCAAGCTAGGAAGGTTACCAGCATAGTAAGAAAAGCTAAATCAGATTATGATAAGACCTTAGCCAAAGAGATCAAGGATAATCCCAAAGAGTTCTTCCTATGTGGAAAGTAAACGGAAAAATGACTTCGGAAGGATAACTTTAGTGGGTGCTGGTGGTACTGAGGTGACAAAATCAGATGTAATAGTAGAGTTACTGAGTGATCACTTTTCAAAAGTCTATCACCCAAGTGAGGATATCTCTGTACCTGTAGCAATAACTAATGGGAGAATTGAAGCTAAGAAATCAGAGGTATTTAATGTATTGCAAAATTTAAATACAAACACTGCTGTAGGCTTAGATGGAATATCAGCTTGGGTGTTGCGTGAATGTGCAAATGAACTGTCAAACCCTCTTACTTGGATATTTAATTTAAGTTTGAATTCTGGTATGGTCCCTAGGAAGTGGAAGTTAGGCAAAGTGGTTCCTTTGCATAAGGGTGGCTCTAAAACTGTAGTAGTTAATTACAGACCAATTACCATCTCAGGAGTAGTGGTAAAAGTATTGGAAAAGTTGGTTAAAGACAAAATTCAAGAATGGGTGGATCAGGATATGATACTCTATAGAGGCCAACATGGTTTTGTTAAAGGTAGATCCTGCCTTAGCAATCTATTAACTTTTCATAATAGAATGACATCTGAGTTGGACAAAGGAACTGGCTACACAGTGGTACTTCTGGATTTTGCTAAGGCTTTTGACAGGATACCCCATGAAACACTGTTACGCAAATTGGAGCAGATGGGAATGGATACTAAATTGGTGATATGGATAGGAGGATGGCTCAGGGAGAAATACCAGAAGGTGGTGTGTGGAGGAGCCAAGTCCAGGATGAGGCAGGTGACCAGCGGTGTGCCTTAGGGCTCTGTGCTTGGGCCATTGTTGTTTAATTTGTATATAAATGACATAGGAAATGGCCAGGGAGATATTCAGTTGTTTGCTGATGATGCAAAGTTGGGTAGCGCAATAAAAAATCAAGCTGATGTTGAAAGTTTGCAGGATGATTTAAATAAGCTGGTAGAATGGGCAAAAGGTAACGGATGTCAGTTCAATGTGGGAAAAGTGTAAAGTCAAGCATTTTGGGATTAAAAGATTACCAGCTGTGTATTACATTGATGGAACAGTACTCCAAGAGATTGATGAGGCTAGGGACTTAGGGGTGTGTTGGATTACTTGGTTGTTGAGGAACACACTGACATCCAGAAATAAAGAGGTTATTATTCCCCCTTTATAAAGCATTGATGCTTCCACATTTGGATTACTGTGCTCAGGTCTGGTCACCTGGATTTCTTGGAGATGAGGAGGCTGTGGAGAGGGTTCAGAGAAGAGTGACTAAGTTGTTAAGTGATGTAAAAAATGCTCCCTACATTGATAGATTGAGAGCTTGTGGATTGCAGAGGTTGGTTGATAGGCGGAGAAGAGGGGATATGATAGAAACATTTAAATTACTGAAAGTTTTTTATAGGATTGATGCAGGGGAAATGTTTCAGCTGTGTGATAATGATGGAAGAACAAGAGGTCATCCCTGGAAATTAAAGAAGAGTGTGGTTAACAAGGGTGCCAGAACAAGGTTTTTTGCCTGGAGGGTGGTGAATGAGTGGAATTCATTGCCTGACTTAGTTGTGAGCTCTTCGTATGTAAATGAATTCAAGAAGAGATATGACAGATATTGTTTTGCTAGTTTGGGTCTCCCACGGTGAGTCTACTGACTCCATGGAGATACCTGTAATAATAATAATAATTATTATCTTCAGATGTTATCATTAACACCATGAGTACGTGAAAAGTTAAAAAAATAGGAAAGACAGAATTGCAACCCACAGCTTTTGCAAGGGGGCCAGAAGACTTTGGACAGGAGAGAAGCTTGGTGCATTCGGTGCTTACAAAGTCTGCTTTGATTTTTTTTTTTTTTTTTTTTTGCAGTTATGAACTGTAGTGTAAGCTGAGTGAGAAGCTTAAATTTTTTACTTGAGCCACTGGACATATATATTGAATTTTTTGTTGGCTGCTTTAGCAGAAGTGCTGGAGAACCAAAGTTTAGATAAGGGCTGAGTGTTTGGAGTTAGTGAGGAATAAAAGCACTCATCCCAGCAAGAATAACTGCTGTTATTTGATCAGAACAGGTGCCAGGATCAGAAAAACAGAAATGATGAGATCATCGGAACGAGGCATAGAAGTCCCAAAAATCATCCTAGTTAACACCATTGTAGTGTCACACACACACGAGACTGAGAATAGCTGGTAGGTGGATGATCTGTAGAAAAGGAGACGTGGACAAGGTTATGATTAGACTAGCCAAGAGGAGAGCTAACATCAGCATTGTATATGGAGGGAGAGAGGGTAAAGAAAAGGTCCAAGGTGTTGGAGGAATGATGAGGATTATCAGGAATTCTGGTGGATTTAACAATTTGTGTTAAATCATTACTGATAACAAACAGTTCAGTTTCTTTTACAACTGGGCTGGGTTGTAAAATTAGAGAAGGGGTAGCCAGCCAGAAATGTGAACATTGAAATCACCAAGAATTCTCACTGTTAGGTTAATAATTAGACTGTATGTAATCAACTTTCAGAGCTGAATAGTCAAATAGGTTGGTGAAGTCATCGAAATTAGGAAAACAATAGAGGGAGAAAATGAAAACAACAAAGTGAAGTAAGGAAATCTTAAGCAAAAGCAGATGACACCAAGGGGATTAAAGGGTCATTAACCTTTATAATGGGATATCAGACTTCAAAAATGCACTAGTCCTGCCCTTCTTATAGATAGACAGGACTCAATTTTCCTCACAGCATGGAAGATATGAGGAAACTTGAGGCGGGATGTTATTACAGGTGATGCCATCTGAGGTTCAGTGATGAATAGCATATCAGATTTGGATGTCTGCAGGTGGCAATGCACATCACTGATATCAGAATTAAGACATCAAATGTTTTTTTTTTTTTTTTGGAAATATTTTTGTGGGAGGTTTTTCTTTTGTTGTTAACCATAATGACTTTGGAATCTATTATGTTCTATCATGGTTGCTAGGAAAACAATGGGAAAGGGCAGGGTCAATTGAATCCAAGTGTGACCTAGTGATATCTGTTTTTAACATATCTGTTGTGTTACTTCTCTCATTTATTTGCTCGTAAAAAGTAATCAGTTTGATACCCCAATCTTCTTTCTCCCTATTTGAAATACCCATTGGCAATGAATTATCATATACTCTGCAACAAGTTCAGTATGAAAAGCATAACAGTAGTTGCAGGCATAGACTGTGGCTAATTGGTTCAAAAGATATATTTTGGTGATTTATTATTCAGTTATATAAAACACTGAAATAATAGTTCCCGACAAAATAATAGTTCCACTGGACACGATGTACTTGGCATAAAACGACGATGTCATACATAGAAAACAACAGTTATATAAGAAAATTTAAAGTAGCTGCTAATATGCTAAAAAACCCAACCCAATGCAATAAAAATCAAGGTTTAATTCTCCATCAAATGTGGTCAGCTCTAATAAAAAATCTACCTCAATCTGAGCTCGGACTGTATGAACGAGAACAAGACCACGTGACATCGTCCAGTATTGTTCAACGTCAATAACGTTATATATCTGCATTCTGTTATTTGAGTTTTATGAATAGCCAAGACAGTTTAATAAATTTTAATTTTAAATTTTTTAAATTTGTATTTATTAATTTTAAAAAAATTAATAAATACAAATATGATTTGTATTTATTAATTCTCTTGTTTAAACTTTAAGTTATACTATTTATCCCCTGAAGATGTAAATCCTACGATTTACGAAACTTGTCGGGAACTATTATTTCAGTGTTTTATATAACTGAATAATAAAAAAAATGTGGTGTAATCACCGAAATATATCTTTTGTTAACTGTAGTTAACTTATAGTTGGCATCCTAATATACACATCCAACTATGAGTTCCTGTGGTTGACAATCAAGTTAGCTTCTGTTCCCATTCCCAACTCCATTCTCATTTATACATATTACACAAGCAAATTCATTTAGAAAAGATCCTCTAACAATGTGTGCACTTATGCCAACTTTATCTATTACTGCTTACCATATCTAATTTTCGCAAGATATATGAAGAATATAAAGGGGGGAAAAATAGACTCAGTATTGGACAAAGTATGCAAATATTGATAGAAGTGGATTGAACATATTGAAAGAATGGACAGTTCAAGACTATCCAAAAAATACTCCAGTACCAACTCAGTTGGAGTCAGGTTGTGGAATGTAGAAGTCAGGGATAACCAAGAAAAAGATGGAATGACTAGAACAGGCCACTGGATCTAAATCCCTGAAAGGATGATAAGATTTTTTAAAATAGGAAGGGTATTATTGTAAAGAAGTGGATATTGAATATAGATGCCATTTTAAAAAAATGAAGAAAGAGCATAATTAGAAAAAAATAATAATTAAAATTACAGTATAATTAAAAGAAACAGCACTTTTTTTTGACATATAAAACTGTAGCAGACCATAGTTTCAATAGGATCACACAACTAAGTTAATAACATTTGTTAGATAAATAAAAAAAAATTTATTTATATCATATATATGAATACAAATGCATGAATGTTTATTATACAATGCTTTGCAAATTTATTAGAAATATTTACACTAGATTTGCATCTTTGGCCATTTTATAGAAAATCGAATCTTTGTTTTTCAGCAAAACTGCAGGTGATTCAAATTCTGCAATAATACCTTTGTCCAATACCATGATTCTAGAATAATAAAATCAAAACACTAATTAATATTTATTCAGAATATAATTACATGATAAAAATACTTAGTTAAAGATTAAAGACAATAAGGAGATAAGCTAAAATAAAAATAAGGCCTTCAAAATAATACTAGTGATGAAACATGACTGTTCTATTTCCAATACTTCAGGAAGTCCAGAGCTTCCCCTCCCTCTTTTTTTTTTTTTTTTTTAATAATCTGGGACTGAAAGAAATAGGATGCATTTTTCAAAATGAGTAGCCACAAAATATTCAAATCTTTAATTCTAAATGATTTGCATTGAAGTAGAGTTGGGGAAACAATTAAAAATTAAACAGTATTCCTGTCCTGTCAGGTGTCTTCTCCCTCCAGGAGATTGACTACCATATTAATTATTAATATTAAAAACAATAAAATAATAAAAATAATAATAAAAACAATATTAATGACTAAGTTTAAATTTAAGTTTAAAGAGAGATGATAAATCCCATTTTATTTTATAGCCGGGTACGAAACTCGGATCGAATCCAATTTTTTGGCTTATTATAATATTAATGACTATTTAATTTTAAACAATTTTTAATATTTTGTTTATCAAAAACTAAACACTGGACTCACTGGTACACTCAGAAGAAGAGTGATAGATTCAGCCAAAGAGACATGCTTGCAAAAATAGTAAAATAAGAACTCTGTGACACACTCAGGAAGTTCAAGAGGCAGTCATGGAAAAATATAGCAAAAGATTGCAGCAAGTAAATCAACATGTGCTCTGAGAGAATACAGAGGAAAATATAAGAATGCAAAGCAATGTAAAAGTAGCTAAACTTTTGAAGTTAAATATTAGGAATGTGGTAAAATGTTCTGAAGGCTACTGAAAAAGCTTACAAATAGAGGAAAGAGTACTGTAAAAGGAATCAGACATGATAAAGAAGATACAAATACTGAAGACATTAAATTACTTTGAAAGACTGCTAAATGAATCATGAAATAACAAAGCACTTCTTGCTTTGTTTAGCAGAAACAAGAAGTGTTTCTTTAAGAAGTGAAAATGCAATAGGAGCATATGGTATTTGAAATGCCAAATATTGAGTTATAAAGGTTTTTGCATTGTCTGCATTGCATAATTCAGAAGAGGTTAAATTCAAGATGATTGGGGTAGTATAAAAAATATTTAAAAAAAAGGGATATAAAATTGAATATGAGAATTATGGAAGCATATTCCTACTGAGTGTTCCAAGTAAGATTTGCAAGCATACTTGAGAAGATGGTAAGAAAAACTGTGGAAGGGAAAGAATAAGCCTGGTTCCCAAAGAGATGGTAGAATTTCAGATTTTCGCTTTTAGACAAATAGTCACAAATCATTGAAATATAACAAGAATCTGTATTTAAGTTTTGAAGGTGTGGAAAAGGCACGTGACAAGGTGCCAATAGAAATTATGTTTAAAATGCAACAGTTACATGACATAAGTGGAACATTATATCAATATCCTATATTTGAGTTATATGTCAGCAGTTTAGAATTTAAGGAGGTACAGGAATGTGGTTTGATGTAAAATCAGGTAAGGGTGCACATTATCTCCACTGTTGTTCATCTATATGAATCACATTATGAAGGAAAGTGGCATTAAATCTGATATCAAATCAAAATATTCAACTCAGCACTTTATTTTATGTAGATGTTATACTGCTAAATGGATCCAGTACAAGTCTGCATGATTCCTTAACTAAACTGAGTAACTGCTGCAACAGATTTGATATGAAAATCATTCATAAAAAGACAGTATGAAAATAGGCAGGAACGAATACATCAGCTACATCTTGAATGGAAAACATAAAGAACAAGTTTCATTTCAAGCTTAGGACAAGGCCTGAAGCTGTGTCATGGTATAAAAAAAAAACACAGGGGGAAAGGATGTAAGTAGTGCATGAGAGATAATTAAGGGGAATCTGACAGAGACAATATCAGATTGTATACCCAAGGTTTGGAAGGTTAATCAGGTAGGAGTTAGATGGATGAGTAGTATCATTAAGCATGAGCTGCAAACAAATAAATTGTTATGGAGGGTACATAAGAAAAAAGATGACCAATAAGCTCATGAACAGTAAGTCAAGGTCTGGCAAGAAAGGTGACAAGTATAATAAGGAAGGCAAAATCAGATTACCAGAAGGATCTAGCCAAGCAGGCCTAAGGAAATCCCAAAGAGTTATTTTGCTATGTAGCAAGTAAGAGGAAGAATGACTATGAAAAGATAACCTTAATGAGTGCTGATGGTGGTGAGATGACAGAAGCAGACAAAATAGTTGAGTTCCTGAGTGACTGCTTTGCAAGGGTATATATCATCCAAGTGAGGTTACTGCTGTGACATATATGACAAGGACTGGGGTGTGGGAACAGACTTAAGAACAGAGGTGTCATTCTCCAGTTTTCCATTCTGAAATTTGTCTGCATCACTCTACTTGATACTTCTTGCCATTCATTATGCTCATATTTAGTGTCAAATATGCTACTCATTTTCCCTGATTGTTATTGTCTGAACATAACACCTTGCATTTGTTGCTTAGAAAGATCTCACCAGTCATTGTCTTCTTTGTTTTGGTAACACCTATGGTGTCGATCTGATACTTATCCATTTCTTCTGTTACTTCTATTTCTTTTTCATTGGTGCATCTTATATTGATGGTGCCATTCTTGAACTCTGCTGATGTGTAACTGAGATTTATTCCAGTAACTGACTTTTCACTGTTCCGTGGCAAAAACTACAGTGAGACCCCTTTAACCAGGAAATGCCCCAACTAGCATCAAATTGTCATGTTGTACCATCATTTTGCATTATGATTTAAGCTAATAAGAATACAATTTGGTCAGCTGAATCCCAAATGGCGAGCCATTCCTATTAGTTCAGTAGCCAGGTAGATACCTAACAGGGTGAACCATTAGGAAAGATTGGACATTAAGTCAGAAGTCCTTGTTGGTTCTCCACATTCCTTAAAAGGCTATGTAGAGGTGTCCTCCGATTTATAATAATTATCCAGTTTTGACCCTTGAGAACCTGTCCAATGCTCTCTCTTCATTCCAATATATATTATCATAATTAAAATCATGCATAATGATCATGCTTTCCCCTGTTCACTAATCCACATTGCTTATACATTCTTCATCACCTTCTTCTACATTCCGTAGCCTATAGCAACATCCTACTGAATATCTCTTCTTGTTAATCTATCACACACCATACTGCCTTAATACTGTTACCTTAATACTTCCCTCATCTCCACGCTGTGTGAATATAATTCTCTAACTATAATCAGCAGCACCCCCCCCCCCATCTCCCTTGGACAAGAAGCCAATTCCAATCATCTTCATCACCACTTATCATATATATATCTTCTCAGACTCACCTACCCTTACATCCCAGGCCCATTCCTATGGTGACCATTGCCATACATGCATTCACGTACTGCTTCCAACATCCACCTGTCCTTATAACATGTCTTTCTGTGCACTCAGCTTTCCCCCGTCTATCTTGCATTCCTGTTCTATCATTATTATTACCCCAAGACCTCATGGAATCAAAGACTCATCTGGGAGGTCCTTTTATCACTCACACATCTCATCATACAGTGTCTTAAACACACTCAAACTCCTTGCAGACACCACACTCTCAGGCAAGGCATTCCAATCATTCACAACTCTGCACGAAAAAAACCTGCCTCTCACTCCCCTACTCACATCCCCTTTATACAGTTTCCAGGGATGACCTGGTTCTCCACTGATCTCCCACTATTCTCTGTAGAACTTCTCCACCATTGATCTTATAACAACCCCTTACCAACTTGTAGGTCTCTATTATATCTCCCCTCTTCCTCCTCGCCACCAGACTCTGCAAATTACATCTTCTCAATCTTTCCTCATACTCAACATTCCAGAGGTCAGAAACTTAGTCAGTTGCCTTTGGACTCTTTCCAACATCTCTTCATCCTTCTGAAAACCCAGTGACCAAATCTGAGCACAATAGTCCATGTGTGGCCTAATCAAAGCCTTATACAACTGAACAAGAATCTCCCTACTTCTACATGTCAGTGTCCTCCGCATCATTCCCAGAAGCCTTTGTGTTGTCTTCACAATTTTGGCGATGTGTCCCCTAAATTTTAGATCCTTATCCACTATCACCCCCAGATCTCTTATTTTCTCTACCTCCAACAATATATTCTCACCAAGCATAAATTCTGCATCCCATCTTTGTTTTCCAAATTTAAAACCTTACATTTTGCAACGTTGAACTCACATCCCCATTTCCGTGCCCAATCACTCAATTTATTCAAGTCTTCTTGGAAGGCCACAAAATCTTCACTACTCTTTATAGTTTGTCACAATTTTGCATCATCTGCAAACAACTCAACATCTCAATCAAAATCTTCGCCAATATCATTAATATACAAGTTAAATAGTAATGGCCCTAAAACAGACCCCTGAGGCACTCCACTAGTGACTTTCCTTTTCCTGGATATCGCACCCCCCATACACAACTTGTTGATACCTATCAGGTAGCCAGTCTCAAATCCAATGCACTAATCTAATATCCAACCCCATCTGCTCTAGTTTGACTGTCAACTTATCATGAGGTACTCTATCAAAAGCTTTCGCGAAATCCAAGTATATTACTGTGTATCCTTCTCAGTCGTCTTTATACCATTTCCTTCAATCAATGTCATCCTTCCATAATCATTCATTCTTTTGCTGGCTACATATTGAAAGAACTCCCTAGGATTCTTTTTGGCTTCATTAGCTAACTGCTGTTCATACCTCTCTTTAGCTACTCTCACCAACCAAGTCATCCTCCTTGCCTGGTCTTTGTAGACCTCATGAAATTGGTTACTTCCACTTCTCTTATGCTGCCTCCACAATGCCCTTTTTCTCTGTATCGCATGCTTAATCTCTTTATTCATCCATCTCACACCTACCTTATTTAACCTTCTCACCCTTGGAATACATTTAGACATTGCATCTACTAGATAATTTTTGAAAATCCTCAAAGTTGCATTGATCTCTTTTCCAGCTAACTTCTCATTCCACGCTACACCCACAAGCTGTCTCCTGAGCTCTTCATAATCCCCCCCCCCCTTGTATTTCCACATATACCCTTTTCTCACAGGGGTCCTTGCACTGCTGGCAACCACCCAGGTAATCACCTCATGGTCACCCTCACCAATTGGTGGATGATTTGACCCCTCATTCTTTCTACTACTACTTATTATTATTATTCAGGCCTCCATGGAGTCAAAAGACTCATCGTGGGAGGTCCTTCCTAAGAACATAAATTCTGTCAAGACTCATTGAGGGGAGGACCCCCCTAAGAAACACAAAGTCTATCATACCACTCTTTAAACTCATTGACCGTTCTCACTCCCACCACTCCATCAGGCAGTGCATTCCACGGTTCAACCACCCTCCATGCAAAGAAACCACTTCTTACCCTCTTGCTCACAGTTTCCTTTAACTACCTCCAGGGATAGCCTCTTCTCATAACTCCTTCCTGCTGTTCAACCAAGCGAAAGAACTCCCCAGTGTCAACCCTGTAACCACCTCTCAACAGTTTAAAAGTCTCGATCATATCACCTCTCCTTCTTCTATCCACCAAACTCTGCAGTCCACATTCCCTCAGCCGATCCTCATAACTATGCTTGTACAGTCCTGAAACCATCTTTATCATCCATTTTTGTATCCTTTCCACAGTTAATTTATCCCCTTCAAATCCTGGGGTCCAAATCTGAGAACAATAGTCCAAGTGTGGTCTGATCAGAGACTTATACAACGGAATGATAACCCTCTTATCTCTGCAGGTCAGTGTCCTTCTCATAATAACAGCAATCCTCTGTGTTACCTTCACCACCTTTGCAATATGTCCCCTAAACTTCAGGTTTCTATCAATCATCAACCCCAGATCTCTTGTTTCCCCTACTTCCTACAGTATAACTCCTCCCATAGAGTATACAGCATCCCATCGATGTTTCCCAAACCTCAAGACCTTACATTTTGCTGCGTTAAACTGATACACCCATTCATTTGCCCATCTATCTAGCTTATTTAAATCCTCTTGCAGGGCTACCACATCTGCACTATTACTAATAATCCTTCCCAGCTTTGCATCATCCACAAACAACTGAATATCCCATTGCAATCCACTGGCAATGTCATTGATATAAAGGTTAAACAATATAGGTCCTAGTACTGAGCCCTGTGGGACCCCACTTGTAACCCTCTGCCTCCTTGAAACTGCTCCACAATACACAACTCTCTGATACCTATCAGACAGCCAATCCTGAATCCAGTTGACCAATCTGACATCCAGACCCATTTGTTGCAACTTAAATATCAGCTTATCATGTGGCACCCTGTCAAATGCCTTCGCTAAGTCTAAGAAAATTGCAGTATATGCCTTTCCCTCATCTAATGTTCTTGTAACTTTATTATAAAAGGCTAGCATATTGCTAAAACAAGAGCGCCCTTTCACAAATCCATGTTGACTCTCACAGATAACATTACCCTCATCTGCCCAATGCTGTATACGGTCCCTCACTACTTTCTCCAAGATCTTAACTACTGATGACACACAGACTGGCCTATAATTAGACACTTCCAGTCTGTTATCACCCTTATGCAATGGCCTTTTTTGAATGGAAAATTCTTAAACTTGCCACTTCAAGTCAGTACAGCATGATCACTGTCACACTGGAGGCAGAACTGTCATGTCTGAAACCCCTTCTGATACTAATCAGATCTAACACATTTTTAAACGTTGCATTTCTTTTGTGATGTGCTGCTTGACTAAGTTGTTTCACAAACAGCTCAATAAATTGGTTTCATTATTTTCATGAAATTTCACTGCTGCCTAAACATTCAATAACATTAACAGCACTCTCCTCCTATCCTTCCTAAAAATACAGCACCCTATTCATGTGATACCAGTAAGTATATCTGCCTCTGATAGCCAGGTCTCATTAATACACACAATCTGAGGCCCAAACATATTCACCAACATAACAAACTTTGCCTTTTGTTTCTGATACTCTTAGTATTTGCATACAGACATAAATTACCTGCATGCTTTTTTTTTGTATTTTCACTTCTGTAGTCTGGTAGAAAAATTGGACAAGCTTTTATTATTATGGGTATCTCCATGGAGTCAGTAGACTCATTGTGGGAGACCCAAACTAGCAAAACAATATCTGTCATATCTCTTCTTGAATTCATTTAGAGACGAAGAACTCACAACTAAGTCAGGCAATGAATTCCACTCATTCACCACCCTCTAGGCAAAAACCTAACCACTCTTCTTTAATTTCCAGGGATGACCTCTTTTTCTTCCATCACTATCACACAGCTGAAATATTTCCCCTGCATCAATTCTATAAAAACCTTTCAGTAATTTAAATATTTCTATCATATCCCCTCTTCTCTGCATATCAATCAACCTCTGCAATTCACAAGCTCTCAATCTATCAATGTAGGGAGCATTTTTTACATCACTCACCAACTTAGTCGCTCTTCTCTGAACCCTCTCCACAGCCTCCTCATCTCCAAGGAATGCAGGTGACCAGACCTTAGCACAGTAATCCAAATGTGGAAGTATCAATACTTTATAAAGGAGAATAATAACCTCTTTATCTCTGGATGTCAGTGTGTTCCTCAACAACCAAGTAATCCTATGTGCAATCTTGGACACCTTAGGAATGTGTCCACTGAACTTCATCTCTCTCTCTACCAACACCCCATAAGTCTCTAGCCTCATCAATCTTTTGGAGTACTGTTCCATCAATGTAGTACACAGCTGGTAATCTTTTAATCCCAAAATGCATAACTTTACACTTTTCCACATTGAACTGACATCCATTACCTTTTGCCCATTCTACCAGCTTATTTAAATCATCCTGCAAACTCTCAACATCAGTTTAATGTTTTTATTGCGCTACCCAACTTTGTATCATCAGCAAACAACTGAATATCTCCCTTTAAGCCATTTCCTATATTATTTATATACAAATTAAAACAACAATGCCCAAGCACAGAGCCCTGAGGCACACCACTGGTCACCTGACTCATCCTGGACTCGGCTCCTCCATACACCACCTTCTGGTATCTCTCCATGAGCCATTCTCCTATCCATATCACCAATTTAGTATCCATTCCCGTTTGCTCCAATTTGCTTAACAGTGTTCCATGGGGTATTCTGCAAAAGCCTTAGCAAAATCCAGAAGTTCCAAAGGAGGTAGCCAGTTCCTTTGTGTAGCCAGTTCCTTTGTCCAACTCAGATGTTATTCTATTATAAAAAGTTAATTATTATTACGGGCAACTCCAAGGAGTCCCTAGACTCATCGAGGGAGGCCCTGAACATCATGTTCATCAATTATTCAACATTCACACAGTATCTATCATGCTTTGCCTTAAACTCATTCACAGTCATAGCACCCACAACAGACTATCAGCTTATTCCACTCATTCACCATTCTAAAAGTAAAAAACCTAGTTCTAACACCCTTACTAAACACACTCTTGCCCAGCTTCCATGAATGGCCCCTAGTCCTTCCACCACAAGTCCTGTTCTCGAAAATATCCTCTGAATTAATCCTATAGAAACCCTTTAGTAATTTGAATGTCTCAATCGTATCCCCCTTTTTTCTGCCTATCAACCAATTTCTGCAACCCACAAATCTTCAACCTGTTCTCATAAGGTTCATTCCATAGACCTGCCATCACCTTGGTCACTCACCTCTGGATCCTCTCAACCTCCTCCCCATCTAAAAAGAAACCCAGGGGACCAAATCTGGGCATAGTAGTTGAAATGGGGTGTTATTAAGGCTCGATACAGAGGAACAATAACTTGCTTGTCTCTGCTCATCAATGTATTTTTTAGCAGCCAAGTGATTTAATGAGGATTTAGCCACTTTTGCAATGTGCCCTCTAAACTTCAACTCCCTATCCACCAACACTCCCAAATCCCTGGCCTCATCAATCTCCTGGAGTACTGTTCCACCAATGTGGTATACTACTGCTGCTAATCTTTTCACCCCAAAATGCATAACCTTACATTTTACCACATTAAATTGACATCCATTCTCCTTAGCCCAGTCCTCCAATCTATCCAAATCATCCTGCAAAATTCTGACATCATCTGCATTCACTATTGCCCTACCCAACTTTGCATCATCAGCAAACAAATGAACAATTCCTCTCAGATCCTTTCCTATATCGTTAATGAACAAATTAAATAGTACTGGTCCAAGAACAAAACCTTGCGGCGCATCACTAGTCACATGCTGTCTTTTGGACTCTACCCCTGAATAAACTACTCTCTGATATCTCTCTCCATCAACCACCGTCCTATCCATCTCACCAACCCTATATCCATTCCCATATGTTGCAGTTTACAGATTAGAATTCCATGTAGCATCCTGTCAAAGGCCTTAGACAGGTCCAGCAGTATCACTGTAAACCCATTACCCCTATCGAGTTCAGCCGTCACTGTATTATAAAATGTGAGCAAGTTACTGAGGCATGATCTACTCTTCACAAAACCATGCTGTCCACCATACAGTATCTCATTTTCATCAATCTATTCCTGTATTTTACTCTCGACTACTTTCTCCAAGACCTTGAGAAGGACTCCTGATATGCTGATCGGTCGGTAATTTGCAACAGCTGTCTTGGATCCTCCTTTATGCAGTGGAACTATTTTCCCCTCTTTCCACCCCTTCAGGACTAAACCAGACCCGAAACTCAGATCGACCAATATGGTCAAGGACACTGACAATTCTTTAGCCACTTCACGTTAGACCCGTGCTGGTATACCATCCAATCCCACAGATGTATTCACATTAAGGTTTTGTAACAGACTATTCACCTCCACTTCATTCACCACAATTCCCATATAAACTAATGGTTCCTTCAATGTCACCACCTGGATGATATACTCTTGCGAAGTGCTCACTCAGTAATTCCACTATATCAACTGATTCAGTGACCTCCCTACCATCGACATTCCTTAAAATCATTCTGCCGTATACAGTTTTTCTCTTACTTGCAGCATATCGAAAAAACTGTTTGGGATTCTCTTTAGCTTGCATGGCTAATTTCCTTTCAGAATCCCCTTTTGCTTTTCTTACAACACTCGTCACCCTTCTGGCCTGCACTTTATACCATTCGTGAGCCTGCAGGTCACCTTTCTGCTTAAATTCCCTCCACGGTTGTTTCTTTTTTTGCAGCTCCAGCTTAATGGTGTTATTCATCCATTTAACCCCTAATTGATTTACTATTTAGACTCTAGGTATAGAGTCAACCATTACCTCCTGAATGCTCCTTGCCCACTTCCCATGCACTATCAACAACCAGCCTTTGCAGTGTTTCATGCCAAGGCACTGAAATCCCCATAATAATTACCCTCCTTCCACACATTGCATCAATTTGTTTATGCATACTATCTCCACCATCTATTCCATCACCTGGTCTATAGCAGCACCCAACTGCATATTTTGTTCTGCTAGTCTCAATCTCAGACCAAATAGCCTCAAATAAGCTGATTTCACTATCCTGCAATTTAACTTCTATTCTCCTTTTCTGCAGTTCATCAGCTATCATCAATAACACTCTTGTCCATTTTATTCTCTCTGTCCCTCCTGAACACACTAGACCCTTCACATTCTATCCCGCTAACAATATCATCTTCTGTCAGCCATGTTTCACTAATGCCAATAACCTGTTGCCAGGAAGAGCCAACGAAGGCCAAAAATTCTTCCTTCTTGTTCCTAATACTCCTGGCATTAGTATACATGAAATGCAGAGGCCCATTTATCCCACCCATATCTTGATGCATTATACTAACTATCCTATTCTGATCTCTTGTCCTTCGTACTAGCTCCGGCACATTATATACATTCTTATACTCAACTGCCTCACCGATGCCTGCACATCCTCTCCCCCCCCCTCTTTAATGGTTCTAGTTTTCCTGATTTTGCACATCCACTTTCACTTCATTCAGCAACACTTTTTTCCAGTCTCCACACACCAAATCCATTCAGATGCAAGCCATTCATCTTGTACAAATCCTTTCGCCCAACAAACTCACTCCACACGTCCACAAACTCCACACCACATCTTCTGCATAACCTGCGCATAGAGTCATTTACAATTATGGCCCTCCTAAACTCTCCTGTCATACCCCAGCAACAGACTTACTATCCTAACTCTCTCACTCTTTTCTTTTGCTACCTCTAAAATAATTCCTTTAAGTCTCTCATAGCAATTTTATCTCCTTTCAAATCATTTGTTCCTACCATGACTATCATTTCTTTCACCCTCTGCTTTTTCACTCTAATACTCTCACATACATCCATAATTTTCGCACCCGGTAAGTACGATTTTGTCAAACTCCCATCTAATACACCTCTTATTAACGAGTCAGCATACAACACTCATTCGTTTTTCTTACACTCCCAATGGTATGCTTATTTTTCTTTTCACACACTCACTTGCTTCTTTCTGTTAGCTGATGTGCTCAATTGCAAAGAGTTATGCAATCGCTCCAGCTGCCGCTTCACCCTATGTATTACTCCGTGCAACCGTGCAATCTCACTCATTGCAACTAATTCCTCTTTTTTTCATCATTCAAACCATTCTCTCTCTCTCTCTCTCTCTCTGTATAATTATTTTCATTCTCACGTTCATCAACACTCTCAATGCCATCTGATAAAACATCGCAATTACCTATCAAATCACTATTTTCTGTTACATTCTGGCTTTCTTCTACGACAACAATCTCACAACCTGACACAGGCTTCAAATTCTCACTTTCCTTACACTTTTGGCACATTCTCCCACCACTATTACTATCTAATCAAACTCCAGTCTCTTTTGGGAAAGCATACATCCCGCAGACATTACACTGTACAAACTCCCTTACGTTAAAATTTTTGAACAAGACGGCGATGATTTTGTCCCCATTCTCTTCCTTCTCATTGCCGGCATGTGCTACACTATCTGTCGTATCTTCAAAATACTGATTTAAATAATGCGAAAATCACACCAAAAATCACACAGACACACCAAGCTACCAAAATTAAACAATACTACATTAAGATTTAAGCAATATTGCAAATTTTTCTCAAAATAACACTTATCTTTTCGGGAGCTCTCTGCAAACACTACACACCATGAAGCTCTCCAATTGATTGCTAAGCGGGATCTATCTTTAACAAAACCATGTTGACCTCTATAGAGTATCATATCCTGATTCACCCATTCTTAAATTTTGTCTTTAATCAACTTTTCAAATACTTTTACCTGAGATGGTGATTGGTCTGTAATTAACAACCGCAGTTTTAGAGCCCCCTTTTTGCAAAGGAACCACTCTGCTTAACTTCCACTCCATGTTGATTTTTTGTTCTTATCACATGCTTTACTTATTGATATCAGATACATGAATCTGCTGTTAAGTATTTATCGTTAGGATTTTATGTTTTTACTTTTTGATGGTCCATTTTGCTGTTATTTATTATTATTATTATTATTCAGACCTCCATGGAATCAAAAGACTCATCATGGGAGGTCCTTCCTAAGAACATAAAGTCTGTCAAGACTCATCGAGGAGAGGTCCCCCTTAAAAAACAAAGTCTATAATACCACTCTATCAGGCAATGCATTCCATGGACCAACCACCTTCCATGCAAAGAAACCACTCCTCACCCTCTTGCTCACAGTTTCCTTTCGTAACTTTCAGGGATGGCCTCTTGTCATCACTCCTTCCCGCTGTTCAACCAAGCGAAAGAACTCCCCAGTGTCAACCCTGTAACCACCTCTCAACAGTTTAAAAGTCTCAATCATATCACCTCTCCTTCTATCTACCAAACTCTGCAGTCCACATTCCCTCCGCCGATCCTCATAACCAAAATTGTACAGTCCTGAAACCATCTTTGTCATCCATCTTTGTACCCTTTCCATAATTAATTTATCCCCTTCAAATCCTGGGGACCAAATCTGAGAACAATAGACTAAGTGTGGTTGATCAGAGACTTATACAACAGAATGATAACCCTTTTATCTCTGCAGGTCAGTGTCCTTCTCATAATTGCAGCAATCCTCTGTGTTACCTTCACCACCATTGCAATATGTCTCCTAAAGTTCAGGTTTCTATCAATCATCGACCCCAGATCTCTTGTCTCCCCTACTTCCTCCAGTATAACTCCTCCACATAGAGTATGCAGCATCGCATCAATGTTTCCCAAACCTCAAGACCTTACATTTTGCTGCATTAAACTGACATCCCCATTCATTTGCTCATTTATCTAGCTTATTCAAACCCTCTTGCAGAGCTGCCACATCTGCACTATTATTAATAATCCTTCCCAGCTTCGCATCATCCACAAACAACTGAATATCCCCTTGCAATGTCATTGATATAAAAGTTAAACAATATAGGTCCTAGTACTGAGCCCTGTGGGACCCCACTTGTAACCCTCTGCCTCCTTGAAACTGCTCCACAATACACAACTCTCTGATACCTATCAGACAGCCAATACTGAATCCAGTTGACCAATCTGACATCCACACCCATTTGCTGCAACTTAAATATCAGCTTATCATGTGGCACCCTGTCAAATGCCTTCACTAAGTCTAAGAAAATTACAGTATATGCGTTTCCCTCATCTAATGTTCTTGTAACTTTATTATAAAAGCCTAGCATATTGCTAAATCAAGAGTGCACTTACACAAATCCATGATGACTCTCACAGATAACATTACCATCATCTGCCTAATGCTGTATACGGTCCCTCACTACTTTCTCCAAGATCTTAACTACTGATGACACACAAACTGCCCTATAATTAGACACTTCCAGTCTGTTACCACCCTTATGCAATGGCACTATCTTACCTTCCTTCCATTCACTTCCCACCCACAGTCAGACTTTCATTGAAAAGCCAGGTTAAAGCATTGTCAGTTCCCTAGCACATTCTCTTAAAACGTATGGTAAAATACCATCCGGTCCCAAAGCTTTACTGACATCCAGAGTACTCAGTAACTGAAACACACTCTCCTCCTGTACCTCTAAACCTCGAACCTGCCCTATCCCTCTAGCATTAAAACTGACTCCTCCAGGATGAAATACTCCAATAAAGTGTTCATTGAACAATTCCACTATGTCCTCTGCATCAGTCACTCTATTCCCATTTTTATCGCACGATATCATTCTTCCACAGTCATTTCTCCTCCTACTGGCCACATAGCTAAAAAATTCCATAGGATTTTCTTTGGATCTTAGGGCCAATCTATTCTCATATTCCAGTTTTGCCTTCCTTACTACACTAGTCACTCTTCTGGTGTCTGTGTCTTATATTCTTCATGCATTTTCTCTTCACCTGTCTCCTTATATCTCTTCCATAGTCTCTTTTTCGCATGCAATTACTGTTTATTATTGTTTGTCATCCACTTACTCCAAATTGTGTCCTCTTCTTCACTCATGGTATACAACTTACCATTGCTGCTAACAAATATTCTTTCACAATTTTCCACGCACTAATGATATCCTGGCCTTCCAATTCCTCCCTCCATGAAACTTCCCGAAGTTGACGTCTAAGACTATTATAATCACCTGCTTTATAATTCCACATAAGTTCCCGTCTCTTTGATACTCCTGCATGTGTATTCATTTTCCAAGTCAAAACCATGTAGTCACTCTTTCCAACTGGTGGGAGAGATGTCATCTCAGTTATTATCAACTCTTCTGATGCTATAACCAAATCCCAAACTCTTGAACTTCTTGTTCCCTCTGTTACATGTTGCCTGAGACATGTGTCCCTCAAGAATTCTAGAAATTCCATTCCCATATTGCTACATGCATCTTCCTCTCTCCAATTTATACTACTGTAGTTAAAATCTCCCATAACAATCATTCTTCTTGCACTTACCAAACTTAACTGTCTAAACATCTCCTGGTCCCCATCCTCTGTGCTCCTGGGTCTGTAGCAACACCCCACTAAATATCCTGTCTTGCCTACCTCTACCTCACACCACATGCTCTCAAAATCGTTTGTCTCACTTCCTTCCAAAGCCTCAACTCTTAGAGGACATAGGTTGTCACTTATCATATGCAGTACCCCATCACCACGCTTTCTCCTCCTATCCTGCTGAAAAATGCTGTACCCAGCGACTTCTATTCCTGTTATTATATCCTCTTCTGTCAACCACGTCTCAGTGATCCCAATAATTTTTGGCCAGGCTGATGCTATCTGTGCCACCAATTCCTCTCCCTTATTCCGGATACTCCTGGCATTAGTATAAAGGCATATAAATGCCATTGTTTCTATACCCAGCATTATCCCCTCTAGACTCCAATGGGCTCAGTGTTACCTGATGTAGTCTCCCTTCTCCCAAGTATCTATTCCCACAAGAGGCCACCCCTGCTATCATCCTCCCTGAGACACACTGACTCGTTCTACTCATCTAGCACAGGCTTTTACAAACATCCCTGGAAAAGGCAGGATTCAAACCCACAACCTGAGCAGATATGCTATCCACTCAGGCTATTGAGTCTGAAACTAGATGATGTTAATTATTTCATTATGGATGTACTGACCAATTTCTTTCACATTCACTGAACAACCATGTCCACAATAACATTTGAAGCATTCCAGCAATGTGCTAATTAGGTACTGTCTTACATATTCTGTGATCTGTAATACAGTGTTATAATTAGAATAGTCATAAAAAATGCACTCCTGTTCTTTTACCTAATTCAATATTGCTGCTTTCTATTTTATACTGAATGGTTATTATCAAAAATAGTCAAATAAGCTCTTGGATTATGTTCGCACATTACTTTCATTTGAAAACAACCATACATCTCATTTTGTTTCAGATTTGATCCTTAATTATTAAGTCTTACCTGTCATAATCCATAACTGTATTCAAACGATGTGCAATTGTTAAAACTGTACACTCTGAAAACTCTTTACTGATAGTAACTTGGATTAAGTCATCCGTCTCCAAGTCAATGCCTGCGGTAGCTTCATCCATTACTAAAATTCTAGTTTTTCTCAGAAGTGCACGAGCTAAACACAACAATTGTCTTTGCCCAACACTGAAAAATAAATAAAATTATTGAAATTTTCATTTATTGTCTTTGATTAGCAATGGAAAAAATATGTCTTTGAGCAACAATGAAAAATGACAGAATTATTATTATTTTTTTTTTTTTACATGTGGTTAATTTTAATTTGATCACATGCTAAGGTAGGGCACATTCATATTAAACATCTTTTAACTTATTCTCAATCCCACACTCTGGGTACTCTTACCGCTCTATCTGATAGATCAGGATGGCTAGCCCTTATACCAATAGCATGATAAATCTTAACAGCATTCACAAGATTTATCTGTCTTGCAAGAGAAACTCCTCAGAAGAAAATATCCTTGCTATCTCCATACAAGTGACCAGTTCATACTTCAACTGAAATTACTATTATTACTATTACTACGGGCAACTCCAGGGAGTCATTAGACTCGTCGAGGAAGGCCCCAAATCATATTCATCACAACTATTCGACATTCATACAGTATCTATCATACCTCACCTTAAACTCATTCACTGTCACAGCATCCACCACAGACTCAGGGAGCGCATTCCACTCATTCACCACTCTAAAAGTAAAGAACCCAGCTCTAACACCTTTACTAACCACACTTTTTCTCAGTTTCCATGGATGTCCCCTAGTCCTCCCACAACCAGCCCTGTTCTCAAAAATATCTTCTGAATTAATTTTATAGAAACCCTTCAGTAATTTCAATGTCTCAAACATATCTCCCCTCCTCCGCCTATCAACCAATTTTTGCAACCCACAAATCCTCAACCTGTTCTCATAAGGTTCATTCCACAGACCTGCTATCATCTTGGTCACTCGCCTCTGGATCCTCTCCACCTCCTCCCAATTAAGAAGAAACCTAGGTGACCAAATCTGGGCACAGTAGTCGAGATGAGGTCTTATCAAGGTTCGATACAGAGGAACAATAACCTGCTTGTCTCTGCTTGTCAACGTATTCTTCAGCAACCAAGTGATTTGATGAGCTGATTTGGCCGCTTTTGCAATGTGTCTCCTAAATTTCAATTCCTTATCCACCAACACTCCTAAATCTCGTGCCTCATCAATTTCCTGGAGCACAGTTCCACCAATGCAGTAAACTGCCACCAATCTTTTCACCCCAAAATGCATAACCTTACATTTTGCCACATTAAATTGTCCATTCTCCTTAGCCCAGACCTCCAATCTATCCAAATCATCCTGCAAAATTTTGACGTCATCTGCATTCACTATTGCCCTACCCAACTTCGCATCATCCGCAAACAAATGAACTGTTCCTCTCAGATCCTTTCCTATATCATTAATGAACAAATTAAACAGCAGTGATCCAAGAACAGATCCTTGTGGCACACCACTAGTCACAGGCCGTCTTGTGGACTCTACTCCTGAGTAAACCACTCTCTGATATCTCTCCGTCAACCACCCTCCTATCCATCTCATCATCCCTATGTCCATCCCCATATGCTGCAATTTATGATTAGAATTCCATGTGGTATCCTGTCAAAGGCCTTAGCAAGTCCAGTAGAATCACTGTAAACCCATTACCCTTATCCAGTTCAGCCGTCACTGTGTTATAATACGTGAGCAAGTTACTGAGGCATAACCTACCCTTCACAAAACCATGCTGTCCCCGATACAGTATCCCATTTTCTTCTATCCAATCTTGTATTTTCCTCTTGACTATTTTCTCTAAGACCTTGATAATGATTCCTGATAATAATTGGCCGGTAATTTTCAACAGCAGCCTTGGAACCACCTTTGTGCAGCAGAACTATTTTCTCCTCTTTCCACCCCCTTGGGACTGACCCAGACCTGAGGCTCAAATTAAACAAAATGGTCAAGGGCACTGACAATTCTTTAGCCGCTTCACGTATGACACGAGCTGGTATACCATCCAATCCCACAGATGTATTGATATTGAGGTTCTGTAATAGACTAGTTACCTCTACTTCATTCATCACAATTCCAGTATAAGCTGTTAGTTCTTCCATTCCTGCAAAGTCACCACCTAGATGATATACTCTTGCAAAGTGCTCACTCAGTAATTCCACAATATCGACTGATTCAGTTACCTCCCTACCCTCAGCATTTTTTAAGATCATTCTACCATGAGCATTTTTCCTTTTACTTGCAACATATTGAAAAAACTGTTTGGGATTCTCTTTATTTTATTTCGTAATCTGCTTTTGCTTTTCTTACCACCCTTGTTACCATCCTAGCCTGAGCTTTATACTGTTCCTGCGCCTGATGGTCACCTTTCTCCTTAAATTCCCTCCACAATTGTTTCTTTTTTTGCAGCTCAAGCTTAATAGTGTTTTTCATCCATTTAACCGCTACTTGATTTATTATTCGGACTCTTGGTATACAGTCAACCATTGCCTCCTGCAAACAGTTCTTAACCACCTCCCATGCACTATCAACATCCAGCCCTTGCAGTTTTACATGCCATGGCAGTGAGCCAAGCACACACCTGAGCTTGTCATACTTACCAGCCTGGTAATTCCACATGTACCCTGTCTTAATTGTAAATTCCACTCCTTTAGCCACCTCCCAAGTCATGACCTTATGGTCACTCTCACCAATTGGTAGCAACATGGTCATGTTCGTTATAGCCACATTCTCAGTTGCAATTACAAGGTCCAGCACTCTCTGTCCCCTGGTATTTTCCACTACATGTTGCCGTAGATAGTTGTCCCTTAATAACTGCATAAAATCCAATTCCTTCCTCCCATGTGCCCTCTCCTCTTTCCAGTCAATGTTACTATAATTGAAATCACCCATAATAATTACCCTCTTTCCACTCATTTCTTCTATTTGCCTATGCATACTATCCCCACTATCTATTCCATCACCTGGTCTATAGCAGCACCCAATTGTATATTTTGTTCTGCTAGATTCTATCTCACACCAAACAGCCTCAAATGTGCTCTTTTCTCTATCCTGCAGTTCAACTTCTATACCCCTTGGCTGCAGCTCATCAGCTATCATCAATAACACTACTCCCCCCCCCCCCTTTTTATTCACCCTGTCACTCCTGAACACGCTATACCTGTCGCATTCAATCCCACTAGCTTTATCATCTTCTGTCAGCCATGTTTCACTAATACCAACAACCTGCGGCCTGGAAGTGCCAACCATGGCCAGAAATGCAGAAGCCCATTTGTCTCATCCCTACTTTGATGTTTTATACTAACTATCCCATTCTGATTTGGTGTCCTTCGTACTCGCTCGGGTATAATATACTCATTCATACACTCAATTGCCTCCCTACAGTCTGCATATCTACTCCCCCCCCCCTTAATAAATCTAGTTTCCCTGAGTCTGTACATCCACTTCCACATCATTCATCAACACTTTTTCAAGTCTCCGTACACCAACTTCATTTAAATGTAACCATCCATCTTATATAAGTCCTTTCGCCCAGCAAACTCATTCCACACATCCACAAATTCCACACCACTCTCCATGCATAACCCAAGCATAAAGTCATTGGCAATTATGGCCCTCCTTCTAAACACTTCGCTGTCATACCGCGGTAAGATACTCACCATCCTAACTCTCTCACTCTTCTCTTTTGCTACCTCAAATAATTCCCTCACATCCTCTATCATTTCCATTTTGTCCTCTTTCAAATCATTTGTTCCTGCCATGATTATCATCTCTTTCACCCTCTGTTTTTGCAGTTGAATAGATTCGCTGACGTCCTTTATGTTCGCACCCGGCTGGTACGACTTCGTTAAACTCTCAACTATTACACCTCTTAATAGCGAATCCCCATACAGCGCTCGCTCCTTCATTTTATTGACGTTTACGAACATTCTATTATTTGCCATCACAGACTTTCGCCGGTTATTTGTCGGTACGTTCAGCAGACATTTTTCCATACGCTCCAGTTGCCTTTTAGCTCTGTGTATCGCACCATTCAGACGGGCAATTTCACTACTCGCATTTATCTCACCATTTTCATTATCAATCAAATCATCCATTCGTTCTGTATTTCTACCTTCATTTACACTTTCAACGACGCTCTCACACCTATCTGGCACTACCACGCAATTCTCTAGCACACCGCCATTTTCTACATTCTGACTATCGTTAATGATATCACTCTCGCCACACGAGACACGCTTGAAATCCTCATTCTCTTTACACTTTCTGTACATATTAACTCCATCACTTTCTAACCAGACTCTCACCGCTCTTTGCAAGGCATACATCTCACAGACAACACATTGCATAAATTCGTTTACATCAAAACTCTTAAACAAACATGGCGACCTGGCCACAATTTTTTTCTTTATCGGTGCCATATGTACGCTATCTTATCTTAAAATTAGTAATTAAAATAACAGAAAACACGCAAAAATTGCACAGATACACCAAGAAACAAAAAGCAAACAATACTACTTAAAATTCTAGTAAAATTTCTAATGTGAACACAAAATACTAATAATCTTTTCAGGAGCTCTCGACAAGCCGACGATCTAATCAGTGCGACACCAAGCGACCTCATACTTTTGTTTTCTCATGCTAAAGGTAAAGGATTAATAAACAAGAACGTAATTTCTTGTCATTTCATTAACAGTAGCACAAATCAATGGACCCATAATATCAAGAGCTAAATGAACTGAAATATGGTCAGAATAGGCTCACCCTATTCTGACCATATTTATATCTAGTTCTTTTTCAGCTAAAAGGTTTATGGTGCATTGTTCTTTCAACTATTCCACACAGGCACTTCTTTTGTTTGGTCATGCTTGAATAAAGGATTAAATCAAGAATATAATTTCTTGTCATTACTTTCTGACAAAGTAAAAAAAAAACTTGTATGTGAAGTTTTGCCTCATTCCACAATGAGGAATTATGGAATTCTTCATCCCATATTTCCAAAACAAATTTGTCTTATTCCAAAATGCACACAACAATCCCTTTTTTAGACATATATCATGCATTATGGGAAGGGTAGTGACCCTTTCCATTATGTACGGAAAGGGTCACTACCCTACTTACATTTCTGAAAGGGGTGCATGCTGTGCATATTGGGATAGTGAGGTAATTCTATGTGAATGCAATGACCTCTATGTATAAGTAGCCTAAGTGTGAAGATAGTTCATCACTGGACAACTTTTGTTTTCTCATGCTAAAGGTAAAGGATTAATAAACAAGAACTTAATTTCTTGTCATTTTATTAACAGTAGCACAAATCAATGGACCCATAATATCAAGAGTCAATACTGCATCCTGATGATGTTAAGTTTCTCTGATAAAAAAGAAATAATGTCTAAATGCAACAGTCTAACGAGCATTTTTGCTGACTAGATGATCCATCTAATTTTCATCAAGAAAATGAACCATGTCACAATGTATAGAGGGTGGTTTTACTATACTTCACCCCTGCTCATTTACCAGATCTTAACATAGTTGAGCATCTGTGGAATCAAATGGAATGAGCTGTTCACGGCAGTGATCTTCCACAGTCCAGAGTGAGGAAGATCACTGTCATGATAGAGGTAGCTGAAGAATACCATCAAGTCTACTGGACTACCATTCCTGCAGAACATTTGAAACACATTGAAGAACCAAGTGCTGCAGAGTCAAGGCTGCTGTGAGAATTAAAAGGGAATGCTATTCATTATTACTTAGATGTACTTAATAAATTGATCAATCAGTATATAACAATTCAAAACCAAAAGATATACAGTAATCAGTAATTACTGTAAGCATAATTAAAAATAAGCATAACTGATACCTTTATAGAGAAGCTTTAATTTGACAGTTGAAGAAAGAGCCTAGAATGTTTCAGCTGGGCAACAAAGCTATTGAATTAAAATCTTAAAACTACACCACTACTTCAAAGCAAAATATATGAAACTTAATTCAAATAAGTAACTGACCTGAGAGCTCATGAGAATACAACCTTTGATATCAAAGTTGCCTTGGTATAACACTACTTGAAGCTGTCAGGCCAAACCTTAATAAAAAGCACTAAAAAAACATGCAGGCTACTGGACAGGTTCATGTCATAAGTCTATCCAGACATGAGCAATTCTGACAGCATATTCTCATAAGCCCATAGGTCAATTTCGAAACTTTCTATTAAGTTTTATATATTTGAATTTGAAATAATGGATTTTTAATTTCCTCTCATTTTACAGTTTTCTTTAAAACTGTAAAATGTAAGATAAATAAAATGTAAACTGTAAGATTCAAATTAACCACAGTTACTGCATTGCTAATACTAATAAATTAACAATTAGCTCTAACTTTATTAGATCTATTTATTAATAACTAAAGAAATTCAAATGATCATTTGGTGGGGAAGTAAAAACTACAAAAAGTCCAGTTAACTCTAAGCATATACCATTATACTGAACTCATTCACTGTAACAAACTGCTTATGAAATTGCACAGCAACAATGCTTATTCTAAAGGAAGTTCATTATACTTCCAACAATAAACTATTTAAATTAAGGGGATATTAAATCCCACATTATTTCAAAGCCGAATAAGAAACTCAAAGATAGAAATCAAATCAAAGAGTTTCATGCCGAATATCAAACTATGAAAGTTTCAGCGAATTGTAGTGTATGCTAAAACACATGGTTCAATACTGGGGCAACTCGTAGCAAAGGTGGGTAAGGTTCTGATCACTATTCTTAGTATTTCCCATAATGTAAAACACATCTCCTAGGAGATGTATGATGTTATACATTATGGTGGAAGGTACTACCCAGACCGGTTTCGACCTTTATTGAGGTCTCATCAGTGAGTAGGTAGACCTAGATAATACCATGATTATAGTGAAGAGAACTTATATACTTTGCGATACGAGTTGTCAAAAAGGTGCACCAATAAATTACTAAAATAAAGAACCAAAAGGCTTCATTTCGGTGATGTAAAATTATTTAAATTAAGGGGATATTAAATCCCACATTATTTTATTAAATAATTTAATTTAAATTTAAATTTATTTTAATTTAAATAATTTTACATCGCCAAAATGAAGCCTTTTGGCTCTTTATTTTAGTAATTTTTGGTGCACCTTTTTGACAACTCGTATCGCAAAGTATATAAGTTCTCTTCACTATAATCACAGTATTATCTAGGTCTACCTACTCACTGATGAGACCTCAATAAAGGTCGAAACTGATCTGGGTAGTGACCTCCCACCATAATGTATAACATCATACATCACCTAGGAGATGTACTTTACATTATGGGAAATACTAAGAATAGTGATCAGAAATTTACCTGCCTTTGCTACGAGTTACCCCAGTATTGAACCATGTGTTTTAGCGTTACAATCCGCCGAAACTTTTATAGTTTGCTATATATTCGGCATGAAACTCTTTGATTTGATTTCTATCTTTGAGGTTTTTTTTTATTCTGCTTTGAAATAAGGTGGGCTATAATAACAAACTATTTCTTTGGTCCTTGTGAGAGATGACTACATAAACTTCATACCATATTTTTTTTAATATAAAAACACACATTCAACTGACCTTAAGTTTTCTCCTCCTTCTGCCACTTCATAGTGAAGTCCAGCATCCAAAGTCTTCACAAAATCTTTCAGATGTGAATGTTCCAAAGCTTTCCATATTTCTTCATCACTGTATCGATAAAATGGATCAAGATTCATTCTCAATGTTCCAGAAAACAAAACAGGATCCTATTAAAAATTGGACGCAAAGATTAATTCTTTCTTGTCAGAGATATTTGTAGAGCTTCAATATATATATATATATATATATATATATATATAACGGCTAGGAAATTAACTAATTTCTGGATATTAATTTCCAAAAAATTAAACCATATTTTTGTTTACTTGAGTGAATAAAAGTGATTCAAAAGTTCACAATACATGTATATAACTAAGCTTATAGCTGACATATCTTAAAATTACCTCACAAGAAAGAAACAGACATGTAAAATTGGTTCTTTCATATGACATTCTCATTATGACAAGAATTAGGACTTGAATAAGTAAATATTAAAGCACTAAAGAATGCCTTAACACCATATACTGTCTAATTCAATTTTTATTTTAATACCTAATTTTGAATTATGGTTCTGGTTAAATAAAATCTTCCATTTTAATTACTACTGAAGATACCTCAACTGCACAAAAGCATTATTGTTCAGCTGTGTTGCTAATATGCTTCTTACCATTTGTGGAAATTCTTTAATAACAGTTAATTCTCAATAACAAACAAATACTGCCTATATCAAATTTATTTGTTATAATAAAACCTCTATTCACTATTACAAATTATTCCTGTTATGCATGCAAAAAAAGCATAGTTTCACACATCGATGCTGTTATCCATTTCTTAGTCAGTTCCCAAATAGCATTTATTCAAATTTTGAATTTGATTGAAATTTTAATTTGCTTCTTCCAGATTTCATGCTTAAGCCCCTCATTCATCAGTTTTACTCCTATCTTATTCAACCTTTTTGCCTTTGGAATAGTTTTTTTGGAAAAAAAAGGGGTTAAAAAATGGGTATAAATAAAGTAAGCTCTCATTGATTCCTAAAAGTCTGCCACATTGATCACAGTTTACTTTATTTATATCCTTTTTTCAAAGCCAATTGTAAGAAGCAAATTAAAATTTCGATCAAATTCAAAATTTGAATAAATGCTGCTTGGGAACTGACTAAGAAATGGATAACAGCCATCGATGTGTGAATGTATTCCAAAGGCAAACATGTTGAATAAGGTAGGAGTAAAACGGATGAATGAGGGGCTTACGCATGAAATCTGGAAGAAGGTACTTTGGAGACAGTACAAGATGAACAATGGTAATAATCAATTTCATGAAAAGTAAAAAGAACAAGCCACAAGAGTGACTAAGTAAGGAAAACAAAAGTGCGGTATGAGCAGAAATTGGCAAATCAGGCAAAGAAAAATCCTAGAGTTTTTTTTTTTTTTTTTTTTTTTTTAGATATGTAGCAAGCAGAAGGAAGAATAATCATGATAAGATGTTAATGGATGAAAATCGCATAATGTAACTGGTGCAGAAGACTTTGTTGAGGTATTCAGTGATCAATTTATAAGAGTGTATCATCCTGATCGGGGTAGGATCATGAGAAATTTAAGTGTAGAAGGCATAGGAGAGGATAGCTTAATTGTGAGTGAGCAGGAGGTATTTGAGGAAATAAATAACCTTGATGTCAATAAAGCAATAGGATCTGATGACATATCACCATGCATCTTAAAGGAATGTTCCAGGGAATTTGGCAGTAATTAGCATGCCTGTAATAAGACTTACAACAGCACAGGTTCCAAGGAAGGTAAAATTATTCCACTGCATAAAGATGGTGGTAAGACTGTTGTTTCAAATTATAGATTTGGAGTTGTGGTGAGGGTAACAGAGAGATTGGTGAGAAGTTGGATACAGAAATGGATTGATAGCAGCAGCATTCCCTGTGGTTATCAGCATATGTTTGTTAAAGGGAGATTATGTTTTACTAACTTATGTACTATAACAAGGTGACAAATACCTTGGACAGCAGAGTACTTGGATTTTATTATTACTATTATTAGGATTGAGGTCTCCATGAAGTCATCGTGGGAGGACCATACTAGAAAATATAAAGTATCATACCATTCACTGAACATTTGCGCTCTCTCACCGCTATATCAGGCAATGCATTCCACAGTCTCATGCAAAGAAACCACTCCTTACCATCTTGTTCAATACTCCCTTTACTAACTTCCAGGGATGGTCCCTTATCCAAGCTCCTTCCCTTTGTTCTGCCAAACAAAATAACTCCCCAGCATCAACCCTGTAACTACCTCTCACAGTTTAAAGGTCTCAATCATATCAAATTTCCTTCTATCTACTCTGCAAAACTCTGCAGTCTACATTCATTCAGTCTGTCTTCATAACTAACATGTACAGTCGGGATACCATCGTTGTTATCTGTTGCTGCACTTTTTCTATGCTTGATTTATCCCCTTCAAATCCTGGGGACCAAATTTGAGAACAATAGTCCAGGTGTGGTCTGATCAGGGCTTTATACAATAGAATGACAACTCTTATCTCTACAGATCAGCATCCTTTTCATTATTACAGCAATCCTCTGGGTTACATTAAACACCTTTACATTATGTTCCCCAAATTTCCTGTTTCTATCAATCATCACCCCTGTATCCCTTGCCTCCCCTACTTCCTTAAGCATAGTTCCACTGAGTATGCAGCCTCGTATTGATGTATCCCAAACTTCAAGACTTTACATTTTCCTGCATTAAACTGGCAACACCTCCCATTCATTTGTCCATCTGTCCAGTTTATTCAAATCCTTTTGCAAGGCTACCATAGCTGCACTATTACTGAAAACCCTTCCAGCTTCACATCATTTGCAAATAACTGAATATCCCCCTGCAATCCATGTCATTGATATAAAGGTTAAACAATACCGTACTGAGTACGGTATTGTTTAACAGTAATGAGCCCTGTAGGACCCCACTTGTAATCTTCTGAATCTTTTCCCCCCCCATACACAACCATCTGATACCTATCAGATAGCCAATCGTGAACGCAGTTCAACCTGACACGTAAACCCATGTGCTGCAACTGAAACATCAGCTTATCATGTAGTACCCTGTCAAATACCATTGTAAAATCCCAAAAAATAGCAGAATATGCCTTTCCCCCTCACCAACTGCTCTTGTCACTTTATTATAAAAGGCAATCATATTACTAAAGCAAGAGTGCATCTTAACAATCTAACTGGTAATTAGTTTACGGAATTAACAACGCATATAAAGTATATTAATTAAAGGTAACCTTAATGAATAACTTCTATATTTCGGCAATGTCACATTGCCATCTTCGGGAACATAAAGATATGTTATGTGCACTCAGGAACTAACACAAAGCAAATGAAGAAGAAAGCAAGAAACTAATATTGTTCCTAAAGTCCTAATGGTACCCTCTTGCGGGCTAATTTGGTAGTCTTGGCAGTTGGGCTGAAGTTCTCATAATAAAAGTCTCCCAAATTTGGGGCAGTTTCATGCACCCAAATTTGTTGAGGTTAGGAACGTTTTTTAGAGCTGCTGAAGATTCTTTGAATAATCTTTCGTATTTAAACTTGCTGCGATGAATTATTTTTGTTTTCTTCCAACGAATTTTATGGTGGGTATCTAAGGCATGGTCTGCCAGCCCAGAGCGGCTGTACTGGTGAAACCGGATGTAGTCTTGGTGTTCTGAAATCCTGATATTTGTTGTTCTGCCTGTTTGGCCAAAGTAGGACAATTTGCAGCTGCAAGGGACCTGGTATACACCAGGTAGGTCTAGGGGAAGTGGTTGGTCTTTGGTAGAGCGGATAAGGGATGCCAACTTTTTATATGGTCTGTAACAGGAAGTAAGGTCATATTTTTTGAGGATATTGGTTAATTTTTCAGAGGTGCCCTGGATGTAGGGGATGGTGATAGACTTGGTGTAATCTTTATTGTGGAGGGGGGTTGTGGTTTACAGGTTTTAGTATTTTTTGGATTTTTTTGGGGTTATAGCCATTGGCTAAGAAAGTGTTGAGGTCACTTTCTTTCTTTTCTTTCCTCAACACTTTCTTAGCCAATGGCTATAACCCCAAAAAAATCCAAAAAATTCAGAACACCAAGATTACATCCGGTTTCACCAGTACAGCTGCTCTGGGCTGGCAGACCATGCCTTAGATACCCACCATAAAATTCGTTGGAAGAAAACAAAAATAATCCATCGCAGCAAGTTTAAATACGAAAGATTATTCAAAGAATCTTCAGCAGCTCTAAAAAACGTTCCTAACCTCAACAAATTTGGGTGCATGAAACTGCCCCAAATTTGGGAGACTTTCATTATGAGAACTTCAGCCCAACTGCCAAGACTACCAAATTAGCCCGCAAGAGGGCACCATTAGGACTTTAGGAACAATATTAGTTTCTTGCTTTCTTCCTCATTTGCTTTGTGTTAGTTCCTGAGTGCACATACCATATCTTTATGTTCCCGAAGATGGCAATGTGACATTGCCGAAATATAGAAGTTATTCATTAAAGTTACCTTTAATTAATATACTTTATATGCGTTGTTAATTCCATAAACTAATTACCAGTTATGTCTAACCAACGTATAAGTCTTACTACTTAACAATCTATGTTGACTCTCACAGATAACATTACTCTCATCTGCCCAATGCTGTAGATGGTTCATCCCTAATTTCTCCAAGATCTTAACTACTGATGAAACAAACTGGTCTATAATTTGACACATCCAGTCTGCTACCAACCTTATGCAATGGTGTTATCTTACCTTCCTTACACTCCATGGGTACCTTTCCCTTGGACAAACTTTAATTGAAAAGACAAGTCAACTTTTGTCAGTTCTTTAGCACATTCTCTCAAAACCCTTTCAAAATTCCATCCAGTCTCACTGCTTTATTGATATTCAGAATAGTCAGTATTTGAAACACTCTTCTCTTGCATTTCTAAATCTCGAATCTTTCCCCTCTAGTATCAAAATCTACTTCTCCAGGATGAAATATCCCAATAAAGTGTTCATTGAACAACTCTACTATGTACTTTGCATCAGTCATTCTATTCCCATTTTTATCCAACAATGTCATTCTTCCACAATCATTTCTCCTCCTACTGGCCTTATAGCTAAAACATTCCTTAGGATGTCTATTGGATCTCATGGCCAAACTTCTCCAATCTTCTCACAGTTTTGCCTTCCTTACCATGCTATTCCTCTCTTGGCCTGAGTCTTATATTCTTCATGCATCTGCTCTCCACCTCTCTCTTTATATCTCTTCCATAACATCTTTTGCAGCAACAGTTCCTGTTTGATATTGTTTGTCATCCACTTTACACCAAATTGTGTCCTCTTCTTTGCTCGTGGAATACAGCTTATTATTGCTGCTAAAAAATTTTCATTCACAATTTCCCAAGCACTGATATCTCACCCTTCCAATTCATTCTGCATGGAAGTGGCCAAAGTTGATATCTAAGACTATTATAATCGCCCGCCTTGTAATTCCACCCATATTCCTTTCTCGTTGATACTTCTGCATGTCTGTTAATCTTCAAGTCAAAACCAGATGGTCGCTCTCTTTCCAAGTGAGGAAAGAGATGCCATCTCAGTTATTATCAGCTCTTCTTATGCTATGATCAAATTCAAAACTCTTGAACCTCATGGTCCTTCTACTACGTGTTGCCCAAGAAATTTATCCCTCAAGAATTCTAGCAATTCCATTCCCTCATTACTACATGCAGTTTCCTTTTTCCCAATTTATATTGCTACAGTTAGAATCTCCCATAATAATCATTCTTCTTGCACTTGCCAAGCTCAACTGCCTAAACATCTCATGCTCCTCACCCTCTATGCTCTGTGGCTTGTAGCGACTTCCCACTAAACATCCTGTCTTATACACCTCTACCTCACACCATATGCTTTCAAAATTAACGCCATTGCACTCCAAATCCTCCACTCTGAGAGGACTTAAATCATCACTTATCATAAGCAGTAGTCCACCACCATGTTTTAACTTCCTATCCTGTTGAAAAATGCTATACTCTGCTACTACTATCTATTCCTGTTAGTATATCATCTGTCAACCAACTAAAACCATCTCCAAAAACTTCACAGTGATTCAAACTTTCCTACTTTTTACTTCTATTTTTTCATTTAAATTCCGCTCGTTATCCTCACCCTCTATCACACTATTCATCTTTTTAGGTCAGCATTCTTCCACCTCTGATGCAATGCTGCTGAGGTCTGTTATACTAATTTCCAACTCAAAGTTCTCTGCATTTCCTACATTTCTGCACATATGCACTCCCTGATCATCTGCCACATATCCAACTGCCAGGATGCATACATGCCACAAGCACTGCATACCACAAAATCCCATAGTATGATATGCAAAATGTTGTCCTTAAATGGGGGGGGACTTGCTGACAAGCCTTTAGTAGACTGAGAATAGGGCATGAAGAACCAAGTACTAAGAACTAGTACAACTATACTAAAAATTTTATGCTTTGAAGTAGAATTTTACCAACCAAATTAGTTTACGTTATGTTATTTAAAGAACTAATAAAAATAATGAAAAATTATTTTTCTTCACTGCGACCACCTGAATGTGTCCGACTCTAACCTTGTCCACTTGTTAAGAATAAACCAGTAACAAAACACAATATAAACAACAAAAAAATTCCAATAACACAACTGAAGGACACTTGTATGAAACTGAAAAAAATGCAGCACAATTTGCAACAAAAAGTCACACTATATACTGATTAAAAACCATTTTTTTTAGCACAGCTCATATCTACCACTACATTCTCTTGCGATTCTAGCATCCTCTCCATTTTGCTAAAGTTTTGATAAACTGCTACATGACAAACTATTAAATAAATTGAAACAAATGGGATTGGATAACAGATTTCTGAGTTCTGAATCAGTGACTGGCTGTCAGATAGATATCAGAAAGTTGTATGTGGGGTGTGTGTTATCCCGTAATAGTAAGGTCACCAGTGATGTACCACAGGGGCCCACTGTTGTTCAATTTGTATATTAGTGATATTGGGATGGGTTTAACTAGTGATATGCAGCTGTTTGCAGATGATGCAAAATTGAGGAGAGCAATACAGAGCCAAGGAGATGTTATGGCCTTACAGGAGGACTTGAATAGATTGTATGAGTGGGCAGGCTTGAATGAATGGAAGTATAAAGTTTTTGAAATTTGGTAAGCAATGATGGGATGCAAAGTATACACTTAGGGGGAAACGTTAAAGGAGGTACAGGAAATGAGAGATCTGGGAGTGGTGGTGGACAAGGAGCTGAAATTCGGGAGCCACATTGCACAAGTTGTGAAGACATCACATTACATAATGGCAATGATGCAGAGAATCCTGACATGCAGAAATAAAGAGATGATGATGACATTGTATAATGCCTTGATTAGGCCTCATATGGATTATTGTGGATAGATTTGGTTGCCAGGTTTTCATGGCGATGAGTATATGTTAGAAAGGTTCTAAAGAAGATTCACAATGTGATCAGTGGTCTTTGGAATGTGAAGTATGACTACCTCTCACCATATAGCTTCAAACTTACTGCTATATGGAAAACTGTTGCTAATATTGTAATCATAGCTTTCTACCAACTTGCACACAAATCATTCAGCACAATTAGCATTATACTCCATCTCCTATCTTGTCTACCCTTCTTAAAAATACTTGCACACTTTACCTTCAATATCAATTAGTATAGCTACTTCTCAAACCCAAATCTTACTAATGTCAATAATTTGAAACCATGACATATTCAGCTAGGCAACAAATCCAACCCCTTCATTTCTGCCACTCTTGGCATTTGTGTAAAGACAGAGAGGAAGATATGATTGAGACATAATCTAGTCAAAGGTTGTTATCAAGTTGACATGGAAGAGATTTTTCATAGAATAGGAGAGAAGGAGATAGAACGAGAGGCTTTCGCTGGAAACTGTATAAGGAGGGTGTGATGAGCAGCTTCTTTTCCTCAAAATTGGTTGGTGAGTGGAATGCAATGCCTGAGTGTGTTTTGAATGTAGACACATTGAATCAGTTTAAGGCAAGGTTGGATGAGCATAATGTGCGATAATGTATACCTCCCAAATTTGTCTCCGATTCCATGGAGGTTAGATAATAATAATAAATTGTAACGAATAATTTCAAAATATCAAACACTCATTTCTTGTAAGAGCTCAAGTGTGATATAGTTTTATTGACATATTGTGATGGATAAATTCATCATGGAATATGAATTTATCCATCACAATATGTCAATAATGGAATAATGGAGTATTATTTTCAAAGTAACAAAATAATCTAGTAGACACTTCTTGTAGATAATCTTATTCGTTGATTAGACATACTTCTAATTTTTTTTTAGGAAATGACAACATAAACTAAATTATTAATCATACAAATTAATTATATTTATGAATTAAAGTTTTATAATTAATAATTTAATTTGCATTGTTATTTCCTAAAAAATTAGAAGTAAATCTAGTAGACAACAAATTATCAGGAAAATAACGGCATGCATGCATATGCGTGCGCACACACACGCATGCGTGCACACAGTGTTTTGTAAAATCATTGAAAATAGGTAACTTCATGAGAGCAATCATTAAATGAAAAAATGCAAGTCATCTCTTCCAAAAAAACATGTTTCTTCAAGGAAAATCCAATATAGGTTATTATTATTATGGACAAGTCCATGGAGGCCTTAAACTCATCGAGGGAAGCCCTAAATATCACACCAAGCACTATCCAACATTTGAACTTACTAATTTAGAAGGTCCCTTTTGTCATACACACAGCTCATCATACTGCACCTTAAACAGATCCAAATTCTCTGCAGACACCACACTTTCAGACAATGCATTCCATTCACAACTCTCCATGCAAAAAATTTGCTTCTCACTCCCTTGCTTATACCCTCCTTATAACGCTCCCAGGGATGACTTATTGTTCTCCCCCAATCTCCCACTGTTTTATGAAAAACCTCTTCAACATTAATTTTTATAACAACCCCTTACCAACTTGTATCTCTATCATATCGCCCTTCTTCCTCCTATCTACTACTCTGCAAATTACATTGTCTCAACCCTTTCTTCATATTCAGCATTCCAGACATCAGAAACTATTTTGATCAATTGCCTCTGGACCCTCTTCAACCTTTTGAAAACCAGGTGACCAAATCTGTGCACTGA
The DNA here is from genome assembly GCF_054136105.1 of Typopeltis vanoorti. Taxonomy (NCBI): domain Eukaryota; kingdom Metazoa; phylum Arthropoda; class Arachnida; order Uropygi; family Thelyphonidae; genus Typopeltis; species Typopeltis vanoorti. The sequence goes on from NC_143556.1 coordinate 66,199,526, forward strand.
TCAAAGCCTTATACAATAGAACCAAAATATCCTTCATTTACAAGTCGGTGTCCTCTGCATCAATGCCGGAATTTGTTGTGTTCTCATAATTTTGACAATTTGTCCTATAAATTTTAGAATATCCATATCCATCATCACCCCATGATTTATTTCCTCCATCTCCACAAATATATCCCCAACAAAAGTAAATTGTACATCATATCTTTGTTTTCCAAATTTTAAAACCTTACCATTTTGCAACATTGAACTGGCATCCCCACTCTGTGTCCATTCAACTCAGACTATTCAAGTCTTCTAATAAGACCACAACATCTGCTCTACTCCTCATACTTCTTCCCAACTTTTCGTCATCTGCAAATAACTGTATATATCCCCATTTAAATCTTCCCCAATATTATTATCATACAGTTCAAACAATGGCTCTAAAACAGATCCCTGAGGAACACCACTAGTGACTTTCCTCTTCTGGTATATTGCTCCCCCATACAAACCTTGTTGATAACCATCAGATAGCCAATCTCCAATTCAATGCACTAGTCTAATGTCAAACCCTCATCTGCTCTAGTTTGATTATCAACTTGTTATCTGGTAATCTATCAAAGCTTCTGCAAAGTCTAAATATACTACTGTGTATCCATCTCCCACATCCAATGTTGCTCAGTGGTGTAGCTAGAGCTTTTGCCACCCGGGGCAGTCCCCGAGTTTGTCGCCCCTCTCAATACATACCAAAAATACTACAAAAAGTCAAAACGACGTATATTGAAATAAATTAAAACACTATGTTTATTTTTGAAGTAAAACTTTAATTTCAACATTCTAAAATGTTATTTTTCTTGTTTTTCTGTTAGCAAAATCATTGATGACATTGTCGAAGTCTATTTCATAGTAATGTTGATAATTCTTAATCAATTTTATTTAGAAAAACTCCTCTTACAACTAGCAACACTTACAGTAACTAAGAGGAAAATTCGCTGTAGTATTACAATAGTTGGAACTGAGTTCTTGAAACTGTATTTTAGAATTAACTGCAAAAGTTCAAAAATGTTCAAGGTGCCGTGCAGAGCTGACCGTCCCCTCTTCCCACGCCCCTCTAGCTACGCCTCTGATGCTGCTGTCATCTTATTGTAATAAGTAGATTACTAAAAGATGACCTCCCTTTAGCAAAATTCATGCTGTCCATCAAAAATAATACCTTTGTTGTCAAACCCAATTCTGGATCCTGATTCTCACCAGCCTCTCCAACACTTTAACCACAACACCCGACACAGACTGACCTATAATTTGATACTTGAATTCTATCACTTCCTTCATTAAGTGATAAAATCTTGCCTTCCTTCCACTCCTTTGGAAACTGGACCAATGTAAGACTCATATTAAACAAATATGTCAAGGCATATGTCAACTGACTGGCACATTCCTTCAAAATATGTAGCGATATGTCATGAATTCCAAAAGCCTTATTAATACCAAATTTGCTTAATTCCCCATATACCTCTTCCTGACTCACAGTCAGTGTCTTCATCATCATCATTCACTGCTCTCGAACTCTCCATGATGTCACATTTACAAGGATGAAAGACCTTTACGAACTGCTCATTAAATATCTCAATTATATCTCTCTGCAGCAGTTGTCCTTGTACTATTTTCTCCAATCAATGCCATTCTACCATAATCATTCTTTTGCTACCCTTGATCTATAACAGTTTCACTGATGATACCACTTATCAGATGCAACTTCTCCATACTTTCCTCAAGCCATTTTATTCCAGAACCTTCTTCAAATTCAACTGTTTTCTCTATATTCCAAGTTCATCCCTTTCCTTTTTGTATACATATGCATTCACATCTTCTTGGAGCATCAAACTTTCTCACGTTGCGTTCCCCTGTTCACCCTGAATCTCCCCATTTGTCTTGCACACTTGTTCTCTCATTCTCTACACTCATGCTAGCCACTTCTTCAATATTATTACTACTACTCCAAGACCACATGGAGTCAAAGACTCATCTGCAAGGTCCTATAAATACCACTTCAAACTCTTTCCTTACTCTCCTGCTCTTTCACATTGCTTCCTATTTCTCAGATTCATTCTCTGCACTCATTATTCTCCCTTCTAGCAGCAGTCTATTCAAATGACTTGCACCAAACCATTCAATTCAATTATGCTCTTGCTCATTTCACAAGGATGACCACTATTTCTCCTACTACTAGATCTGTTCTGAAAAATTTCCTGTGCAACTTGAAAAAACCCTCCAGTAATTTATGCCTCAATCATATTACCCCTTATCCACATGTTAATCAATTTCTGTAACTCACAAATCTTCAGCCTGCCCTCATAAGGTTCATTCTATATACCTTCTACCATCTTGTTCACTTGCCTCTGGATCCATTCCACCATACTGCCACAAAATCCAGGTGACCATATCTGCTCACAGTAGTCAAGATGGGGTCTTACCAAAGCTCGACAAAGAGGTATAATAACCTGCATGTCTCTGCTCATCAGGGTATTCTTCAGTAACCAAGTAATCCAATGAATTGCTTTAGCCACTCATTCAATATGCCCTTTAAACTTAAACTCCCAATCCACTAATACCCTCAAATCCCTGGTTTCATCAATTTTTTGAAATACATTTCCATCAATGTGATACACAGCTACCCAAAATACCCATTCATTTTCCAGGTCCTGATTCAACAGAAAGCGTATCAAAGCAGTCAAAGAAAAGACTTCAACTTATTGCAGGTAGCTCATAGCAAGAACTCCAGCAGGGGCAAATATTCCGGGTGTGCTAGGCGTGCAGTGCTCATCCACGAAATATCAGTATCACCGATATTATATTTTTGCATTTATTCCCATTAAAGACTCCCCCAATTGCAGACTTCGCACGATCCCTAAAATTGAACACAATATACTAATGCTTCATTGTCCTCTTCACGAGGTAATAAAGCATCAGTGCTTCATGAAGAGGGCACTTTTCGACGTGTAAAAATGCATACACCTTTGAGCCCTTTGAAAAGATGTAAAGAGGGCACAGCAGGTCAAATTCTTAGTGTTTTAATATTTTTAAACCGCTGAGAAATCGAGGTTGGTTAGCTAACATTTTGAGCTCACCCAGCACCTGTGATTGGTTATTGTGTCAACCAACCTAGTTGAATGTTATCACTTGTCATGAGTTGAGCACTTTCTGTATCTGATGGCTGTATTACAAACAGCTGTTACACGTTTTCTGGAACTGGAAATTTGAATGTGGATGTTAGGAGAAAAATGCTAATTGTTTTTTCTTTTACTTGTGCAGTATAGCATCTGTTGAGGTTACAAAGTTCTTTAATGGTATAGAGACATTTCTATTCTAGTCTTCATAAACAACAGACAGTAAAAAAATATCTATTCCTGAATAAAAATGAATATTCTGTGTATTATAAGACGTTGTTGATCTGTAACAAAATACCAGCACATGTGAGATTGATAAGACAGAAGACTGATAAGACCGCTGATACTAAAAAAAAAAAAAAATGAACGTAGGATTCCCGAAAGTGTGGATAATTCTGATAATGATCGGATGTTATGTATACTGAGTCTCAGTAAACAAAATAAAATTCTTGGAAAATGGAGCGAAATATACACAAACCAGAGAAATACACATAACATATGCAACAAATTTTACGAGATAATTTGCTGCTCCATCAAACCATATTTATTCCTGAAATATCCTCTTTCTTTCTCTCCCTCTCTTCATAAGTTTTTTTTTTTTAATTATGCCATCATAAATTCACTTATTCATGTTTAGACTATAGGATCATGCTATTCGCTCTACCCAGCAACTTATAGGCCACACATATCACAAATGATAGTTATTAATTTGTTTGCCATTAATGAAAGTATTTCTACTCACACTTATTCTTTCCTTTCATTTCCTATTCTCACATGTCTTATAAATGATGGTTCACATATTTTCATCTTTGAGTATTTCAAATATAGCATTCACTTTCATTGTTGTTTTCTAATAAATCCTAAAACAAACAGATTGTTCCCCCACTCTATGCAGAAGTATTCAAAATTATCCTGCAATTAATTGCATTGGACTAATTAAGATGAGCGCTGATGTGTTATGCACTCTCAAAACTTTCATACATTGATAAAAATGCAATCACACAGTCAAGGCATCTGCAGAGGGGATGCAGGGGAAACGGGACACTCCCCCTTGGGATAGAGTAAAAAATTCCACAAATTATAATCATAAAAGTGATTGAGATATGTAATCTTATACCCTTGACCCTGGGACACTTTGTCTTAAAATTTTATTATGGGTTGGCTGTTTCGGCCCATGGCAGGTAGCCATAGAACACGTGTTTTATTGCAGCAATAAAACACATGTTCCTGTTTTTGGTTCATCTGTGAAAAAAAAATGTTCATTACTGTTGTGAACAGAAACCAGTTTGTTTTCCCTCTGTCTAGTGAGTCACTGAGTGAAGTGTGAATTGTAAATTTTTTTTAGTGAAACAAATTTAAACAGAAAAAAAACACTTTTAAAAGGTAAGTGTATGTAATTTAATATTATTTTACTTGTTTTATGATTTTTTTGCTTTTAAACTAAAATAATTCAATTAAGGATTTTGGGATTAATTAATTAGTTAATTTTTAATAAAATATGCCAGTGAATTTTTTTTATATATGAAATTGTACTAAAAAGTGTATTAATTCTGAATACTTTTTTTCAAAGAATTAAAGATCATTAAGATTTATGTAAAACGAAAATGTATTTATAGTTTACATTGACAAATAATTACATCAAGAAAGACTAAAAGACGTTTATTGATGTAATTATTTGTCTCCATTTTCTGTGGACGCACGCCAATGCATATGGTCAAATTAACCTGAATTTGTAGTGCAGGTTGCATAACCCACAAGACAGCAACACCCAACTGAAATGGGCATGCAACACTACTGAAAGCTAGATTCATATTTGGCTTATATCAAAGAATGCAGCAAATATAAAACAGTCATCGGCAGATCCCAGAATAGCAAAAAAAAAAATTGCCTCCTATCCAAATGGAAGCTGTGCCTTCTGATCCCTTGCCAAGGTTATGATATGCAATTTCTGGCCAATTACACTTCTACCTCCTTTTTCTCTCTCTCTCCTCCTAATGGTACAACGGAAGATAAAACTGACCTCCTGTCATCACTATTTTCCTCGAACTCCTGCAGAAATGATTGAGAGAAATTTCTCCTAGCATACCGTGGAATCCAATCACATGCCTCCTGTAGGTTTTCAACTACATGAAATCAGAAAACTTCTAAATAACTAGGACACTAAAAAGGCTTTGATACTAATGGCATCTTTCCAATTGTTTGCAAACATTGTGCTCTAGAGCTAATACGTTTCTACAATGTCTCTACAATCTATTATACATAGAGCTGGTACTTATCCCAATGCATGGAAATAATCTCATATCCAGCCTATTCCAAAAAAGGGATAAAGAATTTACCATCAAACTACTGACCAACTGCCATCATCTCTTTCCTTTCAAAATGATGGAGAAAGTCGTCAATAACCAACTTCTCCACTACTTAATGTTCCAGCAATTAATCAGCCACCACCAATATGGATTCTGCCATTCAAAATCCACCACTGACTTCATAGCTTACATCACCCACCACTAGCCACATACCATGGAAGGATTCAGAGAAACCTCTGTCACTCTTGAAATTTCCAGAACTTTTTGAAATATGTCTGGCACTGAGGCATGCTAAGCAAATTGCCATCCTTTGGTCTCCCTTCCACCCTCTGTAAGTAGGTAGCCAGCATCTCTTGGGTCATTCTCTACAGGTCATGTTACAGAATGACCAGAGAGATGAATGGCTCCTGTCTTTGAACTTCACTACCAATGCAGGAGTGCCTCAAGGCTTTGTCCTGTCATCTACTCTTTCTCCTGTCCATAAATGACCTACTCAATCACCACTAATCCTATTCATAACTATGCAGAGGATAGTACTCTCCATTCATCCTACTCATTTCACTAATCATGTAGTATTATCTATATACTATTCTTTAATGGGATAAGGACAGTCTTGTTACGTTCACTGCGACCAAACCACAGCATTGCCTTTTCTCTTGCAAAAGAGATCTCAGCACACCTACTCTTATCTTTAGTAATACACAAATCACCAGACAAGATCAAATCTCTTGGATTATTTACCTAGTCTATCCTGGCATAAACACATCACATCAGTAGCTTCCTTAGCATGCAAAAAACTAATTCTCTTTCATTCAAAATGGTATTTTACATCCAATCACCTCTTAACTATGTACAATCCAGCCATGCTTAGAATACTAATCATATGTTGGGAGTGGTGCACCTAAAACTTCCTTGAAAATCCTTGACACTGTCCAGAGGTGAGCAATTAGGCTCATAGATGATACCTAAGTTACAGATTTCACTTGCGAAATACCTGTGAAAAGTATAGAATGCAAAATCCAGGAAAACATCCCTGGATTTTGCATATTTTGTCAATAATGTATCATCATCGTTTAAAATTATACATTCTCAAATGAAGCATATTTTAATTAATTATATTTAAAAATGTTATTTTTAAAAAACAATGTTGAACAATCAAATGCTATTATCAATCTATCCATTGTTCTATGGTTGGCATTTCAACCTTATCCATTGTTCTATGGTTAGCACACTATCATATTATATTAATCTTGCACTAGAGGCTATAATGAGCATAATTGTTCTTGTCTTCATATTTGGCATATGAAATAAAATTTTAAAAAAAAATTAATAAACGAATTAAACAAGAGCTTCTAATTGTTCAGCTTGATTCTAAAAAAAATTGTTTAATTTTGTATATGCATTCTTATATTAAAGTGCTGTCATATGTATTGTCGTTTTATATAACATGCTGAACAATTAGAAGCTCTTGTTTAATTCGTTTATTAATTTTTTTTTTAAATTTTATTTCATATGCCAAATATGAAGACAAGAACAATTAAGGAAGAGAATAGGTAAGCAATTTAATGAAGAATGGGAGTTTTAGTACTACATGTTTGCGGTCAAAGAAAAAACAGCATATTTACTTTGTGATATTGTGATTTCAACAGTGAAAAGATAATGCTCCTCAGCATTATGGTACACACAAGAACCACAAATATGTAAAATTGCAAGGAAAACCATATTCTTATAAAATCTATACTTATAAATATGAAGTGTCAAAAAAATTGAGAACAATTACTTCAAGTGATGAAAGGATGAAGTAATGAAATCACTGAAGAAACTTATATAATATAAGATTTATATTATATAAGAAACTTATATAATATAAGATTATAATGATGTGGAAATAATAAAACAGTGCATTGTCAAAGTTGTAGCATGTCTACATTCAGGTAAAGTTAATAAATACAAACAGCTTCCTCTTTCTCAATGAACTATAACCAAATGTCAACATGAATTAGTTGTCAATGTTACTGTACAGTTTCAAAACTATTTGCCAAAATGAAGATACTTATTTTTTTGATTGCCCTAGATAAGTCCACTAATATTACTGACTCAGTACAAGTTTTATTTTATAACTGCAGATTTTCAGTGTTATGAGGAGCAAATAACTTGGGCTACTCTCATAAGGATAACATGTGAAACTGATGTTCTTAATATTTTTAAAGATAAATGTTAGGATGCAAAGCTTAATTTGTGCAATTTAGTAAGTGTATGTACAGATGGTGTGCCTTTGTTATTATTATTATTACCCAAGACCTCATGGAGTCAAAGACTCATCAGGGAACTCCTTTTATCACACACACATCTCATCATACCGTGTCTTAAACACACTCAAACTCCTTGCAGACACCACAATCTCAGGCAAGGCATTCCAATCATTCACAACTCTGTACGAAAAAAACCTGCCTCTCACTCCCCTACTCACACCCTCTTTATACAGTTTCCAGGGATGACCTCTGGTTCTCCCCCGATCTCCCACTATTCTCTGTAGAACTTCTCCACCACTGATCTTATAACAACCCCTTACCAACTTGTAGGTCTCTATCATATCTCCCCTCTTCCTTCTCTCCACCAGACTCTGCAAATTACATCTTCTTAATCTTTCCTCATACTCAACATTCCAGAGGTCAGAAACTACCTTAGTCAGTGGCCTTTGGACCCTTTCCAACATCTCTTCATCCTTCTGAAAACCCGGTGACCAAATCTGGGCACAATAGTCCATGTGTGGCCTAATCAAAGTCTTATACAATGGAACAAGAATCTCCCTACTTCTACACGTCAGTGTCCTCCGCATCATTCCCAGAAGCCTTTGTGTTGTCTTCACAATTTTGGCGATGTGTCCCCTAAATTTAGATACTTATCCACTATCACCCCCAGATCTCTTATTTCCTCTACCTCCAACAATCTATTCTCACAAATAAATTCTGCATCCCATCTTTGTTTTCCAAATTTTAAAACCTTACATTTTGCAACATTGAACTCACATCCCCATTTCCATGCCTAATCACTCAATCTATTCAAGTCTTCCTGTAAGGCCACAACATCTTCACTACACTTCATGGTTCATCCCAACTTTGCATCACCCCCAAACAACTGAATATCTCCATCAAAATCTTCACCTATATCATTAATATACAAGTTAAACAGTAATAGACCTAAAACAGACCCCTGAGGCACTCCACTAGTGACTTTCCTTTTCCTGGATATCGCACCCCCATACACAACTAGTTGATAACTATGAGATAGCCAGTCTCCAGTCCATTGCACTAATCTAATATCCAACGCCATCTGCTCTAGTTTGACTGTCAACCTATCATGAGGTACTCTATCAATTGCGAAATCCAAGTATATTACTGTGCATCCTTTTCCTCTGTCTAAGGAAGCAGTCACATTATTGTAATAAGTAAGTAGATTACTAAAACATGATCTCCCTTTAGCAAATCCATGCTGTCCATCAAAGATTATACCATTGTTGTCAACCCAACTCTGAATCCTAGTTCTCACAAGCTTCTCCAACAACTTAACCACAACACCTGACACAGAGATAGGCCTATAGTTTGATGCTTGAGTTCGATCACCTCCTTTATGAAGTGGCACAATCTTGCCCTCCTTCCACTCTTTAGGAACTTGACCAAGTGCAACACTCGTATTAAAAAAATATGTCAAAGCAGGTGTCAACTCTCTGGCACATTCTTTTCAGAATGCACGGTGATATATTATCAAGTCCCACAGCCTTATTTACATCTAGTTTACTCAACTCCCCAAACACCTCTTGCTCACTTACAGTCAGTCTCTCCTCCCCATCATCAACTGCTCTCAATCTCTCCATGAAGTCACATTCACAAGATTGAAAGATCTTTATGAACTGCTCATTAAGTATCTCCACCACACATTCTGCAACAGCTGTCTTTATACCATTTCCTCCAATCAATGTCATCCTTCCATAATCATTCTTTCTTTTGCTGGCTACATATTGAAAGAACTCCCTAGGATTCTTTTTGGCTTCATTAGCTAACTGCTGTTCACACCTCTTTAGCTACTCTCACCAACCAAGTCACCCTCCTTGCCTGGTCTTTGTAGACCACATGAAATTGGTTATTTCCACTTCTCTTATGCTGCCTCCACAATACCTTTTTCTCTGTATCGCATGCTTAATCTCTTTATTCATCCATCTCACACCTACCTTATTTAACCTTCTCACCCTTGGAATACATTTAGACATTGCATCTACTAGATAGTTTTTGAAAATTCCCCAAGCTGCATAGATCTCTTTTCCAGCTAACTCCTCATTCCATGCTACACCCACAAGCTGTCTCCTGAGCTCTTCATAATCACCCCCCCCCCCCCTTGTAGGTCCACATATACCCTTTTCTCACAGGGATCCTTGCACTGCTGGCAACCACCCAGGTAATCACCTCATGGTCACTTTCACCAATTGGTGGATGATTTTACACCTCATTTATAATTACATCCTCTGATGAGATGACCAAATCCAAGACTCTTAATCCTCATGTGCCCTCTGTTACATACTGTCTGAGGTAGTTACCCCTGAAAAACTCAAGAAACTCTTTTTCTTTACTTCCAGTTGCTATCTCTTCATTCCAGTCTATATTGCCATAATTAAAATCACCCATAATGATCACCCTTTTCTTATTTGCTTGGTTAATTTGACTATACATTTCACTATCACAACCATCCATATTACCAGGTCTATAACAACATCCCACCAAATATTTGATTCTATTCACCTCTATCTCACATCATACTGACTCAAAACCACTGGCCCTATTTCCCTCTTGCATCTCTACCTTGTGTGGACATAACTCTTTCTCTATCATCAATAGTACTCCCCCTCCCTTTTTACCCCTTCTATCCTCATGAAACATATCATACCCTTCCATCTCTATTCCTGTCAGGATGTCGTCCTCATCTAACCGTCCTCATCTCACTTATTCCGACAATCTAATTTGTTTGTCTTTATATTTGTTTATATTTAATTTATTATATATGAAATATGTGGCCTTATGAGGAATTCATGGAGTCATATGCAACCTCCCATTACTTAAATGTTCCCCACCCCTGGAGTGGTCATTTCCCTTATCTAATTCTGTTGTCACTATAATAAAATTTGAGTAAATAACTAAGACAGGACATATATTTTACAAAGCTGTGCTGACTCCCTTCACTCAATAGGGTATCATATTCCTATCCATCCACTCCTGGATTGTATCTTTAACCAACTTTTACAACACTTTAACCACCACTCCCAAAATATTAAGTGATCCATAATTTGCTACTTCTGTTTTTAAGCCACCTTCATGTAATAAAACCATCTTACCCTCTTTCTGCTTCCTTGAAACCTTACCACAGTTGAGACTTTGATTAAACAACTACATCAGAGGCACTGCAAATTTCTTTACACATTCTTGTTGTGCACAAGCTGACATGTCATTCAGTCTCACCATTGTATTATTCATCTTGATATTTTTCAATATGCTGAGCATCTCTAATTCATCTACCTGAATTGTCATATCAGTGTGTCAGATCAGCAACTGTAAAGTAACCACCTTGATTTTATACTCTTGCAAAGTGATCACTTAATAACTCAACTATTTCTTCTGTTTCTCTCACTTTCCTACCATCAGCACCGCCGATTCAAGTTATCCATCCACAGCCATTCTTCCTCTTACTTGCTATGTAGCAAAAGAGCTCTTTTGGATTTATGGTTTACTCAGCTAATTTTCTCTCATCTGATTCTCTAATTTTCTTAATCTGATTTGGCCTTTTTTTTTTTTTTTTTTTTTTAACACTAGTTGCCCTTGTCTGCTTTTTGTATTGCTCATGAGTATGCTGATCATCTTTTTCTTTATATTTCCTTCACAATGCTTTTTTTTTTTGCAGCTCCTATTTTATACCACTTTTCATTCACTTGATCTCTACTTGGTTTATCCTCCTGATTCTGGATATGCAGTCTGATACTGCTTTTCTATAACAATACCTGGAATCTCTACATAATAGAACTAATGGAAAAATCATTTGATGTCATTTGCTTTCCATTAAGCAAAATCTATTAATACTATGAAGCAGTCATAGTAAACTGAATTCAAGAAGGATATGTCAACTTCATTTCTATGTACTATAAATATTCAGAAAGATATATCTTTTTACAAGTAAATGACTGCATTTAGTAAATAAACAGTATAAACTATACCTGAGGAATAATAGTTAATTTGGAACGCAGATCATGTAACCCAAGTACTGATACATCAATTTGATCAACTAAAATACGCCCTTCAACTGCTTCAATTAATCGAAACAGAGCAAGAGTGAGGGAAGACTTGCCTGCACCTGTTCTTCCTACTATTCCAACCTGTATAAAACAAAAAAAGAAAAGAAAAAAAAAAAAAGAGAGGTTTACATATGCATGCTCATTCTGTCAAATAATACATCTTTCTAAGTGCGTAGACAATAGTAACCAAAATATTTATCCACTTAGCATTTTTATTTCTTAAAGTATAAACCGCCCTCCCCAAAAAGCATTGTCTCAGAAAATATTCTGAGAATGTGGAAAGTGATTTTTAATCGGTGAATAGTCTGTTTTTTTCCCCGTTTTTTTTTTACGTTTTTGAGTGCTAAATTGTTTCTCTGAATACAAGTGTACTTCAGCAGTTGTTTTTTGGAAGTTAGTTGCTGCCACGATATAATATATTTTGGTTACCATCGGAATCAAATGCATAAAGGTGGAAGACAAAATGAAGCTAAGTTTTCATTACTGTATTTAGTTATATTTCATTTTATTTAGTGTGCTTAAATGTTTTGTTTTGCTTGTAATTGTTTGTACTTTTTTCTTATTTATTTAACGGAATTTATTAATTGAATAATTAACGATTATGCTACTCGGCAGTAAGGAATGATGGCGGATTCAGCTGCAGTCGCAAGTGGCGTATCACCAAGTCCTCCGCCATTTAAGAACTATTATAAGCAATATCATAAGGGACTTTGTAGCATGCAGTACTTGCAGCATGTATGCATCTCGGGAATTGGATATGTGGCTTGTGAAAGAGAACGAAGAGCGTATGTGCGTAAAATGCAGGCAGTGGGAGGAAATAAGTGCATTCGAAATATCAATATCAGACCTTGTTGCTCCAGGAACGGGGAATGAATGTAGGAAGACAAGTAGTGTGATAGGAGAGAATGAAAAAAATATATGAATGAGAAAATAACAGTTGATAGTGTGGAAGGCGTGAGCGACTGAAAGTTTAGGAGATGGTTTTGTTTGGGAGAGTGAATTTAGATTAAGAGTGACTAACCTGCAGAAGGAGATAGATGAGCTGAAAGAGGAGGTGGAATGTCTTGTGAATGAGAGCAGAAGTATGAAAGATAAGATTAGGAGAATGGAAGATATAAATGCAAGCCAAATCAGAATATGGGAGAGAGAGAATTTTGGGAGTGTTAGAAAAGGAGAGAAAGGAAACAGTAGAAGAGAGGGAATGAATGAGAGGTATGGGGGTGCTAGAAGAGGAGAGAATGGAAACAGTAGAAGAGAGGGAATAAGAGAAAGGTATGGGAATGCTAGCAGACGAGAGGATGGAAACAGTAGGAGAGATATGGAAGTGATAGAAGAGGAGAGAATGGAAACATTAGGAGAGATGGAATGAGAGAGAGAGGTATGGGAATGCTCGGGAGGATAGAAACAGTAGGAGAGATGGAATGAGAAAGGGATGTGGAAGTGCTAGAAGTGGAGAAAATGGAAACAGTAGGAGAGAGGGAATGAGAGATGTATGGGCATGCTAGAAGAGGAGAGAATGGAAACAGTAGGAGAGAGAGGTATGGGAATGCTAGAAGAGAGGATAGCAGTAGAGGAGAGGGAATGAGAGAGACTTTTGGAAATGAAAGAAGATGGGAGAATGGAAACAACAGGAGAGAGGGAATGGTAAGAGGTATAATGTATGACGACTCAATGATCCATGGTGTTCAAGACAGGATGAGGAGTGTTTGCCAGGAGGAACAATAGAAACGGTGGCTATGGCAATTAAGAGAGAGGTGAAAGGGTGAATGAGATGACTGTGATGGTAGGAACAAATGACTTGAGTGGTAATGTAAGTCGGGCAGCGAGATATATGAGATTTTTGCTCGAGGCTGTACGGAAGAAGACAGAGAGAGGAAAAATAGTGTGCGTGTTGCCTAGGTATGATAATGACAAGCTGAGCAAAAGAGTAATAATACTGAATGACATCTCCTGGTCCCCATCCTCTGTGCTCCTGGTATATGTGGATGCTTGGAGTGCATTTGAGGAAAGAGAGAGGAATTGTATGCGAGAGACTACTTACATTTGAATGAGGAAGGACATAGTCATCTGGAGAGATTGCTGTTCTGAACGAGTCAGTGTGTCCCAGGGAGGATGATAGCAGGGGGTTTGGCCTCTTGTGGGAATAGATACTTGGGAGAAGGGAGACAACATCAAGTAACACTGATCCCAGTGGATCCCAGTAATGATCCCAGTGGAGTCTAGAGGGGATAATGCTGGGTATAGAAACAATGGCATTTATATGCTTTATACTAATGCCAGGAGTATCCAGAATAAGGGAGAGGAATTGGTGGCACAGATAGCATCAGCCTGGCCAAAAGTTATTGGGATCACCGAGACGTGGTTAACAGAAGGGGTTAAAATAACACGAATAGAAGTCGTTGGGTACAGCATTTCTCAGCAGGATACGAGGGGAAAGAATGGTGGTGGGGTACTGCTTATGATAAGTGATGACCTATGTAATGTAAGAGTGGAAGCTTTGGAAGGAAGTGACACAAATGATTTTGAGAGCATATGGTGTGAGGTAGAGGTAGGCAGGACAGGATATTAGTGGAGCATTGTTACAGACCCAGGAGCACAGAGGATGGGGACCAGGAGATGTTTAGACAGTTACGTTTGGCAAGTGGTGCAAGAAAAATGACTGTTATGGGAAATTTTAAGTACAGTAGTATAAATTGGAGAGAGGAAGATGTATGTAGCAATAGGGGAATGGAATTTCTAGAATTCTTGAGGGACAAATGTCTTAGGCAACATGTAACAGAGGGAACAAGAGGTTCAAGAGTTTTGGATTTGGTTATAGCATCGGAAGAGTTAATAACTGAGATGATATCTCTCCCACCAGTTGGAGAGAGCGACCACATGGTTTTAACTTGGAAAATGAAATAGACATGCAGGAGTATCAAAGAGATGGGAACTTATGTGAGATTATAAAGCAGGTGATTATAATAGTCTTAGACATCAACTTCGGGGAAGTTTCATGGAGGGAGGAATTGGAAGGCCGGGATATCATTAGTGAGTGGGAAATTGTGAAAGAATATTTGTTAGCAGCAATGGTAAGTTGTATACCCACGAGTGAAGAAGAAGAGGACACAATTTGGAGTAAAGTGGATGACAAACAATATTACAAAGGGATTGCATGCGAAAAAAAGGCTATGGAAGAGATATAAGGAGAAAGGTGAAGAGAAGATGCATGAAGAATATAAGACACAGGCCAGAAGAGTAACTAGTGTGGTAAGGAAAGCAAAACTGGAATATGAGAGTAGATTGGCCCTAAGATCCAAAGAAAATCCTATGGAATTTTTTAGCTATGTGGCCAGTAGGAGGAAAAATGACTGTGGAAGAATGATATTGTTCGATAAAAATGGGAATAGAGTGACTGATGCACATGATATAGTGGAATTGTTCAATGAACACTTTATTGGAGTATTTCATCCTACAGGAGTCAGTTTTAATGCTAGAGGGATAGGGCTAGTTCGAGGTTTAGAGGTACAGGAGGAGAGTGTTTCAGATACTGAGTACTCTGGATGTCAGTAAAGCTTTGGGACTGGATGGTATTTCACCAAGAGTTTTGAGAGAATGTGTTAGGGAACTGACAGTGCCTTTAACCTGGCTTTTCAATGAAAGTCTGGCTTTGGCAAAGGTGCCCAGAGAATGGAAGGAAGGTAAGATAGTGCCGTTGTATAAGGGTGGTAACAGACTGGATCTTAGGGCCAATCTATTCTCATATTCCAGTTTTGGGATGCTGCATACTCTATTGGGCAGATGAGGATAATGTTATCTGTGAGAGTCAACATGGATTTGTGAAAGGGCACTCTTGTTTTAGCAACATGCTAGCCTTTTATAATAAAGTTACAAGAACATTAGATGAGGAAAACTCATCTAATGTTCTTGTAACTGCAATTTTCTTAGACTTAGCAAAGGCATTTGACAGGGTGCCACATGATAAGCTGATATTTAAGTTGCAGCACATGGGTCTGGATGTCAGATTGGTCAACTGGATTCAGGATTGGCTGTCTGATAGGTATCAAAGAGTTGTGTATGGTGGAGCAGTTTCCAGGAGACAGAGGGTTACAAGTGGGGTCCCACTTGTAACCCTCTGTCTCCTGGAAACTGTTAGGGAACTGACAGTGCCTTTAACCTTTATATCAATGACATTGCCAGTGGATTGAAAGGGGATATTCAGTTGTTTGCAGATGATGTGAAGCTAGGAAGGATTATTAGTAATAGTGCAGATGTGGTAGCCCTGCAAGAGGATTTGATTAAGCTAGATAGATGGGCAAATGAATGGGGGTTCAGTTTAATGCAGCAAAATGTAAGGTCTTCAGGTTTGGGAAACATCAATGGGATGCTGCATACTCTATGGGAGAAGTTATACTGGAGGAAGTAGGGGAGACAAGAGATCTGGGGTTGATGATTGATAGAAACCTGAAATTTAGGGGACATATTGCAAAGGTGGTGAAGGTAACACAGAGGATTGCTGCAATTATGAGAAGGACACTGACCTACAGAGATAAAAGGGTTATCATTCCATTGTATAAGTCTCTGATCAGACCACACTTGGACTATTGTTCTCAGATTTGGTCCCCAGGATTTGAAGGGGATAAATTTAGCTGATGTCTTGTCATCACTCCTTCCCACTGTTCAACAAAGACAGATGACAAAGATGGTTTCAGGACTGTACAATTTTGGTTAAGAGGATCGGTTGAGGAAATGTGGACTGCAGAGTTTGGTGGATGGAGAATGAGAGGTTATATGATTGAGACTTTTAAACTGTTGAGAGGTGGTTACAGGGTTGACACTGGCGAGTTCTTTCGCTTGGTTGAACAGCGGGAAGGAGTGATGACAAGAGGCCATCCCTGGAGGTAGTTAAAGGAAACTGTGAGCAAGAGGGCGAGGAGTGGTTTCTTTGCATGGATGGTAGTTGAACCATGGAATGCATTGCCTGATGAAGTGGTGAGAGTGAGAACGGTAAACGAGTTTAAGGAGTGGTATGATAGACTGTGTTTCTGAGGGGGGACCTACCCTCGATGAGTCTTTTGACTCCATGGAGGCCTGAATAATAATAATATGATACAACTGAATTGTAACTGATAACACTACTGTACATTTTACATATATATTGGTTACAATACATATGTAAAAATTTGTATACACATGAACAAGCTGAAATTCTTTCCAGTTTCTCATTTCATAAGATTTCACAGTGAATGAACTTTTAACATGAGACTTCAAATTATGATGTCTTGGGAAAGAACTAGTTCCCAAGTTTGTAATCAAATGCTCTACTTTTAGGCTTTCAAACACAATTAATAGACAGGATAAATATCAATTTCATCATAATCAAATTCCAGAAATATTATCATGATACTACATGAAAACATTACATCATTACTAACTTCCTATTGACAATTTTCTTTCAAATTAATTTATCTTTTATTTCTAAGGCAATATTTATTGTATCAATTCATCTAGATCTGTCTTTTTCTGAGTCTTTTTTGTTATTTTTAAACATCCTGGCAAAAAATGTTTTGCTAACCTTTCTTCTCTCCATTCTATTTAAGCAAATACAGGCAACTCTCATATAACGAGGTACTTATACAATGTGGTTTCGATATAACGCGATCTACAAATTGTAGTAAGCGTTTATCTTTTCATGTATTTTTCAACGCACGATTTAAAAATTATATTTTATCTTCATTAAATTTGCTTCTGCACGTATCGCTTATGTAGTTATAAGTAGTGAATTTATATTAGGGGAAATATCCTTTAGCATCCATGTACATCAATTGTTTACTGTATAAAGTATTTATTGTTGAAAATTGTCTTCATTTTCTGCCAGGAAAGCGCATTAAAAATCATAAATATCTCAAGCTGAGCACTTTATTTTTTGATGAGTTACATAAAATATGTAATGCTTTTTATGTAAAAAAATATTTTTTATAGTAATGGCCACTTAGAGGGCTTTTGTGATATGGTTGAAAATGAAATTAGTGAATTAATTGATAGGGAAATAGATTTAAATGATCAGGAACTGGTACAATTAATAGATGACATCAAACCAAATGGCAGGAAAAGTTCTGCCGAAGATTCTGATGAATCTGCTAAAGAATTCAGTTTAAAGAAATTAGCAGAAGGATTGGACTTAGCAAAAAAAAAAAAGTTATTTTATGGATAATGATCTCTCGATGGAGAGCTCTGGAAAACTCACGAGACAAGTAGATATTTCTTTAGCTCCATATTATGAACTTAATAAAAAATTAAGCATAATGGTAAGCAAGATCTTATCACTGACTTCTTGATAACTAAACCAGCTGAAGTATGCAATAAGAATTATACTAATGATATCAAAGATTTAAAGTGATGACGACATCTGGCCACTCATAAATAGAGAACATCTACGAAATTTTAGTTTTAAAGAGAGTGATGACAGTTAAAATATACACTTTATTTTATTTTGCCTAAAACATTTATATATTATGTGTAATGAAATTTACGTACAATTTATAATTTTTTATAATTTTATACTATGTATTTGTTTCATAGTTTATTTGTTTTCTTAACTGACATAGTGACTTACCTGAATTAAATAAAAATATATTTTTGTTGGATATGTCATTGCTTATTTAATCTTAAAAAAAAAAAAAATGATTTTGGAAACATATCCTAATTTTTCTATGTGATCTGAGTCTCGCATAACACAATTTATATAACGTGCCATTTTTGTGGAACCTAACATCTGTGTTATACGAGGGTTACCTGTATACTACCTGAGATTAGCTCTGTTAACACATTTCTGAATGCTAACAAGGTACAAACTTCCCTTCCACAATTTTTCTTAGCATGTTTCTCAGGTATACTTTCATAAATCTTTGTACTTCTCACATTTAATTTTATTTCCCTTTTTTTTAGAGATGGGCACAATGAAAGCTCTCCTCCAATCCATCTGTAATTCAACCCTCTAACCAGGAATTCTGAATTATGCAGTGTAGCAACTGTAAAACTTTTATATCTCATATATTTGAACATTTCTGGTCAAATATCATCTACTGCAGCTGCCTTTCCACATTTCAGGTTTTTGACGGCTTTTCCTACTTCAATTATTGATATATATTTCTGGCTGCATTCCTGTTGAGTGTTTTCCAAGGAGAAAGGTGATCAGTATACCAACGAGCAGTACAAGTCTCAAGCTAGGAAGGTTACCAGCATAGTAAGAAAAGCTAAATCAGATTATGAGAAGACCTTAGCCAAGGAGATCAAGGGTAATCCCAAAGAGTTCTTCTGCTATGTGGCAAGTAAAAGGAAGAATGACTTCAGAAGGATAATCTTAGTGGGTGCTGATGGTATTGAGGTGACCAATTCAGATGTAATAGTAGAGTTACCGAGTGATCACTTTTAAAAAGTCTATCACCCAAGTGAGGATATCTCTGTACTTCTAGCAATAACTAATGTGAGATTTGAAGTTAGTAAATCAGAGGTACTTAGTATATTGCAGAATTTCAATGCAAACACTGCTGTAGGTTTAGATGGAATATCAGCTCGGGTGTTGCGTGAATGTGCAAAGGAATTGTCAACACCTCTTACTTGGTTATTTAACTTAGGTTTGAACTCTGGTATGGTCCATAGGGAGTGGAAGGAAGGCAAAGTAGTTACTTTG
This sequence comes from Typopeltis vanoorti, assembly GCF_054136105.1. NCBI lineage: Eukaryota > Metazoa > Arthropoda > Arachnida > Uropygi > Thelyphonidae > Typopeltis > Typopeltis vanoorti. The sequence goes on from NC_143556.1 coordinate 66,218,984, forward strand.
CATAAAGGTGGTGTTAAACTGTGAATGAAATTTTGTATATTTTTGTTTTTTTTTCCATTCACATTTAACATAATATACCATATACCAAGCAAGACTTGTGTAAATATTATTTAATGTAAATAACTGATGTTATAATTTAATATTCATATAACTACATTTAATTTTATCTAATATTTAATTAATTATTCAAAGATATATGTATTAATAATGAAAAGACTGTATTAAATATTATTAAGCTATTTTATTTATTACTATATTAATATTTTAAGAACTTGTATTTGATAATTTAACTGCGCATTAATTGAAATGTAAATGTTCTCTATTTATTCCTATTTGTAGAAGTTTAACGTTATGCAACAGCTCAATTTTATTATGTTTTGTTTTGTTGTCATGGAGACGTATGCAAGTGAGCAAGCACGAGTTTGGAACAACACACGAGGAGAATGTTGAAAATTATTGAAAAGAGTTTTAGTCAAAGAAATCACGAGAACAATTTAGGCGGGAAGAACGCATATATAAAGGAGGAACGCTGAAAATAAAGATAGAGAGGAAACAGAGAGGATTGGCATTCGGTTGGAATCTGAGTATTCAGCATTCGGGGAATCAGAGTGCGATATTAGAGAGTTGGCAAGTCACTCAAGCAGCTAATTTGAGTCTACTAGTCGAGAAGCAGTTAGCTAATAAGTTGCAGAATAAACAATTATAGCTACTGAAAACAGCTGAGAGACTATTAAATAGACTAGCGATACTTGAGTTGAGATTTAATTTCAGCGCCGACCTTTCAAGGACATACGGAACCTTGAAGCAAAGCACGAAGTTACTAGAGTAGTAGAGGCTGTAAAGTTGGTTTACCGTTAGCTGTGTTCAGAATTATAGTGCCTAAAGAATTATTTGAATGCAGGAGGAATGAACAACTGTGCATATAAAACCTCAAGATAAGGAATTATTGTGTATTGCCTTAATTCATGAGTGATCAGTGGTACTTCATGCAAGAATGTTTGTTTATGTGTATAGTGACCGATGATTAATTCAGTTATTGCTTAGAAGATTTATTTAATGAGTGCCGTATACTGTTTAAGTGTTTACAGTTATAAAAAGTGTTTACGTATAAGTAGATGAAGAAAAAAGATTATCGGTAAGATTATTCCAACCTTTAATAATTCTATACAGAGAAGTGTGCGAGTTTCATCCTAGAATTTCCCTATACTAACAGTAACTATTGCGGAAACTAGCTGAAGTGTAAATTTAAAGTGTTTGTTTGTGAAGAGGTGTTACTGCAATTTTTGTCGTATTTGGAACTTAAGGAACTGCGAGAAGACTGTATTATAGAGATAACAGATTTACCATTGTATGAGTTGTATGATTGAATTTATCTGAGGAGTTAAAATGTTTGTGATATCTTAATTACTGATTTGAATCTAAGTGTAAAATTTATGATTCTAAAATTAAATGTTTGTTTTTGTTAATCAAAAGTTGTATTTTGCCTGAATCTCTTTTACTGCACCATTCATAAAATATTTGAACCAAAGCGGGTAAATTAAGTAAGTTAAATATTCTCGGCCAGTATATATAACAACAATATATAAAGGAAGGGTAGTTGAGAGTTGGTTTATCTTCAATTCTTGAACTAATTCAGATATAAAGCTGCGCAGTCTTTAAATATAAATTTCCTTTATATTTGAATTAGAAATCAACTTACAACTTATCAATTAGTTAAGCACATCATAATAGTAATCATGTCGGATCCAAAGTATAGATTGAGAAGAATTAGGATCCAACAAAATGGCGCAGTCAACAGGATTTGAATTCACTAACAAAGATCGTAATATTAAGTATTAAATTTTGTAAGAGTATCAAAAAAAAAAATATACAGGACCCTAGACCCTATTTGTAACTTTCATTCTTTCCAATACTGTTCCCCCCCCCCCCCATACAACTCTTTAATACCTATCAAACAATTACTTTATGATCCGATTCACTAACCTAATATCTAAGCCAACTTAAAACTATCTTATCACCTCTTGAGAAATGCCTTTGCAAGATCTCAAAAAATTGCAGCATACATCCCTCACATCAACCATCCTTCTTACTTGATTATAAAATGCAAAGATTATTATAATTATTATTAACATCTGACCTCCATGGACTCAGAGAATCATTGTAGCAGGTACACACTATTGCACACAATGCTCATTCAACCATGCTTTAAACTGATTTAATATGTCTACTTTTACAACACTCAGGCAATGCATTCCACTCACCAACCACCCTCCATGCAAAGAAGCAGCTTCTCACTCTGCTCACACCCTCCTTATACAACTTCCAGTGTTCTACCTCTTGTTCTACCCCCCCCCTCTCCAATTCTATGAAAAAATTTCTTCCATGTCAACATGATAACAACCCCTGACTAGCTTATATGTCTCAATCATATCCCCCCCCCCTTTCCTCATATTCATGAGGCTCTACAACTTACGTTCTGTCAATCTGTCCTCATACTACAGCAACCAAATCTGTGCACAATAATCTATATGAGGCCTGATCAGGGCGTTATACAGTGGCATCATAACCTCTCTATTTGTGCATGTCAGGGTCTTCTGCATCATTGCCATTATCCAATGTGACATCTTCACAACTTGTGCAATGTGGTCCCTGAATTTAAGGTCCTTGTCCACCATCACTCTTAGATCTCTCATCATATTATTTGATATTAATTTGCTTATTAAAGTTTCCCCCAAGTGTATACTTTGCATCCCATCATTGCTTACCAAATCTCAAAACCTTACACTTTGCAATATTGAACTGATAGTTCCACTTACCTGCCCATTCATGCAATCTATTCAAGTCCTCTTGCCACAGTGTCCTTAATAAATTTATACTGACCTTCATAAAAGATCACTTTCATCTCTGCACTTCTTTATATAAGCTCTTATTAATTTATCAAAATCACAAGTACAGAATAAATACAAATTGGTCTATAATCTAATGTCTCCAGTACATATCATCCTTACAATGGCATTATCTTATACTCTTTCCACTCCTTAAACTTTTTTTTTTTCCAGTTGCAAGACTTTTAAATAACCAGCCAGGAAAATTTCACTGTCAATTCCTTTGCATATTCCCATGTGCTAAGGAATATTCATATTCCAATTTTGCTTATCTCACTATAAACATTCACTTTCTTAACCTATTATTATGGAAATAATTATGAAAAGAGAACGATTCTGTGTTTGTCTGGTTTAAACTTATCAAGCATGTGTAACGATGTCTGCATAAGTAAGGAACTATAATAGATAAGAACAGAGATCTGAAAGTTGTCGAACTGTGTCATGCAGACCACAGAAAAATGTATGCAAAAGAGCATGAAGGTAAATTTATTACGTCTGTACATGAATGTTAGGAGTATCAGAAACAAAGGAGCAGAGTTTGTTGCCTTGGTTAATATATTGGGACCTCATGTTATAGGCATTAGTGAGACTTGGCTATCAGAAGCAAATGTACTAACACTGGTATCAAGTGCAAAAGGTACATTATTTTTAGGAAGAATAAACAGGATAGGAGAGGAGGGAGGTATGCTACTAATGACATCATGTTTTGAATCCAGTCAGAGTTGAGACCTATGACTGCAATACTAGTAACAATTTTTCATGTGGTAGTGGGTTTGAAGCCATCTGGTGTGATGTGGAGTCAAACAAGATTAAATACACAGTGGGGTGTTGTTACAGATCTGGTGGATCGGTTGCTAGTAACGAAGAAATGCATCAACAATTAAATACGATGGGTGTGAAAAGAGTAATCATAAAGAAGGACTTTAATTATATAAACATTGATTGGGTAGCTATGAAATCATATGAGAAGAATGAAACTGAATTTAATGAGCTATAACACAACAACTTCCTCAAAGCATCATGTGACAGAAGGAACTTGAGGTCAAAGAGTGTTAGATCTGATTATAGTGTCAAAAGGGGTTTCAGTTAAAGAAGAGACTATTTTGCCTCTGACTGGTGACAGTGATCATGCAGTGCTCACTTGGGAAGTGGCTAAGTTTATGAATGTTCCATTCAGAAAAGGTTACATGCTGAACTACAAAGCAAGAAATTATGACCATCTGAGGGGGGGGGGGTATGCTGGGTTCTGTACCATGGTATCAGTTATTGGATGAGAAGGATATCAACAATGCATAAGAAGTGTTTTAAAAATATTTAAATCATGCCATATCAGAATGTGTGCCTAGAGTTTGAAGAATAAATACAGTAGGAGTGAAGTGGATATGTAATCTAATTAAGCAAGAGATTCATAAGAAAAAGATGACGTGAAAGGAATATCGCATTCATAAGGATGATGCCAGTTATGATAATTATAAGCAGCAGGCCAGAAGAGTCACAAGTGTTGTACAGTCGAGTATGAAAAGACACTGGCTCTGCAAGTTAAAGATAACCCCAAAGAATTCTATCATTATGCCAGTAAAAGAAAAAAGTAAAAGAAACAATAAATTTGAAAGAATAACTCTCCTGAATGCAGATGGTATGTAGGTGACTGATGCAGAAGTGATTGTTCAATTAATGAGCAGCCATTTTGCTAAAAGCTATCAACCTGGTATATGCAACACTGAGCTCATGTGAATGAGAAGGAAGTAACAGAGCTGTTGCGCAAACTGAATAAGAATTTTGCAATAAGAACCGATGGGATATCAGCAAAGATGCTAGAAGAGTGTTCAGCTGAACCAGCTATTTCCTTGACCAGGCTATATAATTTGAGTCTTAGAACAAGGAAGATTCAGCAGGAATGGAAAGAATGTATGGTAATTCCATTGCACAAGGGTTGGACAAAGACCAATGTATCCAACTATCAACCAATCAGTATCTCAGTAGTGGTGGTGAAGATTTTGGAAAAGTTGGTTAGAACTACATTCAGAAATGGATTTACAGAGAATCTCTACTTTGCAATGAACAGCATATGTTGACTAAGGAAGGGTCATGTTTTAGCAACTTGTTCACATTCTATAATAATGTTACCTCTAAATTAGACTAGGGGAAATGGATACACCATGATACTTTTGAATTTTGTTAAGGCGTTTGATAGAATACAGCATGGAATGCTATTACATAAATTGGAGAATATGAGATGGGATTAAAAACTATTAGCAAGGATAAGAGGATGGTGGACTGACAGGCATCAAAAAGTGGTATATGGTGGGGGGGGTGAATCTGCAAGATTCGAAGTGACCAGTGGTGTGGCTCAAGGATTAGTCCTTGGTTCGTTGTTATTCAATCTGTACATTAATGATATTGGCAAGGATTTTGACATATAGCTATTTGCTGCTGATGATGCAAAGATAGGTAAGGAAATCAGGAGTGCTGCTGCTATGAATTACTTGCAGAATGATTACAATAGGCTGGAATCGTGGGCATATGAAAATGGCTGTCATTTCAATGTTAATAAATGTAACTGCTGCTGATAATACAAAGATAGGTAAGGAAATCAGGAGTGCTGCTGCTATGAATTACTTGCAGAATGATTTGGAATCGTGGGCATGTGAAAATGGCTGTCATTTCAATGTTAATAAATGTAAAATCATGCACTTTAGTGTGATTAGATATCCAACATTTATATTGGTGAGATTATGCTTGAATAAACTGATGAGGCTTGGAATATTGGAGTCTTAGTGAACAGTAAGTTGATGTTCACAGGTCATAAAGCAAAAACTGTAAATACAATTCATAAAATAATGGAAATGCTGAAACGAACCTTGACATGTAAAAATAAGGATATCATTTTGCCTCTTTATAACTCCTTGATAAAACCTCACTTGGACTATTGAGTACAGGTCTGGTCTCCTGGTTTCTATGGTGATTCTGATAGAGTGGAGAGAGAGAGTGCAAAGGAGAGTGTCAAAAATGATAACAGGATTGTGGAATACAGATGATGAAGACAGATTGAGAATTTGTAGGCTGCAGACACTAGCAAACAAGAGAAGGAGTGATATCATTGAGACTTACAAACTTCTGAAAGGGTTATACAGAATTTCAGTAGATGGAATTTTTCATTTTATGGAGGGTGGTGAACGGATGCGAGGACATCCATGGAAGTTGAGAATGAATGCATCAAAAAGGGGGTTAAGGCTAGATTTTTCTCTCATAGAGCAGTCTGTTATTAGAATGGACTGCCTTTGGGTGTTGTGTATGCAAGTAGCGTGAATGAATTCAAGAACAGGTATGAAAGCTGTTGTGAATAGTATGGCCTTCTTCAATGAGTTCCTGACTCCCTGGAGGTCTCTCTTAATAATAATAACCTGAGCCTTATATTCCTCTACACTTGTTTGTCTCTTTCTGTTTATATATATATATTTTTTTTTTTCATTATACACTTTTCATCTGCAATTTTATTTTTACTTAATTTCCAGTCATTCACTTTAATACAAATTGATTTATGTTTTTCAGTTAAAGTATTCAATCTGCCAGTGCTTCTAACAAATATGTCTGAACATTCCCATGCACTACTGATTGCTCTTCCTTCGAATTCTTTTATCTATGGTATTGTCCTAGCTGGTTTCTACGTCTACATAATCACGTCTTATAATTCCAGAATAAATTCTCTTCTCCTCAATACGTCTGAATTATTTGTATCCTACAAGTCAAAACTACAACATTAGTTTCGCCAACTGCAGAAAAGGATGACAGTTCAATCAGTAACAATCAGTTCCTCTGGTGCTACAACCAAATCCAAAATGCTTGTTCCTCAAGTTTCCTCTGCCAGATGTTGTTATATGTCCCTCAAGAATTCTAGAAATTCAGTTCTCTTATTACTGTATGCAATTTTTTCTGCTCAATTTATATTGCTATAGATAAAATCCTCTATAATGATTACTCATGCACTTGCCAAACCACTTGGTCTAAACATTTCTCACCCATCAATGGTTAAATCCAGTGGCAAACATGCATATTTTTCTCACTTTCATCTCTCTCACCCTCCCCCCCCCCCTACCAGCACTCACTCATTTATGAAGAATTAGATGATTTTTACTATTAACTATTTTCAACCATAATGATGAAGCCAAATCATAAGCTTGTTTCTGATGTAAGCAACACATAGCAATAGTCTGAAACTTTCTAAATGATAAAAATTCTTACCTTCTCTCCAGGTAGAATGGAACAAGAAATTCCCTTTAATACTAAAGGCAATCCTGTCCTATAACGAGTAGCATAACTGTCTAGAATAACTTCACCACTGTGAGGCCAGCTTTCAATTGGCTTATTTTCTGGTAACTCCCATGGACGCTACACAGACAATTTCCAAGAAAATAATTTGAATGTAATCTTAATTCATAATATATAACTCCAAAAAGAATTAGATATTTAGAAAAATTAAACAAAAAATTGTTAAATAAATTTCACTATAAAAACTAATATAATCATATAAACAGTTAATTTAACAGCTTAAGCATCACTATGTTGTACTGGCATAACTGTCAGTGTGCTAGCCAAGCAAAGAGTGATGCCACTTTACAGCAAACAGATTATAGGTCAAATCATCCCACTATGTACCTTATTGGCTGAGTGTTCAGTGCATTCACACTCCAATAAACAGGCTGTGAGCTTGAATCCCACCATGGATATTTGCGATTGTCTTCAGGTGGGAGATGAATTTCACAGCCAAATGTGAGACCACAATACCACTTATTGGAGGTCCAAAGTAACATTAAAAATATCAATGTGTCATCTCCAAAGCAGAAATTTCAGACAAAAAAAATATAAAATTAACAAAAATAAGGGAAAAAATCTTTAGCCCACCCAAGGTATAAATGTACTAACAGGGATTTATATAAATAAACCTTTTGTGGGGGGGGGGGGGGCCACACACAAAAAATAAATAAATTGCATGGTTGTTTGCAAGTGTCTTCAGGTAACAGATGATTCCGATTACTAGAATGAGACAACCACCTTGCAATGCTATGAGAAATTTTTACAAGAAATCTGAATGAAAAAATGACAAATTCTTAGCACATATTAGATTAGGTTGCTTTGTTATGATCTCATACTATCCTATGCTAATCAATGTTCACTTTCCACTTGGTTAATAGCAAAGTAGTTAACACAGGATTATTATTATTATTATTATTATTATTATTCAGGCCTCCATGGAGTCAAAAGACTCATTGTGGGAGGTCCTTCCTAAGAACAAAGTCTGTCAAGACTCATGTCAGGATATGACAATAACTGATTTGCTGAATCAATTATACTACTTGAGAAATTGTACTAATTTAGACATTCCAAAAGAGGCTGTATGTTTCTGTCCTGTTACAAGAGAAAAATTTTATTACCAAAATATAATACAGCAATAGTTCACATAACATAGTTTCACACAGTGGGGGTTTCATTCCAATGCACTTTGTAATTAGTGTAAAATGCATTATAGTATATTTATTGTAATTCTGTTAGAAAGGCAATCACACTGATTACATTTTACATTAACAGTTATTCATTGCTTTGGAGCATCAATATGCTAAAATATTAAGGTGAAATGAGTTTACAAGAATTCCAAAATGTTTTGAACCTCCTTGCTCTGATAGCATCTGCTCATTCATATTTATTATTATTAACATCTGCCCTCCGTGTAGTCAGACTCATCATGGGTGGTACACATTATTGCACACAATACTTGTGACTTAAATGATTCAATGTGTCTACATTCAACAACACACTCAAGACATGCATTCCAATCACACCAACCACTCTCCATGCAAAGAACCTTCTCCTCACTCCTCTGCTCCCACCCCTCTTTATACAGTTTCCAGTGATGGCCTCTTATTCTACCCCCCTCCGATTTTATCAAAAATCTCTTCCATGTCAACCTGATAACTCCTGACTAGCTTATATGTCTCAATCATATCCTTCCCCTCTTCCACCTATTCATGAGGCTTTGTGATTTACATTTTGTCAATCTGTCTTCGTACTCCACATTCCAATGACAACCTTTGTGAATTTTCTCTGGACGCTTTCCAACATATCCTTGTCATCATGAAAACCCAGCGACCAGATCTCTGCACAATAATCCATATGAGGCTTGATCATGGCTTTATATAATGGAATCGTAACCTCTATTTCTGCACCTATCCTATACTCTGCATTCTATTTTTGCATCTCAAATTTTAAAACTTTACATCTTGCAACATTAAGCTGACAGCTCCACACACTCACCCATTCAGACAGTCTATTCAGGTCCTCTTACAAAGCTATAAGATCTGCTCTACTTCTCATAACTCTCCCCAATTTTGCATCTTATGCAAACAGCAATGGCCCCCAAACAGACCCATAGGTCATGCCACTAGTGACTTTCCCTCCTGTACACAACCTGCTGATACCTATAAGAGAGCCAATCTCCAATCTGATACACTAATCTACTATCCAACCCCCATCTTTTTGAAATTGCCCATAATGATCATCCTTTTCTTATTAGCCAAACCAATTTGTCTAAATATTTCCTTTTCACTGTCCTCCACATTACCAAGTCTATAGCAACACTGTACTAAACATTTCATCCTGTTCAGCTCCACTATACTGCTTGAAAACCACTGTCAGTATTTGCTCCTTTGTATCTCCACCCTAGATGGACACAACTTCTCCTCCCTTTTTTTCTTTGTCTTTATAAAAGCCTACATATCATACCATTTCTATTCTTTTCAGAATATCCTCATTCAACCATGTCTCATTTATACCAAAATGTTTGGGCGAATGAACTCTATCGATGCTACAATTTCATTCCCCTTGTTTCAAATACTTTTAGCATTTGTAAAGATACATACTAGCTCATTTCTGTTTCTATAACAAGTCCTGCTAACCTGACTTCTCAGACATGACTCCTCTACACTCTGCCCTATCCATTCCTATTTATCATCAGTGATATTACACCCCCCCCAAGACTTAAATGTTACTCCCCACATCCTTGACTGTCTTAATCTTTTCTTGCATGCTCACACATCTACTTCTGAAACCATCATCTACACTTCTCATGCACTGTCACCTGTCCACCCTGACCTCCCCTATTTCCCTGTCTACTCTGTGTTCCTTCTCTCTTATTCTCTTCACCCACCTCTCCATTCACAAATTTGCCTACCTTACTCTTCTGCTCTTCCACTTCTTGCTTCCTCAGGTCTTACATTCACTTCAGTCATTCTCTCTTGCAGCAACATTTTCTCCAACTGAGTCATACCCATTCCATTTAAATGTAGCCCATCTCTTTTATACAGCTCTATCCTCTCCTCAAACTCATCCCACACATTTACAAAATTAACTCGTTTCTCCTCACACAACTCTGCTAGCATACCATTCATAACCTTTGCTTGTCTTCTCAACTCACCATTAACATACCTTACCCACCACATTTATCTTTCACTCTCCTTAACAGCCTCATGACATCCCTCCTTACATTCTCTTCTTGTTACTAGCGAAATCATTCATGCTAACTACCATTACCAACTCTTGATTGCATACTCCTCTTATCTAATGCTTCAACCATCCTGCTCATTCTACCTGCTAGAAAACACGACTTCATGCACCTTTTCATTCACCACCCCTCTTATAATTGAGTCTCCATATGTTGCCACTGATAAAAATCATTTGATATTTCTTTCAAATCTTTTTTCCCATTCTTCTTCATATTCCAATGCAAATCTGCAATTCTCCTCAGTTCATTCCTCATAAGCTTTCATATCTTGAATTCTCCAATCAACATTGCCAACTCATTGCCACTTTTGCCTGCTGCTTTACCATTACTGTTCAAGCACTCTGATGTACCATCATCTCCACTTACTCTTGTAGCTACACTTAATCTTTTTCCTGCTACTGCTTACATTCAATATCTCATAATCCATAAGTATGCTGCATTTCTTACACACCCAGACACTCTCATCTCTCCTATTTTTCCTCTCCACATAAATATTTTCAATTTCTCCTGAAGCATATGCACCTGTGAATATGCATCAAACAAAAACTTTTGTTTATTATGCTTGAGTAAAGAATAAAAACAATAATTTAATAGTCTATATTTAAAATTCTAAATAGCAGTTAGAAATGAACAAATATATACAGGAAGACAGTTTGATAAAATTAGGTGTGAGACACGAGTGCAGATCCAGATCATCTATATGTAACATGTGATGAAGTGGCATTAAACTTGATATCAAAAGTGGAGATTTTCATAATCCTTTCTTTTAGTGTTACACTATGATGATCAGCATTCATTTTTGAAATTATGGATTCTACAACCGTGTTAAAATAACTCTTTTTATTATCCCGATGTTCCAATCTTCATATCAAGATCATCATCTGGAGAATACATAAATATAGAAGACAAGCTGAGTTACATTTCAAACCGTAAGCTAGAGAAACAATGATTTGATCACATGCTACTCATTGGCATGACCTCTAGTGGAGAAAAAAAATACATCAAGCTAGATTTAATTTATGATTAGATGAATAAACATTCTTGCTTACAGATAGTTTTCCTTCCGGTAACAGTGATGTCCTATTTCTATTATTACAATTGTTATTTTTGATTTAAAAAAAAAAAAAAAAAAAAACATTATTTATAAATTACAACATGAATAAACATTCTTTCTTACAAATTTTTTCTTTAACAATGATGTCCTATTTTTTTAGTATTAAAATTATTATTTTAGATCTAGGATCCTGGATTTTCTACAGTCCTGTTTATAGTTGCTCCTAGAGAGGAAGGATTTGTGGGACGAATATATGCCTTCCATATGCATGGAATTTTTAGACCATCATTATTGTTTAGATTGGGGTAGTTGATAATAATCTCATAGACTTCCTTAAATTTGCGTTCATACCATGTTTTGGTGTGACGTAGACAACTAGTGCTTTTCCAGTCAATTCTATGTAAGGTGTTCAAGGGCACGATCAGAAAGGCTAGCTTCACCATAATTATTATATTTGATGTGTCGTTTATGTTCTTTTTGTCTGATCAGAATTGTGTGTCCTGTTTCTCCTATGTATGGTATGTTGCAGGTGCAGTAAATACGGTACCACGGTGGGCCAGCAGAGAGAGTGGGTCTTTGGATGAATTGAGTAAGCTTTTTAATTTTGCAGGAGGTTTAAAGGTGGCTTTGAGGTTGTATTTTTGTAGTACTCTGTTTATTTTGTCTGATGTCCCTTTAATGTAGGGAATGGTTATAGTTTTATTGTAGTATGGTTTGTCTTTGTTTTTTATTGAGGTCTTGTAGAGAATTTTGTTAATAGTGTTTTGGCTGTATCCATTTTTTTGAAAAGTATTGCTGATCACTTTAAATTTGTCTTTCAGTGCCTGTTCACTGGAGCAGACCAAGCACTGGATGTAGAATTATATACTGGAGAAGAAAAAGCCTGTAAAGAACTCAAAAGAGGACTGCTGGCCTGGTTGGCCAAGTGGTTAGCGTATTCGCTCTAAAGCCAAAAGTCTGCGGGTTCAAATCCTGCCGTGGGCATGGATGTTTGTGATTATGAAAATACTAGTGGTGGTGGTGGGCAGTAGATGATGATAGTTGCAGGCAGTTGAACTGAGTGGTGGAGACAGCTGTAGAGTGGGTGCCCTCCCTCAATGAGCCTTCGGACTCCTTGGAGGTGTCAGGTAATAATAAGAAGAATCTGGATAAATTATACATTCTTGGTAGGCGTTTCTTTGACATGCACAAGTGCAAGCTGAATGGCATGCAACTCTGCAGTATAGTTACTGCAATCGAGTAGGATCTGGTTGGAGATTGTAATGTTAGGAAACAGCAGCACAGCCAACAGATATCTCTGATCTTGAACTATCAGTATAGAGGGACAAGAAATCAGAGTAGGCTTCTCTGTGTGCATTGAACAAACTGAGAGGTTGAAGGATGGGGTGCAAGCTTGCCATGGAGGAATGCCCAGACATCTGGAATAACTTTAGCTTCAGTTTTTCATATCACCATTATTTATTATTAGACAATTCCAGGGAGTCCAAAGACTCATTGAGGTAGGACAGCTGCTCTGCGACTGTCTCTGCCACTCAATCCACCAACTGACTGCAACTACACCAATGGCATCTACCACTGACCACCACCACTGGTATTTCCAAGGACAATCACAAACATCCATGCCCACGGCAGGATTCGAACCTGCAGCATTATCTCTGATTCATTTAAGGTACATACTAAGCTTTTCAGTAGTCTTCAGTATCTTCTATACTCTTAGCAAAATCTTTCCATGCCTTCAATTCTCCCAGAGCACATATGCTAATTCGCATACTAAGAACTTTCAAGTATGCTTTGTTGTTTTCCATGATTGCCTCTAATTTCCAGATTCCACTATGGAGTTCTGATTTTTCTGTCCTTGCAGACTTCGCCACATGCCTTTCTGGCTCAATTAATCACTGTTTTCACTATCTTAAGTTTCAAACCCTCATTTTTTCTTGAATAATATTAGTATATTGAATCTACAGTTTATTATCATTATTAATGCACCCTCCATGGAGACAGCAGACTCATTGTGGGAGGTTGATTTAACTGACAACGTATTTATCACACCGAATCTTAAAATCCTTAACACTTCTTGCATTAACAACATATTCTGGTAATACGTTCCATTCAATGACAATTCTTCATATAAAAAATCTACTTCTCACACCCCTCTTATATAACTTCCAGGGATGATCTCTGGAGAGAAACTACTTCCTCAACCTCTCTCCATAGCAAGCATTCCGAAGTCCTGATATTATCTCAGTCACTTGGCTCTGAACACTCTCCAATGTTTCCACATCATGCTGAAAAGCAGGTGACCAGATATGAGCACAATAGTCCAAGTGTGGTCTGACCAGTGCTTTCTACAGTGACACAACTACTTCCTTATCCCTAAATGTTAGAGTACAGTACTTCTTACCATGGCCTTGCCAACACTAGCAACATGTTCTCTAGACTTCAGTCTAGAGGGCATATTGCTAGTGTCAATGACCACTCCCAAACCTCGAATTTCATCCACTTCCTGCAGTATGGCACCATCGATATAGTACACAGCCATATATTTCTGCACCCAAAAATGCAATACCTTGCATTTATTATTAAAATTGCAACTCCACTTCTTTATCCAAGTCAAATGTCTATTCAAATCTTCCTAAAGGGAATTAATGTCAGTAGTGGCACTTATAATTCTCCCCAACTTTGCATCATCAGCAAGCAACTGAAGATCCATAATCAGTCCACATAACATAATATAATAATAGGAATAGAAGTAGTAGGTTACAGCATTTTTCGAAAGGATAGGAAGGGAAAATGCAGTGGTGGAGTACTGCTTATGATAGTGATGACTTATGTCCTCTCAGAGTGGAGGGTTTAGAGGGCAGCAACACTAATGGTTTTGAAAGCATATGGTGAGGTAGAGGCAGGAAAGACAGGATATTTAGTGGGATGTTGCTACAAGCCAAGGAGCACAGAGGGTGGGGAGCAGTTAAGCTTGGCAAGTGCAAAGAAGAATGATTGTTATGGGAGATTTTAACTACAGCAGTATAAGTTGGGAAGAGGAAAATGCATATAGTAATAAGGGAATGGAATTTCTAGAATTCTTGAGGGACAAATGTAAGCTGTATTATATGAGTAAAGCTGTATTCTACGAGTGAAGAAGAGGGCACAATTTGGTGTAAAGTGGATGACAAACAATATCAGACAGGAAGAACTGCTGGTGAAAAAGATGTTATGGAAGAGATATAAGCAAAGGGGTGGAGAGCAAATGCATGAAGAATATAAGACTCAGGTCAGGAGAGTGAATAGTATGGTAAGGAAGGCAAAACTGGAATATGAGAAAAGATTGATCCTAAGATCCAAAGAAAATCCTAGGGAGCTTTTTTTAGTTATGTGGCCAGTAGTAACATGCAGATGGAGAAAATTCTTTTAATTCTCTACTGGTGTTAATAATGAAAGCTAATTTAAGGTCAAAGTATTAACTGCTTATAACTACCAGCTTGTTAATAACAGCTGGTTCTTGTATTCTATGAAATTCATTCTGTATGTGTTTTGTTGAATCACTGACATATAAAAATCTACTGAAATATGATAGAAGGTGTAGAACTTTCAAGTGTCAACTCTATGTTTCAATATGCAAGCTATAATATTATATTTAAAGATAACTGAAGAGTAAATCTTAACAGTATCAAAATGTTAATGCTAAAAGTCTTGAAATAAAAATCACAATGCTGCATATATATTGAAAAAATATATAACAGAGAACTCTTAATATAAAGGGAAAAAAATTCTAACCTCAGTTGGGGTGTTTGTATATTCCATTATTCTTTCCACTGCTACAATATTTGTTTCTATTTCAGAACTCATCCTGACCATCCAGTTTAATGTAGCAGTCACCTAAAATAAACAAAATTAATAAAAACAGGCAAAAGATTAACCTATATTAATTTTCCCATGTTTTTCAAAAAAAAAAAAAAAAAAATTTAACCATTAACATGACTGTGATATATATACTGGTGACTTAAATAAGGTAGTGGCAGCTGGACAGACAGCAGTATATGGTGGAGTTTGAATCCAAGAGAAGGCAGGTGACCAGTGGTGTGCCACAGGCGTACTCAGGTTGCTACTCTTCAATCTGCATAGCAGTGATACCAAGAATGATATTATTAAAGAGAGTGAGGAGTGGTTTCTTTGTGTGGAGGGTGGTTGAACCATGGAATGCACTCTCTGATAGAGTAGTAAGAGCAAGAACAGTCAATGAGTGGTATGATAGACTGTTTCCTAGGAGGAACCTCCCACGATGAGTCTCTTGACTCCATGGAGGCCTGAATAATAATTATTATTATTATTATTATTATTACACCCTCCACGGAGTCAGGAGACTCATTGTAGAAGGTTCATTCAACTGACGACATTTTTATTGTACTGAATCTTAAAATCCTTAACACACTCCCTGCATTAACATATTTCAGTAATGTGTTCCATTCACTCACAATTCTCCATGCAAAAAATCTACTCCTCACACACCTTTTCTTCACTACACTTATACAACTTCCAGGGAAACCTATGGTTCTTTCCCTCTCACCTTCTACTCTTCTTATAATCCACTCTGGATTAATCTCATAAAATTTCCTCACCAACTTAAACATCACTATCATATAATCTCTTTTTCTCCTATCCACCAATCTCCGCAATCCGCATTTCTTCAACTTCTCTCCATAGCCAACATTCCAGAGTTCCTAATATTGTCTTAGTCACTCATCTCTGGATCCTCTCCAATGTTTTCACATCACAATGAAAACCAGGTGACCAAATCTGAGCACAATAGTCCAAGTGTGCTCTGACCAGTGCTTTATACAACGGCACAACTACTTCCTCATCCCTACATGTTAGTGTACTTCTTATCACAGTGGCATTATAATATGCAGTCTTTGCAACATAGGCAATTAGGAAGTTGAATAAAGGTGTGTTAAGTAAGGATGTGAGGACTAGATTTTTTGCTTGGAGAGTTGTGAATGAATGGGTTGCCAGAGTCAGTGTGAGTGCTTTATCTGTTAATGGGTTCAAAGAGAGGCATGATAAATTGTGTGGATAGTTTGGGTCTCCAGCAATGAGTCTTTGGACTTCATGAAGGTGCCCATACAATAATAATAACACATGCAATGCCCTCCAGACTTCACAGTCTATTGTCAACCATCACTCCTAAATCTCAAATCTCATCCACTTCCTGCAGTACAATGCTATCGATTTATAGGAAGAATATCCAGTTGCCTACCAGTGATGCTAAATTGGAAAAGCAATAGTTAATAAAAATGTAGAGATCTTGCAAGAAGTTACAATCAGACTGTCAGTTTGGGAAAAAGATAACGGCTACCAATTCAGTGTGTCAAAATGTAAAAGTATGCACTTCAGGATGAAAAACAGGCTCATCGTTTTCTTGTGATGCAATTGTACAGATGGAATTGCATTGCAAGAAAATGATGAGACTAGGAATGCAGGAGTAATGGTAGATAAAGTTGAAGTTCAGAGGACATACTACAAAAATAGGCAAAATATCTCAAAAGTTGATTTGAATGTTAAGAGAATAAGGAAGTTATTCCTCTCTAGTCTAGAAAACTGATATGACTATATCTGAATTAATGTACACAGATATGGTCACATGAGTATCTTGGTGAAAATGGTAGAAAGATTCAGAGGTTAGTGGCCAAAATCGTGATTTTTTTTGCAGAGTGTTCTCTATGAGAATAGACTGAAGGTTTGTGGATCATGACATTTAGCTAAGAGTTAGTAAAGGGATTTTAGTAAGTAAAGGGAAAGAGTTACTAAAGGGATTTTATAAAAGAGATAAAAAAATTTCTACATGACTCGATGAAAGAACAAGGGATCAACCATCATACTCCATGAAGTTATGTAAGACTGGTTACAAGAGTTAGAAGGACCAGATTTTTTGCCTGTGGGATGGTAAATGAGTGGGAATAGATTGCCAGAGGTGGCTGTGAATACATTTGTAACTGAATGACTAAGGGGGGGGGGATGCAATATTTATTGTGTCATTAATAGTTAATGTGGGCCTCCCATAATGATGAGTCACTGAATTCTATATGGAGATACTCAAGTAATAACAATATCAAAAATTTTTGTTCATGAATGCATTAGTATGGATTTTTTTAAAAAATAAAAATAAGTTCTTTTGTTATATCACAAAGTCGATCAAATTGTTTTTACTTCTCACAGGCATTTGTACTAGTCAGCAGCTGCCTGTTCTCACTCTGATTCCATTCCAAATAATTTTTCCAATCTTCATCTTGTAAGTCTCTTTTCTCCATAGCTTTCACAATGATGCCTCTTCAGATAGCAGGTCGTCCTCTTTTTGGAAAAGACTCCATATGACAAATTCATAATTCTCATCTTTCTATTAAAAAAAGGAAAATTTGGTATAGAGAAATCTTTAATCTCTTTCACTGCAGACTTCCACAGTTGAGTACTGACAACAACACTTTGTTTCATAACTTAATGAAGTTCCAAGGATAGCCTACCAGGAGGGATCTTGCTTGGAGAATTGCATACGGCTGCCTTCCAGTCAATACCATCAAATGGAGGTACTTAAACATTAGAGATCCAATCGCTGACATCTTTGTCACTGATTGGATCTCTAATGTTTGGAAACAGTACAGTAACGTGGCGGTGAATTTGAGCTGTGCAGAAGAAAGTGATTTTTAATCGGTGAATAGTCCGCTTTTTCCCCCCGTTTTTCTACGTTTTTGAGTGCTAAATTGTTTCTCTGAATACGAGTGTACTTCAGTGGTTGTTTTTTTTGGAAGTTAGTTGCTGTCGCGATACAATATATGTTGGTACCGTCGGAATCGAACGCGTAACGGTGGAAGACAAAACGAAGCTAAGTTACTGTATTTAGTTATATTTCGTTTATTTAATTATATTTAGTACTTTAAATGTTCTGATGTTTGTACTTTTTTCCCCTCTTATTTATTAATTGAATAATTATTAAAGATTACGCTACTCGGCAGTAAGGAATGATGGTGGATTCAGCAGCAGTCGCAAGTGGCGTAACGCCAAGTCCTCCGCCATTTAAAAACTCAATTATTAGCAATATCATAAAGGACTTTGTGGCATGCAGTACTTGCGGCATGTATGCTTCTCGGGAATTACATATGTGGCTTGTTAAAGAGAGTGGAGAGCGTATGTGCGCCAAATGCAGGCAGTTGGAGGAAATAAATACATTAGATATATCGATATCCGAATTTGTTGCTCCAGGAACGGAGAATAGGAAGACAAGTAGTATGATAGGAGCGAATGAGAAAATAATAGTTGATAGTGTGGAAGGTGTGAGTGACTGTGGAAGTTTAGGAGATGGTTTTGTATGGGAGAGTGAATTTAGATTAAGAGTGACTGACCTGCAGAGGGAGATAGATGAGTTGAAAGAGGAGGTGGAATGTCTAGTGAATGAGAGCAGAAGTATGAAAGATAAGATTAGGAGAATGGAAGAGATAAATGCAAGGCAAATCAGAGTAGGAGAGAGAGAGAATTTAAGGAGTATGAGTGAGAGGTATGGGAATGCTAGCAGACGAGAGGATGGAAACAGTAGGAGAGACGGAATGAGAGAGAGATATGGAAGTGCTAGAAGAGGAGAGAATGGAAACGGTAGGAGAGATGGAATGAGAGAGAGGTATGGGAATGCTAGAAGACGAGCGGATGGAAACAGTAGTAGGAGAGACAGAATGAGAGAGGGATATGGAAGTGTTAGAAGTGGAGAAAATGGAAACAGTAGGAGAGAGGGAATGAGAGAGATGTATGGGAGTGCTAGAAGAGGAGAGAATAGAAACAGTAGAAGAGAGAGGTATGGGAATGAAAGAAGAGGAATGGAAACAATAGGAGCGAGGGAATGGTAAGAGGTATAATGTATGGCGACTCAATGATCCGTGGTGTTCAAGATAGGATGCGTGAGGAGTGTTTGCCAGGAGGAACAATAGAAAGGGTGGCTATGGCAATTAAGAGAGGTGAAAGGGTGGATGAGATGATTGTGATGGTAGGAACGAATGACTTGAGTGGAAATGTAAGTCGGGCAACGAGAGATATGAGATTTTTGCTTGAGACTGTACGGAAGAAGACAGAGAGAGGAAAAATAGTGTGCGTGTTGCCTAGGTATGATAATGATGAGCTGAGCAGAAGAGCGGTGATATTGAATGGCATAATAGCGAGAATGTGTGACAAGAGAGGACTGGTATATGTGGATGCTTGGAGTGCGTTTGAGGAAAGAGAGGAGTTGTATGCGAGAGACCGTTTACATTTGAATGAGGAAGGGCGTAGGCATCTGGAGAGATTGCTGTTCTGAACGAGTCAGTGTGTCCCAGGGAGGATGATAGCAGGGGTGGCCTCTTGTGGGAATGGACACTTGGGAGAAGGGAGACAATGTCAGGTAACACTGAGCCCAGTGGAGTCTAGAAGGGATAAGGCTGGGTATAGAAACAATGGCATTTATATGCTGTATACTAATGCCAGGAGTATCCGGAATAAGGGAGAGGAATTGGTGGCGCAGATGGCATCAGCCTGGCCAAAAATTATTGCGATCACTGAGACGTGGTTGACAGAATTGGATATAAAAACAGGAATAGAAGTCGCTGGGTATAGCATTTTTCGTCAGGATAGGAGGGGAAAGCGTGGTGGTGGAGTGCTGCTTATGATAAGTGATGACCTATGTCCTCCAAGAGTGGAGAATTTGGAAGGAAGTGAGACAAATGATTTTGAGAGCGTATGGTGTGAGCTAGAGGTAGGCAAGACAGGATATTCAGTGGGGTGTTGCTACAGACCCAGGAGCACAGAGGATGGGGACCAGGAGATGTTTAGACAGCTAAGTTTGGCAAGTGCAAGAAGAATGATTGTTATGGGAGATTTTAACTTCAGTAGTATAAATTGGAGAGAGGAACATGCATGTAACAATAGGGGAATGGAATTTCTAGAATTCTTGAGGGACAAATGTCTTAGGCAACATGTAACAGAGGGAACAAGAGGTTCAAAAATTTTGGATTTGGTTATAGCATCAGAAGAGTTGATAATAACTGAGTTGACATCTCTCCCACCAGTTGGAGAGAGTGACCATATGGTGTTGACATTTAAAATGAATAGACATGCAGGAGTATCAAAGAGACGGGAACTTATGTGGAATTATAAGGCAGGTGATTATAATAGTCTTAGACGTCAACTTCGGGAAGTTTCATGAAGGGAGGAATTGGACGGCCGGGATATCACCAGTGCATGGGAAATTGTGAAAGAATATTTGTTATCAGCAATGGTAAGTTGTATACCACGAGTGAAGAAGAGGGCGCAATTTGGAGTAAAGTGGATGACAAACAACATTAAACAGGAACTGCATGCGAAAAAGAGGCTATGGAAGAGATATAAGGAGACAGGTGAAGAGAGGATGGGTGAAGAATATAAGACACAGGCCAGAAGAGTGACTCGTGTGGTAAGGAAAGCGAAACTGGAATATGAGAGGAGATTGGCCCTAAGATCCAAAGAAAATCCTAGGGAATTTTTTAGCTATGTGGCCAGTAGGAGGAGAAATGACTGTGGAAGAATGATATTGTGGGATAAAAATGGGAATAGAGTGACTGATGCAGAGGACATAGTGGAATTGTTCAATGAACACTTTATTGGAGTATTTCATCCTAGAGGAGTCAGTTTTAATGCTAGAGGGATAGGACTGGTACGAGGTCTGGAGGTACAGGAGGAGAGTGTGTTTCAGATACTGAGTACTCTGGATGTCAGTAAAGCTGTGGGACTGGATGGTATTTCGCCACGAGTTTTGAGAGAATGTGCTAGCGAATTGACAATACCTTTAACGTGGCTTTACAATGAAAGTCTGGCTTTGGCAAAGGTGCCCAGGGAATGGAAGGAAGGTAAGATAGTGCCATTGCATAAGGGTGGTAACAGACTGGAAGTGTCTAATTATAGGCCAGTCTGTGTGTCATCAGTAGTTGTTAAGATCTTGGAGAAAGTAGTGAGGGACCATGTACAGCATTGGGCAGATGAGGGTAATGTTATCTGTGAGAATCAACATGGATTTGTGAAAGGACGCTCTTGTTTTAGCAATATGCTAGCCTTTTATAATAAAGTTACAAGAACATTAGATGAGGGAAAGGCATATACTGCAATTTTCTTAGACTTGGCGAAGGCATTTGACAGGGTGCCACATGACAAGCTGATATTTAAGTTGCAGCACATGGGTCTGGATGTCAGATTGGTCAACTGGATTCAGGATTGGCTGTCTGATAGGTATCAGAGAGTTGTGTATGGTGGAGCAGTTTCCAGGAGGCAGAGGGTTACAAGTGGGGTCCCACAGGGCTCAGTACTAGGACCTATATTGTTTAACCTTTATATCAATGACATACCCAGTGGATTGCAGGGGGATATTCAGTTGTTTGCGGATGATGCGAAGCTGGGAAATATTATTAGTAATAGCGCAGATGTGGTAGCCCTGCAAGAGGATTTAAATAAGCTAGATAGATGGGCAAATGAATGGGGGTGTCAGTTTAATGCAGCAAAATGTAAGGTCTTGAGGTTTGAGAAACATCGATGGGATGCTGCATACTCTATGGGAGGAGTTATACTGGAGGAAGTAGGGGAGACAAGAGATCTGGGGTTGATGATTGATAGAAACCTGAAGTTTAGGGGACATATTGCAAAGGTGGTGAAGGTAACACAGAGGATTGCTGCTATTATGAGAAGGACACCGACCTGCAGAGATAAGAGGGTTATCATTCCGTTGTATAAGTCTCTGATCAGACCACACTTGGACTATTGTTCTCAGATTTGGTCCCCAGGATTTGAAGGGGATAAATTAACTGTGGAAAGGATACAAAGACGGATGACAAAGATGGTTTCAGGACTGTACAATGATAGTTATGAGGATCGGCTGAGAGAATGTGGACTGCAGAGTTTGGCAGATAGAAGAAGGAGAGGTGATATGATTGAGACTTTTAAACTGTTGAGAGGTGGTTACAGGGTTGACACTGGGGAGTTCTTTCGCTTGGTTGATCAGCGGGAAGGAGTGATGACAAGAGGCCATCCCTGGAAGTTACGAAAGGAAACTGTGAGCAAGAGGGCAAGGAGTGGTTTCTTTGTGTGGAGGGTGGTTGAGCCGTGGAATGCATTGCCTGATGGAGTGGTGGGAGCGAGAACGGTCAGCGACTTTAAAGAGTGGTATGATAAACTTTGTGTTTCTCAGGGGGGGACCTCCCCTCGATGAGTCTTGACAGACTTTATGTCTTAGGAAGGACCTCCCTCGATGAGTCTTTTGACTCCTTGGAGGCCTGAATAATAATAATAATAATAATTCTACAGCTGACTTCTAGCCTATGTATTTGGAAGAGATTATGTAATGTGTTGGGCATTCCATTACTTACAACAGAACAGGTTATTTTTTTGCACCCATCACCTGTCAGCAATGGGATGAGAATTTTGATTTTTATAATTAAAATATCATTTATGGATGGTTAGAAAAGAAACATGGATTTGAAAACCAGCAATATGACATCCAAATGTTTTATAATATTGTACTGTGGAAATTTTATTGTTCAGTCAAACAATTTTTGTATTTAGAAAGAAACATTCTATGAAATATCAAATTTTTGACTAGATGATGTAGACCACCCACATTTTGCAATATTCACCAGGAGGAGATAAAATTCTGTCTATTTTGCTATGAGAGGTTTTTTAAATAGTTACATCCTCTTAATTCAATGTGGTCTTATAGTCAATTGCACGGATGACTGGAGAGCAATCCCAGGCAGAAAAGACCAACTCAAGGTGGTTAACTCAGATAAGGCTAACCACCTGGGTATCAGTCATCTTTGCACTTTAGTTTCAATTGGTCTTTTGGCCATTCATCCATGAGATTGGTGAAAAAGGAAAACTGATAGCATTTGGCTATATGATGATATAAAAGAGCTGAGGCCTTTTCTCTATCTCTCATACTATCTCTCTCTTTCTGTCTTTTCTTTCTTCTAATACTATCAGGCTGTCTTGCACTCCTATATTAACTATTCTAGGACTATGATGAGCACCTCTTTACTTTTTCACCTCAATAATGGTCAAAACCAGTCTGGGTAGTGACTCTTCCCATAATGTATAACATTATACCTGGCTGTAAGGATACATTCTTTGCATTATGGGATACTAAGACAAGTGATGCGAAGTCATTAGCCTCTATATACAAGTTGCAGTCATGAAGTTACTTTACATGCAAACTTTGTTTGCTTAAACTTGGATAAAGGATTAAACTAAGAATATAATTTCTTGGCATCTTTAACTTACAGTATAACCAAGTGAAAAAACTTTCAACATTTTTCTTTGTTTGTTATAACCATAACATCTACTTTTCATTTTTCTATTTCCTGAATTGCCTCAATTACTTTGTATTTAGACCTTGTAGACTCCATGTCCTATGAAGGATTATCCATTTCTTGCAAAATCATTGCCCAAAAGATCTACTAGTTTCTTTGTTCTGAGATTCAGAGCAATATTGTTTTTATTCAGAGTGGAAATTGGCCTGTAGTGGAACCCCCAACCTGTTGGACCAGGATTTTATTTCAGTTACCTCTCTTAGATATGTCGCAACCTACTTGAAAATTAAGTGAAAAAAGGGTCTCGATTCCTCAAATATTCTAAGAGCATTGGATTTAAAACAAAACAAAAGTGATATAACAGATAAAAGAAAGTAGTAACTAAGTGGAAGAAGAAACCTACTCATCTAGAGAACCACTGAAGAGACTTCCATTGCTATCAAGGCAGCCCTCTGTGGTTCATGGATCCATATTCAATATATCGAGACTACCTTACCATATTTCACTGGATCCCTAGTCTGCCACCCAGGGGATGCACCCCTAGAAATTACAGCATTCCCTTGGCTTCTACTGCAACTGGGATTAAAGTTTTTGTCCTAGTCTGAGTTCTGGGTCAGGATGAAGCCTTCTGTGGCAAAAATGCACACAAACTCAGATGGTGAATGGTTTGCTGCAGCTGTCTTTTATAAGACCCTCATATTACATGAAAGACAGAAGATGGTAAAATTATCCATAGAAACAGTCATTCACAATTGGAGGAAGTTGTTCAGTTATCAAATTAACCTTGATTGCAAAATATGTGACAATTAAAACTGAATCTTTTGGGACTCCATTTTCTTGGTTATATAGAGGGGGGGGGAAGAGAGAGAGAGAGAGAGAGGTTTCCACAGACTTGGAAGAATTGTTTGGATAAAAAGTTCTTCATAAAAAAAAATAGAGATTCTATCTAAGAACAAAGCTGTGTAGGTCTTTCAATATTCCAAACCTTCAAGCAGTGTTGTATGCTTTCCATATAAAAGAAAACTGATACTAAGTACATGCTTTTTAGCAAAGCATCTAAAACGGATGCTTCCACTCAGATTGTGTTCTGGAAAAAAGGTTGTTTCTGTCCAAAAACCACAAAAGACGAGGGTTAACCATTTTTTCCAATATCTTCCACAGCTAACTAGGCAGAGCAATTGGAAAATATTTTAATGGGGATTTTTGGATTCTTACCTGGCTTAGAAAAGGCAAAAAAATAGCCTTTTGCCAAGTATCCAGAAACCTGTTTTGTAGAAAATTCTGTTGGAAAGGTACAGCAATTGATCTATGCCATGATAGCAACAGATGTTTGACTATCTTGTAATGGATACTATCTGGTTCAACAGCAATTGGATGTCAGTTAAGCAAAGCAGTTTTCATTTCTTCTTTTGTAAACTGTATGTTGTATTCTTCTTACTGTTCAAAGAAAACAGAATTTACTTTTTGACTCTCTTATGAACTTGTTGGATTGAGCTGTGGACCTGATGGTATGACTGACCATAATAATACTCTACTAGTGATGCTCTACAAATAAGACCTCAAATAGGGCTAGTCTAGGATCATAGTATTATAAATAAGTTAGTTTAAGTTAGATGTAAGGTAGTATGTAAGTTGGAGATAAGTAGGTTAAGAAAGAATTAGCATTGACTATATGCCTGGCCACAAATTATCAGATGAAGGTAACATTTAACTGGCCAAATTCACAGTAGCCATGACCTGGCATCGGCGAAGTGTTCAACTTCATTGCTGCACACATGACTAATGTTCCTGAGGCTCTACTTTGGCCAGATACATGGCCATGTCATGAAAGAAATGTTAATATCTTCCTGGATGTAGAAAGTATTTTTACCTTGGGTATAATAAATTTTAAAAATACCAAGCTATTTTAAACCTGGTTTTACTCCATTTCCCAAGTAAGCAAACAGACAAACAAGTCAAATTTGCACCTGCAAGTGTTGCAAGTCTAGCTGATCCTGCACGTAGTGCAAGACCAAGGCAACTCATGGTAAAAGTAGAATAAGCTCTGATCACTAATCTTAATATTTACCCTTAATGCAAAGCACATCTCCTGGAGGAGATGTACGATGCTTTGTATTAAAGGCAAGGGGCCACCACCCTTGCAGTTTGATGGAGGCAAACTTGACTTGTTTGTCTGTTTGCTTACTTGGGAAATGGAGTAAAACCAGGTTTAAAATAGCTTGGTATTTTAAACATCTTCCTGGATGTTTTAACATAAAAATATGAATATCTATACTCTGGCTGCTCAGGAGTTGAAGACTATGCCAATGATTCAGATAATCTCAATTTAGTGGGGGGAGGCGGGAAGGCTTTCCCACCTTCCTGAGAAATTACAGATGTATCTAAGAGTATTTTTAGAATCTGCCGCAAATCTAACAATCACCAAACCTAAAATATCATCTCACACCACCAAAAATATGGAAGACTTATTTGATTGTCAGCCTAACAAACATCTCTAGTATGTGCCATAAGAGAAAGAAAACACAAATTAGGACTCTAAGATTACAATTATTTAGTACTCAATCTGCTTTCTTTCTGTTTGCTTGCATGCACTTAAATATTCTTATCTTTATGTCTATGAAGATGTCTCATATGCCATGAAATTACATAAAGTACTGTCTTAATAATTAAATAAATGAATAGCTTTAATGGAACATGAATATCTTGTTTGTCAAAAGGTTACATAATGTAGGAAAATAAACTGTTAACTACATTCAAAAGATGAATCAAAATAACATGTCATAAATCAAATTATTAATTTAACTATTAGTCAATTATTTTAAGTATTTTTTTAATCTATGCAACCTACTACAATAGTTCCTTTGGACTCTTATAGTGTAACATATACTTCAACTGTGATTGAGGTCTAGGTAGTTGTCCCTCCCAAAGAGCATTATGCATAGCTGAAAGGATTTGTGCTTTGCATTATGGGATACTAAAGTAATTAACGTGAAGTCCTTAGCATCTATATACAAGTAGCCAAGTCCTGAAAATACTTCACATGCAAACCGTTAACTTACTTTGGATAAACAATAACAAGAATTTCTTGGCATCTTTAATTTATTTTATAGCCAAGCGAAAAAACTTCCTTTTATCATATGTTGAAAAATTCCTTCTGCATCAATCTTATAAATTTCCTTTAGTAACTTGCTTCTATCAGATTTCCCTCTTACCTACCTACCAACCAAATTTTGTTATGCACAAACCATCAATACATCTCCTCATAAGGAGCATTCCACATTTCAAATCATTTGGATCCTCTTTGCCAATTATTCATCCTCAAGAGACTTGGCTAGCCAAATCTGTGATACTGATAAATGTTGGCATATGTTTATCAAAAACTGAATCATAGGTTTGATGTATGCAAGACTATACAAATTATTATTATTATTATTATTATTATTCAGGCCTCCAAGGAGTCAAAAGACTCATCGAGGGAGGTCCTTTCTAAGACATAAAGTCTGTCAAGACTCATCGAGGGGAAGTCCCCCCCTGAGAAACACAAAGTTTATCATACCACTCCTTAAACCCACTGACCGTTCTCGCTCCCACCACTCCATCAGGCAATGCATTCCACGGCTCAACCACCCTCCACACAAAGAAACCACTCCTTACCCTCTTGCTCACAGTTTCCTTTCGTAACTTCCAGGGATGGCCTCTTGTCATCACTCCTTCCCGCTGATCAACCAAGCGAAAGAACTCCCCAGTGTCAACCCTGTAACCACCTCTCAACAGTTTAAAAGTCTCAATCATATCACCTCTCCTTCTTCTATCCACCAAACTCTGCAGTCCACATTCTCTAAGCCGATCCTCATAACTATCCTTGTACAGCCCTGAAACCATCTTTGTCATCCGTCTTTGTATCCTTTCCACGGTTAATTTATCCCCTTCAAATCCTGGGGACCAAATCTGAGAACAATAGTCCAAGTGTGGTCTGATCAGAGACTTATACAACGGAATGATAACCCTCTTATCTCTGCAGGTCAGTGTCCTTCTCATAATAGCAGCAATCCTCTGTGTTACCTTCACCACCTTTGCAATATGTCCCCTAAACTTCAGGTTTCTATCAATCATCAACCCCAGATCTCTTGTCTCCCCTACTTCCTCCAGTATAACTCCTCCCATAGAGTATGCAGCATCCCATCGATGTTTCCCAAACCTCAAGACCTTACATTTTGCTGCATTAAACTGACACCCCCATTCATTTGCCCATCTATCTAGCTTATTTAAATCCTCTTGCAGGGCTACCACATCTGCACTATTACTAATAATCCTTCCAAGCTTCGCATCATCCGCAAACAACTGAATATCCCCCTGCAATCCACTGGCTATGTCATTGATATAAAGGTTAAACAATATAGGTCCTAGTACTGAGCCCTGTGGGACCCCACTTGTAACCCTCTGCCTCCTGGAAACTGCTCTACCATACACAACTCTCTGATACCTATCAGACAGCCAATCCTGAATCCAGTTGACCAATCTGACATCCAGACCCATGTGCTGCAACTTAAATATCAGCTTATCATGTGGCACCCTGTCAAATGCCTTCGCCAAGTCTAAGAAAATTGCAGTATATGCCTTTCCCTCATCTAATGCTCTTGTAACTTTATTATAAAAGGCTAGCATATTGCTAAAACAAGAGCGTCCTTTCACAAATCCATGTTGATTCTCACAGATAACATTACCCTCATCTGCCCAATGCTGTACACGGTCCCTCACTACTTTCTCCAAGATCTTAACAACTACTGATGACACACAGACTGGCCTATAATTAGACACTTCCAGTCTGTTACCACCCTTATGCAATGGCACTATCTTACCTTCCTTCCATTCCCTGGGCACCTTTGCCAAAGCCAGACTTTCATTGAAAAGCCACGTTAAAGGTATTGTCAATTCCCTAGCACATTCTCTCAAAACTCGTGGAGAAATACCATCCAGTCCCACAGCTTTACTGACATCCAGAGTACTCAGTATCTGAAACACACTCTCCTCCTGTACCTCCAGACCTCGTACCAGTCCTATCCCTCTAGCATTAAAACTGACTCCTCTAGGATGAAATACTCCAATAAAGTGTTCATTGAACAATTCCACTATGTCCTCTGCATCAGTCACTCTATTCCCATTTTTATCCCACAATATCATTCTTCCACAGTCATTTCTCCTCCTACTGGCCACATAGCTAAAAAATTCCCTAGGATTTTCTTTGGATCTTAGGGCCAATCTCCTCTCATATTCCAGTTTCGCTTTCCTTACCACACGAGTCACTCTTCTGGCCTGTGTCTTATATTCCTCATGCATCTCTTCACCTGTCTCCTTATATCTCTTCCATAGCCTCTTTTTCGCATGCAATTCCTGTTTAATATTGTTTGTCATCCACTTTACTCCAAATTGCGCCCTCTTCTTCACTCGTGGTATACAACTTACCATTGCTGATAACAAATATTCTTTCACAATTTCCCACGCACTGGTGATATCCCGGCCTTCCAATTCCTCCCTCCATGAAACTTCCCGAAGTTGACGTCTAAGACTATTATAATCACCTGCCTTATAATTCCACATAAGTTCCCGTCTCTTTGATACTCCTGCATGTCTATTCATTTTCCAAGTCAAAACCATATGGTCACTCTCTCCAACTGGTGGGAGAGACGTCAACTCAGTTATTATCAACTCTTCTGATGCTATAACCAAATCCAAAATTTTCGAACCTCTTGTTCCCTCTGTTACATGTTGCCTAAGACATTTGTCCCTCAAGAATTCTAGAAATTCCATTCCCCTATTGTTACATGCATCTTCCTCTCTCCAATTTATACTACTGAAGTTAAAATCTCCCATAACAATCATTCTTCTTGCACTTGCCAAACTTAGCTGTCTAAACATCTCCTGGTCCCCATCCTCTGTGCTCCTGGGTCTGTAGCAACACCCCACTAAATATCCTGTCTTGCCTACCTCTACCTCACACCATACGCTCTCAAAATCATTTGTCTCACTACCTTCCAAATTTTCCACTCTTAGAGGACATAGGTCATCACTTATCATAAGCAGCACCCCACCACCACGCTTTCCCCTCCTATCCTGGCGAAAAATGCTATACCCAGTGACTTCTATTCCTGTTTTTATATCCAATTCTGTCAACCACGTCTCAGTGATCGCAATAATTTTTGGCCAGGCTGATGCTATCTGCGCCACCAATTCCTCTCCCTTATTCCGGATACTCCTGGCATTAGTATACAGCATATAAATGCCATTGTTTCTATACCCAGCATTATCCCTTCTAGACTCCACTGGGCTCAGTCTTACCTGACATTGTCTCCCTTCTCCCAAGTATCCATTCCCACAAGAGGCCACCCCTGCTATCATCCTCCCTGGGACACACTGACTCGTTCAGAACAGCAATCTCTCCAGATGCCTACGTCCTTCCTCATTCAAATGCAAACGGTCTCTCGCAAACAACTCCTCTCTTTCCTCAAACGCACTCCAAGCATCCACATATACCAGTCCTCTCTTGTCACACATTCTCGCTATTATGCCATTCAATATCACCGCTCTTCTGCTCAGCTCATCATTATCATACCTAGGCAACACGCACACTATTTTTCCTCTCTCTGTCTTCTTCCGTACAGTCTCAAGCAAAAATCTCATATCTCTCGCTGCCTGCTATTATTGAACTAATTCAACAAAAGAAAAAAATAATTAAAGCACTAAACTGTCATTCATAATATTTATTACTGCTGTTACCTTAAGTTTTTCTATAAATATTTAAATTTAAAATACCAACATTATTTTGTGTAAATCATGTATTTAGAATAAGGTTTGAAGATATTAGTATGGGAAAATAAGATATTCTGCAATAGATAACACAATGGGGGATCCATTTTGTTAAATTCATATAGAAGTAGTAAATTGTTAATTATAGAATTAATAATACCAAGTTTTGCAGATTAAACCATATACAATAAATATGTGCAAACATGAAGACATCATTAAAATGGTTTGGTTTATTTCAATTTACGCCTCAAGCAACTCAAGGTTTGAGGCAAGTGTTATGTCTGTTATAGAACATGTTCTAATGGTCGGTTTGTCTGCTCTGCAGGATTAAAAATCCAAGTTAACTGAAAATGTGCCACTTATGTATGAATCAGATTAAAGCATGGTTGGATAAACATTGGGTACAACAGTGTGCACCCTCACACAATGAGTCTCTGACTCCATCAAGCTCAGATGAAGTGTGCTGCAAAAGCACACTTCATTATAAATTAACGATATGAAGAAATTATATACTTGATTTAATCCATTATCCAAGCATAAGCAAACAAAGTTTATTTGCACCTGAAATATAAATAGGACTAGGGTAACTCATACATAGAAGCTAATGACTTCACATCACTTGCCTTAGTATACCATAATGCAAAGCACATATCCTTATGGGTATGTATATATAGAAGCTAATGACTTCACATCACTTGCCTTAGTATCCCATAATGCAAAGCACATATCCTTATGGGTAAGTATATATAGAAGCTAATGATTTCACATCACTTGCCTTAGTATCCCATAATGCAAAGCACATATCCTTATGGGTAAGTATATATAGAAGCTAATGATTTCACATCACTTGCCTTAGTATCCCATAATGCAAAGCACATATCCTTATGGGTATGTGTATATATAGAAGCTAATGACTTCACATCAATCTTATAGTTGCCCCAATCCTAATTATATTTCAGGTGCAAACTTTGTTTGCTTACACTTGGATAAAGGACTAAACTAAGTATATAATTTCTTGTTATCTTTAATTTACAGTATAACCAAATAGGAAAAAGAAGCACCAATCTGAAAATTGAAATTGATAGTAAGAATCAAGAGCAGGTAGAAAACTTCACCTACCTTGGAGTTATTGAATACAATGGTGAAATTATAAAAGATATAAACAGACGAATCAGTCAAGCATCCCAAACTTTTTGGACGACTTAATAAAATATGGAAGTCAAGAGACATCAAACAAGTAACAAAAGGAAGAATCTAAGGAGTATTGGGAGGACCACTGTTTCATGGTCTTCTCAATACTCCTTAGATTCTTACTTTTGTTACTTGTTTGATGTCTCTTTTTGCTGGAATCTCAAAAAGGCTGAAGAGAAAAAATTATTAGTTACTGAAATGGGTTGGTTAAGAAGATTACTTGGAGTATCTCTGCTGGATCGACTAAGAAACGAAGACATAAGTAAATGACTAAAACAAGAAATAACAATAATAGACAAAATCCAAAAAAGAAGACTGCGATGGTTTGGCCATGTGACCAGAAAGATTACCATCTAAAGCCCTGAATACAATGATGGAAAGTAAAAGATCCAAAGAACGGCCCAGAATTAGATGGATAGACAAAATAAAAGAGGACTTGAAAACCAAATCACAACAAGCTACACCAAACTGGACAGAATTGTTCAGACTCTCCCAGGACAGACAGAAGTGGAAAGAGTTCATTCAGCCTCATCATCATCCACATAGATGATGGAAGAGAGAAGAAGAAGAATGCAAAGCAAATATCCTTATGGGTGTGTATAATGTTATGCATTATGGGAAAGGTCACTACCCAGACTGGTTTCCACCCTTATTGAGGTCTCGTCAGTGGAAGCCAACCCAGATATGATATGATACTTAGGCTGAAGTAATGCAGAAGTCATTTTCATATATGAGTTGCCAAAAGGTGTCACACCCTATTATTAAAATACTCTGGATTAGAGATAGTTGTTGGAAGTTTTTCCACTTGGTTATAATGGAAATTAAAGATACCAAGAAATTATATACTTAGTTTAATCCTTTATCCAAGTGCAAGCAAACAAAGTTTGCACCTGAAATATAATCAGGACTAGGGCAACTTGTTTAATCCTCAATAAAGGATTAAACCAAATGGTCTTGACCTTTCCCATAATGCATAACATTATACATACCCGTAAGGAAATGATATATGCTTTGCATTATTATGGAATACTAAGGCAAGTGATGTGAAGTCATTAGCTTGTATATACAAGCTAATGACTATAATCGAAGGTGAGTTAGCCGATCTCATACGGAGGTAGCAGGGTTTTTTTCTCCTGGAAAACTCTGGTTTTACATCCCGCATACAGATAAATCGGCCCTTCAGAACACACGCAATTTACAGACAAAAAAATACTAGTTGTGGTGGTGGTGTTGGGTGGTAGATGGTGTTGATGGAGATGATTGGGAGAGGTTCAGTGTAGTGGTGGAAACAGTTGTATAGTAGGTGTCCTCCCGTGATGAGTCTTCGGACTCCTTGGAGGTGTCACGAATAATAATAATATACGAGTTGCCCTAGTCCTGATTATATTTCAGGCACAAACTTGTTTGGTTACTTGGATAAAGGATTACACCAAGTATATAATTTCTTGCTATCTTTAGTTTACAGTATAACCAAGTGGAAAAACTTCCAACATCTATCTCTAATCCAGAGTATTTTAATAATAAGGTGTAACACCTTTTGGCAACTTGTATTGAAAATGACTTTTGCATCACTTCAACCTAAGTATCACATCTGGGTCTGGCTCACGCTGACAAGACCTCAATAAAGGTTGAAACCAGTCTGGATAATGACCTTTTCCATAATTGCATAACATTATACATACCCATAAGGATATGTGCTTTGATTTATATGATACTAAGGCAAGTGATGTGAAGTCATTAGCTTCTATATACGAGTTGCCCCAGTCCTAATTATATTTCAGGTGCAAACTTTATTTGCTTACACTTGGATAAAGGACTAAACCAAGTATATAATTTCTTGTTATCTTTAATTTACAGTATAACCAAGTGGAAAAACTTCCAACAGCACGCTTCATTAATTCAAAAAATTATTTGTATATTGAAGGACTTACATTTAGGGCATAACTGACAGAAAGTCCTACAATTCCTGGATCAAGGGACTCCCTTCCTAGGACAGCAAATAATGCAGCAAAGAATACAAAACAATTTCCACAGAATTCCAACCGAACAGCTAGCCACCTGGGTGGAACAAAAAAGTGCAATTTTCATTTAAGGGAAAAATATATATATATATATATATATATATATCACACAAACCTATTTTATTTCTATTCTTCATTATAATTCCTCAATAATAAATTATCATAAATAAAACTCTAGAAGTAATCAATTACAATTCTAAGTTACAATTCACCATTTCATTTGCAAAGAAATGGTGAATCAGAGTAAGTTCTGCTTAGAATCAAGCTATAAAAAATAATTGGACTATTCAGATAAAAGGAGCTCTCCCTGCTTATATTAGAAAGAGTACTCATAACATGATTAATGATTTATCAGATTTAGTTCACATTGCTATTGAATGTAACCAATGAAACTTGCAATTAAGTTATTTGTTCATGTAATAATTATTAGCAATCTCCATGAAATCAAAGATACTGTGGGAGGTTTTAATTTTGGCCTTAACTATCCCTTCTGATAACTTAGCCACAACTCCTGAGATACTGATTAGTCTATAATTTAGAACTTCTGCATAAAATTCTCCTTTATGTACTTCTACAAGACTCCCTACAAGGATGCTAACGGACCTCTGTGAAGAACAACGGACAAATCAGTGGAAGAGGATTCTTATCCCAACAGTGAAATGTGTGGAAGAATCTTCAGAGGAGCAGACCTCTATAAACAACCTGGGCTCAGCTGGCTCCGGCTGTCAGTACCGGGTTAGGGCCCCTACCTAGGGTTACAAGGAAAAATAAAGGGTTCAATCCTCTGACAAAGGGAAGCAGCTTTGTCAGTACTGACACAAGGTTGAAGTCTCATGATGACGGTGAAGCTTGTGATTAGAAAATTGCAGATGGCAATACAGTTTATTGTGTACATCTGTAATACTGCAGAGCAGAAAGCAAATGGAGAAAATACTGCTCTATTCTCTCTCTCCAGACTAACCACCATGGCGAGCAAATCTACACAAATGGCCCCGAGTTACCGGCGTCCCTTAAATGGGACAGGGGTGCGAAGAATCCCTGGACTCAACATGGTGTGCTCAGTAAAACTAGGAACCTGGAATGTCAGAACCTTGTATTTAGCAGGTAAGCTAAGAAATGCTATCCAAGAAATGAAAAGACTTGAAATTGGAATTTTAGGAATGAGTGAAGTTAGGTGGCCAAGATCAGGCAAAACTCAAGTCAATGACATGACAATGTATCACTCTGGAAGTTGAGAAAACAACCATCAAAATGGAGTTGGAATAATAATAAACAAAGATATCAATAAGTCACTGTTGAGCTTCATCCCTTACTCAGATAGGATGATGTTATTAAAACTGAAAGGACAACCACTAGATGTTAATCTTATACAGGTCTATGCCCCTACTGCTGACAAGAGTGATACCAGATTGAAGAATTTTATGATCAATTAAAAGAACTAATGAAAAACGCAAAAAAGCATGATATTAACATAGTCATGGGTGATTTCAATGCTAAAGTTGGGAAAGGTAGAAGTGGAGATGTAGTTGGCGAACATGGACTGGGCACAAGAAATGAGAGAGGTGACCGTCTTTTTCAATTCTGCCAGGAAGAGGAGCTAATAATCACAAACACATGGTTTAAGCTACCACCTCGAAGATTGTATACTTGGCGATCACCACAGGATAATAATGGGAATATAGTCAGAAACCAAATTGATTACTTGATCAACGATTTCGAAGTTCTATAAAGAATACAAAAACCTATCCTAGTGCAGATATTGCTTCTGATATCATAACCTACTGGTGGCAGAGTTACAACTTAGACTGAAAGCTATACTTAAGAAACATCAACAAAAAAAAAGGTTTGATTTGGGAAAATTAAAAAACACAGAGATAAGAAACAAATTGAGTCAAGATCTGAATCAAGAGCTAGCACTTATCAAGAATGATGACATCATGAGGGTTGATGAATCGTGGGACAAATTAAAATCTGTCTTCATAGAGAAATGTACCAATACCTTATGTCCTAATAGAGCAGTAAAAAAGAAAGATTGGATGACTGATGAAATTCTTTCTCTCATGGATCAATGCAGATCATATAAAAATCATAATCCAACAAAATATACAGAGGTTCAGAAAATTATTAAACACAAGATCAAAGAAGCAAAAGAAATCTGGATGAATGAAAAATGTAAAGAAATAGAAATTCTACAGGAAAAGCATGACAATTTTAATCTACACAAAAAGATGAAAGAGACCTCAGGTGTATGTAAGAAAAAACAATTCTGTATCCTTCGAAACAAAAAGGGAGAAATTATATCCAAAAAGGATGACAAAATACAAGAATGGGTGAAATATATAGAAGAACTCTTTACTGATAACAGACAGAACCCAGAAAATACTTATGAACATTCTACCTCTAGATCAGAGGTAGAATGTGCACTAAACTCAGCTAAAAATGGTAAAGCCCAAGAACCAGATAGAATACCAGCAGAAATAGTAAAGTTATTAGAAGGTGACAACATTAACATATTAGTAAAGCTATTTAATAAGATCTACGATACAGGCATAATCCCTCAAGACGGGTTACAGTCGACCTTCATCATGTTACCTAAAAAACTAAATGCGAAAACTTGTAATGACTATAGAATGATCAGCCTAATCAGGTCTCAAAATGTTTCTGAAAATAATTCAAAAAAGAATATACAGAAAATGTGAAGACACCATCAGTGATACCCAATTCGGCTTTAGAAACAGCTTGGGAACAAGAGAGGCCCTTTTCTGTTCTCAGATCTTATTTCAAAAATGTATTGACCAAAACAAGGTAATATTCATTTGCTTCATCGACTTCGAGAAAGCATTTGACAAAGTCCAACATGCTAAAATGATTGTACTATTAAAAAGAATTGGATTAGATAGATTGTACTATTAAAAAGAATTGGATTAAAGACATCAGGATCATTGAAAACTTGTATTGGAACCAAAAGGCATCTGTTCAAGTTGATGACATTATTACAGACTCCATTAACATCAAATGAGGAGTAAGGCAAGGATGTGTGCTGTCACCTCTTCTTTTAACATCTACTCAGAAGCCATATTTCAAAAAGTCTTGGAAGGAAGAAAGGAAGGGATTAGTGTAAATGGTGAAATCATCAGTAACATCTGATATGCCAATGATACAGCTCTTCTGGCTGACAATATTCAGGATCTTCAAAATCTTTTGGAACTAATAAATGAAGAGAGTGAAAAAATGGGATTAAAAATAAATATCACCAAAACTAAATTCATGGTCATAAGTAAGAAACCAATTCTTAATTTAGCACTTTCTTTAAATAGGAAACAAATAGAAAGAGTGCCACAGTTTAAATATCTCGGATGCTGGTTAAATGAAGATTGCAATCCAGAAATGGAAATAAAAGTTAGAATTGAAATGGCAAGAAAAAATTTTTTCTTGATGAAATCAACACTGTGTAACCGCAGTTTAAACTTAGAGCACGCATGGTTAAATGCTATGTATGGTCTGTACTGCTGTACGGTGCAGAAACTTGGACCTTAAAAACAACATCAATAAAAAGACTTGAAGCCTTTGAGATGTGGTTATACAGATGAATGTTAAAATTCCATGGACAGCAAAAACGTACAATTAGGAAGTACTGGAACAAATGGGGAAATCATGTGAACATTTAGATACCATAAAAAGAAGGAAAACTGCATATCTTGGTCGCCTACTTCGTAATGAAAAATATAAGATACTTCAACTGATTATAAAAGGGAAGATAAATGGAAGGAGAGGACAAGGAACATGAAGAAAATTTTGGCTGGCAGACATCAGACAGTGGACTGGTATGAACTCTGAGAGACTGCTCAGAGTAGCTGAGAATCGCTCAAAATTAGCCAAGGTGGTCGCCGACCTTCGATAGGAGATGGCACTCAAAGAAGAAGATGTACTTCTATCATACCAAACAGCCATGAAGAGAAATGTAGATTTTCTTGTGCTTTCTTTTAACATAGTCCTATGGCTGTAATCACACTGAGATTTTGTAATATGCTACATGCATCCAGTTCATCTACTTCTATTCTCACAGTCCTTGTTACATCATTGTTTTCTCTACCTAAATGATACACTTTGCAAAGTGATTACTTAATAATTCAACTATTTCTTCTTTTTCTTTCACCTTCCTAAAGTACATCTGCCAAAGAATAATTATTCTTTCATAATCATTCTTCCTTCTGCTTGCCACCTATCAAAACACCACTTTTGGATTTCCTCTCAATCTGATTTTGCCGTATGCTGGCCATCCCTCTTACCTTTCCATTATACTGCTCAAGACCATATTGATCATATATCACTATATATTTCCTCTGCATTTTATTCTTTTCTATTTGTTTTGCAGCTAATAAGTAATAAGATAAAATCTAGATCCAGTATTCCTGAACCCTGGATCCTCTTTCATTCATTTTAAATAATTATGAATCATAGTAGCTGCACAAATATCATTTTCTTCATCCGTCTAATAACCTTTCTTCCTTTCAAACTATGTCCATCATAGTTGAGCTTCTATTTGTAAATTAAGGATACAAAAACACACGTGTTGAACAGATTATTTTATTAATTACTAATAAAATAAAACTTGGCGTTTAGACCCCTGTATCGAGGTCATCATTGGAAGAATACAAGTGTATATCGTCAACGTATCTGGCCAAATTTTGGGCTTTCGACATGCTGTCTCTAGAGCACGTTGCTCAAAAGTCTTCCACATAAAAGTTAGCTATTGGAGGGGAAAGTGGTGAGCCCATGGCTGTACCTTCTTTTTGAAGGTAAAAATTGTTTTGCCACACGAAATATCTGGAGCGGAGTACATGAGCAAAGAGGGCCATGATGTCGTGTGGAAATACGTTCTGTAGGAGCAAGATAGTGTCATTGATTGGGACATTGGTGAAAAGGGAAGTTATGTCAAAGTTGACTAATAAATCTTGGTCGTTGAGTGTAATGTTTTTAATTTTATTAATGAAATGTTGTGTATTTTTTTATGTAGGAAGGGGACTGACCTACCAATTCCTTGAGTGTGGCAGCTAATTTTTTGGCTAAGTGATAATTTGGGCTGTCAATTCCTTCAACAATTGGACGTAGCGGTGTGCCTGGTTTGTGTATTTTTTGGCAGGCCATAAATTCTGGGAGCACGGGCATAATGAGGTATTAATTTTTTTTTGTTTCTTCAGGCCATGTGTGGACGGATTTCATTAATTCAGTTGTTTTCTTTCTGTTACATTTTGTGGGGTTGTAGTTTACCATTTGGTAGGTGTTGTGGTCCGACATTAAATGGTTAATTTTTTCAAAGCATGTTGTATGGTCTAAAAGGACAGTGGCATTGCCTTTATCTGCTTTCATGATTATAATGTCTTGGATATTTTTTAAGGATTTAAGGGCTAGATTTTCGGTTTTGTTTAAGTTGGGGTTTAGTTTTTTGTTTG
Source organism: Typopeltis vanoorti (assembly GCF_054136105.1). Taxonomy (NCBI): domain Eukaryota; kingdom Metazoa; phylum Arthropoda; class Arachnida; order Uropygi; family Thelyphonidae; genus Typopeltis; species Typopeltis vanoorti. The sequence continues at coordinate 66,258,282 of NC_143556.1, forward strand.
AATTTAGTATACACGATGTTTCCATTCATATAAGATCCATTGGTTAATATTCCATTGGTTTAAGATCTCTCCCCACCATTTTGGCTGATAATATATGAATGGAAACATCATGTATACTAAATTCAAACAAAAAACTAAGCACTAACTTAAACAAAACCGAAAATCTAGTCCTTAACCTTAAAAAATAACCAAGACATTATAATCACAAAAGCAGATAAAGGCAATGCCACTGTCCTTTTAGACTGTACAACATACATTGAAAAAATGAACCATTTAATGTCGGACCACAACACCTACCAAATGGTAAACTACAACTCCACAAAACGTAACAAAAGATAACCAGATAACAGATACCCAGCTGCACCCGTCCCATAATAGTCCTAGTTTCATGATTTTGCATGATTTCTCTAGATACTAATCCATCTAGTGTAAGTCATATGAATCCATTCATCTGGCCAATTTCCCACCCCCATATCTCTATAAACTACAGACCATTCATCATACATGATCTATGCAAATGCATAGATTATGTACGATAAACACATTTCCAACCATGACAGCCATTCTTCTCAATTCACTCTTATCATGATATGATTTATTATTACGGGCATCTCCATGGCATCAAGAGGCAAGACTCATCACGAGAAGCCCATACTAACAATTATTCACACCATACCTATTATATTTCATACACTCATTTACTCTCAGAGCACTCACAACCACTTCAGGCAATCCATTCCTATTATTCATCACTCTCTAAGCAAAAAATATAGTCCTCACAACCCCAACTAACCAGACTTACACAACTTCAAGAGGGAAGAGACCTAGTTCTCTCCCCCAATCACATGTAATGAAAAATGGCTTTCATACCAATCTTATATAATCCTTTTAGTAACTTATAAGGTTATCACACTCCTCTTTCCCACCTGTTAACTAAACTTTACAATCACACTCCATTATATCCTCATAGGGAGCATTCCACAGCTCTTAGTCACTCATCTCTGGATCCTTTCCACCACCACCACATCCCTAAGAAACCCAAATGACCAAATTTTCTGAGCAGAGTAATCAAATGTAGAACCTCAGATACAATAATCTTTTTATCTATAATAAATTTGGTGTAATCCTTTATCTAAGTGTAAGAACAAAGTTTGTGCCTGAAAATATCTTCAGGAACTCTGAGTTTCCTGGTGTTGCACTACCTCACCTCAGTCCTGAAGATATTTTCAGATGCAACTCATCTCTTACACTTGGATAAAGGATTAAACTAAATTTATTATAGTCTAACCAAGTGAAAAATAAACTTCCAACATCTCTAAATCCAGAGTAATTCAATAATAAGGTGGTACACCTGTTGGCAACTCCTATAGGTAAATATGACCTCTCCTATTGCTTCTGCCTTAGTATCTCCATGTTTGGGTCTGCCTCTCACTGACAAGACCTCAATAAAGGTTGAAACCGGTCTGGGTAGTGGCCCTTCTCTTAGTGCATAGCAGTATACATGTCCACAAAGAGATGTGCTTTGCATTATGGGAGATACTGAGACAAGGAGTGATGAGAGCTTGGTCCACCTTTGCTTGGAGTTGCACTACCTTATCTCAGTCCTGAAGAGAAGATATTTTCAAGTGCAAACTTTTAGGTTTGGTGTGCTGTTGTGTGGCTTATGCAACCTGCTACAAAAACTTTGTCTGCTTACACTTGGATAAAGGATTAAACTAAATTTATTATCGTCTGACCAAGTGAAAAATAAACTTCCAACTTTTTATATCTACTTGTCAATGTGTTCAACATCTAAATAATCCTTTGAGCTATTTTGCCAACTTTTGCAATATGCTCTCTGAGCTTCAACTCTACCATCACTCCCAAATTCCCAGTTTCATCAATTTCCTACAACCCAGTACCATCAATATAATACATTATGTAATTTTTTTTTCATCCTAAACTATATAATTTTACATCTGGCTACATTAAATTGACTGCCGTTATCCTTTGTCCACACTGCGATTTATTTAAATTCCTGCAGGATATATATGTTAAAGATGCCAAGCCAATTTTAAACCTGGTTTTACTCTGTTTCCCAAGTAAGCAAACAGACAAATAAGTCAAGTTTGCGCCTCCACGTAGTGTGAGTCTAACTGAGTTAGTGCAAGTCTAGGCAACTTGTGGTAAAGATGGAATAAGCTCTGATCACTATTCTTAATATTTATCCTTAATGCAAAGCCCACTTAATGCAAAAGCCCCTTGCCTTTAATGCATAGCATCATACATCTCCTTGAGGAGATGTATGATGCTATGCATTAAAGGCAAGGGGCCACTACCCAGACTGGTTATGACCTTTATTGAGGTCTCATCAGTGGGAGCCAGGCTTAGAAATACTAAGGTTAAGTAATACAGAGCTTATAATAGCATCATACATCTCCTCAAGGAGATGGGCTTTTCATTAAGTGTAAATATTAAGAATAGTGATCAGAGCTTATTCCATCTTTACCATGAGTTGGCTAGACTTGCACTACCTTATGGGTCAGTTAGACTCACACTATGTGCAGGCGCAAACTTGACTTATTTGTTTGTTTGCTTACTTGGGAAGCGGAGTAAAACCAGGTTTAAAAATAGCTTGGTATCTTTAACATATATTATAATCAAGGTAAAAAACTTTCTATATAACCAGTTAATAGAGGTTATATATATATATAACCAGTTAATAGAGGTTATATATATATATATATATAACCTCTATTAACTATTTCAATTCCCAGTTTTGTATCATCATTAAACAAGTGAATACTTCCTCTTAAATCATTCCCTATATCTTTATTTTACAAGTGGCCCTAGCACAGAATCCTGAGGCACTATGGTAATCATCAGTGGCTTCACATGCACATTTAGGTTGGGTGTACTCTTGTGTGGCTTATGCAACCTGTTACAAAATTCACATAAATTTGACCATATCATTGCATTTTTATTCCTGTATGAAAGTTTTAACCTCCCTACCAGCTGAAGTGGATGAAATAGTTAGACCAAATTGCACTTCTTATCCATGTTATTCAATGGGTGTAACAGAATCTTATCCAGATTTAGCTGGATCGATTGGGGAGTTAAGAGTGCATAGCACATCAACACTCATTTTAATTGATCCAATGCAATTAACTGTAGGATAACTTTGAATTATTATTATTATTATTCAGGCCTCCATGGAGTCAGAAGACTCATCGTGGGAGGTCCTTCCTAAGAACATAAAGTCTGTCAAGACTCATCGATGGGAGGCCCCCCCCCCCTAAGAAACACAAGGTCTATCATACCACTCTTTAAACTCATTGACTGCTCTCGCTCCCACCACTCCATCAGCAATGCATTCCACGGTTCAACCACCCTCCAGGCAAAGAAACCACTCCTTACCCTCTTGCTCACAGTTTCCTTTCATAACTTCCAGGGATGGCCTCTTGTCATCACTCCTTCTCGCTGTTCAACCAAGCAAAAGAACTCCCCAGTGTCAACCCTGTAACCACCTCTCAACAGTTTAAAAGTCTCAATCATATCACCTCTCCTTCTATCCACCAAACTCTGCAGTCCACATTCCCCTCAGCCGATCCTCATAACTATGCTTGTACAGTCCTGAAACCATCTTTGTCATCCGTCTTTGTATCCTTTCCACAGTTAATTTATCCCCTTCAAATCCTGGGGACCAAATCTGAAAACAATAGTCCAAGTGTGGTCTGATCAGAGACTTATACAACGGAATGATAACCCTCTTATCTCTGCAGGTCAGTGTCCTTCTCATAATTGCAGCAATCCTATGTGTTACCCTCACCACCTTTGCAATATGTCCCCTAAACTTCAGGTTTCTATCAATTATCAAACCCAAATCTCTGGTCTCCCCTACTTCTTCCAGTATAACTCCTCCCATAGAGTATGCAGCATCCCATCGATGTTTCCCAAACCTCAAGACCTTACATTTTGCTGCGTTAAACTGATACACCCATTCATTTGCCCATCTATCTAGCTTATTCAAATCCTCTTGCAGGGCTACCACATCTGCACTATTACTAATAATTCTTCCCAGCTTCGCATCATTTGCAAACAACTGAATATCCCCTTGCAATCCACTGGCAATGTCATTGATATAAAGGTTAAACAATATAGGTCCTAGTACTGAGCCCTGTGGGACCCCACCTATAACTTTCTGTCTCCTTGAAACTGCTCCACCATACACAACTCTCTGATATCTATCAGACAGCCAATCCTGAATCCAGTTGACCAATCTGACATCCAGACCCATGTGTTGCAACTTAAATATCAGCTTATGTGGCACCCTGTCAAATGCCTTCGCTAAGTCTAAGAAAATTGCAGTATATGCCTTTCCCTCATCTAATGTTCTTGTAACTTTATTATAAAAGGCTAGCATATTGCTAAAACAAGAGCGCCCTTTCACAAATCCATGTTGACTCTCACAGATAACATTACCCTCATCTGCCCAATGCTGTATACGGTCCCTCACTACTTTCTCCAAGATCTTAACAACTACTGATGACACACAGACTGGCCTATAATTAGACACTTCCAGTATGTTACCACCCTCATGCAATGGCACCATCTCACCTTCCTTCCATTCCCTGGGCACCTTTGCTGAAGTCAGACTTTCATTGAAAAGCCAGGTTAAAAGGCACTGTCAGTTCCCTAGCACATTCTCTCAAAACTCATTTTGAAATACCATCCAGTCCCACAGCTTTACTGACATCCAGAGTACTCAGTATCTGAATTCCACTCTCCTCCTGCACCTCTAAACTTCGAACCAGCCCTATCCCTCTAGCATTAAAACTGACTCCTCTAGGATGAAATACTCCAATAAAGTGCTCATTGAACAATTCCACTATGTCCTCTGCATCAGTCACTCTATTCCAATTTTTATCTCACAATATCATTCTTCCACAGTCATTTCTCCTCCTACTGGCCACAGGTAAAAAATTCCCTAGGATTTTCTTTGGATCTTAGGGCCAATCTCCTCTCATATTCCAGTTTCGCTTTCCTTACCACACTAGTCACTCTTCTGGCCTGTGTCTTATATTCTTCATGCATCTTCTCTTCACCTGTCTCCTTATAACTCTTCCATAGCCTCTTTTTCGCATGCAGTTCCTGTTTAATATTGTTTGTCATCCACTTTACTCCAAATTATGTCCTCTTCTTCACTCGTGGTATATAACTTACTATTGCTGCTAACAAATATTCTTTCACAATTTCCCCACGCACTAATGATATCCTGGCCTTCCAATTCCTCCCTCCATCAAACTTCCCGAAGTTGACGTCTAAGACTATTATAATCACCTGCATTATAATTCCACATAAGTTCCCGTCTCTTTGATATTCCTCCATGTCTATTCATTTTCCAAGTCAAAACCATATGGTCACTCGCTCCAACTGGTGGGAGAGATTTCAACTCAGTTATTATCAACTCTTCTGATGCTATAACCAAATCCAACACTCTTGAACCTCTTGTTCCCTTTGTTACATGTTGCCTAAGACATTTGTCCCTCAAGAATTCTAGAAATTCCATTCCCCTATTGCTACATGCTACTTGCCGGCAAAGGTTGGTCGATTGGTAGAGCCTCTGCTACTAATGGCTCAGTTAAGTAAGTTTGAGCACGGTTAGTAGTTGGAAGGGGGACCAATCGTTCGATGCTGTTGGCACACTCTCCCTCGATGAGTCTTTGGTCTCCCTGGAGGTGTCAAATAATAATAATAATAATCTTCCTCTCTCCAATTTATACTACTGTAGTTAAAATCTCCCATAACAATCATTCTTCTTGCACTTGCCAAACTTAGCTGTCTAAACATCTCCTGGTTCCCATCCTCTGTGCTCCTGGGTCTGTAGCAACACTCCAATAAATATCCTGTCTTGCCTACCTCTACCTCACACCATGCACTCTCAAAATCATTTGTCTCACTTCCTTCCAAAGCCTCCACTCTTAGAGGACAAGGTCATCACTTATCATAAGCAGTACCCCACCACCACGCTTTCCCCTCCTATCCTGACGAAAAATGCTATACCCAGCGACTTCTATTCCTGTTGTTATATCCCCTTCTGTCGACCACGTCTCAGTGATCGCAATAATTTTTGGCAGGTTGATGCTATCTGAGCCACCAATTCCTCTCCCTTATTCTGGATACTCCTGGTATTAGTATAAAGCATATAAATGCCATTGTTTCTATACCCAGCATTATCCCTTCTAGACTTCACTGGGCTCAGTGTTACCTGACATCGTCTCCCTTCTCCCAAGTATCCATTCCCACAAGAGGCCACCCCTGCTATCATCCTCCCTGGGACACACTGACTCGTTCAGAACAGCAATCTCTCCAGATGCCTACGTCCTTCCTCATTCAAATGTAAACGATCTCTCGCATACAATTCCTCTCTTTCCTCAAACGCACTCCAAGCTTCCACATATACCAGTCCTCTCGTCACACATTCTGGCTATTATGCCATTCAATATCACCGCTCTTCTGCTCAGCTCATCATTATCATAGCTAGGCAACATGCACACTATTTTTCCTCTCTCTGTCTTCTTCCGTTATCAATTAATATAATTTTAAATGTGGAAAGCATAAAAGTCAAATAAACAGCTATGCATCACACTTTTGTGAGAAGCACAAAGGACACTTTGTGGTAATATTAGATTATCATTGGCAAATACTAGAGTAAAACATGGTTAATTTGAATGCTGATATGATTTTTGACTACAGTCATACAATACGCACAGAAATCAGAAAAAGTAATCACTGCAAAATTATTTTTCTGGATTGACCCAAAGAAAAGGTTGAAATAACTCATACAATCTGTAAAAGCTCTGGCAGGAAACAGGATATTCAGTAGATCGTTAGCACAGTTTTTCCATTGTAAATATGAACAATAAAAGCTATAAATTATTTATAGAAAATTACTTGTCTATATCAGTGTCGATGAAACTCAGAAAACAAAAACAGCAACTCATGACAAATGACAACATTTAAATGGATTGGCTAACACAACAACCAATCACAGCAACTGATTTCTAATGTGCTAGTGTCTCAGTGTGTGCGCGCGCGCGCGCGCACACACACACTTTGCCTCACCTTCTAGGCAGTTTAAAACCACTGAATCACTAAGAATTTGACACCCTTGTGCCATCTGTATGTCTGTTCAAAGGGCTCAAAGGCGCATGTATTTGTTACTGCACACCCAGGGCTATTAATGTGATGTGAATTGAATGTGATGCAATTTTACACATCAAAACACATCCTCTTCAAGAAGCATTAGTATATTGTGTTTAAATTTAGAAATCATGTAAAGCCAAGAAACAATTAGGGAAATCTTTGAAGGGAATAAATGGAAAAATATAACACTGGTGATATTGCTATTACGTAGATGTGCAATAGCACACCTACTTTGAAGTCATTTTGAAACACACCCTGAATATTTGCCCCTCATAATCATCCTTATTCTTCTGGATTCTATTCCACTATATACTACCCTGCAGTATCTAACTGACCCCCCCTCCCCCCCAAAAAAAACAAGAAAAAAAACATACCACCAGCAACATATCCATTCCCATTTGATACAACTTATGCATGCAATGTCTACTGTTCATAAGATGATGATCATGTGAACAATGAACCAAGGAAAGGCCAATTCCAAATTGACTTCAAAGTGATTTCAGTCTTTATACCAGACTTCATTCATTCAACTGTTTGCTGATGATAGTAGTGGATGATAGAGAGTTAAGAGTAATCTAGATGAAGCAATATTAAATTGTATACCCAAGATGAAGCGGGTTAATCAGGAAGGAGTGAGATGGATGAGTAATATCATTAAGTACGAGCTACAGAAGCAGAAAATGCTGTGGAGGATATATAAAGAAAAAGGTCACCAGCATGGCAAGGAAGGCAAAATCAGATTATGAGAAGAATCTAGCAAAAGCAGGCCAAAAGAAATCCCAAAGAATTTGTTATGTGCCAAGTAAAAGGAAGAATGACTATGGAAGATTAACCTTAATGAGTAATGATGGTCACGAGGTGACAGAAGCAGATAAAATAGTCGAGTTACTAAGTGACCACTTTGCAAGGGTATATCATCCTAGTGAGGTTACTGCTTTAACCTATGTGACAGACACTAATGTGGGAACAAAGGTGGATGAATTGGAGGTTCTTAGGATATTGCAGAATCTCAATGTAAATACAGCTGTGGATATCGATGGGATATCAACTCAGGTTTTGCGAGCATGTGCAAGGGAACTGGCATTGCTTCTGACTAGGCTCTTTAAGTCTCAGCTCTGTTATAGTCCCAAAAGAGGACAAAATAATTTCCTTGCATAAGGAGGATCTAAAACTGCAGTAACAAATTATAGACCAATCAGTACTGATGTGATGGTAAAAGTACTGGAAAAATCAGTCAAAAAGAGAATTCAAGAATGGATGGATAAAAATATGATACAGTATAAGGGGAAATATGGCTTTGTGAATTGTCAGTCATGCCCTAGTAATTTACTGTCTTTTTTATAATAGAATAACAGCAGAGATGGATAAAGGAAATGGCTATATGATAATTCTGGATTTCACAAAGGCATTTCTCAGAATACCACATGGAACTCTTATACAAATTACAACAAATGGGGATGGATATGACACCGGTTAAGTGGATGGCTGCTGGACAGATATCAAAAAGTGGTATATGGAATAGCAGAATTGAGGCAAAAATAGGTGACTTGTGGTGTCCCACAAAGTTCAATACTGGGACCATTGCTGCTTAATTTTTATGTAAATGACATAGGAAATAACATGAAAGGAAATATTCAGTTGTTTGCTGATGATGCATATTAGATAGAGTAATAGTTAATCAAGACTATGTGGAGAGCTTGCAGGAAGATTTAAATAGGTTATCAGTATGGTGAGTGGTCTGTGGAATGTTCCCAATGAAGATAGATTGAGGGTGTGTAGATTGCATAAGTTGGTTGATAAGAGAAAAGAGGGATATGATAGAAACATTTCAGTTCCTTAAAGGATTTTATAGGATTGATGCAGGAGAAATGTTTCAGCACTTGGGTAAAAGTTAACGGGTTTCAGTTTAATATCGAGAAATGTAAAGTTGTGCATTTTGGGATAAATAGATTACAAGTTGTGTATCACATTGCTGGCACTATACTCTAGGAAATAGATGAAGCTAGAGATTTCTGGGTGGTGGGAGATGTTTAAAGTTTGCAGGATATATTGCTAAGGTAGCCTATAAAATTTACTTGACTAGTAAAGAACACATTAAAAAGTAGAGATAAGGAAGTTATTTCTCTTCATAAGGCTTTGATACATCCACATCTGGATTGGGTCGAGTCTAGTCTCCTGGGTTTCCTCGGGGATGAGGAAGTGATGGAGAAGATTCAGAGACGAGTGACCAATATGGTGAGTGGTCTGGGAATGTTCCCAATGAAGACAGATTGAGTGTGTAGATTGCATTTCAGTTGCTTAAAGGGTTTTATAGGATTGATGCAGGGGAAATGTTTCAGCACCTGGCTGGAGGAGCCAGAACAAGGATCTGAGGTAGATGGTGAATGAGTGGAATGGGTTGCCAAAGTCAGTTGTGAGTGCTTTATCTGTTAATGGGGTTCAAGGAGAGGTATGCTAGATTGTGTGGATAGTTTTGGTCTCCTGTAATGAGTCTTCGGATTCCATGCCAGTACAATAATAATAACATAAATTACTCAGATACATTCAATGTAGTAGAATGTAATTTCTTTAATGTATCTTATACATTGAATGTATAAGATTCATTAAATGGTTTGAAGCTCTTAGGCATCCTCTAGATTTTACAGATCTATTTACAGCTGAGCTGCTGAGTCATCTAAATCACCAGATACTCCTAGTCATCATTCACCATCTACCTCAATTCTGTAGAACAGTTTTCTTCATGAAGTATTCATAAACTAAAACACCAGCTCTTTAAGAGAAGTATCAACTAATTACTTTGCCCTTGATCCCAGCCCACACATGGTATTTATTTACTATAGGGTTTGCAGTCTCTCTCTCGTGTATGGGAGTGATGAAAAAGTTAAAGAACAGTTTATGAGATATGGACATAATTGATTCAAAATGTGACAAAATTTTTTTGCAATATATATGGAATGGATACTTGGGAGAAGGGAGACGATGTCAGGGATAATGCTGGGTATAGAAACAATGGCATTTATATGCTTTATACTAATGCCAGGAGTATCTGGAATAAGGGAGAGGAATTGGTGGTTCAGATAGCATCAGCTTGTCCAAATATTATTGCGATCACTGAGATGTGGTTGACAGAAGGGGATATAACCACAGGAATAGAAGCCGATGGGTATAGCATTTTTTGTCAGGATAGGAGGGGAAAGCGTGGTGGTGGGGTACTGCTTATGATAAGTCATGACCTATGTCCTCTAAGAGTGGAGGCTTTGGAAGGAAGTGAGACAAATTATTTTGAGAGCATGTGGTGTGAGGTAGAGGTAGGCAAGACAGGATATTTATTGGGATGTTGCTACAGACCCAGGAGCACAGAGGATGGGGACCAGGAGATGTTTGACAGTTAATAATAATAAATTTAGCTTAATCCTTTATCCAAGTGTGAGCAAACAAAGTTTGCACCTGAAAGTAACTTCAGGACTGGGTTAAGGTGGTACAACACCAGGGCAACTCGTTCCGAAGGTGGAGCAAGCTACCAACACTCCTATCTCAGTATCTCCTATAATGCAAAACACATCTCCTTGCAGATATGTCTAATATTATGCATTAAGGAAAGGGCCACTACCCAGACTAGTCTCGACCTTTATTGAGGTCTCTTCAGTGGGAGCCAGGCCCAAGTGGAGATATCAGGCAGAAGCATTAGCAGGTCATCTCTACCTATAGGAATTGCCAATTGGTGTGCCACCCTTTTTTAATAATTTACTCTGGATTTAGAGAAAGATGTTGAAAGTTTATTTTTCACTTGGTTAGAGTATAATAAATTTAGTTTAATCCTTTATCCAAGTGTGAGCAAACAAAGTTTGCACCTGAAAGGAATGTTGGTAGCTTGCTTCACCTTTGCAAAGAGTTGCCCTGGTGTTGTACCACTTTAACCCAGTCCTGAAGATACTTTCAGGTGCAAACTTTGTTTGCTCACACTTGGATAAAGGATTAAACTAAATTTATTATACTCTAACCAAGTGAAAAATAAACTTTAGACAGTTAAGTTTGACAAGTGCAAGAAGAATGATTGTTATGGGAGATTTTAACTACAGTAGTATAAATTGGAGAGAGGAAGATGCATGTAGCAATAGGGGAATGGAATTTCGAGAATTCTTGAGGGACAAATGTCTTAGGCAACATGTAACAGAGGGAACAAGTGGTTCAAGAGTTTTGGATTTGGTTATAGCATCAGAAGAGTTGATAACTGAGTTGACATCTCTCCCAACAGTTGGAGAGAGTGACCATATGGTTTTGACTTGAAAAATGAATAGACATGCAGGAGTATCAAAGAGACGGGAACTTATGTGGAATTATAATGCAGGTGATTATAATAGTCTTAGACGTCAACTTCAGGAAGTTTCATTGAGAGAGGAATTGGAAGGCCGGGATATCATTAGTGCATGGGAAATTGTGAAAGAATATTTGTTAGCAGCAATGGTAAGTTGTACACCATGAGTGAAGAAGAGGACACAATTTGGAGTAAAGTGGATGACAAACAATATTAAACAGGAATTGCATGTGAAAAAGAGGCTATGGAAGAGATATAAGGAGGCGGGTGAAGAGAAGATGCATGAAGAATATAAGACACAGGCCAGAAGAGTGACTAGTGTGGTAAGGAAAGCGAAACTGGAATATGAGATGAGATTGGCCCTAAGATCCAAAGAAAATCCTAGGGAATTTTTTAGCTATGCGGCCAGTAGGAGGAGAAATGACTGTCGAAGAATGATATTGTGGGATAAAAATGGGAATAGAGTGACTGAAGCAGAGGACATAGTGGAATTATCAATAAACACTTTATTGGAGTATTTCATCCTAGAGGAGTCAGTTTTAATGCTAGAGGGATAGGGCTGGTTCGAAGTTTAGAGGTACAGGATGAGAGTGTGTGTTTCAGATACTGAGTACTCTGGATGTCAGTAAAGCTGTGGGACTGGATGGTATTTCACCACGAGTTTTAAGAGAATGTGCTAGAGAACTGACAGTGCCTTTAACCTGGCTTTTCAATGAAAGTCTGGCTTCGGCAAAGGTGCCAGGGAATGGAAGTAAGGTAAGATAGTGCCATTGCATGAGGGTGGTAACATACTGGAAGTGTCTAATTATAGGCCAGTCTGTGTGTCATCAGTAGTTGTTAAGATCTTGGAGAAAGTAGTGAGGGACCGTATACAGCATTGGGCAGATGAGGGTAATGTTATCTGTGAGAGTCAATATGGATTTGTGAAAGGGCGCTCTTGTTTTAGCAATATGCTAGCCTTTTATAATAAAGTTACAAGAACATTAGATGAGGGAAAGGCATATACTGCAATTTTCTTAGACTTAGCGAAGGCATTTGACAGGGTGCCACATAAGCTGATATTTAAGTTGCAACACATGGGTCTGGATGTCAGATTGGTCAACTGGATTCAGGATTGGCTGTCTGATAGATATCAGAGAGTTGTGTATGGTGGAGCAGTTTCAAGGAGACAGAAAGTTATAGGTGGGGTCCCACAGGGCTCAGTACTAGGACCTATATTGTTTAACCTTTATATCAATGACATTGCCAGTGGATTGCAAGGGGATATTCAGTTGTTTGCAAATGATGCGAAGCTGGGAAGAATTATTAGTAATAGTGCAGATGTGGTAGCCCTGCAAGAGGATTTGAATAAGCTAGATAGATGGGCAAATGAATGGGTGTATCAGTTTAACGCAGCAAAATGTAAGGTCTTGAGGTTTGGGAAACATCGATGGGATGCTGCATACTCTATGGGAGGAGTTATACTGGAAGAAGTAGGGGAGACCAGAGATCTGGGTTTGATAATTGATAGAAACCTGAAGTTTAGGGGACATATTGCAAAGGTGGTGAGGGTAACACATAGGATTGCTGCAATTATGAGAAGGACACTGACCTGCAGAGATAAGAGGGTTATCATTCCGTTGTATAAGTCTCTGATCAGACCACACTTGGACTATTGTTTTCAGATTTGGTCCCCAGGATTTGAAGGGGATAAGTTAACTGTGGAAAGGATACAAAGACGGATGACAAAGATGGTTTCAGGACTGTACAAGCATAGTTATGAGGATCGGCTGAGGGGAATGTGGACTGCAGAGTTTGGTGGATAGAAGGAGAGGTGATATGATTGAGACTTTTAAACTGTTGAGAGGTGGTTACAGGGTTGACACTGGGGAGTTCTTTTGCTTGGTTGAACAGCGAGAAGGAGTGATGACAAGAGGCCATCCCTGGAAGTTATGAAAGGAAACTGTGAGCAAGAGGGTAAGGAGTGGTTTCTTTGCCTGGAGGGTGGTTGAACCGTGGAATGCATTGCCTGATGAGTTTAAGGAGTGGTATGATAGACTTTGTGTTTCTTAGGGGGGGGAACCCCTCGGTGAGTCTTGACAGACTTCACGTTCTTAGGAAGGACCTGACAAGATGTCTTTTGACTGAATGGAGGCCTGAATAATAATAATAATATACATGGAAAAATTGGGAACCATTCAAGTAATGGTTCCCAATAGTTACCCAAGAAGATTCATGGTCTTGGATTTGGTCATCTCATTAGAGGATGTAATTATAAATGAGGTGTCAAATCATCCACCAATCGGTGAGAGTGACCATGAGGTGATTATCTGGGTGGTCGCAGCAGTGCAGGGACCACTGTGAGAAAAGGGTATATGTGGAACTACAAGGGGAGTGATTATGAAGAGCTCAGGAGACAGCTTGCAGGTGTAGTGTGGAATGAGGAGTTAGCTGGAAAAGAGATCAATGCAGCTTGGGGGATTTTCAAAAACTGTTTAGTAGATGCAATGTCTAAATGTATTCCAAGGGTGAGAAGGTTAAATAAGGTTGGTGTGAGATGGATGAATAAAGAGATTAAGCATGCGATACAGAGAAAAAGGGCATTGTGGAGGCAGCATAAGAGAAGTGGAAATAATCAATTCCATGAGGTCTACAAAGACCAAGCAAGGAGGGTGACTTGGTTGGTGAGGGTAGCTAAAGAGAGGTATGAACAGCAGTTGGCTAATGAAGCCAAAAAGAATCTTAAGGAGTTCTTTCGATATGTAGCCAGCAAAAGAAAGAATAATTATGGAAGGATGACATTGATTGGAGAAAATGGTATAAAGACAGCTGATGCAGAATGTGTGGTGGAGATACGTAATGAGCAGTTCATAAAGATCTTTCAATCTTGTGAATGTGACTTCATGGAGGGATTGAGAGCAGTTGATGATGGGGAGGAGAGACTGACTGTATGTGAGCAAGAGGTGTATGGGGTGTTGAGTAAACTAGATGATAATAAGGCTGTGGGACTTGATAATATATCACTACGTATTCTGAAAGAATGTGGCAGGGAGTTGACATATATTTTTAATATGAGTCTTGCACTCAGTCAAGTTCCTAAGGAGTGGAAGGAACTTGACTGAGTTCCTTCCACTTGATCGAACTCAAGCATCAAACCATAGGCCTATCTGTTTGTCAGGTGTTGTGGTTAAGTTGTTGGAAAAGCTTGTGAGAACTAGGATCCAGAATTGGGTTGACAACAATGGTATTATCTTTGATGGACAGCATGGATTTGCTAAAGGGAGGTCATGTTTTAGTAATCTACTTACTTATTACAATAAAGTGACTGCTTCCTTGGACAGAGGAAAAGGATACACAGTAATATACATGGATTTCGCAATTGATAGAATACTTCATAATAGGTTGACAGTCAAACTAGAGCTGATGGCCTTGGATATTAGATTAGTACAATGGACGGGAGACTGGCTATCTGATAGGTATCAACAAGTTGTGTATGGGGGTGCGATATCCAGGAAAAGGATAGTCACTAGTGGAGTGCCTCAGGGGTCTGTTTTAGGTCCATTACTGTTTAACTTTTATATTAATGATATAGGTGAAGATTTGGATGGAGATATTCAGTTGTTTGGGGTTGATGCAAAGTTGGGACGAACGATGAAGTGTAGTGAAGATTTTGTGGCCTTACAGGAAGACTTGAATAGATTGAGTGAGTGGGCATGGAAATGGGGATGTGAGTTCAATCTTGCAAAATGTAAGGTTTTAAAATTTGGAAAACAAAAATGGGATGCAGAATTTATGCTTGGTGAGAATATATTGTTGGAGGCAGAGGAAATAAGAGATCTGGGGGTGATAGCGGATAAGGATCTAAAATTTAGGGGACACATCGCCAAAATTGTGAAGACAACACAAAGGCTTCTGGGAATGATGCGGCGGACACTGACGTGTAGAAGTAGTGAAATTCTTTTTCCATTGTATAAGGCTTTGATTAGGCCACACAGTTCATGCTCTCACCATTCTATCAGGCAATGTATTCCATGGTTCCCTGCAAACAACCACTCACCATGCAAAGAAACTTCTCACTCTGTTATTCACAGCTTCCTTTCATAACTTCAAGGAATGGCCTTGTCCTCACTCCTTCCATCTGTTTCACCAGGAGAAAAACTCACCATCGTCAATGCTGTAACAACCTCTCAATAGTTTAAAACTCTCAGTTATATCACCTCTCCTTCTATCCACCAAAATCTGCAGTCTACATTCCCTCAGACTGTCTTCATAACTAACATTGTACAAACCTGATACCATCTTTGTTATCTGCCTCTGCACCCTTTCCACAGTTAATTTATCCCCATCAAATCATGGGGACCAAATTTGAGCACAGGCCAAGTATGATCTGATCAGGGCTTTATACAGTGGAATGACAACTTATCTCTGCAGGTCAGCATCCTTCTCAGTATTGCAGAAATCCTCTGGGTTACCTTCACCACCTTTGCAATATGTTCCCTGAATTTCAGGTTTCTATCATCATTGCCTCAGAACCCTAGCCTCCCCCCCCCCGCCACTTCTTCCAGTATAGTTCCTCCAACAGAATATGCAGTCTCTCATCAATGTATCCCAAACTTATTTCCCAGCTTCACATCATCTGAAAACAACCGAATATCCCCCTGAAATCATTGACAATGTTTGATATAAAGGTTAAACAATACAAGTCGCAGTACTGAGCCTTGTGGAACCCCACTTGTAACCTTCTGCCTCCTTGATATTTCCCCACCAAACACAACTCTCTGATATCTATCAGAAAGCCGATCCTGAATCCAGTTGACTAACCCAACATCTAAACCCATGTGCTGCAACTTAAATATCAGCTTATCATGTGGCACCCTGTCAAATGCCTTTGTAAAATCCAAAAAGAATGGCAGAATATGCCTTTCCCTCATTGACTACTCGTCACTTTATTATAAAAGGAAATCATATTACTTAAACAAAAGTTCCCCTTAAAATCTCCATGCTGACTCTCACAGATAACATTACTATCATCTGCCCAATGTTGTAAATGATCCCTCACTAATTTCTCCAAGATCTTAACTACCGATGAAATACAAACTGGTCTATAATTTGATATTTTCAGTCTGCTACCACCCTTAAGCAATGGTACTATCTTAACCTCCTTGGGGTAAACTTTCATTGGCTATTCAATGAAAGTTTGTCCTTTCCCATGTACAAACTTACATCGAATAGCCAAGTCAATGGAGCTGTCAGTCCTTTACACATCCTTTCAAAACCCATGTGAAAATCCCATCTGGTCCCATTGCTTTATTGATAACCAGAGTGCTCAGTATTTCAAACACACTTTCTTCTTGCACTTTAAACCTTGAATGTGCCTCATCCCTCTAGTATTAAAACCTACTTCTCCAGGATGAATTCCCCAATAAAGCACTAACTGAACAATTTCACCATGTCCTTGGCATTAGTCATAATATTCCTATTTTTATCCAATAATATCATTCTTCCATAATCATTTCTCCTCCTACTGGCCACATAGCAAAAAAATTACTTATGATTTTCTTTGTATCCCAATGCTAATGTCTTCTCATATCCTTGTTTCGCATTCCTTACTATACTAGTGTCACTCTCCTGCCTTAGTCTTACATTCTTCGTGCATATGCTCTCCACCCCTCCTTATATCTCTTCCATAACCTCTTTTTTTTTTTCCTGCAGTTCCCATTTGATTTTGTTTATCATCCACTTTACATTAAATTGTGTTCTCTTCTTCACTGACAGTATACTGCTTTGTTATTGCTGCAAATAAATATTCCTTAACATGTTCCCAAGCACGATGATATCTCATCCTTCCAATTTCTCCATCCATGGAATTGGCCCATGTTGATATCTAAGACTACTATAATCATCTTCCTTATAATTCCATATACATTCCCCTTTCCCTTTGATACTCCTGCATGTCTATTCATCTTCCAAGTAAAACTGCACAGTCACTCTATCCAACTGAGGCAGAGATACCATCTCAGTTATAATCAACTCTTCTGATGCTCTAACCAAATCTAAAACTCTTGAACCTCATGTTCCTTTTACCTACATGCTGTCTGAGACCTATGTCCCTCAAGAATTCCAGAAATTCCAATTTATACTACTTTAAAAATCTCCTATAACAATCATTTTTCTTGCATTTGCCAAGCTCAACTGCCTAATCATTTCCTGCTCTTCATCCTGTATGCTCTTTCTTGTGTAGCAACACCCCACTAAATATCCTATCCTATCACCTCTACTACCTCACACCATATGCTTTTAACACCATTAGTGGTATTGCCCTCCAAATCCTCTACTAAGGTTAGCATGGTCTCAATGAGAAATAAAGTTATGGAAATACCGAGAGCTAAATCAATAGAAGAAGATAGACATCTATATGTTAGCAGGCAAATGGTGTATCACCATATTAAAATATCCTGGAAAAGAAGATGATTGTAGGAAGTTCCCCTCAACTCCTTGGTTAAATAGCAAATTATATTTCAAAATAAGTTATTCTTTTTTCATCCTTTTGGCATCTCTACAGATATTGAGAGATCAAAAGTTGTCTTAGGTAATGACATTTCCCGTAACACGATGGCAATTATGATGTGAAGGTATCTGCCTTTATATAGAAGTATTCTAGACAAAACTATTTCTCATGAAAAATCTTGTTTGCTCATATGCACTAGCATGCCACTTAATGAGAGGATTCAAAAGTTGCTGTTGAAAAGATAATTTTTTTATGTAATAAACTAGTGATTTTGATTTGAGCATTTTGGTGTAGTTCAGTTTATTTTTCATAGCTTAGCTTAAATGAGTGATTGTTGTTCCAAAAAAACAAAATTTCCACAGACTTATTTTACTATGTTTGAAGCTTACAGTGAACAATGACAGCTCATTGCGCACACGAAAATCAAATGTAATTAATCGAGTGGACTTTGTGTGGGCAAAAGAGAATGGTATGTTGTTGTGAATGCAACATGTATATGTGGAGAACATGTTTTTGAAGAAGACTGACCAGAGACGAAAGAGGATATGGATATGTCGAAAGTATGATATGTTGGACTGTGAGGTATTATTAAATGTGAAACTGGTGAATGGAATGTATAAGTGTGTAATTGTGGAAGCAAATGACCATATGAATCACAGAACAAAAGCAATTGCAGTAGCAAGACAATGGAAACAAAAGCAAATGACATTGTAGAAACAATCAGAATGAGGAAATGAAAGAAGCAAACAACACTGACAGATAGTGTAAATACCAAGATGCAAGACTTGAAATACACCCTCTGTTCAAAAAGAAACCGAACTTTTTGAAAATAGTAGAAACTAGTGGTGCCACCTGTTGTATCGTTTCGTTGTTGAAAGCAGCAACCTTCATTAGTGTTGTGTAACTATTTATGACATTTGTTTCATTAGAATCAGAGTTATAGTGCCAAAAGTGACCGTGTGTTTTGACGAACAGTCGGAAAATGAGTTTCAAATAGAGAGCTGTGATTGACTTTTGTGTTAAACTTGGTAAAAGTTTTACCGAAATACATCAAATGCTTCAAAAAGCACACCATGATGAATGCTTATCCTGTACTCAAGTTTACGAGTGGTTTAAATGGTTTCAAAGTGGTTGTGAGATGCTTGAGGATGACGAATAGCCAGGCAGTCCAAAAACTGGACTGAGCGAAGTTAACATCCAAAAAGTGCATGATTTTATCAAAGAAAACCCGAAATCATCTGTGTGATTGATTGAATTGGGGATTCCAAAATCAACTGTGCACAACATTTTGACTGAGTTTGGGCCTTCGTAAATTGAATTCGCAATTTGTTCCCCACAAGTTGACCGATGACCAGAAAATGTATCGAATTGAACACTGCAAGGACCTAATTAAAACCGCTCATAAGGGGACTCAAACTTCCTTGAAAGGTTATGGGTGACGAAACGTGGTGTTTTAAGTATGAGCCCGAAACAACGTGCCAGAGTGCTGAGTGGAGACCACCAGAAGAGGGCAACTGAAAAAAAGTCGCTTGGAGAAGTCAAAAGTAAAGACAATGCTGATTTGTTTCTACGATTCCAAGGGCATTATCCACAAAGAATTCGTTCCGCCTGGCCAAACGGTCAATGGTGAGTTTGATCTCCAAGTTTTAAAGTGATTGATAGCGAGAATTCATCGCGTATGGCATGAATATCGTGACAACCGACAGTTCATCAAAACACACTGTCACTCTTGGCACTATAACTCGGCTTCTAATGAAACAAATGTCATATAAACAGTTGACACAATACTAATGAAGGTTGCTGCTTTCGACAACAAAAAGATACAACAGGTGGCACCAATAGTTTCTTCCATTTTCGAAAAGTTCGGTTTCTTTTTGGACAGAGGGCGTATAAGTTAATCAGAATGAGGTGTGAAATGAAAAATATGCATAGCAGGATGAGAAGTTTGGTGAATAAGAATGGATGAATACAAAAGGATAGGATGAAGAAAAGCAAAAAAAAATAGGTACAAATGTGTAGAATAGTGATGTACAGAGATGCCATTGTTAGAAGTGTGGTAAATGAGAGATTCAATAAGCTGTGTTTTCCAGGAGGGAGAATTAGTAGGATAATTGATGCATTAGATAAGAGAAGCAGATGAGAAAGCAAGCTGGTGATGATTTTTGGAACAAATGGTTTGCTTGGACATAAAGGCATATAAGAATGGGTAGCAACAGGTTGTTGAGGAGAGTGAAAGAAAGTGTGTTTGAAAGTCTGGTCGGTGTGTTGCCTAGATATGATAATAGTGAGTTGAGATAAAGCGTAGGAATCAGAAATATGGTACTAAGTTGGCAGAGCTGTGTGAGGAGATGGGAGTGGAGTATGTGAATGTGCGAGATACATTTAAAGGAAAGATAGAAATGTACACAAGTGACAGGTTGCATCAAAATGGATTTGGAAAGAGTTAGTTAGTTAGGAGACTACTGCTGCAAGTTGCAAGGTGGGACAATGATTTATGTGAGCAAGAGAGCAGAGGAACAGAGAGAGGGGAAATGGTGAGACTGAAGTGATTGTAAATGAGAATAGTAGTACTGCAAGTGATAATGATAGAATGACAGTGCGCAAGGAAGATAGGAAAATGGGGGGAAATCAGAGTGGACAGTGAGAAATCATGAAAAACTCGAGGGTAGATGATGAGAGGATGGCTTAATTGTGAGTGATCAGAAGCTATATGAAGAAATAAAGCAATAGGATTTGATCGCTTATCACCATGTGTCTCAAGGAATTGGCAGCAGCTTTGGATTGCCCGTTTAATAATAGTCAAGAAGGGAGTGGGTACAAATTTTAGACCAATCTGTATATCTGCAATTGTGGTTAAGGTACTGGAGAGATTGGTGAGAACTAGGAAACTGAAGTGGGTTGATAACAACAGTATTCTCTGTGCTTGTTTACATGGGTTTATTAAAGGTAGATCATGTTTCACCAACTTATGTACTATAACAAGGTGACAAATGTCTTAGACAAGGAAGATGCACATACATATACTTAGATTTTGCAAAGCTTTTGAACTGCCACATGACAAGCTGTTAAATAAACTGAAACAGATAGGATTGGATAATAGACTAGTAAGTTGAATCTGTGACTGGCTGTCAGATATCATGGGGCATTGTTTTCCTATGACGGAACACTTCACAAATCCTGAAATTTTAACGGAACATCTTGGTTAGAGTTGAGTATCACTGGCCTTGTATTCAATGTAAAGCTAAGTATACACTATTGGCAAAGCAGACCGTATTGCAGTAGTGCAATAGTGCAAAAATGCAATAGTGCACACTACAGGTATGCCGGGCCACAGTGCATCGCATTGACCTTGATTGTGACTGCACGTTTCCTAGCATATATACCTCCATACTTCACTTGCTCTCGGAGGTGTCAACAACCTCGGATGGCTGTCAGCCAGCGGCTGAGTCAAGGCCAGCATGCACTGGCCTTAATAGCACAATCCACACGCAAAGTGAGAAGCCTGATTTTCAAACATGTTCGAACTTGATGCAGCATTTAAAATCCTTCCAGGCTCATATTAATTTTGATAACTTTTCATGGAACACTTATTCACTTTCTGCAGAACATAGTTTGGGAAACCCTGATATAGATAATGAATAACAGAGGGGGGGGGGGGGGATAATGTTCATCCTTGTCTGACATATCATTTAACATTAAACCATCTTCCTGTACTTCCTTCAATTCTAACTGCTGACTTACAACTCAAATAAAGACCAAATACTGCTTGATATAATGCCCCACTGACACCATACAATTGTAGCATTTTGAATAGCTTCAAGCTTTAGAATGTTGCGGCCTTAGAAGAAGACTTGAATAAATTGAGTGATTCGGCACAGGAATGGGGATGTCAGCTCAATGTTGCAAAATGTAAGGTTTCAAAATTTGGAAAACAAAGATTGGGATGCAGAATTTATGTTTGGTGAGGATATATTGTCGGAGGTAGAAGAAATAAGAGATCTGGGGGTGATAGTGGATAAGGATCTAAAATTTAGGTTACACGTAGCCAAAATTGTGAAGACAACACAAAGGCTTCTGGGAATGATGTAGAGGACACCGACATGTAGAAGTAGGGAGATTCTTGTTCTATTGTATAAGGCTTTGAGGCTACACATGGACTATTGTGCCCAGATTTGGTTGCCTGGTTTCTAGAAGGACGAAGAGATGTTGGAAAGGGTCCAGAGGTGACTAAGGTAGTTTCTAACCTCTGGAATGTCGAGTATAAGGAAAGATTGAGAAGATGCAACTTGCAGAGTCTGGTGGACAGGAGGAAGAGGGGAGATATGAGAGACTTACATGTTAGTAAGGGGTTTTTATAGGGTCAATGCTGGAGAGGTTCTACAGAAAATAGTGGGAGATCAGGGGAGAACCAGAGGTCATCTCTGGAAACTGTATAAAGAGGGTGAGTAGGGGAGCGAGAAGCAGGGTTTTTTTTCATGTAGAGGTGTGAATGATTGGAATGCCTTGCCTGAGAGTGTGGTGTCTGCAGAGAATTTGAGTGTGTTTAAAGCATGGTATGATGAGCTGTGTGTATGATAAAAGGATCTCCCAGATGAGTCTTTGACTCCATGGGTCTTAGGTGATAATAATAATGACTTTTGTTTAGCTAGTTTTACACGATGTTTAGCTTTCTTACATTTGTCTCTGTATTCTCTAAGAGCACAAGCTGACTTATTTGCCAGGAACGTTTGATATGCTTTCTTCTTTTCCTTCATTGCCTCTAATATCCTGTGTCCACCATGGAGTTCTGATTTTTCTATCTTTGCAAAAACCTCACCACATGCCTCTGGCTGAATCAATGTTTTCTTCAGGGCTTGCCACTGAATTCCAATGTTTGGTTCCTGTTCTGAAACTCTTTCGTTTTTCTTATTTTCTTCATTTTTTTCTTAACAATGTGAAATACATTATCTTTAATATTGTTTTTTAGGTTTGAATAGTCAGATGCCATCCCCTATAGAATGCTGCATTGTATGTTAAGCCTTGTTTTGAATGTGCATAATTTGTTATCACTGATGGATGGTTAGTTTCTATCTGAAATATGATTCGTATGGTGTATCAATGTTAATACTGTCTTAAGCGCTTCTAATCTAATATGAAGTCAATATTAAACCTGTGTAGAATGCACTAAAAGTGAACTTCATGCTATTGTATTAATTTTGCTACTTACGATTTTCTGTTAATTAACTTCAGTTATTATAAACAGCAGTGTAAAAAAATACTACTACCAATCATAGATAGCAATTTATCTGAGTAATAATGTTGGTTTCTTTTTCTTTTTAAATCTAAATTTGTAAATACAGTATTCTATAGATCTCTTCTTGAAGTATAATTTTACTTACCTATTAGCTACAATACTAGGATAATAATACATGTGATTTATATCAACAAGGCGGTTTGACTCTCCATAGAAACGTTTTTGTGCACCATAAGAACGAATTGTAGAAACACCAGACAATGTTTCTGAGAAATGTGAATAAATTGGTGAGCGAGTAATGGACTCCAGTCGTTTTAGCTGACGAGATGTAGTCACATAGAATTTCTGTAATAAAAATATCAAATTTAGACTGGAACAGTACAAATGAAAAGTTTTTTGTTTGTTTGTTTGTTTTTCTTAAAAATGATTACAACTACATCTGAAAATAATGTGCATTGTAAAAAAACTCTGCATCCACTGCCTTTTAAAGACATCATATGGTCTTTCTAGGCTATATGGAGCACACTGGTACACATTGACGAATAGCAAGAGCATGCATAGTTAACATGATAACAAGCACAATATGACAGCATGCCAGGGGCGTGCCAGTAGTGTCCAGCACCTGTGCACAAAACTTTAGTAGGCACCCCTATCCCCACCCCAATAAAAAAATCACTTTAAAAAAATGTTTTTTTTTTAAGTATTTCCTCCTCTATGGTGCCTGTGTGCATTGCACACATTGTACATATGCCTGGCACGCCCCTGCAGCACGCACCAGTGCAAGTATAATGGAAACTGCCTCACTAATGGGCTGTTTATGGAGAGAAATAGGTCAAGTGCATCCAATCTAACATGCAAGAAATATACAACCAATAGTCCAATTGCTGGAGACAGCTTGTTGATACAAGAGGCTAAACAGAGGGTTACAAAAATTGTGCAGCCTGAAAATCCACAATTTGTCAAATAGTAGAGAAATACAAAAGGAGTAAAGTCAAAGAACATAATGGAGTACATAAACACTGTCACAGATGATTACAGCAACAGATAACCTTGGTGAACCTTCCATTAGCTAAATAAACAGTTATAGGTAAAGTAAGCACCAGAATAGTAGTGACTTTATTATGTGACTTCTGCACATTATTATTATTATTATTATTATTATTAAACAAGACCTCATGGAGTCAAAGACTCATCTAGGAGGTCCTTTTATCTCACACACATCTCATCATACCGGGTCTTAAACACATTCAAACTCCTTGCAGACACCACACTCACACCACATAAAAGGCAATAATTTCTAGAGTACAGTGCCTAATACTGTGGATAGGCTTAGGTTTATTTTTTATTTTTATTTATTTTTTTTTGCAACATAATCCAGAAAACCTACTCTAAAGACCAAACATTGAATTTTTCAAGCTACTTCAGGCCTCCAATAAGCAGGGTGATCCTACACTGGACAATAAAACTGGACTCCTTAAAGACATTCACGGTATCCATGCACACAGTCAGATTGGTGGGAGAATGGATATACTAAGCATCAGCCATCCAGACCTGAAGATCCCCAAGTGAGTCTACATGATATATCACTTACAAACAAGTTAAACAGTAAGGGCCCAAAAACAGAACCTGGGGAGCAATACACACCCACTCCACTGGTCACCCTCCTTTTTTTGAGAGTGTTCCATCATACAAAACTTGCTGGTATCCAATCTCCAATCCATCTAACTAATATACTATCTCTTCCCATCTTCTGCAGCTTGTATTCCACTATTATCATGTGGTAATCTATCAAATG
This sequence comes from Typopeltis vanoorti, assembly GCF_054136105.1. NCBI lineage: Eukaryota > Metazoa > Arthropoda > Arachnida > Uropygi > Thelyphonidae > Typopeltis > Typopeltis vanoorti. The sequence continues at coordinate 66,283,297 of NC_143556.1, forward strand.
CTTTTGAAAAGTCCAAGAATATCACTGTATATGATTCTCCTTATCTAACACACACACACACACACACACACACACACACACACACACACACACACACACACACCCTATTATAACATGCAAGTAAATTGCTAAAACAGGACCTACCCTTTACAAATCCATGCTGACACCATCATTAAACAATGCTGTGTCCATCAACTCAATCCTGTATTCTATCCTAACAAATCTCTCCAGAACATTGACCACAACCACAGTTATACAGACTGGTCTATAACTAGAAACTTCTGTCCTAGAACCATGCTTGTTGAATGGTACTATTTTGCCTTCTTTCCACTACCTAGGAACACTAATCCACTGCAAGACTTTCATTAAATAACCATACATAACCAACTGTTGTGCACATTCCTTAACAATACATGGTGATATGTCATTCATTCCCACAGCTTTATTAATTAACATAATTAATACCTGATTCTTTCACTTCCAGTTCTCCCAATACTTCTCTCCTTTTTGTATATTGCACTGCATCATTTACAGCAGTATGATATACACTAATAAAGTGCTTGTTCAATAATTTCACTATATATCCTTTGCAACTGTTATTCTGCTACCATGACTATCCACAGGGTCAACCTGCCATAATTATTCTTTCTTTTGCTTGCCATATAGCAGAAAAATTCCCTTGAGTTAACCTCAGCCTGACAACCTCCTCTCATACTGCACCTTTTCTTTTTTACCATGTTTGTCACCTTTCTAGCCTGCACTTTATATTCTTCATGGATTTTATCACCACCAACTGTCTTGTACCTCCTCCATAGCATTTTCTTTTCCAACACAGCTTGCATGATTTGACAGTTCATCTATGTCACTCCTCTCTATTTACTCACTTAACCCTTGGTATGCAGTTATATATTGCTTGTTAGATACTGCCTTGTGAATTTCCACGCACTGTCAACATCTTTTCTGCTCAGCTCATCTACCCAACATACTGATGCTAACTGACTACAGAGCTTCCTATAATCACCTACTTTATACTTCCACATATATCCATTTTTAGCAGTAACCTTTTCTTGCTTCACCACTTCCCAAACAAGTATCTCATGATCAAATCCAAAACATTAAAATTTCTAGTTGCTTCAGTCAAGTGCTACTTAAGATATCTATCAGAAATTCAACAAACTCACTCTCCTTCTTATTATTACCAGCCCAAGACATCATGGAGTCAAAGACTCATCTGGGAGGTCCTTTTATCACACACACACAGCTCATCATACCATAACACATTCAAACACTTTGCAGACACCACATTCTCAGGCAAGGCATTTCAATCATTCACAACTCTGCACGAAAAAAACCTGCCTCTTACTCCCCTACTCACACCCTCTTTATACAGTTTCCAGGGATGACCTCTGGTTCTCCCCTGATCTCCCACTATTCTCTGTAAAACTTCTCAGGCATTGATCCTATAACAACCCTTACCAAATTGTAGGTCTCTATCATAGCTCCCCTCTTCCTCCTGTCCACCAGACTCTGCAAATTACATCTTCTCAATCTTTCCTCATTCTCAACATTCCAGAGGTCAGAAACTACCTTAGTCAGTAGCCTTTGGACCCTTTCCAACATCTCTTTATCCTTATGAAAACCAGGTGACCAAATCTGGGCACAATAATCCATGTGTGGCCTAATCAAAGCCTTATACAATGGAACAAGAATCTCCCTACTTCTACACGTCAGTATCCTCTGAATTATTCCCAGAAGCCTTTGTGTTGTCATCACAATTTTGACAATGTGTCACCCCTAAATTTTAGATCCTTATCCACTATAACCCCCAGATCTCTTATTTCCTCTACCTCCAACAATATATTCTCACCAACCATAAATTTTGCATCCCATCTTTGTTTTCCAAATTTTAAAACCTTACATTTTGCAAGATTGAACTCGCATCCCCATTTCCATGCCCAATCACTCAATCTATTCAAGTCTTCCTGTAAGGCCACAACATCTTCACTACACTTCATGGTTCATCCCAACTTTGCATCATCTGCAAACAACTGAATATCTCCATCCAAATCTTCACCTACATCATTAATATACAAGTTAAACAGTAATGGACCTAAAACAGAACCTATCAGGTAGCCAGTCTCCAATCCAATGCACCAATCTAATATCCAACCCCATCTGCTCTAATTTGATTGTCAACCTATCATGAGGTACTCTATCAAAAGCCTTTGCGAAATCCAAGTATATTACTGTGTATCCTTTTCCTCTGTCCAAGGAAGCAGTCACTTTATTGTAATAAGTAAGTAGATTACTAAAACATGACCTCCCTTTAGCAAATCCATGCTGTCCATCAAAGATAATACCATTGTTATCAACCCAACTCTGGATCCTAGTTCTCACAAGCTTCTCCAACAACTTAACCATAACACCTGACACACAGATAGGCCTATAGTTTGATGCTTGAGTTCGATCACCTCCTTTAGGAAGTGGCACAATCTTGCCCTCCTTAGGAACTTGACCGAGTGCAAGACTCATATTAAAAAAATATCTCAAGGCAGATGTCAACTCCCTGGCACATTCTTTCAGAACACGTGGTGATATATTATCAAGTCCCACAGCCTTATTAACATCTAGTTTACTCAACTCCCCAAACACCTCTTGCTCACCTACAGTCAGTCTCTCCTCCCCATCATCAATTGCTCTCAATCCCTCCATGAAGTCACATTCACAAGATTGAAAGATCTTTATGTACTGCTCATTACGTATCTCCACCACACATTCTGCATCAGCTGTCTTTATACCATTTTCTCCAATCAATGTCATCCTTCCATAATTATTCTTTCTTTTGCTGGCTACATATCAAAAGAACTCCTTAGGATTCTTTTTGGCTTCATTAGCCAACTGCTGTTCATACCTCTCTTTAGCTACCCTCACCAACCAAGTCACCCTCCTTGCTTGGTCTTTGTAGACCTCATGAAATTGGTTATTTCCACTTCTCTTATGCTGCCTCCACAATGCCCTTGTTGTCTGTATTGCATGCTTAATCTCTTTATTCATCCATCTCACACCCACCTTATTTAACCTTCTCACCCTTGGAATACATTTAGACATTGCATCTACTAAACAGCTTTTGAAAATTCCCCAAGCTGTATTGATCTCTTTTCCAGCTAACTCCTCATTCCATGCTACACCCGCAAGCTGTCTCCTGAGCTCTTCATAATCCCCCCCCCCCTTGTAGTTCCGCATATACCCTTTTCTCACAGAGGTCCTCACACTGCTGGCAACCATCCAGTCTTTCTTGTTTTTTTTGTATTTAAAGAACAGCTTTAAATACAACTACAATGTTTTCATGCTAATTATGAATAGAGACTCTGTGTTGTTCATAGTCTTTTAACCTTCAGTGTTTAGTGTTTTTTACTTTTTATAATGTCACCTGATTGAAGCTGTTAAGCCGAAACTAGTAGCGTTTTATATCAAAACCTTTTTACTTAAATCTCGGTTCTTGTCATTTGAAATGAAAGGATATATATATATATATATATATAGTAGGGTGAGTCTAGTAGGGTGAAGAAGGAATAATGATAGGTACAGAAGCAGTGACATTTCTATGCTTTATACTAATGCCAGGAGTAATCGAAATAAAGGAGATGAATTGGTGATGTTGATAGCATCAGCCTGGCCAAAGATTATAGGATATATATATATATATATATATATATATATATATATATATATCCTTTCATTTCATCTACCTTTTGGAACAGGCTCCCCCACTCTGCCTTCCCCAAAGATTACAACCCTCAGCTGTTCAATCAAGCAAAATGTGAACACACTCCCCGTTTCTTCTATTCCTCTTGCCCACACATGGCACTAGTGTGCTACAGGTCTTATGGCCTTTCGTGTGTTGACCAGATTAAAAAAAACATCAACTTTAAATCCAGCTTTCCTTCAAGTTCACTAGAATAGAAACAATAGGAGAGAGAGGTATGGAAATGCTAGAAGCAGAGAGAATAGAAACAGTAGAAGAGAGGGAGTGAAAGAGTTATGGGAATGATAGAAGAGGGAAGAATGGAAACAGTCAGAGAGAGGAAATGAGAAGAATATGAGAGAATGCTGGAACCAGGGATAGAGTGATGCCAGGACAACAGGTAAGTAGGGGAACACAGAAAGAAAGGGTCAGAGGAGAGAGAGTGAGGGATGCAGGCAAGAAATCAAGGAACAGAGTGGTAAGAGGTGTGATGTATGGAAACTCGATGATCTGTGGTGTGCAAGATAGGATGCCAGAGGACTGTTTGTCTGGAGGGACAATAGAAAATGTGGCTATGGCAATTAAGAGGAGGTGAAAGGATGGAAGAAATGAATGTGATGGTGGGCACAAATGACTTGAGACGCAATGTAAATCGGGTGGAAAGAGATCTTAGATTCTTGATTAAGGTTGTGCAAAAGAAAACACAGAGAGGAAAGATTGTGTGCATGGGTTGCCCAGGTATGATAGTGACGAGCTGAGCAGAAGAGCAGTAATACTGAATAGCATAATAGCCAGAATGTGTCAGAAGAGAGGACTGGAATATGTGGATGCTTGGAGGGCATTTGAGGACAGAAGAGAACTGTATGCGAGAGACTGCTTGCATTTGAATGAGTATGGATGAAGGCATCTAGAGAGATTGCTGTTTTCTGAACGAGTCAGTGTCAATGCAGGGAAACTAGAATTCCCAGGGTGGATGGTAGCAGGGGGTGTCCACTTGTGTGAATTGGCACTCAGGGAAGGGGAAGGGGAAACGACATCAGGTAACACTGAGTCTAGTAGGGTGAAGAGGGAATAATGATAGGTACAGAAGCAGTGACATTTCAATGCTTTATACTAATGCCAGGAGTAATCGAAATAAAGGAGATGAATTGGTGATGTTGATAGCATCAGCCTGGCCAAAGATTATTGGGATCTCTGAGACATGGTTGACGGAAGATGATATATAATAACAGTAATTGAAGTAGCAGAGTGCAGCATTTTTCAGCAGGATAGGAAAGGAAAACATGGTCGTGGAATACTACTTATGATAAGTGATGATTTATGTCCTCTAAGAGTGGAGGCTTTGGAAGGCAGTGACACTAATAGTTTTGAAAGCATATGGTGTGAGGTAGAAGTGGCCAAGACAGAATATTTAGTGGGATATTGTTACAAACCAAGGAGCACAGAGGGTGGGTAGCAGAGGTGTTCAAACAGTTGAGCTTGGCAAGTGCAAGAAGAATGATTGTTATGGGAGATTTAAACTACAGCAGTATAAGTTGGGAAGAGGAAAATGCATGTAGTAATAAGGGGATGGAATTTCTAGAATTCTTGAGCGACAAATGTCTTAGGCAACATGTAATAGAGGGAACAAGAGGTTCAAGAGTTTTGGATTTGGTAATAATGTCAGAAGAGCTGATAATAAGTGAGATGACCTCTCTCCCACCAGTTGGAGAGAGTGACCATGTGGTTTTGAGTTGGAAAATGAATAGACATACAGGTGTATCAAAGAAAAGGGAAGGTATGTGGAATTATAAGATAGGTGATTATAACAGTATTTAGGTATCAGGGCAAAATTGGAAGACCAGGATATCATTAGTGTATGGGAAATTATGAAGGAATATTTGTTAGCAGCAATAGAAAGCTGTATTCCATGAGTGAAGAAGCAGACAATTTGATGTAAAGTGTATGACAAACAATATCAAACAGGAACTGCAGTTGAAAAAGAGATCATGGAAGAGATATAAGGAGAGGGGTGGAGGGCAGATACACGAAGAATATAAGACGCAGACCAGGAGAATGACTACTATGGTGAGGAAGGCAAAACTGGAATATGAGAAGAGATTGGCACTAAGATCCAAAGAAAATCATAAGTAATTTTTTTAGCTATGTGGCTAGTAGGAGGAGAAATGATTGTGGAAGAATGACATTGCAGGATAAAAATGAGAATAGAGCGACTGATGCAGAGGACATACTGGAGTTGTTCAATGAGCACTTTATTGCAGTATTTCATCCTGGAGAAGAAGGTTTTAATACTAGAGGGATAGGGCAGGTTCAGGGTTTAGAAGTGCAAGAGGTGAGTATGTTCCAAATACTAAGTACTCTGGATATCAGTAAAGCTGTGGGACTGGATGGTATTTCACCATGGGTTTTGAGAAAATGTGCTAAAGAACTGACAACTCCATTGACCTAGCTCTTCAATAAAAGTCTGGCTGTGGGAAAGGCACCCAAGGAATGGAAGGAAGGTAAATAGTACTGCTGCACAAGGGCGGTAGCAGACTGAAAGTGCCTAATTATAGGCCAGTTTGTGTGTCATCAGTAGTTGTTAAGGTCTTGGAGAAATTAGTGAGGAACTATATAGTGTTGGGCAGATGAGGGTAATGTTATCTGTGAGAATCAACATGAATTTGTTAAGGGGCTCTCTTGCGTTAGTAATATGATTGTGTTTTATAATAAAGTGACTAGAGCATTGATGAGGGAAAGGCATATACTGCCATTTTTTTGGATTTTGCAATGCCATTTGACAGACTGCCACGTGATAAGCTGACATTTAAGTTGCAGTACATGAGTCTAAATGTCAGGTAAAATAAATGGATTCAGGATTGGCTGTCTGATAGGAATCAGAGAGAGGTGTAAGGTGGGACAATATCAAGGAAGCAAAAGGTTACAAGTGGGTTTCCACAGGGCTCAGTACTGGGACATGTATTGTCCAATCTTTATATCAATGACATTGTCAATGGATTGTATTCAGTTGTTTGTGGATGATGTAAAGCTGGGAAGGGTTATCAGTAATAGTGCAGATGTGGCACACCTGCAAGAGGATTTGAATGAACTAGACAGATGGGAAATTGAATGGGGGGGGGGGGGGTCGGTTTAATGCAGCAAAATGTAGTCTTGAAGTTTGGGATCCATCGATTGGAGGATGCATACTCGATTGGAGGAGCTATACTGGAGGAAGTAGGAAAGACGAGATCTGGGGGTGATGATGGATAGAAAACTGAAAGTCACGGAGCATATTGCAAAGGTGGTGAAGATAACCAAGAGGATTGCTGCAATACTGAGAAGGATGCTGACCTGCAGAGATAAAAGAGCTATCATTTCATTGTATAAGACTCTGATCAGAGCACACTTAGCCTATTGTTCTCAAATTTGGTCCACAGGACTTGAAGGGAATAAATTAACTGTGGAAAGGGTACAGAGGTTCATAGCAAAGATGGTTTCAGGACTGTACAATGTCAGTTATGAGGATTGACTGAGGGAATGTGGACTGCATAGTTTAGTGGAGGATAGAAGAAAGAGAGGTGATATGATCGAGACTTAAATTGTTGAGAGGCAGTTACAGGGTAGACACTGGGTAGTTCTTTTGCTTAGTGGAACGGCAGAAAGGAACAATGATAAGGGGCTATCCCTGGAAGTTATGAAATGAAGCTGTGAGCAAAAGGGTGAGCAGTAGTTTCTTTGCGTGGATGGTGATTGAACTGTGGAATGCATTGCCTGAGAGAGTCATTAGAGCAAGAATGGTCAATAAGTTCAAGGAGTGGTATGATAGACTGTGTTTCCTAAGGACCATCCACGATGACACTTTTGACTCCATGGAGGCCTGAATAATAATAATAATAAGTAATATCATGATCAGACTCCATAGAATTCAAAAAAAACACAGGAAATACACAATGCTCATCCATGCCATACACAATGCCTTACACACACACACATGCACCCAAGCACGCATACAACACACACACAAAATGTCTCTGCACTCATTACTCTCAGGCTATGCATCCCAATCACCCACCACTCTAGATGCAGAAAATTAACTCCTCACTTCCCACCACTCACATCTCCCTACTCCCTATGCAGCTTCCAGAGATGTCATCTTGTTTTCTGTGTGTGTGTGTGTGTGTGTGTGTGTGTGTGTGTGTGTGTGTGTGTGTGTGTGTGTGTGTGTGTGTCAACCACATTAACTCCATAATTCCACAAGGTTAAAACATTTATCACACAGATACACTCTCACACAAAACTCAAACTGTGCCTTAAACTCATTGAAAGTGTTGCTATTCAACACTCTCATGCAATGCATTCAAGTCATCATGCAAAGAACCTGCTCCTCACTCCCTCCTTATGATTTCAAGGAATGGCCTCATGATCTACTCCTCCTCCATTCTATGAAAAATTTCTTTGAAATTAACCTATCAACAACTCCTGACCAACTTGACACATCTCAATCACATCCCTCTCTCTCCTCTTATTCATGAACCTCTGAAAATTGCATTCCCTCAATCTGTCTTCATACTCAACATTCTAAAGACCAGCTACTGCCTTGAATCTTTTCTGGACTCTTTCTAATCACCATGAAAAACCAGGTGACCAAATCTGCACACAGTAATCCATATTAAGCCTAATCGAGACATTATACAATGGTAGCCTCTATTTCTGCACATGAATGTCCTCTGCATTACTGCCATAATTGGATGTGACAACTTCACAACTTGTGTAATGTGAACCCTGAACTTCAGGTCCTTCTCAAAGACCACTCCAATCTCCTCTACCTCCTTCAAAATTTTTCTGTGATGCTTCCCATCATTGCTTACCAAATTTCAGAACCTTGCACTTTGCAACATTGAAATGATAGTTCCACTCGTTTGCACATTCATGCAACTATTCAAATCCTGTAAACACTACATGTGCTCGACTCCTCGTTGTATTCTCAAATTGCATATCATCTTCAAGCAGTCATGTCTTCAGTGAAACTCATTCTGATATCATTAATACACAATTTGAATAACAATGGCTCCAAAACAGATCTTTCACTTAACTTCCCATTAATTCAAGATCCTTACTAATCACCACAAAATCCCTCAACTTCTCCACCTCCCTTATTTTACTCTGCATTCCATCTCTGCTTCCTGAATTGTAAAACGTTATACTCAACAATGAAATGGCAACACAACCCGACTCATTTGTCCAATCTACTTTACTCCTCACAGTTCTTCCCAACTTTGCACACATTCCATCTTTTTCTACACATGTTTATTTAGCATATGATGATACAACGGCCATGAGGCCCTTTTTACAGAAGCATGCCACCATCTGAAAAATCCCCCCCAACCAATTTATCCGGGCTCAGGACCCGCATAGCTGACGAATCAGGTCTATGGCTGGGTCTTAAGTATTCCTGACTGTAATCTATGTGTGTGTTTGGGAGACAAAAAAATCTGAGTTTCCGAGCGAAAAAAACCCCTACCTCCATATGAGATGGGCTAACTCATCTTTAGTTGAAAGAGACCAGATGCAAGTTCCTTACATCACTGACGGGAATTGAACCCAGTTCTTTCCGACCAAAGGGTTTGGTTTTATCTATACTGACTGAGCTACGGAGGCTCTACTTTCCTGTTATAACATACAAATTAAACAGCAATGGCCTCAAAGCAGACCCTTGTGACATCATCAAGACTTTCCTCTTGGAAATTTCCCCACCTCTATACACAAATTGCTGATACCTATCAGACAGCAAATCCTATCTATTTCAACTTTATTACCTGAGAGGTACAAAGTTAAGTTCCGCACAGTCAAAAAATATGCACATGAAGTATGTGTAACATTGTTATATTTAAAGCTTTGATAATACATACATATATATATATATATATATACATACATATATATTTGTTAAAATAAAATTATTAATAATGAAAACAAAATTATATACAAAAAATATGAAACTTCGAAAAGATATATTTCTGTGTTGAAGTTCCTGGTTTCGGATCACCTGCATTTTTTTTGAAAAAAAGAATCCAATGTTAACTGTCTAGATCTTCTTTTTCTTTCTTTAAGGAGTTCAGTGTAAGATCGAATAGATGCGATTGCACTCCTTTTTGCATTCGCACTCTGTTCCCAATCGTGGTCCATTTCACAGAGTTCATCAGTCAATGCCTCTATGCTTGCAATGATACGCTGTAAATCGGCTGTTTTTATATCTCTCAGAGGACCTTCTTCATTTTCTTTCTCCTCCTTTGGATGTTGACTTAATTGTTCGGCTAATTCTTTTAAGTCTTCATTGAAAAGCGGTTTATCGTGGCTAAGACCTCTATCACATCTTCAGCTGTAATATTGTCCAATCCCACCTCTCGTGCAAGCTTGGTAACTTCAATAACATTTTCCTCTTGCTCTAATTCCTCTAAGTCGTGCATAAATGCTGGAAGAAGTTTTTGCCATGCTCCTTTTAAACACTTTGCTGACAATTCATTCCAAGCTGCCTTAATGTTGTTAATGCCCTTCAAAATATTGAATGACTGCCAATAGTCTTTAATAGTTTTTCCTGAAGTGTCCAAGACTCTTACCATTTCCATAAATGTTATATGGAGGTAATAGGCTTTGAAGATTGATATAATTCCCTGATCCACCAGTTACAAAAGTGATGTGTTTGGGGGCATGTAAACAACCTTGACATCCAATGGTGTTCTTACTGCATCAAGGTTTTTGAGGATGTCCAGGGGCATTATCCAAGAGAAGCAATGCCTTGGCTGGCAAATTATTTTCTTTACAGAAGCGAAGCATGGTAAGACAAAAATAATTTGTATACCAATCTATAAAAAGTCTTGTGTAACCCAAGCTTTCTTGTTCCATTTCCAATAGATTGGCAGCATGGCTTTTAGACCCTTGAAGGCACGTGGTGTCTGTGAATGGTACACCAAAATTGGTTTAAGCTTCAAAGTTCTGGAGACATTTGCACCCAACAAAAGCGTAAGTATCTTTTGCAGCTTTAAAACCTGGAGCAGAACGTTCTTCACAGGAAATGAAAGTGCATGATGGCAATTTTTTCCAGTAGAGCCCAGTCTCATCAACATTAAAAATGAGATCAGGAGGATAACTTCCTTGTTCTACACAGTCTTGAAATTCTTTAGGAAAAGCAGCCACTGCAACATCTGCGCTTGTCACCTCACCATAATTTGAAGTAAGTGACATAATTTGATACTATGGCACTTACTTCGAGACTTAAATCTCATGAACCAACCTTTGCTTCCTAAAAATGTTTCTTCACCTTCATCTGTCTTTTTAAGATCCTCAAAAATTGTTTTTGCTTTCTTAGTTATAACAGCCTGCGTTATAACTGAGAAATATGCGTTATAACCCATAATGATAATTTATCCATTTTTTTCATGAAATTTACCCCTGCTATAACTTACATGTTTTGCATTTAGTACTGCTGTAGATTGTTGCATAGACTGTTTTATTCTATCTGCATTTTTCATAATTGTAGTAACAGTCGATGGATGCAAGTTCATACTCTTACAGACATTAGCACGTGTCTGCCCATCTTCCATTCTTCGAATCGCTTCCATCTTCTTTTCAAGTGTGATTGATTTCCATGCCTTCTTAACATCAAGTTCCGCTAACTTTTCTGCATTTCTTTTATCAGACATAGTATGTAATTATGTACTTTATCAATTTAAATATGTATGTATGTAAAAAAAAAAGTAAATAGAATGATTAGGTAGATTCAACAGTAAAACTGGGTTTGATACATATATGTCATAGTAGCTCGGTAAACACTCAAACACTAGAGTGCCTGCCAGCATCGTTTCTCAGTCCGAAAGCATGCACAGGCATCCGGCATTATTGTGAATCAGCATAAATCGAACCGTCATAAATTGAGGGCTGCCTGTATATTACTGTGCATGCATCTCCCTTATCTACATAATTTGTCACCTTGTTATAACATTTAAGTACACTGCTAAAATACAATCTTCCTTTAGCAATCCTGTGCTGTCTAAAGAAACATTTGCTGTTATCAATCCAATTCTGAATCTTGGACCTCACTAACTTTCTCCAACACTAACTACAACCCCAGACACACAGATTAGTCTATAATTCAAAGCCTTAATCTTAATCACCTCCCTTATGAAGCAGAACAATATAACTTCTTTCGATTTCTTTAAAAGTTGGCCCAGTGCAAGACTAATGTTAAACTAGTACATCAAAGTTGTTAACTTCACAGAACATTCAATATACTAGTAGCCACTGCAGAGGATATAATTGAGACATTTAATAAACAATTCAGGGTATTTTGTCCTTATGTGGCATCGTGCCAGGCTTGAGATGAGCAATTAAATAAACTACATTAAAACAAGAGGACTATGACATTCCCATGTCTTAAACATTCTTGTGAATTAAAGGCATCCCATATCGGAGATGCCTTTAATTAACAAGAATTCACTTTAATCAAAAGTCTTGCAACAAGGTGCATCCCAAAGGCATGGAGAGAGGATAAAATTGTTTAAAAATCATAAATTAAAAATACCAAGAAATTATATACTTGGTTTAATCCTTTATCCAAGTGTAAGCAAACAAGTTTGCACTTAAACTATTTTCAGGACTGGGGCAACTTGTATAAAGAAGCTAAGACTTTGCATCACTTGCCTTAGTATCCCATAATGCAAAGCACATGTCCTTACAGGTATGGGAAGGGTCACTACCCAGACCATTTTTGACCTTTATTGAGGTCTCATCAGTGGGAGCTAGACCCAGAGATGATATTAAGGTTGAAGTAATGCAGAAGTCATATTTTCATATATGAGTAGCCAAAAGGTGTTAAAATACTCTGGATTAGAGAAAGGTGTTGGAAAATTTTCCACTTGGTTATGATACAAATTAAAGATACCAAGAAATTATATACTTGGTTTAACCCTTTATCCAAGTGTAAGCAAAGAAGTTTGTGCCTGAACTATTTTCAGGACTGGGGCAAGTATATAATTTCTTGGTATCTTTAATTTATAGCATAACGAAGTGGAAAAACTTCCAACTTTCTCTAATCCAGAGTATTTTAATATAAAGTATGACACTCTTTGGCTACTTGTATATGAAAATATGACTTCTGCATTACTTTTACCTTGGTATAATAAATTTAGTTTAATCCTTTATCCAAGTGTAAGCAAACAAAGTTTGCACCTGAAAATATCTTCAGGACTGAGGTAAGGTGGTGCAACATCAGGCAACTCTGAGCAAAGGTGGACCAAGCTCTCAATACTGCTATGCATTAAGGGAAGGGCCACTACTACCCAGCCGGTTTCAACCTTTATTGAGGTCTTGTCAGTATGAGGCAGGCCCAAACGTGCAAATACTAAAGCAGAAGCAATAGGAGAGGTCATATTTACCTATACAAGTTGCCAACAGGTGTACCACTTTATTATTGAAATACTCTGGATTTAGAGAAAGATGTTGGAAGTTTATTTTGCACTTGGTTAGACTATAATAAATTTAGTTTAATCCTTTATCCAAGTGTAAGCAAACAAAGTTTGCACCTGAAAATATCTTCAGGACTGAGGTAAGGTGGTGCAACACCAGGCAACTCTGAGCAAAGGTGGACCAAACTCTCATCACTGCTTGTCTCCGTATCTCCCATAATGCAAAGCACATCTCCTTGCGGAGATGTATACTGCTATTTATTAAGGGAAGGGCCACTACCCAGACCGAAGTATTTCATCCTGGAGAAGTAGGTTTTAATACTACAGGGATAGGGCAGGTTCGAGGTTAAGAAGTGCAACAGCAGAGTGTGTTTCAAATACTAAGTGCTCTGGATATCAAAGCTGTGGGACTGGATGATATTTCACAAGTTTTGAGAGAATGTGCTAAACAAATGACAGCTCCATCGACCTGGCTTTTCAATGAAAGTCTGGCTAAGGGAAAGGTACCCAAGGAATGGACAGAAGGTAAGATAGTACCCATTGCATAAGGGTGGTGGCAGACTGGAAGTGTCTATTTATAGGCCAGTTTGTATCTAATCAGTAGTTAAGATCTTGGAGAAATCATTGAGGGACCATATATAGCATTGGGCAGATGAGGGTAATTTTATCTGTGAGAGTCAACATGGATTTGTTTGGGCAGCACTCTTGCTTTGTTAATATGATTGTCTTTTATAATAAAGTGACAAGAGCAGTTGATGAGGGAAAGGCATATACTGCCATGTTTTTGGATTTTGCAAAGGCATTTGACAGGGTGCAACATAAGCTGATATTTAAATTGCAACACATGGGTTTAGATGTCAGGTAGTCAACTGGATTCAGGATTGGCTGTCTGATAGGTATCAAAGAGTTGTGTATGGTGGGGCAATATCAAGGAGGCAGGTTACAAGTGGGGTCCCATAGGGCTCAATACCTGTATTGTTTAACCTTATATCAATGACATTATCAGTGGATTGCAAGGGGATATTCAGTTGTTTGCAGATGATGTGAAGCTGGGAAGTGTTATCAGTAATAGTGCAGATGTCTGCATACTCGATTGGAGGAGCTGTACTGAAGGAAGTAGGGGAAACAAGAGATCTGGGGGTGATGATTGATAGAAACCTGAAATTGAGAGAACATATTGCAAAGGTGGTGAAGGTAACCCAGAGGATTGCTGCAATACTGAGAAGGATGCTGACTTGCAGAGATAAAAGTTATCATCCATTGTATAAGACCTTGATCAGACCAGACAGACTATTGTTCTCGAATTTGGTCCCCAGGATTTGAAGGGAATAAATTAACTGTGGAAAGTGTACAGCAGAAAATAACAAAGATACTTTCGGGACCATACGATGTTTAGTTATGAGGATCAGCTGAGGTAATGTAGACTGCAGAGTTTGGTAGATAGAAGGAGATGTGATATGATTGAGACTTTTAAACTGTTGTGAGGTAGTTACAGGGTTGACACTGGGGGAGTTCTCTCGCTTGGTGGAACAGCGGAAGGAGCCATCCCTGGAAGTTACGAAAGAAAGCTGTGAGCAAGAGGGTATTTGAATGGTGGAATGCATTGCCTGATAGAGTGGTAAGAGCAAGACTGGTCAATGAGTTCAAGAAGTGGTATGATAGACTGTGTTTCCTAGGAAGGACCTCCCATTATGAGTCTTGAGTCCATGGAGGCCTGAATAATAATAATAAAGAAAGCGCCTGTGTAGCTCAGTGGATGTGGCATTTGCACACCACAGCACTTGACCGCATGAAGGAAGATTTCTTGTTTTCGAATCTAGTCAGAGACTAGAAGAAATTGTTCTAAGCCTTTTTTCGACCAGTTACCGAGTTAGTCGATCTCTGGCATCGGCAAGCGGGTTTTTTCTCCCGGAAACTCAAGAAAAGCAACCGTAGAACCAACATTATTTCAGACATTAAATATGAGTGTTAGGGACCACAAGATGGTGGCTTGTTGAGCCATCTCTCTTCACTGCATGCAGCTTAATTAGTGATAGCTTTGGGCGAGCTTATTATTATTCAGGCCTCCATGGAGTCAAAAGACTGATTGGGTACCAGTGAAGATTGAACTGCTCACTCAGCTCCGAAAGTTAGATAGGGCTAAATGGCCTCACCTACTCCCTATATACGGAATAAAAAGGATTTAGCTGATTTTTTTTTTTTTTTTTTAATAATAAAGAATTATCATAGCAGATATTTTGCTATATTAAATTCTCTTTGGCACACCACTGATGCTATAGAAACTTGGCCAGAACTTTCAACAAGTTTGAGTTAGCTCACTAATAGTTCTCTTGTAGTGAGAGAGTTAAAAGCACTAACATGTTATTTCTTGCTTTCAGGCATAGTAAAAGTTTCTATGAAAAAAAAAAAAACATGTTTTGCTTTATCGGCTCTTCACAGCAGACAGATACTAAATAGATGTCAACTTGGCTGAACCTGTATTATGTTCTGTACTATCATAACATATGCATGTGGTTGACAGTGAAATCTACTTATAAAGTATCTGATGGAGATCGTTTATAAACAGACCAATATTTATATTGTGAATATTGATCATATTGAGATTATTTGAAGGGATATTCAACTTGATGATCATAATACAAAATTGATGGAAAAACTAATATTCCCTTTAGCAAAGAGATTAGCAGTTAACATCTGTAGTAATTATTATTATTACATATCACCTCCAGGGAGTCCAAAGACTCATTGAGGAAGTCTTTGGACTCCCTCAATGAGTCTATTGAGACTCACTATTATGTTCAACATTTACACCAACTCCATTTACTGCCAACCACCAGTATTTTCACAGACAATCACAAACATCCATGCCCACGGCGGGATTTGAACCCTTAGCCTTTTGGCTGGAAAGCAGATACACTAACCACTCGGCCAACCAGGCCAGAATAGTAATAGAACTTAATCATCATCAGCCCATAGTATCAGATATCAATGCAATAATATCTGGTATTAATACTATTAATATTAGTTATTAATAGTATTAATACTAATTAATAGTTGGAACTGAAGATAGATGATAAATGATGCTAATTTAATGTTGCTCAGTGAAAGATTTTTTATTTCACTCTTCAGAGTGAAGAGAAGGCAAACTATACTGATTAGAAATTAACATCAACAGGCTAAATAAGTAAGGAATGTGAGGATGGTGACTGACAAGGAGTTGAGATTCATAACTACACTGCAAAAATAGTAAAGACAATACAAATTATTACTGCAATAACGAGAAGGTAATGAAAGTAAGATAAGAAACTTATTTTTCCACTATAAGATGGCACTGAGAACACAGATTACTAGAGAAAATCTGAAGGCACAATCAAAATACCATCAACATAAACTGAGGAAATATAGATTGCAGAATGTAGAATGAAGAAGGGAAAGGAGATGGGATGGGGAATGAACTAGAGACATGAATAGAAACAGAGCAGTAGAAAAGTCTCTGGAAGTCAACTTCCAGATACAAATGTGTGGTGAATGAGAGCAGTAGATTTCTGATGGACAGCAAGGATATTTAATGCATTGCCAGAATAGATAGCTGCGCTTACATTGAATGAATGACAAGCATAGTCACAGATGAAGAGGGAACTCTCACAATAAGGTTTAAGGCTGTATGAAAATCCAGTAAAAGCAGCAACAAAAATAACTTAATATTTATTTAAGAAGAAATAGAATATTATAATCTATAAACTAACCTGAATCATATAATACAGCACACCTACAGGAACTACTACTGCGAGGAATTTTGGAGTCTGGAGAGAGATGACAAATATAGTGGCCACTACCTGGAGAAAGCACATTATCCATGATCTTAGAGTTAATGGAATGGTGACATCGATAGTATCAATATCTTTTGAAAAACGGTTTACAATCCTACCAAGAGGTGTGGTGTCAAAGAATGACATAGGAGATCGCAATATATTGTTCATCAGGCTACTGTGCAATAATTTACATGCTTCGACAGTTGCGTATGCCATTGCAAAAGATGCAATAACTATGGACAAACCTGCAAAGAAGTTTGAAGTCTGCTTTCAAACCAGTCTTTATTACAATTTAGACCTAACTTTAATTACACAAGTATATATTATGAATTGTAAGCATTCAGAACAGATTTATTTGATGACTAAATGTATAGTATTTATAGAATGTTAGAATTAGAATTGCATATTAAGATTAAGTGTCAATTAATAACAGTGCAGAACAGTTATAACATTTGAACTATATGGGAATAAGGCCTAAAAGAAATCAGCTTAATCTGAGAAACTCACTTATAATCAAAGTGAATGTGTTTCAAATAGTTTATCTTAACACTTGATTTGCTAGTTTTTATGTTAGGCTAAAGATTAAAATAAATTTCCTTTTGCAAATCATGCAAGGGGGGGGGGTCTGCTTCTGTGTTCTTTTTTATTATTATTTCATCATCATTAGGCCTCCATAAAGTTAAGACTCATTGTAGGTCTTTTATATTTATAAATTGATAATTTTATACTGATTCCATACCAGTGTTCTCACCAGATTAGATCATGCCATGATGCAAACAATTAAATATTGCCCCTAATGGATTATAAGACAAAAATATAAGAAAATCTCTAATTGCTATTTTGTTTTTATTACAAGAGAAACATTAATGCAAAATCATTACATAATAATATTAAGTAAATGTTTGCTCTATGGGATATCGCACAATAAAACTTTATAAGCTGTCCTAAATTTAAATTATAAGCTGTCTGCCTCTATCGATATAGTTGCTAGACTAACCAATCTTTCTTGGAGCACTGATGTTTGCAAATAATTTTTAATCAGTTTAAGTTTGGAAAAACTTCTTTCTGTACTTGATACTCTAACAGGAATTGGCATAGCGATGGCACCTACTGCAATATGGCTGAATGATTGCCCTTTTTCAGCCTCGCCATGAGGCACGCTGTCTCTATGCTACACCCTGTTGACGGTACTGTTCCATAGACAAGAGGTTAAAGAACCTGTAAGCACATCAATGCTGGGGGGAGGGGGCAAGAATTAGGAAAGAATTGACCTTTTTCTTGAACTGCATGTTGTAGTTTGAGAATACTTTATAAGAAAGGCTGTTCTTGATGACAGAGGCAAATGGAATAAAATAAGTGAAGCAGGTTCAGAGTTTATTTACCTTTTCCTTGAAGAGTTGCAGAAGTTGTAGTTGTTTGCGATTACTTCCTGAGTAAGGCTGTTCCAGAATACAGAGATAAATGAAATAAGAGGAAGAGAAGAAGCAGGTTAAAAGTTAAAACAGGTTGAAAAGGGTTGTTGGACATCTGCTGTTCTTGTTTTAAAAGAGCCAAAAGAAAGTGAAGGAATAATGGTTGCCAGTTCAGTGGAGCAGTGACCTTACCTTTAATCACTATCTCTCAGATGAAATGCTTCTGCACTGTAAGGGAGGGATTATCTATGAGCTAGACTGCTCTCCTCTGGAGAGCTTTGAGAATTTTTAGGGCTTAACAATTAATGATAAATTAAACATTTACAACAACACTGTTTCAGAAAAAAAAAAAATACACATTATGTTGATTAATGGAAAACAACATTGGAAGGATCTGTTTAATCAAATCAAATATTTTGTCTTGGTTATCTGATGAAATATCAGGCTTAATTACCTTATTTTTCCCTTAATATATTTGGCTCAATAGCTTTCCATGGCTAAGTAATTTGGCTTCATATAAAACTTATTTAATATCACGACTAATGATTGATCCTATTTAGAGGATGTTTTTTGCATTTTCTGTTCAGCATTGTTTTGTAAGATGAAACATTCGCGTTTCTGGGAGGAAAAACAACTACTTTCATATGGACCTGCCAACTCATTTTTAACTGATAAACTTCAATGAAGTTTTTTTTTTTTTTTAAATAAATAAAGAGTATTGCTGAAACTGACAGTTACAGAAGCTCTGGATAAGAGAGTTATCTAGTAGTACATGTTCCATGAAATCAAGTCAATCAAGATGTTTAATGACTAACACTCAAGTATTCATCTGTGAGACCTACAAGCTTCACTAGCTTATATAATTGGAATCTTCAGAATCAAAACAGATCTATGGTGACACATTACAGCAATTCAAATAACTGATGAATCAACATAAGATATCACATTGGAGGCTTCATGGATTGTATACAGCATTCAGAAAGGATTAAAACAGAATTTAATTCTTCCTATATTTCGTCTCAGTCAATGAGACATCTTCAGGGATTACAAAAAAACTAATGTAACATAAATACAAACAACAAATAATACTAAGCCCAACCACGTGGGTGACACTAAAGTTCTGTGTAGGTAGAGCGCCCTCTAAGGGTGGTTGTAGGTGGTCTGGAATGTAAAGTGGTCATCTGGTGATAAGCGTTATCCAAATCTTAGGAAGCTTAATGCAACCATATTTATTAAGATTTGGTTGATTCCTGAGAGCTGCTGCTGATTCTAAGAATAGTCTCTCTCTTTTAAATTGGCTGTGGTGGAACATGGTGGTTTTTTCCATGAGATCCTGTGGGTTGTATCCAAGACATGGTCAGCCAGGCCTGACTGACCATAGTCGTGGTTGCAGATGTATGACTTATGTTCCTCCAGGCAGATAGTAGCTGATCTACCTGTCTGTCCAAAGTATGCCAGTTTACAGGAACAGGGTACTTTATAGACTCCAGGCACTGAGAGAGGAGGGAGCTGATCTTTTGTTGAGCGGATAAGGGTAGCAAGTCTGCGGTGAAGCTTAAATGCTGTGTGTGTGTAGGTTGTATTTTTTTAAAACCTTGGCTATTTTTTCGGATGTGCCACAGATGTAAGGTATGGTGATAGCATTTCTAAACTCTTTCTGAAGAGAAGACTGGGGAATGGGGGAGGACCTGATTATTTTTTTAATGCTATGATTGCTGTAGCCATTGGAGAGGAAAGTGTTGTGTATGCAGTCAAGCTCAGTTGTAAGAGCAGTTCCACTGGAACAAAGATTGTGGGCTTTCCTGGTAAGAGTTTTAATAATGCCATATTGTTGAGCGGGGTGGTGGTGGTGGTGGTGGTGGGAGAGTTTGTGAATGTATCTGCCTGTGTGTGTGTGGGTTTTCTATATACCGTGAAGGAAAGTGTACCGTTGGGAAGGCGTGTAACTAAGTTTTCAAGGAAGGGCAAACAATTCTTCTTTTCCTTTTCCATCATGAACTGGATTCTTGGATGTAGGCTGTTGAGGTGACTGAGGAAGGCGTCTAATGTGTCTGGGCCATGAGGCCAAATAGAAAACACATCATCTACATATCTAAGTCAGATAGAAGGTTTGAGAGGGGCTGAGTCTATGGCTCGTTTTTCAAAATCTTCCATATAAAAATTGGCAAGAGGGGGTGAGAGGGGGGAACCCATGGCAGTTCCCTCTATCTGCTTGTAGATTTTGTTCTTCCAAGAAAAATAACCAGAATAGATGGCAAAGGAAAAGACTATCCTCTCATTTTCCTCTCCAATGGCTACAGCGATCACAGCATTAAAAAAAATAAATCTTAACAAATATGGTTGCATTAAGCTTCCTAAGATTTGGGAAATGCTTATTACCAGATGTCCCACTTTACATTCCAGGCCACCTACAACTCCCTTAAAGGGTGCTCCACCTAGATAGGACTTTAGTGTTACCCAAGTGGTTGAGCTTAGTATTGTGTGTTATTTGTATTTATGTTACATTAGTTTTTTTGTAATCCCTGAAGATGTCTCATTGACTGAGAAGAATATAGGAAGAATTAAATTCTGTTTTAATCCTTTCTGAGTGCAGTATACAATCCATTAAGCCTCCAACATGATGTCCTCATAGCACTTAAGCCTCTACACATGGACCAACATAAGATAAAAAGAAATCAACATTTAGTGAATCATGCCAAAAGAGCAAAGAATAAGATTTGCATTCTCTAAAAAATGCCCTACATTTTTTTACAACAAATATGAAAGGTGGTTTAAAAAATTGGCTGGGTTAATTTGTATACCCTAGTCCTCATAAAACAATTTGTGAATGCCTTAAGGTAAGAAAACCTTATCTTACCTATCCTCTTTGCTCCATGCAGAGCATAAGTCCTCAACCATTGGCTTCTATCTGAATCTATTCAATGCTTCTTTTTTGATTTCTTTCCAGGAATATCCCAGCTGTCTTGCCTCTGTTTCTAGTCCTCTTCTCCATGTTATCCTGGGTCTACCACTTTTCCTCTTGCCTTGGGGATTCCATTCTAGTGCAATTTTTGCTATTTCTTTATTTGGGTTCCTGATTGTGTGACCTATCCAGTTCCATTTTCTTTTAGTGATTTCATTTCTGATGCTGGTTTGACCTGTTCTCTCCCAAAGTTTTATGTTTGTTATTTTATTCGGCCAGTATATTCCTAGTATCTTCCTCAAGCATTTGTTTATGTAGACCTGTATTTTATTTATGTTTTCCTTTGTTAGTGACCATGTCTGAGCTTCGTATAGTAAAACAGGTTTAACATTAGTGTTGAAGAGCCTAATTTTGGTTTTTAATTTTATTTCTTTGGAACCCCAAATTTTCTTCATCATACTGAATGCAATCTGTGCTTTCTGGATTCTATTTTGTATGTCCTGTTTGGTTTCTCCTTGTGTGCTGATCACTGATCCCAGGTAGATAAAGTTATCTACCTGTTCCAGTGTTTTCCCTAGTATTTCAAGGACTAATTCTTGTTTGGGGTTTATCTTCATTACTTTAGTCTTGTTATGATTTATTTTCAATCCACATTTACTTGCTTCCTGGTTTAAATTATCTATTTTCTTTTGGAGGTGTTGATGTTTTTGTGCCAAAAGGCATGTATCGTCTGCAAAATCCAGTCACTGATTTCATTTTACCATCCATTTGTGGATGATGCGAAGCTGGGAAGGATTATTAGTAATAGTACAGATGTGGTAGCCCTGCAAGAGGATTTGAATAAGCTAGATAAATGGGCAAATGAATGGGTGTATCTGTTTAATGCAGCAAAATGTAAGGTCTTGAGGTTTGGGAAACATCGATGGGATGCTGCATACTCTATGGGAGAAGTTATACTGGAGAAAGTAGAGGAGACAAGAGATCGGGGGTTGATGATTGATAGAAACCTGAAGTTCAGGGGACATATTTCAAAGGTAGTGAAGGTAACACAGAGGATTGCTGCAATTATGAGAAGGACACTGACCTGCAGAGATAAGAGGGTTATCATTCCGTTGTAAAAGTCTCTGATCAGACCACACTTGGACTATTGTTCTCAGATTTGGTCCCCAGGATTTGAAGGGGATAAAGTAACCGTGGAAAGGATACAAAGACGGATGACAAAGATGGTTTCAGAACTGTACAATGTTAGTTATGAGGATCGGCTGAGGGAATGTGGACTTCAGAGTTTGGTGGATAGAAGAAGGAGAGGTGATATGATTGAGACTTTTAAACTGTTGAGAGGTGGTTACAGGGTTGACACTGGGGAATTCTTTCGCTTGGTTGAACAGCGGGATGGAGTGATGACAAGAGGCCATCCCTGGAAGTTACAAAAGGAAACTGTGAGCAAGAGGATGAGGAGTGGTTTCTTTGCTTGGAGGGTGGTTGAACCGTGGAATGCATTGCCTGATGGAGTGGTGAGAGCGAGAATGGTCAATGAGTTTAAGGAGTGGTATGATAGACTTTGTGTTTCTTAGGAAGGACCTCCCACGATGAGTCTTTTGACTCCATGGAGGCCTGGATAATAATAATAATAATCCCCATTGAATGCCAATTCTTTCTTCAGATGTTTTCCTCATCACCCAATCAATAACAATCAGAAAGATAGTCAGGGATAGTATACATCCTTGTCTTACTCCTGTGTTTGTTGCAAATGGTTCTGATAGTTTGCCATTATTTATTATTTGGATTTTTCATGAGTTTTCTTTGTTATATTTATGATTTTCTGAGGAATCCTGTAGTGCTTCATTAGCTTCCATATAGTCTTTCTATCTATGCTATCAAATGCACGTTCAAAGTCGATGAATCCCAAATATAGGCTACTCTGCCACTCTATTGACTGTTCAACAATTATTCTTAGTGTTATTATCTGATCAATACAAGATATGTTTGGCCTGAACCCAACCAGTTCTTTCCTCAGTTAAGTTTCAATTTCTTGTTTCATTCTTTCTAGCAAAATTCTAGTAAATACTTTACTTACAATATTTAGAAGTGAAATCCCTCTCCAATTTTTACAAAGTGTTATATCTCCCTTTTTTGGCAATTTCACCGGGAGTCCTGTATTCCAGTCTTCTGGCCATTCCTCCTTTTCACATATTTGATTAAATAGCAGGTGTAGCATTTCAACAGTAGTGTTTATATCTGCTTTAAGTAGTTCAGCCTGTATATTGTAACTCCCAGCTGCTTTATTATTTTTTGTTTTCTTTACTGCCTGAGTTATTTCTAGTTTAGTTATAGTTCCTGTATTTATTTTAAGTATTTCTTCTTGTGATATTTCTTGTTCTAGGTTTTCTATTTTTCTATTAAAATTTTCTTGGAAATGTTCTACCCATCCTTTTTCTATGTCAGCTTCGTTTGTGAGTAACTTTCCTTGTTTATTTTTTACAGGCCCTTCTCTTTTAAAACTCTTCCCAGCTAACTTTCTTGTTATTTCAAACAACCTCTTTGGGTCAAATTTACTTGCTGCTTCTTCAGCCTCTTTAAACATTTCCTCCAGGAAAACTCTTCTATCTTTCCTTGCACTTTCTTTTACCTGTCCGTTTTTAAGCCTGTATCTTTCATTTATCCTATTTCTTTTGTTTTCTTCTGTACTTTGCACAAGTGTATTCCATAAAGCTTTCCTTTCTTCACATAATTTGATGGTTTCTTCAGAGATCAATTGTTTGCAATTCCTACTCTGCCTTCCCAGAACTTTTTTGGTAGTACTATTAAATATATTCTTTATTTTTTCCCAGTTCTCTTCAATGTCTATTTCCTTATGTTATTCTACAAGTCTTCCATATTTATTCCTTAATGTTACTTTATATTTGTCTTTTGTATCCTTGTTTTTCAATTTGGATATATTGTATTTAATTCTTTGGTTCTTGCCTTTAAATATTTTTCTTAGTTTCATTTTTATTTTTGCAATCAATAATAAGTGGTCTGTAAATGCATCTGCACCTCTCCAAACTCTTACATCCATCAAAGAGGTTCTCCAAGGTCTGTTTATTAAAATATGGTCTATTTGGGTTTTTGGATTTCTTATCTGGTGATATCCAAATCTGTTTATGGATGTCTTTATGTTTAAATAAGGTTCCTCCTATGATCATATCATTGAAAGTGCAAAAGTCTTTTAGGATTTCTCCATTTTTGTTACAGTTTCCTAACCCTTCTTTTCCCATTATTCGTTCGTATCCCACGTTACTATCTCCTACTTTTGCATTCATGTCATCTATAATTAAAAGCATATCTTTACTTTTTACTTCATCTACTTCTTTTTGCAGCATGTCATAGCAGTCTTCTTTCTCATCTGTTTTTGCATTGTTTTGTGGTCCATATATGTTTATTATAGTCACAATTCCGTACTTATTTTTAAATCTAGCTTTGATGATTCTTTCAGAAACTGGTTTCCATTCAATTAGTGCTCTTCTAGCATCTGTTGTTAGGATGAAGGCTACACCTTTGCTATGTATATCATCTTCATTCTGGTTTATTATTATTATTACCCAGACTCATCTGGGAGGTCCTTTTATCACACACACACACACACATCTCATCATACCATGTCTTAAACACACTCAAACTCCTTGCAGACACCACAATCTCAGGCAAGGCATTCCAATCATTCACAACTCTGCACGAAATAAAACCTGCTTCTCACTCCCCTACTCACACCCTCTTTATACAGTTTCCAGGGAATATAAAAAAAAAGTTTCCAGAATATAAAATGTATTTGTTTTTTGTTGGTTGGATTTCTCTGCTACCATTCCATCTTGTCTCGTTTAGACCTAGTATTTCTATTTTGTATCTGTCCATTTCTCTGGTTAGTAAGTTAGCTTTTCCACTTTCGTACAAAGTCCTAATATTCCAGCATCCAATTTTGGTTAAAAGTTTTGGGCTAAAGAGATTTTTTCTTGGAGTTTGTCGTCTGCCGGCTTCCCCAATGGGGCTTTCACTGGCTTGTTTCATTTTCCCCAGTACTTCTCCCTCTTGGTTTTGTGTCAGTTTTCCAACAATGGTTGAGGTTTCTGTAGCAATATGTTTTTTCATATTATGGTTGCTAGCCACAAGTACAACCCTCCTCCTTTCTCATCTGGGCTTGGGACTGGCAATGGCAGAGTTCATAAAACAATAGAAACCAGGAAAGACATTACAGATTTAATGTCAGATTTGGGCTGTGTAGGTAAAAAAGAATTGCCAACAATTATATAAAGTAAAATTGAAACATGTTACCAAAAGTTCAATAAAGTATATTCCATAGAAACTCATTATACTAATGTTAAAGATACCAAGCAATTTTAAACCTGGTTTTACTCCATTTTTCCCAAGTGAGCAAACAGACAAAATGTCAAGTTTGCGCCTGCAATTGATGCAAGACTAGCTGATCCCACAGGTAGTGCAAGACCAAGCGAACTCGTGGTAAAGGTGGAGCAAGTTCTGATCACTAATCTTAATATTTACCCTTAATGCCAAAACACATCTCCAAGAAGGGGATGTATGATGTTTTGTATTAAAGGCAAGGGGCCACTACCCAGACCGGTTTTGGTCTTGCACTACCTGTGGGATCAGCTAGTCTTGCATCAATTGCAGGCGCAAACTTGACATTTTGTCTGTTTGCTCACTTGGGAAAAATGGAGTAAAACCAGGTTTAAAATTGCTTGGTATCTTTAACATAATTATACCCAAGTTAAAAATACTTTCTACATTTAGATCTCCTCCTGAGATTTTTATTTAATAAGGTTAAAACACCTTATGGTAACTTGTTTTGGTAAAATACTTATAAGCTCTGCATTACTAAATCTTGGTATTTCTAGCCTAGCTCCCACTGATGAGACCTCAATAAAGCGGCCCTGAGAGAAAGCTCCATGTTCCAGTCTTCTTTTGGATTCCAGTTGCCAGTTACCAGATCCTGAGAGAGAGCTCCTATTCCAGTATTGTTTGGTAAGAACCTTTCTAGTTTTTCTTTTGTTGGTTTTTATTTTTTGCGGCCTCGTTCCAATCGGTGCAAGTCCGTTTTAGGGTATTTCCTTTCGGGGACTGAAATTTGCTATTCCGTTGGTAAGGTATTTGCTTTTAAACAATGTCGAAATTCTTGCCAAGAGTTCGTACTCTCGGGATCGAAATTGACCCAAACATCGACAAAGCGACGTTTGTGAGAGCTCTTCTCAAAGTCGTCAAAGCAGAAAGTATTTACAGGCTGACCCCTTACGGGGAGGCGGGTTAGATTCCAAATAGTAACAAACAACATAGAAACAAGAGAAACGCTCCTTAAAGGCGTAGAATGTGAAGGGAAAAAATACCTACCCTTCCTAGTCGGAAGTATTTTAAAATCCGTAAAAATTGACAGGTTTCCACTCAAATATCTAGAGAAAGGGGAGGAAAGCATTAAAACCATTTTCTCCAAGTGGGGGATTGTCCGAAACGTAACAATCGGACAAGACGCGGATATCCCAGAGTGGAAGTCAGCGGAAGTGAGCATTTCAATCGAGATGAAAACCGAGGTCCCCAACTTGATTTTTTTAGGATCAGCAAGAGTAATAGTCAATTATCCAGACGTAAGAAAACAATGTTTTCGGTGCACCGCTTTGGGCCGCTTTAGCGCTCACTGCCCGAAAAACAACACATGCCGCAACTGCTTATCGACAAAACACACATTGAATCAATGTGAGTCACCGTGCCGTAAATGTGGGAACACATCCCATAAAATAGACATTTGTCCTAATAGGACCCTTGCAGAAAGGGCAGGAGGCGCCATAACACCTGCGGCAGTAGCCATTCCTAAGCTCACAACACAGGACTCTCGAGCTACCGGCCAAACAGTAAACGAACCACAAACAACTGAACCAGAAGAGTTTCCAGCCCTCCAACCGCCAGCTACCGCAACGACTACATTAGGAAATCAGGCAATAACTGGGAGGAATGCAGAAGGGAGAATTAGGAAGAAAAAGAAACAGAACACTAAGAAATCTTACACCAATGAATTGGAAGGCAACACTAACAGCACAGAAACAGAGGAAATGGAAATCAACACCAGTACAACAAAACGCCCCATCACGCCGAAAGAAGAAGGAGAAATGAAACGAAATAAACAGGACACTGAAAGCCAAATAGAAGCCTCAAGTTCAGATGAGGAAGGAAATGAGATAATATCGCGAAACAACACAGAAAATGAGGAAGAAACCTTAGAAGAAGAAGAAGACAGAGAGCAAGGAAACGATCCAGAAACTAAGGAAGGAACAAGCTTTGTTAAAAGCAATACTCCAAACGGCTCTGTCATTTTGAAGAACTTTAAGGGATCTCCTAAAACGGCAGAAAAACTATTTCAGATAATGACCACAAAAGGAGAGCCAACTTTCTTGTTCTTTAAGAGGACCAATAGACTCATATGGGGAGAACTCTATGTAAAAGATATAACCAAGGTCGAGCCCCATCAACTGGACGGTCACCTGGACTTAACAGAGGAAGAAAAACAACACTTATGCGACACATTGAAGTCGCTGACACGAGTAGATTTGGAAAAGAGATACCCATGGATAATGAAGGAATTTGAAAAAAGAACTTTACCAGTAGATACAAACACCGGTTCTTCTCACCCCATTACAAAACCGGTAAAAAGAAAAGAACCCCTATATGAATATTCGAATGTAACAAAACAAATCCTATTCTATCTTAGGAATAAACCCGAGATAAAAAACAAAGTCCACACAGCTGTACAGGAAAAGGGAGACGTGGCTTTGCAATGTGAAAGTGAGCTAGAGAGTCTTAGAATATGCCTCAAGTTTGGGAAAGTCACTTACGACCGAGCGGAATGGAATGAATGCTTGAAGAGAATATGGCAACTTAATGATGAAGAGTCAGTACACGTACTCACAGTGATGGAAAACGTGGTAAAAGACTATGAGGAAGCAGTAAGAGATAGCATGACAAAAAAAAAAAAAAAGCTCCTTCTAAGTTTCTTGGTTCTGTATGTTCACGCTTAATCCACATAGGAGGGGGCAGAGCTGAGAACCCGAGCGGTGAAGGCTTACAGCGAGGCGGTGCAGCTCTTTGCGGGCTGCATCACTCGGGCCAGGCTCTTCCCCCGTTCTTGCAGTACTTTTCTGTTAATTCACCGACTTTTGTTGTTTCTGTGTGTCCTAGTTCTTTTGATTTTCAATTTATGTGTGTCTTCCTGCATTTGTTTTTTTCACTTCTTTCATCGGCCAGATATCTAAAGAGGTGGCTGGCCAGAGAACGCGGAGGAGAACGGATGGAGGGAGATAATGTTGGAGATCTGCTTGGTGTTGGCATTTAAGTCAGGCCAAGTAGATCGACTGAGGCCTCCTTTAACTATCTACTACTATCCACTCTATCTTTCCTCTCCTTTCTCACTATCAAGCTGACTCTCAGCACAACTTTTTTAAATCTAAAGAGGCCAGTGATGAAAGGCACGAACTCCCATTCTACCTCAATAAAGGTTGAAACCGGTCTGGGTAGTGGCCCCTTGCCTTTAATACATCCCCTTTTAGGAGATGTGTTTTGGCATTAAGGGTAAATATTAAGATTAGTGATCAGATCTTGCTCCACCTTTACCACGAGTTGCCTTGGTCTTGCACTACCTGTGGGATCAGCTAGTCTTGCATCAATTGCAGGCGCAAACTTGACATTTTGTCTGTTTGCTCACTTGGGAAAAATGGAGTAAAACCAGGTTTAAAATTGCTTGGTATCTTTAACATAATTATACCCAAGTTAAAAATACTTTCTCATTATACTATACTAAGGCTATACCAAATGTAATAAGTGTTATATCCTGTACCTATGTTTTTACTAATTACGTAACACACCAAGCATGTACAAGCATAGATTTATGATTCTGAAGAGGCCTATAATATGTAAGCTAGTAAAACATATATTCTTCTCGTGAAGACAAACATGCTATATTTTGCAGAATGAAATGTAGAGGGTACAAAACATTTAGTGGGATACTGCTATAGACGAAGAAATATAGATGGTGATGAGCAGAAAATGTTTAGGCAAATTAGTTTGGCAAGTACATAGCAATGATCATCACTGGGGACTTCAGTTAGAGCAATATAAACTGAGCAGAGGAAGAAGCATACAGTAATCAGGATACTGAATTTTAGGACTTTAGGTACATAGTTTTAGGCAGAATGTGGTGGAAAGAGAACACGAGAATTAAGAGTTTTGGACTTATTCGTAGCATCAGTAGATTGTTACTGATTTCATACTTGTTCCCAGTTGGTGAAAGTGATTATGTAGTCTTGGCTTTGAAGATGAATAAGTATGCAAATGTATCAAAGTGGAAGGAATTTATGTGAAATTATAATGCAGGCAACTATAATAGAAACCAGCTTTCGGAGCAGTACAATAGATTACAGAAACTGAGGTAAGAGAGATCAGTAGTGCATTGGAGATGGTTAAGAAAAAAATGACATCTGCACTGGAAGATTATATTCTTCAAGTGAAGAAGCTCCAGTGATTGAGTCAGACATCTGAAAAAGAAGTTATGGAAGATGCATAAAGAGAGAAATGAAAAATAGTTGTTTTCCACCTCTCTCTCCCCCTCTATGTAGGGCTCAAGGTAGGAAATGAGCAATATAATTGCTTAACACATGGCAGACAGAATTCTGCCATGTGTTAAGGAACAGACTGTGCCAATAACCTAGTTGCTTAATCATTCTTACAATATGTTAAGTTTCTGTAGATAGGAAAGAAGAGGATAAGATAATACCATTGCATGAGGATGGTGGTAGAATGGCAGTATATCAAACTATAGAACCATATATTTTTTTCTGTAGTTAAGATTTTAGAAAAAACTGGTAAGAACTTGTATACAGAATTGGAGAGATGAGGGAAATATTATTTATGCAGGTTAGAATGGGTCTGTTAAGGGATGCTCTTTTTTTAACAATTGGTTACCTTTTATAATAGAGCAACAAGAGTAGTGAATGGGGTAAGCCATATGAAGTTTTTTTTTTGTTTTTTTCCGTAAAGCATTTGATAGGGTGCTACACAAAAATTGTTGTTCAGCAAGGGTTTTGAAATACTGAGTCTCAGAAAAACTAGGATTAGGGGGAATGCAGGTGAGTGTAGGCATCCAAAACAAGTGAGAGAATAATCATGTGATGCTGAATATAACTGCCTAGGTACTTAAGTTTAGTGGGATAATCAATGCAAGGTGTGAGGAAAGTTTTAGGATGAAAAGGGTATTGCAGTTTAAGAATAATAATGCCAGAAGTATAGGCATCAGTGAGACAGTTTATGAAGAATTATCTAGTTATGGAGATAGAATGCAAAAGGTATAGTATTTTCCAAGAAGACAGAGAATAGGATGTGGTATAGGTTTTACTAATGATAACAGAAAAATTGCAGCCAAAAAGAGTTGGAATGTACATCCAGAGGAATGCAGAGAGCAGTTCATCTGAGGCTATCTGGTGTGAGATAGAGACCAAGAGGATGAAATATATAACTGGTTGCTGGTATAGGCCAAAGAGTACAAGAGCATGTACATGGCATGCAATAGAAAAATGAATGCAGGATAAGTAATTATTGTAGGGAAGGACTTTAACTATGGGGACATAATTACCTGAGATAACATGTAATGGAAGGGACTAAAGGTTCAAGAGTATTAGATCTGTGAATAGCATCAAAGAATTATTTTCATTTATTTATAGCATATGATGGCTGTGAGGTCCATATGGGGAAGTATGGCACCATCTCAATCCCCCCAAATTTTATCTGGGCTCGGGACCGGCATAGCTGACAAATCAGGCCTATGGCTGAGACTTAAGTATTCCTGACTGTAATCCATATGTGTTCAAGGGACTGGTTTGACTGCTTGTAGGAGGAAAAACCCCAGATAAACTGGGGAGAAAACCCTGCCATCCATGCCCAAGACCAGCTAACTTGGATATGTCTGAGAAAGATCCTTGAGTCAGTGACAAGAATCGAACCCAGGCACTCCTTTCCCAGGCATATGGTTGCAAAGTGCATAGCCACTCGGCTAACTGTGCAGAAATCAAAGAACTTAGCAGTAACCACACAATAGTCACAGTGCTGCCTGAAGCATTCATATGGTTTTGACTGGAGATTGCCAGACATGTGGAATTTTCTTTTAAGGAGTATAATGTAGGATTTCAAAGTAAATGATTAAGACCAACTGAGGAGCCAGTTCAGTGAAGTACATAAGAATGAGGAGGGAGATGTTAGCAATGCACGGGAGATATCAAGGAGAGGCGTTAGATAAGCAGCATCATTAAGCAAAAGTTGCAGAAAAAAAGTTGTGGAGATGCACAAAGAGAAAGGGGACCAAACCATGAGCAGTACAATTCACAGACAAGAATGACGATCTATATGATAAGAAAGACCAAAGCTAATCATGAGAGGAAGCCGACTGATGAGGCTAAAGATAATCCCCAAGAGTTTTTTTGCTATGCAGCAAGTAAAAGGAAGAATGGCAGTAGAAGGATGACTATCTAGTGCTGATGATTGGTAGGAAACAGAAACAAAATAGTTAAGTTACTGAGTGATTATTTTGCAAAGGTGTACAATCCAGGATGAGATACTGCAGTGCACCATGTAACACAGTGATGTGAGAAAACAAATAAATGAATTGAAAGTGCTTACAATATTGTACAACCTTAATAAAAATATGGTAGTGGGATTATCCCTTATGAAAATGTGCAAAGGAACAGTGAGGTCTTCTTGACAAAGTTGTAATTTTAAGTCTCAGTTTGGAAGATGAGAATAATGGATAAGAGAAGCTGATAGGGTTTTCAGGTCTGAGTACCCTGACTTGGACTTTTTGAAACTAACAGAAATAACCTTTAACACATGCTAATGCACCACACACACACACACACACACACACACACACTGTAAGCATGTAGGCAAGAGGGTGTGATTAATGGGCAAAGGGATTAAACCCGACTTGAATAAAATTAGAGTTGAATAAAGTTTACAGAACATAAGTCTTATGTAAGTTGGGACTGTGTGTGTGTGTGGATACAATGTTCATTCTTCCAGCCTGCACAATGCAGAAACTAAGTAGCATATATGTATTGCATAGATTTAAAACATGTTATTTATTAAGACAAAATATGTTTCTATTTCTTCTATGTTTATAAATGCTAGAAGCATTCAAAAGGGAATGAAATTGTAGTTGGTAGAGAGTTCATTCACCCAAACCAAAAAATTGTTCTAATAAGTGAGACATGATCAGATGAGGGATTCTGACAGGAATAGAACTGGAAAGATATACAGTTTTTTGGGAAGGCAGACAGGACAGAAAGGTAAGGAGGGGTGCTGTTGATGAGAGCAGAGAAGTTGTACCCATATAAGGTGCAGATACAAGGAGCAAGTAGTGACAATGGTTTTGAAGCAGCATGGTGTGAAATGGGAGAGTGGTCAGGATGAAATGTTAAGTAGAGTATTACTGTAGACCTGGTAATAGGGAAGGTAGCGAGAAGGAAATATATAGGCAAATTGGTATGGCTAAGAAGAAAAGAGTGATTGTTATGGGCAATTATCCCTTATGAAGTGGGATTAATAAAAATTAAGTTTTAAGAGTTTTTGAGACACATGGATAGGATTTATCTCATCAGAAATGAAGTTGCAAATCTTCCTTCAGTTGGTGAAAGTGACCATGAAGTGATCACTTGGGAGGTAGCCAACCATATCAGGACTTGAGAGAAAGAGTTATGTGGGATAGTGTATTCAAAAGTCAGGAAATGAAATAAGGTAGGTGTAAAATGGATGACTTAAGAAGTGAAGCATGCAATCTAGAAGAAAAAGGCATTGTTGAGGTGGCACAAGATGAGTGGAGATAATCAGTTACGTGAGGCATACAAAGAGCAAGCAAGGAAGGTGACTCGCTTAATAAGGGTAGCAAAAGTGCATTATAAGCAGCCTTTAGCAAAAAAATTTGCTAAAAGAAATCCTAGAGAGGTTTATTTAAATATGTAGCCAGTAGAAGGAAGCATGATTATGGAAGGATGATGATGTTAGTCATTGGTAATAGTAAAATGATAACCACTGAGGAGAATATAATAGAGGTACTAAATGAGCAATTCATTAAAGTATTCCATCCTTGTAAATGTAATATAATGCAGAACCACTAATGGTGAGTGGGCAGCAGGCATATGTAAAATTGAGTCAACTTGATTTCAACAAGGCCATAGGACTTGATGGTATATCACTACATGTAGGGCTGTCGCCAGATTAGATTGTACTCTGAGGCAAACAATTAAATATCGTCCCTGATGGATTATAAGACAAAAATATAATAAAATCTCCAATTGCTATTTTGTTGTTATTACAAGAGAAACATTAATGCCAAAGAATTACATAATAATATTAATTAAGTGCTTGCTCTACGGAGATATCGCACAATAAAACTGTTTATAAAAACTCTTCTAAATTTAAATTATAAGCTATGTCCGCCTCTATTGATATAGTTGCTAGACCCAATCTTTCTTGGGTCATTGCTGTTCGCAAATAACTTTCGATAATTTTAAGCTCGGAAAAACTTCTTTCTGCACCTTGCTACTAACAGGAATTGTTAGCATAGCGAAGGTGCCTACCGCAATATGGCTGAACGAGTGCCCTTATTAAGCCGCACCGTGAGGGAGGCTACCTCTATGCTACACCCTGTCGACAGTACTGACTACATGTGTCAAGAGAATGTTCCATGGTATTAACAGCTTTAACTTACCTTTTTAAGATGTGTTAGATTGTCCTAAGTTCCAAAGGAGTAGAAAGAGGACACCAGGTCATCTTTCAGAACAAGAGGATCACAGGCAAATCTGCTTGAATGGAATAGTAGCCAACATGATAGACAGGCTAATGAAGAACAGAGTTCAGAACTGGTTGATAGCAGCAGAATTCTCTTTGATGGAGAGCATTGGTTTGCTACAGGAAGATTATGTTATAGCAATCTGCTTACTTATTAGAACAAGGTGACAGCTGCATTGGAACAAGGGTGGAAGCATACACAGTAGCATATTTAGATTTTGCAAAGCCCATTGATAGACTGCCACATGACAATCCAGTAACTAAACTGGAACAGATAAGATTGGATGACAGTTAGTGCATTTGATTGGAGATTAGCTGTCCAATAGGTATCCCAAAAAAAGGAACGTCACTAGTGGCATGCTCCAGGGATTCGATTTATTATTATTAACATCTGACTTCAATGTAGTTAGAGACTCATTGTGGGAGGTACACACTATCGCACACAAATCCCATCGAGCCATGCCTTAAACATAGTTCAACGTGTCGACATTCAGAACACACTCAGACAATGCAATTCCACTCTCCATGCAAAGAACCTTCTCCTTACTTCTCTGCTCACACTCTCCTTATACAGTTTCCATGGATAGCATCTTGTTCTACCCCTCTCCCATTCTATGAAAAATTTCTTCCATGCCAACCTGATAACAATCCATGACTAACTTATGTCTCGATCATATCCAATCCTCTTCCTTCTATTCACAAAGCTTTGCGATTTACATTCTTTCACTTGTATCTTCATACTCCACATTCCAAAGACCACCTTCTTGTGAATCTTCCCTGGACCCTTTCTAATGTATCCTCATCGCCACCATGAAAACCCAATGCCACATCTGTACATAATAATCCATATAAGGCCTTATACAATGGAATCATAACCTCTTTATTTCTGCATGCCAGAGTCCTCAGCATCACTGCCAGTATCCAATGTAATGACTTCATAACTTGTGCAATGTGGCCCTTGAATTTCAGGTCCTTGTCCACCACTATTCCAAGAGCTCTCATCTCCTCTACCTCCTTTAAAGTTTCCTCATCAAATGTACATTTTTCATCCCATTATTATTTACCAAATTTCAAACCCTACACTTTGTAACACTGAATCCATATGAAACAGACTGCATATGGATTACTGTGCCTATTCATATAATATATATTCAGGTCCTCCTGTAAGGCCACAACTGTTCGACTCTGCATTGCTCTCCCGAATTTTGCATCATCTTCAAGCAGCTGCAAATCACCAGTTAAACTCATCCCAATATCATTAATATACAAATTGAACAATGACCGCAGTACAGTGGGGTCACAGTACTAGTGACCCTACTCTTTTGGGGCAATTGTTTAACTTATATATAAATGACATTGGGAAGGGCTTGAATGATGTACAGTTATTTGCAGATGATGATGCAAAGTTGGAGAGAGCTACAACAAATAGAACAGATGTGAATAGATTGGATAAATGGTTGAGTGTAAGGAATGTTATTTCAGTGTAACAAAGTATAAGGTTTTAAAATTTGGGAATCAAGATGGAATGCAGAGTATAAGATTGATGAGGATATCTTAGAGGTGGTGGGGATGAAATATCTTGGGGGGAGGATGGTGGACAGGGACCTAAATTGTGAGGACAGCACAGTAGTTATTATGACAATGATACAGAGAATAATATGAAGCAAAGATATTATGATTAAACTGAACAAGGCTTTGTTCAGTCTGTATATGGATTACGTATACAGATTTGGTCAACTGGTTTTCAAAAAGGATGACAAACTGTTGGAGAGGGTTCAGACAACTGACAAGTTAGTTTTAGGTCTCTGGAATGTAGAGTATGAGGACAGATTTAGAGAATGCAAATTGAATAGTCTAGCAGATAGAAAAAGGAAGGGAGAGGGAGACATAAGTTGGTAAGGGATAATTACCTGATTAATGTGTATGAGCTTTTTTTTATATTTTATAGAGTGGCTGGAGAAGGGGAAAAACAAGAGCCTATCCCTGGAAGCTACAGAAAGAGGATGTGAGCAAGAAGGTGATAAGTAGTTTTTTTTTTTTTTTTTGTATAGAAAGTGGTAGGTGATTGGTGGATTGCACCACCGGAAAGTAAGGTGAGTGCAGAGAGAGGGAGTGAATGCATTAAGTCAAGGTATGATGAACTGTGTGTGTGATAGTGAGACTTCTTGCAATGAGTCTCTTTACTCCATGGAGGTTTTTTTTTTGTTTAATACACTGATCCTATACACAACAGATCTATAAGCACATCAGTGCAGTGTGTAGGGTGCAGATGAGGACTGAGATAGATGTTTATTGATGTTGTTTTGGAAGAGCTGAAAGTTGTAGTTGTATGCAAATACTTTATGAGAAGAACACTAGTTCTGAGGACAGAGGCAGAGAGAATAAAAGAGGAAAAGAAGCAGGTTTGATGTGTTTGCAGTTGCACAGTAAAGGGATGCTGGGTAGCTACTGGTCTTGTATTATCAGGTGAAACAGAAAGTGGCAGAATGATGGTTGTCTATTCACTGGAGCATAACAGTGAAAGTACCTGTAGAATAGTCAGTGCTGAAACACTGCATCTGTGAAATAGAAGCTGAAGTGAATCTGTAAGACATGGTTCATCTATGAGCCTAATTGCTCATCTCTAGACAACATCAAAGATTTTTAGAGAAGTTTAAGGTGAACTACCCACAAACATGTATACAGTATTCTAAGCATGGACAGACTGTACATAGCTAAGAATTGGTTGGGTGTAAAATAGCATCTTGAATGAAAGAAGATTAGTTTTTTGGATGCTGAGGAAGCTACAGATATGTGTTTAATGCCAGTATAGACTTTAGGCAAATGCAGTCCAAGCAGAGAGATTTGATTTTGTATGGTGATTTGAGTATATTACCAAGAGTAAGAGTAGACAAGCTGAGTTCTCTTTTGTGAGAAAAAAGACAAGACTGTTTTGGTGGCAATGAACATTGCAAAATTATCCTTGTCCCATTGAAGATCATATCAGAGTACTGCATGGTTGGTTAGTGAAATGAGTAGAATGAATAGAGAGTACTACTGTATGCAAAGCCATGGATAGGATTCATAATGATTGAAAGTAGGTCACTTATATACATGAGAAAGAGCAGGTAATAAGACACAGCCTTGAGGCACTTCAGCATTGGTGTGCTGAAGTGCCTCAATGACTTGCAGAGAACAACCAGAGAGAAAGTTGGATATCCAATTACAGAGGGTGGCAGGGAGACCAAAGGATGCCAATTAGTTTAGTAGGCCTCAATGCCATACACAGTCAAAAACTTTGGAAATGTCAAGGGTGAGAGGAAAAGCTTCTCTGAACATTTCCATGGTGGATGATGTAAGCTACAACATCAACTGTGGATCTTGAATGGCAGAATCCATACTGGTGGTCACTGATCAATTGGTGGGCCTCTAAGTAGTGGAGTAGTTGGCTATTGATAGATTTCTCCATTTTTTTGGAGAGAACACAGGTGATGGCAATTGATCAGTAGTTTGATGGTAGACTTCTATCACCCACTTTTGGAATAGAATGGAAATGAGATTGCTTTCATATATTAGGATAATTGCCAGATACATATGACTTATAGAAAAGAGGCAAGAAGAGTGTTATCTCTGGAGCACAATGGTTGAGAACAATTGGAGAGATGCCATCACAACCAGAAGACTTTTTAGTGTCTACTACTAAATAGCAAGTTATTTAGTAGTAGATAACATTTTTAAGTTTGAAGAATTTCTTAAATTATAAAGCTGGCCTAGTTGGCCGAGTGGTCAGCATATCTGCTCTCCAGCCAAAAGGCTGCGGGTTCAAATTCTGCTGTGGGCATGGACGTTTCGATTGTCTGTGAAAATACTAGTGGCGGTGATGGTAATTGAGGTTCATTGTAGTTAGTGGATTGAGTGGTGGAGACAGTTGTAGAGTAGGTGCCCTCCCTCAATGAGAGGGAGGGCACCTACTCTACAACTGGAATGTCCCAAGGGAGTCTAAAGACTCACTAATGACTCCCTTGAGATATTACATAATAATAAAATTCAAAAAAGGATAAGTACAAAAATTAAATATGTCAAAGAAATCAAAAGTTTGGGAATAATCCAAGGCAGCAGACAAATCTTGAGAAGTCCAGTGTATTCAATGGTATCAAATAAAGATGGAAACAACTAATTGTGGTATTATTTTGCAGAAAAAAATGCTGAAACACATGAAGGCAGTGCTTCTATAAAAACTACTCTGGTATTTTGCAAAAAAATCCTTTTGCAAAAAAGAAGTCAAATTGTTTTTGGCCACTGTTGATAATATACCATTAAGAGCAATCACAAAATCAAGTTTTTTGGAGAAGGCATAACAAGTCAGACTTTGCTTGGAATGATACAGTCATTCCATGCAAAAATGTAAGAGAGGTAAGAGATTTAGTCTCGCTATCGATGAATGGACTAATATGAAGATGAAATGTTATTCCAGCATTATTCATCATGAAAATTATAGTGAAATATACAATCCTGGTTAGGTCTGAATTTATATGTGCATTCTGCATCCCAACTTATAGAATAGTTAGAAATCATTTGAACACTTTTAATATCAATTTTGAGAGGCATATTGTTGAATCAAAGGTCTAGCATCATGGTAAATTATGGTCGTGAATCACCAGCTTTGTATCATTTATGCCTTAATCATACAATACATTTAGCCTTCTGTGGAAGTTCTTTTCAGAAAAAGAAGTTTAGATGAAAATGAAAGTTTGAGAATAACTGATATTTCATCATAAATTATTACTGGAATCATTTACATTTAATTTAAATGTCTTTATTTGTAAACTTTTTTTTCAGATAAGTTTCCTAGCCTTCCTGTATCACTGCTTGATACAGTTTCAGCACTTTTAATATTAAGCTTACTGAAGAAGTTCTTAAAGTGTGGTAGTCCAATTAAATCAAATACCTCAAGATTTAATTGGTCATGATTTGAATAATCTCATAAAGCAAGTTAAAATTAAAGCACTTTGTAGTCAAAATGCAAGTTTATTCAGCAGGTTTGTTGGTTAACTTCATATTAACAAAACAGAGAAACTCAAAGTGACAAAGACTGAGAACTGTTATTCAAAATAGAAATTTGCATAGAAGAGTGCAGAAATAATGACAGAATTTGCAGTTCGGGAAATTCTACTTAAAAATATAAAATTTTTAGAATAATTGTAGTACTTAGTACTCTGTTTTTCATGCACTATTTGAATGATGGCAGCAGCCTCAGCTCAGTCTACTAATCGCTTGTCACTTAGTCCTCCCCCATTTAAGGACTACATTTTGCATAGCATACTACGGGATTTTGTGGTATGCAGTGCTTGTGGCATGTATGCATCCCGGCAGTTGGATATGTGGCAGGTGAGAGATCGGGGAGTGAATATATGTGAAAAATGTAGGAAATGAGAATAACTTCATGAGTTGGAGATTAGTATAACATACCTCAGCAGAGTCATTGCATCAAAGTGTCAGTTTCATGCAGCAAATTGTAAGGTCTTGAGGTTTGGGAAACATCAATGGGATGCTGCATACTCTATGGGAGGAGTTATACTAGAGGAAGTAGGGGAGACAAGAGATCTGGGGTTGATGATTGATAGAAACCTGAAATTTAGGGGACATATTGCAAAGGTGAAGGTAACAGAGGATTGCTGCAATTATGAAAAGGACACTGACCTGCAGAGATAAAAGGGTCATCATTCTGTTGTATAAGTCTCTGATCAGACCACACTTAGACTATTGTTCTCAGATTTGGTCCCCAGGATTTGAAGGGGATAAATTAACCGTGGAAAGGGTACAAAGACGGATGACAATGATGGTTTCAGGACTGTACAATGTTAGTTATGAGGATCGGATGAGGGAATGCGAACTGCAGAGTTTGGTGGATAGAAGGAGAGGTGATATGATTGAGACTTTTAAACTGTTGAGAGGTGGTTACAGGGTTGACACTGGGGAGTTCTTTCGCTTGGTTGATCAGCGGGAAGGAGTGATGACAAGAGGCCATCCCTGGAAGTTACGAAAGGAAACTGTGAGCAAGAGGATGAGGAGTGGTTTCTTTGCATGGAGGGTGGTTGAACCGTGGAATGCATTGCCTGATGGAGTGGTGAGCGCGAGAACAATCAATGAATTTAAGGAGTGGTATGATAGACTTTGTGTTTCTTAGGGGGGGGGGCCCTCCCCTCGATGAACCTTGACAAACTTTATGTTCTTAGGAAGGACCTCCCACGATGAGTCTTGACAAACTTTATGTTCTTAGGAAGGACCTCCCACGATGAGTCTTTTGACTGCATGGAGGCCTGAATAATAATAATAATAATAATAATAATAATAAAAAGGCAGAAGAATACATACCTAGAGAGAAGAGTAGTATGACAGATGGTGAGGATAACAGCGGAATGTAAATGAAAAAAAAAAATAAAAGTGGGGAGTGTGGAAAGTTTAAATCATTGTGAAGTTTTTGGAGATGGTTTCAGTTTGGATGATGAATGACAAGCAAGAGTGGGTAACTTGCAGAGAGAGAGAGAGAGAGAGAGAGATGCACTGAAAGAATAAATGGAATGTCTCAAGAATGAGTTGAAAAGCATGAAAGAAGAGATTAAGTGAATACAAAGCGAATCAGAGTAGAAGTGAGTGAGAGAGAGAGAGAGAGAGTTATGGAATTAATATTAGAGGAGAGAATATAAACAGCAGAAGAGAGGGAATGAGAAAAATGCGAGAGAGTGCTGGAATCAGGGTTACAGTGATGCCAAGACAGCATGTAAGTATGGAAACAAAGAAAGAAAGTGTTAAGAAGAGAGAGAGAATGAGGGATGCAGGTGAGCAAGGAAGGAACAAAGTTGTAAGAGGTGTGATGTATGAAGACTATAATCTGTAGGTGTGGGTGTGCAAGATAGAATCCCTAAGGAGTGTCTGCCTGAAGGAATGATAGAAAATGTGACTATGGTAATTAAGCAGGGTGAAAGAGTGAATGAGATTATTGTGATTGCCACCACAAATGACTTGAGAGGCAGTGTGAATCAGGTGGCAACAGAGCTAAAGTTCATGCTTGAAGTTGTAAGGAAGAAGATTCAGAGAAGGAAAATAGTTTGTGTTACCCAAGTATGATAATGACAAGGAGAAGAGCATTAATAACGAATGGTATGATTGCAAGAATGTGTCAAAAGAGAGGCTTGAAATAAGCAAATGCTTGGAGGGCATTTGAGGACAGAAAGAAACTGTATGCAAGAGACTGCTTTCATTTGAATGAGCAAGGACGTAAGTATCTAAAGAGGTTGCTGTTCTCTGAATGAGTCAGTGTCAATGCAGGGAACCTAGAATTATCAGGGTAGATGGTCTCTTGTAGGAATGGGAGCACATCGGGTAATGCTGAATCCAGTGGAGTCTGGAGGAAATAATGAGGTATAGAAACAGTGAGATATTTATTCTTATACTAATGCTAGGAGTATCCAGAATAAAGAAGATGAATTGGTGGTGCTGATACCATCAGGCGGTCCAAAGATTATTCGGATCTCTGAGACGTGGTTGATGGAAGATGATATACTAACAAGAATAGAAGTAGCAGGATACAGCATTTTTCAACAGGATAGGAAGGGAAAACATGGTGGTAGAATACTGCTTATGATATGTGATGATTTTTGTTCTCTCAGAGTGGAGGATTTTGAGGGCAGTGGTATATGGTGTGAGATAGAGGTGGGCAAGAAAAAATATTTAGTGGAGTGTTGTTACAAGCCAGGGAGCACAGAGGATGAAGAGTAGGAGATGTTTAGGCAGTTAAGCTTAGTTTGGCAAGTGCAACAAGATTGTTTGTTATGGGAGATTTTAACTACAGCAGTATAAATTGGGAAGAGGAAACTGCATGTAGTAACAAGGAAATGGAATTTCTAGAATTCTTGAGATATGTCTTAAGCAACATGTGATAGAAGGAACACAAGGTTCAAGAGTTTTGGATTTGGACACAGTATAAAAGCCGATTCTAATTGAGATGGCATTTCTGCCCCCAGTTGGAGAGAGTGACCATGTGGTTTTGATTTGGAAGATGAATAGGCATGCAGGAGTATATCAAAGAGAAAGGAATATTTATGGAATTACAAGGCAGGTGATTATAATAGCCTTAGACATTGACTTGGGGCAGTTCCATGGAGGGATGAATTGGAAGGGTGAGATATCATTAGTGCTTGGGAAATTGTAAAGAAATATTTATTAGAAGCAATAGTAAGCTGTATATCACGAGTGAAGAAGACAATACAATTTGGTGTAAAGTGATGACAAATGATGTCAAACAGAAACTGTAGGTTAAAAAGAGGTTAGGGAAGAGATATAAGGGAAGGAGCAGAGAGCAGATGCATGAAGAATATAAGACTCAGACTGGGAGAGTGCCTAGTATGGTAAGGAAGGCAAAACTGGAATATGAAAAGAGATTGGCCCTTAAAGATCCAAAGAAAATCCTAGGGATTTTTCGCTATGTGACCATTAGGAGGAGAAATGATTGTGGAAAGATGACATTGTGAGATAAAAATGGGAATAGAGTGACTGATGCAGAGGTCATAGTGGAGTT
This sequence comes from Typopeltis vanoorti, assembly GCF_054136105.1. Lineage (NCBI taxonomy): Eukaryota > Metazoa > Arthropoda > Arachnida > Uropygi > Thelyphonidae > Typopeltis > Typopeltis vanoorti. The sequence continues at coordinate 66,326,032 of NC_143556.1, forward strand.
GTTCAATGAACACTTCATTGAGGTATTTCATCCTAGAGAAGTAAGCTTTAATACTAGATGGATAGGGCAGGTTCGAGGTTTAGAGGTGCAAGAGGAGACTGTGTTCCAAGTACTGAGTACTCTGGATGTAATTAAAGCAGTGGGACTGGATGGAATTCCACCACAGGTTTTGAGCAAATGTGATAAAGAACTAACAGATTCATTGACCTGGCTTTTCAATGACAGTATGGATGAGGGGTAAAGGCCCAGAAGTGGAAGGAGGGTAAGATAGTGCCATTGCATAAGGGTGGAAGCAGACTGGAGGCGTCAAATTATAGACCAGTTTGAGTGTCATCAGTAGTTGTTAAGATCTTGGAGAAATTAGTGAGGGATCATACACAACATTGGGCAGATGAGGGTAATGTTATCTGTGAGAGTCAAATGGATTTCTAAGGGAAGCTCTTGCCTTAGCAATATGAGTGTCTTTGATAATAAAGTGACAAGAGCAGTTGATGAGGGGAAATGCATATTCTGCCTTTTTTTTTTTTTGGACTTTGCACAGTCATTTGACAGGGTACCACATGATAAGCTGATATTTAAGTTTGCAGTACATAAGTTTTAGATGTCAGGTTAGTGAACTGGATTGAGGATTGACTATTAGCTACTTACCTGAGAGTTTTGTATTATGGAGCAGTATCAAGGAGACAAAAGGTTACAAGTGGGGGTTTCACGGCTTAGCACTGCAACCTGTATTGTTTAACCTTTATATCAATGACATTGTCAATGGATTATGGGGGGGGGGTATTCAGTTGTTTGCAGATGATGTGAAGCTGGGAAAGGTAGTGAAGATGAGAATCCCAGAGGATTGCTGCAATATTGAGGACACTTACCTGCAAAGATAAAACTTGTTATTCCATTGAATAAAGTGCTAATCAGACTACACCTGGACTATTGTGCTCAAATTTAGGCTCCAGGATTTGAAGGAGATAAATTAACTGTGGAAAGAGTAGAGAGGCAAATAATAAAGATGATATTAAGATTTATACAATGTTAGTTATGAAGAGAAGCTGAGAGAATGTGGACTGCAGAGTTTGGTGGATTGAAAGAGAGGTGATATGATTGAGACTTTTAAACTGTTGAGAAGTAGTTACACTGGGGAGTTCTTTTGCTTGGTGTAACAGAAGGAAAGAGCATGGACAAGAGGCCATCCCTGGAAGGAAGCTGTGAGAAAGAGGATGAGGAGTGGTTTCTTTGCATGAAGGGTGGAATGCATTGGTGATAGCAAGAATGGTCAGCGAGTTCAAGGAGTGGTATGATTTTGGTTTCATACTGTGAGTAGTCGTGTAATTTAGCACTTGTGTGAAATTAGCAATTTTTATCTGTTTTGTTGTGTTTTTTCATCAGAAAATGAGAATATTATAGTGTATAAGTGTATATTTCTGTGTTTTTAGAGTATTAGTATATTTATAACATTTTTATTGTGACATTTATTGTGATAATGTCAGCATGGCAATAAAATGAACAATGGCAGCAAAGACAACATTGTACGGCAATTTGAATTTGCAGGATATTATTCAGTGCAGCGTATGTGAAATGTATGTGTCAAGAAAATTAAAGAATATGTGGAAAGAGCCTCTGCTACTAATGGCTCACACAAAGTGAGCTATTAGTAGCAGAGGTGAAAGTGGTGAATGAGTGGAATGGGTTGCCAGAATCAGTTACGAGTGCTTTTTCTGTTAATGGGTTCAAGGAGAGGTATGATAAATTGTGTGGATAGATTGGGTCTTCTGCAATGAGTCTTCAGACTCCATGGAGGTGCCTGCATAATAATAATGATGATGATACTGTTTTTCTAGGATGGGCCTTCCCCAATTTGTCTTTTGACTCCATGGAGGCCTGAATCATAATAATAATAATCTTTTGGGATGTCTTCCAAACATGATGTACTACCAAAATGGAGCTTAGGTTTTGCAATAAAAACTGAGACTTTTTTTATTAATGAATTGTAATTAAAATGTAATGAAAAGCAGGAAAATTTTAATGAAAATATTGTTGAGGCTAACAAAGAAAAATGTTAACAAACAATAGAAGAAGTGAAGTGAATTTTAGAACGTACAAAAAATTTTTAGTGTTGCAAAACATAAATTTTCTAAGTTGAAACAAGAATTTGTCTTATTTAAAAATATGGCAGCAAAATGTTGAGAAAATTATATCATTCTTTGCTAGTGTTGAGTCAGATCAACAAATTCTTAAAGAACATTTGTGGTTACAACAAATTTTGGTACAAACGTTAATTCAAATTTGTCAGGCTCATAAACAGACTGTTTTATCTTAAATTTTTTTTGTTATCATAAAAATAAAATGCGATTTTTTATTTATTTATTATAAACAGAATTAAAAATGTAATCAAAATGGTTAGTTCTTTTTTTTTATTATTATTTTTTTTATTTATACTACTTTCCTGAAGGGTATGTAATATGGTAAGAAAAGCTAAAGCATATTATGAAAAAGGCATGGCCATACTTAGCCCATACTGCTAGTCTAAGTCTTTCTGCAGGATCTCTGCATCACCATCATTTACCATTGCTCTTCCCAGTTTATCACCATCAGCAAACAACTCAATATTTCCTTCAAATCATTTCCTATATCACTGATATACAAATTAAACAAATGGGACCAAGTACTGAGCCCTGTGGTACACCACTCTTCAGATGCTTTCTCCTGGACTCAACTCCTACTTAAGCCGCTCTTTGATATCTGTTCATCAACCATCCTCTAAATCCAAATCAAATTCATATCCATCCTCTATTTGCTCCAAAGCATGCAATAGTTCTATGTAAAATTTTGTCAAATGCTTTTGCAAAGTCTAGCTGAGTAGCCATTTCTATTATCCAACTCCATTGTCACTTGATTATAAAAAGAAATAAATTACTAAGGCAATACCTATCCTTACAAAACCATGTTGTCTCTTATAGAGTATCCTGTTCCTATCCATCCAGTCCTGAATTCTGTCTTTCACCAATTTCTCCAATACCTTAACCACCACTCCTCAGATGCAGACTGGCCTATAATTTACCACTTTTGTCTTGAAGCATCCTTTATGCAATGGGACCAATTTGTCTTCTTTCCTTTCTAATGGCACCACCCACTACTGAGGCTTAAATTAAACAGCTTGGTTAGAGGCGCTGATAATTCCCTTGCACATTCTTGTAATACACGGGCTGATATGCCATCTAATCCCATGGCTGTGTTTGTATTGAGGATGTGCAATATTTTAAGCACCTCAATTTTTCTTCAACCTCTATTCTCCTATCAACCAACGTCACATTTGGCAGTGCAATGTCACTACCTAGATGGCACAGCTCTGCAAAATGCTTACTCAGTAATTCAGCTATTTGGTTTGGTTCTGTGACCTCCCCACCCATCAGCACTTTAAGTCATCCTTCCATAGTCATTCCTCTTTGTACTTGCCACACAGTGAAAGAACTCTTTATGGTTTATTTTGGCCTTATTAGCCAGCTTTCTCTCATAATTACTTTTGACCTTCCTTTCCATACTCATCACCCTTCTTGTCTGCACCTTACACTGCTCATGAGCATGCTGATCACCTTTTTCTTTATAATTCCCCCCACAACCTTTAATTTATGGTAGACAAGTTTATATATTAGCAATGTAACATTGCCAACATATAGGAAAGTATTAATTAAAGTTATTATGATTAATATTTTAGTAAACCTTTTCTTTGTGTGCAACATCTGCTTCTAGCAGATGTTGCACACAAAGAAAAGGTTTACTAAAATATTAATTAACTTATATTACTCAAACTCCAAAAAATATTATATATCAATGTAAACATATATAAATTCAAATATTTACATAATTGTCAACTTTAATCCTAGGTGTTTGTTCTAAATTTGAAGTATGGAGACATTGAAAGAACAAAAGGTCATCCTTGGAAGCTGTATAAGGAGATGATGAGCAAATGAGTGAGAAATGAGTGTAATTCATTGCAGTGGTAAGTGAGGAAAGTGAATAGGTTTAAGGCATAAAATTTGATGATCTTTTTGTGCGAGTGTGGATCCTCCATGATAAGTGACTTCATGGAAATCTGATGTGAATAAATCTTATTGCTTCTCCTATAAACTTCCCTGGAAGTTACGAAAGGAAACTGTGAGCAAGAGGGTAAGGGGTGGTTTCTTTGTGTGGAGGGTGGCTGAACCGTGGAATGCTTTGCCTGATGGAGTGAGCGAGAACGGTCAATGAGTTTAAGGAGTGGTATGATAGACTTTGTGTTTCTTATGGGGGACCTCCGCTCGATGAGTCTTTTGATTCCATGGAGGCCTGAATAATAATAATAACTTTATATTCTAAATAAATTTCTTCTGGTAAACAAGAGTACTGATTTACATATTATAATTCACATTGTCCACAAAATATGTAAAAAGTTTTGAGCTGCTAAATTTTTCCCAGAATACAAATGAAATTATGTCTATTTTTTTTTATTTTTAACAAAGTAATACATATTGCCTAGCAAATGTATAAAAAACCTGATCCTACCTTGTGCAACTCCAAGAGCTCCGTACACTCCTAAACGCATGTACGTAGAATTGGGTTGAGAACTATACGTGACATCTGAGCTCCATTCACTAAGCCATACATTTGCTCCCACAGAAAATCCTTGGCCACAGAAATTGGAAATGATAATGACAGCAACCCATATATATCCAAGTGATCCAAGATATTCCCGATATACTGTCCACTTTACCTGTAGACAAAAAAGATGAATTCATCATATACAAAGAAATCGCATCTTAAGAGCTGCTTAAAATTATTATTATGTGACACCCCCAGGGAGTCCAAAGACTCATCGAAGGAGTGTGCACCAACAGCATCGAACAATTGTTCACTTCCAACTACTAACCACGCTCAAACCTGCTTAACTTTTTGCATGAGCCATTATTAGCAGAGGCTCTACCAATCGACCAACCTTTGCTGGTATGAATAACATTTTTATCAAAAATTAAATACACGATTCATACTACTAAAGTACATAACCAAAGATTCATATTTTTATGAGCTGGAGCAACTGAAAAAAAAAAAGACAACTCTGAATGATAGACTGATAGACATTGTAATTGCCAGGATGCAAGACTTGAAAAATGAGTTCATTAGAATGAGAAATGAAATGAAAAATGTGCCCAGTGAGATAAGAAGTTTTGGTGGCTAAGAAAGGATGACTACAAAAAGGTTACAACAAAGGAAAGCAGAGAAAAAGAGCATGTAAGAATGGATATCAGCAGATTGTGGATGAGAGTGAAAGATAACAGTGTGGTCGGAAAGTTGGACAATGTGTTGCCTAGGTATGATACGGGTGAGTTGAGATAGAGAGCAGGGATCATGAATGATATGCGGACAGAGCTGTGTGAGAAGGGAGTGGAGTTTGCAAATGTGTGGGAGACATTTGAGGGAAGGATATATTATACTATTATTATTACCCCAAGACCTCATGGAGTCAAAGACTCATCTGGGAGGTCCTTTTATCACACAGCTCATGTACTGTGCCTTGAACACATTCAAACTCCCTGCAGACACCACACTCTCAGGCAAGGCATTCCAATCGTTTACAACTCTGCATGAAAAAACCTGCCTCTCACTCCCCTACTCACACCCTCCTTATACAGTTTCCAGGAATGACCTCTGGTTCTCTCCCGATCTCCCACTATTTTCTGTAGAACCTCTCTTGCATTCTGCAGCATTGATCCTATAACAACCCCTTAATAACTTATAAGTCTATCATATCTCCTCTCTTCCTCCTGTCCACCAGACTCTGCAAATTACATCTTCTCAATCTTTCCTCATGCTCAACATTCCAGAAGTCAGAAACTACCTTAGTCAGTAGCCTTTGGACCCTTTCCAACATATCTTTACCCTTCTGAAAACCAGGTGACCAAATCTGGGCACAATAATCCATGTGTGGCCTAATCAAAGCCTTATACAAAGGAACAAGAATCTCTCTACTTCTACACGCCAGTGTCCTCCACATCATTCCCAGAAGCCTTTGTGTTGTCTTCATAATTTTGGTTATGTGTCCCCTAAATTTCAGATCCTTATCCATTATCACCCCCAGATCTCTTATTTCTTCCACCTCCAACAATATATACTCACCAAGCATAAATTTTGCATCCCATCTTTGTTTTCCAAATTTTAAAACCTTACATTTTGCAACATTGAACTCATATCCCCATTTCCATGCCCAATCACTCAATTTATTCAAGCCTTCCTGCAAGGCCACAACATCTTTACTACTCTTCATGGTTCGTCCCAATTTTGCATCATCTGCAAACAATTGAATATCTCCATCCAAATCGTCACATATAATTAATATACAAGTTAAACAGTAATGGCCCTAAAACAGACCCCTGAGACACTCCACTAGTGACTTTCCTTTTCCTGGATATCGCTCCCCATACACAACTTGTTGATACCTATCAGATAGCCAATCTCCAATCCAATGCACTAATCTAATATCCAACACCATCTGCTCTAGTTTGACTATCAATTTATCACGAGGTACTTTACAAAAGGATAGAAACATACAAAAGTGACAATTGCATTTGAATGGATTTGGTGTAGTCAGACTTGCTGCAAGGAAGAATAATGAGCTATGTGAGCTAAAGAAGTAAGGGGTGAAGCAAAAGTTCAGGTCAGAGGAACTGGTGAGACTGATGAGACTGTAAATGAGCATAGTACTGTGAATGGTGATAACAGAACAAGAATGCAAGATGGAAATGGAGACAGTATAACGAGAGTGGATGTTGGAAGTAGTAGTGAATGTGTGTGAGGATGGTTAGTATGGGAAGATGCATTTGAATCTGAAGAGACAGATAGGGTAAATGGTGATAAAGGAAATTGGGAATGGCTAGGCAATCACAACATAGACGTGTGATATGGATAAGACTGGTTATAGACCAAATGAATTGCAATGTTTCTTTACAAATGCCAGGAGCATCAGGAATAAGAGACAAAATGGTTTTGTTGATTGAGTTTATTTGTCCAAAAATTGTTGGAGTAAGTAGAACATGGTTGGCTATGGAAATTGAAATGGAAGGGTATGATGTTTTCTGTGAGGATAGAAAGAAAAAGACGGAAGTGGGGGGGGGGGGGTTGCTATTGATGAAAGCAGATAAATTATGTCTGCACAAAGTGGAGGTGCAAGATGTAAACAGTGGCAATGGCTTCAAGTCAGTATGGTGTGAGGAGGTTAACAGGAAGAGATAGTTAGTGATATGCTACTAAAGGCAAGGGAATATGTGGAGTGGTGATGAAGGCAACTTTGGTTAGTGAACAAGTAGAAGGGTAATTATTATTATAGCAGTAGAGACTGGAATGAAAAGATAGCATTTGAGAATAAAGAAAATTAATTTCTTGAGAGAACTATCTTAGGCCATACATAAAAGGGGACACATGAGAATTCAGAATTTTAGACCTGATCATTTCATTACAAAATGTAATTGTGATTTGGGTTTTGCACTTCCCTCCAGTTGTTGAGAGTGAGAGCAACATAAAGTGATCAACTGGGTTGTGGTGATCTATACGAGAACTTTTGTAAGTAAATGATATATGTGGAATTACAAAGCTGGTGATTATGAAAAGCTTAGGAGACAGCTTGGAGCTGTAGCATAGAATGAGGTGTTCAGCAGAAGGGGGATAAATGCTGCATGTGAATTAATCTAAACATATTTAACAACATCAATGTGAAAATGCATTCCAAAGGTCAAAAAACTGAATAAAGTAGGTGTCAGATGGATGAATAAATGGATTAAGCATGAAATTTTGAAGAAAAGGATACTGTGGAAGCAGCTCAAGGAGAGTAATAGTAGCAATCAATTGCATGAGAAGTATAAAGAGCAGGCCAGGTAAGTGACTCAGTTGGTAATAACAGCAAACCTACAACATGAGTAGATACAACTACTCATGTTGTAAACATGAGTAGTTGTATCTACTATATAACAAGGTGACAAAACCTCTCTAAGTTTTCAGATATATTTATTGGTTGATGTTAATGCATGAAAATGTAGAATGGTAACTGCTACAGAAGACATAGTTGAGGTATTCAATGAACAATTTATAACGAATTTGATGACATATCAGCACATGTCTTAAGGGAATGTTCAAGGGAATTGGCTTGGCATGCCTGTTTAACATGAGTCTTATAACAGCACAAGTTCTAGGAGAGTGGAAAGAAGGCAAAATTGTTCCAATTCATAAAGGTGGTAATAAGGCTGTGGCTACAAATTATAAGCCAATCTGTATATTCAGAGTTATGTTTAAGGTACAAGAGATATTGGTGAGAACTTGGATACAGAAATGGGTTGATAACAGCAGTATTCTCTGTGCTTGTCAACATGGGTTTGTTAAAGGGAGATCATTCTTTACCAACTTATGTACTATAACAAGGTGACAAATATCTTGGACAAGGGAGATGCACATACAGTGGTATACTTAGATTTTGCAAAGCTTTTGATAAAGACTTCCCCTGCCTTTGAAAGACTGCCACATAACAAGCTGTTAAATAAACTGAAACAGATAGGACTGGATAACAGACTAGTGAGTTGAATCTGTGACTAGCTGTCAGATATCAGAAAGTTATACATGGCGTCCCAGAATTAGCTATCTATTTTATGAAATCAGACAAATCTATTAAATGACATAATTTCATGTTTATTACCTAATTATGATACAAAAACAGATAGATTTATAAACCTAAGTCAATATAACTAATGTGGTCCAAGAAATCTTTATTGAGAACTTTCAATGTGCTCTGTCTGTATCCCGCAAATTTCAAATCTATCTTTAACATTATGAAATGCATTTTGAAGCATTTCAGAAGTTGTCCTGCACTGCCAACTGAATGTGTTCTTTAAGTTCAGCTAAACTATTGATCTTTTGGCAATAAACCTTTGCTTTTATGAAACTTCATGCAAAGAAATCCAGGGAGGTGTCAAATCTGGAGAATGTGGAGGCCAAGGTCGAGGTCCTCCATGTCCAATCCACTGATTTGGAAAGCATCTGTTGAAGTATTCTTGGACAATTAGTGCATAATGACATGGTGCTCCATCTTGTTGAAACACAACATTATCAAGAAGCTGTGGTTCGAGAAACTGCTGAAGCATATCAAGGTAGACAGGAAATAAATTTTAGATTTATTCATTCTAAACCACATATTAACTTTTGGAGAGTCTCTTTGCCATTCTATGACTTCAGATGGTTTTTCATTGGACCAGATACAACAATTGTGTTGATTGACTATGCAATAAACTTCCAGTTTTCAATCTGATCCACAAATTCTGCACACCTTACTGCTCAATTTGGATAATCCTCTTCATTTGAGGCATGCAGTACTGAATGTGATAAGCCTTTTTCATCAGTGTCAAATGCAAGATTCTATGAACTGTTGTCTTGAATATGTTGAGTCTTCGACTGGCTTCCATAGCCGGCATTGTTGGTTCATCCTCAAATTATCGTACTCCTTTGATACTATTATGTGCTGTCCTTGAGCATCCTCTTCCCACCTTGTCATGTATGGATCCAGTGAAATCTTTCTCTGATTTCATTACATCGCACTCCTTTGATGCAGGATATTACAACAAAGATACATTCTTGTATATTCATTATTAGGGTTAGGGTTCTGAAAGGAGATGAAAATAAAATTATGAAATAATGTAGAAATTTTTATATTTAGAACACATTATACATGATACACACCAATAAACACAAGTTTTTAAAAAATTCATTCAATTTAACTGAAATAGACAGCTAATTCTGGAACACCCTGTATATAAGGGGGGATTCAGAAAGAGGGAAAGTCACTAGTGGTATGCTTTAAGGATCTGTATTGGGACCATTGTTGACCAACTTGTATATTAATGATATTGGGATGCATTTAACGTTTGCAGATGATGCAAAATTGGTGAGAGCATTGCAGAGTCAGGTAGATGTAGCTTTACAAGACAACTTGAATAGATTGCATGAGTGGGCAACAGTATGGAACTGTCAGTTCAATGTTGTTAAGTGCAAGGTTTTGAAATTTAGAAAGCAACGATGGGATAATAAGTATACACTTGGTGAGGAAACTTTAAAGGAGGTGGAGGAGATAAGAGATCAGGGAGTGGTGGGCGACAAGGACCTGAAATTCAGTCATAGAAATAAAGAGGTTATGATTCCTTTGTATAAGGCCTCATATGGATTACTATGCACAGATGTGGCACTGAGTTTTCATGGTGATGAGGATACTTTAGAAAGGGTCCAGGGAAGATTCACAAGAAGGTGGTCAGCAGTCTTGGGAATATTCAGTATCATAGGAATGAGGAGCATGAAGACAAATTGAAAAAAATGTAAATCGCAAAGCTTTGTGAATAGGAGGAGGAGGGGGGGATATGATTAAGATATAAGTTAGTCAGAGATAATTAGCAGGTTGACATGGAAGAAATTTTCATAGAATGGGAGATGGAGTAGAAAAAGATGGCACCCCTGGAAACTATATAAGGAGGGTGTGAGCAGAGGAGTGAGGAGAAGGTTCTTTGCATGGAGAGTGGTTGATGAGTGGAATGCACTGTGAGTGTGTTGTGAAATGTAGATACATTGAATCCATTTAAGGCACAGCTAGATGAGATTTGTGTGAAATAGTGTATACCTTCCATGACAAGTTTGACTCCATTGAGGTCAGATGTTAATAATTTTTAAAAAAATTAAAGTTAGTCTGCCTTTAACAAGCTATTTTTGCTATTAAAAATGCACTAAAATTAAATGATTCTATACTCAAAAAAGATTTATATACTGTATTATTTATAGTACTATTTTAGGATTTTACTAATTATACAGCCATTTCAGTTTATACTGCTATCAATATACAGGCAGAAATCAAACCATCAAAAAAGAAAAGGGATCTTAGGACTGAGCGAGATGATTCATTTGAGATTATCTGTTGTGAGATAATAACCAATAGTACAAAATATATTGTTGGTTGCTGCTATAAATCTGGGGAAGGTGATGCACACAAAGATGTAGATACCATGCTTCAACAGATTAGCACAATTGGTGCAGACTGAGCTTTATGGGAGACTTCAACTATGAAAATGCTGATTAGGAGGAGGACAGGGTGACAGTTACTGAGGGTAATTACCTGAAACAACATATGATACAAGGAAGAGCAGGATTTAACAGTAGTGGATCTGGTGATAGCATCAGATATTTTCATAATCAAGGTAGATGCCCTCTGCCTCTGATTGAATAAAATGACTATGCCATCTTGTTCTAGGAGACTGCTAAACATGTGGAGTTTACGGTTAAGAAGGTATATGTGTTACTACAAAGCCAGCAATAAAAACAAACTTACGAGGCAACTTAGAGCAATGCCTTGGAATAAGTAGGCACAAAGGAAGAATGCCAATAGTGCATAGGAAATGGCTGGAGGGGGGGGGGGTAAGAGAAGTAGTATCAAGACTGCAATTCCAGGATCAGAAGGGTAAGCCAAATAGAAGCTAAATGGATGAACAGTATAATAAAGCAGGAACTAAAATAACATTGTGGAGGGAATATAAAGAAAAATGTCATCAGCATGCTCATGAACAGTGCAAAGTGCAGGCAAGGGCGACCAGTATGGAAAGAAAGGCTAAATCAGATTATGAGAGAAAATTAGCTAAGCAGGCCAAAGTAAATTCAAAAAGAGTGTTTTTTTTCCTGTAACAAGACACAGGAAGAATAATTATGAAGAGAATAACTTTAATCAGATCTGACAGGAAAGTGACAAACAGAAATACCTGAGATACTAAGTGATCATTTTGCAAAGGTGCATCAGTCAAGAGAAGACAATGTAACAAAGGCTGATGTGAGAAACTGGGGTTCACAAACCGCAGGTGCTAAGAATAGTGAGTAATATATATATGAATGTGAATACAGCAATGAGATTGGATGGCTTGTTAGCCTGTGTGCTATGAAAATATCCAAGATGCCTCTGACCCAACTAAATCATTTCTGGCACAGTTCAGAGAAAGTGGAAAGAGACCAAGTTAGTACCTTTAAATAATGAGGCTCCAAGACAGAAATAGCAAATTTCAGACCGATTAGTATCTCAAAAGTGGTAGTTTAGGTTCACAAAGGTAGAATTTAGGAATGGGTTGATAGGAATGATACTATATGGTGGAAAACATGGTTTAGTGAAAGGTAGATAGATCCTGCTTTAGCAATATACTCACATTTTATAACAGTGGCAGCTGAGTTGGATAAGAGAAATATTATAGCTAAATAAGTTGGAGCAAATAGGAATGGATATGAGTTGGTAGAATAAGATGGATAGCTGACAGATACTAGAAAGCAGTATAGTGAGAATAGAATCCAGGAGAACAAAGGTGACTAGTGGAGAGAATCAGGACTCTACCATGACCACTTGTATATATTACAGGCATAAGGTATGATTTGAGGGGAGTATTCATTTGTTTGTGGATGATGAGAAACTTTGAGGACAACAGTTAATAAAAGTGACAGATTATGCAGGATGATTTAAATAAACTGGCATGGTGGGTGGAAGATGGTTGTCAAGTTAATGTTGACAAATGTAAGATTATGCACTTTGGATTGAAAAGATTGCATACTCTATCACATTGATGGTACTGGATTGCAGGAAATTGATAAGGATGAGAATCTGGGGATACATGGTGTACAGAGTTGAAATTCAGAGGACATATTAAATATTAAAATGTTGCCAAAAGAGCTCAAGGATTACTTGATTAGTTGTTGGAAGTTTTCCACTTAGTTATATTATCAATTAAAGATACCAAGAAATTATATACTTGGTTTAATTCTTTATCCAAGTGTAAGCAAACAAGTTTGTGCTTGAGCTATTTTCAGGACTGGGGCAACTCAGACAGAAGCTTACGACTTCGCATCACTTGCCTTGGTATCCCATAATGCAAAGCACATATCCTTATGGGTATATAGAATGCTATGCATTATGGGAAGGGTCACCACCCAGACTGATTTCGACCTTTGTTGAGGTCTTGACAGTGGGAGCCAGACCCAGAGGTGATACCAAGGTTGAAGTAATGCATAAGTCATATTTTCAAATAAGAGTTGCCAAAAGGCATCACACCTTATTATTAAAATACTCTGGATTAGAGACAGATGTTGAAAGTTTTAGAAGGATTAAACCAAGCATATAATTTCTTGATATCTTTAATTGATGGTATAACCAAGTGGAAAAACTTCCAACAACTATCTCCAATACAGAGTATTTTAATAATAAGGTGCGACACCTTTTAACAGTTTGTATATGAAAATATGACATGAAATACTTCAACTTTGCATCACCTCAGGGGGAGGGCGCTGGTGCATGATGGCAATTGCCAAGTGTTTATATATATGATCAGTGATTTTGATAGTTGTTATGAATAATACGGAGTGTTGATTCAGAGTTTTGATATAAGCAGAAAGCAAAAGTAAACAAGTAGCTGATGATTGTGTTGTTAATTAGTGATTGCGGTTTCACGATAATCCTTTAGTGTGTTGTATTTTGTGTTTATACGCTATACAGAAGTCCTTGAGATCCAGCTCAGGTAAGCATATATTTGAATATTTTAAACATGAACAGTTTAAGTCCTGATGACTTTATCCAATCATTGGATAAGAAGCTGGTGCTCGACCTCCTCAAAAAACTGTTGAAGAAATTTGAGGTAAAGTGGCCAGGGTTTCTAAACCTATATTCAGCAACAGACGACTCCACAGAAGGGGACAACTCAACACCAGGGGAAGAAGGGAAGATGAACCTGATAATCTCTGCTCCCACTCCAAAACATGATACAGAAACCCATGCTCGGAAAAAATGTAAAACAGCAGAGACTCAGATAAACGGGGTGGGGGGGGATGGAAGAAGATAGCCCCAACACTGACCTCCCCACACCGAACAACGAAAAAGTTCCTCCAATTGTTCTACGGGAAAAAGAACGTTTGACAGCCCTTAGGCCTATTATGCAAAACCACCAAATTGCCTATTCATGGGCAAAAAACATAGACGACAGAGTTAAAATCCAGCCTGCCATAGTAGGCGACTACAGATTCCTCACAAAAACCATGGATGAGTCAAATATTAAATATCATACTTACTCACTGAAGTCGGAGAAAAACCTAAAAGTTGTACTCAGGGGAGTAACAGAAAACATCTGCACAGATGAAATTACTGAAGACCTCTGCCTCCACGATCTCCCACCTGTCAAGGTTAGCAGAATGCTACGGGCTGACAAGAGTCCAATGCCCCTAGTACTCGTTGAGATACCCAACACACACAAGAACATATACAACTTAACAATGATCTGTGGTCTGAAAATCACAACAGAACCACTAAGAAAAAGAGCCTCGTCAGGCCAGTGCTACAGATGTCAGAAGTACGGACATGCACAGAAACTCTGCAGAGCAGACTACAAATGCCTCAAATGTGGGCAAAACCACCCCACAGCAACCTGCTCAAAACCCAGGACCTCACCAGCCAAATGCGTGAACTGCAGGGCCCCCACCCGGCAAACTACAGAGGCTGCAGTCACTACCCTAAGAATAAAACAGACAACAAACAGAAACAGATCTCTCAACTCTGCCCCACAGGCACCAGAGTTGATGGCTCCCCAGTTGCCTGACACCCAACAAAAGACAACAAAATACCAGCTCTCACAAATGGAAAATACCAACAGTCTGGAAAGCCACTGTCGAATCAGGACATATGCCGAAGTAGCACACTCATCCAAAGATATCCAGCAGGACCAAATTCTTCCAAACATGAGAACAGTCATCACAGCCTCATTGGCAAACATGCTTTGAGACTTCAGTAAGTCAAACCCTTCACCAAACTCCACAAAAAGATTTCTAAAAGAAACTCAAACCATATTATCAATGCTTGTTAATGAATAAAACTAGATTACTCCCAGACTCACTACAGATCACCGCTTGGAATGCCAGTGGCCTAAAAAACAAGACACTGGAGCTTCAAGAATTCTCTCACAGATACAACCCTGACGTCATCCTAATTAATGAAGCTCATCTAAGACCTGCAGACAATCCAAAATCGAGAGGCTACACACTATATAGAAATGACCGACTGGACTACAGAGGTGGTGGTACAGCCATATTTATCAGGAACTGCATCAGGCACAATGGAATACTCACCCCCCCCCCCCCAACCTAGAACTCACTGGTGGAGAAGTCCACACAAATTCAACTGGAAGACTTAAAATCTACGCCGCCTACAACTCCCCCGCTAAGACCCTACTATTTTCTGACTTGGATGCTGTACTAGGCACAAATGAATCCATCATCATTGCTGGGGACAAACTCCAAACATCCCTCCTGGAACAGCAGAGCCACAAATAAAAATGGCCATATCCTCTTCAGCTACACAGGATTAAACAATGCTGTTGTAACAGGACCCACTGAACCAACCCACCACAGCCCAACTGGCACAGCCGACATTCTAGACATCACCATTCTACACAACATCAAATACCAGCACAGCATTCAAGCGCTGAACGAATTATCATCAGACCACAACCCAATCCTACTTCATTTAGGGAACAATGACCAGTCACCTTCCCCCCACACACACACCAAACCTCCATCATCTGGGAGAAACTTAGGAAAGTACTACCAGAACACATTGGTCCAGTTCCCCATATAGAAGCCAAGGAAGAAATAGACACGGCAATAAAGAACCTCCCCAATCAAATCAATAAAGCCATAACAGCAGCCACAGTATCCATGATTACCCACAAATAAAATAGTCTCCCGGAAGAAATCATGGACTTAATAAGGGAAAAAAACAGACAAAGAAAAAGATATCACAACACTCGTGCTCCCCAGGACAAAACAGCCCTCAACAGATTAAACAAATCTGTCCGAGAAGCTCTCCAGGACCACAGGAACCAACAATGGGACAACAAGCTCACCTCCATCTCTACAGCAGATCATTCTATATAGAAATTCCTTAACAACCTCAGGAACAAGTGCAACCCCCCCCCTCTGCAAGCAGAACAGCACCTTGCATACACAGATGCTGACAAAGCCAAAGCCATAGCAAGAAACCTAGAGAAACAATGCAGTCCCGCATACAAGAACCTAAACAGCCATATATACAAGATCCATCGTAAAGTCAGGTTCACAGTAAATCTTCCCGATGTCAATCCAAGTCCTATAATGCCTACCTCACCTACCGAAATAATTGGCATCATCAACCATCTCAAGATCAAAAAAGCCCCAGGTCCTGACAGCATCACTAACGAAGTCATCAAGGCACTACCATGCAAAGCCATAGCACATCTGGCAAACATCATAAACTCCATCCTCAAATAGCAGCACTTCCCCCAGTCATGGAAAATAGCTGACATCATCCCAATTCACAAACCAGACAAAGACCCACACCTACCTGAAAATTACCATCCCATCAGCCTGCTAATTTAGGGAAAATAGCTGAGAAAATCATCCTCATCAGACTCCAAGATCATGTCAACCAACTAAATATCATTCCACAAGAACAATTTGGTTTCCGTCAAAACCACAGCACCACTCATCAAATCCATAGACTGGTAGAATACATCACCACAGGATTTAATTGGAATCAACACACTGGAGCCATCTTCCTAGACATCTCAAAGGCCTTCGATAAGATCTGGCACCAAGGCCTCCTCTACAAACTTATCATCGCTAACCTTCCACTAAACATGATACACCTGATCAAATCATACCTCTCCAACAGGAGGATGCAAGTCAAAATCAATGAAACAGTCTCAGCCCCAACAGAAAATCCTCACTGGAGTTCAAGGATCACTGCTAGCCCCGATCCTGTTCAACATCTATATGGCAGACATCCCTCAAAATCCTCTCACATCCACCATCGCCCTTTATGCAGATGACACAGCTATTCTAGCCAGATCTTGCCAACGACATCTCGTTACCAAAAAACTACAAGACACCATCCTGAATCTAGAAAAATGGTTTAAAGACTGGCGATTACAATTAAACCCCCAGAAAAGCAAAATGATACTCTTCACAAGAAGACTAGCATCCCCCAAAGGAGACATCGCCCTGTTCAACTCTAAAATTCCCTGGAAAACTGAAGCAAAATACCTCGGAATACTTCTCGATAAGCGATTGTGCTTCAACAGCCACATCAAGAGCACATGCACCAAAGCTTCAAAAGTTATCGTCCAGCTATACCCCTTGATCAACAGACACAGCAAACTAAGCTCAAGAAACAAAATTCTACTGTACAAGACAGTGATCCGTCCCACAGTTATATACGCCTCCCCAGCCTGGAGCCATACCTATAAGACAAACATCCTCAAGCTACAAAGACTACAGAACAAGTGCCTGCGAATGATACTGGACGCCCCATGGTTCATCAGGAACACCCAGATCCACCGGGACATAAATATCCCCTACATCTCTCCACTGCTATGCTCCCTAGTAGAAAAATTCTTTATGAAGACATCTACGCATCCAAACCAGCTAATACAGCAAGCCAGAAACTATGACAGTAATGACCACTGGAAACATAAAAGACCGAAAGCCATCCTAACACTCAATGACGAATAACCACTTCTGCCCACTCAGGGCGAGCTAAAATAGCTCAGAAATCTCTCCCATCACTGCTCCCGAAACAGACAACAGGGAATATGAAAAGCGTCAAGCTTCATCCTCTGCGCCATATATGTCCTGCGTCCATCACCTCGGAGAACAAGATGGTGGCTTGCATGTTAGTGTTTCGTATATTTTTGATGGTGAATTGCGAATTTGATTGATATGTTTTTTAGCAGTTTATGCTTTCATGTCCAGTATTATGTTCACATGTATTGATCAAGCTTTTTGATTACGAAAAGTTTTTGTAAATCGCAGGTGAGTAACTACTTTAATTTAAATTTTTAGTTCCATCGGAAACCATCTTCTAAGCCTAATCAGCATACTAAACTATATATCGTAGTGCTGGAAAACACCAGATTATGTTTAAGGGATTTGCTAGTAAAACCTCTGAACGAGACCATTTTCAAGGAGGTTTATAATGAATTCCTCAGATTAGGAAAACTTCTGAGTGATAGTTGGCCAAGAAAAGTTAAGCTTTTTGACTCATTCCCACCCTCTGCAGTCACAGAAGATAACTTGGACGATACAAATGAGAAGCTCATTACTCAGTTGCAGTCTCCCCCAGACTTTGAAGAGTGTGTGCAAAAAGCACAAAACCACTGACACAGAACCTCCCATAGATTTTAGTATAGAAGAGGGTACTCCCAGTTCCAATCCCTCGACCGCCACAAAAGAGAGGGCTCCACCAATAGTCCTCTGGGAAAAGAAAAGATGGACACAATTAAGGTCCACCATGATAAACTCACATATACAGTATCTCTCAGTCAAGAATACTGATGATGGTATAAAAATTCAGCTGGCTACTGTGACTGATTACAGGAAACTGACCAAAGTGTTAGACTCTAGCAACATTCAATACCACACCTTTCTTAGTTCAGAGAAAAGGTAGTACTGTGGGGGTGTCATGGAGGATGTAACTACAGATGAAATTGAGGCTGACTTCCACCACCAGGACCTGCCACCTATTAAGATCAGCAGAATGACTAGAGCAGACAAATCCCCTATGCCTCTGGTCTTAGGCTGAGATCCACAAAGCCTATAAGAACATCCACGATTTAACATCAATTTGTGGACTCCAGATCATCCCAGAGCCACTCCGTAAAAGAGCATCTACTGGTCAATGCCATAGATGCCAGAAATTTGGCCATGCTCAAAAACTCTGCAAAGCAGAGTACAAATGCCTGAAATGTGCTAAGAACCACCCCACTAACACCTGCACCAAGCCAAAAACCATCTTGGCTAAATGTGCCAACTGTGGTGGCCCTCATCCAGCAAACTACAAGGGATGTACTCAGCACCCAAAAAACAGAGGGATGGAGACAACTAAACTGCCCTCTTCCTCTAGTAAAAGATCACCTGAGGCCCCTGCTCCTCAACCTGAAACTCAGCAGCAACAGTCAGTGACCTACAAAGACAGTGAAAGCCAAAGGCAAACAAGAAGTTATGCTGACGTGGCCCGTACTAACAAACTAATATCAGAACAAAATCAGCCAATATCACCTACTAATCTGACAGCAGTTATTACAGCCTCTCTAACTAACATGCTACATGCTTGTCTAACCCTTCAGCAACCACAACTAAAAGATTCCTACAAGAAACACAGGCCACCCTCACAGCAATCATAAATGAATAAAAACAAACTCATTCCTGCCTCTCTTCAGATCACTGCATGGAATGTGAATGGCTTAAGGAACAAAATTCTGGAGCTACAAGATTTCACTTACATATACCAACCTGATATTATTCTAATCAGTGAAACACACCTTAGACCCTCTGATAGTCCCAAAATTCGGGGTTATCTCATGCACAGAAATAACAGATCCAACTACAGAGGTGGTGGCACTGCCATCTTCATTAAAAATTATATTAAGCACCATTCTGTGAACAACCCACCAACCACTAACCTTGAAATTACAGGCGTGGAAGTTTTCACCAGCTCTGCCGGCAGATTGAAAATCAATTCAGCTTACAGTCCACCCTTAAAAACTCTACTGCACACTGATCTAAATGCCATTTTAAGAGTTAGAGTACCCATCATTATTGCTGGGGATTTAAACTCCTAGCACCCTGCCTGGAATAGTAGGACCACCAACAAGAATGGCTGCATCCTTTCCAACTACATAGGATCAAGCTATGCTGTTGTGGCTGGACCTACCGAACCAACTCATCAAAGTTGGTTCGGTAGGACATTAAACTTCAGTACAGCCTTAAATCACTAAACGAGCTGTCATCGGATCACAACCCAATTCTACTACAACTGGGAGAACAAGAATACCTCTCTCCTCCCTTTCACGCATGCATATCATGGGACAGATTGTCTAAAGCACTTAGGGATCAAATTGGACCTGTCCCTCACATATGCACAGAAGAAGATGTGCAATCTGCAGTGACTAGCCTCACCCAATAAATTAAGTCCACTATAATGGTTGCAACTTTCAACAAACCTGTTCCCAAGCCTGGTCGTTTGCGCAAGGATATTATGGACCTGATCAGAGAGAAGAACAGAGCTAGGAAGAGATTTTGTAGCACTCACGCTCCTCAGGACAAAGCAGTTCTTAATAGATTGAACGGGGCAGTGAGAAATGCACTTAATACTCATAGAAACCAAGTTTGGAATGAAAGTTTAGCCTCTATCTCACCTATTGATCACTATCTGGAAGTTACTGCGAAACATCAAAAATAAAAACAGATCCCTCCCCTTCATAATCTCTAACCAGGACCTAGTTCACCCAGATGTAGATGAGGCAGAAGCCATAGTAAAGAATCTAGAGGTGCAGGGGAAACCTTCATATAACAGCTTAGATTTCAATCACTTATACAAAATCCACAGTCAGACACGTATTACAACTCCCAGATACCAGTGCTGACCATATTGCACCCAATCACATGTTGAATTATATGATATTATTAAAAAACTAAAAAACAATAAAGCTCCTGGACCAGACGGCATTTCGAATAGGGTGATCAAGCTGTTGCCTCGAAAAGCTGTAGTGCACCTGACCATTATAATTAATGCAATCTTAAGACTTCACTATTTTACTTCCACCTGGAAACTGGCTGATGTGATCCCTATACATAAGCCAAGCAAGGACCCCACACCTACCACAAAATTATTGTCCAATCAGTCTCATCTCCAATCTGGGTAAGGTTGTGGAGAAGATCATCCTCTCACGACTCCAAACCTCAGTAAATGACCTAAACATCCTCCCTAAAGAACAGTTTGGTTTTCGGCAACACCACAGTACTACCCAGCAAATTCACAGAATTGTGGAATACATCACCACCAGCTATAACTCTAGCTAGTGCACAGGAGCTGTTTTCCTAGACCTATCCAAAGCATTTGACAAAATCTGGCATTTTGGACTCCTACACAAACTTATCTCAGCCGGTACCTCACTAAAAATGGTTCAAATACTAACCAGATCTCTCTGACCCCATTTCATTACCAGAAAGCTTCAAAAAAACCTTCTAAAGCTGGAGGGATGGTTCTCCAAATGGAGATTGGAAGTCAACCCCCAAAAAAGCTCAGCCATTCTTTTCTCGAAAAGGCCAATATCTCCTGCAGGAGATGTGTTACTATTCAATACTAAAATTTCCTGGCAGACAGAAACAAAATACCTGGGTGTAATTCTCGACAGAAAGCTACTATCTTTCAACCACCACATCAAGCTTACGTGCGCAAAGGCATCTAAAGCCATCGCACAGATCTATCCGCTAATTAATAGAAATATAATAGAAATAGCAAGCTCAGCAAAAGAATCAAATTGCAGCTATACCAGATGACGATTCATTCTATAATCACCTATGCCTCTCCAGCCTGGAGACACCTTTAATACTAACATTATCAAAATATAACGAGTGCAGAACAAGTGCTTGAGAACAAGTCTTTCCTACAATCCTTAGCATCTAAGTTCTTCCTAAAGACGTCCATACACCCCAATGATTTGGTTCAGCAAGCTGCAGCATACGAGGCAACGGACATATTCAAACATAGAAGACCAAAAGCTATATTAATCTCCTATAGCAATGCATAATCTCCATGACCATTCAGGGTGAGCAGACTGCTCATAAATTTTACCCTCACTGTAACCGCAACAGATAGCAGGGAATATGAAAAGCATCTTGCTTCACCCCTAAAGTCATAAATATCAATTGGTATCACCTCTGTGTCTAGCTCTCAATGAAGAGACACTTCCCATAATGCATAGCATTATACATACCCATAAGGATTTGGTGCTTTGCATTATGGGATACCAAGGCAAGTGATGAAGTCATAAGCTTCTATCTATGAGTTGCTCCAGTCCTGAAAATAGCTCACGCTCAAACTTGTTTGCTTACACTTGGATAAAGACTAAACCAAGTATATAATTTCTTGGTATCTTTAATTGATGGATTACTTGGTTGTCTAAACATACTAAAAAAGCAAAAGATATAGCAATCATGATATAACAGCATTTTGACTATTCTGCAGATCTGATGTCTTGGCTTCTTGTAGATGGTGGAGAGGATCCAGAGCTGTGTGCCCAAGAGGGTGAGAGGTTCATGGAATGCTCCCTATGTAGAAAAACTAATGGTCTGTGAGTTATGGAAGACTAGTTTATAAGTGGGAAAGAGACATGACAAAAACTTATAACTTACTAAATGAGTTCTATAAGATTGATACAAAAGAATTTTTTTAATACATGAGTAAGGAAAGAAGTAGAGGTAACCCCTGGAAGTTAAGTAAAAGTGTCATTAGTAAAGGTATAGAGACCAGATATTTCTCTTGTGGCTCTAATGGATTGCCAAAAGCAGTTGTGAGGGCTGTATTCTGACAGTGAATGAGTTTAAGACGAGGTAAGATACTTGTAGGCATGTACGTGTGAATAACAGTTATTGTGAGTTTCCCACAATGAGTTTTCCCTGATTCCATGGAGATCCCTGCAATAATAAAAGTCAGATACATTAGCTTCAGTCAAAAATATAGAAATGGATTATTATTACACCCTCCATGGAGCAGACAGACTCATTGTAGGAAGTTCATTCAACTGACAACATATTTATCATATAGAATCTTAAAGTCCTTAATACTCCCTGCATTAAGAACACATTCTGGTAATGCATTCCATTCATTAACAATTCTCCATGTAAAAAATCTACTCCTCACACCCTTCTTCACAACTTCCAGGAATGAACTCTGGTTCTTCCTCTCTTGCCTTCTCTTTTATAATCCCCTCTCGATTAATCTGATAAAATCCTCTCACTACCTTAAACATCTCTATCATATCACCTCTCTTCCTCCTATTCATCAAACTCTGCAGTCCATATTTCTTCAACCTCTCTCCATATCTAGCATTCCAAACTCCTGATATTGTCTTAGTGACTCGTCTCTGGACCCTCTCCAATGTCCCCACATCACGTTGAAAACCAGGTAACCAGATCTGAGCATAATAATCCAAGCATGGTCTGACCAGTGCCTTATACAGTGGCACATCCTTGCATGTTAGTGTACTTCTTATCATAACAGTACTATGATGTGCAACACTAGCAGTATGCGCTCTAAACTTCAGTCTAGGGTCAACCATTGCTCATGAATGATGAGTCCAAGACTCATCGAAGGAGAGCACCCACTCTACAACTCTTCATCTCCACCACTCACCATCCATCATCTACACCAGCACCATCTACTGCCTCCCACCACACCACTAGTATTTTCACAGACAATCACAAACATCCGTGCCCATGGCGGGATTCGAACCCACAGCCATTTGGCTGGAGAGTGGATACACTAACCACTCTGCCAACTAGGCCTGCATCTTCCTGAAGGGATTCAGGATCAGCAGTGCTACTTATAATGCTTCCCAACTTTGCATCATCAGCAAATAACTGAAGATCCCCAGTCTGTCCACATGATATATCGTTTACAAACAAGTTAAATAGCAGGGACCCAATAACAGAACCCTGGGGTATGCCAATGGTTACCCTTCTTTTTTGAGATGCTGTTCCATCATACACAACCTGCTGGTATCATTATGTGGTATCAGAGAGCCAATATCTGATCCATCTAATCAACATACTATCTATTCCCATCCTCAGTAGATATATTATCACATAAGTTGGTGTACAATCAAATACTTTTGCCAAGTCCAAGAATATCATTGTATATATGATTCTCCCTCATCTAACAAAATCATTACTCTATCATAAAATGCAAATAAGCTGCTGAAACAGAACCTACCCTTTACAAATCCATGCTGACTATCATAAAGAATGCTATGTCCATCAACCGAATCCTGTATTCTATTTCCTAATCAATCTTTCCAACACCTTGATCACAACCACAGTTATACAGACTGGACTATAACTGGAAACGTCTGTCCTAGAAACATGCTTGTGGAGTGGTACTATTTTACCAACTTTCCGCTCCCTGGTAACCCTACCCACTGCAAGACTTATTAAATAACCAGGTCAAGGGCATAGCCAGCTGTCTGTTGATTTGTGCTATCCTGTTTAACAGTTAGATTGATCATTTGCTACATTAACTTTTTTGACTCTGTCCTCCGAAAACAATAGCCTTTCTAAATGCCCAACACCAAACCCATTCAAATATAATCCATCAGCTTTATAACATTTGAACTTCCCTTCAAATTCACTCCACAGATTTATAAATTGAACCTCCTTTGCCTCGCACAACTCGGCAATCTTACTATTCATTATCTCTACACTCCTCCTCAATGATATATCTTAGTATGTCTTAATTCAATGCCAGTAATGCACTAGTGGTAAATCTGAAAAATTTGGAGTCAGTGAAAGGCTTGTTTGGCAATTTCTATATAATGTATACCTAGTAGTTTCAAGTTGATGTTGTCAATAGGTGCATTATTAGGCATTAACGCAAAATATCCTGTGTGAAGTTACATCAGCTCAATCTTATAATCTTGAAACATTAAGGACAAACTGGGCATGATTTAACAATATCCTGTAAGGTTCCATAAATTTAAGAACAGACTTGCACAGACTAACAAATTCACTGTTTACTAATTACTTCCCGCTACAGTTTTAGAAAGCTTGAAGTAACATATGATTTGATGTAAATAAATTCAACTACCATCTTATAATTACTATAAAAAATTTTGCAAACTAATTCTATGAATACAGAACATCAAATCTGATTTAGTCTATTACACCTTAATGTAAACAAGTTTTGAGTAAATACCTTTGTTTTTCAGTCAATACATATAATGAATAGACACACAGACAGATAAACACACATACACACACAGTCTTTCCATAAATACCGTTACAAATTTCGTACAACCCCAATGCTTTCCACAGAATGGCACGAGTCCAGTTCCGTTAGTGGTGCTATGCACAGTCAACATTTGTGTGTTTATCAGTAGAGAGAGAGATGTCTAGCTGTATAGGTTAACATGCAGTGGGGAGATTATAAGAACTATTATTATAATTATTCAGGCCTCCATGGAGTCAAAAGATTCATCATGGGAGGTCCTTTCTAAGAAACAAGTCTATCAAGACTCATCGAGGGAGGTCCCCCCCTAAGAAACACAGTCTATCATACCACTCCTTAAATGCATTGACTGTTCTTGCTCTCACCACTCCATCGGGTAATGCATTCCATAGTTCAACCACCCTCCATGCAAAGAAACCACTCCTCACCCTCTTTCTCACAGTTTCCTTTCGTAACTTCCAGGGATGACCCCCTTGTCATGACTCCTACCCACTGTTCAACCAAGCGAAAGAACTCCCCAATGTCAGCCCTGTAAACACCTCTCAACAGTTTAAAAGTTGAGAGGTGGTTCACTCAATCATATGACTCCTCCTTCTATCCACCAAACTTTGCAGTCCACACTCCCTCAGCCGATCCTCATAACTAACATTGTACAGTCCCAACACAATCTTTGTTATCCGCCTTTGTACCCTTTCCACAGTTAATTTATCCCCTTAAAATCCTGGGGACCAGATCTGAGAACAATAGTCTAAGTCTGGTCTGATCAGAGTCTTATACAACGGAATGATAACCGTTTCATCTCTGCAGGTCAGTGTCCTTATCATTATTGCATCAATTCTCTGTTACCTTCACCACCATTGCAATATGTCCCCTAAATTTCAGGTTTCTATCAATCATCAACCCCAGATCTCTTGTCTCTCCTACTTCCTCCCATAGAGTATGCAGCATCCCATTGATGTGTCCCCTCAAGACCTTACATTTTGCTGCATAAAACTGACACCTCCATTCATTTGTCCATCTATCTAGGTTATTCAAATCCTCTTGCAGGGCTACCACATCTGCAGTATTATTAATAACCCTTCCCAGCATTGCATCATCCACAAACAGAATATCCCCTTGCAATCCACGGACAATGTCATTGATTATAAAGGTTAAACAATATGTCCCAGTACTGAGCACTGTTGAACCCCACTTGTAACTTTCTACCTCTTTGATATTGCTCCACCATACACAACTCTCTGATAGCTATCAGACAGCCAATCCTGAATCTAGCTGACCAATCTGACATCCAGACCCATGTGCTGCAACTTGAATATCAGCTTATCATGTGGCACCCTGTCAAATGCCTTTGCTAAGTCTAGGAAAATGGCAGTATATGCTTTTCCCCTCATCTAATGCTCTTGTAACTTTATCATAAAAGGCTAGCATATTGCTAAAACAAGAGCACCCCTTTACAAATCCATGTCGACTCTCACTGATAACATTACATTTATCTGCCCAATGCTGTATATGGTCCCTCACTGCTTTCTCCAAGATCTTGTTAACTACTGATGACACACAAACTGGCCTATAATTAGACACATCCAGTCTGCTACCACCCTTATGCAATGGTACTATCTTACCTTCCTTCAATTCCATGGGCACCTTTCCCGCAGCCAGACTTTCATTGAAAAGCCAGGTCAAGGGCACTCTCAGTTTCTTAGCACATTCTCTCAAAACTCGTGGTGAAATACCATCCAGTCCCACAGCTTTACTAACATCCAGAGTACTCAGTATGTGGAACACTCTCCTCCTGCACCTTTAAACTCCAAACCTATTTGAATACTAGAGGGATTGAATACTCAATCCCTCTAGTATTCAAATAGACTTCTCCAGGATGAAATACTCCAATAAAGTGTTTATTGAACAATTCCACTATGTCCTCTGCATCAGTCACTCTATTCCCATTTTTATCCCATAATGTCGTTCTTCCACAGTCATTTCTCCTCCTACTGGCCACATAGCTAAAAAATTCCCTAGGATATTCCTTGGATCTAAGGGCCAATCTTTTCTCATATTCCAGTTTCGTCTTCCTTATCATACTAGTCACTCTTCTGGCCTGTGTCTTATATTCTTCATGCATCTTCTCTTCACCTGTCTCTTTATATCTCTTCCATAGTAGTCTCTTTTTCGCATGTAGCTCCTGTTTAATATTGTTTGTCATTCACTTTACTCCAAATTGTGTCCTCTTCTTCACTCATGGAATACAGCTTACCATTGCTGCTAATAAACATTCCTTCACAATTTCCCAAGCACTAATGATATCCCGGCCTTCCAATTCCTCCCTCCATGAAACTTCCCCAAGTTGACGTCTAAGACTATTATAATCACCTGCTTTATAATTCCACATACGTTCCTGTCTCCTGCATGTCTATTCAATTTCCAAGTCAAAACCATATGGTCACTCTCCCCAACTGGTGGGAGAAATGTCATCTCAGTTATTATCAGCTCTTTGGATGCTATAACCAAATCTCTTGAACCTCTTGTTACCTCTGTTACATGTTGCCTAAGACATTTGTCCCTCAAGAATACTATGTAGCACTTCACAAGGTTGGAATGCAGCCACCTGTTATTTTTCAACATGGTAAAAACACTCAACATCAGTAGGATGTTTGTGTATCAGACTATTAACTGTTATAGTGACACAGAAGATGAATCTGATTGCCAAAGAAGAGATCAATCACGCTGAATTAGGACAAAACAGCTTGTGAGGGCTCCGAAGGCACACCTCTGCTGTAATCCTGTGAGAACACTGAAAGCGATGTAGTGAGAGATGAAAGTTTTGCACAGAATAATGTCACATGTACTAAATGATGACCGATATGAATCTGTTGGACATCAAATTGTGGTCAGAGATTGAGCAAGTAGCCTGTAAGAAACGACACCTCGGCATCATTGACTGTTGGATGTTGTGCAATGCTGCCATCAATATGTGGTCTCATAGACTTCAGGCATTCATAAAGGCTAAAGTGGAACATTTCGAACACTGGGTGTTGCTATATGCATGTTATACATGTGGTCATTGCACGTGCAAAGAGCTGTAAATGATTTACTGATAAATAAAAGGTTTATGTGCTGTTCAAAGTTGTAACAGTATTTATGGCTAGACTAACACACACACATACACAATCCTCTTCTATCCTATCCTCTGAGAAAATCATGTTACCTGGCCAGTCTCAGAGGTTTCCATGAGAGTCAATTTTGTGTCTGTGATAGACGACTTTCTTTCTGCTATGCTATGATGGATAGCTGGGTGGTTGATGGAGAGATATCAAAGAGTAGTTTATTCAGGAGTAGAGTCCAAAAGACGGCCTGTGACTAGTGGTGTGCCACAGGGTTCTGTTCTTGGACCACTGCTGTTTAATCTGTTCATTAACGATATAGGGAAGGGTCTAAGTGGGACAGTTCATTTGTTCGCTGATGATGCAAAGTTGGGTAGGGCGATAGTGAACGCAGAAGATGTCAAAGTCTTGCAAGATGACTTAGATAGATTGGAGTTCTGGACTAAGGAGAATGGATGTCAATTTAATGTGACAAAATGTAAGGTTATGCATTTTGGAGTGAAAAGATTAGCAGCAGTATACCACATTGGTGGAACTGTACTCCAAGAGATTGATGAGGCCAGGGACTTGGGAGTGTTGGTGGATAGGGAGATGAAGTTTAGGGGGGCACATTGCAAAAGTAGCTAAATCAGCTCATCAACTCACTTGGTTGTTGAAAAATACCTTGACAAGCAGAGACAAGCAAGTTATTGTACCTCTGTACCGAGCCCTAATAAGACCTCATCTCGACTACTGTGCCCAGATTTGGTCACCTCGGTTCCTTCTTGATGGGGAGGAGGTGGAGAGGATCCAGAGGCGAGTGACTAAGATGATAGCAGGTCTATGGAATGAACCATATGAGAACAGGTTGAAGATTTGTGGGTTGCAGAAACTAGTTGATAGGCGGAAAAGGGGAGATATGATTGAGACATTCAAATTGCTAAAAGGATTCTATAGGATTAATTCAGATGATATTTTTTGAGATCAGGACTAGTGGTGGGAGAACTAGGGGACACCCATGGAAGCTGGGCAAGAGCGTGGTTAGCAGGGGTGTTAGAGCTGGGTTCTTTACTTTTAGAGTGGTAAATGAGTGGAATAAGCTGCCAGAGTCTGTTGTGGGTGCTATGAGGGCTCTATGCAGGTACTATGCGAGTTCAAGGCAAGGTATAATAGATACTGTGAGAATGTTGAACAGTTGTGTGAACATGATGTTTAGGGCCTCCCTCGATGAGTTATTGTACCATTATTGTAGTTGTTGTACTAAGGACTCCTGGAGTAGCCCGTAGTAATAATAATAATAATCATCAACCTGAAGGTGGATTTGGAACGAACAGTGGCAGCATTTCTGTTGGATGTTGTGCAATGCTGCCATCAATATGTGGTCTCATAGACTTCAGGCATTCATAAAGGCTAAAGTGGAACATTTCGAACACTGGGTGTTGCTATTTACTGATAAATAAAAGGTTTATGTGCTGTTCAAAGTTGTAACAGTATTTATGGCTAGACTAACACACACACACACACACACACACACACAATCCTCTTCTATCCTATCCTCTGAGAAAATCACGTTACCTGGCCAGTCTCAGAGGTTTCCATGAGAGTCAATTTTGTGTCTATGATAGACGACTTTCTTTCTGCTATGCTATTTGATCTTGACATTCGAATGCTGGAATCTAACATTTCCTTTTCCTCATATGAACAGGATGTGGAGAAAATAAATTCAGGAGAACCCTCTTCAAAATGAACTTCACTTGCAGTGCTGTCTCTTGATAAGGACCTTGAAATATTAAGAAATGTAGTTTAATTATTCTTATATGAAAATTTAGCATATTTCCTATTAGAAAAAATACATTAATGTACTTGAACTAAAATCAGAACACAAAACTCCTCTCTTATTTAGAAATTATACAGTGCAGAAATGTAATATTTTAGATTCCTACTTTAATCTCTGATGTGCTAATTGCGTTTTATCCATTGTCCATAATATTTTAAAAATTTTATTTGCATTTAGCAGCTACACCAAAAATTAATGAGGATATCTAGCAAGATGAAGAAAAACAACTATTTATGAACAATTATTCATCCATGTTCCAAATCATGGAAAGTTGAATACACAGTATCGATTTTCATTTGTGGGAAAGGATGATCATTGTGATTTCAATAAGGTAGCATAAATTGATAGAATCCAGGCTAATGGATTATTATGCACAAATTTGAACAGTGGGTTTCATGGTGACAAGGATATGTTAAAAAGGGTCCAGAGAAGAAAAGGGAGTTCACAAAAGTAGTCAGTGGTCTTTGGAATGTGGACAGATTGAGAGAATGTAAATTACAAAGCCTTACAAAACAGGAGGAGGGGGGGGAATATGATTGAGATATATAAGCTAGTCACGGGTTGTTGTCAGTTGACATGGAAGAGATTTTTCATAGAATAGGAGAGGGGATAGAACAAGAGGCCATCCCTAGAAGCTGTATAAAGAGGGTGTGAGCAAAGGAGTGAGGACATGTTCTTTAAATGGAGATTGGATGGTAAGTGGAATGCATTGCCTGAGTGTGTTGTGAATGCAGACACAATAATCAGTTTAAGGAATGGTTGGATGAGATTATTTGTGTGTGATAGTGTGTAACTATGAGGTCAGATGTTAATAATAATAAGTTGCATATTGTATTTGATAAGGCTAGGCATTTTGGGATGATGGTGGACAGGGAGTTCAAGTTAAGGAGACATTGCAAAAGTGGGCAATATAACTCAAAGGATCAGTTGTATGTTGAAAAATATGACTAGTTGGGATAAGGAAGTTATCCTTCTTTGTACGACTGATATGACTACATTGAGACTACTGCTCAGATCTGATTGCTTTAGGAAGTAATGGAGAAGATCCAAAGGTGGACAACTAACTAGGATGGTGTGAGGTCAGTGGAATGTTTCCTGGAGGATGGATCAAAAAACTGGAGTTACAAATAAATTGGCTGATAGGAGGAACATATAACAGAAACATATGTTACTTAAGGTAGTTTTACAGAATAGATGCAAGGGAAATTTTTCAATACACAGTTGGAGAGAAAGAAGAAAAAGTAGTGGTCACCTGTGGATGTTTAGGAAAATTGTGGTCAGCAGGGATGATGTGACTAGATTTGTGTGTGTGTATATGTGAGAGAGAGAGAGCTGAATGCATAGAATGATTTGACAGAGATGTTTGTGAGTTCATGTGTGTGAGAGAGAGATTTTATGTGAATGGTTAGTGTACTAGGATTTTACCTCCCCCCCCACCCTCTTACAAGTTGACCTCTGTGGAAGCATTGTAATAATTTATGCTATTAGGCTGTAAATGGCTATAAATATCTACTGAAACCAATATATAACTAAATTTTGGAAAAAAGTTTTTTTTAATGTATAAATAATAAGCTCTTCAAAAAGACTATATAAAGAGAAAAGAATGATTGTTCATTAAAAGCAATGTTAGGTCATTGTTTTTAATTGCTAGTATGCAGTTATAAATTGCATACTAGCAATTAAAAACAATGACCTAACATTATATAAAATATATAATATAGTATATAAAACAATGTGATTTGGCAAGCCATTAAGTAAGTTGTAAAAAGTTTTACAACTCTTTTAAAAAGCAAACGTTTGAGTTTCAAGGAAAATTCTGTTTTTCCTTTTAACATTTCGCATCTTAAAATGCTAAATGTTTCTTCATCAGAAAATCCATTACTGGGCTTTCCCTGTATATGTAACTTTCCCTGAAAGTCCATTACTGGGCTTTCCCTGTAAATTAATGAAATTACAGTTTAGATCAGTGCTTCTTAACCAGTGTTCCCCAGAACACTTGTGTTCCGCGAACTGATTACAAGTGTTCCGCCGGCAAAAGATTTAACATGAGACTGTTCCGAGTGAAATTGGCTACTCTGAACCTAACAACTGAAGACTGCTGCGCATTGACTTCTAAACCAATGGAATATCATTTATAGGTCATGTGTTTGTAGGATATATTATATCTATGCACTGTTTTCTGCACACAGAATCCCTAGTTTCAAAAGCATTACTGGAAATATTAAAACCTGTACTAGCCCAAGTTGTAAATATGGTAAATTATATCAAGTCAAGACCTTTAAAAGCACGCCTTTTTTAAAAAACTTTTGCATATCTTTGGAAACCAAGAATCTTTGCTTTTATAATCCAGGAGTAAAGTGCTATTCCTAATTTTAGAACTTAATGAATTATTGGCCTTTTTTCAATGGCCAATATACAGATGCTTTTGTAAAATTTCTTGAAAATGATATTTGGTGTGCTAAAATGGCATATTTTTAATTACTTAAATAACATGTTAATACAAGTAATAATAGAAAATGAAAATATTTTGACATCCACTGACAAATTGTCAGCTTTTCAGAAAAAAAGTATCTCTTTGGAAAAACTCGCATATCAGAAAAAAATACAGTAGATAATTGCAGGCGTAGACTTCTGTGGCTAATTGGTTCAAAAGATATATTTCAGTGATTACACCACATTTTTTATTATTCAGTTATACAAAATACTGAAATAATAGTTCGCAACAAGTTTCATAAATCATAGGATTTACATCTTCAGGGGGTAAATAGTATAACTTAAAGTTTAAACAAGAGAATTAATAAATACAAATCATAACCGTCTGGCTATTCATAAACTCAAATAACAGAATGCAGATATAAAACGTTATTGAGGTTGAATAATACTGGACGATGTCACATGTTCTTGTTCACATGTTGGGTTTTTTTTTTTGCATATTAGCAGCTTCTTTAAATGTTCTTAATATAACTGTTGTTTTCTATGTATGACATCATCGTTTTTTGCCAGAGTACATCATGTCCAGTGGAAGTGGTATGGTAAGCAAGACCCGTTTTTTTGTTCTCTTTTGTATTGTACGTCATTTTGGTGTCCAGCCATGCGTATTTCTCCAGATCTTCCTGTCTGTCCTACGTAGCAAATACTGCAACAGCAATGGATTTTTGTAGACTCCTGGTTTTTTAAGAGGATGATGAGGTGGTTTTGGTGGATGTAGAAAATGGATGTAGAAAAAATCTTGAGATTTTTTCCATAGGAAGGAAGGCTACTTTTATGTTGTGTTTGTTCATTAATTTGGCTAGCTTATCTGTAACATTTTTGATATAAGGAAGCAAGATTGCGTTTTTGTAATCCTGTTTTATTGTGTTGTTAGCTGGAGGCATTTTAAGGATTCTCTTGATGGTTTTTGTTTCATATTCATTCTGTTGGAGGATTTGTGTTAAGCATTTTAGTTCTTCATTACATCTTTCTTGTGTGCTGGAGATATTGTATGCTCTGTCTCAGAGTTTTAATTAAGCTTATTTTTTGTGAAGGATAGTGGTGTGAGGTTGCATTTAGAAATCTTCCAGTGTTTGTCAGCTTCCTATATACTGAGAAGGAGAGTTTACTTTATTCATTAACTTCTAATAGAATATCTAGAAAAGGAAGTTTTTTAATTTCTTCTTGTTCTAAAGTGAATTTTATGGTGTTGTGCAAATTATTGAGATAATCTTTGAAATTGACAAGTTCATCTGTTGTTCCGTTGAATATGATGAAAATATCGTCCACATAGCGTAGCCATATTTTTGTTTATGGTAATTCTTAAGAGCATTGTTTTCAAATTTTTCCATAAATAGGTTTGCTAATACCGGTGATAATGATGAACCCATCGCCAGTCCTTTTTGTTCCCAGATTCTGTCTTGATAGATGAAAAAAGTATTGTTTAAAAAGATTTAAGACGTCCGGAAGGAAGAGGGCTTCTAGGAGATTCAAAATTTCCTGTCTCGGGATGTTTGCAAACAAGCTGATAATGTCTAGACCTGCTAAGATGTCTGTTGGACCAATATATATATCTTTCACTTTTTCTATGTTTATATTTACTATTTTTTATGAAGGAAGATGTTTTTCCTATATGTTGTGAGATCATGTTGGTGAGGTATTTCTCCAAGTTGGAAGTCGGTGAATCTCTTCCATCTACTATTGGTCTTAAAGATCTTTGCAACACCATATATTCTTGGTATCAAAGGATGTTTTGATTGTAAGTATTTTTTAAGTTCTTCCATCCAGAGAGGCACTTTTTTTTATTAAATCATTTGTTTTTTTGTGTATATGCCAAGTCGGGTCTCTGTCAAAGGGTTTGTATCTTCCAGGAGACTTTTCATTTTGTTATCATATTCTGTAGCATTTAAAATGTTTTCGACAGTTGCATTGCCTTTATCCGCTTTGATTATGACAATATTTTTGTCATCCTTTAACTTTTTTAAGGCAAACGTATTCATTGTAAGGTAGATTCCTACGAGGTAATCTGCTTTTTAATAGTAATGCTGTACTTTCTATATGGATAAGATCTGCCATGTTGTGTGGTAGATTTCTAATTCCTTTTTCTATTTGTGCATTGATATCAATTTTTGGTAGGAAATGTGGGGTTAAGATGAAGTTAAAACCCTTAAGTAAAAGGTTATTCTCTTCTTTTTGTTAGGACTCTCAAAGAAAGGTTAATAACTACTTTTGAATGATCGAGTTGTTTTTTTTTTTTTATGTATTTCCTTCTTCTGTTCTGAGCTTGCTATTGCTTTGTTCAATGTAACACTATCGATGTTGTTCCATAGGTAGGATGGAAGAGATGTGGCCAGTTCATTATGAAGAGAAAAAGTGTTATTACTAATTAATGCTAATTCAGCTCCAGTGACTGTAATTCTTTCTCTCAGAAAAGCTAGTTCGATTTTATGATAAATTCTAAAAGCCTTGTTTGAATGGAACATGCGTTTGATTTTGATGAATTTCAGGATGACTTCATTATCTCTGCATCGGATGAGGAAAATTAGACGGTTAATGAAGCTGAGATGTTTAATGCGTAGTTTCTCTAGTTGTATAACTTTATGCCAAAAGCACTCACCGTAAGTTTGTAATTGTAGGCATAGACTTCTGTGGCTAATTGGTTCAAAAGATATATTTCAGTGATTACACCACATTTTCTTTTATTATTCAGTTATACAAAATACTGCAATAATAGTTCCGGACAAGTTTCGTATATCGTAGGATTTACATCTTCAGTGGGTAAATAGTATAACTTAAAGTTTAAACAAGAGAATTAGTAAATATAAATCATAACCGTCTGGCTATTCATAAACTCAAATAACAGAATGCAGATATAAAGCGTTATTGAGGTTGAATAATACTGGACGATGTCGCGTGTTCTTGTTCTCGTTCATACAATCCAAGCTCAGATTGAGGTAGATTTTTTATTAGAGCTGACCACACTTGGAGAATTAAACCTTGATTTTTATTGCATTGGGTTGGGTTTTTTTAACATATTAGCAGCTTTTTAAATTTTCTTATATCACTGTTATTTTCTATGTATGACATCGTCGTTTTTTGCCAGAGTACATCGTGTCCAGTGGAAGCGGTATGGAAAGCAAGACCCGTTTTTTGTTCTCTTTTGTATTGTATGTCTTTTTGGTGTTCAGCCATGCGTATTTCTCCAGATCTTCCTGTCTGTCCTACGTAGCAAATCCCGCAAGAGCAATGGATTTTGTAGACTCCTGGTTTTTTAAGAGGATGATGAGGTGGTTTTGGTGGATGTAGGAATCTTGAGATTTTTTCCATAGGAAGGAAGGCTACTATTATGTTGTGTTTGCTCAATTTAAAGAAGCTTCTAATATGCTAAAAAACCCAACCCAATCCAATAAAAATCAAGGTTTAATTTTCCAAGTGTGGTCAGCTCTAATAAAAAATCTACCCCAATCTGAGCTCGGACTGTATGAACAAGAACATGTGACATTGTCCATTATTATTCAACGTCAATAACGTTTTATATCTGCATTCTGTTATTTGAGTTTATGAATAGCCAGACATTTATAATTTGTATTTATTAATTCTCTTATTTAAACTTTAAGTTATACTATTTACCCCCTGAAGATGTAAATCCTATTATTTACGAAACTTGTCGGGAACTATTATTTCATATTTTGTATAACTGAATAATAAAAAATATGGTGTAATCACTGAAATATATCTTTCGAACCAATTAGCCACACAAGTCTACGCCTGCAATTACAAACTTACGGCGAGTGCTTTGGGCATAAAGTTATACAACTAGAGAAACTACGCATTAAATATCTCAACTTCATTAACCGTCTAATTTCCCTCATCCGATGCAGAGATAACGAAGTCATCCTGAAATTAATCAAAATCAAATGCATATTCCATACAAACAAGGCTTTTAGAATTTATCATAAAATGGAACTAGCTTTTCTAAGAGAAAGAATTATAGTCACTAGAGCTGAATTAGCATTAATTAGTAATAACACTTTTTCTCTTCATAATGAACAGGCCACATCTCTTCCATCCTACCTATGGAACAACATCGATAGTGTTACATTCAACAAAGCGATAGCGATCTCAGAACAGAAGAAACATACATTAATTCATAAGTTCAACTTACTCCTTCAGAAGAAGGAAATACATAAAAAACTAGATCATTCAAAAGTAGTTATTAACCTTTCTTCAAGAGTCCTAACAAAAGAAGAGAATAACCTTTTACTTAAGGGTTTTAACTTTGCCTTACCCCCACGTTTCCTACGAAAAATTGATATAGCACATAGAAAAAAGAATTAGAAATCTACCGGAAAACATGGCAGATCTTATCCGTATAGAAAGTACAGATTTACTATTGAAAAGCAGATTACCTCGTAGGAATCTACCTTACAATGAATGCACTTGCCTTAAAAAGTTAAAGGATGACAAAAATATTGTCATAATCAAAGCGGATAAAGGCAACGCAACTGTAGTTTTAAATGCTACAGAATATGATAACAAAATAAAAAGTCTCCTGGAAGATACAAACCCTTAGACAGAGACCCAACTTGGCATACACACAAAAAAACAAATGATCTAATAAAAAAAGTGCCTCTCTGAACGGAAGAACCTTAAAAAATACTTATAATCAAAACATCCTTTGATACCAAGAATATATGGTGTTGCAAAGATCCATAAGACAGATATACCTTTAAGACCAATAGTAGATGAGATTCACCGACTTCCAACTTGGCGAAATACCTCACCAACATGATCTCACAACATATAGGAAAAACATCTTCCTTCATAAAAAATAGTAAATATTTCATAGAAAAGCGAAAAGATATATATATTGGTCCAACAGACATCTTAACAGGTCTAGACATTATCAGCTTGTTTGCAAACATCCCGAGACAGGAAATTTTGAATCTCCTAGAAGCCCTCTTCCTTCCGGACGTCTTAAATCTTTTTAAACAATACTTTTTTCATCTATCAAGACAGAATCTGGGAACAAAAAGGACTGGCGATGGGTTCATCATTATCACCGGTATTAGCAAACCTATTTATGGAAAAATTTGAAAACGATGCTCTTAAGAATTACCATAAACAAAAATATGGCTACGCTATGTGGACGATATTTTCATCATATTCAACGGAACAACAGATGAACTTGTCAATTTCAAAGATTATCTCAATAATTTGCACAACACCATAAAATTCACTTTAGAACAAGAAGAAATTAAAAAACTTCCTTTTCTAGATATTCTATTAGAAGTTAATGAATAAAGTAAACTCTCCTTCTCAGTATATAGGAAGCTGACAAACACTGGAAGATTTCTAAATGCAACCTCACACCACCATCCTTCACAAAAAATAAGCTTAATTAAAACTCTGAGACAGAGCATACAATATCTCCAGCACACAAGAAAGATGTAATGAAGAACTAAAATGCTTAACACAAATCCTCCAACAGAATGAATATGAAACAAAAACCATCAAGAGAATCCTTAAAATGCCTCCAGCTAACAACACAATAAAACAGGATTACAAAAACGCAATCTTGCTTCCTTATATCAAAAATGTTACAGATAAGCTAGCCAAATTAATGAACAAACACAACATAAAAGTAGCCTTGCTTCCTATGGAAAAAATCTCAAGATTCCTACATCTACCAAAACCACCTCATCATCCTCTTAAAAAACCAGGAGTCTACAAAAATCCATTGCTGTTGCAGTATTTGCTACGTAGGACAGAGAGGAAGATCTGGAGAAATACGCATGGCTGAACACCAAAAAGACGTACAATACAAAAGAGAACAAAAAACGGGTCTTTCTTTCCATACCACTTCCACTGGACACGATGTCATACATAGAAAACAACAGTTATATAAGAAAATTTAAAGGAGCTATTAATATGCTAAAAAATCCAACCAAATGCAATAAAAATCAAGGTAATTTAGATTAAGAGTGACTGACCTGCAGAGGGAGATAGATGAGTTGAATGAGGAGGTGGAATGTCTCGTAAATGAGAGCAGAAGTATGAAAGATAAGATTAGGAGAATGGAAGAGATAAATGCAAGGCGAATCAGAGTAGGAGAGAGAGAGAGAGAGAATTTAAGGAGAATGAGTGAGAGGTATGGGGGTGCTAGAAGAGGAGAGAACAGAAACAGTAGAAGAGAGGCAATGAGAGAGAGGTATGGGAATGCTAGCAGACGAGAGGATGGAAACAGTAGGAGAGACGGAATGAGAGAGAGATATGGAAGTGATAGAAGAGGAGAGAATGGAAACAGTAGGAGAGAGAGAGGTATGGGAAAGCTAGAAGAGAGAATAGCAGCAGAGGAGAGGGAATGAGAGAGACCTATGGGAATGAAAGAAGAGGAGAGAATGGAAACAATAGGAGAGCAGAAATGGTAAGAGGTATAATGTATGGTGACTCAATAATCCTTGGTGTTCAAGATAGGATGCGTGAGGAGTGTTTGCCAGGAGGAACAATAGAAAGGGTGGCTATGGCAATTAAGAGAAGTGAAAGGGTGGATGAGATGATTGTGATGGTAGGAATGAATGACTTGAGTGGTAATGTAAGTCAGGCAGCGAGAGATATGAGGTTTTGCTTGAGACTGTATGAAAGAAGACAGAGAGAGGAAAAATAGTGTGCGTGTTGCCTAGGTATGATAATGATGAGCTGAGCAGAAGAGCGGTTATATTGAATGGCATAATAGCAAGAATGTGTGACAAGAGAGGATTGGTATATGTGGATGCTTGGAGCGCATTTGAGGAAAGAGAGGAATTGTATGCGAGAGACCGTTTACATTTGAATGAGGAAGTACATATGCATTTGGAGAGATTGCTGTTCTGAACGAGTCAGTGTGTCCCACGGAGGATGATAGCAGGGGTGGCCTCTTGTGGGAATGGATATTGGGAGAAGGCAGATGATGCTAGGTAACACTGAGCCCAGTGGAGTCTAGAAGGGAAAATGCTGGGTATAGAAACAACGGCATTTATATGCTTTATACTAATGCCAGGAGTATCCGGAATAAAGGAGAGGAATTGGTGGCGCAGATAGCATCAGCCTGGCCAAAAATTATTGGGATCACTGAGATGTGGTTGACAGAAGAGGATATAATAACAGGAATAGAAGTTGCTGGGTATAGCATTTTTCATCAGGATAGGAGGGGAAAGCGTGGTGGTGGGATATTGCTTATGATAAGTGATGACCTATGTCCTCTAAGAGTGGGGGCTCTGGAAGGAAGTGAGACAAATGATTTTGAGAGCATATGGTGTGAGGTAGAGGTAGGCAAGACAGGATATTTAGTGGGGTGTTGCTACAGACCCAGGAGCACGGAGGATGGGGACCAGGAGATGTTTAGACAGCTAAGTTTGGCAAGTGCATGAAGAATGATTGTTATGGGAGATTTTAACTACAGTAGTATAAATTGGAGAGAGGAAGACGCATGTAGCAATAGTGGAATGGAATTTCTAGAATTCTTGAGGGACAAATGTCTTAGGCAACATGTAAGAAGAGTTGATAATAACTGAGATGACATCTCTCCCACCAGTTGGAGAGAGTGACCATATAGTTTTGACTTGGAAAATTAATAGACATGCAGGAGTATCAAAGAGACGGGAACTTATGTGGAATTATAATGCAGGTGATTATAATAGTCTTAGACGTCAACTTCGGGAAGTTTCATTGGAAGGCGGGATATCGTTAGTGCATGGAAAATTGTGAAAGAATATTTGTTAGCAACAATGGTAAGTTGTATACCACGAGTGAAGAAGAAAACACAATTTGGAGTAAAGTGGATGACAAACAATATTAAACAGGAATTGCATGTGAAAAAGAGGCTATGGAAGAGATATAAGGAGACAGGTGAAGAGAGGACGTGTGAAGAATATAAGACACAGGCAAGAAGAGTGACTGGTATGGTAAGGAAAGCGAAACTGGAATATGAGAGGAGATTGGCCCTAAGATCCAAAGAAAATCCTAGGGAATTTTTTAGCTATGTGGCCAGTAGGAGGAGAAATGACTGTGGAAGAATGATATTGTGGGATAAAAATGGGAATAAGTGACTGATGCAGAGGATATAGTGGAATTGTTCAATGACCACTTTATTGGAGTATTTCATCCTGGAGGAGTCAGTTTTAATGCTAGAGGGTTGGGCAGGTTCAAGGTTTAGAGGTACAGGATGAGAGTGTGTTTGAGATACTGAGAACTCTGGATGTCAGTAAAGCTTTAGGACTGGATTTCACCATGAGTTTTGAGAGAATGTGCTGGGGAACTGACAGTGCCTTTAACCTAGCTTTTCAATGAAAGTCTAGCTTCGGCAAAGGTGCCCAGGGAATGGAAGGAAGGTAAGATAGTGCCATTGCATAAGGGTGGTAATAGACCGGAAGTGTCTAATTATAGACCAGTCTGTGTGTCATCAGTAGTTGTTAAGATCTTGGAGAAAGTAGTGAGGGACCGTATACAGCATTGGGCAGATGAGGGTAATGTTATCTGTGAGAGTCAACATGGATTTGTGAAAGGGCACTCTTGTTTTAGCAATATGCTAGCCTTTTATAATAAAGTTACAAGAACATTAGATGAGGGAAAAACGCATATACTGCAATTTTCTTAGACTTAGCAAAGGCATTTGACAGGGTGCCACATGATAAGCTGATATTTAAGTTGCAACACATGGGTCTGGATGTCAGATTGGTCAACTGGATTCAGGATTGGCTGTCTGATAGGTATCAAAGAGTTGTGTATGGTGGAGCAGTTTCAAGGAGACAGAGGGTTACAAGCGGGGTCCCACAGGGATCAGTACTAGGACCTATATTGTTTAACCTTTATATCAATGACATTGCCAGTGGATTGCAAGGGGATATTCAGTTGTTTGTGGATGATGCAAAGCTGGGAAGGATTATTAGTAATAGTGCAGATGTGGTAGCCCTGCAGGAGGATTTGAATAAGCTAGATAGATGAGCAAATGAATGGGTGTATCTGTTTAATGCAGCAAAATGTAAGGTCTTGAGGTTTGGGAAACATTGATCAGATGCTGCATACTCTATGGGAGGAGTTATACTGGAGGAAGTAGGGGAGACAAGAGATCTGGGGGGTTGATGATTGATAGAAACCTGAAGTTTAGGGGACATATTGCAAAGGTGGTGAGGGTAACACATAGGATTGCTGCAATTATGTGAAGGACACTGATCTGCAGAGATAAGAGGGTTATCATTCCGTTGTATAAGTCTCTGATCAGACCACACTTGGATTATTGTTCTCAGATTTGGTCACCATTATTTGAAGGGGATAAATTAACTGTGGAAAGGATACAAAGACGGATGACAAAGATGGTCTCAGGACTGTACAAGAATAGTTATGAGAATCGGCTGAGGGAATGTGGACTGCAGAGTTTGGCAGATAGAAGAGGTGATATGATTGAGACTTTTAAATTGTTGAGAGGTGGTTACAGGGTTGACTCTGGGGAGTTCTTCACTTTGTTGAACAGCAGGAAGTAGTGATGACAAGAGGCATTCCTGGAAGTTATGAAAGGAAACTGTGAGCAAGAGGGCGAGGAGTGGTTTCTTTGCATGGAGTGTGGAAAGCATTGTTTGATAGAGTGGTGATGGTGAGAACGGTCAATGAGTTTAAGGAGTGGTATGATATACTTTGTTTTTATTAGGGGGGGATCTCCCCACGATGAGTCTTTTGACTCCATGGAGGCCTGAATAATAATAATAATAATAATTAATTCTTCATCAAATGTGGTCAGCTCTAATAAAAAAACTACCTCAATCTGAGCTCGGACTGTATGAACGAGAACAAGTGACATCGTCCAGTATTATTCAATGTCAATAACGTTTTATATCTGCATTCTGTTACTTGAGTTTATGAATAGCCAGATGGTTATGATTTGTATTTATTAATTCTCTTGTTTAAACTTTAAGTTATACTATTTACCCCCTGAAGATGTAAATCCTACGATTTACGAAGCTTGTCGGGAAGTATTATTTCACTATTTTGTATGAATAATAAAAAATGCGGTGTAATCACCGAAATATATCTTTTGATACGGTAGATATATTTCCATCGCTCCATAATAAAAATGCCGAGGGAATTATTTTCGTTATAACAGAACAATTAACAATACTTGGAGAAAAGATTTCAATTTACTTTCCTTCCTTAAATACACACAATTATGACTTAATATGAAATCCATTTGGCACAGTTAATATATCAAGTTGTGAATTTTCGTTACAAGAAGAACAATTAGTTACCTTGTCAACAGAGTGTACTCTAAAAATGAAATTCTCTAACATAACTCTTGAGGAATTTTGGATTTTTGTCCAAGCCGAATACCCAGCTCTCTCTCTCTCCACAAGGGCACTGAAAATTTTGTTAGTTTTTAATATCATATTAGTGTGAGCTCGGTTTCTCAATACTAATATAGACAAAGAGATGAGGGTAGCGATATCACATATTAGACCTTATATTGCTGAAATCTGCAAAAGCCGAGAAGTTCAAGTATCACATTAAAATAAGTTCCATTTTTATAAAAGGCAAGTCCATGCATATTTTTATTGTTAGTTTTATGCTTTTCTTACCCTAATGCTTTTGGTGTTCCCAAAAGTTTTTATAATCGAAAGTGTTCCATGACTTCGAAAAGGTTAAGAACCACTGGTTTAGATAGAGGAAGCACACATCTATTAATCCTTAATTCAGCATGTGAAATATACAGAGCATCCCA
Organism: Typopeltis vanoorti; assembly: GCF_054136105.1. Lineage (NCBI taxonomy): Eukaryota > Metazoa > Arthropoda > Arachnida > Uropygi > Thelyphonidae > Typopeltis > Typopeltis vanoorti. The sequence continues at coordinate 66,369,045 of NC_143556.1, forward strand.
GAGCAAGAAAGAAAATAGCAGCTATCTGTAATGCATGAAATACGGCTGGCCCCTTGTATATTCTGTGGCAATCTCCCTAAAGATCATGTAAAATTTAGACATGTTACTATATGTGCAATTCTCTCTCATTTTGCATATCTCATCATGTTGTAAATCACAGTCTTTCCTTAACAAATCCATGCTAGTCCTTATAAAGAATCTTGCTTTTAGCAATTCTAAAATAGATCCTAGCTCTCATTAACTTTGCCAACATCTTAACCACTGCAAGTATAGGAGTGGCTTGTAGCAAAGCCACTTGCTACCTTACCCATTGGTGCAGTGATATTTTATTTTCCTTTGACTCTTGAGACCTTCCTTTTGCAAGGTTCTCATTAAACAACCAAGTCAAATCACAAATAATTATTATTATTATTTGACACCTCCAGGGAGTCCAAAGACTCATCGAGGGAGAGTGTGCCAACAGCATCGAACGATTGGTCCCCTTCCAACTACTAACGGTGCTCAAACTTACTTAACTGAGCCATTAGTAGCAGAGGCTCTACCAATCGACCAACCTTTTCCTGGAATATTTCCTTAAAATGCAGGCCAACATGCCAAATATTTTGTTCCCACTTTAACTAAGTTTACTTAATGCCTTGAATACTTTCTGCTTACTCAATTTTAGCCCTTCTTCCACCATTCTGTCCTTACCTTTGTACAATTGAATCAATCTCAGCAGCATGAAATAGCTGAATGAAATGACTATATACTTCAAATATATCCTTTTCATTAACTACCTGATTGCTATATTAGCAGTCAGTCAATACATCCTTCCTTCTCCCATATCGTTCTTCCTTCTACAGGCATATATCAAAAAGAACTTTGCAGAATTTTTCTTGGGCTGAGTAGCTAAGTGCTATTCATACTGTTTTCTCTTATGTCAACTTCCTAATTTGCTTATTATACTCTCATAAACAGACAAAAGCTTTAAAACAATTGGTAGGTTGGGATTCACAAAAACTGATTGACTATTTATACTGCACTCATAATGCCTTCTTCCAGATTCTTTTTCTGACCTCCCTATTCATTCATTTTATATGCATTTTATTCTGTTAAATTTTATATGGGTTTTTTTCAACTGAAAGTGAATTAGCTGATCTCATATGGAGGTAGCAAGGGTTTTTTTTCTCCCTCCCAAAAACTCAGGTTTCTAATCTCGTGTACAGGCAAATTGGCCTTGAGAATACACAATTTACAAAAAAATACTAGTGGTGGTGGTGGCAGTAGATGGTGATGAGTGTAGATGATAATAGTAGTAGCAGTACTTTGTAGGAGTACTGTGGTGGATTAAATGGTAGAGACAGAGTTGTAGATTACCCTCCCTCTACGAGTCTTTGGACTCTTGAAAGTTTATTTTTCACTTGGTTAGACTATAATAAATTTAGTTTAATCCTTTATCCAAGTGTGAGCAAAGTTTTCACCTGAAAGTATCTTCAGGACTGGGGTAAGGTGGTACAACACCGGACAACTCGTTGTAAAGATGGAGCAAGCTAACATCACTCCTATCTCAGTATCTCCCATAATGCAAACCACATCTCCTTGTGGATATGTATAATGTTATGCATTAAGGGAAGGGCCACTACCCAGACTAGTTTTGACCTTTATTGAGGTCTCTTCAGTGGGAGCCAGGCCCAAGTGGAGATACCAGGCAGAAGCATTAGCAAGGTCATCTCTATCTACAGGAGTTGCCAAATAAAGGTCAAAACTAGTCTGGGTAGTGGCCCTTCCCTTAATGCATAACATTATACATATCCGCAAGGAGATGTGTTTTGCATTATGAGAGATACTGAGATAGAAGTGATGTTATCTTGCTCCACCTTTGCAACGAGTTGCACCACCTTACCCCAGTCCTGGAGATACTTTCAGGCGCAAACTTTGTTTGCTCACACTTGGATAAAGGATTAAACTAAAATTTATTATAGTCGTTGGACTCATCAAGGGTGAGGAGTCCACAAAGTAATAATAACATCCTCAATATATATATCCAGGTATTGCAACTGTTAGCACATTTAACATATTCTTACATGCTTTCTCTTTCCCACCTCTTCCTGTTTTCACTTTTCTCTCCCCATTCTCCCTTTTCCTTTCAGCATTCATATCTGTTCTCTCACAAGTGCCTCTGCAGTGCAATTGGAAGAATGATGGTACATTCACCCTTCAATTCTCATCATGATGAGAGGAATATGTTTTTTTTTCCCCCCAACTGAAAGTGAATCAGCTGATCTCATATGGAGGTAACAGGGTTTTTTCTCCCGGAAACTCAGGTGTTTTTTTCATTCCGCACGAATGGGGAACACCACGATCCTCCAAACCACCTCCAAGCTGCTGATGTACCGCCCACTCTCATACAGCTTCACCTCATCCCTCTCATTCTCCAAGGCATAAGCCACCTGGTAACTGCCCTTATTAACATATTTGCAAATGTACTTTATGGACTTGATAGAGTTGCATAATTCCACATTGATGTGAGCATCAAAAATACATGACAGACAGGGTTGTAGGGCTAGACAACACCACCCAGCGGGTTGTCTAGCTCTATCCCAATGATTTCTATAGCGAAGCCATCATCATCAGCTGGAGACCTCCTCCAATACTGCAGGTATCCATCATCTCCTGTCTGAGTGTCCTTGAGAATTGATTTGGGGGAATTGGCTCTTGCTGCACCGGTCTCCTTTCGTGCAGGGCAAATTGTGGTTCAAGCTGCCACAGGGCTCACGAATCATGTTGGCCTTGATGATGTTATGGAGGAGAGTGTCTTGCTCAGGGTCAGATATTTCGGAACAGATGACTTTGTTGATCATATGAAGGAAGATGCACTGCTCTAGCTCTGTGTGAGGCAGGCCCTGCTTTTGCCATTCCACAGAGTATATGAAGCATCGCACTTTCCCAAACAGGCTGCCCTTGTTCACGAGCCATCTTCACCTTGAGATGGAATACCCTGGCTATGATGTTGTGACGATGATGGGACTTTTGCCCGGACAGCAGTGCATCTGTGATATCTTCCACCTGAGAATCCAGGTGAAAGTGATGAACGGATCAGGATGGCTGTAGTGGCAGACGTATGTCATGGCATTTTGAGTCTGCTCATGCATGTAGCAAGGTTCCCCCAGTGAAGGATGACGGGAGCATGATGACCATTTGACCCAGATGAATAACATCCTGCTTCCCCCATCGCATCCCTCAGATGAATGTAGCTGTCTGCCTTCAGCTGCACCTGGTTGTTCCTAAGGTAGCTCAACCTCTCAGTCTCTATTCTGGCATACGTGTCAACCAAAAATTGACTGAAGAGGGAGCTGAAGTACACCATGTGGTTGGCCTCCCCTTGCCTGATCATGATGCAGTAAGATAGAAGTGACTGTCTTCTTGAGGGGCAACTTAGTCTCAGGGTCATGCTGAGATGGGAGAATGGAGTACCCATCCTCACCATGGCAGAAAAGGAGCGGGTACTGCAGGGGATCATACCATCGGTGGATCTAGCTGATATGCCACAGTGTGCTGTCGTGACTCTGTAGCACAATGTCTCACTGTTTGAATTGCTGGCCAACAATCACCAGAGCTACCTCATTTGCTGTTGGTGCAGTGAAGCTACCTCCAAGAGCATTAACGGGCTTTCTATCTGTATGGATGATGAATTCAAACTTCTTGCAGGTTGGAGGAACCTTGTCCAGGAAGTCTTCAGATCCTTTATGTAGCTGTTAACATCATGTGGCATCCTCTGCAGTTGTTTGTCCAATCCCTGTTTGATGTCAGGAAATTTGCTGCACCTTAATTGCACTTCGCTTTTGTCCTTGCCGAAAAAATAGATTTGCAGGAATTGGGATTCCTGTTGAGGTGCTGACAGCAGACTGAACTTTGAAGGTTGGAATGAAGCCGTCTCGTCAAATCTGCTTGGAACTGAATGATGTCATGTTGTAGCAGCCATTGTAATTCTGAATATTTTATTTTTCCATTGTATATTTCCATGAAGTGGACGTGCTTGGAGTGACTGTCCATTACCAGGCTGTAGAGAGGCTTGGGCAGAAGTTCAAAGGGTGGGAGCTTCACCTTGCCAGTGCTGCAGCACATGCCACAGACCTCCTCTTTCCACTTGAGGGCATTGCAGTACTGACACTTGTGACTCATGGCACCCAGAGCTACAGTGCTGTCTGCCTCATAAACATCAGGATCATATGCCATGCCTGAGTGAGCCTTGACCTTCCATGGAAGTGCACCTTTCTACTCATCTTCCAGGATTGCTTTACTCATTCAAGATTCTGCTGCTCCGTGCACCTTGGGGTTATTTTGTTGGTACTTGGCCACTGCAGTGCAGTGCACTGCAGGATTACTCTGCGTATATTTCCTTGTCACATCCTTAAGTTGCTTCCTCTTTTCAGCCAGGAACCTTCTTGGGGACAGGAAGAGGTGATGGAGGTGGGAGGCAGAGTTCGGGCTGAGGGAGACATGGACACTTCTTCAGGTTCACATGGCAGGTATGCATCGAAATAGCCACTAGAAAGGTTCTGCATAAAGCGTAGCCTCCTCATGGGGTGACCTTCAGCACCAATATTCTTATAGACCTGCCCATTGCAGTAAACCTCGAAGATGAACTCTAACAGCTCTGCCGCCACCAGCTTACAAAAACCACCATAAGTAAAGGATCAGGACATGTGAACGAGGTACTCAGCAGAGCTGGTGTTGTTGTCCCCCCCCCTTTGCTGTCGTGGGACATGATGGAGAACTCCTCCCAGTTGTCCAGTGCATGCCTCACAATTAGTTCATGCACATTCCTAGCCATCAGTTGAGTGTCATACATAAGATAGGAGACGGATTGGAAGAGGCAGGCTCCATCTCCTTTGATAGGGACAACAGAGTGAGACACAATCTCCCAATTAACATTTAAAAACTCAACTGTCATACTGACTTAAAAATAAACAAATTTTTCACTTTTTAGTATGTTTTGTCCTTATTTTTATGGACAAAAAATAAGGGATTATTTGTGGAGGACAAAAAATTATTTGTCCTCCACAAAAAATTTTATGGACAAAATGCACTAAAAAGTGAAAAATAATCCTTTCTTAAATGTTAAAGATACCAAGCTATTTTAAATCTGGTTTTACTCCATTTCCCAAGTGAGCAACAGACAAAAAAGTCAAGTTTGCGCCTGCAAGTGTTGCAAGTCTAGCTGACCCTGCACGTAGTGCAAGACCAAGGCAACTCATGGTAAAAGTAGAATAAGCTCTGATCACTAATCTTAATATTAATGCAAAGCACATCTCCTGGAGGAGATGTATGATGCTTTGTATTAAAGGCAAGGGGGGCCACTACCCAGAGACCGGTGTCGACCTTTATTGAGGTCTTATCAGTGGGAGCCGGGCTAGAAATACCAAGATTTTAGTAATACAGAGCTTATAAGCTTATATACTTTACCAGAACAAGTTACCATAAGGTGTTTTAACCTTATTAAATAAAAATCTCAGGAGGAGATATAAATGTAGAAAGTATTTTACCTTGGGTATAATAAATGTTAAAGATACCAAGCTATTTTAAACCTGGTTTTATTCCATTTCCCAAGTGAGCAAACAGACAAAAAAAGTCAAGTTTGCACCTGCAAGTGTTGCAAGTCTAGCTGACCCTGCACGTAGTGCAAGACCAAGGCCACTCATGGTAAAAGTAGAATAAGCTCTGATCACTAATCTTAATATTTACCCTTAATGCAAAGCACTTCTCCTGGAGGAGATGTATGATGCTTTGTATTAAAACCAGGTTTAAAATAGCTTGGTATCTTTAACATTTATTATACCCAAGGTAAAATACTTTCTACATTTATATCTCCTCTTGAGATTTTTATTTAATAAGGTTAAAACACCTTATGGCAACTTGTTCTGGTAAAATACTTAAGCTCTGTATTGCTAAAACCTTGGTATTTCTAGCCTGGCTCCCACTGATGACTAGCCTAGCTGTTTTCCTGCACTAAGTTTTCAGAGCTGCATAGGCCGGCTGATTCAGGTTTGCTTTTCTTTTCCCACAAGTGTTGGATTTTCTGTTATTATATTACTTAGTTTACATTCATTTGTTAATAATTTACTAACTTGCTGGCTCTAGTGGAGACATTTTCTCCCCACTAGAGCGGGATTATTAGACTTTCAGGCTCATTTACTAACTTACTAACACTCTAAGTCGGTTGACTTAGAGTCAACTTCTTTTCCCTTTTTTTTCTATACGCAGAGTTATTATGAGCAAATTCGTTCAAGTCCACCCCAGGACGAGAACACTGGGTATTGAAGTGCCAGGTTTGGAGGAGCCTAGAGTCTTGACAAAGATCCTGAAAGAGACCATAGGAACACAGAACATTTACTCCTTCACCCCACACGGAGGAGGGAAATACATCATAGTAGTCAAAGACGTCGATTCAAGAGACAAACTTTTGGAGGGTTTCTCTGTACAAGGGAACCATATAACACCAGTCATGGTAGGGAGCCAAGTGAGGACGCTTCGAATAGACAGGTTCCCCATGGAGTACATCCAAGCCAGCGATGACCTGCTGGTACAAGCCTTTGCTAAGTGGGGAAAGGTGACTAACGTTAGGCGGAGCATTTCAAAAGAAGATCCCACTTGGTTCTCCAGGGAAGTAACTTTTACAATGGACATGAAGTTACCCGTGCCCAACTTAGTGAACATCGGTACGGCACGGGTTATGATCTACTACCCCGGAGTTCAGAGGCAATGCCTGCGTTGTGGCTCACTTGAACATCTGGGCAAAGAATGCCCCCGAGCAAAATGCTTTAATTGTGTCAGCACAGGGCACATAGCCATCCAGTGCCCTAACCCCTACCAAAAATGTAACAACCCCAAACACCGAGTTACCAGCTGCCCGTTAAGAACATTTGCAGAAAGAGCAGGGGCACCCATCGAATCGCTGACACAATCCCCTACCATGACTAAAGAACAAGGTGACTTCCCACAACTCCCCAATTCCACCGGGAAGAAAATCTTCAAGCTGACGATCCCCGGAAAAATAAAGAAAGCAGTTACAACTACCACCCCCGTAGCTACTTCTGCCACGGCAACATCAGCAGTAACGTCGGCGCCAGTTACAGAAGAACAGCCGGAAATAACAAAGACGGAACCAGAAAATACTAAACCGGAAACTCCTGTCGAAGCCGTCGTCCAACTGGCAACAATACCAGCCAGTAGTTCAGAGGAAAAGACTGCTTCATCTCAAGTAAGTGACCCCTCCCCTGCAGAAGACATGCTCCTTGAAGAGGGGGAAATAACTGAAATGCCGCCCCCACCACCAGAAACATCAAAGGCGGAAAAACGTAAAGAGGAATCGGCTCCCACAAAAGAAAAAAAACATAAATCCAAAGCAAGGAAGACTACAGACACTTCAGAATCAGAGATGGAGTTTGATTCCCATCCCCCCCCCCTTCAAGAGAAGACACCATCGAATAAAAAGAATAAAAAGATATACTGGGTCGCAATTCAACACCTTTACGTACAAGATCTCCAAAGACAAATTAACAAGCTTCAAGATAAAGAATAACAAACACGAGTTCGAAATCCTTGCGAACTCGTGTTCGACACTTGAAGCAAGCCTGCAGGGGGCCGGATATTCTACTTCCCCCCTATGTATCGAATCACTGACGAGACTCGTTAAACACCTGAGAATAGAAGATCTGGACCGGGCATAAAACATCCAATGATGCCACCAGCCTTTTGCATCGCCTCGCTCAACATCAGAGGCCTCCGATCACCACCCAAACAGGAGGCGGTCTGGAAATTAATGCTAGCATATAAATTTGCAAGAAACCCACTTCTACCACTTCAGAGATATGCAGGAACTTAGTCAAAAGTACCCCTAACATCCTATTGGAGCTTTTGCCCAACACCACTCCGTGCCGGAGTTGGGGTACTTATGCTAGCTCCCCTCCTAGGAGCTTCTCACAACATACAAAGGGATGCAGAAGGAAGAATTCTCGCCATAGACTGGAAGTACCGAGGCTGTACCACCCGGTTTCTCAACATCTACGCCCCGGCTCATGCATCTCTAAGACCAGCGTTCTTCCAGACCCTTAACAACTACCTCTATGGCGCCCATCACATCGTCATGATGGGTAACTTCAACTGTGTGGCAGACTCGGTCCTAGATAAAGTAGGGGGGAACCCAACATCAGGAACATCCGGCTATAGACATTTGGAAGTTCACCTTTGGAATGCTCTGCTCACCGATGTCTGGCGACATCCGAATCCCCACACCCGTGACTACACATGGTTCGGCCAGGGTGTTGGCACTCGGCTAGACCGAATTTACCTATCGCCATTGCTTCTTTCAAGAGCCGAGACGGTTAGGCACGTTAACATCAGTAACAATATCACGGACCACAAACTCATAGCGCTCAGGTACCACCATCTAGAAATGTGGAAATTGGTCCGGGCCCCTGGAAGTTACCATCGAACTTCCCGTCCCTTTTCTCAGCCCAGGTTCAACATCTCTGCTCCTCCTGGATGCAGGCAGGCTGGGATTGGGACACCTGGGCGCAGTTCAAATCCACCACCAAGAACAGAATGATCCAATGGGGCCAAGAACGTGCTTACCTTCACAGATCTCGGCTTCGAGACCTCTATAAAGAAAGGAGCTGGTTCATAGCCAGCCAACGCCAAGGAACACCATGTGACAACATCATCCAGGAAATCAACGGCGAAATAGACGCCGAAAAGCAAAGGCAAGCGGAGGAAAGGAACTTTAAAATAAGAACACAGCTGCGCTCGGAAGACAGGCCATCGGCCGCCTTTTATAACAGGCGCTTCACAAAATTCTGAGAGGAGAGAACCATCCTGTCCATCACGGAAGGCAGTAACATCTTCAACAACACTCCTGACATCCTGCATGCCTTCCAGAGGCACTACAATGAACTTTACTTTTATAACAGTGCCTCTACGGACTTCTCCTCCTGGACCATTCTAACACTCCCTGAACATATCAGAGCAGGATTGGATGCTCCCTTCACGGCGGCCGAAATAACAACGGCCTTTAAGCAATGTCGAGCCAAGAAGGCGCCTGGTCCAGACGGACTGGGGGCAGAGTTCTATCGTGAGGCATGGGACTTCATCCTCCCAGCTCTACTGGCACTTTTTAACATCTTCCTCAACACCGGGAACGTGCCAGGCGAGTTTGTGGAGTGCCATACGGTATTCATCCCCAAGGCCAATAGGGACCTATCCCTAATCAAGAATTGACGGCCAATCAGTCTTACCAACATAGACTACAAGATCCTGGCCGGAGTCATCAACAACAGACTCAAAGTGGGGATGAAATACGTTATCCACAGTACTCAAGTGTATGGTATCCCAGGCCGATCGATAGAATTCAACCTGTACCTCATTAGAGATCTGCTTTGTCTGGCATCCATTAAAAAACATCCAATGGCATTGCTTTCACTAGACCTCAACCGAACGTTCGACAGCATCCAACATTCATACTTGTTCTACATCCTCAAAGAAGTTTGCGTCAGCAATGGCCTCCTTTCCATCCTTCAGGGAGGCTATAACAACAGCTCCACCCATCTCCAAATCAACGGATACTTAACTGACCCCATTACCATCGAAAAAGGGGTCAAGCAAGGATGCCCGCTCAGCCCTCTTCTTTCTGCCCTGGTCCTTGAGCCTCTTCTTCAGGTAGTCAACAGCTCTCGTGCCGTTAGAGGAATACCACTCCCGCTCACCACGGAGGAATCCAAGATAACAGCATATGCGGATGACGTGGTGGGCACCCTTAGGGATAATGACTCCATTAGGAACCTTTTTAACATCCTTGACAGGTTCCAAATATCGGGATTAACACCTAATCCCGGCAAAACACAGTTAAAAACATATGGAGTCTGGGACCAGGATAACATTCCCCTTGGCCTAGTCCCTAAGGAAGATCCCATAACCATCTTAGGGGTACCCTTTACGGCACAGCCTGAAGTCGACGAAGACAACCTTACCACCAAGATCGTCGATAGTCTCAAGGATTGGAGAGTCGGACCGCTGTCACTTTCCTCCCGGGCCACAGTGATAAAAACCATTGTGTGCCCAGCATACCAGCACGTCGTCAACATCACCGACATCTCAGAACAAAAAGAGATTCGGCTATACAGGAAATCCCTAAAGTTCTTCTGGGGCAACTTACGTCCAGAGGTTGAAACCAAGATCCTTCAACTCCCAGGGAAGCGAGGGGGCTTCGGCCTCCCAGTTCTCAAGACACGATACCTGAGTAATACCGCTTTTAATCTGAAGAGGATACTGCAATCCAACCATCTTAGCAGTTATCTTGTTCGGTATTACTTGGGTTACAGGCTTTCCCTCTTTGGTATTCCATCCCACCAAGGAGCCAAGGCAGAAATTGTCCCAGAATACTACAACCAGCTCTGCCAGATCCTACAACAATTTAGCTCTTCGGGTACAGACATTACCAACATCCAGAGCAGCAAGAAATGGTACAACACCATCTTTGACCATCTCTACACTGAAGCTCCGGACCTGGGGGCCGTCGACAACAACATCCTCTTCGGCCACCTAGCAAGACATCGTGGCTACCCAACGAGGAAGGATCTGGCCTGGAGGATAGCATACCACAACCTTCCAGTCAATTATAACATCTGGAGGTTCCGTAACACCAGGAACCCCTTCTGTGACTTCTGTCATGGTGTGGACAATGTGGAGCATGCCTTCTATCAATGCCCGGTCTCTCTTAACATCTGGAGGAGGCTGAGTAGCGTGCTCCGCATTCCACTCCTAACGCAGGACCAAATCATCTACCTGCAGTTCACACCACCAACAAACAACAGGCAGAGGTTACTGATCTTCGTGATCAATGAAATCAACTATCACATCTGGAAGGTGAGGAAAAAACATGCCAACAACATCAATCCTCCCAGCTGGTTGGACATCTCCCGGATCATGCTATATTGCTTCTACGGGTCAACCCGACGCTTCCTGATGGTCGAAAAAGAGACTCTAGGTGAGCAGAAATTCAAGAACATCTGGTGCTCTCCTCCTCTCCTGTGCACTTTAAGGGGGGAGTGTTAAAGTTTGCACTCCTTTTGCTATAAAACATCTACAATGGAGTGCATCATAGCTCTGGTCCATCCATTTGAGGTTCTCGTCCCAGGTCTCCCACGGTGGTAATTTGGATGCGAACCCGGTCAGGGAAGGCCAACTCCATGCGGTCGACCCGGAAGGGGTTGATCACCCCGGGCGCCGATTACCCTCGTGGTCTTGGTCGAACAGCAGACCTGCGTGGCTAGCGGTGAAAGAGTCACACATCTGGGAGCTCTGAGCTTGTTAGATGAGAAGTATTAGCTGAGGCCTATTTCTTCTTCTTCCACCTTCCCATCATATTCCTTACCTCTCCTATTCCTCTACCCTTCCCCCCCTACCTCACCCCACTGTCACTGCCTCTCCCTACTTTCTCTTCACTTGAGGGGCACTCTGACCCCTTCTTCTATAGGCCAATGATGAGTTTTCCTTCACTCTTTCACTAGCCTAGCTCCCACGGTATTTCTAGCCTAGCTCCCACTGATGAGACCTAAAGAGAAAGCTCCATGTTCCAGTCTTCTTTTGGATTCCAGTTGCCAGTTACCAGATCCCGAGAAAGAGCTCCTATTCCAGTATTGTTTGGTAAGAACCCTTCTAGTTTTTCTTTTGTTGGTTTTTATTTTTTTTTGCAGCCTCGTTCCAATCGGTGCAGGTCCGTTTTAGGATATTTCCCTTCGGGGACTGAAATTTGCTATTCTGTTGGTAAGGTATTTGCTTTTAAATAATGTCGAAATTCTTGCCAAGAGTTGGTACTCTTGGGATCGAAATTGACCCAAACATCGACAAAGCGACGTTTGTGAGAGCTCTTCTCAAAGTCATCAAAGCAGAAAGTATTTATGGGCTTACCCCTTACGGGGGGGGGGTAGATTCCAAATAGTAAAACAACATAGAAACAAGAGAAACGCTCCTTAAAGGCATAGAACGTGAAGGGAAAAAATACCTACCCTTCCTATTTGGGAGTATTTTAAAATCCGTAAAAATTGACAGGTTTCCACTCGAATATCTAGAGAAAGGGGAGGAAATCATTAAAACCATTTTCTCCAAGTGGGGGACTGTCCGAAACGTAACAATCGGACAAGACGCGGATATCCCAGAGTGGAAATCAGGAGAAGTGAGCATTTCAATCGAGATGAAAACCGAGGTTCCCAACTTGATTTTTTTAGGCTCAACAAGAGTAATAGTCAATTATCCAGGCGTAAGAAAACAATGTTTTCGGTGCACCGCTTTGGGTCACCTTAGCGCTCACTGCCCGAAAAACAACACATGCCGCAACTGCTTATCGACAAAACACACATTGAATCAATGTGAGTCACCATGCTGTAAATGTGGGAACATATCCCATAAAATAGACATTTGTCCTAATAGGACCCTTGCAGAAAGGGCAGGAGGCGCCATAACACCTGCGGCAGTAGCCATTCCTAAGCTCACAACACAGGACTCTCGAACTACCGGCCAAACAGTAAACGAACCACAAACAACTGAACCAGAAGAGTTTCCAGCCCTCCAACCGCCAGCTACCGCAACGACTACATTAGGAAATCGGGCAATAACTGGGAGGAATGCAGAAGGGAGAATTAGGAAGAAAAAGAAACAGAACACTAAGAAATCGGAAGGCAACAATGACAGCACAGAAACAGAGGAAATGGAAATCAACACCAGTACAACTAAACGACCCATCACGCCGGAAGAAGGAGAAATCAAACGAAATAAACAGGACACTGAAAGCCAAATAGAAGCCTCAAGTTCAGATGAGGATGAGGAAGGAAATGAGATAATGTCACGAAACAACACAGAAAATGAGGAAGAAACCTCATCAGAAGAAGAAGACAGAGAGCAAGGAAACGATCCAGAAACTAAGGAAGGAACAAGCTTTGTTAAAAGCAATACTCCAAACGGCTCTGTCATTTTGAAGAACTTTAAGGGATCTCCTAAAACGGCAGAAAAACTATTTCAGATAATGACCACAAAAGGAGAGCCAACTTTCTTGTTCTTTAAAAGGAGCAATAGACTCATATGGGGAGAACTCTATGTAAAGGATATAACCAAGGTCGAGCCCCAGGAACTGGATGGTCACCTGGACTTAACAGAGGAAGAAAAACAACACCTATGCGACACATTGAAGTCGCTGACACGAGTAGATCTGGAAAAGAGATACCCAGGGATAATGAAGGAATTTGAAAAAAGAACTTTACCAGTAGATACAAACACCGGTTCTTCTCACCCCATTACAAAACCGGCAAAAAGAAAAGACCCACGATATGAATATTCGAATGTAACAAAACAAATCTTATTCTATCTTAGGAATAAACCCGAGATAAAAAACAAAGTCCACACAGCCATACAGGAAAAGGGAAATGTGGCTTTGCAATGTGAAGGTGAGCTAGAGAGTCTTAGAATATGGCTCAAGTTGGGAAAGTCACTTACGACCGAGCGGAATGGAATGAATGCTTGAAGAGAATATGGCAACTTAATGATGAAGAGTCAGTACACGTACTCACAGTGATGGAAAAAGTGGTAAAAGACTATGAGGAAGCGGTAAGAGATAGCAGGGCAAATATGACAAAAAAATAAAGCCCCTTCTAAGTTTCTTGGTTCTGTTTCTGTATGTTCACGCTTAATCCACATAGGAGGGGGCAGAGCTGAGAACCCGAGCGGCGAAGGCTTACAGCGAGGCGGTGGAGCTCCTTGTGGGCTGCATCACTCGGGCCAGGCTCTTCCCCCGTTCTTGCAATACTTTTCTGTTAATTCACCGACTTTTGTTGTTTCTGTTTATGTGTGTCCTAGTTCTTTTGATTTTCAATTTATGTGTGTCTTCCTGCATTTGTTTTTTTTTCACTTCTTTCATCGGCCAGACATCTGAAGAGGTGGCTGGCCGGAGAACGCGGAGGAGAACGGATGGAGGGAGATAATGTCGGAGATCTGCTTGGTGCTGGCATTTAAGTCAGGCCAGGTGGATCGACTGAGGCCTCTTTTAACTACCTACTACTATCCACTCTATCTTTCTTCTCCTCTCTCACTATCAAGCTGACTCTCAGCACAACTTTTTTTTTAAATCTAAAGAGGCCAGTGATGAAAGGCATGAACTCCCATTCTACCTCAATAAAGGTCGAAACTGGTCTGGGTAGTGGCCCCTTGCCTTTAATACAAAGCCTCATACATCTCCTGGAGGAGATGTGCTTTGCAGTAAGGGTAAATATTAAGATTAGTGATCAGAGCTTATTCTACTTTTACCATGAGTTGCCTTGGTCTTACACTACGTGCAAGATCAGCTAGACTTGCAACACTTGAGGCGCAAACTTGACTTTTTTGTCTGTTTGCTCACTTGGGAAATGGAATAAAACCAGGTTTAAAATAGCTTGGCATCTTTAACATTTATTATACCCAAGGTAAAATACTTTCTACATAAATCCTTTCTTAAATATACAAATTTAAACTATTATTATAATAACGGCTATTATAGCCTGTTTTTGTTTAGGAGTGTCCCTTATTTTAAATACATTGGCTATTATTACTCAAGAAAGGGGTATATATATTTTAGGGCATTATGGGTAAGTATAGAAGGCAATTATAGCAGAATAAAAGAGGTGGAAAAATTTTTGTACATACCTTGTTTTGATTCCAGGATGTCTTCCAATTTCATGATCTTGCTTAAGGTTGTTTATAAAGAGGGAGGAAGGGAGCGTGGGGATGTGTTTTGACATTTAAACGTCAAAACACACATTTAAAATGAATTTAAACTTTTTGGTGCCAAATTTAAAGCAAACTAATTACCGTATTTTCTTGTGTATAAGACGCACTTTTTTACCTTAAAAATTCATCTTAAAAATGGGGTGCATCTTATATAATGAAGGTAAAGATTGTTTCCTCTTTTCAAAGTCATACGCACTCCCTTTTATGTTCCAAGATCTTTGTAGGCGGTTAATGGTGCAATCAAATTGATACGTGACTTCTAGCGTGTCATTGGCTAAGAACTTGGCTTGGTCAGAAGGAGATTTTGTACAATTTGCGTAAAGAAAAGCGTGCAGAAAGTGGAAAAATTACGAAGTGGCCAGAACTAGAGACCAAAGTTTTGAAATGGGTGCAAGAAAATCGGCAAAATGGCATTGCCATTTCAACAAAAATGATCCATACACGTGCAGACAAAGTAGCCTGTGAGCGTAACATTGAAGATTTTAAAGGTGGTGCATCATGGTGTTACTTTTCATGAAATGCAGTGGACTTTGTATGTGTACAAAAACAAAAATCAGTCAAAAAATGCCAAAAGAATATGAAGACAAAATTATTTCTATGTTATAAGAAATTAATGATGATAGAGAAGCGTCAGATGATAGTGACATGGATTTTGCAGGTTTCTGGAAGGTCAGTTTACTATTAAAAATTACCTATTTTATCCATTTTTTTTTTAAAATCATACTTTAAAGTTTAGGTTTTTTCCAGAAAGTTGTATTAAATTTCTTGGGTGTGTCTTATACACCAGAAAATACGGTATATAAATTTTCAATTACATGATAACCTATTTAATTGTTGTCAAATATTACTTAAAATTCTGAAAAGAACTAATTCAGAAGTATGGAAAAATAACTGAAACACGAAGTAGTCCTAAGAACAAATAATTATTCGCAGAATCCTCTTATGCATCCACAGATTTAGCCCCCTCAGCCACTCATACTTATTAACACAAGTCACAACTTGTGTTAATAAGTGAAACACGAAGTAGTCCTAAGAACAAATAATTATTCGCAGAATCCTCTTATGCATCCACAGATTTAGCCCCCTCAGCCACTCATACTTATTAACACAAGTCACAACTTCTCTTGCGAGAGCTCTGTCACCTATGCTGCTACATGTCTTTTTTCTTTTTATGTTGGGCCCATATAAAGGAAGTTGGCTGGTCAACCTATAGTATATGGGTGATGGGTTGTGAAAGGAGAAACTTGTTTACATTTGATTTGAACACCTGTATATTGTATTCCTTGGGAAATACGTCGGGTGGTGGGGGGGGGGGGGGGGAGAGACTGTTTCACAGTACTGCAGTAGCAGGGATGAATGAGGAGAAGAAACTTGTTCTGTGGGTTTCAAGGTGTACTGTAAAAGGATGTTGGGCGGCAGCTGTACGTGTTCCAATGGGCTTGGTACAGGGGGAATTATTGATGCTGTTTCAGATGAACCTTTCCCCGTGAAAGTATTTATAGAATATACAGATTGCAGAGACTAAGCATCTATGTGAAAGTGGGGGGAGTGAGTTGGTGAGGGATGGGTCATTTATTAGTTTAATTGCTACTTAGCGGATACAGGTAACTATAGAAAATAATGTACCTGTACTTTCAGTTGTTGAAATTTTTTTGAAAAATAATCTCAATCGCAATAAACCTCAGCATCTATTAAATTCTGCAATAGGACTCTAGGACCCCACTCACACACATTTGTATCTAAGGCTTAAGCTTAACTACCAATATTAACAATTATAAAAATTATAAAAACCATTATCATTTATAAAACAATTTTATTTTAGTTATTTTTGACTTCAGGTGCAACTGTATTCACAAATCTGTTACAATGAAAGAAATTTGACAGACTGCTTAGTGAAAGATAAGATGAATGTTATACTTTGATGCCAAGAAGAGAGCATTATGCAATAGAGAGATTGCATTTCAACATGCATGAATGCAGAGATTTGGTGAAGTGTTCTCTGATTATTGAGTCTGAAATTGCTATTCGCTCTGTGAATCATCACAAAGTGAATAGTGGAATCTGCTCAGTAAAGAAATAATAGAGGAATAATGAAAATACCACTTTGTCTCTAGGCCATATAAAGACAAAAAAGTAGAACATTTCTAGTATTTCTCAATGAAGGAGATTCCATTACTATTCAAGTGTATGGCTACTAGTATTAAAAAAAAATTAAATAAATAAAGGATATGACTTCATAGTCTTCATAGATTCCATTTGACTGAAGATTAATGGTGTTAGTGAAATGTAATTAACAGAAGATGATATTATAACACAAACAGAGATTGAAAGGTATAATGCATATTTTGAGAGGATAGGGGAGGAAGTACAATGAGCAAAGTGATTCATGCTCACTCAGAATGAAGGGGAAAAAAAAGAGGGGAACAGTGCTAGTGACTTTGAGTCATGGCATAAAGTAAAGAGAAAGAGGGAAATATAGACTATTTAGAGGGGAGTGTTCTTATAGAGCAAGGAATGTAAAGAGTGACAAGGCCAAGGCACAAGATTTTTAAGTAAATTAGTATAATTCAACATGGACTGAAAAGCAGAATCTGTATCCTATAAATAAGAAAATCGATGTTCTGAAATTCTTAAAGTTATTTCAAGCAGCATGTGGTTAAGAAAACACGAGAATCAAGATTTAGAAGAGAAATCACTATCATGGCTGGGGGGGGGGGGGGATGATCAAGTATGCGAGTACTAGAAAGAAGTAAGTATTTATATAGGATTACAAAGTAAGCGATTATGAGACTTAGCAATTGGCTAGAAAATATATCACGAATGTAATAATTTGAAGGAAAGACCATTAGTGCAAGGGAGTTAAGGAATTTTCTAACATTTGAATGACTAGAGAGATCAAGTAAATATTGTGAATCAGCAAGGTTATGACAGATTACAAAAAGTGAGATGGAAAAGTTGCATGAAAAGCATACAGTTCAAACTACAAAAGAAGGAGGAAAAGAACGGTGTTGAACCTTTCTTTTAGTGTTACACGGTAATCAGCATTCATTTTTGAAATTATGGATTCTACAACGGTGTTAGAATAACTCTTTTTATTATCCTGACGTTTCGATCTTCATGGAGCATACATAAATATACAAGAAAAGCTGCATTACATTTCAAACCGTAAGCTAGAGAAACAATGATTTGATCACATGCTACTCACTGGCATGACCTCTAGTGGGAAAAAAAAAAATTACATCAAGTAAATTTAATTTTTTGATTACATGAATAAATATTTTTGATTACAAGAATATTTATGCAAGTATAATATATGTTAAAGATAATATCTTTAACATATATTATACCTTGGGTATAATATATGTTAAAGTTATTTTAAATATAAACCTGGTTTTTTACTCCATTTCCCAAGTAAGCAAACAGACAAGTCAATCAAGTTTGCACTTGCAAGTGTTGCAAGTCTAGCTGACCATGCACATAGTGCAAGTCCAAGGCTTATTCTACCTTTACCACGAATTGCCTTGGACTTGCACTACGTGCAGGGTCAGCTAGACTTGCAACACTTGCAGGCACAAACTTGACTTTTTTTGTCCGTTTGCTTACTTGAGAAATGAAGTAAAAAAACAGGTTTATATTTAAAATAACTTGGTATATCTTTAACATATATTATACCCAAGGTATAATATATGTTAAAGATATTATCTTTAACATATATTATACTTGCATAAATATTCTTGTAATCAAAAATATTTATTCATGTAATCAAAAAATTAAATTTACTTGATGTAATTTTTTTTTATTTATTTTATTTTTTCCACTAGAGGTCATGCCAGTGAGTAGCATGTGATCAAATCATTGTTTCTCTAGCTTATGGTTTGAAATGTAATGCAGCTGGTCTTGTATATTTATGTATGCTCCAGATGATGATCTTGATATGAAGATTGAAACATCAAGATAATAAAAAGGGTTATTCTAACACAGTTGCAGAATCCATAATTTTAAAAAATGAATAATCATTATTGAAGTTTCTTTCATTATGTCACCAGTAAGAGAAATGGCTACAAAAAAAATGGCCTAACTTGATAGAGAAGGTGATCAAGTGATTGGAGCAAATGACAAACTAAAACTGTTTATTTAATGATTAGTGTATTAAGGTAACAGGTTTTATTTCTAGGATAATATTCCAAAAAAAATCCATTTTCATTCTTGTGAATGAAAATGGATTCATTTGGAATATTAGGTCATATGAGTTACTGTTAGGAATTACAAATGAGGCTATGAAGCTACTGTATTATGTCTGTTAATTGTATGTGTTCTCTAGCTATTTTGCTGGAGAAAAGTCCAAATTTCCAGGAGGAACCCTTCCACCTCCATATTATGCCAGTTAACTTACTTCAATTGAAAAGACCTTATAAGTTCTTCATTTAGATTCAAATTGAGGTCTTTATAACCAAGGGACATTTGTCAATATTGACAATGCTTGAGCTACAAAGGCTCAAGCAAGATTCTACACATTTTAAGGGAATGTGCTAAGAGTCTGACAGCAGTACTAAACCAACCTTGCAACTAAAAGAGCCAAAGGAATGGTAACAGGATAAAATAATCCTGCTTTTGCTGTATAATTATGGTGTAAAAATGGAAGACTCAAACTATAAACCAGTTTATTTCTTTGGTGGTAGTTAAGATGATGGAAAAATCGGTACAAAGAAGTGGGAAGATGTATGCATAATTTTTTTATAGAAACTAGATTGGATTTGTTACTTTTTTTTTTTCAGTAATCTGGTCATATTTCATATGATGGCAGAGTAACTAGGAATGCATAAATTGTGATATTTGAGTGCTTTTCACAGGCATTTCAAAATTTTCATATCATATATATTTCACATATGTCAGATATTTTAAGCTGCAAAAGATTGCATTAGAGTTAATCTGCTGGTTATTGGAAATGGGAGGTAGCATAAAGGAAGAGGAGGGTGCCAGGGTCCTGTAGGCATCAATATGGGGGCCATTACTGTATACGCTTCATGTTAATGATATATTGAATGGACTGCAGAAAGATATGCAATTGTTTGCAAGTATATAAAGGAGATAGTGATTAAAAAAGAGTGCTAATGTAGTTGCTCTTAGGAGGATGTAAGCAGACAGGAAAGGTGGGTGAATGGGCAGATGCTAGATTTTAAACTTTGGAATTAAGAGATGGAGTGTATATTATGATACATTAGTTGGACTATGTTGAGGAAATGGAGACAAGAGTTTGAAGTAAATGTCAACAGGGAGGTGAAGTTCAGAGGATACACTGCTAAAATTGTGAACACTATACAGAAGATTGATGCACTAGTAAGAACATTAACAAGTAGAAATAATGATGTGGTGTTTCCATTGTACTAAGCTACAATCAAATTGCAGTTGGAATACTATGCACAGATCACATCACCTCTATTTCAATGAGATCAAGAAACTTTAGAAAATATTAAAAGGCAGATAATATCAGTACTTTGATATGTTGGCCATGAAGAAAGATCGATGGATTATAATGGAGTAGATAGGAAAAGAGGCAATATATAAGCTGGTAAGACATTATCAAATATACAATAGGGAATTTTCCAAAGGTAATCACAAAAGATTGCATTTTGGAAAGGAACAAGGGCTCATCTCTAGAAAGCACACAAGAAAAAAGTTTTTTTTTCTCCCATTCAGTTTTGCATGTAATTCATGTCCTGAGAGGTTGCTAAGTGTGTTGACAGTGAATGATGTGAAATTATGGCCATGATCTGTGTAGAACCTATAAGTCCCACAAAGATCATAATGAATATCTTGTGATAACAATAGCTCCCCTCCTTCCTTTTCATGAAATTTAGTGTTGTGAGAGGTTCCACTTCAACTTCTACAATTCTTAAGATATCACACATCTTAAATTCATTTACAGGGCCTACTTTAGCCGTACAAACAATTTTTAAGCAGATCAAAAAAAAGTATTAGCATGAGGAGTCTACTCTCCCATCCTTAATTACTACCTAGAAGGCTGTTTTTCTCTGCCCAACCCTCAACCATCATTCTGGATATGTGATCATAACCAAAATCAATACCTATACCCACATATTAAAGTTCATGATGGTAAAACTCAAAAAATTAGCTTTTCTAGACATTCTCCTCTCCAGTTCTTCATCTAATATGTATGCTGATAACTTTAGTGTATTATGATCTATGATCTATATTGTAGATATTGTATTATAGATATGGTAGCTGTTTAAGCTACGACAAGATTTGACACGCCCTTCAAGGAAATTGAAACACTTATCAATATAGCATACATCATCTTACATTATGCTACATAATTCTATTATATAGCATAATGGCTTCACTCCAAAGATCAAGCATATAGATATATAAGCTTGTCCCTTAAGAATTTCATCCTTGTACAATCTACATACAGGATCATTAGGGACAAGCTTGCTGAATTCTCTGAACCAATTTCAAGGATCCTAAAAAAAAAAAGGTACTTGCTTATTCTTTCCTATCAATAAACTTCTCCATGTAATCTTTCACTAAGTATAAATGATTCTCCTCCTCCCCAACACACACACACACACACACACACACCTCTTCAGGTTTACCAGATTTCCTGTGTTTGTCTTCTCTCATACTTTGGACAAACTGAACATTCATTGAAGATACTGTAGGACCATCAATCCTAAATTCTCTATGAAACATTCCAAGAGACTGGTTTAGTGTAACAGAGTCAATGCTGACTACTGGAATAACATTCTAGTCAAAGACCTACAATTTACATAGATGTCATTTTGCAGGGCTTATTCAATTTTTTTGAATAAGAATGCCAAAGTCCGCTAAAATTGCTAACCTGAACCAGAAGGGCTGTTTCCATATCAAAAATTTGGAAAGCTATCCTTATTAATTTTAAACAACTTTTTTGTATATGTATTATTATATCTACTAGGAGGCAACTCATAATTCATTTGTGAAATCCATTGCTGTTATTCCGCCTTTTTTGAACTGTCAGTCACACTGAGGATGATTTGTAAGTTTAAATTGAAAGATTTGGTTATTTACATTAATCAAAGTGCTAGCTGGAGGCCTCGAGAAAGAGCCAATTTAAGAGCCCTAGCACTTCAGGCCCTTTCCGCCTCAGGGAAAAGTGTAAGTATGGTCCAAGTTCAATTCTTGTCAAGACAATTCGCATTATATGGGCTTTTGTGATTGAAGGAGTTAGTCTATTTCATACAGAAGTAGCAGGGTTTTTTCCCTCCTGGAAACTATGGTTATTTCGTCCTGCATACAGACAAATCTGCCAAGAAAACATAATTTATAAACAAAAAATATACTACTGGTGGGATGGCAGTATATTGTGTCGTGTGTTGATGATAGTTGTGCAGTTGGAGGATCAATCAATCCTTCCCCTTGTCATATATATGACAAGTTCTACAATATCAACTCCTTTAATATTCTCTCATTTTTCATATTATATCATTACATCCCACTATTATTAGACCAATCACAGATAGGAAACAATAAAATTTTGTCTTGTAGTCAAAATGGAGAACTAAATGAATAATAAACTTTTATTTCAAGTCCAACAGGTAAGATTTGGTTATTATGTTATATTTGGTTATATGTATACAAGAAATATAAATATAACCTGCTATTGATCTCAGTATGATATCTAATGAAGAGCAATTGTGTAGAAACTCACAACAAAATTACTCTTGTCTATTCTTTAGAACTAGAGAAATATTTACTTTGAAACTAATCTCTTCCTCCCTACCTTTGCAGAATGCTTTTTGCTTCTCCCATACCAAAATTGTTATTTCCAGTTGAACAGGCCAAACTAACTTTTATAAACTGACTAAAATCCACATTGTATGCAAATATAAGCATATACCAAACTGGAATAATAATAATTAGAAATTCACCTTTCTAAATGAGAAATAATATCCTCTGAAATAGATTCTCTTATGCTATCTTGTCGACGTTCTGTTTCAGCTTTCTCTTCTTCCTCTGCTAGATACTGGAAAAGAAAGTTTGCGAATTCTCCTCTTTTGCTCATTAACTCTTGATAGGAACCCATTTCTGTTATTGCACCATCTTTTAATACAACTATGACATCCACTTGAGGCAAATATGTCACACTATGGGTCACTAAGATCCTAGTCTGTGTGAATAGAAAAAGAAAATAAATATTACACTTCTATTAAAGCAAATCCAAAGAAGGTTATTAGCACTTATTATTTTTTTTACATCATTACTACAGTATTACCCAATGTTTCTAGCAACAAAGATTATGGAATAGCTATGGTTATTTCATAGTCTTTGTTATTGACCATAACTGATATCATCGTCAATAACAGTTTGCAAGTAAGATGCTTGCAGAATTTTTTTTTTTCGTCTCATACATGAGAGGCAATTCAATCTTTAGCATATTAGTGTTACAGAAGGACAGTTATGGAAAGAACAATGCTAACATTAGATTTGAAGATCTGTAGATTGTATACCATAGAAAATGAATAAGAGGAGACTGTTCTGTGTGTTAAGGCTTAAGTGCTGAGAAGTGTTGGAGACTAAATCAAATGAAGCTGCACTGGAAAATGATGGAAAATGGTTGGCGAGTGAAATGCATTGCCTGAGTGTGTTGTGAATGTAGACACATTGAATCAACTTAAGGCACAGTTGGATGAGCATTGTGTGCAATAGTGTGCACCTCCCCATGATGAGTCTGACTCCATGGAGGTCGGATAATAATATTTAATTCTTCTATATTTCATTTCAGTTAGACATATTCATGGATACAATATGAAACTTGTAACACACACACACACACACACACACACACACACACACACACACACACAGTGAAACACATGGATAAAAGACTAGAGTCCTAACTAGGTGGAGTGCTCTCTGCTTTGTGACAATCCACTCTTACAACACTTTTCAATTATGGCCAGAACCCATTTATACAATGACATTTGCTCATACAACAGTTTTAGCAACATGATGCTCCTGTGAATCAGCTGATGCACAGTTTTCATGAACTGTATGTTTATGATGCCACTGCTCTTTATATCTCTGCAATTTGCTGTTTATTATAAATAAACAGCAAAGTGAATTATAAATTGTTTATACTATTATTTTCATTTTATTGTCATTAATAATAGCAGATAAAATTTAAAGTAATGCTGCTGCTGCTCCCAATGAAAATAAAATCTGTAAACCTGTTATATTAAAATTTAATAATTTTAAGATTAAAATTATTAAATTTAGTCATGATGGTGTATCAAATACTAAGATCAGTCACAGTTAAACTTACCTTGCATTACTGTTGTTAAAGATAAAGGGAAACATTCTACACTAATTAATACTCAGTTATCCATAAATATGATGGTCGTAATGCTTAAATGGAAAAACTTTTAATGGTGTGGATTGAAGACTAAATTGGTTGGGGTACTCCCTTAAGTAAAGCTATTCAGAATAACTTTTATGTCGGCAAAAATTATTCCAAATTTTCTGATTGCATAATTGATGTAAATTAATACATTTCCAAATAAAATGCTTAAAAATGTTATTAGACCATTATATGCATCTACAAGTACAACGGAAGTGATTTGCTATACAATGAAATTCACTATATGACAGTGGCCTGGAACCTAATGTGTCATATGACTGGGATATGCCTGTATTTTGGAAAACTGTATACAACCATATTTGTTCAGGTTAAGCTGACATCTGAGGGCACCTGCAGATTCTAAAACAGACTTTCTCTTCCAAATTTACTGCGATGGAACACTGTGGTTTTCATCCAATTGGCTTTGTTAGTCATATCTAGAGCATGATGTGCAAGGTTCGATTGACCATAATGATAATGGTAAATGTATTTAAGCAGATGGTGGCTGATCTTTCTGTCTGACTATAGTGGGTCAACTTGCAGGAACAGAAAGTTCTATACACCAGGAACTGAGGGAGGAAGGAGTTAATCTTTAGTGAACAAACACTGGCGGCTCGTACATAAGCACTGTGACACTGCAGCACCCCCAAGGAAAAAATGAAAAAATTAAATTTTGTTTGTGTTTATAAATAATAACAATGCTTACAACATTATATAAATGCAATACAACATGTTACTGCTTATGTTTTGCCATTGATTGAATAGTTAATAATTGGAATTGTTCGATTAACGCTTTAGATTACGAAACAAATACACTGCAATCTAATGCAGTGTCGGAATTATCACGTTCAACCAATTGCAGCCAGACTCACCAATATTTGTTTGTGCTTCTCATTGCACGTAACTAGTGAATCCGACACTGCTTGTTTGGGCAGTGTATCGTATGCTTGCGCATGCTATTTCTGTGAGATACGAAACTTTTATTATTGGTGCGTGTTCATGGTGAGGGTGAACTATTTTTTGTAAATCTTATTTTATTCTGTTAAAACAATATAATTATTTATTATAGATACAAGGCTGAACTATGACGAGTGCCACTTCTGAAGATAGGAAAAGAATTATATTTTCTCAATTACAGTTACAATGAAAAATTATCGTTACATGAAACAAATGCACTGTGATCTAATGCAGTGTTGGAATTATCGCGTTTGTCACGTTATCATGTCAATTATCACGTTATTACAGGTTTGCCGGTTTCGTGTTCTATGGTTATCCTGCCGAAACCAGCAGAATAACCATAGAACACGTGTTTCATCTATTGCAGCAATAAAACACATGTTCCTGTTTTTGGTTCATCTTTTTTCTGATTTGTAAAAAAAAAATGTTCATTACTGCTGTGAACAGAGACCAGTTCGTTTGCCCTCTATCATCTCACGAGTTTTACTGAGTGAAAATATTTTTAATAAAGCAAGTTTTTAATATGTAAATTTGCTTATTAATAAATTGGTTACTGATTAGGAAAAAAAAATTATTTTTCTTATTTTGTATATGCAGCACCCCCCCCACTTTAAATTTTTACTGGCCGCCACTGGAAGTAAATAAGGGTAGCTAGTTTCAAATGGGCTTGAAAACTGTACAGAGGTTACATTTCAGAATCCAGGCTATTTTTCTGATGTACCTAGGATGTTGGGGATGGTGATGGTCATGAGCTCACTGCAGTGTGAGCACTCAGCTATTCTCAGTATATCTGTACTTTGTACAATTCTCTTTGATATTCAGAAGCTTCTTCTCATAAAGAATTCTTAAAAATGACAAACACGCGTCAAAAAGAATAACAATTTTTTGAATTTTAAATCTGAACCTCAAGTTCAACCTCTTCATACAGTAGTTAACCTGTCCTCAAAAAAAAAAGATTAATGAAGCTGTTATCAACATTCTAAATCTTGGCAATGCACTGAAAGAAGTACTGGCACTAGACCATATGTTCAACATTGAATGTAGAACCTGTAACCTGGCTCCAGAAATAGCTAACAACATTCCTTCTAGAGCTTCTCCTCCAAAACAAGGAATCTAATCATTCTGCCAACTCAGTGCCCTCAAAATACTATGCAAAAATAACAATATGATCATCACCAGAGTGTAAAAAAGAAGCATCCTAGTTATCCTTAAGCCAGTGAATGCAATAGAAAAACTATTCTCAGAGACTGCTCTACCTGCTTACCATTAAATCATGATCCCTGAATCTCAGATCAAAAAATTAGTCTACTCAACAAGATATCTTCCTGGCCTCCTGAAATCACAAAAAACCTCCCAGGTCAAGACCATCTCACCAGTTGATAGTAACGTGGTCATATTGGTTATAGACAAATTCTCTGATGGAATTACTACATCTAGCACTCCAAAACCCCAAGTATAAGTATATTCCATCACATGCTGCCTTAAGTAATTATTTCTTAGTAACTCCATAAATTCTATTTCCTTCTTTCTATGTGTCCTCTTCTCTTTCCAATATGTTCCCCCTAGTTGAAATTCCCCATAATAATTATCTCCCATCTACTCATTGAGCTTATTTGCCTATGCATACTATTCCCATCATCCTTTCCATCTCCTGGTCTATAGAGGCATCCAACTGTATATTTTATTCTGCTGGCATCTACCAGATACTCAAATGTACTATTTTCACTGGCCTGCAGTTAAACTTCAACTCTCTGTGGTTGCAATTCTTTGGCTGTCATCAATAACACTCCTTTATCCCATTCTTTTTTCTCTATTCTTCTTGAACACACTATACCCTGCACATTCTAATGTTTCACTAATGCCAATAACCTTTGACAAGGATGAGCTAACCAATTCCCAGAACTCCTTCCCCTTGTTCTGAATGCTCCTGGCATTAGTCATAAAGTGCAAAAGCCCCTTAGGTTTGCACTTTATGTACACTCTGGTATGATCCCGGAGTAACAACTTATGCATATTCTTACACTCAACTGCCTCACTGATATCTGCATACCCACTCAACAAACTCCCCCCCCACCAATAGCTCTAGTTTCCTTGATTTTGCACATTCACTTCATTCAACAATACTTTTTCCAGACTTTGAATGCCAAAACCATTCAGATGTAAACCATCCATCTTGTATAAGTCCTTTTGCCTATCAAACTCATGCCACACATCCATAAACTCCACATTATTCCTTCTGCATAACCTATTCATCGGCTAATTTGCTATTATAGCCCTCCTTCTCAGCAAAACTCTGTCATACCATGGCAACAGACTCGCTATCTTAACTTTTTCACTCTTTTCTTTTGTTATTTCCAATAATTATTTCATGTCGTCCCTCATGCCATACTTTTCTCCTTTCAAATTATTCATTCCTTCAAGAGCTCAGGCGACAGCTTGCGGGTGTAGCATGGAATGAGGAGTTAGCTAGAAAAGAGATCAATGCAGCTTGGTGGATTTTCAAAAACTATCTAGTAGATACAATGTCTAAATGTATTCCAAGGGTGAGAAGGTTAAATAAGGTAGGTGTGAGATGGATGAATAAAGCGATTAAGCATGCGATACAGAGAAAAAGGACATTGTGGAGCAGCATAAGAGAAGTGGAAATAACCAGTTCCATGAGGTCTACAAAGACCAGGCAAGGAGGGTGACTTGGTTGGTGAGGGTAGCTAAAGAAAGGTATGAACAGCAGTTAGCTAATGAAGCCAAAAAGAATCCTAAGGAGTTCTTTCGATATGTAGCTAGCAAAAGAAAGAATGACAATGGAAGGATGACATTGATTGAAGAAAATGGTATAAAGACAGCTGTTGCAGAATGTGTGGTGGAGATACTTAATGAGCAGTTCATACGAGGTCTTTCAATCTTATGGATGTGACGTCATGGAGAGATTGAGAGCAGTTGATGATGGAGGAGGAGAGACTGACTGTAAGTGAGCAAGAGGTGTATGGGGAGTTGAGTAAACTAGATGTTAATAAGGCAGTGGGACTTGATAATATATCACCATGTATTCTGAAGGAATGTGCTAGGGAGCTGACACCTGCCTTGACATTTTTTTTAATATGAGTCTTCCACTCGGTCAAGTTCCTAAGGAGTGGAAGGAGGACAAGATTGTGCCATTTCATAAAGGAGGTGATCGAACTCAAGCATCAAACTATAGGCCTAGATGTGTGTCAGGTGCTGTGGTTAGGTTGTTGGAGAAGCTTGTGAGAACTAGGATCCAGAGCTGGTTTGACAACGATGGTATTATCTTTGATGGACAGCATGATTTTGCTAAATGGAGGTCATGTTTTAGTATTCTGCTTACTTATTACAATAAGGTGATTGCTTCCTTGGACAGAGGAGAAGGATACACAGTAATATACTTGGATTTCACAAAGGCTTTTGATAGAGTACCTCATGATAAATTGACAGTCAAACTAGAGCAGATGGGGTTGGATATTAGATTAGTGCATTGGATTGGAGAATGGCTATCCGATAGGTATCAACAAGTTGTGTATGGGGGAGCGATATCCAATAGTAGAGTGCCTCGGGGGGGGGGGTCTGTTTTAGGGCCATTACTGTTTAACTTTTATATTAATGATATAGGTGAAGATTTGGATGGAGATATTCAGTTGTTTGCAGATGATGCAAAGTTGGTATGAACCATGAAGAGTAGTGAAGATGTTGTGCCCTTACAAGAAGACTTGAATAAATTTAGTGATTGGGCACGGAAATGGGGATGTGAGCTCAATGTTGCAAAATGTAAGGTTTTAAAATTTGGAAAACAAAGATGGGATGCAGAATTTATGCTTGGTGAGGATATATTGTTGGAGGTGGAAGAAATAAGACATCTGGGGGTGATAGCCAAAATTGTGAAGACAACACAAAGACTTCTGGGAATGATGTGGAGGACATTGATGTGTAGAAGTAGGGAGATTCTTGTTCCATTGTATAAGGCTTTGATTAGGCCACACGTGGACTATTGTGCCCAGATTTGGTCACCTGGTTTTCAGGTCCAAAGGCGACTGACTAAGGTAGTTTCTGACCTCTGGAATGTCGAGTATGAGGAAAGATTGAGAAGATGTAATTTGCAGAGTCTGGTGGAGAGGAGGAAGAGGGGAGATATGATAGACCTACAAGTTGGTAAGGAGTTGTTACATGATCAATGCTGGAGAAGTTCTATAGAAAATAGTGGGAAATTGGAGAAGAACCAGAGGTCATCCCTGGAAACTGTATAAAGAGGGTGTGAGTAGGGAAGTGAGAAACAGGTTTTTTTCGTGCAGAGTTGTAAATGATTGGAATGCATTGCCTGAGAGTGTGGTGTCTGCAAGGAGTTTGAGTGTGTTTAAGACACGGTATGATGAGCTGTGTGTGTGTGTGTGTGTGTGTGTGTGTGTGTGTGTGTGTGTGTGTGTGTGTGTGAGAGAGATAAAAGGACCTGCCAGATCAGTCTAACTCCATGAGATCTTGGGGTAATAATAATAATTCTGGCCAAAACAAATAAACTCTTTCACTTTACCCTTTTTTCTCTAACAGCCTCCCTAACATCATGTTTTGTTTTTATATTTTTGTTTTTCTTTCTCATCTTTCCATTTCTAAAATGCATAAGATTATGCTGGGTGATTTTCCTGGGAGTTTACACATTTAGCTTTCTTGGTAGAGTAAGACTGGTTATCATGCTCTTTACTACCACCACATCTGGCACAGGTAGCAGAGCTGTGACAGGCAGTTTGGGCATGTCCGTATTTCTGGCATTGAAGCATCTTAGTGTTTAGGGATGTGCAGTTGAACAGGACAATTGAGATACCCTACTTTAATAGATGGAGGCTTAGGAGTATCAAATGTAAGGATGATGTAGTTGGAAACAGGCAACCATCCCTATGGATCATATCTGTCACCCTCTAGTCTTTCAGCTCTGAACATATCTTCTCCTCATCAAGGAGATCCCACTCTGAGATCACTGCTCTATGGTAATTAAGTGTTTTATGGGGACGTAACTGTTTGGTGTTACTCCGAGTAGTTTTTCATAATGTTGTTGACCTGATGTTTCTATGAGGACATCACCAGAATGGAGTTTCTTTACTGTTTTGGGAGAACTTACCAGCCCCTCTATATATATCCTTCTGAATGAAGAAAGATGACATTTTCCCTATTGGCTTTTCACCAGTAGATAATTAGAAAAACTGGCACATTTATACTGGAATCAGGTCTTACTTCTGTTGTCAAAAAATGTGTATTAATGATACCAATACTTGATTGGGGTTTTGTTGGGGGGGGGTCCCCCTGAAATGACTGTGGATGAAGGATTCATGCTCAAGTGGTTTTTGGTTCAGCACCAGAGCTCCTCACCTACCATGGAGCCACACATGGACACCCACTCTCCAACAAGCAATGACTGCACTCAGGAGTGGAACACCAGGGTTACCCCAGATGCCATATGAGCACCACAGCAAGCCTTAGGCCTTGTCCCCCAACCATGGGGAAGGAGACTTACTGCAACACACTTGACCCTTGCAAGAAAGCCCACTAGCCAACTGATCCTGGCAGGCCATCCAGGACCGTCATGCTTGGCGGAGCCACGCATGGACACCCACTCTCCAGTCAAGTATTGGATCCCAGTGATAGATAGTCTGGAAGATAGGATAGTATAAAAGACTCAGGAGAAGTAGAGTGAAGAATACACAAAGAAAAGCAAATAAAAAAAAAAGGAAGAATGAAAAGGGCCAGTGCCATCACTTTGAGGTCATCTCCGCCACGAACAGGTGCATACGAAGAGGGATATATACATATGAAAGGATAATGGAGATTTGATGAAGACAACTACATTATGCTCGATTATTTTGTTCTCTTGTACACTCCTTGAAGAATCAAGATAAGGAACAAGAATTGAAAGGGAAATGAGGATTGAACATTTCCATAACAATAAGAACTATTTCAGTGATACATTCAATATATATTTTTTTTAATCAGAAAAATTAATAAATTAATCCAATCAAAGAAATGAGGTACAGAAGCGAAAGATTTTTTTGCTGCATTCTTATAATACTACCCAACACAGATAATGGTTGTGTGAGTATTTCTCCATATTATAAGAATTCAATACTAGATTGTAGTCCAAATTACCTAGAAGACAACATTTACTGTATACTTAGAAGGGTGTGACTGATGTAGAAGAGATCTAGAGTGTGTGGAAAGTGGTTAGGGTTATTTGGTAGGCATGTGAACAATTTATGCAAGATAACAAATGCCTTGACATTTCTACATGTCGCAACTCCCACTGCACTACTGGATTAGTACAGCTTGAATTGTGAACAATCTCCATTAAAGATTACTTAATATGAAAGTAAGGCTGGTGAATATCAATATTTAGAGAATTGAAAAGTTGGATGGTTGGTGACATCAAAAGAGTGAGAGTCAAATTAATTTGTTAGAATAGCAAAGAGATTTTTAGCTATGAAGATCAAAAAGAGAAGATTCTAAGTTGAAAAGTCTGACATGGTATAGCAGAATTATTGTAAATATATATGCACAAATGCTACTTCCTACTTTTCCTGTTAGGCAAAATCAGTATGGCTTGTGGAAACAAACATTATGTTTGTGAAGTGAAGATGCAAGGCTTTGAGAGAGAGAGAGAGAGAGAGAAAAGGGGGGGGGTATAGCTTTTCACATGTAACTTATGAGAAAGTGATGTTCAATTATCATTTATTTACACAATTTTATAAATTAGTCATATCATAAATTTAATATTGTGCTTACTTTGTCTCTGAGGTAACCCTTAGGACCAATCACTTTCTCAAAAATGTGCTTTCCAACATGAGAATCAACAGCACTGAGTGGATCATCCAAAAGGTAAATATCTGCATCATTGTAGACAGCACGTGCTAAACTTACTCGCTGTTTCTGGCCTCCACTGATGTTAATACCCTACAATGTACAGAAAAATCATATACAAAACACATTTTATACTAAAACTACAAAATATTGGTTTGTGATACTGTTCAAGAACAAGTGAGAAAAGAATAGTTATTGCTTAAGTAAAACTATTTGGGATCATATTGTACTTGGAACTAGTAATTATATATATATATATATATATATATATATAACCTTTTTCTGCTACACACTGTCAGAGTAGCGGAAATATATCTTCAACCACAAAGGTTTCTTTATTTCAAAATATGACAATAGAAAATCAGTAAGGTGTCATCTGCAGTTTTCATGATGACAACATGAATATCCAAATTTTGAAACAACACTACACAGAATTTTGTCTATTCAACAGCAATAGTTATTATATGGGTATCTCTACATAGTCAGAAGACTAACTGCGAGGCCCTAACCTAATACTAACCTTATAAGCACAATATCTCTCTTTAAACTCATTCCCCATCAGAGGACAAATACTTCTGGAGGCAATCTGTTCCAATCATTCACCAATCTCTGAGCAAAACATTTATGGTTGGTACTCACCAACTACACTCTTATAAACTTCTAGGGGTGACCCCTTGGTTCTTTCTATTTTTGATATAGAAAATGTCCTTCAATCATTACAAAACCCCTTTAGTAACTTATATAAGTTTCTATCATAGCCCCTCTTTTCCTCTATCAACTAAACTTTGCAACCCACACACCTTCAAACTATCCTCATAAGAAGCATTCCATAGACCTATCACCAGCTTGGCAAGTCTCTGGATCTGAATCCTCTCCACCTCCAGCTGATCCCCAAGAAACACCAGTGACCAAATATGTGCACAGTAGTCACCACGTATCCGAATAATAATAATTATTATTATTACCCAAGACCTCATGGAGTCAAAGACTCATCTGGGAGGTCCTTTTATCACACACACATCTCATCATACCGTGTCTTAAACACACTCAAACTCCTTGCAGACACCACAATCTCAGGCAAGGCATTCCAATCATTCACAACTCTGCACGAAAAAAAAAAAAAATAACCTTTATAATAACCTTATAAAGAGTGCTAAATTATTTATCTTTACTTGTTAGTGAAGAAAGTTTTTCCACTTGGTTACAAATTAAACTTTTCAAGAAATGATATTCTTGTTTAATTCTTTCTTCAAGTGTAAGCAAAGTTTACATATGATGCACATCTTCACAACTAGGCTACTTGCACAAAGAGGATCCCCCCACCTCACACATAGTGTCCATTTGATTGAACTTGTGTAACAGTTTTCCATGCAGTATTCCGTCAAATGCCTTTGCAGAGTTCGGCTGTATCACAGTACAGTAATTTTCCTTATCTAATTCTACTGTCAATATTATAAAATGGTAAGTAAATTACTAAGACAGGATATACAAAGTTGTCCCCTGTAGCGTATCATAATCCTATCCACTTATTCCTAGGTTTTACCTTTAACCAAACTTTTCTAATACTTTCACCATCACTCCTGAGATATTAAATTAGTCTGTAATTTGCTACTTTTGTTTTGGTACATCTTTATATAAAGAAACTATTTTACCCTTTTCCATTCTCTTGAAACCTTACCTTAGATAGACTTATAAACCTTTGTCAGAAGCACTGCCAATTCTCTTGCACATTCATTAGCACACAGGCCAATATGCTACTCAGTCCCATTGCTGTAGTCACTGATATTTTTCAATATACTGAGCACTCCAGTTCACCTACCTCAATTCTTACATCAGCAGCTGCAAAATATCCAATTGGATGATTTAGTCTTACAAAATAACTCAATTATTTCTTCTGTTTCTGTCTTCTCCCTATCCACAATTCATTAATGTTATCCTGCCATAGCCATTCTTTTGCTTGCCTTTTTTTTTTTTTTTTTTTTTTTAATGTTGAGCCCATACATGACAGGTTGGCTAATCAACCAATGGCATGTTATTACTGTGTATGGATAGTGGGTTGGGAAAGGAGAAACTTGTTTACATTTGATTTAAAAGCCTGTATATTGTATTCCTTGAGAAGCATACTAGGAGAAGGAGAAGACTGCTCCACAGTACAGCAGTAGCAGGGATGAAGGAAGAGGAAACGAATCTTGTTCTGTGGGTTTCAAGATGTACTGTGAAGGGATGTTGGGCAGGCAGCCCATGTGTTCCAATGAACTTAGGTTGTGCCATGGTTGTGCAAAAGTTTGGAAGGAGATGGGTTATTAATAAATCTAATTGCTCTCCTCTCTATTGAGTCATGCATTTTGAGGGAGCTCATGGAGGGCCCCCACTCCAAATGTTAGAGCAGTATTCAATAGCTGGGCAGATTGGTGATTTGTATAAGATTGACAGCTGTTCAAAAGTAAAGTAATATTTTGAGCAAAGAGAGAGAAATCCTAGTTTGGAAGCTGAGTTTAGAAATTCTAGTTTATGCCAGGAGAGGCTTGATGTCAAGGCAATTTCCCCAAAGATCTCTGGTAGACCAAAAACTTCTTAGGTTAATGATGTAAAGAAATGGATGGGTAACAAAAACTATTATGAGATCAAAAGAATGACAGAGGATCAGACACTCTGGAATACCATGCTAACCTCCAAATTGGAGAAGTTACTTAAGAAGAAGAAGGCTGGAAGTGAACAGAATTTCACTGTCTTGAAAACTTCTCTGAAGTGAATGCAGTTGAGAAAGTGAATACATCAATATTTTTAGTGCTGTCATTACTATTATGGCATACTGGTGGTATAACTAATAACAAGATGAACATGCACATAAATTGAGGAGTAAGAAAGAGAGAAAGAGATTATGTCAATCAATACAATAAATAAAAATACTAACTATAATAAGAAAGATATTGATGTTAACAAATATTATTTTAATATATATGCACTATTGAAATTTTCTAAAGTCGATTTTCTTTACCTTTTCACCAATTTCAGTAAGGTCACCTCCAGGAAGAATAGCTAGATCAGTTGACAAAGCACAAGCTTCAAGCACAGATTGATACCGATTCTTAATAAGTGGAGATGCAAACAGAATATTGTCTTTCACTGTAGCATTCTGTATCCAAGCTTGTTGAGGAACATAGGCCACTGTTCCCTGAAATTACATAAATTCACATAAAAAAAAGCCTCGAGTTTAATATATGCAATGTTCGTGAATCCCATTCATTAAAGGTTATAAAATCTATCAATAACATATACAGTGGGTATTGTATAAAGATTATAAAGATTTCTGGATTATCTATGCATTAAATAATCTCAAACCTTGTACTAGAAACCAAACATGAATTTTTTTTTTTTTTTCCAAGCAACTTTAGGTCTCTAAATCTGATTACAGGCACTGAAATTAAAACCTATATAGCTTATTAATTGGCAGAAATATTATCAGAAACATACTCGACATTCCAGAGGTCAGAAACTACCTTAGTCATTCTCCTTTGGACCCTTTCCAACATCTCTTCATCCTTCTGAAAACCTGGTGACCAAATCTGGGCTCAATAGTCCATGTGTGGCCTAATCAAAGCCTTATACAACGGAACAAGACTCTCCCTACTTCTACACGTCAGTGTCCTCCGCATCATTCCCAGAAGCCTTTGTGTTGTCTTCACAATTTTGGCGATGTGTCCCCTAAATTTTAGATCCTTATCCACCATCAGCCCCAGTCTCTTATTTCCTCTGCCTCCAACAATATATTCTCACCAAGCATAAATTCTGCATCCCATCTTTGCTTTCCAAATTTTAAAACCTTACATTTTGCAACATTGAATTCGCATTCCCATTTCTGTGCCCAATCACTCAATCTATTCAAGTCTTCCTGTAAGGCCACAGCATCTTCACTACACTTCATGGTTCGTCCCAACTTTGCATCATCTGCAAATAACTGAATATCTCCATCCAAATCTTCACCTATTAATAAACAGATATAAAAATCAATGTAGAAAAACTAATGTAAAATGTGTAAAAAAAGGAACTTAAAAAAATTCATAAGAATAGAATGCATAAACCAGGTGTTAAAGGCATATGCACGGTACACTAAACTGAGCTGGAGTATCCAGGGTTCTGTACTCTTACCGATACTCATCCTCTTAGGGATGACCTTCTCTTACCTCAAACCCTATCCATAGCTTTGCTGATGACAGTAATCTCCATTCCTCTTCATTTAAGAACTATAGTGATTCAAGTTTCAAATCTTCTATAACATCTTAAACTGAATTCCTCACCATTCTCAAATGGGGTGATAATTGGTGACTTTCAATGTCATCAAATGCAGTCTTAGTTCATTACTCAGAAGAAAGTTCCTATATCACTCTCTTACTTTTTATAATGTTCCAATCTTCAGTCAAAATCAGTTTCTCCTCTTGGTTTAACTTTCATATTAGTTTCTGCTTTCACAAACACATCGTGTCCATAGCCTCCTTGGCTTCCAAAAACTTTTTTTTTTTTTTTTTTTTAACTTAAACATTACTTCTCTCTTGTTCAACTTCTAACACTTCATAATTCCCAAATTCAACAAACCTTAGAATACCGTTCTCACATTTCAGGTGTTGCACCTAAAACTTCCCAAAGAATTCTCAGTTCTATAAAAAAAAAAAGGGGGGCAATCTCACTTTTTTCAAAGATGCTGTTTCTACATTGCCTTTTTTTTTTACAGGCATTTTCATGGGTGTTGTTCCACCAAATTGGTCAGTATCCACACAGTTCATCTCCAAACTTATCAAAACAACTTATCAAAACAACTTATCTTCTACCTTCATTTCTGTCAATTTCTATTATCTGGAATAACTTTCTCCACAAGATTTTCACTAATGAGTATAACCTCCCTCCTTCCCAGCTTTAAAATATATATCTTTGTTCGTCATATGCACTTGTTCCCCCCCCCCCACACACACACAGAACTTTTATACAATTATTATTATTATTCAGGCCTCCATGGAGTCAAAAGCCTCATCGTGGGAGGTCCTTCCTAAGAACATAAGAACCTCGATGAGTCTTGACAGACTCATTGAGGGGAGGTCCCCCCCCAAAGAAACACAAAGTCTAGCATATCACTCCTTAAACTCATTGACCGTTCTTGCTCTCACCACTCCATCAGGCAATGCATTCCACGGTTCACAAACCTTCCATGCAAAGAAACCACTCCTCACCCTCTTGCTCACAGTTTCCTTCCATAACTTCCAGGGATGGCCTCTTGTCATCACTCCTTTCCACTGTTCAACCAAGCAAAAGAACTCCCCAGTGTCAACCCTGTAACCACCTCTCAACAGTTTGAAAGTCTCAATCATATCACCTCTCCTTCTTCTCCAAACTCTGCAGTACACATTCCCTCAGCCGATCCTCATAACCAAAATTGCACAGTCCTGAAACCATCTTTGTCATCCGTCTTTGTACACTTTCCACAGTTAATTTATCCTCTTCAAATCCTGGTGACCAAATCTGAGAACAATAGTCTAAGTGTGGTCTGATCAGAGACTTATACAACGGAATGATAACCCTTTTATCTCTGCAGGTCAGTGTCCTTCTCATAATTGCAGCAATCCTATGTGTTACCTTCACCACCTTTGCAATATGTCCCCTAAATTTCAGGTTTCTATCAATCATCAACCCCAGATCTCTCGTCTCCCCTATTCCTCCAGTATAACTCCTCCCATAGAATATGCAGCATCCTATTGATGTTTCCCAACCCTCAAGACCTTACATTTTGCTGCATTAAACAGATACACCCATTCATTTGCCCATCTATCTAGCTTATTCAAATCCTCTTGCAGGGCTACTACATCTGCACTATTACTAATAACCCTTCCCAGCTTTGCATTATCTGCAAACAACTGAATATCCCCTTGCAATTCACTGGCATTGTCATTGATATAAAAGTTAAACAATATAGGTCCTAGTACTGAGCCCTGTGGGACCCCGCTTGTAACCCTCTGTCTCCTTGAAACTGCTCCACCATACACAACTCTCTGATACCTATCAGGCAGCCAATCCTGAATCCAGTTGACCAATCTGACATCCAAACTCATGTGCTGCAACTTAAATATCAGCTTATCATGTGGCACCCTGTCAAATGCCTTTGCTAAGTCTAAGAAAATTGCAGTATATGCGTTTTCCTCATCTAATGTTCTTGTAACTTTATTATAAAAGGCTAGCATATTGTTAAAACAAGCACGCCCTTTCACAAATTCATGTTGACTCTCACAGATAACATTACCCTCATCTGCCCAATGCTGTATACAGTCCCTCACTACTTTCTCCAAGATCTTAACAACTACTGATGACACACAAACTGGCCTATAATTAGACACTTCCAGTCTGTTACCACCCTTATGCAATGACACTATCTTACCTTCCTTCCATTCCCTGGGCACCTTTTCCACAGCCAGACTTTCATTGAAAAGCCAGGTTAAAGCATTGTCAGTTCCCTAGCACATTCTCTCAAAACTCGTAGTGAAATATCATCCAGTCCCAAAGCTTTACTGACATCCAGAGTACTCAGTATCTGAAACACACCGCTAAACCTTGAACCTGCCCTATCCCTCTAGCATTAAAACTGATTTCTGTAGGATGAAATACTCCAATAAAGTGTTCATTAAACAATTCCACTATGTCCTCTGCATCAGTCGCTCTATTCCCATTTTTATCCAACAATATCATTCTTCCACAGTCATTTCTCCTCCTACTGGCCACATAGCTAAAAAATTCCCTAGGATTTTCTTTGGATCTTAGGGCCAATCTCCTCTCATATTCCAGTTTTCACTTTCCTCACCACACTAGTCACTCTTCTGGCCTGTGTCTTATATTCTTCGTGTATCTTCTCTTCACCTGTCTCCTTATATCTCTTCCATAGCTTCTTTTTCGCATGCAATTCCTGTTTGCAATATAGTGTAAAGAAACAATACTGAATAACTATGATATACGTTATCATGTATATAGGTTCATTAACAAGGAAATATGTTTACACCTGATGATAAATGTACATCCACAATTATTGGTGGAATCTTGGTCAAATAAAGCATTAATAATGGTAGATTATGTGCCCAAAAATGGGCACCTTTTCTTTCAAGACAGGTTTCATAGTGCATGCAAAGTTTCTCTGTCATCTTGGAGAACAAGGGTTGGGGAATCTGCTGGACATATCAAGGTATGAAGGTAGATTATGGTGGAATACCCATTCCTTCAACATATCCCAAATGATGCTATCAACTGATGTGAGATCAGAAGAACATGAAGGGTACAGGAATTCTGTGAACCTCGAAATGAGCCTCCTAGGGAAGTGTTGTGATAAATAGGCTCTAGAACAACATGTGTGAGGTTGCTCCATCCTGTTGGAATAGCTGTGCACAAAATGGAATGTTTTTTGCATGACACATTCCATGCAAATCCTGAGTGAACGGAAACCAACACATTTTTGACATAGTGTTTGTTATTCAAGGTCACAGTTACACACACACACACACACACACACACACACACACTCTTCAGTGAAGTAGGGGGCCAATTATACCATGGCTGGAAACCATACACCATGCAGTGACCTTCTTGCTGTGAAGAGGTTTATCTTGAGAAACCAAGAAACCTCTAGGGTTGTCTGCTTGCATGACTGCTTAAGCAGAAATGAAATGTGCTTCATCCAAGAGCCAGACATTAAGGAGGAAGGATGAATCTTCCTAGACATTGGCCCACATGTGTGCACTGTATATTCCTGCTGTGCAGCATAATCTGTTGCTGTTAAACACTAACCGACCTGAATAACACATGAAAAAGCACCCAGATCCTTAAGGATTCTCTGCAGTGACCACCTCAATATCCTAAGTTTTACTGCTGTTTGGCATTGACTGCATTTCGGAGACTGTAACATTTGCTTCAGCATATGCCATGATTCTCATTGCGTTAACAGTTCGTGGTCTCCCTGAATGCCCTTTGCATTGTGGCAGAACACTTCTGGTACATCAAACCTCTCAATGAAGGCAATGATGACACTATTGCTTGGAGAACACTTACGGAAATGACAAACAAACTGCTCACAAATATGTCGTAGGCTTGGACCATTTGCTCTACCAACGAAATGAATGAAAATAATGCTCAACAATAAACGTCTTTTCTTCTAACATCAACATCATTCTTCTTCTTCTGCAGCTTGTCCCTCTTAAGCGGGGTCGCTGTTTCTGATGAGTCTCCTCCACATCCTCCTGTCTTGGGCTGTAACCACATCGAAGTTCTTCATCCTCAAGTCCTTTTCCACCAGCTCTCTCTATCTCTTCTCTGGCCGCCCACACTTCCTCCTCCCTTGCACATCCATCTGCATGACCTTCTTCCCACATATTCGTCCTCCCTCCTCATCACATGACCAAACCATCTCAACCTTGCCTCCTGTATCTTCGCTCCTAAGTTTGTAACTTTCACCGTTCCCCTAACATCAACATCATTGCTACAGCTAAGTGTAATAACATAGACTGCACACATGCTCTTCTATTAATGTGCATGCAGTCAAACAGCATATCTCATACCACATGTCCTGAAGGGGGGGGGGAGGTTAACGTTCAGTAGTATTTTTTGGGGGGGCCATACTGTATTATAGGTTTTGTGATCTTTTGTGTACAGGTTAGTTAAACATTAAACCACTGAACAAAAAACATTCAACATCAAGCTCTTCAACCTACCCTCACTCT
The DNA here is from genome assembly GCF_054136105.1 of Typopeltis vanoorti. NCBI lineage: Eukaryota > Metazoa > Arthropoda > Arachnida > Uropygi > Thelyphonidae > Typopeltis > Typopeltis vanoorti. Next base: position 66,409,779 of record NC_143556.1, read on the forward strand.
CACTTCTCCAGTAAGACACTCCATATCTCCAAGTATTGCAGAAAGAAGTGAAGATTTTCCAGCTCCCACCTGTCCAACTACAGCCACTAATGATCCTTCAGAGATACGTAAACTGATATTTTTAAGAACACGTGGAGTTTCTGGAGCCCAAGTAAAGTTGCAAGTCTCTAACATGATTGGATGTCCTGTAAAAAAAAAAAAAAAAAAAAAAGTTAAGTAATGTTTTATTAAGATGGATAAAAAAAAAGATTTTGGAGATGAATGCCTGTGCAAGATATTTGAATAGCAATGTGAAATAATGATAATGAATTGCAGTGTACTCTATTTCTCATATTTAAGATTATTCAGGTGTTGCCAAGAAGTCCTAAGACTTCTTGGCAACACCTGAATGGAAGGCCCACACTAACAATTATTAACATAATACTTATCTCTCTCTCTCTTTAAACTGATTCACTGACAGCATGCTCACAACTACCTCTGACAACTCATTCCACTCACATTTACCACTCCACAGCAAAAAATCTAGTTCTCATACTCTTACGAATCTACTTCCAGGTGGAAGACTATCTCTCCCCCCCCTCTTTTCCTCCCTTTTCATGTATCAGGTAATTTCTTTTGAATTTATCATGTAAAACCTCTTTTAGTAATTTATGCTTCTTTCCCATACCTTATTGTTACAGCAACTATACAACCCTTCAATCCATTCTTATAGGGAAAATTCTGTAGACCTGTCATTATCTTGGTCACATGCCTCTGGATCCACTGCATTACTTTGTCTCCATGAATCTCAATTAAGCAAATTGTACACATTGGTCCACATATGATAATAAACTGTATACAGATGGACAAAACTCAGCACATTTTTTTCGATATATGGTTCCACTGATATTCCACCCACTTTTAAAATATATCTCCTGAACTTCATCCCCTATCCATCGCTGCCAAATCACTAGATTCATCTTACTAGCACTGCAGTCTCAAGCAACATAATACACAGTGTGTAATCTCCTGAAATCCAAAATCAATACCCTAATACTTTGAAATCTTGAACTAGCACTTATATTCTGCCCACAAAATAAAGATGCAGGAACAATCTTAGGATCTTCACATCTTTATTTATTTCTTTTTTTTTTTATTTAGCAACTTTTGTACCATGGTATGCAAGGATTTTTGTTTTAAATTTTTGTCAATTTTATATAATTTTTGCAATTTATTTATTTAATCCTACGACGTCTGGAAACACTATTCTAGAGAAACATGAAACGTTTTCAGCATTTCAGGCCTCCAATAAACGGGGAGGTGGTCTCACATTGAGCTATGAAATTCATTTTCCACCTAAAGATAATTACAAATATCCATGCCCATAGTGGGATTCGAACCCACAACCTGTTAGTTGGTGAGCAGGTACACTAACTACTCAGTCAACCAGGCTGGCTTTCTCTACTGTTGTCCTTCCTAGTTTAGCATCATCAACAAACTGTATATCTTCCTTCAGATCACCCTAATATAATTTAATGTACCAATTAAAAAGCAGGGAATGGACTACGGAGCACACTAGTAGTAATATGCTTTTGATTCTGCTCAAATATACAACTATCAGTCAATTGTCATCTTATCTATGTGTCACCAGCATCATTTCCATCCTTACTGTTTCTAATTCACATGTGGCATCTTGTCACATGTGAAAGAATATTATTCATGTGCCTTTTCTCCAACTCAGCTGTCAGCTTATTATCCATCCATTAGGAGAACCACCTGAGGAGAACTGGTGCAATGATCCACACCAGTTCTCCTCAGGTGGTTCAGTTATATGTATGCCTTTCTGGAGGGCATCAACTCTATGAAGATCAGTCATTCCAGATACACCATCCATCCATCTTATTGGAGGTCTACCCCTTCCTCTTTTTCTACCACTTTACCTTCTGTTACTATTTTGAGAAGTCCTTCTATCATGCCCATGTGTCCAAAGTATTTCAGTTTTCTTCTTCAATATCTTTAAGGAGCCTTAAAGTTCTGCTAATCTTTTCTAGCACGCATCCATTTGACCAACCTTCAGTATACGATATCTTCAGCAGCCTTCTATAATACCAGATCTCAAAAGCAGCTATCCTTTTCCTATCAGACTTCCTTAGGTTCTAGATCTCACATTCATAAGTAAGATCTGGAACCTAAGGAAGTCTGATAGGAAAAGGATAGCTGATTTTGAGATCTGGTATTACACAAGACTGCTGAGGATATCATATACTGAAGGTTGGTCATATGGATGGGTGCTAGAAAAGATTAGCAGAACTTTAAGGCTCCTTAAAGATATTGAAGAAGAAAACTGAAATACTTTGCTGTTGGAAAAACAGCTGCATCCAGAATTCTCAACTTTGTTCCTGTGGAGATAGATCTATACTTCCATATTTTAGACAAATCTTTGACTATTGTTTTAGCCATTCCTAGTCTTCTTCTGATGTCTTCTGAACAGCAATTCTTCACATTAATAAAGGATGCCAAGTATTCAAACTTACCACTTCCTCAGTTTTCTCCATTAAAATGCACGTTTTTTCTCAGGGACTTTCCCGTCTACATTTCTTTTGAAAACCATAATCTTTGTCTTGTTAGGATTGAGTCGAAGTCCCCCATTTTTATTGATCTTATTAACTTTGTTAGGGATTTGTCCGGTAAATTAAAGATGCCAAGAAGTTATATTCTTGGTTTCATCCTTTATATAAGTAGCCCAATTGTGAAGTGACTTCACATACAAACTTTGTTTGCTTACACTTCGAAACCAAGAATATAACTTCTTGTCATATTTAATTTATAGTATAACCAAGTGGAAAAACTCTCAACATCTATCTCTAATCCAGAGTATTTTCGTAATAAAGTGCGACACATTTTGGCTACATTTATATAGAAATATGACTTCTGCATTACTTCAACCTTAGAATCACTTCTGTGTCTGGCTCCCACTGATGAGACATCAATAAAGATCAAAACCAGTCTGGTAGTGACCATTCCCTTAATGCATAGCATTGCACATGTCCATGAGGGCCAGGGTGAAGCTTTCCTATTTTACTATTATTTTATCATCTTATGCAGTGGAAGTCTGCCTTCTTTCCTAGTTATCTGCCTCACCTAGTGGACTGAAGTCCCAATCCACCTGGCTAATGTGGAATGAATTGGGACCAAAACTGCTCAGATATGTGCAAAGAGCCGCTGCAACCCTACCACTTTTTTTGCAGTGACTTCACTTCAAAATCCTAATATGTTTGTATCTTATACATCTCATGCTGCATCAGTTATGCAGAATAATCAGAGCCACATTCAAGGCTTAGCAGATGATCCTGTTTGAGAAGTAAATTACAATCTCAAACACAAGTTACTGGAAATGGGGAATACAGAATGTATGGGATTAACCTTAGAGGTGAACTTTACATAGACACAAGGGAGGGCACCTGCTCTACAATTGTCTCCACCAACTGACTGCAACTACATCAATGCCATCTACTGCCAACCACCACTAGAAGTGACTCAAAGCATCATGTGGTAGCTGTGGTACTGTTCAGGCAAGAGTCTTCTTGGTTATAATGCAATTAAATATGGATACACTGTATTAGACTTAAAGCTTATCCTACCAATGTGTCAATTGTGGTAGTTTATGCATCCCACAGAGATAGGCTTGATGAAGAAAGTAAGGAATTCTACAAAAATGTACAGACAGTTTTGGACTGCCCACCAAAGAGGGTGGGGCAATCCAAAAGTTAGAAAGAGTATGAGAGTTAGGCCTGAGTATGGCATGTTTGGTCTGGGTGAACATAACCCCTGTTGTGAAAGAATGAATTTGCCTATCTATGCTAACAGGTTATTTATTATCAATACCTGCTTCCAGAAACACCCATGACAGATCTATACTTGGACATCTAACATCGACAGGGATCAAAAGACATCTCATTTATCTGGTTCTTCAATGGTGGAAGACAAGCACATCTTTGATGTGCATACCTGTCCTGGAGCAGACATTGATACAGACTGTTCACTAGTAAGAACCAAAACAAGACAGACTCCAAAACCTTCCATATCAGATCCATCCCACTAGACTGCATATCAAAGTAATCTCTAGTTGGTTCACAGTAGAAACATCAACATGGCTGACTGATCTTTTGGAGACTAGTGAGAACTCACCTGAAATACTGATCTTTTGGAGACTAGTGAGAACTCACCTGAAATGCTCTGGGAAGAAGTCAAGTTTATGATGCAGGGAAGTATCTAGGCCCAATTATAAGACCAATACATGAATATCAGATTCAACATGTGATCTGATCAAAAGGAAGCAGTTAGAGAAACACAGAGACACAGGGGCTGAAGAATATAAGAGATTATTGCATAAGCTTCTATGGGAATAGGATATTTTTAGAATTTTTTATTATTATTTTTTTTTTGGTATAAAACTACAAACAAGATGAGGATGCACAATTATAAAAGGATGTTTCTTTTAGTTCATGACCTAAAGCACAAGTTTAAGCCAAAATTGTTATTATCGCATTCTCCATGGAAATGGCAGACTCATCGTGGAAGGTTCATTCAACTGAAAACATAATTATCATATCAAATCTTAAAATCTTTAACACTCCTTGTATTAACAACACATTCTGGTAATGTGTTCCATTCACTGACAATTCTCCATATAAAAAATCTACTCCCCACATCCCCTCTTCACCACACTCTTACATACCTTTCAGGGATAGCCTCTGGTTTTTCTCCACTTGCTTTCTGTTCTTCTTATAATTCCATCTAGATTAATCTGATAAAATCTTCTCACTAACTTAAATGACTATCATATCATATCACCTCTTTTCCTCCTATCCAACAAACTCTGCAATCGACATTTCTTCAACTTCTCTCCATAGCCAGCATTCCAGTCCTGATAATGTCTTAGCCACTCATCTCTGGACCACCAATGTTTCCACATCACACTGAAAACTGAAGATCCCCACTCAGTCCATATGATATATCATTTACAAACAAGTTAAACAACAGGGGGCCCAAGAAGAGAACTCTGGGGAATGCCATTAGTTACCTTCTTTTTTTTTTGAGACATTGCTCCATCATACACATAAAACTGAATTTCAAAGAGAGAAATGGAGAAATAATAACAGAAGAACTAGAAATCAAAAAGAGATAGAGTACTGTGAGGAACTGTACAACACAGAGGATAAGGCAAATTTGGAAGAGCTCTCTCACCAAGAAAATTTCTATTTGGAACTCCTCTGCTTATGCATGAGGTTGAAAGAGCAATTAACAACTTAATAATAAGGCCCTGGGTGCAGATGGAATCCCAGCAGAGTTGATTAAGACCACAGGGGATGGAGGGATAACAGCTTCATAAATTGATTAAAAGGATACGAGTTATAGAATCATGGCCTATAGACTGGAAGAAGTCAATTATACTACTGTACAAGAAATGAGATATGAAGGATTGGAAGAACTATACAACTATTAGTTTAATCCCTCATACAAGGAATATTTTATTAAAAGATCATTCTAAACAGGATTAAGGCCAAGTTGAGGCAGAGATGCCCGAGGAACAAGCAGGTTTTATAAAAGGCAAGGGTACTAGAGATCAAATCCCTTGCCTTAGACAGATCATTTAAAAGTATAAAGAATGTAGACTCCCTATAATAATATATTTCATAGACTACTCCAAAGATTTTGACTGGGTTCAGCATGGGAAATTGTAGGAGATAATGAAAATAATTGAAAGAAAAGGATGGAAAGAAAACTGAATAAATAGGCAGTGCACCGAGATAGAATAATTACAAAACCAGAGCAGCATTCCTGAAAGTGCAAGAACTTAATGGAAAAGCAAAACGTACTCAGTCTAATAACATCAAGGACAAAGATGGGAACATAATCATTGATAAGGAAAAGATAAATGGAAGATGGGTGGAGTACTTATCAGATCTCTATGATGATGATGATAGTAGCATGATAGATGATTCACGACACCTTAAGTTAAACATAGCAACAGATACCACTCTACCAACAAGAAAGGAGATACAACACATAATTAAGAATCTTCCTAATAATAAATCCCCTGGGTGCGATAATATCCCAGCTGAGCTGCTGAAAGTTTTGACTGACTATAATAACAGCTATTTAGGGGAATCGATTCAGAACATCTATAAAATAAAAGAATTATCTATTATTTTATAGATGTTAGACATACGACAACTATCTGCATACCAATTCCAAAAAAAAATAATGCACAAAATTGCAAGGATTACAGAACTGTGAGCCTAATATCCCATGCATTTAAAATTATTTTAACCATTGTTAACAAAGAAACTGAAAGAGCCTTAATTGTGAATCGAGTGAACACCAAAGGCTTCAAAAGAGGGATGGGAACCTTAATGCTATCCTGGAACTAAAAATAATAATTATTATTATAGTGTGTGATGATATAACGGCTGTGAGGCCCCTTTTACGGGAAAGTGTGCCACCATCTCAATCCCCCCCCCCAACTTTATCTGGGCTCAGGACTGGCATAGCTGATGAATCAAGCCTATGGCTGGAACTTAAGTATTCCTGACTGTCGTCCGTGTGTGTGTTCACGGGGCCGGTTTGCCTGCTTGCAGGAGGAAAAATCCCAGTTTATCTGGGATTTTTCCTCCTGCAAGCAGGCAAATATTCTAACATTTGATAGATATTCCTATTTTTGTTTTCCACTCTTTTTCATCACTGTCTCACTATAGATAAATTAGACATAGAAAATCATGTAAGATTATAAAAATGATTTACATCAAACAGAAAATTCAGCTGTTTAACTCTGAGACTTCTGAAGTGAAAATAAAAAGGAGTTAGACAAGGTATCTTTTCACCAAATTTATATCTATAGTGAGACAGTGATGAAAAAGATTGGAAAACAAAAATAGGAATATCTATCAAATGTTATAAAATACAATAATCTTAGATATGTTAATAATACCATTCTAATAGCAGAAAACAGAAAGAAATTAATAAAATTACTGCAGCTACTGATTGAAGAAGGTAAAGAATTTGGATTAGATAAAAATGCAAAAATGATCAAATTTATGAGAATCTCAAAAGAAATCAGATCCGAGCCAGAAATATTCATAAACGATATGAAAATTGAACGTACAACAGAATACAAATATTTAGGCACCTACTTTACTGCAGATGGAAAGCAAGAAATAAAAATAAGAACAGCCATAGCTAAAGATGCCTTCTGTAAAAATAAAGATCTGCTGAGAACTTCTGTGGATCGAAACAAAGAAAAGAATGATAAGAACATTCGTGGCCAGTTTTCACATATGGAAGTGAGACCCGTGTATTCATGAAGAGAGAAAGAGTAAGAAAACAGATAATTGCCTTTGAAATGTGGTGCTATAGAAAAGTTCTGAAAACCTCATGGCCAGAACACGTGACAAATACAGATGTCCTACAGAGAATGACAACACAGAGATCTTTATTACAGGAAATGATCCAGAGAAAGATGAGATTGGCAGGACATGTACTGAGAGGTTCGACAGAACAGAGGATACTAACAGTTTTAGAAGAAAAAAATTATGGGAAAAGGATCAAGAGGTAAAAAACAAAGGACATGGTTTGAATATATAAGATCATGGACAGGATAATATGGCTATGCAGAAACAAAAAGGAAAGCCATCAACAGAGAGAACTGGAAGGACATGGTGCTGCACCCTCTCACTGAGGAAGCTACATGAAGAATGAAAATAATGGATTTTCCTCAACACATTATCAGGTTATCATCATTATTTACAGGTACTTCATGGAGTCATAAGACACACTGTGGAAGAACCACACTATCCATTAACACAATACCTATCACACATCTCCTTAAACTTATCCAACTGTCAGAACGCTCACAGCCATCTCTGGCAGTCCATTCCACTTATTTGCCACCCTCCAAGTAAAGAATCTAGTCTGCACACTCTTACTAACCACACTTTTAGATGACTTCCAACGTAACCCCTTGTTTTGTTTTTCCTCTATGTATTGAAAAAAAATGTTTTGGTGTCAAACCTCTTCTTCGCCTTTCAGCTAAAATCTACAATCCACACACCTTCAGTCTATCCTCATAAGTGAACATTCCACAGACCTGTCACAAGCATAGTCGCTCATCTCCAAATCACTTTCCCCAATGTGCACAGTAGTTAACATGTGGCCTAGTCATCCTCATTTAACTTGATTCCAGCTCACCATACACCACTCTCTCTGATATCTATCAGCTACCCCTTTCCCAATCTGTGCCATTAATCTCATAAATTCCCATTTGCTCTAACTTATGTAACAATCTTCCATGGAGTATTAAGTGGTATTTTTAATGTGAGTAAATTACTGAGGGAGGACCTCCCTTTTATGAAGCCATACTGCCATCTAGAGAGCATCATATTTCTTTCCATCCATTCTTGAATTTTACTTTTAACCAATTTTTCAATACTTTAACCACCACTCCAGAGAATAATTGGTCTGAATTTTACTTCTGCCTTGTAGCCACTTTTATGTAATAAAACTCTCTTTCCACTCCCTTGGAACCTTGCAAGAGCTGAGACTTACATTAAACAACTTTGTCAGAGGCACTGCCAGTTCACTTGCACATTCTCAGAGTACATGAGCCATACTCTTAATCTGCCTCAATTCTCACATCAGTCTCATGTCAGTAGCCAATTCACCACCTGGATTATATACAATTGCAGAGTGATCACTTACTATATTGTACAATGAAACCTGTGGAGAATTCATGACTACACAAACACACGTAATAACCACAGTAATAAGTTTTAATAAGTAAATATTTCATCCTAAGTATCTTATGACATTGTCAGTACAGTTAATTCAAACAACACTAGGAATAACATACAGTTAGGGTGCATGATTACTATGGAATCCCAATATGCGTGCAGTAGCATGTTATAGAATTAAATTAAAATATATATGAAGGAGGGAAAAATACATTAAAATAAGATAACATATATAAAAATTATTTTACACATTTTGTATGACAATTTCCCATACTTTAGGAATAGCAAGAATGTCATTACAGTTCAGATTTGGTCTGTGAAGTAGGGCTTCAGCATTTTCTTTATATAAATGTTCAAGTTTATATAAACTTCTATGTAGAAGTTTGGTCTTTTCCCAATGGATCCTATGGTTTGGGTTTTCACCTCCATGTTGTGCGAGGCCAGATTTCTGCGGTTTGATGGGTTGGATATGGTCTTGATGTTCCGAGATGCGTTTATGAACAGATCTACCTGTCTGTCCATAGTAAGACAATTTACAGGAGCACGGATCCTTGTACACACCAGGTATCATCAGAGGTGAGAGTTTGTCTTTAGGAGAAAGTAACAAGTTATAGATCTGGTTGATTGGTTCATGGGTAGTTGCAAGTTTGTAGTATTATTATTACCACCCCAAGACCTCATGGAGTCAGAGACTCATCTGGGAGGTCCTTTTATTATTATTATGGGTATCTCCATGGAGTCAGTAGACTCATCGCAGGAGACCCAAACTAGCAAAACAATATCTGTCATATCTCTTTTTGAATTCATTTACAGACGAAGAGCTCACAACTAAGTTAGGCAATGAATTCCACTCATTCACCACCCTCCAGGCAAAAAATTTTGTTCTGATACCTTTGTTAGCCACACTCTTCTTTAATTTCCAGGGATGACCTCTTGTTCTTCCATCACTATCACACATCTGAAACATTTCCCCTGCATCAATCCTGTAAAAACCTTTCAGTAATTTAAATGTTTCTATCATATCCCCTCTTCTTTGCCTATCAACCAATCTCTGCAATCCACAAGCTCTCAATCTATCAATGTAGGAAGCATTTTTTACATCCCTCACCAACTTGGTCACTCTTGTCTGAACCCTCTCCACGGCCTCCTCATCTCCAAGGAATCCAGGTGACCAGACCTGAGCACAATAATCCAAATGTGGAAGTATCAATGCTTTATAAAGGGGAATAATAACCTCTTTATCTCCGGATGTCAGTGTGTTACTCAACAACCAAGTAATCCTATGTGCAATCTTGGACACCTTAGCAATGTGTCCTCTGAACTTCATCTCCCTATCTACCAACACCCCTAAGTCCCTAGCCTCATCAATCTCTTGGAGTACTGTTCCATCAATGTAGTACACAGCTGGTAATCTTTTAATCCCAAAATGCATGACTTTACACTTTTCCACATTGAACTGACATCCATTATCTTTTGCCCATTCTACCAGCTTATTTAAATCATCCTGCAAGCTTTCAACATCAGCTTGATTTTTTTTATTGCGCTGCCCAACTTTGCATCAAGAGCCTGTGTAGCTCAGGGGATGTGGCGTCTGCACACCACGGCGCTTGGCCGCACGAAGGAAGACTTGGTTTCGAGTCTAGTCGGCGACTAGAGGAAATTTTTCTAAGCCTTTTTTCGACCGGTTCCTGAGTTAGTCGATCTCTGACACGGCAAGTGGGTTTTTTCTCCTGGAAACTCTGGTTTTTCGTCCCGTAAACTCAAGAAAATCGACCGTAGAACCCACATTATTTCAGACATTAAATATATTGTGTTAGGGTTAGGGACCACAAGATGGCGGCACATTTGAGCCATCTCTCTTCACTGTGTACCGCTTAATTAGTGATAGCCTTGGGCCATCTATCTCTGATTGGTACCAGTGGAGATTGAACTGCCCACTCAGGCTCCAAAAGTTAGATAGGGCTAAATGGCCTCGCCTACTCCCGTATACGGGAATAAAAAGGCGTTAGCTGATTTTTTTAGCTGAACTTTGCATCATCAGCAAACAACTGAATATCTCCCTTTAAGCCATTTCCTATATCATTTATATACAAATTAAACAACAATGGCCCAAGCACAGAACCCTGAGGCACACCACTGGTCACCGGCCTCATTCTGCACTTGGCTCTTCCATACACCACCTTATGGTATCTCTCCCTGAGCCATTCTCCTATCCATATCACCAATTTAGTATCCATTCCCATCTGCTCCAATTTGCGTAACAGTCTTCTATGGGGTATCCTGTCAAAAGCCTTAGCAAAATCCAGAAGCACCACTGTGTAGCCAGTTCCTTTGTCCAACTCAGATGTCATTCTATTATGAAAAGTTAATAGATTGCTAAGACAGGATCTACCTTTAACAAAACCATGTTTGCCTCTATAGAGTATCATATCCTGATCCACCCATTCTTGAATTTTGTCTTTAACCAACTTTTCCAATACTTTTACCACTACTTCTGAGATGGTGATTGGTCTGTAATTAACTACCGCAGTTTTAGAGCCACCCTTATACAAAGGAACCACTTTGTCTAACTTCCACTCCCTAGGGACCATACCAGAGTTCAAACTCAAATTAAATATCCAAGTAACAGGGGTTGACAATTCATTTGCACATTCACGGAACACCCAAGCTGATATTCCATCTATCACACACACACAGTTCATCATACCGTGTTTTAAACACATTCAAACTCTTTGCAGACAACACATTCTCAGGCAAGGCATTCCAATCATTCACAACTCTGCGTGAAAAAAACCTGCCTCTCACTCCCCTACTCACACCCTCTTTATACGGTTTCTAGGGATGATCTCTGGTTCTCCTCTGATCTCCCACTATTCTCTGTAAAATTTCTCCAGCATTGATCCTATAGCAACCTCTTACCAACTTGTAGGTCTCTATCATATCTCCCCTCTTCCTCCTGTCCACCAGACTCTGCAAATTACATCTTTGCAATCTTTTCTCATACTCAACATTCCAGAGGTCAGAAACTACCTTAGTCAGTCTCCTTTGGACCCTTTCCAACATCTCTTCATCCTTCTGAAAACCCAGTGACCAAATCTGGGTACAATAGTCCATGTGTGGCCTAATCAAAGCCTTATACAACGGAACAAGAATCTCCCTACTTCTACACGTCAGTGTCCTCCGCATCATTCCCAGAAGCCTTTATGTTGTCTTCACACTTTTGGCTATGTGTCCCCTAAATTACAGATCCTTATCCACAATCACCCCCAGATCTCTTATTTCCTCCACCTCTGACAATATATTCTCACCAAGCATAAGTTCTGCATCCCATATTTGTTTTCCAAATTTTAAAACATTACATTTTGCAACATTGAACTCACATCCCCATTTCCGTGCCCAATCACTCAATCTGTTCAAGTCTTCCTGTAAGGCCACAACATCTTCACTACACTTCATGTTCGTCCCAACTTTGCATCATCTGCAAATAACTGAATATCCCCATCCAAATTTTCACCCATATCATTAATATACAAGTTAAGCAGTAATGGACCTAAAACAGACTCCTGAGGCACTCCACTAGCGACTTTCCTTTTCCTAGATATCGCTCCCCCATACACAACTTGTTGAAACCTATCAGATAGCCAGTCTCCAATCCAATGCATCAATCTAATATTCAACCCCATCTGCTCTGGTTTGACTGTCAACCTATCATGAGGTACTCAATCAAAAGAGTTTGCGAAATCCAAGTATATTACTATGTATCCTTTTCCTCTGTCCAAGGAAGCAGTCACTTTATTGTAATAAGTAAGTAGATTACTAAAACATTTTTTACATCCCTCACCAAATCCATGCTGTCCATCAAATATAATACCATTGTTATCAACCCAACTCTAGATCCTAGTTCTCACAAGCTTCTCCAACAACTTGACCACAACACCTGACACACAGATAGGCCTATAGTTTGATGCTTGAGTTTGATCACCTCCTTTATGTATTTCTTCATCATTTTTGAATGACGTTCGGAGATGCCTTTGACACAAGGTATGAGAATCCTATGGGCTTGTTCTTGTCTAGGTTGATGTGTGGGGAAGTGACTGATGATTTTTTTGAGTTGTTGTTTTAAGATTGTATCCATTTAGTATGGCTGTATTTTTGATTATTTCCAATTCTTGGTTTAGAGATTCTTCAGAGGAGCAGAATCTATGTGCTCTGGTTACTAATGATTTAATGATGCCAAATTTTTGAGATGGATGATGAGCAGAAGAATTGTGAATGTAGCAACCTGAAAATGTTGGCTTGCGATACACAGAAGTGGAGATGGAACCATCTTCTTTTCTTTGGATGTGTAAATCCAGGAAGGAGATACCCTGTGGAGTTTCTTTTTCTAGTGTAAATTTGATGCAAGCATGAAATAGGTTTATTTTATCTAGAAACAGGTGTAGTTCTTGTTTGGAATGACCCCAGACAGCAAAGATGTCATCGACGTATCGTAGCCAAATTTTTGGTTTGGGTTTAAACGCGAAAATTTTTTCTTCACGGTATTCTAGAAACAGGTTTGCTAAGTTTGGTGATAAGGGAGACCCCCATTGCTGTTCCTTCCTCAAAAATCCTAACACCAAATCCATTCAAGTGCAAATGCCAGATGGTAGAGCATGTAATATAATAAAATTATATTACAAACTATCCATACATCTATCATATCTCTTCTTGAGCTCATCGACAGACAAAGCACTCGCAACTGACTTCAGCAATGCATTCTACTAGTTTGCCACTCTCCAACCAAAAAATCTAGTCCTCGCACACTTGTTAACCACACACTTACTTCATTTCCAGGGATGACTTCTTGTTCTGCCACCATTAGCCAACAGCTGAAATATTTCCCCTGAATTAATCCTATAAAACCCTTTTAGTAACTTAAATGTTTCTATCATATCCTCTCTCTTCTCTGCCTATCAATCAACTTATTTTAACTTACAAACTTTCAATATAGAGGTCATTCCAATGACCACTCACCAACTTGGTCACTCACCTCTGAATCTTTAAATTAAGATGACAAGAAGTTATATTCTTGTTTCATCCTTTATTCAAGTATAATTTATCCTTACGGATATGCGTAATGCTATGCATTATGGTTAATACTCAGACTGTTTTCGACCGTTCTCATCAGTGGGAGGCAGACCCAGAAGTGATACCAAGGTTGAAGTAATGTAGAAGTCATATTTCCATATACAAGTAGCCAAAATGTGTCACATCTTATTACGAAAATACTCTGGATTAGAGACAGATGTTGAAAGTTTTCCCGCTTGGTTACACTATAAATTAAAGATGTCACTCACAAGTCTCACTAATGGCTATAACTTTTGGTGAGATTGCACTAACTAATGCCAAAAACTCTTTTACCTGCTCTACTCTCCCATTCATTTATGACAAACCATCACTTGAAATACATTCCTGCATAAGCCTCTTCCCTTCCACTCTCAACCTCATACTTTATTAATTCTGGTTTCCCTACCCAAATACTTCAACATGTTCAGAGAAATGCAATCTCTTCAAACGCTTACTGCACATACCTAATAAGAAATAGTAAAAACTGACACTTAATGGCCGATTGGGTAAAGGAAATGAAAACAATATACAGTTGACCGACCGGTCCACTTATACGTGTTTATTTATGAATTGTAAAATTCCTCTATATATTGTAAAACGTTTTGGAGATTTGTGACAATTTGAAAAAAACTCTCAGACGAACTGTGTAGCTTAGAAATATCGAAAAAAATAAGAAAACGTTAGCTGTGTCATGAATGCATAAAATATGTAGATCCTAGTATATTTTATCATTTACTACCATAAGGTATACACAAATCTATTATTATTATTATTATTATTATTTATTATTTGTGACACCTCCAAGGAGTCCGAAATCTCATCGCGAGAGGACACCTGCTATAACTGTCTCCACCCCTACTACCAATCAACGCCATCTACCGCCCATCAGAACACACGCAATTTACAGACGAAAAATACTAGTTGTGGTGATGGTAGGCATGGCCATTTGCAGTCGAGAGAAATGTAAACAAACGTAAAGATGCAGTGTTAAATCATAATTGCATAAAATTAACTGTTAATTGGATTAATTAATTGGCATAAAATAATCTAATAACGATTCATTCGTTAGTATACAGGCTAGGCCAGTGGTTAAATTCTAAATGAAAAAGCTCCGGGGTCCTTAAAGTAATGATCATAAATACTATTGCTAGATTGCTTTTTTTTTGTGTGTTGGAGATTTCGACCAACACCAGTGGCATTGGCGTTTTATCTGACCTCAACATTCTACTGACTTTGGTTGGAGTCAATCCTTGATTGATGAGGTCAGTTGTGATCTCATCAGTTGTGATGCCCTCAGCCACTCCTCTTAGAACTACTTTTAAGTTCTTCTCACTTGTTAGCGCAAAGGTGTGGAAGGGCAGTTTAGAGTTGTCCAGCATTTTCGTCATCATGCGATAATCTGTGACAGTAGTAGGGTGAATCTTTACACCCTCTTCAGTATTTCTTGCCCAGGAAAAATTGATATATTGTTCTCCTAGGGATCTTGAGGCTGAGGTCATTTGTCTTTATCTCGAAGGATAACTGGAGGGACCTTTTCTTTTCTATCCTGGGTGATCTGATTTTGTTGAGTTGTTACATCATCTTTCATTCCACCTTCTGATGTTCTGCGTCTTTTATTAGATTGTTCCTCATGTGAACAATCGAACTGTCGGGGAGACTTTGTAGGAGGAACAGGTGTTATGTCCTCTTCGATGTCCAAATCATCATCTTCAGTGTCATTTACTTGAGTGAAGAGATTCAAGCAACCAGTATAGTCTGTATCAAATTTCTTAAGGATGAATTTGAGAATGTCAAGTGACATATCTTTGTTTAACTGTTGAATGGCGTCCTTAATATCGTTTACATTCTCCATTCTTGTGTACAATGAGGTATGAAATATTTACAATGGCGAAGAGAAGAAACGAGCTAGGGCCAGAAAATTGTATCAAAAGTCAGTCTTACCTTGTAAGATTTTGAAAACAAAGAAGATTCACAATATCTAAAACTCACTAATCACCACTGAAATCAAAAACATTCTTCGCAACAACAACCATCATGCGAGACTACTATGCGAGCCATCTTCCTTTCAGTGAATCTCAGCATAGAATCGAACTGCTCTCTCTCTCTGTGTGTGTGTGTGTGTGTGTGTGTGTGTGTGTGTGTGTGTGTGTGTGTGTGTGTGTGTGTGTGTGTGTGTGTAAAATACTGCGGTGTGTTGGTAAATTTTTAACAACCGACTCGCTTTATGAAAGATGTGATTCTTCACAAAGTTCTATTGTATCTTCAGATGTCTTCAAATTTTGTCCTTTTAATGTTTAAGAAGTTTCGTTCTATTTCATTTTTTCAACTAAAGGCTATCCGCTTTTTCGACCGCAAAACTCTAACCCTGAATTATTTTAATTATTAAAAAAAAAAAAGAAAAAACCGAAAATTATTAATTTTAATTAGTAATTTCAAAGAAAATTTTCCTATATTACCTACAACGTGCCTATTATCAAATGAAATCCTGAACAAAAAAAAAAAAAAAAAAATGTAACACTAACATTACCACTCGTAGTCGATCAAATGACCAGAGACCGTAGCATTAGCGACGAATTTTTGTATTTATCGATAGTGCAACAATATTGCATTTCCAAGAACTTAATGTTGCAAGTTCTTGGAAATTCGCCTAAAAATAAGGCATTATTGTTTATTCAAATACCCAGTTCGGGAGTTTTGATAACGTGTTTGTGTTTTAATGAATACAGACATTGTTTAGTAAATAAAATTTTCCAAATTCCCGTTCGCAAATTGAGTTTGTTTTGTAAATTCTCCTTTATGCATTTATTTTTGATAATAATAATATATGTAAGTGTTTATTATACAATTTCAAAATATTTACGAGAAAAAGTATATACCACCATTCATCATCTATCGTTTCATGAAGAATTTTAATAACCGGCTCGCCTGACTTAAAAACATTAACAACCGGCTCGCTAAATTTGAAAAATTTTAACAACCTGCTCGCACGAGCCGGTACCAACACACCACTGTATGTGTGTGTGTGTGTGTGTGTGTGTGTGTGTGTGTGTGTGTGTGTGTGTGTGTGTGTGTGTGTGTGTGTGTGTGTATATATATATATATATATATATATATATATCAATTGCACGAAATGATGATCTAATGTTAATCCAGGATGTCAGAATCCATACTGGTCATCAAGAATGTAATTGCAGATGACATTCTCCATTAGTTTTAAGAAAAATAAGGTGAGATGGATGAAACAATGATTTAAATCATAATAAAGCATGAAATGGTAGATGTTGCATCCAACGACACCGACAGAGGAACAGAAGTAAAAATCTGGACTTTGAAAGTTGAATTTACTTTTGTTCAGTTGTCTCAAATTGCAGTGTTGTTGTTTAGCTGAGGGGGAAGTTGAAGTTAGCAGTATATAGGATTTTTCCCCCACATGCACACATGGAAACTCAAACTTTGATAGCAAATTGACTGGAAAGGAAATAGTTATTTATTCCAGCAAGGATTATTTTAGTGATTTGGATATAGGATGTATTTGAATTAGAAGAGTGAAAAAATAGTAACAGACAAAAAAAGTCATTCCAATTGGCAACACCTGAGCCGAAGAGAGGCTTACAAAAAAAAGTTCTAGTGGGAGAAGAAACACAGAACAGAACCTATAACGGCCTTTCTTCAGGTGGCCCAGCACTACTGATACAAAGGACTACACAGGCATCATAAAAATTTTAGAAAATATATAGATGTGTTAATTCTAATCAAGCATATTAAAAGAAAAAATAATTGAGAAAACTTTGTTTATTGTTGATTGATGGTGGTGGTAGTAGTGTCACTGTGTGTAGTTTGAGAATTAAGTAGGAGGAAAAACCGTGTGGAAAGGCTTATGTGTTTCGTCGTACATGTTGATTAGATGCGAACACAGATTGATAAGAAAACAACTATTTATTGACTTAATTACTAATATTTCCAGCATCTTCAGAGCACACAAACAAAGTTTGTTATAGTAACGAGACAACCACAATCCGGTGTAACAGTGAGACTAGTATGAGCAATCGCAGGGCGAAACACAAAGACTAAAGTCCTAATTGAAAAATACTTTAACAAGCAGAGACAAACAGGTTATTGTTCCTCTGTATCAAGCCTTGATAAGACCCCATCTAGACTACTGTGCCTGGATACGGGCGCCAGGGTTTCTTCTTGATGGGGAGAAGGTGGAGAGGATCCAGAGACGAGTGACCAAGATGATAGCAGGTCTATGGAATGAACCTTATGAGAACAGGTTGAAGATTGGTGGGTTGCAGAAATTGGTTGACAGGCGGAAAAGGGGTGATATGATTGAGACATTCAAATTACTGAAGGGTTTTTATAAGAGTAATTCAGGATTAATGAGAATAGGACTGGTGGTGGGAGGACTAGGGGGCCATACATGGAAGCTGGGCAAGTATATGGTTAGCAAGGTTGTTAGAGCTAGGTTTTTTACTTGGAGAATGGTGAACGAGTGGAATAAGCTGCCAGAGTCTGTTGTGGGTGCCATGACTGTGAAGGAGTTCAAGGCGAGGTATGATAGATACTGTGTGGATGTCGAATAGTTGTTCTTGACATGATGTTAGAGTCTCCCTTGATGAGTCTGTCGACTCCTTGGAGTTGCCCGCAACAATAATAATAATTAGGAGCCATCTAAGTTGAAGAAAAAAAAAACACGAGAAAGTGGATCAGTCGCTATGGCCAGGCGGGTTTAGCAGACCATGCTTTGGATACCCCTCGCACACAGGATCAATTGGAAAAAAAAAGTGCTGCAGAAGCCTTTACAAGTCAGAGAAGTTGTTCCTAGAATCAAAAGCCTTGAAACATTCTCCAAACCTCAAGAAATATGGCTGCATAAATCTACCAAACATTTGGGAGACAGTCATCCCAAGACCAAATTAATACTTGCTTTTTCTCTCTCGTGTTTTCTTTTTCCCAACTTAGATGGCGCCTAATTAGGACTTTAGTCTTTGTGTTGCACGCTACAATCACTCATACTAGTCTCACTGTTACACCGGATTGCTGTTGTCTTGCTACTGTAACAAACTTTGTTCATGTGCTCTGAAGATGCTGGATAGAATACCAGCGAAATAAAATACTTATTTGCTTATCAATCTGTGTTCGCATATACTGCATATCGTTAAAATCCAATCAACAGGAGGAAAGACATTTAGATGTGTGTAGCGAAGTAGAGTATTTGAACTAGTCCTAGGAGGACTAGTCCTCCCAGGACTAGTCTTTGGACTCCTTGGAGGTGTCACGCAATGATCATAATATTATACTCGTATTTAAAAGATTTGCAAACAGATGTGTAAACTACATGGGGAGGAGGTGGGGAGGATCCAGAGACGAGTGACCAAGATGATAGCAGGTCTATGGAATGAACCTTATGACAACAGGTTGAAGATTTGTGGGTTGCAGAAGTTGGTTGATAGGCCTAAAAGGGATGATATGATTGAGACATTGAAATTAGTGAAGGGTTTCTATAAGATTAATTCAGGATTAATGCGAATAGGGCTGGTGGTGGGAGGACTAGAGGCCATACATGGAAGCTGGGAAAGAATGTAGTTAGCAAGGGTGTTAGAGCTAAGTTTTTTTACTTGGAGAGTGGTGAATGAGTGGAATAAGCTGCCAGAGTCCATTGTGAGTGCCATGACTGTGAATGAGTTCAAGGCGAGGTATAATAGATACTGTGTGAATGTCGAATAGTTGTTCTTGACATGTTAGAGCCTCCCTAGATGAGTCTGTCGACTCCCTGGAGTTGCCCGTAATAATAATAAATAGTATTGTATTCATTGCAGTCGATAAATATACTGCTTGGAAAGAAGTCAACAGAGATCACAATGTGAGTAACAAACGGCCATGGTACTCACCATAATAATATGCAGGAACTCGTCTTGCGGCACTGACTGTTGCAATGTTACAGGACATACTTTCCACAAGTCTAGTTTAGTGATCAATGAGAATTTTGGACCATTTTTCCTGTGGGCATGTGATGAGGTCCAGATTGTTATAGAGTGGACTTCCCTTGACCTCACCTGATGCTGCACTTCATCCCAGTTTAAAACAGAGTTGATCAGGGACCTGCAAAGAAGTCAAGTGCGGAGACGTTCATGTCCACAAACCACGCAGTTACAGGAGTAGCCTTGATAGTGTCTTGCAGAAAGAGACAATGGCCAGTTTGACAGAAACGCCATAAAGCAGGAAGCATTGCATTGTCGAAAATGTTCTGAAACCTCTCGAAGTACAATGTTCTTGACGCCATAAACCATGTGACAATACCATCACACTGCCGCCTCTGAATTTCACAGTTGGGGTTACACACCCTGGTAAGGGACGTTCACGGGGAATCCGCCACACCCACAACTGTGCTGTTCGGTCGAGGGTATAGCGTGATTCGTCATTTCATAACACAGCTTTCCAAGCTAACACATACCATTGTGCATGCTCTGTGCACTACTGAAGACAACGCTGCATGTTGGTTCGGATAGTGTGGGTAGGCATATTGCGGTCCTACCATGGAAATCTGCGAGCATTGGTTCTGAATGTTTTCGTGCAGATTCTTGTTCCAGCCGATGCCCGGAACTCCACATTCAATGTGTTAGCCAACCAATGGCGGCTTTACATATTATCCTTCGTAGTACCCTACAGTTATGTTCGGTGAGTGTGGTGGGTCGTCCACTGTAGGTAGCATTTGCAGTTGACTCCTTGCGCTTCTAATTCAGTATGGTATAACTGATTGTTCTGGGTTGGTCCAATTTGTCAACAATTTGCTGAACAGAAAGGCCTGCACCATGGCATCCTATCACAACGCCCCTTTCAAATTGCATTAGTTCCCTTCTCGCAATTATTCCACCCGGACACAGTTGCACTAACTTGAGAGCATCATATTCCCCTAATTTATACAGGCTGCAAATACGTGACTCGTCACATGGCATGATGCACCTTGCCCATGGATTTGTTTGTTGACTTTTTTCCAAACAGCGTGGGTTAAAATACTGCAGCTTTCCTTAAAGTGCTTTAAATAAGAAGCGTTCTCCATAACTAAAGTTTTCAAAAGTTCAAAATCATACGTAAATAAATATGAATAAAACACATCAAATTCTGTAAGTAGCAGATGCAACTTTCATCTGCCTTTGGAAAGGTTACCATCTGACATATCAGAGACTGGAGGTAATTTATGCTCGGGTCTCCAAAACAGGATGTCAGATTTCTGTCTCCCTGTTTCTTCTTCTTTCATAAAGCGTGTATACAAGAATAATGGCCTTCAATGGTCAGTATACACTTTAGGGACCAAGCCACCTCCATTCCAGAGCATACAATTAAAATTGTTCCCCACGTCTACGGCTAGAACAGTACACGAGACCCAATCTGATAAATTAACTCATCAAGAGAAGGCTTCGAAAACCAGCCAGCGAATAATGCTACCCACTTACTCTGACAAGGTAATATCGTCTAGGATTCCAAGTATAGGTATATGTAGAGAAAAACAGCTGTCGAGGAAATGCAGTGAGCACGAGACTGTGCGCTCTATACAGGAGTTCACGAATCTCATTTCCCTATGTTTTGACTCTTTATTGTAAGCATCCTCTTCCCCCAACCTCCTCCTCCTTTCTCTCTTCTGCACAAGCTTCCGAAATCCGACTGCAAAATACGTCATAACTTGAAACTATCTTGCCAGGCCAGTGGTGCACCCATGGGGGAAAGGGGACCTCCCCCTCCAAAAAAAGGAAAAACACTACACTACAAAATTTTCCAAAAATCTTTTCCTAATTGAAATTAATTTTTTTTTTATTTATGTTGTGTCGAGTGTTCTATTTCTATACTACTTATGAATTAGCGGTCACATAAGGTGGGAATACCCTATAGCTCTCGGAAATCAAAGCCGGTGTGAACGCAAGGTGAACAAGGTAGTGCACGGGCAGACCGAGAGCTACTTCGTTTGCCCGAGCCGGGACAGAGAAGATCACGGGTATCATGTATTGGCGATCACTGCAGATGCTCAGTCATAGGTCGTATGCAATGCGTAGTGGGTATTCTCAAATCCTACTCAATTCTCCCCCCCCCCCCAAGATTAAATCATGAGTACGCCACTGTTCGGGCTATGTCACAACCACATTATGAATGCAAGTTTTTATATTAATCGGAGTTGTTGGGCGCGCAAGCATGGCACAAAGTTATTTTCAAAGAGTTGACAGCGAGATATTGACGAAACTATGATTTAAAGTAATTTAAATTTTACTGCAGTTACATATTCTTATTGAAGGAAGGGTAGCGCCACTATATAAGACTGGTCCGACTACATATGGACTATTGTGCTCAGATTTGGTCTCCTGGTTTCATTGTGATGTGGAAACACTAGAGAGGGTTGAAGGGCGAATGACCAAAGTAATAGCAAGATAAAGCTTTACATTTGAGAGAATGTAGAATACAGAGTGTGGTGGATAGGAGGAAAAGAGAAGATATGATAGAGACCTTCAACTTGGTTAAGGGACTCTACCAGATTACCACAGAAGGAATCATAAAAAGAGTGGATGCTAAGATGGGAAGAACGAGAGAAGATCCCTTGATGTTGTATAAAGATGTGGGGAAGAAGGGTATGAGGAACAGATTTTTTACGTGGAGAGTTGTTGGTGAGTGGAATGCATTGCGAATGCGAGAAGCAGTAGCGCACTCATGATTTAATCTTGGGGGGTGCCCGAATTGAGTAGACGATTTGAGAATACACACTACGCATTGCATACGACTTATGACTGAGCATCTGCGATGATCGCTAATTCATAAGTAGTATAGACATTAGACACGATACAACATAAATAAAAAAAAACGATTTTTAATTAGGAAAAGATTTTTGAAAATTTTTCCCGTTTTTTTTTTCCTTTTTTATTTGGAGGGGGAAGGGCTCCCTTCCCCCCTCTTCTGGGTGCGTCACTGGCGAGGAGTGTAACTTCATTATGATAGACATGCTACTGGTTGAGTGTGGGCCTCTTCATGGAGGTTATCGAAATATTGATAATATACTTTTGAATAAAATATAGTTATTATATTTGCATTTTCTACACTACTTTTAGCTGCTCAAATTTAAAAAAAAAATTTCCGCATAGTTTGCTCAGCTACACTTTAGGCTTAAACTCTTCAACCTCTTATGTGTAGGACTGATATTTGAAGGGGGGGAGGATTACGAAATTCATGAGAAAATGTCCAAACATTCTGAAATTGCAAATGATTCCTATTGCATGCAATAAAAATAAAATAATTTTTTTTCAAAAACTACTCTGAAAATTATTTCAAGTATTCTGATATATATGTTTTTTTTTTCCTTGCCAATCAGAGTGCACATTAATGGAGAAATTTATTTAAAAATTTTAAAAAAGATCATACTTGCCTTTAAATGTTACTTACTATATGTATGATTACGATTAACGTAAGGAGTTAGTTCCTCGTTACTCAGATATTTGTTTAATCTTTTAACGGAGACACTGACCTGCAAAGATAAGTTTTGATTAAACACTTATATGGCAAACATTTAAGTTTCGTACCATAATACAAACATTGTTATCTAGATGTTTGTTTGGAGTTCGAAGACTCTCTAGAGTTAATTTTAAACGCATACAAGAAAGTTGAATAATTTATTGTAGTTATTGAGTACATTAGTACCATAAATTTATATACAATGTTTATAGCTAATTATGCAAATATTTTCAGGGTTATTACATTGTACTCTCCTTATTTAAATTTATTTACTAAGGATAAATTTATTCACTAAAACTCTGAGCTGTCACTAAACTGCATCTTGTGAAATGGAAATAACCTTTTTAAATATGTTAATGTACTAGTGTCGTATTGTAAACACATACGCAATAACGGAATTAACAGGTGGAAGTAGAGTGATTTAAATCCTTTACGTCAAGATTTGCGGAACAATTCTTACGTTCACCAAACCTTTCAAATATCATACAGACAAATCGGCCCTATAAAACACGCAATTTACAGACAAAAAGAATACTAGTATTGGTGGTGGTGGGCGGTAGATGGCGTTGATGTAGATAATTGGTAGTAGCGGTTCGGTGTAGTAGTGGAGACGGAGAGTTATGCAGTGGGTGTCCTCCTGCGATGAGTCTTCGGACTCATTGGAGGTGTCACGCAGTAGTGTAGCTAGAGCTTTTGCCACCCGGGCGATCCCTGAGTTTGCCGCCCCTCTCAATTCTTCTTCTTCTGCAGCTTCTCCCACTTAAGTGGGGTCACTGTTTGTTATGAGTCTCCTCCACACCTTCCTGTCTTGGGCTGTCACCACATCCAAGTTCTTCATCTTCAAGTCCTCTTCTACCAGCTCCCTCCATCTCTTCTTTGGCCGCCCACGCTTCCGCCTTCCTTGCACATCCATCTGCATGACTCTTCTTCCCACATATTCGTCCTCCCTCCTCATCACATGACCAAACCATCTCAACCTTGCCTCCTGTATTTTCGCTCCTAAGTTCGTAACTTTCACTGTTCCCCTGACATAGTCATTTCTCAGATGATCCTTTCTGGTCACACCGCACATCCACCTAAGCATTCTCATCTCTGCTACTTCCATCCTGCTAATGTTATTTTTCCTCAGGGCCACAGTTTCTATAGCATATGTCATAGCTGGCCTCACTACTGTCCTATAAATTTTGCCTTTCAGATTGATCGGCACCCTCTTATCACATAACACTCCAGCCATCTCCCTCCAGTTCCTCCAACCTGCTTGTATCCTGCATCCCACTTCCTTCTCACCTCCTCCATCTTCTTCCACTGTCGAACCTAAGTATCTAAAGTCTCTCACCTTCCTGATGACATTTCCTTCCAGCTCCAGGTCTGTCTCCTGGCCACCGCCCACTGCGCAACACATATACTCTGTCTTACTTCTGCTCAGTCTCATACCTCTCTCTTCCAGTACTTTTCTCCATCTTTCCAGTTTAGTTTCCGCTTCTTCTCTTGAATCTACACACAGCAAGATGTCATCTGCATACAACATTGTCCAAGGTGCATCTTCTCTCACCTCCTCTGTTACCACCTCCATCACAATATTAAACAGAAACGGACTTAATGCTGACCCTTGATGCAAGCCAACTGTTACTTGAAAACTTTCTGTCTGTCCCAAACAGGTCCGAACACTTGTCTTCACATTTCTGTACATTTCCTGCACCAACCTGACATATTTCTCCGGCACCTTCTTCTCCCTCAGACACCTCCAGACTTCTTGCCTTGGCACTCTATCGTATGCTTTCTCCAGATCAATAAATACCAGATGTAGCTCCCTTTGTTTCTCTCGATATTTTTCCATCATCTGTCGTAACCCAAAGATAGCATCTGTTGTTGATCTACCAGGCATGAAGCCGCCCCTCTCAATACATACCAAAAATACTACAAAAAGTCAAAACAACCTATAGGGAAATAAATTAAAACACTATGTTTATTTTCGAAGAAAAAACTTTAATTTCGATATTCTAAAATGTTATTTTTCTTGCTTTTCTGTTAGCAAAATCGTCGATTTCGTAGTAATGTAGGTAATTTTAATCAATTTTATTTAGAAAAACTCCTCTCACAACTAGCAACACTTACTGCAATTGTGAGGAAAATTCGCTGTAGTATTACAATAGTTGAAAATGAGTTCTCGAGACTGTATTTTAGAATTAACTGCAATAGTTCAAAAATGTTCAAAGTGCTGCCCGGGACAGATCGCCCTTCCGCCTCCCTCTAGCTAGGCCTCTGGTGTCACGAATAATGTATAAACACGAAACAACGGGGAAGGAAAAATCCAAATTTCAAAATCATTCATTTAAGATAAGGGGGAAAAAAAGAAGGAAAAAAAATTTTCCAATTTCTAACTTACCATAATCATGGTTGTAATCAAATTGGGTAACATGGTCAATGGGAATCGCAAAATATTAAACAATGAGATTGAAACGAAAGCAGTTGTAGCATCCAAAATATTATCTTTGTCGGATAACACGAACGATGCAAAACTTGCTAATGCTACCTGCAAAAGACAAATCACAAAGTAGGTTATCATTGCATAGAAAAAACAGTCTTTTCAATGTTTATTTTTCATATTTAGAGAAGATTAATGAAAATGAACGCATTTCATGTCAGAATATTTTTATTTGTAAATAAAGAAGATAAGTGGTTTCGTTATCATTCATTCAAAACAGTGTGTTTACCTCTAACATACGAGAATTATTCATCAGAAGAACTATGTTTCTTTTTAACTGAGATCGATGCACAGATCTCTCATCACTGTCATGCTTAGTTTGCAGGAGTACATCTAGTTTTTTTTAACTAGATATCATCTGATATCCTTAAAGGATATCATCTGATATCCTTTAAGTAATTAGCAGATAAAAGTGTCTAGTGTAATCAAATCAGCTGGGTATATGGCAGAAATTCAACATCTTATAATCAACTCCATCTCTATCCATGTTCAAGACGGTAGTGTGCGTCTGAAACATGTTCCACCCATAACCGTATCTTGAAAACAGAATGGTACTAAAATACCCTACAGCAGTTTCCCAAAGTTTCATTACCAACGCATTCCTTTTAAAATTTTACTAATACCGACGTACCGCCCCCCCCGCTTCAGAAAAAACAACTTGGGAAAAATTATATTATTTCACTCAAACACGAATAATTAGAAGGGCATTAACATTTCGGCTATAATCAATTGCAAATATGCGAAACATTAAAAAAAAAAAAATCAAATTAACTTATTTATACATTTGCCGGCCTGGTTGGCCGAGTGTTTAGCATATATCCGCTCTCCAACCAACAGGTCGTGGGTTTGAATCCTGCAATGGGCATGAATGTTTGGAATTGTTTTTAGGTGGAAGGTGAATTTCATCGCCCCACTTATTGGAGGTCGAAGTGACTGAAAAAGTTCCATGTTTAGTCGCTAGAGCAGGGCTTCCGGACCATGTAAAAATAAATAAAATATACAAAAAATACATAAAATTGACAAAAAGTTTTTTTTTTTTTTTTCCATTTTTGTACCGCATACCCACGGTACAAATGTACTACAGGTTTAGTAATAATCGTTCGTGGGTGGTAACTACATAAAAAAAAACATACAAATTCAATATACATAACACTAGGTTTAGCGGAGAAATTTAAGAAAATTTAGCAGAGTTTACAACTGCGTGGTTCCAACCACGCAGTTGTAAACTCTGCAGAATTCTGCTGATGGCAGGAATTGTGAGAATCTGTAAGAGCGACAATGTTAGATATCTGTGTTAATGATGGGAATGATTATTATTATGGAAAAATCTTATGAAGAGAAAACGATTCTGTGTTCGGACCGCATTATTTATGTCCACATAAATAAGGAAAACTAGAGAAGAACAGATATCTGCAACTTGTCGAGCTATGCCATGCAGACCACAGACAAGTGGATACTAAACAGCATGAAAGTAATTCATTATGTCTGCACACGAATGCTAGGAGTATCAGAAACAAAGGAGTAGAGTTTGTTGTCTTGGTTAATATATTGGGAACTCATGTTATAGGCATTAGCTAGACTTGGTTATCAGAAGCAGACGATTTGAGAATACACACTACGCATTGTATACGACCTGTGACCGAGCATCTGCAATGATCGCTAATTCATAAGTAGTATAGGAGACACGACACAACATAAATAAAATAAATTTAAAAAAAAAAGAATTTTAATTAGGAAAAGATTTGTGGAAAATTTTCTAGTGTTTTTTTCCTTTTTCTTTGGGGGTGCCAGTGCCCCTTGTCCCCTCCGCTCTAGGCGCGCCACTGGTATTAACTGGAATCGAGTGCAAGGGGTACAGTATTTTTAGGAAGAATAGACAGGATAGGAGAGCATGCTGCTAATGATATCAGATGACTTGAATTCAGTTAGAGTTGAGACCAATGACTGCAATACTAGTAACCGTTTTTCATGTGGAAGTGAGTTTGAAGCAATTTGGTGTGAGGTGGAATCTAACAAGAAAAAATACATAGTGGGGTGTTGTTATAAACCTGGTGGATCTGTTGCTAGTTACGAAGAAATGCATCAAATAAAAACGATGGTGCGATAAGGGTGATCACAATGGGGGACTTTAATTAACCGATTGGGTAGCTATGAAATCGCATGAGAAGAATGAAATTGAATTTATTGAGATGTTGCGGGACAACTTTTTCAAGCAGCATGCTGACAGAAGGAACTCGTGGTCAAAGAGTGTTACATTTGATTATTTCTGAACACATTTGAAAATAGTTACATGAACATTCATATAAACATGAATTTGGGTAATAAATGCCATTCGCAACACTTGATGGATTTCTGTCTCCTGTTGGAAGACCAATA
Organism: Typopeltis vanoorti; assembly: GCF_054136105.1. Classification (NCBI taxonomy): domain Eukaryota; kingdom Metazoa; phylum Arthropoda; class Arachnida; order Uropygi; family Thelyphonidae; genus Typopeltis; species Typopeltis vanoorti. The sequence goes on from NC_143556.1 coordinate 66,438,003, forward strand.
ATATAAATGTTCCAGCTTAAGCATTTGTTTCACTCTGAACGATTAGCCAGATTGTTTGGACTCGTAGACTTTTTATTGTTAAAACAATGTTTCTGCAAATATACATTTGGAGAAAGATTCAGTTTCTCGGAATAAAGCCTACAAGTTAAACCTGGTTAATCATTCAAAAGTTGATATAAACTATTCATAGTGAATTACTCAAGTTTGTCGCACTTAAAAAAAAAACAAAACACGCTTGTTAAACTGTTTCCGTTGTAATAGCTACATATTTTTAAGAAACAATCTCTTGCATGTAATTCATAGAATCTTTCATAACCGCTGGGTTGAAGTGGGGGGGGGGATTAAAACATTGAGATCGTATATTCTATATTTCATAGTCGAATCAGGATAACAATAATCGCAAGCTGGCCTTTCACATACGCCAGTTATGCTCAGAGAAAGGAAGGTGAAGCATGAAAATCTCCCATTTATACTTTTTAAGTCATGAAAGCTATAAAAACTATTTTATAGCTTTCATGACTAATAATGAAAATTTGATCTCCCATTCGGAGCATTGATATCAATGTAAAGGTTCCACACCCAGTTTTAAATATGGCACATATCAAAATTCGAAACAATTACTGGTTTCCAAGCAATCAGATATATAGCAGATCCTGAATTATGCTTAATGTAATTTAAATTATTCAAGCTTTGCTGAAAACCTGAAAAGTAAAATATTCCAAATCGAAATGAATTTCACATTCAGTGGACTACATTCTCTTTTAGGTAAAGATAACAGGGATGTTGATAACAGTTCAGGACTATAAAACGGGAAAAAATTTAGAGGTAACGTGTATAGAAAAATGTAGTAGTTGAAAATTTTTATGTAAACCCAGCAAATAATACTGCAATTGGTAGCAGTGCACTATAAATACCTCAATAGTAAATGGTAGACAATGCAGTTGTTTTAGTTAGAAAATTCGTCCTGTTGGATATTAACATCTGTCAAAAGTTATGAAAACTTACAAAAGACAACAATAAGCATGTTTTGGAGGCTCATAAATTTGGTCCTCATTCTGTTACAGTGATACAAAGCAGTTATGCGAGTACAGCATTACTGGTTTAATCTAAGTGAAATGGCGAGTTCTAAAATAAGATCCAGATAACGTCAATCTAGTCACACGGACTAGAAGACTTTTCAAACTGGAAGCAAGCTCTGATTTCACTTTTATCACATGCATTGCGAAACTTTATTAATTTTCTTCATTTCAGTTTCTGAATGCACATCTTGATACTTTACGATTACTTATCAAAATATATATATATTTTTAAAGTAGTTACCTTTCTAATGCATTTGTCACAAGAAATAATATTGTATAGTACAGTACTACAAAACCGAAGAAATCATTAAATGCCAACTTAAGATTGTTTTTGATCTAATTCAAGTCATATTCCAACCATGCAAACAAAGTAATATCTGAAACTGATACTCACCAGAAAAGGAGAACAAGTCCACAAAAATATACCCCAAGCATTCCAATAAGAAATTTTCTTCAACTCGGTCATTTCTTTATTGCGGATGTCTTCTATTTGTTTTTGAAATGGAAGTTCCCAGGCATATAGTTTCAGTACTTTTATCCCATTCAATATCTCATTCATTAGTTTCACTCGCATGTCTTTACTTTCCATCTGTAAAACCTGTTAATTTTATAAATAAAAAATAAAATTAAAAATAACATTCTAGAATTCAAAATACCGAGTGCCTGGAATAGCCCAGTGTGACATGTTTTTGGTTCCATAATGCTGGAACGTCAGAAGAAAGATCGTTATAGATTCAATTCTAATTGCTAACCATAGGAATTTTTCTAGGCTTTTTCCAGCCAACTATTGGGTTAGTCGATCTTTAACACAGGTAAGTAAGATTGTTTTTTCCGACACTTGGATTAAAAATCTACAACACAGAAAACTCGACCATGGATTATTTGAGATAATAAATACCAGTTATAGTTTAGGCTCATGGGATGGTGACAAATGCCTTCTGTACTAACCTTCCGAAGTCTTAAAAATCGGTGGCGATGATTAAGAATGGAAAACAGCTGCTTACTGACTTCTGAAAGTTACAGCTAAAGTTCTGCTTCAACCATTTGAAGATGTTAGATGATTTATTTAATTTAAAATATCAACAAAAATCTTATAGCACTTTTCATTCTCCAAGGGAATAAGTGGAACTTTTAAGTCCAACTTTAAAATATAATCAATCTATCTTTACTCGTCACCAGTAAATGAGCTCATTTATACCAACTATTTGTACTCGTATAAGTACAAATAGCTGTATTTATATGTAATGATATTACGGCAGACAACTGTCCCCATTCCGTGTTTCTAATGCCAAGCATTTATCTGGAAAAGTGTGAAATAACGGTCAATTTGTTCTGAGCAGTGAGGTTAAAAACCAGAGTTAAGCTACTTACTTGTGTCAAGCAAAGATTGACTAACTCGGAAACCAACGGGAAAAAAGTCTAGAAACATTTCCTTTAACTGGAGGCTAGAATCAAATTTTATTATTTTTTTTTAATTTCTATCTAGCGTCATGGAAATTACCGCGGGAGAATGCAGAGGGAACTTAAAATATTAAAAAAATCCAAATAAACGAATTATTTGCATAAAATGAACTATATATATCCGACAACAGTAACTGACCCTCCATCGAGTCTCATGTCAGACAATACAATCCTGATAAAAAATAGTCAGGGTAGTGCACGCATACAACTGGCTCTTTTTCTTTGAAGTGACAAGAATAATAGATATGGGGATGTCATTTTTTGTTTACAAAATGAACCTTCTTTCCTTTTCATATGGATTTGCGCTTTTATATTTTTGCCAGTTATATCCATTACTTGAAGTCAAAAGTCAAGTGTTTCCATCAATGAAAAGTTTTTCCAACTGAGAGAGAGAGCAAACTTCTAGAAAAACTTCACTTCTTAGACTTCCCTAAGGTTAAGAATTAAAATTCTAACTCTGAAAAACATGCAGAAGAAATTACGATTCGTCAGAAGTCGTCTGCCTTTTGTCTTTTCATCCAATCTGAAATACCCCAAAGAAATCCTGAATAACCTGGATGTTAACAGCAACATGCTACTTTTTTTTTTTTTTTTTTTTTTTTTTTTTTTTTTTTAATAAAGACTCATATCTCGTTACTTGGGCGTGGTGCATAATAGCAGATCAATTTAAAAGTTGGTTCCTCATTACTGATGCATATCTTAAAGTAAATTGTTTCAACAGATTCAGGAAAAAGGACCATCTTACTTTTAGGGCACCAGTGATTTGGAAACTAAGATGGTAATAGATGACTATGCTAATATATCTGGATTTTCTATGAAAAAAGAAAGTAAAACATCATCATTCAGCAGACCATGCCTCACTCTTCAGATCTTCTAATAACTGCTTTTAGTTTAAGAGGCGTTTCCAATATCTTGAAAAGATGGGATTCTCTTGAAAATTCAAAATAGTTTTCATAATTTTTCTTGCTTATTTTTATGATTAGCCTTTCATTACAGGTGAGTCCATCTGGATTTACAACGTCGTGAGTAATTCTAGGAATTATCCAACTAACTTATGTAATGCTATCAGAATGGTATGACTACACACCGAAAAGCCAAAACATTATGACCAGCTACCTAATATGACGTTGATCCTCCATGTTCCAGAAACATTTCATATCTTATGAGGCATCGACGCTACAAGATTTCTAAAAAGGTTTCTTGTGGTATCTGGTACTAACACCTAACCAGAAAATCTTTTAACTCTTGAAAGTTACATGGTTGAGCTGCCGCAGAGCGGATGTGCTGTTCCAACACAAACCACAGATGTTCGATTGGATTAATATCTGGGAAATCCGGGAGCCAGGGAAACTGAAAGTCTTACTCATGTTCCGCAAGCCATTCTTGCACAATCTGGGTAGTGTGGCATGGCGTATTTCCTGCTGAAAGAGGGCACCAGAGGGAATACCGTTACCATGAAAGAATATACCTAATCTGCAATGACGGTTAGGTAGGTGATAAACGCGATAGTGTCCCATACATGAACGACTGGATCCATGGTTTCGCAACAGAATATTGCCCAAAGCATTACACTGCTTTCACTGGAAGCAGTGTAATGCTTTGTTTACGTCCCATGGTGCATCCCGGTGCCAACACTTCCCAAGGTGAAACGACACATACCTGTCCGGCCATTCACATGGTGCAACTGGAAACGAGATTCATCGGACCTTCTTCCAGTCATGCAAAGTCCAGTTTCGATGCTCGGGTGTCCATTTGAGGAGTTTTCGACGGCGAATCGAGGTTAGTATGAATACTCGGAGCGGCCTGTGGCTACGCAGCCCTATTTTCAGCAGGGCTCAATGTATTGTATGTTGTGATACATTACATCCGTCACCAGCATTCAAATTACCATCGAGTTGCGCCGCAGTAACTCTTCTGTTGACTCCCACCATCCGGGATAGCCTTCGCTCACCTCGAGCTTCGATGGACCAACCACTTGAGTTTTCCCTCCTCGGACTACTTTTTGAAAGTACTGACCACGGCTGACCGTGACCAACTGCAAGATTTTCCCATCTCGGAAATTCTCTGACCAAGTCGTCTGGTTATTACAAGGCCTTTGTCAAACTCGTTTAAGTCCGCTGCTCTTCCCATCTGAAGAATAACACTATTAACAGAGCGCAGTATCAGGCTTTATTTATACCGATTCACGACCTAGATACGCGGCGTCGTTTCCCTGCAGTTGCTTCGATTTGCATGAAGACGCAATGGTCATACTATTTTGGATCTTCGGTGTTTATGTTGGTGAATTTTAACTTACCTGAATTTTTTTAGATTTTGAAGCTAAAAAACCATTAACCGGAATTAAAAGAAGCATTACTCCAAGCCCAGATAACACAGACGGTCCAAGTAACTGCCAGAGAAAAATAAGAGCTAGTACTATCTGGAAAGGAGCTGACCATATTAAATTTAAGTATATCATCAGATCCATGAACCTCTGAGCATCCACTGACATCAGATTTACTATTTCACCAAGAGTGGACTCTCTGCGAGCTTTTGTAGACATGACAAGCGACTAAAAAGAAAAAATAAATAAATAAAACTATTAAATATTAAAAAAATTATTAAATATTATTAAAGTGCAAAAAATCAAACATTAAAATGTTGTAGATGAAGCCATAAAAATAATAATTTCATTTCGATGTAAGTAGCACAAAAAAGTTGCTTAATATCAAGTAGTTTTCGTAGCATACAATGATATAATTACAGCATTAGCATTCTTCGTAAAGCAAAGTGTCTCTGATTACAGATAGTATTTATGCACAACGTACCGTTAATGCTTTGAAGTTACCCATACTGTTCACATTTAGCTATACCAATTAAACGTAATTGTTTAACTGCTTCTGTTATGAATGAAGACTTAACAGACCTGAGCCAAATATCATCTGAGCATTCTATAATCTAGAGAAAGAATGTAATTTTCGTGAACAGTTCGCGAAAATTTAAGTAAAAGGGGGAAAAAACATTGGAAAACGAACAAGTGAGAGTGGCAGCAATAAATGAAGCCACCTACTTAAACAATTCAAACCCTACACGTAATATTCACAATATATTATTATATTTCCAATGATATTAATATTTGCCGGAAGAGTTAGATTTAGACATAAGTTCTAAGAGAAATTATGATATGCTTACATATAAATCTATTCAGGTATTATATGCTTTAACATTAATCTTTAATATGACAATTATAAGCAATTATATTTGTTTTATTCAGCGCAGTTTTTTTTTTATGTTTAAATGCCTGATTATGGTTGGAAAGACTTGGATCTGAATCGTTAAACAATTGAAATAAATACTGCGCAAACTATCTTTCAATATTATTAAGCACATGCCAACCAGTTTCAGTGCATGAATATTAGTTCAAAATTAGAGCTTGCCAATTTTCATCAAGAAGATTATTAAAATACTTTTGTTAAAATAATATTTTATTCAGCTTACAATAATCACATCTATTTTTAGTCTCTGCAGCGAAGATGTGACGTTTCCCGTTTTACTCGAAAGACCCTGGATGAGATTCTTGTTGATCGTGAAGAGCCTTTTATAGAACGTGTCAACTGAAGGCGAGTTAGTAGAAAATAACCAAAAAGCGAGAAAATACGATTAATTACATCTATTGTTTGGTTTTACACGTTTCGTTGATTGGTAGAACAGTGTGTGTAACTTGGCTTGATATTATCAGCTGACTGCAAGAGACCAAAAATGCAGTCTTCAAATCGCCTTAGGCCACAGGGTTTTATTGCAATTTGTCTTTCATCATGAATTTATTAAGTCGTTTTTGGCATCTTTCTCCCGTTTGCTCTCTGTTCTTTTACTTGTTAAATATCATTCAAAATTTTATTTTCCCTATAATATTCCTGAGTGTTTTATTTTCTTGTACTAGTATTAACTGATCTCAACCCATTTTTCAGCTTTAATATCAGATGCATAGGTTAAACCGGTCTTATACTCTTATTATACTTAATTCTTATTTTTTTCCATATTGTTCTGTTCAAATATCTAGAAATTGTTTCCTTTAAGTGATGTATGTGAAATTTATTTGTACTAATATTTTGCTGTTTAACTTACGACTGATTGGTTGCCTACTAGTCAATTGTTTTTGTTTTTCTCCCCTCCCTTTATATTATATTTATGACAAATCTGTTGGCAATTCTATTATAAAGTATTTACTGTGACCGCTAACATTTACTATCCACATTATCTTATATTAATAATAATATAAGATAATGTGGACACAGTAAATGTGTCAATGTGTCAGGATGAGAAATTTGAGTTTTCGGAAGGGAAAAACTCTGCTATGAGATCGGCTAACTCGCCTTCAGATGAAAAAGCCCATGTAAAGATTTCTGTTGTCAATACCAGAATCAAATGCAGGTTCTTTTCAAATTGAAGGGAGCAATGTTCAACTGTTTTTCCAATTGATACGGAAGCGCTTAATATTAATTGTAAATGCGTACTAAACTACAAAATATGAATACAGTCAGCATAGCAGCAACATACCTTTTTGTAAATAGCTGATATTAAGGCTGTTTTTGTACGCATGCCCAGTGTAAACATTCGATGGAAATAAACACCTAAAAAGAGTGACTGTAAAGTGGCAGTAGCAAAAAGAAGTACGGCATAGAATAGTCCCTTCCATAATGCATCGTCTGAACTTACGTAGTCTATCAGCAATCTGGAAATAAATATACTTTTAGGCTTGGCATAAATTTTAAAGAATAACTATAGAATCGCAGAATTACAAAGCCTGCATTTATTAAATATAATATAAAAAGAACCACAATTTCTAGCATCTCAAAATATTGGAAAAACTATATAAGAGAAGAGTTCAGTGAATATATTTGACTGAGTGGATTAAAACAACAAATTAGAATGTAACAGATATCTGCGTATATTCAATTGAACTGGTCAAAATCTTGTTGTGCGTGCGCGCATATATATATATATGATCCACACACGAAATGTCAGAGGACCTATAGCACATTAGTGCCGTGTGTGGGCAAGAGAAATCGAAGAAAGGAGGAGTCTGGTCACATTCTGTTTGAACAGCGCTGAGGGTTGTAATCTTTGGGGAAAGCAAAGTGGGGAGACCGTTCCAAAAGAAGATGGAATGAAAGATGAGGCTGTGAAGGTGGTTCAGTGAGTTTTAAGATAGAACTGTGAAAGGGTGTTGGTTAGCAGTTTAATCATTTGGAGGAATAAAGTTGCCAATTCAGCAGAGCACTGTCCATGAAAGTATCTGTAGAAGAGGCACAAGACGAAAACTGAAAGTCTTAGAGAGGATTTTGGTGCACCAGAATCCTCTCAAAAGCCATGGAATAGATTGGGGCTTTGTATAGAGTTAGCAGATGTGAAGTAATGTCTTGTGCCAGGAAGGATCGGAGATGCTGGTCAATCCAAGAAGAGAAATCTGATCGTGGATATCTCAGTATTACGGTAATGGGAGGGATGCGAGCTCTTTCTTGCAGGGGATCAGAATCTGTCGCATGTATTGGGGTAAGAGAATTTAATTAGTATAATGGACCGTTCAAGATTTTTGTGTTATTGACTTATAAATGGAATGGCATCTTCAGAATTCCGAAAAACACTCCTTAACTAGATTTTGGTGCTATTATAGTCCTGCCGGTGAAAAGCTGCTTTCCGCTTAGCATGGTTTTCATTGCTACAGTTTTTCATTTTAGTTAAAGTGAAATCATTAAGCTACAGTGATATTTTAAAAGTTGCTCCTCCTCCTAAGATCGACATGCATTTATGAATCAAATAAGGGATTTTGAATCTTGCAAGCTCTTTTGACAAGACACTTTAAAATGTAGAGACTTTTGACTTACTTTTTCGATAGGAGCTAAACCAAAATGGTACCACTGGCTTCAAGGTCACAAATGTTGCTCCCGTTCAGTTCTAAATACAAATACACTATTTGCCGTAAGTGTCTTATAACTTGCACGTTTATAAATATTAACTATTTTTTTTTTTTAATCAGGTACTAAGAAAGGGATTCGGAAATATCAATATTTGGCAATAAGGGGTGTCCGCACCGCCCAAGGGATCGAAATAAGAACGACGGGAACAACTGCTACTTCGAATTTCGTTATTTACTGATTGATGTTGTAGACTGAATATCTGAGATATTTTCCAAACTCGGACTTGGTTATTGTCCAGATAACGTGTTGAGAAACTTATTTCACAAGACCAGATCTGAAGTCCAAGTTTCTCAAGACTGCAATAGAGGCAAGGGAATCCCATTAGGGCAATACCATTGTCGCGTTCAGTCTGTTAAACATATCGCGGTACATCGTGTTATCACAAGATCAAAACTAGGCTTAATCTGCATGCAAAAAAAATCTTTATTATATCCTTATTCATTTTTTTTGCTACTTAACTCATTCCTGGTGAATACATTTTAACGCCTTTGTACACAGTGTGCCTTATCAAACGAAGAACTATATTTAGAATTGCAAATTACACAGATTCAAACTAATCTCCGTCCAACTCCACGCAACGTTTACCTCCATACAGGTGTTCGAAGGCCCGGCAGAAGTCCTGAATGGGAACCGCCTTCAATCTCTAGGTCACACCGCGTTGGATGCACTGAATGTCGCTAAAGCGCACCCCTTTCAAGGCACACTTCATCTTTGGAAAGAAGAAAATGTCTACGGGAACCAAATTTGCTTCACAGGCATCGCACAGTGCGCGGGCGCTTTGTCGTGCAACGAAACCAATGGTTATTGTGGAACAGTTCTTTCCTGAGACGTCGCATGCGGGCGTACAGACGTTGCATTACTCCTAAATAATACTGACCATTCACTGTGATGCCCTCAGGAACATTTTCATTTGTACGTGGTTCATCGCTGTAAACGTTTTTTGTTTTTTTTTTTGTTTTTTTTTTTAGGTCTTGCAACACTTCCGGAGCAGTTTTTCCTAATTTACAGTAAAATTTTATCCCAACTCTTTCCTCCATGATACAACTTCTGACACGCTCCACTCCCACACTCTTACTTTAACTGCTGCCAGACCGCGATTACAACACACTCTAGAAGTCAAAAACCATAAACACATTAGTTACTTTTATTCAAAGGGCTGTTCTGTAAAAAAAAAATCTCATTACTTAACGGGCACAACATAATATATTTATTTAAAGTTTTCAACGTAAGTCTTAATTTTACCTTAGTCTTAATTGACAGCTATTAACTTATCTATTGCATAAAATTAAGTCGAGATATCCGCTTCGTCTAACTGAAAACTTTTCTGCAGATATTTGTGTTTGATACTTGCCTTAATAACTGGGGACTAGCAAACTGAAGAAGATCCACAAAAAGTTTGCACAAACTTGCTCCAAGAAAATAAGGCCAAAATGTTTTGCAAAGTGCCGCAACAATATTGACGCTTGGTTTTTTCGCAGTTTTTGATGACGTCATCATTTCTCCATTAGATAACGAAGCTGTACCTTTTTCATGCCTAAGAGATAAAAGAATATATTGAATTCCTCACAACCTGAACGCGTGGGGATTTTTTTCCCTTTCCTTTTATTATAATAAATCACTCAAATTGTAAACGGATGTAAATTGAAATAAATGAAAAAGGCGAAATCCAATAATTAGAATCGTCTGCTATTTTAATTTTGTGGCAGATTCTAATTTGCTTTTCCAAAAATGCATGACTATTTAATTTAAGGCCACAGAAGATATTTAAGTTTTTTTTATTATTATTATAAAAAATCTCCATGGAGTCAAAGACTCATCGTGGGAGGTATAGCACTTGATACTAGCAACAGAAAATTATCTACACTTTGAATTATATTTTAAACTTAATACATAGGTGATAACCATCAGCAGTTTTATGCAAGTATATTTTTAATTTTCAGAAATTTATAAAATATACAAAAAATTTTGGAAATATTTCATGCAGCTCCCAAAGCTAGATGTGTAACTAGCTAGACATAAAATGTTCCTAAAAATACCAATAGTAGACTAAGCATTAATGTTTTATTGGCTAATTAAATTATCACTAACTGGAATTAAATTTATTATGAAGAGTATAAATCTGAACACATCTGAATATATCTTGGAAGTGGGAATTATGGAACTGAGTTTAAAATTGATAATAAATTATCAATCAAAACTGAATTATTCATAATTTTGATTCTTTCCTTTAATTCGTTATTTATCTATGTTTCATTCCTGCCATTTCATAATTTTCACACACACACACACACTTATTGGTCTTACCATCCTTTCCCCCCCCCCCAATCTCAGTACTATTTTTCCAAGGTAAGTTCAAATTTTTTACAATACATTCAAAATTTCACTTAATAACAACTTCAACTTTCTATCTACTAAAACTCCAAGATCCCTAACTTGACCAGCTCCCTCTAGCATAATCCCACCAGTACAATATGACTTTGAATATTTAACCAAACGTTGAACTGATAGTCATGTTCACACGCCCATGATCAATTCCAGCTTATTCAAATCATTCTGCAAGTACTTAACTACATATCAGCTCTATTCCTGATTACCCTGCCTATCTTTTCATCAGCAAAAAACTATATATGTCTCCTGTCAAATCCTTCACAATGTCATTAATGAATACATTGAATAACAATAGGCAAAGGATTGATTCTTGTCATATATCACTGAACTGATTACCTTAAATCTTGCGGACTCACATCCCCTATAACACTTTTTGATATCTGTTTTGATATTTTTGTCAAAAGCGTTAGCTAAAGTTATCACGTTGTATCCATTCCTGTTGCCTAACTTAATGGTAACATTATTATAGAATGCGAGCAAGTTGCTTAAACATGACCTTCCCTTAGTAAACCTCTGTTCATTGCAAAGCGTTGATTCTTTGTCAACCCACTCTTGCATGCGAGCTCTAACAAACTTTTCCAAAATCTTCACCACTCCCGATAGGACTCCTGATATACTGATAGGACGTTAGTTGGATACACGAAATCTTTGCACCACCATTGCATGGGATTACCACATATTCTTTTTAACCCTGTGGAATCATACCTGTTCTGAGTCTCAAATTATATAGCCTGGTCAAAGAAATAGCCAGTACAGCTGAATACGCTTTTAGAATCTGTGCTGATATTCTCTTCAGTCCCTATTACGAATTCTTATTCAATTTGTGCAACAGCTCTAGTAACTCCTCATACACCCTGAGTTTCTTCAAACAGTGAAGAGGTAACAGTGAGCTCAATGTTGCATACACCTGAGTGATAGCTTTCAGAAAAATGGGCAATGACGAGTTGAACGATCTCTTCTGCATCTATCATCCACATATCATCCATATCAATAGTTAATCTTTCTTTTACTTGCAACAAGCGATACAACTCTTTTGGAATATAACTTGCACGTTTATAAATATTAACTATTTTTTTTAATCAGGTACTAAGATACAGAGATAGTTTCTTTCATATTCAGGCCAAGCTTTCATACAAAGTTATAACGCTTCTGGCCAGCTCCTTATAATGTATGGTATTATAATGGTAATATATGAGAATTCCCGCGTTCTTCGATTGCCGTCTGTTTTGCACGGAACTAATCGTAGTTTTCGAAAGAAAACATCCTATCGCCTGTACACTGACCAGATAACATCGGATAAAATGTTCTTATAAGTGTTTCTTGTATCCTAGACGGTATTTCGAACACAGGTTTTTCTAACTACGTAAGAACAAGTGCCGTGCAATTCTTCCGACGACCCTACGGAGGCACTGTTCCAAGAGCACCAAGTAGGGCATCCACTATGATAGCCTTAGGAAAGGCTTCAATTATGAACCTATCGCACATTAGTATTGTGGGTAAGCTAAGGATTAAATAATCCAGAAATACATTTAGGTGGCTGAAGCCACTTAAATGTCCAGTCTACTGCTATTCCCTGAAAAAAAAAATAATAATAATAACTTCCATCTATATGCAATGCATAACTATCGTATTGTGTAAGCATAGTGCAGGAAACACTAAACTCAGAGGTCAATGAATACTGAAAGAGTGAAGGGGGGGGGCTCATTAATTTTGGAGGAGAAGAATGTAAAATTGGTTATTCTACTATCTTAATGTACTCTTACATTTCGCGAACTTCAGCTCTCTCTGTGGGTTAAAAACAGAACTAATGTCAATGACCAAGACAGTCTTTTTGCTATGGATCCGCATTTATTATTATTATTACACGAAACCTCCAGGGAGTCCAACGACCCATCGAGGGAGGGCACCTCTCTACAACTGTCTCCACCACTCATCCATAACTGACCGCAACTACACCAACGCCATCTACCGCCGACCACCACCACTAGTATTTCCATAGACAATCACAAACATCCTCGCCCACGGTGGGATTAGAACCCGCAGCCTTTTAGCTGGACAGCGGATACGCTAACCACTCGGCCAGCCAGGCTGGCTGATTATAAATATTGAAAGTTGATGGCACTAATCACAACTGTTTGCAATCTCTGACAATTCATCACTGTTTTCGTGGTCCAGTTCTTGTTTCTGACAAATAGTTTACATAATAACTAGTCTTTTGAAATGTGTGTGTATGTGTGTGTGTATATATGTGTGTGTGCGCGCGCGTGTGTGTGTTAGAGGTGGATATAGAATCCACCTGTAAATTACACTACATGTTAATGTTTAAACAGTACAATAGCTAATGCTTTTTATTCTCATCCCTGACTACATTAAAAAATCTATTGATTAAAAAAAAGCGCAACGCAAGTTCATTAAAACGTACTTACATATTATAGTTGAGGGATCGAGTCCAATGTTTGTCGAACTTGAATGCTACTGCGTCACTTTTGTCATCCTGATTCAGGTCCCACAGGTCGTTTTCTGTTAGACTGGTCTTCCATCCACGGTATATTAATCTATGGAAAAACATTTTATTTTCATTGCGCTTGATTGTTATTATTATGCAAACTAATATCAATCCTTAGTTCCTTTTCATTCCCCAAAGAGAAGCAGGAGAAACTCTTAGTCTTAACAATTTTAGAAATCTATAAGCACCAGGTCTCGACTTTTAATTTGTCATCAGGTAGTTGAGTTATACGTGTAACCTTTCTGGTAGTGAAAGTGTCGCAAGTAACTGCCACTATCTTGCGTTCAAAGTCCATCTAAAATAGTGCAAGTTCTATGGTGACTTTTTTTTACAGTTTGCAGGATTAAAACAATCGACTTTTCAGAGGGAAAAATATTAACGAAGACACGAGAAACCAACCATTACTTTAATCTTAATGAAAACTATATTAAAATTTTATCGCTATTATTAATAGTTTAGAATTACATTCTATATTATTCTTATTCGGTATCGACAACGTCCTTTGGCTGGAAAGACCTGGGTTTAAATCCTATCTAGCACGGGAAGAATCTTTATTGGTTAACTGAAGGTGAAAGAGTTTTTCCTCTTGAAAACTACAAAGTAGACAAACCAGTCATAAGAACATACGCAATTAACAGACATAATACACTAGCCCCATAGTCTAAGTTGCTTCGGCTGTAAATCCAAAACAATCTAAATTATTACTTCTCATTATTAACCTTAGTTGCCTGCAGCGTTGTTTTCGAGACTATTCTGCTATATTCGCCTGTCTTTCACAATAACCTTCCCTACGTCATAAAGTACTTTTTTTTTTTTTTGGCCATCCGTCATTCCATTCGGACCCAATTGTTATCCGTGTTTTGCAATTTGATGTGTGTTTCTAATTCGTTTACTATTGTTATACCTTGATACTTAAGATATTTAGTAATATGTTTCATTTCTTTGTCTGATTTTTGCAGTTTCTGCATGAGCTTCTGCTGCGTACGTTAATACTGGTTTAACGTTTTCCATTATAGGTTTTGGTTTGTTTGTTTGTTTCTTATTTTTCCAGGCTGCTAAGAGATCCAGAATCTAGCTTTTATCGATTCCTTGTTCTTCCTGTATTTTATCATACGTTGTTCGTTTTAAATTTGTATCCACTTCCGCTTCTTTTATTATTTCATCCATCACTAGGATGAATAAGGTGGTACTTAATGAGTCAACTTCCCTTATGTTATCTTCAGTCCTTTTTCTGTATTTATTGTAGAACTGTTAATTGGTTCTGAAATTGAAAAAACTACAGTTGCATCTGTTTCTTTCGACTAAAATGCGAGTTAGCCGGTCTCATACGGGGGAGGGGGTTTGAGGGTTTTTTCACCCTCAAACCCCCTCCCCCGTTAGTGTATGTTTACAACATATCTAAGTTTCGATCTCTACTAAAAAAAGTGAGAATTTCTACTAAGAGCAACTGTTTTTAACAACTAACATTCGCCATCATCATGTGTCGTTTCCGTGCAGGAGGTTGATTACCACGATGTGACTCATGGTTGACTATGGACGTAATGATGATATGGTGAGGACCCTATCTATTGTTGTAAGTATTCATGGCTGTAAATCCGCGTGTGTTCACGGGGTCAGTTTGCTTGTTTTGAGGGACGAAAAACCCTCTACCTTCGTATGAGACCTGCTAACTCACCTTTAGTCGAAAGAAACCAGATGAAGGTTCCTCACGTCATGGACAGGAATCGAATCCAGTTCTTTCCGACCAAAGGGCTTCGTCTATACCGACTGAGCTACGAAGGTTCTAACTAACATTACTGATAGTGTAATAGTCACGCACATCATTCCAACGTTTTACGTTTGATACGTGAATGTTGTATATGGTTTTCGGATGGTTGTTGGCATTATGGACGTCTGGTGAGTTATTGTTGGTAGTTAGTAGTGTATAACAGATTAAAGACTCAAATATCATGAAGTATGAGGCCCTGCTTTTTGTTTAAGGTGAAAATCATACCACTTCAGAAGATTCCTTCAACGTCAGTAAAAAAAAAAAGAAATTGTTTTCTAGATTACACATCAAGGAATGACCAATCCATGATATTCTGCAAAAAATGTGGGCAGTTAGGCTTGAAATGATACAATCTCATGGCACCTTAAACAGCAACCAAGACAGCTCTTGACATTACTTCATGACATTTGAAAGCGTATGTTTGCGTAACGTATCAGAAGTTCGTGGTGTCAATCACTTAAAAACCTTGCACATTATTAAACAATTTTAGCTTTTGTAAGTCAAACGTGTGGGACTATTATTAACGTGATTGATATTGAATACCAATAATTGAAATTGTGTCATTTTACTAGTCATTTCGTAACTTTTTATTTTCTTTAGAATATCATAATGCTTTTGTTAATCATTTACTTTTATATATTAATAGCGCATTTGGTTTTTTTTTATATTTTTCAGTATCTTTTTCTGTTATTTCAAGTTATATTATTCTCGTCATAAATATTACTTTGGCTACATTTGATTTATTCTTCGTCTATAATCACGAAAATAATCTTTCCATTTATCCAATCTACTTAAATTTTATACTTTAGTTTTTATGTTCAGCCCATACACGAGAGGTTGGTTGGTTGATGAACCTATAGTACATTAATACCGTATATGAGTAGTAGATTGGGAAAAGAGGAACTTGTTTACATTTGATTTAAAAGACTGTATATTGTATTCCTTGGGAAATACATCAGAGAGAAGATTGTTCCACAATAACTCAGTAGCAGGGATGGAGGAGGAAAAGAAACTTATTCTGTGGGTTGGCAGCTGTACGTACGGGCTTAGTACTGGGTGTGGGAATTATTTCCATGTAAATATCTGTATTCTACAAATATTTCCATGAAAAATGTTCATCTGAAATAGCATCAATTGGTAAGGGATGGGTCACTAACAAGTCTAATTGCTCTCCTCTGTATTGAGTCAAGCATTTCGAGGGAGATTTTAGGGACTCCACCGCATATATGAGAGTAATATTCAACAGCTGGGCGGATTTGCGATTTGTATAAGGTTCACGCTGTTCAGAGGTGAAGTAACGTCTTGAGCGAAAGAGAAATCCTAGTTTTTTAGAAGCCGAGGATGCAATGACTGATGTGTTTATGCCAGGAGAGGCTTCATGTCAGGATAATTCCAAGAAAAGAAATTTTATATTGTCTGGAAATTGGGATGTTGTCAAAACATGATAGGGGTGGGAATAGTGTTGGGCAGAAGTTACAACCAATTGTTTTGGCGAGAGACCAAAAGGCTCGGCTTCTGTTTGGACAGGCTTCTAATTTCTTGCTTTTTTGCTCTTTCGAATTCTGTTTTGGAAGCATTTTTTGCATCTATTTCGGACTTTAGTATAAGCTCTAAAGGAAGATGGAATTCTTGATTTGAGTCAGTTATGCTCGATATTTTTATTTGTACAGCCTTGGCACATCTTTTGGAGAACCAGAGTTTAGTTAGGGAACGGCAGTTCAGAGTAGTGTGGATAATGTATGTTTACATGCCAGAGAGGATTACTTTAGTGATACGTTCGGTGCATATGTTTGGGTTGGAAGGCCGGAAGCAATAGCCCATCCATGGGAATGAGACATAGAAGCCGTGGAGGCTGTCCCACATGGCATTATTATAATGCCAAACTACTCTTGTATTTTAGTTTCCTTTCGAGTTTTTATCATTCTCCCACATTCTTCTTTTTCTTGGGATACTTTTAATTGTAATTTTTGAGTACTTAACTTTTTTTTCGTTTACTTTACTTGCTATAGTTTTGCATTCATATACTGATGTATTTTTCTCCCCTTGTGGTTAGCAAAAAAGAAAAACTGCATTTCATAAGTTTTTTCAGCTTTCTTATACGAGGGAGATCTCGAAAGTTCTGATAAACACCTAGAACAAAATTATATTAAAGCAACTGATATAACCACAAGTTCTGGTTATATCGGTTACTTTAATAATATCATTTTTTTTCTAGGCGTTTATCAGAATTTTCCATAATCCTCCCGTACAATCCTGCCATCTTTAATTTGGTACTATGTTTTTAACTTTGAATATATCTTTCGCTGCTTTATGTGCAATCTTTAAAATGTTGTCTATTTTATTTTCTTATTATTTCCAAGTTATCTAATAATCTTCCTTGGAAGAAGTATCGTTTAGTTTCATCCGGATTTTTTTTTTTATTTCTTATTATTGTACCTTTTGATTTCATATTCATGAATAGTTGCATCATACTTTCGACACAGCACAACTGATTGCATTTTGATTTCTACCCTACTTTCTAGGGGAAAAAAAAAACTATAACTGAAAAAGTATCTCAGAGTAGTGTAACAAGATTTGAACCCCACCCCCCCCAAAAAAAGAGCGAGTCCTCCAGGACCTAATCCGTTAAATAGTGCAATACCCTTCCAATCGATAAATTACACAATATTAC
This sequence comes from Typopeltis vanoorti, assembly GCF_054136105.1. Classification (NCBI taxonomy): domain Eukaryota; kingdom Metazoa; phylum Arthropoda; class Arachnida; order Uropygi; family Thelyphonidae; genus Typopeltis; species Typopeltis vanoorti. The sequence continues at coordinate 66,455,833 of NC_143556.1, forward strand.
GTAACTATCAACTAACTTGTCTACCTCATTCTTCAAAAATAATTTCACATTAAAAATGGTTTATTTATATTTAAACCTATCATGCACTAAAAATTAAATTAATAAAGGGGAAAAAAATACTCACCCGTTTATCCACCAGAATAGCAGCTTCGAGAGAAATGATGCTTTTCCTTCAGGAGATTTTGGCTTCGGATTAAAAAAAAAAAAAGTTATTTTTTAAACTATAGCTCCGAAATTTAGACGATATGAGTAATAAACATTATTAAATTAAAGATCATTACATGCCACCAACGTGGAGTCCTGTAATAGAACTTCACGGACAAGGACGACTCGTACGGATGGGAAAGTGGGCGGGTGGGGGAAATGAGAGTGGACTAGGAACATATCGGCCTATTTTACCAACTAACATCTGCTGAGATGTCTGTGTTTAGGGGAAACTCTGAATTCCAGAGATAAAAGCTGCTAATTCACTTTCAACTGAAAATAAACTTGTAAAAGATTTCTCGCTCTTGACAACATTTGAACCTGTCCTATCTTAAGAGCGCCATGCCCCGACGTCCTTCCAACTGCGTTTGCATAACAATGTATGAAAAGCAGAATAATTACCATTAATATATCTTTTTCTATTCTAAACTTATTCTCCTAAGCTATTAATAGGGTCTCATGAGAAGGTCGAAGGATTTCACCTCCCGAAAACTGGATTTTCATCAAAGTGGCCAGAAGAATACATGCAGCTAACAGACAAATACACTGGCCACATAGACACAATCCAAAATAACTGAATTTGTTATTTAATAGCGAGTATTGTTTTCTGACTCGCATTCATACGATATTGTTAGCTAATAACCAGTTTTTTTTCCCCTCACATAGTTCTAAGAATGCGTCAATTCCCCCCCCCCCCCACACACACCCTTAGTTAAGATCGGCGATATTTAAAATTGTGGCGATATTTATTTCCCAAATAATTTGAATAGAATCAATGCAGAATGTATTATACATCTCCCCAGTGCTATTTTTTTCCTGGCGGTACGCAGTACCGGCACCTTTTCTCTTAAGTTTTTAAAAATTTGCCATTTATTGACAGGAAAATGTATTATAAATATTCCGGTAGATAGTACTGTGTTCACGAATTGAATTTTCAGGTTTGATTACTCATAACTTGGTACCCTGCTTTCCTGTTTCATAGGTTGGTAATGTTATGTTCCCTTCCGATTGCTTCCAATATCAGTTCTATATTCACTCTGCAATAGGCAGGTGCTCACGTGAGTTTTGAATTAATCCAAGTTAAATCAGTGCAATCATTGTTCAAAATGAGTAAAATAAGTAGTTATTTTATGCCAATAAGGTAAAAAAAGGAAGGCTGCAAAAGCAGAAATTGTTGAATCTACTTGTGATTCTGTAAAACAGAAAACTAGCACCGAAAATGCACTTGGTGAAGAGGATCACGAAATCAAGACCGAAGATCCACGTGGTCAAAAGGAATCAGATTCTGATAATGATTGGCCCGAATGTTGGATACTTTTGCAGAAAAATGACTTCTGCGAGAGAAAAGCGTGGCTGTATGTCCAAAGTAAAATGTTAGGCTATTAAGGTGTGTCGTGATGTCGGAAGTCTTGCCGTTGATAAACACATGAAAACGAAAATTTCAGCGGAATGAGCAAATGGTAAAATCAGGCATTTTGGAAAATCTCGCAAACAACAGTTAATATCATTAAGAAAAATGTTTTACGATCATAAGGAGATGCAGCGCACAAAGCGTGCCAAAAAATAAAATCTGAAGATAAAAACGAAACATTAGAGAAAGTTTTCCTAAATATTTTGTCTCATAATAAAGACGACAGGAAAAGTGCTTCGAACCACTTACAAAGTTGCGAGGAGAAATCAATCATTTAACAACTTTGAAGAAGAAATAAATTTACAGGAATTTAATGGCCTAGACATGGGATATATTCGTCATTCTGCAAATGCTTGCATTAACATTGTGAGCCACATCGCAAATGAAATGAGAAAAACATTAATAGACAATATAATGGACTCCAAGAACAAAATATCGTTACTTATTGATGAATCGACAACCATGAGTAACAAAACCACCTTGATTATTATTGTTCGTGTAGTTCTTCCTGAACTTTCGGCTCCTGTGAGTCTTTTCCTAGATTTGATCGAATTATCAGATGTAACTGCTAGAGGGATTCTAAACTCTTTAATTAGTCATCTTGAGTGTTAGGATTATCTGAAAATTACTTAAAGCAGTATTTATTGTTTGTAACTTGTGATGGTGCAGACGTGTTATTTGGTGTGTGTAATGGTGTAAGGAGGCGAATGCAAGAGAAGTTTCCTAGTGTTATTTTCTGGTAGTGTGCTAGCCATCGCTTTGAATTGTCTGTTAGTGACACAGTGAACAATGTGGCAGGAGTGAATCGCTTTAAGAGTTTCATGCACAAACTTTATGTGACTTATCAAGCTTCACCTAAGAATGCTAGGGAACTACAGGAATGTGCAGCGACTCTAGAACGTCAACTTCTTAAAATGGGCAGAATTGTAAGCACTTGCTGGGTTGCATCTAGCTGTCGCACTGTTTCTGCAGTGTGGCAAGACTTGGAAGCCCTCGTCCATCACTTTCTGGAGGCAAAAAAAAGACAGCAGAAGAAGCAAAACAGATCGCTTTCTTTATGAGGGCCTTTTAAGAAAAATAACGTCATGCGAGTTTGTTCTTGATTTGGGCCTTATGTGTAATGCTCTCCAATAACTTAGTGAAGTAAGTCTAGATTTACAAAAGAGAAATATCGACTTGTACAAAGCAGACAGGAAGATAAAGAATACAGTTCAACTTGTTGAAGAAATAATTGAAAATTCTGGTCCTTACTACAGTATTTTTATTCAACGTCAGAAGAACATTAAGTTCAAAGGGATTGAGCTCCACAAAAATGAAAGACACTGTCCTATAATAAGTTCATCTGCTTTCTATAAAAGTCTGAAAGAAGCTGTTGGAAAGCGTGTGCTTTCTGTCTGCTTGAAGGAGATGGTGTTCATTCTTAGCATATTGCCTGAATGTGCTAAGATTTTATATTACAAGTATTGGTCAGAAAATCCTGGGAAACCTCTGACATTTGGTCAAGCCAAAATAAAAAAGTTAGCACGCAAATTTCGCTTAAATGAAAGAGAAGCAGTTCGTGGTTTCCGTAAATATCTTCAAGAAAATAAAGTTCCGGACATACCACTTTCTCTAAAGCCCACTTTGGGCACAATTGCAATATCTTCCAGTGAATGTGAAAGGGGTTTCTCTCAGATGAATCTCATAGTAACTTCATCTAGGTCATCTTGTACGCACAACTTCTGCACTGATGGTCATCAGGATAGTAGGACCTCCTCTCACTCAGTTCAACTCTAGCAAATATGTGAACTCATGGCTGCTCCAAGGTCGTCATCCTGCAGTTGATACCAAAAGCAATAAGCGATCTAGAGACGACGAGGGTGCATCGGAGGATATGTTAAAAGTGTGGAAGTTGCTGTAATAACATCGTAATGGTGAGTACCGGCACCTTTTTTTCCAGAAAAAAAAAAAAGCACCGCATATCCTTAAACGATCTTGAATTCGTCTCCAGTAAATCCTGGAAAAGGGAAATTGATTCGAATATCGGAGCACTTACTACCTAAAGAAGTTTAACCCCTCTCTACGCTGTTAATCACGCTAATAATGCAGTTAATCTCATAAAAAGAATCCCTACTTTCTCCCATTATTATTTTTTTTTAAATTTGTGTCGTAATAGTTTATCACTGCATTCGTCTACAGCTGATAACAGTTCTACTCAATTTTACTCGCAACTGAAAAATTCTAAATGATTTGTACTATGCAAATGATATCTTGCTGTACCAGATCTTTATATGTAATCTCATTAGGATACCTTATATAATCACGCTGCTTCTCAATTATAAAAATTCGCTTATTGTCGGCAACCCTATTTCCGAAAATAAGCGTGATAAATCGGTGCCTGACAGAATCTGAACTGGCGCTCTTAATAATAAATTGCTCCACGACTCCAAATAGTGTTCCTTAGGATAATGCGCTTATTATCGGTGACGAAAGGGTACTTACATCTATGTTTCATCATTCACGAGTAGGTTTGTTATTTGATATCATATAATATTCCACACAAACAGCCCTCCAAGCTGCGTGTGTGTGCGCGCGCGCATGCGAAGGGAGAGAGAGCCTACCTTCGGACGTATTCAACTACCACTCTTCTTTATTTAAGGACGAAAGGTTAACTGAAGCAATCTTCAAAGTGAAAAAGTGCCTTTTTTTTCGTAAAAATAGGCAGAAATCGTTCACATCATTTTGACGCACCCTGTATTTTGTCGATAGTTATTACTTACATTAACCTACCCTGCTGTACAGGGAGAGTCAAAATCACGTTAGCGATTAGAAACATTTATTGAACTCAACAATACGAAACTTGCATTAGTTGAAATAGTAACTGAAACAGTTTTTGTACCTGATTTATAAAAGTTCAATGTGCGCATCACACGTCAAAACGATACGCGACCTCTTGCTACATAAAAATCAACATCTGACGATCAATCGTTTCTAAAGCTCTGCCTCTGCGATCCTTCAGATCAACCAAGTTTCGTGGCAAAGGGGGAGATACATAAACTTTGTCTTTTACATATCCCCAGAGGAAACAAATCTGGGAGCGTAAGTGACAGTGAAGGCCAGACTGTAGGACCCATTCGTCCTATCCATCTGCCAGGATAGTTGGATGCTCGAATGCTGTAGTGTTGGGTGGCTATCGAAACGCATTCTCGCGCATGCGCAATCTGAAACTCAGTTTCTTTTTCTATTACTGTTGTATTTTCCTATCAATAATAATTTCTTTGTAAAAATAGGCAGAAATCGCTCACATCATTTTGGTGCACCCTGTATTTTATTGATAGTTATTATACAGAATTATTATAAATAACTGCATATTGTCATCAGCAGAAAGCACATTATTTTTCACGGTTTCTGAATCCAGACCTGTGACCGTTGTTCACAATGCTGTTAATCTGGAAAAACCGTCTACACTAGCGGTTCTCAGCCCTATGCCCCAGGACGCAAGTGCACCTGCTGTCAATTATTAAATAAGGAAAATATTAAATTAAAACTGTCTTCTAGTAATAATATTTATTGAAATTGTAAAAAATGTTAACATTTATGTTATATTACGAACTATTTGTAATTCCTCTGTCTTTGAATGCGAGTGTTACCAATGTTCTTGTATTTAGTCTACTGGCAAAAGTGCGCTTGAGGGGGGGGGGGAATGTGTCACAACTTCACCGGTATATTTTCCTGTTGGCAAACTTTCATCAACAGGTCCCACACCAGGTCAATTCCCTCTTCCCCCAGTGCCTTCCATGCCTCCACTGGAATTCCCGTCTGCGTCCACCGATTTTCCATTCTTCATAGCCTCCTTCATTTCCACTCTACTGATGTTCTGCACCATCCCCTCAGAAGGCTTCCCATCTTCTCTACGAGTCCTCGCATTTTCCTCATTCAAAAATCCCTGTCTTGTGTCATTCTGCTTCTTATGTCCACATCTCTCCATAATACTCTTCCTTTAGGGTCTTTGATCTGCCTCACATGTGAGATGTCCTTTGCTGCTTTATTTCTACATTTTGCTAGTTGGTAAATTTTTCTCTGTCCTTCCTTTGTTTCTAATTGATCATACAGATCTTGATATGCCATGGCCTCTACAATTCAAAATGCATTGAAATATATCGCATCCTCTCAAGTAAATTGATTTTCTATTATAATGCACATATATAACCCCAGTCACTTACTCGATTGTTTTCGGACTTCTTTTTGTCATCGGGATGCGTATCAGAGATGCAAGAAAGAACCAGCTCACATACGAGAAGAGGATAATGTATAACTCCTAAAGTGTACAACAAGTTATCTGTTTCTTCAAGTTCCTAAACAAAGAAGAAAAATCAGTAAGATAATATCTATCACCAAGAACTATAATTAGTTTAAGTATTTGCATAAACCAAGCTAAGTATTATTTTAACATTAAAAAAAACAAAAAAACTTATGTATATTCAAACACTACTTTTCATTCATGCTTATGGCCCCATGACTAACTCAATAGTATTTGATAATTGGAAAGAGAGAAAAGTTAAAATGCTTTAATTGTACATTTACAACGAACTATTTATTAAACAAAAGTTTATTCATTCAATTAACAGCAATTTCGATTATTACCACGAAGCTCAGGAGGTATTCAAACTGAAGTACAGTGATCTGAGTTTGAATCCTGGCTAGACGGGATTAACCTTTGTAGTGATCTTTTCAGCTGAATGGCGAATTGGTCCCTCCCCCTTTCTCCAAAATGTTGGTTTTTAACCAGAAACACAGACATACCAGCGAAAAACAATCCATAACAGTCTATTAAGTTGAACACATTAAGGGGATTTGAAAGAATAACCGTAGGAAATAATTATACAAATTGCATTGATCTTTCAGCGAACGATAGAAATTGTTCGAGTGCAAGCCGGCCTCTGCTTAATTCCAGTCTCTGTAGATTTATTCCTGGTATTGAAAATAATAAAATGAAATAAAAATAATTTGATATAACTGATATTGTGTCATTTGAATATTCAACTATTTTAAGAGTGATAATTGCCAGCACCACTGATGTCACCTAATCTTCTAAAAAAAATAAAAATAAACTTCGATTAAATCGTTGTTTTATATTAAAAGTAGAACACAGAAATATCTTCGGAACATAATTTAGACAAATTATTTGGCCACACAAGTGCTATTAAAACGAACATTTAAATGATTCAAGAATTTTTAATAGACCTTGAATGACAAATTAAACTCCATCGAGCCGGGAAATTATCAGTTTGAATCATTTTGTCGATAAAAATTCGCTGATTGAAACAAAATGAACCATGTCGGCATCGCATCTTGTCCAGATCCTAATCCCATGGTTTGTTGTATTCTATTCAACCAGAGAGCGGAGCTATCCGTCATATAGTTTCAACCCCCCCCCCCGTCCCTTCGACTCCATGCAAATTGTCCGATTAAAACAACTGTTCGGACAAATTTTTGGAGTGATTGCAAATATTAAATTTGAATTAAATCAGTCCAACTAGAATCCTAAAAATAACTTGTATGCATATGGACAAAATATCTCAATACGTGCTTACGCATTTTCCGAGAACACCTTAAAGCGATGTTATTAAACTATAACACTAAAACACAAAATATAAAAAGGTACAAATCACCAACATTGAAGGACAGGTTTCTGTCTTTCCGTCAGAACACAGAAATAAATGCAATAAACGCAACAACGACTATTTTTCCTTTGTTTGATGTTTAAGTAGAATTAATATTATTATTACGTGACATCTCCAGGGAATCCAAGGACTCATCGTGGGAGGGCACACTGCTCTATTTCGCTAAATACATCTCGCCTTCTCCACTACTATGCTAATTCTCCAACTACGAACACTACTACTATCACCGCCATCTATCGCCCATCACCAACAACAGTATTTTTTGTCTGTAAATTGCGTGTGTTCTGAAGGTCGATTTGTCTGTACGCGGGATGAAAAACCTGAGTTTCCAGGAGAAAAACCCTGCTACCACCGTACGAGATCGGCTAACTCACCTTCAACTGAAAAACCCCAAATAAGAATTTCCCCTCGCCACGACGCGAATCGAATACAGGTCTTTTCCAATCGAAGGGCGCAATGTTCCGCTATTCTTCCAATTGCGCTACGGCGGCTTTAAAATTATGTTTCTGAATTAAATTATGAATTATGTTTCTGAATGCCACTTCCTATCATCCATTCAATAGCAGCGGTGGACCAACCTACAACAAAACGTACCTTGATTCCCGTCATTTTACTCATATTAATAGGAAATTCTGAAAACCTGAAAGAACTCAGCAATATATTTTGTGTCAGATAGCTGTATAAAACAAACTACTTGATAGAATGACTTGCAATTTCACATGGATGCTTATGACAAATGTACCAACTTAGGGGAAAAAAAAATCGTGCCAATGGTGTTGCCATCTATGGTCGAGGCTGAAGTGTTGTAGTAATTTAGGGATTGAAAGAACCAGCCGGAAGTGCTGAATGACCTTGACGAAGCAAGCAGGTGGAAAAAATTGATGCCAAATTCAGATCAAATTAAACTGAAATTATCAGATAATCTTAATGAAAACCTGAAAAGATTTATAAAAAAGATTTCTCACTCTTGACAAGATTTGAACCTAGTTCAAATCTTGTCAAGTTTTATTAATTAAGATTTATTAAGTTCAAATCTTGACAAGATTTGAACCTAGTTCAAATCTTGTCATCAAATCCTAACCTAACCTAACCTAGTTCAAATCTTGTCAAGTCTAGAACGACATGCCCCGTCGTCCTTCCAATTGCTCTAGCATAACAATGTGTGAAAAGCACAATAATTACCATTAATATATCTTTTCACATGTTACGGAAATAAAGAGAAGAATCACACGAGGAAACAACGCTTTTTTTTTTGCTGTTATTAAACATCGACTGTTAAGAGATTTGCTTGTATGTTTAAAAAGAACGCTAATATATGCATTATTCCAGTGTTTGCTTACGGAAATATGAACAACAATTAAAACATAGGAAGAATGCGGCACATAAAAAGAGAGATAGAATTAAAAATAATCGAATTAGAGAAATACAGTAGAGGATACTGGGAAGTATTGTAGAGCATGTAAATGGAGGTGAGCTGCCGTATTAGCATTACAGACAAAAGATGTACAAAGTTAAGCACCCGATGATACTAAGAGAAAGAAAGGTCGCATCTCATATCAGAGGTTTAACCAGAGATGGTTGATATTAAATATAGAAAGAATTGAAAAGGGGAAAGGTCTATGTCCAGCAGGGGATAGAAAAGAGGCTAAAGAATATTTTATTGCTATTCATTTTATTTCATTGGTATTATAATCTATCATTATACCATAATGATGCACACATTAGCTTTACATTTTATCCTTTATTCAAATAGTTATACAGAAGAAGCAGAGTAGCCAATCTACCTCATTCAATTGGCATAAACGCTTAGCTGGTCATGTTTTATAGAAATTCCCGGTTGTCAATGGCAACTTCATAGAAAGCTATATAAGAGGTGAAAGACTGAGATAATGCATGTAATTATGAAGGGAAGTTAATAAAATATAAAAGAAGATGCAGGTCTAGCTGCCTGCTCGATCTAATTATGGAAGCATCTGAGGATAGTTCTACTCCCACCCCTATCAACTACTATTTCCTATATTTTCTTCATTATTAGACAAAACCCGTTTCTTCAATCCAGTCTTTTCCTATAACTTCCCGAAAATATATGAATAAAAAGAACCTATATAACAAGATTAGGTAAGCCTTTATATCAGGTGTAGCTTAATATACAAATTATTTCAATTGTGTGTTAATTACTCTTTGTCTAGCAATAAAAATAGTATTTAAGAAAATTCAACAGCGAAATAACGGTTTCTAAATAGGATCCTTAGTGGAGGGAAAAAAAAAAAAAATTGTGTTTGACCAGAACTATAGTAGGAAACAACGCCGATTTACAAAATGAGCAAAATAGCACAAAGTTTGATGAATTCTATTTCTCTCTCATTCACACTTGCTTACCTCTTTCTGGAGCCTTTTTATGATGAATGCATAAGGTACCGTCTGAGTCACTACCTGAAGTACCCAAAATATAAACAGGATACCAGATGATCGTACACCCCTGCGTTTACCAGCTATAATCAAGGACGTTGCAAGCATCTAAAACAGTAAACAAAACCTTCATTAAGGTTTAATTATTAAAAGACCATCATTTAACAATTACATTTTTATACAGTTTTTAAAGTATCAATTTTTCATTCGGATATACTTTATGTGAAACTAATGGAATGTTATATGTTTTATATGTAAATTAACACCGAATGCATATTTGCAAGGTACAGTTACTCTGTTATCAGTCCCACTAACACAAAATGGCGCACCCGTTCAAAAAAAATGAAAGAAACGTTTTGAAATGATATACTGAAAATTGGGAATGTGTGTGGAGAAAAAATGGCAAGGTGAATTTGCAACGTGAAAACAAACAAGAATACATCGAAGATTCTGGGTAAACAGACCTTAATGATGTTCTTGGCTTCTTCTGAATTTATCAAAAGGTACAGTGAATATTGAGATCTGCTCAGCGGAAACCAAGCTAAACCATACATCTCGATGTTGTATGCCATGACCGAAGAATGTCGGAGTTTCATGGATGGTTTCAAAAGTCAGCCGAACAAAGAGGAATGGTTTGTGAAATGTGCAGGTCGGAAAAAAACCACTGTTAGTTTAATGGTAGTTCACAGCAGTACCACCGTTAAGCTCCATTGTACTACTATGAACTACCTTAACCGTAACTACTGTTAACTATAACTGTAAACACTATAGAATACAAAACATTAAATGGCAAAGATGCCATGAATTTTTTAGGACTACAGTGTGGTGTGTATCCTCCAAGTATATTTAGTACCATTTTTATTTAACGAAATGGAGTTGCTGAGTACCTAGATGCACCTTGTACTAGCCCTTCAGATGTAGGAGATGGGGCACCATCCCATGTCCATCGTGATGAGAGTCTAACAATGAATTTTCACATATGATTGAATAGAGCAAAGAAACACCGTCGAATTTTCGAAAGTTCAGCTAATTAAGATTCCACTGGATTTTTATCTTTGTGAATCCATAAACTCAATATCTGAATATAAATATGAAATTAAGTATCATGTGCATCTATTTAGATAGATGCTAAGGATGCTTAATTTTCCAAACAGAAGAGAAAGAAGGTGTGTGCGCATACATTTTGCATGTATTTTGCTGTATACAGAATATCTTCATTCTTTCGGAGATTTAGCTCCAGTGGTCTATTCCGGTCGTTCCACCTTTTCTTTGATCGTCCGTGAATTTTTTGTCCACCAACTGGGTGGTATCAGAGTGCCTTTTTTGGGTAGTCTTGAACTGTCCATTCTTTCAACATACGAGTACAGAGTATCTTTCTTAGTTAAGAAAAAACAAATTAGATTTAAGATTCTTTTTTTATACTCTGGGAATCTTAAAATATTTATTTTTAACTAAGAAAAATACTCCGTATACATGCAACTTCACCGAGCGAATGTTTACACACAAAATTGTGCTAATTCACTTTGCTCGTAATTAATGCGAAATGCATTTCAATTAAGTATGATAGTCAGAGAACGTCTTTGGAGAATTTGTACAAGAATAAGATAAGTTGAATGTAATTAGAATTTATTTATCTCTAGGAAGGAAAACCAATTCATTTAAATGTATGATCTAATTTATTTCTTCTAATTTTATTTATTTCTTATAATAATATTTTTAATTATTAAATAAAATCAACACACTTATAATCAACAGCGCAGGAAGATTGTTCAAAGACCTGAGCTACACGTGGGATATTTGTGGGTTTGGAGAATGGATTGTTTTGGATCATACGTTGCTATATTGAGAGTGAGAAGAAGAAAAACAAGCAAACATTAACCTCTGAATTAAACTACTAAAACATTTTGAACTGATTTAACATGAGCCACGCTTAATGCAGGAACAGTTCTGGCTTTTGTTACCAAAGGATCACAGTAGTGACTGTCAGGTGTACATACATAATTAATGCTCTTTAATTAATGGATGCAACTTACATACGTTCCAAGATGAACAGCAGGGACATGGTAATCCATTGGAAGGATGGCATGATGCAGGTGTCGATCGCGGTATATCATATATCCCAGTTGAGTAGTACTGAGTACTACTAACGCAAGGCCAACAACCTGCAAAATAAAAGAAAAATGAGAAACAATCAAAGTAAGTTGCTACCAATCCCCCCCCCCCTCCTTAGTGTCTACATTTTAAAATCATGGCGAAATGTTTTCCTAACTAGAATTTTAACTGATTTCTTAAAATTCCGAATGTATAGTTGGTACTTAACTTATATCATCGTAACAGAAAATAGTTGTGTTAAATAGCTCAACTTTAGTTTTTTTTGTGAACGCGAATAATCATAATTATATCCATGATGTCACAACAAATTAAACGAGAAGATGAAGCAAAAGCAGTCATTCCTAAACCACTTGATATTTTTGGGAGGGACTAACTTCATTTCTGCTCTAAATGTGTTACCAGAATTTCATCGAATTATTCTCTTTCCCGTCTCATGATGATGAGAATTTAAAAGAAAGGCATATGCACGAAGTTTTGCATTCTACCTTTCTTTTCGTGACTTCTATAATTTAGATGTCACACACACAATATATATATATATATATTTGTAAGAAATCAACATGAATGAAGTTTTGGATAGAAAGAGGGAGTGTTGCTAAATGCTACAAGTGATACGAGTATTAAGCTTATTTCAGCTGTAACGGAATAAACAAATGAAATAAAAATTGAAGAATAAAAGTGGCATTTAAAAGGATGTCTTATCAACTCAAGAAGTCATACCAGCCTGGGAAGAGTTGACTAACAAACATCTATCCATTCCTTAAGGATGGATTTGAACTTTTTCAGTAAAAATCATTGACATTAGTTACCGAAATGTTGCGGCAAGCTATACTTAAAGTGGACTTTAATTATATATATATATATATATATATATATATATATATATATAAACACGTTTTATTAAAAACTTACATTATGAGAATACTGGAAACGAATGCACAAGCGGAATACGATGGAATTCACTAACAGAATTAAGAAATAAAAATGAAAAAGAAACCTTCAATATCAGATAAGAATGGAAAATTTACCCCGCCTCCTTTTCTTCATACCCCGACCATTAATCTAAATTCCAATTTTCCTTAGTGTAATCGAGCAGTGAATCACAAAATCAAACTTTTTTTTGGTTTCCACATAGAAATACGTGCCTCTGAATGTATTTTTTTAAATTTCAAAATTTAGTTTTTAGAATTCATACTTACATATGTATGTCATGCAAAACAAACATTACAAGGAGCCTCGAGCTCCATCGTGATATATGTTCTTCCATTAGAAAGACTTGAATTAAAATTCTGTTTAGTAGGACAGCAACTTTAAATGGTTTTTAGCTAATGATGAGCTAGCCGATCTCATGTGGAGATAGAACGCTCTCACTCTCCTCCTCCTCCAACATGGGATCTTCCTCCTGTCGATAGAGAATCCAGTCCCGTCCGGGTGGCTCAATCCAACCAAAAATAGAAGTGAAATTCATAAAATAATATGAGAGGAAACTGAATGTCTTTTAGCTAAGAATTTTCTTTTAGTGTTATTATTATTCCGGGCAACTTTAAGGAGTCTACAGACTCATCGAGGGAGGCCCTAACATCACGTCAAGAACAACTATTCGGCATTCACACAGTATCTATCATACCTGGCCTTGAACTCATTCACGGTCGTAGCACCCACAACAGACTCTGGCAGCTTATTCCACTCATTCACCACTCTCCAAGTAAAAAATCTAGCTAACACCCATTTTATATAACATTAATAGCTGAGGTTTTTCTTCCATACATTGGACAAACGTCTTTTCATGATTATGAAAATGGTTCAATATCTGTATACTTTCCAGTAAATCCAGCTTTGTAATCTGGAACCAATTAACAATTTTCGTTGACATTTACTATTTCAATTGTGTTCTAATTGCAAACTAAATCCTTCAAGTTCTGTTTTACTAAGACTAGGTTTTGATATTTTACATCTCGGGTGGCACTGGAACAAGATGATCAGCACAATGGACAAAATGTTTTATTGTATTGAATATCCATGTGATAAATATGGATAATCTTTAGATTTTTCTGAAGGGAACCCTGATAGCTATGAAGAAAAAACAGCAGTCATCCAGTTTATCACTATCATGAGCACTGACAAATGTATACATAAACGTTAGATATGAAGCCATTAAAGTAGGCGGTTTGCACATAAAACCCATTAAATATTTCTTATCTTGGTCTCCGAAGCAACGGTCAACTGCAAATGGTATGTGGTTTTTGATGGGATATAAAAAAAATCTCTTTTGATGTTTGAGTAAATTCTATAGAAACATCGTAATAACGGTTCGGTTCATTGACATTTAAGAGATTTTTTTTCTCCAATAATTATTTTTTTGTTTATAATTCTATTATTATTTCTAATGTTAACAGCTATTAACACTAGATTTGTTTAAAATGACAACAGCGATGATGTTACCAAATCTCTGCGATATACTTGAACCATTTAAATTACATTAAAATTAACTATAATTTACCAGGGTATGGACTGCTTTAAAACTTGCAAAAATGTTTAGGATTTAATGTAAAAATACACTAGGATCAGCTATTTTATTTGTAAAATCGAACAATAAAATTTGTTTTTAACCTCTTGAGTCATCGATTGTTGAGAATTATGTTATACAGTACAGTGGTACCTTGAGATACGAGTTTAATTCAGAGCTCGTAAGTCAAAATGCTCGTATCTCAAGTCAATTTTCCCCATTGAAATTAATTAAAATGAGATTAATTCGTACCAGCCCCAAAAAAAAACCACTCCAATTTTTTTATAATAATGTATTTATAATGAACAAATATTGTATACAAACAAAATAAAACCAAATACATACATACATGTAAAAGAGAATCTAAAGAAATAAACAGATGTTGGCGGAGCGATTAGTGTATGGTATTAATTTTTTCTCTCACTTCACTTTTGCTTAACTTAATTTTCTTCTTCACTAGTTTTTTTTTCTTTTTTGCCACGCTTTCGTCCGCCCTGCGGATGAAAGTGACGAAATCACCTTTTTTCACCACTGTTCTTTACACTCACCTTAAAAAAAAAAAAAAAAAAAAAAAAAAACTCAACACGACAGAAATGCTTCTACGGTGAGGTAAACATGTGAACTGAACGACGCGCAAGACTCGGGAATCTGAGCAGAGTGGTGGTTGTGACGTCACCGAAGCAGGCTCGTATCTCAAATTCTGGCTCGTAACTCAAGGCAAAAAATCGACCTAGTGACGGTTCGTATCTCAAGAAACTCGTATGTTGGGGCACTCGTATCTCAAAGTACCACTGTATTTTTTGCTTTGTAAGACGCGTTTTTTTTTTTTTTGTATCTAAAATAGATCTGAAAATCAGGATTCCTCTTATAAACTGGTGCATTTTAAACCGATATATATATATTTTTTTATGCATGCGCAGTTACGGTGCATCATCGCTTGTCGGCAAGGTAATGCGTGATCGGTTTAGTTGTGAGTACGCAAGAAAGAATTTTTTTTTAACGATACAAAATTAATAACGGAAAAAACTCACGTACAAAGATTATTTAATAGTATAATTTTCGCCTGTGTGTCACAGGCATCTTCAGTACATTAAGCTCAAATTAAACAATAATTGACAATTCCAAAAGCGCCACCTAAGTAGCTGGTGTAAGGTAACTAAAAAGTCAATAAATTTCCTAAAAAAATCAATACAATAAAAAGTTAGGAAAGATTAGCTGATTTGTAAAGTACTATCTCCCATAAAGGGGATAGACGTAAGCCGTCCGATCTGTTTAGGTTAGGAGAATGAAGTAGAGTTTCACATGTTTCTTTATAAAGAAAGAATGGCAATAAGGCGCATAGCGGCACTTTGGGTCTCCGCCTACAGAAAAAAATGGTACGAACTTGGAGGAAACAAGAACAGCAATTAATAGAAGCAAATTCTAAAAAAACAATCTTGGAAAACCGGGAAAATTGCCAGAAATTAAAAATGAATTAAACACTTGGATAACGGATTAAAGACGATCGGGTTGCTGCGTATCTACAAAAATTATTCTACCAGCAAAATTATTGGCAACAAAGAAATAACATCGATTTTACAGGGTCGCCATCATGGTATTTTAGATTTACAAAAGATAAATAATTTATGCATGCGTGCATTATTATATGTTAGATTTTTAATGATTTTTAAGAATAATTGTTCATCTAATAAACGAATAATACATGTATTAAAATTTAAAGTAAAAAAATTAATATTTACATGAAAAATATGATGCATAATTCGTACGTCTTATACAACGAAGAATATTTTTTTTTTCCCAAAAATTCGACATGAAAAATGCGATACATCCAATACAATGGTGCGTCTTATAAGACAAAAAATACGGTATTTTGATACTTTTTTTTTATTGCGAATAATTTGATTTCTAATTCAGCAGAAGACTATTAGAGTAACGTCAATTAACGATTACGATAAAGCAAACTGATATTTCGGTAGTCATGTTTACAAACGTCTCACATATCAAAATATTTTAAGTTTGTTTTTACTATAAGAAATATTAACGCACTACCCATCATTTGGAAGTATCCAAATGAAACATCCGGAATTAAATCATGATGGAAAGAAATTTTATGAAAGATGGAAATCGATTCGTCGTTGTGAATTACGTCAGAAGGAACTAAGCTTCCTGATGAGGCCACTGTATCATATCTATTAAATGCGTGTTTGTTCTGTTCGGTTTACCTGTTTCAGGATATGAAAGATGACTATATTCTTCAAAATAAACTTATAAATTCTATAAAAAACATCGGATACAATATAGCTTAATAGTTGTAAAATAGATATAATTTTATATCAATATCCTATAAACTACAACAGGTCTCTTACAGCAAAAAAGAAAACAAGACCTTATTATGAATATTAGTGTGAAATTTGACTATTACACAATAAAAGGTTGCTTATAATCGAAACTTCTGGGAGAGAAATGACCAATAACCTGGCAATAGTATTCTTGGATATTCCTCCACTGAAACTGTACTCGCTTGCCAAGAGAAAAGAAGTTAGTTTCCCCGATGACATTAGCCACGGGTAATTCTGCTAATTCCCCTACTTAAAATATTAAGGCATACTTACAATCTTAACGATATTTGCAGCATTCCATGGAAGATTACGAATCTTGACGGTATAAAGATTAAAGTAAATTTCAATAGGAGCGAAAAGAAACAGAAAGGCACTTGGAATCCACACCAAAATGGTTTTCTGGAAACACTGAGAAAATTCAGGATTTGTTGTATTCCAGCTTAACTGATGGTCCTAACAGAGAAAAAGAAATCTTAAATCACTTCAAATCATCTAATATTCTTTTAATTTTTAAATAGCTATCGTAAAGTGACTTACACAATGAAATGCTATTGAAGCAGAAGTTCGCAATGTTTTTTTTTCTTCCATTACACACATGCGCCCACACAAAATTGCAAACTATTGTTATTTATTTTATTATTATTTTTTTTGCATCCTCTTAAGACTATTTAAAAACTGTACTATATTTGGCCCAGGTTACTGAAATACGATTGAATTGAGACAAAGAGCAATGGGAAGGCCATCGTCCATTGTAGTAAAAATAATGACAACACGACGTGGATAAAAGCAATCACACAGGTGTTTGTAGACTGGGAAAAAAATGTTTAATAGAAATAGCGAGTTCTATATTTTATTTAGCACCAAATATTTGACTTTGACATTAAAAAAATTAAATATTTCAACATATGAAACTATTCTTGTCGAAATCTAAGAGTAATGCTGCAAGCGGAAATTAGTGAAGGTTTCATGTCATCTCATAGGGACCCACCGCCTGTGTTAAAATTATTATTACACCCTGAATGGAAGTCTACGATGAGTGCCGACTCCTTCAGGAGTCGGCACTCATCGTAGGAAAATACAGTACATAAAGAAAAAAAAAGTGCGTTGTATCGTAAATGTTTTTAAAACGCTTCATTCTTTCTTTCCTGCTAATATCTTGTCTGCTTCTCAGTTTTTGAATGAAATAAAAAAAAAAATGCTGACCACAGAGCTGGTTTAAGATTGTTGTGGCCCTAAGCTGCAACTTTTAAGAAGCCCCTCTACTAAGTAAATAAATTTTACGTTTATCAGCTTTGTTAGAGGCTTTTGTAATGATGTGAAGCATCTTTAAACTGTAGCTTGCTTAGTTTATGCACAAACCCGGCTGTCCCCTCTAATAAATACTGTATATCATTCGGTATAGCGGATACTCACATAATGTATTGGTTGATTTAAATCAAGCACATATATTAAAGTAAACCGAATGAAGATTGGAAGAAAATTCATTACATTTATACAAAATTAGTGTGGATCAGTATGTTGTACATCAGGGGTATGGCGAACCATGATTAATATTTTAATAGGCCTGGCTATCAAGTTTTAAACTAAACCCTGTGTGGGTCACGTCGAAAATGTCAGGAATCGTGGACTGGTATCCTGTTCTACGTTTCCCTGGATATTTAACGTGCAGTTCAGATCCCTTAAAAATATCTACACCTTGTTTGGAACAGTGGTTATGACTATTTTAAATTCGTTGATATTAGTGCTGAAATGGTGTCATTATTTCTTATCACGATAGTTCAATAACAACTGTCAAATAATGTGAAAATGAGTGCGTGTGTTTATGTGTACATTTTTTCCCGAAACAGAGCTTTATTAAGAAATCTTGATATTCTGGACAAAGTTGAAAAACACTATTTACAATCGTTAGCTAATTAGAAGGAAAATTGTGTATTAAATACAAATACTGTAATTTTTATTATTATGCATATTTTATTTCACGAGCTTAAAACAAATAAAAATACAGAATAAGTGATAGCTTTTATAAATGTTGTGTATTTAAATACATACACACACATATATAATAATCTTTTGGCATTTGCCAGATAGAAGCATCATTGTGCAGTTTTGACTCAACACCATCTCATTAAACATACATACGTACAGAGAGAGAGAGAGAGAGAGAGAGAGAGACGAGTGTGTAAAAGTTGTTACAATCGGCTCAAAAGCTGAATGACTAAAGTTGTCATTCACTAAAGTGACTAAGTTATTCTCTTGCTCGATGGTTTGCATGTCTTTTAAATAAGAATTTCCGACAAGTTTATCTTCACCAAGATGGCCATGTAATAAGGAAATTTCATAACTTGCACTCTTTCAGTGCTTTACAACAGTTTATAGGAGCTGAGGATATTTTCTCAGAATCGTTCATTTTATACCTCGGTGGATCTTCGAGGACTTATCTCAGCACTGCAACTTGACTCTCCCGATCTTGATGAATTCTAAGGCTTCGAGATCATGTATGAAGAGCATGCTATTGATGGAAGGATTGGTAGAGTAGCCGGTCTCTCGAAGGTGTCCTAAACACTCGAAACTGAATTCACAACGTAGAGGAAACCTATCCATTCATTTTTGATAACAACGAATAAAAAACAGATACCAAAAGAAAAATATCGAAAAGTAAATAACCTGTAACTTCACTATGCACTTACCTACTCATAGAACCAATGGATAAATTTAGTTAGGTTTCAGGGGAAAGTAAATAAAAATTAAAAGAAAAACTCCCCTATTGTACCAAAATACTTGTAAATTTAATTTTGTATGAATATTTCTTGTGAATTTTGGTGTGTTTTGAAACGGCGCAAATCATTTGTGTTCATCCTGTACATCGTAAATAGAATAGTCACCTCTCAGTGCTGACACTGAAGTGGACTGATTAGAAATCTAGAAATAAACATTTCAACAGTAAACAAAGGTCAGCTTTATAAGTACTTTGAACAACATAATGGACTAGTATGATAAAGTGGCGTGTCACAATAGAAGGTTCTTTCATTCTTTTTCTTAGTTCAATATAAGGCAGGGGGTCATTTTAATAGGAGAGAGATGACCTCGAATGACTGGTGTGGAAGAGTTGAAGGAAAGAGATAATAGAAAGCTCATTCTGCTAGCTTGTTTTATGCATTTCATACATTCTATACCATCGTTCATTTTTAAGTATACCTAAATCTGTAAATAAATAAAAAGTTATGTCTCTCTCCTTTGAAATACGCCGAAATCATCAGATGTAAAAATATACAAAGAAATGTAAAGAAACTAAAATTCTATACTAAGTCATACTGCTTGGCATTTATCTACATTCTCCTTTGTCTCATATCAATGCTTCGAATGCAATTTTCAAGCAGCAGCGGAGATCCTCCGATGGTGATTAATGTCAACCGAAAACTAAGTATAATCGGAACAGTCTTAACCTGTAGGTAAAGATTTCAACCTCAGACAATTAAATATTTTTTCCATTCAAAAACTACTTATTTGGATAACAATCAGCAGCACGTTCCATGCAGTGATAATACTAAGAGACCAAGGGCGGAGGGAATAACACTCAGAATGCCATTTCATATCTTTTCCCATTTCAATCCTCGTCAATTTAGGCCGAGACGAAAAAATGAATTTAACAGATGCTTTTACTCAAAGAGTGTGGTACGTCTGGACAAACCACTAGCGTGGTCAAGAGTGTTTGACAACGCTTCTTTCCCCGTTGGTTTTTTTTTTGAGTAATTTCTTTGTTCTACAGTAAAATTAAACATAATTTTAATATATAGCTTAATTTTAAAAACTTAAATTGCTTCTTAGATTTCTTGGAAAATTAGAAGTAGCATTTTTATTACGACTAAGTGGTACAAGTAATAATACAATGCATATAAATATTTAGAGCAATGCAAGTGATAGAAGGAAGTAACACTACGTATATTATAAAATGAACAGTAATTGTAGTATATATTTAAGTGGTAATATAGAGATAGATTAAAGCAAAGATTTAGGAATAAAGAAAATGGTAATAGACTACAAGGAACTGTGCAATGCGTAGTCAAGGGTTGTAGCCATGATGGTTGCTATAAAAAAATATAGGCGGTATAGTCCCTATAAAATCAAATGGCAATCTATATAATTGAAAGAATATATAACAGAGTAATTTTTCATTCGGAAAACTGCCAAGTGCACATTTTATCTCCAATTTTTTTTTTTTTTTTTGTTCTTCAGAATAGCACGCATGATCTTGATAAAGGAGAAGATAGTTGCGATTTGTAAGTAAAATATAGTTTATTTGTTGTCGACACTGATGTAATATGCTTCAAAAGAGAGAAGTTTTCTAAACCTTAATAATATCATGAAAAAGAGTGGAGAAAAAACAAAATTATACCCCAATTCTAATGCTTTTTTCACGAGATTTCCCAAGTGCAAGTTTCATAGCTTCAACACAAAACATCCAAGATCAACCTATTGAAACATGTAGCGTTTAATATGGAACTTTGAATTCAAGTAGTGTCAGCTTATGTTATGCCTAATTATCCATTTTGCACGAAACCATATTAGACCTATAGTGCTACGATATAATAACATTTGCCCATGCGAGGTGCGTTTCTTGGCAATACTTACTTGCTTTGCAATATTGCCGGGTATATGGTAAGTCATTACCATAGGGGAGGAGAGGAATCTCGGACATGCATCTGATTTTAGCGCCATTTGTTGCACAGATATTAAAATACTACTAATCTGTTATCAGTCTGAATTTGTACTTACCCAAAGTTCTTCTCCACAGAATATGTCCCACATAATGTCGGTATTTTTGTATTACGACTAGCTATGAAAGCTATTTTTTTTATGTAGTTAAAACTGAAAAAAAAAAAATAATAATAAAATAAATAAATATAAATAAAATATAAATAAATAAAAAAGATAAACAAAATATAAATAAATAAAAAAGATAAACAAAATAATGACTAATTTTTCTCTACAATATTAAAGAATGCTAAAGATTATGGTATGATAATATCAACAGAAAAATCAAAAACTATGCCTTTAAAGGACGAGATCCAACAAGAACTAAGATAGTAATAGATAACAAGATCTTTGAACAGGTGAATTCATTTAACTACCTAGGATGTATGATCACATATGAAAAAGATATAAACGTAAAAACTGCAAAATATTTAAAAATAACAGGTGTAGTTAAGTCTATATGTAAACCAAACCTAGTTCAAAAACAAACTAGACTAAAAGTATACAATGCATTATCCCTACCAATCTTGTTGTATGGAAGTGAAATCTGGACAATAAAACAAAAAGACAAATATTAATAACAGCAGAAATGAAGTTTATGAGAAAAACTACAAAGTATACTCTATTTGATCACAAAATAAACTAAGAAATTATGAAAGAATTTAACCAAGAACCAGTAATAGAAAAAATTAAAAAATATAAACATAAATGGATGGAACACGTTCAAAGAATGAAAAACAGAAAGATTACCAAAACAAGCCTTAAAGTACAAGCCATTAGGAAAAAGAAAACCAGGACGTCCTCTTAAACGATTCAATGATGACTTCTAAGGCCGGAACAGGCCACGCTAGGCCTAAATCTTTGATACGCATGATGAATATTAAAGAAATGACAACAATATTTCATAAGAAAACATACTTCGCTATTTCTACAAATGTGCAATATTTGGGAGACCGAAATTTGGGACGAGGGTGATCACATTCCAAAGTAATATACAATAAATGAGTAATTATTAAAACTAAATAGAAAAATGTTAAATCGTACAAAACAAGTATGAAAATTAATTTGTACAAATTAATTTTCATACTTGTTTTGTACGATTACTTCTTCAAAAATTTCTTAGTCTCCCTACGAAAACCATATAATACAAGTAAAGACTAGAAAATATTTGCGCCTCTAAATCTCGTTCACTCTAAAACAGGGATAACCAACACAAGTCTCGAAGTGTTATTCCAGGGTATTAAAAAATGTGAAAATCCGTTAAAACTAAGAACTAATATGAAACTATAAAAAATGACACTGGTTTCATTAATTTCTGTAGTAATCGAAAACTAAAAATAATAAAACTTAAATAGTTTAAAATTTCCATAGCGCAAAATCAGGAGACAATGAGCCTTTCAAATGTAAAAGATTTGAGTTCGATTGTCTTTAGGGCGACAAGAATCTTTGCGAGTTTTTTTTCTTCAACTGAAAGTCAGTTACCCGGTCTAATACAGATGTGACAGTTATTTCTACCGGGAAAAAATCAGTCAGAAATATTGTGTATCTGAAAGTACTACGTAGTGAATGGTGTAGTGCAGATAGCATATTGTGCAGCATAATACACATGGAATGTATAATGTACATTGACTCGCCAACCACATGGGATTATGAAGTAGTTATTTCCCGATAAATCCTATTGGTATTTTTGGACCACGTGGAAGAGTGGATTTCAGTTAATATATTGAGCCATTAATGTAGATGTGTGTGTGTGTGTGCGCGCGCGCAGTAGGAAAGCAGTCGCCATGTAATTCATTCCCATCAGTTTAACACACAGACATCCAGATGTTCAGGTCTGCAAGTTAGAAACCAAGATCAGGGGTATAGCGAAGATGTGGGGGGGGGGCTAACGTTCTAATCATTTAATATTGTATTGTTTAAGTCAGCAAAAATAAGAATATGAAGGGTTTTTTTAAGCTTTCATGTCCGCTGTCAGTACTATTCTTAGTGTTGAACGTGTAGGACTCTTCAATCTAACGTCGGTTTGTTAGTTCACCAATCTATAAATGAGTTGATCAACTTACCAGCGTACTGATATTCCCTGATAACTGGAGCAGTTTGCCGGCCTGGTTGCCGAGCGGCTAGCGTACCGTTCTCCAACTAACAGGCTCCATTAACTTTATAATAAACCAAAATTCTGGTTTATTAAAAATTAGATTTCATTAATCCGAAATTTATTTTTTAAATCAAATCATACAAAAATATGTAAAATTGATAAAAATAGAAAAGAAGCTCCGTAACCCATTTCACTTATGGACTATAGTTTTAAAACCTGTGGCCGAGAATAAAAAATGCAAGTCATAAAATGTTGATTGAAAAAAACCGGAAGAATTTCCACTGTATACACGTTTAAATAACAATAGATTGGAAAATTAAAAAGAAAAACATTACTTTCTCGTATATGATTCCAATAAAGGTTGCTGAAATAAATTTTTTCTTGATCTCAAATTTTTGCTCATATTTTTAGAAGGTTTTATTGAGTTTCACAATCGACTGAAAATATTCATTAAATTTATAACATTCCCTTCTTCTCCTACCACTCTAGGGTGGACTTCATAACTGTGTATTTTCATACAAGGACGACGAGATTTAAACAGGAAAAAATATCTCAAATGACAGTAAACATTGTGATAATGCAAGTGCTACTTCAGTATAATTTTAAATAATTTTAATAATAATATTAAATTTTAATTTAAATAAATAATTTTAAAAGTAAAATTAGTTTGAGTATATTCATCTTGTACTCGAATATTTAATACTAAACATGTTTACAGAGTGACAAATCATTTATCACAGTCGAAATTAAAATTCCATGCTTACACTGAAATTTGAATCTGGTATGTGGGTGACGAAGTCAAGAGCCTCTTCTGATGGAACCAATCATTGGTTTAATTACAGCAAGAAATCAAAATCTGAATAATGATAATCTGAATCACCCGTGCAAAATTTAATTAAAATTCGTCAAGAGATGAAAAAATAGGATAGACGTGCTGAAAACAAAGTTATCGATAACGTCAAAATGGAATTAGGATATTTAAAAAAGGGGAAGAATGGAATTTGGGTATAGATGAGATCCACTTTGAGGACTGGAACAGGTTAAGGTGAAGAAGTTACACCGAGTATATCTGCTATTACACTTAAACGATGAGCTGAAAGTTTGCAATTAAAAATTATTGTATTTTTTAAGAACGAAAATAATTTCCTCTTTATCTAACCTGTATGTTTCTTATAATTGTTTTCGCAACACAATACTTCTAGAAACTTTATTGCGACCGATCAACCCTCTACATAAGTTATCGGTCCCAATAAGTAAATTTTCCATCACGCTTATGATTTTTTTTTCGAAGTATCATATACACTTTGAAATGCATACAAGATTACCATTGCTACAAGTGGGAAAAGGACTCTTAACTTAGGTTATTAAATAAAAATTATCAATAAAACCTAATTTCCCACTTTAGATGGGCTATTTAAATTCACTAGAATTCGTGTAATTCGAAAGCATTCACATTTGGGTATTTAGAGAGAAAATCTGTTTCTTAGCTCATTTGTTTCTTTACGATGTAAATGGGGCGAAATAGGTTCAAAAAATAGTACTTTATTGCCAAATATTTTCACTGAATCATTATCGCTAATGAGTATTAGACGTTATGTTATGTTGATTGATCTGAGTAATCTGCATTTTCGCTAAGTAGTTCTGCTCAGCGAAAACTTCATATATTACATGTTAACTAATCTTACTTCTTCCGTAAGAACGAAAATCCCTCTCTCCCTTCTCTTTGGGAGGTAGTCACCCCTTAGTGATCACTTGAGATTTAATTCTCTCATTCATGTCACTGAGCGTTAATTTTTTAAGGAAAATTTTACTCAAATACCATAGCTATATTATGTTAGAATTTGCAGACAATGCTCATCCAAAGGAGAGATTTTAGATGTTAACACTCTAGAATCCTAGCGGCAAATAGCACAAACAACGTAATTAATGACTTGAGTTGGTTGTGTATGTAACTTAACTGGCTTGCAATTAGAAAACTTTTAGAATAAACTAATAAAGAAAAAAAAATTTTTTTTTTTATTGGAAATATTTACAGATTATTTTGTGCAAACAAAGAACCTACTGTTGCCATGGAAACATGACCATTTCGTTTATCTCGCACTGATGAAATAAATATACAGCGACACAGTTAAAACTAAGTCAAAATATAAAATCAATTATTTTCAAACAAAATCTTGTTTGTTTGGCAAGTTTTCTAACTGTTTTTAAAATCGTATTAACGATTAGAATGTTTCTAATCTAAAAAATATATATATATTAAAATCTTTAACAAAATGTTTTGAGGTCTTTGGGAGACAGTTCTAAGATTTTTTATCCACTCAAATAGGCAGCATCAAGTATGCCTTCCCAGTACTGAAAAAGAAAGAAAGAAAAAAGCTGACTAACAAGAAAAAGTGCATTAGATCTAAAAATTAGGTAATATTCGTGTTCCCCCCCCCCACCACACACACACACCAACTCGGGAAGAAACGTTAGTTTACGGAAGCGAGACACCTATCAAACTACAGTAGAACTCGGTTATAACCAATTCCACGGGACCGCATATATTTGTTCGTAATAACCAAGATTATTCGTTATATCCAAGAAGGTCATAATTTGGGCGAATTAAAAATGTTTTCAGATTTTTCTTAGCATAGGTATATTGGGTAACGTAAATATTGGGTAACATGTATATTGGATAATATTGGATAATATTGGGTAACATGTGCATACATACATATAAAGAACAAAAATTTATTCTTAAAACTTAACGTTTTTACATAAAAAATCATCAAGTGTACTTTGCTTTGCACAAGACGCATATTTAATATGTTTGAAATTGTTCCTTATACCACTAAGATGCTTGAATGTGTCGTCTGAACTTACAGATCGCGATTCCATAAATCTTGTTAAAATATGTAAAGCACTTTCTGCTTCACACCAGGTAACGATTTTCTCATCATTGCTATTTTCTTCCTCGGAGTCACTACTACTATTATCTTCTTCTGGCGTATGAGAGATCTGTTTTAAGATGTCAGCGTCTGTCGGTATACCCGAAGTTGCGACGCCATTATCAATGTCTATAAAATTATCAATCTCTGCGCACGTTTCAAAATTGTTCAAGTTTCGCGCTTTTAACCATGCTAATGACGGTAAGTTATCCTCTTCATCTTCTTCAGATTCGCACTCGTATTCCGCAAGACTGGCTTTCTTAAAACAGTTTTGTGTCGTAGACGATAACACAAAATTCCAAGCATCACTCATTAAACGTATTGCGTGAAGTACACTGATCTTCGAGTCGTAAGCATAAGCATTTTCCGCGGATTTTTCTCTGCATTCTATCAGTTCCAAGACTAACAGACGATGAAAATGGGATTAAAAACATCTAATTACGCCTTGATCAAGTAGTTGCAAGACAGATGTCACATTCGGTGGCAAAAAAACAAACAAACAAAGTTTTATGTTTGTTAAATTAGCCACTACAGGATGGGCAGGACAGTTGTCTATCAAAAACAAAATTTTCCGGTTTTCACTGCAAAAATTTTTATCCCACTTGTGAATTTCATTTTCGAAAATTGAAGATGTCACCAGGCCTTCTTATTCGCTGTATAATCAACGGATAGTTTCTTTTTGTTTTTAAAGCATCTAGGCTTTGCCGATTTTCCAATTACAAGAAGCTTTCTTTATCGCTATCGGTCATGTTCGCACAAACTAAAACTGTGAGTCTAATTTTGATAAGTTTTCCGCTAATGCACTTTTCGTTTTTAAATTGGAAAGTTTTATCGGGCTTAAATTATAAAAAAAAAAACCTGTTTCGTCTGCATTATAAATGTTGTTGTATCCATACCTTCGTTTGATGTCCGGCCATACATTCTTGATCCAGTCAGAAACAACGTTTTTGTCAATGGACAACGCCTCGCCACTTACTTTTGCGTAGACAATATTGTTTCTGTTCTTAAAGCGATCAATCCACCCATTGTTGCATTTAAAATCGCTATAACCAAGTTCAGCAAATTTTTCGGCTTGAACTTTCAAAATTGGTCCGCTAATAGGTAAGCCAGCGGTTCTTTGCACTTTAAACCAGGAAAGAAGTGCCTCGTCAAAATCAGTTTATTACACTTTTTAAATCTTGTTTGTTTGGCAAGTTTTCTGATGACTTGAGTTGGTTAAGTTTTTTACACTTCGATCAATTGTTTTCAAAAGCTTTCAGAGTCAACTAGCGATTCTTCCAAATTGTTGATATTGTAGATAGGGACAAACCATACTTCTTTGCTACTGTCAGATTTGATTGGCCACTTTTCACCTCCCGTATAATTCCTACTTTTTCGGAAACTGATAAAATTTTCCGTTTGACTCCCGACATTTTTCCACACCTAGAAAATGCGTACGTACGAAATGGTAAAGGAACGACTAACGTGTATTATTCGTTCGTTATTCCCGTGAAACGAATTCGTAATAAACATGAAATACATGCATTAAATCAAATGTAATTCAAATATACCTTCAAAATCATTCGTTATAAACGTGAATTCGCTGTAACCGTGATCGTTATAACCGAGTTCTACTGTATTTTGAATTGGATGTGTGTCGTGCATCCATAGCAGTTACATCACCCGTTTTATGAAGGATATTTATATCGTTATAATAGAATACGAGTACACTAAAAAGATAGAGCACAGATTTAATAGTTCGAGCACTTGAGTAACATTACCTATTTTAAAGTATTGTATTTCGATAAACCAATATAAAAGGTAAATTTGATAACGTGCAGTTTAATTACGTGGATTAAAACAAAAAGGCCGCAATTGTACTTAAATTAGTGTCGAACTGATTAGAACATGAATTGGTGAACTGCTAAGTTTTGACGTCACAACTTGAAGATTGATGAAATATCTAGACATCGTATTGGAATATTCCTTCGTATTATTTAAATTTGCGACAATAAGGCTGAAGTGGCGCGAGGGTTATCGATTTATTTTTTAAAATTTTGCTTAATCTTGATTAATTTAAAAATCGCAGCTGCGATTGATAATGTAAACAATTACAGTATATCTATATCCATATAATAATCCTGGTAATGAAATATTACCGAGATTACCCCCCCCACACACACACACAATGCAAATCTTTGAATACGCTACAGAACTTCCTTTTTTTTTTTTTTTTTTCATAGAAATCCCATGCAGGATTTGTGGTTTTTATTCCCTGGCAGAAGCTACAAAATTCCAATCTAAGAGCTAGAATGAAAGACATTTGGGAATGGATGGTGAAAGATAAGAAAAGAAGCCTTTCTACTTCTCTTATGGGGTTATCAGGTTCATTCCAAACCCCAAAAGGTAAGTATTGATAGATTGCCTTTACGTTTGTCGCTCCAAATTTTAGGATCTCCTTCTGTACTTTGAAGTCCTCCGGGTAAATAATTTAATTTTTTTATGCTTCCTATTTTATCAGGTGAAGTGTATTTTCGGAAGGAAATCAGAGCAAAATAATAATAAAAAAAGAAAACTTACTTGCTTAACAATACTTGAACACAGAGAGCAATGCATGTTAATCATGTCACGAATCGTAACTGAAGAGCTATCGAATCGGTAATAAAACTGAGTGCAAGTTCCTTCGCCAGTGTTAATGACTCTCTGAATGATTATATCAAGTAAACGAAACACGATGTAACTTGTCAAGTTTTTCTTAAGAACTTAGCGAAGAAGGCAATATCTGCTTGTTGAATGATTAAACAAACAGGTTAAACTGTAATCTTCAAAGTGATTCCGCAACGTGTTCTCGGAATTTCATCCGGTGACTAATACTGTATGATTACAATTTCAACACTGGGATTGGAGACCTTATCATCGATAAGGGTTTTTATAAACGACAGTTAAGGAAAGCGCACCTCATTACAGTCGCAGCTCATTTGCATTTTCTTGTTAGAATTTTCTTGCTGGTGAAACAACTGGAATCCAACTACAAAAATCTATTTTGGTAATCATTTATCACAAGTAGGCTAAAATATTAATTAAATTAGATTTTATTAAGAAAAGATTATTGATTTGACATCCTGCGTGCAGTTTTGAAGGTAAAGATGACATAGTTCTTGGTATAGGACTTGACGAGAGCTGAGTTACTTTCTCTGTCCTTCATCTGATGACATTTTAAACGAAAACGGCCAGCACACAGTTATGTTACTGGCTTGCGGTGTTTATAACATTTTTGTTGATTTGTTCTTCATTTTCAGTTCTTTTAAATTCATGGCTTTAATTCATTTTTTGCTAGTTGTTTTATTCACAATTTTTCAACTTTTTGATAAGCATATATCGGTTCTTCGTGTTTAACACGTCTAATTATATACCATCTCATCTTCAATCAAGTCCTATACAAAGCATTATGCCATCCTTCAAAATTGAACATAGGTAAGTCAAGTTGACAATCTTTCCTTGATAAAATCATTTAATTAATATATTTTATCCTAGTTATGATAGAGAGGCTTCTTCGTTACCAAAATATCTGATATCCAGCTAGGAAAGCAAAGCTAAGGATCATGAATTTTTCAGATAATCTTTGGTATTAATATTGTTTGTTTGCTATTCGCCAGCTGCAATTTTTCTAAAGAAACTTAAATCCTATCAAGGGGTCACTGCAGTAACTAAACGTAATACTCAGAAGTCAATGACTGACTACAGTAATTACATGAATCATTAATTAGCTTCGCTACGGTTTTAGGTTGATTCAGTTGCTGATAAAAAATTCGACATAATGCATCAACATCGAATTTAAAAAAAAAAAACCTTAAGTATCGTCATTCTCAACAGGTCGTATCAGATTTCGACCCCCTGTTTATCATCCTTCATTTAAAAATATCCCATATGTTAAGAGTAAAATAGTGAGGATGCATCCAAGAGAGATTACAGTTGGCTACAGTTTAAAAGCTGATATTGTTTGTTATTGAGAATGGGACAATAATAAGTTTTTAATTTACATGAAAACCAAAATAGATTTTTCTCTGCGCTAGTGATGTGTACAATGGAATGGACGTTATTTATTTATTATATTTTTTTTAAATCACGCCCGGTAAACACAAACCGCACTAATATTACCTATTATTTATCATGAACGCTGGTTAAGTACCATTTTTTAATTACGAACCATTCTTCATTGTCAGATTTCCTAATTTTTAACATACGAGGTATTTTTCGGCGAGTGGAACGCAACAAACTCGGGTGGGAAGGCTAAAATTGTAACTACCAGTTCCCATGCTCGATTGACGGTCTCTCTCTTCCCCCCCCCCCTTCTTTTAGCCACTCTTCTTCCTCTATAACTGATCCCCTCGTATTCTATCTTTGTAACATAAGTGAAATAAATACATCCTTAAAAAAATGCGGCTGCAAAATTAAATGTTAAACTAAGTATTCATTCACTAAGAATTAGATACTCTGAAAAGAAATAAAGCAATATAATACGAAATGTAACAGAAAATGCAGTCAAAAATAAACTACCAACTCCCTTGTTAAAAGAAGGTTCAAATCCATTTATTCAAAATGACTACGGTCATTCTTGTTATTTGTAAGGATTTTTGATACTGCAGAGTTTAAAGATTGTTATCAGAATTAATGGAAGCAGCGCTTGAGCGGGTTTTTTTTCTTTTATATTTGAGCATAAAATTTGAAGCAATTTTTGGAACTTTTTCATTAGCAGTTTAATGAAATACTTTTGATTGTGCAGAATCATTAAATTTTAATTTGCAGTTGGAAAAAATAATCCATAGTTATTCTGAAAGAGGGCGTTTACTATGAGAAAATTCAAAGCATACAAAATGAAATTCAGAAATAAAAATTTAAAAAAGGGTAATCAAGTTTGACTGGTTTTCAGTAGAGAATTCACAAAACACGGATGACCGCCTCTCCTTCAAGATATCAAAGATAAAGAAAATTGAATTTTCAATTAAACAAAAAAAATCATTTTTATAATTATAATGCAGGTTTCAAAAATTTGAAGTAAACGTTGTCATTGAAAAATTGTAAACAAATTCAAAAGCAAAGAGTGAGATCACCAATGGCCTCTTCACTGAAGAATTCGCTTCTAAATGAACAACTTCACACGGAATTTTTACATTTCTAAATGAGTGAATCGGTTCGTTGTAAACGGAAACTGATCCAATCCCCCCCCCCCACACACACACATACCCACCCACACACTTTTATAGGTTTTTGTGCAATTATAACTTGAATCGGCTGGGTTACACTTGTTCGGAGGGAAGAGAAATACTCTCCCGGTCGTTAAAATGCACATTTTCCACTCAAAAATTGATTCAGAAGGTAAAAAAAAAAAAAAAAACCTAAAGCTAGCCAGGTTTTCTTTTATCTTATCTTCAGGCCATCAGAGATTCTGTACAATAATTAAGTCATTTCATTAAACTGCTATGAGCGAGCCGGTTTATTTCTTTCAAGCTATTTTTTTTAACAAAGTATACAGTTAATTTCATATTGAGTTATATATTCATAAATTAACGAGTTTTAACGTAAAGTAATGCATCAGTAAAATCAGATAAATTTGCAGTACGGACCTTGGGTGACTGGTAGGATGACTAATAATGTAAAATATTAATTTTTCCCTTCTGCAATGAGTATATTAAAGCTTACATTATTAGCTTGTTTTTATCCTCTCTGACAAGTTATTCCTAAACAATCACTGTATTCTTAAGTAGATTTATTTTCGCTTAGTAGAAGTGAACGTGGTAAAAGTTAACGTATCACACACACAAATCACATGACAGTTTCTCTACCATTAGCCACTCTTTAGACTATTCTATTTTTCATTAGTTGGAGGGAGGAAGTATCGGAAATAATACACTCTAAAACATCAAAAGCGGCAAATATATTTGTCGCCATGCTCTACTGCTTTTGTTCCACAATGACCATGAACTTTAATTACCATTTCCTGTAATCTGCATGTTGCACAAGTATTTTTATTCTGTACATCACCGCTAAAGAGGTGTTTTACGGGGGGGGGGGGGGGTAGAGTAATTTTTCTAAAATATCTGTAGTTGTAAAATTTTGCAATATATATATATTACGATGCATTTTTCTTCCATAAAAAATGAATTATTTTCATGGCCAAATTGATTAATTTAGGAGGGACCAATGCATGACCACGGTAATTTCTCAATTTTTTAATGTTGCACGTGATTCTCAATATATTGTTTGACTTGAAGAACTCTTAACTTGTGTCATTGGAACATCTCTAAGACTAAAAGGTAATAAGTGACCTTAGTGTAGTGATTGTTATGAAGAAATGGAAGTAGGAAGAATTCTCTTCTGAAGTGAGTTAAGACAAAAGGTATGAACTTTTATAAACTCTGTACACGCTTTCAGCACGCGATGAAATAATAACTTCATCGAGTATTGAAGGCCCGAGTTGGAACCTGTCGAAACGAAAAGTCTTTTTCTAAGTCTACAGTAATCGACCTTGAGATGAATTCCATTTCCCACAAAATGAGCAAAATAAGCTAATACACCCAATCAACGGGAATTATAGACAAACACAGAAAACCAGAATCTTTCATCTCCTATTCCATCTGGAAATAGCAAATTCCTAATAAGGTGGTGAAGAAAACATTCCCAAACAGCTCTTTGCCTGGATATTTGGCTGCCTTCGACAAATAAATCTACAGGCCCACTAGTTATATGTTTACGAAATAAAATGTAGGGAATTATTTTTTTTTTTACATTTTTTACATTTATTACAATATGTAATTTCTGTTACAATAAATGGCAATATTGCACATGAAGTGATACAAAGTGCACACGGTTAACGTATGTACTCTCCAATCAACAAGCTGCGAGTTGGGAGCAGATGAATTTCATCGGCCGATGTGAGACCGCCGTTCTGTGTATTTCAAACCGCTTCATGAAAGCGGTCCTGAGGCGGGTTAAAAAAGTTTCAGATCCAGAGTAGGATGTTTCTGGAATAAGTAAAAAAATATAATGCACAAATAAGTAAACAAAAAATTCTTATTCCGCCCACGGTAAATTTAAACAAGTTTTGGTAAATTTAAACATAACAAAACAATGACACGTTTTGTAAAACGAGGATAATAACCAAGTCATTTCATCGATTTAGAACATTGCAGTTCGCGGATACTTTTTATTTATCAAATAAAAGCGATTTCACGTGTGAACCGCGTAATATCCAATAATTTATTATTATTTAAAAAATAAAAACTAAAACAAAAAAATAACAGCTCAACAATTTGAATATTCTAAACGCCTCTCCTGAGTTCAAGTTTTTTTTTCATCTTCAGTTCTTCAACAAACTATTAAATGTGATTTGTATTTTAGTCCTTGTGTTGCACCATCTAAATTGGGCGCATCGTATATTTTTATGTGGTCCCACCCATGAAGGGGTTGTTAAACTATATTATTAGCACTGTGAGTGGGTTAAGGGTTAATAATAATAATAATAATAATAATAATCCAGAAACCGTTTTCTAGAGACGAAACATTGAACATTTCATGCGCCATCTTCATGTTCAGAATTCGAAACCTTGTCCAAAGAGAGACTATATAATTCGAAGGATTTGTGTTTTTTTTATTACAATGTAGTTATCTCTCAAAACCATTCCTTGTCCATCAATGCGGATTATATTTCTCAACATCGACTATCATATGCTTATATCATGCTTCTACATCGAATAAGCTAGGCGTTTAGATAAATTGGAAACCCTGTTTTAGACCAAACCACTTCTTTTAAAAAGGAATTTCAAGATTGGGAATATTTCCAGTCAGTACATTTCCATACAAATCTGCGAAGTACACTTGATAAATGAATGAAATAAATCTAAATATAATGTTAACAAGGGATAGCGCTACACTTTTAATTTCCTAATTGGAGGAAACTTCAACATGAACCTGAAGTATTGAATTCTGGGTGGTCAAAGATCTGTATCTGGGTTCCATTCCTCTGCTATATGTACGTACAGTATTACATGGGGAAAAAGCGAGTTTCAAAAAAAGGAGCCCGAGGAGACATTGGAAAACTTTAAATACTTGACAAAAAATGAATGTTCTGTTAACTAACTTAGAGTCTTCTATATTAAGAGAAGGTAAGTTAGCCGGGCTCATACGATGATGAGTTTCATCCCGGCAAACCGGCCAGAAGAATACCTGTAATTAACAGAAGCAATAAACAGATCTCATAACCTTAGATGCTTCAGCCGCAATTTCAAAAAAAATTATGTTCACCATCACTCTGTCAGTCTTATCGCTACGAATATCATTGAATAACTAAGTAATCAAGTAATAATGCCGTAAAACTTTGATAGTTAATTTTTTCAGGTGACTATAACATTCTCTACGCTTTTTTTTTTTTTTTTTGTTATGGTTACCTTGCCCATTGTTAACCTATTTGAAAAGTAATAAACATGGTGTTTCTTCAAAACTCTTCAGACTTCCAATAATCGGAACAGTAGTCTCACGCTGGATGAGTAGTGTCACTTAATGCCTCAGACAGTTCACATTCACAGATAACCAGATTTAAGGGGAGATTCGAATTGCAGTCAGCAAACAGGAGAGTGGAGACGCAATTCACTCAGTATATGCTGCTACTTTTAACAGATATATTACTTTAACAGATAATACTGAGCATAGATTATGCTAAATACAATTTGAACAAATAGTTTAATTCGAAAAAAAAATTAGAATGCTTTTTAGAAAAAAAACTATTTTGAATCATATAAAAACTAACGGCTAACTCGCCATAAGATGAAAAGCCCTTATAAAGATTAATCGCATCCTAAATGAGATTTAAACTTAGTTGTTTTCAAGAAAACGGATATCGTCTTTACCCGTAGAGCTAACTGAGCTTCCACCAAAGCAACTAAGTTTCTTATGTTAATTGCAGGTGTTTTCCAGTTGACTGTCTGTTTGGTAGGGGACTAGGAAATGAGGAGAGTTCCGGGATTCAAAGTCCAGTTACCACCTCATAGAATCACCTAATTTGTCTTTATTTACAAAGTTATAAATATTTTTCACTGTCCTAGATTGATTCGAATGCAGTACATTCCAAAGGAGGAATGTTGTATAGTTCTTTCTTTTCATTCATAATAATAATACAAACATAATAATAATTAATAACAGAATTAGTTGTTAGAAAAAACTAATGATATGGCATGATACGTCTCTAAAAAAAAGTATTAAAATCACGCGATGTAATACAGATCCAAAGAATGATGTGGAAATATTTAAATTTGGACACGATGAATCTAAACTGATTCGCAGTATTACTTTTTCTCATATTATGATGTGCTCAGCGAATTGACAGTTTGCCAATTTTTGCTTATGAATATCGCTAAATACGTTTGCCATAAGATGGCAAACGTATTTAGCGATATTCATGTGTCTTTAGTGTTTCTGTTAATAGTTAAAAGAAGTGACTAGATTTAGAGTTCGTAGGACTTGCTAGTAATGACAAAAACTACATTCAAATAAATTTTAATTAAATCTCAGAAAAACTTTTAAAAAGGGATCTAATTAATAATCCTATTAAATAAATGGTTTAATAATAAGTTATCTTCGGATTGTTAACTACTGAATAATTTCTTATCAAATTCAATAAATTTCTCAAAGTAAAAATAATTACTTCTTAAAATATAAATACCATTTGAACTTGAGAAAATGACAGCAGTCAATATTGGATCGGATTGCATCACTACAAAATCTCGTATTTTCTGATATAATAATCACGAGGCAAAAGTGAACGTCCTACTGGCCAAACAATGTTGGACATTGTCCTAGTAGCGTGTGCAGAACAAATGCGAACAGGCTAGACAAGGATTCCAACAAACAGAAAGTGACAAATCGTTCATGTCGACATAGTCAAGCACAATCAAAAACTAAACATTAATTCTAATTACTATTCTTTAATGAGAGTTCTGGAAAATGTAAACTGAATGAGGAGAGAATAATAAAGTATGCGTAAAATCATGTAGTGTTACAAGAGGATTTTGTTGCTGTTTTGTAGTGAGGGTGTTATTCAATGACAATAAGGATATGAGGGCCTGAAATGTGCTTCTTAACACACATAAAACAGTACCGTTCGTATGCACACGTGACTATCTAGGTTAATTTTCTTTAAATCATAATTATTGACAGTGTTTTTTTTTATGCTAATCGTTTTTGTTTTGTTTTTTTTTTTAATTTATCGTGAATGGCGTTTATCGTCCATAAGTCGCAGAGGGGATTAAAACATTTTATAACTTTTTTTATTCATTAATTATTTTTATTATTTTTTGTTGAATGATTATAATCGTTATAATGAAATACAGAACCTGCAATTTATTTTATTTATTTATTTATTTTGATATTTTTCGCTGTCCACACACTGCTAGTGCTACAATAGAACTCCTAAGGAACATTTTGGGCGAGAGAATAATTTCACGATCTGTAATTAATCGGTCATCACGTTCTCCGGATCTGAAGGCTCCCATCTTCTTCCAATAGCTACCTGAAGGAAAAAGTGCATGTTAACAGGCCCCAGACAATAGAATAGCTGAAGTACATTCGTGCAGAAATTAGGGCGTTACAGCCAAAAATATCAACAGTCGTGGAACATGCTTTAGAAAGTGCTCATCTTTGTGAAGCCGAAAATGGAAGGCATTTACGTGATGTGGTTTTTCCTAACGAATAACAAAAATCTCCAGGGTCTATATTTCATTATAACAATAATAATTCATATAATTCATAACTTACGGACTACCCTGTAGTACTGTTTAAAAGAGCCAATACATACATTTGGAGGGAGTGGGAAACGCAATGCATTAGTTGGGATGGCAATCATCGTCTACTCACTTCAAACGAAAGAAAATTTTTTCAAGATAAAAACACAACTCTGATGTTAAAGACACTGTTAAAATGCTAGAAAATGAACTCGATACTACAATATATATCTTTTGTCTCAACAGTTCCCATAAAAGTTTGATACTATATACTTACCAAAAAGAGAAAGAACACACACACACACACAAATAATAATTTGTCCTTCGCAAATCACGCTCAAGTTTGAACACTTGCCGAAACACTTTTCATCACACTAACTACAGATGGTTACCTGTTATTCCTTACCGTAGATAACTTATAGCGTATTAAATGATTTCCGTTAATTCTTCAAGTATTTAAACTGTTTCAAAATTCTCTTATCCCTCTCTCTCTCACATTCCAAACTCAAATAACACCCACAAGAATAACAGTTAAGTGATAGAAGTTTCGTAATGCCGATAAGGCCCACACAGCAGATCAAGATAGAGTTTCTCAAAGAACAACAATAACACAAAGGCACAAATGCGACAGCTTGGATAACGATAAAATTTTGATATAATCATTACACTCTGTGACAAAGGTAGAGATAATACGTGATACATACCTGAATAATAATACATTGAAAAGAATGGTTCTTTGTGAAAAGGTCAATTTATGATTGATGTACAATGCATGTTTGCAGTTTTTTCTAAACCATGAACACAGCAACTTTACTTTAAAATTAATCTTAATAACAAGCATAGATATGTATAGTTCGCTATCCCTGGTGTAATACTATTACACCAGGGATAGCAATTACAGTAGGTATAACAATATTAATAGCCATAAAGTTGACCTTTCGTGGGTGGCATGCGTTAAAATATATGTTATAGGAAAACAGGTATCAGGAATACATGAAAGTAAATGAAAATGTAAGAAGATATTCCACTTATTTCCTTTCCCTTCTCTCATACATATAAATGTATATTCAGCACGTCTTTGTATTATGTTTGATAAACGAGTACGAGGGTGATCTGAAAAGTTCTCGGCCTAACAATGAAAAAACGCATTTATCATTTCAAAATAATTTTTTTTTTCAACATAATCTCCTTTAAGACTAATACCATTATTCCGTCCCTGTAGTGGTTCTCAGTTAGATCTGCAAAATATCCCCCTCTAGTTGCAATCACCTCTTGATTCGAAGAAAAACCTGACCAGCGAGGAAGAATTTTAGTTTTGGAAAGAGAGAGAAGTCAGATTGAGCCAACTCTGGGGAATAGGGTGGATGTTCCAACAATTCATAGTGCAGATCCCTTAATTTTCACATTGCCAAAACACCTTTGTGGGCAGGTGCATTGTCGTAATGAAAGATGATTTTTTTCTTCTGCAAACCGGGTCTTTTCTCACGATTTTTTTCGTCTAGTCGGGTTAAAAGATCGGAATAATATTCCCCAGTTATTTTTTTACCCGTTTCAAGATAATTAATAAACAAAATATCTAAATTTAGCATCTCAAAACACCGATGCCATGACCTTTCCTGCTGATGGAACCGACTTTTTCTTCTTTGGCGCTGAGCAACCGGCTTCTGTCCACTGTTTTGACTGCTATTTGGATTCTGGTGTGTAATAGTGAATCCAAGTCTTCTCATCCATAGTAATAAATTGACGAACAAAATCAGTTTTATTCTTGTTAAACCACTCCAAGCACTATTCATAGATTTTCATGCGAGTGCGTTTTTGATCTGCTGTGAGCAAGCGCGGCACCCATCTTGCGCAAAGCTTTTTCATTTGCAATTCTTCATGCAAAATATATCGTACACGTTCTTTTGATATGCCTATAGTCTCAGAAAGTTCACGCACTTTGACTCGCCGATCATCCAATAACATATCGTACACTTGATCAATGATTTCTGGTGTTGTTACACTTTTTGGACGTCCTTCACGTGGATCATCTTCAAGGCTGGTACGGCCACGTTTAAACTCGGCAGCCCATTTCTTAATTGTCGAAAAACAAAGAAGAAGAGCGCAAATAAACTTTTATGAACTTCGAATGACTTTCTTTTGGCGTTAAACCTTCTTTTACAAAGAATTTTATAACCGCATGATACTCAATTTTATCCATTTCAAGGGATACAGAAAACACTTTTGCTTCAGACAGCTGTATAAAACAACTACTTAATAGAATGATTTGCAATTTCACTTGGATGCTTATGACAAATGTACCAACTTAGAAAAAAAAAATCTTGCCGATAGTGTTGCCATCTATGGTCGAGGCGAGAACTTTTCAGACTACCCCGTACGTCATGAAGTCTGGCAAATTCTTTTCGCCAAGCTGCATGCGGCACAGAATCGAGATAAACCTACTACATTCAAAAGATTAACTCTAT
The DNA here is from genome assembly GCF_054136105.1 of Typopeltis vanoorti. Classification (NCBI taxonomy): domain Eukaryota; kingdom Metazoa; phylum Arthropoda; class Arachnida; order Uropygi; family Thelyphonidae; genus Typopeltis; species Typopeltis vanoorti. The sequence continues at coordinate 66,495,470 of NC_143556.1, forward strand.
CAGCAATATCAAATTTTCCGGACAACTGCAGTAAGTAAACTCGAATCACAAAACAATTTTGTTTTGTTTTCTGATTCGAGTTTACCAACAGAATTTTCGATTATTTACAAACGATACAACGACAAGGGGAAGAGAGCCAGGTACGAAATATTTCGGTCTAATTATTTAATTATTTTATGAAAATTATTTAATTACAAATAATTAATGATTGATAATAACACTTAAAATTAAAATATTTATCAAAATTAATACATTTATCAAAATGTATTATGGTTTAAATATTTATAATAAAGTATTAATTTATTAGTAAAAATCCTACAAAGCGCAGCAGAACTTGTAGTTCTCTGTAGCGCCATTATTACGGCATCCCTTGATAATCTATGTTTTTATGATTTGAAAGAGGGAGGAGAGGTCATAAATCTCGTGTCATTTCAAATAATAAAAATGAACGAAAGACGAAACACCTGCCGTTTTATTATGCGAATTAGTTGAAGTATCACGTTTCTTTCTGTGTATTAATAATAATAATAATAATAATGTATCATTCTGTGCATTCTCTTTTTATCAAATGGAACGTTACAACACATAAGAAATAATGTTTTTTTTTCTTTTTAATCTTTTTAATTTTCAAATCTTTTTAATCCGAGGTCTTGATGTTCTGTAATATTTTAACTGTAATCAAACAGGGATGTGCTTGTAATGCTACCATTCAGTTTATCATTCTTTGATAGAATGATTTTTCGTGATATCTCAACCTCCATTAAGCAAAGCAGCAGTCTGTATGATTTAGCATATTTTAAGACGATAACTGCCGATGAAAGTAGAACGAGTGTCACCGTTATGCAAACAGCAGGCTATTACTTGATATATATTAAGCCAAGGGAAGTATACGGAATTTGCGCAATAGAACAGACATGCACATTACACCAAATATTTTCGAAATTTTCAAAAATCTCAAAACTTTTGGTATGTACCATTATAGCTCATTCGTCTCACCCGCTAATATATCGAGACTTCTTTCCTCCCCCTAACATATACACACACATGTATGCTCTTGCAATAAACTTTTTTAAACAAGTAATAAATAAGCTTTGCCTTCTGCCAAATTTTTGAAAGTCCGATTTATTTGGTCCATACTTCGCTTTTTCTTTTCGATCCCCCTCTCTCTCAAAAAAACCTATCTATTGCTACTTAACTCTCTCACTAGAATAAAATAGCTTCATGTGTTATTATGACTTCAAAAACGGGGGATTTTGCTTCAATTTTCCATGGAAACAACAGGGATATGTGCTTTCTGTTATGGTGACTTGAAAGACTAGTTTACGTAGTCAAGAACGAATATTATTATTATTATTCCTGACACCTCCAAGAAGTCCGAGGACTCATCGCGGGAGGACACCCACAACTGTCTCAACCACTACACCGAACCTCTACTACGAATCATCTCCATAAACGTCATCTACTGCCCACCTCCACCACCACAACTGGTATTCTATGTCTGTAAATTGCGTGTGTTCTGAAGGGCCGATTTGTCTGTTTGCGGGATGAAAAACCTGAGTTTCTGGGAGAAAAGAACCCTGCTACCGCCGTATGAGATCGGCTAACTCACCTTCGATTGAAAATCGTCCAGATAAAGATTCTTCCCGTCGCGAAGAGAATCGAACTTAGGCCTATTCCAATCGAAGGGCGCAATGTACCGTCGTTCCTCCAATTGCGCTACGGAGGCGCTTATGCTTGGCACTACTATCACGTTCAATTCAAGTTATGTCTCTCTCTCTCTCTCTCTCTCTCTCACACACACACACACACACACACTAATCTTGCTTTTGAAAACGAAACAGGCAATACGTTAGCTTGCCACACCGCCATGATAGCTCAGTTCATAACCAAAACAGGAAAAAAAAAAAATCTTATACAATCGTGTATTAAACCTGAAACATGCGCCACTGATGAGCGATTAAATCCAGCAGCAATATAATCGACAATACCAAGATACCGATTGTATAAAGAGGATATACAGTATGGCGAAAGAAAAAAAAAACAGTACTGAATAACTTGATATATGTTATAGAGTAAACGTGTTCATTAACAAAGAAATATACGTTTACACATGATGATATGTACATCCACAACTATCGGTGGAATCTTGACCGGATAAAGTAATGACGACGGTAGATTACGTGCTTGAAATGTACACCTTTTCTTTCAAGACGGGTTTCATAGCACATGTGAAGGCTCTGTCTTGGAGAACTAGGGCATATTGTATAATTTTATCACTTAGTTCATAAAGGTTTCAAGGCGGGTCATGGTGGAATATCAATTTCTTCAACATACCCCGAAACGAAGGCATCAATCAGGTGATGTGAGATCAGAAGAAAGTCAAGGTTACGGGAATTCTATGAACCTAGAAATGAGCCTTCCGGGGAAGTGTTCTGGTTAATAGGCTCTAAAACCACGTGATGTGTGACAGGCTGTTCTGTTCTGTTGAAATAGCTGTGCACGAAATGGGATGTGTTTTGCACGACACATGATATGCAAATCCTTGGTGAACGGAACCAACACATTTTCGATGTAGTGTTCGCTATTCAAGAACACTCCTGGTACGTAGGAACCTCTCGATTAAGACAATGACGACACTATTGCTTGGGGCATTCTTTCGGAAACGAAGAACAAACTGCTCAAAAACATGTTGCAGGCTTGGACCATTTGCTCTACTAACTCCATATTAACGAAAATAATGCTCAACACTAAAGGTGCTTTCTTCCAACGTCGACACCATTACTAAATAATTATTATTATTTGTAATTGTAATAAATATGTAATTATTATTATTATTACTAAAACCTCCATTTAGTCAAAAGACATGGCAGAAAAACCTGATTCTCACTCCCTTGCTCACACGCTCCTTGCACAACTCCAGGGATGGCCTCTTGATCTCTCCCTGTTTTCACCATTGAAATTCTATGGAAAATCTCCCCAAACATTAGTCTGGTAATAACCTCTTAACAGCTTGTATGTCTCGATCATATTCATTCTCCTCCTTCTAACCACCAATTTCTGAAAATTGCATTTTCTCAATATGTATTCATACTTAACATTCCAGAGACCAGAAACCACCTTAGTCAATCGACTCTGATGGTTGAAAAGATGAAGATGTATTGGAAAAGGCATCTTCATCTTTTTGAAAACCAGGTGACCACATCTGTGCATAGGTAATCCATATGTAGCCTGATCAAAACCTTATACAAGGGAACCATTGCATCCTTGCTGTGCTGTCCTCACAATTTTAACAATATGTCCCCGAAATTTCAGGTCCTTGTCCACAATCACTCCCAGATCTCTTATCTCCTCTACCTTTTCCAAGATATTTCTACCGACTGTGTACGCTACATCTCATCTCTGCTTTCCAAATTTCAAAACCTTGCACTTCGCAACACTGAATTGATATACCCACTCATTTACCCATTCATCCAGTGTAAGCCTCCTGCAAAGCCACAGCTTCTGCTCTACTCCTAATAGCTTTTCCAACTTTGCATCATCTGTAAACAACTGCATATCACCATTCAGGCCTCTATTATATTTACATAGAAATTAAACAGCAATGGAGCCAAAACAGACCCTTGGGGTACACCACTAGTAACTTTTCTCTTCTGGGATATCGCTCCTCCATAGACAACTCGCTGATACCTATCAGACAGCCAATCTCCAATCCAGCACACTAATCTACTGTTTATCCCCATCCATTCCTAATTACCTGCTTGTCCTGTGGCAATTTATCAAAGGCCTTTGCAAAATCTAAATATACCACTGTGTATTCATAAAGTGCCAAATGCACTTATCCAGTGCATATGGCACTTTATTATAATAGGCAAGCAGATTGCTAAAACACGATCCTCCTTTAACAAATCCATGCTGGCCACCAAAGAGTATTTTTTTCTTGTCAACCTAATTCTGAATCTTGGTCCTAACTGAACTCTCTAACACGTTAGCCACAACTCCAGACACAGACGAGCCAATAATTAAAAATCATAGTCTTATCATCTCGCTTATGAATCAGAACAATTTTACCCTCTTTCCATTCCTTTGGAACTTGGACCAATGCAAGACTAATGTTAAAAAGATATGTAAAAGCTGTTATTAGCTCCCCGGAACATTCCCTCAAAACACATGGTGAGATACATCAAGAGTATTCAATTCCTCATATACCTCCTGCTCACTTACTAACAGTTCCTCCTCCTTTCCCACAACATTCAAGTTCTGCATGATGTCACATTCACAAAGATAAAATAGCTTTATAAATTGCTCAATAAATACCTCAACTATATCCTCTAAAGTGGTTATCATTTCTCCATTTTCACCAATCAATGCCATCCTTCCTAATCATCTTTCATCTACTGGCCACATATCGAAAATATTCCCGAGGATTTTTTAGCCACATCAGCTAACTGCCGCTCCTACTGTACTTTTGCTACCCATATCAAGCGAGTCACCTTCCTTGCCTGCTCTTGTTATTACCACTTGGTTGTTATAATCACTCATCTTGTGCTTCTTTCATAATAACTTCTTCCAGATTGCATATCTTACTTCTTGATTCATCCATTTTACACCTGCCCTATTTATCCTATTGACCTTTGGAATCCATTCTGATATTTCCTCCACCAAAGAGTTCTTGAGTAGGACCCAAGCAGCAATGATATCCTTTCCATCCAGTTCATCTTTCCAAGTTATTGCCGCAAACTGTTTCCTGAAGTTTTCATAATTACCAGCTTTATAATTCTACGTAAGTGGAATTATAAAGCTGGTAATTATGAAAGACGTCCTCAAATGATCACCCTGCAAGTGATCACACCATGGTCACTCTCGCCAACTGGTGGAAGATTTAACACCCCCTTTATAAGAACATCATCTGATGAGATGATCAAATCCAATATCCTTGATCCTCGTGTATCCTCTGTTACGTACTGCTAAGCTAATTGTCTCTCAACAATTCCATAAATTCATTTTCTTTGCTCCCCAGATGCTATCGCTTGATTCCAGTCTATATTACCATAATTAAAGTCGCCCATAATGATCACCCGTTTCTTGCTAGCTAGGCTAATTTTCCTATACATTTCCTTCTAATTATTCTCCATTTACCAGGTCTATAGCAACACCCAAATAAGTATTTCATCATGTTCGCCTTTACCTGACACCTTACCGCCTCAAAACAGCGACCGCTATATGCATCTTGAAAATCCACCTCAGATGGGCACAACTCATCTACTACCATCAAGAGTACTCCTCCTGCCTTTCTTCCCTATCTGTCTTCATGAAAAAGATATCAGTCCATCTCTATTCCTGTCAGGATGTCATCCTCATCTAACCATGTCTCGCTTATACCAACAATTTTGGGGCGAATAAACTCAATCAATGCAACAATTTCATTCCCCTTATTTCGAATACTTCAGGCATTATTAAATAAACATAAGTAATCATTTCTGGTTCTACAACACTTGTAGAAGGTTCTACAACCTTCTACAAGTCCTATACATCATTTTGCCAATGTGACACTTCAGTATCTCTCCAGTCTCTTTCTTTATATTACCACCAATTCTACAACTTTCCTCACACTCAAACTTTCCCCTTCTATCCCAGGCCATCTCGATCCTTTATTGCCCACTCACACATTCACTTCTGAATCCAGTGTCCATATGTGTTATAAAGTGTCTCTCCATCCACCCTGACTCCCTGTTTGCGTTGTGCTTCCGCCCTCTAATTTACTTCATTCATGATATTCACCTTTCCATTTGCAAGCCTCTCATCCTGCTTTTTTTGCTTTTTCATATCACCTCGCACACCACCTCAAATCTATTCATTATAGTCATTACCTCTCCTTCCAGCCGACTCCAACCGAAATCATTTAAATGCAGCCCATCCTCTTTTATACAGTTCCATCCGTCCTTCAAATTTATTCCCACACATTCACAAAATACACTCCTTTTTCCTCACACAACTGCGCTAACATAGTATTTATAATCTTTGTTCGCCATCTCAATTCATCACTATCATACCTTGGCAACACACTGACTACCTTTCCTACCACAATGTTATCTTTTTACTCTCCTTAATAATTTCCTAATATCCAATCTGACATTTTCCTTGTTCCCATCCAAATCATTCGTCCCTACTACAGTCATCAACACTTTTGCCCTCTTATTCTTCTTGTCTAACGCTTCGATACTGCTCATTCTACCTCCAGGAAAGCAGACCTTATACATCTTCTCATTCGCCACACTCTAATAATGGAATCTCTATAGAGAGAGAGAGAGAGAGAGAGAGAGAGAGAGAGAGAGCCACTCTCTAATCATTCGTTACATCTTTCGCATGGCCATCTTTCCATCCACTCTTTTTCACTCTTCCATATATGTCCGTAATTCTTTTCATCTCATTTCGCATGCACTTCATCTCTTGCCTCATCTTTATCAACTCTGCTTTCATGTTTGGATGCAATATATGATAACACGATGATTCATGTCTGATATTTTCATGCAGTACCGTCGACAGGGTGTAGCATAGAGGCAGCATGCCTCACAGTGCGCCTTAATAAGGGAGCTCGTTCAGCCATATTGCGGTACGCCGTCGCTACGTTAACAATTCCTGTTAGCGTAGCAAGTGCGGGAAAAAGTTTTTCCAAGCTTAAACTGATTAAAAATTACTTGCGAACAGCAATGACCCAAGAAAGATTGGTTGGTCTCGATAAAGGCGGACACAGCTTATAATTTAAATTTAGAAGAGCTTATAATCAGTCTCATTGTGCGATATCCACGTAGAGTAAACATTTAATTAATTAATTAATGCTGAACAGTTTATTTTTCTTCTATTCTTGAGAGATACTCGTGACATTCAATTAAGAAATATAAACACGTTAACACAAGAATATTTTAATATTTGCCAAATATTTCAGTCTGAAACTAACAGACCATCCTCAGTGGCTTGATAGGAACAGTTTTTTACAAGGTGGAATACAACAATTGATCATTTAACAGTAGAACGAGACGCGTGATGTTACATTGCTAAGCAATAAAGAGAGGTAAATTCATCCAAGTGATTAACAAATTATAGGCATTAATTAATTCACAATTTCATATAATAATCTTAATTTATAAATTCATTGAAAGATAACATTAGACTAATGCAGGAATTATATCCCAATTAAAAAAAAAAAAAAAACAGTGTGTTATCCGGATTAAACTTTCCCATATTTTTGACAAGGATAGGCAATCATTTCGATTCAAGTTAGGGCGTTGAAGTAAGGCCTCAGCACTCTCTTTGAATAGGCGTTCGAATTTATAGCGACATTTGTGTAGAAGGCGAGTCCTGGACCAGAGAATGTTGTGGCTTATCTCTATCTCGAGCTGCGCCAATCCAGACTTATCGGATTTGTTGTGAAGAATATACGATTGATGTTCTTGTATTATTTTTTCTATAGAGCGTCCAGTTGGTCCAAAGTACGACAGATTGCGGCTGCAATGAACTTGATATACACCAGGCAGAGACATAGTTGAGCGTTTATCTTTAGAAGATAAACGCTCAATTATGTCAACTGGAGATTGAAAAAGACAACAAGTTATCCTTTTTAGACATCCTTCTCATTCGCTCACCTTCAGGTATTTTGACAACAACAGTTTACAGAAAACCCACTTTTACTGGACGATACATTCTCAAACAATCTGCCCATCATCCTTATCAAAAAACAGGAATCATAAAATGCTTAATTCGACGAGCTAGAACTAATTGCTCAACTCCCACGAATTACAGAAAGAACTTTCAACTATCAAACATCACGTGAAATTAAATGGCTTCTCCGAAAAGACTACACAACATCTGTCCGATTCCTACAATCCAATCCAGAACAACAAAGAATCAATACGTCAACTTCCAATTCTATATATTTCCGGAATTTCAGGGCCAATTTCAAGAATTCTGAAGAAATATGATTTAACAGCCACTTATATCCCTATTAACAAAATATCCAGATATTTCCCATCTTCTAAAGAATATACGCTAACTACTCGGCCAACCACGTCGGCATTAATTTTGCATTAATGTTTCTCTTGTAATAAAAATAAAACAGCAATTGGAGATTTTCTCATATTTTTGTCTTATAATCCGTCATGGACGATATTTAATTGTTTGCCTCAGGACGCGGTCTAATTTGCCGACGGCCCTGTTTTCATGCAGTTTCATATAACGTTTTGGTTACTTTTGGTTGTGCAGCATCTGCAGCAGACCTCTCACCGATGTTATGACAACGATATTCATGGGTGATTAACTGACTCATGTATCTTCTCCTGAATGACTTTCTGACCTTGTAGTGGAAGCTACTGATCATGTACTTTATGATTGCTTGGTGCAACAGCAGTAGGCCTGGATGTATCCCAAGACATCATCATTATGGAACCACAACTTGACAAGTAGATAATTCAGGTAATACAGGATAAGGAACTAATATTTGGCTATCTCCACAAAGCTGATTCTATGTTATTTGGTTGTTTCGACTAACACAACAATATTAAGAATAGGCGTCGTATTTGTAACTGGGTTTAACATCGGATCTTGGAGCAAATTGTCAAAAGATATTATCACATCCTGTGATTCCTCCATTTATATTACTGTATCTTCACTTTGTTCCGATCCTCTTACCAACACTGAACTCTGTACAAATGGAAGTTTCGAGCTGGGGTAGGATATATATTTGAATGAGAAAGAGAAATCTCACTTTGTGGATAGTCATTTCCTGACTCCTACCTTGCTTTCACTTGTGAACGAATTTATTAGCCTGTTAGTATCTTCTGGTGTGTCTGGTTATTTATTCTTGATGATACATTGATCTTTATATAGTTACTGTTAGAACTACTGAAAAAATTCTCCGAGGTCTTCCCCTTTTCCAGTGGCAATTCTATTTTTTTTTTTTTTTTTTAAGTTCTGTGCTATGTTTTTTGGTTGCACCTCAGCAAGCAACAAGGCCTGGTTACTTGAGTCATGTCCACTCTTCTTCTGAATATCAATATTGGAAGTATCCCAATGTGCAAACTCCGTACAAAGCTGAACATTCAGATTTTTAGCAGCATTAAGTAGCGTAGAAAGTTGGTCCTGCGAAATGTTCACTTCACCCTTGTACATAAAATCCAGTGGCGCACCCAGAGGGGGGGGCCAAGGGGCCCGGGCACCCCCCAAAGAAAAGGAAAAAACACTAGAAAAATTTCCAAAAATCTTTTCCTAATTAAAATTCATTTTTTTTTTATTTATGTTGTGTGCTACTTATGAATTAACGATCACTGAAGATGCTCAGTTATAGGTCGTATGCGATGTGTAGTGTGTATTCGCAAAACGTCTACTCAACTCTTCCCCCCCCCCCCCCCCCAAAGGTTAAATCCTGAGCGCTCGGCCCCCTCCAAGATTAAATCCTGAGTGCGCCACTGATAAAATCTATTATCATTTTTAAATCTGCGTATTTTATATCTGAGAATAACAACTGGATGTTTACTCGAGTTTTCAGGAAATATGCCATGAAAGAAAGAACTGCAGGCAGGCAGGCAGCACTATTTTGTTTGCCTGTAGTCTCTTCTTGCCTTTACACATTAAAGTCACATCTACACAAGTTTCACAAGAAAGTAATTCATTAAAAGCAGTTAATGCAGTAATGCGATGATTATTCCTTTTTAAACAGATTTGCTGAGCTTCAATTTATAATTTGGTAACCATTAAAAAAAAAAAGTTAACCATAACAAGTTGTAAAAATACAACTAGCTCCTAGATTGCTATGTCTTCACCAACAATACAATAGTAATCGTCTTACACGTGTAAATTAGGCCTAACAAACGTAATGGCGTAGCTCTACACGTGCTCTTTCTATAAATACGCATGGAGTTAAACGTATATCTCATAGCTCGTGTACTGAAGGGGGGGGGGGTGTCAAAGTTCAGTACCATTTTTTTTTCTTTAACTCGCCACACACTAGAACAGTGTTTCTCAAACTTCAGATATCCGCGTACCCCTTCTTAAATTTTCATCATTACCAAGTACCCCTAATTAATTAATTAAAAAAAATTAATTAATTAATTAAAATCCATAAATTAATTTAAAATATTAATTAAAATTAAATATCTATTTTATTTGAATTTATATGTTCATGAAAACAAAAAATATTATTAATTTTTAAATTTTGTTTCTCTAGAGATGTCAGACGACACTCCTATCAATTTCATTTGATCCAGATGCAATATCAACGTTTTCTTGTTGCTTACAGATATATTGCTCTCTTTTGGGGTTTTTATAAATCCAATCTTTAACCAATGATCCATATGTAATTTGAAAGCTAAAAAAAAAAAATAAATACTGGATTTACTCGAATATAACTGTAACTTTTTTCCCAAAATTAAAGCTAAAAAATCGTGTTGCGAGATACGTGCGGGAATTTTCGGAAACTAAAGTTTTCAGGAAAAAACTGAAAATGGTGCGACTTACCAAGAAGCTCCTACTCGCTATCACTACTTTTGGCATCAAGAACAGTTTCTTTGTGTGCATCGTCAAAGACATCTACCCAAATAGCGTCATCTTCTTTCCCATTATTTCATGCAAAAATTACCAGTAATTTACAAGACTTGAGATACGTAGAGCAGCGAAGAACTGCATATGATTGGTGCGGTATTAACAAAAGATCCCGCGCGAACTAAAGACAAATTAGCATTTCAACAGTTGAGTTGAAATGCTAATTCTCTGCAACTGAATTCCACAATATCTGAAACAGATTCACTATATATTTCTTAGTTTTAACACGTTAACGACGGGAGACGTGTCAAGCAAAACCAAAACCATATGTTCATATAGTTTTGCTTGGTATATAAAGCAGTTTCTGTTGGAGAGGGGATGTGATTCATTAGTTAGTGTCGTTTTATCCCGGTTGTCTCTAATTGGACTGTTTGTTGAAAAATATAATGACTCCTTTAATTATGCATAGCCGAAAATTGCCACGTACCCCTTAACGACCTTTCGCGTACCCCCGGGGCTACGCGTACCACACTTTGAGAAACACTGCACTAGAAGAAATGACGTGCTATCTGCAGCATTTAATATTTTCCATTATTAATCATAATAAATTTAATAATTTTTTATATCTCCAGCATTTAATATTTTCTGGATGGAGGCGATTAAAAATCATTAACAACTTCCCGTTGAACTAGTTGGCACTATATTCTTGAGAAGAGAAAAATAAATTGTTGCCATATAATTCTTACCGCTTCAAATAGTTTGCTTCCACCTTTCCCCTTCAACATCAATCTCTCTCTATATATAGGACGGACACATTTGATGCTTTAGGAGATGGGTGCGAACTTAGTAAAATTTTATATCAATACTCAAATGAATAAAAAAAAAACAATACGGGTTCTTATTCATCTGAAAAATAAGGGAGAATGGAGAAATAGTTACTCTATTCCCGATAGACAGTGTACAAATCTGACAATACAGTTAAATAATAAAATAAAAACTATTTACCAATAGCAAAGTGTTCCTACTATTATAGATCACAATACAAAAAAGGGGAGTTTCTTCACTGGTTTAAATATCCACTTGAATAAATGTAAAGTTAATTGATTTTTTGAGGAGTGATTACTTTCTGTTTTCCGCTTTAACTATCACTGTAAACTTACTATGTATATAAATATATTCATTCTTTGATAATAAAGAAGAATGACACATCCTTTGCAAAAATGAGATTTCACAGTTTTCAAATGTTGCTTATCACAGTTTAATTACAGATAACGAAAACCATTAACTGAAACATACATCCACACACTAGTTGTTGATTCAGCTGAATGATCTTGTCAATAATGAAAAAAATTTGCTGCATCACTGAACAAATCGAAGACAGGGGAACATCTATTTATATTTATAGCACTTCTTTCTACCAAAAATTTGCAAGCCAGTAAGATAAGAACCTTGTAACAAAGGTCGTGTGACGAACTCAGTTTCTTTGAGGTGTACTAAATGGGACACTACAACGAGAGTTAGTAAGTTTTCCTGAATAAGTGCATTAATTATTTCTCAGTTATATATAATTGCTCTGTCTGGATACACGCACGATACAAAAATGTTTTATGTTATTACTGTTAAGTTAATTCTGTATTACCTCGTATATTTTCATTTCAGGATTAAAACAAGTGCATTTTGTCCATATCTTTGTATTAATTCAAGGGTACATGTTGATGAAAGTAAAACTTTATCAGATTGTGACCTTGACATGAAAGCATGTGAGATAAGATTAATTTATTGTCCAGTTGGACTTGAATTTGAAATTCTTTGTTAAGACAAGTCATGATAATAATAGATAACAAAACTGCTGAGTCGTTGAGTTTTAATTATAACTCAAAGTGCAATGTAATGGAACTGAAATCCAATTTAGTCACAAGCAGTTCTGACATGAGTTTTTTCGGTAGGGTTAGGCTTTTCAGAATTAATACACGGCAGCTAATATTATGAGGCGAGTGTACTACACGCCAACTATGTGATAGCGGGCGGTTCGTCTGTTAGGGAAGGGGGAGGAACCGTTTTCAGGAGAAAATGCTGTTATACTCTGAGAATGGAGAATTCACTTTTAGCTGGGAAAGGGGCCCGTAAGAGTTTTTCCTCCCTGTTTTTGTAGATTAATTGTAAGTCATCCCAACTGAAGGGCGCACACACACACACACACACACACATTACATAGATCAGTTACATTTATACAAAGCTGAGTTGTATCGCTACAGCGACGGCTTTGCATAAATGCAACTGATCTATCTAGAAGTCAAATGACTAATTCGCTGCTCGTATACTTTTGTAGAAAGATCAGTGTAACTCAAAAACGGAATGTTATGCAATAACTTTTAAATATGGGGACTAAATAAATTAAACCATATTGTCATTTTTACATCAGAAAATAATAATTATCATTATTAGCAAGGTTTTCACGACAGTTCTTATTTCTTGAGTTTAAAGGTGCTTCTTTTTTTTTTTTTTTCGATTGTTTCGAAAGTGGTTCCGCTCATCCAGCTGAAGACTTTGAAGCGAAAATCATAAATACTGGCCACATGTTTTCTAAATTCAAAAATGGTATAACTAGACAGTGGTCAAGCAACGATACGGAGACAAAAAAAAAAAAAAGATCGCTAGTGTAACAATCATAGCAAGATAGCCAAAAGGAAGATTCAGAATAAGGAAACAATAATGGAACCCACAAGACAAGGAAAAGAGAATGACACAAAAATAAGAATTGCGAAAAGTAAGTTAGACAGAAATATCCTGGAGAGAGAGATTATTTGGTTGATTTGGATTTATAACCGAAGCTAAGGCTACGAGGCCAGTGTATTACGCTTGTTAATTGCTCGTGTTCTTATGACCAGTTTGCATGTTTTATGGGATGAAACTCAAAATTTCTGGGAGGAAAAATCCTGCCACCTCCATATGAGATCGGCTAACTCACCTTCAGTTAGAAATCCCTGATAAGGTTTTTCGCATCCTAGACGGGATGCAAATCCAGTTCTTTTCAAACCGACTGCGCTACAGACCTAGAGAGCTATAGTTGTTACCCCGTACACAGAAGGAGTGAAGTTAGATCGATATTATAAACTTTTAAAAGGAACAGCAGCATAACAAAGATCTCATAGTCAGCCTTCCTTCTTAAAGCTATATCAACTGAGTATATATATATATATATATATATATACTCTTTCTCTTATATAAATTTCTCTGTATAACTATTTAACAACAATCTACCAAAGCAGTTACTTCCAGACAACAAATAAACTAATAAACATTATCAGTTTTTATGAATAAGAGACGTAATGCTATTCCTTAAAAAAATAAATAAATGAAATAAAAAACTGAACTTTACCTCAATGTTTAGGTCTGCATTCCAGCTTAAAATGTAGAATAGTAATCTTGTCACAAAAGGGAGAAATAGTACAATAACACAAACCAGATCATCAAGTAGATTAAATCATTCCAGAATATTAACATATCATGGTATATTAACACATACCATATCTGAACTCGAAAACCGCACAGATGCAGCAAGCTGATTGAGAGTAAGCAGTGCCTATAATCCACATTTATATCAAGAAAAGTGCCTTATGCTACAAGCTCATCCGAAGATGATAATCACGATGATCATGTGTTAGTATTAACTGAAGCATTTGCGACAAACGAGGCAGCTAAGTATATACCAGGATTTCACAACATAGCACCGGAGACAAAGAAAACAACGTCTTGGAATGATATTAACTTAGTAAAGAACTAAAAAAACAGTCAAGGAAATTTAATTACAAATTTAGAAAACATGCAAAAAACACCTGAAATGAAATAAAAATAATCAAGCGCAAAATCTTTCCCATAATTAAATGCTGTCGTAGAACAAATTTAAACCTAAAAATTTCTCATGGAAGTAAACAGATAGATTTCTACTTCAGAATATTTTATATGCAGCCTATTACCGTCAAATATTTCATGCTACTTCAGAATCTTCAGATCAACTTACGAAACTTTCGTAGTTTCTACAAACATTCGGCTTTGAAATAATGTTGGATCCACTTTGCCGATATAATTATAAATTGTTTATTTCTGGAATTTTCCATTTAATATTTTCGGACCGGGGTTGACCCCGGATAGCGAACCCGCGGATAAGGAGGGACTACGGTATATATAATAAAAACGATATTTCGCTACCTCTGGTGGTATGCGTACCACAGAAATTTAGCGGAGCGCCATTTTGCATGAAATAATTTTATCCATGGCTGGCCTTTGTAATGATAAAGCTATACAGTAGTGCATATTTGCTATTTGTGTACTGCTTGCTGGTCCAGGTAACGTGGTAAAAGAATGACACTAGCTATCATAACAAGCTGCAATCCTAATTTATTTTCATGAGGAGGACTTTCCAGGATGCGATGTAGATTTCTCGCTAACCAGATGATGAGTTTCCTGTCGAATTCTATTCTGTCCAAGATGTTCCATGTTGCACAACCTAGAAGACATGAAAATGTACCCAAAAGTCGAAGTATTTGCCTTCCACAAGCTCATACACTTCCGACCACTCTTTTAGTGGTTTGAGTATTGACTTGCGCACTGTTCAAGATCGTGGAAGTATGTGCACTCGTAAATAATATACATGATGGCCTGATTTGCATCGTTAGAGTTAATATATTTCCCTCAAATTCTATCAGCAGCATAATGGAATTTATTGCTTACATTTTGCCATGATTAATAAACACCACTGCATTTGGGTGCCAAAGTACTATGTGTTATTAAGAAAACCATGGCATTTTTGAGAGCATGCGCAGTGACAATACTAAATTTCTGTCTCTAAAGCATCAAAAATCTACAGATATGGCAACTAGTAACTAGTAACATTACTGGCTTAACGGGTGAAGCAAAAGCTTTTCATATTCCCGGCTATCTTAATAGAGACTGTGAGTAGAAAGAGTTTATGAGCTAATTGCTCGCCCTCAGCAGGCTAGGAGATTAATCCTCAGTGAGGGGTTTGAGGATGGCTTTAGGTCTTTTGTGCTTCGAGTAGTCCATAGCATCATAGTCGGCAGCCAGTTGGATCAGTCTGTTAGGGTGCACAGTTGCCTTTGAAAAGAATTTGGTTGCTATAGTCTGCATGAAGGTGTAGATATAGGGGACCTCCGTGTCCCGGTGCAGTCGGACAGTTCGGACGAACCATGGAGCGCCCAGGATCATTCTGAGACACTCGTTCTGAATGCGTTGTAATTTAATGATATTTGAGTTTGAAGTATGGCTCCAGGCCGGTGAGGCATAGGTGAGTATTGGACGAACCATCAGTTTATATATGAGAAGTTTGATTCTGGTGCTCAGCTTACTGTTTCTGTTTATTAGCGGATAGAGCTGGGCTATGGTTTTTGGCGTGTTTACACAGAGAGTCTTGATATGGGAGTTGAAAGTCAGTTTTCTGTCCATTACTACACCAAGATATTTGATCTCTGTTTTCCACTGAATTTTTGTGTTAAACAGGAGAATATCTTCATTAGGAAGCACTGATCTTCTAGAGAATAAGACGGCTACGCTCTTCTGAGGGTTCACCTGGAGTCGCCATTTGGCAAAATATTGTTCTATTTGTAGTAGGTTTTCTTGCAGTTTCTTGATGGCTAAATGAGGCTTTAATGATCTGGCCAATATCGCCGTGTCATCAGCGTAAAGAGCTTTAATTGAAGATAATGGGTTGTGTGGGATATCATGCAAGTATAAGGAGAATAAGATCGGTGCTAATAAGGATCCTTGTGGAACTCCAGCCAAGATGTGTTTCTGTGCAGACACTACTCCACTTAATCTCACTTGCATGCGCCTATCGCAGAGGTATGTCTTGATGAGTTGAATGATTCCGATTGGAACACCGGATGATATAAGCTTGTATAGCAAACCATAATGCCAAACCTTGTCAAATGCACTGGCTAAGTCTAGGAAAACAGCCCCAGTGCATTGACGCCAGTTAAAACCTGTAATGATATGTTCCACCAATCTGTGTATTTGTTGAGTGGTACTATGCAACTGTCTGAAGCCAAACTGCTCCTCAGGCAGGATGTTTAACTGGAGTACTGAATCTTGAAGCCTTGTAAGAATTACCTTCTCAGCAATTTTTCCGAGATTAGAGATGAGACTGATTGGTCTGTAATTTTGTGGCAGAGTGGGATCCTTTCCAGATTTATGAATTGGTATTATGTACGCCAGTTTCCAGTAGGAAGGGAAATACTTGTAGTGAAGTATGGAGTTGATTATGTTTGCTAAATGAACAATAGCTTTGCGAGGTAGAAGTTTTATAACTTTGTTGGAGATACCGTCGGGTCCAGGAGCCTTTTTATTTTTGAATTTCTGAACAATAGCATATATTTCAGCAGGCGAGGTGGGTGTGATTTGAGTGGATTGTGTGGGAGCAGAATTGAGCGAATATCTGACATTACGGTGTATCTTGTAAATATGACTAATGTCAAGGTGGTCGTA